>NC_141686.1:209740929-212502298 GCF_964263255.1 Lissotriton vulgaris
AGAAGAGAAGAGAGAAGAGAAGAGAAGAGAAGAGAAGAGAAGAGAAGAGAAGAGAAGAGAAGAGAAGAGAAGAGAGGAGACCGGGAGATAGAAGGAGGGAAAAGAAAAGGAGGTGGGTGAACAAAAGGGAAGGTTGGCGAGAGAGGGGAAAAGAAGGGAAGAGAGAGGGACAGAAGAGAATGTAAAATGAAGGGGAAAAGAAGAAGAGAGGAAAAGAAAAGAAGAGAAGTAAAAAAGAGAGGGAATTGAAATAAGCAAATGTAGGACGCCCCCTCGAACATTGGTCGATATGGGTCAAGAATCGTATTATAAAAAGAGGGGCGAGCTGGCAGGGAATGGGGTATGCAGAGGGGGGAGAGGAAAACCAGTAGGAGTCAACCTAGCTCCAGGCCCAAGAACCCAGCAAGGCCCAGGAACTTGGATCTGTATACCGCAGGTCGAAACTTGCAAAGTCAGCTCACCAAGAGTCTCCCCTCTTCCGGAGTGCAGGGTGGCCAAGGATCATGGGAGAGAGGGCAGACGAAAAGTGGCAGAAGAATGAGCCGGGCTGGGCCAGAAGCAAAACCTTCAGGTATTCCTGGGAAGGGCACAACCCACTCAGAGGGACAAGAGGAAGATGAGGGGGACCCTCGGACCGGGGATGGGCAGGAATAGCGAGGGGTGAGGGGTCATCAAAGAGCATGTGATGTCCCCGGGGATTCCATGTGTTGAGTAGATCTTGGCGAGCAACGAGTGAGCAAGCATCAAATTACAAGCACTCTGAACAGGTGTGACTGAAAAAAGAATGAACACACCAGTGCATTGCAAGAAACGTCAGAAAGCAACAATATAGTAAGACATTACAAGAACGTCGACCTAACAGTGGAGGCAGGAGGGAGCTGCATAGACCATAATAGACCATAAGTTCCACCGGCACACGGAGCTCCAAACTCAACCAGCCATCATTGATCGTGGCCAGACCACGCCACCAGCGCAGCACTTCTTTTGTTGATGCAACACTTTTTTTGCAGAGCACTTTTTCTTTTTTTCCCAATAAAATTTTTAAAAAATCAAATTCTAGCTAGTTTCTCTGTGCCTTACAGTGAAATCCACAAACTACTCCAAATAGCCAAATTGCTCAGTACTTGAGTGAAAGTTCCTAATTAGTTATTCAGTTAACAAACTGGTTAGTAGAGAAAGTGTATACATCCTACCGTTTTGAAAATGCACTTTAGTTGTCTCACCTTTTCACGCTTTACTAAGTGTTGAAGGTCTTTCGCTTAAAAGTTAGCAAGTGTTTATTTTGAGATGGATTGGTGTGCTTTAGTTGTATTTGTAGCTATGTGTAGCATCACTGTGAATGCGACAACCATGATTTTTACTAATAACATGCCATTATCAAATCACAATGTGAAGGTCTATCAGCACAGGCACCTGATAGGGATAGATAATTACTCTTTCAGCTGCTGAATCAGAGGTGTTAAGAGTGTCTGCAGATTAAAATCTAAATTATGCACTGACTGATTTTCCTGGAACTTAGATCACAAAGCTAACATGCACTCATCTGTTATTTTGTTTTGTTTTGGATACTGGAACTTGTAACTTTGCTGTGAATAACCCTACCATTATCTGGATGAGGTTGAGGATTACGTTGGACTCAAGGAAGGTGGAGAGATATTTATTTACTTGCTTCTCCAGAGGTTTTGAGAAGCCTGAAAACAAAGAGATTGGCCTAAAGTTGCTCAGGCAGAGAGGGCCCGATTCAAAGAATGAATTTAAGACTCAATCCTAAACTTACTACTATTTTGGTATTCACAGAATGCACTTGCTACTTTTGGTATTCACAGAAGTTAGGATTTTGTCTTAAGTTTATCTTAAGACAAACTGAAGACAGACTTAAGACAGACTTAAGACAAAATCCTAACGTCTGTGAATACCAAAAGTAGTAGGTGCATTCTGTGAATACCCAAATAGTAGTAATTTTTGGATTGAGTCTTAAATTCATTCTGTGAATCGGGCCCATAGTGTCTAGCCCCAGCTTTTTTAAAAGGGGCTTGGCCACCACATGCTTCCATTGTGCTGAGACCTGTCCTCTAATATGGGAGAAATTGACCAAGTTCACCAAGGTAGGAACAATACTGTCAATCCTTTGAAGCAGGCAATGAAGGCGAGCAGGATCTAAGGGGGAACCAGACTTTATTTCTCTTAAGAGGTACTCAAGAAAGTTCACAGCGAGGTCGGGAAAGCTAAAGCACAAATGCCAGCACTAACAGGTCAAGAGATCCAATGCCTGAAGTTGACTGACCCTTTGACACAGAGTGTATGCTGTTATGATGTAAGCAGTGCATGCATTGGCAGTCCTACAAAGCATGACCCGAGAAACGTGACTTCTTAACAAACATAAGCCTTCTGAAGCATGCATAGGCTGTCAACCATCATGCCCATATAAAGTTACAAAGATGTACAGAGTTAAAACTGTCCAAACACCCTCTAAAAGACGTATCAAGCATTATCACAGTGAAACGTTCATTCAAAGTGTTTATGAGACAGAGTGAACAATGTCTTTGCCTGCAGTGGTCATCTATGAGATTGCATATAAAAAAATACCTATCTACAGCATGTATCACAGTTTGATAGCCATCCAGCGGTAATGTTCTATTGCCTTCAACATATGTTTTTGTCCGCTAGATAAGAGAGGCTTACTGCTGTTATAACTTTCAATAATGAACAGATTAGGCCTATATCATTGGGAAACAACACCCCTATTGAACCATTCGTGCCAATGGCCTTTTATCATTGACGTGTTACCGTAGCCAACTGAGGCCCACTGTATGGAACATAAGCTTGCCCACGAGGCAACCATTAGGCATATGATCCTAAAAGTAAAAATGTATACAGACTTACAGTGGCAATGCGAAGTACTATGTTTCCTAAAAGGGCCATACAATAAATATCACTTTGTAAATTCATCAAAATGTTTTATCAGAGAGATGAGGAACATGAAAGCCCTAGTTTCTATAAGTAACTTGTGAGATTCCATGTTCATAATTATTTGTCTGCAAGCTTCAACCCAAAGTAATAACAAACCTTCGTTATGTGCCCACTGACTACCATATATTTTCTTGCTAAACACCTCAGTCCATAGCTTTGATCACTGGTTTACCACCATGCTATATTAAGCATTAATTACACCATAGGCAAGAATTAAATTGCACACACTAATTTTGCATGGAAGCACATATCTTCCCACATACAACACTTAAGCAAACCGAAACGTGGGATGCACCTAAGTCCCCCTCTCAATAGTACTTCTGAAAGCTGATTTTCTGTTGATTATATGAGAACTGGGGACATGGGCGCTGTCAAGCCAGACCTAAAAAAGGATCGAATGAGCTATTAACGCCTAACCATGGTGAACTTTAGATAGTTTGGTACTGCAGTTTTCTTGTTTTTTAACAGTTAAATATAATGTATTCGTGTTTGTTAAAACACGTAAAATGTTTGCATCAATAACATATAACATAAGAAAACCTCAATATAAAATCAACAGTCATTATCGCAATTAGAAATAACTGCCTTATAAACAGATTATGCGTGTTCATCATATACCTATTAATAAGGCACATTTTCTGTTTACATTAATACATAATAATGTGTCACCAAGGTTCATAGTATATAAAATTAGGCACAGTGGCGTCACTAGGGTTGGTGTCACCCGGTGCGGGTAACTCATGGTGTCACCCCCTCACGACTTACTGACATGACCACCACAGCATTTTCCTGAAAAGTTACGGCTGGCCAATCAGAACGTCAATTACGGCAGTACCATACCAGCTTTTGCAGTACCCCATTGGCTGACTTGAAAAAATGCTCCCTCAGCAAGTAATTTTTTATTTTTGGTGCATAACGGTCCAGATATCACTAACTTTTCTGAAAAATGTACCCCTTCATAAGCACACCAAGGACTTATTTCAACAAATATTTCTTTAAACTACTAAACAGATTTACCATAAGTAATAGCATTCTTTCTGAGTAAAACCCTAATTTCTGCCAAGTAGTTTTTTTCAGTATCAGAGAACAGTTTCCAACTAGAAAGTGTGTTTCAAAATTATTGGCTGATTTCCGACACAATATGGATAGCGAAGCCCTATTCCAGAATCAACTAATATACATTAGGCATACTGTTTTCTGTAGGGTGCAATGCATCATCACGCCCGAATGCCCCTTGCTGTTTACATCAACATTATTTATCATGGTCTTATTGAAGGCGAAAGCGATTTACCATATCTCGCAAGAAGTCATTCATTGCTATCACACATTTCCATTGACTTAAAGGCTAGGCTAGGAGTCTGCTGCAACATTCTGACTTGAAGCGTCAGCACTTTTTTTTGTCTTCACAGAGCCCTGATGACCGATTGTGCCAATAAATAAACGTGACCGTTCGTGGCCGACATACTCGACGACTGCCTGCTCCGGACCCAAGAAGAAGTCAGCACTGTCCCAAATTTGAAGGGGAGACGAAAGAAGATGATGGTGGCTGCTGGGCCTGTCACACATGAATTCTTTATTCTAGCCTAGCAGCCAGGCCAGCAGCACAGCACCGCAGGCACTCCCCTGCGCCGCCGTCCCGTCTCCTCCCTGGCGCGTGACCGCAACGCGTCAGAGGAGCACAGCACAGCGCGCGGGGGCTGTCCCAGCATAGCTGCCAAGGTTTCAGATTGCCATGTGTGACATTTTTATAATTTCAGTGAATTTCAGTGAAATTATGAGTGACATTTTAACAACTATGAGTGACACTTTCTCGCGAGCAATAATCAGGCAATGAAGACGAGGAAAAGATATAAATATAAGAAATTACAACCATTTGCGCAACAAGAAACTCCAAGAACTTCTTGAAACTGCTGCAGAGCACCAGAAATGGAAGGACACTTACTAACCCTAGTGCATAGCTGCCAATTTTCAGATTGCTCAAGTGCTACATTTCCAAGAAGTAAGTGCACTTATGAGGGACATTGTAGTGCCAAATGTGTGACACTTCAAGTGACACTTTCTCACAATGGAAATTGAGGAATAATATTCATTTAAAGAGATACATATTGGAAATTACCACCTTCTATGCAGTGAGAGGGCTTTTAGAAGCCCTGGAAACTGCTGTAAACTCCTGATATGGAGGGTCACTAATTGATTTACATTTCTAAAGTGGTCGTACTATAGTGATTTCTAGAAAGATCATTGACACCTTGTGATGACTGCTGCCTGATCACTTTTGGGGAGAACTGATCAGACCCCTAATCTGTGGCGACTATGGTATGCTAGAGAAACCTTTCAGTGGTTACTGAGAAAAACGTACATCACCAGTGTTTAGACCTGTGCAGGTAAAATATGGCGAACACCTTCCAGAATTAATATTTCTTTTGAAAATATAAACCTACAGCTACAGATACATCAATAGTGTTTTTGAGTTGTCTAAAATTGCCATAAATTAGTTTTTAAACAAGCCACCTTGGCTGAAATATTAGATGTAAATAAAAGAAATAATACAGAATGACTCATTAGAACATTAGATACTGGTACGCAGCTTTGAGTATAAGGTCACTCAGAACTGGTAGGTCGGGTGCCAGATTCCACGAGCAATGCATCTATAAAACTGTGTGCTTTGTAGAAAACGAATACGTTCCTAAAGGGGTTGGTTACGCTACCAACGTGAGCAATGGATTATGGAATTTAAGGTCTGTGCATGGTTGTGCACTTTTTTTTTTATTGTCTTATCGGGTAGTTTTGCAGCCTTGCACTGGGTTTGCCACCAAGGTTACCTTTCAATTTAATGTTGGAAAATCAATGTGAATATGTGCCAGTATAATGTAACTGGTGCTCAAGTAAAGCCCTTCAATACCTTTTGGTCGCGTATATACAATTGTAAAAGAAACAATGTTACCCAGAAAATGTGATTTCTCTGCTCTGGGCTGAGTGCTTCTATGAGTGAGGGCAGGTCGGTGTCTCTAAAATTGAAAGAGCTGCGAGGCTCTTACTACCGACACAGCTTGATAACAGTAAAATCTGTAATGCTGTATTTGTGCAATCTCCGTGACCTGACCCTGTGCCTCGAACACAGTTCTGGTGCCTCTGTAGTAGCTGCAGGCATGAGATGATCTGCTTTGAGGCTGAGCCTGCACGCAATCCAGAGACAGGGACAGGAACGGCTGGTAAAAGAACAATGTCGGGGTCTGGTGCAGCAGGTGAACCCGAGACTGCGGCCATGTGTTTGGAGGTGATGCAAACAGATCGTGCCATGCTGCGCCCCGTGAACAGAGCCAACCTTTAACCACTATTTGTCCCGCGCAGTGGCAGGGTGAGGGAATACGGTTGAATCAGGCCGCCTGAGCCATCAAGTGTGGGGTGTCCCCCTATTGCCTGGAAAACATACGAAAACAAGTGCTTGCTGGGCTGAGCCTACTTGGATTCGGCATCGGCAACACCTTCTTTTGAGATTAAGCTCGTAAGAGATAAGCTAAACGGGACTCAGGCTCACTCCGGAAGGATCATCAGACCGAGCAGCCCTGCAGATTTTATTTTTTTATGATCATGACTCGTACTTATACTAGCTATAATATAACACTTACTTGTAGAGTTCAGAGACTCTTCCCAGGTCCGTGACTGCACTGCTGCTGAATGAATCGATGCACACTGCAGCAGCCTTCTTCTCAATCCAGGCTGATTCACTCGTGGACTCGAGTCGTCGAATGAGAGTCTCAAATTCCCCGCCGTTTCTAACTGTTTCTCCCTTGACTTCCTCTTCCTCCCCACGTGAGGACACCATCCGTCACTGCACGTCATCCGGATATCACGGGCCGGCCCCCATGGTGTGCCCACCCCAGTGTGACTGACTGACAGCAGCATCGACTGCTGAGTGGGCAGCCCCCCTGAGCACCCCGCCCCCGTAATTGGCAGCAGACAGTGTCGACTGTGTGTCAATTAATAAATCGCGCCGCGGCGTCGCTAATAATTCTGTTGCCTGGTGACACAGGCTGCCTGCCGGGCAGAGATTTAACACATTTAGCGCTCTCCATTCCAGAGCTGAGAGCAGACCCAGGGCCGTCATTGGAGCGCTAAAGATTGACGGCCCTGGGACCCAAACTGGGTATGACGCGCATTCGCATCATCACCGACACCACCGGTGCGTGCGTTCGTGCGTGGCCAGTGGCGTCTTGCTGCAGCAGTGCACACTCACTGTCTGCACTGAGTATTTTTATTGTGTAGTAAGCAGTGCACTAACCAGGTACGCAACTGCGCACCGTGGAAGTTGCGGCGCCTTGCACTATAAATAAAAAGCACTGGCAGGCAGACGCAGCAGAGAGGTACCGCAAGGCTGGCTAACTAACCAGATTGGTGTCACCCCATGATGGGGTGACACCCGGTGCGGGCCGCACCCCCCGCACCCCCCTAGTGACGCCACTGATTAGGCATAGTACTCAGGTCCTCATTTACAATTTACGATAGGACATCCACAAAAAGTGTTCTGTATTACCGACTGCCAAAAATGTAGTTCCTCTGCTCTATTTAGAGTCGGGGTAAGCACCATGGGGTATATTTACAAGACACTCGCACCACTGGAGGGTAACTTTCTTTAACACTCCAGTGGCGCTGTATGTTGGCCCATATTTACAAGGTAGCACTGAGCAGGGCCGGCTCTAGCCTCATGGTGGACCTGTGCAGGGAGCGTAGGTGGGGGCCCCGGAAGAGGGGGTCCGGACAGGGCGAAGCTCAGGAAGGTGTTTTAATAATACGTCCAGAAAAGTCGTTAGATGATTGGGTGTAACTCTTCGTCTGCCACTCGTCCGGTGCCAGCAAGTGTATGAGTATATATGTTGCTTATCTGAATTAATAGGTTACATGCACAGAAAGCGCAATAAAATAAGTTTTATATCGTGTGAACAGCTTTTTGGAGCAACAAAAAGGAGCATTGTTTTGGAATAAAGGAGTCTCATTCGAATTTGCACTGAAGCAGTTTTAATGAGAAATGTTCGATCTCGATTTTCGAGGTGCACGTCATAAGAAGGTCAGCCAGGACTTGGAAAAACATTTCGAGGATACTAGTAGTGCTTTCATAGGAGTACCTGTGCTGCCGGTAAAGAAGTTGTATTTTCTGAAATTAACCCTATGAGTCTTAAAAAACATAAATACCACACAATGAGCAGAATCAAGAACGTTTCTTATTTGGCCCTGGCTCGCAGGTCCCTCAGCCCCATTTCAGCCATTACTTTAACTTTCAACATTGTAAGAGTGACTGTTCGAGGCCGGCTGCACCCACATTGCACAACAGTGCCTACTGCCTGTAATATTCACAGAATGATCATTGAAAATGAATTAATTAATTAATCTATTTGTTGTGTTATACCTGCAAGTCCGCTAAGACTCTCACCACCAGGCTGGCCTGCTCGCACCATTCCAAATAGGGTCGGGCCGGGAACGGGATCGGGAAGAGTCGAGATGCCAGACGACGCACGCACTCGCTGGCGCCGGGAGCGCGTGACCACCACCGTCGTGACGCGTCACACAGCGCGGCTTAGCAGCAGGTGGCTGCAACGCACTATGCACAGCGCGCGGGGGCTGTCCCAGGGCCGTCAAAGTCATTGGTAGTGCTAAGATTGACGGCCCTGGGACCCAAACTGCTGGCTGACTCAAAGTGATTGTGAAACTAGAAGTAAAACAAACAACGGTGCCATTGCTAGCAGCCGGGGTCTGAGCCGCTCAGCCGGAAGCCGCCAAATCCTGCCAGGGGGCCGCCAGTGCCAGAGGCCCCTTCAAACACAGTATTTACAGCTCCCCAGCCTAGATCCGAGGATGTGTAATCGATGCCCGCGCTCTGTTATACAAGCACGTAGATGCGAGTCGACTGGCCCAAACAGAAGCAACATGCAAGGCTCAGCAAAATCAGCCGATTGTAATCGAGAAAATGGCATTAATGCAGCTCAGACTCCAAGGAGAGTTGCGTGGGCCTAATTTATGAGGTGTGCCCCTGTGATCGCTGATGTCATCATTAATAAAATGCAAACAGGATTTTGGGCAGCTCGTTAAACTTGCTAGGAATTTTAAACTGCATATGCTTTTATATGACAATAAAAGTAGTTGAGCTAATACTGCTCTGCGCAAATATCATTTTAAAACTAGCCAAAGTGGGTGGAGAAGGGTGACCAAATAATCATGGGCTTCAATAAACACTGCACACAATATGCAAATATTTACTATACCACAAGACTCATGAACGGATCCTCGTCGTGGCGGCCCCTGGGGTTAGGCGGCCCTGTGCAGGTGCACACTTTGCACATGCCTCAGGCCGGCCCTGCACTGAGCCACTTTCCATAGCTTAATGCCGCCTTTTCAATGTGCACCTCTTTGAAACAGTTGTCTGCGGCAAGGGGGAGTGCAATATGTGTTGCTGTGGGCATTTCCACACAACACAAAAGTGCTATGTGACCATGCCCTAGAGTTACACGGATCTGTAAATATGAGGCAGCACCAAAAACTAACGCCTGTAAATATGCCCCTCAGAGATTACCTTTCTCTGAGATCTGATCCTGATCCTGCCAAGACCATGTCTATCAAGACCATGTCAAGTCGATACCTAAGATAAAGTATGACGAGTCTCCATGCAACAACATCTCCTTTCGTTTATTTACTTGTTAGTGCTGTCTCCCTGAAATATCATGGCTGACTAAAAACTGATCATGCATGGGAAGAACTTTTAGAAGGGTAAGGTGGTGCCACCTGATGTAAACATGAAAAAGTAAGGATCTCTGTAATCTTCAATAAAGTACTGGACTGAATTGGAGGGTGGGGAGCAGAAGGGTGGCATGGGTTCCACCTAATTGTTTATGTTATGAGACGGCATCAACCTACCAAGGGTTTCGTGTCTCACGCTTCAATGCACAGGGCACCAATCATGCTGGAGTTTATACTATGGCCAAAGTAGGGCTCACCAACCTTAGGTCTTGATTAACAGAGGTAAACTTATACTATTTTACACAAAAGAGTAAATGTACCTTTTGAAATCAGGCCCTTTGACTGCAAACCCCTGTTCGAAATTGGACTCTCTGAGCCACGGAGGAGTAAGTGAAATCTGGTTTGTAGGCTCTCTACAGATTACCTTCTATCATTGCTCTTCCAATTGTTAAGGTATTTATTGTACTACTATCCGATTTAGCAGTCTCTCTTGATTATGTATTTTGTATAGATTAAATGGCCCAGATTCACTAAGGCCTTGCATCAATGCAAAGTGACCAAAACGTGAGGCAAAATGGTACATTCACAGAAAATATGTTTTACAATGGACAGTTGCCCTTTTCTTAGCACAAAAACAATTTCATCTGCTGTGAGGGAATGAATGAATGAAGTTATATTTGTATAGCGTGTTTCTACCCTGAGGCCTCATAGCGCTTGGCATCACTTTGTGTCAATGAGGCATTACTGGGGTGGATCAGTGCAAAGGCTAATGTACTACAACAGCCAAACCGGGCTTTTCACAAAAACAAAATCAACAACCTACTTTTAAGCAGGTATAAACAAGGGCAAACATATGTATTAAATGCAGTGGAAACCATATATACATTGTATGGGATCCATCTGCAATTATCTAGTAATAGGAATACATATGTGAGTGGCATGCTTACAGTACAAATGCTATGCTAGAAAGCACACACTTATGGCCTTATTATGAGTTTGGTGGTGTGGGAGCGGGCCACCACACCAACGCCCCACTCCCAAACCGCCAAACCCATAATGAGACTGCCAGACAGATTACAACTGGAATTCAGGTCGAGCGAGCCTACGGAAGTTGGCCCACGGTGGTGCAATGATAAGGCTTATACGTGAGCCTTAGCAAGGCATCGCAATGGGAACGCCACTGCAGGTTCCTGCAGGGAATGGACTGTCAAGTTCATGCCCTGCAGTAACTGGGAATGCATGCAAGCCTGTGCCCCACTGTATGCATTCCCTGTATGGCCCTCTTAGTTTCCTCACTGCCACACTTTTCTTATCGGGCTCACTATCTTGAAAACTGTGGAGGTGAGGAAACTCCTAATACACTTGGCAATGCTGCAGCGGCACCACCAGTATATTAAGGGTCTCTGAACACTGCATGACCGCCAGGGAGCTTCGATCAATGGCGGCAGCAGTGGTCCCATTCAGATCTGACCATCCTACTTGTAATAGGGTGGTCGTGTTAGACCACCAATGCAGATGAGGATAGCAACAGGAGGGCTTTCTTCCTAAATGTGGTTGTGGGCTAAATTAGTAAATCTGAGCCATCAGGGTTTCTGGCCATGCTGTGACAGTTTTATTTTTGCTGTAGACAGATTAAGTGCTCCACGGTTCCTCCTATGAGATTGGTCCTGGATAGGTGCATGGTAGCAAGCAACACACACGCCTGCCACCAACGAGTAACAAATGCTACCGCAGCAGCTGCTTTACCATTGTTGATGCTTTCTCTGCATATTACAAGCTCGTTACCTGAGCCTCACAGGGGTTTCTGCTCTGCTACACAATGCAGTAATCAGCCCAACCAATTGCAGATGGTTTGTACCCTGTCAGAGCTCACTTGGTACATCCACAGAGGAAATCTAAAAATGCATGTTTTTCAATCTGTCAGGCTAGGACCGCCGAGCAATGCATGTATGCAGCAGGATGTTCATACTGTTGATCTAGTGTTTCTTACTAATTATCCTAATGTAAGCAATCATTGAACCTATAGAATTCACCAACAGGTTTTGGATTTAGAAAAAAAAGCACAAACATTTTGGAATGGAATTCTGATTAAAATAAGTGTTTACATAAAAAAATCTCTAGCAAAGAAAAGTTGGGATGTATTATTGAGCATCCCTGGCTTATCGCCCTCCCTCCCCTTTTAGCAGTTTAAGAGGGGGATCGGAGGGGGTTGGCACTGCACCGGATTAGCATGTGTGAGCATGTTTGTATTCTGGGGCCCGCTAAAGATCTCTGCATGTCTTTCCTCTGACAACTCCACTACGCCTTTAAAACTCTAGAGAGGAAGTTAAAAGGCTGCACAACGGATCACCTGCTAAAGGAAATTGCAGCAACATTAATTCCAACTATATCTTTTGGGTCAGAACTGATGAATACAAAAGATGCAGCCGCCTTAAACCAAGCCCAGTCGAGTTTCTTCAAGAGTCTGTTCGCAATTCCACCATACATCTCCCAGTCACAGATTCGACTGGAATATGGGCTTAAAACCAGAAACCAGCCCGACAAGGAGCGGTGGCCAAATATTACTGGCGGATGAGGCAAGCAGAAGAAAACACCTTAGCCCACTCTTGCTGGGCAGAAATTGAACAGCAAGCGAGACAAAATAATTCTATTGTCGACGTACTAAAAGAATCACTTGCAGACCTACACCTCGAAGAGGCCTGGCACACAATCCCCTCCTATTCCGTGTTCAAAAAAGTTGTGAACATAGCAACCGAACAAATGTCTTTGTTAATGGACAAAACGGCATTCGCTAAAAAAACAAAACACGCAAGGGCAGTGATTCAATTTTATCAGACGCTGAAACCACAACAACACTTGTCAGAACACTTCGCACATCATAAAAAGCACTATCTGACGATGCTATGGTTGGGGCACTTCCCCAGGAAGGACCTGACCCGAAATGGAAATGTATATGGCCGATAAAAGAATGCCGATTGTGTGGACAGGGAGATGAGACATTGATACACCTTCTGTGCATCTGCCCCTCGCTTCTAGAAACCCGGAAAATTGTCCTTTGTGAGCATTTCAGGAAAAAACAATTAAGGATGCAGAGCAGCTGTCATAGAAGGCCTTGGAGGCTTGTCAGTGCAACTGTCCTGCAAAGCCATTACGTTTTGGGAAATGGCGGCCAAAGAAATAGAAAAAACACAAGAATCAACTTGAGTGGCTCCTACAATACTGACTGGTCTGTCCTCACCTACTCCTGCACTGTTTTTTGATCTCTCCTCCATGAAATATCCTAGCATTTTTAAACCGTACTGATTATAAATGTAATATTTCTTATTTCAATTGTTAATGAGGATTAAGTAATGACGACACAGTGTTTTTATTCTTTGCATTTATCAAATCTCCACAATGAATCATTGTGTAATCAATTTGTTTTTACAATATTTTATGATTTGTTAACAAAATCAAATAAAAGTATCATTGACTTGACTTATCTCTGTCCGCATTCTGCACTAAAATGCTGCTGAGCCAAGTTCAATGAAGGAGGCGGAAATGTCACACAGCAGCAAATAGAGCTATGGGGAAGAGAGAGGTAAGAAAGAAAACAATCTGCGGAAAGGAACTGGAAAAGAAGGCATAAGGAAGAAGTGATCAGAGTGAAAGGTAGAAAACATGGAAGAAAAGAAAGATAAAAGGACAAGTGGTAGGGAGGTAGGGTGTTAAGAACAAAAGAACAGAGGGTGCAAGGCAGGATAGGAGGAAGGATGAAAAATGGATGGATTAAAGGGTGAAAGTATCAGTTAAAAGGATGACAAAAGGGTTGATGGATGTATTAACAGGTACATAAAAGGGTTAACAGATTGGTGAAAGGATGAATAGATACAACAGTGAAAGGGTGGATGACCGACATGTGAACGAAATGATAATTGGATGGATGGATAGAAAGGTGCAAGAATGGATGGTGAAAGGATGGCAGGGTGACAGGATGGAAGGGTGAAAGGGTGGAAGGGTGAAAGGGTGGAAGGGTGAAAGGATGGATGAAGGGAAGGAAGGGGGGGTGAAAGGTTGAAGGGTACTAGTCTTGGAACAGCCGGGCTTACTTGCTTTGCTCATTCAGTGTCATTAGAAATCTAGTTCAAGGAAGGAAACATTTGACTTTGCTGGCAAGTCCCTTGCAATCTGCAGCTGTACTCCAGTGACACAAGTGATGTGAACCCGGTGTTTCCACGGAGCTCGCGTTCCATCAGGTGGCAGGGGTGATGCTGCTGTCTCTCTCCTAACCCTGCTGCACGGGTGTGCACGTGGAAGGTTGTGGCGAGCTTATATTGTGTGCGGTGACCTGGGGGAGCAGGTCTCTGAAGGGTCCAAGTACAAGAGCTAACGAAGAGTGAGGAGAAACAGAGGTGAGCCAGAGGTCACGAGCAATTATCTGCACACATGAATACACGTGTGCAGCAGGGAGGGAGGTGAACACCTAAACACCTATGCGATTATTGACAAGCCACTTGCGCCGCCCTTACGTCACTTTTACAATCATTTTCCAATGTTAAAAATGACGTAAAATTGGCGCAAGAGTCTTGTAAATCTGCCCCCTAATATAGGTGACTGTGTGGCTGGATGATTTGGGTGATGTCCACCAAGAGGACTGATTAATGGGTGGCCTATTTTGTAATTGGTTTTGTTGGTGATGCTCATAGACTGTCGATCAGTTCCAGGGGACAGAAAAGTGCGTGATAGACTATCAAAGTCTGTGAGAGGGGGTGGGTGGCTTAGTAGTGACTGGCTTATTTATGAAAACTGTCACAGCAAGAAAACAGCAATGCAATAGTTTTCACTGCACCCTCCTTGCGCCATGAAATGACGGATCCGTCAGTATCACTGACATATCTGTTGGCCAAAACCGACGCATAGCTGCAGTTGTTTAGGAAGCGTGACGCAACTCCAGCAATGCAGGGGGCTAATAAATATAGCACTATGTCAGTATTAACCCTGCTGTGAGGCAGGTATAACTTATTGCCACTTCTACAAGGCTTTTTGTGTGGGAACGCCCACCATGCATATATTATACCTGCTGCAGGTATAATGTGGCGCAGGGGTTTACAAAGTGATGCATCTGCATAAATGCGTCACTATGCAAATAGAGCACGACAAGGCACATTTTTTACGTTGCATCACTAAACGTGGACCACTAGCGGCGCAAACTTGTCGCAAGGCCTCATAAATAAGCCTCTGAGTCTTTAGACCTGCACAGGAGAGGCCTACCTTTGGAGCCAGGAGGTGTTTCAAGGGAGTGCACCAAATGATATAGAAAGATGAAGCTGGCTTGTTTCCTTCTCTTGTGATTTTACTTTTACCTGAGGCGTGCATGTGGTGCAGGTGTGCCCTATCCCTTTCAAGAAAACATGTAAATCTAAAAAAGTAGATAACGTTTTTGTGCAAGTGTCACTTAAGTGCAATACATTACATTTAAGAAATGCAGATCACGGACACCACCCCACGCAGTCCAATCTTTCAATGCCTAAATTAGGAATCGGGCATCCCGCTGGCAGGGCACCTACAGGGCTTTAAGTGGGATGAAAAAACTCCCGTGATCTCTTTAATAACCTGCTCCGTCTTGATCACCTCCTTGGAAATACTTACAGACGTGAATCCTAACAGAATTGGGAATTGCATGTGGAATAAATCCCTGAAAAAATGTCCACTCACACTTATTTACCATTCTGTGAGATTAATTTACAGTTTGGGTGTAAGACCTAAATACTAATTTGCCAGTGCCAGCTAGCGTAGTGTGGGAGCACTGCAGTCTAACGGTGGGTGTTGAGTTCCCTCACCAAGAAAATGTTTTAAAAAATAGGATTAAAATGGTGCCTTTTCCAGTACCGTTTCTTCAAGGAACAGATAAACAATTCAATAGATTTTAAACACATTTCTGAAAGAACACTCTTAAAGCATTTTAGGGAAAGCCTGGTTTCCCAAGTGAACCAAATCTCCCCAAAGTTGCAGACACCAGGAATTAAATTAATTCTTTTGTATATTTATATAGCGCAGCTTATCAACCGTGAGGGTATCCAGGCGCTGTCGATGGGCACGAAAGACATGGAAGGTTATGTTTGTGATCTCCCTGAGAAACTGTTGTAAAGTGAATTCTCATACCTCCAAAACAGGATGAGGATGATGGACACTCATCAGACAGGCCAAGGTTGTGTAATGTGTTGGCAATGTTGAACAATAAGTCAGAACTGACTTGATTAGATAAAAAAATGCTACAAGTATGTAAGACTTCCCCATACCTAGACAGAGCATATGTCGACACAAGGTATCATACTGTCGAGTAATTAATCATGTACATCTTTCCCATTAGCTTAGCCACTTTTCCACTTCGACTTTTGACTTTAGGGCCTCAGGCTTAATTGACCACTTTCAAAGTAGCTCACCTCATTCAGGTATACACGGCTGCTGTAAACGGGAAATGGCCATTACAACGCGGCCGTTTCCACGCATTAAATTAACCATGTATGCGTGGTTATCACAAATAGCCTTTACCACGCATACCTACGAGATACTTAGTAAAGGCATTTGTTGTGAAGGCTATTTGTAAAAAAGGGGACGCGGGGGTCTTTCCCTCCAAAAAAAAAAGCGGAAGAAAAGAAAAGGTGGCTTGGGGGGAGGGGTGGGGGGGCGGTCCTGATAAAGGCAATCATACATGCCCAAGATTGTTAGAGGAAACAGAAGTCTCACTTGCGTTTTCTCTTAACAAGGTGCAATGCGGAAAAAAAAGAACCTGAAGAACAGACGACATACGAGACAAAGTGGAGAGGTAAGGGGAATTTTAGAATAAAAAAAACAAAGGGGTCCTAATTTAGGGTAAAGGGCAGGGTTTAGGGGTAGAGGAATAACCTTTAACAAGAGTATGCCCTTACCATGCATACATTTATAATGAAAAACGTCGGAAAACTATGTGTGGTAAAGGAATGTACGTGCTAAAGGTTATGCGTGGGAAAGGCATTCGCGTTGAATCGCATGCGTGGTAAAGGCATGCGTTGCAACGGATTGTGTTGTATTATCATACAACCCTCTAAACCTGTCAACAAACCTATCCCAACTAGTCTGAAGTCCATGGTCGCCACCCACCAGCCCATGCCCCCTTTCATCATCCCCCTCACACATCCAGGTCAGAGGCTTTTGAGGATAACCTACCAACAATCCATCCCAGCTAGCCAACAGCCCAAGGTACAGACCAAGAGCTTAGCACAACTGTTTCGGATCCCGTCCTCCATAGGTAAGGAGCCCTGATAAAAGCTCTTAAACAGGGTAGATTAGAAGAGCAGGTTTATTGGTACAACCATCAACAGCCAGCCCCAGCAACTGACTCAGTATTTAGAATGTAATCATTCCATCAATGATGTAAAGTACACAGTGTTCCATTAAAGAGACAGTAACCATGACACATCCCCTAACCAAAAGAAAAAAGAAAAAAGAATGAGATTTAAGGACAAAAACGGCATTAAAAGATACTGTATAAAAATAACTTAATACAGAACATAAACCTTAAACTTCCTAGGAGCCTGTCTTGTCCTAGGAAATAGTCTTGAACTACCAAGAACATTTTCTTGGGTATGACTAGATGAAGTGCAAGTATGACTGGAATTATCAATAGGCGCAGAACCACTATTAGGATGATTTTTAAACTCGGTACACTTTGCCAATCTAGACATGTTCCAAGTGCACCCATTGTCTAATGTCACAACATTTTTCCTAATAGCAGTAATGATGAAAGGACCACAGATATTGGAAGTACTCTTGTGTCCATATGTTGGCTTCTTCACAAGAACACTATCACCCACATTCCATTTTCTTGACAGCCATCCTATCATCATAACGTTGTTTATACTTCCATTGAAAAAAAAGACTAAGCCAGGTCTGTATCTTCTGGAGCCGGTTCCTTAACAATACTCTCAGCCAACTCTAACTTCGGTTGTATCCCTTTCCCATAAATTACATGCCCAAGATAAGTGACTGAATCCAAACCAATTCTGCATTTCTCTTTCTTAACTGTGAGTCCCCAATCAGATAACCTGTCTAAAACTGACCCTAACACTGCATCATGCTCCCTTGCATCTACACCATGAATCAAAATATCATCCTGGAAAAACATCACATTCCGTAGATCTCCAAGAACCATTTTCATCACCCTTTGAAAGCAGGCAGCAGCCGAGGCCAACCCAAAATGCATTCTTAAGAACTGATAAGCACCACGGGGTGTTACAAAAGATGTTAAATGTCTGGACTGTTGATGTAAAACAATTTAGTGGTACGCAGAAGAGAGATCTAGAACACTAAAAATATTAGCACCTTTCAAGATACTGATTGATTCAGAAATATTCGTCAGGGGCTGCCGATCAACCCAAATACATTCATTTAAACCAAGCAAGTCCACATCCCATCCTCGTCGCCAGTGATAAAAGCTCTTAAACAGGGTAGATTGGAAGAGAAGGTTCATTGGTACAGCCATCAACAGCAAACCACAGCAACTGACTCAGTATTTAGAATGTAATCATTCTATCAATGATGTAAAGTACACAGTGTTCCATTAAAGATACAGTAACCATAACAAGCACCTTCAGCCTATTTCTTAGGAATAAGAGTGTCTTCCTTTAATGAATTTTTATAACAGAAAGAGTCTGCATTAGGAACTACCTGATGTTATTATTGCAAATAATATACAGGGTCAGACATGTCATCTTTAGAGTGGTCTTCCCATAACTTTTTGCCTGCTATCCTCTACTTTTTGTTGGCCTTAGGACTCAGAGCACTTTACCTCTGCTAACCAGTGCTAAAGTGCTTGTGCTTCTCCCCTACACTGGTGTGTACAAAATTGGCATATCTAGTTTTCTTGTATACCCCTGTAAAGTGGTATACAATGTACCTAGGGCCTATCATCAAAATGTAAGTAGTGGGCCTGCAGCAGTTACTGTGCCACCCACTTGGTATTTAAAAACACTTGCCTAGTCTTAAACTTCCCTTTTATTTCACATATGTCACCCTGAAGATAGGCCCTAAGTGACCCTAAGGGCAGAAGGCCGTGTAAGAAAATGGCAGGGCATGCACTTTTAAGTGTTAAATGTCTTGGTATTGACAAACAGCTTTTTCTTTTTTTTTTTACTACTGCAAATCCTGATCCTCTCATAGGCTCGCATTGGAAATTCTTTAAAAATCTCTTCTGCTGCAATTCCTGATTGAAAATGAGTAGCTGCTCCATGTTTCATAACTTTAGAATGGTAGTGAGAAATCCTTTTTATTGGTATCTTGGATTTAACATTACTATTTTAGAAATGCTATTACTGTTCCAGTGTGTCTTGCAGATTGTCTCCGAAAAACATCTGGGCTTGGTGACAGCTACACTTTGTTCATTGCCCAGCCACAAACACAGGATCGGCTCAATATGACAGGAGATTCCCCTGCAATCTGACAGCCTTTTCTGGGCAGGAAGGAGGAGAGGAGGGCTCACACTTACACATGAATAGGCTATATCTTGTTCCCACACAAGGGACCAGTTACACCCAAAGATAGCCTGACATTTCATGGAGCTGCTTTAAAGTCACCCTTATACAAAAAAAAACACTTTTGGGTATAAGTACCAGGGCTCTGGCCCTACTAAACCAGTATAGTACTGGACCTGGAAAGAACTCTGCTGGATTGCTGAGCTACCCTGCTGCCTGTTAATCTATAACTGAAAGTGTGACCAATAGGTCATTGGTTACATCCCCAAACTATAACCAAGGTAGAAAATCAAGAAATAGTCCTTTGCACAGCAGACGTAAAGGCATTGTACACTTCTATTCCGCATGCCTCAGGAATAGAGGCGATTGAACAAGCATTGGTCCATTCAGATTTGAATCAGTCCTTACAAACATTCCTCATGGAACTTATGTTATTTACACTGTACAGAAGTTATTTCAGATATGGTGACAGATGGTACCAACAACTTGCTGGCACTTCAATGGGCAACTGTGCCACACCAGCATATGCTAATATTTTTATGGGACAATATGAAGAACAACACATATTCTCAAATGAAATGTGGAAAGAAAACATCAAGATGTTGGCACGCTTTATAGATGATATTTTCATCGTATGGAAGGGCACCGAACAACAATTACAAGAGGCATTATCTGTGTTAAATACACATGACGAATGCATCCAACTGACATTGGAGACCTCTAAACAGAGAGTGACGTTCCTAGACGTAGAGGTTAAACTTACTCCGGATGGATTTGTGACAGACATATACCGAAAACCACCGGATCGTAACAACATGTTACATCATTCAAGTTTTCACCAAACATCATTGAAAGACCATCGTCCGTTTTCCCAAATGGCTAGAGTAAAACGAATCACCTCGGATCCTCAGAAAGAGACATTAAGAATAAAAGAAATGGGGGAACGTTTCAAGCAGAGAGGGTACCCTGAGCTCACAATTAAGAATGCTGAAAGAGACATATTGACAAAGACAAGAGAAGAGCTACTCACTCCGAAAGTCAGAGCAGACAAACAGAGAATTGAAGCAGTCTCCAAATTCTCCACTTCTAGCAGCCAGTTCAAAAAAACAATTGTCAAAAATTGGCCAATGTTGAACTTGGAACCCGACTTCAATAACATCTTCGCATTAACCCCATTGTTCGCTTACACTAGGGGTAAAAACTTGGGAGAAATACTCAAGCAAAAAAAACCTGGTTCAACACCACACAGAGGAACACGGCCTTGCTACAATTGTAGCAATTGTACCAACGTCATCACAAGCAACGTGATAACTCACCCCATGATGGGGCACAACATTAAATTGAGGGTCACAGCAACCTGTGACACCTCCAACGTCATTTATTTGCTAAAATGTCCTTGTGGAAAGGTGTACATTGGCAAAATGGAAAGAAAACTAAAGACACGCATAGTAGAGCACAAATCAAATATTCGCACAAAGAACAGTAAATCCACGGTTGCATTTCACTTCATGGAAGCTCACCACAACATTTCTCAATTGAAATTTTTTGTGTTGGAAACCATAGAAAAGAAAGAAGGAATAGATAACAATAAATTCTTATTGCAAAGAGAAAACCACTGGATCCATAAGTTGGGATCCTTAAAACCGAACGGATTCAATGAGCGGATTGAACTTTCTTGTTATTTGTAAATATGAGCGGATTGAAATCTCATGTTATCTGCAAATGTAAATATAATATGTCATGAACGATTCATACCTTTTAAGTGGGCAACACTGCCCACAACATGGTCAAAACGGTGCGTGATTGTGTGAACTTAACATAACATGCTACTAAGGATCACATATAAACCTTGTATACACTACCCGGGGTACAACCATCTCAACACGTGATAGGACCCACACTTTGTTTTAGCTGATCATTTCGGGATCCGAACATTTTATTTTATGTTTTTCAAAGTTCAGTTTTTCACATAGTTTCTTCATTATACAGTTACAACAAAACTATTTATTTCACCAATCTTGTTTTATTTTATTTTATTTCATCAAGTTCCTTTGTAACACATGTGTAGTCTTTCCTTTCAACTCCCTCAGCACAGAGAGTATGCCTTCACTTTTCATTCCCGCGTCACAGAGACACCGACGTAACTTCATAGACACCGGCAGCACCGGGGTTAAAACACCAGGAGACGGCTTGATCCGTCGAACAAACCCGAGATTACCCCTTCGTACGAAGCAATATTAGAAGACAAGGTGGGTAACACTAGCTGAACATTGTACGTTTTTTTCGCATTTTTGTGGTACTAAACAGTATGCTGATTCGTATAATTTTCATACGCAGAATTTGGAGTCCAGACCAATCTCGACTCGCATGTAAGTGCGTTTTTCATTAATTTTATCACGCCACGGGTGCAACACCACATATTCATCCCACACTCACAAAGTGGCCCATTATTAAGATCCCCGCACGGTTTGAACCCCATCAAGTGATAAACATTGCTTTGTATGTATAGAACATTTGTTGTGATTATGGTTATATTTGTATCCTTAACAGCCACCGCTCCCTGAGGAAGGGCAGAAAGTGCCCGAAATGCATTGGAGCTTATAAATAAATATTTGTTTCGAAAAGGAAATGTGTTTGACAAGGAAAAGTGTTTTGAACTAATTCATAAAAATGCTTGAAAGACAATTGTGATGAATATAATCGAAGGAGGAGAAAATAAGTTCAAGTAATAAAACATTGCACAAAGAAATCGAATTGGAGTCCTTATTTAAAGAGGAACCAACACAGAGTGCCTGTTGGGGATGTACCCAATGACCTATTGGTCACACTTTCAGTTATTGTATAAAGGACGCCAGGGACGGAGAGCGTCACCCGATAGCAGCACCTCAACTTTACGAATCTGAATGAAAAATCACTAAACTGAGGCTGTGCATCGATCCCATTTTTTCGAAGTAATATACTACTAATCCGCCTGTTAATCTATGTCATGCTGAGTACAATGACTGGACCCATCTCACTTGAACGCATAGTTACTCCAAGAGCTTGTTGGCTTGCCTCCTCATCTACTGAAGTCTCAGGGACTCAATATAATCCCTGAAATACTGTTGTTACAGCTGTACTCCATCTTTGAGTCCTAGCCTTGCCTGATGTGCCTCCTCCAGTCCTAGGCCTCAGAAGTCGATCTGCTGCTGTTTCCTTCAGAAACTGATGCATCACCGCAATGCATGAAACATTCTGGGGCATTACCCTTCGACGCTGAGGCTGGTTGACAACAGTGGTAGTGCAACCTAAGCAGCTCAATGACAATGCAGAGTCTGCTTTATGATGGTGGTTTTGCAGCCTGCGCAACCTGATGACAATGCTCTGCGCGGCTCAACAACAGTGCATTGCCTACTATTCTGCAGAGTTTGCGGCTGACGCAGTGGCCTGCCTAAATGAGAAATATGAAAGCACTGTACACTCGACATCAATGCTTTGCTCCATACAAGGTACCTTTTCAGCGGACACTGCATGGATTCTGAAGCCAGCCTGCCCTTCATCACGGTCGGCCTGGACTTTGGATTCACACCAGTCCCTTGTGACCTCGAGTAACCTTTTGACCACTAATGACTTCTAAGCACTGTTTTCATATTTAATCTTTAAAAATCTATATCATAACTTCTACCTACTGGATATTTGTTGTTTTGGTGTTATTTTATGTAGATAAATATTCTCTATTTTTCTAAACCTGTGTGGAGTCTTTGTGTGACGTTTTCATTGTGTTACTGTGTGTGTTGCACAAATACCTCACACATTGCCTCTTAAGTTAAGCCTGGATGCTTTTTGCCAAGCCACCAGAAAGTAAGCAGATCTTAATTTAAAGTGTGTATCTAGCTTACCCTGACTAGAGTGAATTGTATGTATTGTTTATTAGTCAATTAAACCCATAAACACAGCACAGTACACAATACACAACAATTTAAAGGAAAACATAAAAAACCATCATGAAATCTACTTCTGCCATAAAGCATCATATTTCTGGTCCTTTACATTTTCTTTCAACCATTCCTATATATTGGAATTAAAATGCCAAATACAGGAAATACAAGTTTCGAAAGGACCTGATCAAGCAGTGACAATTTGTAGTACTGCTGTTTGTCGTCCTCCTAAAAACACCACTATAGGTGTTAGAGTTCTTGTGTGCTTTAAGAAAGAGCCAATGTGCAAGACAGAAGTGTTAAGTTGAGTAAATTATCGGGGCGTGGCTTGCAGCCATCGAGTATGGCCGCAGCCTGACCGAGCTCTTGCCTTCCCGCAAATAATCCTGCCCCATCCTGAGTCATTCACAAAACTATAAGGCACAGCAGGGTAGGTGATCTAATCCCTGCCCCCCCTGGAGTAATTAGGTCCCTCCGACGACGCTGGTGAGGCACGGTCTCATCCCTACCGAAGAGTGCCCGGATCCCTGATGGCGGCTCCGAGTCGGAAAGCGGAGTGAAGGTGGGCTCCGTCACGCAACAGAGATTGGACCCAAAAGTATCCGAGGCCAGCTTCGAGTTGTCCTCGTAGCGTGGAATGAGTATGGAGTGCCTAGAGTTGTGCCTGGTCAGGAGACCGCCCGACGAGGACTGAGAGGGTGAGGCCCTCCTGCGGGAGACTTGGCTACATGAGGCCCCAGCTTAAGGGCCTGGGCCTTGGGCATTTTGTGACGAGCTACAGGACCAGGAGCAGTTAGCGCTGGAGCCCCCTGCCACTGCTGCGTATGAGTGTTGGTCCGGAAGAACGACCCGACGGAGGACACTGTCTGCCTGAGACCTCGGCGGACAGATCTGGAGGACGGTGAAGGGAGGAGCCTAGTGTCGGCTGGAGAACGCTGCAAGAGCCACCAGGGGGTATATCAAGGCCCCGGCTTGCAGCCTTTCCGGAAGCAGGGCTCAGGTCCTTGGCTGCTGTGGAGGTACGGACTGTGGTCGTATCGAGGTGCCTGAGTTGAGGGAGGGACTCGGAGGCCTTTTGAAATGTGCTGTAGCCTGAAGACACATGAGGGCTGAGGACGTATGGGGGAATGCGCACACCTGGGTGGCTGCTGCGGAAACTGGGGCAAGTTCTAGACTACTACAATGATGCCTGGCTGGATCCTTGGGTGGTGAAGAAGTGCAGCGGAGGTCTGGCGGAGGTGCAATAGTGGAAAGGTTCGGCAGATGTGGCCTGAGAGGTGTGTTGCTGAGGCCTATGGGGTGTGTATATCTCCCAGGCTGGACAACAAGTGAAGACAGTGGGTGGTGCGTTGATTTACCCACGTTGGTGCCCTGCATAGTTTTCATCCTTTGGAGGGTCAGGTGCACAGGAGCGCAGAGGACTTCTTCCGAGGCTCTGCATTGGCGTAAGGGGTAGGACTGGTCTACATTGGTCAGGCAGAGCTGTGACAGAGTGCCCCTTGCCCAACATATGGCTGGTTTGAGGCTGCGGTAGCTGGAGGTTGGAGAACCGTGAGGAGCCCTCTGACCCCCAAGAGACTGGTGTGCTTGCATGGCCTGAACTGTGGGCGGTGGCCCCTTACAAGGATAAGTTGGCGGAGGACTAAACCATATTGAAGGGTGCGACTACACGTGGAGGGCTCCAGCCTATACAGCTAAAGTCTGACAGCGGTGGTACGGGAGTGATGGCCCCAAGGGAACAAAGCACGCTGGTGGTCGCTCCTGCAGACGCCCAACAACTGCCGGTGTGGGGGGTATCCAAAGCCCTTGCTTAGGAGACCGCCTGGTGGAGCAGAGAAATGTTGACAGGAGGGAGAGGTCCTAAGGCCAACGCCCAAAAGCAGCTTGCTAAATTTGCGTGGTCCAAGGCCGGAGAAAGAGGAGACTCGCCGCAATCGGACAAAGATGGTGGAGCAGCCGCCGCCAAGCAGGGCCCAGAGCCCACCCTACATGAGGTCGTGGCGGCCATCAATGGAGTGTATGCCTCGGTGGACTCAGTCACTGTGGAGGTTTCGCTAATTTGGGCAGATTTTCGGAAAATGGACGAAAAGTTCAAAGAGCTCAATGTAGTCACTAGTGCCCTTCAGTCGGATATGTCAGAACTCCAAACGCAAAGGCTTGAAATGCAAAAGAAGCAGGAAAGGACAACTCGACGACTATGAAGGTCGCACCCGCCATAATAACATTTGCATTTTGGGGGTTCCAGAATGGACGGAGGGGCCGGCAGCGGACCTGTATGTAGAAATCTCATCACGAAGCACCTAAGACCCTGTCCAGCTATTTCTCTATTGAAAGGGCCCACTGTGTACCAGGGGGTTAGACCAAAATCGGGAGCGCCCCAGAGACCTCTTATTGCTAGGGTGTTCAAACACCGGGATAGAGAAGCTATTCTGCAGACTGCACGTTCCGCTCCATTCCTGAAGATAGATAACTATGAGGTGGCTTTCTTCCCGGACTTCACGGCCAAGGTTCAGGCTCAGAGTCGCAGTTTTCAGGCGGTGAAAAGAGAACTATGTGATTGGGAGGTTGAAATACGCAATGCTCTTCCCAACACGGTTGAGAGTGGATTCAGAAGGCAAGTCGAATAGCCATCGACTATGGTTTTTTGACTCTCCAGAGGCCGTGTGGGAATGGATGGAGGGCTGGAGCATGGTGGGAAGCCAGCGATGAGATGGAACAGATAAACAGGGTCGAAACGGAGGACTGCGGAAGGAAATGTCTCACAATGAATTGGCAGAGGAGGACGACCAGCTGTGGAAGAAAGACTGACCAACTGGGGCGGCCTGAAGGAAGCGTTTGAGCACATCAGTTAGCGCACGTAGGGGGAGCGGGGGAGGTATGGAGGAGGGTAGGGTTGGAGTTACGAAGTGTGTATGTGCAGCTGGGACTTTTACTACTGGACAGAATGTTTATGTTTCTCTCGCTGACCTCAATCGTCTGTCTAATTGTTGCTCCTTTGGTTTCTTGGGATGGGGGATAGAGATAGGACACTTTCTGTTTTGATGTGGAATGTCAATGGGATGGGGACAAGATTAAGAGGGGGATAGTGCAACAGTACTTGAAACAACACTCTCCTGATGTTGTACTGCTGCAAGAAACACTTTTAGTAGGGAAGACGTAGGCCCTCACTAGGTGGGGATACAAACTCCGGATCGAGGGGAACGGCAATTCTGGTAAAGAGGTCTGTGCCCCTTGTGGTTCGTAAAGTATGGGCGGACTCGGCAGGGAGGTTTGCGGGTGAGGACGCCCAATGGTATGGTCTATCTGCCGCCTGCTCTGGGTAAACAGGCCCTGGGCAACCTAGGTGGGAGGCTGACAGGACTACGAGACGGCACGCTGATAATGGGGGGCAACTACAATATCAAGCAATCAATACACTTGTAAAGCGCGCTACTTACCCGTGAGGGTCTCAAGGTGCTGGGGGAGGGGGGACTGCTACTGATCAAAGAGCCAGGTCTTGAGAAGTCTTCTGAAAGCCAGCAGGTCTTGGATCTGTCGTAGATTGGTAGGGAGGGTGTTCCAGGTTTTGATGGCGAGGTAAGAGAAGGATCTGCTACCGGCGGTTGTTTTCCGGATGCGAGGAACTGTGGCGAGGGCAAGGCTGGCAGAGCAGAGGCTGCAGGTGGGGATGTAGAAGCTGAGTCGGTCGTTGAGGTATGCTGGTCCAGCGTTGTGTAGGGCTTTGTGTGCATGGATGAGGAGTTTGAAGGTGATCCTCTTGTTGACGGAGGCCAGTGCAGGCCTCCCAGGTGGGGTGTGATGTAGCTGCATCTGGGGACATTGAGGATAATTCGTGCTGAGGCATTCTGGATGCGTTGCATCCTTCTCAGGAGCTTGGTTGTTGTTCCTGCGTAGAGGGCATTCCCGTAGTCCAGTCTGCTGGTGACGAGGGCCTGGGTGACGGTTTTCCTCGTGTCATAGGGGATCCATTTGAAGATTCTGCGGAGCATTCGGAGGGTGTTGAAGCAGGACGCGGAGACGGCGTTGACTTGTTTGGTCATGGAGAGGGCAGAGTTGAGGATCATCCCCAGGTTGCGTGCGTGGTCCGTGGTTTCTGGGGCTGTTCCTAGCGCTGTTGGCCACCAGGTGTCGTACCAGGCTGATGGACTGGGGCCGAGGATGAGGACCTCCATCTTGTCTGAGTTCAGCTTCAGTCAGCTGTCCTTCATCTATTCGGCGACGGCCTTTATTCCTCTGTGAAGGTTGGTTTTGGCGGTGTGGGGGTCTTCGGTGAGGGATATGATCAGCTCGGTGTCGTCGGCGTAGGAGATGATGTAGAGGTTATGTTGTCGAGCAATGTGGGCGAGTGGTACCATGCAGATATCGAATAGCGTTGGGCTGAGGGAGGATCCTTGTGGGACGCCGCAGATGATCTTGGTGATCTTGGAGCGGAAGGGTGGGAGGCGGACGCTCTGGGTACTGCCGGAGAGGAAGGATGTGGTCCAGGCCAGGGCCGTCTTCTGGATTCGAGCGTTATGGAGGTGTGCTGTTAGAGGGCAGTGGCAGACCATGTTGAAGGCTGCTGATACGTCCAGAAGGATGAGGGCGACTGTTTCTCCTTTGTCCATCAGGATCCTGATGTCATCGGTGGACAGAACACATGCATACGGCCTTACGTAAGGAGATTGTCCTGACGCCACAACTGGGTTTGTTGAATATATGGGAGGCGATTGACCTGACGGAAGTAGAACAACAGTTTACTGTGCTCGGCTATACTCTGGTTAAACGAAAAAGAGCGAAAGGGTGGGGTGGAGCAGCTATTCCGAGTGTCCCTATGTGGGTGCAAGAATTTGACAGATGCTGGCAGAAACAGAGGTCTTTGTAGTGAGGGGATGCCCCAAGAAATGAGACCGGAAGTGATCCAGCTGGAATAAATATCGGGGTGATATAGTGATATAGTGGTGCCCCGACGGTGGAATTGGAAATGTGTAGAAATACAGAAGGTGTGGATACTATGTAATGTATAAATGCTGTTTGATAACTGTCCTGAACTGACATCTGTATATGCTAGAAGGTACGGTCCTCTACTGCACAGGGTTTGTTGTAACTAATAAAAAGATTTAAACAAAAAAAGTTGAGTAAATTATTACCTTAAAAAGACAGGGTAGGGAACAGCCTCTATAGGGGACCCTAGCAACCCAAACTTGCAGTTTGCCTGCTCATATAAATTTGCCTAAAAATGTTGGGGTTATCACGGCCTAAGATCAAGTGCCAGGTCCCCATTCCCCCAAGTTAACTCAATACATAATTTTAATCAGTTAACATTTTTTACAAATAGCCAAACACAGCACTAGTCTAATGTTCAACTTTATATTAATTGGGTCCATTCACACAACAAGTGCAGTCCCTAAGAATCTGATTCCCCGGTCAAGAAATTTTTGCCTTAATAGGCTTCTACATTGGTCAATCAGCATTGGACAGATTTATTTAATGTGGAGCAATGTCTCAGTTTCCTGATGACAGAAATGACAAGTCTGGACTTCGGAAAGGCCGCACATCCTCCATTTTGGCATGAATTGTAATGTGGAATCTCAATGATATATGTTTCCCTCACAGACCAATTTACTTTCTCGTTAGACATTGGTCATATACATTTCAATGAACATCAAGGATACAACAGTGACAAGCTCAAATCATATCATTGTTATTTTATTTTATCAAAACATTTCTTTTCTTTTTTTCATCTCATTACTTTATTTCTTATATTTTTCTGTAAAAACACATTTATATATAATTCTTGACTTGTAAAATCACAAATACATTTCTTTTTGAGCAGTGATTATTGATATACAACCAATTTTAAGAAAAATACATACAACCAAATTCCCCTGGATTACATTTGATACATACAATCATCCTTATTGTGGTGTCAGTGGGCGGCCGACACAGCAGTGCAAATGAGAGAACGAAAAGGTATTTATACACAAAACGCTCTGGATTCAAGGATAAAGCAAAATACACCCTAAATAGAAAGAAGCTGTATCTGTGACCCATATTACTACACAAGCTTGCCTTTTTTTATACCTGCTCGTCACCTGTAATTCGAGAGGAATCTTTTTCAGATAGTGTAGACGACGATCACATAGAAGTTTTTGGTACTTAGATAGACTGTCCCTGGAGATCTAGTGGGACTCTAGTTGATGGATCCATGTTGCTTTGCTCTACAGTATTAGGCTGAACATATACTGCTCTTCTGACACTATGTCCCCTAGGAAGTGAAAGCTAAATATCTGGAAAGGTCCTGAGGAAGGGGGTCCTTACATCTATAACCCACCGAAACGCGTGTCGACCTAGTACTGAGTCTCGTGCTCTGCATTGAGATTCTGGGGTTGGCAGGGGCTCTCTCTTGTCACAGATAACTCAACTGTGTACAGATATTGTATGAGTGTAGTTGGTGTGAGATTGGATGAGTTGGTGTGATTGAAGTATGATTGTTTGGGCCCGATTACAAGCCACTATCCCAGTTTTGTTATAGTTTACTTTCAGGCCATTCTTTTCTCTATAAGTACCAAGGGAATTAAGCAGCCTTTGGAGGCCCATTTTGATTATTGCTAAACTGCAGAAGATCATCAGCATATAAAATGTGCGACATTGGTTGTCCTCCAATGCTCGGGCGTGAGTTATCTGCCCATCCAGTTCAGCTGAAAGATCTGCCTAGTATAAGTTTAAAAAAAGGGAAACGAGCATGCAGCCCTGTTTTATGCCAGTTGCTGTTTGCACTTTTCTTGATATGTGCGTTCTATCATCCATTTTTATCTTGACCCATGTATCCGAATAAACCAGCCTGATTGCACAAAGGGTGTTGGGTGGATTAGCCCATTGCTGAAGTTTCGCCCATAACCTGTTCTGGGGCACACAGTCAAAAGCTGCCTTAAAATCTACAAAACACATGTAGAGAGGGGCTGCTGTAGCGTTTGCTCTGTTTGTGATTAGGCTCATGGCCATGAGGTTGGTTAAAGTACCTTTACCCCTTATGAAGCCAGTTTGATTTAAGGGGAGTTCTCCATTTTCATAGTACCAAAATTCCAAATCATGTAAAAGTATTGTGGAGAAGTATTCAACATCCATCAGTGAGATTATTCGGTAGTTGCTAGGTGAACTTGCCTGACCCTTTTTAAAAAGGGGGTGAACTATTGAACCCCTCCAGCCATCAGGGATAACCTCATTTTCCAGGATGTAGTTGAACAATAACACCAGGAAACCAGCCCCGTGCGATATAAAGGGCTTAAACAGTGTCCGGGGGAGCCCATTTGGGCCGAGGGCCCAATCAGCCAGAGATTTTTTAATGACACTCTCAACCTCTCCGATGTCATTAGCAGCGGTCCAGCTTTTTCTTTTTAGAATCTGTAAATTATCTATAGTGGTGGATCTCTTATCGCCTGACACTGCTGGAAGATTCTTATTGATCAATAACGAATTGGTTGCGATCAGATCAATGGTTTTAAAAAATCGACTTACTCCTGATATATTTTTAGCAAAAGAGGGCAGAGTCTGTAGAATGTTGAAATCGCAACAGTGTTGCACTTACATCCATACTAATATAATAAAGAGAGAGCCCAAACCTTTGAGGCGGGTAATCTCAGGAACCACAACACATATCACAACACCCAATACAGCATTTAAAAGGGCAGTTGCAGCAGAAGGACATAGGCTATGCAGACGCCCACCATATACATTTAAAAGATAAAAGAACCTTACCAGCAAAGTAGTCCCTTGTGGGCGTGTCTGTGTTGTGCTGTGGGCGTATGCTGGGGGGTGTGACAAACACTGGGGGCGTGTGGTATGTTCTGCCCTTCATGCCATGTCTCATATTGTGTGCTAATCCCACCCTGCTCCCTTTAAATACCCATGCAACCCATAATCATAACCCACCCTAACTCCTTAAAACATCCCAACACCCTTAAAAACTAACCCATCTTAACCCTATAAATATACCCTGTACCCCAAAACACAAACCTATCTCTAAACCCTAAAAATACCCCTGTACCCCAAAAACCAAACTAGCCCTGAACCCTATAAATACCCCTGTACCTCAAAATCCAAACCTACCCCTGAACCCTAAAAATACCCCTGTACCCCAAAACCCAAACATAGCCCTGAACCCTTAAAATACCCCTGTACCCCAAAACCCAAACCTACCCCTGAACCCTAAAAATACCCCTGTACCCCAAAACCAAAACCTAGCCCTGAACCCTAAAAATAACCCTGTACCCCAAAACCCAAACCTACCACTGAACCCTAAAATACCTCTGAACCCCAAAATCCAAACCTAGCCCTGAACCCTAAAAATACCCCTGTACCCCAAAACCCAAACCTAGCCCTGAACCCTTAAAATACCCCTGTTCCCCAAAACCCAAACCTAGAATACCCATATACCCCAAAACCCAAACCTAGCCCTGAACCCTAAAAATACCCCTGTACCCCATAACCCAAAACTTATCTGAACCCTTAAAATACCCAAACACCCCAAAACATATACCTCATCCCTCAGCACCCCAAAACATATACCCCTGTACCTTATCCAAACATTAAAATTTCGTTGTAAATGTATGCGTGATAAAAGCATATAAAATGTAATGCCATGCGTTATAATGGCATTGCGGAGTCATGGTACTTTCATAATGAAAGTATGCGGAGTGATGGTATGTGGAAAGAAAGTTGCAGAATAATGGGTGTTAAACCTCCCCCGGTAAGTACATTGGTGGCATGGTGGCCCACATCTCCAGCAACATACTCATATTTTTTCACCACCCATTTGAAAAATGCACAGGACTCTCTCATTGATGGCCAGCACCGACATACACTTTTAGACACACCTCCAGCCACAAGTTCTAGAATTGCGAACTTTAGAGCTGGGGAGCTACGTTCGAATCTCGGTATCAGCTCAACATCCTGTGATTCCAGGCAAATCGCTTTGTCTCCCTGTGCCTACCACAAATGAATGTGTTCTTCTGTAATGTAAATAGTGCTCACGCCATGTTGTGGAGTTTGCGCTATATAATATTGCAAGGAAAAATAAAGTAGGGAAACTCGAGTTCACACTCTACTGTATACGCACTCTTAAGTGCATCAGCAGTGCACTGTGAATCGGAGCGTTTCACAGGCCTGTCACAGATAAGAAATGCTATCAAAAAGAAATCCTACAAAACAATATACTACTGGCCGGCAGCAATTCATACCCAGACAACATCGGCACGGGCTGCTAGTACCTCATAAAAGTGTTGAAATTGGAAGGTATGTAAAGAATATTACTCATTTGGAAGAAGAACTGAAACTGGAGGTTGATAGTGTATGGAATAGACTAACGTATGGTCTCTCTTCTGTTGGTAATTGGATTTCTAATGTAAGTAGAAGTATTGTAGATAAAGTACTGATGCCAGTAACCGGGATATCACCAATAATTTTGGTGATAATGATTTGGTGTAAATGCTGCAGAAATAGAAAAAGGTATACAGTGAATGTGAAAATGAAAAGAAATTTAGATGAAATTCAAATGGAAGAGTTAATGGGGGATATATATAAAAGAATGAAAATTTTCCAGAATGAGAGTGGAAAGAGAACTCCCAAAGTAATTGAAGAAAATGAACTGAGGGAGTGTTGAAGTTGGCCTCTGGTTCCTTAATTTGTGATGATATAACATATCATCAAAGAGGGGATTGATGGAACAAGGTTTCACACGTACAGAAACTTGCTTGAATTCAACCGTCTCGAAATAACCTGTAATTAATTAATCAACATGTTTGTTTACTAATATTTGCATTTACACGACATTCTAGTAAGCTGGGGAAGCTTGCATATGTGCTTTTACTAAAATTAACCCCAGTGTCTTAACATGGCAGCCGAAAACACGGGAACTTTACAGTGCATGCGCCTGCCACATCTACATGGTGTGACGTACTTCTGCTTTTGGTGGGAACTTCTTGCTTCTGAGCACTAGTGCCAGAAATGGCCGCTTTAAACCTCACATGCTAAAGCTTATGCTGCAGCTTGTACTAAATGTGTATGTTCTGCTTAACTATTAATGCAAAAGTTAAAATTAAGCAATGGGGTTAGAGTTGAAATAAGTGGTATACAGTGCACTCGTTTATTTTTGTATTCTAATATGTTTCTCTTTGACTTTGCTACTAGCTCGTACTTGTGCCGGAATACTGATACAAACTCCATCTTGGAAAAGCTGCGTGTACGCACTCTAGCTCCGAAGTTGCTGAAGCAGTGGCATTGAATCCCAGCCAAAAATCATCTTACCCACGATGTCTATAAGAAAATGCCCTTTTGACCTCAGGAGGAACTGAAGCTATATAAAATGTATCAACTTTGTTGAACAGTATTGCTGGGTGGAATAAAAGTGCATGGGAAAATAAACTATGTGCGGTAATCGGAATACATTGGCACCAATAATGAAATTACTTCATCTTAGTATGGTGTGATGACCTCTCCTCGTCTTTACAACCAATTATTGAAGGGGAACACATAGATTTGCAACATTTAGGGGTGGTACATTGCCCTGAAAATAGTATGTCTAAGGTAAGTCCGACTTGTTCGAGTAGCTGACCTGTCACTGACCCAAAGCATGCTATCGGAGATCGAGAGCCGAGGTGCTGGCAGGGCACTCTCGGAAGAATCGAGGTGTGGGAAATTATCGATTACCCAGTCGAGGTCCAACATTTTGCTAGAGAGGGATGTGACGATGGTGTTGCACTTAGCGGACGTCACCTGTCCTGTACTGTTCCTGTCTTGTCCCATGGGCACTTGATTAGTCGGGAGCCCTGTCCTTATTTGTCCCAGCTTGTGACCAGGATTGGTCATTGCACCATTCTAGGTAAATATAATCCATGTGGTATGTCATTGTGCTTTTTCCCTTTCTCATCCTTCCCAGGTACCAATGTTTAAAGGTGTTGCTGTGATTTCTTAAAACTTTATGTCCTATTGATTATATTTCTTGCTTGTAAAATTGATGGTCACGGTATTGTAGCCATTTTAACTCAGAAAATCTTGCATAGCTAAAGCTTTTTAAAACTGTCCCCGAGTCTGTGGTTATTACAAGAAAGGTAAATGTGTTTAAATACTGCCTGTTTATTCTAACTCTTTTTCGATCCCTAGGACTTATAGCAAAGGTGACAAGGATTTGTAAGTCATGGTTTACAGGAATAAGTCCTAAAAGGACTCAAAGTACTGATAGGGTATTAGTTAATAAATCCAAGGCAGGACGGCTAGTTCAAGATGTGAATGTTTTATGGGTCCTCCTTAGTACCTGAAAAAACAAAAACACATACAACTCTCTTACTTGGATAGCAAACATATTTATTAAAGACAAAGTGGCATATTCTCAAGGAGCTATTACCGAGCTATCAGCACTTTTGCGCAGCCAAAGTCACAATACAAATACCACCCCATTCACAAGCAGGTTCTAACAGCCGTTTTTGGGCAAAAGCAACCTCAAAAATCATCGCCACGGATGACCCCGGCAATTATCGCTAATAAGATGCAGAGTAGGCATTCCCGAGCAAAAAGCCACGACAACACCAAACCTCAGCATTCTCAAAGAACAGCGGGATTGCCGATAAGAACACAAAACATGCGATAAGGCACGTTAGCATCAGGAAATTAACACCTGCTCTGACCTGGTGCAAAGTCGGATGACAACCGGCACCAGAAAAAGGAGCCCAGCCCACAGCCACACCTGAAGAGCAACAGATGCCATGGAGCCAAGGATCATGAAGTTCGGACACCAAAGAGGGCCACAACACCCACTGCCACCCACCCCCGTATCAACCCCCACCACCCCCGGACCAAGAGATTGCACATCAACGTCACAAAATCATGAAAAAAACTATTTGCCTGATGCCACAGAATCACAACAACTAACAGTCATGTAAGTACAGAAAAAGCAAAATGAACCGTTGAGAGTCCAAACAAAATATCACAATCAAATATCTCACCAAACAACTATTTGGAAGAGTCATGAAGGGTCATCTCTAGACACTCCGTAGTAACAGCCTGTAAGACAATATCCCAGATAAGTAGGTGTGTCAGGCACTCATCAAAGGGCAGATGGACGGAGAGAGAGGGGGAGAGAGAGAGAGAGAGATAGAGAGAGACTGAACAAGGAGTGCAAGGACATTCAGGCCCTTGGCACATACATGCTAACTGTCGCGTGTGTCTCGCTATTGGTGCCCCCAAATATGTGAGTAAATAGCGAATATAGGCCATCTACCTATTTTGTTACCTCTACTAATGTCCTACTAGACATTACATGCAGAGGTTATTTTTTCTTTTTCTCTTTATTGTGTCGTTCGTCCTCAGGCATTCCTGGAGTCAGTTAACACTGCTGAAAGTGTTTAGCACAGCCACGTTGGAATTATCCCCGGCTGAGCAGTAAGCGCTCAATTCCCTTTTTTCTCTCTCCTGTCTTTTCCTCATAACACTCCAATTTTACCTAATTTCTTAAACTCACCATGAGTTATTATTCTCATGTTTCTTTTTCTCCCCCTCCTTTCGATTTGCTTTTTTGTTCCAGTCTACAAGGACTTTTACTCCTCTATACAAGTAGATCTTAATTTCTCCCTGGTTTATTAGTGACATGTATCTTGCGAATCTTAAAAATCTATTTCACACTTAATAAATAGTTGAAATTGAACAAGCACTCGGTGTGTCACCTTAGGGGTATGTTATTTTATATAAAAAATACACGGAATAGCCATACTGAATTTGTGGACATTTGTGTTTTGTTCTCACGTTTTCATGGTGATGAGGGTTTCCACTTACAGTAGTGTGATGTCACAAGAAACTATACATGTTTTACCTCTTTTCATGTATGTCCTCCAAGAAATGTGTATCATCCATACCCTTTGTATCCTTCCCAGCCCTGAGGAAGTTGCTGAATTATTTTCCATATGTGACAAAACACGTGTTGGCTGGTTTCTTTTTGGCTCAATGAAGAAAAGAATTAAAGATAAAGCAACATCCTACATACAAGAATATGTTTAATTGTTTCTATTAGGATTGAGATCTTGTAGTTATATAAATACCATTTGATCACTTTTATGTGTGCTTAGGACTGGGCAGAAATGTGGTGTCTGTGTTGGCAGCAGTGGATAGGAGATTGCACAAGTCATTGCGCGCAGTTAACACAAAGAGGTGGTCCCCTATTGGGCTGTGTTGTGAATTGGTGAAACTGCGTGGTCGGAGCACATCTGTCCGGACCAGTTAACGGATTGGCTCTCCATTGTGTACCTTCAATTCGAGAACAATGTACTTCTGGAACTGATTGCCTATGAAGCAGAACTCACATTCATGGGCGAATAACTACCTTCCTTCAGCCATAACTAACTGACACCCAGAGCACATATCCCAAAACTGTGTTGCATCATGGAGGAATGGTCACATATGCCAGAACATCAGTGGACATGTCTGCTTTCGCTCGGACTCAGAATGCATGTGCGTGCACCTACATGTGTTGTCACACACCTGTGCAAGGTGCTGAAGCCCCATGGGCGGAGTTGCACAGCACGGCTTGGCAATGTTCCGGAATCTGACATACTGCTGGAGGGAGACTACACACATGGCAATGTAGGATTACATTTAACCTTGTGTGTCCCTTTCACCTGCTCACTGTCAGCATAGCACACAGTCGATGCAGTCCAGTGGCACAGCTCCATGCAGATCCCATGGGTTTTGAGTCGTGTCCCCTGACACGGCGCAATGAGCAGAAGCCAAACAACACATGACTCTGCAAGGCAAGGTAGGCTAAGTCCGTTGCCAACCGAAAGAATCTATGTTAATTTTTGCCACCCCATTCCTTGCACCTCGACACGTTCCCATTCTGCCTGAAAGTGTCTTAAGCAGCTGTCTGCCTGTTGTGTCCCACCACTTGCCATACTGACACGCACATGTTAATAAAGTCTACACAACTTCACCAGTGCACAACTGTGATGAGTGTTGATTAGTTTGAGACATTGTTTGCCTCAATGAGAATTGTCCGTACACAGGGAGGGACAGACTGCCTCTGGTACATAGGTGGTGAATCCCTATTGGTAGCTCCACCACTGTTAGCCACACATTGTGTTTGAGATAGTTGCTGGTAGACCTGTGCCCTTACGTGTCTACAGCAACGTGAGCATGGTGTCCAGCTTCTTGTCATGTGGATCACTATGATCCATTAAAACTGGCCATGTCCACACTGAAGCTGGTATCCAGAAAAAGGCCCTGGACTGGACGACGTCCTTCCTCTCCAGCAGAACCCAGAGAGTCCGCCTCCTGCCTTCCGCTCCAAAGCCACCGATATCATCTGCAGCGTACCCCAGGGATCATCCCTCAGCCCGACGCTGTTTAACGTCCCCTGCCGCATCAACATCACCTCCCACCTAACAGACCTGCACTGCCTCCCCGTCAACAAGAGGATCACCTTCAAACTCTTCACCCACGCACACAAAGCACTCCAAAACGCCGGGCCAGCCTACCTGAACGACAGACTCAACTTCTACACCCCTGCCTGCCAGCTCCGGTCCGCCAGCCTCATCCTCACCGTCGTCCCGCGCATCCAATGAACGACCTCCGGTGGCATATCCTTCTCCTTCCTCGCCGGCAAGACCTGGAACACCCTCCCCACCCATCTACGACAGACCCAAGACCTGCTCACCTCCAGAAAGCTCCTCGAGACCTGGCTCTTCAAGCAGTAGCAGAGCCCCCCCCCACAGCGCCTTGAGACACTCACAGGTATGTAGCGCACTTTACAAGTTCTCTGATTGATTGATTGATTGATTGATGTGTTTGAGTGAGTCATGCGAAGAGATGTACTGTGGCCTCATGCGATGGGGGACACTACTTCTGGCGGGTTATCTATTCTGACATTTACACACACAGCCCTAAATAATCAATGGATCTGGGGCTACGTTGGGGGATGCAAGACTGTTGTTCATGTACAATGAGGCCACAACTAGTTCACACCTTCACATTCATATAATTAGCCATGTGGGTCAGGCTCAAACATGAACATTGATGACATTTACCAGGGTATACCTTTCAGTGCAATCAACGTCCCTACATTAATCCATGCTTGTACACGTGAGTGAACATAGACATGACACATCCATGTGATTTTGAATGTTTTATTCACATTCTGTGGAGACTCGGAGCCGGAGGGGCACATAGCCAGTACATGACATGGTTGCTCAGTCGTGGGCCAACCAGAGTCCATGGGGAATGCAAAGTTAATCGGAAGCAGAGGATTTCAGACCACGGCCCGATTTCTGTGGTTGGTACACAAGAAGATATGGTAGTCCATGTTGGGCTCCAGATGAATGTCGCATAGTGTTCTGGGGGACAGTGGGAGGTGTTGTTCCAGGGCAGGATGCATAGGCCTGAACTAGGCAGGGACAGGCGATGTGGCAGGTATGGATGCTACTGCCTCCTTCCTCACACAGTCATTACCCTCCACATCTTACTCCTCTGAGACGTCTTCTGTGTCTGGTGAGTCAGGGGTGTGTGGTGGTGTTATGGCAGCATCACTGTGGGCCACTGACACATCAGGGGGCAGAGATGTGTGTGTCGAAGTTCGAGCAGCAGTTATCTGAGACAGGCTCCCTGGCATCAATGGCAAGATGAGGATCTGCAAGGCCTGGAAGATCCCAGCTACATCTCGCTGGTGTTCAGCCGTGGCAGCCATCCTTCCGGCCTGCATACGCTCCATGTTTTCCATTGTCCTCTGCATCTGTGCCAACTCAGTGCTTTCATCGCTGAAGCCTGTCTGACACAGCAGTTCTTGTATCTGAGTAAGGGTGCGGACAGGGGCTGTCTGTTAGGGACTGTATGTGGCCCCTGATGGGGCTCAGATACTGACGTATGGCATCGAGTTTGGCTGCCAAGAGCTCGAAACCCACCTGCAGCTGATCTGCCAACTCCACCTGGCACGTTAACACACGGCATTGGAATTCCATGTGTTGGTCATGGGGTCCTGTGGGCCAGCCATGGTGGTGTGAGCTTCCTGCAGTATGGTCTGTGGAGGGGTTGGGGTCACCGCGATGCAGCTGGGCTGCCCTGATCCTGGGGATGCTGTCTATGAGCCGTTGGAGGGTGTCTGGGCAAATGTGCAGTGTGTCCTCATCATCATCACTGTAGAGATGTGTGGTCTGCTCTGCAGGAAGTGCTGATTGTCCCTCTGCAATGTTATGGGGGGATGCAGGAACAGTGTGTTCCATGTATGTTGACGCATTGTACATGTTTACATACAGACTGCATGACAATGTACATTGTGACTGTTTCAGAGGAGCAGGCTATTTGATGGCAGACAGTGAACATTTTGACTGCATGGCGGATGTGAGGTTGTATTCATACATTCTCATGTCACAGTGTCATGCAATGCTAGATGTGATTAACCAGTTTCTATGCACGAGCAGCATGAGTTGTGTCCTCTGTCCTGTGGTGCAAGTGTTAAACTTTGTACTCCATTGTCGTCAATGTTGATGTGCTGTGATTGCTATGTGTGTGTGCTGCATTGTTGGCGAGTCTGCCCTGCAGCTCTGATTTGGCATTCCCTTATCCCTTTGAGTCAGTGTGCCTTTGATTTGTATGCTTTTCGGGTGCTGTGATGTTTGCGACTTGGGTCATTTGTGCTCTTAGACATATTTGGTACTCTTGAGCATTGTTTGTCTGCAGATGAATTTTTGATGTCATGGGTTGTAGGTGCACATGGATGTATCAGAGTGTGACCTGCTCCTTTACGGATGTGGTCCACACATGTCATGTATTGTGAGTGCAGCCATGCTATCCTTCATGCAGTGTCACTTGCATGGTCCATGTGGCTCATAGAGCCGCTGCTTTTCTGGATTCAGCACATGTGTATAGGTAGGTTGTGGCATTGGTGATCTGGAGGGGGGCCCATTTGTGCACATTGTGGATGGGTGCCTACTTGGTGTTTCTATGTGTTTTGCAGTGTGCCAAGGGTGTCAGGGACATGTTCCACACTCATTGTGGCTGTCCAGTGTGTTAGCATGATTGTGCATTTGTGCATTGTGCCGTTCTCCCTCCGTTCCCCCAGTCCCTGGCTGTTACTCACCCTATTGCTGTTGTGTCAGGTCATATCTAGCAGTGTCCAGACCCCCAACTCCTTGCACCATCTCTGCACTTAGGATTGTGGCCACCATTTGCTCAGCTCATCCAGCATCTGCTGTGGCACAGGAGTCCCTCCTCCAGTCGCCTTTGCTGCCTTCCTGTTGGCAGCGAGTTTCTCCTTGGTTTGGCTGTGCACTTCATGCCAGCACCTCTTGACCTCCTCCATTGACCTCCTCGACACTCCGACTGCATTCACGTTGGTGAAGCTGGACTGCTATATTTCCGTTTGTGTTGTCAATGCGGCAGTGGAGGTGACGGACACTTGTCGGTAGTGTTCGATCACCTCTGTGAAAGGCAACACAGGCTTCTGGAAGGCGGTGAACGCACCCTTCTTTATAGAAAAACTGACGCCGTAGAAATAGCAATAGCGGAAGAAGTCTGGATCTCGTATTTCACCAATCTTTATAAGAAGGACACCTTACTTAATAATGGGGAGGCTGATGTACTCGGGGAGGGAGACGCCGAGGATGACGACGTCATTTCTGCGGGCTCTTTCCCTTTGGACATCAGCTTCGGATTACATGAAGTGGAAGTGGCCATTTGTGAAAGCTCCGGGGGTAAAGCGCCAGGTCCCGATGGGGTTCCAGTCGATATTTTTAAATCCGATATTTTTTTATGGGTCCCTTTATTAACAAATGTTTTAAATTGTGCTAATAAAATAGGGTTTTGAAATACATGGCAGGAAGCAATTGTTTTCCCAATTTTTAAAAAGGGAGCTCGAGATGATCCCAAATGTTATAGGCCCATCTTGTTGCTAGACTCTTTGATGAACGTGGCAGGCAGGGTCATTTTAAATAGACTGCAAGACTGGGCAAACGACTCAGAAATTTTATCGGAATTCCAATATGGTTTTAAAGCTGGCCTGGGTACAGTTGAGCAAGGGCTAAATTAAGCAATACTTATTGAAAAATATATGGTTGCGAAAGGAGATAAGTACTTAGTGCTCGTGGACTTAAGCTCAGCTTTTGACTGCTTAAGCCATGAAATTTTATGGGAAACATTGACACGGTCGGGAGTTGCTACGAGCCTGCTTAATTTTATCAAAGAGCTTTACAGGGGAGCAGGTGCCAAGGTTCGATTTGGGAGTAAAGGGGAGTGCACATCTAAGTTCCCAATCAAAAAAGGAGTTCACCAGGGATGCATATTAGCCGCCTTTTTGTTTAATTTGTACATTAATAATATTGCATCCCATTTGGTAGAATGCAAACAAGATTACCCGAAATTTGGAGGAAATCATGCGACTATATTATTGTACGCAGACGATGCAGTGATCATGGCCAGGACCCAAGTGGGCCTTCAGAGGTCCCTTAGGGCTTTCTCAAATTTTATGAGTGAGAGAGGGCTAAAAATTATTAGTAGTAAGACTTCAGCATGTGCTGCTCAAAAAACTGGACTGGGCAGTGTAATATCTCCCTCTCTGACACTCTCTGACATTGAATGTACTAAGACTTTCTCTTACCTGGGGATTATCTTTGACAGAAATGGTGCCTGGGTTGTGTAGTAAATGTCCTCTCCACTGTTCTTCTCTGGATAGACTGTACTATGATTTCTGTGACATCATAGAATGATTGGGTGTCTCTCTGGCTCACAGTGCCTCTCTCTAACTTACTGAGGCAGTTGGTCATCCCAGGCTGAGCTGCTAACAGCTGGCTCCTGGTGGGGTTTTACTCCTGTACTTTATATATTGGAAGGAACTTAAATAAAGAATCTTAACCTACACAGTGGACTGTGCATCCTTCATTTACCACAACTTGGCGACGTTTTGAAGAGGATGAACCTACGTGTGAACTAAGGAAGCTTCTACATGAAAAGGAACTAAAGACATTTTGGAATTATACACAAGCAGTAAGGTAATGCCCAGTTGACCCCACCAGTGTTCTGTTTCATCTTGGACAGCCTGCTCCTGGGCGTTTGTTTGTGAATGAGCCAACTGCTTTGATGGGACTTATTGTCATCTTGTTGCTGGATTGTATTCAGCAACAAAAGCGTCTGAAACTCATCTGGCCTGATCACCCTTTTGTGTTTCTTCGACTTTTGAGCCTTGACTGTTCGCAGTACGGCCATGGTTAGGTATCTGAAGTGCATGTGATGTGCCTACTTTCATGGATTTTCCCAGTTTTAAACTGCGTGAACCTTCGTGTGCATTAAGAAGAAAGAACGGTTGAAGCATTTCAATTTCTAAACTGTTTGTGTAATGGTCCTGCCTCAAGTCTAGTGATTATATTGTCTACCGGTGTCTTCAACTTTCCAAAGGACTCTCCCTGCCTGTGTTTCTGGAAAGCACAAAACAGCATCGCAGCTCCTGTTATTTTGGCATCACTATTGTGACATCGTTTGGCTACTCCAGTCCTAAACTTGCGAAAGTGATTAGCTGCGTGTAAATGCAGCACAGTTTCGGCGTCCTTTGTTGATTTTCTTTTCTTACCTCATTGAACGCTGTTGACGGTTGGTCGACGGTTGGTCCTCAGTGATCTTCTATGTTCCTTTGCTTCCATCCGAATTATGACGTCTTTGGAATGTTCGTGGGAGTTAGCGATGATCTTCATGTCCTAATTCTTTCCTCTGGTGACGTTTTCCTATGAAGACACTTCAAGCGCATCATCACGCTGTCTCTGCCTCGTAAACACTTTGCTCTAGACGTTTTCGGCGTGAACCATCCGGCGGAGGCGTAACCGTGTGCCGCCATCTTGGATTGTTTCTGTGCTTTTCCAGTTATGTCTACGAGCGTGTTTGATGCTGCGGATTACGACTTTCTGACAGAAGCTTTCTTGTGGAGTTCCTCCTCTGGTGTAACAATGGTAACTGTCTTGTGTAAAAAGCCTTTGTGCACCGGGATGCACAAAGGTGGGACCCGAGTAAAGTATTTCCAAGACCAGCACCATGAACAACTTTGCGGAACTCATCACTGTTCCAGAGTTTCTTGCGGGACTGCATTAGGGACAAGGATAGCGGATAGTTCCCGAAATCAAGTACCCATTGCACTCAAGACCTTGGATGAGAGATCGCTCACCGGAGCTGATGTTATCTGTTATTTACAGTTGTACTTCTTACCTCGCTGCATGTTTCTGTTAACACCTTGCTGTATGTTTGGAGTGTGCCGATGTATTGATTTGTGTTGGACCGCAGCATGAAGTCTTGTGTGGACTTGGGGGGGAAAGGTTGAGACGAGTCTTACAGTTTATTTCTGTCTGCAATGCCTACTTTCATTTTGTTTTGTGTGTAAAGAGTGGGTGCACCCATTGAGAGAAAGTTTGAGAGGAGCTTTATTTTCACTGTTTTCACAATGCCTGCTTTCATTTCGTTTGTGTGTTAGGCGTGTGGGCACTCAGTGTTTGTTGCTGACACTTGTGAGGGTGATTAGTGTAATAGTACTCTGAATTTGTCTTTAGACGTGGTGTTGTTTTAAGGGTTAGTACTCTTAAGTCATTGTTGTCCTTTTCTACCCTATTTAGGGTAGGTTGTCTGCTTGTGGGTAGTCAATGCCCATGTTGGTGTCCTAGGGTCATGTAGAACTACATGGTGTACTCTATCTAGGGGATGTTGTTGTTTTGAGTTTCAAGGGTGAGTATCCTAATTTGTACTCTTATTGGGTGAGGTTGTGTATTTGTGGGTAGTCAATGCCCCATTTCAGTTCCCAGGTTTACTATCCTGCGGTGTACCCTACTTAGGGAAGGTGGTGTATTTGTGGGTAGTCAGTGCCCCATTTCAGTTCCCAGGTTTACGATCCTGCGGTGCATCCTACTTAGGGCAGGTGGTGTATTTGTGGGTACTCATTGCCCCATTTCTGTTCCCAGGTTTACTATCCTGTGGTGTACCCTCCTTAGGGGAAGTGGTGTATTTGTGGGTAGTCAATGCCCCATTTCCGTTCCCAGGTTTACTATCCTGCGGTGTACCTTACTTTGGGGAAGTTGTTTTTTGTGGGTAGTCATTGCCCCGTTTCTGTTCCCAGGTTGACTATCTTGTGGTGTACCCTACTTAGGGGAGGTTGTGATTTTAAAGGGTCAGTCCCCTGTGTTGTTCCCTATTTTTGGAGAAGATTGTTAAACATCGTTTCTTTTTGACACTCTGCTTCTGTCAAAGTCTACCTGCCTGAGATTCATGGCCAAGGGTTTCATGTCGGTGGGACTTTGTGAGGAGTTTTATCTTATTTTTCTCTGTCGGCATGATTTTATCAGGGGAGCTTGTAAAGGGTTTGTGTCTACGCTCGCCTTGGTTTATCGGGGTGTTTACCCTCTGGTGTACCCATTTGTGTGCGTGACCACCTTTCATTGCTACTTTGGTTCTCTTTCATCTAAACCATGCTTTTACCCTAAGGGAAGGGGATGTGGCATGTAGTAGCATTTTGTTTTTGTTTTTTGTTCTTTCAAAATTTAGCATGTTTTTGTATTTCTGCTCATGCTGATATCTCATGCAATACTTGTTGTTTCTATGGTATTTTGCCGATTGTTTATTTATTCTGTTCTTATTCCATAAGGGAAGAGGATGTGTAGTAAATGTCCTCTCCACTGTTCTTCTCTGAATAGACTGTACTATCATATCTGTGACATCAAAGAATGATTGGGTGTCCCTCTGGCTCACAGTGCCTCTCTCTAACTTACTGTGGCAGTTGGTCATCTCAGGCTGAGCTGCGAACAGCTGGCTCCTGGTGGGATTTTACTCCTGTACTTAATATCTTGGAAGGAACATACAACCAAGAATCTTAACCTACACAGTGGACTGTGCATCCTTCATTTACCACAACTTGCAGCGGCCAGTACAAGGAAACTTTCTTTCTCACGTGCCATTGGAGCAGTGAGAAATTTCTCTGTCAAGCTTGGAGGTCGGCCTGTAAATATCCTGCTGGACATTTATAGAGCTAAGTGCGTATCCACGGTGACTTATTGTCCAGGGATGTGGGGAATTGTGGACACAAGTGAGATACAGTTGTGCGAAAACGCCTTCGTGCGATGTTTATTAGCTACGCCCAAGTCTACCTCCACCTACGTTTGTAACCAGGAATTGGGCTTAACGTATATAACTGACTTAATTAAAGTAAGCCCAATACTGTTATGGCATAAGATATGGGTTTCTCAAGAGACTACACTAAATAGGGATATTTTTCAAGATTGCCTGAAATTTCAAGGGAGTCAAAAAATTGAACGGTTTAAATAAGTAAAAAATTGCCTAGGGGATATCGGTCCCCTTGAATTCTTTGAGAACCCTGAAACAATGATACTAATTACCAGAAAAAGATTGAAGGAGATCTGCCTTATTCACCTGGAACATAAAAGGTGGGAAATAGAAGGCAAGAAAAATTCAGTGATCCAAAATCAACTAATGCTACAAAACTTGGGCTTACAACAAAATCTAACGCGTATAGAAAGTAGCTATACATGGATGATCCTGACACGTTTCATAGGAGGAAGCTTTTTCCGACTAGTGACATTCCCCGTTGTAAACACTTGGTCTAGAACGTTAATTATGTGTCCGTGTGATGGTGTATCGCCTCAGTCCTTGATCCATTGCATTTTATTCTATAGATATTATACCTTGATCAGGAAAAAATTCTTATTTGCATTACTCAAGAAGTGGGGACTTAGACAGCTTTGTTAAGAATGCAAATGCTGGAAGATGATTTTACTATGTTTGCAGTATCAATTTTTAAAAAAAATATGTTGAGATATAGAGCTTCAATGAACTTATCCTACTGCCCTGTATTTCTTTATAGACTGTGATCATTAGGTGACTTAATTTTTTAATCATTGGATGTATTGTTTGAAAATGTAATTTGTGCTTTAATGGATTCTTAAACCTGAACCCGAATAAAGCTATTTTTGATTTGATTTGATACTCATGAATTTCTACCGGACACACAAAGCATTCTACAAATTTCAAATATTTTACCAAGACATGAGTGGAAGTGTGTGTTCTACACAGACATCTCTGCTCAACCTGCATTTAGTACTAAACAGTGGCTTGAGGTGCAGTGCAGAAAATCTTTGAAAAACGATACTTAAAGACACATAAAAGTTTCAGGTGATTCCACTGCGCAAGTTGCGGACATGCGTTAGATACTACTTGTTCTTTAGAAGGGTGATTTGTTAGGTCCCAGGCATAATATATTGGATTCAACAATGTGTGTGGAGAATTACTATGTAGAATGCCACTCTGGCGCCTAAGGATATTCAGAGATCCATCTGGAAAATTAATAAAGTGAAACAGCTTTGGGAAAAGGTAGCTTTTCTGCAGATCAGGCCTCCCTTGGTCCATGAGCAACATTATTCCATAGTTCATAAAGGTGAAGGGATTCACACTAAACAGACAGGTCCAGCTGATCTACCTGCAAATACAGTAGTGCAAACCTTTAAGGTTACTGCTCTGACTCGATCTCAAAATAGTATTGATATGAACATCATGGTGGAAATAAAAGTGCAAATGAAAGGCAGAAAGCCTTCTTATAGTTTTCCTTCCATATATTCTTATTTCCTATGTCCTCACCATAGACAATGTTCCAATTTTGTTCATACCTAGGCAATTAAAGTTGGGCAGCTCCTGAAGGAATATTGTTGACCTATGCTGACATCAGTACTTTTAAGTCTACAGCAAGAACACCAGTGGCTATGTTTACCAATGAATGTAAAACAAATATATAATAGTGTAACATTTGTAAGCAAACTAAGCATCTAACTATTAAAAGACCAGCGCCTACCTCTCTCATGATATCCCCAAATCTTTCAGGTTAGTGTTCCTCAATCATATCAGGCTACTATCAACAATCACTGGGGCCGATTCACAGAACCAACTTAAGACAAAATCCTAAACTTACTACTATTTTGGTATTCACAGAATGCACTTACTACTTTTGGCATTCACAGAATGAACTTACTACTTTTTGTATTCACAGAAGTTAGGATTTTGTCTTAAGTCTGTCTTAAGACAAACTTAAGACAGACTTCAGACAGACTTAAGACAGACTTAAGAAAAAATCCTAACTTCTGTGAATACCAAAAGTAGTAAGTTCATTCTGTGAATGCCAAAAGTAGTAAGTGCATTCTATGAATACCAAAATAGTAGTAAGTTTAGGATTGAGTCTTAAGTTCATTCTGTAAATCGGGCCCAATCAATCGAAGTATATATTGGTTGCAGTACATTCCTGCTCTCTTTAGGTGTGCCCACAAAATACTATACTAATGTCATAAAATGCTTGCAATGCCTAATGGCAATGGTAGCATTTAATATATTTCGATGTATTAGGACAGTGTTCCATTGTTCCTAAGTCATTTATGAGTGCTATGTTTGCGCTGGGGCTGGGGCTGGTACTGCTCTACTGGTATCCTTCCCCCTCAGAATCAAAAAGAGCGGTAGAGTGAGCGAATAGAATGCACAAACAAACCTTAACCGGGTGTTGAATACAGGATTGGCCTGATTTTGCAATGTATACAAGGTTCAGATTGTAATTCTTAATTTGGCTAGAGGAGTATTTGGTGTTCTAAACCTGTACACACTCCATTTTATGTCTAAATTTATGTGTCTGACTTCTATCTCCCTGGAAGGGTGCTGGATTCAAACTCATTTGACTTTGTCTCATGATTAAAAATGTTGCAGAATATTTAAGAAATTAGAGAGAAACTCAACAGCAAAAAGGATTCCACCTCTACTGAAGACAAAGCTGCTGGTATTTCTTCGGACCATGGTACCAACCACATGTTCCAGTTTTTTTGAAAACATACACACAGTAATTCATCTCTGCTTCTTGGTGCAAATAAAAACATAAAGGTGTTATTGGATCAAAAGGAGAAACACGATATGGCCAATTCTGTTTAGTGGATCCCTGCAGACACCAAAGTACCTACAGAGCAGTCCAGTATGCCCTGTCCCTCTTCTAGACTAACTTCAAGAAAAGTACATCCATGTTAAAATTATGGGCCCCTTTCTGGGAACTAATGAGCTTGCTGTATTTCCAGCATCATGCCTGTTACCTATCACATCAAACAGCACTATGGATGTAGTACAAACCCCACCTCCATCAACTGAACCTGTTGCTGACAGATCATTGAAAGCCACCACTGCAATTGCCACTGTAAGATCATTTGCACAGCCAATAGAAGCCATAACAATTGTAATGATACTGATGCAAGACATAACATCGTCTAGAATTGAGTCTTTTCCAGATCTACGAAATCCTCAAGAAACAAGAGAAATAAACCACTTTCCACATGTCCCGTGCGATACATTGTGGCACCTATGCTGCAAGGTCCGACATTTGGGTCGCTCTTTCAGTAAGACTGCTTTCTAGCTAACAATGCAGGTTATAATTTTGTTCTTAGGCCATGTGCATTATCATCCTGAAAGATCCTCATTATCTCCTGTGGTTGAAGAAGTGAAGCCACGTGTTTCCTCTCACAGAGCCGAAAGGAAGTACAATGTTGATAATATCACTGTGCACCCTGTTATATGCAAAAGGAGCTTCATCAAATCATGGATCCTAAAGAAACGACCAGGATTCCTTATGTTTCAAGAATCTTTTTTAAGTACATCATCATTCTAAGTCCTTTTGCAAGTTCATAGGACATTAACACTGTGAACCAACTAATGTCTGACTAGACTTCAGTGAAGATATGTATCTAAACTCAGAAAGTCATCAGGAGCCGTTCAGTTTCCATCATTCATAAATCCAGAAGCCTGATGAAGTACATAACCTTGCAAAGTGGGATCACTGCTGTTCCATTACCAAATAACTCAGGGCCCGATTCACAGAATGAACTTAAGACCCTATCCTAAACTTACTACTGCTTTGGCATTCACAGAATGAACTTACTACTTTTGGTATTCACAGAAGTGAGGATTTTGTCTTAAGACAGACTTACGACAGACCTAAGACAAAATCCTAATTTAAGTCTGTCTTAAGTCTGTCTTAAGTTTGTCTTAAGACAAACTTAAGACAAAATCCTAACTTCTGTGAATACCAAAAGTAGTAAGTGCATTCTGTTAATACCAAAAGTAGTAAGTGCATTCTGTGAATGCCAAAAGTAGTAAGTGCATTCTGTGAATACCAAAATAGTAGTAATTTTAGGTTTGAGTCTTAAGTTCATTCTGTGAATCAGGGCCTCAGACTCTAGGAATAAGACATATTTACCTATGACTATAACTACACATAGCATAGGCCGCTGTGTCAAAGATAGTTATTTCAGTGTAGTTAGAATGCAGTAAAGAAACTCATGTCAAAGATCAGTGATGATATGAAATTAAGTGAGTTCCTTTAGAGTGCAGTAGAAAATGATTTGTATCCTCCGTGATATAGGCTGCTAAAAAAGAAGAGAAAGTACCCTCTGAGAGGGAAGCTGCAAAATGAGGAGCACCAATAAGAAATAATGCAGATGACTATCAACGTTATTAACTGCAACTTTATGACTTTTTTCTAGATACATATACAAACTCTCAACTTTCACCTCTGCGCTTTGCATCTTTTGCGGGAAGATTTAAAATCTGTACATATTCAAGCACCTATGAAATTGATCTATGCACTCTAAACACATACAATGCCTAAAGCACCACAGGCTTTAATAAGTACCTCTTCCATTTTCCTTCCTTACAATCGTACTAGACGTTTTAAGGAAGAGGCATCAGACTGTCTAGTATCGATTGAAAGTCTACATAATTCTGTTGCTAAAGTTCTACATATTACCTCTCTTCTGCATGGAGTCATTTATTTGGCTATCACTGCCTTTCATTCATTTGACTGTAAGAAATATAAATTTCATGGTTGGTACAAAATTATGGCCAACACTTTAATTTTCATTTCACTTATCATTGTTTTATTAAACAAAACTGTGCCTTTTTTAGTGTACCTTCATGCACTAATCCTCTACGACTTCCACTTCTGCGTGACTTGATTACAATTGACGGCACCTCTAACAGTTTGAAGCCTTGCCTTGCTTTTACAGTCCTTATAGCACCTGCTTCTTTCACTCTTCATCAAATGTGTTTAGGAAATGCCTCCTACATAATTAGAACAAGTGAATCCTGTTGATGTTTACCTCAAGGCTTTGTGTACATGGTAACTGTAAATAAATAATAAAATGTGGTATTACATTTTATCTTCCCCCACAAAGGTTTTTGAGAGTGTTTAACAGACAAAGGTGGACATGATAAATAAGCTCTTTGATAAAATAAATACTCTTATTACAGTTTAACCTCTACAGCTGAAATGTTTGTCCTTCAGACTGCTATTTCAGCATCAAAGATACAGCAATTCCTACACAATACATTTCTCTGACCTACTGCACAATATGTTTCAAGTTTTGTGCCATTTTATGCCACAAAAATCTCTCTTACTCTCTGCTTAATCAAGAATCAGATGATGTTGGTCACTGGAAATTTGTTAAACTTAACATTAAGAATGTTCCAATTTCCCTTCTAAATTTCTATGCCCCCACTGCTGGCGATCCCACTTTCTGGTATACCTTTTCACACCGTATTACCAGATTTATTGATCATAACTTTATTTTAGCGGGAGATTGCAACCAGCCCCTTGACCCCTTTTTGGACAGGCATTCCAAAGCTCACTTCATTCCCAATAAGTCGCATAAACTTTTCTCTCAAGCTATCTCTCAACATAAACTCACTGATGCCTGGCGATTATGTAATCCAGAGCTGTGGGAATTCACTTTTTATTCTCCCTGTCATCATTCTCAGTCCCGAATTGATTACATTTTTGTTACTCATGACATTGCCCAAACTCTTACTCATGCAGAAATTGGTCCATTACTACTTTCAGACCATGCCCTCACTTTAGTTCAACTTGACATTCTCCCTAAATCAGTTGGACCCAAGCGATGGCGCTTTAATAATTCCCTTCTCCTGGACCCCAAGTTCACTGCATCTTTTACTGAATTTTCTGAGGAATTTTTTTAAATTAATGATACTCCCTCCATTTCCAAGCACACCATCTGGGATGCCTTTAAAGCTTCAGCAAGGGATTTTATAATTGGCTTTGTAGCAAAAAAACGGAGGGCTGCTCGTAATTTCACAGCTACTCTTCTTCTTGACATTAAGAAATTGGAGCATTCTTACTTTACCTCTCGTTCGCAGGACAGTTTGACAGCTTTGATTAATGCCAAAATGAAATTTATTAAAAAATCCACGGATGATGCATCTTTATACTTATTAAAGTCAAGCGCAAAGTTTTATGGGGGTAAAAATAAGGCTGGGAAGATTCTTGCTAACTATTTGAAAGTAAAGCATAATAAGTTAATTATTGAATCAATCTATGACACACACTCTGTTCTCAAACACAAAGATACAGATATTCTTGCTGAATTTTCTGCCTTTTACAATACCTTATACTCTTCCGAAACCCAACCCTCCTCTCAATCTTTAGTCCGCTTTTTTCCAGTATCCAAAAAACAGCTCACTTCCCGCTTGACCTTTCATTTAGGGTTCAATATCTCCCAACATGAGTTACTCACAGCACTTCAGAATCTCCGGAAAGATAAATCTCCTTGCCAGATGGCTTTACTGTTGAATTCTTTCTTCACTTGTCCAAACTTCTCATCCCTAAACTTCACTCCCTCATTGATGCTTTCCTCACCTTGGGCTCTTCTTCAGGCTCTTTCTCAGATGCACATATCTGCCTCAAACCCAAGGAAGGAAAAGTTGCTCAGTATTGTAAAAATTATAGGCCAATCTCCTTGGTTAACATTGATTATAAAATATTTGCGAAATCTCTTGCAACACGTCTCGATCTTCTTCTCCTGGATCTTCTGGGTGAAGAACAGTCAGGCTTTGTCAAGGGTCGCTTTATCACTGACAACACCAGACTGCTTTTCAATGTTTTGTCTAAGTCCCGTCATTTGCCCCATTCCCTTGCGGCCATTGCCCTTGATGCTGAAAAGGCATTCGATAGAGTTGAATGGACCTATCTTTTTCACACCCTCCATTGGTTTGGTTTCGGTCCCAAATTTATTTCTCTGATCTCTTTACTTTACTCCAATCCACGTGCAGCTGTTTGTGCCAATGGTCAAATATCCTCCTTTTTTGATTTGGGAAGAGGTGTCCGTCAAGGGTGCCCCTTATCTCCTTTTCTTTTTAATTTGGCCTTAGAACCCTTTCTGTCTAGACTTCGTCAAAACCCTAACGTCCAAGGCTTTCAAATATCAGATTCTCAAATTAAGCTAGCCGCGTACGCGGATGACATCCTTCTTTTTATTTCTAACCCCACTGATTCGATTCCCGCCTTCCTTGCTGAAGTGCATGAATTCTCCCAAATATCTGGCTACAAACTCAATAATGATAAATATGAGATCCTGCCTTTAACGAAATTCACATTTAAACCCGATTTTACTGCCTCCAACTTCACGTGGAAATCCTCTCATATTAAATACCTCGGCTTGCACATCACTCCTACCATTTCAGATACTGTGTCCCTCTGTCTATCCAAATGCACCCAAAAATTAGTGGACTTGACGTCCAAATGGCATCCTCTCTACTTGTCCTGGTGGGGCCGCCTTGACACTATTAAAATGATGTTGTCTCCCATAGTCCTCTATACTATTTCCAATATTCCTGTATCTATTCCTTCTAAATTTTTTTTAAAAAATCAACTCCATTCTGGTGTCCTTTCTTTGGAATAAAAAAAATCCCAGAATGTCTCTCGCCCGACTCACTCGTCCTAAGACGGAGGGTGGAGTTAACTTTCCAAACTTCCCTGCTTACCATAAAGCATTCCTATTGCGACAAGCTTCTTTTTGGCTGCAAGATCCCTGTACCCCTTGACCTTTATGGGCTAAATTTGAACGCCTTCTTCTTTCTCCGTTCTCCTTCGCTGAATATCTTTCCTTTTCCCGTAAACCCTCTTCCATTTCCACCCCATCCACAAATTTACAACTAAACTGCTCCTATCTTCATCCCTTTCACCTCCCACGACCATTGCTGATTTCCTGTCCTCCACCATTTGACATAACACCGCCCTACTTATTCATAATAAACCCTTCTTCTGGAAAGCATGGCATCAAAGGGGGCTGGTATGGGTTTCTCAACTCTTTTCTAAATCTTCTTTCTTGTCTTTCACCACTCTTCGTTCCCTCTATGACTTACCTACGTCCTTCACTCGTAACTATCATTTACTTAGGGAGGCTGCACTAACGACTTACAATCAACTTTCTTAGCTACATCCATCCCCTACCTCTCCCACTCCTGCCTCCTCGCTTCACTCATTTTTGCGCAAGGTTCCAAAGGCCTCCTCCATTTATAAATACCTTCACACAACTGACTCTCCTAGGCCCAAATCCAAAGTAGAGGAATGTTGGGAACATGACCTCTCCACGTCCTGGACAATCTCGTTATGGGATAAAATTTGGATCAAGATACGTAAATCTTCAAGAGCGGCAACCTTGACACAGTCCCTGTTTTTTATTTATAACAGACTTCTCTACACACCTTTTGACCTCCATAAGCGCTTCCCTACCACCTCTCATACATGCTGGTCTTGTTCTTCCCCACAAGCAACTTTGTTTCATATGTTGTTCTTATGTACATCTGTTCATGCTTTTTGGTTGCAGGTCTGGGCTCAAATTAACTTGATTTTTCACACAAGTATCCCTTTCTCTCACATAAACCTTTTCTTAGATAGCCTTTCCCCCTGTTGGGGCAAAGTTGATTTAAAGCCTCAGATTATTGACTTGCTACTGGCCGCTGCATTTCAGCAGATAATGGTAAAAGGGAAGGACTTCACCAATGTCTCCTTCAAGGCGTGGTGGTTTAATGTCTGCCATAACGACAGACTTGATACTGCTTTTGTTTTTCCAGCTCACATGGCCGCAAAGCGTCTGGACTCATGGCTCCCTATCACTCTTTCTTTACCTAGATACATGTGCTAATCGTTCGTTTCATCCACTGCCCTCGCAACAAGAGGTCCTTAAACCTCCTTAAATGCTCATTACATTCCATTTCTCTTTTCCTCATTGTAATATTTTTCTATTTCTTTCAGGTATTTTCTTACTTTTATGATTAATGTTTATATGCCTTTTCCTTTTTTCATTCCACTGCCCGGATTTTCCCTCTGATACTATTTATAACTTTAAGCTTGTTTTATTTATTATAATTTTCAATGTTCTATATTTCCATTGTACTTTGTATTGACACCTTGCTTTTCTCTTTTTGATGTCAAATAAAATTTTCTTGAACTAAAAAAGAAAAAGTTTTGTATTCACATATCATGTTTTCTGGATTTGTGTTTGTTGGAATTAGGACCAGTGCAACATTGCTTGTCCTATCTACCTATAACATGGCAAAATAGCCTACCTTGATTCATACATTTTATTTACTTATAGATCCCTAATATATGGTACTATATGTAGCCAGGACCTTTAAAGGAAATGCCTGTTGCCCTGTAGCAATTTTTATACCACCCACTTTGAAACATGTGCGATTTTCACCTAGCAAAATAAACTTTTTGCCAGGCCCAAACCTTCCGCTTTAGTACATATAAGGCACCCCAAAGGGAGGCCCTCAGTCTCATTTTACAAGCCCTAGCTGTGAAAAACTCCTATAGTAATTTTTCACTGCATTAATACTAGGTTACTTTTACATACTGTGTACATTCAAATGAATTGCAAATTAAAATATTTTTGACTGTTAAAGTCGGACTTTAGATTACAATTTTGACAATGTCAATTTCAGAAAGATGGTATTTTTATGCCCAAGAGTTTGGGAGGCCTTCTATGACTTTCCAGCCACCTGGCTCACCCATTAGGGATGCTTATTTGGCTAAGACAGTGAACAATAGGACATGGGTGTAGCTGAGAGAGGACCATCCTGTCAGGATGGCTGGGGGGGTTGTTCCCCGACTCATTTACACTTCAAAGAGTTTTCTTCAGCATACTAACAAAGGAACCTGACACTAGTGCTCTGCCACGCTAGACTTCTTGGAGACTTCGGAGGGGATGAAATTAACTTTCCAGAAAGCGATTTGGGTGTAACTTAGAAGATAGCCTGCCTTCAAAGTTTTGCACCAGGTATAAATACTGAACCCTCAGAAGCACTCTTCAGTACACTCCTGGGCCTTGCGGCTATTTCAAAAGAAGGACTACCTTGTTTGAGAAGACTGCTCTGGGCCTAAATCCTGCCTTGTTCTGCAGAGGACTGTGCTGCTCATAGGGACATGCGGTACAAAAGGGGGTGGTGATGGACGGAGCATCTGAATCAATCAAACACTCACACCCAGTCAAAAGATCTGGGTTTAATCCATCACCGTTCTTTAGCCCACTCTGCCACCCCAGTTTAGACATGGCTATATGCAATCAGTCTGACCCTTTGCCCTTCATGGGAACAGTCCAGCCCGAACTGCCAAGCAACGTCTTCCCTGGACCGGAAACAAGCTTCCGAGGACCGGTTTCTGGCATTCCAGCTGTCTTCAGCCCGGCTTGCTTGAATCCAGTGGCAAAGTGAGCAAGGGACTCACGTCTGAGCATACCCTGCCACACTTATGGCGGCCAAAAGTGGTACAAAAAGGGACATGACAGGCTCAAGAGGGCTCCCCACCTGACCTGCTGAAGCGGTGCCTGCCTTGACATGCAATCTGGTCTGCAACTGGACCTGCCTGTCTGGCCTCTGCGAGAGTGATTTCTTGATCCCCAAGAGGTGTCTCCCCAGGACATGGAACCTTATCTGGCATCAGAGTGCACTCATCTTCAAGAGAAGGAAAAATTCTGAAATTAAGTACTGTTTGCATAGGACATTGAAAAGGTACAATTTTTAGCAGGGCTAGTCCATTCCCGATCCATCAGGATTTGCCTGAACTTGAGACTTTCTCATTGGCTAGCACTGCCAGATGACCGCAAATTGCACTGTGTGTTTTTAGGCACTAGGGAACATATTACACATGATTGTACGCCGCCAGTTGTCGCTGTGTGCCAGAGTATGTTTGTGTTTATGTGCATTCTTACTTTGTGTCAACTACGTTTCTAAATGTGTGGTGTATTGTTTCCATCTTTTTCTTTCCTGAAAACATAACATCAACATGAATGGCAGCACACCTTAACTGCTGCAAAGCTATTGTTTTCTATCTTGAAGAGGAGGTGCTTTCTAATTTTGGTGCATACTATACTCAACCCTGCATTTAGTGGCTATATTGCTTGCATGCTGTCACCTTGAATATTCATTTGGAATACAAAGCTGTGCTTCTTGTTGATAACCAGAAATAAACTTGCTATTTCAGAGGGAATAAAGTGTACTGCAATGCAATATAGAAACTCATCAGCTGAACTGCTGTGTATGAGTGTTCACATGTGTGCCAACATGCAAGGCACTTTTGTTATTGGACACCTTTGATGTCCCTATACAAAGTTCTTCAACTGCTACAGCTGCTTCATATCTGATTCCTGCGATTTTAACATCCTCAATCTTTAATCCCATCTTGGCTTCTTCATCATTAACAAATGGCAAGTACCAGTATGATGGCTCTTAATTCCAGCATTTTGAAATGGGGTTTGAAAAACACACTAGTGTTTCCATCTATAGTTTTGTATCTTCCATTAACTCAGAAAAAAAGAGTAAAAGACAAGCTGACATTGCTACTGTTCGTTTCCTTAAACTTGATTTGTTGCCTTTAATTATTTTCTGATACATTTTTGTTCTTAAATGCACATATATAACATTAATGGGCAAGATGCATGCTAGCATCCAAAATAGACCTGAGGCTGCATTTCACAATAAGAGAATAAAGCAAAATTCAATAGAACGTATTGGCAGCACATAGCTCTGTTGCTGTGTGATTAGGTAAACAGTTTTACCAGAAATAAGGCAAAATTACGCAAACAGGTATAATTGTAAAATTTCTGATAGTTTCAGATGACAAGAGCAAAGCAAAATGACTAAAATTACCCTTATTACTCCGACTAATCAAAATTCACTAAGGGCTAAAATGTAAGTAAGTAACCATGTATAAAGAGCTCGATTCCAGAGGCGTCTTGCTGCTAGAACAGCAGAGATATGAAATGGCCAGGAAAGAGAATGTTACTGGGTGGGAATAAGCCAGGCTTTTAACAGGGCCCGCAAATGTGCATGGGCCGATAAAGATCTAATATTAAGCGGCACCGTATTCCATACTTTTGGAGCCAGATGAGAAAGGCTTCCGCCACCCCATTTTGAGTTTTTGATTCTTGGGATCCTAACCAGTGCTTGCTTTGCTGATTTAAGGAAGCATCCTGGAGTGTACCATTGGAATAAATTACCATATTCTGTGGTTCCTCCTCCATGTAAGGTTTTATGAATCAAGAATAAGGCATTACATTCAATTTGCTACTTGACTGGGAGCCAATAAAGTTTTTCTGATGGCCGCGATATATGACTATATTTTGGTCACAGGCAGTGGGCAGGTTCCTGCTTTTCCCGGCCACCAGTCAGAATTACAAATGGGAGGACCAGAGCCAAATTCCATGACCTCCATCTTCTGAGTGTTCAATTTCAGATAGTTGAGGTGCATCCATTGAATATTATGAACCAAACAATTGCAAGGAAGATGGAATTTGTCTGACTTAAAGTTGCCCCAGCAGGCCCCATGTTCTCTCCCTGTCAGGATGGAGGCGAGGAGGGCCAGCGTGGAGTCCTGGATCCCTATTGCCAACAACCTCTGCGTGAGAACGGAGTGACTCACCGTATCAAACGCAGCGGACATGTCCAACAGGCTGAGGACCGCCCTGCCACCTCTATCAATTTGCCATCTGAGTTCTTCCATGGCCATGACTAATGCAGACTCGGTAGAATGGTTGTCTCAAAAAACCATGTTGAGTACTGTCAAGTAGGTTATTGGAGTCCCAGTAGTTGTTTAATTCTTTATTTAGGGCTTTCTCTAAAAGCTTGGCCACTGAAGGCAGGCAGGAAATGGGACGCAAGCTGGTAACATCACAGAGGTGCAAGGTGGGTTTCTCTAGGATCGGTCTGATACAGGCCTTCTTCCAAGACAATGGAAAGTGCCAGGACTTTATGACAGTATTTAATAGTTGGGCTAGAGTCTGACTGAATAGATGCAAGACACCATGAACAGTGTCCGGGGGACATGGATCATCAATGGTCAGTAAAAGGTCATTTACTGAGTCCACCGTTTAGTAATTGCGGACCCCTCCACCAGTCCAAGCAGAGGTGATGTTTGAGGGGCAGGATCTGTCCCCTCTAATTCCCTATAAATAGATAGAATTTTGGTTTGAATAAAAGACACCATTTTATAACATACTGTCTGATCAGGGCTAAACTGATTTTCCTGTTGGAGTTTGGATAGTAGAGAAACCATCATAAAGAGCTTTTTTAGTGGAGTTCTTTGACATTTCAATTTTGGTAGTGTAAAATTGCTTCTTTGCCCTAATAATAGCAACTTTATATCCTGCAAGAGCCCGATTTTAGTTGTTTTTACCTTCTACACTATAGTCTGACCTTCATATGCGTTCTACGCGTCTACATTTGGATTTGAATGGTAGTTGGTGGTAGGCGATTTACCGGGGATGGAATCGAAAGGCAGATAAAGTAAAGAATATTGCCCTATGGTCTGTCCATGTAAGTGGCAAGATCTTGCCAATTTCAATAGTGGCAAGTTTGGTGAAGATGCCATCCAGAGTGTGGAGAGCTTTTTGTGTGGGGCATTCAACTATCTGTGACAGGCCAATGCCTTCTAAATTATCGAGTAGTGTCCTGTTCAAGAGATTTATAAAAAGCTCAAAATGAAAATTACAATCACCTAAAATAGTGAAAGAGGAAGTGTTTAAACAGGACTCCAGCAAAGAAAGTAAGCCTTGTATAAAAGGGGATTTAGTTCCAGGTGGTCTATAAAGCAGCAGACCAGAGAAGGAGACCTTGTTGTTGATTTTGATATTAAAGGACATAGCTTCAGCCCTAGACTAAGGTGCAGAATCAAATATAATCTTATATTCGGCTCTATATATGATTGTAATGCCTCCACCCAATTGTCCTGGTCTAGGCAAGGAAACCAGTGAGTAGCCAGGAGCCAGTGCTGCCAACCAGTCCGGCTCGGAGGTAGGAGTGGCCTAAGTTTCAGTAAGGAAGTTCAAATCGGGATTAGTTACCTGCAACAAACAATCCAGCTCCAACTTGTGCTTAATACCTGCTCTGGCATTGAGCAAAATGGCCCTAAGAGCACCGAATTTGGCGCATAAAATGTTTATGTCATGTAAGAGAGTAGATGAAGATGAGGCATGTCAAATATCGCTAACAAAAGAATATTTGCACAATGGACATGTAATGGGGAGAGTATTCAAATCTCAGGTATGCAGAGTGTGGGTCCCACACTTACACTTATTAGGCGCAACAAGTTGTGGTCGGGAATAAATACTTTTTTAAAAATCTATATGTACATATGTATTCAATAGACTTGCTTCTCCATCATTCCAGGGATACAATAACCTTTGCATTTTTCAACCTATCTATCTCCTATTGACTTTTGTATATTTATACATTCATTAATTCAAGTGCACATTTCTCATTTACCTACACGCTTTATTTAATATTGTTTGCACATGTATTCCATACACTTTATTATGGTTTAATATAAGTTCAGTAATAACACATACATGTCTTCATATGATATATAATTGCACTATAGGTTTAAGTGAAATGCAACAAAATTAATATGCTGATTCTAGTATTTAACATAATTAAAAAGCAGAAAAGTGTATACAATATGGATACAAGTTAGTATTAGTTAAACAGAAAGGGCCTTATTTATGAAGGCCTTGCGTCAGTTTTGCGCCGCTGGTGCGTCACTTTTTGTGACGCACCAGCGGTGTAAAAAATGCGCCTCATTACGCAATATTTAAAAAGTGACGGATCTAGGTAGATGCATCACTTTTTAAACCCCTGCGCCACATTATACCTGCGTCAGGTATAATGTATGCAGAGGGGGCGTTCCACCGCAAAAAGCCTCATAATAGTGACGTAGTGAAATCTATGAGATTTCACTGCGTCACTTTTAGGATGCTGTTGCGTCAAAATCTTGCGCCTGCCTCACAGCAGGCGTAAGACTGACGCAAGCCCTTTCACATGGGGCTTGCCCCATGTGAAAGGACGCATTGCTGGAGTTGCGTCACTTTTGTGACACACTCCAGCAATGCGTCACTTTTGCGCTTACAGATACGTCAGAAATACTGACGTATCTGTAACTCCTTGCGACATGATGCGTCATACATTAAATATGGCGCATCAGGAATGTCGTAAGGAGTGAGCAGTGAAAAGTGACGCACCGCTGCTTTCATGCAGCGATGCGTCACTTTTCATAAATGAGGCCCCAAGAGTTTCAGATCCTTGTAATTTCAATGGACACCTTTAGTGAAAGCCACAGACAAGCTCCTCAGAATCAGTCTAGTCTTATCTGCTGGCTGGAGACTCAGCGGCTGACGAGAGCAGAGTCACGCATAAAACAACCTTCTGATTTTGAAAGAACACACTGGTTTTTTTTTTTAGTAAGGTATGCTGGTGAGCTGCAGCCATTAAGACAGCTTAGCTAGAGACAATAAGGGAGGGATTGCAAAACAAAGGCTTGATTCTGAAAAATGTTTACCGTTAGAATATTGTGATTCTTTTCTATTTTCTATTTAGTAATTGATTAAATTGCCACTATCTTGTGCATTTTTAAAGTTACAGTTATGCACAACATATGCACTAGAATACATATTTAAAATCAGAAAAGAGGTTTGGAAAGCATTAACAAGAAACATCATTCTCACAGGACTGACTGGTGGTTCGTGGGCTACAGTCCAACAGCTTTCTTCTCCAAGGGCCAGATGGGCAAAGAATCGCGGCGATTACAGGGGTCAGGTCAGCAGACCACTATATCTATGAATGCCTTTGAATAAAGGCGTTTGTTTGGGTTGAAATTCAGCCCGCTTTCCTTAAAGGAAATGAGTATGCATTTCAACATTTAAAAAATACATTTTGTAGTCAATTTTTAAGAGCAGGTAGTGGTCTGTGGGACCACTGTCTGCTGTTAAAACATGTTTTTCCAACATTCACATAGGGGAAGGGGTCCTATGGGGACCCTTTCCAATTGCAAATGCATTGCGACTAACTTTGAGTTGGTGATAAAGTTATACTGTTTTGCGACCGCCTTTCATTCAAAAACATTCCTTCATTCCAATGCAATTCAGGATTTGGAAGAGACGCCCCTAAACACGCCCGTTCCAAATACTGAATACTGAATTTCAATTATGAATTTGGGCTATGTACATCCCCAAAAACATGTTTCCATTTGTAAATGGAATGCATGAACATCTATGAATAGGTTAACACATTAAATCCTTTTATCAAGTTCACTAAGATCATCTCGAACACCAGCCTCCCATTCCCTGACCTCTGCATCACTATCTCTGTAGAGAAACAAAGCGTTACCTAGAAGAAACCCATAGAATGCTGTAGCTTACTTCAATATGATAGCCATCATCTCAAATCCTATGTCTTAATAGCAGCACCACAGCAGACTTTGAAATACAGGACCGGCAACTCTCAACAAACCTTAAAGCTCAACAGTATCCCTCTCACAAGGTTGACCTGGCACATAAGAGAGCCAGGAATAAAAATTAATCAGCCCTAGAGGAACCTATAGTCTGCCCACTTGAAGAAAAAATCATCTGCGTTAAATTTTCTTCTCCTAGTTCCAATAAAAATACACAAAATAGTACAGAAACACTTGTCCATTTTACACACAGGTTCACTTTCTATCCCCAGGCCACGCTTTTCTTTTAAACACACTAACAACCTCAAAGACATGAATAATCCTACAAGACCATGGAAGACCATTAAATAAGAACAATGCCCTCTTTGGGACTTACCCCTTGTGACAAGACCTGTGGTTCATGTAGCGTGTGTGATCTCACTGAGCCCACCAAAGAAATAACCCTTGACCATATACCTGGATACAAAAAAAACCATTCCAATTGCAACACCAAAAATTCCATTATATGATCACCCGCACTGAACGCTAAATTTTTATGACCACTAGCCCAGTGAAAGTCTGGATCATGGAACACCACAGCGTGCTCTGTTAAAAAGAAAACATGACTTGGAAACATGCTGACTACCAAAGACTATACCATACCCCTGATGAAGTGCGGTGGACAATTCTAGAAGCACTTACTCATGAGAACAAGCAGTTCTTATTCAGGAGAAAAAAAAATTGGATCTTTCATCTGCCACCCATTTATTTGACATTCCCTGGGGCGAAATGGGCAACTACAGTACCCTGTGTTCCTGAATGCAGGGTGTCCATGCACGCAGAGCACACATAATCTTTGTTTCTCAGGACCACTCCAGTCTGGTGGTCCAACCCCTTTTTAGTTTTATAATTAATATTTAATCTTTATATGTGATCCCTTTGGCATTTCAACTTCGAGAACTGGCAGCTGCTGTGAATGTTGAATAATCAAGTCTAATTGCCTCCCTTAGTAAATGTTTCTTTTGAGGTTATGCCCTGCGCTTTTTTGCCCCTTTAAGGATCTGCACCTTTCTGGCATGACTATATCCATAGCACAATTGCAGGACCGATACCTGCTGGATTTTTGCTAATTTACAACATTTGCCTCCTTAAATTAATGTTTCTTTTTGTAATAAAGCCCTTAAGCCCTCATTTGGCTAAATTAGGAATCAGTAATGTTTGCGCTGTTTCATAACCACGGCTCTTCCCAGAGATCTGAGCATGCCACCATCAACTGCAGGATTTTACTGCACCTACATAACCCTATACTACTCTTCTTGCACTCTGCCCTCTGCCTCCTCCTTTGGAATTATAATCAAGATTCTGCCCTAACATGGCGGCGGCCTTGTTCCATTACTCAAATGTGAGTTGACATCCCACCCTCCACTGGGCTGTCTTCGTGTAGCACCTGAAGCCAATTATTTTTTTCACATTTTTGATTTTCCTTTAGTATTAAGACTGGTCCCCTGTCAAGGCGCTGCAAATCGTGAGTACTATGGGACACTGCCTAGTGAGTCTTCTGCATTGCGGGAGTCCTTGAGGTCTTTACCACTTTTTTTCAGTTTTGTTCCACAGCTAGCGTGGCCTCTGCTATCATGTAGAGGTCAGTAGCTTATCGAACTTCAGACAGACTTAAGACAGACTTAAGTTAGGATTCTGTCTTAAGTCTGTCTTAAGATAAAATCCTAACTTCTGTGAATACCAAAAGGAGTAAGTTTAGGATTTTGTCTTAAATTAGTTCTGTGAATCAGCCCCAAAAGGTTTATTGGATGACCTCCAGTGGATTGTACAGCAGTTCATCTAACTTTACCAAGGTTTTGTTTTTTCCAAAATTGTTGTTTTATTGAAAGTCACATAGCTAATGACCCCCACGCCGAAGGAGATTTAATCATGGGTGTGGGGGTAATTTTTGCATTTTTTTCCCTCACCACCAGTTTTTAAAGACAGTAAAAAGTACATCACAATTCCACCCCAAATTGTGCGGGTGGTGTAATACACTCCCTTCAACGGTCGCTACTGTGTGCGGCTGCCAGAGGAAGCTTATCATCCACAGAGCCAACTGCTGCTCATTGCTGGACACGGCACTGTTAATTTGAGAAAAAGTTTCGAAATAAAAAGGTAACACCTAAGGTGTTTCATAATAGTACTGCTCTACCAAACAATCGCAGAGGATGATGTTTTGCGCACAATGCAGGTAGCTCATAAATGTAAAGAAAAAAAAGAAAAAATATAGTTAAATAATTATCCACAGCTATTTCTAGAGGTCACTCTCTTGTATTATGTGGAAACGTGTATCAGGCTAATGCTATTCTCCAGATTGCAAAGTCATGTTCTTAATGATTAGTTTAGGCTCAAGCTTGAACATATTTTGAGTTTTTGTTATGTTATATAAAACATTGATTTAACAATCAACCCATGCAAGTGAAGATTTCTTTGTCAAATTCTGATATTTACACACATTGCAGAAATGTGCATATTACTAGTGCATATACCTGTGCAGGTTACTAGTGCGCATACCTGTGTAGGTGTGCTATTACATCTAAATTTACAAGCAAAGTTTTTCATATTTCCAAGCGTGTGTATGTGTTTGTGTGCACACACATGTTTACCATGATTTTCGTGACATTATTTTTCTCAAAGCTTCTTTCACATCCTTATTCCTCAGGCTGTAGATCAGAGGGTTCAGCATAGGGATCATCACAGCGTAGAACACAGATGCGATGCGGTCCTGATCCATAGAATAGTTGGATCTGGGTCTTACATACATGAAGACAAGAGTCCCAAAGCACATGATGACACAAAAAAAGTGAGAAGAGCAAGTAGAAAATGCCGTCCATCTTCTTTCAGAAGATCTGATCTTTAGTATGGTGTAAAGAATATAAGCATAAGAGATAAGAATTAAGGCTAGAGATCCTAAAATGAGACCTCCAGTCAGAAAAATCAGAATGGCCACATTAAGAGAGATGTCAGAGCAGGAGAGCTTCAGCAGTGGTGGCACATCACAGTAGAAATGGGCAATCTTATTAGAATCACAGAAAGACAACCTTAGCAGACAAAGGACATGAAGCAGAGAATGAAGGAAGCCTATTACATAGGCTCCACTCACAAGGAATGCACACACGTTGTTGGTCATAATAGAATTATAAAGCAATGGCCTGCATATAGCAACAAACCGGTCATAGGACATCACAGCTAGTAGGAAAACCTCCACACTCCCTATGCCTCCAAAGAAAAACATCTGTGCCATACATCCTGACAATGAAATAGTTTTCTTGATTGATATGACATTTACCAGCATATTGGGTGTTATGATGGTGGAGTAGCAGATGTCTACAAATGACAGGTTAAAGAGCAAGATGTACATGGGAGTGTGAAGAGGAGGAGTTAACCGGATCAGAGTCATTATACTGATATTGCCCACTACTGTAATGATATACACAAGAAGAAAGAAGACAAAAAGTGGGACCTGGAGTTTTGAATCTTCTGCAAGACCAAGAAAGATGAATTCTGTGACAGAGGTCCTGTTCCAATCATTCATTTGTCTTGATGGTGAAGAAAAAATGTATGAAAAGACAGACGTCAGGAGATACGTTATCCTTGGGTACTTGAGGGTTGAGAAACAGCTACTGAAATAGACACACAAACATAAGACAATGAATACTACATATACCATGACATATTTTCCAGCAGAGAACAGAGTAGGAATTATTGCTTCCATCCTTATTTTAGTCATTCATGGGAAATGGATGTGAGGGCTCAACAAAAGGCTCAACAATTAAATAGTAATTTTCATCTTAACCTTATAATTAATAAAAAAATACACACCAATTAGTACTTTTCATGCTACTGATGGAGCAATGAGTCGCACGTTAAGCAACTTGCTTGAATTCAAGAACCTTGCATAATAACTAATGATAGTAATCAACCTGTTCTGTTATTAATATTGCACTTTCACACTACACGAGGATGTCCCAGAGACGCTTGCTTATGTGTTTCCTAATCCTAACAAAGCTTGCATACTGACTGATCGCTGCTTTGCAGGATTATAGTCTGCGCATGCGTCAGTTATACTCACGTGATGTGACGCACTCGTAGTTCTGGAGGGATTTTTCGCTCATGCGCATTACTGCTAAAATGGCCGCTTAGTTTATTAACACGCTCTCTGCTTGCTACCGCTGCTCTGGCTCAGCTGTTTATTTCTGCTTAACTTCTAACGCTATAGATATTATGAAGTAAGGGGTGTAGTGAAGCTATTCATGGTGTACAGTGTATTCATTTTTTCTGTGTTTCTAATTTGTTTTCGCTTACTTTTCATGTACCGCGTATATGTGGGCCTGGGAGTGGGGAGCCTCTCCATCTTAGAAGTCTGAGAGGAACTGACCACGTGACAAGAGAGCCAAGCCTTGCATCAGTGGAACTCAGCCAGCTGGCTGCCAAAGCTGAGATGCTCCTGGGAACCTGCACTCTGACCCAGCGAGAAGAAGCCGAACTACACCTGAAATTGATACAAAATTGTCTTTCCACTGTGTGTCCTATTGTTCTCTTTAACTCAAATGCCATGGGAACTGGAATGTAAGGGGTGGGTACGAAAAATAAATATTAATTATGGGAACACCAAATTCTAGGTGGTGACAATGACCTAACCCCCTTTCTTGTCCAATCCGAAGTTGGGGATCCTGTCATTTGCAACATTTGTGGGTGGTCCACTGACCCGAAAACAGTATAACTAGTCTAGTTTTAGCTAGAGAAATTGTCCGACTTGTCCGAGTAGCTGACCTATCACAGACCCTACAAACTCTATAGGTGATTGATACAGAGAGCTGCGGAGCACTCTGTCCGTAATTTCCACAAACTCACTGGGGTGGAATAATCTTAAGTGCTGGCGAAGCACTTTGCTGGGAGATTCGAAAACCCAATCGGGGTTATTGGATGATTCTGTGCAGAGAGGGAGTAGCGCAGGCGTTGCATCCGAAGCTGCAGATGTTGGTCGTGCCCTTTGATGAGCCCAGTCCTGATCCCAATCCTGAGGGGTATCCTGTCCTGACTGTCCAAGAGCTGTACCTGCTCGCCTACTGACATCCTAAGTCCTTGAGGGTCCTTTACTTGCCTCTTCCCAAACTGACCCGTGGCCAGGGTTAGTCTTCATTTCCGTCCTAGGTAAATATATACTTGTGGGTGTTTGTCTACCTATACTCTTCTTTCTTCTTTAATAAAGCATTCTTGCCTATGTTATATACTCTGTCTCTCTCCAACGATTTACATGCAAAATGTTTAGTTAAGATTGCTCCACTTTTACTCCTGCCTTTAGGGAATATTGAATTGTTAGTTTACTTAGCATGTTCCAGTCATACCCATTCCTTTAGAATCTAAGCCTTCAAAATTAGTAGATAGCATAAGTTCTGTCTCTTATAAATCCCTGATGAATGTCAAAGCTCTGCTTTAATAGTAGGTTACGTTCCTTTACCTGCCTTAGTTATAGAGAAGAAGCCTTTAAACTGAATAGCATGTTCTTGGTTATCCTGTTCCTTAATTTCTGAGTATCCAAATGGTTCTCACTCTCATTCATAGCTATATTATTGTCCTTATTTTAGTTATTGATGTTCTAATCTGTGTAAGATCTATTCTCATGGCATATGAAAACCAACTTTTATAACTAGATAAAATCTTGAAAACTCTTCAGGTGTCTGTGGTTATTACTAAAGTATAAATTGTTATTCAAATGTACAAGGTATTTTGTTTAGTATTATCTCCCTACACTTGCTATCTCCTGATCTGTCATGATCACAGGTACCTGTGACAAGGATTGGTAAGTCAGGTACACTGGAAATAGCAGTCTAGAACACAGAATTACTGATAGTGATGTGTAAGCTCGCCCGATTTATAAAAGCACAGGAATAAAAACGTTATGGGCCCAAGTACGTACAATTTGGCAGAATAAGGAGTCGGGCGACCTGCGCGCTCTATCAGTAATTTTCTGGTAGCAGAGCTATGGTTAGGACTAGTTAAGATAGGTAGATATGATAAACTTCTGATAAACCGTGAATATATAATATGTGCTGCTAAAATTCTATTGCTGCTAAAAATATTTTTTTTCTATTATTGCTTTGAAAATGTTATAAAGTGATTTAAAATTGTATGTTATGAAATGTTGATATAATGAGTGTTTATTAACAAATTGTTAGTGGTTGTTATATGTCGTCTGGAAAATCCCCGGGGAAATTGAATAGAGAGTGGTGAGTAGAAACCACTCGGCTGCGAGGTCACTGGCTACGAGGGAAATTAGTGCATGGTTAGGTAGAACTAGAAGCGCTAATTAGGATTACTGTATGAATAATTGAATAAATGAAAGCAAAGTGTTCACTATTGAAACTTCAGTTGTGATATAAGGGTCACACGAGGAAGGAGTAGTAGGTTCACCGGAGCTTGAGTGATAGCAAAGGAGTTCACTGGCGAAACTTTTGGACTTAGTATATATCCCGGAAAGAGTGGATGAGTCAAAGAGGTAGCAGGTTCTCTAATGCTTGTGTGAAGGGTAGGCAGAAGAGTCTATCCGTAGTGTATGAGAAGTAGACGATAAGAGGTTTACTTGTAGTGAAACAAATCTTTCTTTTTTTTAGACACTCGAGTACAGTGGCGAATGTTATACCTTGTAAACTATATAGAGCACTTGCACTTTAAGAAAAGAATTCAAAGTTCCGTTACCTTGTGAAGGAGGGAGTCAGTTGCGGAGTTGCGCTGACGTCACCCCGTGCCGCGCTGGTATTGGTCGAACCAGCGGGTGTGCCACAGAGCTAGTATTATAAAGGGGGGGGTGAGTGCCGAAGCGTGAGACCGTGTCTCGCGAAAAGGCCGCGCACCCATTGGTCAAGAATATTTGCAACCACTGTGTTGATTGGTTGTTGGATATTAAAAGACGCGCTAGCATTGGAAGCACGTTTGCAAACAAAATTACGAACTCGGAGCTCGAAGATAGCTTGGTGAGGTGTATGTGGTATCCTGAATTTTTACCTGACCCACGAAATCTAGGGTTTCATAAGGATCAGATGATAAGAGGTAGACCTTACAATATGTACGTAAATAAGAGGAAAATGTCATTTGCTGACAAAATCAAGAATTATTTCAAGAAAGACAAACCCATCAGAACTAGAGAGGATGTGATTATTCCTCCACCTTATACTCCTGCATCATTTATGATGTTTGACAAAGGGTATCATACCTGTGTATGGTTGGAGAATTGGGTAAAGTATACCGAAGATGACGGAGTCCTAGCGTTTCCCCTCGATGGTACCTTTAACAGTAGAATCCTGTTTAATTTGAGGACCCGAATGAATGACCTACACCCCAGACCCAGATTAACGCAATATGAGGCTTTAGAGGAATGGGAGATTGAGGCTCTAGAGCGAGATAGACCCCGAATGGATAAGGGAGTGAGCAAATTGTATCCAAAATTGCAGCGGGAAACAAAGGAGAAAAAGATGAAACAGTGGAGACAGAATATGATGGTCGAGGGACTATTTCCAGTATTTGGGGTGAATGAACCCGAGGGAGGAAAAAGGACGGAGAAAACCCGACACCTAATGGCTATGGGTGATTCGGAAGATGAATATTTGGAGGATTTGTTTATGAAAAATCCACCGCCATATGATGAGAAATCCAGGCCTTTGAGCTCGAAAAATCCATTCTTTAGACATCCTAGAAGGAGAAGTGCTAGTGAAACAGATACAGCAGGGATAGGCAATAGACAAACTGAAGGGGAAGGGTTTTATAGACCTGACTCTACTGTCCCAAATTATAGACGGTTTGGTGAAGAAAGACCCTGTATGACAGCCCCGACTGCCCCGAGTCTGTATCCTCCTCTAGTTCCACAAGTATTACACGATACATCAATTAGCAGGGCTTTACATGAACGAGAAAAGGACGCATTGATAAAACAGTGAAACAAGCTCATTCAGACCATAGCTCAGATAAATCCCAGTCCTGAAGCCCTGACGATTCCAGTAACTATTGGTCCAGTTGTTCCTCTTCACGGGGATAGACTGGCTAGTCCAAAAACTCCAGTTATTACACCAATTGTAGCACCACCAAGGAAAGAGCCTCTCATAGTTGATGATCAGGCAAGTGAATGCAAATCTGTGATCTCCCTGATGGATCTGCCCATAAGGGAACCAGGAACCAGTGTACCACGGACGGGAAATCAGACTCGGGCCAAGGAAGTCCTAATTGAAACAGCTTCAGGGACTCGGAGTGCCACAGTAGTGACTCCGGAGGAACTATATCGATGGACCCGAGAATTAGAAAAGGAAACTCCCCAGCCCAAACCTTTAGATACCTACAAACTAAGAATAGAAATGGAGGAATTAATAGCTGGAAATGTGGGATTAGACAGATTGAACACTCTTAGTGAAGAGGAGTTACTCTTTATAAGCAAAAGTCTTACCCGAAACACCAGAGTGTTCCATGAGAAACTAAGGGACATTGCAGCCAATATGGGAATAGATGTTAGCAAATCCAAAGTCTTACAAAAGCCCTACAGAGCCAAATTCTCAGATAAAGACCTGGAGAATATGAACGTGTCAGGGAAAAAGGTACAGATAAGAGAGCTGTTGAATTTGCTGCAGAAATGGGGGGACTTAAAAAAGTGGAAAACCAGATGGGCAAAGAAAAAGGAAGACAGTAAGGGCAGATCAAAGACTTCTGAGTATGTCCTAAAAAAAGTTGACAAAGCAGAAAATCAGTATCCCATGAGAGAAGTACCAGGTGGGAAATATGTACATGTCCCATGGTCCCGACAGGATATTGTGTCCTTCACCAATGATTTCCCAAAATTAAGAGAGAAACCTGTAGAATGGTATAGGCAGGTTGAGAGATTCGTTAAGGTTCTAAAGTGTCTCCTGAAGGACCTGGATGGGTTTTTCAATATTGTTGTTCCTGTAGATTTATGGACAGAATGCAAAATTGCAGTTGATTGGCCCAGTGATGAGTATGAGAGAGACTCCAGAACCGGAGCTCCCTCGCCAGATGTAATGAGGAAGTATGACAAAGTAATACAATATTTGAAAGAGAAAGTGACAAGCAAAAGAAACTGATTGGACACGTATAGATAGAACTACCCAAAATCCTGATGAAACTGTTCACTCCTATTATGAACGGCTGCTATAGGTATTCAAAACCTACTGTGGAATCGATAACATTGAAATGAAGGATATGACCCATTTCATCTACCGATTCGTGTTGGGATTGAGGCCTGAAATCTCACAGTGGATCTGAGATAATAAGATCTGCTGGCAGGGAAAACCCATAGATGAGGTCTTAAAATACGCAAAATACTGCGAGGACGAGATGGAGAACAAAAGAAAAGCCCTTAAGGAGAAGGTAATGTGGGCACAAGTGAAACTGGCCGAACAGAAGGAGAAACAGTTAAATAAAGTGAATAATAATTCTCAGAACACAAACTCTGGGGGAGGGGGGAAGCCCTGAGTGAAAATGAGTCGAGAGGAGGCCAAAAAGAAGTTCCCCTGTCAGGGTGAGGTCAGATAGGGCACTGGAGAGACGAATGTCCACATTTACAGGCTGGTAATGTCCCCATAAATGGTTTGAATCCACAGGTGCAGAAAGAGGGGCCACGAAAGACCCAGCAACAGGTAAAACAGAATCAGTTGCCTCGAGCTCCTAGACATAACTATAAGAACCAAGGTCAGCAGAATGAGGGGGTCGAGGTATGGGAAAGAGGAGATGAGAGAAATGCAGCAACCTCGCAATTCCTGTTGAATGATACATTCCTCTGTGATGAACAATACTGACGGGCCTGAGGGGGGAGGACGAGGAGTGCGTGCTTGGCGCCTCCTTACCGGTAGACCAGACAGGGCCATACATTGAAGGAAAGGTTGAAGGAAATGAAGTCACCTTTCTGTTGGACACTGGTGCTACCTGTTCTACTGTGAGAACAGCAGACGTTCCAAACCTACCCCTCTCGGGAGAAGCCATCCAAGTAGTGGGTGTGTCAAATCAAATAATAAGTACTCCGGTAACTTAACCAATGGAGATTTCCAAAGGGAATTTTAAGGAAATGCACAGATTTGTCGTCTGTGATTCCAGTCCGGTGAACTTATTAGGGCATAATTTGCTGTGTAAAATGAACTGTACCATCTTTTGTACACCAAAGGGCTTTGAAATTCAGACCCCAGATGAAGATGGACTGTACAAATTGATGTTACTGAGGCCTGACATAGAAATTAAGAAACTGACAATACAAGACTTACCTGAAGAGCTCCAACAGACAGTGATACCAGAGGTGTGGGATTTCACTGGGAAGGATGTGGGATTAATGGCAAATGTAGACCCGATTCAAATAGCCATAAAACAAAATGCAGTTTACCCAAATACCAAGCAGTATAGAATGAATGCAGAAGTGAAAGCCGGAGTTGCCATAGAAATAAAAAGACTGCTTGAAGCAAACATTATACAGGAAGTAATGAGCAGTCCTTGTAATTCACCCATTATTGGAATTAAAAATCCTAGTGGAAAGTACAGGGTAGTGCAGGACCTGCGAAAGGTAAACCAGATTGTTGTACCTTGCTGTCCTATTGTGCCAAACCCTGCAGTGATCTTGTACCAAATTCCATGGAATGCGGAATGGTTTACCGTTATTGACTTATGTCACTAATTTTTTTTCATTCCATTGCATCCAGACAGCAAATTTCTTTTCTCATTTGAATTCGACAGTCATGTCTACGTCTGGAATCGTGTCCCCCAGGGGTACACAGAGAGTCCTTCGATTTTCAATCAGATCTTAAAAAGATGCCTCGAATCACTAGTCTTGCCTAGAGAATCAGTTTTGATCCAGTACATAGATGACCTTTTGGTAGCGTCTAAAAGTCAGAACGACTGTGTTACTGATACCATTGCATTATTGAATCATTTAGGCCAAGGAGGACATAAAGTATCACCTGACAAATTACAGTTCTGTAAAAACTCAGTGAAATATCTGGGGCACCAGATAGAAAAAGGTATCAGGAAAGTCACTTCACAAAGGATTAGAATAATTCGAGACATGGAGTTACTACGAACTCAAAAGGAAGTTAGAATGTTCTTAGGAGTGGTAGGATACTGTAGACAGTGGATTGTGGGATTTGCTGTTCTAGCAAAACCACTAATAAAAATGACCAAGAAAGGAGTACAGGATCCAGTTGAATGGCACGATGAGAGTATGACATCCTGGATAAAATTCAGGTCCCGCATTGGGAATGCCTGACTATTCTAAAAACTTTGACCTGTTTTGTGACACACAAGACAATTGTGCACTCTCAGTCCTAACACAGACGTCCGGTGGCATATTTTTCTGCTACCTTAGATCCCGTGGCTGCTGGATTACCTGGATGCCTAAAAGCAGTAGCTGCAACTTGCACCAGTCTAGAACAGAGTGAATGCATTGTCATGGGACATCCTGTAAATATATATGTCCCGCATGCTGTTGTAATCCTACTGACCAGAACCAAGACTCAGTATCTCACATCAAGTCGGCTGACTAAGTATGAGAGAATTCTTGTAGGTGCAGAGAATGTGATAATCTCCCGATGTAACATATTAAATCCAGCAACCCTGTTACCAATCACCCGAGGAGCAGAAGTTGAGGGAGAAATTGAACATAATTGCATTGACCTAACTGAATTTAGCACTAAACCACGTCCTGATATAAAAGAAACCGCCTTACCAGTAGGAGATCTTGAGATGTTTGTGGATGGCTCCTGTTTAAGACATGCAGATGGAGGTCTGAGTGCTGCCTATGCTGTGGTCACTCTAGAAAAGACTCTAGAAGCATCCTACTTGAGTGAAATAACATCTGCACAAGTAGCTGAATTGATTGCTTTGGCAAGAGCTTGTAAACAAGGGAAAAACAAAAGAGTAACCATATATACAGATAGCAAATATGGTTACAGGGTTGTGCATGACTTCGGCCAGTTGTGGCTGCAAAGAGAATTCATGACTTCCTCAGGTACCCCTATCAGAAATTGAAAAGTGGTACAGAACCTACTGGAAGCAATCCAGTTACCCAAAGAATTGGCAGTGGTCAAGTGCGCTGCTCACAAATCTGGCAATGACGATGTGACAGCTGGAAATCGATATGCTGACCAAATAGCCCAATATTGTGCACGACACAAAATGTCACTAAATATCAGATTGTGGGGAGGCGGAAACAGCTGCAAACTTATGGTGTTTGAGAGTGTGTCTACTTGGGAGGAACTGAAAGAGTTGAAACAGGCAGCAGAACAAGAAGAAAAGGAAAGATGGGAGAAAGATGATTGTCAGCCCCGAGGTAGAGATGGTGTTGTTGTCCATATTAGTGATTTGCATGTATTGACAGACAGCATGGTTGCTCCCATGGCCAGACTGATACACGGAGACTCACACATAGGGAGGGATGCGATGGTCCGTGTTTTCAAACAAATGTGGTACAATTTGAAGTTCAGGAACATTGCAGAGGCACTTTGCCAGAGGTGTTTAACTTGTCAACAATTTAACCCTGGGAAGAAAACGGTAGTTTTACAAAGTACAATTGGAAAGGCAGAGGGTCCCTTTATCAGACTACAGGCTGACTTTATTCAGTTACCCATGTGTAAAGGATATAAATACGTGTTGGTTATAGTCTGCCTGTTCTTAAGATGGGTGGAGGCTTACCCAGCAAAGACAAATGATGCTATTACTGTAGCCAAATTGTTACTAAGGGAACTAATACCTAGGTACGGTTTCCCAGTCACAATTGAATCGGACAGAGGTGGGCATTTTGCCAATGATATATTAACTGAGCTCTATGAAGCATTCAAAATTACCCAAAAACTGCACTGTGCATATCATCCAGAGGCTTCTGGAGTAGTCGAACAGGTGAATGGCACTATAAAGTCAAGATTGGGAAAAATGTGTGATTCTACTGGATTGAATTGGATAGACGCTTTACCCCTTGACCTGATGGGATTGAGAAGCATCCCAGATCGAAAGACAGGCCTGAGCCCCCATGAGATACTAATGGGAAGAGTGATGCGGCAGGCATGGGTACCAGGACACAAACTGCTAAGCATTTCTGATGATTTGGTACTAGAATACTGCAAGCAGCTAGGTGACCAAGTACGTTCTATCTCTCACCAGATTGAGGAGGACGCCTTCGCCTGGCCATCAACCCCAGTCCATAATCTGAATCCTGGTGATTGGGTTGTGTTAAAGAAACACACCCGGAAGAGTTGCCTTGCACCGAGGTGGGGAAAACCCCGACAAGTGATTCTTGTCACTACCACTGCAGTAAAGTGTGCAGGGGTGCCAAAGTGGATCCATGCCAGTCATACCAAGAGGGTGACAGAAGAAGAAGCGACTGAGGCTGAAGGTTGTGCAGCTGAGGGGTCTCCAGATGAGGAACCGGAACTAGCTGATGACGAACAACAGAGCACCAGTCAAGACGAGTGGTTTCCAGCAGACGATCTGATTCTTGATCCAATAATAACCAGAAAGTACTCCTACCTAGATAGAGAGTGGGATAGTGAGGACGAGACAGGAACCAATGGAGAAAATCAGGTTATCGAGAATCACATCATACCTGATAAGAGGATAGGCCAAGTAGGGTCAGAACAAGTCATCGACACTCCTCCAAAAACTCTAGAAACTGAAAAGGGACAGATAAAAATAAGGGCGGAAGTTCATGCAGAAGAAGATCAAAGGTTCGAAGTGCATGAACAGGAACAGATAGAACTAGACGAACGTGTTCAGGAAACAGAGTCTGAAACAGTCGAAAATCAAAATCAAAGTCAGCATACACCTGAACAAGGCCAGCTTAGAAACCAGGCGGAAGAAACTGAAGAAAGCCCTGGGACTAGTCAGACAGGAAAGGAAAAAGATACCGTCGAAGTAGCAGTGCCACAACCGAATGAAAATAAAAGAGCTCGTGAGGGGAGCCAAACTACAGTGACAGCTAAAAGGCTTAAGAAGAAGAAGAATGAACCAAGATTCATCAAAAGACTGAGACTGAGATTGAAAACTGTAGAGGAAAAGATAGACGACAGAAAAAGGTCTGCCAGTGAAAAGGAGAAAACAGGAGCCCAGCCTAAAAGAAGAAGTAACAGGATAAAGAGATATAACAAAAATTACCGGAGTCCTGAGTGGACTTACCTGGTGTTGGAAGAATTTGAAGATCTTGAGATAAGCGACAAAAGCAACAAAGAATCAATAGCCGATCAGGGTTCCGAAGAAGAAGACCCAACCTGAAAGTAAAACTGCGTAAGCCTCTTGTGTAAAATTACAAAGAGGGATGGAAAGCTTCTTTTGAACCAAAATGTCTTATTCAAATGTGAATGGAAGACCTAGAGGAAACTGTTGTAAAACATGCTTCAAAGTATGTTTGTGTAGTGTAGCCATAGTACTGATATTATGGATAGGAATAACCATTACCATTCCATTTATGATAAGTAAAGACACTAACCTGTACCCTACTAAACAAGTGACACCAGACACAGAAGTTATACAGACTGAAGAAACACCATGAACTGTAGAAAGACGCAAGAAGAATCTTAGCCTTAGACAGACAAAAACGGACTTAGACGCATCAGATGAGGGAGGACTACATTTTCACAGGATCAAAAACAGAACACACTTAAATGTGTTTGCAAACCTTTTAGTACATTATGTAGAGGCCATGGAAATAGAAGATTGCTATGTCTGTATGAAGCTACCCACTTCTGTAGCTGAAGGTGTGACCTATCACCATTTACCCCTAACATATGGAATTTCCTGTAATATATTAGCAAGCTTATTTTACAGAAGCACCTTACAGTATTACTATTCTAACACTGATGTAATATTTTCTGAACTTCCTATTAGAGGAAACCTGAACATTGTTCACACAAAGAGTGATGTGACCCGTTATATGGGAGAATACTTTCTGACAGTAGGTGAAATAGATTTAATTGAAGCACACAGAGATAATTTAACATGTTCATTACACGAAGAAGAGAAGATATTTTTAAACATGGCAGAGAAAAGGAGGGAGAGTTTCCAGAGAAAGGCAAATGATAAAAGACAGAAAACCCCTAAATGGGCAGAAAATATGGAAAACACCTCAAATAGTAAAGCTGGTGCTGCACTGTTGCTGGACTTCGAACGGAAAGGGAAACTCTGTCTTCATAGAGAAAAGACTAGTTATTATAATAATGTATTCATCGGTTCCAGTGAATGCGAACACAATTACAAGGTAATTGGAGGTTGGGGTTTCAAAAATGGGTCATAACCTTTGTTTCCCGCAATTTATTATATATGTGGAAACAAGGCTTATTTCAAATTGCCAGATCACTGGTATGGGAGCTGCTACTTTGGCATTGTCTTCCCGAAAATATACCATGTGAACGACGCCGCTGGAAAAAATGAAAATACTAATGGTTTAGTACGTAGTAGACGAGAAAGTGTAGGAGAAATTGAAGTTGATATATTTAGTGCACTGATACCTGGAGTGGGAGTGGTTCTGAATACTCACCGAATTTGCAAATTGTCTACAGTAGTGGATCGGTTATCTACTGACACTGCTGCTGGTTTCCTACTGGTCAATACTGAAATGGTTGCGATCAGATCAATGGTTTTACAAAATCGACTTGCTCTTGATACCTTATTGGCAAAAGAGGGTGGAGTCTGCAGGATGTTGAAAGCGCAACATTGTTGCACTTACATTCCTGATAAAAGTGTTGAAATTAAGAAATATGTAAGAAACATGACTAATTTGGAAAAGGAACTTAAACCACTGGAGGTTGACAGTTCATGGAAGAGACTAACTGATGGTCTCTCCTCTGTATGTAGTTGGTTTACTAACATAGGTAAAAGTCTCGTAAGTAAAATACTGATGCCAATAGCTAGAATAAGTTTAATTGTGCTGATAATAATAATTTGCTGCAAATGTCAAAAATGCAGAAAGAAGTATACTGTGAATAAGAGAGGAGTGAAAAGGAATGTTGATGAACTTGAATTAGAAGAGCTGAACAATGAAATTAATAAAAGAGCCAAAAACTCCCATCCTAATAAGGATGCAGAGAAGAGGCTCAATAACAAGTTTGTTGAGATTGAGATGAATGAGATATAAAAGAAAAAAGTTGGCATCTGGTTCCATTAATAGTGATGATAGTAAATATCATCAAAGAGGGGATTGATGGAGCAAGGATTCGCACGTTACGCGACTTGCTTGAATTCAAGAACCTCGCATAATAACTAATGATAGTAATCAACCTGTTCTGTTATTAATATTGCACTTTCACACTACACGCGGGTGTCCCAGAGACGCTTGCTTATGTGTCTCCTAATCCTAACAAAGCTTGCATACTGACTGATCGCTGCTTTGCAGGATTCTAGTCTGCGCATGCGTCGGTTATACTCACGTGATGTGACGCACTCGTAGTTCTGGAGGGATTTTTTGCTCATGCGCATTACTGCTAAAATGCCCGCTTTGTTTATTAACACGCTCTCTGCTTGCTACCGCTGCTCTGGCTCAGCTGTTTATTTCTGCTTAACTTCTATTGCTATAGATATTATAAAGTAAGGGGTTTAGTGAAGCTATTCATGGTGTAGAGTCTATTCATTTTTTCTGTGTTTCTAATTTGTTTTCGCTTACTTTTCATGTACCGCGTATATGTGGGCCTGGGAGTGGGGAGCCTCTCCATCTTAGAAGTCTGAGAGGAACTGACCACGTGACAAGAGAGCCAAGCCTTGCATCTGTGGAACTCCGCCAGCTGGCTGCCAAAGCTGAGATGCTCCTGGGAACCTGCACTCTGACCCAGCGAGAAGAAGCCGAACTACACCTGAAATTGATGCAAAATTGTCTTTCCACTGTGTGTTCTATTGTTCTCTTTAACTCATTTGCTATAGGAACTGGAATGTAAGGGGTGGGTACGAAAAATAAATATTAATTATGAGAATACCAAATTCTAGGTGGTGACAATGACCTAACCCCCTCTCTTGTCCAATCCGAAGTTGGGAATCCTGTCATTTGCAACATTTGTGGGTGGTCCACTGACCCGAAAACAGTCTAATTTTAGCTAGAGAAATTGTCCGACTTGTCCGAGTAGCTGACCTGTCACAGACCCTACGAGCTCTATAGGTGATTGATACAGAGAGCTGCGGAGCACTCTGCCCATAATTTCCACAAACTCACTGGGGTGGAATAATCTTAAGTGCTGGCGAAGCACTTTGCTGGGAGATTTGAAAACCCAATCGGGGTTATTGGCGGATTCCGTGCAGAGAGGGAATAGCGCAGGCGTTGCATCCGAAGCTGCAGGTGTTGGCCGTGCCCTTTGATGGGCCCAGTCATCATCCCAATCCTGAGGGGTATCCTGTCCTGACTGTCTATGATCTGTACCTGCTCGCCTACTGGCATCCTAAGTCCTTGAGGGTCCTTTACTTGCCTCTTCCCAAACTGACCCGTGGCCAGGGTTAGTCTTTATTTCCGTCCTAGGTAAATATATACTCGTGGGTGTTTGTCTACCTATACTCTTCTTTCTTCTTTAATAAAGCATTCTTGCCTAAGTTATTTTATCTGTCTCTTTCCAACGATTTACATGCAAAATGTTTAGTTAAGATTGCTCCACTTTTACTCCTGCCTTTTGGGAATATTGAATTGTTAGTTTACTTAGCATGTTCCAGTCATACCCGTTCCTTTAGAATCTAAGCCTTCAAAATTAGTAGATAGCATAAGTTCTGTCTCTTATAAATCCCTGATGAATGTCAAAGCTCTGATTTAATAGTAGGTTACGTTCCTTTACCTGCCTTAGTTATAGAGAAGAAGCCTTTAAACTGAATAGCATGTTCTTGGTTATCCTGTTCCTTAATTTCTGAATATCCAAATGGTTCTCACTCTCATTCATAGCTATCTTATTGTCTTTATTTTAGTTATTGATGTTCTAATATGTGTAAGATCTATTCTCATGGCATATGAAAACTAACTTTTATAACTAGATAAAATCTTGAAAACTCTTCAGGTGTCTGTGGTTATTACTAAAGTATAAATTGTTATTCAAATGTACAAGGTATTTTGTTTAGTATTATCTCCCTACACTTGCTAGCTCCTGATCTGTCGTGATCACAGGTACCTGTGACAAGGATTGGTAAGTCAGGTACACTGGAAATAGCAGTCTAGAACACAGAATTACTGATAGTGATGTGTAAGCTCCCCCGATTTATAAAAGCAGAGGAATAAAAACGTTATGGGCCCAAGTACATACAATTTGGCAGAATAAAGAGTTGGGCGACCTGCGCGCTCTATCACTACTTCATGGTTGTTCAGAACGATAGGAAGAACTTGGGTTACTGGTTGAGGGGGTGAAACCCCAATCAAGCAGCAACCATATTTCCTGTCCAAGTGAAACACAAATTAACCTGTACGCATCCTCAAATAGCTTGGCACAAATACAGACAGGCAATGTGTAAAGTATTTATGCAGTAGTAATAATAAAGTGAAAACACAACACAAAAGAAATTGTACACCAATTTAGAAAAATAGAGTAACAGTTAATACATTATTTTCCACCAAAACAACAAAAAAACTATGAGTAGAACCAGAGATATGCAAATTTTAACGTTTAGAAAAAAATTGTTTTTAAAAGCGCAAAGCGCCAGCTATATTTATCCGGTCTCGCCAAACCAGGAGCACATGCTGATCTTAGTAACCAAGGGTCTGATTTAGATCTTGGGGGAGGGCAAAACTCCAGTCACAAACATGACAGAAATCCTGTCGGCCTTACTACGATCTGATTATATCCTATGGAGATCGTAATAAGGTTGGTGGGATATCCGTCATGTTTGTGATGTATTCCATTCACCGTGATCTAAATAAGGCCCCAAGTTAGGCTCGCTGAACAAAGTAACTTGAATCCTGGTTGCGGAGTGTTACATGATCCTGCATCAAAAATGCATTATGCAGCAGTGGTTCTGAGGAGCTGCAAAGTCTTGTATCGAAGTTGCGTCGTGCAGCAGCCATTTTGATGAAGAGCTGCAAGAAGATGCATCGTGCTGCATAATTTCAATACAAAAAACCACAGCTGGGTGGCAGAACACCTTTAGGCCCACTTCCAAAGTTTCAGGCATGGAGTGGCACCACTTTCGTGGGCATGACTCATGGCAGGCAGTGTCCTGGAGCAGTTTTCAAGTTGGTTGGAGCCTTTCTGTCCCTGAGGCTCTAATCACGAGGCCAGACAACAGGTCATTGGAGTCACTCTGGTGGTCCTGGTTTAAGATGTCAATCAATCAATCAAGTCACTTGGGGGAAGGGGGCCGCTTACTGCTCGAACAGCCAGGTCTTGAGTTGTCTCCTGAATGCGAGGTGGTCCTGGGTCAGTCGTAGGTGGATGGGGAGGGAGTTCCATGTCTTGGCCGCCAGGTAGGAGAAGGATCTGCCTCCAGCGGTGGCTCTTCGGATGCGTGGTACGGCGGCGAGGGCGAGGCTAGCGGAATGTAGCTGGCGGGTGGGCATGTGAAAGGTCAGGCGGTCGTTGAGGTACTTGGGGCGCAGGTTGAGGAGAGATTTGTGTGCGTGGGTGAGGAGCCTGAACGTGATCCTCTACGGGGAGCCAGTGCAGGTTCCTCAGGTGGCCGGAGATGTGGCTGCGTCGAGGGATGTCTAGGATGAGTCGGGCGGAGGCGTTCTGGATGCGTTGTAGTCTTTTCTGTAGGTTGGCTGTGGTTCCAGCGTAGAGGGTGTTTCCGTAGTCCATCCGGCTGGTGACGAGGGCCTGGGTGACCGTCTTCCTGGTTTCGATCGGGATCCGTCTGAAGATCTTGCGGAGCAAGCGGAGGGTGTGGAAGCATGCAGAGGAGACGGCGTTGACTTGTCTGTTCATGGAGAGGGAGGAGTCCAGGATGAATCCCAGGTTGCGTGCGTGGTCTGTCGGCTTGGGGGCGGTGCCCAGGGCAGGGGGCCACCAGGAGTCGTCCCAGGCGGAGGGTGATGGTCCAAGGACGAGGGCTTCCGTCTTGTCTGAGTTCAGTTTCAAGCGGCTGTTCTTCATCCACTCGGCAACGTCTTTCATCCCTTCGTGGAGGCTGGTTCTGGCGGTGTCGGGTCTCTGGTAAGAGAGGGGATCAGCTGGGTGTCGTCGGCGTAGAAGATGATGTTGAGGTTGTGTCGGTGTGCGATGGCTGCGAGGGGTCTCATGTAGACATTGAAGAGGGTGGGGCTGAGTGATGAACCTTGCGGGACGCCGCAGATGACTTCAGTGGCCTCGGAGCGAAACGGGGGGAGGCGGACTCTCTGTGTTCTTCCAGCTAGGAACAAGATGATCCACTTCAGTGCCTTCTCTTGGATGCCGGTGTTGCTGAGGCGCTGGACTAGGGTGCGGTGGCCACCAGTGTCGAACGCGGTGGAGAGGTCCAGGAGGATGAGTGCCGTTGTTTCCCCGTTGTCGAGAAGGGCTCAGATGTCGTCGGTGGCTGCGATGAGGGCCGTCTCGGTGCTGTAGTTTGCTCTGAAGCCGGACTGCGAGGGGTCAAGCAGAAGTTCTTGAGGTCGGTGGGGTCAGCTGTTGGTTTCTTCAGTAGGGCGCTGAGCTCGGCATGCTTCCAGCTGTCCGGGAAGGTGTCGGTGTTGAAGGAGGTGTTGATGACGTCTCGGAGTTGGGGTGCAATGGTGGAGTCGGCCTTGTTGAAGATGTGGTGGGGGCAGGGGTCAGTCGGAGATCCGGAGTGGATGGTGTTCATTGTGCGGGCTGTGTCTTCGGTGGTTACTGCGGTCCAGGTGCGGAGGGTGGCAGTGGGGTGCGTTGGTTCGATGGTTGGGTGCGAGGATGGTGTGCCGAAGCTGTAGTGGATGTCGGCAATCTTGCGGTGGAAGAACGAGGAGAGGGAGTCGCAGAGATCTTGTGAAGGGGTGATGTTGTTGTTGCCGTTTCTGGGGTTGGAGAACTCCTTGACGATGCTGAAGAGTTCCTTGCTGTCGTGGGCATTGTTGTCCAGTCGATTCTTCAGTGATGTCTTCTTGGTGGTGCGGATGAGCTGGTGGTGCTTGCGGGTCGCGTGTTTGAGGGCGGTCATGTTGTCAGTGGTCTGGTCGAGGAGCCAGGCTTTCTCGAGGGTGCGGCAGGTCTTCTTGGAGTCCTTGAGTTTGTCGGTGAACCAGGGGGCCTTCTTGCTTCTGTGTTTGCTGGGAGGGTTCTTCAGTGGTGCGAGGTCGTCGGCGCAGGCAGTCAGCCAGTGCGTGAAGTTGCGGGCTGCTTCGTTGGGGTACGGTGTGCTAGCAGGTGGGTTCTGGCTGAGGGAGGTGGTGAGCTGGTCGGCGGTGATCTTGCTCCAGCTCCTGTGAGGAACCTGTTGCGGGTGGTGGTGGGTGGTGGTTTTTCTGAAGCTGAAGTGGACGCAGCTGTGGTCGGTCCAGTGAAGTCCGTAGAGTGGCTGAAGGCGATGTGCTTGCTGGATGAGAAGACGGGGTCAAGCGTGTGGCAGGCATAGTGGGTGGGGGTGTTGACCAATTGCTTGAGTCCGAGGTTGGCGAGGTTGTCCAGCAGGGTTACGGTGTTGCGGTCCATGTTGTTCTCCAGGTGGAAGTTGAGGTCCCCTAGGAGGATGTAGTCGGCGGAGGGGAGGGTGTGTGGGCTGATGAAGTCCGTGATGTCTTCGCTGAATTGTGTGCCTGGTCCCGGGGGTCTGTAGAGGAGGGTTCCTCTGAGGGACGTCTTTGGGTCGGTGTGGATCTGGAAGTGGAGGTGTTCGTCGGCGGTGTAGGTGTCGTCAGCGTCGGTCGTGATGCGGATGGTGTTCTTGTGGACGATGGCGATGCCTCCTCCCGTCTGGTTGACGCGGTCCTTCCTGATGATCTTGTATCCATCTGGGTTGGCGATGGCGATGTCGAGGGCTGAGGAGGCGTTCATCCATGTTTCAGTGAGGAAGGCGACGTCTGGTGATGTAGTGTCGAGCAGGTTCCAGAGTTCGACGGCGTGTCTGTGGACGGAGCGGGTGTTGAGCAGGATGCACTTGAGGTCGCTACTGGGGTTTGGCTTGGCGGATGCAGTGCATGTTCGGAGGCAGGTAAACTTGCAGGTTGTGCAGGTGAAGGGTCCGTGGAAGCGTTTTGGGGCGGCCCGGCAGTAGGCGGGGTTCCAGCCGGCATTGAGTGCATTGAGGGCGGCGGTGTCGTAGGTCAGTCGGGTCGTCTTGCGTCGGAGGGGGGCAGGGGTCCAGGCGCGGACGGGCAGATGTAGGTCTAATCCTTCTCGCGGAGAGCAGCACAATAGTTCTTGTTCTGAGTCTTTCTTAGGTTGAGTAAACGCTTTGTAAGTGCGCTGAGGCTGAGTCTCTGAAATGTGCAACTTTGGTAGTTGACAGCTCAGTCCCCCAACAAGTTAGATGGATCATCGTGTCAACACCTATTCCTCCTTCAACTCACTGTCTGGGAGCAACACACAAATACTAACTGCCAGCTACATCTAATCATGTGACCCAGGATACAGGCAGCAGGCACCAAATGGTTAGGAAAAGAAAATGCAAACTTTCTGAAAGTGGCCTTTTCAGAATTGTGAGTATAAATCCAACTTTCACCTTAAAGAGTCTTTTAACTTAAAGTTCCTTAGACATCAAACTCGACTTTTCTACTTGCTTCCAATTGAACTTCATCACTTAATAAATGTTATCCTATGGAAGCGTAGTAGTAAAAAACAAATTTCAGAGCTTTTCACTCCAAGGACATGTGAAAGTTAAAATGACGTCCCATTTTTTTACTCATCCCACCCTATGGGCTGTAGAAGTCCTACTCTAGGAGTAACCTAAATGTTTTAAAAAGGAAGGCTAAGGCCTGGAACAAAAGGTTTGTTTTGCCAGGTTGAAATGTCAGTTTGAAACTGCCCACACAGGCTGCAATGACAGGCATGGGACATGTTTTATTGGCTACTTAAGAGGGTGGCACAATTAGTGTTTTTGGCCCAAAAGTAGAATTTAATTTACAGACCCTGGATGCATGTAACACCACTTTACTAGAGGGTTATAAGTAGATAAAATGTGCACATAGGGTGTGAGCAGATTTTACCATGTTTAAAGGAAAGAGGGCAATCACATTATCACTGGTCAGTAGCTGCAATGCGTGAAGAATCCTAAAAGCCAAAACAAAAGGCTTTGGAAAACACAAGGGTGAAGGCAAAACATCTATGGATGATCTTGGAGAGTGGGCCAAGTCTAACAACAATGAAGTTATTAAACAATGTCAGGCTTGTAAGCAAGAAGCCAGTTAAAATTGAGAGTGAGCTTCTCTTTTGTTTTCTGTGTCAGGGGAAAAGAAGCAGGGCTCTAGGATTTTGTCAATAAAAAAAAGGAGCCCAGCACACACCTGATTTAGGAACAGTAGTACAATAGGACAACATTTTCTGTCTCCTCATCAACATTTGTAGGTATGAATTTATCAGGGTATCTAGCCCACCAGAGTAGTTTATATTATATAATTAAAGGTATATATAGCATCAAGATATGTTACTATGCAAGTAATAGTCAATTAGCTGTCAGTACAATAAAATGTCTCGAGGTCATAGAGAAGATCAAGGTTGGGTAGATAAATGGAAGAAGGGTACATCATGGCATATATGAACATTGACTCGTTGAAAGCATCAATAGCATCAATGAAGCTCATGTATACACTTAGTGCCTGATTCTGATGCAGGTTGGAAAGCTTCCCAACCGAATCGGTTTGGAAATGGTTTCCTACCCACTCAGATCGGGAGAGTCCGACCGAAGGAGTACGATGCATCCGGATGCTTCCAGATACAATTTGGTTGGACTTCCACTGACTTCAATGGAAGCAAATGTTCCTAAACGCATCATAATTGGGCCCTGGTTCGGGAAGTCACATTCCCGATCCGCTTTGAAGGAGCAAATGGCATTAGGAGGCCCTAGGTAGGATTGCTTTCCTGACAGCATCAGAACAAGGCCCTAAGTTTTCAATGGAACAAGCCGGAGCAATGTAGACATTAATTTTCCTTCCAATCAGGCATAATGTTTATCAACTTATTACTGTAAATAATAAAAGTTATGGAACAACCATTTATCTCTAATGTAATTTTAGTACAATATTTTAAGGTCTTTTGAGCTTTAACTTTTCGATCTTTCGGTGCCATTGACTCTTAATCCTTGCCCAATGGTTTATAACTTAGAAGGGCCCTCTCTGTCTTCCGGAACAAAGCTCTCTGAAAAACTGCACAATCTTTTCCAGGGTTCTCTGCTTGGTAGGCCTCTGAGGCGAGCACTCATCTAAACTTTGGCCGCTGAGGCCTGCGATGGTTATTGTTAGCACAGATATATTATATTGCCACTGTTTGTGTATCTTGTCTTATATTGTTCTTCATTTGTATGTTTTTTATGCTTGCTACTGTAGCAATCCAGATCGCTATATCTCTGTTAAGCGCTCTGACACCCTTTTAGGTCACGTTCGTGCTATATATAACACTAAATAAATAAATGTGGGTTTGAAGGAATGAGGGTGGGTGTAGTGTTCCATCCTGCTAGGTTACATTAGAATTATTATGGTTCTTCCATGCTGAACATTCCGTGTCTGGGAGTTGATCAGTAGGAGCCTGTATCTTAATGCTTGTGGTTGTCTAAGCTGTTTCCTCTACAATAAATCTACCTTCTTCAATCAACACCTTGTTGTGGATTACTACACAATTTTGGTGACGCTTTGGGATTGGAAGAGAACATCATCTTCATTGATTTTTTTTTTAAAAACTTCATCATTTTAAAAAGAAGTTAATCGAACCCTAACGAAGAAGAGAAGAACTGGAAATAGCACTCACACAAAGGTATTTATTTATCTAAAAAGCGAGTGTACATTGATTGCACCAGCGGCTGTTTTTCTTTTTTAAAAAACGTGTGTTGATTGCGCCAGCGGCAGTGTCTATATTTTCGAGGGAGTGTTTGAATTATCCCACTAAAATTGTTGTTGAAGTATTTTCCGTCCGTTTGCAATAGACAATATCGGAAAATTGGGTTTGTTTTTGCCCAATCCTGCTTAAAATACTTAATTCTACAGTTTTCATTGCTTCTACGCTTGTTTTAAAATTTACCGTTATTTTTGATTGCTGAACTTTGCGAGCGAGATTGGATTCCGATTTGCCCGCATCCTCGTGAGGCCATTTCCAAGTTCTACACTCGTGCTGATGTGCTACCTCGAACCTCCATTGTGGTGAATCCATCGCCGAGTCAAGAAGGTAGCTTCGATTTCCTCTGTTGACTTTGCTACAACAAGAGAGCCGCATCACGATTGGTCTGCATCACGTTACGCTGCGTATGACGTCATTTTGACGTGGTGGCCATTTTCTTCATTCGGTAACCATAGCAACGGTTTACCGAGTACATTGTCGTCTATAAAAGAGTTTGATGCGATATTGCAGCAGCGTTTAAGGATCTTTCACCAGCGTTTCCAATAGGCAATATTTTGTGCATATTTTAATTTTTTTTTTTGATACTTTTCAAATTTCAATGATTTTTGAGACATACACATGACCACTCTCTGAGGAAAATTACTCGAACTACGGTGACAATTTTTTTTATTTAGTTTGTTATTTACCTTATCTTCTGTTTTCTTGTATTTCAAAGAGAGACAATTTTCTAGTTCTATTACTACTTTAAGATGTCTAACAATATTATCTCTCCTGCACATTTTCTACCTTTTTCTACTAGCAGGTGATCCTAAAGTAGAATGGGATCTATGGTTTCCAACTTTCTTAGCATATGTTGATGTAGTTGAGGAGGATGGGTGTTCTCCGAAAAGGAAGTTAGCTTTATTAAAAAATTGTTTGGGTGGACAAGGGCTCAAAGAATTAGAGAATCTACCGCCTTTAGACGGTGCAGGAGATATAAATGTTTTTGATGTAGTAGTTAAACAAATGGGTACTAGGTTTGGAAGAAAAATTAATACCGTTATGGAAAGGTTTAAGTTCTATTCCCGTGCACAAAAAGAAGACGAATCAATAGAGAACTATGTAGCTGCTTTACGAACCCTAGCTGGTTCGTGTGCCTTAGAAACAATAAATTTTGATCAAGTTCTCAGGGATCAAATTATGATGGGAACAAAAAGTAAAAAAATACAAGAACGGTTATGGATGGGAACTGAAACTACTCTTAAAGCTGTTTTAAATATTGCAAAAGGGATTGAACAATCCGAGCTATTTGTGAGTGAAATTAGAGGGCATGAAGTGAAGAACAAGGTGATAATACCTGAAGTTTCAGTTGTAAAAGATACCTCTAATTTTAAGAGATCTCAGTTTGCTCCGAACAAGAAGGAAAGTTTCAAAAAAGATTATAGACCATTTGATGGGGAAAAACAGATAATCTGTTATAGATGTGGTGGTAATGACCATGGTGGAAGTTATAGGGGCTGTCCAGCTTGGAATAAAATTTGCATGAGATGTAAAAGACCAGGTCATTTCAACAAAATGTGTAAATCTTCTCAAAAAGTGAATTTCCTTGGTGAAGAGGAGTTAGATCCGGGGATTGATCCTGGTGTTAATAGTTTACTATGTGTTGGTGATACAAAATGTAAGGGTTTTCCTAGTGACAACATTTTATTAATAATGTTGAGATTTCCATGCTTATTGACTCCTGTGCATGGTACAGTATTATTGGTAAAAACATTTTTGAGAAATTCTGGGACACAATAAAGTTATTCCCATCAGACGTACATCCTGGAGGTTATACAGGTCACAAAATGGATTTGGTCAGTTTCATGTGGGCGGACATTGGATTCAAGGATAGGAAAATAACAGGGAAAGTTTTTGTTTCCTCTAAAGGGGCGTCAATTCTTAGTTGGCCACACCAACACGAACTGGGTATTAAATTAGACCCGAATGCGTCACCTCCTGTGTATGTAATTCCTCCAGGAAATGATGAGTTTACTGTCCAAATTAAAAACAAATTTCCCTCTATTTTTTCTGAGGTGTTAGGTAAATATGCTGATTTTAAACATCGCATTATCTTCAAAGAGGGTGCTATTCCTGTTCGGCACAGAGTGAGGAATGTCCCATTAGCATACTGTGATAAGCTTAAAGTAATTCTGAACGATTTGGTTGCTAAAAACATTGTGGAACCAGTTGAATCTTCTCCTTGGGTTTCGCCTATTGTTTTATCGATTAAAAGCAACGGCGAACTCCGTTTGTGTGTCGACCTTCGGAGTCTAAACAAGGGGATTTGGGGGATAGGCATCCTCTACCCAATATTCACGAATTGATTGCAATGCTCTCAGGAGCAAGTGTCTTTTCCACAATAGACTTAGCGAGTGCCTACCATCAGGTACTATTACATGATGAGTCAAAGTTTTTAACTACCTTTATAACACCTGAGGGTATGTTTCAATATCGGCGTATGCCTTTTGGATTAGCCAGCGCAGCATATGTTTTCCAGAGACTCATGAAAGAGGTTTTGGAAAATTGCAAGGGTGCTGTTGCTTTCCAAGACGATATTTTGATTTATGGGAAAAATTTTGAGGACCATGATAACAATTTAAATGCTGTTCTTAACCGCATTCAGGAGAAAGGTTTAACTTTAAAGTTTACAAAATGCAAATTTAGACAGGACAAGGTGGAGTATCTCGGACATGAGATATCGTCTCAGGGCATCAAACCAAAACTTACCCATATACTTAGTATTCTTAAAGCTCCTTCTCCTGTATCTAAAGAACAGTTAGTGTCTTTTTTGGGTTTAACTGAATTTTACAGTAGATTTGTTCAAGATTATTCATCTAAAGTACATGCTTTGAGATTATTGATAAAAAAAGATGCAACATTTTTATGGAATGCTGAGCAACAGTCTGCATTTGATTTGCATAAAAAGGAAATTGTAAATGCTCCTTTTTTAAGACCGTTTGAAATGGGTAAAGAATGCATTTTGTGTGTGGATTCGAGCAATGTTGGACTTGGTTCTGTTCTCATGCAGAAAAGCAAGGGTGAAGAATTTGTAATTTCTTATGCATCAAGGACTCTTCGTGGTGCTGAGTTTAACTATTCTACTATTGAAAAAGAGTTATTGGCCTGCACATGGGCTGTTGAACATTTCAGGCAGTTTATTTGGGGCACTCAGTTTCGTTTGCGAACTGATCATAAGCCTTTGATCAATATGTTGGCGGCTGGTGGAGGTCGAACTTTGACAGCGCGTTTAGCACGTTTAGCTGCAAAATTACAGGAATACCAATGCATCGTGGAATACATTCCTGGTCGTTTGAATGTGCATGCTGACTGCATGTCCAGATTACCTTTGCATGATGCTCTTCTTAATTCGGTGTGTGACACAGAAGTTGTATTTTCTATCGAAGATTTGAGAAGTGATTCTGGAGTTGACATTATTTCAGAAGTGGATTGAAGAGAAGCTATGTACAAGGATGTGGACTTGTCTAATGTAGTTGACTGTCTAAAAAATGGTTGGCCTGAGGAGCGTAAACTTTCTGGTGATAGATTATCCTTTTTCAAAGTAAGAGATGAGATCATGTTTTATCAGGGTTTTATAACCAGAGGTGACAAAATTGTTCCCCTTGTTGGTTTAAGGAAGCGTATCATTTCTATGGCTCATGAAGGCCATATGGGTATGTCTAGCACTAAACGTAGGATCCGCGAGTTTTATTGGTGGCCTGGTGTCGATGGCATGGTTGAGAAATGGGTTAGTTCTTGTTCTCCTTGCGCTTTAAGTGACACGTCTGTTAAACCTCTCAAAGTTGGTGTCTTCCCTATTGAGTTTGCTTCTTCTCCTTGGATGAAATTGGGCGTGGAGATTGTTGGCCCACTTGATCTTTCCAACAATAAGGATGTTTTTATTTTAGTTTTGATCGATTACTTTTCTAAATGGCCTGAGTTAAAGGTTGTAAATAAAATTGGTTCAACCCAGGTTGTGGAATTTCTTGATGAGGTGTTTTGCAGAGAGGGCATTCCAGCTGAGATTGTCTCTGACAATGGCCCACAATTTGTTAGTGGTGAATTTTCTTCTTTCATGAAAAGATGTGGTATTGTACATAAAAGAGTATCAAACTACAACCCACAGGCCAATGGTCAGACCGAACGCTTCCACAGGGTTATTAAAGAGTCTATTCAGCTTGCAGTCAAGAGTAATTTAAATTGGCATGAGGTGCTACGTGCTTCTCTATTATCATACCGAGTCTCCCCTAATTCTGTAACTGGCCTGTCTCCTTTTGAAATTTTGAGAGGTAGGAAACCAGGGTCAAGGTTATTACCTTGGTGGTTGAAGGGAAAAGTCCCTTGTGGATCTCCTTGTGATCTTAGTAAAGTCAGGAGTAAAGTTTTGTCATATCAGGAGAAAATGAGAAATACTCCTTCTCGCTCTGGTAACTACTCCAGGAAGATCAATGTAGGGGATTTTGTTCGTGTAAAGTTTGGTAGGAATTTTGGTAACAAATGGGGGAAATGGTCCGATCCATGCAAGGTAACTGAAGTTTTTTCCAAAGCTGTGAGAGTTGAAGGTGGGAAAATTTGGAATTTCAGAAGGATTTCCATGTGTAAAGCAATGGACTTACCGGTTTCTCCTCCCGTTTCTCATCCTAGTTCTAGTGCATTGAATGATGTTTCTTTTTCTAATATGTTGGACACTTTTGGTCTGGAACCTCTGTCTGATTCTGTTGAGTCTTGTTCCAAGATGGCTTCCCGGAATGAATTGGTGGAGTCTTGTCCTGTGGTTACTAACTGTTCAGAAGCTGACTGTCCTATTGCTGTCTCTGATAAGCATTCCTCTGGAAGTGTGGTTGAATGTTCCACGAATGACTCTGTGAGAAGAAGTTCTCGTATAAAATATTCTCCTGTTAAGTTACGTGATTATTTGCACTGATTATTTCTTTTGTTTTTGTTTTTTTTGTTTTTTTTAAAAGGGGGAAGATGTGTAGTGTTCCTTCCTGATAGGTTACATTAGAATTGTTATGGTTCTTCCCTGCTGAACATTCCATGTCTGGGAGTTGATCAGTAGGAGCCTGTATCTTAATGCTTGTGGTTGTCTAAGCTGTTTCCTCTACAATAAATCTACCTTCTTCAATCAACACCTTGTTGTGGATTACTACAGTGGGGAAGTTTGATTGGGTATTACTGGTGACGTGTAGGACTTTAAGGTTCTCATGCCTACATGTGTTAATGAATTTGACAAACAAATGATACATAAAAATAGGAATAAAATATATAAATCAATAAAAGTTGGATTAGTATATACGATCTGTGGCTTAATATTATTCGATTTAATACATTTTATATAGACTTATGAGAAATTCTGGAAGTGTTAAGGGGAAGGCAGAATCTTTATCATTTGTGAAGGGGGACAAGATGCAATAATCTGTGCATTCAACTAATCAAAATTGTGATGTAAACCTATATTTGCAGGTGACTAGACCCCTAGATAAGCTTCTCCAGATAATCAACCATGGCAGAGTCAGGTGGTTCTAGTGGTGCGGTGTAATATCCTCAAAGTGCCTCAATGAAAGCAGTACTATTTGCTTGAAATTGTGGGTAAGCCCCATCAACTGTCGGACATTTTAGTTAGCTGGGCAGCCACAGTTTCAGCTTTTGTATGCCATGCCAAAATCGTCCCACTGCATTCGCCTTCTTCATAGAGCTGTTGGCTGACTACAATACCACTAGCCAGCTTCTTTGCATGCCCGAAGAGATTAGAATCCTCTTTAGCCATATCCCATTGGGAACAGTGTTCTTGATTAGAGAAGTTATTCAAAGCAGCTTCTCCCAGTTTCAATATGTCTCACATGGAATATAAATCTTGGACCAGTTTTTTATTTTTATTTTTATGCATCCAGTGACTTTCTTTACCCATGTAAAGTGGCCATTTAGGCTTCCCAGACAGACTCCAAAGGAGCAGAGCCAAGATTTAACTCATTTCTGCCTTATTAGTAGCACAAAATTCTACCTCTAACAGTAAAGACTGACCAAACCTCCACCTTGGTGCTGCTATTTTTGATTGCCAAAAAAAAATCAAAGGTAAGGGCATTATAGTCTGCAAAGCAATTAAGAAAAAAGTTACAGTGGCCATCTAGTCTTAATGGTGAAGTTAAAGTAATTCTCTTATTTAGAAAAATAGGTAGATTGTTGTGTCACTGGATCAGTAGTTCCTCACAGGTCTATCAAGCATAATTCCTTTTTTAAATGTTGCAGAACTTGTGTCGACTTCTTAAGAGATGGAATGAAACTAAACTAAAATCGCCCCTATGAAGATTTGTTTGGAAAAATCCACTAAAACTAGCCTCAAGAGTGAGTCGCAGTTGTCTTCCTTAAGGCACTATAGTAAAAAAACTCTTCACATTTTGACTGCAACTGCATCCCATCTCCTAGTTCTATCATAAAGAGTTTTATTAACACTCACTTTATATTATCCCCAACCCTCCGAAGAACTATTCCGGTCCTTACCCACACTACTCCCTCTCTCCCATTCCTCCCTCTGTGACTCTGAATCTCCGATCCCTGACCTGAATATCCTTGCAATCCCTTTTGTAATGGCCAACTTTACTCTCACTAAGCTACCTCCCATTCTACATAGGCTAAGCTGACAGGCAGAAGGTTAGGCAAGGAAGAGAAGAGGAAACCCACTGCCTATCCCTCACCATTATGCCAGTTTATAAGCCTGAAAAGAGGAAGAAAGAACTAAGGGGCATATTAGCAACGGCGATATCGCCGCTTTAGCTTGACTTTTTCCTGCGAAAGCGGCAATATTTTTATCGCCCTATTAGCAAGCTGTCATTAACAGCAGTTAGCGACAGCGTGTAGTCGATGGCTACAGGTTTGGGGCCCTCTTTGCATGTCAGCGATATGTATCGCTAATGACATGCAAAGTGGGCATACCCAACCTGTTAGCGACTGAAAATAGTCGCTAACACAGCTATAGCCTATTAGCAAGCCAAGCGAAGCGATAAAAAAACTTGCGCTAAGCGCCAATATCGTCATAAACTAACGCCTGCTCAGACCACTTCTTAACCTGTATATCCAATGGGAGGGGGATATTCAGTTTAAGACTTCATTAGCGATGATGCCTGAATTTCGCTGGATTTCCAGCGATATTCATGCATTGAGCCGCTATCGCCGGATATTTTATTGCTTTGGAGATAAACGTTGCTACTAGCACATTATCTCTGCGATAATATCTGGCGATAGCCGGTGATAAAAAAAATTGCTAAGCACATCTAGAAATAATTATCGCTATTTGTTGCTAATATGCCCCTAAATTACCAAAAACATATTTTTTAAGTATTCTATGAGCATTCTCTGGGTACATCCTTTTAGAGAGAAAGCTAATAAGATTACATTTCATTTATTTTAGCTCACCTCTAGTTGGTCCAGGTCTATGCCTGAACCCGGGTGCAGCTAAAACTAGGAAATCAGATCCATGAAGATAGGTAGCCTCTGGCTAGACAAAGGGTCGGAATATGATATATTTATTTTATGACAAGAAAAACAAAAGCCACTTGTAACAAACATTTTCTCGAAAACATGCCCCTCACAGGTCAGACCAAAATGCGTGAAAAAACGCAAGCCAGCTGTTGCATCATAATGTTTGAATAATTGATTCAGATCATACAAACCTATCCTCTCTTTGCATTTTTGCAGTTCACTGAGTAACACCTGGGCAGAATCTATGGCAGTCTAAATATGAAATGTCCCCTTTTCAAAAACGTTTAACTTAGCAGATTTGAGCAGCATGCCCTGAGCATCCAAAGAATGAAAGTCAGGAATCATTTGCTTAAACGACCTACTCGTCCTGGCTGACTAAAATAACATATCTGAATGAAATCTGAAAATGTAACCCTTTGGGGATTTAAACTATTCATGCTTCACAGTTACAGACACAATTTCTTTTCCTTGACTCTATCATCTCCAGGATTCACCAGAAATATTCTTGGATATGGCCTGCTTAGTTTGGCTGTCAAAGGGACTCTAAAAGTCCTCATTATATTGTAGTTTCCTGTCATCTCAAGAAGCACAAGGGTTGCAATCAGCTGCTCCAACACCTAGAGACTGAAGTATTCTGATCCTCAGACTCTGGAACTCCAAAAAATGTTGGATTAGTGTGTCTCACCCTATTCTCTTGTTTCTCTAACTGAAAAACTGAAACTATTTTGAAACAACCTCCTTTACAAAAGGGATGTTGTTTGGAGAGAATGTTTTGAGGAGTCTCACAGTTCTACTAACTTTGCAGCAGACCAAGGACTTGACTGGACAGACTATCCAATTTTTCTCCAACTCATGTAACTGAGAACCACGGGCCATTGCAAACACAGCCTGGCTAATTTTGAAGCCATTGACCTCATGCAAGATTGTCTGAAACTTGAAAGTGGCTCCATGGGACTGATACTGGGAGGTTATAAATATTAAAATGTGAGCTCCTTCAGAGGCCCCAGTGTTTACTGATGAGAGGGGGTCTCTACCCAATTCAACACCACATTCATTGGGCTAGGATGTGCCGAAATGAAAAGAGGGGCCTTGAGTTGTTTATGCATTAGAGAACCAATGCTTGCTGAGGGAGGCCTTCTCCCCAGTCCATAATCCATAATCTGTCCCTTTTTAAACAGTTGACTTGTGTTGTCTTGTTCTTTTTCCCAAACCTTTTCAGTTAGGGGGTGAGGGTTAGTAAAGAATGGGTAACTCTTGATCTTCCTCTCCCCCTTCCATTTGATTACTGAGCACTGGAGGTCCTTCTATAGTAATACCATGCAACTGGGAATATATAAAACCTTAATTGGTTGTAGATTCAGAAACTATTTTTACACCTGTGTGCTTGGCTCACATCGCTTTACATATGGCCTGGCCAGGTTCGATCCAGGCAAAGGTTGATTGCTATGTTCCGAGAAGATAGATCCGCTTTTCCAATATGAGGGATGTTGCGGTTACCAGAGCAAAAGGAATATATATAGGAAAGGAATTTAGTTTCCTTTCTCACGGCGAAGGTATAAAACCTGCAACCTAGAAAAGTTAAAACCGTAGAAGACCACCTTCAAAACTAGACCCTTTTAATTATGGATGGGATAGTTTCAGTTTTTCTCATGTTTGGGTCTTTTAGTGCCAAGATGCCTTCAGATATCAGTGCACTTTAGACGTGTCAGTCATTCATTCATTTAAAAGAGTCTGTGACCCAGCTTTTGGCTGCAGGTGCTGTTGCGCCAGGATGCCCCTTTGCTGGGGCATCTGTGCGCTCAATAAATCTGGGTAACATAACATAACATAACATTTTCAGATGGCATATCAGTGACCATCGCTCTGTGCCCTCTGAAGGGAGAATAACGATTGGATGTGAATGTAGTCTGAATACTTTATTAAACCACTGGCAGGCACTGTGAGTGCCTCTTACCTCTTTCCTCCTTAGGATTCCCAAACATGCCCTGTCATAAAACACCCACCCATAACCTGAACTCCCCAGAACACCTGATGGCAACTATGTTCATAATTTGCACTATACCAGAGGCATATGATGAGTACAAAAAAAAGCATACATACAATATCTGGCAAACTCGGATACTCTTAGGGAATACAGGATGAAATAACACATAATTTACAAGGACTGCTCCGCTGATTTTGATTAACATATGGTTTGCACAGTCATTGTTAACTGATGTAAGCCCCCAGTCAATGTTCTTGGTTCTAAAGTTACATGAAAATAGGGCCTGATAGGGACCCCTTTCTAAGTCAGTTTTAGGACTTTCCCCACTTAACCCCTTCGATGCTGATGACAAGCTCAGCTCGTCATCAGCCACGGTGGTCGTGTGCTGATGACGAGCTGAGCTCGTCATGTAACGCGGCTTTTAGAAAAAAGCCGCGCAGCGCAAAAATAATCGCCGCAGCGATGCGGTTAAATCCCTGGGTTGGCTATAGGTGTATAGGACCTGCATTAGCTGATGAGATTGCAAAGTTGAGAGGTGTTATGAGAGGGGGACAGAGCTTATAAAGAAGGGGTATAGAGTAGGAAGAGACAAAAGAAGTAATGAGAGTGACAAACAAATGAGTGAGCGGTAAGTTCATGATGTTGAAGGCGAGTGTCATCAATATTTTGGGAAAAGGGGCATGCGTTGTTGCTAGGCAGCTGAATGTAGCACCAGCGCTGGGGGAAATGCAGGGCTGCAATGTATTGCTATAAGTACGGTGCAGCCCTGCGTTTCAGAAGAGGTGGAGTGCTGCTCTAAGCCAAGAAAGCTAACACTGCGCTCCTTCACTTCTTTGTAAATATGCCACTAAGTTGCTTCATCTTCATTGTGGTTTGTGTCAAACAATGGATGGCCTGCCGAAACCACGTCCAACACCTCTCACTACTAAGTGCAGACTTTGCCACAAACATGAAGCTTGACTCATATCTTATCCGTTTGACCAATGCTGTGAACAGAACGGGGGGCTTTTTACAGAAGATATTTACCATGCATGGTATTAGAACAAGTGGACATGCATTAGTTTTCTCTTTGTACTGCAATCCCTTCCCAAAGTGATTGCAGCCATTGTAAAATTCATTATAAAAGAGGACATGTTATTGGCAGCAAATGGGGCGATGACCTATTTACAGTCACCATAATAAACAGATCGAGCTGCCAACAAGGGTCTGCAAGATTGCTTTTAATGTATGCTTCCTTGGGTGTGGTACTCACCAAGGTTTCAATCTTTATCTTAGATCATATAGAACTTATTGACGTGGGGGTTCTACCTGTACAACTTTAACTGCTTCTGCACTTTTAATGAAATTTGCATCAACCCCTTCATACTTAACTTGGAAGCATGGATGAGATAACACAAGATGCTGCGGGAGATATTTAACAAGACTATGCTGGGCTTGTACCAATTTCCCTGTTTACTCTTAGGAAACCCCGGAGCTATAAAATTAGGTGTCTGAGGAGCACGTGGAAGTTTAGCCTTTGAACTATCTTTCAACTTTTCCCTATAAATTGGTTTTTGATATTTCTTTTTAATGTTTTTGTACTTACTTATTTTTATTCATTCCAATCTCTGTACTGTGTTGTGGGAAATGTTATGAAAATACTTTGACTTCCCATTTGTCCAGGAAATCTTTTGTGGTCCAGGCTTAATTTGTGTGTGCTTGACCGGGCCCTGTGAGCATACTTTTTTGAGCTAAAGTAGCACCCGTTTTATTGAATGCAAATGAGTGCCCCAGCGTCTCCTCAGCGTGCCCCTTCCTCCCATGGCAGCCCCCACCCCCAGCCCTGAGGCTACGGAGTCGAGATAAATTTCAGACCCACATAAGGCGGTCACAACATTTGTGACAAGAATCCTGACGATTCACTTTCAGGATCCACGCTGCTCTCGCTATTGAAACAACCGTAAAGACCATGCCTAAATGCTTTTAGACTTGTAATACACTGTGGAGCTCATCACAGTGCCCTGCTGCTACTATTGGTATTTTGCACTCTGTTTTTAAATCGTTGATTACAAACGTATATTTTAAACAATTGCACTAGCTTTTAAACTGTTGCACTTACAGTTTGTTTCTCACTCCTGAATTGCGGTGCCCCCTGTTCCGCCGCGGCTTGTGCCGTTTGAGCGGAGGGGTCCACACCATCTTGGTAGCGTCGCTCTCCCCTGGAATTAGCAGGGTTAGCGCTCCAAGCCTCGATCCCATTTACGGTCCCGCCCACTGGCCCTACTCAGCACAGCACGCAGAGCGGACGCGCGCAGACAAGAATCCTGACGATTCACTTTCAGGATCCACGCTGCTCTCGCTATTGAAACAACCGTAAAGACCATGCCTAAATGCTTTTAGACTTGTAATACACTGTGGAGCTCATCACAGTGCCCTGCTGCTACTATTGGTATTTTGCACTCTGTTTTTAAATCGTTGATTACAAACGTATATTTTAAACAATTGCACTAGCTTTTAAACTGTTGCACTTACAGTTTGTTTCTCACTCCTGAATTGCGGTGCCCCCTGTTCCGCCGCGGCTTGTGCCGTTTGAGCGGAGGGGTCCACACCATCTTGGTAGCGTCGCTCTCCCCTGGAATTAGCAGGGTTAGCGCTCCAAGCCTCGATCCCATTTACGGTCCCGCCCACTGGCCCTACTCAGCACAGCACGCAGAGCGGACGCGCGCAGACAAGAATCCTGACGATTTACTTTCAGGATCCACGCTGCTCTCGCTATTGAAACGACCGTAAAGACCATGCCTAAATGCTTTTAGACTTGTAATACACTGTGGAGCTCATCACAGTGCCCTGCTGCTACTATTGTTATTTTGCACTCTGTTTTCAAATCGTTGATTACAAACGTATATTTTAAACAATTGCACTAGCTTTTAAACTGTTGCACTTACAGTTCATTTCTCACTCCAGAATTGCGGTGCCCCCTGTTCCGCCGTGGCTTGTGCCGTTTGAGCGGAGGGGTCCACACCATCTTGGTAGCGTCGCTCTCCCCTGGAACTAGCAGGGTTAGCGCTCCAAGCCTCGATCCCATTTACGGTCCCGCCCACTGGCCCTACTTAGCACAGCACGCAGAGCGGACGCGCGCAGACAAGAATCCTGACGATTCACTTTCAGGATCCACGCTGCTCTCGCTATTGAAACGACCGTAAAGACCATGCCTACATGCTTTTAGACTTGTAATACACTGTGGAGCTCAGCACGTAGAGCGGACGCGCGCAGCGGCGCGCCAAAGGCGCGCCAAAGGTGCGCCAAAGGCAAGCCCGTCTGCGCCCGTCCGCTCCCGGCCGACTCCAGACGCCAGAAACCCTGCTCGTCACTCTGTTTCCCGGCACGACTCTCCCCGCACACTGCAATGAGAAATGGGCATTATCAGGTATACAAACACTGAACTACATACCCTTAACCCAGCTAAACCTTTAGTCTCTAAATCCCAGCTCCCTAGTTTTCAACCTAACCCTGCCTCTACCAAACCCCCTAAACCTCATAAAATCATTTGTGCCCCAAAGACACCACCTAACCTAGTTTGCCTCTACTGCAATGCAAGATCAATGGCCAAACACGCTCTACAAATCTGGGCACTCCTAGATTCTGTGAAACCAGACATACTGTTTGTCACAGAAACTTGGCTTCAGGAATCGCCCGCGCCAGATATTGCCATAGCCCCTCCCCCGGCCTATACAATACATAGACTCGACCGCCATGGCAACAAAAAAGGGGGGGGACGGCAATAATTTATAAATCAGCTATAAAAATCTATATAAATGACTCTTACCTCGAATGCTGGGGAGAGTTGCTCATTGCCACCATGACCGTGAGCAACAAAGAAGCATGGAAGGTAGCTCTCATTTACAGACCCCCCGGCTCTGAGAAATTAGTAGAAGCAATAGCACCTTATGCTCTTACTACAGAGAATTTCATCCTCCTGGGAGATGTAAATTACCACCTTGAAATCACCACTGACCCCTGCACCATAGACCTAACCGCCAGTCTAGAAGCCCTACAACTTTGTCGACTCCCCACAGGTCTAACTCACATAGCTGGACACACTCTTGACCTCAAATGTACAAACTCCCCAAAGGTCACGATCACACAGAGTGATTCAGTTTTCTGGACGGACCATTCTATCATAGAATTCGCAATAAATGGATCTTAGATCCCGGCGACCCGCCCAGGCAAGATGAAAAAAAGCAGACCATGGAATAAAATCACCATGCCAGCTTTTAGTAAATCCTTTTCCCCTCCTTCAATTTCCCAATGCACCAATCCTAGTCTAGCCGCCATGGAATTTGAATCGGCTATCACCACTGCGCTAGATGATATAGCACCTATGCGCACCTCTAAGCCTCCTAAAAATAATTCTCCCTGGTTTACGCCAGAGCTTAAGCAAATAAAATATTCCACTAGGATGGCAAAGCAAAAATGGCGACAGACAAAAAGCGCCCAAGACAGGTAACGATATAAAGTGGCTCATAGGCAGTACATGAAGGACATTGCTGAGGCCAAAAAAGTCTACCTAGGCAATAGGATCATGTAGCAGCAAATTCTCAACGAGAACTGTTAAATATTGTTAAGGAGTTCACTACACCCCCAGGCACACAGCAGGCAACCCCTGATTCCAAGAACTGGGTGGAATCCGTAGCCTCCTACTTTCATGAGAAAATAACCGAAATTCACAAACGGTTTCCTCAACCAACGACAGAGGATGAGGCCAGCACCCCTCATACCACAAGGCAAACCTCCCTCGATACCCATGTTAACACGCTGAAACAGTTTTCACTCCTGACCGAAAAAGATGTGAACCAAACTCTGCTGAAAATGAAATCTGGAGCACCGGGAGACCCTGCCTCGCCACAAGTCATATCCAAAATCTCCCCAGCTCTGATCCCCACCTTGACCAACATTTTCAACCAATCAATACAGCATTGTGTTGTCCCCAACCACTGGAAGGAAGCAATAATTAGGCCCATTCTGAAAAAACCCCCAGCTGACCCAGATCAATTTGTAAACTATAGGCCCATCTCCCTTATACCAATCTTTGGGAAAGTCATGGAGACCCTAATCAACAAACAGCTTATTGCCCACTTGGAGTCTAATAAACTCCTTGATCCATCTCAATCCGGTTTCAGGGCATTCCACAGCACTAAAACGGCCCTGTTGAAGATCGTGGACAACATAAGGCTGTCCCAGGACTCAAAAACATCAGCTATCCTGATACTATTGGACCTATCTGCGGCCTTCGACACCATCTCGCATCGCGTTCTGTTAGAGCGTCTTGCTGAGATTGGTGTCGAAGGAAACGCTCTCAAATGGATATCAAGTTACCTTGGAAACAGGCGATCAAGGGTCCAACTAGGCCCCCACACCTCTATCTCCTATAATAATGATAAAGGTGTCCCACAGGGATCTATTCTAAGCCCGACCCTTTTTAACGTTTATGTTTCCCCCTTGGCTAAGATCATCAGAGAAAATGGTTTTGGGACTATATCCTAAGCTGACCACACTCAAATCCTCGTCACCATCAGCCAAAACCATGATGACGTTAAAAATAGGTTCAAAAACTGTATGACTAATATACAAGAACGGATGACTAGAAATTACCAGATGATGAACGCAGGGAAGACCGAAGTCATGCTCTTTGGCAAAGCTGACCAGATCTGGTCATCGGACTGGTGGCCAGACTCCCTTGGCGCCTGCCCCAACCCTTTAGCCATACGTCAGGAACCTGGGAGTAATTCTAGACAACAAGCTTACCATGTCTGAACACATAAAAAAAACTGTGGGAAGTAGCTATGGCCAGATGCGTAGCCTGAGGAAGATCTTTAAATGGATCCCACTCTCAGCACGCATTCCCCTAGTCCAGGGACTTGTCAACAGGATGGACTATGGGAACGCCCTGTTCTCGGCCATCAACCAAACACTACTGAACCGATTACAGGTCCTGCAAAACACAGCCGCGAGGCTGGTATTAGATCTTCCTCCCCGCACCCCCTCAGCAGCATGTTTCAGATCACTGCACTAGCTCCCCGTACAAAAGCGTATAAAGTTCAAGCTCTGCTGCCTAGTCAATAAGGCAGTAAATGGACATGGACCTGCTTATCTTGAACAGAAACTCAAAGCTCATATCCCAAACAGGACACTACGCTCCTCCAGCAAAGCCTTTCTCTCCGTTCCCAGAGTTCGAACAGTCAGAAACGGAGCCAGAGCTTTCAGCAAAACCGTCCCAGAAGCATGGAATTCCTTCCCCATCCCACTGAGAGAAGAGCCAGATCATGTCAAATTCCGAAAACTACTAAAAACCTGCCTTTTTTAATCTCTAGCGTATCGAGCCCCCGACCCCCTGAATCTATTGAATTTTAAGGATCCTTGTCAGCTGCCAGCGCTTTGAGACCTTCGGGTGATTTACGCGCTATACAAGTGAAATAAAATGGAAATGGAAATGGAAATGTGTTGCAGATTTTCAGACCCATCTCAAGCTCAAAGTTGTCCAAGTTCAAGCCAAATTTCAACCAAAAAGATGCAACTATCAGTCCAAAGCCAGCACACAGCTACAACTCACAGACTGAGCAAAATAACAACCAGGGACCATTGTAAACATAATTCTGAATTCTATTCAATATGCATGTAGTCAATGTGGGGCACCCAGGTTCTTCTGCAAGCATGTCTAAAGTCTTTTAATACCTGCGGGTTTTAAAAATAAGTCCTACTGTGACCTTCTAACTGGCTTTTCTGTCTTCACAAATCCAAACCTGGACCGGACATACATATGAATTAACATTACAATGCCAAAGGCAGAGTATAATACACCTTCATGAAATCTAAAGGCGGGAACTTCAAAGCTCGCTCAGCACTATTACTCCAAAAATAGGTCAGTAAACAGACCTTTTCGACAATTAACATCACACAATATTATACATATAAAAAAACGTTCCTGTGGTAATGAATTTCAATCAGAACCTATTTGGCAAGACTTGCCTTTTATAAGGCATTTGTGAACCTATACAACAAATAAACATTGTGGCTGACAATTCCAAAAAAAGCCAGCTTAAATATGGAGCACCAATGTAAAAAAAACAATCCGAGAAGCCCACATCCCTTCATTTAAAAATTAGCTGAAAAGAAGAAAGACTCTGACCAATCTCTTCTCTGTAGTCCTTTACCATTACCAATTATGTTAGCACTAAAAGTTACAAACCACTGTTGTTGCCTTCCTGTTGCTGCAGTCACTAGACTAAAGCTGTACGTCCTGGGAAAATGCAGATGGGTATGTTTGGGTTCCAAATGATTACAAAGACTTTAGGGCAGAAACAACCCATTCTAAGTCAATCAGGGTCTGCTCAACGGCCTGTGCCGTACATTACAAAAAACACTCACTGATATAACCAAAGGTTGAAGTGTTGTTATAGGTAGGTGAAACGAACAGTTAAAGTAAAACATTTTAGAAATAGAAAAACACTAGAATTTACTAGTTACAGCTTACTGGGTAAATTAGATTTCTTTATAAACTGCTAGATCATTTTTGAAAACAAAGTAGGCAGAAAGGGCCCAACACACATTTACTGCTCAAATGGGCTATATTTACGGGCAGGTGTGCATTGATGAAATAGAAACAGTGTTGTATTGGAAACCAGTCTGAATTAGTATAGTAAAAGTCATAGGAAGCACAATTTAGCTACCAGTAAAGTGGAAACATTAATTCCTTTAAACAAGTTAGAGACGGTGTGTAAACAGTGTGAGTTGTGGATGTGCATTACATATAGTTTGTGGCTTGAATCAAAGTCCTAATAGCAAAATATTCGTAAAAAACTAAAGCTTTTTCTAGACTATTCTCTGGTGGATTTCTGTGCACATGCTAACATTAAAGTGTTGGCATGCAGTGCTATCAACAATTTCGATATGACCTGAAGATTTAAGAGGTGAAGAAGATTGACATTTCCAGGCATTCAGTGAAAATGTTGAGACATTATACATTATTTAAGATACATAATGTATGCATTGCTGATGGAAATTGTGTAATTATTTAGGAGAGGTGATAACCCATGTAGGATATTTGTATATTCGTTGAAGGAGGTGACACCCAGGTTCAAACTTCTAAGCATAAACACAATCCATGCCACATTGAACCACAGAATCACTAGATAAAGCTGGGCTTAACCTCTGGTAGCTTGATACAAAAGCAGTCAGGCTCAATTTTAAGGCAATATGTGAAGTATTTATGCTGTAATGAACTAAAAAACACCCAAGAAAAATCCAAACCAATTTACACAAATAGATTATATTTAAAGAAATAAAATCGCAATTAAGGACAATAATGCAATCAGTAGAACCGGACATATGCATTTTAAAAGTCTAAGGTTCAAGATAATGGCAAAATGCGCAAAGCATCCACTGCGAGTATCTCTGGCGGCATTAAATCATGAAAACGTGTCAAGTTCAGTCTGACCACAATGGAGCAAGGGCTGGATGCAGAATAAGGTTCACCCTGCTTGCAGTTTTAGCTTTTAATTTTGATGCAAGTACTGCGCCTAACAACTCTGTGTGGCTCTGTGTTGCCATGCGTTGCTCAGTCTTGCGCCTGTCGAAGCCTTCACTTAGGGGCTCTGCAGGTTTGCATGGTTCTGCATCACCTGACATTGGACCTGGTGCAGCCTTCAGTGGGGAGCTGCATGACTCTGCAGGGCCCTCCATTGCTCCATGCTGCACTGTGTTGGAACGGATACAACTTCATTTAGACAGGAAGGAGAGCACAATGCTCCTGGACCTTGAAGACAGCACTCAGGGTCAGGACTCACGCCCACAGAGGCATGCAGAGGGATGAAATGTCAGGTCCTATTGGATATACTTAGCTGAAAAGCTGGAAAGGCCACTGGAGCCCTGTTATGCCCCTGTGGCTCAAAAAGGAGGTCAGCCAACTGACCCTTGGATTCACTCCCGATATCTTAGGTTCAACACAAGCATGTCCAGTCTTCCTTCAGGATTCTTAGACCGCAAGGCAATCCTTCCAAGCATTTTTCGAATTGTGACTTAAACAATTCCAACATTTCAAGTAATTTGAGTGTGAACATAATTTCTTTATCTGCTCCTATTCTACAGTTAGAACATATTGACACACACACATAGACACACACCACCTCACATGGGTGCACAGAAGGAGCACCACTTTACTGGATTCACTCACACTTTATTGTGAAGCTCAATTGAAGTGCCTCATTCCCCACGAGTGTAAAGTGAACAATATCACCCAGCAATTGTCTTAGAATGCACACATATATTATCAGAGAAGGTATTTGTGCAGATATGTCAAATGTCTCACCCACTTATTTCATTTCAGGCACACAATGAGAGGTGCTGTGGTTTGACATGTATGCTCCTGTCGACCTATGGCCATACTATGTACAAATTACCATACAAGCACTAGATGTAGGGGTGTTGGTGGTGCTGCAACACCCCTGAAATTACCTTGCTGTAGCTCATAAGGTGAATGAGCAATAAAGATGCCTTTACATGTTGTTTTTATCTTGTCATAAAGGACAAACATTAGGCTCTGCCTTATGACAAAATGATGCTTATTCTTTTAGCACTAGAGTTATTAGTTAAGCAAAAACACACTTCATATGGAAAATCTGATCCAACTATAATTACAAAGTGGAGATCTATGTATACAGCAATTCATGAAATAACTAATATTTTTAACTATTGCCATGCACCACTGACATTGACATGTTGCTTCTTCCCACCACAGCTTACAACACAGGGCTATGATCTTTTATATAAGCAACAGTTGTGATTATGTGTACACATGTAGAGTGCCACTCAAAAAACAGTTTGCTAGAATACGTTTGGGACACTTGAATTTACCAGTGACTGCTAGTATGCAAGTTTATGAGGATGCCATCACAATGTTTCCATAGTAATCAATACTTTTGATGAAAGTTATCAGCCCTTTTGTCCTTGAGAAAATGTTAATGATACATACATATACAGGGCTTTCAGTCAACCATCTTTTTCAATTTGACTGCTCATTTGTCACTCAAATCATGCTCCTTTCCAGATACCGCCCCAATTAGTCAATGTGGGCCCGATTCACAGAATGAACTTAAGACTCAATCCTAAACGTACTACTATTTTGGTATTCACAGAATGCACTTACTACTTTTGGCATTCACAGAATGAACTTACTACTTTTGGTATTCACAGAAGTTAGGATTTTGTCTTAAGTCTGTCTTAAAGACTTAAGACAAACTTAAGACAAAATCCTAACTTCTGTGAATATCAAAAGTAGTAAATGCATTCTGTGAATACCACAATTCAGTCTTAAATTCATTCTGTGAATCGGGCCCTGTGTCAGCTCACTTCAGTCATTGAATGCATTTACTTTGAGTGGCTGCATGTTGATTGTTTACATCAATCTTAAGCAGAGACCCGTCCTTGCTAAGGGCTTCAGGCTGTTGATTCTGACTTCAGAGTGATATCTAGTAATGACGTGAAGTATTGCAGCTTGCGAAAGGCCCGATTTATTGGCTTTGGCAATGATTGTTCTCCTGTGCGTTACATAAACAATGCTGATTTTCTGTTTGCAGTGTGAAGAAATAGATTGCAGGTAAATACATGGACTGGCCTATTTAGAATATAAAACTTAATTTACCCAAAGGAAGGCTCATGCTTGCTATGAAGACAAATGAAAATGGAATAATCATTTATTCAAGCATGTTCGTTGAGCTTCATTTCAGTGCTATAGGGTGAGTCTTTCTTCTCCATCTATTGTTCTAGCCAAGAGACATATTCACAATGGCCCTATGGTAATTTTTTGCCACCAGAAATTCCCTTCTGAGACGCTACGGAGTCGCAGTGTGGTGGCACATATTTACAAGGCCCACAAAGCCACCCTACGTGGCTTCTCATGCCTTGTGAATATGGAGTAAGGCAATGCCTTAGTCAGCATGGCAGGGGTGTTCCATGGGTATGGCCCTGGGTGTTCCTATACAACTCCCATGGTTTTCGACACTGCCCGAGATTCACAACATAGCGCAAATCTGGGGCAGCGCTAAAAAAACACCTTCCAAAAGCAGGCGTAAAGGTTGTTTTTGTGAGGGAAGGTGTCCACTCCCCCACAAAAACACTCTGATTTTAACGCAGACACCCGTGAAACCTTGGTGCAAGCACGGTTCACGGGTGCCTGCGTTGGTGCACAGCTGCTGGTTTAGTGCTGGTGCAGGGGAGAGCACAGGGGTGCCCCGTATTCTTGTGAATATGGCACATCCCTGGGGCAGATTTACAAGACACTTGTGCCACTTTTGCGTCATTTTTAACATGAGAAAAGTGATGCAAAAGTAGCTCAAGGGGCTTGTAAATCTGCCCCCCTGTGTTATTAAAATGGCGCCGCTCTACGTGCGCTACGCCTCTTCATTGTGAATATGCGCCCTAGAATGCAGGTGGGTGCTTAAGGTGTCTCTTGACCTAAATGACCTCGTGAAAAGACTGAGGCACCAATGAGTTTCTCCCGTTACAAAGCTGGCTCTGTGCACATGGAAGGCTCTCTAAATAAAAGACCTAAAATTGCAATATCTTAACGTTTATTGTGATTTCTGGTGCATTGCAGAAATAAAGGGTCAGAAAACGGGAGTTTCACATTTTTCGCAATTGAAAAGACTTCCAGCTGCTGTTGTGGTTTACTCTGTCAGACTACTGCAGTGGTCTGTTCTGGTGGTCGCAAGGCATTGAATTGTTATTGGCTGTCCTAGTCAGCTGTGGGCATGGGGGTGGGGGCTCTCCTCCAGTCCATAATCCATTTTGTGTTATGCCAATTTACAACATCTGCCTTTTGCAATACTGGCCCACGCTGTGAAACCACATAGATGTCCTTCTTCTCTCTCCCCACCTCTGAAACCTTTAAGAAGGAAGCCTGCTTCATGAATACAGCAGGAGTTCTATACGTTATTATCTACGACGATTCTGCCCTGAGCCGGGTCAGTAAGTAAAGCACAGCGCAAAGAAATTAAACTCAGTCTTATGGGAGCAGATACCCCCCTGACTTCCTGTAGCCAGTGCAGCAAAGCTCAGGAATGTCTTCATGGGAGTGCCACCGAGTCAGGAAGGAAAACTCCCCCTCCCTCTTTGGGTTTACAGTATCTATCTATCTATCTATCTATCTATCTATCTATCTATCTATCTATCTATCTATCTATCTATCTATCTATCTATCTATCTATCTATCTATCTATCTATCTATCTATCTATCTATCTATCTATCTATCTATCTATCTATCTATCTATCTATCTATCCATCCATCCATCCATCCATCCATCCATCTATCTATCTATCTATCTATCTATCTATCTATCTATCTATCTATCTATCTATCTATCTATCTATCTATCTATTTCCTGCTAGAAATTATGATATTTTAATATTACAGTGTGATGTTACTCTTTTAAAAGCGGTGGCTCTGGTATGTCACACTTCTAATTAACATGCACGATTAATGATACACAGAGCAGACCAGGTAGTTCTTTTCAGAAAAAAATGATTTTGACTCAGAGGAGATGATCACAGCTAAATGCCAAAGCAATATGTTGAACCTGTTCGGCTTCCAATCACAACTGTAAATACTGAAGATACATATGTCTATTCTTGACTACCAAACAGCTACAGTGAGAAGCCAAGTAAGCTGGTCAAACCTAAGGTGGGGAATCCTTAGTTCCAATATTCAAGCACTGCACAGATCCTCTTCCCTACCTGTGGTTTATCAGTCGGTCCAGCACATGTTCCTAGGACCAGAAACCTCTACAGCCAAGGGAAGGGGAACCTGCCCTCCTGCATGATTCTGGTGCAAGTGTGGACCACGATGAGGCTAATATAATGTGTGAGGTTCTAACTTCGGGGACCAGATCCATGGAAAACAGGGTGGCATGTGCAACGACCTGCAACAACAACCATTGGTACTGACAGGGGAAAAGGAGCAGATTAGGGACTAATTAAACAACTGTATCTGTTTGACTGCTGCATATAATGTGTGTTTGTGGTGACCTCCGGGACTGTATCTCTGTTGTGTCCAAGCTTCTGACAAATGAAACAAAAGTAAACAGGAGAGTCTGAACAATCATCTACCACAACACACTTTAAGATAATCGACTTATTGACTTAGTGGCTGGACATAGCATAGAGTGGAATAATCACTCAGTATTGAATGTTTTACTACATTATTGAGAGCACAAAGAAAGAGAAATAAGTACACTCAAAACAAACCTGTCCACAGTGGTTTAGTTACATCCCAGTAATCCTAATCCCTACTGTTTCGACCTTGACGTCCTTATCCCAACTCTAACAACTGAGAGAGAATTGAAAGAAGACAGATGAGATGGCAATTCTGTAAGATTATGCCATATATAGAAAAATATCGCAGGGCTCGCGCTAGGTATGGGCACTGAGGGGAGCTCGGGGCCCTGAGCTCAAATCAAACCCAAAAACATGTGGCCCTACATCTGAATGCAAGGCCACTCTATCAGTCAGCCCACTCTTTCCTCAAATACCCCCTCCCCCATCCGATCACATTAGAAATGCATTTTTTAAGAAAGGTTACCTTGACCTCGCTGGTCCTAGGACATGGTGGCATTGCTTGGGATGCAGGGATGGGGGAAAGGAAAACAGTGGCGGGGAAGTGGGCTGTGGCAAAGCTAACAACTGCGTTGGCTCACAGGTCAGGGCAGAACCTACTCAAAAACTTTCCATGAAGCCTTGTCTCCCCTTTCTGTTTAGGGTTGCCAGGCAACAGATGGCCCCTTTGTTTCAGAGACCAGCTGGACATTATCAGGTGAGGAGGGGTGGAGGGTAAAAGGGGCGGGGGCAGTAGCCAGATCAGAATGGCATGGCAGCAGTGTTTAGTAAAGCACATTCCCCTAGGCCTTGTAGCCCTGGATCAAGCTGAAAGGTCCTGATATGGAACCCACCTCCCTGGGCCATGCAGCCATTATACAGTGCTACCAGCTCCAGGGCAGGTTGCCCTATCTCCTTTGCCTCCCAGCGCTGCACTATGGCTGTAAAGCTGTTGCAGGGTGGTTTTTTCACCCTTTAAATGTGCTATTTAGAATAATAAGACACAGGTGTGAAATGTAGGCACTGGGTCCAAGTAAGAATAAGTTCAAACAAGGACATGTCAAAGGCACAGTTTGAATCAACAAATAACTTTGTGCAGTCTTTAGTAGATAATCAAGTGTCTTTTTTCTAAAGACAGTGGTCCCAAGACAAAAAATAGTTGACCTGTGACCCGCAACACTCATGTCGTGACAGACTGAAGAATGGAGAAGCATGGTTGCGGAACCCTACTTGAGACCGCATCCACGGCTTGGTTCACATTGCTAAATTTACATTCTGGATCTTCCCTAACCGCACTGGCAAAAGAATCGAACTCGCAGTCTGCACAAGTGGCTTGCTCCAACTTAAACTATCATCACCTTGGAACCCTGCTACCCGGTATCAGCCTTCCGGTATGTCATCCCTCATACCTGCACCCAGACCTTCACTTATATGGTCCCACGCCGGTCACTCTTTATCTTGCCTCCAAAGGCAGCCTGGCCATTGAAGTAGGCAATTAAGTCGGAAGGTCAAATGATGCTTGACCGTAGATCATGATGAAATTAGACATTTATCAAAAATGATTTGCATCACTTCTCGGAAACTTTTAAGAAAGCATACCTTTTACGAAGGTTACTCGTCGTGTTCTCATGACAATTTGCTGTCAAAGTTCCAAAAGCCAGCAGAAAAATATCAAATATCAAATATGAAGCAATAAAAGGTACCAGCTGGAATCCTCCCAATTCTTGCCCCATGTTCTTCCTCTAACTAAGGGATATTTCATATATGTGTTGGCTCACTGTGATGTGTGCATCAAAAATGCACATTTGAGGCCAGTGGGGGTTTGAGAACTCTGTTTGTCAAGATGACAGTGAGCTGACGCCTATAACTTCTTTGCAGGAAGGAAGTGTATGTTCCAAGGTAGGCGTTCAGCCTGTTGTGTCTAATGAATGTTTTAGACAGAATTGTCAAGTTAATAAAGTCCTATGTTCTGGCTGGTGGTGTCTATGTGAGGGTCTCATGCTGCAGGTGTAGGGCAGGAATGGGTCAAGGCATTTATATGGTAAAACAGGACCCTGCTTCAAAGCCAAAGGTATGAAACTCCCTCTCCTGGGCCTCACTGCACATAGAATTGTTTAATGTAAATGGGGAACTAGGTTCAAGTCGCGGCATCAGCTTTAAATGCTTTGATTCTGGGCAAATAACTTAAATTCCTCCATCCCAACAAAATAGGACCTTTTGTAATGAATGAGTGTAAAGCGCTCCTTTAGCCGAGTTTGTGCTATACAAAACTGCAAAAAAGGAAACAGATCATGTTTCAGTCACCTCACCTTCTGGCACTGTGCAACATGCATGATTCGTGACTTTCAAGTTTTCAGATTGCCCATGTGTAGGGGGGTACAGCAAGGGGGAAGTTTTTGATGAGTCTCTTCTGTATGCAACTCTGCAGACAGAGTCTCATATTAAACCTGGGTGGGTGGGTGAGTGAGTGGATGGATGGATGAGTGAGTGAGTTATTTAAAAGATGGATTATTGAAAGGGTGGATCACAGAGGAGTAAAAAGAAGGATGGCTGCATGGATGGATGTGTAAAAAGGGTGGACGGACGGACTGAATGGGTGGATGGATAAGGGGATCTACAGATAAACATATGAGTGAAAGGGTGAACAAATGGATGGCTGATTGAAAGCGTGGATGTGCAATCAAAAATTAAATTAACATAACATGTAAGGATGGATGATTGAAAGCATGGATGGATGAGAGAAAAAGGAGTGTAGATGGACTAAAGAATGGGTCGATTACGTGAAAGGGTGGATGGATGGATGAGAAAAAGGATGGATGGATGAGGGAAACAGTCAATGGATGGATGAGTGGATGGCCGGGTGGGTGGAAGGGTGAATGGATTAGTGAAAGGATGAAATGCTGAGTGGAAAGGTGGATAGATGGATGATTTGAAGGATGGGTGGCTGGATGGACGAGTGTAAGGGTGGTTAGAGAAATGTATAAGGGAATTGATGGAAAGGTTTGTAAATGGATGGAAAAGGTTTGGATATGGATGGGCACATGGATGGACGGATAGACTGAATGGTGGTAGATTAATTGATTGCCGAAAGAATGAATGTATGATGTAAAGGGGAAATGGTGATATCAGTGTGTGGATAGAAGGATGAATGGATAGATGCTTGGATGGAAGAAACAAGAGAGCTCTTCTGGAGAGGGTCACAATAAATTACTTGATTGGTGTCATAAGAGCTTTAGTTCAAAGTGGGGGTATTTTAGTTTAATGGCTACTCCCTTGTCTATGTGTTTCTGAATTTGCTGTGTGTTTCTGTGTGTTATCTCCTCATCATAGATATGACATTTCTAGTGACACCCAAGTGCCAACTGAATGTTACACTAGTAATTGTAAATGTGAGTATTTTTTGTTTTAAGTGTAAGGTTGTAGAGCGAGCCTCATTGTGCCATGAGCTGTGCTTGAGATGAATATAGTGTTTGTAGCTATAGGCAATGGGCCCGATTCACAGAATGAACTTAAGACTCAATCCTAAACTTACTACTATTTTTGTATTCACAGAATGCACTTACTACTTTTGGCATTCACAGAATGAACTTACTACTTTTGGTATTCACAGAAGATAGGATTTTGCCTTAAGTCTGTCTTAAGTCTGTCTCTCTATTTTAAGTCCCACTTGCTGACACATCCAAAATGCGTGCCCTTTAGTGAGTCCATCACAGCAATCCACCCTTAGTTCACAACCAACGCAAACCTCTTTGGTAACATGTCTGCAGCATTGTTATGCAGCACCTTCGTAAGGACTCCACGAGTTTAAGATCAATTCTCCTGGGATATATAAGGCATCAGTTTCAAGTTTCTGACTAAAAAACAGAGCTGTTCCACATTAGTCTTGACGACAGTAGTCAAAACCTAATTGCTGATATTGTTTCTCTGTCCAGTTGACACAAGGGCCTAAACTCTCATCTCATAGCAGCAACAGGAATACACAGCACTGGTATGCTGCTGCAACAAACACACTTGCGTGAACACAGTCCCACCAAAGCTGTCCACTGTCTTAGCCTCACGACTGGATCCACTAATGTTTTCAAAATATGTTCATCATCAAAGTTTCTTTTCCCCCAATGTAAAAGGGATTTATTAAGAAAATGGTAACTTTCACTAGCACAAGCTTCCACCACCGGAGATCTCAACTTGCTTCTTTATGCCATATGTAAGTGTTTCATCCTTCTGTTATTGTATCCTTGCATTCTGTAACTTCCCTTTTCATTTTCCCATCGTAAATGCAGCAGTATAGGATCCAAAGGATTAGGCTAGTTCAGCAATGCCAAAGAAGATTAATAGTCAATCCATTTCACTGTACGTCATGTCACTTTATGTGATGTGATATGCAAATTAGAGGGGCCTCACATTTTCCCTTTTGCCCAGGGCACCAAAAGTCCTAGGACCGGGCCTGAAAATATGTCAGGACTATTAATGCAAAGACTAATCAGTCCAAGCTATGCAAAAGCAAAAACAGTTGCAAAGCATTTCTGCATGCCACTGCAAATTGCTAGAAGAGAGGAACGATCCCTGGACACCTCTTTTCCTTGCGACCAATAGCCGATACGAAATGAAAAGGAGGCAAAATCAACAGAGGGAAAACATGCAGCCACTCACGGCCGTAAGCAGGCTGTTGTCATACAGAAAGAGTAAACAACAACATTCCTAACATGGTTATCTAGCGCCACTCAGAGCTTAGAGCAACTTCTGATAATAGTGAAGAAAACAAACCCTGGTATGCAACTAATCTCACCACTAGTTTACTGCAAGAATTTTAGCCTCTGGTTTCGGGCTGAGCATTAGCACCAGCATCTCATAGCCAGTCACACAAGGGTCAGTTCACAAGTGCATTTTGTCCTTTGTTTAGTAGTAACACTCAAGAACTACCAAATTCTTTTCACAAATCTACACGTTTAAATATCCACTGCCACCATGCCTATCTGTTCTATAGGGAGATCCTCACAGATGAAGGTTTACCACTCAGGGCCTGATTCCAATCTGGGTCGGAAAGCTCTCCGACTGAACCAGATCTGGAGTGTTTTCTGACCGAGCAGGACTCCTGCAGTTTGACCGAGCGAGTACGATGCGGCCACATGCTGCCAGACTCGGTTCGGTCGGACTCCCATAGAAGTCAATGGGAGCTGGTCGTACGACGCGTACATGGGCTCCCATTGACTAAATGGGTACATATTTCACTAAAGCTCTCCCTACAGTGGGTATGCGTCTGTGCCATCTGCACAGTACATGCTTGTGTTGGGGAGACCCTAGGGTCTGCCCCTGTGTCCGAGTCATAAGGCTGCGGGTGACAGGGGGTCCGACATGGACCCACAAAGGCAACGTCCTGGACGTTTTGCCAGCCAGAAACTTCGGCTGTCTGACGAGTGCATTGTACTGGCTCGGTCGTAAATCACATCCATTGCACGGCACGGTTTGCTTACGGATGAGACGTACAGAGCGGTTTGGACCCAGAAACGATTCAGTCGTTTAATATCGCGTTGCTCGCATCGTACTTGCTCGCTCGTACAGCTGCACGAGTCAGGAGGAAAATACGCATGCAGCTCGTACTTTTTCCTGCCGGATCGTGTTTGGTTCCCCTTCCAAGCGAGATCGGAAACGGGCCTTAGGAAGTGAATGTGTGAGGGACTGGGGAAGTGGCTGGAAAAGGGAAATACTTAATATTAAATAGAAGGGGTTTAAGAGGAGTAAGGAATGGTTTAGGAAGGATTAGGGATGATTATAAGCAGAGACCTATACACGCACCCACAAACCTCGGAACTGGAGTGAGTCGAGCACCACATATGCACAACCACTTGTACTGCCCTCCCATTAAAATTGATAGAGGTAGGGGCTAAAATAAATTAAATAACAGCCAGGGTGGATATCTCCCTATGATAAAGTAGAGGGAAAATTAAAAAAATATATCATCAGAAATTAGTTAACAAAACATTCATGTTAAATAATATTGTTAATTAATTTTACACATTGCTTTTCAATGAAGAACAAAACAAAAATGCTACAGGACTTAATTTTGAATTAAATATTTAAATAGTTTAGATATATAAGTAAATTAACAGTATTTTCCAAATGAAGCTGTGAATGGCAAAAACGTGCAATGTTATTTCTCTGTGCAAGAGATAATTCATGCAGAGCCTATTCACAAAGGTAAATTGAGAAGTGTAGAATTAAATTTACATTTGGTCGACTCACAAAATATTTTGTCTTGCACCCACTGCCTGCATGCTGTGATTCTGTCTCTGCCTACCATCATCAAAATAAAATGGCGTTGGCATTATCTGGGCCTGAACCAGTCACTGAAAGCATTTCAGCGATTTGTAACACCGCAGTTCTCAGACAAGCTAGAAGACAGCAGTATTGATCGATTGAAAAGAGAATGTTGTATAACTTGTTAAATATGTTGACCAAAGGCCATATTACAACAGGAGCCCAGGGTGCGCAAAGGGCGTTTGCGCACGCAATGCGATCCCCCCGGGGCACTTTGGTATTATAGAAGGGGGCGCAGCCCTTGTGCGCCCCCTTCTATAATACCGATAGAGCTGGTGCACTTAAAGCACCAGTGCTACCTTCAGCGCGTGTTTCCCCATTTGCAAAGGGGCTTGCCCAATGCAAATGAGGGAAATCCTTTGACTTTGCACACGTGCCATAATATATCGCGGGTGCAGAGTCAAAGCAGCCCTCAGGAGGCTCACTGAAAGTATGGCATTTAAAAAGTGGTGCACTGTCAGTGCTCCTCCTGACAGCAGCCCTCTGCAGGAGGTAAAGGGGTCCCATGGACCCCCCCAGACATCCTCCAACAATTCTTCTGTAAAAGTGCAGGCGGGTGTCAAAACGCGGAGCAGCTGCTCCATGTTTTCACATGAATGCGCTGCCCTGGGGGCAGCACTAGTTTGTGGCTGCCATGGGGGCAGCACATACATCATAATAGGGCGTATTGTGATTGTGTGCACCAGGCACAACTTTTAAAAGGTGCGCCAGGCACAAACAATCCCAATGCAAAAATACCGACCCAGATATCGAAAAACTGCCTTGACAATTCGGTCACGTAACCTCTAAAAAAACTCTCACAAATCTGTTGCCTACTAATGCATAAAATTGTTCTCCCATCTCCTCAAGGTGTGCAATAGCTGCAAAAGCTTCCTCAGTCTCCCCACCCTAATCCCACTGAGGCATTTTCTTGGGACATGTAGTTCCGCGTTTTCTTCTTCTAATTTTCTCTGATCAATCTGTTTGTACAGATTGTTGTTCTCTCCTCCTCTTCTCACCTTCTGCATTGAGGCTTGTGCTCCTTTAACTGCAGGGTGGTGACTATGCTCTTTGAGTATAGGTTGAGCAGTGGGTCTGTATGAGGGCAAAGTGTGCTTGTGTGATTGCATTGTGAGTCATGTACCTGTGTGAGTGCACGGTGAGCAGTGTGGGTTGAATAGTGTGTATTGCGAATGTGGAGATAATGGTGTGACTGTTTCATTATGGGTGTCATTGTTTCCTGTCTGGCACCAGCATGCTTCGGAAGGACTGTCCTGGGTTGGAAGGACTGTACTAAGTTGGAAGGCCTGCCATACTTATTTATCTGGTGACTTGATATCTAGTAAGGTGTTTTTGATGACGAGTCTGCTAAGGCTCTCAATTCGAAGTTAAGCAATACTCGCAGAACTGAAATGAGATGCTCTTAAACACATGGTCTTGTAAATTATAGCACATCTTACCTTTGCAGTGATATTATTAAGGTACTATGCCAAAAAATCAGCTAAGCTCCCACAAGTGATAAGGAAGACCCAAAAGGCATCAAATATCATTGATAAGGGGAGCTTGGCAATGAGAACTGCCAGACTGGAATGCTAGTGAGAAGCATCCAGCGTGACACCCATAGGCCTTAATCCCTACATCTAATGCTTGCGGCCGCCTATCAACTGTGTTGGCAATGAGCCTCGTCTGCTCCTGAAAGACTGATGAAATGGAGAAGGTCTTTGTGAATTTTCTCATGTTTGAACAATTATTTCTTGCCCACAAAAATAAGGACTCCTTTATTGAAAAGACTGCTATTTCTGAACTATGCTGGTAAATAAGTATACAAACCTTACAAATCAGTGTGTAATAGTCTACATATCAGTGTGTAACAGTCTATATAACTATCTATCTATCTATCTATCTATCTATCTATCTATCTATCTATCTATCTATCTATCTATCTATCTATCTATCTATCTATCTATCTATCTATCTATCTATCGGCGTGATTTACCCCAACTTTTTGCCTTCCATCCCTTTGTTTTTGCAGACTTTTCTGTTGGCTTCAGGACTCTGCACACGTTACCACGGCTAATCAGTGTTAAAGTACTTGTTCTCTCTCCTTTACATATGCTAACATTGGGTTGCATCTAGTTGGCATGTGGAATTTACTTGGAAGTCCTTAACAAAGTGGCACTAAATATACCCAGGCTCTCCAAATTAAATGCTGCTATTGGGCCTGCAGCACTGGTAGTGACACACACTTAAGTAGTCTTTTAAACAAATCCCAGCCCTACCTTTGCAGCCTGTGTGTGCAGTTCAAATTTTCAACCTGGCAAAATTAACCTTTGAAATACACATGTCAACTCTAGGATAACCGTGGACAGAGAACTCAGCTCCACCCAGGGAGTCTGCAGAGTTTTGCCTACTCCGCGTTTGGAGAAGGCGGAGTAGGCAAAACTCTGCACACTCTGCGGTGGAGTAGCGTTGACCCGCCGCCCGCCTCCACCCTCCATATTAAAAATTCATTATAGTTTGTCTCCCAGCTCCAAGGAGCTCTGCGTAGTGCCGCTCTGCCAGCTACGCCCATCCTTACTCTAGGGTAGGCTCTGAACAGTCATGGGGCATGGTTTAGTATATTTAAAGAGCTGGACATATGCTTTTAAGTTTTACATGTCATGGTTGTGAAAAACTCTTAAATTTGTAATTCATTACTGCAAGGCCTACCTCTCCCATGGGATAACATTTTATTTCCCTAATACATTTAATAAGTGATGACTTTCCATTGGAAACTCTTAGAAAGGGGGTACCTATTTGGCAGAGGTATGCACCTTGTCCAAGTATGGACCCTTCCTTCTAGTCAGGCTAAGGGAGTTACATGTTAAAATAACCCCTGCTCACCCTCGTGGTAGGTTGATATGAGCAGTCAGGCTTATCTCAGAGGCAATGAGTAAAGCGTTTACTCAAACTCTATGAGATTAAAGTCAGAGGCACTGGCATCGACAGGCATTGGTGCTGCAGTGCAGAGTGGAGTGGTGCAGCGTGTGGTGCCCTCGGGTCATGGTGCAGACAGTGGCTTAGTGATGGCATCCAGTGGCACTTGTGAGACTAGAGGTGCGGTGCGAAGTAGGGTGGTGCTCGTTGCTGTGCTGACAGGGCAGGATGCAAGCATTGGCGTCATCGTTACTGAAGCGATGTCATCAGCAGGCCCAAGGCTGTGATGCAAAGTGGAGCAATGTGGTGTGTGGGGCCACAGGACGCGGTGCAGGCAGTGATGTTGGTTGACGATCTGCTGTAAATGGCGCTGTTGTGGGTGGACCAAGGCTGCGGTGTGGGATAGGGCAGTGCTCTGTGTACCTTACGAGTGGTGCCCCAAGGCCATGGTTCAGGCACAGGCGTTGATGTCAACTTGGAGCGGCGGCATCAGTGGAACCAGGGTGGCAATGTGAAGTGAGGTGGTGCAGTGTGTGATGCCCACAGGTCATGGTGCAAGCATAGGCTCGGTGACAGCATCAGACAGCGTCAGTGAGACCAGGGTTGTGGTGCTACAGTCCTTGCTGCTGTGCCAACAGGTCATGGAACTGGCAGCAGCATCATTGATGGTGTTGGGTTGCTTGTTCCTGTGTGGCAGCTGAAACAAGCAGTTCCAGATGTAGGTACCCAGTTGATGGTGATGTCTTAGGTGTGTCTGAGCCTTCCAACAGGATTCAAGCTCTACTTCAAGTCAATGGAGAAACTTTAATAGCATGATTTCTTCCAAAGAAAGTCCAGTCTTGTCCTTTCACTGCACAAGACAAAAGCAGCAATTGCAGGCCAACCCAACAAAGCAACAAACAGTAAAAAGGGAGTACTCCTCTGTAGTATTCTCTGTGTTGTGCCTCCGAGGCACCTGTAGGTAGAAGCTCTGTTCTTCATAGTTCCATGCTTTGTGAGAGAATGTTGCCTTCTGGCAGTTGATAGCTGTTCCTGCCTCCTGTCGCTGTGCTTCTCCTAAGCTGAATAAACCCAAGACTTCAAGCATCAACAGAGTATTTCTTTACTTAATTACTACAAAATTGTTGGCGACGATGCTTAGGAGAAGGTAAAGAACCTGCCTTACCTCGACTTCCCTCGTGTTCCAGCACTCAAGACCAAGTTTCGAGTGAACACGCAGACCTGCTGATTTTCAAGACATCTATAGCAAGCGGATGAATGGCTGTTCCAAGATAAGTCTTTTCGCTTTACTTTCAGCGTGTCCAGTGTGTCATTTTTTTAAGAAAGGGAAGTTAAAGCATATTTTCCTCGATAACGCTTCAGCGCGTCACGTCATCTTCCCCTCAGTGCGTGCATTTGGTTGCCTACGCTACCACGCATTGTTGTCTCTGACGCGTGTGTCTGCCATCGCACACGCGTTACCCTGGCAACCAACAAACATTCGTCCACGGCAAACCAAGCCCGTTCGCAAGGCGAATTTGTTTACGTGTTGAAGGAATCACCTTTTGGGAAGCTACAGAACTAGTCTTCTGTTGTTCACGCATTGGGAAGTTGGCATGTTGAATGCTTAGTTCTCCCATGTACGCTGAATACAAATAGACATTCCATTACCAACGCTTGTGTCTATTGAAGGCGAGAAGGCATTACAACAAAAACGTGAAAATAGAAAGAAATCTACACTTTTCCCTGGAAAAGCAAAACATTACGAAGTGTTTGTCTGGTATAAATCTCTACACGTTGGTGCCATCTAGTGGAGAATAAAACAACAACATGGTCCTTGACTAAAAGGAGTGTAAAGGAAAATTTTAATTTTGCATACTCAATTTCTTTTGGACAGCGACAGAGTTGGTCAAGGGGGAAAACTGTATTTCAGTCAGTATGCAATCTGTCTCACCTCCTCCTCCTTTTCTGGAGACCCCAGGCAATCCTCCCATAATCTGGAAAAAATGGTTTGATGCCTTTGAGACTTATTTGGGGGCTATAGGCGCGTCAAGATATCGCGCAGAAAGGAAGAAGTGTCTGTTACTACATTCTTTGGGCTTTGAGGGTAGAGAAATCTTTAAACACTTACTCCCCTTGGTAAGAAACAACGCAGGAGAGGATGTAGATGAATATACCGAGACTAGAATGAGACTTGAGTTGCGATTTGATGTCAAGCCTAGTCCTGTTGTAATAAGACACAAATTCTTCAAAAGGGAACAACTACCAGGGGAGGATGTTGAAACTTATGTGTCTAGTTTAAGGCAACTTAGCACAGAATGTGAATTTGAGGGTTTTAGAGAACAATTAATTAGAGATCAGTATGTTTGTAAATGTTCTGACAAGTCAATTCAACAAAAACTACTAACGTTGGGCAACCCAACTCTTGATGAGACTATTCGTATGGCCAAGAGTATAGAGTTGTCAAAAAAAGAAGTGAAGTAACTTGAGAAGAAATGTGATGAAGCAGTTTCCATAGTTAAAACTAGGGAGATCAAAGACAATAAAGCAGTTTTGGGACAACAACGTTTTGAGAAGAACAGTTTTCCCAATTCACAACGTTTTGAGAGAAATGCATTCTCTAGGAATGACATTTGCTACAGATGCGGCAATCCTTCACATAACAAGAACAACAAATTTTGCCCTGCAAGAATATCTACGTGTCGAAATTGCGGGAAGTTTGGACATTTTGCGAAAATTTGTCAAGTTTCAAAACAAGGGAACTCTACTTTTAATAACAAATCTCTGGGACAGAGCAATGTAAATGTGGTTGGTAATGTCACAGAGTTTTATGGAGATTCCGGAAGGGACTCAGATCCTATCAATAGTATCCAAGACGATCTTAGGGACATGGTGGTGGTTGTATGGGATGACGGTGTCATCACTGGGGACCCTTCAGAATGTGTTGACCCATATGAAGATTTCGGTGTGGGTGAAAAAATGATTTCTTTGTTGGTGGATTCCGGTGCTAAAGTTACTATGATCACCCAAGAATTGTTTGATGTAACTTGGCCCGAAAGAAAACTGCTGTCACCAGATAGAGCTCCCGTTTCATATGAAGGTCACAGGATATCTCTCCTTGGTTTCTTTGAGGATATCATTCAGTTCAGGGGAAGGAAGATTTTTGGGAAAATATATGTTTCTATAAAAGGTTTGAACATTTTGGAGTGGTTTCACCAGGGGTTGTTCAAGATGATCCTTAGGCCAGGCAATAAAGAACAAGTTAGTATTGATGAATCCTGTGACCATTTTGAGAAATTAGCAGTTGTGGAATCAAATGAATACATTGAGAGGCTAATTCTCAAATTTCCTGCTGTTTTTGGAAACAGCCTCGGTATGCTAAAAGGTTTTAACCAGGAGATAAAAGTGAAAGAAGGGGCTATCCCTGTCAAGCACAAGGTTAGGAGTGTCCCTTTCAGTGTAAGAGATGGTTTGGAAAAGGAATTGAGTGAGTTGTGCAAGAAAGGGGTCATAGAACCTATAGAGTCGTCCCTGTGGTTGTCTCCTCTTGTTGTCGCCAGGAAAAGGAATGGGGATTTGCGCGTCTGTGTGGATTTGCGCAGCCTCAATAAAAACATCTGGATTGACTCACACCCCTTACCCAAAATTACCGATTTGTTGTCTCTCACTAGAGGTGCAAAGTGGTTCACCAAGTTGGACTTAGCCTCTGCTTACCACCAGGTGGTGTTAAGTCAATCCTCTAGACATTTGACGGCCTTTGTTTCTCCTTTCAGGAGTTTTCAATACTGCAGGATGCCTTTCGGCCTTGCGTCGGCGGCTGCAGTTTTTCAAAGACTGATGAGTCAAATGTTTAAGGATACTCCTGGAGTAATTGTTTTCCAGGATGATGTTTTGATTTTTGGCGAGAACAAAGAGGATCATGATGTTTCTTTGAATCAAGTCTTAGAGATCATGCAGGATAAGGGTGTTGTACTTAAAAGTGAAAAATGTGTTTTCCTAAAGGAAAAAATGGAATTTCTGGGACACGTGGTCTCACATGATGGTGTGGAACCACGTCCCGGTTTGGTGAAAGCCATTATAGATGCCTCTCCACCTGCTAATAAATCTGGTTTGAAGTCCTTTATTGGGCTCAGTGAATTTTACTTCAGATTTATCAAAGATTATGCATCTAAAGTGCAGCCTCTCACTAACATGCTTAAAAAAAATGTGCCATTTATTTGGGATAAGAACTGTCAAGAAATTTTTCAATGGATTAAATTACAGTTAGTGGGTGACAGTGTGCTCAAACCTTTTGATCCCAATAAGGAATGCGTTGCGACTGTGGATGCGAGTGGTTTTGGCCTCGGAGCTGTGCGTACTTAGAAGAATGGCCAAATTGACAACACTATTGCTTATACTTCAAGGGTGTTGCGTGGTGCAGAGGTGAATTTCTTTGTCATTGAGAAAGAGCTTTTGGCTTGCTGGTGGGAGATGAGAAAGTTCAACGCATTTCTTTGAGGTAGTCATTTTGTTATTCGAACAGACCATAATCCTTTAGTTTCAATTTTGTCTGGGCAGAAGATTAAGGAACATACTCCAAGGATTGCTAGGTTGTCAACAAAGTTACTACAGTATGATTTTGACATCGTGTATCTCCCAGGTTCAAAGAATGTCAGGGCAGATTATTTTTCACGTTTTCCAATAAATGGGGATGATTGTGATTTTGAAAAAGAGGATGACCTAGAGGACTGTTTTGTTGCTGCGTTTGATCTTGAAGGTATGTGTGCTATTAGTGAGGTTGAGTGGAAAGAGGAGATGTGAAAGGATGAGGATCTTGCTCAAGTTGTTAATTACTTGAAATCTGGTTGGCCTAAAGAGAAGAATGTTTCTGGACATTTCCAGACCTTTGTTAGGTTGCTGATGAACTTACTGTTGAGGACGGTATCCTTATGAGGTGTGGAAGGTTTATTCCTCCTGAGAGTTTGAGGAAACGTCTTGTTGACGGTGCCCATGAAGGTCATTTAGGGAAAACTTTCACGAAGCGTAGGTTGAGAGATGTATTCTGGTGGCCACAAATGGATGTTTGCGTTGATTCTTTGATTGATAATTGTGTCATTTGCAAGTCTTCTGACAAAAGTCACAAGCTTAGGACTCCTCCTTTGGAACCTATTCAGCTTCCGGAAAGAGCATGGGAGAGGATTGGTGTCGATTTAGTTGGTCCGTTTTATCTCCTACCTTCTTCTTCTCGTTTTGCCATTGTTGCCATTGATTATTACTCCAAATGGCCTGAGATTCATTTTATTAGTGAACCTTCTTCTGCTAATGTCATTATTTTTTTGAAAGACATTTTTTTGAGGGAGGGTTTTCCTTCTGTTGTCATGACGGACAATGGTGTCCAGTTTGTTAGCTCTGATTTCGAGTGTTTTCTTGAGCAGGGTGGTGTAATTCATAAGAAAAGTTCTTTCTATCACCCCCAGGCCAATGGCCTCGTTGAAAGGATGAATCGTGTGCTCAACAACTGTGTGCAGTGGGCTATTGCCAGCAAATGTGCAGTTGAGAATGCTGTGCGTTCCATGTTGTGGTTTTACCGCACTACTGCGCATTCTTCTACTGGAGTTTCTCCTTTCGAACTCCTGAGGGGTAGGAAACCTTCTACAAAAATTTGTCCGGGTTGGATGTCAAAATGGGTGAAGATGAATGTGATGGATGGTATTGATGGTTTTGTTAGGGACAATGTCTCAGCAGCTCAAAAGAAGCAAAAAACTTATTTTGATGAAAGGAAGAGATCTGTTCCCCATGATATTTGTGCTGGTGATGTTGTTCGCATTAAAAATCCTGTTCATGTTACCAAGGGAAGAAGCAAATTCTCTGAGCCACTAGTGGTTGATAAGGTCTGTGGGAATGCGGTGCGTGTGAATAACAAGAATTGGTGGAACATCTGTAAAATTGTAAAGGTCGGTAGAGATGATGCTTTCTCTAGTGTTCCTTTGTCCAATTCTAGTTCAGATTCTAACAACAAGTGTTTTAGTTCTGTTAATAATAATGGAAATGGCAGTAATATTGATGCCACCTTTGTACAAGGGCCTCGCATGAGTCGTAGAGTTTGTAGGATTCCTGCCAGGTTCAGATAACTTGCTGTTTCTGTTTTATTCTTACTTTCCTTTCCCTACCCGTCTCATTTCTTTCCTTTCTTTCTTTCCTTTCTCTTTCTCGTTTGAGTTCCTTTTCTTTTCTTTCTTCCATTTTCCATCTACAAATGTTTCATCTTTTGTTTTATAGGAAAGAGGATAATGTAGTATTCTCTGTGTTGTGCCTCCCAGGCACCTGTAGGTAGAACCTCTGTTCTTCATAGTTCCATGCTTTGTGAGAGAATGTTGCCTTCTGGCAGTTGATAGCTGTTCCTGCCTCCTGTCGCTGTGCTTCTCCTAAGCTGAATAAACCCAAGACTTCAAGCATCAACAGAGTACTTCTTTACTTAACCCCTTCGCTGCGGTGGCTATTCCGCCGCAGCGCTAAAGGGGCGGGGCGGCCGCGCGGCGGCCGCATGCTGGTGACAGAGCCGCTCCGTCACCAGCCGCGGTTGAGCTATGCTGGTGACGGAGCGGTTCCGTCATGACCCGCCCCGCTCATTAGAATGCCCGCGCAGGCGCGAAATCAGCGCCGCGCAGGCGCGGCGGCCTGGCCATGACGGAACCGCTCCGTCATCAGCACAGCTCAACTGTAGCTGATGACGGAGCGGTTCCGTCATCAGCATGGATGGGGTTAATTACTACATCCTCCTGAAAGCTTTTTCAGCTTATCTACTTGGCAGAGTCCTTAGACCCAAAATATTCTAAAGTTCTTAGGTAAGGAACCCAATATTCAAAACTACTTTTCTCCTAGAAGTTCAAAGCTTTGTAAAAACCTGTTCTATCCTCCCCGGTCAAACTTTTTTACAAGAGGTGGCAACAGCATTGTGCAGAGCAGCCACAGTCTATTCAAGTGACAGTGACAACTCCTCCCAACATTCTAACCCAGTATGGCCCATCAGCATATGCAGGGCACAGGGAAACGTCCTTTTCACAAAGGCTTCTTTATGAATAGGCTTTGCACCAAAATCGGCGTCACAAGAGTGACGTTACTACTCCCGTATTATTGCCGAATCTTTTACTTTCAGGAGTGGCATCATAAAGCCAGTTTTTAGGGTGTTAGGGGCAGTTTAGGGCTAAGGATGTGAAGGAAAGACTTAGGGCTAAGGGGAAAGGGATGTGCAGACAGTATTAGGGCTAAAGGTGTGAGGGGGCAGTTTAGGACCAAGGGTGGGGCAGGGTGCGAAATTGCACAGCATCCTCTTGTACAAAAGAAACAGCACCACCCATCTAACTCTGAGGTACATTGAATTCTGGGCAGAAAATTTAACACCAATTTTTAATTCAATTTACAGCCAGAAAAAACTGCCCACGTCCTGGAATGGGAGTATAATCCACCCTATTTTTAAACAAGGTGACCACAACGAGCCGGGGAATTATAGGCTGATATCGCTGATGGATGTGGAGGCAAAACTATATGGGTCATGCTTATTGTCACACCTTCAAGACTGGATGGAAGACAATAAAATAATACCAATGTTCCAAACGGGGTTCCGGCAAAGGACCGGTACACTAACAAATCTGATAACCCTGGCTCTCCTGAAGGAAAAAGCAGAAAAAAGGAAGACAAAACTATACGCTTATTTTATAGACCTATGCAGCAGCTTTTGACAGGGTGAATAGAACCCGACTATGGGAAAAATTAAGAAAAATTAAGAACATGGGGCCTTCCGAAGAACCTATTGGAGGCAATTATAAGCCTGTATAGTAACACCTGGGCATGAGTTAAATTGGGAGATGGAAGCAGCATCACGGCTAAAATTAGTATGCAACAGGGCTTAAAACAAGGCTGCGTACTGGCCCCAAGCTTATTTAACCTTTATATGGCAGACATCGTCAGTCACCTGGAGGTCGGGGAAGGTCATCCACCATACTTGTCAAAAACTCAGATTCCCTCCCTGCAGTATGCGGACGACATCGTTGTTCTGAGTCAAACGCCAGTAGGCCTGCAAAGGATGATCAATAATTTGGTAATTTATTTGGAACACGAACAGTTGGAATTGAATAAAGATAAAACCAAAGTGATACGCATTGTGGACCCGAAAAAAGCAAACATTTAAATGGTATGCAAACAGTACCCCAATAAAGGAGGAAACATCATATAAGTACCTAGGACTGAAATTGGGGTGAGGAGCAACGAACAAAGAACATAAACTATCAGGGACACAGTCCCTGATTTACGCATACCGGCATCTACATAAAAAATTAAACTGTCCAAACTTTACACACCTCCTGAAAGTGATAAAAGCGCAAACCCTACCACCTTGTCATACACATTGGTCACCTGGTGTGGAAAAGAGGCGGGGCTGTTAAACCACCTACAAACAAAGGTATATAAGGCAGCTTTAAACCTTCCAAAATCAGCATCACCAGCGCAGGTTCGTTTGGAATTCGGTCTGCTGAATCAGAAATACCGCCGTATGGGAACTTTTGTGAAACTCTGTCATAAGCTACGTATGTCTGAAGATGGCTCACTGGACAACCTGTGTTGGTGAGAAATCATCACCCAGCAAAAACAGCATGTGCCAAACAGTTGGGGAGATTTTTTGTCCCAATCCTTGAATGGCATAGGACTTGAAGCAACATGGGATTTGACCCCAGACAAAAACAGCTTTGACAGGATTATAAACAATGCAGTCAAATGGGAATCCTACCTGGAAGACAAAACAACTACCGCAAAACGGCGACACAGGTGGACCGTGATAAACTCATATTTATTTAGGGGTAAAGCCACAGTCTTATCTGGAAAGTCGTTTTAGTAGGCCACTAAAACAAAGACACATAGAACATCGACTGAGCCTACATTTTTTAAAGGACCTGCTACCATCTTGGAAAGGTAGTCATGCTGACCTTAATTGTCGCCTATGTGGATATCAAAATGAAACTTTAACCCACTTACTATGTGCTTGCCCGGCACTTACGGATTTGAGGAGACAGCTTTTAAAGTCCATTTTTAACTAACTGAACATCCGAACATGCAGGCAAGCTGTATTTCGATGGTTAGATGGATCATCTCCCATGTTGGCATGTAGGGGGGTCAAATACATGAAGTCAGTCCAATCATTACTACAACAAGCAGAACAAGGAACCATAATACCACACTGAAATGTATGAGCTCAAATTATCTGTACGAACCGTTCATTTTATTTAATTATTTAAAAGTTAATATTTGCTTAATATTTTACTGATGATCCAAATGTATTTTGTAATAATGTTTATTAATTTTATTGAATAAATTGACTTGACTGAGGTGCATTGGCACCCAAAAATCAGGAGGGGACTGCACCTTTCGTGACTCGGGCTGCAGCTAAGTCAGACTTTGACACGCCCTGCTCTGGTAGGCGGAACCTATCAGAGGAACCCAAGACGCACACATAGGCAGCAGAGGAAAGGAGATTGGTCTTTAAACTTTTTCCAGACCTCCAAACCAGCAAACAACTTTACACACAAAAAAGATTGAACTAAAGTCAAAGTACGTAAAATGTTTAATTAAAATATTAATTGTTGGTTTTGTCCACTTTTAAGCACATTATGTTTGAGTGTGTCTGAAATTCGTGCTAAAAACTGGTGCAAAAATGCCAGCAACGAATTAACACTGTAGTTATCAGAGCCAACTGACTAATGTCTATCATTCTAAGAGCATACATCGCAGAGCACACCTCAGCGCCACTTGTGTGACTTTTTGGAGCAAATGCACAAACAGCCCCTGTCAGTCTAAACCCAGACAGTGAATCCACAAGCCAGCAGAGGCACACAGGATTGTCAAGCAGGAAAATGGCCATGGCCCATAAGTGGCATTTTCAAACACAATATAGAAACCACCTTCACTTTAAAATATGTTATTACATTCTGGGCTAAGATAGCCCTATTGAAAGTTGCACTTGTGAAATGTTACAAGGCAGCCACTATGGGAGAGCTAGTCTTTGCAATAGTGAAACATGACATCAGCAGTATTTCACTATCAGGGCATGTGAAACTTACCAAAACATGGCCTGCAGTGGCAGGTCTGAGACACCTTTGAAAGGTTACTTGATTGGATGGCACAACCAGGGCCCGAGGCCCACTAGTAGCATTTGATTTACAGGCCCTGGGTACACACAGTGCACTGTACTAAGGACTTACTAGTAAATCAAACATGCCAATCCTGGAAACCCAATCATAACACAATTTACAGTAAGAGTACAGAGACACTAAGCCAGCAAAAATGAGGTCCAGCATACTATCAAAAACAGGTCAGAAAGCAAAAAGATAGAGTAAAAACACCAAAAGGTGTCAGGTCGAACAGAAACTGGTAGACAGGTTGGGGTTGGTATCTAAAGATTCTGAATTAAACCTCTCTAACGATAAAGACAGATGTTAATAACAATGCAGATACTTCCCACGTTTCTAATGCTGACATTTTCTTATCCTAGTCATTTGGTGCCTGAAATCTGTCCCTGGGTCACATGACAAGGTGTGGCTGGTAGTTGGTCAAAGGGAGGGTAGCTACTGGAGGATGGATCACTCTGACTTAACAAGGGGGAGGAGTTGTCACCTACCAAACTTACACATAACAAAGGCCCTACCTGTACACAATCAAAATGAGGTTATCACTAGACTTTGGTGTCCTCAGACAAACTGAATGTCAGGACAGGGAGGAAGGGGATGCTTGACACTGCAAAGGGGTGGAAATCTCTAGAACCCTTTTCTACTTCAAAGTGAGCACCATATATAAATAATGGGCACTCAGACCAAACTCTACAATACATGTCTGCGTCTGTGGAAGACTAAGCAGAAGGACTATTTTGCTACTTTGCTACAAGAAGGACTGCCACTCTGCTGTTCTGCTGTGCTGCCCTACTGCTCTGCAGCCCTCCTGCGTAAACAAAAAGGACTGGACCTGCATCTTGAAACCAGGACCACCAGAGTGATTCAATTGCTTGTTGGATGGCCTCCTGATCAGAGCCTTGGGAATAGAACAGGCTCCAACATCCTTGAACCCAGCACCTGGAATCTGCTAGCTGTGAGTCCTGCCTTCCCTGGTGGTGCCACCACAGCCCTGGACCCTTGGCAGTAAGCCTGAAGGTAACCTACAACCCCATCTGACGTCCTAGCAGAACAAACACAGCATGTCACACCGCCTCCAAAACTCTACATCGGAACCACAGTGCGTTGCTTTCCCTCCCAAAACTCCTCATTGGAACCCCTAAGCGGTGCATCTCTGATGCAGGACCTCACATTACCCATTGCAGCTCACCAGAACACCCAGTGCACGTCACATCTCCATGCTAGGAGCTCATCTCATCCATAACAACTCCCAGGAATCGCAGCTGAATATGCACCTCCACGCAAAATGCCACCCACCACAGCTTATCAGAACCATTGTTGTGAGATGCATCTCTGCGAAAGGACATTACATCGACCTGCTGCACGACGCATCCTCGACGCAGGAGAGCACTTTGCTGTACAATCAAGATTTGAGGGTACTTTACTAAGCGGGACTAAACTGGGTCCCTGTAGCTAGCCCGCACTCCATCACAGTCGGCCTGATCTAGAGACTTCGTCCTGGTTTTGCAGGACCAGATAACCACAGTTGGCGATTTTAGCTTTTCAGGGTTATTTTCACCTACATCTTTAATATTGCATATCTCTGATTCTCCTGACTAGGTTTTTCTTCTTTTGATGTCAAATATGTCATTAGATGTTATTCTAATTTTTTACTATACTCGTTTGGACTTTTTCTTGTGTTGTGCTATCTCGTTATTACTATTTAAAGTACTGTGCAAATACTTCACCCATTGCGTCTAACTTAAATCTGACTGGCTACCAGGGGGTGAGTACAGGTTCATTTGGGGTTGGCTTGTAAATACACCCTGACAGAAATTGTGGCTGTTGATTGAGTAGGGTTTTAACCCCACAACCAGTAACCTAATTTGCAAATCAATCAGTCATCTATCTATCTATCTATCTATCTATCTATCTATCTATCTATCTATCTATCTATCTATCTATCTATCTATCTATCTATCTATCTATCTATCTATCTATCTATCTATCTATCTATCTATCTATCTATCTATCTATCTATCTATCTATCTATCTATCTATCTATCTATCTATCTATCTTTCTATCCATCTGTCTGTCTCTGTCTGTCTGCCTACCTTCCTGTCTGTCTTTATACAGTGTGGTATTATTCCTCTTATGAGCATACATGATTAATAAAACACAGAGCAGACCAGGTAGTGATTTTCTGAAAAAAGAATTGATTTTGACTCAAAGGAGATGACCAAACCTAAATTCCAAAACCACATTTTCAACAAATAGGCGTTTCAATCACAATGACCAATAAAGAACTGTAAGTATTGAAGATACATGTTTCTAGTCTTGCTTTCTAAATTCACGGCATTGCGTTTCTTTGCCCTGGGAAGGCTATCCATGGGTGAAGTATGGGTGTTCTCACGCATCAATCCCAGGATTATGGTGCATTTCCAGATTTGCCAATACTGGTAAACCTGGGAATGGCTCAAAATGCTACGTAGAAGGAGGCGCAATAAGGAAAACTATCTTTATTTCTCCTCATTGTTTCATCTTTGAAATTGTACTGCATTACCCAGTGTACTCTGAAAGAGGAAAAAGCCAAGCAGGATTAAAAAAAAAAAAAATACTGCCTGAAATGCCGGCACCCTTGCATGATGGCACAAGGGTGTCTTCGTTTGTGCTAGGCAGCAGATTGTGCACTAACATAGGCAGAGAGCATATGCCATATCTGAAAAATTAAATGTGCCACTCAGGACTTTTATCAAATTCAACACGTTTTTGGTAGTGCTCATCATCTAAGTGTGGAGCCTGTCCAGGACTATGTGGCACTTTAAATCCCATTTTCGGTTGGAAGATGGAACTCTTCAACAGTTAGCGGTTTTCCCCGCTGATCTGCATTTGCCACCCGTGAGGCCAGTGGTCAGGTTGAATCCTTAAAGGAGCTCATAACAGGTACTGTCTCAGATGAGACCAAAACCCTGTAAAGGCTTCTCTCTCTATAACACTTGAACGTGGCTCTCTGGAGAGTAGTCACCTGCAACTGGTTGGTCCTGGCTGGTCCTGGCCCTCATGATTCAACTGTGATATGCAGCCCCAATTCCATTCAACCTGGGAGTGTGGTTGGATCACACCCTCTGCTTCACTACCCACACTAAGAGAGTGGCGGCATGCTGTTTTGGTGTCCTGCGTGGGCTAAGGCCGGTGCTCAAATTTTTTGATGCTCCGACAAGACAGTTGGTCATCCAAGCGACGATTATCTCCCGGCTGGACTATGCCAGCTCGCTCCTGCTGGGAGTTAACCAATCTGAGATTGTTCGCCTGCAGCGCGTACAGAACGCGGCTGCCAGAGCAGTGGTGGGTCTGCCAAAGTCCTGTCCCACTTCCAATACTCTGCGGTCCCTACATTGGTTACCTGAGATTCTCAATATTCTCTTATCCGCCTATGTCCCGACTCGCTCTCTTAGATCTCTTGGGCAATCCCTTGCGGTTGTCCCGCGTTTCAGGCTTAGCCGGAAGGGCGGTCGCTCTTTTCGTGTGAGAGCTGCAGCTCTCTGGAATTCCCTCCCTTCAGAAATCCGCCTGTTAGAGGATCTATTAGCATTCCGTAGGGCTGTGAAAACTCACCTGTTTTAATTCATCTTTCACTCACTTTCCTGTTTCCTTTCGCTTTGTGTTATGTTCACCTTGTCCTTGCGCCAGGACGCTCCTTAGCTGGAGCATCTGTGTGCAAAATAAATGATATTAACATAACATAACATGTTCTCAAGGAGCTGTTTGGTCTCCAAAATCTCTGCTAAAATGTGGTGTCTTGAGTACAACTGCTTTGCACAGTGCCTCTTTCCCTGTTTTCAGGTCCTTTTGACACCTGTCAGTCCAAATCAAATTCTTACCCTGTTTCATTGAGGTGAGTACTTCTAGAGAGTAACAATGGCTCCATACCCCTTCTCAAATCTCCGGTAGCACCAGTCCAGAACTAGGCAGACTCTTACCGGAGTCTGTATTTTGGGAGACTCTCAAGCCATGATGGTTAGAATCTAGGTTTGAACATGTTCTCCTCCAACAAGGTGGCCCGGGTACACCACAGATCCCTGCCCTATCTGGGACTTGATGACTTTGAAAGTCAGGCCTGCCTGTTGAAGGGCCAGAAGCACTTTTCTGAGGTAGGTCAGATGTTTCTGCCAGGTGAGGTTAAAGACAGCTATATCAATATACTGCACTAAAGGGCTCCACCCCAGACAGTACCCTCTTCACCAGTCTCTGAAAGGTTGCATGGGTATTCTTCAGACCAAAGGACACCACATTAAACTGACAAGTGACCCTCAGGAGAGGAAAATGCTAACCTCTCCTTTGCCCCCACAGTCAGGACAATCTGCCAGTACCCAAAAGTGAGATCAAAAGTAATGAGATATTTGGCAGTCCCTAGTTTGCCAATGAGATCATCAGCTATGGGAATATGGTGTGTATCAGTCCTGGTGATGGCATTGAGTTCTCTGTAGTCGACATACAATCTGCGATCTGTCCCTCCCTCTTTCAGGTTGGTCTTGGGCTCTAGGACCCCAACGCTGGCCAAGGGACTACTAGAGTGTTCAATCACCCCAGGTCCATGATTTTGGCAACATCTGCCTAAATGCTGACATTGACTTTGTCTGAGAGCCTGCAGATTTTTTTGTCAATTAAAGTGGCAACAGTGTGTATGTGTTATCAAGGACTAACCGGTGTATCTTGCGGGGACAAGATGGCGATCCAGATGCTACCTGTATTCTCCACCAAAGTTTCTCAGACCCGCTGCTTGTGTAGTACAAAGAGAGGACTAGGGTTCCAGGGGGGAATGGAAAATGAGATGAGAGAGAGAGTGTGTGGGGTGGTGACTTCTTACTCCTCTATGAGTAAGGCACCTTGCTCCAGAGTTCAGGTCCCTCAGAGGCGTTTTCTGCAACATTTAGGAAAACATCTTAGCTCTTATCTTTTCTTTGTTTTAACAACCTCTCCATGTTCCCCCTAGATGCCTAAAAAAAAACCCTGAATCCATTCTTTCTGCTTTCAGTGCACTCACTCTTACGGCCACATGCATCAAAGTTCGGTTTTGCGATTCCTTATTTGCAATTTTTAGGGAATCGCAAATAAGGAATCGCAAAATGGGATGCATGATTTAAATCGGATAATATTTGCGAATCAATAAAAATCGAAATTTTTACCGAATCGCAAATATTATGCGAATTCTATTTTGCGATTTCGCAATTCCCATTGATTCCTATGGGCCAAAAGGCCCATAGGAATCAATGGGAAGGCATTGACATTTTGCGAATTTCAATTAGCGATTCGCAAAATGTTAATGCATTCCATGGGTGCAGGGGGGGTCCAAAGCCCCTGCACCCCTGAAATGTATTTTGAAGTGCATGTTTCACACACACATGTCCTAAGGACATGTGTGTCTGTAACATGACAGTGTTTTAAAATGCAATTTTGAGCAACCTCGGGTCAACCTCGTGTTAATTTGCACTTCCTATTTCAAAATTCGCATTTTTAAAAAAAAAGATGCATTGCATTTAAGGAATCACACAAATGCGATTCCTTAAATGCATTCGCATTTTTAGGAAATGAAAAAAAATACGAATTTTGAAAAAATGTTTCATGCATCCCAAAAACGTATTTAGGAAGCGCAAACAGACGAATTTACCCATTCGCACCGTTTGCACTTCCTATATAGGTTGATGCATGTGCCCCATAGAGTCCTGTTGATTGCCCTGTAGAAAAGGTAAGCAGTTTGGACCCGATACACAGATTGAACTTAAGACTCAATCCTAAACTTACTACTATTTTGGTATTTACAGAATTCACTTACTACTTATGGCATTCACAGAAGGAACTTACTACTTTTGGTATTCACAGAAGTTAGGATTTTGTCTTAAGTTAATCTTAAGACAAACTTAAGACAGACTTAAGACAGACTTAAGACAGACTTAAGACCAACTTAAGACAGACTTAAGACAAAATCCTAACTTAAGTCTGTCTTAAGTTTGACTTAAGACAAAATCCTAACTTCTGTGAATACCAAAAGTAGTAAGTGCATTATGTGAATACCAAAATAGTAGTAGGTTTGGATTGAGTCTTAAGTTCCTTTTGTGAATCGGGCCCTTAGTGTCTTAAACCTTATGCAGTACTCAATTGATTCACGTCCACATGGGTTTTTGAGTACATACCAAAGTTCATTTACTCCGTATTGCAGAAGGTTCTTTGACAGAATTTCTTAGCCAACAAACCCAGTTGTACATGTACCAAGACAACCCAGAACTAACAATCAGATTTGTATTATCTGATTATTCTCACAAAATCAGGTTATATGATATCAGGTTATACAATATCAGATTAGGAAAAAGTAGCATTGCACAATAGAAGAACAGACATCCTTTCCTTTCAAGACATCTAACATGGGCTTCGATTGGAATTCCATAGAGCATATTATCAAGCCCATTATCGCCGCCTTATCGGCAGTTTTCTGCTGATAAAGCGGCGATAATTTTATCTCCTGTCTTGATAAAATGCCCTTTAGTTATGTTAAGTTTCACATACACCAAATCATTCCATTCCTCATTTCCTTCTTTCCTTAGGGTTGTCTCTTAGCGCGATTGTGGGGCATATTACCAACAACTAGCCATATTTATCGCTAAGTTGGCTTAGCGGCAATTTTTTTATCGCCTCGCATTGCCAGATATTGTCGCTGAGATAACGTGCTATCAGAATCGTTTATCTCAAAAGCTACAATATTTCCAGCGATAGTGGCGAAATCCATGAATATCGCTGAGAATACAGCGATATTCACGCATTATCACTAACAGGGTCTTAGCCATTCTATCCACCTCCCATTGGATATAATGGCTAAGAACTGGTCTGAGAAGGCGTTCGGTTTTGGAGATATTTGCGCTTAGCGCAAATATTTCCATCGCTACGCCTGCCTTGCTAATAGGCGATGGCGACGTTAGCGACTGCTTTCAGTCGGTAACAGGTTGGGTACACCCACTTTGCATGTCATTAGCGATAAATATCGCTGACATGGAAACCGGGCCCCAAACCCCTCGCTATTGCCTACAAGCTGTCGCTAACTGCTGTTAGCGACAGCTTGCTAATAGGGAGATACAATTATCGATGCTTAGCGGCCGAAAACAGCTGCTAAACCGGCGATAATCCAATATCGCCAGCCTTGATAATATGCCCCTGTGTTCATAACTCTATTAAGTTTAAACAATGTATGCACTAATTCTCTGATGTGTTACTGCCTTATCCATGGTTTGTAGTAAATGTTCTCCTTTGTCCTTTTTTTGCAGGTGTTTGGCTTCTGGACATTTCTGCGAAGGAGGAGATCCCGGATGTGATGAGAAAATTTAAAACGCCATCCAACCAGCGAGTGTTCCAGTGCAGAAACCAGCTTTCGGAACACCGGTGTGGCCTTATACGGCAGTTTCTCCCAAGATGGCAGTTTGCTATGGCTAGAATTCTAGATTTTGCAAGAGTTTGGGTGTTTCTCCCGGAGGGCTTTTTGGGGAACAATGCATGAGTTATAGCTCTCAAGGCTTTCTTTTAATTCCTGTGTCATGGGGCATTATTTACTTGAACAAAGCCTCCATTCTAAATTGACTCTTGATCCCCAGATTTAGGTGTCTTTTCAGTGACCTGCTCCGACCGAATACCTTGTGTTGCTTTCTGGTACATGCAGGCTGGTGTTTTGGCAGGACCAACAGTTGTACACACCAATGAGTCTGGCTATTTGTAAGGGAAAATAGTTTAGTAAATTATTTCAGTAACTGACGATGGCCCTTCTGCTGCTGTTCAGGCAATTTTGTAAAGAGGGCCGCTCCCTTCACTGAATCTCCTTGATAATATGGGATAAGGTGTCTGGGAGAGACTCACTCTTGTTTTTTTCTCCTTCACCAATCACCATGAGCGTAGTCAAGTCTCCTCTACCAAAGTGGGATTTCACTCCGGTGACTTGGGTTCCACTGTGGGGGTGTCTGGGAGTGACAAGCTCCGGTCGGTAACTGGCCTCTCCCATCTTATCCAGCACAGTCTAGGGCCCAGTCCACTTGTCCATGGGGCCCTGGGAGCCACCGACTTCACCACTCACACTTTAAAATCTGCCTTTTGTATGGTGGGTGTGTTTTTCAGGACTGATGTATGAAGGATGTATGGAATGTGGAATGTGGAAAGAATGGTATGTGAGATGGGAGTATGATACAGGAGAGCTGATGGGTCATGTTGTTGAATTGTGTGGAGATTTGGTCTTTGTTTTTAAACAAATGCATGTATACTATTTATAATATATGACAACTCATGTTTAAATTATGCATACAAATAATGTTATGAAAAAAATTATAAAATCATCTTTTTGTTAAAATTAAAAAAATCAGAATTTTATTAAATACATTTCCAAAATTGATCTGGATCTGTTCACTGTGGTATTTTGTCCTGTGTTACACGTCATTCAGGGTAGTAGGACTTCTCTTCTACTCATTTTAATGGTTTTCCCCCTATTTCTAAACCTGATTTTAAAAGTTGAATAAGTAGGTCCTTTCTGTGTATTTCAGCACTCACACCTTCTGACACAGCCGGTATCTTAACAGGGGAGCTTTTTGGTCATGTTAGTGCTTAACAAGCCTCTGGCTGGCCTCTAGGTTTTGGTTAGCAATCTTCATGTACTCTGCCATGCGAAAGCACAAGCCTAGCACATAGTTCGCCAAGTCAAATGTCTTTCTCCCTTCCTGGGCTAGAATGATAGGTCCTCCAATAGGATGCTTATATAAAAGTTCAAAGGGATCAAAGCCCACTCTCTTTGTGGTACATCCTTTAGGCAAATAAAAGACATCAAACTAGGATATCTTACTTCCTATGCAGTTTCTCAGACAGCCCCCATAATCATGCCTTTCAAGGTCTTGTTGATTCTCAGCACAAGACCATTGGTTTGGGGGTGATAAAGGATGGTGAACCTGTAGGTCCCTTTTTGTGCATCTCACATAACCTATAAATACGCAGATATGAAATTTGCGACCCACTTCTTTATAGAACCCTATTTTGGTGAAGACACATATCAGGGCCCTGGTCCAATGAGAGTGAAATCACCTTCTTCAGTGGTATTTCCTCAGGATAACTTACTGCATGATCTAACCCCAGTAAAATGAACCCACTCCCTGAAGCAGTTGGAGGGTTAATCCTCTCCTTGTCAAAAGGTAGTCCAACCATATGTAGTTGACTTAAGGGAAACTTGGGTTGCCCGCCTGTCTTGCCACTGACTTGAAAAGTGATGCAGGAACAACATAACTCCTTCACCTTCTCAGACATCTGGGTCCAGTAAAGGTGGGTGACCAATCTGCCCCAGATCTTGGTCTGCCCCAATTGTACAGCCAAGTGGAAAAATGGACAGAGTTTAGGAGGAAGGCCTTATTTTGTTGGGGCAGTACCAATCTTCTGGATGCCTCAGGTTTTGGGTCCCTTGCCTCACTTCACAGTACATCTTCCTCCTAGTAGATCCTTTGGGTTCCACTAGTATTCCCCTGTGCATGGGCTTCAGCCTGGTGCCAAAGGCCTTCATGGGTTGGGCATGTTTTCTGAAATTGGCTGAATTCTTCCTTGGAGAGTCCTCCTGCACTTACAAAGCAGCAAACTCTGGCAGGTCTTTTGGGTTGAGGGTTCTTTCCCTGTAGGATACAGATACTCCACCTGGGGGTCATATACCCCCTTGACCAAGGAAACCTTTGAGGCTGGTTTTCCACACCCCTTGCTCATGGTTGTGTCCATTTTTCCAGACTCCCCTGATGTGCTGTTGGGGGTCCTTGTGGCCACACCACCCACTTTGGGAGATCAAGATTTCTGAATGAGACTTGCATTCTAGGTCAAGGCAGAATTTCAATTACACTTGAGTAATTTCGGTAATTCTGCCTTACTCTTTCACACAGTACTACCAATAAGTATGCAATTTGGGGAGAAAATATCCTACAATTAGAGCATATTTAGCGAGGATAAACAGCTTCTTGCACTAGATATTCATGTTTTACTGCATTTACCAATATTTCTTAGCTCAAAAGGCATCCTCACATCCATTTTAGAACTAAGGGTCTAAGCAAATAGCACTAAATGCCTGGAGTAAATTGGGAAAAAAGAGCACATTTAGGGAGCATGAGCAGCTTCATGCAGTCACTATTTGTGTTTCGCAGAAAATACATTCTTGTGCCCATTTTTGACGCAAGGCTGCATGTTGCACTGAGACAATAGAGCTACATGCTGTGAGTAAGTTGGCCGAAAATCCTACCCAAAGAGCTCATTTAGGGAGCGTGAGCGTCTTCTTGCACTCATTTGTGTTTTGTTGCATTCAGCACTATTTCTTATTTTAAAATGCATTCGTATGCCCCTTTTAGATGAGAGGTGGCATTTTTGTGCTAGGAAATAGCACTAGGGGCATGAATTACTTTCCTCAAATAATTATACGTAACCTTGCAAATTCTCAGGGCAATTTCTTATGATTACGCTAAGCTGAATTACCTGAGTTACTCCTACCCCTATTCCATTCCACCTCGTACCAAGCAGAGGCTTCTAGGGCATTTCCCAACAGACCCTCTACTGGAATAGCAAGACTCAGAGCTATTCTATTCAGGTCCCTTCCCAGTTGACCTTTTGATGGGATGGACCTCATCATAATTGTCAGTGTTAACCACCTTCATGAGGACATCTGGCACAAGTTCATCTTGAGAAACGTTTCTATCTAGCTTTTTAGTCAATCTGGCTCCTATATCTTTCTGAGCTTCTACTTTGATCCTGATGATGTTAGGCCAATGCCTGTACTTCACCATGCTGAGAGGTAAGGCAACCAATGTTCAACATCCACCCCATAGTATAATGTTTTATCTCCTGGCTGATGACAGTCCAGGTATACCTAGATTTCATATACACAAAGGAGTCTTTACATTGTACACTCTCCACTTAGTTTTGTTAAAAGTACAGGACTCTCTATCTTGGACCGGTTTTGGGGCCCTTTTGAGAACTCCCTCTTTATCTTTTTGTTGCTGCCCTCTTTCTCCTGTTGAGGGGTCTGACCCAATTTCTCTGGATCAGGCCAAAGGGACGTTATGAACATGTGTGCGCACCCAATCCTCAGCTATCTTACTCAGATCTGTAGGGTTAGATAACCCTGGATACACTTGAAGAACAGTCACTTAAAATGTGCTCTTTGACAATCAAATTGCCCATCATAAATTGTAATCTCATTACCTTTTATCCAGCCTTCTGGTGCCTTCACTGTGATATCCAATCAGTCTACCCAGGATTAGTGTGCATCTTTGTGGGTGTCTCTAAATGTTGTCCAATTCTGGTCAGGTGTGAGCACAAACATCTCCATTAAATCATATTTGATATGGTAATTTGAATCAGCTACGGGAGCCTCTCCCTCCTGACTACCAACACTAGCTCCCACAGAAGAGAACCCCAGTTTTGTAGACCCCCCTTGAAAATCTGGAAGCGCTCCTTATAGAAGCAAATCAACTACATATATCATCCCACATAACATAATATGTGTGTTTGTAAAGTGTTGTGCACCCAGAAGGATATCTTGGCACTGCATAACAGATGTGCATTGTTACCAAACTCAATGGTACTCATTTATCGACTTCAGAAGGATGAAAGGCTGAGTGGAGTTACCAGGATTTGACCCTGTGACCATGAGGTCAAACACAGGTCCACATAGTGGACACATTAGTCGACTAAGGCACCAGATCACAAAGCTAGACACAGTGCCCCGATGCAGATGAGTTTTGTGTGACCTCCCGGCAGATACCGCTTCATTGCTGCCACTATTGTCAGTTGGACTTAAACCCAGTCTGGCATTTTCCTCCTTTAACCCCTTCCATGCTCATGACAAGGTCAGCACTGTTGAGCTGTGCTTATGACGAGCTGATCTTGTCATGAAACTATAGTTTCAAGCATTTTCAGCACAGGAGGGGAAAACCCCTAGCAGCCAAGGTGTTAAAAGACAGTCTCTTTTTTCCAATGCCAGCTTTTTTTCTTCTGGGATAAGCTAGTTTTGCTTGCTGCTCACTTTCTGACTGCTTTTCACTTGCCTCCAGCCGGAGGAGAGCCAGGTCAGAGGAACTTATGCTGGAAGAACCATCCTCAGTGCCAGCCATTGTTTTACACACTTGGAAGTATGCTTTATGACCTACAATTCACTTTGGGACTGTTAGAATTGGTGGTCTCTGGTTGGCAGAGGTAGGTACCTTTGACCAAATAGGGTCCCTTGCTTCTAGTCTGGGTAAGGGGGATACACACTTTAGATAACCCATGCTCACCCCCATGGTAGCTTGGCACAGCTAGGCTTATCCCAAAGGCAATGTATAAAGTATTTGTATCAACACTCACAGTAACACAGTGAAAACACCAGAAATGGACACCACACCAGTTTAGAAAAATAAAGTATCTTTATCTAGACTGAACAAGAACAAAACGACAAAAATCTAACATACAAATACTTTCTTTAGAAAGGTTGTTGCATAAATAAGTTTGTAAATGGTAAATGTGACACTTTACTCTCAAAGTACCTTGGACACGTAACGCAGAACAAACAAAAGGATCGCAGAGAAGGCGATGCATCAACTCTTCCTGTGATCCGGTTGCGATGCAACAAGATGGCACCTCGATGTGTTGTGAGGATCCGGTGCAGTGTGACAAAATGGCGTCTTTGACGGGATACCACAACGTGGAGACAATGCGTGGATGCCCTACGGCCTTGCGGCATAATCAGAGGTTCCTTGAGCTGCGACAGGCCCTGCCACACGCTCTTCCGGTGATGCGACAACACCCTTGGTGGCGGCGGCATGCTTCTCCGGTGATGAGGCGGCGATCAGCGACGGGCCCTGTGACACGCTTCTCTGGTGATGCAGTGGCAAACATCGGCACCACGCTTCCTCAGTGATGCGACGGCGGCTGCTGCGGCAGCGACACACTTCTCCCTCATTGCGTTGTGCTTCCAGCTCCCAACAGCAAGGGCCTCACACAGAGTTACAGGCATCTCCTGGCCAGTCAGAACTCCTTGCAAGGAAGTTCAGGGAAGTTGGGGATGAAGTCCTTTTGTTCCCAGGACTTCAAAAAGAGGAGGCCAGCTATTCCAGGCCCTTGTACACAGCACACAGCAAAATCATTTCTTCAAGCAGGAGACACAGCACACAGCAAAGTCCCTTGGTCCTCTCCTCAGTAGAAACATCAAACTGCAGGCCAACCCAGACACACAGCAAGGGCAGTACTTCTCCTCAGTCTCTTCAGCTGTCCTCTTTGGCAACAGGTTCCTTTTGATCACAAAGTAGTCTAAAGTTCAGTGGTTTCAGCTTTCATATTTATACCCCAAAAGTCTTTGTTCTCTATGTGTGAGGGGTCCTGGACCCAGTCAAAACCAGTTCTGGGTACACCCTGTCAGTGCTCAACTTTGTGGAAGGCAGACACAGCCTATTCAGGCCCAGGTGCTACTACTCCTACGATTCCAAATTCAGATAAGCCTATTCAACCTAGTGCTAACTCACCCAGACTCCTGGAGCCACCCCAAACCCTGTCACTCTCAGACCAGACAGTTAATCCACAAACCTGCAGAGGCACACCGAAAGGTTGAACAAGAAAATAGCCACTTTCTAAAAGTGCTATTTTCAAACACAGAATTTAAAACACATCCTTCCTAAAAGATGTGTTATTAAATTCTGAGTTCCAGGATTCCAGACTCCAAGTTTCTATCTCACTCCTATGGGAAGAAATGCAGGTAAACATGTTACACAGCATTTCCCATTCTGTCCTATGGGCAAGATAGCCTTTCAATAGTGAAAAATGAAATTGGCAGTATTTCACTATCAGGACGTGTTACTCACACACTAGTACATGTCCTACCTTTCATATACACTGCACCCTGCCCAGGGGTGTGCCTAGGGCCTACCAGAGAGGTGTCCTAGATAGGCCTGGGCATAGTTTGCATAGCAGCACTACATGTAGATTCATGTGTGTACTTTGAAATACACATAGTCTGCGTAGCGTAGCTGATGACACTGTGTACTTGTCTACACTGTGAAAAAATTTCAAAATAAGTGTAAATGGCATCTTGCACAGTGCCAGTTATGATAAAATAAGTATCTCTATCTTTAAATGCTAAAGTGCATATAGTACGTTTGCAAAAGTGAAACTGAAAAATTAGCAAGCAGTGAGAGAGATGATGATTTTGGTATCCTCCCTAACCTAGGGGGAGTACCAAACAGATGCATTTAAAACAAAAAAGCACATCTTATTGAACAATTTGGTGGTGGCCCCATCCTCTTAGGACCACCCCAAGCACAGTTATTGGCAAAAAACATTCCCAACCAAAGGCCATGCATAGCATTATGGGATGAGATTAGCAGTGGGCAGTGAATATTATATAGTATTCAATAGCAAAATAATTCTACAAAGAGCTGCAGCTCAACTGCTGGTCACTAGATGTCCCTCACGAGCCAAATGCAAATGCTTGATGAAAGGGTTTCAATGGTTTTGCATTTGATTCGTGAGGGACATCTAGTAACGGCTAGTGGAACTGCAGCTTGATGTAAGAATAATTTCAAAGCTTTGCATTTGTACCAGCCCTGGCACACTAAATTTACTGGGGACCTACTGGGAAAACAAATATGCCAATCATGGATAACCAAACACGGTAAGAATTTACACAGGGAGCACTTGCACTTTGGCACTGATCAGCAGTGGCAAAGTGCCCAAAGCATCTAATGCAGCAAAAACAAAATCCAGCACAGTGTAAAAAATAAGGCGGTAGAGGCAAAAATTCATGGGAAATTATGCCAAGGATGCTAGGTCTAACAGGGACCTAAACTGAATTAGAAATTCACATTGGGACTACATTGTTCTGGAGATGATCCTGGCAAGGATAGCTTCTGTCCAGGCCCTGAGGGAATTTTCAAGATATGCCTTTCGTGGACTGATGCTCCAACTTCCATTCCCTTTCTGTGCATAGGGATTTCAGCTAGGCCAAGTTGAGAGTAGACAGGGTAGGCAGCTCCAACTCCATGTTTCCATAGACATTTAAAAAGATGCAAATATTGGAATTAGGAAAACAAACAAATGACCCAATTAGGGATTACATAACTACATATATTAATTATGTGTGGAGGTGGAGAGTAAAAATCTCCTAAAAATACTATCTTCCAGCATGGGCCAATGGAGCTGTCTTCTCCAACCCTGACAGCAGAACAGCCGACTGTCACAAGTTGCTGAGACAGTTCTTCTATTTTGCCATCTTTACCCCATGCCCACTGACTTGTGTACCCCTGATATTGACACAGGCAACTGCACACCAGTCGAAAACATAATTTACTGGATATCTTATGAAATGAGAACCAGTACCAAAGATGATGAGGTTTCTAGGCTGATGTAGCTGGGGGAGGGGACCTGGAGTTCTCCAATAGTCTCTGGTCCAGTGTAGTTGTTTTGGTTCCAAAGGCTACCACCTGATGTCCTTCCAGAGTCACTCTTTTCTCCCTGAGCACAACTGTAGAATTATAGTTCTATGTGGATGCTGGGCCCAAACTCAGTTATAAAGGCAGATGCTACCTCATTCCCAGAGCTGATAAGCTCATTGCAGTTAGGAGCTGTCAATGTCTTCATTTCCTTTGACTTGAAATGAGGACATTGGCAGATTAGTCTGGGAGGGCCACGGAGAGGTTAGCATTCTCTACCCAAAAAGGGCTCTACCGATTCAGAATGTTGCCCTTTGGGTTACAAAGTTCCCTTGCAGCTTTCAAGAGGTTGCTCAACCAGGTCCTAACCTGGCTGAAAAGCTTCAGTGAAGCTGACCTGACCAATTATTTTGTCTTTCGCTTCAGCTTGATGACCACCTCAAGCGAGTTCTTCAGGCCCTGACTATCAAGACCATTAAGAACAATATAGGGCAGAACTCTGTGGTGTATTTGGGCCAACAAGTGGGTGGACGTCACGTGTGTCCTCTCCAGTCCAAGATGGAGATCACTGAGGCTTCTTAAGCCTCACTGGATACTACCAGAGATTTTTCAAGAGCTATGGCACCATTGTTGTCCCTACTACTGACCTGAATTCCAAGACACAGACAAAGACGGTCATCTGGACAGAGATGCACCAGAAGGCATTCACACCCTAAAGGAAGCCATGTGTTCAACACCAGTACTTGAGGCACCTGACTACAATAAAGAATTTCTTGTGCAGACAGATGTTCAGAGCATGGTATTAGAGCTGTCCTTTCACATTTATATGATGAGGACTTTTCAAGACACAGACCCCTAGGATGGCAGATGCCAACTATTAAGGTGGTGTATTTCCCTACAAGGTATGCACTTCCTGGTGGAGCATCACTCTGGGTCTGACCATGCCAATCCTGGTGATTTTCCAGGTTATTCCACTTTGCTGATGAGGACTCCTATGGCGGTGGGTAGTTGTGCCTGTCTTCAGCTGGGGTGGACACATGTTGAAAATCTTAATCTTTTGCTTGGTGTATCCCTAAACTGCTTATGCTAGTTGTAGAACTCTTGCACTTTACCCCAGCTAACCAGTTTTAAAGTGAGGCTGCTCCCACCTTTTACCTTGATGAAATTGTCATAACCCTTATTGACATATTTAACTTGTTTATAAGTCCCTAGTATATCATCAACAAAATGAACTCAGGGCATAGAAGTTAAATGTCAGTAGTGGACTGCAGCACCAACTGTGCCATCAAGTACTGTGACAGTGTAACCATGACTCTAGTCCTGCCATGTTTGTTGTAGTAGAGTAGTTTAAAAACTGCAAATTTGACATATCATAAAAACATCTTTTGATGGGTCTAAACCTTGCTTTTAAATATACATTTCATGCATAAGTAGGCCTTACTGCCCATGATGCATGTTGCATGGTATCCAAAGGCATGACATGGAAAATTATAATGTTTACCAGGTCCTTACAGTGAAAAGACCCCAAAAACTATTTTCACAGTAGCAGGGTTAGATGATCCATAGGAAAGAAGAGAGATACAATATAAAAAGTAATAATAGTATCTACATTGAGGAAGAAAAAAAACAAACATTCTTTGTCTTTTTGAAATATTTATTAAAAGCCTAATTCACTGTCAAAGTTGGATTTGTAATATATATTTTGGAAAAGGTACTTTTAAAAATGTACCTTTTTCCTTACCAATACCTTTGGAGGCCCATTTTCAAAAGTTTAAGATGTCACCCAATAGCGGATTAGCCCCCTTAATAATGCATGAACTTCCTCCCAGAGCTGAGACAGAGCTCTTGGGTATTGGGAGGTTTTCTGTCCCTCTGGGAAGATGACCTTGTGTGCTGTACCCAGAATTGTAATTAACTTCAGAAAGACTTAAACTGTCATTGGCACATGATAGCTAAAACGTGACCAGTGCCCTTCTGTATTCCTCCAGTCAGTCAGGGACCAATCCTAGTGAGAGAGGAGATACCCCCAGAACTGGTTTATTTTTTTCACAGAGGAGGACTTTCTCATTTCTCCAGTCGCACCAATGGGGTGGGCACACATGCTTTGCACAAGTGAAGAAGAGTTTCATCATATTTGATTTTGGCGCAAAGGAGCACTGTGGCAAGTGAGAGCTGAAACATGACCAGGGCCCTTCTTTATTCCTCCAGTCTGTCAGGGACCAATCCTAGTGATAGAGGAGATACCTCCAGAACTGGTTTATTTTAACCACAGAGGAGGGCCTGCTCATTTCTCCAATCGCACCAATGGGGTGGGCACACACTCTTTGCACAAGTGAAGAAGAGTTTCATCATATTTGGTTTAGGTGCAGAGGAGCACTATGGGATTGTCTGTGGTAGGGAATCTAGGAGTTGTTGCAAAAGTGTATAGGGTTAGCCCAGGAAACTCTTGTGCCATTGGTTAGGGAGGGGCCACGAGTCATGTCTAACCACAGGCCAGCTCCAGGCATAAATGTGGTACCTGCAGTACATCCTTAGAGCACTTTCTCAGCCTGTGGAAGATGAGGAAAAGACTGGACCTGCCATCTGTGACCTGAGACAAATGTAGAAGACTGGACCTGATCTCCATTTTATAACCAGGACAAATAAGTGGGCCCCAATGGTCATCAGGCTGACCTCCTTTTCAAGCTAAAAGGACACAGTAATCTACAAGAAGCATCTCGCTTTTCACTGCCCACGTTTGATGGATCATCCTGAAACTTGCAAAGTTATGGTTACGTCGGACTTTCCATTGAAAAGTTTTTTTTGTTTTGTTCATACCTTTGGCACTGTGCAGCAGACATGTAGTAAACTCCATGGTCATTTTCCTGCAGATTCAACAGCAGAGACCACAAAATAGGGTGATTTGAAAAGGGAAAATTCTCATTCCTCAATATGGAAATAATGGCTGAATGGAATTAAAACAAACCTGGCACTTTAACAGAATTTTACTCAAGGAAGTACTTGGGATTTTGAGAAAATGGCATTTAAGATGGTTCAGTCTAGATATGAAGAAGTTACATTTTTGAAATTTCTGAAATTGCTAATCAAATAAAAAAATTAAGGCACCCTATAGGACTATGGGCTTTTTTCCCCGCCATATATTGTACAACCGCAGGATTATACATTTAGCAGCAGATTCTTGAGTTGGCCACACTTTAAACATCATAAAATGCATTCTTTTTCATTATCAAACCTGGTGCAAAAAAGCATAAAGTGGGGTAGGTGGACCTATCCTGATCCCTGGGTCCATATAATGTGTACCAAAGGGTTCCCCCACAACAAACAGCTATAGAAACAAAAGAAAACAGGCATTGTCAAGCACTCTCACAAAATATGTAGAATTATTGTCATCAATCACAAGTTTTAAGATTAACGTTCATTGACAGGAAATGGACTTCCAAAGTACGGATCCAGACCAAGCGTTAGACTTCAAATCTTTATTTCATAAACATTAAAAATATTTCCAGTCTTGTCCTGTCGACACGTGCTTCGTCTAATGGAGACTTTTTCAAGGCTGGAAGTATAAAAAAGCTAAAATCAATATTTACACAATATTCACTATACATATACAACATCATGGAAAAGTATATACAAAGAAGTCTAACAAAAACATGTGTTGTCTGAAGGTGTATCACACCTCATAGAGAAACCACAAGAAAAAGAAAAGATCAGTAGGCATGTATAATGAATATTGACACTAAGGTTTATATTACGGTTTGGTTAACCTTTACAAGATGGCCGCCATGATTTACAGAGGTTTTTCAGAAGGGACCCTTTTCACTGCACGATTTATACGTGGCCTTCCTGTATAAGCCACGCCCCACGCTTTCCGTTTAAAAACTGGTGCGAGATAATGCCACAGGTAGCTGACAGCAGTGGAGGTATCTAGGTGACGCTGCGCTAAACGAGGTGAGGTCTAGGACGAATTGACGAATCTTCTGATATTTTAAAGCAACATACCGTTTGACTAAGTTGCTTTTTTGTACTACTTTGATGGTCCGAACTCCCTAGCGTTCACACGTGGACATTTTAAAGTTTTCCCCATAATGGGAACTTGCCCTTCTCACCAACCCGGTTTATTTATAACTTGAACCACGAGGGTTTGTTTGCTTTTGCCCTTTGTGTTAATGGACTGCGTTATGGGCTGTAATCCCAACGCACTAGAGTCTGTCGTTCCTGGCTTGCGGGGTGGGCACATTGCTTCATTTATATATGAAGACATTCTGACTTATATGTGTTTGTGATTACTATTTGTCTGTGATAATGTACAGACCTTCCCATTATTTACATCTAGAACAAACATACGCTTTATTTCTTTTTATCATTTAGTGACTCATCATGGTCATCGCTCAAACCTAAGAAAAGACGATTCCACCTCCACGCAGCAAGATTTGTGAATTTACTAAGTGAATTGATATATGTGGTGACTTTTTGCCCCTTGTTACCTTGTTTTGTGTTATTAGTTAGATTCCATTTTTCGTTTGCTAGGCATAGGATCTATTGTATCTACTGATTGTATTATTCTGAGTGTAGAGTTGTAGTTTATATTCTTGACTCTGAACCATTGCACAAGTGTGAAATGTATGGCCTTGGTTCTCCATCAGGATACTTGTATTTAGATACCTTTTAGGCGAATAATTATGTCTTAGTTTTAAACATTTACAGCCTGTTGAGTATCTAATATGTATATAGACTTTTCCTTATTATGGCATCTTACAATCTTTTGCCCTTACTCTTAGGTCTATCTTCTTTTACTCTGAACAATTACTCTGGACATCGCTCTATGCTCCTTATGAATTTATACTAGTGAACAAGTTTATAAGGATTGTGTCCCCCTGATATATCTTTTTCGGTATGTCTCTTATTATTATTATGTTATCTTACAATAGAGGTTTTATTTTATTCCTAATTCCATACAAAATCGGTGTTTTTCATAATTCCTTAGGACTCATATTACCGGTGTGACCTTAGAACTCGGTTTCATCTCAATTAGATAACAAGATCCGTGGTGTTTAATATCAGTGCACTATCTCCGTCTTCTTAGGTATGTTTATTTTCATTTTTATTTAAGAATTTGTGAGGCATGATCTGACACTATAGGGACATGATGCTCCAATCCTATGTGCTACTAGATCCAGTACCTTTGAATTATCCTTTATAACATGATTATGTTATTTTGTCAACTATATTCTCAAATTCATGCTTAAACGTGTAAGTTCATTGATGATACTGTTTCCATATTATGAATATATGTTATTCACTGGCCTAATGCTATAAGTGAAATAGGAGGATATATGAAAATAATTGTAAACATCAACTAATTCTGTTATAGTATTATAATAAGGAGAATTTTATGTTTGGATATTCACATGCCTACTGATCTTTTCTTTTTCTTGTGGTTTCTCTATGAGGTGTGATACACCTTCAGACAACACATGTTTTTGTTAGACTTCTTTGTTTATACTTTTCCATGATGTTGTATATGTATAGTGAATATTGTGTAAATATTGATTTTAGCTTTTTTATACTTCCAGCCTTGAAAAAGTCTCCATGAGACGAAACACGTGTCGGCATGACAAGACTGGAAATATTTTTAATGTTTATGAAATAAAGATTTGAAGTCTAACACTTGGTCTGGATCCGTACTTTGGAAGTCCATTTCCTGTCAATGAACGTTAATCTTAAAACTTGTGATTGATGACAATAATTCTACATATTTTATGAGAGTGCTTGACAATGCCTGTTTTCTTTCTGGTACTTAATATTAGCAAAAACTTTTTTTGCTAATTCAACACTCCTGGTGCTGGGTGTCTGACAGGACAACAGAGCACCTCAAATAAAGAATAGTATATAATTTACATTACACGTATACGTGCTTAGAGAATTGTATTGCTTATATGTGCGGACGCTTTCTCATCTTGAGAAACACTACCACCACAATCCCGTATTGCATTTTGTTAAGTGAGTCCCTGCACTTTTGTGATGCTTTCGCTCTTGACGTGTAGCTGGCCTAATACTCCCTTGCATCAATACTGATTATCATTTGTTACATCAAACATGGCTATGTTTGAAGATGATAGGGATAAAATGTTTAATGAGAGATTCCAAAATCAAGAGATCCAGAATAGACCAAAGGTTACAGTAGAAGAGAAACTACATAATATAAAACAACTATTCCTCAAATTAGAACGTTTACGCAAGTCAGAACTCTCCCATTGGTGGGACTTAACCACTCTCAAAAAATACATCGAGATCAAACAGATCCCCAGAGGGTTGATGGTTATTATCTTTCCCACCTTTGAGGATTTGGATCCTGATCTCCTTGGAGAATGGGAAAATTTAATTGCAGGCTCATCATTTGGCATGATGGACATTTTAATCCGTCATGCAGAAAGAAAAAGGGAGAAACTCTTGAAGGAAATAGAAAAAATAGAAGGTGAAATAAGTGCCCTCAATTTGGGTGATGTTGCTGAAAAAAACTATAAGATACTAAAAGAGGTCCTCAGCTCTCACCAAAACTATAGAAGAGATAAAAAGATCAGAAAACTAAAACGTGACGAACTTGATTACAAAAATGAAAGAGTTTTTACTTTTGCCAAAAGATTTGACGAAACCAAACCCAGATCAGGGACCTCAACATTGAATGAACCAAGAACAGATAAGACAGTCTCTGTTAGTGGATCAGAAATGTCAAGCATTAACAGTGATTTTACAGAAATCAGTGACAGGAGAAGTGAATCCTCTTCAGTGGCAGGTCCTTCGAAAAGCCCTATCCCAGGTTCATCTTTTTTAACACAACTAGAACGATACTGGAAGGGAATTCAGGCGGGCTTCAATCGCAAAACCCAGCCAGAAAGAGAACAAGGAGGGGGGGGCCAGAAACATAGAAGGGGACCCAACTTAAAGAGTAACCAGGTCAGTCTCACGACAACAGAGAAAGTAAAAGCACAGGACAACAACATTAGTGTTTTGACCCCATGTAACAATGTCTTGACTACTTGTACCGAAACAATCAACTGTGATATCGGAATTGACTTGCAAAGTGTAAACAATGATGTGTCTGTTATTAACCTGTCTAAAATTGAATTGAAAGCAAGTGAAGTAAGTTTACTTAAGAAAGGATTACGTTTTTGTCCTATGAACAAAGCTGACTTTACTCTTGTACACATCGATCTTTACAAATTTGTAAGGAAACTTAAACTAAAAAAGTTTTTTGATCTAAATAAAAGACCGAAAGAAATTCCTGTCTATATTGTATGTGAAAGTGGGAGAAGTATTCAAGATATCAATGAAGTACAAATGCTCCTTGATATGGACGATGAATTGGAGGAAACTCCTACTGTGAGTAGTGTCATGTCAGACTTGGGAATAGAAAGTAATATTTACACAGACAGTGGCCTTAGAAACAAATCCACCTTTTCTCCAATAACACCATCTGATACCCTCATTGACTGTTTTTATAAAACAGTCACAGATGAATTATATAAACTTGAAGACAAGACCCTTGGCCGACCTTTAGGATTGAAAGACAATCTTAATGTGAGTGAGAGGAATGCCCTAAAAGACCTCAAAGCTAGAAAGAATGTGATAATAAAGGAGGCGGACAAGGGAGGGAATATAGTCATGCTCAATATTGATGACTATATTGGAGAGATTAATCGCCAGCTTTGTGACACCAATTCATACATCAAACTTGGGTTCAATCCCATGAACTCTACGATAACTAACCTTGGTAAAAAACTTAAATATTGGCATAGTGAAGGTTTACTGTCGGATCTTGAATTTAGATATCTTAATGTTCCCAACCCAAAAGCTGCATACATCTATGTATTACCTAAAATACATAAGTGCATTACATCTCCTCCTGGCAGACCCATTATTTCTGGGATTGGAGGGCCAATAGAGAAAATCTCTGAGTTTATTGACATAACCCTACAACCGATCGTACGGAACATTCCTTCATTTCTGGAAGATACCAAGGATCTTCTTTGTAAATTAGAAGATCTTGAATGGATACCAACTTTCAAACTAGTAACACTAGACGTATGCGCCTTGTATACGAGTATACCCTTGGAAAAGGGAATGGATGCTCTCACTTATTTCCTATCCAAGAGAGACGCCACACTCTATGATCATACCACAATGATCATTAACTTAACTAGATTTGCCCTAAACAACAACTTTTTTAAACACATGGATGATTGGTATCAGCAACACTCGGGAGTAGCCATGGGGGCCAAATTTTCCCCCTCTTTTGCGAACCTCTATATGGCGTTCTTTGAAGAACACCATATCTGGAAGAAAGGTCCCCCTACTTTAACAGAGCACATTGTTTACTGGGGTCGATTTATCGATGATGTTTTTATGATCTGGGCGGGAGGAGATGATTTACTTATTGATCTCATGAACTATTTAAACCAAAATGAGTATAATCTCACCTTCACCTTTGAATCTAGCACCAAAAGTATTTCATTTTTGGACGTCACGCTATTTATATCTGAGAACAGAATTGAATCAAAACTATATAGAAAGAGTACATCCTGCAACTAAATTCTCCATGCGAGTAGTGCACATCCGGCTTCACAAATTGGAGCTATCCCGTATGGAGAAATGACTAGATTGCGATGCAATTGCAGTACAGAGAATGATTTTGTAAGAGAGATAGATATCCTAAAAAGCAGGTTCCTGATGAGAGGCTATGACAACAAAACACTAGAAACGGCACATAATAAAATTCAGAAAGTTTCCAGAAAAACCACGCTCAGAAGGAAACAGAAAGATTCTAACACAGAGGCTAATAACAAGTTGGCCCTTATAACCCAATACAGTGCCAACAGCACACAGATCTATAATGCCATTAGAAAACATTGGCATTTACTCCAACTAGATAAAGATCTAGAAACATATGTTGGCAAAAAACCTCGTGTTATATATAAAAAAGGCAGAACTCTGAAGAGTTTACTTAGTCCTTCCATTATAAAGAACCCGGGTCACAACAATTATGTGATTGATGGTATTAAAAAATGGATGCCTATCAAACCGTGTGGTTCTTATAGATGCACTCTATGTAACATGTGTCATTTTGCATTGGATAAGAAAAAGACCTTCTCCTACAATACCAAACAAGTACACCACATAAATCATTTCATTAACTGTAATTCCAAGCTGGTGGTATACTGTATTATTTGTTATTGTGGATTGATTTACGTGGGAAGCACGATTCGCCCAATAAAAGAACGACTACAGGAACATGTTAGAGCCATTCGCAATAACAATGCCAAATATCCCCTAGCAGCTAATTATAACAAAGAACATTCAGGTCTGAAAGTACTTGGTATCCATTTCCATGGAATAGACATGATCAGACCTGATCCAAGAGGGGGAGACAATACACTGGCTCTACGTAAGCTTGAATCCAAATGGTTGATTAAGCTTCGTGCAGTTGATCAGGGACTGAATACTGATAGAGAACTACATGTGTTTCTCAAAGAATAATGGCATTATGTGTGTCGCTTGAGACTTATCCATCATCTTGTAGCAATTCAAGTTATAATGATATTGTGACTACATACAATCTGTACATCTTGAATCAGTACATCATTAACTTGATATTGTGTTTATTCTTCATTTTTCTGTATACTTATGTCATTTGAGGAATTTTAGTGGGTTGCGGTACACTATAGAACAATTATCCATGCAATTCACTGTTCACTAATTATTTTGAGTTATTATGAAATGTTGATAGGATTTCCCAAATGAATATATTGTATAAAATTGTTCAGGATATACAAAAATTCTTTTTGTTTATTGATAATGTCGTATTGTACAATTGAGAATCACTTTAACTACCCCATATTCCTAAATACTTATGGAGTATTCGTTCAAACTGAGGGTTGCTGTTATACTTAGCAATACAATCTGTGCACTGTAGTCCCGTAATTTGCCCGTTCTTCAGACACCTATTACAAGATGTCTGCCACTATTGAACGGTTGATGTGTGTTCATGATGTCATGAATACCAGTCTATAATTCTGGGCACATTCATGGTAAACGAACTTTATTCGGGAATTTTAAAACGCTTAAGTGGCTAGAATATTTCTGTGCCAATGATCGGGTTTTCCCGAATATGGAGGGTAATGTAGTGTTTCTTTTTTGTTTTCACTTCCGTAATTTATACTGACCCCGACAATTGACTGTGACGGCCTCTATAAATTTCATTATTATGTTTTGGGATACTAAAATCTTTCATCTATAATGAATATTGACACTAAGGTTTATATTACAGTTTGGTTAACCTTTACAAGATGGCCGCCATGATTTACGGAGGTTTTTCAGAAGGGACCCTTTTCACTGCACGATTTATACGTGGCCTTCCTGTATAAGCCACGCCCCCCGCTTTCCGTTTAAAAACTGGCGCGAGATAATGCCACAGGTAGCTGACAGCAGTGGAGGTGTCTAGGCGACGCCGCGCTAAACAAGGTGAGGTCTAGGACGAATTGACGAATCTTCTGATATTTTAAAGCAACCTACCGTTTGACTAAGTTGCTTTTTTGTACTACTTTGATGGTCCTAACTCCCTAGCGTTCACACGTGGACATTTTAAAGTTTTCCCCATAATGGGAACTTGCCCTTCTCACCAACCCGGTTTATTTATAACTTGAACCACGAGGGTTTGTTTGCTTTTGCCCTTTGTGTTAATGGACTGCGTTATGGGCTGTAATCCCAACGCACTAGAGTCTGTCGTTTCTGGCTTGCGGGGTGGGCACATTGCTTCATTTATATATGAAGACATTCTGACTTATATGTGTTTGTGATTACTATTTGTCTGTGATAATGTACAGACCTTCCCATTATTTACATCTAGAACAAACCATACGCTTTATTTCTTTTTATCATTTAGTGACTTATCATGGTCATCGCTCAAACCTAAGAAAAGGCGATTCCACCTCCACGCAGCAAGATTTGTGAATTTACTAAGTGAGTTGATATATGTGGTGACTTTTTGCCCCTTGTAACCTTGTTTTGTGTTATCAGTTAGATTCCATTTTCCGTTTGCTAGGCATAGGATCTATTGTATCTACTAATTGTATTATTCTGAGTGTAGAGTTGTAGTTTATATTCTTGACTCTGAACTATTGCACAAGTGTGAAATGTATGGCCTTGGTTCTCCATCAGGATACTTGTATTTAGATACCTTTTAGGCGAATAATTATGTCTTAGTTTTAAACATTTACAGCCTGTTGAGTATCTAATATGTATATAGACTTTTCCTTATTATGGCATCTTACAATCTTTTGCCCTTACTCTTAGGTCTATCTTCTTTTACTCTGAACAATTACTCTGGACATCGCTCTATGCTCCTTATGAATTTATACTAGTGAACAAGATTATAAGGATTGTGTCCCCCTGATATATCTTTTTCGGTATGTCTCTTATTATTATTATGTTATCTTACAATAGAGGTTTTATTTTATTCCTAATTCCATACAAAATCAGTGTTTTTCATAATTCCTTAGGACTCATATTACCGGTGTGACCTTAGAACTCGGTTTCATCTGCATTAGATAACAAGATCCGTGGTGTTTAATATCAGTGCACTATCTCCGTCTTCTTGGGTATGTTTATTTTTATTTTTATTTAATAATTTATGAGGCATAATCTGACACTATAGGGACATGATGCTCCAATCCTATGTGCTACTACATCCAGTACCTTTGAATTATCCTTTATAACATGATTATGTTATTTTGACAACTATATTCTCAAATTCATGCTTAAACGTGTAAGTTAATTGATGATACTGTTTCCATATTATGAATATATGTTATTCACTGGCCTAATGCTATAAGTGAAATAGGAGGATATATGAAAATAATTGTGAACATCAACTAATTCTGTTATAGTATTATAATAAGGAGAATTTTATGTTTGGATATTCACATGCCTACTGATCTTTTCTTTTTCTTGTGGTTTCTCTATGAGGTGTGATACACCTTCAGACAACACATGTTTTTGTTAGACTTCTTTGTATATACTTTTCCATGATGTTGTATATGTATAGTGAATATTGTGTAAATATTGATTTTAGCTTTTTTATACTTCCAGCCTTGAAAAAGTCTCCATGAGACGAAACACGTGTCGGCAGGACAAGACTGGAAATATTTTTAATGTTTATGAAATAAAGATTTGAAGTCTAACGCTTGGTCTGGATCCGTACTTTGGAAGTCCATTTCCTGTCAATGAACGTTAATCTTAAAACTTGTGATTGATGACAATAATTCTACATATTTTGTGAGAGTGCTTGACAATGCCTGTTTTCTTTCTGGTACTTAATATTAGCAAAAACTTGTTTTGCTAATTCAACACTCCTGGTGGTGGGTGTCTGACAGGACAACAGAGAACCTCAAATAAAGAATAGTATATAATTTACATTACACGTATACGTGCTTAGATAATTGTATTGCTTATATGTGCGGACGCTTTCTCATCTTGAGAAACACTACCACCACAATCCCGTATTGCAGCTATAGAAACAATACAATGCTCTATGTGTGAATTCTGGGCCCACCTGGAGCTCTAAAATTAATGAATCCAGCATAGAATTTGTGAATTCTAGATAGTACTGCTGTGCTTGGCCAACGGTCACAAGTAGGACTTGGGGACCCACAGCATGATAGGAGCAATACCTGACTGTATCTGTTGATAACTGTATACATCATGGATTGGCCACCCGTGAAGGTTTGAGCATATGGTCTGGCCAGGCATCAGGTCCTGTGGCCATTCGCCTTATGCACATGGTTAACTGCATGCAGATGGTTGGGTACATGATCTGGAGTGCAACCCCTGTGATCAACCCCACAGCTGTAGGCCATGTTAGAAATTGGGTCTCTAGATGTCAAAGGTATGCAACCTGTCCAAGTAGGGACCACAGTCCTAGTCAGGGTAAGTCACAACATTACCTAGATTATCCTTTACTCACTCACTAGTAGCTTGCCACAGAGCGCAAGGCTTAACTTAGAAGGCAATGAGAAAAATATTTGTGCAATAACACATACAGTAACACAGTGAAAACACCACAAAATGACTCCACCACATTTCTGAAGAATAAAGCATGTTTTTTTGAATGAAACAAGACCAAAACAACAAAAAGCCAATGTATTGAAGAAATAAATGCAGTAAAGTGCTGAGAAGCTAGTGGCACTTAAAAAGGTTACTTTAGGTCGCTCTGGAGCGGGGCATAGTTGAAGTTCAGGCCAACTGCGATGGAGAGCTGTCCAACTACAGTATTCATGCAGGCCCCAGTGACCAAAGTACCTTTACTGGTCACAAGCAGTAAGATGTGTCAATCTTCACACAGTGTGTGAAATGAGTCAGTTCCGAAGACGGGTGCTAGAGTCTAGGTGCACTGAGCGATGCTCTGGTTTCTGCCACACGGTTCAGGACAAGCATCTCACCAAGTAGCAGCGATACACTGGCCAATGCGTCGATCTATGGAGGCAAAGCGCTGGTTCCAAAGCAATGCCCTGATTTTAATCCTGCAACCGGGTCAATGTTCTAGTTGTGTCACGAGCAGACAGGAGATGTGTTGAAATCTGTAATGCAAACACCAGGGCTACGTCCAGTGAGTCAGGCACACTAGTAGATGTACACACTTTTTTTTTTATTGTTTATTGGGGATTTATAGAGCGCATGGCTGCCCGTGAGCGTCCCAGCGCTAACTGAAATCCAGAGGTAGGGTCAGGCGGGGTCAGGAAGAGGTCAGGGGAACAGCAATGTCTTCAAGGATTTACGGAATGACAGGAGATTAGGTTGGGCCCGAAGGTCCGGTGGGAGAGTGTTCCACATCTTAGATGCCTGATATGAGAACCGCCGACCTCCAAAGCGTGTTCTCTTGATCCTGGGCATTTGGGTCAGATGGGCGTTGGTTGAGCGGAGGGTTCTGTTTGTGGTAAAGGATGTCACAAGATCTTTAAGGACTGGATGGGCTTTTCCATGCAGGATGCTGTGAGTTAGGCACATGGCCTTGAACTGCACCCTTTGCTCCACCGGGAGCCAATGGAGTTCTTTGAGTGCAGGTTTGGCAGAGCAGCGTTTTTTTGTGCCTGTGAGGATTCGGGCGGCCGCATTTTGCACCACCTGTAGCCTTGAGATGACTTTTTTTGGTGAACCGAGGTATAAGGCGTTGCCGTAGTCAAGTCTTGACAGTATAAGACCCTGTATAAGTAGTTTTCTTGACTGAAGCGGCAGCAATGGGAGGATCTTACGGATGGAACGTAGTAGGCCAAAGCATGTGACTGCGGTTTTTCTGGCCTGCGTGTTGAGGGTTAGTTTGTCATCCAGCCAGATCCCTAAGCTTTTAATGTCAGTTTTGGGGATTGGTGGTGGACCCATGCTGGGAGGCCATAGAGACTCCGGGCGGAAGTGGGACTGGTTGCCCAATACCATTAGCTCAGTTTTGTCCCCGTTGAGCTTTAAGTGGGAATCGCTCATCCAGCTGACTATATCCCCCAGGCAGGAGTACAGATCGATGGTAGGGAGTTCTGACTGGCTGAGGGAGACGACCAGCTGAGTGTTGTCCGCGTAGGTCCAGAGTTTGATGCCATAAGGGATGACGATTTGTTCAAGAGGTGCCATGTATACGTTGAAGAGTGTAGGGTTCAATGAAGAGCCCTGAGGCACTCCGCAACGTATCAGGGTTTCCCTGGAGATGCAGTCTCCCTCCGCCACCTGAAAGGAGCGGTTGTGGAGGAAGGATTTTAGCCAGCCGAGGGCCGTCCCAGTGATGCCAAGGTTTCCCAGGCGTTGGGCCAGGATGCTGTGGTTGACGGTGTCTAATGCTGCGCTGAGGTCCAGGAGGATCACTGCCACTGATCCTCCTGCGTCGATGATCTTCCTAGCTTCTTCGACGACCGCTACCATCTCTGTTTCTGTACCCTGGCCCGGGCGGAAACCAGTTTGGGAGGTTTTGAGCAGCTCATTGGACTCCAGGTAATGAGAAAGCTGGGAGTTGATATATTTTTCCGCCAGTTTGCTAATGCCGGGGAGGAGTGATATCGGCCTGAAGTTAGCCAGGTTGTCCGGGTCAAGGTTTTTTTTTTTTATAAGTGCCTTCACCACCGCTTTTTTCCAACTTGTGGGGACAGTTCCGGATTCAATGGAGGCGTTTAATAAGTTGGTCATAGGTGGTAGGATGTTCGGGGCGACCTGCTTCAGATGTCTCACTGGAGCTGGGTCATGCGGCGATCCGCTTTTGAGGGCTTCTAGTATGGAACCAAGGGTTTCCACGTTAATGGGGAGGAACTTGCTTAGCTCAGTGTCTCCGTTCTGGCGCTGGAAGGAGAGAGGGAGGGAGGGATCCATAGGGGAAAGAGACGGAAGTTGTTTGAGGATTTTTTGTATTTTTGAGTCAAAGAAATTGGCTAACTCGTTACAGTGTTCGTTCGAGGGGTCGCGTGCAGCTGGGGGTGTAGGGGTTTTTAGAAGCTTTTTCGTAATGAGAAACGTCTCTCTCGACGAACTTGCTGCCTTGCTAATTTTTTCATTGAAGAAGGAGATTTGCGAGTTTTTTAGAGTCTTTTTATAATTAAGAATCGTCAGTCTGTAATTGTTTTTACTGATGGGATCGAAGTATTTCCTCCATACTCTTTCTGCTCTCTTGCAGATTTTCTTTAGGAGACGTATCTCCTGGGTAAACCACGGTGAAGTAGCTTTTGTCCTCGGTTTGCGATGAGGTTTTTTGGGGAGAGCTATGTCTAGAGAATTGGTGACCCAGGATGAGAATTCAATGTCAGCAAGGTCAGGGCTTGGGCTAAGGGTTGGGATTGTATCCTTGAGGGCTTCGTTCCATTTATCATAGTCTAATTTCGCCCAGGGACGAGATGGTCTGCCAGGTACTTGGATTATCGGCGGATTGGGCTGAATGCGCCAGCTAAAGGGGATGAGTAGGTGGTCAGGCCACGGCACAGGGATAGGAGACCCGGTCACAAGGTCAGGGAAATTGCAAAATATGGGATCAAGCAGGGGCCCCCGGTTGTGAGTAGGGAGGGAGTTCTGTAGGTGCAGTTGATGGACTGCCAGATCTTGGATCAGTTCTGTGGCAATATTGTAATTGCTGTCTTCTATAGTCCCCTAAAATAAGGAAGTTGGGCCGAGCGCTAGACGTGGTCAAAGAGCATTCTAGGAGGGAGTCATGGAATTGTCCCATGGTGCCAGGAGGGCGATAAATAAGGAATCCGGACAGAGAGGTGCAAGGGGTGATTTGCATGGTAAAGTAGACGTTTTCACAGTCCAACAGAGGGCTATCAAGGAATCGGCATGGAATTGATTGCTTGAAAATGACAGCAATACCTCTTCCTCTGCCCTTGGGACGGTTGACGTGTTGGATACAGAATCCTGGGGGAAGGGCTTGGACTATGTCGGCGTCTGAATCAGGCGTAAGCCACGTTTCTGTGAGGAACAGGATTTCTAAGTTAAGATCCTCAATGAGCATATTTATTTCAAGGGCGTGTTTGGGCAGTGATCTGCAGTTTATCAGTGCCATGTTTATGGTCGTCTGGGTGGGGTAGTTATTGGTAGAGGGGGTGTATTTGAAGGAGCAGTGCGGACAATGGGTGAGAACAGGTCTGTTGAGATGGCGTAGGGCATCCCCTGAGTAAGTTGACCTTTCCTCAGTCCTCTTGCCTGGCTCCTGGAGTGTACTGGCGCGGACGGGCGCAGACGGGCTTGCCTTACGCGCACCATCGTCGCGCCCGCTGCGCTCGTACGCTGCGCGTCCTGGGAGTGCACATGATAAGTAGGTAACTGCTGGTGGGGGGCGTGGCCTCACAGCAGTGGGCATGTCCCTGTAAGGTTGGTAATGGCGGCAAAGAATTCACGGAGCCCTGTGACAGCGCTAGAATCCGCTGTTTTGGGTTTCAGGTGAGTATCAATTAAGATCTGTGTTCAAGGAAGAACTTGTCAAGTTTTAAAAACACACAAGAATAACAGTTTTAAAAAGAATGACAGAGGTCTCCCGGCTTCCGCCTCAGGAGTAGGTAGGATTGTCAGTTCTTTGATTTCCCTGACTCTGAAGCAACCGGAGGCAAGCCAACAAACCCGTGGAAATCACAGAAAGCAGAGTCCAGTTCTCCTTCAGCAGAGTCAGAGAGCAGCAGGCAGCAGTTCCCCAAACAGAAAGCAGTTCTTCCATGTCAGCAGTTTAGTTGAGTCCATTGAACAGCATAGCAGTTCTCCTGACAGAGGTTCCGGTGTAGACGCAGAAGCATCAGAGTTGGTGGGGTCAGAGCCTCTGTAGTTAAGCACAAATATGTCTTTGAAGTGGGGGAGATTTCAAAGAATGTCTTAGAATTGTACTGATATCCCTTTCAACCCAGTCCTGTCTGCCAGGCTATCTATCAGGGGTAATTAGTAATGTGTGTGGGATCAGGCGACTACCATTTGAAGTGTAAGTGTGAACCCCTTCTTGCCTTCCTGATCGGGAAGGGCCATCAGAATTCAAATGTATGTACATGGGTACTCCGCCACACCTAGCTGTCTTGTGTTTGTGGCTGTTTGGAGGGAATGCACAAAGTGTTTCTGTAACCCAGCACAGATGCATATTAGAGACAGGTTGCAAGGCACACAGAGCAGTAAGAGCATCAAAATGTCCACTTTCTAAAAGTGGTATTTCTGAAGTAGCAATGTTAAATCCAACGTTACCAGTAAAGAGTATTTATCATTACCATTCCAAAGATATGAAAAAATATGCAGCTACTTCTTTCTATCCAGGAATGTGAGATGAAGGTATTTTAAGGAATTCCCAATGTTAGCCTATAAGAGGAGCAGGCTTCACAGCAGTGACAACCACATTTAGCTATTGTCACTACCAGGACCTGCAAAACGTAAAAGTGCATGTCCTACTTGTTAGATATACAACACCCTGCCCTATAAGTTTCCTAGGGCCTACCTTTGGGTTGACGTATGTGTAATAAATGGAGAGTTTAAGGCTTGGCAAGTAGTTTAAAATGCCAAGTCCGTGTAGGAGTAAACTGCACATGCAGGCCTTGAAGTGGCAGGCCAGAGACATGGTTAGAGGGCTTCTTATGTGTGTGGCACAAGTAGTGCTGTAGACCCACGAGCAGCATTTCATTTACAGGCCCTGGACACATGTAGTACACATTTCTAGGTACTGATAAGTAAATTAAATATGCCAATTGATGCCAATTGGTGTTTGCCAATGTTATGATGCTTTAGGGAGAGAGCATGTGTACTTTAGCACTGGTTAGCAGTGATTAAGCTTCAACACCCAGACAGCCCAAACAGATAGCAACACAACAGACCCTCCACACACCATCGACCACGTCCCCTTGCTAGCCTGGACCGGCGTGAGCGTCTATGACACCATCAAGACCATGAGCACAATCCACTCCGGCCCTCCGTCAGACCTACTCCCGCACCACGTCTTCAGCAAAGCAAGCAGCTCCATCGCACTCCACCTACGGAACATCATCAATCTCTCCCTTGAGACCGCAATCTTCCCAGAAAGCTGGAAACACGCCGAGATCATAAATCACCCTACTCAAAAAACCCAAGGCAGACCCAAGAGACCTCAAGAACTTCTGACCCATCTTTCTGCTCCCCTTTCCGGTCAAGGTCTTCGAGAAAATCGTTAACAGACAGCTAACCCGATACCTTAAACAGAACAGAATCCTGGACCCTTCCCAGTCAGGGTTCCGCAGGAACCACAGCACCGAGACCACCCTCATCGCTGCCACCGACAACATCAGGACCCTGCTAGACAACGGGGAAACTGCTGCACTCATCCTCCTAGACCTCTCCGCCGCCTTCGACACCGTCTGCCACCTCACAATATGCGCACGCCTCCATGCCACAGGGATCCGAGACACAGCTCTGGAATAGACCACCTCCTTCCTCTCCAGCAGAACCCAGAGCGTCCGCATCCCCGTTCCGTTCAAAAGCCTCCGAGATCATCTGCAGCGAACCCCAAGGATCCTCCCTCAGCTCGACACTGTTAAACGTTTACATGGCCCCGCTCTCACACGTCGCCTGACAGCACGACCTCAACATAATCTCCTACGCCAACGACACTCAACTGATCCTCTCCCTCACCAAGGAACCCATCACCATCAAAGCCAACCTCCATGAAGGAATGAAGGCCGACGCCGACTGGATGAAGATCAGCCATCTGAAGCTGAACTCGGACAAGATGGAGGTCCTTATCCTCAGCTCCAAACCGTCAGCCTGGGACGACTCCTGGTGGCCAATGGCACGGTATACACCTGTTACAACGCAACTTTTACAACTACCTACTGTTACAACGCAACTTTTACAACGCATACCATTACAACGCATTGCACTGGGGGGTGCTCTATGATAGGGAATAAGTATAATTTACTATCCAACACCTTCCCTAGTGTCCACGGGGACTGGAGTTAGAATAGTAAATTATACTTACCACTATCCAGCACCTCAAAGCACTATGCGTTGTAATGGTATGCGTTGTAATGGTCGCGTTGTAACAGTAGGTAGTCGTAATGGTATGCGTTGTAACATGGTACATCCCAATGGCACTGGTGGCAGCCCCGACCCCCACCGACCACGCACGCAACCTGAAAATCATCCTCGACTCAACGCTCTCAATGACCAAGCAAGTCAACGCCGTCTCCTCCTCCTGCTTCAACACCCTCTGTATGCTCCCCAAGATCTACAGATGGATCCCAACACATACATGAAAGACAGTCACCCAGGCCCTCGTCAGAAGCAGACTCGACTACGGAAACGCCCTCTATGCGGGAGCCCCGACCAAGCTCATCAATCGACTACAACGCATTCAAAACGCCTCAGCAAGACTGATCCTCGATGTACCACGACACAGCCACATCACTCCACACCTATAAAACCTGCACTGGCTCCCCGTCAAGAAGAGGATATCCTTCAAGCTCCTCATCCACACACACAAGGCAATCAACAAGACCGGCCCAGCCACCTCAACCGACGGCTCTCCTTCTATACCCCCAACTAAAAGCTACGCTCCGCCGACCTCTCACTCGCCACCGTCCCATGCATCTGAAGAACAACCACCGGAAGGAGATCCTTCTCCCATCTCTCCGCCAAGACATGGAACACCCTTCCACTGAGCCTACGACAGACCCAAGACCTGCTGACCTTCAGGAGGATACTAAAGACCTGGCTGTTCGATCAGTAGCAGCCCCCACCTCCCCTTCCCCCAGTGCCTTGAGGCACTCGTGGGTATGCAGTGCGCTTAACAAATGACTGATTGATTGATTAAGTGCCAAGACTCCTAAAGCCAATGGAAATGAGGTCAGAAAAAGAGGAGGAGGAAGGTATCAATCAATCAATCAGTGACACTTGTAAAGCGCGCTACATACCCGTAGGGTCTCAAGGCGCTGGGGAGGGGGGTGCCGCTACTGCTCGAACAGCCAGGTCTTCAGCTTCTTCCTGAAGGAGAGGTGGTCTTGGGTCAGGCGCAGGTCGGACGGGAGGGAGTTCCAGGTCTTGGCGGCCTGGTAGGAGAAGGACCTTCCCCCTGTAGTCGCTCTTCGGATGCGGGGGACGGCGGCGAGGGCGTGGGTGGCTGACCGGAGGTGGCGTTTGGGAGCGTAGAAGTTGACTCGGCTGTTGAGGTAGCTCGGGCCTTGATCGTGTAGGGCTTTGTGTGCGTGGGTGAGGAGGCGGAAGGTGATTCTCTTGTTGATGGGGAGCCAGTGAAGGTCTCTCAGATGTCCGGAGATGTGGCTGGATCGTGGGATGTCGAGGATGAGTCTGGCTGAGGCGTTTTGGATCCGCTGGAGTCTCTTCTGGAGCTTGGCGGTGGTCCCGGCGTAGAGGGCGTTGCCGTAGTCCAGTCGGCTGGTGACGAGGGCCTGGGTGACGGTCTTCCTGGTCTCTGTGGGGATCCACCAGAAGATCTTCCGTAGCATGCATAGGATGTTGAAGCATGCCGAGGAGACGCTGTTGACTTGCCTGGTCATGGAGAGGGAGGAGTCCAGGATGAAGCCCAGGTTTCGTGCATGGTCTGTCGGTTTGGGTGCGGTGCCCAGGGCGGGAGGCCACCAGGAGTCGTCCCAGGCGGAGGGTGAAGGGCCCAGGATGAGGACCTCCGTCTTGTCCGAGTTCAGTTTCAGGCGGCTGGTCGTCATCCACTCGGCTACCTCTTTCATCCCTTCGTGCAGGTTGGCTCTGGCGGCGGCGGGGTTGTTGGTCAGGGAGAGGATCAGCTGGGTGTCGTCGGCGTAGGAGATGATGCTGAGGTGGTGTTTGCGTACGATGGCCGCGAGGGGGCTCATGTAGACGTTGAAGAGGGTGGGGCTCAGTGATGATCCTTGGGGGACGCCGCAGATGACTTCGGAGGCCTCTGACTTGTACGGTGGTAGGCGGACTCGCTGTGTTCTTCCGTCGAGGAAGGAGATGATCCATTCCAGCGCCTTGTCCTGGATTCCGATGTTGCTGAGGCGCCGTATTAGGGTGCGGTGGCAGACCGTGTTGAATGCCGCGGAGAGGTCTAGGAGGATGAGGGCCGCTGTTTCTCCATTGTCCATCAGGGCTCGGATGTCATCGGTGGCGGCGATGAGGGCGGTCTCGGTGCTGTGTTTGGCTCGGAAGCCGGACTGTGAGGGGTCGAGGGATCCGTTCGTCTCGAGGAAGGCGGCCATCTGCTTGTTGACGGTCTTCTCGATGACTTTGGCTGGAAACGGGAGAAGCGAGATGGGGCGGTAGTTCTTGAGGTCGGTGGGGTCTGCTGTTGGTTTCTTGAGTAGAGCGCTGAGTTCGGCGTGTTTCCAGCTTTCGGGGAAGATGGCGGTTTCGAAGGATGTGTTGATGATGTCTCGCAGGTGGGGTGCGATGACAGCGTCGGCCTTGTTGAAGACGTGGTGAGGGCAGGGGTCGGTTGGTGAGCCGGAGTGGATGGAGTTCATCGTGCGGATGGTGTCTTCTGTGCTGATCGGGGTCCAGGTGTGGAGGGTGGTGGTGGGGGGGGGTGGCTGGTCGGTCGTGGTGTGCGTTGGTTGGTTGTTGAAACTGCTGTGTATGTCCGCGATCTTGTTGTGGAGTATGAGGCGAGGGAGTTGCAGAGGTCTTGCGATGGGGTGATGTCGTTGTTTCCTGCGCTGGGGTTGGAGAGCTCTTTCACGATGTTGAAGAGTTCCTTGCTGTTGTGTGCGTTGTTGTCCAACCGGTCCTTGAATGCTGTTCTCTTGGCGGCGCGGATCATCTGGTGGTGTTTCCGGGTGGCCAGTTTGTAGGAGGTCCTGTTGTCCGGTGTCGGGTCCCTTTTCCAGACTTTCTCGAGGGCTCGGCAGTTCTTCTTGGAGCTCTTGAGTTCGTCGGTGAACCAAGGGGCCTTCTTGCTGCCGGGTCTGTTGGGCGGGGTCCTCAGCGGGGCGAGCTTGTTCGCGCAGTTGCTGATCCACTTTGTGAGGTTGTCGGCGGCCTGGCTGGGGTTCGCTGAGCTGGCAGGAGGGTGTTGGCTCAGGGAGGTGGCGAGCTGGTCGGCTGTGATCTTGTTCCAGCTTCTGCGGGCAGCCTGTTGCTGGTGGTGGTGGGTCGTCGTTCTTCTGAAGGTGAAGTGGACGCAGCTGTGGTCCGTCCATTGAAGCTCTGTGGCGTGGCTGAAGTCGATGTCTGTGCTGGAAGAGAAGACGGCGTCGAGTGTGTGTCCGGCGAGGTGGGTGGGGGTGGACACCAGTTGCTTGAGTCCCAGGTTGGCGAGGTTGTCGAGCAGGGTGCTGGTGTTGTGGTCGTGGTTGTTCTCCAGGTGGAAGTTCAGGTCCCCCAGGAGGATGTAGTCATCGGAGGGGAGGGCATGTGGGCTGACGAAGTCGGTGATGTCCTCGCTGAATTGCGTGCGTGGTCCAGGGGGTCGGTAGATCAGGGTGCCTCTGAGGGTGGTGTTCGGGTTGGTGTGGATCTGGAAATGCAGATGTTCGGCGCTGGTCAGGGTGTTGTCGGTGCTGGTCGTGAGACGGATGGTGTTCTTGTGGATGATGGCGATGCCTCCTCCCATCTGGTTGGCGTTGCGGTCCCTCCGGACGATCTTGTAGCCCTCCGGGATAGCGATGGCGATGTCGGGAGCTGAAGAGGCGTTCATCCAGGTTTCCGTGAGGAAGGCGACGTCAGGGGCTGTGGCGTCTAGGAGGTTCCAGAGTTCGATGGCGTGTCTGTGGACGGAGCGGGTGTTGAGCAGGATGCACTTTAGGTGGGTACTGCTGGAGTTCGACTTGGCGGGTGCTGGTGCGAGGCAGGTCCGGGTGCAGGAGAACTTGCAGGCGTGGCAGCTGAACGGTCCGTGGGTGTGTCGTGGTGTGGCTTGATGGCAGTCAGGGAGTCGGCCGGAGTTGAGAGCGATGAGGGTGGCGGCGGAGTACGTCAGGCGGGTTGGTCGGGCTCTTCGGGGGCCAGGGGTCCTGGCACTGGGCGCGGTCCAGGCGCGGACGGGCGTAGACGGGCTTCCCTTTGGCGCGCCTTCGGCGCACAATCGGCGCGCCCGCTGCGCGTGACTGCTGCGCGTTCGCACGGTCGCCATTTAAGGCGGAGTGCGCGGGTGGGCGGGGCAGCTGGGAGGCGGGAGCAGAGGAAAAGGGGCGTGGTCAGCGGTGGTGGCGGGAAGCGGGAAGCGGGGAGTGGAGGCGGGCAGACAGGAAGGAGAGCGCGAAAACAGGAGGCACAATGTGAAACAGGACGCAAAAACTGGGAGGAAACAAGCGCAGTAGATTACAGAAACATAAACAAAACAGACGGCAGCGGCGTAAGCCGGCCACGGGGCAGAGGGAACAGGCACAATAGATCGGCAAAACAACAAAAACAGACGGCAGCGGCGTCAGCCGGCCACGAGGCAGGTAGCGAGGCAGAGGGCCGAACGGAGTGGCACACGCAGCAGCTGGTGGCCGTGCGGCGCGGGGGTGTTTGGGGGTGACCCTTCGGAGAGGGTCATTTTCCAACAGTGGCGTTGGCTGCATAAAGAGGGTTGAGTGCAGGGGTTATCAAGAGGTGAAAGGCTGATGGCCATCTGCAGCCATGGAAAGGCTGTCTGCTTAGAATTGGATGGCAACACCCACTTTACATGGTTCAATTTAATGTATTGTAGTTGTTGGCTGCCCATGGAAGGTTAGAGGACAGAGCCTGCAGCCAACCACACTGTTCAAAGGCACAGACCATATGCAGTGAGTCTTGGCCAACTGCAGACTGATAGGTGGAGGGTCTGGCCTCCTATGGCTGAAGGCAGGGTGCTGCCAGTGTTAGTCACTCAAAGAGGGTTGGACAAAGGGCCTGGACTTTACATCTCTTTAGTTGTTCACAAGAATACAAAACAGGTATTACCATCTCTTTAGCCATATCCATTATTGTGCAATGCCCTGTATCTCCAAGAGAGTGACTCTGACCTCCCCTCTCAAAACCTCTCCTCTTAGTCAATAAAAAGACAATTCAGGGCTTCATGTGCACATCACTTTTGTGGTCAAAAGCTCTGTGTTTTGCACAATTACTAGATTTGCTACAGCAAAAATGCTTTTCACTTTGTATAAGCACTTTGAAGAATCATAAAATTATTCAAACCTTAAAATTGCAATTTTTAGATAATTTTGAATCACACATTGGCACGGGCTAGTTAGAACACCTCAGTAATGATTGATAAATGGGTATCACTGATCTGTGACTGCTGCTATGATTACAAATAATTGACCACTAACTGACCCCTGAGTTTGGGTGGTACTTGTGAATGGATAACTTGAAATACAACCTATTAGAACATAAGTGTGCGACTAAGGCTAGTACAAGGATCCAAGATATTTGATTTATCTTCATACCCATGTTCAATATTTGTTCAATTTATTGATGAGCGTGTATGGACGAATAATCTGAATACCATACAGACTGTAAAGTTTCATATCAATTTGGCATGCACAGTGGCATAACATGGGAAAGGATGTGGACAGACCAAAAAGATGTATCATCAACCCATTACTGATAAGCATTATAATCCACACTTTTGCAGCTCTTTACACTTTAGCATGCGTTTGACTTTGACTCATTCAGCATCACCCCTAAATCAGAACTCAACATTATTGTATCTCCTATATAAAATCATGAGGATCAACAGAGTCTGTTTAGAAGTTTGTGCTTCTTCAATAGAGAATGTCTTGTCACAAAGACATTCTGTGTCTTGCTTTTCTTAGGGCTGCTTTGACTTCCTTGTTTCTCAGGCTGTAGATCAGAGGATTCAGCATGGGAATAACAGTTGTGTAGAATACTGAGGCCATGCGGTCCTGTTCCATGGAATACTTTGAGCTGGGTCTGACGTACATGAATATAAGAGTTCCAAAAAATAAGGTGACACAGATGAAGTGGGAGGAACATGTAGAAAACGTTCTCCATCTGCCTTTTGAGGAACTAATGTTTAGGATGGCATAAGCAATGCAGAGATAAGAAATTAAAATGAAGAGTAGTGATGCTACTATGAGGCCACCAACCACAAAAACCAACAGGACCACATTAATAGAGGTGTCAGAGCAGGAGAGCTTCAAAAGTGGTGGGACATCACAGCAGAAATGTGTGATCGTGTTACTACCACAAAAGTTCAACTTGGCGGTGAAAATGGTTTGAATCAAGGCATTAATGGAGGATACTAGATAGGCTCCGAGTGGTAGGTGTACACTGGCTGACTTGGTCATAATCGCTGCATAGAGTAATGGATTGCATACAGCCACATACCTGTCATAAGCCATGAGGGCCAGAAGAAAAACCTCTGAACCACCCATGGTAGCAAAGAAAAACATCTGTGCCATGCACCCTGCATGTGAAATCGTTTTCTTCTCTGACAGAATATTTACCAACATATTGGGAGTCACAACAGAAGAGTAGCAAAGGTCAACAAAGGACAGGTTACAGAGCAGGAAGTACATGGGAATGTGAAGTTGCGGTGATATCCTGATCAGGATCATGATGCTGATGTTTCCCACTAAGGTGATTATGTAGATACTTAAGAACAACAAGAAAAGTGGGACCTGCAGATCTGGGTCTTCCGAGAGATCAAGGAGGATGAATTCCGTCGCTGAGGTCCTGTTTCTTCCATGCATTGTTCTGTACTGTGCATCAGGCTGGTGGAGCGATGGAGACTGACATGACAGCAGAGTCCTTCCCAGGGTGGCTCACAGGGTGCACTTCAGACACTGAAATAGATATAGAAGTATGAGAATCTATGATGCACTTGTAGTGACAGCTCCTGTGTACAGAGAGATTGAGAGGCACAACATCTACTCATGTCGATTGGAGCTCAGAGTTCACCGGGCCAATAAAGACAGCTTTCAAAGGCAGCATTAGTCATGGGTACTGTTGAATATAGTGAATTATAAGCAATGAGGGGTCCTGATTATTGATGCCTGCAGATTTGAATGTTTAAATGAACAATTGTCGAACTGTGCTACTGTTGATTAAATTGTGGTAAAATGTGAGGTTTAAAGACCCGCTAGTGCATGGTTCCCCTCCAGTCTGTAGCCGTGCAGTGCTCCTACAGTGTAGAGGGAGATCATTTTTTATAAACAGTTTTACGGATATTCAATGACAAAAACAAAACGTAGAAATTAATTTTCTGAAATGTTAAACCAAACATTCTTCTGTTTCCATTTGCTATATTTATTTTGATAATACATTCATCGGGTACATTTAGGAAATACCGCGAGGGGCATTACATTAAACTTTCAGCATGAAGCGAGCCCAATATTGAAATGAAATTGGTAAGGCGACGGAAATAGATTGGCCCACTATTGCATTTGCACTGCAATGGGTGGGTGGGAGGTTTGTCGGATGACGTGTGCCATCCCTGCCAGTGTCAATGACGTACAACAGTCTAATGAGTGTCGGAATCATACACCTCGAAAGTGTCAATACACTGAGGAGACCAGTGTATGACAGTACTTTTCATTGTACCCGAGAGGACGTCTCTTGCAAGTTGTATTATTTCCTTCGGCAGATGCCCTTCAAATCAATGACATACCTGGCTTCCTGGCAGCAGATTATTCCACTCGAGAGCAAAAATAATAAGTGGTTCATTAGCAGTCTGGCAGGATTCAATATCATATTAAAATATGTGCCCGGTAAATGTGCCGGTAGCTTTTTTATCACATGATTTTCGTCAGGCTAAACCTTTTAAACATTTCCATAAGTCTGAAAGGGCGCCAAAGGTCATGCTTTGAAGACCCTCCAGGGTAGATATAGGAACCTGTCACCTTGTGGCGCTGCGTGACAGGGAAAGGGAGAGACGTGCTCTATTTAATTGAACACAGCGCATTTCTGGCTTTTCTGCAGTGCTAGCGCTTTTCGTCAGTCTAGCGCCAACACAGGCACCGAGGGTGCCTCCGCTGCATGAAGTATTGTTTTTGTGCAGGAAGGGCCATCCTGCAACAAAAAACAATCCTGAGAGGCATATTCCTCTTTTAGTATGTGCAGCAGACCACATAGAAACAGCAAGTAATGAGATAAAGATAAATAAAGATGTTTCTCCTTCTTACGCCTACCCTGGAAAGGCTTATAATTTTAGCGCATTCCAATGTTTACCAATTCTGGTAAATCTCGGAATGTTTCAAAATCTGTGGGAGTTGTGTGGGACACTCACACAGAGGGCCCGATTCACAGAATGAACTTAAGACTCAATCCTAAACTTACTACTATTTTGGTATTCACAGAATGCTCTTACTACTTTTGGCATTCACAGAATGAACTTACTACTTTTGGTATTCACAGAAGTTAGGATTTTGTCTTAAGTTTGTCTTAAGACAAACTTAAGACAAGCTTAAGACAGACTTAAGACAACTGTAGTAAACCAAACTACACAGGAAGTAGGTCCAAGTAGATTTATTCATGAGAAGAACATCTTAACAACCACAGGTAGCAGGAGATGTCCTCATCACCAGCAAACCAGTAACGGTCCCAGTCAAGGGAAAACATTCTAAGTTACCAAGACACTTCTGAATGACATGGGAAGATTCCAGATGACATCAAGTCATGGAATACCACACACCTCCCCCCCTTTAAAAAAAACAAAGGACATCAAGTCATGGAATACCACAACAACATCCTAACTTCTGTGATTACCAAAAGTAGTAAGTGCATTCTGTGAATACCAAACTAGCAGTAAGTTTAGGATTGAGTCTTAAGTTCATTCTGTGACTCGGTCCCAATGCCCCTGGAAGGCTGTTCTCGGGCAGAGTAAGGCAACGCAGCAATTTGCACTGCATTTCCTTACTCCAGATTTATCCAGCCACTCCTGGGCCACGCAAAGTGGGCTTTGCGTGGTTTCATAAATGTAACTTAAGGTTTGTGTCGCCCACATGCCACGTTGTGTGGTAGAACTGCAACGCAAACTTGGTCATGGTTCAAACATGGTTCTTGCTACCTGAACATCTTTATAAACATGTTTACATGTTGTTTGCCATTTAGATTTGCAACATCTCTCTAAACATCTACAATCATCTCCACTGCTTTGTCATTTTATATCTTTCAATTAAAAAACAGCTGAGCACATTGCGAAAACACATTAATAAATCAACAGCAAAGATAAGGACTCAAGAGGAATGCATCAATGTTTGTTTCTGAGAGTGTGTGTGTGCTTCAGCTCATTTATATGGAACGTTTCAGCAAGAAAATGGTTATGGGTGCGATGGTGTTTGCACATGCATTTTTGTGAGTGTTTAAATTTGTGAGTGTGTAATTTGTGTGTTAGTTCTTTGATGAACAAATGTGTTTACCTGTCGCTGTACCTTATGAGGATTTTCACACATTGTTTCTTTAAATGTGACCTGGTTTTGTATTGCAAAGAGGCACACCTTCCATAAAAACAGTAGCTTCTGTTAGTTACAGGACAATCACACATGCATGCCTACTGATAACCTCCCACTGCTGGATCAGCCCAGGGTAGCGCCTATAGGATTAGCACATTATTTTCCATTTTTTGGGACTAAGGGTTGTGACCCATAAACAATGGGGGTCTAGAAACTGGCCTGCAAGGTGCGATATGTGGGATGCTTTTCATCAGCTTGTGTTGTACATTTATGTTTTATGTAATCACATTTTATTGTTTTAATAATACTGATACACCAGCAACCATTTACTGCCCAGATCCCTTTACAACGTCCCCAATGCAGGGTGGTTAATAAGAAAACTGTTTAATCAACCATTGCAACCATTGCAGCTGCTGGCAAAATAACATGGTGGAGAAGACTGTGAGCAACTAATAAAAAACAACACACTTACCTGCTTCTCCCGCTGCCGGCGGAATTGGTGCTACCCTCTTCTAGAAGTCTCTGGGCCAGCACAGTTCCAAGACTCCCTAACCAATCCTGATGCTGCTCTTATGCTGTGAGAGCAGCGCCTGTTGGTCTGAAGAGCCTGGTTCTGTGCTCACAAAGGGACAGGGAACCTGTGTCATTTCTTTACCCAGCTGTACATTATATCTGGGTGCAGAAATTCTAAGTGCACATGTCTGTTCGGCTGGCCTAAGATGGCCAAACTGATATACCACTTACAAGTGCCCTCAACCCCCAGTCCCTGGATAGTGTTGAGAGGATTGCCTGGCCCCGCCCTAGACTTGGCAGCATCAGCTGCCAGTGAAAAATAAAACAATAATAATTTTGCAGTGAGCAACTCTCCTCCCCATTGTGGAGGAGCTGCCAATGGCTGGCTGTGGTGCATTGTGGGATAAATTAATGAATGTGGGCCATTAGGATTTCTTGTCATACTGTGATTGTTTTTTTGTTGTTGCTGTAGACAGATTATGTGCTCCACTGTTCCTCCTATGAGATTGGTACTGGGTAGGAGCCTGGTAGCATTCGACAGGCAGACCTGCCACAAGGACTAACAAATGCTGCCGCAGCAACTGCTTTACCATTGTTTGATGCTTTCTCTGCATATTACAAGCTTGATAACTGAGCCTCCCGGGGCTCCTTTGCCAGACTTACCTGTGAGCAGCGAGGGGGTCCACGAACGCCGTTTCCACCGCCAGAGAGTCAACCAAGGCATTCTATCGCGCCGCCGCCCCGGGACCACAGTTCCCGGAAGCCTCAGCGGCGACGCGCACCAGTGACCTCACACCAGCGCCCGGAGGCGCTTAAACCGGAGCAGAGGTCGGCGGAGCTTGGGGACCACGCCAGACTTACCTGTGAGCAGCGGGGGGGTCCACGAACACCCTTTCCACCGCCAGAGAGTCAACCAAGGCATTCTATTGCGCCGCCGCCCCGGGACCACAGTTCCCGGAAGCCTCAGCGGCGGCGCGCACCAGTGACCTCACACCAGCGCCCGGAGGCGCTTAAACCGGAGCAGAGGTCGGCGGAGCTTGGGGACCACGCCAGACTTACCTGTGAGCAGCGAGGGGGTCCACGAACGCCGTTTCCACCGCCAGAGAGTCAACCAAGGCATTCTATCGCGCCGCCGCCCCGGGACCACAGTTCCCGGAAGCCTCAGCGGCGGCACGCACCAGTGACCTCACACCAGCGCCCGGAGGCGCTTAAACCGGAGCAGAGGTCGGCGGAGCTTGGGGACCACGCCAGACTTACCTGTGAGCAGCGAGGGGGTCCACGAACGCCGTTTCCACCGCCAGAGAGTCAACCAAGGCATTCTATCGCGCCGCCGGCCCGGGACCACAGTTCCCGGAAGCCTCAGCGGCGGCGCGCACCAGTGACCTCACACTAGCGCCTGGAGGCGCTTAAACCGGAGCAGCGGTCCGCTCCGCGGGACGCGAGCGGGACGCCCGGGGCGAAGCCCGGGCAAAGGGCGGGCCCTCTACGGCCCTCATCGGCACGAGGAGGTAGGGGCAGGGCCCAACCCCCTGGTCCATCAGAGACGCTTCTACAAGTAAGACTCTGTTGCTGTGTTGTTTGTGAACCGTGTGACATATAAATGGCGACTAAAAAGAAACCTGCTGCTCTGCCCGCAAATACCATGGATAATTATGTTGTGCAAACAGTAAAGAAAATAAATGAACAAAGGAGGGAATCACTTGGGCTAAGCCAGTCACCAGATTTGCGCAGGTTAAGCCCTACTTTACCTCTGTCAGCTGAGGATAGCCTCTTCGTGTTGGTGGAAAATAGGGTCTCACCAAATGTATCACCTATGATTGAGACTGATAGCCAGCCATTGATTACGCTAGCATCTCCTGTCACTCTGGATGTAGACTCTGATAATGTTATTGATTCAGACCCAGAAACTGTATCTGGTCCTGTGGAGGATGATCTACCACTGACTGAGCATACACCACGGCCTGTGCGCGCCTGTGTGAAGAATCAGCGGAAACAGGGCGGTCAAAGGCCAAGAGTGAAAAGGAAAAGAACATTATCCCCAGGCTCCTCTAGAGCTCCACAAAAGGCTGTAGGGGAAGGGACTATAAGAAACAGAGGAGATGACGAAATGTTTACTAAACTGCTCGAGGTTGTAGAGGGTAAACTTTTTGAAATTGTAAAACCTCTGATCTTTAAAATAGATAAATTACAGGCGGAAGTAAAAAGACTTGGAGGTGTGCAAACAAAGTTGACGGAGGAAATAGGTAGTCTTAATACTTTACTAATAACAAGAGATACTACCGAAGGGGTTAATCAAGCCGGGGAAGGGCCATCTGGTGTGCCGACTAATTTAGTCCATATGCCGGCCCCGAAAGTTAATCACAATATAGCAACTGCAGAAGGGCGTCCGTTGATAGAAAACTTACCCCAAGCACAAGTCCACGGAACAGACCCACTGCAGTTTATTGAGGAAGCCTCACCTGTCGTTCTGGTGTTAGCTAATGTACCCCTGTTGGATGACGGTATTACCGAGTCATCCAGCTCTCTGTGTAGTAAGGCCCTTCACTGGCTCTCTAGTAATATGAGGTTAGCGCCTGGTGGGTCACAGCAACTGGCGCATGATATCAAAGCAGTTAAACGTGTTCCCTGGATAGGGAATCGCCCCAAAAGATTTAAAGGGGACTGTGTGGCGGTAACATTTGCCCACCCCGATGTACTTCCTAATGTCCTAACACTTATTCTCCCACCTCAGCGTAGAAGAGGTACGGTGGTACCCCTAACATTAAAATTCTTCTATGGGGAACAGCAAAATGTAACTCTACCAAAAACGCCAGCACTAGGATGGGATAACAACTTGAATACGCATAATCGCTGGGCATCCCCCCTAGTACCAAGCATGCTATTACACAATAGATATGATGCCTTGTCTGGTCTTAATAACTGCGATTGACAAGAGGTCAGACACGAGCTTGCTGAAGTGGGTGCAGGATTAGATTTACATCAGTCCCCAAACACTACTGGTAGTATACAGCCTAAGTATGTGGGTTCATCTTGCAATACCTTAGAGGGGGCATCAACAACTTGCCTTATTGCCAGTTGGAATATTGCAGGACTAGTTTCTAAATTAGAAGTATTAGGGTGGTTAGAATTTATTAGAACATTTGATATCTTATGTTTACAAGAGACCTGGTGCCTAAATTTTAAGGGCCTTGATGGTTTTGTAGCATACGAGTTACCAGCAATGGCAACTACCTCAGGGAGGGCCAAAGGTGGTTTGCTAATTCTGATCTCTGTGAAAATGCGAATTAGGGTGAAGGAGCATATCACTGTGGGCAACAATTCCCAATTGCTGTGGCTAACTGATGAGGCAGACAAAAACATTCTGTTGATTAATATGTATAATAATGTTTTTGATGCCAGCAGATACACGGTCATTTTAGAATTAGACATCGCAATCAAACAATTGATGAAAGCTTCTAATACAGTTTTTGAGTTCATATATGTTGGAGATTTTAACATTTCTGTTTGTCCTCTCTCTAACCAAAAGTTGTGTGGCACTTTGAACCGTGTTGGAGAGCCAGCTATGCATTTCCAACACAATACATATGGAGAAACTCTGAACTCCTTCCTACTAGACTATGATTTGGAGATCATAGAGATTGAGCAGGACGGGAAGGGTGATAGTTTGCCAACCTTTGTGGGGAGAGGGGCAAACACTGTAATTGATTTTATTTGCATGTCTTCCGAATTAGCTCATGTTAGCTCTGATGTCAAGGTTGTTGATTACATGGTCAGTGACCATAACTGTCTTGTTATTGAAACTAGGTTTTGGAAAGTTTGTATAATTCCAGATAGTAGCCCTATTATAAACATTGAGGTACATAGGCTGAATGGATTTAGAATAAGGTGGGCAGGGGATAAAGCAGAAGTAACTTCTAATTGCATTATCTCATGCTGCTTAAATGATATTACATCAATTATTGATGAGAAACCAAACCTGGAGGCCTGTATCCTTCACTTTACGAAAATCAATGTTTTTATTAGTGGTAAGTTTACTAGGTCGGCTGGAAATCCTAATAACAAAGCAAGGGGATGGTTTAATAATGCATGTACTGTGGCACTGAAGACACTAAAAAATGCATTATCCATTAAACCTAGAGACAAAACAGTCGTAGCTAAGCTTAGATCCGACTATAATTTAGCTCTTAAGCAAAGGAAAGCTGAATTACGTGAGGAAGCTTGGGAGCGACTGGATCTAGCGGCTGTATCGAACAATTGTACTCTTTTTTGGGCAGTAGTAAATAGCCCCCTTTTAAAAGATGATAAACTTCCCGTGTTAACCTCAAACGTGGGTAAGGAATCATGGGTACAGCACTTTTCTGGTATTTTTAACTCTAACATGGTAACGTTGCCGATAAGTTGCTCTTGGCCAGTACTTAACCTAGATATCACCTTACAGGAGGTCCTAAGTAGTATCAGGGCTAGTAAGGGTGGTAAGGCCCAGGGACCCGACGGTGTCCCAGTTGACATGTACAAATTTGCACCTGAGACTTGGGGGCCAGTACTAGTCAAAGTTTTTAACGCTGCTGTTCGCTATACTTTTCCGTGCACCTGGTCTGAATCCATAATAGTTCCGATTCATAAGAAAGGGGACCGAGGAAACGCTAAAAATTACCGGCCAATCTCATTGCTGGATTCGTCCGTCAAGATTATGAGCCGTGTACTCCTCGTCCGATTAGAAGAGTGGGCAGAGTCTAACCAGATAATGACAGACTGCCAATACGGGTTCAGGAAAGGAAGAGGTTGCATTGAACAATGCTTAAACCTGGAACTCCTGATAGGGAAATACACCCGAGCTAAAAATGGTTCACTCTACCTCTGTTTCGCTGATTTGAGCAGCGCTTTTGACCTGGTGGATCACGCCATACTATGGACTACTTTGCTAGAAATGGGAGCACCTAGGGAAATCATATATTTTCTGGCCCGTTTATACGAGAGGCTTAGCTCGAGTGTCCGTTACGGGCCTTCGGGCGAATGCACAGACAAATTCAGGGTCAGGAGAGGTATTAGACAAGGGTGTGTTTTGGCACCCTTGCTTTTCACTCTGTTTATTAATGAAATAGACTCGATCTTAAAGAAGGCACCAGTGGACGCCCCTAGAGTAAACACAAGTACCATCCCCGTGTGACTCTATGCGGACGACGCTGTGTTGCTCTCTAGGACCCCCCGGGGTCTACAGCTTTTGATGGATAAATTTGTGGCCTTTATTGAAAACAGAAAGCTGGTCATTAATAAGAGTAAGACATATGTGATGGAGTGTGGAGCTAGTAAAGTCAAAACTAAAAAGCCCTATAGGTATCTCATCGATGGCCAAGTGGTGCAGTGTGTGGAAAATTTCTGCTACCTAGGGGTTAACTTTTCCAAAAATGGCCGCTGGGACGTCGAGCACAAGGTGGTGCGCGACAAAATGATCAGGAGTGCCAATGGAATATTTGCTTTTGCAAGTAAATTAGGTAGTAGAAGACCTAAAGCAATGCTTAAGATTTTTGAAGCTAGGTGTCTCTCTGCTGCCCTCTACGGAGCAGGGGTATGGGGGGTTTCCAGGGCAGAATCTCTACAGGTAGAAGAGAATACATTTCTGAAAAAATTATTGTGTCTCCCGACCTCTACTGCTAATAGTTTGGTCCATAAAGAATTAGGACTATGTCATCTAAATGATCTATTATTATTGAGACCTCTGATGTTGTGGCGTTCGGTCTGGATGAAAGACGAAACCTCATTTAATAGGGCCATCATTGAGGATTGTCTACGTCTAGACTATTTTCTCAAAATCCCATGGATTAAATACATAATTGAATCCTTCTCTAATGTGTTCGGGTTTAACGTTACATTAGATCACTGTTCTGCTTCGGATCTCTCTAAAGAGAGTCTGAAATCAATTTTCCTAAATCATTGTGCAGAAAGACGAGCCACGGATGATCTTAAACTTTCCACCTGTGTACGTTATAACCTTTTGAACGAATTTGTGGGCCTACATCCTTACCTCCTCCAGGTAACTAAAGGGCAACACCGGTTTGTTCTCACCAGGATGAGGATGGGTACGGTCCACCTATTGGTTGCATTCCCTGAGATTAAAATGCGCCCCACAGGTCCATGTCGGTGCGACAACATTTCAGAACAAAGCACAGAGCACTTTCTACTTATATGTAACCTGTATAGTGAATGTCGCAAACTCTTTTTAAAACCTTTATTTATCAAATTTGGAGCTAGAACTGTTAAAGCGGCAATGAAATTACTTTTTAACTTGCATCATCCTGACATCTGTTTTTATACGGCTAGTTATCTACTTAGGGCCATCAGCTATAGGAAAAGCATGATTTTTAAAAAAAACAAATATAACATTTTTTATAACATTTTATTTATTCTAAATCTTTTTAAGTGCGTTACTCGATTTGTTATATGTACCATACTGTATTTTTTTAGCGGATTGCGATTGTCACGAATATTTTTCTTTTAACATGTTTTGTATGTATGCACTTTTATGGACAAGATTTACATGTTTCCGAATAAAGTTTATTGAATTGAATTGATAACTGAGCCTCCCGGAGCTCCTTTGCTCTGCTACACAATGCAGTAAATAGTCCAATAGTACAGTGCAGATGGTTGGTGCCTTGTCAGAGCTCACTCGGCACATCCACAGAGGAAATATATTAATGCATGTTTTTCAGTGGCAGCTGCCACTTAGTAGCATGGGTGGGGCGGGGGTATGGGGAGGATAGAAAAATAAATGACTTACCTTGCTGGTGGACCGCCGCTTTGCCTTTTTATTCGCCATTTTATTTTTCCATTTTCTGCCTTAGAGGAGAAGCTGCCACTGCTAAGCCCTGAGTAGTTCCACCATTGTCCCCATATTTTGGCAGGCTTATGTCAGCAGCCTCAGCCAGGTAGATGGGCTCTTCCAGCTTGGAGCACCAGTCCACTAACGTGTGCCAGTCCGAAATCTTTGAAGGATGTGTGGCATTCCACTGGCCTGCCATATCCCATTTGTCCAATAATGTGTCCATGCCCACGAATGAGTGATTATGCCTTGCACCACCCAAATATTCCATAATACCCAAGAGAGCCAATCTCAGGGGGGAGTGCTCCACCAGCCATTCCATCATCAATTGATGAATAGTAATTTGCTATGATTGGACACGAACACACCACATGATAAAAATAAGCGATTGGGGAGTTGCAGCAAGGACAGTCTGCTGTTGTTCTCCTACCATCTCACCTCAGACGGATAGGGGTAAAATATATCACATGTTTGCAGTGAAGTTGGATTATTCACAGCAGAGACAGGATATCTAACACCCATGGGGCCCTTCATGCATCCTTCCAGTTGGTTTCAACCAAGGGGCCCACCAAGGTCGCCCGTTTGTTTAAGGGGCGCTAAGTTGTCTGAGGAGTTACGTATTAACAATTTATATATCTCTAAAATAACGCCTGTGACCAGGGAGTCCTGGACCAGTGTGCTTTGAGTGGGTTGTCTTCCAATCGACTGAGTAGGTCGTTCTGGTGGGAGAAGGTGCCTTGCCTCGATTGTATGTATTTGTGGAAATGCGTGCCAGAAAATGAGAACTGAGCTTGCAACTCTTGCAAGGATTTCATTAATGATTCGTGCCATACATTCCTGCGATAAGTAATACAATCTTATCCCCTTTGTGGAAAACCTTCAGGAAAGACACCTGGTTGATCTACTTTCCCCTTCAGAGGGGAGTCTGTTGGGTGATTAGGTTTCCCCACACCTGAGTCTTTTTAGCGCAATGCACCATGTAGAAATCACCACTCTAATGGACTCGAAAATTAGGAGAAAAAGAGGGCCTCTGTTTAACAATTGAAAGATATTTTCTAGGCGTGCATGGAAGCTCCAGTTTGTAAGTGTCGTAATATGAAGTCCACATGAAACAGGTAGTGGTTCCAGAAAGTATCTTTATTCAAGAAGTAGTTACAGAGGTGAAGAAGTTGGTAGCCAAGGAGGTAGGTAGGTAAGTAAGTAAGATGGTATGAAGGCCCTACCAAAGGCAGCTTCCTTCTGCTCAGCCTGGAGTCAATATTTTATTTATTTATTTATTTTATAACACTTGTAAGGCGCACTGCTACCCACAAAGGGTTTCCCAGCGCCGGACCAGCAAGACACAAAAATACAACTGGAGAGAGAACAGTCAAAGCACTTATTTGTCGAACAGCCAAGTTTTTACGCTTTTTCTGAAATTCATATAGCTTTCCTCCTTGCGTATATGAATGGGCAGTGAGTTCCACAGCGTTGGGCCCAGGTAGGAAAAGGATCTCCCGCCTATTCTGGCCCGTTTGAACCTCGGTACCACAAAGTTCGCAGCTGTGCATGAACGAAGACTGCGATTTGGGAGGTAGGGCTTAGCAAGGTCCTGTAGGTATTTGGGAGCAGTGCCAGCTTTGATTTCAAATAGGTAATTCAGGGTTTTGAAACGAATTCGGTTTTCAACCCTGAGCCAATGCAGGTCCCTAAGATGTTTGATCGTCCTAGCGGATCTAGGGATTCTGCAAAGCAGTCTGGCCGCAGCGTTCTGCACCAGTTGCAGACGTTTTATTACTGCCTTGTTTGAGCCCAGGTACAAGATGTTACCGTAATCAAGCCGAGATGTCACTAAGGCATTGACTACGGTCTTCTGGGTGGTAGATGGCGACATCCAGACAATTTTGCGTAACCATTTAAGAATGGTAAAACATATACCTGCCACTTTGTTTGCTTGCTGGGTCATGGATAGACTGTCATCAATGATGACCCCAAGGTTTCTAACCTGAGAGGCTGGAGGTGGAAGTTTACCTAATGACGATGGCCAATGGGAATCATTCCAGAGATCTTTACTATTCCCCAACAGGAGGACCTCTGTTTTATCTCCATTTAGTTTGAGTTGGTTGTCTGACATCCAACTAAATATTTCTTGGAGGCCTGCTTTTAATGCAGATGGGGTAGACACGTCAGATTTGGAAAGTGAGAACAGGACTTGCGAGTCATCTGCATAGGTCATTAAACTTAGACCAAAGTTTTCTGCAGGATTGGCTAGTGGTCGTAGGTACAAATTAAAAAACAGAGGGCTCAAAATTGATCCCTGTGGCACACCGTGAGGAGAGTGGAAAACCTCAGAGCATGCCTCCGAGGAGGAGATCTGGAAAGTGCGGAGGGATAAGTAGGATCTAATCCATTCCAGAGCTTTGCCCTCAACACCATTCTCCCCCAGCCTGTCAAGCAGTATGGAGTGAGAAATGGTGTCGAAAGCCGCACTGAGATCTAACAAGACCAGTGCTACTGTTTGGCCGTCATCCATAAGCTCCCTGATCTTTTCTGTGACCCCGAGCAGGGCCGTCTCAGTAGAAAAACCACTCCTAAACCCAGATTGGGACGAATGCAGGAGATCATTGTTTTCCACATAGGTTGAAAGTGCCTTATGGATATGCCTCTCTAAGATTTTGGAAAAGGCAGGTAGTAATGAGATTGGGCGATAATTAGCCAATATCATAGGGTCTGCGCCTGGTTTTTTAAGTAGGGGGCTGACCATAGCATGTTTCCATAGAGCAGGAACTATGGCTTGCTCTAAGGAGGCATTCAGTATCTCTGCTATGGGAGTTAAAGCAGCATCCTCTAGTTTATTTATGATACTGATAGGAATAGGGTCACGTGGGGAACCCGATTTGATCGATTTTAGTAGTTCCTTCAGTGTGTCCAATTTAATGGGAGGCCAGGCTTCAAGATGACAGTTTCCTCTAGGGACTAGGGAGGTGTTTCCTTGCTTGTCTGTGGTCATGCTGGCCTTTTTAATATTAGAGACGATGTTCTCAATCTTATTAGTGAAGAAAGAGGCCAAGTCCTGGCATTGCTGGGTGTTAAGAGGGGTAGGTTCTGCTCTAGCGTTCTCACCAGCTAACTCTTTTACCGTGTTAAAGAGGGTCTGGGATTTGTTTACGGCCATGTTAATAGTGTTGGTGACATAGCATGCTTTGGCTTTCATGCATGCTGAATGGTAACAATTTCTGGCCTTTCGGTAAACTTCTTTTTGGTATAGGTCGTAATTTTTTCGCCACTGCCTCTCTAGAGTCTTACAGGTAGATTTTTCTTTCTTCAAAGCTTCTGTGAACCAGGGAGCGGGAGGGCGATGAACTTTCCCTTTGCAACGGGCTAAGGGCAGGCAAGTGTCAACGGCGCCAGTTAACCACTTTTGTGTTGACTCTGCAATGCTATCCATATCTCCATCCAAATATGGGTGATCTTCCTTCAAAGCATTGTTCAGATCCTCCAAGTTTAGGGATTTCCAGTTTCTTCTAAAAGATTCTGAAGGAGTCGAAATTGGACCTTTTTTGGGCTCTAGCGAAATAGCGAAACTTTGAAGAAAATGATCTGACCAGAGAATAGTCGTGGTGTTAAGCCATGAAAGTTCTTTCATCTTTGATATTATAGGGTCCAACAAGTGTCCGGCTTTGTGAGTTGGACCACTATTTCGTAGTGTCATGTCCAGCACCATGAGGTCATCTATTAGATTTTTACAGGTCTTGTTGTTATCGTCATCTAGATGAAGATTCAAATCTCCTAGTACAGTGAAATTTTGGGCTTTCAGATGTTGGGGTAGGATGAAATCAGCCAAGTCATCTGACCAAGAGGGGTTAGTTACTGGCGGTCGGTAGATCAATAAGCCGGAAAAGGTAAAATTTGGACTGAGGGTAATTTTGAAAGATGCTGCTTTGCAGTTAGGGATAGCTGCAGGTTCAAAATTGCACACATAGTCTCTGCTGTAAATAATAGCAATACCCCCTCCTGTTTGTCCTACCCGATCTCTCCTAGCTATAGCATAGCTCGGGGGGAGGGCGTTTGCAACATCAGGGCCCGATCCATCATGAAGCCACGTCTCAGTTAAAAATATGGCGCAGGGCTTTTTGTCAATCAATAGGTGGAAAATATCTAATTTATGCTGGGACAGTGAACGACAATTAATCAGAAAGAATGTAAAATCGTTGGAACTCTCTCTCTGTGGATAGGATTTAAAATCAGTCCCCTGTGGGGTATCAGGATAGGGCTGGTAATTAGTCAGAGTAAGGGTACACTCCGGGCATGTTTGTGCACCAGCTAGTAGCGGATTCAAAGTTATACAGGTGTCATGGATAATTGGGCGTAACGCCCTGAGTTGGATACCTGTTAGCATACCTGTACAATAGGGAGGGCAGAGGATCGTGCCCTATGTCCCGGCCTGGCCCGGACGGGCACAGACGGGCTGACTCTGGCTGGACTCCGGCGAAGACGAGGCGCGTCCGCTGAAACGCATCCGCTGACGCGGAGAGGGACCGTTTCCTTATAACGCCGGGACTAGAGCGCTCTCACCGCTCTATCCCGCCCCAAAATGGCCGCCACTAATTCCCTGCTGCTCGGTGCCTTGCCCTAAATCGGCAGGAATCGAGCGTGTGTGTGCTGGGGTGACTGCGTGTGAGCGACGGGTATGCTGAGTGCAATTTTGTGGTTTTTAAAACACAGAAATACAATTGTTCGCCACAAATGCTATTTCTTAAAAAATTCGATTCAATTAAGTCCCTTAAAACTTTGCCAAGTCCTCTGACAAACTATACAGCAGAAACGATTTTACATGTCCTCTCACAAGGTGTTTGGCAGAAAGATGAACTCTGCCTGAGTGCTTTATGAAATAATCCATTTGTATATTTATATAGCGCAGCTTATCAGCCGTGAGGGTATCCATGCGCTGTCCATGGGCACGAAAGACATGGAAGGTTACCTTTGTGATCTCCCTGAGAAACTATTGTAAAGTGAATTCTCTTACCTCCAAAACAGGCTGAGGATGATGGACACTCATCAGACAGGCCAAGGTTGTGTAATGTGTTGGCAATGTTGAACAATAAGTCAGAACTGACTTGATTAAATAAAAAAATGCTATAAGTATGTATGACTTCCCCATACCCAAACGGAGCATATGTCGACAGAAGGTATCATACTGTCGAGTAATTAATCATGTACATCTTTCCCCTTAGCTTAGCCACTTTTCCACTTCGACTTTTGACTTTAGGGCCTCAGGTTTAGTAGCCCAACTCATACAGGTATACATGGCTGCTGGAAATGGGAAACGGCCATTACAATGCAGCCGTTTCCTCGCATTAAATAACCTTTAACAAGATTATGCCATTACCATGCATACATTTCTAACGAAAAGCGTTTGGAAAAATATGTGTGGTCAAGGAATGTTTGTGCTAAAGGTTATGCGTGGGAAAGGCATTTGCATTGTAATGCATGCATGGTAAAGGCATGCGTTGCAACCGATTGTGTTGTATTATCAGACAACCCTGTAAACCTGTCAACAAACCTATCCCAACTAGTCTGAAGTCCATGGTCGCCACCCACCAGCCCATGCCCGCTTTCATCATCCCCCTCACACATCCAAGTCAGAGGCTTTTGAGGATAACCTACTAACAATCCATTCCAGCTAGCCAGCAGCCCAAAGAACAGGCCAAGAGCTTAGATCAACTGTTTCGGATCCCGTCCTCCCAAGGTAAGGAGCACCTTCACCTATTTCTGAGGAATAAGAGTGTCTTCTTTTAATGAATTTTTATAATAAAAAGAGTCCGCATTAGGAACTACCTGATGTTATTATTGCAAAGAATATACAGGGTCAGACCTGTCATCTTTAGAGTGGTCTTCCCACAACTTTTTGCCTGCTATCCTCTACTTTTTGTTGGCCTTAGGACTCAGAGCACTTTACCTCTGCTAACCAGTGCTAAAGTGCTTGTGCTTCTCCCCTACACATGGTATCCTTGATAACACTGGTGTGTACAAAATTGGCATATCTAGTTTTCTTGTATGTCCCTGTAAAGTGGTATACAATGTACCTACGGCCTATAATCAAAATGTAAGTAGTGGGCCTGCAGCACCTACTGTGCCACCCACTTGGTATTTAAAAACGCTTGCTGAGTCTTAAACTTCCCTTTTATTTCACATGTCACCCTGAAGATAGTCCCTAAGTGACCCTAAGAGCACAGTGCTGTGTAAGAACAAGGCAGGGCATGCACTTTTAAGTGTTAAATGTCTTGGTATTGACCAACAGCTTTTTCTTTTTTTTTTACTAATGTGAGTCCTGATCCTCTCATAGGATCGCATTGACAATTCCTTAAAAATCTCTTCTGCTGCAATTCCTGATTGAAAATGAGTAGCTGCTCCATGTTTCATGAATTCAGAATGGTAGTGAGAAATGCTCTTTATTGGAATCTTGGATTTAACATTACTATTTTAGAAATGCTATTACTGTTCCAGTGTGTCTTGCAGATTGTCTCCGAAAAACATCTGGGCTTGGTGACAGCTACACTTTGTTCATTGCCGAGCCACAAACACAGGATGGGCTTAGTATGACTGGAGATTCGTCTGCATTCTGACAGCCTTTTCTGGGCAGGAAGGAGGAGAGAAGAGATCACACTTACATATGAATGGCTATATCTTGTTCCCACACAAGGGACCAGTTACACCTTAAAGATAGCCTGACATTTCAGGGAGCTGCTTTAACGTAACCCCTACATAAAAAACAGTTTTGGGTATAAGTACCAGGGCTCTGGCCCTACTGAACCAGTATAGTACTGTACCTGGAAAGAACTCTGCAGGATTGCTGAGCTACCCTGCTGCCTGTTAATCTCTGTCATGCTGAGTACAATGACTGGACCCATCTCACTTGAACGCTGAGTTACTCCAAGAGCTTGTTGGCTTGCCTCCTGATCTACTGAAGTCTCAGGAACTCAACATAATCCCTGAAATCCTTTTGCTACTGCTAGACTCCATCTTTGAGTCCTAGCCTTGCCTGATGTGCCTCCTCCAGTCCTAGGCCTCAGAAGTGGATCTGAAGCTGTTTCCTTCAGAAACTGATGCATCACCGCACTGCATGAGAAATTCTGGGGCATTACCCTTCGACGCTGAGGCTGGTTGACAACAGTATTATTGCAACCTAAGCAACTCGATGACAACGCAGAGTCTGCTTGATGATGGTGGTTTTGCAGCCTGCGCAACCTGATGACTATGCTCTGCGCGGCTCAACAACAATGCATTGCCTACTTTTCAGCGGAGTTTGCAGCTGACGCAGTGGCCTGCCTGCATGGGATATCTCAACGCACTGTACCCTCGACATCAATGCTTTGCTCCATACAAGGTACCTTTTCAGCGTACACTGCATGGATTCTGTAGCCCGCCTGCCCTTCATCACGGTCGGCCTGGGCTTTGGATTCACACCAGTCCCTAGCGACCTCGAGTAACCTTTCGACCACTAATGACTTCTAAGCACTGTTTTCATATTTAATCTTTAAAAATCCATATCATGACTTCTACCTACTGGATATTTGTTGTTTTGGTCTTATTTTACGTAGATAAATCTTCTCTATTTTTCTAAACCTGTGTGCAGTCTTTGTGTGACGTTTTCATTGTGTTACTGTGTGTGTGTTGCACAAATACTTCACACATTGCCTCTTAAGTTAAGCCAGGATGCTTTTTGCCAAGCCACCAGAAAGTAAGCAGATCTTAATTTAAAATGTGTATCTAGCTTACCCTGACTACAGTACACAATACAAAACAATTTAAAGGAAAACATAAAAACCATCATGAAATCTACTTCTGCCACAAAGCATCATATTTATGGTGCTTTACATTTTCTTTCAACCATTCCTATCTAAGTTTCGAAAGGACTTGATCAAGCAGTGACAATTTGTAGTACTGCTGTTTGTCGTCCTCATAAAACACCACTATAGGTGTTAAAGTTCTTGTGTGCAAATACAAGCAGCAGGAGTAGGTGCTATGTGAAGTGGACGATGGTTACCTATTTACAGGACTGTGCTTTAAGAAAGAGCCAATGTGCAAGACAGAAGTGTCAAGTTGAGATTTTTTGGAAACATCGTAATATCCAAAGGGCCCGAGCATTAGTGGATACAGGAGCGGAGGCCACTTTAATTCATGGTAAATCAAAGAAATTTAAGGGACAATTCTTCACAATTACTGGTTTAGGTGGAAAAGAGACCCCCGCAGTACAAACTACACTTGAGATGAAAATTGGTAGGATTCCCCATAAAGAATATTCTGTGTTAGTTGTACCACTTTTGGAGTATATAATTGGAATGACTTTGCATTTGGATGATGGTTGTTATCAATTTGGAACCAAGCATTACATTTCGTCCATACCCGTACGGGTTGGCCGTTTACGAATGCCTCCCATTAAAATTCCTCAAGCTACGAAAGTAGTTTCTCAGAAACAATATCGTATCCCAGGTGGCCATGAAGAGATCAGTGCCACAATTCAGGATTTGGTTGATGCAGGAGTTATAAATCCGGTCACTTCTGCTTGGAATAATCCCGTTTGGCCCGTGCGCAAGAGTGATAATTCTTGGCGCATGACTGTTGATTATCGAGAATTGAATAAACACACACCACGTTTGACTGTTGCTGTACCAGACATTGTTACTTTGATTCAGAGAATCCAGAAGCATCCAGGTACATGGTATGCGTCCATTGATATTGCTAATGCTTTCTTTTCGATTCCAATTGCCCCCGAGTGTCAGGAACAATTCAGTTTTACCTGGAATGGACGTCAGATGACGTTTAGGAGTCTTCCTCAAGGTTATGTACATAGTCCTACGATCTGTCACCGGCTGGTGGCGGAACATTTGTCTGAGGTGCCCGTACATCCACAAATACAGGTGTTATTATATTGATGACATTTTGATCCAAGGTGAGACGCAAGATCAGGTCCAGTCCCATTTAGATCAGATTCTTGATTGTTTACGAGCAAAAGGTTGGGAAATTAATCCTGATAAATTACAAGGCCCATCCCAAAGTGTTATATTTTTAGGCATCAATTGGCATGAAGGTCACAGAGAAGTGATCCCACAGGTGAAGCGGAAAATTTTAGATTTTGCGGTTCCAAGGAATAGAAAAGAGGCTCAGAGTTTCATTGGTTTGTTTGGTTTTTGGCGTCAGCATATTCCCCATTTGAGTCAGATTTTGGCTCCCTTATATCGAGTCACTCGTAAAAAGAATGCGTTTGAATGGGGTGAACTACAACAGAATGCATTTAATTTGGCGAAAGAAGCCATTCAGTACGCCTTGGATTTGTGGCCTGTAGGCGAGGGTGATGTGGATCTGAATGTGTCTGTGGAAGGTCTGTATGCCAATTGGAGTCTATGGCAAAAGCAGGGCAGACAAAAAGTGCCATTAGGTTTTTGGACTAAAAAGTTACCTGAAGCTGGTGAGCGTTATACACCTTTTGAAAAACAGTTGCTTGCATGTTACTGGGCTCTGGTGGATACCGAGCAATTGACCCTAGGTCATGCTGTGATTTTGAGACCTGAAATTCCTATCATGCAGTGGGTTTTGAGTTCGCCAAAATACCATCGGATTGGACATGCTCAAGAGGCGAGTGTGATTAAATGGAAATGGTACATTCAGGACAGGGCACGTGTGGGTCCGAAAGGTGTGGCAGTGTTGCATGAGCGAGTGGCGCAGGCGCCATCGAATGAAACTGGAAGTGATTGTTCTGTACCTGTAGTACAGGAATCTCCTGTCAAGTGGGGTAAATCATTTGATGATCTGTCCGCGGAGGATAGAAAACATGTGTGGTTTACGGATGGTTCAGCGAGGTTCATTGGTGAGAAACGGCATTGGAAAGCAGTGTCCTATAATCCGATTACGCAGAAATTATTGAGTACAACTGGTGATGGAAAAAGTAGTCAATATGCTGAATTGTATGCAGTTTACCAAGTTTTGAAACAGGAACTACCTGGCACATGTCATATTTTCACTGATTCCTGGTCCACTGCTAATGGACTGGCGGTATGGTTACCAACATGGCATTCTCATAATTGGGAATTGCATTCAAAAGAACTGTGGGGAAAAGAACTATGGCAAGAAATTTGGGAATTACTCCCACAGAGTACTGTTACAATCTTTCATGTGGATGCTCAAACCCCGATTGACTCCCTTGACAAGTTCTTCCATAATATTGCAGATGAAAAGTCTAAAATTTCTGAGGCAGTGGTGGAGATGCAAGATTCTGATTTGGCGGGATTGGCAAAATGGGCCCACCAGAAAGCGGGACATTTTGGAGAGAGAGCCACTAGCAGGTGGGCTGCCGACCGAGGAATTCATATTCCTTTAAATTTGATTAAAGATGTCATTCTGCATTGTCCCATTTGCCAGCATTCTAGAAAGAGAAAAGTGCCTCATATTGTTCAAGGCCATTTACATCGAGGAAAGTTGCCCGCTCAAATTTGGCAAATTAATTATATTGGCCCGCTCCCAATGAGCAGAAATTGTCAGTATATTTGTACCGCTGTTGATACCTATAGTGGCCTTCTGGTCGCTTTCCCTTGTAAAAATGCTACCCAAATCAATACCATTAAAACATTGGAACCACTCATTTTATATTATGGTGTTCCATTTCAAATTCAATCTGATAACGCATCCCACTTCCGTGGAAGATTGGTGCAGGAATTCTGTGTGGAAAATAACATTGAATGGGTGTTTCACATTCCATATTATCCACAGGCTTCGGGATTGATTGAGAGAATGAATGGTTTGCTAAAGGAACAATTACGAAAGTTAACGGATGAACATTACAAACACTGGAGGGACTTTTTACTCCAGGCATTATTGATTTTGAACAATCGTCCCTTGTTGCATGCTGAATCTCCTTTAATGCGTTTGTTTCCTCCAACTGTTGATGTGAAACCGAATACCCTTGTTAATACTGTCATGTATTGGGAAATTACCCCCGGAGCTTTGGCTCCATGTAGAGCAACCCCAGGTTCCGCAGGCTTGGACCTGCATGCTATGAATGATGTTGTCTTAAAAGGTAGAGACCGAATCATTGTTGAAACTGGCATTGGTGTCTGTATACCAGCCGGTAGCTTTGGATTGATTGCCCCTAGATCGGGCCTTGCCTTAAAAGTTATTCAAGTTCTTGGAGGAGTGATTGACAGCGATTATCAGGGAGAGATTAAGGATCTCCTGCTTAATAGCAGTGAGGTTGATTTATCATTCAAAAAGTCTGACCATGTTGCTCAGTTGCTGATTATGCCTGTCTTCTGTGGTGAGATTAAGAAAGGCACTGCCCCGACTTTGCTAACGACACGTGGCCAAAAGGGCTTCGGCTCCTCCGATAACCCCGGTGCTAAGATATGGGTGCAATCGCCTAAACATCCCCCTGAACAGGCTGAAGTTATTGCGACCGGTCATGACAACACCATTTTGGTGATGAAGCCAGGGAAAGATAGCTGGGAAGCTGTCCCAGCTGACAAATGTTACTTACGAGAATGATTAAGGCCTGTGTTTGTATTCTTTCAGATCATTCTCTGGATTGCTGCTGCAGGATGTGCCGGCGTTGGACTCCTTTTGGTCTGCTACGCCGGGAGAGGAGAGAACCCACCGACTTTGGTTGATTGGAGAACCCGAGTTCCTCGTTCCTTCACTGCGTGGGACACCTCGTCTAATTTCTGGATTACCCTTGCTAAAAGAGTGACTAACTCTCCGCATTTTTGCCACACTCCCATGAGATCTGTGACTGATATCCTTGCGACCAGTTTGGTTGCTGTCCCTGCCTCCACTGAAACTTTGCGGCACATTTTCCATATTTCCAGTGCCCGACCAAATATAATTCTGGGCGATTTTTCGGCTCATGAATTCTGCCCTTTGTGTACGGTCATGTCTGACTCTATTCCCCCAATTCATTCCCAAATCACTACCTATAATATATCACAGGGTGATTTATGCTTCATCTTGACATGTGATCCCAAGGCCATCACAGAATGTCTTAAATTAAAATTGCAGGCTGCCACTTCTTTTTCAGCTCATCAACGATTATTGTGTTTACAAAGACTTCCAAGTTCGTGCATTTCCGTTAAGAACAATATGACATGTAAACGTATATTGGTTGCTCCTAGTTATTACCGTGCAATGTTACTGCCTGCTGGATGGCTGTTCTCCTGTGGGAATACCTCTTGGCCCTATATTCCCGCTAATATTTCTGGGGGTCCATGTGCTATCACTAGATTAAGCTTGTTAATGTTTTCATCGCAGCCTGGTTACCATTCCCGTGTAGTACGAGACTCTATGATGTTACATGAAGACTGTGATCCCTCCGTGCATCTGTATTCTAAATCTGAATACCTTAGTTTAGCTATTTCTATTATTGGTGTCCCAGCTTTAGCCGTTTATAACGCTAAAACAATTGGCAAGATGGCCTGCTGGATGGTTAAATCCATTAATCAGACTTCTACTGTATTATCTGACTTATTATTAGATGCCCAGGGTGAACGTCGAGCTATTTTGCAAAATCGCGCTGCGATTGATTATCTCCTGTTAAAACATGGACATGAATGTTCTGACTTTGAAGGTCTTTGCTGTTTCAACTTATCCGACCACTCTAAGTCTATCCAGGCCCATATTGACAAACTCCACGATTTGACTGCAGAAGTTAGACAACATATTGATCAGGGCTGGTTTGATTGGCTCTTTAATTGGTTACCTGACTTACATTCTTTACGACAGATTTTAGGGGGAATTATGATTTCTGTTTGTGTTTTAGTGGCTATTTGCTGCTTTATTCAGTGCATTCCTTCTCTACTCCAATATTTTAGATTTAGCGGGAGACATAGATCAGTTAATTTTGATTCTTATTATTCTTCTACTGATGTTAGTTCTATGTAGAACATGGCTAATAGACTGGAGTCAAGGGTGAAATGTAATAACCAACTTTTTCCGGCCCTTTTTAGAGGGAGGATGATGGAGAATGACTCCAGCCTATTACCCTTATAGTATAGGGATCAGGACTATAAGTAGGACCTATCCATGAGGCACAGTAGTGCATTTTCGTACCCTTTTCTCTAGATCAGGGCTTATGAACTTAAGCTAGGGGATAGATATATAAGTATTAGTGATGATCCATCCTTTTGCAAGAGTGTTAGTATATCTTCCATGGAGTTATGCGTATTTTGGGCCTTGTAGGCCTTAAACGGGACAGACTCCATCTTGCCTTCTGCCCGGTAGCTTGAGAGGCTTTCTAGGTCAAGTGTAATGTTTTAGTTTCAAGGTGTTGTTCGCTTGGAGAGAACCGGTTCAGACAGGCCCTTATCGAAAGACTGTATTTTTCTCCACTCCGAAGACACAACTTCAGGCCGCCCGGCTGGGAACGTGTCCTTGGTACGGGGAGGTACAAGAATTTGGTGGGCGGCAGGTTACTGGCCGTAACTTTCCATGAAGGGACAGGTTTTGATATTAGCGAAAGTGTTTGGCGATGAGTCAGTTAGTTCGTAGACGGCAGCTAGCCGTTAGCATCTATGCTATTAATTATTTCTGAGGCAGACAGTCGCCATTTTGAAGTCCGAGAAAGATTTTAAAACCAAGACTCTCTGAGAAAGACTGAAGGAGAAATAGCGCGGAGCGCACAGAGACAGAGAGAGAGAGAGAGAGACGGTAGCTAATAGCGAGCAAGGTTCCAGTGACTTGGAAGGGAGCAGAGGAGATTGAGTCTAGCGGTGCAGACGTGTACCTGTGACGGCTGAGGTGTGATTTCGAGACGAGCCAAGACACAGAGACGAGAAGGGAACCTAGATGACTGCCGAGCCCCGACTTCATATTAACCAGGTGACCTCTGCCCTTTCCCATATTAAGCGCGCATTCTAACCTTTTTCCTTTTCTTTGCAGAAATATACATTGCATAGTATTGTGTTTATGTTTATTGCAAATAAATACCCCAGTTCTTAGTGAACCGACATGTGCCTTGTATTCTTGTTCAATCTGGGTAACCTAACCTTCTAGTCGTGCATTGTTTGCGTGAACGGATGTGATTCCCGATCAGGTAAGGAATGAATGAAAAATGAGGGAGGAAGGGAACGTTTGATGCCAAGAGCAGGAGGTACATATATATCAATCTGGAAAGTCGTACTGATTTCTATTATTGTAGTTTTATCCCAAGTAGACAAATGAGAGATTTCCTCCCTAAGTATTCATGGGAAAGTGATCGTCGTTAGTACACGGCGTTAATGAGAGCACCGGGGGGACACGGTGTATAGGTTCGCCGGATTGTGAACCGTGTGTAAATGAGAGCACCGGGGGGACACGGTGTATACATTCGCCAGATTGTGAACCGTGTGTAAATGAGAGCACTGGGGCTGCAGACCCATGTGTGTCGAGTGAGCACTGATAATAATCAGTGTGTAAGGGTATATAATCAGATCTGCCCCCGCGTAGATTAGTCTGGGCCTAAGTGGCCGCGAGACTAGTCGGTATCAATAGGATATTGTAGAAAACCTATGCATGTTTATTGCTATTTCCCCATCCTTAGGTACGAGATGTACATACATATATGTCCATACCCATTGTAAATACGTTCTAAGGTGGGAGGTGATTACGTTCCGGCTGGGTTAGAGGGGCCCTTAGGGGCTGATTCCATCTAAGCGGAAAATCCGGTCGTTACAGGTGTGCATATCTCCCAGGTTGGACAACAAGTGAAGACGGTGGGTGGTGCGTTGATTTACCCACGTTGGTGCCCTGCAGAGTTTGCATCCTTTTGGAGGGTCAGGTGCACAGGAGCACAGAGGACTTCTTCTGAGGCACTGCATTGGCGTAAGGGGTCGGACTGCTCTACATTAGACAGGCAGAGCTGTGACAGAGTGCCTCTCGCCCAACTTATGGCTGGTTTGAAGCTGCGGTAGCTGGAGTTTGGAGAAGCGTGAGGAGCCCTCTGACTCCCCAAGAGACTGCTGTGCTTGCATGGTCTGAACTGTGGGCGGTGGCCCATTACAAGGATAAGTTTGCAGAGGACTAAACCATATTGAAGGGTGCGACTACACGTGGAGGGCTCCAGCCTATTCAGCTAAAGTCTGACAGCGGTGGTACGGGAGTGACAGCCCCAAGGGGACAAAACACACTGGTGGTCGCTCCTGCAGACGCCCCACGAATGCCGGTGTCGGGGGTATCCAAAGCTCTTGCTTAGGAGACCACCTGGTGGAGCCGAGAAATGGCGACGGGAGGGAGAGGTCCTAAGGCCAACGCCCAAAAGCAGCTTGCTAAATTTGCGTGGTCCAAGGCCGGAGAAAGAGGAGACTCGCCACAATCGCACAAAGATTGTGGAGCAGGTGCCGCCAAGCATGACCCAGAGCCCACCCTACATGGCGTCATGGCGGCCATCAATGGAGTGCATGCCTCGGTGGACTCAGTCACTGTGGAGGTTTCGCTAATTAGGGCAGACTTTTGAAAAATGTACAAAAAGGTCAAAGAGCTCACTGTAGTCACTAGTGCCCTTCAGTCGGATATGTCAGAACTCCAAACGCAAAGGCTTGAAATGCAAAAAAAGCAGGAAAGGACAACTAGACGACTTTGAAGGTCATGCCCGCCATAATAAAATTTGCATTTTGGGGGTTCCGGAATGGACGAGGGGCCGGCAGCGGACCTGTATGTAGAAGACCTCATCACGAATCACCTAAGACCCTGACCAGCTATTTCTCTATTGAAAGGGCCCACAATGTACCAGGGGGGTAGACCAAAACCGGGAGCGCCCCAGAGACCTCTTATTGCTAGAGTGTTCAATTACCGGGATAGAGAAGCTATTCTGCAGAATGCATGTTCCGCTCCATTCCTGAAGATAGATAACTATGAGGTGGCTTTCTTCCCGGACTTCACGGCCAAGGTTCAAGCTCAGAGTCGCAGTTTTCAAACGGTGAAAAGAGAACTACGCGATCAGGAGGTTGAAATAGGCAATGCTCTTCCCATCACGGTTGAGAGTGGATTCAGATGGCAAGTCGAATGGCCATTTAGTAGGACAGAAGACAAAGGCCCTCACTAGGTGGGGATACAAAAACCGGATCAAGGGGAATGGCAATTCTGGTAAAGAGGTCTGTGACCCTTGTGGTTCATAAAGTATGGGCAGACTCAGCAGGGAGGTTTGTGGGTGTGGAGGCCCAATGGTATGGTAGAGACCTCAATATAATTTCTGTCTATCTGCCGCCTGCTCTGGGTAAACAGGCCCTGGAAGACCTAGGTGGGAGGCTGACAGGACTAAAAGACAGCACGCTGATAATGGGGGGCAACTACAATATCAATCAATCAGTACACTTGTGAAGCGCGCTACTTGCCTGTGAGGGTCTCAAGGCGCTGGCGGAGAGGGGGCTGATACTGATCAAAGAGCCAGGTCTTGAGAAGTCTTCAAAAAGCCCATTAGGTCTTGGGTCTGTCGAAGATTGGTAGGGAGGGTGTTCCAGGTTTTGGCGACGAGGTAACAGAAGGATCTGCCACCGGCGGTTGTTTTCCAGATGTGAGGAACTGTGGCGAGGGCAAGGCTGGCAGAGCGGAGGCTGCGGGTGGGGGTGTAGAAGCTGAGTCGGTCATTGAGGTATGCTGGTCCGGCGTTGTGGAGGGCTTTGTGTGCATGGATGAGGAGTTTGAAGGTGATCCTGTTGTTGACGGGGAGGCAGTGCAGGCCTCCCAGGTGGGGTGTGATGTGGCTGCGTCGGGTGGACGTCAAGGATCAGTTATGCTGAGGCATTCTGGAGGCGTAGCAGCCTTCTCAGGAGCTTGGTTGTTGTTCCTGCATAGAGGGCATTTCCCGTAGTCCAGTCTGCTGGTGATGAGGGCCTGGGTGACGGTTTTCCTCGTGTCGGAGGGGATCCATTTGAAGATTCAGCAGAGCATTCAGAGGGTGTTGAAGCAGGACGCGGAGACGGCGTTGACTTGTTTGGTCATGGAGAGGGCAGAGTTGAGGATGATCCCCAGGTTGCGTGCGTGGTCGGTGGTTTCTGGGGCTGTTCCTAGCGCTGTTGGCCACCAGGAGTTGTCCCAGGCTGATGGAGTGGGGCCGAGGATGAGGACCTGCCTCTTGTCTGAGTTAGGCTTCAGCCAGCTGTCCTTCATCCATTCAGCGACTGCCTTCATTCCTCTGTGGGGCTTGGTTTTGGCGGTGTGGAGGTCTTCGGTGAGGGATATGATCAGCTGTGTGTCGTCAGCGTAGGAGATGATGTTGAGGTTTTGTTGTCGTGCGACATGGGCGAGTGATGCCATGCAGATATTGAATAGCGTCGGGCTGAGAGAAGATCCTTCTGGTACGCCGCAGATGATCTCTGTGGACTTGGAGCGGAAGGGTGGGAGGCGGATGCTCTGGGTACTGCAGGAGAGGAAGGATGTGGTCCAGGCCAGGGCCTTCTCTTGGATTCCAGTGTTATGGAGGCGTGCTGTTAGGGTGCGGTGGCAGACTGTGTCGAAGGCTGCTGATAGGTCCAGAAGGATGAGGGCAACTGTTTCTCTTTGGCCATCAGGATCCTGATGTCGTCGGTGGTGGCGATGAGGGTGGTCTCGGTGCTGTGGTTGCTGCGGAACCCGGACTGGGATGTGCCCAGGATGTTGTAATATGATACTAGATGACACGATTGACCTCTATCAACCGAGGCCAAAGGCAAAATCCACCACCCTAATGGCCAATTTCGCGGAGGCACTGGGACTGGTAGATCTGGGTGGGCACTTCAGCACATGGATAAGCTGTTTACCTTTTTCTCTAACATGCATCACAGCCTATTACGAATAGACTATTTCCTCACACACCTCTCTGCAGTAGGGAACTTCGTAAACTCCCGGGTTTTACCGATGGGTATATCTGACCATTCCCCGGTCTGGGTGGAGTACACACATTGGGAACGACAGGCACGTACTATTATTATTCCCAACCCATGGCTGTTACACATACCGGACATCAGAGAGGAACTTGGCACACAAACAGAGAATTACTTTGCCGAAAATGTGGGGTTGGTCACATCCGATCAGACAATATGGGAGGCATATAAGGTGGTTTTGAAGGGACAGAAGCTTTCTTTGAAGATGGGGTACATCGCAAAAAAGCGCAAAGTTTTGGTACAAGAGGAAACAGACTTTCTCGATATCAAGAGGGATCATGCACAGAATCCCTCGACTGAAACCGCTCATAGGCTTAAGTTAAAGCAAGATGAATATCATATAAAAACTAGAGAACACATGCTGGCTAAGTATCGCCATACCCAGCACAGAGTGTAAGAAATGAGGGATAGGGCGGGTAGGACTCTGGCTTGGTTGGAGAGGTGAGAACAGGGATCGAGATGGGTGCACAGGTTGATAAAGTTTGGAGGAGGAATTGTGACACATCCGAGGGAAATAGCAGAGGAATTGGCCTCTCACTTAGAGCAGGTTTATTCTCATCTACTCTCTATATGGTGGAGGACTTACGTCAGCTCCTCCGGGAGAGTGAAGTTCCGACCCTATCAGAGGCAGACAGGAAATCCCTAGAGGAAGATCTTTCGGGCGAAGAACTTGAAAAGGCTATAGGGCTGATTAAATCAATCAATCAGGACATTTGTTAAGTGCTCTACAAACCCGTGAGGGTCTCAAGGGGCTGGGGCGGGGGGTGCTGCTACTGATCAAAGAACCAGGTCTTGAGAAGTCCTCTGAAGGCCAGGAGATCTTGGGTCTGCCGTATGTTGGTGGGGAGGGTGTTCCAGGTCTTGGCGGCGAGGTGGGAAACGGATCTACTGCCGGCAGTTGTTCTTTCGATGTGTGGGACTGTGGAAAGGGCAAGGCCGGTGGAGCGGAACTTGCGGATAGGGGTGTAGAAGCTGAGTCGTCTGTTGTGGTACACTGAGCTGGTGTTCTGGAGGGCCTTGTGTGCGTGGGTGAGGAGCTTGAAGGTTATCCTCTTGTTGATGGGGAGCCAGTGTAGGTCTCTCCGGTAGGGTGTGATGTGGCTGCGGCGGGGGATGTCAAGGATCAGTCGTGCCGAAGAGTTCTGGATGCGTTACAGCCGTCGCAGGAGCTTGTTTGATGTTCCTGCGTAGAGGGCGTTTCCGTAGTCAAGCTTACTGGAGACGAGGGCCTGCATGACTGTTCTTCTCGTTTCGGTGGGGATCCACTTGAAGATCCTGTGGAGCAATCGTAGGGTGTGGAAGCAGTATGAGGAGACGGCGTTGACCTGTTTAGTCATGGAGAGGGTGGAGTCAAGGATGACCCCCAGATTGCGTGCGTGGTCAGTGGGTGTCTGGGCTGTTCCCAGTGATGGCAGCCACCAGGAGTCGTCCCATGCTGAAGGAGTGGAGCGGAGGATGAGGACCACCGTTTTGTCTGAGTTCAGCTTCAGTCAGTTGTTCCTCATCCATACGATGACGGCCTTCATTCCTTCAGGGAGGTTGGTTTTGGCAGTGTGAGGGTCTCTGGTGAGGGACATGATCAGCTGAGTGTCGTCGGCATAGGAGAAGATGTTGAGGTCGTGCTGTAAATGTTGAACAGCGTTGGGCTGAGGGTAGAGCCCTGGGGTACGCCGCAGATGATCTCCGTGGTGGTGGAGCAGAAGGGTGGGAGGTGGACGCCCTGAGTTCTGCCAGAGAGGAAGGATGTGGTCCAGTCCAGGGCTTTCTCTTGTATCCCAGCGTCATGTAGGTGTGTTCGTAGTGTGAGATGGTAAACCGTGTCAAAGGAGGCTGACAGGTTCAGGAGTATGAGGGCTGCTGTTCCTCTGTTGTCGAGCAGGGTCCTGATATCGTTGGTGGCGAGGCAGGTGGTTTCGGTGCTGTGGTTGATGCGGAAATCGGACTGGGACGGGTCCAGGATATTGTTGTCCTCGAAGTTGCGGGTCAGTTGCTTGTTGACGGTTTTCTCAGTGACCTTCGCCGGGAACAGGAGCAGGGAGATGGGACAGAAGTTCTTGAGGTCCTTGGAGTCCGCCTTGGGCTTCTTGAGTAAGGCGTTGATCTCGGCGTGCTTCCAGCTCTTCCAAAAAGGTTGCTGTCTCGAAGGAGATGTTGATAGCTTTCCGGAGATGGGGGGGATGATTGTGCTGGCTTAGTTGTAGACGTGGTATGGGCATGGGTCAGATGGGGATCCGGAGTGGACGGAGTTATTGATTTTGATGGTGTCGTTGACGTTGGACCATGCAATCAGGTGGCTGGTGATCGCGGAGTTGAAGGTTTCGGTGGTTGGCGGGTCAGTCGTGGCATTGAAGCTGTTGTGGATATCTGCGATCTTGCAGTGGAAGTAGGTGGCCAGTGAGTCGCACAGGTCCTGCAAAGGGGGGATGCCGTTGGTGTTGAAGAGTTCCTTCACTAAGCTGAAGAGCTCTTTGCTGTTGTGTGCGTTGTTATCCAGGCGGTTCTTGAATGAGTTCCTATTGGCAGTTCTGATGAGTTGCTGGTGTCTGCGAGTGGCGTTCTTGAGGGCTGTGTAGTTGTCTGCTGATCGTTCGCAGAGCCAGTTCTTCTCCAGTTTCCGGCATGTATGCTTGGAGGCCTGGAGGTCTTCAGTGAACCAGGTGGCTTTCTTGCTGGTGTGGCTGTTGGAGGGTGTCTTGAGTGGATGAGAGTGCTGGCGCAGTCGTTGATCCACTGTCGGAGGTTGAGGGTGATGTTGTTGGGTTCAGTGGGGTCAGCTGGTGGGTTCTGGGCAAAGGCGGTAGCTAGCTTCTCTTCAGTGAATTTGCCCCAGCAGTGACAAGGCATCTGTTGGGTGGGGCAGTGTATGGTGGGCTTCCTGAAGGTGAAATGGACGCACCAGTGGTCGGTCCAGTGGGGTTCGGTGGTGTGGTTGAGGGAGACGTGGGGGCTTGCGGAGAAGATGGGGTCTAGCGTGTGACCGGCGGCGTGGGTGGGTGTTGTCACAAGCTGTCTGAGTCCGAGGTTGGCGAGGTTGTCGATCAGGGTGGTGGAGTTGGCGTCGTTGTTGTTCTCGAGGTGGAAGTTCAGTCCCTGAGGAGGATGTAGTCTCTAGAGGTGAGGGCGTGGATGCTGATGAGGTCGGTGATGGAGTTGCTGAATTGTGGTCTGGGTCCAAGGGGTCTGTAGATTAGGGTTCCTCTGAGGGTGGTGTTGGGGTCGGTGTGAATCTGGAAGTGCAGTTGTTCGGCAGTGCTGAAGGGTGTCGTCAGTGCTGGTCGGGACGCTGAGGGTGTTCTTGATGGCAATTTCACCTCCTGTTCCGTTGGTGTGGTCTCTGCGGGCGATCTTGTAGCCTTCCGAGTTGGCTATGGCGATGTAGGGTGCTGAGGGGGGTGTTCAGCCAGATCTCCATCAGGAAGGCGACATCTGGGGCGGTTGAGTTGAGGAGGTCCCTGATTTCTACGGGTGTGTTTGCGGACGGAGCGAGTGTTGAGGAGGATGCACCTCAGGTGGTTGTGTCTGTTGGTTGGTGGTTTTGCGGTTTGGATGCTGGTGAAGCTGCAGTTCCGGCAGGTGAAGGGCCCTTGGGTGCGCTTTCGGGTGGCCCGGTAGCAGGTGTTTTCTCGTCCGGGATTGAGTGCGTGATGGGTACTGGAGTCGTAGTGCAGTCAGGTGTCACAGTGTTTTCAGGGTCCAGGGGTTCTGTCACTGGGCGCGGTCCTGGCGCGGAGGGGTGCTGCCTTAACTGCACCTTCGGCACGCCAGCGGCGCGCCCGCTGCGCACGGCCACCATATAAGGGGATGTGGGAAGGATAAGCAGCTGTGAGGTGGGAGAAGGACAGCAAATGGGAGAGTTGGGGGGCGGGCCGCAGGGAGGCAGTGGCGGGAAGGAACAGAAGGCAGAAGGGAATGGGAGCAAAACGGAAGGCAAAAGGGAATGGGGCAGGGGCACAATATAGTCAATCAGCGTAGAGCAAAAGAACCAGAAGAATGGCACAGTACAGTTTACAGTCAACATACTAAAAACAGCACAGCAAGAAAAAAACGGCACAGTACAGTTTACCAGCAGGAGGGTGGGGGGGGGTGGTGAACTCACGAGGCAGCAGCAGCTGGCTCGAAAGGCAGGCACTCACAGGCGGAGCTGTGCGGTGTGGGGGGCGGCCTGACCTGCCAGCAGGGTAAAGGTCGCTCCCTCTAATGCGCAGCAGCCGCCACATAAGGGGATGTGGGAGGGAGGAGCAGCTGGGAGGTGGGAGCGGGGTGGCATATGGGAGAGCGGGGGGACGGGCCTCAGGGAGGCAGCGGCAGGAAGGGACAGAAGGCAGAAGAGAACTAGAGAAAACGAGAGGCAAAAGGGAACGGGGCAGGGGCGCAATACAGTCAATAAGCGTAGAGCAACAGAACCAGAAGAATGTCACAGTACAGTTTACAGTCAACAGACTAAAAACAGCAGAGCAAGAAAAAAACGGCACAGTACAGTTTACCAGCAGGAGGGGGGGTGCAGCAAACTCACGAGGCGACAGCAGCTGGCTCAAAAAGCAGGCACTCACAGGCAAGGGTTGCTCGAGGGAAGGCGATGGGACCGAACGGTATCCCGGTTGAATTCCTCAAAGCCACTGCATCTCGGACAATAGGAAATCTAATGGCCATGTTTGAGGAGAGTTAGGAAAGAGGGCGGTTACCAGTGGATCAAAGGCTGGCCACAATAGTGGTGATTCACAAGCCCGGTAAACCGGCAGACGTATGTTGTTCCTACTGGCCTATTTTGCTGATCAACGTTGAGGCAAAAGTCTTAGCAAAAGTTCTCGCCAATCGGCTGGGGGCGGTTATCACAACACTGGTCCACCCAGATCAGTCGGGGTTCATGCCTGGGAGGAACACACCCTCAATCTGAGGCACTTGCCTAATGTGATGGCCCGGAGACAGTATATCGAGGAAGATGCTGCTTTGTTGTCTCTTGATGCCTTTATGACCTTTGAATCTATAGAATGGCTGTATATGTTTGAAGTTTTGGAGAGGATGATATGCTCATTCTTGGCTTCCCCATATAAATCAATATCGGTGGTGCTCGATATCTTTACAACATTTTGGCAAGTATTCCGGGTATGCGATTAACTGGCATAAATCTGTGTTGTATGTGTTGTGGGGACAGGTCCCCAGGCTTCCGGCGGACTGCTCCATTGTAGTGGCGAAAGATGGATTTAGTTACTTAGGAATCTATGTTACGCCAGATCCGAATCTGTTTTACAGCTCTAATTTAGCCCCTCCGCTGGCTCGACTCCTAGCGGATGTGAAACATTGGCAGTCCCTCCAGCTCTCACTGATAGGCAGGGCGGCACAGTTTAAAATGCTGGCCCTTCCTCACTTCTTATATATCCTTCAAAACTGCCAGTATAAAGTCCCAGATTCTTTTTTCAAAATGGTGGAAGGGGAGGTCCGTATGCTATTGTGAGATGGGAGGGCCCCAAGGGTGGCGCTAAAGAAACTGACAAAGAGTTGGTATGATGGAGGCATTGTGCTCCCCGACCTACAACTATACTATTGGGCAACACAACTAGTGACTGTCAATCGCTAGATCTATTGCCCTCTGGAAGACCCCGCATACGCACTCGACCGCTACCAAACTGACCGGTCCGGATATTTGGGGGCCCTGTACGTTAATTACAGGAAAAACAAGGGGCGCTTCTTTGGGCCTACATTACACACGTTGGAGATCTGGCGAACAGTGAACTCCTGACTGGGGTGGGCTGGCATTCTTACTAAGGTGGCCCCACTCTGGTATACGCAGAAACTAGGCATGTTGTGTCATCAGCCCTGGTTCGACAAGTGGGAACTTATTGGTATCTCTGTAGTAAAAGACTTGATCAAAAAGAGGGAGATACTTTCATTTGAGGAACTCCAGAAACAATATCAACTAGCCAAACGAGAAGTGTAAAGATACTTGCAAATCCGCAACGCCCTTAAGGCGTCTTTCCCGTCTTTCACAGACATACCAGATTCATCACTGCTTGAGGACAGATTGTTAGATGGGCAAATGAACTCAAGGGCCATTTCCCTCACGTATAGGAAACTTTGCAACAACCTTCCTGATGCTTTCCTGAGACTTAGAGAGTGATGGCAGGATGATTTGGGAGTGTTTCATGACAAAGAGTGGCAGGAGGCCCTGATGTCTCCTCGGGAGGCGGCCATCACACAAAAATGTAGGCTAATCCAACTTTGTATACTGCACCGCTGGTATATTATGGAGCAGACTCCGGTGAAAATAGGTTCTAGATCGGATGATCTTTGTCTGAGGGGATGTGGCCAACAGGCGAGATTTTATCACACTATGTGGAGCTGCCCGAGGCTACGTGTCTTGTGGGAGGGGGCCTCAGAACACATGCATAAGGCCTTACATAAGGAGATTGTCCTGACGCCACGACTGGGTTTGTTGAACGTATGGAAGGCGACTGACCTGAAGGAAGTGGAACAACAGTTTACCAAGCTCGGCTATATGCTGGTTAAACAAGAAATAGCGAAAGGGTGGGGTGGAGCAGCTATTCAGAGTGTCCCTATGTGGGTGAAAGAATTTGACAGATGCATGCTGGCAGAAACAGAGGTCTTTGTAGTGAGGGGATGCCCCAAGAAATGGGACCGGAAATAAATATCGGGGTGACATAGTGTGGCCCCCAACGGTGGAATTGGAAATGCGTAGAAATACAGAAGGTGTGGATACTATGTAATGTATAAATGCTGTTTGATAACTGTCCAGAACTGGCATCTGTATATGCTAAAAGGTACTGTCCTCTAATGCACACGGTTTGTTGTAACTAATACAAAGATTTAAACAAAAGAAAAGTTGAGTAAATTATTACCTTAAAAAGACAGGATAGGGAATAGCCTCTATAGGGGACCCTAGCAGCCCAAACTGGCAGTTTGCCTGCTCATATGAATTTGCCTAAAAATGTTGGGGTTATCACGGCCTACGATCCAGTGCCAGGTCCCCTTCCCCCCAAGTTAACTCAGTACATCATTTTAATCAGTTAAAAATTTTTACAAATAGCCAAACACTGCACTAGTCTAATGTTCAACTTTATATTAATTGGGTCCATTCACTCAACAAGTGCAGACCCACAGAATCTGATTTATCGGTCAAGAAATTCTTACCTTAAAAGGCTTCCACTTTGGTCAATCAACATTGGGCAGATGCATTTAATGTGGAGCAACATCTCAGTTGCTTCGGAAAGGCCGCACATCCTCCATTTTGGCATGAATTGTAATGTGGAATCTCAATGATATATGTTTCCCTCACAGACAGTTATACTTTCTCGTTAGACATTGGTCATATACATTTCAATAAACATCAAGGATACAACAGTGACAAGCTCAAATCATCTCATTGTTATTTTATTTTATCAAAACATTTCTTTTCTTTTTTTCATCTCATTACTTTATTTTATTAAAAAGCTTTTTGTTTCAAATTATTATTTTTCTTATATTTTTCTGTAAAAACACATTTATATATAATTCTTGACTTGTAAAATCACAAATACATTTCTTTTTGAGCAGTGATTATTCAAAATCACACATGATATAGAACCAATTTTAAGAAAAATACATACAACCAAATTCTCCTGGATTAAATTTGATACATACAATCATCCTTATTGTGGTGTCAGTGGGCGGCAGACACAGCAGTGCGAATGAGAGAACGAAAAGTTATTTATACACAAAACGCTCAGGATTCAAGGATAAAGCAAAATACACCCTAAATAGAAAGAAGCTGTATCTGTGACCCATATTACTACCCAAGCTTACCTTTTGGTATACCTGCTCGTCACCTGTAATTCGAGAGGAATCTTTTTCAGATAGTGTGGACGACGATCACATAGAAGTTTCTGGTACTTAGATAGACTGTCACTAAAGATCCTTTGAGACTCTAGTTGGTGGATCCATGTTGCTTTGCTCTACATTATTAGGCTGAACATATACTGCTTTTCTGGCACTATGTCCCCTGGGAAGTGAAAGCTAAATATCTGGAAAGGTCCTGAGGAAGGAGGTCCTTACATCTATAACCCACCGAAAAGTGCGTCGACCTAGTGCTGAGTCTTGTGCTCTGCATTGAGATTCTGGTGTTGGCAGGAGCTCTCTCTTGTCACAGATAACTCAATTGTGTACAGATATTGTATGAGTGTAGTTGGTGTGAGATTGTATGAGTTGGTTTAATTGAAGTATGATTGTTGGGGCCCGATTACAAGCCACTATCCCAGTTTTGTTATAGTTCAATTTCAGGCCATTCTTTTTTCTATAAGTACCAAGGGAATTATTCAGCCTTTGGAGGCCCATTTGAGTATTGCTAAACAGCAGAAAATCATCAGCATATAAAATGTGCAACATTGGTTGTCCTCCTATGCTCGGGCGTTAGTTATCTGCCCATCCAGTTCAGCTGAAAGATCTGCCTAGTATAAGTTTTAAAAAGGGGAACAAGCATGCAGCCCTGTTTTATGTTGTTGTTAGCACTTTTCTTGGTACATGTTTTCTATCATCAATTTTTATCTTGACCCATGTATCTGAATAAACCAGCCTGATTGCACAAAGGGTGTTGGTTGGATTAGCCCATTGCTGAAGTTTCGCCCATAACCTGTTCTGGGGCACACAGTTAAAAGCTGTCTTAAAATCTACAAAACACATGTCGAGATGTGTTGCTGTAGCGTTTTCCCTGTTTGTGATTAGGCTCATGGCCATGAGGTTGGTTAAAGTTCGTTTACCCATTATGAAGCCAGTTTGATTTAAGGGGAGTTCTCCATTTTCATGGGACCAAAATTCCAAATCACGTAAAAGTAGTGTGGAGAAATATTCAACATCCATCAGTGAGATTATTCGGTAGTTGCTAGGTGAATTTGCCTGACCCTTTTTAAAAATGGGATAAAGTATTGAACCCCTCCAGCCATCAGGGATAACCTCATTTTCCAGGATGTAGTTGAACAATAACATCAGGAAACCAGCCCTGTGCCATACAAAGTGCTTAAACAGTGCCTGGGGGGCCCAATCAGCCAGAGATTTTTTAATGACACTCTCAACCTCCCCCAATGTCATTAGCAGCGGTCCAGCTTTTGCTTTTTTGAATCTGTAAATTGTCTTTAGTGGTGGATCTCTTATCGCCTGACACTGCTGGAAGATTCTTATTGATCAATACCGAATTGGTTGCGATCAGATCAATGTTTTTACAAAATCGACTTGCTCTTGATATATTTTTGGCAAAAGAGGGCAGAGTTTTTAGAATGTTGAAATCGCAACATTGTTGCACTTACATACCTGATAAAAGTGTTGAAATTGGAAGGTATGTAAAGAATATTACTCATTTGGAAGAAGAACTAAAACCACTGGGGGTTGATAGTGTATGGAATAGACTAACGGATGGTCTCTCTTCTGTTAGTAATTGGATTTCTAATGTAAGTAGAAGTATTGTAGGTAAAGTACTGATGCCAGTAACCGGGATATCACTAATACTGTTGGTGATAATGATTTGGTGTAAATGCTGCAGAAATAGAAAAAGGTATACAGTGAATGAGAAAAATAAAGGAAAATTAGATGAAATTCAAATGGAAGAGTTAATGGTGGGTATAGACAAAAGAATGAACATTTTCCAGAACGAGAGTGGAAAGAGAACTCCCAGAGTAATTGAAGAAATTGAACTGGGAGAGTGTTGAAGCTGGCATCTGGTTCCTTAATTTGTGATGATATAACATAAGGAAAGGCGGGAATATTTCTCTAGAACCATACCAACATTTCTTCAGAATCCCGTCACAGGTCGATTAAACCTTTTTATCTGTCATAGAGTGTGGAAGGCAATCTATCTAAACAGTTGACAATCAATTTCAAAGATTCCCATCAATTTCCCCAAAGAACCACTGACTAAAGATTGAGTTTAAAGATTTATTATAAAGCCAAAAACAGTTGGGTATATAAACACCTCAGCAAAAGGTTCAAAAGATAAACGGGTACTAATACAAACATAATCCTACGGAAAAGTCTCAGTCGGCTAAGAAATAATACCAAAATCAATTCCAGGATCATCAGGCTAACAAGAATTGCTATAACCTGCGTTTTGGTAGGCATTTGAAAAGGAAGAAATAAATCCAGGTTAATCTGTCCCTACACTATACTAAGTGACATCCCTACTCAACAAGGTTCCCTCCTATCAAAGGTGTCAGCCGTGGTGACTTCCAAAGAAGTACACTCACTTTGTTCGGACTTAGTCTAAGATCCTCGTCTCATCTCAAAGCCTCTCTGCCTGACCAACAGCTTCCTTCGCCCTCATGCGCATCTGCTCTGCCTTCTCCCCGGGGTGCTGTCCCTAATACAGTCAGTCAGTCAAATATCTTTATTTCGGCTAGTTAAAACCATAAAAGCAATACACAATTCATTATTTAAAAATCCATACAACATGCAAGTAAAAAATTACAATTAAACAAATATACACCTGATTGCAGTTCCTATGTTCATTCTTAAAAACAATTTAAAAAAGCTTAAATACAGAGGATAGATACTAAACAGCATAGATTCACAAAAGGCGCCCCTATTTCCCACTATTCTTGGCACGTTTCCCCAGAACGTAGTTGACAGAATATCAACCTAGATGGTTATTCGTCTGGGAAAGTCTTGTTTTATTTAATCGAGCTGCTGCTACCAAAAAACTAGCTACACCATATGTGACCTGCACGGAATTAAGCATTTGCAGGTGTAAAAGTGCAGGCCTCACCTGAACAAAGTTGAGATCTTTCAAGATTGGAAACAAAATTTTTTTTCGGGCCACCAAATAGTGTTCGCAAAACATCACTAAATAAAGCGTGTCCTGTGTAGAAAAGCTATCACAGGTACAGGGTGGGGTATTTTCTGAAGTCCCCCACTTTGTTTAGGCTCCAAGCACAAGATGAATAAGATTTAACCTAAACCTAAGTAGAAGGAAACGATGGTATGGTTTAGTTACATATTTTAAATAAGGTTCCATAGCTGGGGAGATAGATAGTTGATATATTGTTCTCACCATTGGTTTACTGAGTTCAACCTCTTCCCTCTCTGTCTCCAACACATTTCGGAAATGCAACTTGACCCACCCTACATCCTCTTTCTTGAGGCCCTGTGGTGATGAATACATGTGAGGAAAATTAAATTTTGGCCATGTTGTGTTCCCTAGCGCGTACCCCACCGACTCCATGTACCAGCTTAAAGTGCATGTAACTTCCCTCCTGTGCCAGTTATGAAGACGCAAATACATTTGCGTCCACCGTCAACTTGTCCTCTTTCAGACGCACCATGAATGGATTATATAGTCCGTTCCTAAGTATGCTATGCCAACGTCTTTTTGTAGTACACTTTTCACTTTTTCCTGCTCTAACCAGAGTAGGCCCTGAATTCCTGCCATCTGAGCCTCTTTTGTGGCTCCTGGCTCTGCCCAGGCTACCTCTGTACTCATGAACTATGTCCTATATTCAGCGCGGCCCCTCGCGCTCAGCTCAAGCCTGCTTTCTGCCAAGACTGACTATAACCTTCGAGTTATCTGTTCCGCTCCCCGAGAATACATTCCTGCCTACTAGATCCTGTAAACATCCTCTCCAGCTGCAGAGCCAAAAGGCCGACCTGTCTTAAATAAAAGTAATTCATAGCCTCCGTTGCCATGCTTCCATGGAAGGCCCCGTGCCCCCACGCTTCACATGTAGACACTCAGGCGCTTATACACGCATTCACAGTTAGCATATAATAGCTTCTACCCTAGAGACCTTTCCGCCCAGATAGTATAGTTCCTAAACATCAGATATCAGATATGATAGAAGTACAAGTTGATCTGACATGCCAGACTTCTGTCTCTTTCCGTCAGTGTAAATGTCAAGACCCCTGCACCCCGTCAATCACACGTCATGCAGCTGCGCGCGCATCCAAGCTTCCGATTTCTGCTGACATTGCAACATTCTGTTAGCACCACCCCTTGGTGCCACCCACTTGCGTCACCTATCAGTGACGTTTCTAGCACACACCTCTAGTTCACGCCTAGTTTACGCCTCTTGATGATGTATTGGTACCACGTGTATACTGTTATCTTGTCTTTCTCTCAGCTGTTACGCCTCTCACATTGAAACTTATGATGTAAATCCCGTATATAAGCTATGTAATGTCAATAAACGAGAGCGCGCTCATCTATCCCTTCTGACACCCCTGTGGTGGTCAGAACATGATATCCTGATTCCTTTATGAGGAATAAAACCCTTAGAAACTCTAACACCACGGACTCTGTTTTCTTTCCTTCTGATTGAGTTATTATTGATTAAGTACTTACCTGCATAGAAATTAAGAGAGTAAATTAATTATTTACGTCATTTTGGCGCCCGAACAGGGACCCCTCCCCCACCTCACGCGCCGGAAGGTGCGTTGCAATCCGTGTCCCCTGCCATCAGTTAGACGGACAACACGTGTACTGGCAGGATTTCCTGCATCCCCCTCTGACACACGGAGGTGACGAAGACTGCGATCAGTGCCCAGACGAGGCGGTGAGGAGTGCGGAGGATCCCGACCAGAGCCCAGCCGAAAGAAGCAAGGTCCGAGGTGTGAAGAGGCCCACCAGGTTTCCGAAGTTTTCCGAAGTTTTCCGAAGTTTTCCGAAGTCCCGAGTCGAGTCCAGTCGAGTTTTCCGAGGCCTTCTGTTTCCGTGCTTCCCGGTGAGTACCATTGCTGGGTCGTATCTAGACGGGTTTGGGTACACAAGTCCGGTCTGCACTGTTTTTAGGCAGTGTATCTGTACTGTTTAGCAGTATATCTAGGATTCCGAATTTCTGCACTGTTACAGCAGTGTATCCGTACCGTTGAGCGGTACATTCAGTGTAGGGGGTAGTTAGCTATGTCTTCAATGTTTTCATGTGATTAATGTTGTGGTATGAATGTGACTGTTTTACTGTGTATTATTGTATTTCTTGTATTTCTTGTAAACAACTAGCAACTCGTATCAGGGAATAAAAGATCTAGCATTCAGTAATAAGTAAGCAGGATGCCGTTTCTCAGTAAGTTAAAACAGATCGGAACTAGGAAAGGGTTACTAGAGGAAGAAATTCCTATCCCCCCTAGGGACACTCCAGGCAATTTTATGTATCAAAAGCACGGCATAGATGCCATATTATATCTAGATCTATGGGCCGATTACACCAAACACCTAGACGAGAGACACAGATGGCCTGTTACCGGAACGTGGGATGCCGAGTGCATCATGAGGGTAGAAGAAGCATTATGGAAAAAGAAAGCTAGGCAATCTCAGAAGGACGCCATAGAATTTTGGCGTAAGGAATCACGTAAGCGTGCGGACAAAGCACTCCGTAGAGAAGACAGACTTAAAGAATCAGATAAAGAGCGAGAAAACGAATTAGTTACTGAAGGGATCCGAGTAAAAACAGAACAAATAGACCGTGCCCGAAATAATCTTGTAAACGGTATGTACCTCGCAGCAGATGGCTCATCCGAAACTGAATCTGAGATACCGAAAAACTTACCGACACCATTAGTTCCAACTAAAGTAATGCATAAAACTACTAAAGACATATTCCTGAATTCATATCTAGAGGATGTAGCACCAGCTTATACCAATCTGCCTGTTCGTGCCCTGCCTACTGACAGGGATGGGGGTGGCACTGCGCCCCCAGATCCAGTTCCACCGGTACCGCAACAGACCTCTCCCGCTCCGCCAGCTCCGCCACCCCCCGTACTTAAGACAGACCTACCGAAACCAGTACTACCTGATCTTACTAAAAGACAGATACAAGTCCAGATACAGACTCCACGGAGAGATAACGCCCAAGCATCCGCCTCAGGAGGTGCGACAGCGGGTCTACAGACCCCGCCACCGACACACAGATTGCATTTAAAGGACACACAGAATCCTTTCCAGTCTCCCTATTCAGCCCGGCTTGACGCATTGAAAGATAGGATGTCATTCTGCCGATATGATCCAGTGCCCGGAACAGACGATCTGATGGTATTAGCATCACTACGCTTAAGATCTGCCACCGATAGCTTGCTATGCTGTGTAGGAATGCAGGAAGCTCTCGACAGACTATACAAATTCATACAGACAGGGAAAGACCCCGACAGTGTCAAAGCTGCCATGTATAAACAGAAAGTTGACGTTCAGAAACAGATATTACGATTCTTCATTAATTGTGTGATAAGAGAACGAGACAGGCCCGGGACAGATCAGAGTGAATTAGATGCATTGAACAAGTGGGGCCAAAATATAGCAGAAGCAAAACATGACAAGGGGACTAGCATAGCCACTATGTCCCAGAAAATTAGAAAGGCGGTATTAACTGCACATCAGGAAGAAACTGATAAAACTTCCTCCGGGGGGGAAGATGAAGATGAAACATCAGAAAAGTCTACAGATATCATAGCGTATGTAGGTAGGGGAAACTACCTTAGGAAAGGTGTCCGTCCGGAGAGCAAGAGAGTTCTTTTCTCCGCTTTAACCAATCCGAATTCTTCTGAACATCAGTTCCAGGAAACTGATAAAAGGCTTCGAGATCGAGTAGGGTATCATATACTCAATTCTATGGATGAACAGGAACTAGCCCGGTCGGCCGTGTTGTGGGCCGAAAACACAGACATATATAATGATGACACGTTAGTGCAGACATTCTTGAACCTTTCCCCGGAAGAGCAGAAAATAGCAGGTGTATACATGATTCAGCACCTCCTCATCAAGTTCAGAAACCATCATTCTGATCCAGGTCCCTTACATGAAACATTAGAAGCACTAATCATGGATAGATGGAGAGGTTTTAGTACCAAATTAATACAAATAATTCTAGAACAACGACGTAAGTATAACACCTTCCTGAGCTCTGAATATGTTCCCGCCCCGCCTCCAGAAAGAAAAATGTACCACATGCAATGCGGTGGCGGCATTGAAAGCCAGAATCCCTTACGAGAAGTACATCCAGTTATGGGCGAGGATCATACCCTGAAACGTGTGTATGTTCACACACCACTGACTAAGCTAGAACTATTAGAAATGAAGAAATTAGTTCCGTGCCATGATAAAGACCCTGCAGGTTTTCACAGAGAGCTTAAAGACATGTTATTGATGGGAGATTACACATATGACGATATTATGAAAATGTTAAAAGTACTGTTGCCCACGGGCATTTACGAGAAATTAAAGGAGAAGGATTGGGAAGTGGGAGAGTCAAAGATAGCATGGGCGGAGATAGAAGACGAAGAAAAGAAACGAGTCCCAGGGTTAGGCCTTGGGGATCTGACTAAAGCATTACCAGGTTTAATAGTACAGGTTCTGCCAAGATTATTGACAACTAGAAAGGAAGATTGGGACGCAATCTCGTCCTGCAAACAGAAACAAGATGAAGATACTAGTGACTTTTATTCGAGATTCGAGAAATGTTTCATTAGCAATAGTGGCCTAAAAACAAGTAGCGAGTCATATCCACACCTTTTTGTAACGAAATTAGTAGAGAACGCCCTACCACTGGTTAAAAATAGAGTGTACAAGGTTGAAAGTACTTGGCAGGCAAATACGCCATCACAGATGTTACAAATGTTACAATATCACCAGAATAGAATTAGGGAAGAACAAGAGCAGGAACAGAAACGCATGAAAGACACGAAAATGAAAATGTTAGTAGCTCAGACAATTCCAGCCGAGGGTCATAGAAAAGGTGGGGCTCAGACAAATCATTCTGCCGCTCCCGTTAAAGGGACATGTAATTATTGCAAGCAGCCAGGTCACTACGTACATGAATGTCCAGTCCTGAAACATAACATCGAGACAGGTAAAACTAAAGAAAGACCGCGTCCGCCTAGACATGAACAAGGCCATCAACAGACCTCCCAGAACGAACAGCCAATGCAGAATACACAGCCTATGCGTGATCAGTCCCATACAGTACAGACCGTAGCAGTACCACAACAACAGCATGCTCAGACACAGCCCGCTGCTGCAACTAGAGAAGTCTCACAACAAATGTACCAGTATGCCCAGTCGGCATATCCAGATTATCAGCGTTATACATGAAACAGCCTAGGGAGGGAAAGTGATTTGCCTCTTATTGAAATTCCTGTAGATCAAGAAGGTCCTTATGTACATAGTCACGTATTAGGAAAAGACAGAAAGTTTTTAATTGACACAGGGGCAAGTCGCACTACTATAAGTCATAATGAGGTTCCAGGGGCACCCCTCTCAGGCTCACAGAATGTTTCCCTTGGTTTTTCAGGACAGCCTATTGTAAATGAGGTATCAGAACCAGTACCACTAGCTGTGGGTCCATTATCTCGAGTTACAGATTTATTACTTACGAAATCATGTCCCGAAAATCTGTTAGGAATTAAAACACTAAAGGCTTTAGGAGCTATAATTTGCTGTTCTCCGGAGGGAGTCAGACTCTTTCTACGAGATTTCAAGGGTCATTATGTTCTACGTGACTTTGATGTCAGATTGAAAAATGTGCCAGATCACTTATGGGCAAAAGGCCCAGCTGATGTAGGTTGTATGCATATCACACCATACCGTGTTACACTCAAGACAGGTGTTGTTCTACCCAGAATCAGACAATACAAGTTACCACCCGATGCTGTAGTGGCTTTACTGAAAATAATTGAAGAGCTTATTGCCCAAGGAGTGGTCGTAGAGACCGACTCCAATATCTGTAATTCACCCATCATTCCAATTCTTAAACGTACAGACCACAATGCACCGCCAGTATACCGGCTGGTGATTGATCTTCGAGAATTGAACAAATGCATTGTACCACAGTATCCTGTGGTCCCCGATATCTCCACCCTGTTAACGGCTATTGATTCAGAAGCAACGTTCTTTACTGTAATCGATCTCAAGAACGCCTTCTTCAGTGTACCCATTGACCCGGAGAGCCAATATCTCTTCGGATTCAGTTTAAATGGACGAAGTTTCAAATTTTCCCGCGCACCTCAAGGATTTACAGAAAGCCCCAGCATCTATAGTCAAGCACTGAAAAGACAACTAGATTGTATTCAAATGCCAGTTAATACAGCTTTACTACAGTACGTCGATGATCTGCTGATCACCGCACGAAGTGAGCCCGAATGTGAACAAGCATCTCTGATAGTTTTGCATTTTCTGGCCGACAAGGGACACAAGGTGTCTCCTTCGAAGCTACAATTCTGTGTTCAGCAAGTTGTGTACTTGGGTCACTTGCTGTCCAAAGTGGGGAGACAGCTCACTCCCGATCGCATTCAGTTAATAGTAAACATGCCCCGACCCCAGTCACAAAAAGAAGTGCGGGCCTTCATAGGCCTCACCTCGTACTGCAGACAATGGATTCCTCAATATGCATTTCTAGCTAAACCACTCATCCAGTTAACGACACAGGAGGCAGCGACTTCGACTGTCCTTCCTTGGACCCAGGAACACACACAAGCCTTTGAGGAATTAAAGAAAGCTTTATGCCAAGCACCAGTTTTAGCGACACCATGCTACAGTAAACCGTTTACACTTTTTGTTACAGAACGTGATGGTACAGCATTGTCTGTCCTCACTCAAGATCAAGCAGGTTCACATAAGCCTTGCGCTTATTTTTCAAGTACATTGGATTCAGTAGCACAGGCACTCCCTGCATGCTTAAAGTCAGTAGCAGCAACAGCGTTAGCAATCAGACAAAGCGATTCAATTGTTTTAGGTCATCAGTTAACAGTACAAGTTCCACATTCTGTAGAGGTTCTGTTAAACAGAACCCAGACTCAACACTTGACTATAGCACGATTGACAGGTTACGAATTGACATTATTCCAGCCACACATAGAAATCAGACGCTGCAGTATCTTGAACCCAGCAACATTGTTACCTACAGTTATGACAGATCCAGCTCCGCATGATTGTATAGAGATTATTAATGCAGTAACAAAGCCCAGACGAGATTTGACAGATGTTCCACTGACAAATCCAGACCTGACACTTTATGTGGATGGTTCATGCATGAGAACAAGTACAGGAGAATTAGTGGCCGCATATGCCGTGACCACTGAAACTGAAGTTAAAGAAACACATCGTATTGATACACTGTCTGCTCAAGCAGCAGAGCTCATCGCTCTGACCCGAGCCTGTATTCTAGCAAAAAACAGAAATGTAAACATATACACAGATTCCCGTTATGCGTTTGGAGTCGTACACGACTTTGGTATGCTCTGGCAGGAACGAGGTTTCCTGACCTCTCATGGTACCAAGATCCAGCACGGTCCCCTCATTCAAGCTCTGTTAGAAGCAATACATCTGCCTTCAGCCATATCAGTCATGAAGTGTAAAGCACATACTAAAGCTACAGATTCTGTTTCCCAGGGTAACGACCTGGCAGATAAGACAGCAAAACATACAGCACTGACTCACACTCAGACAGCTGACACGACCAAGACAACAGATCCGACAAACTGCATGACAGTCCGAGATCCCACCCTAGATGTTATTGACATTCAGACACACGCTACTGCAGACGAAATAAAGAAATGGATCGAACTAGGAGGGATCCAGACCGATCAAGGTTGGATGACGAAGGGAAAATCTACATGGTTTCTCCCTGACTCTATGGTTCAAGTCATGATAAATACAGCACATAGTCCGGCCCATTTAGGAGAGAAAGCAATGCTAGACAGTTTGCAAAACATCTGGAATAATAAACACTTACGAGCAGCCGCAAAACAGAAAGTGCGTACTTGCATGATCTGTTGTCAGTTCAATCCAGGTAAAAGCGTCCCTGTAGAGCAAGGTGGATTTCATCCTCCCGATCACCCTTTTGAAGTCCTCCAGATGGATTATATCCAGATGGACCGTTGTCGAGGATTTAAATATGTTCTCGTAGTTGTCTGTGCTCTGTCCCGCTGGACCGAAGCATATCCAGTCCCAGATTACACTGCTCCGACCACTGCCAAACAGTTGGTTCGTGAATTTTTCCCACGGTACGGCTTGCCTCGTGTCGTGTACTCAGATAACGGTCAGCCGTTCTCGTCTGCCCTAATGAAAGAAGTTTCCTTGTTATTGGGATACCAGTGGAAGTTCCATTGTGTCCGACATCCAGAAGCAGCAGGCCTTGTAGAAAGGCATAATCAGACATTAAAGATTCGCCTTGCCAAAATATGTCAGGACAAAGGGGTCGACTGGATAGTCGCCCTGCCGGTGGCACTATTCTATATGAGAATGGTCGCCCATTCGAGATCAGGGCTATCTCCGTACGAAGTGGTCTTTGGAAGACCACCGAATATGTGGGGGACGCCCATTCCTAAAAAGATAACCGATGTTGATTCTAATATGTTGACAGATTACCTTGCCTCCTTGATGTCTGCACTCCAATCATGTCGTTCACAGGTTGCCGCTGCCTTCCCTGACAACACCGATGTGAAGGAGCATGATGTCCGCCCCGGTGACGTTGTTTTAGTTCGAAACTTCGACAGGAAAAGTCCGTTGGAGCCCCGCTGGAAGTCTCCGAAGACCGTTCTTCTAACAACAAAGACCGCAGTCAAATTGGAAGGAAGAAAGGGGTGGGTCCACCTAAGCCATATCAAAACATTCCCAGGACTGAAACCGGAACAAGACACACCCACCCCTTCCAAAGACTCTGATAAAAAAGACTTTTCCGAATGCAAACGAGAACAAACTCCTCAAGAACAATATCGTATGAAGTTACGATCTAGCAAGTCAGACAGTTTAATTGTTTAAGTCCTCCCCTAGGTGAATCGGTTAAATAGTTTCTGACATGTATCCCCTAGATCGAGTTAGAGAGAGAGAGGAAAAGAAAAGAACATATTGCAAATCACTTCGTAGTCACTGCATAGTGACACTAATAATCATGTTTATTGTCAGTATATTAATAGTCATTGCTAGTATCTTGTTATCGATATACTATCCTATCTTCAAGCGTGAACAATCTGCTTACAATGTCTCTGCTGAACACACTTTTAGTGAGTTACCTCCTCATGAGCTTTCCTACAGACTTGCGCTGCGCAACAATACATTCATTAGTATGTTACATCATTCTCACCAAACTAACAATGCTACAAATTGCTGGATATGTGGCCGACTCCCTCCCTACCAGAATTACAAGGGAGCACTGCCTCTCTTTCCGTATCCGTTCACTCACAATGGCTCCTGCGGAGCATGGTTTAAGATAATTAATTCTTTAGATCCAGACATTGCTGTTTTCGATGGGGGTTGGGTTTGGGGAAACCTGAACTTGGTCCTACTAGACGTCTGTTACCCGGATAAGGAGGGACTCCCCATTAGAATAGGAACTGATCTAGAAAATGAAGTATATGGATTAGGTAATTACACAATTAGCCTTATGATTCTTACTGTCGAATCCGAAACCGCACCAGTTCTACCCATTATGTCAGTACTGCCAGTCACTGGTGAATTATGTATCAAGAAGAAAGGTTCAGTACACTTAGGTCATAGTAAATGCACTACTGTGGTCGAATTCAGTGATGATGGAAAGTCATCCTTCAAAGCTATCAGTCATTCCTACTTTGTGTGTGGTCATGCTGCATACATTCGTCTACCTCCAGATTGGGATGGTACCTGTTACATTGCATTCCTTTTGCCACCCGTTTTTTTAGCTCCTTCTGATTACCACAGAAATAGCAATATAGTAAAGAATAGACCCAGAAGAGATGCCCCCCTTGTCGACTACACAGAAACAGCATGGGAACAGTACACTGATTTTAATAAAGGGTTCTTTTTCTTCTTAGGCCCTGTCCAGAATAGTAAATTAATACGCAGATTAACTAGAACACTTGAAGCTGTAGTAAATGAAACTACCTCCGCCTTAGGAAACTTAACAGAGGAGCAGTCCGCTATGCGGGTTGTTGTCCTTCAGAATCGTCTTGTAATTGACGTCATCTTGGCAGATAGAGGTGGAGCCTGTAAGGTCATCGGGTCAAGCTGCTGTGTTTTCATTCCACAGAATGCACCATCTGTATATCAAGCTATCACCCGTCTTCATAAAATTGCGAATCAGATACATCAGAATCCAGGCACCTGGACTTGGTCCGGTTGGTTCTGGACAACGTTAACAGCTTGGGGATGGAAAATCCTATCCTTCCTAGGCATTGGCCTAGTCCTAGTATTCAGTTGCTGCCTGTGCCTACAGTGTGGGCCAGCGATCTGTGGACTGTGTGCCACTTCTTGCATTGAACATTCCAGTTTTCACTCAAAACGTAACCGAAAGAAAGAAGAACAAATGATGTTACAAGAACAGACTGATCGATTCATGAGGATCGATATTTCATGAAGGGTCCGTAGGGAACAAGGAGGGAATGAGGAAAATTAAATTTTGGCCATGTTGTGTTCCCTAGCGCGTACCCCACCGACTCCATGTACCAGCTTAAAGTGCATGTAACTTCCCTCCTGTGCCAGTTATGAAGACGCAAATACATTTGCGTCCACCGTCAACTTGTCCTCTTTCAGACGCACCATGAATGGATTATATAGTCCGTTCCTAAGTATGCTATGCCAACGTCTTTTTGTAGTACACTTTTCACTTTTTCCTGCTCTAACCAGAGTAGGCCCTGAATTCCTGCCATCTGAGCCTCTTTTGTGGCTCCTGGCTCTGCCCAGGCTACCTCTGTACTCATGAACTATGTCCTATATTCAGCGCGGCCCCTCGCGCTCAGCTCAAGCCTGCTTTCTGCCAAGACTGACTATAACCTTCGAGTTATCTGTTCCGCTCCCCGAGAATACATTCCTGCCTACTAGATCCTGTAAACATCCTCTCCAGCTGCAGAGCCAAAAGGCCGACCTGTCTTAAATAAAAGTAATTCATAGCCTCCGTTGCCATGCTTCCATGGAAGGCCCCGTGCCCCCACGCTTCACATGTAGACACTCAGGCGCTTATACACGCATTCACAGTTAGCATATAATAGCTTCTACCCTAGAGACCTTTCCGCCCAGATAGTATAGTTCCTAAACATCAGATATCAGATATGATAGAAGTACAAGTTGATCTGACATGCCAGACTTCTGTCTCTTTCCGTCAGTGTAAATGTCAAGACCCCTGCACCCCGTCAATCACACGTCATGCAGCTGCGCGCGCATCCAAGCTTCCGATTTCTGCTGACATTGCAACATTCTGTTAGCACCACCCCTTGGTGCCACCCACTTGCGTCACCTATCAGTGACGTTTCTAGCACACACCTCTAGTTCACGCCTAGTTTACGCCTCTTGATGATGTATTGGTACCACGTGTATACTGTTATCTTGTCTTTCTCTCAGCTGTTACGCCTCTCACATTGAAACTTATGATGTAAATCCCGTATATAAGCTATGTAATGTCAATAAACGAGAGCGCGCTCATCTATCCCTTCTGACACCCCTGTGGTGGTCAGAACATGATATCCTGATTCCTTTATGAGGAATAAAACCCTTAGAAACTCTAACACCACGGACTCTGTTTTCTTTCCTTCTGATTGAGTTATTATTGATTAAGTACTTACCTGCATAGAAATTAAGAGAGTAAATTAATTATTTACGTCACATGTCCGGACGCCCTAGCCTCGCGCATGCCGGTTCTAACATACGCCAAACAGAGTATGCTGTCCGCTTTATCCAGGGCCATACAATCTTTAAGTATGCGGTGATTCAGCGTAATCTCCTCATTTATCCAGGTTTTAACCCAGCATAGCAGCAGGGACATTTTTCGGAGATCGGTGATGTAACCCAAGCCCACTTCACTATGGATTGAATATGTAGGAGATGACTTTGGGATTGACAACAGAGCTCGTATGAAGTTGTTTTCTATAATTTGGATGCCTGGGGATGAAACATAGCCCCAAATATCTCCCCCATAGGATGCAATTGCTAGGCATTTGGATTTATAAATGTGAATCATGGCCTCCATGGGTCTCGTACCAAGTCTTTTGGAGAAGTTCATGAGGGCTGTAGTAGATTTAGCAACTCCGTTGCCCTTCAGTTTCAACTGGGGACCCCAGGTTCCTCTTTCATCAAAAGTGACGCCTAAATAACAAAAGAAAGGTACCCTAGAGATGGATGTTTCATTGCATCTAAAGGTTTTAATCTTCATGTTTTTACTGCGTGAGCCAGTTACCATGACATGGGATTTTGATGTGTTGATCTTTAAATCCAAGACTTCCATAAAAGATCCAAAATGGTCTAACAGTCTTTGTAGGCCCGTACCTGTGCGAGCTAGAAGGACGGCATCGTCCGCGTATAGGAGGACCGGAATGGGTGACCCTCCCATACTCGGGACTTCCAGGGTAGCTAGATTCAGGGATTTACCCAGGGAATTGATGTAGAGTATAAATAGGAGAGGGGCCAGAATGCAACCTTGTCTGACCCCTCTCCCTGATCTAAATTTCTCAGTACACCTGCCTTCCCTTGTTACCCTAACAGAGGCAAACAAGTTCTGATGGAGATCGTGTAGAAAATTAACCAAGGTAGTGTCCAAGCCCAAGTCCCGCAAAATAAGCCATAGTTTTGAGCGATTAACCAAATCAAAAGCGGAGGATAAATCCATGAAACCTAAATATAAAAGCCCCTCCTTCACCACGGTGTATTTACTAATAATAAGGTGAAGGTTTAAGCATTGGTCCATGGTCCCCCTATGTGCTCTAAAACCATACTGAAGGTCAGAGAGAACCCCACTCCCCTCAAGCCAGTCCCCAAGTCTTTGTAAGATGACTCTGCCCAAGATTTTAACAGCAGAGTCCAACAAGGAGAATGCCTGTAGCAAGCAGGATCCCCCATGTTCCCCTTCTTAAAAATAGGAACAATAATAGAGGTGGACCAGGAGGATGGGAAGCCTGCTGAGGGTATCGCATTAAAGACATTTGTTAGTATTTTGGACCAAAATTGCGGATACTGAATGTAAAGATCGGCAGGGACCCCATCAGGTTCAGGAGCCTTATGTTTACTTGTGTCTTTAATCGCCCTTTCCACCTCAAGGATGTTGAATTCCATGTTCATGATGTTTGGAGCAGGGGCACTAACTGGGGAAATAGGAGCCTTGGTTTCATAGATTTGTTTAAAGTGGTTAAGCCATCTTTCGTCTTCGATCACACAGTCCATATCTGTTTTCAAATCCTCGGTAAAAAAAGACTGATTACCAATGGCCCAAAATTTTTTGCTGTCTCTCAGTACGTCTGTGGCTAATAAACTGTCCCAAGCTTCCTCCTTAATTTGAGTCTTGTGCTTGGTGAGTGCAGATTTGTATTCCTTTCGGAGGTTTGCCACTAGTGTCCTATCTCTAGGTCTCTGTTTGAGTGCTTTCAGCAGGGCGCTATGCGTTTCCGAGCATTCCTTATCGAACCATTTGTGAATGTTCTTATTGCCTTGCGCACCATTCCGTGACTCCAGGTTCTTAGAGATCCTTGCGCATATCTCAACATAGGCGGCCACAACATCAGGCCCTAAGGAAGTGGGATCTAAGCAGGCTGCCATCTTTGCCTCAGTTTCCTGTGCTAATGTTTGGAAGAAGTGTTCGGGGACAATCTTCTCCCACTTTATCCTCCTACCCTGCTCCTAGTCTCTAGGAGCTACCACGCCTGTCTCTCTTCCATTCAGGAAACAATCTAGGTCCAACGTCAATAGGACGGGGTTGTGGTCGCTAAAGGTGGCAGTCACGACCCTGTATTCCTGTGCCTTTACTAATACCCCAGCTGATACAAAGATGTAGTCGATGATGGTGTTTGCGTCTCTCCCAATAAATGTGGGCGCTCTAATCTCGTTGTAGCCATGGCCTGATTCAAATAAATTTAAGTTGGCAAGAAGGGGCTCGAGCCCCTCACCCTCCTTAGTGTGTTCAAAGTGAGGAATGCCCTCGACCGGTGATCCCCCATATCTATCATTATAGCAATCCCCCCCGCAGGGGTGAATATTAAAATCACCCAGGATAACCATCTCTGGGACGGAAGTGCAATTGTGTTTATAGACTGACAGAAAAGTTAACAGGGGACTGACAGAAAATCTAACAGGAGACTGACAGAAAATCTAACAGGGGACTGACAGAAAATTTGTCTGTATTGTCCCTAATACAAAACCCCACAATACAGGCGACACGCCCTAAGGTACGCCCCTCTCAAATAGTGTTGACTTTCGGAAATGTCCACTACGACATCTCCATCCTTGTCTGTTGGAACGTCCTTGGATCCCAGACTCTTCTTCTCTTGATTGTGCTTCCCCAAATTGCGCTGTCACTCCTCCATGTCTGGGTCTACCATCCTAACACTCATACACAATGGGCCCTTCTTCTATAATCTGTTCTTAGTCTTGCACCTGCAAAGAAACGCATGTAAATCGGCTCACAATTTCATAATGTTGCAATTGACTTTAACTAAAAGCAGCTTTCTCAAAAACATTTCTATGGTTTATTTGTCAAGCAAAGCATTTTCAGTCTGGCCTACACGATTTTCAGGACTAGGCCTCTACGCGTTTTACATCCTAACACGAGCAATACCTTTCGTTCTTTAGGCCTTTATCCTTGAAACAAAAATGCATTTTCTAACATAAGCAATTCTATCACGTTATAAGAATACAATGGTTAATTTTAATAAGGGAGCTAATACACTGATGATCCATTGACCATCCCTTACTTTGAATAATACTTTACTGCAACACGACATTTCTAGGTTAACATGGCATTAATGCTTTCAAAATGTTTTACGTTGCTCCATGCGTGCTTCTAACACATTAACTCATAGCCCTACATTACATTTAAAAACATGATTGAAATCCTCTATATATGTGGATGCAGACTACTGGTGAATATGATGCACCCGTACAATTTCTAACTAAATTTTGCGCTCTCTCACATATCATTAAAGAGGGGATTGATGGAACAAGGTTTCACACGTACAGAAACTTGCTTAAATTCAACCCTCTCGAAATAACCTGTAATTAATAATCAACATGTTTGTTTACTAATATTTGCATTTATACGACATTCTAGTAAGCTGGGGAAGCTTGCATATGTGCTTTTACTAACATTAACCCCAGTGTCTTAACATGGCAGACGAAAACGCTGGAACTTTACTGCGCATGCGTCTGCCACATCTACGTGGTGTGACGTACTTCTGCTTTTGGTGAGAACTTCTTGCTTCTGAGCACTAGTGCGAGAAATGGCCGCTTCAAACCTCACATGCTAAAGCTTATGCTGCTGCTTGTACTAAATGTGTATGTTCTGCTTAACTATTAATGCAAAAGTAAAAATAAAGCAATGGGGTTAGAGTAGAAATAGGTGGTATACAGTGCACTCATTTATTTTTGTATTCTAATATGTTTCTCTTTGACTTTGCTACTAGCTCATACTTGGCCCGGAATACTGATACAAACTCCATCTTGGAAAAACTGCGTGTGCGCACTCTAGCTCCGAAGTTGCTGAAGCATTGGCATTGAATCCCAGCCAAGAATCATCTTACCCACGATGTCTACGAGAAAATGCCCTTCTGACCTCAGGAGGAACTGAATCTATATAAATTGTATCAAATTTGTTGAACAGTATTGCTAGGTGGAATAAAAGTGCATGGGAAAATAAACTATGCGCGGTAATCGGAATACATTGAAACCAATAATGAAATTACCTCATCTTAGTATGGTGTGATGACCTCTCCTCATCTTTCCAACCAATTATTGAAGGGGAACACATAGATTTGCAACATTTAGGGGTGGTACATTGCCCTGAAAATAGTATAACTAAGGTAAGTTTAGATAGATTATTTGTCCGACTTGTCCGAGTAGCTGACCTGTCACTGACCCAAAGCATGCTATCGGAGATCGAGAGCAGAGGTGCTGGTAGGGCACTCTGTCAGAAGAATCAAGGTGTTGTGGGAAATTATCGATTACCCAGTCGGGGTACCAAATTTTTCTAGATAGGGATGTGACGCTGGTGTTGCAATTAGCGGACGTCACCTGTCCTGTACTGCTCCTGTCTTGTCCCATGGGCACCTGATTAGTCGGGAACCTGGTCCTTATTTGTCCTAGCTCGTGACCAGGATTGGTCATTGCACCATTCTAGGTAAATATAATCCATGTGGTATGTCATTGTGCTATTTCCCCTTCTCATCCTTCCCAGGTACCGATGTTTAAAGGTGTTGCTGTGATTTCTTACAACTTTATGTCCTATTGATTATATTTCTTGCTTGTAAAATTGACGGTCACGGTATTGTGGCATTTTTGACTCAGTAAATCTTGTACAGCTAAAGCTTTTAAAACTTTCCCCGAGTCTGTGGTTATTACAAGAAAGGTAAATGTGTTTAAATACTGCCTGTTTATTCTAACTCTTTTTCGATCCCTCGGACTTATAGCAAAGGTGACAAGGATTGGTAAGTCATGGTTTACAGAAATAAGTCCTGAAAGGACTCAAAGTACTGATAGGGGATTAGATAATAAATCCAAGGCAGGACTGCTAGTTCAAGATGTGAATGGTTTATGGGCCCAGGTGAGTCTGGTAAAATTGAGCTAGTGGTCCCACGCGCTCTATCACTACTAATCTCTCTGGAGATCTCCAATTTATTCAACCAAAATTGTCATGAAAACCTAGTCATTGCCTGTGTTTCATAAAGCATTGCCTGTGTTTCTTTCTTTACATGAAGTATAATTGGTTTAGGAAGTGCTTGTTGGTTGTTTGGTACCTTGGTTGGGACAATGCTTATTGAAATCACAAGGTACTGTTGTTCCGTTATGCCGCTCCGTATGCAAATTCGTGAGCACACATTGGACAGGTGCGCTAAACTGTCATAAATCTACACGTGCCTAAAAGACTATAAAAGTCTTGCCAGCGGAAGGCAGAGCGCTTCGCTTCTTGGGCAGACCAAGCGTCACTTCGAGAGCTCAGCCTTCGATTCCAGCCCCGCCCGCCGACTTCTCCTCCCGCTCTACCTTTCAGACCGGAGTTGTGTAAGTCGCCGCGCTACTTACCTGATTCCTTCTTCGGACCCTGCAATCTTTGGCGGCCTTCTTCGGAGTCGCCTATTCCTGGCTTCCGAGATCCCTCTTCAGTTCCGGTCTCCAGTCTTCACTGCTCGGTGAACTTCCATTTCCTGAACAGCCTTGGTCCCCGGCTAAAGTAATCCTACTAGCAACAAGCAAGTAAGATTTGTTTAAAGGCGCCAATGCACAGAGAACACCGGGGTAAGAACAAGCCTTGCTAAATGCAAGAGTGAACTAATGCAAAGACTAAAGACTTAAACAAACCTTGCTAAAACCTAGGGGGAAAAGCATTTAAGGACACTATCGTGCTAATGTTTCCTTGTACCTATGTAGTGCTCATGATAATGTAGGAGTGTTCAATGTATGTGAGTAAATATCAGTGAAGTTAACTGCATTACAAATTGAACAGTCGCTCTCTAAGACATTATAACTCATTGTATTTCTAGAGGTTATTTGGAGGTTCTGTGTTCTGTTCTCTTGTTTTCTAAATTCACAGAACCAGTTACAATTACAGCGTAAAGTGCAAGTTGTGTAAGGTAAGACCGAGTTATTGCATGCTGCTGATTTGATAGTGTGTACTAACCAGTTGGGGACAAGTTGGGAGTTAGAGGTCAAAACTGAAGAAAGCGATTGCTTACCGAATGTCTTATTATTTCAAGGTGATAATACAATTGCATATAAGAAAAGACCTAGAACTTGCACCACGAAGTTAGGATTGGGCTATCTCTCTCTATTGGTATGTATGTCCTGAAATGTAAAAGATAGAACCTCAGGAGGTAAGAGTAAGTTAATGATAATTGTTATTTTCTGTGTTCCACTTACCCGACAGTATCAGTGTTTCTTAAAATGTCCTGAGAAGCCCGGTAAACTTCAGGAGAGACGAACAGATTTCTCAAGAAGAGATCCTGTGTTGTTTTTCTCTCTCTCGCTTTCCCATCCCTATCCACCACCCCTTTCCGTCCCCTTTTCCCTTTCCCTTTAGGGGCCAACTAGTTGTGCCAAGTGTCTGGATTTCTTGCTACACTTGTTGGCTCTTGGAGGTATTGGGATTGGTCGGCTACAGGACGGAAACATCTGGACTCTTGCAGTGGCGCTCCTGACAGAAAGCGAAGCCAAAACAACCGTCCAAGTTTCCACTTGTAGTCGATTAATTCCTTGGAGTCACTAGATACTACTCAGCTGGTTGAGTTAGTGCGCAAAATGAACGATGGAATTCAGGATTTGCGCCTTAGACAGGCACTGGATCACACCGCAGAGGAACTAGAACATACTAGGGAGGGTTTTACAGCCTGGAGGGACAAAGGAGAAGTAAAGAAACCCATTTTGTCCCCACCTAAGTTTGGAACCCATTTTCAGAATCACACTTCAAGTTTAGGTCAAGGCCAGCCAGCCCAAATTACAGTGGTATCACCCCAACCAGTCCCCTTAGCCAATCCAGAACGTTTTACTGGGGATAGCGCACACTACAGGTCTTTTATGAGTCAATGCCAGTTGCACTTCTTATGCAAACCTCAGATTTTCACTTCTGACACCACCAAAGTAGCTTTCATTATCTCCTATTTAGGAGGGGTGGCAGCTAATTGGGCCATGCCCTTAGTAGATAAAAACGACCCTTTACTACACAATCTGACACACTTTAAGAATGCAATGTCTAGTCTATTTGCGAAACATGTTTTCTTGCAAGCTTCAGACAATGAGTTGCTAAATTTGCGTCAAGGCACCCGAGATCTGATCTCATACGTAACTACTTTTAATCGTTTGTTGGCTGAGACCCAATGGCCTGAAGATAAAAGAATATCTTTATTTTATCGAGGACTTAGGGATGAGTTGAAAGACTCCCTAGCACATATAGTTAATCTTCCTGATGATTTCACAGAATTTCAAGACCTGGTGGTCAAGTTAGACCATAGGTTAGGTGAGAGGAGGTCAGAGAGACCTAAGACAGATTTTAGAACCTTACACTTCAAGGTAGAAAAGAAGGCTAATGAAGATAAGAATGCTCAGGTAGAACAAATGCAGATTGGAGGCGTCAAGGGAACCTTATCTCCGGAAGAAAAGGATAGAAGGAGAAAAGCAAATTTGTGCTTATATTGTGGTAAGGCAGGTCATTTCGCCAAAGAGTGCCCCTCCAGACCAGCTAAGAAGAAAGTGGTGGCCGCTATTTCAGATACACCACTGGAGTCGGAAAACTAGAAATCTCGAGGGAAGAAGAGATCGTTCACTCGAGAGGAATAGATGGCAAGATCTCCCAGTATTTAACTAACGTTCTTAATCACATACCACGACACCTAACCATTAGGTTGATTTTAATTCTGGCCAATCAACAGAAACATAGCATTCCAGTACTTATATATTCTGGGGCTACAGGGAACTTTTTTGATTTAGAATTTGCTAGAAAATTAAACCTTATAAAAGTTCCTAAGAAGGAACCAGAACCAGTACGGGCAGTTGATGGATCACCACTCTCTTCTGGTCTCATACGATTCCACACCCAACCCCTACTACTTCTATCTGACAATGGTCATACAGAACTAGCCGTGTTTGATCTCATTGACACACCAGCTTTTGGGGTCATACTAGGAATCCCTTGGTTAGAACTTCACAACCCAAAGATCGACTGGAAACTACGCACTGTGACTTTAGATTCAGCATTCTGTAAAACACATTGCTACCAGGAGCATGGTGATCTCAAGCACCCTCTCCATTGTGCAGTCTCTCAATCAGTTCCGATAGCCTTACCATCGGAATTTCAGGATTTTGCTGATGTGTTTGACCCTGTAAAAGCTACCACATTACCTCCTCACAGGGTTTACAACTGCAGGATTGATTTAATTCCAGGTGCAGTCCTACCCTGCAGTCGCATCTATGCTTTAACCAAGCCAGAAAACCAATATCTCCAAACATACTTAAACAAACTTTTGGAACTAGGTTTTATACGCCATTCAACCTCACCAGTCTCTTCTCCATTGTTTTTTGTAGCAAAAAAGACAGGAGACTTGAGGGCCTGTATCGACTATCGTGCTGTAAACAAGGCCACGATTAAGAATAGATACCCATTGCCTCTAATACCTGTGCTTTTGAACCAAGTTAAGGGATCCACCATTTACACCAAACTTGATCTCCGCGGGGCTTATCACCTGATACGTGTAAAGGAAGGTGACGAGTGGAAGACTGCCTTTCGCACCAAATTCGGTCTGTTTGAGTATACGGTGATGCCCTTTGGCCTTTGTAACGCCCCAGCAGCATTCCAGTATTTCATTAACGAAGTTTTGCACGATCTGCTGGATATCTGCGTCATTGTATATATAGATGACATTCTAATCTTTTCCAAAACACCTGAGGATCACGTGCTGCATGTTAGGTCCGTTCTTCAAAAACTACGAGATCACTCCTTATTTGCTAAGTTGGAGAAGTGTGTGTTTAACACATCCACAGTAGAGTTCTTAGGTTACTGGTTGTCCCCCGAACGGATCGTGATGGATCCAAAAAAGGTGAAAGCAATTTTAGACTGGCCAACTCCCATCTCTATAAAAGAAGTGCAAAGAATCCTAGGATTCGCCAACTTCTATAGAAGATTTATCTCTGGGTTCTCAGAAATAGTGGCTCCAATCACCAGTCTGTTACAGAAAGGGAAGAAATTCCAGTGGAATTCTGAAGCAGAAAATGCTTTTAATTTGCTGAAGAAAGCTTTCACCTCTGCCCCAATTTTGAAACACGCAGACCCTGACAGACCGTTTTTTGTAGAAGCTGATGCCTCACAAACAGCAATAGGGGGAGTTCTCTTACAAAAAGATGTTAGTTCTGGTAACTTTCACCCTATAGCCTTTTACTCTAGGAAATTATTGCCAGCAGAACAGAACCACACGATTACAGAACGAGAGCTCCTGGCTATCAAAGCAGTTTTCCAAGAATGGAGGCATCACCTCTTAGGAGCCAAACACACAATAACTGTTTTCTCAGATCACAAAAATCTACAGTTTTACTCCACTGTGAAGGCATTCACACCACGACAAATGAGATGGTTGCAGTTCTTTAGTGAGTTTGATTTTTTAATTACCTATCGACCAGGAGCCAAACAGTTACTATCAGATACTCTTTCACGCCTAGTCTGTAACAAACACAAGGAACTGGGCCAGGAGGAATTGAGTATTATTCCTGAAGAAAAAATTTGCGCAGAACTCTCTCAGGGTGACTTTTTATCGGAACTCAAGGAACAGATAAGAGCACTAGATCAAGAAAAATGGTTGGAACACAAACAAGCATCAGTCTCAGAAGGGCTGTTCTTTCTAAAGAACAAATTGTTCATTCCTACTAAAGAATTAAGGGAACAAGTAATTAAATGGAGTCATGACTCAGCTATCACAGGCCATCCAGGTATTAACAAAACAATCGAATTGTGTGAATGACACTTTTGGTGGAAAAGTATGAAAACAGACATCCAACAATACATTTTGGCTTGTCCAGTATGTGCTCGGCAGAAAAGCTCACATTCTTCCCCTAAAGGCTTACTGCAACCTCTAGAAATTCCTCCAGCACCCTGGCACACCATTAGTTTAGACTTAATTACTGACCTACCCAAATCATCGGGAATGACCACAATTCTAGTAGTGGTAGACTTATTGTCAAAAATGGGACACTTCATTCCTTTGCCAAAACTACCCTCAGCTGTAGAATTTAGTACGGTATTTCTGACCAACATAGTTAAGTTACATGGTTTACCGCAAAAGATCATTTCTGACAGGGGTCCTCAATTCCTGTCGAAATTTTGGAAACAGTTGAGTGGTCAGTTGGGTATAGATTTGGCACTATCATCAGCTTTTCACCCTCAAACCGACGGCCAGACTGAAAAAGTAAATCAATATCTGGAACAAAGTTTACGCTGTCTAACCACTACACTATCTACAGAATGGACTGAAGCCCTGCCACTAGCGGAGTTTACATATAACAACACAATACACTCTGCTTTAGGTTGCTCCCCATTCTATTTCCTCACTGGTATACACCCTAGAACACTACCAGTAACCTTCCCAGAAAACAGATCGGATATGCCAGCTGTATCTGAAAGGTTAGCTAGTTTACGTAAATTTCAAGAACATGTCAAGCAAACGCTAACAACACAGAAAGCCAGAATGAAAAAATACGCAGATCAACATAGGAAACCAGCACCAGAGTATAAAACTGGGGATCAGGTATGGTTGTCAACGAGGAACATTCAGTTAGAGGGACCTAGGAAACTAAAACCTCGCTTCATAGGTCCTTTTCCTATTGAAAAAATAATAAACCCGGTATCTATGAAGTTAAGTCTACCTCAGGAGTATAGAATTCACCCAGTATTTCATGTGTCCCTACTCAAACCTGTACACCCGAACACACGTCCTGATGCACCGCCCCCTCCAATCATTGTAGGTGATCATGTGGAATATGAAGTCAAGAAAATCCTGGATTCAAAAAGAATCAGGGGACGTTTGTATTATTTAATTGACTGGAAGGGGTATGATAGTTCAGAAAGATCATGGGAACCAGAAACCAGTGTTCACGCTCCTCGCTTGATTCGTTCATTTCATGCAATGAACCCTGACAAGCCACGACCCCTGAGGAGGCCTTTGGGAGGGGGAACTGTCATGAAAACCTAGTCATTGCCTGTGTTTCATAAAGCATTGCCTGTGTTTCTTTCTTTACATGAAGTATAATTGGTTTAGGAAGTGCTTGTTGGTTGTTTGGTACCTTGGTTGGGACAATGCTTATTGAAATCACAAGGTACTGTTGTTCCGTTATGCCGCTCCGTATGCAAATTCGTGAGCACACGTTGGACAGGTGCGCTAAACTGTCATAAATCTACACGTGCCTAAAAGACTATAAAAGTCTTGCCAGCGGAAGGCAGAGCGCTTCGCTTCTTGGGCAGACCAAGCGTCACTTCGAGAGCTCAGCCTTCGATTCCAGCCCCGCCCGCCGACTTCTCCTTCCGCTCTACCTTTCGGACCGGAGTTGTGTAAGTCGCCGCGCTACTTACCTGATTCCTTCTTCGGACCCTGCAATCTTTGGCGGCCTTCTTCAGAGTCACCTATTCCTGGCTTCCGAGATCCCTCTTCAGTTCCGGTCTCCGGTCTTCACTGCTCGGCGAACTTCCGTTTCCTGAACAGCCTTGGTCCCCGGCTAAAGTAATCCTACTAGCAACAAGCAAGTAAGATTTGTTTAAAGGCGCCAATGCACAGAGAACACCGGGGTAAGAACAAGCCTTGCTAAATGCAAGAGTGAACTAATGCAAAGACTAAAGACTTAAACAAACCTTGCTAAAACCTAGGGGGAAAAGCATTTAAGGACACTATCGTGCTAATGTTTCCTTGTACCTATGTAGTGCTCATGATAATGTAGGAGTGTTCAATGTATGTCAGTAAATAGCAGTGAAGTTAACTGCATTACAAATTGAACAGTCGCTCTCTAAGACATTATAACTCATTGTATTTCTAGAGGTTATTTGGAGGTTCTGTGTTCTGTTCTCTTGTTTTCTAAATTCACAGAACCAGTTACAATTACAGCGTAAAGTGCAAGTTGTGTAAGGTAAGACCGAGTTATTGCATGCTGCTGATTTGATAGTGTGTACTAACCAGTTGGGGACAAGTTGGGAGTTAGAGGTCAAAACTGAAGAAAGCGATCGCTTACCGAATGTCTTATTATTTCAAGGTGATAATACAATTGCATATAAGAAAAGACCTAGAACTTGCACCACGAAGTTAGGATTGGGCTATCTCTCTCTATTGGTATGTATGTCCTGAAATGTAAAAGATAGAACCTCAGGAGGTAAGAGTAAGTTAATGATAATTGTTATTTTCTGTGTTCCACTTACTCGACAGTTTCAGTGTTTCTTAAACTGTCCTGAGAAGCCCGGTAAACTTCAGGAGGGATGAACAGATTTCTCAAGAAGAGATCCTGTGTTGTTTTTCTCTCTCTCGCTTTCCCATCCCCATCCACCACCCCTTTCCGTCCCCTTTTCCCTTTCCCTTTAGGGGCCAACTAGTTGTGCCAAGTATCTAGATTTCTTGCTGCACTTGTTGGCTCTTGGAGGTATTGGGATTGGTCGGCTACAGGACGGAAACTTCTGGACTCTTGCAGTGGCGCTCCTGACAGAAATTGCATGTATCTAATAATCCTGAAAGAACAGAATGCATAGCTGGAGTAGTAATTAATAGGAACAAAGTAAAGTAAATTGTGAAGTAATTTGTGAAGTCAATTGTGAAGCTCTCCAGGCTTTTGAGCTTCCAATGCCTCTCTATCACTTGAAACAAGGTTGCAGTTTACCTTTTGAAGTTTCGTATTATTTATCACCACGTTGGAGAACAACTGACTGATCTCAAAGTCAGGCTCCCTCGCCAAGTTGGACAGTATTCGATTCTAGGGTGAAGGCCTTTCTATGTGCTAAATCAACTCTTCTGAGCTGCCATTCACATAAACAATGCTTTCAATAGAAGAAAGGAAAATTGATGTTAAAATCCAACCTGACTGGTCAGACCTCTTCACTTCTCAAAGATGACCATGACTGGTCAACACAGAAGATCCAAACAACGCTTGAGGTGCTTGAAGAATATGGGCACATCCCATCTTGCCACTGAAGTAGCATTGGTGGTAGACTGTGCTCCAGCAAGCCAAGAAGTCAATTAACTGCAAGGAAAGCTTGATTAAGATTGTTGACAGGCTAGTCTCCAACAACTCTTATAAGGCATAAAATACCTTACACTCTGCATAAGAATATGGTGTCAAAACCTTGTTAGCTGCCAGGAGTAAATACAAAAAAGTCTCCTCACATACGAACTGAACTAGACCAATCTAAAAAGGAATTAAATGTTTATTTATTTGGCCATCAGTCACATAGTACAAAATGTATGCTATTTACCCAGTGGCTGATAAAATAGTACTCTGCTGTTCAGCCCGTCACACACTAAATAGTAGAAATGATGTATAATTTGACCAGCAGCCCAGATAAATTGTGTGCATGAGGTCTTTATTGAAGGACTCCAAGGAGAGCAAAAGGACGATAAAGAGTAGGCATACATAGTATTGAAGAAAGGACAAATACATCGGACAGGAAGTGAAAGATACCGGGCACAGGTTGTGGTTAGTGTGAAGAGAGAAGAGAAAAGTTCAGACTTTAAAGCTCATTTGAAAAAAAAGAAAGTAGTTAGACTGACAAAAAATGAAACTTGCCCCCGAAACTTTGCATTCTTCCTTGTGGAATGGGATGTAGGCAGTAGCATTTGTAGATAGTACAGAGGAATTAACTGTAGTTCATCAGATTATCTGACTCTCAAGGTGTACCTCGTGACAACTCCAACTAAAGAACACACACACTGGATTAATCTCTCCAGATAGGGTTTATGGTAATATAAAATATAGAGTATGAAAGTGGATATATTTCAGATTAATATTGTATTCAGGTAGCATTTGTCAGATGCCTATGACATTATGCTTGCAGATATGAATGACCTCCATCATTTATAAGGGATGCACCTTGAGGTGAAGAGGTAATAATGCAGCATTTTCCTCCTTAGTGCCTGAAAAATCAAAAACACATACAGCTCTCTTACTTGGATGGCAAACAGATTTATTAAAGACCAAGGGGCATATTCTCAAGGAGCTATTACTGAGCTATCAGCACTTTAGCGCAGCCAAAGTCACAATACAAATACCGCCCCATTCACAAGCAGGTTCTGACAGCCATTTTCGGGCAATAGCAACCTCAAAAATCATCGCCACGGATGACCCCGGCAATTATCGCTAATGAGATGCAGAGTAGGCATTCCCAAACAAAAAGCCACGACAACACCAAACCTCAGCATTCTCAAAGACCAGCCAGATTGGCGATAAGAACACAAAACATGCGATAACGCACGTTAGCAGCAGGAAATTAACACCTGCTCTGACCTGGTGCAAAGTCGGATGACAGCCGGCACCAGAAAAAAAGAGCCCAGCCCACAGCCACACCTGGAGAGCAACAGATGCCATGGAGCCAAGGATCATGAAGTTCGGACACCGAAGAGGGCCACAACACCCACTGCCACCCACCCCCGTATCAACCCCCACCACCCCCGGACGAAGAGATTTCACATTAACGTCACACAATCATGAACTAAATAATTTGCCTGATGCCGCAGAATCATAACAACTAACAGTCATGTGAGTACAAAAAAAGTAGAATGGACCATTCACCATTGAGAGTCCAAACAAAATATCACAATCAAATATCTCACCAAACAACTATTTGGAAGAGTCATGAAGGGTCATCTCCAGACAATCCGTAAGTGACAGCCTCTAAGACAATATCCCAGATAAGTAGGTGTGCCAGGCACTCATCAAAGGACAGAGAGAGAGAGAAAGAGAGAGAGAGAGAGAGAGAGAGAGAGAGAGAGAGAGAGAGAGAGAGAGAGAGAGAAAGAGAGAGAGAGGGAGAGAGAGAGACTGAACAAGGAGTGCAAGGACAATCAGGCCCTTGGCACATACATACTAACTGCTGCGTGCGTCTCGCTATTGGTGAACCCAAATATGTGAGTGAATAGCGAATATAGGCCATCTACCTATTCTTGCTATCTCTACTAATGTCCTACCAGACATTACATGCAGAGGTTATTTTTTCTTTTTCTCTTTATTGTGTCATTCGTCCTCAGGCATTCCTAGAGTCAGCTAATACTGCTGAAAGTGTTTAGCACAGCCACGTTGGAATTATCACCGGCTGAGCAGTAAGCGCTCGATTCCCTTTTTTCTCTCTCCCGTCTTTTCCTCATAACACCCCAATTTTACCTAATTTCTTAAACTCAACATGAGTTATTATTCTCATGTTTCTTTTTCTCCCCCTCCTTTCTATTTGCTTTTTTATTCCAGTCTACAAGGACTTTTACTCCTCTATACAAGTAGATCTTAATTTCTCCCTGGTTTATTAGTGACATGTATCTTGCGAATCTCTAAAATCTATTTCACACTTACTATCATGACTCCGCATAAAATTTAAATAGTTGAAATTAAATTGAACAAGCACTCGGTGTGTCACCTTAAGGGTTTCCACTTATAGCAGTGTGATGTCACAAGAAACTATACATGTTTTACCACTTTTCATGTATGTCCTCCAAGAAATGTGTATCATCCATACCCTTTGTATCCTTCCCAGCCCTGAGGAAGTTGCTGAATTATTTTCCATATGCGACAAAACACGTGTTGGTTGGTTTCTTTTTGGCTCAATGAAGAAAAGAATTAAAGACAAAGCAACATCCTACATGCAAGAATGTGTTTCATTGTTTCTATTATGATTAAGATCTTGTAGTTATATAAATACCATTTGATTACTTTTATGTGTGCCTAAGATTGGGCAGAAATGTGGTGTCTGTGTCGGCAGCAGTCGATGGGAGATTGCACAAGTCATCGTGCGCAGTGACCACATAGAGATGGTCCTCTATTGGGCTGTGTTGCGAATTGGTGAAACTGCGTGGTCGGAGCACATCTGTCCGGACCAGTTAACGGATTGGCTCTCCCTTGTGTACCTTCAATTAGAGAACAACGTACTTCTGGAACTGATTGCCTATGAAGCAGCGCTCGCATTCCCTACCTTCCTTCAGCCATAACTAACTGACACCCAGAGCACATATCCCAACACCGTGTTGCATCGTGGAGGTATTGTCACATATGCCAGAACATCACCGGACATGTCTGCATTCGCTCGGACTCAGAATGCATGTTGTGCACCTACATGTGTTGTCACACACCTGTGCCAGGTGCTGAAGCCCCATGGGCGGAGCTGCACAGCGCGGCTTGGCAACGTTCCGGAATCTGACATACTGCTGGAGGGAGACTACACACATGGCAATGTAGGATGACATTTGACCTTGTGTGTCCCTTTCACTGCAAGGTACTGTTGTTCCGTTATGCCGCTCCGTATGCAAATTCGTGAGCACACGTTGGACAGGTGCGCTAAACTGTCATAAATCTACACGTGCCTAAAAGACTATAAAAGTCTTGCCAGCGGAAGGCAGAGCGCTTCGCTTCTTGGGCAGACCAAGCGTCACTTCGAGAGCTCAGCCTTCGATTCCAGCCCCGCCCGCCGACTTCTCCTTCCGCTCTACCTTTCGGACCGGAGTTGTGTAAGTCGCCGCGCTACTTACCTGATTCCTTCTTCGGACCCTGCAATCTTTGGCGGCCTTCTTCAGAGTCACCTATTCCTGGCTTCCGAGATCCCTCTTCAGTTCCGGTCTCCGGTCTTCACTGCTCGGCGAACTTCCGTTTCCTGAACAGCCTTGGTCCCCGGCTAAAGTAATCCTACTAGCAACAAGCAAGTAAGATTTGTTTAAAGGCGCCAATGCACAGAGAACACCGGGGTAAGAACAAGCCTTGCTAAATGCAAGAGTGAACTAATGCAAAGACTAAAGACTTAAACAAACCTTGCTAAAACCTAGGGGGAAAAGCATTTAAGGACACTATCGTGCTAATGTTTCCTTGTACCTATGTAGTGCTCATGATAATGTAGGAGTGTTCAATGTATGTCAGTAAATAGCAGTGAAGTTAACTGCATTACAAATTGAACAGTCGCTCTCTAAGACATTATAACTCATTGTATTTCTAGAGGTTATTTGGAGGTTCTGTGTTCTGTTCTCTTGTTTTCTAAATTCACAGAACCAGTTACAATTACAGCGTAAAGTGCAAGTTGTGTAAGGTAAGACCGAGTTATTGCATGCTGCTGATTTGATAGTGTGTACTAACCAGTTGGGGACAAGTTGGGAGTTAGAGGTCAAAACTGAAGAAAGCGATCGCTTACCGAATGTCTTATTATTTCAAGGTGATAATACAATTGCATATAAGAAAAGACCTAGAACTTGCACCACGAAGTTAGGATTGGGCTATCTCTCTCTATTGGTATGTATGTCCTGAAATGTAAAAGATAGAACCTCAGGAGGTAAGAGTAAGTTAATGATAATTGTTATTTTCTGTGTTCCACTTACTCGACAGTTTCAGTGTTTCTTAAACTGTCCTGAGAAGCCCGGTAAACTTCAGGAGGGATGAACAGATTTCTCAAGAAGAGATCCTGTGTTGTTTTTCTCTCTCTCGCTTTCCCATCCCCATCCACCACCCCTTTCCGTCCCCTTTTCCCTTTCCCTTTAGGGGCCAACTAGTTGTGCCAAGTATCTAGATTTCTTGCTGCACTTGTTGGCTCTTGGAGGTATTGGGATTGGTCGGCTACAGGACGGAAACTTCTGGACTCTTGCAGTGGCGCTCCTGACAGAAATTGCATGTATCTAATAATCCTGAAAGAACAGAATGCATAGCTGGAGTAGTAATTAATAGGAACAAAGTAAAGTAAATTGTGAAGTAATTTGTGAAGTCAATTGTGAAGCTCTCCAGGCTTTTGAGCTTCCAATGCCTCTCTATCACTTGAAACAAGGTTGCAGTTTACCTTTTGAAGTTTCGTATTATTTATCACCACGTTGGAGAACAACTGACTGATCTCAAAGTCAGGCTCCCTCGCCAAGTTGGACAGTATTCGATTCTAGGGTGAAGGCCTTTCTATGTGCTAAATCAACTCTTCTGAGCTGCCATTCACATAAACAATGCTTTCAATAGAAGAAAGGAAAATTGATGTTAAAATCCAACCTGACTGGTCAGACCTCTTCACTTCTCAAAGATGACCATGACTGGTCAACACAGAAGATCCAAACAACGCTTGAGGTGCTTGAAGAATATGGGCACATCCCATCTTGCCACTGAAGTAGCATTGGTGGTAGACTGTGCTCCAGCAAGCCAAGAAGTCAATTAACTGCAAGGAAAGCTTGATTAAGATTGTTGACAGGCTAGTCTCCAACAACTCTTATAAGGCATAAAATACCTTACACTCTGCATAAGAATATGGTGTCAAAACCTTGTTAGCTGCCAGGAGTAAATACAAAAAAGTCTCCTCACATACGAACTGAACTAGACCAATCTAAAAAGGAATTAAATGTTTATTTATTTGGCCATCAGTCACATAGTACAAAATGTATGCTATTTACCCAGTGGCTGATAAAATAGTACTCTGCTGTTCAGCCCGTCACACACTAAATAGTAGAAATGATGTATAATTTGACCAGCAGCCCAGATAAATTGTGTGCATGAGGTCTTTATTGAAGGACTCCAAGGAGAGCAAAAGGACGATAAAGAGTAGGCATACATAGTATTGAAGAAAGGACAAATACATCGGACAGGAAGTGAAAGATACCGGGCACAGGTTGTGGTTAGTGTGAAGAGAGAAGAGAAAAGTTCAGACTTTAAAGCTCATTTGAAAAAAAAGAAAGTAGTTAGACTGACAAAAAATGAAACTTGCCCCCGAAACTTTGCATTCTTCCTTGTGGAATGGGATGTAGGCAGTAGCATTTGTAGATAGTACAGAGGAATTAACTGTAGTTCATCAGATTATCTGACTCTCAAGGTGTACCTCGTGACAACTCCAACTAAAGAACACACACACTGGATTAATCTCTCCAGATAGGGTTTATGGTAATATAAAATATAGAGTATGAAAGTGGATATATTTCAGATTAATATTGTATTCAGGTAGCATTTGTCAGATGCCTATGACATTATGCTTGCAGATATGAATGACCTCCATCATTTATAAGGGATGCACCTTGAGGTGAAGAGGTAATAATGCAGCATTTTCCTCCTTAGTGCCTGAAAAATCAAAAACACATACAGCTCTCTTACTTGGATGGCAAACAGATTTATTAAAGACCAAGGGGCATATTCTCAAGGAGCTATTACTGAGCTATCAGCACTTTAGCGCAGCCAAAGTCACAATACAAATACCGCCCCATTCACAAGCAGGTTCTGACAGCCATTTTCGGGCAATAGCAACCTCAAAAATCATCGCCACGGATGACCCCGGCAATTATCGCTAATGAGATGCAGAGTAGGCATTCCCAAACAAAAAGCCACGACAACACCAAACCTCAGCATTCTCAAAGACCAGCCAGATTGGCGATAAGAACACAAAACATGCGATAACGCACGTTAGCAGCAGGAAATTAACACCTGCTCTGACCTGGTGCAAAGTCGGATGACAGCCGGCACCAGAAAAAAAGAGCCCAGCCCACAGCCACACCTGGAGAGCAACAGATGCCATGGAGCCAAGGATCATGAAGTTCGGACACCGAAGAGGGCCACAACACCCACTGCCACCCACCCCCGTATCAACCCCCACCACCCCCGGACGAAGAGATTTCACATTAACGTCACACAATCATGAACTAAATAATTTGCCTGATGCCGCAGAATCATAACAACTAACAGTCATGTGAGTACAAAAAAAGTAGAATGGACCATTCACCATTGAGAGTCCAAACAAAATATCACAATCAAATATCTCACCAAACAACTATTTGGAAGAGTCATGAAGGGTCATCTCCAGACAATCCGTAAGTGACAGCCTCTAAGACAATATCCCAGATAAGTAGGTGTGCCAGGCACTCATCAAAGGACAGAGAGAGAGAGAAAGAGAGAGAGAGAGAGAGAGAGAGAGAGAGAGAGAGAGAGAGAGAGAGAGAGAGAGAAAGAGAGAGAGAGGGAGAGAGAGAGACTGAACAAGGAGTGCAAGGACAATCAGGCCCTTGGCACATACATACTAACTGCTGCGTGCGTCTCGCTATTGGTGAACCCAAATATGTGAGTGAATAGCGAATATAGGCCATCTACCTATTCTTGCTATCTCTACTAATGTCCTACCAGACATTACATGCAGAGGTTATTTTTTCTTTTTCTCTTTATTGTGTCATTCGTCCTCAGGCATTCCTAGAGTCAGCTAATACTGCTGAAAGTGTTTAGCACAGCCACGTTGGAATTATCACCGGCTGAGCAGTAAGCGCTCGATTCCCTTTTTTCTCTCTCCCGTCTTTTCCTCATAACACCCCAATTTTACCTAATTTCTTAAACTCAACATGAGTTATTATTCTCATGTTTCTTTTTCTCCCCCTCCTTTCTATTTGCTTTTTTATTCCAGTCTACAAGGACTTTTACTCCTCTATACAAGTAGATCTTAATTTCTCCCTGGTTTATTAGTGACATGTATCTTGCGAATCTCTAAAATCTATTTCACACTTACTATCATGACTCCGCATAAAATTTAAATAGTTGAAATTAAATTGAACAAGCACTCGGTGTGTCACCTTAAGGGTTTCCACTTATAGCAGTGTGATGTCACAAGAAACTATACATGTTTTACCACTTTTCATGTATGTCCTCCAAGAAATGTGTATCATCCATACCCTTTGTATCCTTCCCAGCCCTGAGGAAGTTGCTGAATTATTTTCCATATGCGACAAAACACGTGTTGGTTGGTTTCTTTTTGGCTCAATGAAGAAAAGAATTAAAGACAAAGCAACATCCTACATGCAAGAATGTGTTTCATTGTTTCTATTATGATTAAGATCTTGTAGTTATATAAATACCATTTGATTACTTTTATGTGTGCCTAAGATTGGGCAGAAATGTGGTGTCTGTGTCGGCAGCAGTCGATGGGAGATTGCACAAGTCATCGTGCGCAGTGACCACATAGAGATGGTCCTCTATTGGGCTGTGTTGCGAATTGGTGAAACTGCGTGGTCGGAGCACATCTGTCCGGACCAGTTAACGGATTGGCTCTCCCTTGTGTACCTTCAATTAGAGAACAACGTACTTCTGGAACTGATTGCCTATGAAGCAGCGCTCGCATTCCCTACCTTCCTTCAGCCATAACTAACTGACACCCAGAGCACATATCCCAACACCGTGTTGCATCGTGGAGGTATTGTCACATATGCCAGAACATCACCGGACATGTCTGCATTCGCTCGGACTCAGAATGCATGTTGTGCACCTACATGTGTTGTCACACACCTGTGCCAGGTGCTGAAGCCCCATGGGCGGAGCTGCACAGCGCGGCTTGGCAACGTTCCGGAATCTGACATACTGCTGGAGGGAGACTACACACATGGCAATGTAGGATGACATTTGACCTTGTGTGTCCCTTTCACTTGCTCACTGTCAGCATAGCGCACAGTCGGTGCAGTCCAGTGGCACAGCTCCATGCAGATCCCATGGGTTGTGAGTCGTGTCCCCTGACATGGGGCAATGAGCAGAAGCCAAACATCACATAACTCGACCAGCAAGGCAAGGTAGGCTAAGTCCGTTGCCAACCGTAAGGATATATGTTAATTTTTGCCACCCCATTCCTTGCACCTCAATACGTTCCCATTCTGGCTGTAAGTGTTTAAAGCAGCTGTCTGCCTGTTATGTCCCACCACTTGCCATACTGACACGCACATGTTTATAAAGTCTACACAACTTCACCAGTATACAACTGTGATGAGTGTTGATTAGTTTGAGACATTGTTTGCCTCAATGAGAATTGTCCGTACACAGGGAGGGACAGATTGCCTCTCGTACATAGGTGGTGAATCCCTATTGGCAGCTCCATCACTTTGAGCCACACATTGTGTTTGAGATAGTTGCTGGTAGACCTGTGCCCTTACATGTCTACAGCAACGTGAGCATGGTATCCATCTTCTTGTCATGTGGATCACTATGATCTATTAAAACTGGCCATGTCCACACTAAAGCTGGTATCCAGAAAAAGGCCCTGGACTGGACCACGTCCTTTCTCTCCGGCAGAACCCAGAGAGTCTGCCTCCTGCCCTTCCACTCCAAAGCCACCGATATCATCTGCAGCGTACCCCAGGGATCATCCCTCAGCCCGGCGATGTTCAACGTCCCCCACCGCAGCAACATCACCTCCCACCTAAGAGACCTGCACTGCCTCCCCGTCAACAAGAGGATTACCTTCAAACTCCTCACCCACGCACACAAAGCACTCCAAAACGCCGGACCAGCCTACCTGAACGACAGACTTAGCTTCTACACCCCTGCCTGCCAGCTCCGCTCCACCAGCCTCGTCCTCGCCGACATCCCCCGCATCCAACGAACGACCTCCGGTGGCAGATCCTCCTCCTTCCTTGCCTCCAAGACCTGGAGCACACTCCCCACCCATCTACGACAGACCCAAGACCTGCTCACCTCCTGAAAGCTCCTCAAGACCTGGCTCTTCAAGCAGTAGCAGCACCCCCCCCCAACAGCACCTTGAGACCCTCACGGGTATGTAGCACGCTTTATAAGTTCTCTGATTGATTGATGTGTTTGATTGCATCATGCGAAGAGATGTACTGTGGCCTCATGCGATGGGGGACACTACTTCTGGCGGGATATCTATTCTGAAATTTATACATGCAGCCCTAAATAATCAATGGATGTGGGGTTACGTTGGGGGATGCAAGACTGTTGTTCATGTGCAATGAGGCCACAGCTAGTTCACACCTTCACATTCATATAATTGGCCATGTGGGTCAGGCTCAAACATGCGCATTGATGATATTTACCAGGGTATACCTTTCAGTGCAATCAACGTCCCTACATTAATCCATGCTTGTACAAGTGAGTGAACATAGACATGACACATCTGTGTGATTTTGAATGTTTTATTCACATTCTATGGAGACTCAGAGCCGGAGGAGTACATAGCCAGTACAAGTCCACATGACATGGTTGCTCAGTGGTGGGCCAACCAGAGTCCATGGGGGAAGGCAAAGTTAATCGGAAGCAGAGGAGTTCAGACCACAGCCGGATTTCTGTGATTGGTACATGAGAAGATATGGTAGTCCATGTTGGGCTCCAGATGAATGTCGCAGAATGTTCTAAGGGACAGTGGGAGGTGTTGTTCCATGATGCATAGGTCTGAACCAGGCAGGGACAGGCGATGTGGCAGGTATGGATGCTACTGCCTCCTTCCTCACACAGTCATTACCCTCCACATCTTACTCCTCTGAGACGCCTTCTGTGTCTGGTGAGTCAGGGGTGTGTGGTGGTGTTATGGCAGCATCACTGTGGGCCACTGACACATCAGGGTGTGAAGGTGAATGGGCTGCACCACTGCGTGCCAATGATACATCAGGGGGCAGAGATGTGTGTGTCGAAGTTCCAGCAGCAGTTATCTGAGACAGGCTCTCTGGCAGCAATGGCAAGATGAGGATCTGTAAGGCCTGGAAGATCCCAGCTACATCTCGCTGGTGTTCAGCTGTGGCAGCCATCCTTCCGGCCTGCATCCGCTCCATGTTCTCCATTGTCCTCCGCATCTGTGCCAACTCAGTGCTGTCATCGCTGAAGCCTGTCTGACACAACAGTTCTTGTATCTGAGTAATGGTGTGGACAGGGGCTGTCCCTTATGGACTGTATGTGGTTCCTGATGGGACTCAGATACTGACGTATGGCATCGAGTTTGGCTGCAACGAGCTCGAAACCCACCTGCAGCTGATCTGCCAACTCCACCTGGCACGTTAACACACGGCATTGGAATTCCATGTGCTGGTCATGGGGGTCCTGTGGGCCAGCCATGGTGGTGTGAGCTTCCTGCTGTGTGGTCTGTGTAGGGGTTGGGGTCACCGCGAGGCAGCTGGGCTGCCCTGCTCCTGTGTATGGGGTGCAGATGCTGTCTATGAGCGGTTGGAGGATGTCAGGGCAAATGTGCAGTGTGTCCTCATCATCATCACTGTAGAGATGTGTGGTCTGCTCTGCAGGAGGTGTTGATTGTCCCTCTGCAATGTTATGGGGGGATGCAGGAACAGTGTGTTCCATGTATGTTGACGCATTGTACATGTTTACATACAGACTGCATGACAATGTACATTGTGACTGTTTCAGAGGAGCTGGCTATTTGATGGCAGACAGTGGACATTTCGACTGCATGGCGGATGTGAATTTGTATTCATACATTCTCATGTCACAGTGTCATGCAATGCCATATGTGATTGACCAGTTTCTGTGCATGAGCAGCATGAGTTGTGTCCTCTGTCCTGTGGTGTTAAACTTTGTACTCCATTGTCGTCAATGTTGATGTGCCGTGATTGCTATGTGTGTGTGCTGCATTGTTGGCGAGTCTGCCCTGCAGCTCTGATTTGGCATTCCCTTATCCCTTTGAGTCGGTGTGACTTTGACTTGTGCGCTTTTCAGGTGCTGTGATGTTTGCGACTTTGGTCATTTGTGCTCTTAGACATATTTGGTACACTTGAGCATTGTTTGTCTGTAGATGAATTTTTGACGTCATGGGTTGTAGGTGCACATGAATGTGTCAGAGTGTGACCTGCTCCTTTACGGATGTGGTCCACACATGTCATGTATTGTGAGTGCAGCCATGCTATCTGTCATGCAGTGTCACTTGCATGGCCCATGTGGCTCATAGAGCCGCTGCTTTTCTGGATTCAGCACATGTGTATAGGTAGGTTGTGGCATTGGTGATCTGGAGGGGGGCCCAATTGTGCACATTGTGGAAGGGTGCCTACTTGGTGTTTCTATGTGTTTTGCAGTGTGCCAAGGATGTCAGGGACGTGTTCCACACTCATTGTGGCTGTCCAGTGTGCTGTTCATGATTGTGCATGTGTGCATTGTGCCGTTCTCCCTCCGTTCTCCCAGTCCCTGGCTGTTACTCACCCTATTGCTGTTGTGTCAGGTCATATCTAGCTGTGTCCAGACCCCCAACTCCTTGCACCATCTCCGCACTTAGGACTGTGGCCACCATTTGCTCAGCTCATCCAGCATCTTCTGTGGCACAGGAGTCCCCCCTCCAGTCGCCTTTACTGCCTTCCTGTTGGCAGCAAGTTTCTCCTTGGTTTGGCTGTGCCTTCATGCCAGCACCTCGACCTCCTCCATTGACCTCCTCGACACTCCGACTGCATTCACGTTGGTGACGCTGGACTGCTCTGTGATAATGATCCAGTCTGAACCCCCTCTTCCTCTTCCTCTTCTCCTTGCCCGTCCCCGACCACGAGGTTCCTGGCTGGTCCTCCATGGGGCTTGTGGGGTTCGGGTTGTCCTCCGCACTCAGTCCGGGTGCATCCATGGAGGTAAGAAGTTTGATTTGTTTTTGCTTTTATGGTGGATATTCCTGCATGACGCGTGGGATTGCAGGCCATTGACTGATTTTTGTATCACATTGGCATCATCCCAGCTTTTTTTACGTTCCTGTTTCACATTTTGGCGGCAGCGAGTGGACTTTGTCACAGACTTTTAACGAAATATCATGAGCCTATCGCATGGTTCCGCCAGCTTGCGAATGCTGCGTTCACACGTTCTTGAGAATATCCCCCACAATATTTACAGATGTGGGACAGCAAGGTGAATCTAGTAATTAGGATTATTCCCACTACTTCAGGCTGCACATACATAATTTATTACAAGGGACAGTCAACCCCCATTGCATATCGATCACATTTCTAATCATCTACAGAGGAACAGTAACATTCTACTGATTAAGTTCCCATGGCAATACAAGCTGCCATTTTAAAGGAACATCCACCTGGATGGGGCAAACAAATAATCATAATTTCCTAAATGCCTTTAATTAAGGCTGTTACTGGAGATAGTATCACAAATGCATCAAAACTACCCTTTCCTTGGGAGCAGTGGGGCGTAATGCAAAATGCAACTGTTGTAGATGGTGATTACGATATGACTCTGCATACTCATGAATTTCTACCGGACACACAAAGCATTCTACAAATATCAAATATTTTACCAAGACATGAGTGGAAGTGTGTGGTCTACACAGACATCTCTGCTCAGCCTGCATTTAGTACTAAACAGAAATATACAGTGGCTTGAGGTGCAGTGCAGAAAATCTTGAATTAGTGAGTCCAATGGCAAGACAGATACATGGTCCAGTACATTTAGGAAGAGATGCCATGCTGCGGGTATTTAGGCAGACTTGGTACAACCCCAAGTTTAGAGTAGCCGCAGAAGCAGTGTGTCAGAGGTGTGTAACATGTCAGCAATTGAACGTGGGGAAAAGGACACCAGTTACATTGAGTCACATAGGGAGGTCTGGTGGGCCTTTCAACCGAATGCAATTAGACTTTATTGAGATGCCAAAATGCAACCGCCTCAGGTATGTTCTGGTGGTTGTATGCATATTTTCCAGATGGGTTGAGGCATACCCTACACGCAGGTGCGACACACTCACAGTAGCAAAGTTGTTGCTTAGAGAGTTAATATCACGCTTTGGGGTGCCGACCTCTTTGGAATCAGATAGAGGAACACATTTCAATAGTGAAGTTGTGAAGATGCTTTGCTCTGCATTAAATATTGATCAGAAATTGCACTGTAGCTATCGACCAGAGGCTTCAGGGATTGTGGAACAGATAAACGGGACCATAAAATCTCGAATGGCTAAAGTGTGTTCATCAACATCCTTAAGCTGGCCTGATGCCCTGCCATTGGTACTCATGAGCATACGTAGCACACCAGACAGGATAACAGGTCTCTCTCCACACGAGGTTCTAATGGGGAGGGCAATGAGACTTCCATCTGTTCCAACTGCAGCTTTGTTGAATATCACAGATGATCTGATCCTGGATTATTGCAAGGGACTTTCTGATGTCATTCATTCTGTGTCTCTTCAGGTGCAGGCTGCTGAAATTCCATCTTCCAGCGACCTATGTCACGACCTGTGCCCTGGTGACTGGGTGCTGGTGAAGAAACACGTCCGGAAGAACTGCCTAGACGTGCGCTGGAAGGGACCATATCAAATAATACTGACAACGAATACTGCTGTAAAGTGTGGAGGGCTGGCAAATTGGGTTCACGCCTCCCACACTCGAAGAGTTCCAGCTCCCCTGGAAGAAACAGCTCCTCTCACAGATGAAAATCCAGCAGTGGACGACGACCCACTAGAGGGGATCAGTCAAGCTGTGGGGGTGTCGGAGGAAGCTGGGAGTGCTTCAGATCAAGCAGAAGAAGGACAGGATGACAGTGAAACTGAAGTTGCTACTGAAGGAGAAAGTTGCTGTGAATACGGCTCAGACACTGATCAAGTCACAAGTGATCAAGAACCGAGTGTGAGGACAAGAAATAGGAGAACAAGGCGTGGAGAAGCTAGTTGGCCTGAAAGGAAGAAGAGGCCGAGCTTGAAGCCAACTCCAGAGAGAACTCTTGCTCCTATATCCGAAGACTCAGATCTGGATGAAGGTGCACCGAATCAAGAACAGGAGGGTCCAAGAAGATCAAGGAGGGTACGCGTGCCCTGCAGAAGATACGCCACTCCTGAGTGGACCTACCTAGCAGCAGATGTCTAGTGCACAGAGATCCGGGAGGGTGAGGGAAGTGACAGTGACCAGTACTGACCCAATCATAACATTGGAAGTGGTGTTGTTGGTACCTGGACTTGAGATCGAAGGGTTGCTGACACTCACTGTCCCCAATCCTCCTTATCTGAGCAGAATAAGAGAACTGGTTTTAAACAGAGTAGAATTTCCAACTTTTGGTCCAACGATACCAGCACTCGAGGAGATCATTCTTTGCTTAGAAATTTTAGAATACGTGATTAGAGCCGCTGGAACACGCATGATTACAGACTGCTAAAGACTTTGTAAATAAACAAGATTGAGAAGATAACCTATCGCCAAGTGGAAGAAGAAGAAATTTAGGGACTCTTTCATTCAGTGGATGGAGAAGGGCTAGGGTTGTCTGTTGCTATAATTCAAAAGACTGACTCAAGAGGGATTGTCAGCTTCCAGGTGTGGTTCAAAAAGATCGAATAAGCAAAGAAAACACTGTTGAAGAATCAAAGAAAGGAGACTTTGTGTTGTGGCAGAAAAATAGAACTACACTGTCTTGAGATCATGGAGGCCGGCAACCCGAACCGCAAAGCAAAATGCATAGTAGGCACACTTTTAGTGGGAGTAATTTTTCTTATAGTTCTAGTAGTTACGGTATCATATATAGTGGGACATGAAAATGTAGAGAAGGCAACAAAAGAAGCAAAAGTTGTAGTAACATTGAAACCTACTACTGCTGGTAAAAAGGGGGACAATACAGAGAAAGATAAAGCTTTGCTAGCAGCAGAAGCTCGTAGGTTGCAAGTAGATGAATCACAAGGAAATTTCAAATCTAATGCCTATGCTAAATTACTGTATGAATACATTGATGCCATGGACGCAAAGGACTGCTACGTCTGCATGCAATTGCCAGCCTCTGTAGACGAAGGTATTAGGTATCATCATCTTCCATTGACTTATGGAATTACATGTAGTTTGTTGCTTAGTATATTTTATGGACGCAATAGCTTTGAGTAATATTTTTCAGATTTTGACGCTGTTTTACCAGAGGTCCCGGCCTACAAGCATATAAATAAGTGGGACTACTATAAGAGTGAAGATAGATTGAGGAAATTTTTGATTCCTTGGAATACACTGGATACTTCATATGCCCGAAGAAATAATTTGACGTGTAAAGTGTCAGAAATTGAGAAAAAGTTTATAGGGCAGGTGGATGATCGATACAGGAGGCAGAAGATCCTAAAGGCTTCGGGCCAATGGAAAACAGATTGGACCGAGGAGGAAAAGTCACACAAGAGGAAGGGTAGTAATGGTCCAATAGCTTTAGATCGAGTGCAAAGAGGGAAACTATGTATATACAGGGGTAAAACCTACTATGAGAATGTGTTTGTGGGAGAAGTAAGTTGTGAACATACTTTCCAAATAGAATACTATACAAAGGATTTCTTGAAGGGAATGCAGGTGATTCCGAATGTATATTTTGTCTGTGGGAAAAATGCATACGTGAAACTACCGGATAATTGTTATGGATCATGTTATTTAGCAATTGTCTTCCCCAAAATATACCATGCTAAAGATCTAGAAATCATAGAGGGAAGAACTCAAGCCAGAGGGAGAAGGGATGTAAGCAATGATGAGGTAGTTGGAGACGTATTTGGTGCCATGTTCCCTCTTTTAGGGCTAATACTGAATGATGTCAAGATTAGGAGATTGGCAACAGTTGTAGATAGATTATCTGCCAGCACTGCTAGATCACTGATGCTGGTGGAGGGAGAGATGCAATCGATAAGGGCAATGGTTCTTTAGAACCGACTTGCTCTAGACGTTCTGTTAGCCAAAGAGGGCGGAGTCTGTAAGGCTTTGAAGGTCCAGGAATGTTGCACTTACATTCCAGACAATTCAAAACCTCTTGAAAAGTATATACAGAACATCACTGAAATTCATCATGAGATTGAGGATCTGACAAAGGTAAATGTGTGGGAAAAAGTGGGTCATGGAATGGGTAAAGTTGGAGGTTGGTTTGCCAACCTAGGAAAGGGTATCATTTGGTACACACTGAAACCCATCATCATCATAGTGATCTGTGTAATCACATTGTGGGGATTGGTGAGGCTGTGTCAATGGTATAGATCAAATAGGTTGCAAAGATCCATGAGAGAGCAGGAGCAGAGGTTAGCTGCGATGCAGGATTACCAGTACAGGAGTCTGAGGGCTCTAGAGATGATGAAGCGAGGGAGCATTGCAACGAGTTCTGTTTGATTCAATTCATTCTCTCAGGGATGGTGTTGTGATGGTGATGACCTCTAAAGGTCATCAAAGGGGGGAACTGTGAGAGCGCAAATCAAGTAAAATGTAGAAGTGCACCATATTTACTAGCACGTTGCATAAGTCTAGTTAAAGGAACATAAGAGTGTCGAATTTATAGAGTGCATACATATTAGAGTGTTTAATTAATACAGAGTGCATATAACAGTGTGAAAAGCTAATGTAGTAATGTTTAGAGATGTTAGAATGATATTAAATTCCATGTTATGTGGCTATTGCAGGGTAGAATGTAATGCTACCAAACGTAGAAATGTATAGGCCTCATGGCAGCTCACTGAAAAGAAAACGTGCCTTTACAATTTCACAGGAGATGGATTACTGTTGTTATAATTCAAAGTATTATTGATCGTAGACTGAAAATATATGTTTTATAGAAGTGTTTCTTATAACCAGTGTGTATAATAAGTTAGAACACTGTTTAGACTGAGAAATAAAGGTTCATAGAGTATACAGGCCTATTTCATGTAATTCTAGTAGGCCTGAAGAGATAAGGTTGTTTCTTTTGATCTGCATGTGCTAGTTAAAATCGGGTCGTGTTAAGCATAAATTGTGGACCATGCTCGAAGGTTTACGACTCAAGAGATAAGCTGGAGGCCGGAATTTGGGGCCCACTTCATGGGTGTCTGTTTGCAGGTGCGTGGGGGGTTCCAATCAAGAGAGTGATGAATAGAGCTCAGTCCTGGGAGACAGGCACAGTCCTGGAGGAGGCTTCAGGAATTTCCTGGGGGGTACTGTCTTGCCGGAGAAGGGCCTGAGAAGCAAGGTCAACGCTAACAAGGAGCCCAGAGGAGTATCAGCATGGAAAAAGCCAGAACCGACACCACTTGAGGGGTGTACGTGAGGGGCGTCTCTGAGGGGCGTTTCAACAGTAATTGTGATTTTGTATTAGGGACAGCACCCCTGGGTGGAGTTAGAGCAGATGGCCTGAGGAACCTTAGAGAGCGGATTTGTAGGCAGAGAGGGCATAACTGCGATGCACAGATTTACAACAAAGACTAAGGGAAAGTGAGTGATCTTCTTTGGAAGTCACCACGGCTGACACCTTTTAGGTTAAGATCCTGCTGAGTAGGTTTGTCACTTAGTCTAGTGTAGGGACAGTCTAATCTGGATTTTTCTTCCTTTTGTAAATGAAGTTACAACTTGTGTCTATTCTTGCAAACTTGCTGATCTTTGAATTAGTCTTGGTGATATTCTTCTGTCGCCTAAGAACATTTAGAGAATTCATGTTTTTATTGATGCCAGTGTATCTTTTGAACCTTATATTGAGATGTTTGTATCTCCAGTTATCTTTGGCTTTATAATAAAACTTTCAAACTTATTCGTGGTAAGTGGTTCTTCGGAGTTGTGTAAAGTCTTAAACTGATTAACCTAGTAGTAGATTGCTTTTTACTCTATGGCAGGTAACAAAGGTTCAGTCAACCTGAGTTGGGATCTAGATCTATAGTGATCTGATAAGAGATCAAAAATCCAGCCGTAACAGGTGTCACTCTGACTGAGTGAATCAGTTGAACCTCGGGCGCCTGGCTGGGACAGGTGGTGTGAAAGCATACTTTTACTTTCAACTCTCCTTGTGCTGCGTGCGGGTCGTTGGGAGATTCAATCAACAGCAGGTACGTTTTCCCTAGTTTATACACTGTTTTTGAGGTGGCTCTTCTGAAAAGGTAAAATGCATGTCACTCTGGGAGTAAGGTTAAGGAAAGGAGGACAGCACATGGAACTGCTTTCTGTGTCGTGTAGAGAGACAGTGTTTTGCAGACTCTGGCCTTGCCCTGGCTTGGGCACGGGTACAAGCCTTCACAGTAACAGGGAAAGTGTTTTAAATGGGCCTGCACATGTTAATATTCTTCTCTTCGTTGAAACATTATTTAGCAGTTTTGTAGCAGTGTAGTTGTGTTTAAAGCAGTAAAAAGTTCCTTGTATATTGAGCAGTTGTGGTTAACAAACAAAGTGTCAAGTTAACTCTGGTGATTAATTTAGCTGCTGGGGAGAGGTGGGAGTTTCGTCTAGGGGCAGTTTTCACTTGTGTAAGGTGGCCCAGAGGGTTAATATAGTTGCTGCCACATATTCGCATTGCTGATGTGACATTCCATGTTTGCAGTGACTTATGAGTGACATTCCACAGGAAGCATAACACTTCAAAAAAACTTTATACTGTGTTAAAATAATGAGTTCTATATTCATTGAGCTTCTACGCTCCCAAACGCCAGCTTCGATCGACCGGCCACGCCCTCGCCGCCGTCCCCCGCATCCGAAGATCCACCACAGGGGGACGGTCCTTCTCCTACCTCGCCGCCAAGACTTGGAACTCCCTCCCGACCCACCTCCGCCTGACCCAGGACCACCTCACCTTCAGGAAACAACTCAAGACCTGGCTGTTCGAGCAGTAGTGGACCCCCTCCCCTAGCGCCTTGAGACCCTCTGGGTGAGTAGTGCGCTATATAAATGCTGTGATTGATTGATTGATTGATAAGTCATAAGATCTTTCATCGTAGCACTATAAATACAGAAGTCGTTAACCACCACTCCTTACCTCCCTGCCAGCCAATAATCTGTTCCTTTACTGTCTGGTTACATTCATCTGCAGTGACGTATTTAATCTATAAGATTTCATAATGCAAACAAATTCATTTCCTACTGATTACTTTAACTTGGATTTATCTTTAAACATACAGTGTGCCTTTATTTTGAATGCTATTACCTGAAGGTGAAGACAATCAAAACTAGTGACTGAATAAACCTATTTGTCCTCCAATCCTCTTTCCCTCGTCTGGCCTGGTACTGCCCCAGCTGCAGCACTCAAGTTAGTCTAGTGATCAGGTGCGCTGGACTCACCTGTGGTATCCTGAAGGTGCTGTTGAGCAAAGCATGCAGAGTGCGTGGTGAAACCCAGTGTAGTGGACCGTCTGCAGACATTGCTGAGGTTACCTACAGGCCCAAGCCCTGCCAGGCAATGCTACTCTTTGACATTCTTAGTCACTGTCCCTTGCTGTTACACTAGGTGCTCCTAAGTACTAGTTATCAGTGCCCCCTTTAAACTACACTAGGTGCTCCTACGTACTAGTTATCAGTGCCCCTTTAAACTGCGCCCGCCACCGCCCACTGGACGGTCTACAGGGACCCCTTTGTGATCGAAGGCCAGGTGCTGGTGATGGCTAAATTGCTTGCTATCTTTAGGCAAACTGTCCATAGGGCAGAATCGGGGCTAATCACAGCAGACAAATTCCCCCACACTGTTCCAGTGCCAGCTGCCTGCCAGCAGCACAATCATAGAGAGCACGATGTGAGAGTCTCACAATGCTGTTTGCATGGTGAGCATGGTAACAGGAAAACAAACCAAAATTCAGCCACTGGCTGGGATTATCGTTGCAGGACTTCTGTTGATGGTACAGAAGTGCCGGATCCTGGCTGTGTTTATGTTCTACAGTGACACCAGACAACCAGGTGGAGGGCCAGGCCTGGTGCAAATGTATTTAAGCTGCAGGGCAAAAATATATGTGTATTTTTATAGAAGTTTTGACACTATAGGTCACAACGCTACTCCCAAACAGCCAAAGGGTAGTCGGTTATAAGCTCCTACTTGAGGCGCTGGACAACCAGTAGCGCAGCAGTTGCTGGCAGTGACTGCTTTTATCATAATATGAAGTGACGTGTGGTGATTCTTCCAGGAGCTACAGTATGCATGACTAACACATTTTAGTGAGGTGATGTGGACATCAGTACTAAAATGCCTTATGTACCATTTTCTATGCACTAATTCACAAACATATGATTCATTGAGTCTGGATGTGTGATTTTGAAAATGTGGAACGGTTTTGCTTTAGGAGCAGGGATTAATGGAGTCCTTTTTAAATGTGGACTGTAACATCAGCAGTTGTAAAGCAAGCATTCAAGCCTTTGGGCATTCTGGCTGTTAGTTAAGATGTTTGTTACTGATGAGGTATGTTTCACACAAGATTCCCTATTAGGCACACTATGTCATACCACCTTCAATTCTGATCTGCTTTCGAGGCACCATGTTTGTTGAGACTAAGTGTGGTGGGGCAGCACATGCAAAGAAGGTGGGACCGTGTCTGACAAAGGGTAGGGTGTTGAAATGCACTGGAGAAAGTTAATTATCATGTATTTCCAATGAATGCATGATTATGCATAAAGCATAATAATGTATGAGATTCCATACATACTAGATGGCGCCTCTGCTGTGAGAGAACTCATGTAGAGGGGTGCACCCTATGCTGTACACACAAACACACATGACTCCCCTATGATGTCCCATTCTTTTTCCATCTTCTTTGTCTCACTGTAGTAATAGTTAGGGATGTCTCTCAGCCTTGCCATTATCATTATCTTATTTGAATAGAAGTTAATTTGTTTTCTAGGAGCAATATAGCTCATAAATCGAAAAATAGAAAATACTCTCATGTAATGAAGATTTACTGTAAACATCTGCATCGTTGACATGGTGTTCTGTGCTGTAAACAAGAACTGCATTGCTGACATGGATTATCTTTAGCGCTTTTTAATGGCCAATATTGAGAAAGGTGTATATATTTTCGTTCACACTTTGAGCATTATTGAGATATTGATCCATGCTTTTGCCTTGCATTTTAAGGAACTGATTATAGTGTCCATTAAAGCTCCATTGCAAAGTCAGTTTTAGGAGCTGCTTTGCCTAAATCCATGAGTGGCTGATAGGTTTAAAGGAGTTGCACAGCCTGAGATTTCACTCTCTCGGACTTCTTTCAAGTGTTCGCCGTCCTTTTTCCCCAGCACCACTCCCCCCACCCCTCCCCTAGGGACTGCAATCTGAGGGATAGCCCCGGGCGCCATAAGCTCTAGCTACGCCCCTGACAGGTGCAGCTGATCTACCTGCAAAGACAGTAATGCAAACCTTTAAGGTTACTGCTCTGAATCGATCTCAAACTAGTATCTATTTGAACATCATGGTGGAAATACAAGTGCAAATGAAAAGCAGAAAGCCTTCCGATAGTTTTCCTTCCAAACATTCTTATTTCTTATGTCCTCACCGTTTAAAATGTTCCAATGTTGTTCATACCTAGGCATGGGGATACACATATTCCTGTTCAGCGAGCTAAAATAAATTAAATGTGGGTATTAAATGTGGGTAGCTCATTAACCCCTTCCATGCTGGTGACGAACCCCAGCCGTCACGCTCTGCGGCGCTCGTGTGCTGATAACGGCAGGGGTTCGTCACGGCCCCGCCCTGTTCTTTTGTTTACCGCACAGCGGCGGAAACGGCCCAGCATAGAAGGGGTTAAGGAATATTGTTGACCCATGCTGACATTGGTACATGTATTTTAATGCTACAGCAACAACACCAGTGGCTATGTTCACCAACGAATGTAAAACAAATACTCACACCCAGTCAAAAGATCTGGGTTTAATCCATCACCGTTCTTTAGCCCACTCTGCTCACAACCGGTCCTCGGAAGCTTGTTTCCGGTCCAGGGAAGACATGGCTTGGTAGTTCGGGCAGGACTGTTCCCATGAGGCACAGGGTCAGACTGATTTGTATATAGCCATGTCTGAACTGGGGTGGCAGAGTGGGCTAAAGAACGGTGATGGATTAAACCCAGATCTTTTGACTGCGTGTGAGTGTTTGATTGATTCAGATGCTCCGTCCATCACCACCCCCTTTTGTACCGCATTTGGCCGCCATAAGTGTGGCATGGTATGCTCAGACATGAGTCCCTTGCTCACTTTGCCACTGGATTCAAGCAAGCCGGGCTGAAGACAGCTGGAATGCCAGAAACCGGTCCTCGGAAGCTTGTTTCCGGTCCAGGGAAGACATGGCTTGGCAGTTCGGGCTGGACTGTTCCCATGAGGCACAGGGTCAGACTGATTTGCATATAGCCATGTCTGAACTGGGTGGCAGAGTGGGCTAAAGAACGGTGATGGATTAAACCCAGATCTTTTGACTGGGTGTGAGTGTTTGATTGATTCAGATGCTCCGTCCATCACCACCCCCTTTTGTACCGCTTTTGGCCGCCATAAGTGTGGCAGGGTATGCTCAGACGTGAGTCCCTTGCTCACTTTGCCACTGGATTCAAGCAAGCCGGGCTGAAGACGGCTGGAATGCCAGAAACTGGTCCTTGGAAGCTTGTTTCCGGTCCAGGGAAGACATGGCTTGGCAGTTCGGGCTGGACTGTTCCCATGAGGCACAGGGTCAGACTGATTTGCATATAGCCATGTCTGAACTGGGGTGGCAGAGTGGGCTAAAGAACGGTGATGGATGAAACCCAGATCTTTTGACTGGGTGTGAGTGTTTGATTGATTCAGATGCTCCATCCATCACCACCCCCTTTTGTATTGATTACAATTGATGGCACCTCTAACAGTTTGAAGCCTTACCATGCATGTGCAGTCCGTATAGCACCTGCTTCTTTCACTCTTTATCAAATGTGTTTAGGAAATTCCTCCTACATAATTAGAACAAGTGAATCCTGTTGATGTTTACTTCAAGGCTTTGTGTACATGGTAACTGTAAATAAATAATAACATGTGGTATTACATTTTATCTTTCCCCACAAAGGTTTTTGAGAGTACTTTAAAGACAAAGGTGGACATGATAAATACCCTCTTTGATAAATTAATAAACTTATTACAGTTTTAACTCAGAGGTGTACCGGTATCTGTAACCTCTACAGCTGAAATGTTTGTCCTCAGACTGCTCATTCAGCATCAAAGATCCAGCAATTCCTACACAATACACTTCTCTGACCTACTGCACAATATGCTTCAAGTTTTGTCTTCACTAGTCATGTTTTCTGGATTTGTGTTTGTTGGCATTAGGACCAGTCCAACATTGCTTGTCCTATCTACCTATAACATGGCAAAATAGCCTACCCTGATTAATACATTTAATTTACTTATAGATCCCTAGTATGTGGTACTATATCTAGCCAGGACCTGTAAACGAAATGTCTGTTGCCCTGTCGCATTTCTTGTACCGCCCACTTTGAATCATGTGCCATTTTCACCTGGAAAAATAAACCTTTTGCCAGGCCTAAACCTTCCGTTTTAGTACATATAAGGCACCCCAAAGGGAGGCCCTAAGTCTCATTTTACAAGCCCTAGCTGTGAAAAACTCCTATAGTAATTTCCTATAGTAATTTTTCACTGCATTAATACTAGGTTACTTTTATATACTGTGTACATTCAAATGAATTGCAATTTAAAATGTTTTTGACTGTTAAAGTCGGACTTTAGATTACAAATTTGACAATGTCAATTTCAGAAAGATAGTATTTTTCTGCCCAAGAGTTTGTGAGGCCTTCTATGACTTTCCAGCCGCCTGGCTCACCCATTAGGGATGCTCATTTGGCTAAGACAGTGAACAATAGGACATGGGTGTATCTGAGAGAGGACCATCCTGTCAGGATGGCTGGGGGTGTTGTTCCCTGACTCATTTACATTTCAAAGAGTTGTCTTCAGCATACTAACAAAGGAACCTGACACTAGTCCAGTGTGGTGTGCCACAGGGCTCTTCATTGAGCCCTACTTTATTCAACGTTTACATGGCCCCCCTGGAAAGTGTGGTACTGCCGCTGGGTATTAAAATCATCAGTTATGCTGATGATACTCAGCTGGTGGTAGGCCTTTCCCAGTCGGCGCACCATCCCGACAAGCTGCACGTGTGTCTTGAGAAGATCTACACGTGGATGTGCAGCTCAGCCCTAAAGCTAAATAGCTCCAAGACGGAGTTGATGCTGCTGGGGAACTCTTCTCCATCTTTGTCCCCCAGCAGCTGGCCAGACTGTCTGGGACCGGTACCCCCCCCCCAAGCAGGAGATCAAGAGCCTGGGGGTGTGGCTGGAGCAGGACCTATCGTTTAAAACTCACGCCAAAAAGACCGCTGGCGTGTGCTTTGGCCTGCTCCGCTCAGCCCAGAAGATTCTGCCTCTGCTCCCAGTGGCTACTCGAAGGCTTCTCATCCAGGGACTTATCATCTTGCGGCTGGATTTCAGCTATGCGCTATTCCTGGGCGCGCCCGAATTTACCCTGAATAAATTGCAGCAAGTGCAGAACGCGGCTGCCAGGCTTCTGACGGGTCTCCCAAGGCGTCAATCTGCTCGCCCGGCATTGAGGGCATTGCACTGGCTCCCTGTGAGGGACATGTTGAAATTTAAGTCTCTTTGTATTGCCCACAAAGTTCTGCACGGGGTAGGCCCTCCTATTCTTAAGGAGATGGTCCAGCCTTACAAGGCCTCTCGTTCTCTTCGCTCTGACCATCAACATCTTCTCCAGGTTGGCAGGGTGAAAAAGGCTAGAACGGGTGGCAGAAGATTCTCAATAAATGTGGCTTCCTTGTGGAACTCATTGCCCCTACAGCTGCGATCGGAAGCTAGTCTGCTTCGGTTCCGTAAACTATTAAAAACTTTTTTGTTCTCTGTCTAATCCCTTCATTCTTTCAGTAGTGTTATTTTCTGGAAGCGCTGGGATGCCTATCGGTAACCAGGCGCTATGCAAAACTCAGAATAATAATAATAGTGCTCTGCCACGCTAGACTTCCAGAAAGCGATTTGGGTGTAACTTAGAAGATTTCCTTCCTCCAAAGTTTTGCACCAGGTATAAATACTGAACCCTCAGAAGAACTCTTCAGTACACTCCTGGGCCTTGCGGCTATTTCAAACGAAGGACTACCTTGTTTGGGAAGACTGCTCTGTGCCTGAGTCCTGCCTTGTTCTGCAGAGGACTGTGCTTCTCATTGAGTCCTGCCTTGTTCATCACATTAGTGCCCTGCTGCTACCAGAGGACTGACCTGCCACTTGAGGCCTGCCTTGTACCCAAGGGGGCTACTCTACTGATTAAAGCCTGCTCTGATATTTGAGAAAGAAGACTGGAACTGCTTCCTACATCCTAGGCTACCTGAGTGACCTCAAAGGGCAGTTGGATGACCACCTGTCTAAACTATAGGGACATGACAGGCTCAAGAGGGCTCCCCACCTGACCTGCTGAAACGGTGCCTGCCTTGACCTGCAATCTGTTCTGCAACTGGACCTGCCCGGCTGGCCTCAGCTAGAGTGATTTCTTGATCCCCAAGAGGTGTCTCCCCAGGTCATGGAACCTTGGCTGGCATCAAAGTGCACTCCTCTTCAAGAGAAGGAAAAATTCTGAAATTAAGTACTGTTTGCATCGAAAAGGTACCTTTTTTTTAGCAGGGGTAGTCCATTCCCGCTCCATCGGGATTTGCCTGAACTTGAGACTTTCTCATTGTCTAGCACTGCCAGATGACCGCAAGTGGCACTGTGTGTTTTTAGGCACTAGGGAACATATTACACATGACTGTACGTGTAGTGCAGTGAGGTAAGTTCGGAGCAATCCCTCATCATTCCCCCAGACCTTGTAGTGTAGTTCCTAGTTTCCCACTAGGCCCTGCGCATTGGAATAACATAAACAGTAGTATCGACGTGGAACTGCGGATATTCCAGGCCTCCACTGACTATGCTAAACTTAATTGGGTTGTGTTACCAACTAGCTCAGAGGTCACTGGAAACTTTCTTCTCTGCATAGGAAGTGATCAGCTTCCTTGGCACAGACAAGAAGGGATTCAGCTTTCCAACAACCGTGCAACATGACAACTTTGCTCCTCAGATCAAGAGTCAATCTCTAGGGTCGTGTGAAACAATAGACATGTATTTCACTCAGTCAGTCTAGTGCAGTTTACTTTCACGAGATGTAGAGAATAGAGAGACAGGCATTTGTCAATAAAGGGTTAACATTTATTGAACAGTCTTTCTTCTCGTACAAGAGAAATGTATTGCCACAATTGCAATAATTGTTATTATAAAAAGTACGTACAGTAAGATAAGTATTGCGAAATAGAACTGTAAAAGCATTGATATGGTTTCTTAGCCATACAATGGTTTAAAAGTAATAAAACATATATACAGTCATATATACATTAGGCTAACATACTCAACTGGTGCTTCTAACTAAGCCTACTCCAGTGTGCCTGACCTAAGCCTAACACGTGGAAGGGGAGTAAGTAAGTAGCTTTAAGTTAAGTTGGTTTTGCCAAGGTTTGTTTCAAGAATTCTCGTCTAAGGGTTTAGTCAACACCATACCTCTGAATAGAATGATGGAGGATTGGTATCTCCTTCAGGGGTCACTCTCGATATCCCAGTCACCCGCGAGGGTAGACCGGAAACGCCGGGGCTGGATTTCTCTGCACGAGAAAGGCAGCGGCTTCTCTTCAGCGCGTCGAGGAAGGAGGGGGGACAGCGTCCGCGGGCAGCTGGAATCTGCTGGATGTCTTCGCAGAGGACGGCTGTTCAACTCCTAAGCGTACTGCACCATAGTTCGCGCTTTAGCAGCGATAATGGTATCAGCAGCTTCACCACCACAGGGACAGCAGGCTGCAGCGACAGAGTGCTAGATTTACCAACACGGGGTCTTGCAGGCAGCTGGCATCAGCAACAGTAGCTCGCATTGCTTAAGGCAACGTTGGTAATATTTATACCTGACAGGTGCCGGGTTTGACGCAAGTTTGCTGGACATAAGACGTCAATTAAAGATGTCACTAGGAAGTGATAGTTATCAGTTGCTCATTAGAGTTCCATTACTAATCAAAACATAGCAAGCGGGGATTTCCAGGTTTGCTGAGTTTTTATCTTGTTGAAGAACTCGGAGTGTTATCTAGGAATATCAGATAGTGACTACTGCTCTGTCATTGCACTAATTGGTCGCAAAGGAAGTGGCAGAGAGAACTATGCTGGAATGTGGCTCTGTTCGTGTGAGGCCAGAGATGACTTTTCAGAAAATCGCACTTGAACGGTTATGCCAATATAGGGAATACATGGATTTATAGCCGAATAGGGGCATAAGGTCAGAGTATCGATCAGGAACCTAGATAAACACGCAAAACCCACTCCACGGGTTAATGTCCATCAAAATTACTAAAACTAAAGCAATTAGATGCATGTGTAACATTGCCCACCCCAAAATACATAAATGCATTCGAAATAGGCGTACTTGTAATACATGAATATAGGTACTGTACGTTTTTTAAAGCATAGTAATCATTCAAAAAATTATTGCATATGAAATCAATGAACGATTATGCAAAAGGAATTACACATGAAGTATCTCTGACAGAAGAAAGGCGAGATAAATCATCACATAAAAATGCATTGTAATAACATGTGTGCTACAGGCTGGTGTAATGTTGTTATGTCTCTAGATGTGTTTAGAAATAGAAGTGTGAAGCTTATGTTCTCTAAGAATAGTTTTTACGTTAAGCAAAGAATTGTTCGTGCCAAAAAAGGTCAATATTAGAAAAATTGTCCAATTCAAAGAAAATAGCTTTCCAAAGCTCTTGGCAGTTTTTGTTGATCAAAACTGAAGGCCGAATTCAGAGTTCATGGGAACGCTGTGTGTCGGAAAGCTTCTAAAAGTTATTGTTTCTGTACGGGTGAGAACATCGTATCAGACAGGCTCTCAAAGAATTGGTCTACAAAATCAGGTGATAGTTCAACCAAATTAGATAGCGCTGTAACTTGGCAGGTGTGAGAATGATTGCTGTCATCGAAGGCAGGACCAGCAATGCTCACAGAACGTTGTACCTGGATGATGTTGCTTTTGTCACTCGCTCCACTGTTACCACTTGGCTGTAGTACAGGAGTCTCCACGAATGCCGTCATCAGGATTGGTAGCCGCTGGGGACAACACAATGCGTGAGCCATTATTGGACTGAGCAAAGTATCGACGTCCATTGGTACTGCTGATGGAAGTGAAAGACAGATGTCCAACACGCATTCATCGCCGCAAAGCATACACCGTAGCACAGGTAAAATGCAATTTTGCCATATCGGTCTGAATGAAAGGAACCAGGTCATGTTTAGATCTCTCAGCCTGGCCAATCCAAGGACGTTAGTTATCCTGTCCCGGTAGCGCATTGCTAGGATTGTCTCTTCTATTCCCATGGGAGCTATGTCTGAGCCGAGGCTTGCCATAACGTAGCAGGAGGGTCAAAAATAGAATCCCTGCGACGAGTCCCAAAAATAATGGTATGCCGCCAAAAATGGAGTGCACAAAATTAGGAAAGATTCCCAAAATTGCCTGGAAGGGTGTTAGCAGTCCCATAAAGACTGTCTTAAATATGCCTGGGATGCTTGTTGCACTAGACATGTTAAGGAGTTGGCTGAACATTTCTACGAAATGCACGGGGCAATTTGTTGATAAAAGGTCATGAACTTCAGTAGCTGTCCTTGCAACTAGAAGATCATACGTCTCTTTAGATGACATTATAGGCACTGTTGTCTGTAAAAGTACAGATTTCATTTTGCTTAATGTATCAATTCGTATAGAATAGAGATTCAGACAAGGCCAGATGGGAGTCACTATGTCTGGAGGCCCACTCGGAAACAATGCTTGCATACAGCATTTGACCATGGATGTTACTTCTACTAGATAACTTTTCCCTGGCACGAGGCCACAACATCTGTGATCCGTTCTAAGAATGTAACTCCCTTTCGAAAGTTGCATAAAGAAGGGCTCTATCTGAGTTGCAGGTGTGACTAGCTGGTGGCATGAAAGGTTGTTTGAATTTCCATCACATGCTCCGTGTAAATTAATACCCTGACACAAAAGTATACCGCTTGGTGAATGTTTACAGTTCTCACCACTAAGAAATACATTTTTGTCACTGTCACTATAGCAAGAACGAGTGTATGGTAATTTCCATTCGGATTTTACATATCCTTTACCCAATTGTTCATATTGGCCAGCAGGTATGTACTCAAGGCAATTTTTAAATCGGAAAGTTGTTATCGGAATTGTGATAATTCTGTGTATTATCCATTCAATGACAGGACTCTCTGACATTGTCAATGGTAATCTCTCGAGTTTTTCGATGCTCAGGATTGTATAGTCTGCTCCTTTCTGTGCCAAACTGATCTGTTTATCAGTAAGGTTAAAACTGGAAAATAATGACGTTGTGTTGATTAAACGCCAAGGCACATAGCCTGAACGCAGATTTTGCAGCGTCCAGCCTAGTTCTATAATAGAGCGTAATTGAGATTGGCCATGTTGTAACATTAGCAAATCTAAGTCTATCACATCAAAGGCAGAGGATACAATATTGTCCAAAGAATATATTCTGGAAGACAGAGTCGTTAACCCATTGTCTACCACAGAAAGTGATTTTTCTAAATTAATACGATCAATTTCTCGTATTTTTTCAGCAGTTTCAATTTGCTTTACTTTCCAAGCCTCGTTGTAAGTAGCATAGATACTGGTCGCTATGAAACGCTTTTGACGCTGTTTGCGTGGTCCAAGAATGAAATCGCGCAAATCAGCACCATCTTTTAATAAAGACAAGTGTTGCTTAATTTCAGCCAGTGTGGACGAAGTTAGCCATTCAAGGCAGAGTTTCCCTGCACTGTATGTTGTTATAATCCCTGGATGTTGTCTCTGGGAGTATCTAGGGTCTAATCTGGTCATTTTTAACCCCTGTGTTTTATTCAGGAATCTATCTTGACAGCTGTTGTGTCTGTAGGCCAGATTTTTTTTTTTTTATTTTTTTTTTTAAAACCTTTATTTACGAATGCACAATACACAGCGTCTGCCTACAACCCCGCAGGGCCGGCCGCTATGACAAAAACAGGCTGAGCGAAAAGTGCAATACGAGGCAGTACGTTGCTGGAGCAATCTCTCACGTCAACATTATCGGCAATAGCATAACATCATACAAATAGGATAAAAAAGGTTTAATTTTATGTTTTTGTCGAAATGAACACAAACAAACACACACATGGTATCATAGTGGCAAGGGTTGCTGGAGGTGGGGGGGGGGGAATGGGTGTAGGAGAAACGACAATGGTGAGGGGGGGTGGCGCGCGCAAGAGAACAAAGCATGTGGTGAGAATAGGAGAGGAACGTAAATCACGGGAAGGAGGGGAGAGGGACCTCGTAGTCAAGCGGGGGAGAACAGATGTCTCCACGATAAGTATTCCAGGGAGCCCAAACTCTAGACCACTTCCCTGGACGCCCCCGGGCCTCATATACCGTCTTCTCTCGGAACATGGACCAGTCCATGTTCTCTTTCCAGGCACTTAGCACTGGCGGTCTAGGGGAGCCTCAAAGCTGCGCGATATCCCTCTTCGCAATCATATTGCCTAGGGTAACCCAAAGTGTCTGGGCAGCAGTGCAGTCAGACGGTTCCCACACATTCAACAGGCAACGACGTGCCTCAGGAAGCAATGGGACCCCCGTGACACGACTCATCACATCATGCACCCTAGACCAGTACGCTGCAATCATCGGACATTCCCACAGAACATGAAGAAAGGTACCATCCATCCCACACCCACGCTTGCATCGTCCATCCGAAACCAAACCCATTCACACCAGACGCATTCCAGTAAGATACACACGATGGAGGATTTTCAATTGGACAAAGCGAAGTCGTGCCGGAATAGCCACCTCCTTAGGGGAGGACACAGCTGACTGCCAGTCCTCGTCGTCCAATTCAAGTCCGTCAGCCGTCCAGGCAGCCCGGAGCTTCTCGAGCTGGTCAGCCCTGTTATTAATAAGCTTCTTGTAAATTAAGGAGATGGTACTGTCTGGGACGTGGCCGTCTAGAACTCGATCTTCCAAAGGGGAGGACTGCGGAACGTCCGTACCGGAGGGGAAGACAGAAGACAAGGCATGCCTCACCTGCATGTACCGGAAGTGCTCCCTATCATCGAGCCGGTATTCCAGCTTCAATGATTCAAAGGACTTAACCGCGCCGCGTGCCCACAGGTCCCCCACGTGCTAATCCCAATCATGTCCCATTTCTCAAACCCTTTCGTCTTCCACAGGTTGCCCAGTCGTTCCGAATCATACAGCGGCGTCATACGTGTCAGTCTACCACCCCAGCCCGTGGCCACCGTAGCGTCCCGCCATGCCCGCACAGCACATTTCGTTGGGCCCGTGAGGAGTCGGAAGGGGGCCTTAGAATACAGCGCCCTATTAAAGTTGCCACCGGGCAACAGCAGTTTATCCAAAGCAAAGGCAGGAGCGGGCTCCGGAGAGTATGTCGCATGGCTGATGGCGCTCAGGTGCGAGGCCCAATAGTATCGTCTAATATCCGGCAGCGCAATACCTCCGTCGTACCAGGAGAGCGTGAGCTTGGATAAGGCAATGCGGGCACGGCCGTCCCAGATAAGTTGCCGCTGTAAACTCTCGACTTCATGGAAATAGCGAGCTGGAACAGGGTCGAAGAAATTTTGCAGGGCATAGAGGAATCGGGGGAGCGACATCATTTTAAAGAGCGCCGCCCGGCCTAATGGAGATAGGGGCAGATCGCGCCAACGCCGAACATCCTGCTTCAGTCTGCGGAGCGGAGCATACAAGTTCCGCTCATAGCGGACCGAAGAGATCATGGATACATGGACCCCCAGATACTTAAAGCCGTCAGTCGCTACCAGGATGGGAAATCTGCGGGGGAGAGGCGGCAGAGTACCAGCTATGGCGTAGACACAGGACTTGGTCCAATTAATGACAAGTCCAGAGTTCTTACCGAAGGACGTGAGGACGTCGAAGAGAACATTGAGTGACTTCTGAGGGGAAGTGAGATAAAGGAGGATATCATCCGCGTACAAGGAGACACGATCCTCGAGGTCAGGGGACCATCGGATCCCTTTGATAGAGGGTTCCCACCGGAGCCACGCGGCAAGAGGTTCGAGTGCCAAAGCGAATAAAAGCGGAGAAAGGGGACAGCCTTGACGTGTGCCACGGCCCAAGGGGAAGGGGTCTGAGCATCTACCATTCACCGCGACCTGAGCTAGCGGCTGTTCGTAAAGAAGCTTGACCCATGCGATGAAATTGGGGCTAAAGCCAAATTTAGCGAGGGCTGCCCATAGGTAGGGCCATTCAATAGTGTCAAATGCCATCGTGGCGTCAAGGGAAGCGACTACTGCTGGCTCGGCGAGAATAGAAGCTCTCGCGAGGACACTGTGGAGCCTACGCAAATTAAGAGCAGTGTTTCTGTGGGGGATGAAACCGGATTGATCCGGGTGGATCAGGTCACAAATCACAGCAAGCATCCGATTGGCCAGCACCTTAGCGAGGATTTTGGGTTCCGCGTTAAGGAGGGAGATGGGGCGGTACGAGGCACAACGGTCACGAGGTTTGCCATCCTTATAAATGACCACTATGGTAGTGAGGCGCTGCTCAAGAGGGAGGCATCCAGCCTCAACCGCCTCGAGAAACATGTGACGCAGGTGGGCGGCCATCTTGTCGGGGCAAAGTTTGTAAAGTTCAATGGGGAGTCCATTGGGGCCCATTGCCTTACCCGAACGAAGGGAACGAATTGCAAGGGCGATCTCGTCGACAGTAAAGGGGGCCTCCAGAGCGAGGCAGTCCGCATCAGACACAGTAGGCAGGGCAATGTCACGTAGGAGTAGCCTGGAGTCGGCCTCATCTCGATCACTAACAGGCGTGTAAACCATACGGAAGTGGTCAACAAAGCACTCAACAATCTCACCCGGATCAGAGACAGTCTCACCAGAATCACGAACAATGGAAGGAACAACACGACTCGCACGCTCAGTCTTATCCAGCCACGCAAGAAGCTTGCTAGCCTTGTCACCCACATCATACAGTCGACCAAGTTGATTAGACCGCATCAAATTAGCAGCATCCGTGACACAGGCTTTATAGTCTGCTTGCTTCAATTCCAATTCGTGCAACAGTGCAGGCGTGTCATTCCCACCCAACTCACTTTCAAGCGCAGTGATTTCGGTTTCAAGAGCCACAACAGCCTCCCTCTTGACCCTACGCTCAGTGGCAATGAGTGACAGGGCGGAACCCCGAATAACCGTCTTGAAGGCCTCCCAGAGAACAGTGGGGGAAGCGACTGAGCCCAGATTCTCAGAAAAATAGCAATCTATTGCCTTAATCAAGTCTGAGCGGAGCCGGGGGTTTCGAAAATGCCAGGGAGGGATCGGGGGAACTCTGTTACCAGGCAGACCGCCCACAGAAATCGTAATCAGCAGGGGGGAGTGGTCCGAGATACCCCGGGGGAGATGCCGAATCTCACGAACAGTGGACAAAGTGGAGGCTAACATAAGAAAATAATCGATACGGGAGAGGCTGCCGTGCGCACCAGAGTGAAAAGTGTATTGTTGGAGTGTGGGATGTAGTGAGCGCCAGACATCCACTAAGCCAAAAGTGTCAGCCATTTCACTGAGCCACATCTGGGACTGTGGCAATACTCTAGGGGGTAGCCGGTCGCAGTCACCGGACATGACAGAATTGAAGTCCCCGCCCAGGACCAACAAGCCGTCTGGCAGCCCAAGGAGAGTCCTGCCTAAATCAGCATAAGTGGTAGCCTGCAGTCCCGGGGGGATATAGACAACAACAAACACGACCTGCTTACCCTCCCACCTCCCCGAAACAGCAGCATACCGCCCACGCTCATCAAGGATAACATCGTCGATAGCAAGAGCAAGGGAAGACTTTACCATAATACCCACACCCCGGGAACCCGAGGTGAAACCCGCATGTGCAACCAGTCGATAACCCCGGCGGTCTAAGGCCTTGCAAGCATTGCCAATCAAGTGGGTCTCCTGAAGGAACACAACATCAGGGGCGTGGCGCCTCAAGAATTGCAGTACAATGCCCCGCTTAATCCTGTCACCCAAACCATTTACGTTCCAAGAAAGAATCCGCATTTCACCCCCCCCCCATTGCGACAAAAACATTCCACACCCACCCCCCAGCAGGACCCAATATGAAAAGTCATCGCAAGATACGAAATACCATGAAACACAAAACAGAACAAATTAAACGAAACACAACCCAGTCCCCAAACACCAACCCCAAAACCCAAACCCGTTACAACACCCCCCTCCCTGCACCCCTGCTGACTAAAAAGCCACCCCCAACTGCAGTGTGCCTGTCGCCCCATAATTCTACACAAAGAACCCCCCGAGGAGGAAGGGAGAAATCACCCGTTACCGCACTGCCACGGGCAGAGTCATTAGGGACTAAGTCAATTTACACAGTACGTTGCATAGTCTCAATCGGAACCTCCAGGGCCTCAGTTACTCCTGGGCCGCTGCACCACCTTCCGCACCACCAGGGCCTCCGCTCCCAAAGTCATCTGCTGGCAACGAGTCCAACCAGTCGGCTGCACGTTCAGGTTGATCAAAGAAATAGGCACGCTCCCGATATTCGATCCGGAGCCGGGCCGGAAACAGCATGGCATACTTCAGTCCCCGGTCTCTCAGGCGACGCTTCACTCCAAGGAAACCTGATCTTTGTCGCTGCACTTGGGGAGTGAAATCGGGATATATGGAGACAGAGTTATTGTCATACTTCAGGGGACCATGTTTACGGGCGGCCTGGAGAATAGCATCCCTGTCCCGATAGTGAAAAAGCCTCGCGATGATAGGCCTCGGCGGGTTCCCCGGCTTCACTTGACCTCCTGGAAAACGATAGGCGCGCTCCACGGCAAAGAACTTACTAAGTCCTGCCGGAGCCAGTTGGGCGACTATAAGTTCCTCGACCAAAAGATCGGTCGCTACAGCACCATCACCTTCCGGCACTCCGACAAGGCGTATGTTGTTCCGCCTGGCCCTGTTGTCATAGTCCTCCATCCGTTTGAGCAGTAAGTCGTGCGATGCACGCAGATTGCCAATTTCGGATTGCGCCTCAGCCATGTCGTTCACCAGGCTCGACGTTTTAAGATCCAGTGCCTTCACCCGCTCATTTGTTTTGGCCAAGTCGGCCCGAATCAGAGTCACATCCACCGCCACCGTGTCTATTTTGGACACTACGGCTTCGAATTGTTGACTCATGTCGGCCTTGAGTCCAGTAATGGCAGCCAAAAGGTCTTGGAGCGACACTTCCGAAGTAGACGATGTGTCCGTTTGAAGTCCTTCAGCACCCATGCATACGGCCCCGGGGGAGCCTCTCGGCTGGGTGTAGCGTTCGATCATGTTCGACTGGATCGATCCCCCCCGGGTCGCAGCCTTCCGGCGTTTTTCGGCCTCCGCTTTCGTTGCCATCTCGCGTTCAGTGTCGGCCGGATAGCCAGGGGGAGTGACGAGAAGGTAGAAAAGTCTCGAAACTCCGACGCGCCACTGAGACAAAGGTGTCGCGGCCTCCTTGCCAGTCCCAAGGAGGATAGTGCAGGCTGAGAGGGCAGCAGGCGAGGCAGAGTAGGAGGAGACAGGAACAAAGGGAAGGAAACCGAAAGTGAAAGAAATACACCTCCGGCGGGCCAGATGCCAGGCAGCCGTTGTTGTTCAATTACAGGTCGGCCACAGTGGGCAGCCGAGTCCCCGGTCGCGCCCGCGGGCAGGCCAGAAAGTTGCAAATTTCAGAAAAATGGTCCCCAGGGTCCGATTTCGACCAGAAAAGGATCAGTAGCATCAGCGATGATGGCGCTGCAAAAGCCCGTCAAAATGACCAGGATAGGTGAAGGATAGATAAAGAAGGACGGCGCGGGTCTCGGGAGCTCTCTGCTCACGCGACCATCTTGGATGCCCGCGTAGCTCCTCCCCTCTGTAGGCCAGACCACTTTTTCCAATCAGGATTTGTTCTGTTGAAATGTAAAATTTGTGACACGTCTAACTCAATATCTGTGGTTGTATTCTCAGGTATTGGCTTCGGAATAGACGGTGTTTTAAGGTCTTTGATCTTAGCTAGGCCAAGACAAGATGTTTGGTGTATTGTGTCATTTAAAAATAACATTTGTTCAGGTATCATGCAGGTTCTAAATAGTGCTTCAATGCCTTGCACCTGCCAATCTTTTGTACCCCAAATTGTTTTCGTTTCAATATTATTTTTCCAATAATCAAAACCAAATGTCATCATTTTGTCATAAAATGCTTCTGAATATATCAATTTAGAATTTGTAAGCATTGTTTTCATTCCTGTTTTATCTAACAGTTTATAATAAAACGTTTCTGCATCACTGGTGTTAAACCCTGAGAAGTATTTGAATTTCTCAAAAAATGCTTTAGAACTGCTTTTAGGTGGTGTAGAACAATGTTCCCATTGATTATACATAAAAACATTTCTAGGCTGTGCGGATTTATGCAAGTAATGATCCCCATAGTGGGTGTAACAGAATAACTGCTCATAACTAGATGAACCTTGTAAATAATCATGATCTGTGAATCTCGCTGACATTACTAAATCAGACATCATGTCATTAATACTGTTAAAGTCCCAATCATCAGAGAATGTACTAGGTGTTACAAAGTCACTTAAGGAAACCTTTAGTTGATGAGGATACTTCAGGATTTCGACCGGACCATATATCTCATAGTCTGTTTTCTCCCATACTACCCCACCAGGTATTGGAATTGCTGTGACATTTACTGTTGACAGTTCTCTTTTCTTCACATGGGATGATCTCTGTGGTTTCAGGACTAGGTTGATGCTCTGACTTGCTGTGTCCATTCAATTGTAATAAACTTTCCTAAAATTAAAACTAAAATTAGGCATAGTAGGAGTATGAATACCCCTGAGATAATCCAATGCTCAATCAACGGTGAATCCAGATATAGTTCTTTGATTTGTTGAAGGAGTCCTGTTGTATTTTCTTTAGAATACTTTTTTGTTTCTGGCATCACTTCGGGGTCGTTTAAATCTTCAGAGAAGTTGTCGAAGTTGATGAAATAACCAGAGGCAGTTCTGTCAATTGATGGGATTGTTCTTTCAATCTGTCTCTCGGTAGCACTTTCTGATGCCACATCATTGTAGACTGGTGTTGTTTCTTGACAAACTGTTTCAATCTGTGTTTCAAGAGGCACGAGTTCCATGGCATTATTGCATAGTCCTTCATTGTGCACTGCAGGCTGATCGAATGTGATTAGTCTTTCAGTTTGAACCTCTTGGATTGTTGCAAGTTTGGGTATTCTGTTGTTTCTTGGGAGTCCACTGGGCCTACTGTTGATTATAGGCCACATGCTTGTGGTTTTACCAGATCGATAGACACGACTCTGTTCTCCTTTTTACCAGCAAGGGGCGGTAGCACAACTGATCTTGTTCCGGTGACTGCTAAGACAGGTACTGCTTTTCTGTAAGAAGGCCCAAATTCCTTCTTCACCGCGATCTTTTCTCTGACTAGATCCCCAATCTTTGGAATCCAGACAGGCCTTGCTGGGGCTGTTGCGGGTGGTGCCTCGTCAGTGGTACTTGGCTGTTGCTTTAACTTTATGTTGCTTAATGATTTTCTTGTTTCATTCAGTTCCTGTAAAACAGCCAAACGATCTTTTACATCAAAGTCTGTTGTTTTTTCTTGTACCACTGACATCTGACTATCGAGGTCCTGAACTCGCATTCTAATTCTGAACAATAGTTCGTATGGGCTGAAACCTTTTAGAGAATTTCTTGGCATGTTGTTAAGACTAGTCTGGACACTTATTAAATGTTTGACCCACCCAGCGCCTGAACCTAATACCTTCGCTGTTATAGATTGCTTTATGTCACGGTTTTTTCTTTCTACCACACTGTTCCCTTCCGGGGTATGACGGACAAGAATACCGCAACCCAATTCCCATGCTGGCCATGGCCTCCTTATAGGCTCGAGAGCTGAAAGCAGGACCCTGGTCAGAATGGAACGTGGTAATTGCGTATATGCCGATATAGACTCGCAAATCTTTTATAACCGTTCTAGCGTCAGCCGAGCGCTGGGGCCACATCCATATGAACCTCGTACAGGAATCCACTGCTACCATGATATATCTATAGTTACCGTCCCTTTGTAGGGGACCACAGTGGTCCAGGTAAACGCATGCAAATGGTTTATCCGAGATGAGAAGGGGTGTCTGCGCTGGTCGTTTTACTGTTGATACTTTTATCCTTTGGCATATGTCGCATTCTAATACATACTTTTTAGTTTGTATTCTCAAGCGAGGCCACCAATATCTCTGTTTTAATAGTGATATTGTTGCGGAAACGCCAGCATGTGCAGAAGCAATCCCTTCGTGTGCCGCTTTGATTAGTCCTAGTCTGTGTTCCCTGTTTGGAATTACTCTATCCCCCACTCCAGGGATTCGAGCAAAAGGAACATTATTTGTATCCGTTAAGTACAAGTACTTTTCAGGAAAGCCTTTTGGGAGTGTTTTCTTATCATTATTTACTGACGCACTGACAGCTTGTAGAATATCGCTGTCTATTTTTGTGTGTGACCGAGTTATCGCAGCTACGGAAGCCGTTTGCACAGCTGCCTTCGCGGCTTCATCAGCCAATGAATTCCCTGCAACGTGAACGCCATCACGTTGATGACTCAGTGTATGTATCACGTGAGTCTTTTGTAGTTCTTTCTGTAAAAGAACCACCTGTTCCCAAAGCATTTTATGCTTTATTGTGCCACCTTTTGCATCTTTGAAACCATTTTCCACCCAATTCTGCAAGTATTCATTATAAGATTGTACGCAATAAAAAGAATCGCACACTATTAGTGTGGGGAATTCGCGATCTGTATTTTCGAGCGCCATCTTAAATGCTACTAATTCCGCTCGTTGAGCCGAGCAATCTCCTAGAGATTGAGTTTTAGTGACCAGTGGTCTGAATTTTCCTTTGTGCCAGCGACCTTTTACAATCGCGCACGCAGCACTGTAAGCTTGCTTACCCCCAACTGCGGGTTGTGCTGATCCGTCAGTATATATAATACTTCCGTATTCTTCGAGAGGCAGGATTTCAATTGGCAGAGGACATTCATATTCATATTGTACAAATTCCTGTGTTTTTAAGTTAGGATCAAATTCGTAAACTACGTCTGTTGCAGCAAGAGAATTAACCCACTGAATCCATCTCGGATGCAAAGCTTTAGCATTAGGAATTCTTGCTTTAGTTACCGCTTCTAAAGCCGGTATAGGAGTTACGATTATTATTCGTTTACCTTGTGCTAAGGGCCTTTCTTTCGCTACAGCAGTCTGAACCGCAGTTAGAATTTTCTCCGTTGAACTGAATTTTATTTCAGCCTTTGTGTACAAATGTGATTTGTAAGCTATTGGTACCTTTTCTCCCTCATTAGAGGTTAGGTATGTGAATCCGCATCTTCCTGGGATGACTCGGATTACAAGATCACGTGTGTTGTCACGTGTATCTAATTTAGTTTTTGCTAACATGTCTGTTTGCAGTGATCTCAAAATTTCTGTGTGTTTTTGAGTCCAATTGATTTGTTTAAAATCAGGTTTAATTAGTTCGTAGAGAGGTTTAACCCTCTCTGCGTAATTTAGTATGTAAGTTCTCCCGAAATTCAGAAAACCTAGAATGGATTGTAAATTCTTCAGCGTTTTTGGAGCTTGGAGTACAGCGCACTTCTCTAAGAAGTTGTCCGCTAGGCTTTTCCCTTCACTTGATAATTCGTACCCTAAGAACAGTACTGTCAGATGGGCAATTCGAGACTTTTTAAAGTTGAATTTGTAACCCTCTGCTGCGAACCCAAGTATAATGGTGTTCACTCTTTTCAAGTGAGTATCCAAGTCGTCGTCTGTGAGATAAATATCATCTACGTAAGACAATGCTTCATCATCATAGATTTGTAGTAACTCTGTTACCCTAGCTGAGAATAGTCCTGGGCTGTTCTTGAACCCCTGTGGGAGTCGACAGAATTTTTTCTGTGACCCAAATGCGGAGAAAGAGGTCAAATATCTGCTTTCTGGTGCAATGTTTTGACAAAAGAAATGATTAGAAATGTCTAATGTCGTTTTATATTTTGTCCTAACTATGTTATTCATTAGGGCTGCACTATGCGAGTTTTGTACTGCAAAAGTTTTGCAACATGTATTAAGATGTCTGTAGTCCAAAACTAGACGATATGAATTGTCTGGCTTGGAGACAGGAAACAAAGGATTGTTCATTTGAGAGATGCATGTTTCAATCACCCCCTGGTATTCAAGTAGATCTAAGATCTCCCTGACTTGTTTTTTAGCTTCTTGCTTTATGGGATACTGCCGTTGGGCAGTTGGTTCACTTTTTAATTGGATTTTGTGAGGAGGTGAATCCTCATCCCATCCTACATGATTTTTATATAATGCAGGTGCCTGGGCTACTGCCCATTTCCTTGCATATGTATATTTTTTGTGAATCGGAATGTGATTCGAGAAGGCAGGCATAATCACGTCTTCGCCACGAGGGCACTCCCTGACAAACTCTGGGGGCCAATCTTTGTCAGCTAACAGAATATCATACCCTTTTGAGAGCTTATCCTAAAATATACCCTTAATTTTCCTAGTCTTATCACCCTCTATACGCAATGTTATTTCGTATATTTTATGGGGCTCGCTAAGTCTGGCGTCGGCAGTTTCAACCTGAATGTATTCATTCGTGTCCACTGTCTCCAGATGACTCATCAAGATCTTGCGCGCTATACTGATTTCTGCTGCACTGTCCAACATTGTCAATGCCCACTCCCCGTTTTTCAACTGTGTCCTCAGTATTCTCGGCATGGTTGATTACTCTAATACTGGCTACCTTCTTTTTCTGAAATTGAGATTTTTTACTCTGAGCAGGTTCCTTGTCTTTGGACTTGGTGTGCTCTCCTGGGTCTGACCGTCCTCTTCTTTCCGAATTCTGTGGAAAAGATCGAGAGGGACGTGTATCAATACTTTGATATCTATCAGGTTTTTTCAGATTATCCCTATTTCTAAGGTTATATCTTTTCTCAGAGGGCTCCCGCTGGGGAGACTGGCGTTCTCGAGTCGGAGTTCTTTCCCTCCGTCGAGGAGACCTTCCTCTGGACTGGAAAACTTTTTCATTGGGAGTGGATTGTTTATTTCCATCCCAGCTCTTTTTAGGAGTATTTAAATTATTTTTAATAAATAATTTTACTAACTCTCTATAAGCTTTTGTTAATTCTCCTATGTTAACTAAGAGATCTTCTTTTGACATTTTTGCAATGTCAGGATGTGGTGTGTAGCTGGCTAGAACCGGCCACGTTGCTCCTGGTCTACCTAGTGGACCGAGCCTAGTTATGTGATCATTATGTTTTAGGGCGCCATTAAACCAGAGCAGGTGCTCTTGAAATTTAAGTGGAATTTCAATCTCCTCGAAAGGAGCGTACTCTTCCGGAGGTTTCTCTATTTTGTAATAGTGAAACTCTTTTGTTATAGCGTTTACCGCTGGAAAGTTTATCCATGAATAGAATACCTCTGTCTGCCGATACTCGTGAGCCTCTATCACGAAAATGACTGTACCACCTTGAGGTGTCAGTCCGTTCTCTATAAGTTTTAACGTTATAGATCTTCTTAAGTGGACCGGGATGATAATAGCATCCGGGTCTGTGTATTCGGGACCTTTCTGAGTCGCATCTGCTGCGGCCCCAGAGGTTCCGTAATTTTCTGGCATTGTAAAAAATGCAAGGTTTGCAGAGTAGGTCTCCTAGGAGACAAAGATTAGGTGCACAATATTTTGGAACACTGTATCCTTCAACGTTGAATATACCAGAGCTTTACATAGGAATCTCTTCCTACTAAGGTCAGGCGGATTTTAACCTTTCACCCACTCCAGACGTCTATTAGTATTTTGAGTATATTGAGTATTTACGGGAGAAAGGGGTGTGAAATATGCACGACTGAGTTACTCTAAAAGTCTTGCGTTAGTTTATCGCCTTACCAAACGTTGGGCGCCATGTAGTGTAGTTCCTAGTTTCCCACTAGGCCCTGCGCATTGGAATAACATAAACAGTAGTATCGACGTGGAACTGCGGATATTCCAGGCCTCCACTGACTATGCTAAACTTAATTGGGTTGTGTTACCAACTAGCTCAGAGGTCACTGGAAACTTTCTTCTCTGCATAGGAAGTGATCAGCTTCCTTGGCACAGACAAAAAGGGATTCAGCTTTCCAACAACCGTGCAACATGACAACTTTGCTCCTCAGATCAAGAGTCAATCTCTAGGGTCGTGTGAAACAATAGACATGTATTTCACTCAGTCAGTCTAGTGCAGTTTACTTTCACGAGATGTAGAGAATAGAGAGACGGGTGTTTGTCAATAAAGGGTTAACATTTATTGAACAGTCTTTCTTCTCGTACAAGAGAAATGTATTGCCACAATTGCAATAATTGTTATTATAAAAAGTACGTACAGTAAGATAAGTATTGCGAAATAGAAGTGTAAAAGCATTGATATGGTTTCTTAGCCATACAATGGTTTAAAAGTAATAAAACATATATACAGTCATATATACATTAGGCTAACATACTCAACTGGTGCTTCTAACTAAGCCTACCCCAGTGTGCCTGACCTAAGCCTAACACGTGGAAGGGGAGTAAGTAAGTAGCTTTAAGTTAAGTTGGTTTTGCCAAGGTTTGTTTCAAGAATTCTCGTCTAAGGGTTTAGTCAACACCATACCTCTGAATAGAATGACGGAGGATTGGTATCTCCTTCAGGGGTCACTCTCGATATCCCAGTCACCCGCGAGGGTAGACCGGAAACGCCGGGGCTGGATTTCTCTGCACGAGAAAGGCAGCGGCTTCTCTTCAGCGCGTCGAGGAAGGAGGGGGGACAGCGTCCGCGGGCAGCTGGAATCTGCTGGATGTCTTCGCAGAGGACGGCTGTTCAACTCCTAAGCGTACTGCACCATAGTTCGCGCTTTAGCAGCGATAATGGTATCAGCAGCTTCACCACCACAGGGACAGCAGGCTGCAGCGACAGAGTGCTAGATTTACCAACACGGGGTCTTGCAGGCAGCTGGCATCAGCAACAGTAGCTCGCATTGCTTAAGGCAACGTTGGTAATATTTATACCTGACAGGTGCCGGGTTTGACGCAAGTTTGCTGGACATAAGACGTCAATTAAAGATGTCACTAGGAAGTGATAGTTATCAGTTGCTCATTAGAGTTCCATTACTAATCAAAACATAGCAAGCGGGGATTTCCAGGTTTGCTGAGTTTTTATCTTGTTGAAGAACTCGGAGTGTTATCTAGGAATATCAGATAGTGACTACTGCTCTGTCATTGCACTAATTGGTCGCAAAGGAAGTGGCAGAGAGAACTATGCTGGAATGTGGCTCTGTTCGTGTGAGGCCAGAGATGACTTTTCAGAAAATCGCACTTGAACGGTTATACCAATATAGGGAATAAATGGATTTATAGCTGAATAGGGGCATAAGGTCACAGTATCGATCAGGAACCTAGATAAACATGCAACAACCTCGAGACAGTACCCATGCTACCTGAATCTGCTGACTATTTTATACTCACCGAAGTCCAGTCAGCTATTAAAAGCATAACCCGTGGGAAAGCCGCAGGCCCAGACAGGCTCCCAGGCGATCTTATCCTTCATGATCCCCTCCTATGGGCCAACCTTATTCTTCATTTGATGAATTTATTGTTAAAAGGCTTCCCTGTCCCAGATTCATGGAAGGGAGCGGAGGTGGTCGCAATTTATAAAAAGGGGGCGAAAGAGGACCCTGGCAACTACAGACCAATAAACCTAATTGATTTCATTCACAAGGTGGTTGGCAGGGTTCTTATCTCCAGAATGGGGATTTGGCTTGAAGAGGGGGACATTCTAACACATTTACAAGCGGGTTTTAGACAAAAAATAGGTACAATGGACCAAGTATTTAGATTCATAGCGACCTATTGGAAGACTGTTTCTATAGGTAAAGGGTCTTTATACCTGGCCTTCATTGACCTCAAGACCGCATTTGACTTGGTCCCCCGGGTCAAATTGTGGCAGGTACTGCACGAAATGGGCATCCCATGTTACCTCTTGGAACTAATCAAAAGATTGCATGATGGTACATATGCAAGAATCAGATGGGGGAACGAAGGTCAGCTGACAGCGAAAATACCTGTGCAGAGGGGGGTCCGCCAAGGGTGTGTGATGGCTCCGACTTTGTTCTCCCTCTTTATTAATGGGGTGGCAGACCATTTGAGGGAGGACCCAGCGGATGCACCCCCCTGGCTGGGGAAAAAACACCTACCCTCCTCTTTGCTGATGACACTCTCCTCATGTCTAAAACCCCCTCTGGTCTTCAGAAACTTCTAGACAGGTTTAGTGCCTTTTGTAAGGATCGCAGCCTCTCAATTAACACCACCAAAACCAAATTGATGGTCTTGTCTAGAAACAAAAAATTGAAGAAAATTCATATTGCATTGGAGGGTACCCGACAATGTCTTTAATTGAGTGACGTCCTAAGTCATAGAGTAGCGGTTTAATGGGGGTGGAGACCGGGAGGCCCACTAGCTCTCTCATAAATATATGCTCAGCTGTAGCTAAATCAGTAACTCTTTCAGACCCCCAGAGTTCGGAGCCATAAGTTGCCGCAGACAGCGCCTTGCCCTCATACACTGCTAGGACAGGGCTAATAGGTTTGCTGGATGTCAAACGGTGGTCTCTAGCAATTGCACCTGTCACCCTTTTAAAGTTAAGCAGCATCTTGGCAATATGTGCATCCCAGTTCATCTTACAATTTATTCTGACCCCAAGGTAATCAAATGCATTAACCTCCATAACCAAGGGTCCTTGGAGGAGGTTAATGCATTTTCATCTTTTTATCATGTAATCGTATTTGAATTCAATTTATGATGTATTTACTTTTATGATACTTTGCTATCGAATAAAGTACTACAACAACCAACCAACATGACTGTACGCCACCAGTTGTCGCTGTGTGCCAGACTATGTTTGTGTTTATGTGCATTCTTACTTTGTGTCAACTACGTTTCTAAATGTGTGGTGCATTGTTTCCATCTTTTTCTTCCTGAAGACATAACATCAACATGAATGGAAGCACACCTTAACTGCTGCAAAGCTATTGCATTCTGTCTTGAAGAGGAGATGCTTTCTAATTTTGGTGCATACTATACTCAACCCTGCATTTAGTGTTTGTATTGCTTTCATGCTGTCACCTTGAATATTCATTTGGAATACAAAGCTGTGCTTCTTGTTGATAACCAGAAAGAAACTCGCTATATCAGAGGGAATAAAGTGTACTGCAATGCAATATAGAAACTCGTCAGCTGAACTGCTGTGTGTGAGTGTTCACATGTGTGCCAACATGCAAGGCACTTTTGTTATTGGACACCTTTGATGTCCCTTTACAAAGTTCTTCAACTGTTACAGCTGCTTCATCTCTGATTCCTGCGATTTTAACATCCTCAATCTTTAATCCCATCCTGGCTTCTTCATCATTAACAAATAGCGAGTACCAGTATGATGGCTCTTAATTCCAGCATTTTCAAATGGGGTTTGAAAAACACACTAGTGTTTCCATCTATGGTTTTGTATCTTCAATTAACTCAGAACAAATGAGTAAAAGACAAGCTGACATTGCTACTGTTCGTTTCCTTAAACCTGATTTGTTGCATTTAATTATTTTGTGATACATTTTTGTTTTTTGTACAAAGTCGCACTGTCAAATCTGGCACAAAGCATTTTAATCTAAAAATGCACATATATAACATTAATGGGCAAGATGCATGCTAGCATCCAAAATAGACCTGAGGCTGCATTTCACAATAAGAGAATAAAGCTAAATTCAATAGAAAGTATTGACAGCACACAGCTTTGTTGCTGTGTGATTAGGTAAACAGTTTTACCAGAAATAAGGCAAAATTACGCAAACAGGCATAATTGTAAAATTTCTGATAGTTTCAGATGACAAGAGCAATGCAAAATTACTAAAATTACTCTGATTACTCCGACTAATCAAAATGTCACTAAGGTCTAATATGTAAGTAAGTAAAAATGTATAAAGAGCTCGATTCCTGAGGCGTCTTGCCGATAGAAAAGCAGAGATATGAAATGGCCAGGAAAAGAGAATGTTACTGGGTGGGAATAAGCCAGGCTTTTAATAGGGCCTGGAATGTGCATGGGCCGATAAAGATCTAATATTAAGCGGCAGCTTATTCCATAGTTTTGGAGCCAGATGAGAAAGGCTTCTGCCACCCCTTTTTGATTTATTGATTTTTGGGATCCTAACCAGTGCTTGCTTTGCTGATTTAAGGAAGCATCCCAGAGTGTACCATTGGAATAAATTACCATATTCTGTGGGTCCTCCTCCATGTAAGGTTTTATGAATCAAGAATAACGCCTTAAATTCAATTTGATCCTTGACTGGGAGCCAATAAAGTTTTCTGATGGTCCCCGATATATGACTATATTTAGGGAGATTCAGTAGGGTCCGAGCAGCCGCGTTCTGTAGGGATTGCAATTTTTTCAATTGTCTCCTATTCACCCCAAGATAAAGAGCATTGCACTAATCAATCCGAGACAAAACAAGTGCTATCACAACTGTTTTTCATTGCTCCCTCGGGAGAAACTGTAAAATCTTCAGCAAAATCCTCAGAGTAAATAGCAAGTAGAAGAAACCTGGTTTATCTGCCCCACAAAGCTAAGCTGGTTTCAAACACCACGCCCAGGTTTATCATTTTGGTCACAGGCAGTGGACAGGCTCCTGCTTTTCCCGGCCACCAGTCAGAATTCCAAATGGGAGGACCAGAGCCAAATTCCATGACCTCCATCTTCTGAGTGTTCAATTTCAGTTAGTTGAGGTGCATCCATTGAATATTATGAACCAAACAATTGTGATTATGACTTGTATGTCATCAGCATATAACACTAGCGAAAAGCAATGGTGCTTAACCAGTAGAGCCAACAGAGTCCCATAAATATTGAACAATGTGGGTGAAAGTGCCGAGCCCTGAGGAACTCTGCAAGGAAGATGAAATTTGTCTGACTTAAAGTTGCCCCAGCAGGCCCCATGTTCTCTCCCTGTCAGGATGGAGGGGAGGAGGGCCAGCGTGGAGTCCTGGATCCCTATTGCCAACAACCTCTGCATGAGAACGGAGTAACTCACCATATCAAACGCAGCGGACATGTTCAACAGGCTGAGGACCGCAGTGCCACCTCTATCAATTTGCCATCGGAGTTCCTCCGTGGCCATGACTAATGCAGACTCAGTAGAATGGTTGTCTCAAAAGCCATGTTGAGTACTGTCAAATAGGTTATTGGAGTCCAAGTAGTTGCTTAATTCTTTATTTAGGGCTTTCTCCAAAACCTTGGCCACTGAAGGCAGGCAGGAAATGGGACGGGAGCTTCTAACATCACAGAGGTGCAAGGTGGGTTTCTCTAGGATCGGTCTGATACAGGCCTTCTTCCAAGACAATGGAAAGTGCCTGGACTTTACGACAGTATTTAATAGTCGGGCGAGAGTCCGACTGACTAAATGCAAGACACCATGAACAGTGTCCGGGGGACATGGATCATCAATGGTCAGTAAAAGGTCATTTACTGAGTCCACAGTTTAGTAATTGCGGACCCTTCCACCAGTCCAAGCAGAGGTGACGTTTGAGGGGCAGGATCTGTCCCCTCTAATTCCCTATTAATTTTGGTTTGAATAAAAGACACCATTTTATAACATACTGTCTGATCAGGGCTAAACTGATTTTCCTGTTGGAGTTTGGATAGTAGAGAAACCATCATAAAGAGCTTTTTTAGTGGAGTTCTTTGACATTTCAATTTTGGTAGTGTAAAATTGCTTCTTTGCCCTAATAATAGCAACTTTATATTCTGCAAGAGCCCAATTGTAGTTGTTTTTACCTTCTACACTATAGTCTGACCTTCGTATGCGTTCTCCGCGTCCACATTTGGATTTGAGTGGTAGTTGGTGGTAGGCGATTTACCTGGGATGGAATCGCAAGGCAGATAAAGTAAAGAATATTGCCCTATGGCCTGTAAATGTAAGTGGCAAGATCTTGCCAATTTCAATAGTGGCAAGTTTGGTGAAGATGCCATCCAGAGTGTGGAGAGCTTTTTGTGTGGGGCATTCAACTATCTGTGAGAGGCCAATGCCTTCCAAATTATTGAGTAGTGTCCTGGTCGAGAGATTTATAAAAAGCTCAAAATGAAAATTACAATCACCTAAAATAGTGAAAGAGAAAGTGTTTAAACAGGACTCCAGCAAAGAAAGTAAGCCATGTATAAAAGGGGATTTAGGTCCAGGTGGTCTATAAAGCAGCAGACCAGGGAAGGAGACCTTGTTGTTGATTTTGATATTAAAGGACATAGCTTCAGCCCTAGACAAAGGTGTGGAATCAAATATAATCTTATATTCGGCTCTATATATGATTGCAATGCCTCCACCCAATTGTCCTGGTCTAGGCAAGGAAGCCAGTGAGTAGCCAGGAGCCAGTGCTGCCAACCAGTCCGGCTCGGAGGTAGGAGTGACCTATGTTTCCGTAAGGAAGTTCAAACACTCCAGCTCCAACTTGTGCTTAATAACTGATCTGGCATTGAGCAAAATGGCCCTAAGGGCAACGGATTTGGCGCATAAAATGTTTATATCATGTAAGAGAGTAGATGAAGATGGGGAATGTCAATTATAGCTAACAAAAGAATATTTGCACAATGGACATGTAATGGGGAGAGTATTCAAATCCCAGGTATGCAAAGTGTGGTTCCCACACTTACACTTATTAGGCGCAACAAGTTGTGGTCGGGAATAAATACTTTTTTTAAATGTATATGTACATATGTATTCAATAGACTTGCTTCTCCATCATTCCAGGGATACAATAACCTTTGCATTTTTCAACCTATATGCCCCCTATTGACTTTTGTATATTTTATAAATTCATTTATTCAAGTGCACATTTCTCATTTACCTACACGCTTCATTTAATATTGTTTGCATATGTATTCCATACACTTTATTATGGTTTAATATACGTTCAGTAATAACACATACATGTCTTCATATGATATATAATTGCATTATAGGTTTAAGTGAAATGCAACAAAATGAATATGCTGATTCTAGTATTTAACATAATTAATAAGCAGAAAAGTGTATTCAAGCTGGGTACAAGCTCGTATTAGTTAAAAAGAAAGAGTTTCAGATCCTTGTAATTTCAAGGGACACCATTAGTGAAAACCACAGGCAAGCTCCTCAGAATCAGTCCAGTCTTATCTGCTGGCTGGGGACTCAGCGGCTGACGAGAGCAGAGTCACGCATATAACAACCTTCTGATTTTGAAAGAACACACTGTTTTTTTTTTTAGTAAGGTATGCTGGTGAGCTGCAAGCTCGTCATAAGCACAGTGCACTGCATGACGAGCTGACCTTGTCATGAGCATGGAAGGGGTTAAGACAGCTTAGCTAGAGACAATAAGGGAGGAATTGCAAAACAAAGGCATGATTCTGAAAAATGTTTACCGTTAAAATATTGTGATTCTTTTCTATTTTCTATTTATTAATTGATTATATTGCCACTATCTTGTGCATTTTTAAAGTTACAGCTATGCACAACATATGCACTAGAATACATATTTAAAATCAGAAAAGAGGTTTAGAAAGCATTAATAAGAAACATCATTCTCACAGAACTGACTGGTTGTTCGTGGGCTACAGTCCAACAGGTTTCTTCTCCGAAGGGCCAGATGTGCAAAGAATCATGGCGATTACAGTGGTCAGCTTAGCAGACCACTATATCTATGAATGCCTTTGAATAAAGGCGTTTGTTTGGGTTGAAATTCAGCCCGTTTTCCTTAAAGGAAATGAGTATGCATTTAAACTTTTAAAAAATACATTTTGTTTTCAATTTTTAAGAGCAGGTAGTGGTCTGTGGGACCACTGTCTGCTGTTAAAACCTTTTTTTCAAACATTCACATAGGGGAAGGGGTCCTATGGGGACCCTTTCCAAATCGCGAATGCATTGCCACTAACTTTGAGTTGGTGATAAAGTTGGACTGTTTTGCGACCGCCTTTCAGTCAAAAACATTCCTACATTACAATGCAATTCAGGATATGGAAGAGACGCCCCTAAACACGCCCTTTCCAAATACTGAATACTGAATTTCAATTATGAATTTGGGCTATGTACATCCCCAAAAACATGTTTCCATTTGCAAATGGAATGCATGAACTTCTATGAATAGGTAAACACATTGAATCTTTTTATCAAGTTCACTAAGATCAACTCGAACGCCAGCCTCCCATTCCCTGACCTCTGCATCACTATCCCTGTAGAGAAACAAAGCGTTACCTAGAAGAAACCCACAGATTGCCGTAGCTCACTTCAATATGATAGCCAACATCTCAAATCCTTGAGGGAAAAACTCCCATAATGCCAAGTCCCATGTCTCAATAGCAGCACCACAGCAGACTTTGAAATACAGGACCGGCAACTCAACAAACTTTAAAGCTCAACACTATCACTCTCACAAGGTTGACCTGGCACATAAGAGAGCTAGGGATAAAAACCAATCAGCCCTAGAGGAACCTATAGTCTGCCCACTTGAAGAAAAAATCATCTGGTTACATTTTCTTCTCCTAGTTCCAATAAAATACAGAAAATAGTACAGAAACACTTATCCATTTTACACACAGGTTCACTTTCTATCCCTAGGCCACGCTTTCCTTTTAAGCACACTAACAACCTCAAAGACAAGAATAATCCTACAAGACCATGGAAGACCATTAAATAAGAACAATGCACCCTTTGGGACTTACCCTTTGCAACGAGACCTGTGGTTCATGTAGCGTGTGTGATCTCACTGAGCCCACCAAAGAAATAACCCTTGACCATATACCTGGATACAAAAAACACATTCCAATTGCAACACCAAAAATTGCATTTATAGGATCACCCGCACTAAACGCTACATTTTTATGACCACTAGCCCATTGAAAGTCCGGATCATGGAACATCACAGCGTGCTCTGTTAAAAAGAAAACATGACTTGGAAACATGCCGACTACCAAAGACTATACCATACCCCTGATGAAGTGCGGTGGACAATTCTAGAAGCCCTTACTCATGAGAACTAGCAGTTCTTATTCAGGAGCAAACAAAACTGGATCTTTCATCTGCCACCCATTTATTTGGCATTCCCTGGCGCGAAATGGGCAACTACAGTACCCTGTCTTCCTGAATGCAGGGTGTCCATGCACGCAGAGCACACATAATCTTTGTTTCTCAGGACCACTCCAGTCTGGTGGTCCAACCCCTTTTTAGTTTTATTATTAATATTTAATCTTTATTTGTGATCCCTTTGGCATTTCAACTTCGAGAACTGGCAGCTGCTGTGAATGTTGACTAATCAAGTCTAATTGCCTCCACTAGAAAATGTTTCTTTTGAGGTTATGCCCTGCACTTTTTTGCCCCTTTAAGGATCTGCACCTTTCTGGCATGACTATATCCATAGCACAATGTGCAGGACCGATAGCTGCTGGATTTTTGCTAATTTACAACATTTGCCTCCTTAAGTTAATGTTTCTTTTGTAATAATGCCCTTAAGCCCTCATTTGGCCAAATTAGGAATCAGTAATTTTTGCGCTGTTTCATAACCATGGCTCGTCCCAGAGATCTGAGCATACTGCCATCAACTGCAGGGTTTTACTGCACCTACACAGCCCCATGCTGCTCTTCTTACACTCTGCCCCCTGCCTCCTCCTTTGGAATTATAATCAAGAATCTGCCCTAACATGGCGGTGGCCTTGTTCCATTACTCAAATGTGAGTTGACATCCCACCCTCCACTGGGGGATGTATGACGTTACAACGCATACTTTTACCATGCATGCCTTTACAACGTGGTTTTTACATCGCAAACCTTTACAACGCATAGTGCTTTGAGGTGCTGGATAGTGAAAATGTTTAATTTTCTATTCCAACTCCAGTCCCCGTGGACACTAGGGAAGGTGTTGGATAGAAAATTAAACATATTCCCTATCCTAGAGCGCCCCCCAGTGCAAATCGTTGTAATGGTTTGTGTTGTAATGCCTGCGTTGCAATGGTAGTGCGTTGTAAAAGTTTTGTTGTAAAGGTTGTTCACCTCCACTGGGCTGTCTTCGTGTAGCACCTGAAGCCAAATATTTCTTTCAAATTTTTGATTTTCCTTTAGTATTAAGACTGGTCCCCTGTCAAGGCGCTGCAAATCGTGAGTACTATGTGACACTGCCTAGTGAGTCTTCTGCATTGCGGGAGTCCTTTAGGTCTTAATTGACCACTTTTTTTCAGTTTTGTTTCACAGCTAGAGTGGTCTCTGCTATCATGTAGAGGTCAGTAGCTTATCGAACTTCGGAAATTGCCACTGCATTTGCAGGCATTAGTCAAATGGTATTTTATCCATGTTGTGGTCACTGCATCACTTCACTTGTCTATCCCCTTCTTGTCTGGATGTGTGCTTATCATGCCACTCTGCACTCACATGGATTTGCATGTTTTTCCCAATGGAGTGATGGTACTATTTGTATTGATCATGAATGTGACTGTTGAACATCCCTAATGTACCTTCATCATATACTTACTGTACTGGTGTAAATTTCTTAGTTTGTCTCTTTTTTCCAGGTCGGCTTTTATATATCCCAAGTATATATTACCATGAGGATTTGGATTTGTTTGATTGGGGTAATTGTCGGTAAGGCTACTGTAAGAATGCAGGAAGCAGGTTGAAATTCAAGAAGCTTTATTCAGCAGCACAGCATCATGTATGTAGCTTCAGAGTCCAGATACAACTGACTCAAAGATGCAGAATGCATCACCAGGAAAGTTCTGAGAACTAGAACATGGTGAACCAGGTCTCATGCCAATAAAGGGGAAGGAATAAAAAGCAAGGAACACAATGCAGGATGTAACAGCTACACACACTTTTTTATGAGTTAGATTGAATCATTACTTTCGCATTAAACAACCCATTGCTTTTTAATCATAACAAGAGAACCCACCTATTAAAATTTTATTTGGAATCTCTTAGCAATTTTTAATCCACAATTCACATTACACCAGTCTACTTCTAGGGCACCTTACCCTACATATCACATCGGCATCTTCTGCTCAAAAAGACTTCGGGCAAAGGGCCCCCTTGTGGGGTCCTTTGGGCATTGCATCGCTGACACTATGAGGAACTGCTCGAAGATGAAGCATGACACCCACCTGGGTGTGTGAGGCCTTTTGCTTCTGAGCAACCTCTACTCTGTTGTCTCAGTTCCTCTGACCTAATTTTCTTTCCCTTACTTTCCCTTTCTTTTGCCTTCCTCCCTTCTTAGGATCTGCATACCTATTGTATTACATAGTATCCGATGGAGCATGTATGTTGGAGCTTAAAGCACTCCTAATACCGCTCTGTTTTTATAAACATGATGCATACATGAAGGTAGCAGTACAGGTACACTTAACGGAATCAGCAGCCTATGTCTAATTTCTATTTTAGCCTTTTAAAAAAATATAATTAATCAAAATGATTGAGACAGTCGCTGCTTGTTTGATGTGTGGTCCACTCTATTTCTCAAGAGACCCTCGCTGGTTTCTTGCCTTGGAATTTTTATTACGTATCACTTAGAGACTGAGTCACGTAAGATCCCCGTTTTAATTTTATTATTTGATGCCGAAAAAGCTTTTGATTTGGTGGTATGGGAGACACTTTTTATTATTTTACAGCACTTCGCTATCCCAAAGGTAGTTATAAACTTAATTCGGAGTCTCTATTCAGGGACTAGGGCTAATATTACAATCAATGCCGAGTCTGTGGGGCTAGTATCGGTTAAACGTGGTACTAGACAAGGGTGCCCACTGTCTCCGGTTTTATTTGCCTTTTTTATCGAACCCTTAGCAACTGCAATTAGGAAAGCTCCTCTTTTATTCCCTCCAATTAATTTGATGCCTAAAATCATACTTTATGCAGACGACATAATTTTGTTAATTAAGCCGGAATTTCAATGCCAAACACTTGCACTTCAAATATTTGAAGAGTTTGAGGCGTTGTGCGGCTATAAGATAAACAAAAAAAAATGAAATCTTAGTATGCGGGGGTATTAATCCTGTAATTCACCCTGTTTTAAGATCATGCATTAATAACAAACCGAAAAGATATTTGGGGGTTATGTTCTCTCCCGCAGTTTCAGATCGTTACAGCTTTAACTTTATACCATTGCTGCAGAAGGTACGAGCAATGTTCGAAAGATGGAATCCCCTACCATTAACTATTATTGGTAGGGTCGCATTAATTAAGATGTCGGTCCTCCCTTTATTTAATTTTTTATTTTCAACAATACCTTGTGCTCTGCCGGCATCTTTTTTTTCCAAAGCTGAAGCCTTGTTTTCTTCATTTATTTGGGCCAAAAAGACGCCTCGTATTGCCTTGAATACGTTATTCAAAGATAAGGGTCAAGGTGGGCTGGCCCTTCCCAACCTTAAAGACTATTACAATGCATATTTGGCTCAATTCATGACCAGATTCAAGGATAATACTCAGCAACTCTTTATACATTTTTTCATTGATTTGATTTGTGAAGAATCCCAGATTCCCTCCCCACTTAAATTATTTAAATCTCCAAAAACAGTCAGGCATAAGGTGCTGCACTGGTTTTTTAAGAGACGCTCAGCACTCCTAAAGAGATACTCCCTTTCGTTTCTCAATACATCCTCTTCCCTCTCCTCGGCTTTTTCATTCTTCGGAGTGGATATCAGCATGGATCTACTAGAAAAATGGCAGAAGATAGGGTTTAAGATGTTAAGCGATTTTAGCAGGCATATGGTAGATGTGGTGCTTGCTTAATGTTCCCTATGGCAAGGCAGGTAAGGATCCATCGTCTGAAACCATGTGGTTCCTCAATTTGTGAATGAAGTGGGTGAACCACTACTGTGGTTGAGTTCATTGGAGCTGACTCAATTTCCAGAGTGGAGGGAGCCTCCATCAATGTTATATCTCAGAGGGCGTAGGGATACCGTCAGAAAGAGAGCAAGTGTAGCAAATGAGCCCTGCCTATTAAGCAGGAGAGTGGCGAGGGGGTAGTTAGTTTGTGTCCGGTGGTGCATATTTGGAGCACACTGTTGCAAATGTATCCCTAACGCATTGTGTAGTAGCTGATTGTCACTTACAGACACATTTTCCATGGTAGTGAATATTTAATTTGCACAGACATGCAGATTTACTAATAAAACTGTGTAGCCCACAAATGATAATGTGGGAAAACAGGTTTTTTAGCAAATATTTATCATTTGTGCTTCTCCAAGTAAAGTCTGTTCTGTTTTTATCCTATTAAAATCTTCGTTCCATCAAACTACAGAATTGAATAAAGTGCCTCATTTGTTCTTTTCTTGCGGCTGATACATTTTGAAATTCTCTGTGCAGTTCATTTACAGGTATAGAATGTTATTGTATGTTGGAAAAAATGACAGTCTAAAGCCTGTCCTTTCAAACTCCCTGTACCCCAGCAAGATTGTTACATATTTCATGTAAAAAATACTCCCACGTTTCAATCGTGAAATAAAAGTAAGCATAAGTATTTATTTTTAAAAGAACCAGCAGCCATGTGTCACCTGAAAGTCGACCCCTATCTTTGAGGGCATTTGCAAATGGAACAGGATATAACATACAGTAATGTCATCTTTGTTGTTCCTTCACCTTCTGAACTGCAGCAGGTTTTTTAATTACTTCTGGGAGTGTTGATTACCTTCCACCCGCCCTTACCTTTACTTCCAGCACCTATGGTTGAGTGTGGCATCTCGACTCTGGCCGACGGACTGGGGTCAGAATGGCAGAGATCATTACCTCCAACACCCTGGAAGACTACCATCCTCCAAATTTAGAGGTGATTGTCAGTCTAGCAGGGATCTCCATACCTTGATATGAACCGCCATCATGGAGGTTTGAGTCAAGATACAAAGGGCCCAATTCACGGAACTAAATTAAGACAAAATCCTAAACTTGCTACTTTTGTTATTCACAGAAGTTAGGAATTTGTCTTAAGACAGACTTAAGACAGACTTTAGACAGACTTAAGGTAGGACTCTGTCTTAAGTCTGTCTTAAGTCTGTCTTAAGACAAAATCCTAACTTCTGTGAATACCAAAAGGAGTAAGTTTAGTGGTTTGTCTTAAGTTAGTTCTGTTAACCAGCCCCAAAAGGTTTAGTGGATGACCTCTAGTGGATTGGACAGCAGTTCACCTAACTTTACCAAGGTTTTTGTTTTCCAAAATTGTTGTTTTATTGAAAGTCACATAGCTAATGACCCCTACGCCGAGGGAGATTTATCCATGGGTGTGGGGGTAATTATTTGCATTTTTTTCCCTCACCACCAGTTTTTAAAGACAGTAAAAAAGACATCACAATTCCACCTCAAATTTTGCGGGTGGTGTAATGCACTCCCTTCAACGGTCGCTACTGTGTGCGTCTGCCAGAGGAGGCTTTCCATCCACAGAGCCAACTGCTGCTCATTGCTGGACACGGCACTGGTAATTTGAGAAAAAGTTTCGAAATAAAAAAGTAACACCTAAGGTGTTTCATAATAGTACTGCTCTAACAAACAATCGCAGAGGATGATGTTTTGCACACAAGGCAGGTAGCTCATACATGTAAAGAAAAAAAAAAGATAGTTAAATAATTATCCACAGCTATTTCTAGAGGTCACTCTCTTTTGCTATGTGGAAACATGTATCAGGCTAATGCTATTCTCCAGATTGTAAAGCCATGTTCTTAATGATTAGTTTAGGCTCAAGCTTGAACATATTTTGAGTGTATGTTATGTCATTTTAAACATTGATTTAACAATCAACCTATACAAGTGAAGATTTCTTTGTCAAATTCTGATATTTACACACATTACAGAAATGTGTATATTACTAGTGCATATACCTGTGCAGGTTACTAGTGCACATACCGTGCAGGTGTGCTATTACATCTAAATGTACGGGCAAAGTTTTTCACATTTCCAAGCGTGTGCATGTGTGTGTTTGTGTGCACACACTTGTTTACCATGATTTTCGTGACATTATTTTTCTCAAAGCTTCTTTGACATCCTTATTCCTCAGGCTGTAGATCAGAGGGTTCAGCATAGGGATCATCACACCGTAGAACACGGATGCGATGCGGTCCTGATCCATAGAATAGTTGAATCTGGGTCTTACATACATGAAGACAAGAGTCCCAAAGCACATGATGACACAGAAAAAGTGAGAAGAGCAAGTAGAAAATGCCGTCCATCTTCTTTCAGAAGATCTGATCATTAGTATGGTGTAAAGAATATAAGCATAAGAGATAAGAATTAAGACTAGAGATCCTAAAATGAGACCTCCAGTCAGAAAAATCAGAATGGCCACATTAAGAGAGATGTCAGAGCAGGAGAGCTTCAGCAGTGGTGGCAAATCACAAAAGAAATGGGCAATCTTATTAGAATCACAGAAAGACAACCTTAGCAGACAAAGGACATGAAGCAGAGAATGAAGGAAGCCTATTACATAGGCTCCACTCACAAGGAATGCACGCACGTTGTTGGTCATAATAGAATTATAAAGCAATGGCCTGCATATAGCAACAAACCGGTCATAGGACATCACTGCTAGTAGGAAAACCTCCACACTCCCTATGCCTCCAAAGAAAAACATCTGTGCCATACATCCTGACAATGAAATAGATTTCTTGTTTGATATGACATTTACCAGCATATTAGGTGTGATGATGGTGGAGTAGCAGATGTCTACAAATGACAGGTTAAAGAGCAAGATGTACATGGGAGTGTGAAGATGAGGAGTTAACCGGATCAGAGTCATTATACTGATATTGCCCACTACTGTAATGATATACACAAGAAGAAAGAAGACAAAAAGTGGGACCTGGAGTTTTGGGTCTTCTGCAAGACCAAGAAAGATGAATTCTGTGACAGAGGTCCTGTTCCAATCATTCATTTGTCTTGATGGTGAAGAAAAAATGTATGAAAAGACAGACGTCAGGAGATACGTTATCCTTGGTGACTTGAGGGTTGAGAAACAGCTACTGAAATAGACACACAAAAATAAGACAATGAATACTACATATACCATGACATATTTTCCAGCAGAAAACAGAGTAGGAATTATTGCTTCCATCCTTATTTTAGTCATTCATGGGAAATGGAGGTGAGGGCTCAACAAAAGGCTCAACAAATAAATAGTAACTTTCATCTTAAGCTTATAATTAATAAAAAAAAATACACACACCAATTAGTACTTTTCATGCTTTTTCATGGTTGTACAGAACCATAGTAAGAACTTGGGTTACTGGTTGAGGGGGTGAAACCCCAATCAAGCAGCAACCATAATTCCTGTCAAAGTGAAACAAATTAACCCCAAATTAACCCGTACGCATCCTCATATAGCTTGGCACAAATACAGACAGGCAATGTGTAAAGTATGTATGCAGTAGTAATAAAGTAAAAACACAACACAAAAGAAATTGTACACCAATTTAGAAAAATAGAGTAACATTTAATACATTATTCCCACCAAAACAACAAAAAAACTATGAGTAGAACCAGAGATATACAATTTTTAACGTTTAGAAAACAAAACGTGTTTAAAAGCGCAAAGCGCCAGCTGTATTTATCTGGTCTCCCCAAACCAGGAGCACATGCTGATCATAGTAACCAAGGGTCTGATTTAGATCTTTGTGGAGGGAAATACTCCAGTCACAAACGTGACAGAAATCCTGTCGGTCTTACTACGATCTGATTATATCCTATGGAGATCGTAATACGGTTAGTGGGATATCCATCATTTTTGTGACGTATTCCATCCACCGTGAGCTAAATAAGGCCCCAAGTTAGGCTTGCTGAAAAAAGTAACTTGAATCCTGGTTGCGGAGTGTTCCATGATCCTGCATCAGAAATGCATTATGCAGCAGAGGTTCTGAGGACCTGCAAAGTCTTGTATCGGAGTTGCGTCGTGCAGCAGCCATTTTGATGAAGAGCTGCAAGAAGATGCATCGTGCTGCATAATTTCAACACAAAAGACAACAGCTGGGTGGCAGAACACATTTAGGCCCACTTCCAAAGTTTCAGGCATGGAGTGGCACCACTTTGGTGGGCATAATTCGTGGCAGGCAGTGTCCTGAAGCAGTTGTCAAGTTGGTTGGAGCCTTTCTGTCCCTGAGGCTCCGATCACGAGGCCCGACAACAGGTCATTGGAGTCACTCTGGTGGTCCTGGGTTTAAGATGTAGGTCCAATCCTTCTCACGGAGAGCAGCACAATAGTTCTTGTTTTGAGTCTTTCTTAGGTTGAGTAAACGCTTTTTAAGTGCTCTGAGGCTGAGTCTCTGAAATGTGCAACTTTGGTAGTTGACAGCTCAGCCCCCCAACAAGTTAGATGGATCATCGTGTCAACACCTATTCCTCCTTCAACTCACTGTCTGGGAGCAACACACAAAGACTAACTGCCAGCTACACCTAATCATGTGACCCAGGATACTGGCAGTGGCACCAAATGGTTAGGAAAAGAAAATGCAAACTTTCTGAAAGCGGCCTTTTCAGAATTGTGAGTATAAATCCAACTTTCACCTTAAAGAGTCTTTTAACTTAAAGTTCCTTAGACATCAAACTCGACTTTTCTGCTTGCTTCCAATTAACCTGAATCACTTAATAAATGTTATCCTATGGGAGTGTAGTAGTAAAAAACAAATTTCCGAGCTTTTCACTCCAAGGACATGTGAAAGTTAAAATGACGTCCAATTTATTTACTCATCCCACCCTATGGGCTGTATAAGCCCTACCCTAGGAGTAACCTAAATGTTTTAAAAAGGAAGGTTAAGGCCTGGAACAAAAGGTTTGTTTTGCCAGGTTGAAATGGCAGTTTGAAACTGCCCACACAGGCTGCAATGACAGGCCTGGGACATGTTTTATTGAATACTTAAGAGGGTGGCACAATTAGTGTTTTTGGCCCACAAGTAGAATTTAATTTACAGACCCTGGATGCATGTAACACCACTTTACTGGAGGCTTACAAATAGATAAAATGTGCAAATAGGGTGTGAGCTGATTTTACCATGTTTAAAGGAAAGAGGGCAATCACATTATCACTGGTCAGTAGTTGCAATGCGTGAAGAATCCTAAAAGCCAAAACAAAAGGCTTTGGAAAACAAAAGGGTGAAGGCAAACATCTAGAGATGATCTTGGAGAGTGGGCCAAGTCCAACAATGATGAAGTTATTAAAAAATGTCAGGCTTGTAAGCAAGAACTCGGTTAAAATTGAGAGAGATGCTTTGCCTATTAGTGAGTGAGCTGCTCTTTTGTTTTCTGTGTCAGGGGAAAAAAAACAGAGCTCTAGGATTTTGTAAATAAAAAAAGGAGCCCAGCACCCACCTGATTTAGGAACAGTAGTACAATAGGACAACATTTTATGTCTCCTCATCAACATTTGTATATATGAATTTATCAGGGTATCTAGCCCACCAGAGTAATTTATATTATATAATTAAAGGTATATATAGCATCAAGATATGTTACTATGAAAGTAATAATCAATTAGCTGTCAGTAAAATAAAATGTCTCTAGGTCATAGAGAAGATCAAGGTTGGGTAGATAAATGGAAGAAGGGTTCATCATGGCATATATGAACATTGACTCGTTGAAAGCATCAATAGCATCAATGAAGCTCATGTATACACTTAGTGCTTGATTCTGATGCGGGTTAGAAAGCTTCCCAACTGAATCGGTTTGGAAATGGTTTCCTACCCACTCAGATCGGGAGAGTCCGACCGAAGGAGTACGATGCATCCAGATGCTTCCAGGTACAATTTGGTTGGACTCCCACTGACTTCAATGGAAGCATATGTTCCTAACCGCATCATAATTGTACCCTGGTTGGGGAAGTCACGTTCCCGATCCGATTTGAAGGAGCAAATGGCATTAGGAGGCCCTAGGTAGGATTGCTTTCCTGACTGCATCAGAACAAGGCCCTAAGTTTTCAATGGAACAAGCCGGAGCAATGTAGACATTAATTTTCCTTCCACTCAGGCATAATGTTTATCAACTTATTACTGTAAATAATAAAAGTTATAGAACAACCGTTTATCTTTAAAGTAATTTTAGTACAATATTTTAAGGTCTTTTGAGCTTTAACTTTTCGATCTTTTGGTGACTTACATTTTTCTTCACATGCGGCCAGTCTGACATGCACATCAACATCGCACATCAATCTTCCTCACTTTCACTTGACACTGATATTGAAGACATTGACAGAGATTGGATTTGGTCTACTTCGTTGGTGTTAATTTACCTAAGCTATGGGGCGTGGCTTGGAGCTCGGCATGAATGGCCACACTGTAGTGCTGCTCCGCCAGCCATTGAGAATAATATGCTAAAATCCTAACCTTCATCCCTGTGACTGCCGGGTGGAGAACACCGGAGTGTGTAAAAGTTATACAGCGCTCATCGGAGTGCTATCTGGGTTGGCCTGGGACAAACTGAGGTGAAGACACGGGCCAAAGTTGAGGGAGCCTGCAGGGGCACAAAATGGCGATGGTGGCCTAGAGCGAGTGACGGACCGGAAGATCGGCGAATGGACGAGGCTTCAATAACTAGAGAGAGCCTGAGAATCGCCCACTGTGATCCCTGATATCGGCACAAAACTCTGTGCTATCGGTAACGTACAATCTTTGAGTGCTTGCAAGACTGCGGGCCATACGAGAGCCACTATACGCCAGGGCGAAGCGGAGATACTGGCTGGCAAAGTACGTAAGGCCCCGGCTTCAGAGGCGGGAACAGGCCAAGGGCGGGATTCAAGGTCGGGACTGCCGGAGACCGCGACGGAGCCTGATAATAGATTGCTGCGCGCACTACGGGATAACGCTACATTGAGGGTCAGTTTGTCCCGAGATTACAGGGGAGAGAAGTGAGGTGAGCCATTGGTCTGTGTTGGGACCTTGTACTGGGGCAGAGAGGCCATAGAGATGGGACGGCATACTACGCCTTGCACCCTGAAGACAGGCATGAGGAGAGACCCGTGACAGAGCCTGGGCTTGAATCGGAACACGACGCCACCGGAGACAGAGGGTGGCTAAACCTGCCCATGCGTGGAAGACATTGGCCGGAACGTGGTGAAGACACTCAGTGGCCTTTTAGGAGAGACCCCGGCTGCAGTGGGGGGAACGGGCCGCGAGCGGCCATCGGAGGCAACCTAGCTGGAGCAGCGCACAAAGCTTAGGGGACAAAGCGACCTATATACACCATCGACCAAAGGGCATCCGGTGAGGAGCATTGCTTGCTGAGAGCTCTGAGCAAACACGGTAGGAATAGAAGGCACAACGAGCTGATGGTGCAGGAAAGGGATGACTGCAGTGTCTGCCTGCGCTAAACGCGAACATTTGCAAAGTGTAACTGCTAGAGCCTGGTCCGCCGCGATTCGGAGGAGTGACCCACGCACTGCAAAGAGGTACGGAATAGATTGCGATAGTACAGTAGTGTTCGTAGTGTTCGAAGTATTGATAGGGATCTGAGGTGAGAGAGGGTGGTGACATACGTGCTGCTTGCCAGTGCTGACCCCGGCAGGTTGTGGAACTAAGAGAGAGAGCTGAGGGCTGTGAACTCCGGTAACGATCTGCGGATTGCCGGGGAGGGCCGGCGCAGGATATAGCCAATGGACCAGGTGATACGCGGGTGCAGTCCCTGCAATACAGCCCCGGGACAACAGCGGACTGGACAAGTGAGCGAAATATACCGCCCAGTGAAGGACATGCTTACGTTGGTTGGTGTCCATAGGCACACGGAGAGACAACATGGGAAAGCCTGATAAAACCCAACCAAAACTTACATTTGACTTGAGAAAGGGGGGCAGACCGCGTCGTACATCGGAGTCAGACGCTGAGCAAGACACATACGCTGCATCCTCAACCACCCTGGAGCGGAGTGGACACTGGCGGCTATACAAAACAGTCTGCAAACCATAGATGGTAAGATTGAAGTCCTGACAGTGCGCATGGATCAGTTCTCGTCCAAACTCGACAAACACTCTGCACGGTTGAATGAAGCGGAGGATGGAATACAGCAAATTGCAGACAAAACAGGGGAATTTGCATAGTTGTTGGAAGGTATACAAGCAAGGAGCGAGGACAATGAAGCGAGATCCCGAAGGAACAACATTCGACTACTAGGCCTGCCGGAATCGTCAATGTGGGGAAGATGAAGGACTACCTCGAGATGCTGCTGTTGGAGATCTGTGGAAAGGATGAACTCTCCCCTTTGTTTGCAGTGGAAAGGGCACACAGGTCGCTGGCGGCGAGACCCCCTCTGGGCACGCCGCCTAGACCGATCGTAGCAAGACTGCTTCACTTCAGAGATAGAGACACGATATTGCGCATTGCCCAACAGAAGGGTACCATTAGTCATCAGGTAAATAATTTATCTTTCTACCCGGACTTCACACCTGCGGTACAAGCGGCACGCAAGGAATACCTGAATGTTAAAAAACTGCTGCAGAAAGACCAAAACACCTATGCGATGCTCTACCCAGATAAATAGCGTATAGGATCCTTTGAAAAAGGTAAAATATCTGTGACACTGAAGCAAGCAATGGAGCACGCGAAAGAGCTGCTGCGCAAAAAGAAGGACACTGGGGCCTCCCGGACATCAGACATTGATGAGTGACAAGTAAGGTGGAATATTAATGTGGATTTATTTATTTATTTATTTTTGAAGCTTATAAAGCGCACGGCTACCTCCGGCGGAAGTGTCCCGGCGCTAAGATTACAGGGGAGTCCCCAAAAAGAGTAGACCAAGGAACATCACAGACAGAAAGGAAATGCTGAGCCTAAGAGAACTTCAGCCCTAATGAATAGTAAACAACCAGGTCTTAAGTTGGCGTCGAAAGGCTGGTTCAGAATCAGAAAACCTGAGATCAAGAGGAAGGCTATTCCAGAGCCTGGCAGCAGTGACGGTGAAAGATCTGCCGCCACCACGAGAAAGCCTAAATCTTGGCACCGTAAGAAGACGCAGGCTATTAGATCTCAGGTGTCTGACTGACGACGAGATCATAAGACATTTTCTCAGATAAAGAGGGCCAATTCCATGGATGGCTCGGAATGTCAGGATCAGAATTTTGAAATCAATGCGACGGGCTATTGGAAGCCAGTGAAGTTCAGCCCGGTAGGTCTTAACCGACGTACGGGCAGGAATGTTACCAATGAGCCGGGCTGCCGCATTCTGGACGATTTGCAGGCGGTCAATTAGGTATTGGGGAGCACCTGCATATAGACTATTCGCATAGTCTAGATGAGTGGTAATGAGTGCTTGGATGACTGTTTTGCGAGATGATTGAGGGAGGTAGGGGAAAATTTTCCTGATCATTCTCATTTTGGAGAAACAAGCACCTACCACTTTGTTGACCTGAACCTTTCCAGACAACGCGTTGTCAAAAGTAAAGCCAAGGTTACGGGCCGCTTGTACAGGAGAGGGGGGAGGATTCAAAACGGTGGGCCACCAGAGATTTGCAGGAGGGGGAGATTTCTTGCCAAAAAAGAGAACCTCCGTTTTGTCAGTGTTCATGGCAAGATGATTTGACGCCATCCATGTGCAAATATTGCCAAGGCAGTTTCTGAAGTTGGAAAAGGAGGAGTCAGAGTGGTCTCTAAAGGAAAAAACAAGCTGAGTATCGTCAGCATAAGAGACCACTCTGACACCCCAGGACTCAACTACCCTGGCAAGAGGAGCCACATAGGCATTAAACAGTAAAGGGCTCAAGGCCGAACCCTGGGGCACACCGCATAAGAGAGGCTTGTCCTCAGATTCAAAAGGGTGCAGTGTAACCCTCGGGGAACGACTGGACAAGAAAGATTTAGTCCAGGCCAGCACTGTACCTCCTACCCCTAACTGTTGCAGGCGGGTGGCAAGTATGGTATGGGATACAGTATCAACTGCAGCGGATAGGTCGAGGAGGACCAACATGGCCTCCTCGCCCCTATCCACTGATTCCCTAATGATCTCCGAGACTTCTACCAGCGCCGTCTCAGTGCTGTAACCAGTTCTGAAACCGGACTGGGAGTCATGTAGGAGCTGGTTAGATTCCAGATACTGCGCCAGCTGTCTCTGTACCACCTTCTCCAAGATCTTAGCAGGTTTGGGCAGTAGCGAAATTGGCCGGTAGTTACTAAATTGCAGGGGGTCAGCACCAGGTTTCTTCAGTATGGGAATAAGCCTGGCCTGCTTCCACACTGAAGGAAACTGTCCGCAGGACAGGGAGGTATTCCAAATGGAGAGGAATGGATTTACTAGAACAGGGGCAAGAACGCCCATGACCTTAGCCGGGACAGGGTCTAGGGGAGAACCAGACTTAACGCTGTGTAGCAAAGACAGCGCGAGGTCTGGAGTCAACTCATTAAAGGAATTAAAAGAACAGAGAGGAGAACATAAATTATCTTCAGAGGAGTTAGAGGATACCGGGGCAAAGGAGGAGGAGAGTTTGACTATTTTCTCCTGAAAGTAATCTGAGAGACCATTACACAAAACTTGAGATGGGATACATTGGGATTTTGAGGCCGGGGGATTAACAAAGTCCTTCACAATAGAAAAAAGAGTTTTGGAGGAATTATGCGCCTGTGAAATGAGAGTCGAAAAATAAGTTCTCATTGAGGAGCGTTTCAATTTGTGAAAGGATGGATGGATGGGATGCGGGATAGACACATGATGGGTTGCTGAACAGAGATGCAGTGCATACACTCCGGAGAACAAAATGAGGATGCACACAAAGCAATAGAGATGGACACCGCCCGGCGGTGTAGAAGGGATATTGGACATTGAGAAAGACTCAATGGTCCCCTCCCATAGAATACACGGGAGTGGTGGTAGCTGCCATGAGCCCCGATGGGTATACCCCAACCTAATATTTATCTGTTGGAAATGTTATTAGAGGGGGTGTTCACGAGGGAAAATGTCTTTGGCGATTGGGGTATGCTAAAGTGGGAGGTGGTTGGTGGGGGGGTGTTAGGTTATTTCACTGGACTAAGGGAAACTGAACTCTGTCATGATTGGATATGGGTACAGGCAGACCATGAGCACACACTAATGGGCCAGTCTACTAGACGATCAGATCGGTCACAGAGACCACTGTGATGGGTGAACTGATTAGAGCTGTGACATGGAATGTACGAGGTCTCAACACTCCGCAGAAGATTAGACGGGTACTGGGGAGTTTGGATAGATATAATGTTGGAATAGCACTGCTACAAGAAACACACTTAACTAGAAAATCTGAGGAACACGTAGCCAGGAGACTCACAGCATAGCCTCCTCTTATTCCTCATATGCGAGGGGGGTACTTATATTGATAAAGAAAGGGGTGGACTTTAAGTTGTTGGACTCAGCTAAGGATGAAGAGGGAAGATGGGCAATGGTGCTGGGTAAACTGGGGCAGGCTACGATTACGATCATAAACCTGTACGGGCCGGTGGTAGATGACCCTACAGCTTATGAACAGCTATACAGAATTATGCGAACATGGCCTAAACACTCAATTGGACCCGAATTTAGATAGGTCTAATCCACAGGGAGCTAGAATGATTAAAGTAGCGGCATGCGTCACTAATGCCATGATGGAGTTTGGACTGGTGGACGCGTGGAGGCGCAGACATCCGCAGACATTGCTAGGCACACACAGCACGCCGGCGACTAACAGCTGGTCCAGACTAGACTACTGGCTAGTGAGTGAGGAAGCTAACACCTGGATAGATGAAGTGCAGGTACTGCCGAGAACACTGTCTGACCACAACCCAGTCTTGTTGAAATGTACACTGCCTCTGAATCGGAGGCCACCATTCACATGGTGTTTTAGGGCAGAGGCACTGCTGGACACCGCATATAACAAAACTATTAGAGTAGCTATATAATGTTATTTCGAAGAAATGTAGGGTCTGTAGATAGTTCAGAGACACTATGGGAAGCTTTCAAGGCCACAATCAGGGGCACCTGCATTGCTACCTCAGCGGAGATGCTAAAGGACATACGGTCCAGATTGCGCAATGTAGAGGGCAAACTGAGGGACCTTGAAACTCAATATGACAGGGAACCTGACAGAGAGGTTTTGGCACAAATACATGAGATGATAGATGAATATAACGAACTAGCAGACACTGAGATTGAGTATGTTTCCAAACGACATGTGGCTAGGAGATATGGGGAAGGTGAGAGACCTGGTAGGTCCTTGGCCGCTCGATTGACATCCAGGGCTAAGCAACCTCCAATAGAGCAGATCATAGACAGTACTGGACAGGAAAATCATACAAGTAGAGACATTTTAGAACAATTCCACTCTTTCTATAGTACACTATACGCCTCCGGGGGAGACACGGAAGGCAGAGAGCTAAACACATATCTAGATGATATAGCCTGCGCCTGGTTATCAGACGCCCATCGAGCGTACCTTAGTCAACCAATAGATGTGGAAGAAGTAGAGGAAGCCATCGGCTCGCTCTCAAATGGGAAAGCACCAGGGCCTGACGGCGGAGTTTTATGAGGCTTTTGCGAAGGTGCTTTCACCCCATTTGTTAGGCATGTACGCAGAGGCATACGAGACAGGTAAATTACCGCCTTCACTGAGGCAGGCTATGATCATCACACTGCTCAAAAAGGACAAACCCCCGGAGGAATGTGAATCGTATCGGCCCTTGTCCCTTATTAATATAGATGCGAAAATTTTGGCCAAAATTATGGCCGTGAGACTCCAGCCGTTGATGTGACTGCTGGTATTACCCGACCAGGCTGGGTTTATACCAGATCGGTCCACAGCCATGAATTTGTGTACCATTTTTTCTATGCTACATGTGCTAAACTCTGATCTACAGCCTGTCGCATTGCTACTTGATGCCGCAAAGGCATTTGACTCGATAGAGTGGAGCTATATGATATATTATATAGAATGGGATTCCCCCCATGTTCATCAACTGGGTTAAACTCTTATACACTGGACCCTCTGCGAGAGTGCAAATAGGAGGGGACACATCTGACCCAGTACGCATCGAACGAGGCACGCGACAAGGATGCCCATTGTCCCCGTTATTATTCGCTATAGTGCTTGAGCCGCTGGCGTGCAAAATTAGACAGCTCCACAAAACTGCGGCGTTGAATTTTGAGCTCAGGCCAGTAGTGATATCATTATATGCGGACGACATGGTCCAATATGTGAGAGATCCTGCCGCTCAGCTATCCCCTCTGCTCCGTGAATAGGTACGATTCAGTCTATACTCCGGACTTCACATAAATTGGAAGAAATCAGTGATTATCCTGCTGACGGAGACCACCAAAGCACCGGCGATGGAATACCCGTTGGTGTGGTCGGCTGAGCCGGTTAAGTACTTGGGAGTGTGGGTACACAGAGATCCGGCATTAGTTATTGCAGAAAACTATGGCGCAGCTTACTCAGTGCTGGTTGCACAGGTGGAAAAGTGGATGTGTTTACCATTATCGTTGGCAGACCGGATAGCAGTCATAAAAATGGTGATATTACCTACATTTCTGTACTTGTTCTGCAACGTCCCGGCCCTCCTGACTAAGCATTTTTTCAAACACTACAAATACAACTGCTGTGTCTGGTATGGGGCGCAAAACAACCCAGGATCAGTTGGCATACGCTCACACTCCCGTTTGAGAGAGGAGGGTTTAAGGCTCCAGACATGTATTTATACTACCTGTGCTGCCAGGCGCAATACGCTTAATATTGGTTCAAACCACATGCCTACATACCCCATGTAGCGGTTGAACGAGATGATGCTGACCCAATACCACTAAAGGGTGTTATTTCTCATTATGCTAGACACACACCAAAGGCGGAGATAAATACAATTGACGTCACCGCGGTGGCTTGGCAGGCGATAGGACGCAGGACACAAAAACTGCCTCTTTATGCCCCTGTGTTACTTATAGAGGGACATGCAGCGCTATCTGTGGCGCAAGATAGAGGGTCTATAAAAGCCCTTAGCGAAGTGGGACTAACACACGTGGGGGACTTATATGTGGAGGGACGATACATAACTGAGGAGGACCTGGCATACATAGAAAATCTGACGCTGCTGTTTACCTTCACCTGTTGCAGGTTGAGAAGGGCGGTACAGGATCATTACACCACTTTTCTGGCAGAGCCAGAGGTTTCCCTGCCACTACAGACTATAATAACGGCCCCCACCAAGAAGAAAACGATCACTAAACTATACAAAGCGACACAAGCTGATACACCTCCCACTGACGACACTAGTCTGGAGAGGTGGAACAGGGTATTGGACATTCAACTGACTGCAGCGGACTGGGAGAGGATTTGCTCGACAACTGGACGGCTGACTCCCAATAGCAACTTAAGAATTATACACTTAAAGTTTCTACACCAGACATACCACACACCCCACAGACTCTGGAGAATAAGATTACGGGAGAAAGAGATATGTAAGCGGTGTGGGCGGGGACCTGCGGGGTTTCTGCACTTAGCATGGGAGGGTAGATATGTTCATGATTACTGGACAGATGTGTTGTAATGCGTTGCGAAAATGACTGGTGTTGTCTTGCAAAATGTTCCAGAACTGTGCCTGCTGGGGTATGCTCCACAGTTGAAAGAGGTGACAAGCAGATTGATACAGGTGGCACTGCTGTTGGCTAAGAGACGTACTTTGTTCACTTGGGACAGCAAACGGCGCCCCAAAGTAGAGGCGTGGCTCAAAGACATGGTGTACTACAGGGATCAGTTGGATATATACGCTTAGGAACTGCCTACTAAGTCCAAGCCCAGGGACATTTGGGCCCCTCTGCATGAATACCTGCTGGCTTGTAGTGAAACCCAATTCGATAGAGACTCACCTACTCAGGAGGAGTGAGAAAATAGACCTAAGTCTGTCTTGATACTAGTTGAAGGAGTGTTGAACCCATAGCTGTGAGTGGAACTAAAGTACTGGATGGCTGATCAAAATATCTGTGTTGCACTGGTCGAATTGGAACTTTTTCTCTTATGCCCTTAGTCCTTGAGGATACGTTATGGTTTAGTACTGTTATGTTGTGTTATATAATTTACATTTAAGATGCAAACAGCGAGGACTACTGGATTATGTCATGCACAATGTCAGATTACCTTATGCAAATGTAATATGAAAACTGCACCAATTATACTGCACCTGCTCTCAATATCTTATTGGGTAAAACACACATGCAATGGGTAGGCACCCTGAGGGCACTATGAAGGATCACTATGACGGTTGATGTAACGCGGCCGGCCCACAGTGGTTGTAGGCGACTAGCTGTGTACAGGAAAATTGACGACATATCTGATTGCGGAGCTGGGTATTATTGCAACTGAAGAAATGCCGGCCAACGCATTGGTTGTAGGAGTAAAGCTGTGATACACGCATTTGTTAATAAAGGTGCTACACAAAAAAAAAAAAACATTTTTTACCTCAGCTGGTTCTGCTGCTTGGCCTTATGGGCGTGCACAGAATGTTGCTTCTGTAACGTTCGAGCATCTATTTTGTTTTCTCATCCTGTTGCACTTAGCTTTTAATTTGCCTTGCAAACTGTCACTAAAGGTTCTCCTTCCCACAACCTATGCCTATTTGTCCAATAGCGGTACATTTACCTTCTTGTGGGATCGAAAATACACTCCTGAAGAGCAGCTTTTTTCTGTGAAGACATCTCTTTGTGCTCTTCCACCTTGTGCTTTGATTAACATTTCAAAAACAACAGGTGATAGACCGAATGTGGATCAATGTCACACATTCCCCCAGTCAAAAGATCTGGGCCGAAATCCATCGTTTTTTTGCACTCCACACCACCCTGGGTTAGACAATGGCGATATGCAAATCAGCTCTGACCCTGTTGCCCCATGGGAACAGTCCAGTCCGAACTACAAAAGCCATGTCCTTCCCAGAACGGAATCAAGCATCCGAGGACCGGACCGGTTTCGAGGTAACACCTCTCATCAGCCCGGCTAGCTTGACTCCAGTGGTGTGGAGTGCCTGGGACCCACGTCTGGGCATCCCCAGCGCACTTAGATCTTTTGACTGGGGGAGTGTGTGACATTGATCCACATTCAGTCCATCACTTGTTGTTTTTGCAATTGCCGCCCTAAGTGCGCTGGGGATGCCCAGACGTGGGTCCCAGGCACTCCACACCACTTGGAGTCAAGCTAGCCGGGCTGATGAGAGGTGTTACCTCGAAACCGGTCCGGTCCTCGGATGCTTGATTCCGTTCTGGGAAGGACATGGCTTTTGTAGTTCGGACTGGACTGTTCCCATGGGGCAACAGGGTCAGAGCTGATTTGCATATCGCCATTGTCTAACCCAGGGTGGTGTGGAGTGCAAAAAAACGATGGATTTGGGCCCAGATCTTTTGACTGGGGGAGTGTGTGACATTGATCCACATTCAGTCCATCACTTGTTGTTTTTGATTAACATTTCATGCTCATAACTGACTTACTCTGGGTACCTCGAGCCTCCATGCCAGCAGCTTGTCGATCAGCAAGTTTTTCAGCTCTGGCAGCCATGAGAATTCACTTTGGACTAAGAGTTTCTCTCAGCTTTCTTTATCAAGGCTCATGTAAGTTTTTACATGCTTCATCAGCCAGCACTTCTCTTCTTTACCTGGTTGTATCTGCCTTCAGCGTTAATGCTCCATATAACATGTAGCTCAATGTTGTGTAGTGGCATAGTATTTTTTACACTGCCTTACCAGCAGGTTTAAGAAACAATGTGTAGATTTCTCAGTGAAGCTTACTTTATTATTGAACACTTCATGCTGGCTGGGGTAGCGCTTTGACTCCACTTATGCCAACCATCAATCTTCACTTCAACTGAGTCACGTGTGGCACGCACAAGCAGTTTTGGTTGACCTCGGCAAAACTCTCTGGGAGAGAACTGCGGATCTTCGTGTTACGTATACCCTATATCGTCAAAAGTCATAGCGTCCTCCCCAGCCTTGGTACTCGTAAAGGAACATGCCACAAACAGAGCTCATTATTGCATGTCTTCATTCATCTGCACGTAACATCAGTGTTTGCCCTTCCACAAACTCAACATTCTAAATTTGCATTCCCTTCACTACACTCCAGCACTTACCTCACTGTTTTGTGGAGTCCATCAAGAACCAAAAGGGTTCCGTCATTGCTAACTCACACAACACCACATCCACCAGCAGAGGTCGGTGCATTCCCAGATTTACAAATACTAATTAACCTGGGAATTCATCAAAATGCTACGCGTTCCCAGGGTAGGCACATTGAGGAGAAATATCTTTATTTTTTCTTCATTTATTCCTCTTTCTAAGTGCTCTGTATTCAGCAGCACACTTAGTAAGAGGAAGAATCCACAGAGGATTGTTTTTGTGCAGGAACTATTTCACATTCCCTGAAAAGTGCTGGTGCTACCAAACCGTTCTTCATTGAAAACGAATATCCAATAACACCAACCTTGCTTCTTCTCTTGACCCAAACATTCCTGAAGAATCTTGCAACGGTTATCCTTCAAGTCCGTGACTCTTACAGATCTCACCAAAATATTTAACCCCCTTAAAGGCCCTTGAAGATAATGTCTCACCCTCTTCCTTCATCAAATCTCTGTCTGGTGGACACTCTTTCAGCCCTACTTACCACGGTCAATATCTCTCTTGCTCCAGCAATCTTCCCAGAGTCCCTCAAGACAGACCAAATCCTCCCACTTCTAAAGGAATCTGCACTAGACCTCGATAACCTCTCCAATTGCCGGCCCACTCGCCTGCTATTTATTATCAATATCAATGAAAAAGGAGTCAATGCTCAACTCCAAGATCATATTAATGCTAGCCATCTTCTGCACAGCCATCAGTAAGGCTTCAGATCAGGCTTTAACATGGAGAGCGCTACCTAACGCATGGTAGAAAATGGTATCCTGACCACAGATGAAGGGGAATCCTGCTTCCTGATATTGCTTGACTTGTTAGTTGCTTTCAACACAGTTGACCATCACAGCATTACATGCACCCTGGAGTATCAATTGGTATTAACTGGCAATGCCCTTCTCCGCTACTCCTTCTACCTTTTCAACACATATCAGTTTGGTCACATGGGCAATTCCATGCCCCAAAAAAGCCCTATCATCAGCTGAGTCCTCCAGGGTTCTATATTGGTCACTTGCATCTTCAAAGTCTACATGGTACTGCATGGTGCTCTAATTCCAGATAACCAAAAAACAAGGTAATGGATGGAATGCTTGCATCAATCTCAGCCTCTAGCAATTGCACAATCCGCATCCCACTCCATCTTTTTCAAACTACTATGCTACCTCAGCTGGTGCCCAACCATATGCACATCAGTTTCGATCATGTTCCAAAGAGAACAGTCCAGACAGAACTGTCAGGCCAGGTCCTCCCTGAACCAGAACTGAGACAGCCTATGATTGATTATTACCCTTAATAGGGCCCATCAGGCAGGTGTACCCTGGTTCCAGTGGCAGACTGAGAAGGGGAACCATGTCTGCATATACCCATCACAAACAAGGTGATGGATAGACTTCTTAAATTAATCTCAGCCTCAGGCAGCCATTACGCTGCATCCTGATAAAATGCTTTTCATCCACTATGACTCCTCAGTTTAGACCTAGTCATATGCAAATCAGTCTTGACCTTGTTCTAATGAGAACAGTTCAGCCCGAACTGCCAGGACAGGACCTCCATTAGTACAAGCACAAGCAACCTAGAGTGGATTTTGCCCTTATTAGGGCTAATCAGCCAGGTGTAGCTTGGTTGCAGTAGCACAGAGATCCTGGGACCCACTCCTGGGGATACTTACACTTAGGGAATTTATAAAACAAGGTAATGGATTTAATGCTTGAATTTATCCCTGTCAGAGACAATTGCTCGGGGATACATGTCAACTCACCATGCAACCTCAGTTTGGACACAGCCAAATCCAAATCAGTCTTGACCCTGCTTTGATGACAACAGTCCATCCTGACCTGCAAGGTCATGCCCACCCTGAACCAGAACTCAGAGATTATAGCATAATGATTCACTAATATGCCTTTGACACACAACTCTGCTTGAAAGTCTTATCTGCTTCAGATATCCAACACCTCAAACACTTCCTGCACATCATACATACCTGGCTGTCAAGCAACTTCTTGAATCACAGCAGAGCCATGGCAGTTCGGGCTGGACTGTTCCCATGAGGCACAGGGTCAGACTGATTTGCATATGGCCATGTCTGAACTGGGGTGGCTGAGTGAGCTAAAGAATGGTGATGGATTAAACCCAGATCAGTTGACTGGGGGTGTGTTTGATTTGCTCAAATGCTCCGTCCATCATCGCCTTTTGTATCGCTTTGTTCGCCCTAAGTTGTCAGGGTATGCTCAGACGTGAGCTCCTTGCTCACTTGGCCACTGGATTCAAGATAGCCTAGCTGATGAGGATTATGAATCAGAAACCGGTCCAAGGATGTTCGTTTCCGGTCCAGGGAAGACATGGCTTGGCAATTCGGGCTGGACTGTTCCCATGAGGCACAGGGTCAGACTGATATGCATATGGCCATGTCTGAACTGGGGTGGCTGAGTGAGCTAAAAAATGGTGATGGATTAAACCCAGATCAGTTGACTGAGGGTGAGTGTTTGATTTGCTCAAATGCTCCGTCCATCATCGCCTTTTGTATCTCTCTGGTGATGCGGCGGCGAACAGCGACAAGCTTCTCTGGTGATGCGACAGCACTCTCTGTGGCGGCGGCAGCTTCTCCGGTGATGCGATAGCAGCGGCTACGGTGGCGACACGCTTCTCCCTTGTTGCATCACGCTACCAGCTCACAACAGCAAAAATGCCTCACACACAGTTACACGCCCTCCTGGCAGGGTAGAACACCAACCCTTTCTTCAGTTCTTTTGGAAAAACCATCTCTTTCAATTTCAGGCTCTCCCCTTCGGTCTCTCCTCTGCCCCATGGTGTTTCACCAAGGTACTGAGAGCAGTTGCCTCATGTCTAAGAGAAAAAGATATTCGTCTCATCATCTACTTAGACGACATCCTGATTCTTTCTCAAGATTATGCTCAAATCATCAAAGATCTCAAGACAGTTATAGACCTCTTAGAAAGTCTGGGTTTTATCATAAACAGGGAAAATCCATTCTAATTCCCTCAAAGAAGATGGAATTCCTGGGTTTCACAGTAGACACAACAGAATGTCTTCTCCTTCTGCCTCCCAAGAAGATTGCCAAAATCATAAAGGAGAGAAGACATTTATTGAAACAAAAAAATCTCACCCTAAAAGAACTAGCCAGACTTTTAGGCCTTCCATCTTCTTCCATTCAGGCCATTTTTCCGGGGCCATTGAATTATCGAGCCCTTCAGAGAATAAAAGAAAGAGCTCTCAGATCAGGTCTTTGGTTCGGAGATCGAATTTCCTTAAACCCAGAAGCAATCTTAGAACTAACATGGTGGTTAGACAATCTAGATGCATGGAATGGGAGAGCGATCTTTGGTCAGCACCAGATTTTATTCTAGAATCGGATGCCAGCCTTCATGGCTGGGGTGCTTGTCTACAGGACCAAAACATTGGAGTTATTTGGTCATAGCAAGAGTCCCTGCACCACATCAATTATCTAGAATTAACTACAGGGCTTTATGCTCTAATGAGCTTCAAACGCTTCCTTCAAGGAAGATCAGTCATATTGAAAATGGACAACATGTCTGCCGTCGCTTACATAAACCATCTAGGAGGGACCAAGTCAGAAGACCTCTCCAATCTAGCAAAGAAGCTTTGGTTTTTCTGCCTAGAACACAAAATCTCTCCGAGAGCAGAATACCTTCCCGGGAAATCCAAATTTTGCGCAGATTAGAATTCAAGATTCATCTTGGATTACAGCGATTGAAAACTCAACACTTCTGTTTTCAGCTCCCTGAATCATTTCTGGGGCCCATTCCAAATAGACCTATTTGCGAGCAGATTGACTACCCAATTGGTATCCTATTTCAGCTGGATGCCCGATCTTGGTGCTCTAGCAGTGAATGCCTTTCTCCAATCTCAGGAAGGGATCAACGCTTATGCCTTCCCTCCATTCGCAATGATCCAGAGACTCCTTCAGAAAGTGAGACAAGAACATTCCTCAATTGTCCTAGTAACTCCGTTTTGACCATCCCAAGCATGGTTCCCAACAGCTCTGGAACTAACCTACGATTTTCCCATCCTAATTCCTCTTCTGAAAGATCTTCTCACAGACGCAGACGGTCAAATTCACCCTCTTGTTCAGACAGGGAATTTGAACCTTCTTGTTTGGAAGGTGTCAGGAGATCTAACGATCACGCAAGACCTTCGTCAACAGCTTCAACTCTCCTTGGAGAGTCGTGGGCCCCTGGGACACATTACCAGTACAACAACATTTGGAAAGTCTGGTCACGTTGGTGCTTGGAAAGGGAATTGGATCCCGTGGAGGCACCTATTGTTGATACAGTTAATTTTCTTGGAGAACAATTCGACAGAGGTTTGAGTTACAGATCTCTCAATTGTTTTAGATCTGCTATTTCTGTAGGACATTCTCTAATTACCAATAAAACGGTAGGTAAAAATCCTATTATTTGTAGAATACTTAAGAGTATCAGACTTAGAAGACCTCCTCAACCTAGATATCAATCTCTATGGGATGTTAAATTAATTCTTGACCTTTTCTGTTCTTGGCCAGTTAATTCTCTTCTCTGCAGGAAGAATCTTTCTATCAAATTAGCTACTCTTCTTTGCTTAATTTTATGCAGAAGAGTTTCTGATGTTAAAGCTCTTGATATTTCTTATAGATCTTATGATATGTTTGGGGTTAATTTTGAAATACATAGAAGAACTAAAACTATGTCAGATTCTATTTTCTATCCTCGTTTTGATAGTTGCACTAAACTCTGTGTTGTTCAATGTATGAAAGAATACGATGTTAGAATGAACTCTCTTCGTCCTTTGAATGTATCTCAATTACTCATCTCTTTTGTTAAACCCCACAAAGGAATTTCTTCTTCCTCTATTGCTACATGGGTTAAGACAGTCATGAAGCTTGCTGGAATCAATCTGGATATTTTTAAATCACATTCTATTAGAGGCACAATGGCCAGTAAGTCATTCTGGTCAGGTGGTAAGTTAGATGATATTCTAAAGGCTGGTGATTGGTCTAATTCTAGAACCGTTGCTCATCATTATTGCAAACCTGTATCTCACATGTCTGATGTTGTTTTACATGGCTACCAACATGCATAATGGTAGCCTCCGGTCTTGTAATGAAATTGCGAATCTCCTATTAACATGACCAGAGAATCTGGATTTCATTAAAGACACGGAGGCTAACATTATCCCTCCCACCCTTTCCCTGGGTGGTTGATTATATGATATATTACAGTACAGGTTGATGTGTATGATATGATATGCTTATTTGAATATTTTACTTACAAGCTTACATTCTTTTCCTTTGCAGGACTGTTTACTTTCTTTTCCTTTTCAGGACTGTTATTTAGCTGATTGTTTATTATTCAAATCCTTAATATTTTGATTTTGATTTATTGTTTTGCAGATAACCTTTCTTGATTTTGTCTTCTTGATTCCACATCTGGTGAATCAATCGTGGATGGTGTATTCTTCTGTCATCCTTCTTCAAGTTTGATGTTTCATTGGAGTTGTTTGGACATTTCCTTTCTCACTGTCACCACATTTAAAAGAGGCAGATTGCCTAGTGATTCATGCTATTGTTGGTTCATATGTATTCTAAGTTGGAACTTTTGCTTTGTGACATATGCGGCTATGCTTGGACTGCATTAAAAGTTGTATGATTAATGTTAGCCTCCGTATATTTAATGAAATCCAGATTCTCTGGTCATGTTAATAGGAGAATCGCAACTCCCAGCAAGGAAGTTCAGGGACGCTGGGGATGAAGTCCTTGTAGTCCTGGGACTTCAAAAACACTAGGCCAGCTCTTCTCAGGCCCTTGGAGACTTTTCTTCAGATGGACACAGCACACAGCAAAGATCTTTTTCAAGCAGGGGAACACAACACACAGCAATGACCCGTGGCCCTCTCCTCAGCAGGAACAGCAAACTGCAGACCAACCCCAGATACACAGCAAGGGCAGTATTTCTCTTCAGTCTCTTCAGCAGATCTTCTATGGCAGGGTTTCTTCTTGATTACAAAGTAGTCTGACTTACAAGGGTTTCGGTTTTTATATTTATAGCCCAAAAGAATTTGTTCTCTATTGTGAGGGGTCCTGGACCCAGTCCAAACCAGTTCTGGGTGCACTCTGCCAGTTCACAACCTATTCATTTGTCAGTGTGAGCCAGGGTCCTCAGATGCACAGCAGGAGATGGAGCCAGCATTGGGGAAGGCAGGCACAGCCATATTCACGCCCAGATGCTACTCCTCCCACCACTCTGAATGCAGATCGGCCTATTCAGCCTTGTGCTGACTCACCCGGAATCCTGGAGCCACCCCAGCCCCTGTCACTCTCAAACGGACAGTCAATCCACAAACAGGCAGAGGGACACAGAAAGGTTGAACGAGAAAATAACCACTTTCTAAAAGTGCTAGTTTCAAATGCAGAATTTTAAAACCATCCTTCCATAAAAGATGAGTTATTAATATCTGAGTTCAGGGATACCACACTCCAAGTTTCTATCTCAAACCTATGGGAAGATATGCTGATAAAATGTTACACAGCATTCCCCATTCTGTCCTATGTGCAATATAGCCTTTCAATAGTGAAAAACGAAATTGGCAGTATTTTACTATCATGACATGTTACACACTCTAGTACATGTCCTACCTTTCACATACTCTGCACCCTGCCCAGGGGGGTACCCTGGGCCTACCATGGGTGTGTCCTTTATGTAAGAAAAGGGAAGGGTATGGCCTAGCAAGTGGGTACACTGGCCAGGTCAACTTGGAAGCTAACAAACTCTTAACTGAGGGGTAAGTCCTAGAGGCTGGCGTGATAATGTTCCAAATCTTAGGGTACAGCCCAAAAATGACTGGATTTTCTGAAGAGGGGATACCAGCTGAACTGCAGCATTGACTAGTGCTCTTAGCTGGGGTGGATGAATTTTGGATATGCCAATATAAAGCGCATTGCCATAGTCAGGTTTAGGGATGACAAGGGACTATACGATAGTCTTGATATCATCAGTTAGAAAACAGAACTGGATTTTGTTGAGAAGTCTGATTTGATGTTATGCAATATTTTCTAAGATATGGGTGTCTGCATGAAGATTTAGTATCTTATCCAGTATAAAACCCATGATAGGCCTGATTCACACAGGTACATTATACTGTTGGGTAACTTTGCTACTTTTAGTTATTCCCCAAAATAAAAAATAAAACAGTAGTAAAGCCAGCAACGCACGTGGCCAGCCATCAGTACTTCTACATTCTCTCATAGAAAACATTGGAGGGAAGGAATTAAAATAAACCTCGATACTAAATAATGTTACATTAAGTTAAGTTAGGTCAATTTAGATAGCTACAAATATAAATAAAGTGAAAAAATATGTAAAATAGGTTATATTTATTATTTTATTAAAACATATTTTAATAGCCTATTTGAAAATAATGCATCAATGCATTTTAATAAAACATATCTCAATTCATTCTATACATTACTAATAAAAATTATTAACACAATAAAATATACTTTCTAGGCAGTAACTTAACTTAAACTTCAGAAAAAATAATTGCATTATAGTTTAATATATATCCATTTATTAACATTTTAATTTAGAAAAAGTAAAAAATATGGTTGTTGTTATAATTTGTTCTACATTTAAAGTAAACATATAAAATGAATTCACATTAATATTTAATATAAAATATTGTTAATATTTGTTTTCGATTAAAATAAAACTTTTTAGCGAATAGCTACAACACAGAAATATCCATCTCACCTAGGGAGTCTTGCTATCATAATGTATAGGGACAATTTAAATGTATTTCTCTCAAAAATAAATATTACACATATTTTATATCAAGTATTAAAGTAAATTAAATTCAAATGTTGATATTAAATGTAAAACAAAATAAAAATGACTGCAGCAGTATTACGTTAATTTTGAAATAATTAATTAATATAAATAAACATTATTTTTATGTAATAATGTATTCATTTATTATTATTACGTTTAAATTAAAAAGTACATTTCCGCCTTTAAAGAAAAAAATATGATGCATTAATAATGATCAAATGTGATATCTTGAATAGTGTATTACAATATTTTATATTGAAATAATAACAATGCAAATTTGTCATCGATTTTATAAAAACATATTATATTTATTTGTATTTTTTACTTTAAAAAAAATTAAAAAATTACAATAAATCAGCATCATTCCCCAAGGGATTTCATTTTTATTTCTGACCTCCATTATTTCTAATTGAGGGTGATGCAGTACCAGTGGTTGTCCATGTGTGGTGCTGTACTGACAAATGTTACTTTTTTAGTAGTAAATTAGGGCCCTATTCACAGAATGAACTTAAGACTCAATCCTAAACTTAGTACTATTTTGGTATTCACAGAATGCACTTACTACTTTTGGTATTCACAGAATGAACTTACTACTTTTGGTATTCACAGAAGTTAGGATTTTGTCTTAAGTTTCTCTTAAGACAAATTTAAGACAGACTTAAGACAGACTTAAGACAGACTTAAGTTAGGATTTTGTCTTAAGTCTGTCTTAAGTCTGTCTTAAGTTTGTCTGAAGAGAAACTTAAGACAAAATCCTAACTTCTGTGAATACCAAAAGTAGTAAGTTCATTCTGTGAATACCAAAATAGTAGTAAGTTTAGGATTGAGTCTTAAATTCATTCTGTGAATCGGGCCCATATACCTTATTTGATGCCTCTCACAAACTTAGAATAACCAAGATGACTTATTATCCATGATTGACTGTCTGCAGCTGACCATTCCAGAAACACAGCCGAGATGACTCTGACCTATGGTCAGATGCAAATTCCTTTCAGGAATACCTACCCAAAAACAAAACAGATCAAAGTTAACCAGAAAGCTGAAACACAGCCATACATTCTCTTGTATTTTCAGTGGTCTCTGAATCAGTATTGTTCTGGAACCGTCACTACTTTGGTGCTATGAATGACTTTCAGGGCCAGACCTATACTGTGAAATGCAATCTGATCCTGATGGTGTTATTCACATTGCATGCAAGACACAGAAGGCCCTATTTATGAGACCTTGCAACAGTTTTGCGCTTCCGTTGCATCAGCGGTGTAAAACAAGATTCCTGTTGCGCCCTATTTACAAAAGTGATGCATCTCAGCAGATGCGTCAATTTGTAAACCCCTGCCCTACATTATACCTGCGTCAGGTATAATGAATGCAGGGTGGGCGTTCCCACATAAGTAAGCCTTGTAGAAGTGACGCAGTGAAATCTACTTGATTTCACTGCGCCACTTCTAGGGTGCAAATGCGTCAATATCTTACGCCTGCCTCACAGCAGGGGTAAGACTGACGCAGGCCCTTTCACATGGTGCTTATCCCTTGTGAAAGGACACATTGCTGGAATTGTGACACATTCCAGCAGTGCATCACTTTTGCACCATACAGATACGTCAGAAATACTGACGTATCTGTAACTCCTTGACACATGATGCTTCATACAGTAAATATGATGCATCAATTATGTCGCAAGGAAGGCATACTGAGAAATGACGCATCGCTGTTTTCATGCAGCGATGCGTCACTTCTCATAAATGAGGCCCAGAGTTCTGAAGGTTGCCTGGTGCTGGGTGCAGCAGAAGAACAGATTGCATGAAACACCCTAGCTGACTCTGTGGAGAAGTGTGGCTCAATGATTAGAGCGGCAGACCCTGAGGCAGAGGTCTAGCCCGGGACCAGGGTTCAATTCCCCGCCTCAGCGGGTCTTGGGCTCGAAATTCCACGGACCTGATAATTCTTGCCTCAGTGCCTATTCCAATCGTGGAGTCCCACTCTGCAACTCTGGGCAATAGCTTGCTTAATCTCCACAATGGCCCCCACAACGCTAAGGATGCCTGGCCTCCATCTTGGGGGTCCCCAGGAGTGGACGCCTCACAGGGAAAGCCAGGATGGGTTCCACAGCGGTATTCGTACAAGCGCCTTGAGATCCTTGCGGGTGAGTAGTGCGCTATACAAGTATCAATTTACATTTACATTTACTCACCACTAAGTTCAGCTATTGCTGACAGGGAGAGAAGACCTCCACTGTGTTAGAATCCACTCTGCTCTATCCCTAGTGGCCTAGGTCCCAACAGATCTACTCACTCTTCTCTCCCGAGCCGAGTGGTCGCTCCCCAGTGTCTTGACGACACCTGGTATCGTTGTGCAGCGCCTGGCTGTTTTACCTGCAATTTGCCTTGCTTGGCGCATTTGTGCTCTGCTGACATTTATCATTGCCGCTTTTGCTCTGTTTTACATTGTCATTGCTAGTGTAACTTTGTTTGTGCCTGCGCGTTATCCCCCAGCGCTCTGCTGCCATTTCGATTGTTGTTGTGGTCAGAGTCAACCCGCCCCGCCTCCCAGCTGAGCCGCCCTCCCACAGACTACTTCCAGCGCTCCGCTCCCTCCTAACGCTGTGACTCGCTCTTCTCTCCCGAGCCGAGTGGTCGCTCCCCAGTGTCTTGACGACACCTGGTATCGTTGTGCAGTGCCTCGCTGTTTTACCTGCAATTTGCCTTGCTTGGCGCATTTGTGCTCTGCTGACATTTATCATTGCCGCTTTTGCTCTGTTTTACATTGTCATTGCTAGTGTAACTTTGTTTGTGCCTGCGCGTTATCCCCCAGCGCTCCGCTGCCATTTCGATTGTTGTTGTGGTCAGAGTCAACACGCCCCGCCTCCCAGCTGAGCCGCCCTCCCCCTCCACCATCCATATATGACAGTTACTCCCGCGCGCAGCGTTCACGTGCAGCGACCGCGCCCCAGCCGCGCCGAAGGTGCGCCAAAGGTAAGCCCGTCTACGCCCGTCCGCGCCTGGACCGCGCCCAGCGCCAGACCCCCTGGCCCTCGCATTGCCCAGCCCTCCCGCATTACCTACGATGCCTCCACCCTCCTAGCCCTGAACCCCGGTCGTCCCCCCAACTGCGTCCAAGCCGCTCCTGGACACACCCATGGACCTCTCTCATGCTACTCCTGCAGATTCACCGGCACCGTCAACATCTCCGCTACGATCACTCCTCAGATTCCCGACCCCAACCACCTACAATGCATCTTGCTCAACACCCGATCGGTCCACAGGCACGCCATTGACCTATGGAATCTACTAGACACCATCTCTCCGGACGTCGCCTTCCTCACTGAAACATGGATGAACGCCTCCTCCGCCCCAGACATCACCATTGCCATCCCAGATGACTATAAGATCATACGCAAAGACCGTACCGGCCACACAGGAGGAGGAATCGCTATCGTCCACAAGAAATCCATCCAAATCTCAACCAGCTCGGACGTTAATCTCGCCAACTCTGAACACCTTCACTTCCAGATCCACATCGACCCCAAGACCACACTTAGAGGCACCCTCCTTTTCAGGCCACCAGGACCCCGCGCACAATTTAGCGAGGACATCACGGACTTCATCACTCCACACGCGCTCCCCTCCAAAGATTATATCCTTCTGGGAGACCTCAACTTTCACCTTGAAAAGAACAACGACCGCAACTCCACCACCCTGTTGGATAACCTCGCCAACCTCGGACTTAAACAACTGGTCACTTCCCCCACCCACATCGCAGGTCACACTCTCGACCCTATCATCACCTCCAGCAATCATGTCTCCTTCAGCCACACTACGAATCTCCTTTGGACTGACCACAGCTGCGTTCACTTTACCTACAACAAGCCCAAACCCAACAACCACCCCCAACCAACTCTGCAAAGAAAATGGAACAAAATCACCATCGACCAGATCTCCTCATCGCTTCTTCTAAACCCCCCAGCCCACTCCTCAAACCCCGACCAAGCCACCAACAACCTCACCCTTTGGCTATCCAACAGCGCCGACATCCTTGCACCACTGAAAAAACGACAAAACAAACTTGGCAGCAAGAAGGCCTCTTGGTTCAACGATGATCTTAAGAAATCCAAGAAACTCTGCCGCTCCCTTGAGAAGGCCTGGAAAAAAGACCCAACCACCAGCACCAAGGACGCCTTCAAAAACGCCACCCGCATACACCATCAACTGATCCGAAAGGCCAAGAAAACCGCCTTCAAGGAACGACTAGATAACAACGCCCACAACAGCAAGGAACTTTTCAACATCGTCAAGGAATTTACCAATCCCTCGGCCAACTCTAACGACATCACCCCCTCTCAAGCCCTCTGCGACTCCCTAGCCTCATTCTTCCACAACAAAATTGCAGACATTCACAACAGCTTTGACAACCAACCCGGAGACCAACCCACCCAACCATCCGCCGGACCTTCACCCCCCTCAAACATCCTTAATGACTGGAACACAATCTCCACTGAGGACACCATCCGCCTGATGAACTCCATCCACTCAGGATCCCCCACAGACCCATGCCCTCACCACATCTTCAACAAAGCAGACTCCATCATAGCACCGCACCTCCGAGACGTCATCAACTGCTCCTTCAAATCCGCCACCTTCCCGGAAAGCTGGAAACACGCTGAACTCAGCGCCCTTCTGAAAAAACCCACAGCGGACCCCACCGAACTCAAAAATTACCGCCCCATCTCGCTCCTTCCATTCCCGGCCAAAGTCATCGAGAAAGCTGTCAACAACCAACTCGCCGCCTTCCTCGAAACCAGCAAATCCCTCGACTCCTCACAGTCCGGCTTCCGAGCAAAACACAGCACTGAGACCGCCCTCATCGCAGCAACAGACGACAATCGAACTCTACTGGACAATGGAGACACTGTCGCCCTCATCCTCCTCGACCTCTCCGCAGCCTTTGACACAGTCTGCCATAGAACCCTTCTACAGCGCCTCAGAAACATCGGAATCCAAGGAAAAGCACTGGAATGGATCACCTCGTTCCTCACCGGAAGAACCCAGAAAGTCCGCCTCCCACCATTCAAGTCAGAGGCCACTGAAGTCATCTGCGGCGTACCACAAGGATCTTCACTCAGCCCCACCCTTTTCAACGTATACATGAGCCCCCTCGCGGCCATCGCCCGCCAACACAACCTCAACATCATCTCCTATGCGGATGACACTCAACTGATCCTATCACTCACCAATGACCCTAGCACCGCCAAAACTAACCTACACGAAGGAATGAAAGAAGTAGCCGAATGGATGAAACACAGCCGTCTGAAACTGAACTTCAATAAAACAGAAGTCCTCATCTTAGGTACCTCCCCCTCCACATGGGACGACTCTTGGTGGCCAGAAGCCCTTGGAAAAGCACCCATCCCGACAGACCACACACGGAACTTGGGCGTCATCCTGGATTCCTCACTTTCAATGAACAGACAAGTCAACGCCGTCTCCTCATCCTGCTTCAACATTCTTCGCATGCTCAAAAAAACATTCCGTTGGATCCCCACCGAAACTAGGAAAACGGTCACCCACGCTCTGGTCACGAGCCGACTGGACTATGGAAACACCCTCTACGCCGGGACTACCGCTAAACTCCAGAAAAAACTCCAACGAATGCAAAACGCCTCAGCCAGGCTCATATTAGACATCCCGCGTAAAGAACACATCTCTGGTCACCTGAAAAACCTCCACTGGCTTCCCGTCAATAAGAGGATCACTTTCCGGCTCCTAACCCACGCACACAAAGCACTCTACGAAATCGGACCAGAATGCCTACACACACGACTGTCCTTCTACACCCCCCCCCCGCCAGCTTCGCTCTTCCAACCAAGCCCTTGCCACCGTACCTCGCATCAACAAGACCACCATGGGAGGTCGATCCTTCTCCTACCTGGCAGCTAAAACCTGGAACTCACTTCCCACCCACCTTCGCCTTACCCAGAACCACCTAGCATTCAGAAAGCAACTTAAAATGTGGATATTTGACAAGTAATTCCCCACCCCTCCTTAAGCGCCTTGAGAACCTCTGGGTATGTAGTGCGCTATATAAATCCTTTGACTTGACTTGACTTGACTTGTTTCTCCCAGTGTGACTGACCGCCAAGCTCTGCAAACAGCCTGTACAGAAGAATGACTACTGATTTCTCCATCTAAGGACCCTACGAACATCCTCCCCCTGCTCTAAAAATGAAGCATTACTAACAGAAAGACTTCATCACATTTCTTTGAGAGGGAATCAAGAAATGAATAAATCAAAATGAATAAGAGACTATTACACTCTTATATCAAATGGTTTAAGGAACAAACAGGAAGCCCAATACATTCACTATGTTTTTGACGGAATAGGATCACATCCATTACACTCACATTGAGACTGATAATGGAATATGGCAAGGATTAAACACTGAAGTAACACCAAGTTCAGATCAAAGACAGATTTGCACACTTATGTGTTCATTTGTCTGTATGTCCATCAAGATGGCCGACTCTGTTATCAAGTCTTGCTGATCCAGACCTTTTCTGAACTCTTCACTCTGATCTCCTAACCTCCAGACTCTATTCCAAGCTTTGCATGATGAACTATCACAGGAGTTCCTTCCTCAAACATAAAACCAACTCTAACTCACATAGATTTCCTTCCCTCTCAACCTATCAAAAATGGCCCAAAAATAGGGGCTGGCTAGGCTACCGAATATGGCAGGTATGACTCTCTAATGCTCCTCTCTGCTTCCGGGCAACCTGCATACATCTGGGTTGCCCAGATGAGCCTATAGAACACTTCCTACTGAAGTCTCTAACTCTCATACCAGTATGCACGTGTGCATGGGTACAGCAGAATGCCACAAATGGACAGTGCAGAGTGGTACTCCATTGAAACCCTGATGCAAGACATAGTACTGCGTCATCAGAAATCAACAGGTGCTATACCATTTTAGTATCTCATTCACTGGAAAACAACAAAGCATAGTTGAATTCTTTAGGTGGCTATCCTTGTGGTGATTATTGGGTGTAGATGAGTGAGAATCCTCCTTCATGAAGTCTGTATGAAGATCCTAGGACCTCTAAGGATGGAATGGGTCTTTAAAATGGCTCCTCTGGTAAATCTGCATCAAGGGAATTGTGCAGTAGAGATGTGATACTTGTGCCACGCTGGGAGAAACTACAATCCAGCAAAAGGATTTTGGTCCAGATTTCTTTTGAGCCGGTACTAGAAGTAAAGCGGGTTATAACAGGATTACTTTGTCTATACCTACAACAACAACTTGGAATCTTCACTTATTCCCAGCTCTGAGGGGGGCGCCCATATACAGAAATGCACTGAATACCACTGTATAATGGGCATACACAGGTCCTGTGAGAGAATCAATGCAGGCTTAAAAAAGAGTACATAATAAGGAGACCACTTGACTCAAACCCTACAATGCGGAGGTACAGAAACAGGCCACAGGTCTGTTGGAGGGATGAAGGTTTCCCAATGTCAGGGCCGAGGATGCCAAGGGATTCTCCTAGCAGTCAGAGAGAACAGATAGCACCAATGCAACATTGTGGTGCAGCGCATAGGGTGCCGGCCAGTCAACCACCACCAGGAACACTTTCAAGACCATTAGGCACCAGAATTCAGACTTTGGGGCTGATTACGATGGAAGGTAGACTTTGTCCACCCACCAACGTAGCGGTGTTTGTGACCGCCTGCCAGACATGCGACGATCACACCACTGCACCTAGGATGTGCAAGCCATAATGGCGGGAGCATGCAAGACTTTTAACATTGCAGGCGGTGTTGCTGGCTGCAGCACAGACCGCAGTGCTAACTGTGTTTGCACCGCATTCCCCTCCACCGATTGGCAGGCAACATGCGGTACCTGCCACGTGGTGCATGGAACTGCAGGGGGTAACATGGGTACCCCCCCAGTGCAGCGACACCCACTCCAAATAAAGGAGGCCCGCAACGGGCCCCCAAACCCGATCCCTACCTGCCTTTCCATAGTGGCATCACCGCCATAGAAAGGCTTCTTCAAACCCACATTCTAATGTGGCGGACAGTGCCTGCTAGGCATTGCCACCATATTAGTGGCCCTGCTCCACTTGCCAGGCAAACAGTGTGATTGCCTATGGCGGTGAAGCGGCGGACAGACTTTTCGTCCGCTGTGGTACCCACCGCCATCCTAATTTGGCGGTGAGTAAATCACTATGTGATGGTGGAAGGACTGCCACCCCTGGCCCGTTTGTGGTGATCCTTCTGCAATCATAATGAGCCTGTTTAATAGAAAAGACACAATACTTTGGGCAGGCTGAAATTCAGGGCACTACAATAAAGGTGGCAAGGAAATGGTTTTGGCAGATTATACACTTGTTTAACACAAACAAGCCTCCTTTAAAGTTATGAAGAAAATTTGAGAGATCTGAACTATGCCCTCCTATTTCCTGTAAAATTTCAAATTACGTGGAAACAAATATCCAATTTTTTCACTGAACCACAGGCTTCGGACTGGATGGACTAATTTACCATGACATAAGCAGTTCTTTCTTCTTGATATGTTGTAACCCTCATACCTCTTCAACACACTATTGGTACAGCCCGTTCAAGTACCACGCATCAGGTGTTGATCTAAAGCATTTTAGAGCTGGTGTCCACATCACTGCACTAAAATGCACTATTCATGCAATATAGTGCTCATGACCATTGCACGAGGTGTGCTCTGGGAGCTCTTCTGCACAGAATTAAGTGATTGTTGTGTTGGCCACTTGGACAGCACCAACAAAGGGTAATTACCACTTGGCCTACAGGGGGGGCATGCTAAATGAAACACTGGCGGCAGGGTGTGTGCGTTACTACAGGGACTCAACTCCGTTGCGTGAATGGAGGATGTTTGCGCGTACCTTACTTTTATTAAATGAAGGTCACATGACCTCAACGTTACGTGCGTGCCTGTTACGTCACAGGCACGATACAACAGTGATCACGCCAGTGTGCTCTGTGCTAACAGTGGGCTGTCTCACTTGTTTTAAATGCTTACTATGTCACTGACTATTCACACTGCAGTGCCTAATAAAGGAACTCTGGTGAACTGCAGGCAACTCAATTATTCAAGCTGAGCGTGTCTGTGCCATAAATAATTCCGAGTCTAGCAGCCTTTGTCTATTATTGTTTTTTGCCAAGGCGCCGGCCCTGCTGTTACCACTTAGGATCTGATTGACCAGAGTCAGACACTGACAGACAGCAGCTTTCTTTAACATGCCGTACCCGCCGTAGTTAGTGTGGTACAGTAGAGCTCATAGGCTGCACTGGCAACCGTCGGCATTGAGGAGATCATGGGTTGCTCTGAAGTGTGGCATGGAGTTTCAGTGTGCTGACGGGATGTTTTTATGATATTTATCCTGCAGTGGCTCCTTATGAGCAGCTACCAGCATTGGCAGACAGACCCTGATGCCCAGGAGGGTCTGTCCCAGTGGAATCTGAAATCAAAACACCTACACCTTGCACTTGTGAGTTGTTAGGGCAAGGGTCTTTGTCTCAATGCAGGCAGAATGCTTTCAAAGTCTACTGCTGAGCAGCCAGAGAGGATCATGGTAATTTTGTTACTCTCTAACTGGACATAACCAGAATATGTTGGATCTGCTTAGAGTAAAATAAGGAAGATCAAATAAGTCACTCAGTGAGTCCAATAGATAAAGATACTGAGGTGCACATGGTATGTGTCTGGTGTGTAGGTATCCAAGGCATTTTTGTGGCTCATGCAGGGACACACCCAAGAGAGAATCAAACACTTTTATTTTAGATGGGAAGGTCCAATTTTTAAAGGTAAACTTTATCTAGCTTTATCTTTTTCCACCACTTAACAATTCATCAATTCAAATGTAGACTACATTTACATTACTAACCAAGTCTTTTTAGGTCTCGTAGAGAGACCTAATGCCGCCCATCCACAAAGCTGACATTTTACAATCCGGATTTTGACGAGTGCATGTGCTCTCGTGCACGAGCTTGCCCGAGCCTTCTGCCTGCCTCCTGCCTTGAAGGCAATCTGCCTATCCGCCCCCCTGGCAGCCAAACGCTCTTCAAAGGGTTTGCTCCACGCCGCCGCCTGCACCACTCTCCATACTTCTCCTCCCACCTCTCACGGCCGTCCTTTCTGCCCGCCTCGCGCACCACATCAAAGCGTCCAGATCACAGCCTGTCCAGCCTGTGCCTTCTCTCCCTACCCTTAACCCTTCACCCTTCCCCCACCTCCTCTCGATATTGCTGCTTGTTTTAAACTTTTTAAGACTTGTGCCCTGCCTAAATGTAACTGTCACTTTGTACTCCTCTGTTAACAAGGAGTTAAGACTATTAAAAAAAGAGGAGTGCTGGCGTAACACAACCATTTAAATACATACATTTAAAAATATAAGCACTAGTACAGAATTTCCTGTTCGCCTAAGGGTAACTAAAGTATGTGAAGGAAAGGCTTTGCTGAAATCACAATCAAAAAGTGTAGGTGGAAATGCAGGCCCAAAACACAACTCCCAAACCCCATAAACGCAAATATACAGCAGCTCAGGACAGAGACCAGCGGAGGACACAACACCCTGTGAGCCAGTCTACACACAAAGTACACATTGAGGTCAGACACAGGCAGGGTTTAGCACCAATTAGCCATCAGCCATCAGCCCTTTAAATCCAAGCTCCTTCCAAGAGATTATGAGGCAGTATGCTCCCCGCCAGCTCCACGGTGCCACCCGGCCCCCACCTCGATGCCCACGAGCCCTGCAGCGTGGGGAATGCAGCTGGGAACCTTCAGACAGATTCCCTCTAAATGTGCACACTTGGCAGCTCGCGCGCCCCTCTTCTAGGATTCAGTGACAAATCGCTAGGGGGATAGAGAGATGATGGCTTTGTTATTTCTGAGACTAAGAGCATCATCATCACCGCAACGCATCGCAGCCCCCCTCCCCCGCCACACGCACACACGCCCATATGCCATGTTACATAATCCGCCAAATCCACTAACGCGGGACAGCGGACCCCAATGAAGAGATAAACGCCCCTAACAGTCCTACATCCTAAAATCCGCTCCTCTCCTCTCTGCTTTAAACTGGTCTGCTTACCGTCTCCCCCACCACTCGCCCCAGCCATGCCCTACAAACACCTGATTTCTCTTTAATTACATTTCCCACCTCCCCTTCCCAGTGTCATGCTAATCATCACGCAGTTGGCGCAGCTGCCCAGATTAAATTAGGACCGAAATAATCCTTCCTAATTATATTTTTCACTTGACGGCAGAAATTCCATCTTTGAGCATGAAGGGTGAGGGGGGAAGGGGAAAGAGCTGGGCCAAGAAAAGATTTGGTTGGTATCAAAACAAACAAAAAAACGTTTGCGGAAAATTACTGCCTAAATATTTGCTTTTTAAATTGAGTCCCATTCAGATCTTTCCTTCATCCTGCCATTTGCGTTCACTCCACACCAAGCCGCGGCGCACTTAACGTGATTAGCGTTATTAGGGGGGAAGTGTGGCAGGGCAAAGGGGAGGGCTCACCATGTCAATAACGTTTGAGCCTGCTCACGCGTCATATTGGACGCATTGATGGTGATGCTTTGTATAGTGGGCATATAGTAAAAGTCCACAGGGGACCCTCTGTGGCAGGCTTTTGAGTTACGGTGAATCCCTGGGCAGCCTGCAGAACGTCACAGTTTTTTATTTTTTTAATTTCAACATATTTTATTGATTTTTTTGTACATGCCCACCCCCACTCACCCTCACCCCCACTCAACCTCACCCCCTCACCCTCACACCTCCTCTCACACCCTCACACACCCTTACCCTCACACCCTCATCCCCCCTCACCCTCACACCCCCTCACCCGCACACACCCTCACCCTCACACACCCTCACACCCTCACCCTCACACCCCCTCACCCTCCCAACCCTCTCAACCTCACACACCATCACACCCTCGCCCTCACCTTCACACCCCCTCACACACCCTTACTCACCCTCACTCACCCTCATCAGCATAGCATAACAAAACATAGCATGGCATAACAAAAAAAGCATAGGATACACAACCTCACAACCCTCTCACCCTCTCACCCTCACCCTCGCTCTAAACAACTCACCCTCACTCACCCACCCACCCTCACCCACCCACCCTCACTCACTCACCCAACCTCACTCACCCACCCTCACTCACTCACCTACCCTCACCCACCCACCCTCACTCACCCTCACTCACCCTCACCAGCATAGCATAACAAAACATAGCATAGCATAGCATAACAAAACAAAGCATAGGATAGGAAAACATAGCATAGCATAACAAAGCATAGCATAACAAAACTCAACAAAACATACCATAGCATAACAAAACATAGCATAACAAAACAAAGCATAGCAAAACAAAACATAGAATAGTATAACAAAGCATAGCATAGCAAAACAAAACATAGCAAAACACAACAAACCATAGCATACATAACAAAACATAGCATAGCATAGCATAACAAAACACAACAAAGCATAGCATAACAAAACAAAGCTTAGCATAGCATAACAAAACATAGCATAACAAAACATAGCATAACAAAGCATAGCATATCAAAACATAGCATACCAAAACAAAGCATAGCATAACAAAATATCTCATAACAAAGCATAGCCTAGCAAAACACAACAAAACATAGCATAGCATAACAAAACATAACAAAACATAGCATGGCTTAACAAAACATAACAAAACATATAATAGCAAAGCAAAACACAGCATAGCATACCAAACACAGCAAAACATAGCATAGCATAACAAAACATAGCATAGCAAAACAAAGCATAGCATAATAAAACACAACAAAGCATAGCATAGCATAACAAAACATAGCATAACAAAGCATAGCAGAACAAAGCATAGCAGCGCAAAACATAGCATAGCATAACAAAACATAGCATAGCATAACAAAGCATAGCCGAGCAAAACACAACAAAACATAGCATAGCATAACAAAACACAATAAATCATAGCATAGCGTAACAAAACAAAGCATAGGATAGCAAAACTAAACATAGCATAGCATAACAAAACAAAGCTTCGGATAGCAAAACAAAACATAGCATAGCATTAGAAAACATAGCATAACATAACAAAACATAGCATAACAAAACACAACAAAACAGCATAGCTTAACAAAACAAAACATAGCATGGCTGAACAAAACATAACAAAACATAATAGCATAGCAAAACGCAGCATACCATACCAACACAACAAAACATAGCATAGCATAACAAAACATAGCATAGCAAAACAAAGCATAGCATAATAAAACACAACAAAACATAGCATACCAAAACAAAGCATAGCATAACAAAGCATAGCATAACAAAACATCTCATAACAAAGCATAGCCTAGCAAAACACAACAAAACATAGCATAGCATAACAAAACACAACAAAACATAGCATGGCTTAACAAAACATAACAAAACATATAATAGCAAAGCAAAACACAGCATAGCATACCAAACACAGCAAAACATAGCATAGCATAACAAAACATAGCATAGCAAAACAAAGCATAGCATAATAAAACACAACAAAGCATAGCATAGCATAACAAAACATAGCATAACAAAGCATAGCAGAACAAAGCATAGCAGCGCAAAACATAGCTTAGCATAACAAAACATAGCCTAGCATAACAAAGCATAGCCTAGCAAACCACAACAAAACATAGCATAGCATAACAAAACACAATAAATCATAGCATAGCGTAACAAAACAAAGCATAGGATAGCAAAACTAAACATAGCATAGCATAACAAAACAAAGCTTCGGATAGCAAAACAAAACATAGCATAGCATTAGAAAACATAGCATAACATAACAAAACATAGCATAACAAAACACAACAAAACAGCATAGCTTAACAAAACAAAACATAGCATGGCTGAACAAAACATAACAAAACATAATAGCATAGCAAAACACAGCATACCATACCAACACAACAAAACATAGCATAGCATAACAAAACATAGCATAGCAAAACAAAGCATAGCATAATAAAACACAACAAAACATAGCATAGCATAACAAAGCATAGCAGGGCAAAACTTAGCATATCATAACAAAGCATAGCATAGCATAACAAAACAAAGCATAGCATAACATAGCATAGCATAGCAAAACATCGCATAGCATAGCATAACAAAACATAGCATAGCATAACAAAACATAGCATAGCATAACAAAACAGCATAGCATAGCATAACAAAACAAAACATAGGATAGCAAAACAAAACATATCATAGCATACAGCATCACTCAGCACCACCACAGCATCACTCTGTGGCACCACAACATCACTGAGCTCCACCACAGCATAAATCTGTGGAACCATTGAACAACAACTGTTCAAATATGTTATCTCAATGTTTCAAGCTTTATTACAAATGTAACAAAAATATGTTAATATTTGACATATGTTCTTGGATTTTCGTCACAATAAAAGACACTGAACATAATCTTCACAAATGTTATTTACAAAAGTTTAGGCTATTGCCATTATAAATTACAATAATTTTTATTTAAGTATTAATTATTTTAAAAAAAACATTGTTATTTGTAATATCAATACATGTAAGTCACGTAAATACAACACATATTGCATTACAAATGCTATAGGTGTCACATTTGCGAAAGTTATAACTATTGGCACGGTAAATGACAAAGCTATTAATTTCGCTATTTTCAAAAACAAAACCTAAATAAAAAATTTGTCATTTACAATACCAATAGCTCAAACTTTCCTAATACGAGACCTATGGCATTGCAAATACTTGTTTGCCTTGTTACAGCCTGCAGCAACATAGACATTGGAGACAGACATGTCTTTTTCAACTTTTTTTGTAGACTGAGACACCAAACAATGTCCAGGGAAGGTAAAACATTTTCAAGCTAAAATGACTCTAGCTTTATCCCTACCACCCCCAATTAACAAGTCATCAATTCAAATGGAGGCTATATTTAAAAAACTCACTGAGTCCATTTTGCCTTGTTACAGCCCGAAGAAAATGGGGAATCGGACAAAGGCATGTATTTTCTTAATTTATTTTGTAGAAAATGTGTAGGGTTACTTTTTTCACACAGACTGAATGGTATTTATATCATAATTGAAATTAATGATTTTTTTGCAAATTACGGCTCCAGCTCGGTGTAAATCTTACTATTCCTAAGTCCTGCACCCTACAGCATAAGTCGTGGTAACGACTTGCATTGTAAAAGATGAGTTGTAATGTACCGCAAACATTTTGATCGCGTTGTAACATCATACATCCGTAATTGGTCGGTTAAACTCTTCGAACCCGAGTTGTTCAGAAAGCATTGCCAAACTGCAAAATTTCGCAGGACTGGTTTTCGGACGACATCGTAATCGCCCCCTAAGTCTCATAGCAGAACAGAAAAAAGGAAAAAGCATTCTAAAATTATTATGTCGTTTTTTACTTTTAGGTAACTCCATACAAAATAGTCACACATCAAAATGTAAAAATGATGAGATGAGATGTTCATGATTTGCTCTCAGAAAGGAGTCGCTATCTTGCTTTACCTGCTCTACAGGTTCATCCTGCAGAAAGGTCCAGAGGTCCAATTCCCAGAGTTTGACCTGGAGCTGGTGAACCCTCACCAAACCCGGTGAAAGACTGGACCTGCTCCAACCGCAAGAGTCAAGCCCCTCAAAGGCAAGCTGGCCTGGATCCCTGGCTCATCCTGCTGGAGAGCTATGGAGGTCTGACTTTTATAGTTTGACCAGGGGCTCGTCGAAAGGCAAGCTGGCTAACCCTCAATGAATATGTATGGTGGAGAGCATCAGGGACCCCTGCAGTAAAAGCTCCAGAAAAGTTTCTAGTCAGAGGGTAAAATCCTTGATGACGTGAGGGGTAGCCGCAAAGGACTCAATCACAGTTGGCGTGGGACTTTAACTTTGTCCTGGTCCAACCAGATGTCCAAATAGACACCATAGGTTTCTGTGCTATGCAGTACCAAATATTTAAAAATTCATATCTTCAGTTCCCTACGTTGGGTTTGTTTTGTTGTGGTGGAATTTATAAGATAACAATATTTCCTATTTTTATAAATTGATGTTGTATTTTTATTGTGTTTTCTGTCTTAACTATCTACTGAATTGCTGTTTTTAAATGCAGTATATATCTGTCTCTGAAGGAAATCCTGCCTGCTCGCAGCCAAGCCACCATGGGGTGAGCATGGGAATAGTTTTCTGAGACCTATTCTGAGCCCTAGACTGTGTTAGGAGCCTTATTGTCAGTGGTACATAAACATGTAGGAAACATAGATATTTAAGGTTGCCTCGGAGTTGGCATGGTACCTGTTATTAAGGTATAGTTTTCCTGCAAATATATAACGCAGAACAATTTAATGTTCCTGTGCAGGAAGAGACTTCTAGACCCAAACTAGGTCGAGTGAGACATTTTTGGTGCAATGATTCCATATGTTGTGGTGATTTTAAATAACATAAACATTAGACAGTTGTCTGCAATAGTGGATACATTATCCACTTTTTACTGAGCTACCTATAACACATGCCCCTGCATGCACAGCTTAAAACCTTAAATATTAATTAAATGACATAACTGATGGCATCACTGATTACACCATACAATCATGTTGAAACTGTCCTCTAGAGTTTATGGCCTTGAAATATTTTAACCCACTACAAGTGTGGAACATTTTCTATTCAATTCAATTTGACCTTATTCGGTTAAAGGAATAATAACCATAAAAGTACATTAAAAACAGTTCATAATAATACAGTGTCAAAATCAATACATAGTACAAACAAAAAGAAGAATTCAAATAAAACATGAATTAAATTGAAGTACAAATTGATTTACGTAATCTAAAAACATTGCTAAAACATTCCGAGATGCAGGCAACATTAAAAATAACATCTAATTTCTGAAGTTCCAGGAAGGCAACCCTACAACATCTCACACCCATTTCCTTTAAAATTGGAACAATCAATCTTTTCCTGGGTAAAGTATAGTATTTACAGAAAAATATGATATGGATATCAGACTGTTCCGATTGGTCATCACATGGGCATTTAATGAGATTACAGGACCAACAATTCATTGCGGGGAAGCTTAGGGCCCTAAAGAGGATGCCTAACCTGAATCGGGTCAAAATGAACCGTGAAAATTCTGTCAAAGAAAGGGTTAAGTATGGTTGGATTTTCCCTTGAGTTGATACAGGTAGATGGGCTAAGACAGTTTTCTTCTCATGTTCCACTCTCATTCTACTTTCTTCCAGGTGTTTCATACATTTTGTTTTTAGTGCCTTTCTCGTGATGTTACACATGGACAAGTGATTGTCATAATAGCCCATACAGCCAACATCTCCAAGGAAGTCCCTAATGTATGTAAACCACCTTATCCTCCCAACATAATCCAAACTTAGTCCATCAGTTAGGATAGCACGGTTCAGTACACATCCATCACTAGTCCAGGCCCTATGCCACAGCAGTATTGGTTGAATTTTAATTATGTCTTCAATATAACATTGGCCCAGTTCCGTATGGCAGATGTAACTGCAGGCACTCTCAGGTACAGCTAAGATGTGTCTCAGGAATTTGTTTTCGGCCACTTGTATAGATTTGACATTTTCATACCCCCACAGTCCCGCACCATAGACCACAATAGAAACACAGGTGGCATTGTACATTTTCAAAAGTTCTACAGTGGGTTTTTTCCCCATCTTTTTTGCGAAATTTTTAAGGGCAGTAATAGATTTGCAGAACAGGGCTTTCCTTACTTTTATCGCTTCTATCCAGTTCCCTGCTTCGTGAAATAGAATACCAAGGTAAGAAAAGGTGGCAGTATAGTGTATAGGGCTTGCATTAATAAACATCCGCCTCCTTCTTCTGCTAGCACCAGGGCCAAAATTCATGGAAAATGTTTTGGAGCAGTTGATTTTCAAATCCACATTAATCATGAATGCATTAAAAGATGTTACAAGACATTGCAGAGCCACCGGGGTGCGAGCCATTAGGACCGCATCGTCTGCGTATAGTAGCGCAGGAATTGGTCTTTTAGCTACCCTAGGCATATCACAAGTTGTTCCACTAGGGCGTTCTCTATTCCATTTATATATATCAGGAATAGGAAAGGTGCTAAAACGCAACCCTGGCGTACCCCACGCCCAATATCAAAAGATCTAGTGCATTCACCTTTTTTACCATAATGCACTGTTGCGATGGCACCCGAATACAAGTCCTTAAGAAAGGCGATTATATTTCCTTCTACACCAAGAGATTCCATAATGTCCCATAATTTGCAGTGTGAGACACAGTCAAACGCTGACGTCAAGTCAACGAAAGAGAAATAAATGGGTTCACGTCGTGCCTTGGTATATTTCTGCTGGAGGATAAATAAGTTTAGGCCCTGATCTACTGTCCCCTGCCCATTTTGAGACCCATATTGAAGGTCACTGATTATAGAGTTGTCTTCCGACCATTTTTGTAGCCTACCTAGTATTACTCTTCCTAATATCTTTACAGTGCTGTCCAATAGGGAGATGGGGCGATAGCAGATAGGGTTTTGCCTGTCCCCTTTTTTAAAAATTGGAACAATAACAGACATAAACCATGATGGGAGTAGGCTCGTCTTTAGGGATGCATTAAATAGTTGCACTAAGATTGGGCCCCATAAGTCGATAATATTTTTAAACAGGTCTGGAGGTATGCCATCTGGACCTGGGACTTTACCGCCCCGTGTTGCTTTGAGGCTCTCAGTTATTTCTTTTAGGGTAAATTTTAGTTCCAAGCCATTCACTCTCATTTCCCCCTGATTAAGCATTGGTAATTGCAACAGAGGAATCTGCTCGTCAGTTGAGGTACTATACAGGCTAGAATAGTGGCCCACCCAAGAGTCCTCGGTAATGGCAATTTCAATACGTGCTTTTCCTGAATCAAAGAAGGGGGCATTTACTGCTTTCCAAAAAGCACAAACATCCTTGCTCAATGAGGCCTCACAGAGCTTCTCCCAGGCTTCAGTTTTAATTGCCAACTTCCTTCTTTTCAATGCATTCTGGTAAGATTTCCGCGCCTCCCTAACCCTTAAGGGATTATGGGGGACAGCATGTAGAGCTCTCTTGAGCTCAGAATGGGCCTTTGTACACGTGGGATCAAACCATTTTCCCGTCTTTTCCCTTACTTGATTTAGAAGCCACCCAAAGGTTACCCTTAATTTGAGAAGCAATAACCTCAAACTGTTTAAGAATCTCCTGACTAGTCGCACTTTCATCCAGAATGGTCAAGAAGCTAGGCAAACATTCGGTTACCAGGTTACGTAGAAAATCACTTGGAACTACCCTGTCCCACTTTAAAGCGTAGCCATTTTGTTTTGCCATACTAATATCAGAGATGTTCTGCACAGATCTCCCCTCTATAGCCACTGCCTGAAAGGGATTTATGATCTCCATGATTATCGGGTAGTGATCGCTAAGTGGGGTATCGAGAGTCCAACACCTTTTAACCGTATGTCTGTGCCTGCCAGAAGTTAGTATGAAATCTACTATAGACAAAACACCCCTGCCATTAAACGTAGGGGCAAAGGGGAGCTCCATTTGACCAATTTCATTCGCGTAACCTAGATCTTCAGAGTGAAGAATCTCATTTAATAGGTCTCCACAGATGGAATGTTTAAAGTGTGTTAAGTCAGTATTTGGGTCCAACATGAGCCCACATACTCCATTCTGGCTTTTCTGGCATATGGTACAGTTAAAATCACCCCCACAAACAACCCAAACGTCCCTAACATTTTTATCTGTTTCTTTACCTAGATCGTTACCTAGCATCTTAAGGGTCGGTTCCAGGTCAGCAGGAGGGATATTGTTAAAAAAGTTTATAATTAAAAGACACAATTCCTTACTTGCATCAATCCGCACTAGCTGATAATACGGGTTGTGGGAAAATAAGTGGATCTTCTTGCAGTTTAGGGAGTTAGATATAAACGTCGTCAGACCCCATTTAGCCCTACCGTGGTGAACCTCTACTGCAGGTGTAAACAAGGTTTTATAGCCTGGAAGATGGAGGGGTTCTAAGGTCCAGGTTTCCTGTAGACAAAGAATTTTCATTTCTTCTATTGTTTTTAGCCAGATGAGATTCGATAATCTGGACCTAAGCCCTTCCACATTCCAGAACATTATGCTAACAGTTTCCCTATTTAGTGAATTAACTGCTAAGCATTGGCCCATATCTGCAACTGAATTATAAATGATGGTTCCTATTCCCTGGGAGGATGGGTACACCGGAGCAACAATAGGGGGGGTTACAGGAATGGGAATAAGGGGAGAACTGCTGCGAGATGTTACACCAAGACCATTGCCAGAAGTGACTGGGTTGGAATCTAGGGCTGAGGGCAGTCAATCAACCCCGTCCAGTCCATTAAGACAATCAATTCAGTTGTAATCATAGAAAGGTGTCTCCGGAGGTTGGTAAACCGATCGCGCAGCATACCCTCGATATCTAGCCCTCCGTTCAACCCTCGTCCAATTGCCTTGGAGTAAATCGTGGTGCATATGGGTAGGGGGGAAGAAAAAGGACACTGGCAAAGTCTGTATGTTAGAGTCAGGAGATCTATTTGACCCAGCACATATATGTGAAACAGTCCTAGGATCCCGAAAACTCACCATGATACAGTCCCCAATTATTGATTTTCTAGTTTTCCCCAGCCAGGGCACCCTTCTCACCATGATAATTTCGTTGTTAAGATGGGCCGGGAGGGGTCTGTTCCAGTTCAACCATTTGATAATTTTTCTTTTAAGTGAGTGGAAGTTCTCACCTTCGCCCACTTCAAGAGGAGGAGCACCCGCCATAACTACTGTAAAGCTATTAGCCTCAGGCGGCAAGTCGGGTCTCCGTGGTCTAGGGGCAGGCTTCTCAGGGAGTGGGGGAGCAATACTATCATTAGGTATATCCCCATCAGAAGTAGTCACAGGGGGAACTGGGCCTACTGGTTGTAAAGATGGAATATTGGGTTTGCTAAGTGGTGTTGGAGCTAAGTTGGCCATGAGAGGTTGCGGAAGGGGGGCAGCAGTAATAACCAAGGGAGGTCCCGCATTAACTGAAAGGTTTTGGGTGTTGGGGGGACAATTAGGAAGGGGATTAGGCTCAAGGGGTCTGCCCTGTTTAATAGCCGAGGTTTTCAGGCTACTTATAGTTGCCTCCAAGATAGTGAGTCTGATCTCCACTTTCTTCAAGCTCTCACTGATGGGCAGAAGCAATGATCTAAGTAAAAATTCTATGTTCCCTATAGAGGTAACGGGGGGTGATGTATTAGGTGGATTATCCCCAGGGACGTTAACAGGATCAGTGGTATTAATACCCTTAACAGGAGAAGCTTTATGCACCTCCAATATTATCCTATCAGAAATGGAAGGGAGTTTAGGGGCTTTTCCGAATTCGGAATGGGGGATTTTCATTTTGTCCTGCCCTCCCCTCAACTTCCTTCTGCGCTTGTTTGGTGGTGGGCCATGCATCTCTGCCACAACTATTTGCTTTGGTTTTGTTTTCCTTATTTTAACTACAGAGGGGTTTTGAGTGACTAAGTCGACAGCCATACTGCTGGGACTGGGGTGGGGGGGGGTGACGCCAGAAGTCTGCTCAGTAGATAAGCAGAGGTTAGGAATACCATCCCGCAGTAGAAGAGGGACGCCTTCCTGGGATAATAAATCCTGGCTAATGTTAAAAGAGCCTCCCTCTTGGGAGATAGGATAAGGAATGATATCGCCAAGAGGCCTACTTTTCATATTCTCAATAGAGCAGCGGCGCTCCGCCCTACGCTCCGCCAGGGAGGTTTCCTTATCCCCATCACCCTGTGCCCATGAAAAATATTTATCCAGAGTCCCATTTCTAGCTCCCCCCGCCTTCGCTGATGTTCCCTCCATAGCCGGTGATGGCATGTCCAATACCTATATCAGGGTCCACAAAAAACCAAAGGAGTGCAGGCGAAAGAGAGTAGGCCCAGCCCGGCCTACTCCGGCCTACTCCGGCCTACGAGGGCCCGCCCTTTGCCCTGGCTTAGCCCGGCGCTCCCGCGCGCTCCAGCGCAGCGGTAGGTTGCCTTGGTTAAATAAAGAGTCTAGCGTCCTGTAGGCGGGGCTGAGATGCAGCGCGGACCAGGTGTGCTGTGCAGGCAGGGACTCCTGGAAGAGCGAGTCCCTGCTACAGCCCCGGTCACTCCAACCGCCTGAAGGTCCAAAAGTGCCCCCGCCGGATAATTCACGGCGAGGCTGCGAGCTTTCAAGTCACCACGAGCTCCCAACAGCCGCTGTGCAGCCCCAGAGTGAGACGGGGTACCCGCGAAGCGGGTGCTGCTAGTTGTGGAGCAGATTTCCTCTCTGGGTCTGGGGCAGTAGGAGTATGCAAGTATGGCTGTTAAAGGTGCAAGAGTCCCACCGCAGAGCTGGGGGGAAAGAGTTTTAGCAGGAGAGCATCCTGTGGGCGGGGCTGAGAGGCAGCACGGACCAGGTGTGCTGTGCAGGCAGGGACTCCTGGGAGAGCGAGTCCCTGCTACAGCCCCGGTCACTCCAACCGCCTGAAGGTCCAAAAGTGCCCCCGCAGGATAATTCACGGCGAAGTCTGTCTTAAGAAAAACTTAAGACAAAATCCTACCAAAAGTAGTTAATTCATTCTGTGAATGCCAAAAGTAGTAAATGCATTCTGTGAATACCAAAATAGTAGTAAGTTTAGGATTGAGTCTTAAGTTTATTTTGTGAATTCGGCCCTAAGACTTTAACATTGAAGGTTAAACAGTGGAAACCAAAGGCTTAAGGCCTTTGGTCAACCTAAGTTAGGGGCCGATTAGGATGGTGGTGAATCCGCATCCTCCGGGCTGGCGGAAGCCACCGCCTGCCTGGAGGATGCGGATTCACTGCCTTGGTTTGTGAAAACACCACCCGCCACATTACGATAGCGGTGGGATCAGCGACGGACGGCAAGTCCATCCGCCGCTGATCCGCAGGGGTTGTACGCCGATATGGTGGCGGTGTCTGCAAGACACTGCCAGCCATATCACGATGCAGGCGGAAACATGCTTTTCCACAGCGGCTTTTCCGCCGTGGAAAAGCATGTGGTCTTTTGGTTTTAGGGGCCTGTTGCGAGCCCCCAGGGTGTTGGGGGGTGCACATGGGGGGCAGCACCCGCCGCTATGTAAAATATACGGGGTGTGACTGCCAGGGTGGCGGTCACATCCTAATTGCAACGGAGAGACCGCCACTGCCCCTGTGGTGGGTACATCCACCTCGGGGTGGCGGACGGACGCAGGTCCGTCCGCCATTCTAATCGGCACCATAGTGCAACAATTTACTCTTCACATTGAATAGTTGTTTATGTGCACAACATTTAAGCAACTAGGGCAAATAAGTCATGGTTAAATGCGCAATTTTCAAATAAATGCTGTATAACTTGAAACATAACTGTAAATATATATGAAAATTACATTTCTTCTTTGCTAAACTAAACATTAAGTGCACACATTTACAAATCTATTACAAGTAATACATTTAAGTACTTCACTTCTGATTAATAAAATTATGCACACAATGTATATGGTGATAAATGAACATATATTCTGTGTGTCTGTGACATGTAAAGGAGAAGCTACAATTATGCTGCTCAAATCCACCCTCTGATGGTGAATCAAGCCATTGCAATCACGATATAAGTCTTTATCAGATGAACCGGTTAAAACCTTGCAGTCTTCGTCATTTTTTATCTAGACTCCTACAGACATTTTATGTCATTACAGTATTTACTGTGGCTCTTCTGCATTGTGTTGGGGCATCCTCAGCACAGCAGAAGGAGCTATGTCCAGCTATTCCTAGTCATGGGTGCAGGACTGAGCTCTGCATACTCTCTGTGCAACAGGACTAGAACATAGCATTTCACAACACACAGCTGTCTAGTTATTTACTAGAGTACAAGCCACTTATCAGAAAACAACAGGGTGTGCGACAATATATGTGTATTTCATCTGTAACATTTATACTCAAAGGCTTCGTGGCACTGTAGAAAAAGAGTACATTACGAAAGTGAGCTAGGGAAATAGACAAACAAGCAGTTGGTGCAGTGCGGAAGGAATCCTATTGCTGAAGAGGCAAAGCAAATCGGATGTTGAAATAGCTAAGTTTTGGCAAGTGCGCCACTGAGGCGACCACCACTGTGTAATCAATCAATCAAAGCATTTGTAAGCGCACTACTCGCCTGAAGGGGTCTCAAGGCGCTGGGGGGGGGGACGCTGATACTGCTTGAATAGCCAGGTCTTGAGCAGTCTTCTGAGGTTAGTAGGTCCTGGGTCTGCCGTAGGAGGATGGGGAAGGTGTTCCAGGTCTTGGCGGCGGGGTGGGAGTATGATCTGCTGCCGGAGGTCACTCTCCGGATGCGGCGGATGGCAATGAGGGAGAGGTCAGAAGAGCAGAGCTGGCGGTTAGGGGTGTAGAAGGTGAGTCGTCTTTTGAGGTATGCTGGTCCAGTGTCATGGAGTGCTTTGTGTGCATGGGTGAGGAGCTTGAAGGTGATCCTCTTGTTGACGGGAGCCAGTGCAGGTCTCTCAGGTGGGTTGTGATGTGGCTGTGGCAAGGGATGTCTAGGACCAGGCTTGTAGAGGCATTCTGAATGCGTTGTACTCATTTCAGGAGTTTAGCCGAGGCTCCCGCGTGGAGGGCGTTTCCGTAGTCCAACCTGCTGCTGACGAGAACCTCATTGACCGTTGTTGTTTAGGTGGGAATCCACCTGTGGATCTTGTGGAGCATGCAGAGGGTGTTGAAGCAGGAGGACGAGATGGCGTTGACCTGCTTTGTCATGGAGAGAGTAGAGTTGAGGATGAAACCCAGGTTGAGTACGTGGTTGGTGGTGTTGGTGCTGTTCCCAGTGTGGTCGGCCACCAGGAGTCGGTCCAGGCCGATTGGATGGAGTTGAGGATGAGAACTTCTGTCTTGTCCAAGTTTAGCTTTAGGTGGCTGTTCTTCATCCACTTGGCGATGACTTTCATTCCTTTCTCGAGGTTAGTTTTGGTGGTGAGGGGGGTCCTTGGTGAGGGATAGCATCAGCTGGGAGTCACAGGCGGAGGAGATGATGTTGAGATCATGTTGTAGGGTGACGTGGGCGAGCTGTGCCATGTAGATGTTGAACAATGTTGGTCTGAGGGATGAGCCCTGGGGAACACCCCAGATGATCTCAGTGGCTTCATAGCGGAAGGGGGGAGGTGGATGCTCTGGGTTCTGCCGGAGAGGAAGTCCAGTGCAGAGCATTGTCTTAGATCCCTGCGTCATGGAGGCGTGTGTGTAGGGCGCGGTGGCAGACAGTGTCGAAGGTGGCTGACAGGTCCAGGAGGATGAGGGTAGCGGTTTCGCCATTGTCCAGCAAGGCCCTAATGTCATCAGTGGCAGCGATGAGGGCAGTTTTGGTGCTGTGGTTGCAGCGGAACCCGGACTGGGACGGGTGCAGGAGGCTGTTCTCCTCGAGGTAGCGGGTCAGTTTTCTGTTGACGGTCTTCTCAATGATCTTCGCAGAGAATGGGAGCAGGGAGATGGGCTGGAAGTTCTTGAGGTCCTTAGGGTCAACCTTGAGTTTTTTCAGTAAGGCGTTGATATCGGCGTGCTTCCAGCTCTCCGGGAAGGTTGCTGTCTCAAAGGAGATTTGATGGCTTTCCGGAGATGGGGTGCGATGGTGGTACTGGCTTTATTGAAGATGTGATGTGGGCATGGGTCTTAGGGAGATCCGGAGTGGGTGGTATAAATCTGTGACATGCCAACATCCCATTTAATATGTATGAGGATGACACACAGATCTACATTAAAGTCTTGTGGCTTGAGGAGATAAAGTCAATGAATGAAGCTCTAAATATGGCTATGCTTAAACTGAACATGCAAAAGAACAGAATTCCTACTAATTTCCCCCCTCAAAATCTCATCGGAAATAAAGGAATGGACCAAACTGATCTCCATGCTTAACTGCACCCTGATCTTAGTGGACTCAGCCAAATCCCTAGGAATCACTCTAGAAAGGAATCTGAACATGTAATCAATCAATCATTCAATCAAAGACATTTGTAGAGCGCACTACTTACCCGGAGGGTCTCAAGGCACTTGGGGGGGGGGGGGGCTGCTACTGCTCGAACAGCCAGGTCTTGAGCTTCTTCCTGAAGGAGAGGTGGTCTTGGGTCAGGCGCAGATCGGTCGGGAGGGAGTTCCAGGTCTTTTTACGGCCAGGTAGGAGAAGGACCTTCCTCCTGTTGTCGCTCTTCGGATGCGGGGGATGGCGGCGAGGGCGTGGTTGGTCGATCGGAGGTGGCGTTTGGGAGCGTAGAAGTTGAGGCGGTTGTTGAGGTAGCTCGGGCCTTGGTCGTGTAGGGCTTTGTGTGCGTGGGTGAGGAGACGGAAGGTGATTCTCTTGTTGACGGGGAGCCAGTGCAGGTCTCTCAGATGTCCGGAGATGTGGCTGCGTCGGGGGATAAGTCTGGCTGAGGCGTTCTGGATCCGCTGGAGTCTCTTCTGGAGCTTGGCGGTGGTTCCGGCGTAGAGGGCGTTGCCGTAGTCCAGACGGCTGGTGAGGAGGGCCTGGGTGACCGTCTTCCTGGTCTCGGTGGGGATCCACCGGAAGATCTTCCGTAGCATGCGCAGGATGTTAAAACAGGACGCGGAGACGGCGTTGACTTGTCTGGTCATGGAGAGGGAGGAGTCCAGGATGAAGCCCAGGTTGCGTGCGTGGTCTGTCGGTTTGGGTGCGGTGCCCAGGGCCGGGGGCCACCAGGAGTCGTCCCAGGCGCAGGGCGAGGAGCCCAGGATGAGGACTTCCGTCTTGTCTGAGTTCAGTTTCAGGCGGCTGGTCGTCATCCACTCGGCTACGTTTTTCATCCCTTCGTGAAGGTTGGCTCTGGCGGCGGCGGGGTCGTTGGTCAGGGAGAGGATCAGCTGGGTGTCGTTAGCGTAGGAGATGATGTTGAGGTTGTGTTGGCGTGCGATGGCCGCGAGGGGGCTCATGTAGACGTTGAAGAGGGTGGGGCTCAGCGAGGATCCTAGAGGGACGCCGCAGTGACTTCGGTGGCCTCTGACTTGTAGGTGGTAGACGGACTCTCTGTGTTCTTCCGTCGAGGAAGGAGATGATCCATTCCAGTGCCTTCTCCTGGATTCCGACATTGCTGAGGCGCTGCACTAGGGTGCGGTGGCAGACAGTGTCGAATGCCGCGGAGAGGTCTAGGAGGATGAGGGCCGCTGTTTCTCCGTTGTCCATCAGGGCTCGGATGTCATTGGTGGCAGCGATGAGGGCAGTTTCGGTGCTGTGGTTGGCTCGGAAGCCAGACTGTGAGGGGTCGAGGGATCCATTCGTCTCGAGGAAGGCGGTCAGCTGTTTGTTGACGGTATTCTCGATGACTTTGGCTGGAAACGGGAGGAGCGAGATGGGGCGGTAATTCTTGAGTTCGGTGGGGTCCGCTGTAGGTTTCTTGAGTAGGGCGCTGAGTTCGGCGTGTTTCCAGCTCTCCGGGAAGGTGGCGGTGTCGAAGGATGTGTTGATGATGTCCCGCAGGTAGGGTGCAATGACAGCGTCGGCTTTGTTGAAGATGTGGTGAGGGCAGGGGTCGGTTGGAGATCCGGAGTGGATGGAGTTCATGATGCGGACGGTGTCTTCGGTGCTGATCGGAGTCCAGGCACGGAGGGTGGTGGTGGGGGGCGATGGTTCAGTCGTGGCGTGCGTCGGTTGAGTGCTGAAGCTGTTGTGTATGTCCGCGATCTTGTTGTGGAAGTAGGAGGCGAGGGAGTTGCAGAGGTCTTGCGATGGGGTGATGTTGTTGTTTCCTGCGTTGGGGTTGGAGAGCTCTTTCACGATGTTGAAGAGTTCCTTGCAGTTGTGTGTGTTGTTGTCCAGCCGGTCCTTGAATGCAGTTTTCTTGGTGGCGCGGATCAGTTGGTGGTGCTTCCGGGTGGCAAGCTTGAGGGTGGTCATGTTGTCCGGTGTTGGTTCCCTTCTCCAGGCTTTCTCGAGGGCTCGGCAGTTCTTCTTGGAGCTCTTGAGTTCGTCGGTGAACCATGGGGCCTTCTTGCTGCCGGGTCTGCTGGGTGGGGTCCTCAGTGGGGCGAGTTCGTCCCCGCAGTTGCTGATCCACTTCGTGAGGTTGTCAGCGGCCTGGCTGGGGTTCGCTGAGCTGGCGGGAGGGTGCTGGCTCAGGGAAGCGGCGAGCTGGTCGGCTGTGATCTTGTACCAGCTTCTTCGAGCAACCTGTTGCTGGTGGTGGTGGATCGTCGTTCTTTTGAATGTGAAGTGGACGCAGCTGTGGTCCGTCCAGTGGAGTCCGGTGGCGTGGCTGAAGGCGAAGTCTTTGCTGGATGAGAAGACGGCGTCGAGTGTGTGTCTGGCGAGGTGGGTGGGGGTGGACACCAGCTGCTTGAGACCGAGGTTGGCGAGGTTGTCGAGCAGGGTGATGGTGTTGCGGTCGTTGTTGTTCTCGAGGTGGAAGTTGATGTCTCCCAGGAGGATGTAGTCAGCGGAGGGGAGGGCATGCGGGCTGATGAAGTCGGCGATGTCCTCGCTGAATTGAGTGCGTGGTCCCGGGGGTCGGTAGATCAGGGTGCCTCTGAGGGTGGTTTTGGGGTCCGTGTGGATCTGGAAGTGCAGGTGTTCGGCGATTGTCAGGGTGTCGTTGGTGTTGGTCGTGATGCGGATGGTGTCCCTGTAGATGATGGCGATGCCTCCTCCTGTGTTGTTGATGCGGTCCCTTCGGGTGATCTTGTAGCCCTCCGGGATGGCGATGGCGATGTCGGGCGCTGAGGAGTCGTTCATCCAGGTTTCAGTGAGGAAGGCGACGTCAGGGGCTGTGGTGTCGAGGAGGTTCCAGAGTTCGAAGGCGTGTCTGTGGACGGAGCGGGTGTTGAGGAGGATGCACTTCAGGTGGTTGCTGCTGGTGTTCGGCTTGGCGGGTGTTGGTTCGGGACAGGTCCGGATGCAGGTGAACTTGCAGGAGTGGCAGCTGAAGGGTCCGTGGGTTCGTCTCGGGGTGGCTCGGTAGATTCCCGGGATTCGGCCGGTGTTGAGTGCGTTGAGGGTGAAGGCGTCGTAGGTCCGGCGGGTGGGCTGGTGTCTGCGGGGGCCAGGGGTCCTGGCACTGGGCGCGGTCCAGGCGCGGACGGGCGCAGACGGGCTTACCTTTGGCGCACCTTCGGCGCTAAATCGGTGCTCCCGCTGCGCGCGTCCGCTGCGCGGTCGCTCTGGGGGCGTCATAAGAAGGGAGCCGTGAGGGAGGGTCAGCTGGGGGCGGGAGCGTCACATCAACGGATACAATACAGATGTTCAACACAATCTGGCCTGCCCAAGATGTCAACAGCTCCGCTAAAAACCTGTCTCAATGCAGCTGCAAACCTCATTGCTGGATCCAGAAAATGTGATCACATCTCTCTGCACTCAAAAACTCTGAACTGGCATCTGAACAAAGCCGGAGTACAACTCAAACTGGTCTGCATCACTCATACGGAGCTTCACTCAAAAACACCGGCATATCTAGCTCAGAATGAGATGATATCCGGAGGAGGTTGGAACTCCCTGAGCACAAAAGATCTTGTGCTAAAACCTCCATTTTTTTCAAAAGAAGAAAACTTACAACAGAGCTTTCTCAGGTGCCACACCCAGAATCTGGAACTCACTAGCGCCAAACATTAGAAGAATACCGTTCCATTCCAAATTCAAGAAGGAGGATAAGACCTTCCTAATTGGTAAATTCCTTATTTAACTCTCCACAATCATTTGCCTTGCGTCTGTCCATTGACACTTAATCCTTGCCCAATGGTTTATAACTTAGAAGGGCCCTCTCTGACTTCTGGAACAAAGCTCTCTGAAGAACAACACAATCTTTTACGGGGTTCTCTGCTTGGTAGGCCTCTAAGGCGAGCACTCATCTAAACTTTGAACGCTGAGGCCTGCAATGTTTAAATAGGAAATTTGTATCTTGACATCATTGATCAGTCTCAGATACTATTGTAAGCACAGATATATTTTATTGCCACTGTTTGTGTATCTTGTCTTATATTGTTCTTCATTTGTATGTTTTTTATGCTTGCTACTGTAGCAATCCGGATCGTTATATCTCTGTTAAGCGCTCTGACACCCTTTTAGGTCACGTTTGTGCTATATAAAACACTAAAAAAATAAATGTGGGTTTGAAGGAATGAGGGTGGGGACGTTTGATTGGGTATTACTGGTGAAGTGTAGCACTTTTAGGTTCTCATGCTTACATGTGTTAATGAATTTGACAAACAAATGATACATAACAATAGTAATAAAATATATAAATCAATAAAAGTTGGATTAGTATATGCGATCTGTGGCTTAATATTATTCCATTTAATACAATGTATATAGACTTATGAGCAATCTTGGAAGTGTTAAGGGGAAGGCAGAATCTTTATCGTTTGTGAAGGGGGACAAGATGCAATAATCTGCACATTCAACTGATCAACATTGTGATGTAAACCTATAGTTGCAGGTGACTTGACTCCTAGATAAGCTTCTCCAGAAAATCAACCATGGCAGAGTCAGGTGGTTCTAGTGGTGCAGTGTAATATCCTCAAAGTGCCTCAATGAAAGCTGTACTATTTGCTTGAAATTGTGGGTAAGCCCTATCAACTGTTGGACATTTTAATAGGCTGGGAAGCTACAGTTTCAGCTTTTGTATGCCATGCCAAAATCGTCCCACTGCATTCGCCTTCTTCATAGAGCTGTTGGCTGACTACAATAGCACTAGCCAGCTTCTTTGCATGCCCAAAGAGATTAGAATCCTCGTTAGTCATATCCCATTAGGAACATTGTTCTTGATTAGGGAAGTTATTTAAAGCAGCTTCTGCCAGTGTCAATATGTCTCGTATGGAATATAAATCTTGGACCCGTTTTAAAAAAAATGTTATGCATCCAGTGATTTTCTTTAGCCATGTAAAGTGGCCATTTAGGCTTCCCAGACAGACTCCAAAGGAGCAGAGCCTAGATTTAACTCAACGTGTCTTCCATTTTTGCCTTATTAGCAGCACAAAATTCCTCCTCCAACAGTAAAGACTGACCAAACATCCACCTTGGTGCTGCTATTTTTGATTGCTAAAAAAAATCAAAGGAGAGGGCATTATAGTATGCAAAGCAATTAAGAAAAAAGTTACAGTGGCCATCTAGTCCTAATGGTGAAGTTAAAGTAATTCTCTTATTTAGAAAAATAGGTAGATTGTTGTGCTTTTGGATTAGTAGTTCCTCACAGGTCAATCAAGCATAATTCCTTTTTTAAATGCTGCAGAACTTGGGTGGACTTCTTAGGAGATTGAATGAAACTAAACTGAAATCCCCCCTATGATGATTTGTTTGGAAAAATCCACTAAAACCAGCCTCAAGAGTGAGTCGCAGTTGTCTTCCTTAAGACACTATAGAGTAATACTTTATTGTACATGGTTTTTTAAAACCTTTACAATGTTAGTAAAACAAAGAAGCACCAATTTATAAAATGTGTGTCTGAATTGAACAAGTTAAAAACTAAAATTCTGTACATAAGACAAGTAAACAGGATTACTGAGTAAGACAATCGACAACACAAATGAAGGGGGTTTATCATCTTATTAAAACAATCAAGTGTGAGAGTCAAGGAGTCAGTGTAGGAATTGGACTTCAGGGGTACCGTTAGGATCATCATTTGGGCTGTTTACGGTATTGCACGCTTTAGTTTGTTCCTTCAAGATTTTGTAGTGGGCCACGGCTGTTTCAAGAAATTTTACCATTCGACAACTCAGTTGGATGTTGTCCCCTTTAAAGCTGGCCAGAACTGCTTGTCTACAAGTCCGTATCTTGTGGAAGTTGAAAAGCGGATGCAGGAAAACTCGTCGTTCGTGAGTGAGCTCCGAACAGGTGGTGATCAGGTGGACTATGTTTTCCTGTCTGTGCCCACAAAGTCTACACCTTGCAGGTAGCGGTGGCCGTAACCATGGAGGCAGGTGGGCCGCTGAAGGCAGTAGCCCCAGGCGGAATTTCAGAAATTTCTCTTTTATTTTTTGGGAGAAACCAATCTGCAGATAGGTTTAGGGCAAAGGCGCGGTGTATGATTGAACTGTAAGCCAACCATGAGCCCGCTCGATTAGGGCAGCTTTGTCCTGCAGTACTGATTCCTTCCTGGCTGTCTTGTTGACCACCTTTTTAAAGACTGCTGCGGAGACTGGGAGTGACCAAAGTTGCTGTAATCCTAGGTCCTCAATGGCTCCCTCCAAGTACCTCCTTGCTGGACATGTAGGTTTGTTTTGAAGTTCCTTCCACAGGAGCGCATTTAAGGTATTCGGTTCGCCCCTGCATAGTTTATGGCAGGTTTTTATGTAGGCTCCCTTGCATGCCAGCTCTTCTTTTTGAAGCCCGAACTCTAGTCTCATTTAGGCCGGCGATGAATACCTTGGTAGGCCAAAGATCATGCAAAGTTACAGTGGCCATCTAGTCTTAATGGGGAAGTTAAAGTAATTCTCTTATTAAGAAAAATAGGTAGATTGTTGTGCTGTTGGATTAGTAGTTCCTCAAAGGTCTATCAAGCATAATTCCTTTTTTAAATGCTGCAGAACTTGGGTGGACTTCTTAGGAGATGGAATGAAACTAAACTGAAATCGCCCCTATGATGATTTGTTTGGAAAAATCCACTAAAACCAGCCTCAAGAGTGAGTCGCAGTTGTCTTCCTTAAGGCACTATAGTAAAAACAACTCTTCAAATTTTGACTGTGACTGCAGCCCACCTCCTAGTTCTATCATAAAGAGTTTTATTAACACTCTCCTCTACAAAGAACTATTCCTGTCCTTACCCACCCTACTCCCTCTCTCCCATTCCTCCCTATGTGACTCTGAATCTCCGATCCCTGACCTGAATATCCTTGCAATCCCTTTTGTAATGGCCAACTTTACCCTCACTAAGCTGCCTCCCATTCTACATAGGCTTCTCTGACATACAGAAGGTTAGGCAAGATAGAGAAGAGGAAACCTACTACCTATCCCTCACCATTATGTTGTTTTGTAAGCCTGAAAAGTGGAAGAAAGAACTAAGGGGCATATTAGCAACGGCGATATCGCAGCTTGAGCGTGACTTTTTCCTGCGAAAGCGGCAATATTTTTATTGCCCTATTAGCAAGCTGTCATTAACAGCAGTTAGCGACAGCGTGTAGGCGATAGCTACAGGTTTGTGGCCCTCTTTGCATGTCAGGGATATGTATCGCTAATGACATGCAAAGTGGGCATACCCAACCTGTTAGCGACTGAAAATAGTCGCTAACACAGCTATAGCCTATCAGCAAGCCAGGCGAAGCGATAAAAAAACTTGCGCTAAGCGCGATTATCGTCATAAACTAATGCCTGCTCAGACCACTTCTTAACCTGTATATCCAATGGGAGAAGGATATTCAGGTTAAGTCTCCATTAGCGATGATGCCTGAATTTCGCTGGTTTCCAGCGAAATTCACGCATTGAGCCGCTATCGCCGGATATTTTACTGCTTTGGAGATAAATGTTGCTAATAGCACATTATCTCTGCGATAATATCTGGCGATAGCCGGCGATAAAAACAATTTGCTAAGCACATCTAGAGATAATTATCACTATTTGTTGCTAATATACCCCTGAATTACCAAAAACATATTTTTTAAGTATTCTATGAGCATCCTCTGGGTACATCCTTTAAGAGAGAAAGCTAATAAGATTACATTCATTTATTTTAGCTCACCTCTAGTTGGTCCAGGTCTATGCCTCAACCCGGGTGCAGCTAAAACCAGGAAATCAGATCCATGAAGATAGGAAGCCTCTGGCTAGACAAAAGGTCGGAATATGATATATTTATTTTATGACAAGAAAAACAAAAGCCACTTGTAACAAACATTTTCTCCAAAACATGCCCCTCACAGGTCAGACCAAAATGCGTGAAAAAACACAAGCCAGCTGTTGCATCATAATGTTTGAATAATTTATTCAGATCATACAAACCTATCCTCTCAGGGCATTTTTGCAGTTCACTGAGTAACACCGGGGCAGAATCTATGGCAGTCTAGATGTGAAATGTCCCCTATGCAAAAACGTTTAACTTAGCAGATTTGAGCAACATGCCCTGAGCATCCAAAGAATGAAAGTCAGGAATCATTTGCTTAAATGACCTACTCTTCCTGGCTGACTAAAATAATATATCTGAATGAAATCTGAAAATTGAACTCTTTGGGGATTTAAACTCTTCATGCTTCACATTTTTATGCCTTCTCCGTTAAAGAAACTTGGAGTATCTTTAATGGAGAAGGCATCGAAAAATGACCGCATAAACAGCGACTGCCGGGAACATTCCTCAAGCTCGGTTTGGATTATTTGGGCTTGATACCGGTACCCCAGGTACGCTACTTTATGAGTAAGATTCTTGTGATTACATCGCACAATGTGAATAAGAACACTGTGACCACATTACATGAACCCCCACCCCAAAGGGATTTCAAATTCATTAGGAATAAGAATTTTATGGTCCTGAGGAGAACCCCGCAATTGGGGAGTTCGAAACGCATCGACCTTAGATGGCCCATTGTCAACCATAAAGTTTAGAAGGACTATGTCAAGAAAATATAAGATCTAGTTCCAATTGAACTTTTTTTGTAACATTGTTGAATTGAAATAGGACACTAGGCCACATAGACTGTATATGCAAAAACGTCTTTGTTGACACAGGGCCACACCCTATGGACTTATGTTATATGTTTGGGAGTGTATGAATGTAGGATGAATGTATTGGCCAAAAAGTTGGGAATGTATGTGTTGTAAATATGTATAGTGAGTGTATGTCATTATAACAGATTGTATTTAATTGCATATTTTGTATATGCACAAAAAAAAATTCTGATGATAAAATAAGTAAAAAATACGGACTAGTGAAACAAATAAAGATAATAAACTAGTGACGTTATATCAAACAGACCGGTATGTTTTGTTCATATGGGTTATAACAAAATTCAGAGAATAGAGTCCAGTACTGGCTTTTGTGTTGTTTATTATATATATTTGGCTTAGCCTTGCTGGGGTAGGAGTCAAGACCCTGTTTTGTTTATCAGGCAGCTGAATGTAGCACCTGCGCTGGCGGAAATGCTGGGCTGCACGGTATTGCTATAAATACGGTGTAGCCTTGCGTTTCAGAAGAGGTGGAGTTCTGAGCTAAGCCAAGAAGGCTAACACCGCTCTTCTTCACTTCTTTGTAAATATGCCACTAAGGGCCAGATGTAGGTGGCCGTTTCAGGCCATTTACCGATCGGTAACGGCCGATTTTTGCCGTTACCGATCGGTAAATGGGTGATAGGTATGTAGGGGGCATTTTTTTACCGATTCGGTAAAATTACTGATTCAGTAATTTTACCGAATCGGTAAAATAAAAATTCGGTAAATGTACCGAATCTGAGGCTCCCAGATGTAGGTGGGACTCTTCTGAGTCCCAGAGGCCTTACAGAATCGGTATTTTACCACCAAATCCAATTTGATGGTAAAATACCGATTCCGGTGTGCATGCACATGTGTGCATGCACACCTATGCTATGTGGCAGGCAGACCTGCCCTTAGGGCATGTATGCCTGCCACATGGCACCCGAGCCTGTTTTGGGGGTGCCAGAGGGTGTCAAAGTGACACCCCCTGCACCCTTGTGAAAATCGGTATTTACCGATTCGGTAAATACCGATTCGGTAATGCCCATTCATTCCTATTGGCTTCAAAGCCCATAGCAATGAATGGGCATTACCAATTCGGTATTTACCGAATCGGTAAATACCGAATATTTCCGATTCGGTATTCCAGCACATCTGGAATACCTACATGTCCACAGCTTAGATTTACCCATTTTTAATTACTGAATCTGTAAAATTCGGTAATTAAAAATCGGTAAATCTATTTTACCTACATCTAGCCCAAGGTTGCTTCATCTTCATTGTGGTTTGTGTCAAACAATGGACTGCCTACCCAAACCGCATCCAACACCTCTCACTACTAAGTGCAGACTTTGCCACCAACATGAAGCTTGACTCATATCTTATCCATTTGACCAATGCTGTGAACAGAACGCGGGGCTTTTTGCGGAAGATGTTTAACATGCATGGTATTCGAACAAGTGGACATGCATTAGTTTTCTCTTTGTACTGCAAGTCCCTCCCAAAGTCATTGCAGCCGTTGTAAAATTCAATATAAAAGAGGACATGTTATTGGCAGCAAAAGGGGTGATGACCGTTTTGCAGTTAGCATAATAAACAGATCGAGCTGCCAACAAGGCTCTGCAAGATTGCCTTTAATGTATGCTTCCTCGGGATGGGACTCACCAAGGTTTCAATCTTTATCTTAGATCACATAGGGAATAAGAACACATTGACGTGGGGGTTCTACCTGCGCCAGAGTACAACTTTAACTGCTTCTGCACTTTTAACGAAATTTGCATCAACCCCTTACACTTAACTTGGAAGCATGAATGAGATAATACGAGATACTGCGGGAAATCCTTAACAAGACTATGCTTGGCTTGCATCAATTTCCCTGTTTTCTCTTAGGAAACCCCTGAGCTATAAAATTAGGTGTATGAGGAGCACGTGGAAGTTTAACCTGTACACTATCTTTCAACTTTTCCCTATAAATTCGTTTTTGATATTTCTTTTTAATGTTGTTATACTTATTAAGTTTCATTCATTCCAATCTCTGTACTCTGATGTAGGAAATGTTATGAATATACTTTGTGACTTCCTATTTGTCCACGAAAGCATTTGTCGTCCAGGATTAATTTGTGGGAGCTTGAACGGGCCCTGTTTAGCTAAAGTAGCACCCGTTTTATTGAATGCAAATGACTGCCCGAGCGTCTCCTCAGCGAGCCCCTTTCTCCCATGGCAGCCCCCACCCCCAGCCCTGAGGCTACAGAGTCGAGATTAGTGTCAGACTCACATAAGGCGGCCACAACATTTGTGTTGCCGGATTTTCAGAACCATCTCAAGCCCAGAGTTGTCCAAGTTCAAGCCAAATTTCAACCAAAAAGATGCAACTATCAGTCCAAAGCCAGCATACAGCTACAACTCACAGAGTGAGCAAAATAACAACCAGGGACCATTGTAAACATAATTCTGAATTCTATTCAATATGCATGTAGTCAATGTGGGGCACCCAGGTTCTTCTGCAAGCATGTCTAAAGTCTTTTAATACCTACGGGTTTTAAAAATAAGTCCTACTGTGACCTTCTAACTGGCTTTTCTGTCTTCACAAATCCAAACCTGGACCGGACATACATATGAATTAAGATTACAATACAAAAGGCAGAGTATAATACACCTTCATGAAATCTAAAGGCGGAAACTTCAAAGCTCGCTCAGCACTATTACTCCAAAAATAGGTCAGTAAACAGACCTTTTCGACAATTAACATCACACAATATTATACATATAAAAAAACGTTCCTGTGGTAATGAATTTCAATCAGAACCTATTTGGCAAGGCTTGCCTTTTATAAGGCATTTGTGAACCTATACAACAAATAAACATTGTGGCTGACAATTCCGAAAAAAGCCAGCTTAAATATGGAGCACCAATGTAAAAAAAACAATCCGAGAAGCCCACATCCCTTCATTTAAAAATTAGCTGAAAAGAAGAAAGACTATGACCAATCTCTTCTCTGTAGTCCTTTACCATTACCAATTATGTTAGCACTAAAAGTTACAAACCACTGTTGTTGCCTTCCTGTTGCTGCAGCCACTAGACTAAAGCTCTACGTCCTGGGAAAAGGCAGATGGGTATGTTTGGGTTCCAAATGAATGCAAGGAATGTAGGGCAGAAACAACCCATTCTAAGTCAATCAGGGTCTGCTAAACGGCCTGTGCCGTACATTACAAAAAACACTCACTGATATAACCAAAGGTTGAAGTGTTGCTATAGGTAGGTGAAAAGAACAGTTAAAGTAAAACATTTTAGAAATAGAAAAACACTAGAATTTTCTAGTTACAGCTTACTGGGTAAATTAGATTTCTTTATAAACTGCTAAATCATTTTCGAAAACAAAGTAGGCAGTAAGGGACCAACACACATTTACTGCTCAAATGGGCTATATGTACAGACAGGTGTGCATTGATGAAATAGAAACAGTGTTGTATTGGAAACCAGTCTGAATTAGTATAGTAAAAGTCATAGGAAGCACAATTTAGCTACCAGTAAAGTGGAAACATTAATTCCTTTAAACAAGTTAGAGACGGTGTGTAAACAGTGTGAGTTGTGGATGTACATTACATATAGTTTGTGGCTTAAATCAAAGTCCTAATAGCAAAATATTCGTGAACAACTAAAGCTTTTTCTAGACTATTCTCTGGTGGATTTCTGTGCACATGCTAACATTAAAGTGTTGGCATGCAGTGCTATCAACAATTTCGATATGACCTGAAGATTTACGAGGTGAAGAAGATTGACATTTCCAGGCATTCAGTGAACATTTTGAGACATTATACATTATTTAAGATACATAAAGTATGCATGGCTGATAGAAATTGTGTAATTATTTAGGAGAGGTGATAACCCATGTAGGATATTTGTATATTCGTTGAAGGAGGTGACACCCAGGTTCAAACTTCTAAGCAGAAACACAATCCATGCCACCTTGAACCACAGAATCACTAGATAAAGCTGGGCTTAACCCTCTGGTAGCTTGATACAAAAGCAGTCAGGCTTAAATTTAAGGCAATATGTGAAGTGTTTATGCTGCAATGAACTAAAAAAACACCCAAGAAAAATCCAAACCAATGTACGCAAATAGAGTATATTTAAAGAAATAAAATGGCAATCAAGGACAATAATGCAATCAGTAGAACCAGACATATGCAAAGTACAAGGTTCGAGATAATGGCAAAATGCGCAAAGCATCAACTGCGGGTATCTGGCGGCAATACATCATGAAAAGTATAAAGTTCAGTCTGACCACAATGGAGCAAGGGCTGGATGCAGAATAAGGTTCACCCTGCTTGAAGTTTTAGCTTTTAATTTTGATGCAAGGACTGTGCCTAACAACTCTGTGTGGCTCTGTGTTGCCATGCGTTGCTCAATCTTACGCCTGTCGAAGCCTTCACTTAGGGGCTCTGCGGCTCTGCAGGTTTGCATGGTTCTGCATCACTTGACATTGGACCTGGTGCAGCCTTCAGTGGGGAGCTGCTTGACTCTGCAGGGCCCTCCATTGCTCCATGCTGCACTGTGTTGGAACTGGATACAACTTCATTTAGACAGGAAGGAGAGCACAATGCTCCTGGACCTTGAAGACATCACTCAGGGTCAGGACTCACGCCCACAGAGGCAAGCAGAGGGAAGAAATGTCAGGTCCCATTCGATATAGTTAGCTGAAGAGCTGGAAAGGCCACTGGAAACATGTTATGCCCCTGTGGCTCGAAAAGGAGGTCAGCCAACTGACCCTTGGACTCACTTCCGTTGTCTTAGGTTCAACACAGGCATGTCCAGTCTTCCTTCAGGATTCTTAGACCGCAAGGCAATCCTTCCAAGCATTTTTCGAATTGTGATTTAAAGAAATTCCAACATTTCAAGTAACTTAAGTCTGAACATAATTTTTTTTATCTGCTCCTATTCTACAGTTAGAACATATTAACAAACACATAGACACACACCACCTCACATGGGTGCACAGAAGGAGCCCCACTTTACTGGATTCACTCTCACTTTATTGTGAATCTCAATTGAAGTGCCTCATTCCCCAGGAGCGTAAGTGAACAATATCACCCAGCAATTGTCTTAGAATGCACACATATATTAACAGAGAAGGTACTTGCGCAGATATGTCAAATGTCTCACCCACTTATTTAATTTCAGGCACACAATGAGAGGTGTTGTGGTTTGACATGTATGCTCCTGTCGACCTTTGGCCATACCATGTACAAATTACCATACAAGCTCTAGAAGTAGGGGTGTTGGTGGTGCTGCAACCCCCCCGAAATTACCTTGCTGTAGCTCATAAGGTGAATGAGCAATAAAGATGCCTTTACATGTTGTTTTTATCTTGTCATAGAAGACAAACATTAGGCTCTGCCTTATGACAAAATGATGCTTATTCTTTTAGCACAAGAGTTATTAGTTAAGCAAAAACACACTTCATATGGAAAATCTGATCTAACTATAATTCCAAAGTGGAGATCCATGTATACAGCAATTCATGAAATAACTTTTTAACTATTGCCATGCACCACTGACATTGACATGTTGCTTCTTCCCACCACAGCAGACAACAAAGGGCTATGATCTTTTATATAAGCAACAGTTGTGATTATGTGTACACATGTAGGGTGCCACTCAAAAAACAGTTTGCTAGAATACGTTTGGGACACTTGAATTTACCAGTGACTGCTAGTATGCAAGTTTATGAGGATGCCATCACAATTGTTCCATAGTAATCAATACTTTTGATGAACGTTATCAGCCCTTTTTTCTTTGAGAAAATCTTAATGATACATACATATACAGGGCTTTCAGTCAACCATCTTTTTTATTGTGGCTGCTCATTTGTCACTCAAATCATGCTCCTTTCCAGATAGCGCCCCAATTAGTCAATGTGTCAGCTCACTTCAGTCATTGAATGCATTTACTTTGAGTGGCTGCAAGTTGATTGTTTACATCAATCTTAAGCAGAGACCCGTCCTTGCTAAGGGCTTCAGGCTGTTGATTCTGACTTCAGAGTGATATCTAGTAATGACGTGAAGTACTGCAGCTTGCAAAAGGCCCGATTTATTAGCTTTGGCAATGATTGCTCTCCTATGTGTTTCATAAACAATCGTGATTTTCAGTTTGCAGTTTGAAGAAATAGATTGTAGGTAAATACATGGACTGACCTATTTAGAATATAAAACTTAATTTACCCAAAGAAAGGTTCATGCTTGCTATGAAGGCAAATGAAAATGGAAGAATCATTCATTCAAGCATCTTCATTGAGCTTAATTTGAGTGCTACAGGGTGAGTCTTTCTTCTCCATCTATTGTTCTAGCCAAGAGACATATTCACAATGGCCCTGTGGCACTTTTTTGCCACCAGAAATTCCCTTCTGAGACGCTCCGGAGTCGCAGTGCGGTGGCACATATTTACAAGGCCCACAAAGCCACCCTACGTGGCTTTTCATGCCTTGTGAATATGGAGTAAGGCAATGCCTTAGTCAGCATGGCAGGGGTGTTCCATGGGTATGGCCCTGGGTGTTCCTATACAACACCCATGGTTTTCGACACTGCCCCAGATTCACAGCATAGCGCAAATCTGGGGCAGCGCTAAAAAAACACCCTCCAAAAGTAGGCATAAAGGTTGTTTTTGTGAGGGAAGGTGTCCACTCCCCCACAAAAACAATCTGATTTTAATGCAGACACCCTTGCGCTGTGGTGCAAGCACGGTGCAAGGGTGCCTGCGTTTGTGCACAGCTGCTGGTTTAGTGCTGGTGCAGGGGAGCGCACAGGGGTGCCCCGTATTCTTGTGAATATGGCACATCCCTGGGGCAGATTTACAAGACACTTGCGCCACTTTTGCGTCATTTTTAACATGGAAAAGTGATGCAAAAGTAGCTCAAGGGGCTTGTTAATCTGCCCCCCTATGTTATTGAAATGGCGCAGCTCGACGTGCGCTGCGCCTCTGCATTGTGAATATGCGCCCTAGAATGCAGGTAGGTGCTTAAGGAGTCTCTTGACCTAAATGACCTCGTGAAAAGACTGAGACATCAATGAGTTTCTCCCGTTACAAAGCTGGCGCTGTGCACATGGAAGGCTCTCTAAGAGGAAGACCTAAAAGTGCAATGTTTTAAAGTTCATTGTGATTTCTGGTGCATTGCAGAAATAAAGGGTCAGAAAACGGGAGTTTCACTTTTTTTGCAATTGAAAAGACTTCCAGCTGCTGTTGTGGTTTACTCTGTCAGACTACTGCAGTGGTCTGTTCTGGTGGTCGCAAGGCATTGAATTATTATTGGCTGGTCTTGTCACTGTGGGCATCAGGGGGCTCTCCTCCAATCCATACTCCATTTGTGTTATGCCAATTTACAACATCTGCCTTTTGCAATCCCGGCCCATGCTGTGAAACCACATAGATGGCCTTCCGCTCTCTCCCCACCTCTGAAACCTTTAAGAAGGCAGCCTGCTTAATGAATACAGCAGGAGTTCTATACATTATTTTCTACGACGAATCTGCCCTGAGCCGGGTCAGTAAGTGAAGCACAGCGCAAAGAAATTACACTCAGTCTTCTGGGAGCAGATAACCCCCTGACTTCCTGTAGCCAGTGCAGAAAAGCTCAGGAATGTCTTCATAGGAGGGTCACCGTGTTCAGGAAGGAAAACTCCCTGTATCCCTCTTTGGGTTTACAGTATCTATCTATCTATCTATCTATCTATCTATCTATCTATCTATCTATCTATCTATCTATCTATCTATCTATCTATCTATCTATCTATCTATCTATCTATCTATCTATCTATCTATCTATCTATCTATCTATCTATCTATCTATCTATCTATCCATCCATCCATCCATCCATCCATCCATCTATCTATCTATCTATCTATCTATCTATCTATCTATCTATCTATCTATCTATCTATCTATCTATCTATCTATCTATCTATTTCCTGCTAGAAATTATATTTTAATAATACAGTGTGATGTTACTCTTTTAAAAGCGGCGGCTCTGCTATGTTATACTTCTAATTAACATGCACGATTAATGATACACAGAGCAGACCAGGTAGTTCTTTTCAGAAAAAAATTATTTTGACTCAGAGGAGATGATCACAGCTAAATGCCAAAGCAATATGTTGAACCTGTTCGGCTTCCAATCACAACTGTAAATACTGAAGATACATATGTCTAGTCTTGACTCCCAAACAGCTACAGTGAGAAGCCAAGTAAGCTGGTCAAACCTAAGGTTAGTTCCAATATCCAAGCACTGCACAGATCCTCTTCCCTACCTGTGGTTTATCAGTCGGTCCAGCACAAGCTCCAAGGACCAGAAACCTCTGCAGCCTGCCCCCTGCATGATTCTGGTGCTAGTGTGGACCACGATGAGGCTAATATAATGTGTGAGCTTCTTACTTCAGGGACCAGATCCATGACAAGTAAAAAAAATGGAAAACAGGGTACGACCTGCATCAACAACCATTGGTATAGACAGGGGAGCCGGAGCAGATTAGGGACTAATTAAACAACTTTACCAGTTTGACTGCTGCAGAAAAAATGTGTGTTTGTGGTGACCTCCGGGACTATATCTCTGTTGTGTCCAAGCTTCTGAAACAAAAGTAAACAGGGGAGTCTGAACAATCATCTACCACAACATACTTTGAGATAATCGATTTATTGACGTATTGGCTGGACATAGCATAGAGTGGAATAATCACTCGGTTTTGAATGTTTTACTACATTATTGAGAGCACAAAGAAAGAGAAATAAGTACACTCGAAACACACCTGTCCACTGTGGTTTAGTTACATCCCAGTAATCCCTACTGTTTCGATCTTGACGTCCTTATCCCAACTCTAACAACTGAGAGAGAATTGAAGGAAGACAGATGAGATGGCAATTCTGTATGATTATGGCATATATAGAAAAATATCGCAGGGCTGGCGCTAGGTATGGGCACTGAGGGGAGCTCAGGGCCCTGAGCTCAAATCAAACTCAAAAACATGTGGCCCTACATCTGAATGCAAGGCCACTCTATCAGTCAGGCCACCTCTTCCTCAAATGCCCCCTCCCCCATCCGATCAGATTAGAAATGCATTTTTTAAGAAAGGTTACCTTGACCTCGCTGGTCCTAGGACAAGGTGGCATTGCTTGGGATGCAGGGATGGGGGAAAGGAAAACAGTGGCGGGGAAGTGGGCTCTGGTAAAGCCAACAATTGCGTTGGCTCACAGGTCAGGGCAGAACCTACTCAAAAACGTGCCATGAAGCCTTGTCTGCCCTTTCTGTTTAGGGTTGCCAGGCAAAAGATGGCCCCTTTGTTTCAGAGACCAGCTGGACATTATCAGGTGAGGAGGGGTGGAGGGTAAGATGGGGGGGAGGGCAGTAGGCTGCTCAGAATGGCATGGCAGAAATGTTTAGTAAAGCACATTCCCCTAGGCCTTGTAGCCCTGTATCAAGCTGAAAGGTCCTGATATGGAACCCACCTCCCTGGGCCATGCAGCCATTATACAGTGCTGCCAGCTCCAGGGCAGGTTGCCCTATCTCCTTGGCCTCCCAGCGCTGTACTATGGCTGTGAAGCTGTTGCAGGGTGGTTTTCTTCACCCTTTAAATGTGCTATTTAGAATAATAAGACACAGGTGTGAAATGTTGGCACTGGGTCCAAGTAAGAATAAGTTCAAACAAGGAAATGTCAAAGGCAAAGTTTGAATCAACACATACCTTTGTGCCATTTTTACTAGATAATCAAGTGTCTAAGACTAACCTGTGACCGGCAACACTCATGTCGTGACAGACTGAAGACTGGAGACGTATGGTTCCGGAACCCTACTTGAGACCCCATCAGCGGCTTGGTTCACATTGCTAAATTTACATTCTGGATCTTCCCTAACCCCACTGGCACAATATTCTAACTCGCTGTCTGCACAAGTGGCTTGCTTCAACTTGATCTATCATCACCTTGGAACCCTCCTACACGGTCTCAGCCTTCCGGTATGTCACCCCTCATACCTGCACCCAGATCTTACTTATATGGTCCCACGCCGGTCACTCTTTATCTTGCCTCCAAAGGCAGCCTGGCCATTAAAGCAGGGAATTAAGTCATATGTAAACAGGCATGCTTATTAAAATGTCCTGAAGATGATCCCAGTATTTTCTTAAAGGGTCGAAACGCCATCAACACCTTGTACACCATATACGCTTCTTTAAAATATCATAATTTTTGTGTAATGGTGTCTACTGTATATTCCGTTTGTTCTATGACAAATGTGCTGAAAACAAACAGTTTCCCTTGCCTGCACATCTCACTTTATGTTGTACGTCTATCTTGCTAAAGTTGGATACAGGCTTGTGTCCCACGTAAAACTGCTTCTTATTTATTTTTTGTAAATATTGAATTGATGAATCGAGGGATAATGTTCAAATAGCCCTCTCAAATGACAATAGACGTATTAGATGGTCCAACTGTGTAACTAATGAAGAAAGTGTAACAGCTATGAGGGATTTAACAACCCAGGCTATCATAGAATTAAGGAGTAACTCCACTATGGAGACTCCGGTATCTAATGTCAGTAGGATCCACGATTCTACAATATAGTACTGATTGGGTCTATATTTATTGTCTTTCAACTATTTTTTGTCTGGGGACCACTGTCTTTAGAAAAAAGTTCAATTACCCAAAGGTCCCTGATCAATTATGAATTGGGTCTCCTTGTCCTTTTAAAATATGAGTAACCCGGGGCATAGTTCGCGGAGTTGCACTACTTGGCACTAGGCGAAGTGCAAAAAAAATCTGCTGCACTGCGCAGAGCTACGTCAGCGGCAGAGTACAATAGAAAAATGGCGTTCACGGTGATTACACAGTGCCGGATACTTGTCCGCACTGTGCAATCATTGCGAACGGTACCATGCACAGTGCAAGCGGTCCCCTGCTTTCCTTTTCTGCTGCTTAAGTAGATTTTTACTCAAGCAGCAACTTTCTCAACGAAACAGGCAGTTTCTCAACGCGAGCTGTCTCAAGCATACGTGACCACTTGCAATGAGAAACCCGACCCCCGCATTGCGAAATCTCACCAGGATGTTGATTTTCCACGCTTGCGCTTGCCAACTTGATATTGGCGATCATGAACAAGGTAAAATCTCGACGGGAGGTTGATTTTCCTCACTCGCGGTCACCAACTTGACGTTGACGAATGACTACACTACGCAAAGCTCAGCAGAGTTTTTCAGAACTCCACAATCTCCACGAAATGCGGAGGAAAATCCATAAACTCCGCGAGGGGAGCAGAGTCACCGCCCAGGGTTATCTAAGAGACACATCTCAAATGATGAGCTAAACCATGCAATATTATAAGCTTTAAGATTACATCAATGCAAGGAAAGGGGAGGGGATGAGAGACCAAAGAGACAGAGAGAGACAAAGATGTTCAATCCATTATGAACACTACAACCTCAAATAGGCTATACCCAAAATAGAGTGCTCGTCTGGGAACACCAACTCGCGCTAGACATGGCAGCAGGTGGTCAAAGCATGAGCTGTGGAGCACATTGTTTATACTTGTTTAATGCATAACTATTAACCACAGGATACAAACACTAACAGGTGCATTTGACCACAAACCTTCAGTTACTTCAACAAAATATTAAAAATACAGAAGGTGCAACATGGTGCAAAAGGTGTTATCAGAAGGTCAACTGATGCTTGACCGTAGATCATGATAAAATTAGACATTTATCAAAAATGATTTGCATCACTTCTCGGAAACTTTTAAGAAAACATACCTTTTACAAAGGTTACTCGTCATGTTCTCATGACAAGTTGCTGTCATAGTTCCAAAAGCCAGCAGAAAAATATCAAATATCAAATATGAAGCAATAAAAGGTACCAGCTGGAATCCTCCCAATTCTTGCCCCATGTTGTTCCTCTAACTAGGGATGTTTCATATATGTGTTGGCTCACTGTGATGTGTGCAACAAAAATGCACATTTGAGGCCAGTGGGGGTTTGATAACTCTGTTTATCAAGATGAAAGTGAGCTGAGACCTATCACTTCTTTGCAGGAAGGACGTGTATGTTCCGAGGTAGGCGTAAGGCCTGTCGTGTCTAATGAATGTTTTAGACAGAATTGTCAAGTTAATAACCTCCTAAATTCTGGCTGGTGGGGCCTATGTGAGGGTCTCATGCTGCAGGTGTAGGGCAGGAATGGGTCAAGGCATTTATATGGTAAAACAGGACCCTGCTTCAAAGCCAAAGGTATGAAACTCCCTCCCCTGGGTCTCGCTGCACATAGAATCGTTGTATGTAAATGGGGAACTAGGTTCAAGTCGCGGCATCAACTTTAAATGCTTTGATTCTGGGCAAATAACAAATTCCTCCATCCCTTAAAAAAAGGACGACCTTTTTTAATGTACTCGTGTAAAGCGCTCACAAGACCTTTAGCCGAGTTTGTGCTATACATAAAATGCAAAAAAGGAAACAGATCATGTTTCAGTCACCTCACCTCCTGGCACTGTGCAACATGCAAGTTTTCAGATTGACCATGTGTAGGGGGGTACAGCAAGGGGGAGGTTATTGATGAGTCTCTTCTGTCTGCAACTCAGCAGACAGAGTCTCATAATAAACCTGGGTGGGTGGGTGAGTGAGTGGATGGATGGATGAGTGAGTGAGTTAGTTAAAAGAAGGATTATTGAAAGGGTGGATGACATTGGAGTAAAAAGAAGGATGGCTGCATGGATGGATGTGTAAAAAGGGTGGACGGACGGACTGAATGGGTGAATGGATAAGGGGATGGATAGATAAACATATGAGTGAAAGGGTGAACAAATGGATGGCTGATTGAAAGCGTGGATATGCAATCACAAATTAAATTAACATAACATGTAAGGATGGATGAGTGAAAGCATGGATGGATGAGAGAAAAAGGAGTGCAGATGGACTAAAGAATGGGTCGATTACTTGAAAGGGTGGATGGATGGATGAGTGAAAGGGTGGATGAATGGATGATTAGAAAAAGGATGGATGGATGAGGGAAACAGTCAATGGATGGATGCGTGGATGGCTGGGTGGGTGGAAGGGTGAATGGATTAGTGAAAGGATGGAATGCTGAGTGGAAAGGTGGATAGATGGATGATTGGAAGGATGGATGGCTGGATGGACGACTGAAAGGGTGGTTAGAGAGATGTATAAACTCTCATCTCATAGCAGCAACAGGAATAAACAGCACTGGTGTACTGCTGCAACAAACACACACTTGCATGAACACACTCCCACTAAAGCTGTCCACTGTCTTAGCCTCACGACAGGACCCACTAATGTTTTCAAAATACGTTCATCATCAAATTTTTTTTCCCCCAATGTGTGTGACTGCTATGAGATGCTGGTGCTAATGCTCAGCCCGAAACCAGAGGCTAAAATTCTTGCAGTAAACTAATGGTGAGATTAGTTGCATACCAGTGTTTGTTTTCTTCACTATTATCAGAAGTTGCTCTTAGTGCTGAGTGGCACTAGATAACCATGTTAGGGATGTTGTTGTTAAATAACAAGGGTCAGTTCACAAATGCATTTTGTCCTTTATTTGGTAGTAACACTCAAGAACTACCAAATGCTTTTCACAAATCTACACGTTTAAATATCCATTGACACCATGCCAATCTGTTCTATAGGGAGATCCTCACACATGAAGGTTTACCACTCAGGGCCTGATTCAGATCTGCGTCGGAAAGCTCTCCGACTGAGCCAGATCTGGAGTGTTTTCCGACCAAGCAGGACTCCTGCAGTCTGACCAAGCGAGTACGATGCGGCCACATGCTGCCAGACTCGGTTGGTCGGACTTCCTTAGAAGTCAATGGGAGCCGGTCATACGACGCGTACATGGGCTCCCATTGACTAAATGGGTACATCTTTCATTAAGGCGACCCCTACAGTGGGTATGCGTTGGTGCCATCCGCACAGTACATGCCTGTGTTGGGGAGACCCTAGGGTCTCCCCCTGTGTCTGTGTCATAAGGCTGCAGGTGACAGGGGATCCGACATGGACCCACAAAGGCAACGTCCTGGACGTTTTGCGGACCAGAAACTTCGGCTCGAACCGGCTGTCTGACGAGTGCATTGTACTGGCTCTGTCGTAAATCGCATCTATTGCATGGCACGGTTTGCTTACGGACGAGACGTACAGAGCGGTTTGGACCCAGAAACGATTCAGTCGGTGAATATCGCGTTGCTCGCATCGTACATGCTCGCTCATACAGCTGTACGAGTTGGGCGGAAAACACGCATACGGCTTGTACTTTTTCCTGCCGGATCGTGTTCGGTTCCCCTTCCGAGCGAGATCGGAATCGGGCCTTAGGAAGTGAATGTGTGAGGGACTGGGGAAGTGGCTGGAAAAGGGAAATACTTACTTTTAAATAGAAGGGGGTTTAAGAGGAGTAAGGAATGATTTAGGAAGGGTTAGGGACGATTATAAGGAGAGACCTATACACACACCCACAAAAAGTAAGCCCATTGCTATTCACAAACTTCACTGCTAAAGTTGCTAAAGTCAAAAAGGGACTGAAAGAGTGGTAAACTACTCCACCTCAGAACTGAAGTGAGTCCAGCACCACATATGCACAACCACTTGTACTGCCCTCCCATTAAAATTGATGGAGGTAGGGGCTAAAATAAATTAAAGAACAGCCAGGGTGGATATCTCCCTATGATAAAGTAGAGGGAAAATTAAAAATATTAAAAAAATCATCAGAAATCAGTTAACAAAAAATTCATGTTATTTAATATTGTAAATTAATTTTACACCTTGTTTCTCAATGTAGAACAAAACAAAAATACTACAGGCTTAATTTTGAATTAAATATTTAAATAGTTTAGATATATTATGTAAATTAACAGTATTTTTCAAATGAAGCTGTGAATGGCAAAAAAGTGCAATGTTATTTCTCACGGCAAGAGATAATTCATGCAGAGCCTATTCACAAAGGTAAATTGAGAAGTGTACATTTAAATTTACATTTGGCCTAATCACAAAGTCAAATTTACTCTTGCGCCCACTGCCTGCATGCTGTGATTCTGTCTCTGCCTACTATCATCAAAATAAGATGGCGTTGGCATTATCTGGGCCTAAACCAGTCACTGAAAGCATTTCAGCGATTTGTAACACCGCAGTGCTCAGACAAGCTAGAAGACAGCAGTATTGATCGATTGGAAAGAGAATGTTGTATAACTTGTTAAATAGGTTGACCAGAGGCCATATTACGATAGGAGCCCCTGGGGCGCAGAGGTCGTTTGCGCACGCATTGCGAGCCCCCGGGGCACTTTGGTATTATAGAAGGGGGCGCAGCCCTTGTGCGTCCCCTTCTATAATACCGATAGAGCTGGTGCACTCAATTGCACCAGTGCTACCTTCAGCGCGTGTTTCCCCATTTGCAAAGGGGCGTGCCCAATGCAAATAAGGGAAATCCTTTGACTTTGCACCCGTGCCATAATATATCGCGGGGGCAGAGTCAAAGCAGCCCTCAGGAAGCTCACTGAAAGTACGCCATTTAAAAGGTGGTGCACTGTCAGTGTGGCTCCTGACAGCAGCCCTCTGCAGGAGGTAAAGGGGGTCCCATGGACCCCCCAGACATCCCCTTACAGGCAGGTGCAGTCACTGACTGCACTCGCCTAGGAGGAGATCTCTATTCTCCTGTAAAAGTGCAGGCGGGTGTCAAAACGTGGAGCAGCTGCTCCATGTTTTCACATGAATGCGCTGCCCTGGGGGCAGCACTAGTTTGTGGCTGCCATTGGGGTAGCACATACATCATATTAGGGCGCATTGTGATTGTGTGCACCAGGCACACCTTTTAAAAGGTGCGCCAGGCACAAACAATCCCAATGCAAAATATCGACCCAGATATCAAAAAACTGCCTTGACAATTCAGTCACTTAACCTATAAAAAAACTCTATCAAATCTGTTGCCTACTAATGCATATCATCGTTCTCCCATCTCCTCAAGGTGTGCAACAGTTGCAAAAGCTTTCTCAGTCTCCCCACCCTAATCCCACCTAGGCATTTTCTTGGGACATGTCGTTCCGCGTTTTCTTCTTGTAATTTTCTCCGATTAATCTGTTTGTACAGATTGTTGTTCTCTCCTCCTCTTCTCACCTTCTGCATTGAGGCTTGTGCTCCTTTACTGCAAGGTGGTGACTATGCTCTTTGAGTATTTATTTATTTTATTTTATTTTTTATATTTGTATGGCGCACAGCTACCCAAGAAGGGTTTCCCGGCGCCGATGACAAATCGGACAAAAGTAGGAGGAAATTGATAAATGAAAGGATTTATTTATGGAAGAGCCAGGTCTTCAGGTTCTTTCTAAAACTGGCATAGTTGTCTTCCTTGCGAATATGAAGCGGGAGCTTGTTCCAAAGAGTGGGCCCTAGTACAGAGAATGATCTCCCTCCCATTCTCGCTAGTTTGAATCTCGGGGTTGAAAATAATGCCGAGTTCTGGGAGCGCAGTTCTCTAGCTGGAAGGTAGGGGGTTGCAAGAGATTGTAAATACTTTGGTGCGGTGCCAGATTTGATCTTGAACATGTAGCTCAGGGCTTTGAACCTAATACGGTTTTCCACCTGAGCCAATGAAGGTCAATCAGATGTTTAGACACACTAGATTTTTTAGGGATGTTGCAGAGCAGTCTTGCAGCCGCATTCTGGGCAAGTTGCAGGCGTTTGGTGACGGCTTGGTTGGAGCCCAGGTAAAGGATTATGCCGTAGTCAAGCCGAGATGTTATGAGTGCATTGACTACGGTCTTCTGGGTGGCAAGGGGCAGCATCCATAGGATCTTTCTCAACCATTTCATGATAGTGAAACAAAGGCCGACCACTTTGTTTGCCTGTTGTTTCATTGAGAGGGTGTTATCAATGATAACACCAAGATTTCTCACGTGTGTGGTCGGAGTAGGGATGGAGCCGAGTTCGGAAGGCCAGTGAGATGGATTCCAAAGGTCTTTGGTTTTTCCCAGAAGAAGGACCTCGGTCTTGTCTCCATTTAACTTCAGCTGGTTAGTTGACATCCAGCTGAAGATATTTTGGAGACCTTGTTTGAGACAAGATGGGGCCAGTGAGGTTGACTCTGATAGGGAGAAGATGATTTGGGAGTCATCGGCGTATGTCATCAGAGTTAGTCCTGATTTATCAGCTAGGTCAGCCAGGGATCTGAGGTATAGATTGAAGAACAAAGGGCTCATGATAGAGCCCTGTGGTACTCCATGAGGGGCATTTACTGACTCTGAGCAAGCTATAGAGGATGTGATTTGGAAAGTTCTGTGTGACAGGAAAGACTCAATCCATTTAAATGCATCACCACGAATACTGATTCTCTCTAGGGTGGCCAGAAGTTTGGAGTGAGAGATGGTATCGAAGGCCGCACTCAAAACTAACAAAATGAGTGCGACTGTCGGGCCGTCGTCTAGGAGTTTTCTGATGTTTTCGGTAACTCCTAGTAAAGCTGTTTCCGTAGAGAAACCCGCTCTGAAGCCGGACTGTGATGAGTGAAGGAGAGAGTTCTCTTCAGTGAAAAGAGTAATGGTAGTGCGAACGTGTCGTTCCAGTAGTTTTGAAAAAATTGGGAGAAGAGAGATGGGCCGATAATTTGCTAAAAGTTCAGGGTTAGCTGTCGGTTTTTTTAGGAGTGGCCTGACCATGACGTGTTTCCAGAGTGAGGGAACTGCGGAAAGCTGAAGTGAGGAGTTTAAAGTGTCAGCGATGATAGTCAGAGAGGGAATGTCCATTTGCTTAAGAACAGAGGCAGGTAGTGGATCACAAGGGGAGCCTGATTTGACGGTTCTAAGAATGGAATTGAGTGATTCCAGGGTGATGGCAGGCCAGTGTTCAAGAGTGTTAATGACACTCAAACTAGGGGGGGTGTCATCTTCAGGGTTATGAATAGGGAGGTTGCTTTTTATACCTGAGATGATTGTTTCAATTTTCTCACAAAAGAAGGAGGCGAGGTCTTGGCATTGTTTTTTATTCAGCGGCTGGGCCGATGCAGTCTTTTTTTCCCCTGCGAGGTCTTTGACTGTATTGAAAAGCGTTTTCGCCTTATTATGCCCTGAGTTTATGGTGTTTGCCACATAAAGTGCTCGGGCTCTTGTGCAGGCTGAGTGGTATTCGTTTCTGGCTTTGTGGTATGTTACTTTGTTTTCGTGGGCGTAGTCTTTTCGCCACTTCCTTTCAAGGGCTTTGGATTTGGACTTTTCCATTTTCAAAGGCTCAGTAAACCAGGGGGCTGGGGGCGGTGGGTGTTATTTTTAACTCTAGATGGTGGGAGGCAGCTGTTGACGGCACTTTCCAGTCATGAATGTGTGGCTAGAGCAATGCTTTCTATGTCAGAGGCTGAGTATAGGTTGAGCAGTGGGTCTGTATGAGTGCAAAGTGTGCTTCTGTGAATGCATTGTGAGTCATGTACCTGTGTGAGTGCACCCTGAGCAGTGTGGGTTGAATAGTGTGTATTGCGAATGTGGAGACAATGGTGTGACTGTTTCATTATGGGTGTCATTGTTTCCTGTCGGGCACTAGCATGCTTTGGAAGGACTGTCCTGGATTGGAAGAACTGTACTAAGTTGGAAGGCCTGCCCTACTTATTTATCTGGTGACTTGATAGCTAGTAAGGTGTTTTTGATGACGAGTCTGCTAAGGCTCTCAATTCGAAGTTAAGCAATACTCCTGCCTCTGAATAAGGTTGGGGACCCAAGGTTTGGGCAGTGAGGAAATCTGTCATTGTTTACAGATTTCCTGGTACTTCTAACAATGATCCTCATTGTTCTTCTTCTCTAAAACCCTGTTGAACAAAGAAGCTCTGTTGATTAAAAAAAATAAGTAACCTTGATCCCAGGTAATTCATTGCGTCAAGTTGGGATGGGCATAAAATGAGCTCCTTAGGTGGTGTAAAAAATTCTTGCAAATGGCGAAAATTGGGTAATCCACAAACGTATGCAGATGAAGCACATCACAGAACTGAAAATGAGATGCTCTTAAACACACAGTCTTGTAAATTATAGCACATCTTACCTTTGCAGTGATATTATTAAGGTACTATGCTAAAATATCAACTAAGCTCCCACAGGTGATAAGGAAGACCAGTAGTAAAACCCAACAGGCATCAAACACCATTGATAAGGGAAGCGTGGCAATGAAAACTGCCAGACAAGAATGCTAGTGAGAAGCATCCAACGTGACACCAATAGTCCTTAATCCCTACATCTAATGCTTGCGGCCGCCTAGCAACTGTGTTGGCAATGGGCCTCGTCTGCTCCTGAAAGACAGATGAGGTGGAGAAGGTCTTTGTGGATTTTCTCATGTTTGAACAATTATTTCTTGCCCACAAAAAATAAGGACTCCTTTATTGAAAAGACTGCTATCTCTGAACTATGCTGGTAAATAAGTATGTAAACCTTACACATCAGTGTGTAATAGTCTACATATCAGTGTGTAACAGTCTATAGAACTATAGAACTATCTATCTATCTATCGATCTTTCTATCTATCTATCTATCTATCTATCTATCTATCTACCTATCTATCTATCTATCTATCTATCTATCTATCTATCTATCTGTCTATCTGTATCTGTATCTATTCATCTATCCATCTATCCATCCATTTTCCATCTATTGGACCAACCATCCTTGGCGTGATTTACCCCAACTTTTTGCCTTCCATCCCTTTGTTTTTGCTGACTTTTCTGTTGGCTTCAGGACTCTGCACACTTTACCACGGCTAATCAGTGTTAAAGTTCTTGTTCTCTCTCCTTTAAACATGCTAACATTGGGTTGCATCTAGTTGGCATGTGGAATTTACTTGGAAGTCCTTAACAAAGTGGCACTAAATATACCCAGGTCCTCTAAATTAAATGCTGCTAGTGGGCCTGCAGCACTGGTAGTGCCACACACTTAAGTAGTCTTTTAAACAAATCCCAGCCCTACCATTGCAGCCTGTGTGTGCAGTTTACATTTTCAACCTGGCAAAATTAACCTTTGAAATACACATGTCAACTCTAGAATAACCGTGGACAGAGAACTACGCTCCACCCACGGAGTCCGCAGAGTTTTGCTTACTCCGCGTTTGGAGAATGCGGAGTAGGCAAAACTCTGCACACTCTGCGGTGGAGCAGCGTTGACCCGCCGCCCGCCTCAACCCTCCATATTAAAAATTAATTAGAGTTTGTCCCCCAGCTCCGAGGACCTCTGCGTAGTGCCGCTCTGCCAGCTACGCCCATCCTTACTCTAGGGTAGGCTCTGAACAGTCCATAGGGCATGGTTAAGTATATTTAAAGAGCTGGACATATACTTTTAAGTTTTACATGTCATGGTTGTGAAAAACTCTTAAATTTGTTATTCATTACTGCAAGGCCTACCTCTCCCATGGGTTAACATTAAATTTCCCTATTACATTTAATAAGTGATGACTTTCAATTGGAAACTCTTAGAAATGGGTCCCTATTTGGCAGAGGTATGCACCGTGTCCAAGTATGGACCCTTCCTTCTAGTCAGGCTAAGGGAGTTACATGTTAAAATAACCCCTGCTCACCCTCTTGGTAGGTTGATATGAGCAGTCAGGCTTATCTCAGAGGCAATGTGTAAAGCGTTTACTCAAACTCTGTGAGGTTGAAGTCAGAGGCACTGGCATCGACAGGCATTAGGGCTGCAGTGCAGAGTGGAGTGGTGCAGCGTGTGGTGCCCTCGGGTCATGGAGCAGACAGTGGATTAGTGATGGGGCAGGATGCAAGCATTGGCGTCATTGTTGCTGAAGCGATGTCATCGGCAGGCCCAAGGCTGTGATGCAAAGTGGAGCAATGTGGTGTGTGGGGCCGCAGGACGCGGTGCAGGCAATGATATTGGTTGACGATCTGCAGTAAATGGCGCTGTTGTGGGTGGACCAAGGCTGCAGTGTGGGATAGGGCAGTGCTCTGTGTACCTTATGAGTGGTGCCCCAAGGCCATGGTTCAGGCACAGGCGTTGATGTCAACTTGGAGCGGCTGCATCAGTGGAACCAGGGTGGCAATGTGAATTGAGGCGGTGCAGTGTGTGATGCCCACAGGTCATGGTGGAAGCAAAGGCTCGGTGACAGCATCAGACAGCGTACGTGAGACCAGGGTTGTGGTGCTACAGTCCTTGCTGATGTGCCAACAGGTCATGGAGCTGGCAGCAGCGTCATTGATGGTGTTGGGTTGCTTTTTTCTGTGTGGCAGCTGAAACAAGCAGTTCCAGATGTAGGTACCCAGAGGATGGTGATGTCTTAGGTGTGTCTGAGTCTTCCAACAGGATTCAAGCTCTACTTCAAGTCCTCGGAGAAACTTTAATAGCATGATTTAAGAAAGTCCAGTCTAGTCCTTTCACTGCACAAGACAAAAGCAGCAACTGCAGGGCAACCCAACAAAGCAACAAACAGTAAAGGGGCAGTACTCCTCCTGAAAGCTTTTTCAGCTTTACTACTAGGCAGAGTCCTTAGACCCAAAATATTCTAAAGTTCTTAGGCCAGGAACCCAATATTTAAACTACTTTTCTCCTAGAAGTTCAAAGCAAAATGTCCGTTTTGCTTTGTAAAACCCTGTTCTATCCTCCCTGGTCAAACTTTATTACAAGAGGTGGCAACAGCATTGTGCAGAGCAGCCACAGTCTATTCAGTTGGCAGTGACAACTCCTCCCACCATTCTAACCCAGTATGGCCCATCAGCATATGCAGGGCACAGGGAAACGTCCTTTTCACAAAGGCTTTATTATGAATAGGCTTTGCACCAAAATCGGCGTCACAAGAGTGACGTTACTACTCCCGTCTTATGCCAAATCTTTTACTTTCACGAGTGGCATCACAAAGCCAGTTTTTAGGGTGTTAGGGGCAGTTTAGGGCTAAGGATGTGAAGGAAGGACTTAGGGCTGAGGGGAAAGGGATGTTTTAGGTATATTGGTAGTGCAGACAGTATTAGGGCTAAAGGTGTGAGGGGGCTGTTTAGGGCCAAGAGTGGGGGCAGGGTGCGAAATTGCACAGCATCCTCTTGTACGAAAGAAACAGCACCACCCATCTAACTCTGAGGTGCATTGGCACCCAAAAATCAGGAGGGGACTGAACCTTTCCTGACTCGGGCCGCAGCTAAGTCATGAAGTGCAGACGTTGACACGCCCTGCTCTGGTACCCAAGACGCACACCAAAGGCAGCACAGGAAATGAGATTGGTCTTTAAACTTTTTGCAGACCTCCAAACCAGCAAACAACTTAACACACAAAAAAGATTAAACTAAAGTTAAAGTACGTAAAATGTTTAATTAAAAAATTAATTGTTGGTTTTGTCCACTTTTAAGCACATTATGTTTGAGTGTGTCTGAACTTCGTGCTAAAAAGTGGCACAAAAATGCCAGCAACGAACTAACACTGTAGTTATCAGAGCCATCTGACTAATGGCTATCATTATAAGAGCATACATTGCAGAGCACACCTCAGCGCCACTTGTGTGAGTTTTTGGAGCAAATGCACAAACAGCCCCTGTCAGTCTAAACCCAGACAGTGAATCCACAAGCCAGCACAGGCACACAGGATTGTCAAGCAGGAAAGTGGCATTTCGAAACACACAATCTAGAAACCACCTTCACTTTAAAATATGTTATTACATTCTGAGCTAAGATAGCCCTATTGAAAGTTGCACTTGTGAAATGCTACAAGTCAGCCACTATGGGAGAGCTAGTCTTTGCAATAGTGAAACATGAAATCAGCAGTATTTCACTATCAGGGCATGTGAAACTTACCAAAACATGGCCTGCAGTGGCAGGTCAGAGACAACTTTGAAAGGTTACTTGATTGGATGGCACAACCAGTGCCCGAGGCCCACTAGTAGCATTTGATTTACAGGCCCTGGGTACACACTGTGCACTGTACTAAGGACTTACTAGTAAATCAAACATGCCAATCCTGGAAACCCAATCATAACACAATTTACAGTAAGAGTACAGAGACACTAAACCAGCAAAAATGAGGTCCAGCATACTATCAAAAACAGGTCAGAAAGAAAAAAGATAGAGTAAAAACACCAAAAGGTGGCAGGTCTAACAGGAACAGGTAGACAGGTTGGGGTTGGTATCTAAAGATTCTGAATTAAAGCTCTCTAACGATAAAGACAGATGTTAATAACAATGCAGATACTTCCCACGTTTCTAATGTTGACATTTTCTTATCCTAGCGATTTGGTGCCTGAAATCTGTCCCTGGGTCACATGACAAGGTGTAGCTGGTAGTTGGTCAAAGGGAAGGTAGCTATTGGAGGATGGATCACTCTGACTTAACAAGGGGAAGGAGTTGTCACCTACCAAACTTACACATAACAAAGGCCCTACCTGTACACAATCACAATGAGGTTATCACTAGACTTTTGTGTCCTCAGACAAACTGGATGTCAGGACAGGGAGGAAGGGGATGCTTGACACTGCAAAGGGGTGGAAATCTCTAGAACCCGTTTCTACTTCAAAGTGAGCACCATATATAAATAATGGGCACTCAGACCAAACTCTACATACATGTCTGGGTCTGTGGAAGACTAAGCAGAAGGACTATTTTGCTACTTTGCTACAAGAAGGACTGCCACTCTGCTGTTCTGCTGTGCTGTCCTACTGCTCTGCAGCCCTCCTGCGTAAACGTAAAAGGACTGGACCTGCATCTTGAACCCAAGACCACCAGAGTGACTCAATTGCTAGTTGGATGGCCTCCTGATCAGAGCCTCGGGAATAGAACAGGATCCAACAACCTTGAACCCAGCACCTGGAATCTGCTAGCTGTGAGTCCTGCCTTCCCTGGTGGTGCCACCACAGTCCTGGACCCTTGGCAGTGAGCCTGAGGTAAGCTACAACCCCAGCTGACGTCCCAGCAGAACAAACGCAGCATGTCACACCACCTCCAAAAACTCTACATCGGAACCACAGTGCATTGCTTTCCCTCCCAAAACTCCTCATTGGAACCCCTAAGTGTAGCATCTCTGATACAGGACCTCACATTACCCATTGCAGCTCACCATAACACCCAGTGCACATCACATCTCCATGCTAGGAGCTCATCTCATCCATAACAACTCCCAGGAATCGCAGCTGAATATGCACCTCCACGCAAAAAGCCACCCACCACAGCTCATCAGAACCATTGTTGAGAGATGCATCTCTGCGAAAGGACATTGCATCGACCTGCTGCACGACGCATCCTCAACGCAGGAGAGCACTTTGCTGTACAACCAAGACTTGAGGCTACTTTACTAAGCGGGACTAAACAGGGTCCCTGTAGCTAGCCCGCACTCCATCACAGTCGGCCTGATCTAGAGAATTCGTCCTGGTTTTGCAGGACCAGATAACCACAGTTGGCGAATTTAGCTTTTCAGGGTTATTTTCACCTACATCTTTAATATTGCACATCTCTGATTCTCCTGACTAGGTTTTTCTTACTTTGATGTCAAATATGTCATTAGATATTCTATTTTTTACTAAACAGGGGTGGACTTTTTCTTGTGTTGTGCTATCTCGTTATTACTGTTTAAAGAACTGTGCAAATACTTCACCCATTGCGTCTAACTTAAATCTGACTGGCTACCAAGGGGGTGAGCACAGGTTCGTTTGGGGTTGGCATGTGAATACACCCTCCTGACAGAAAAAATGTGGCTGTTGCTCAAGTACGGTTTTAACTGTCTGTCTGTCTGTCTGTCTGTCTGTCTGTCTGTCTATCTATCTATCTATCTATCTATCTATCTATCTATCTATCTATCTATCTATCTATCTATCTATCTATCTATCTATCTATCTATCTATCTATCTATCTATCTATCTATCTATCTATCTATCTATCTATCTATCTATCTGTCTGTCTGTCTGTCTGTCTGTCTGTCTGTCTGTCTGTCTGTCTGTCTATCTATCTATCTATCTATCTATCTATCTATCTATCTATCTATCTATCTATCTATCTATCTATCTATCTATCTATCTATCTATCTATCTATCTATCTATCTATCTGTCTATCCATCTTTCTGTCTCTGTCTGCCTGCCTACCTTCCTGTCTGTCATTATACAGTGTGGTGTTATTCCTCTTATGAGCATACATGATTAACAATACACAGAGCAGACCAGGTAGTGATTTTCTGAAAACAGAATTGATTTTAACTCAAAGGAGATGACCAAACCTAAGTTCCAAAGCCACATTTTCAATAACGTAGGCGTTTCAATCACAATGACGAATAAAGAACTGTAAATATTGAAGATACATGTTTCTAGTCTTGCTTTCTAAATTCACTGCATTGCGTTTCTTTTCCCTGGGAAGGCTATCCACGGGTGAAGCATGGGTGTTCTCACGCATCCATCCCAGGATTATGGTGCATTTCCAGATTTGCCAATACTGGTAAACCTGGGAATGGCTCAAAATGCTAGGTAGAGGGAGGCGCAATAAGGAAAACTATCGTTATTTCTCCTCGTTGTTTCAACTTTGAAATTGTAATGCATTACCCAGTGTACTCTGAAAGAGGAAAAAGCCTAGCAGGATTTCAACAAAAACAAATATTGCCTGAAATGCAGGCACCCTTGCATCATGGCACAAGGGTGTCTGCGTTGGTGCTAGGCAGCAGATTGTGCACTAACATAGGCAGATAGCATATGCCATATCTGAAAAATTAAATGTGCCACTCAGGACTTTTATCAATTTCAACAAGTTTTTGGTAGTGCTCATCATCTAAGTGTGGAGCCTGTCCAGGTCTATGTGGCACTTTAAATCCCATTTTCTGTAGGAAGATGGAACTCTTCAACAGTTAGCGGTGTTCCCCTCTGATCTGCATTTGCCACCCGAGAGGCCAGTGGTCAGGTTGAATCCTTAAAGGAGCTCCAAACAAGTACTGTCTCAGATGAGACCAAAACCCTGTAAAGGCTAACACTTGAACGTGGCTCTCTGTAGAGTAGTCACCTGCAACTGGTTGGTCCTGGCTGGTCCTGGCCTCATGATTCAACTGTGATATGCAGCCCCAATTCCATGTTCTCAAGGAGCTGTTTGGTCTCCAAAATCTCTGCTAAAATGTGGTGTCTTGAGTATAAATGCTGTGCACAGTGCTTCTTTCACTGTTTCCAGGGCCTTTTGACACCCGTCAGTCCAAATCACATTCTTGCCCTGTTTCATTGAGGTGAGTACTTCTAGGGAGTAACAATGGCTCCATACCCCTTCTCAAATATCCAGTAGCACCAGTCCAGAACTAGGCAGACTCTTACCGTAGTCTGTATTTTGGGAGACTCTCAAGCCATGATGGTTTGAATCTAGGTTTGAACATGTTCTCCACCAACAAGGTGGCCCAGGTACACCACAGATCCCTGCCCTATCTGTGACTTGATGACTTTGAAAGTCAGGCCTGCCTGTTGAAGGGCCAGCAGCACTTTTCTGAGGTGGGTCAGATGTTTCTGCCAGGTGAGGTTAAAGACAGCTACATTAATATACTGCACTAAAGGGCTCCACCCCAGACAGTACCCTCTTCACCAGTCTCTGAAAGGTGGCAGGGGTATTCTTCAGACCAAAGGGCACCACATTAAACGGACAAGTGGCCCTCAGGAGGGGAAAATGCTAACCTCTCCTTTGCCCCCACAGTCAGGACAATCTACCAGTACCCAAAAGTCAGATCAAAAGTAATGAGATAATTGGCAGTCCCAAGTTTGCCAATGAGATCATCAGCTATGGGACTTTGGTGTGTATCAGTCGTGGTGATGGCATTGAGTTCTCTGTAGTCCACATACAATCTGAGATCTGTCCCTCCCTCTTTCAGGTTGGTCTTGGGGTCTAGGACCCCAACGCTGGCCAAGGGACTACTAGAGGGTTCATTCACCCCAGGTCCATAATTATAGCAACATCTGCCTAAATGCTGACCTCGACTTTGTCTGAGAGCCTGCAGATTTTTTTGTCAGTTAAAGTGGCAACAGTGTGCATGTGTTATCAAGGACTAACCAGTGTATCCTGCGGGGACAAGATGGCGATCCAGATGATAGATCCCTTCTCCACCAAAGTATCTCAGACCCGCTGCTTGTGTAGTACAAAAAGAGGACTAGGGTTCCAGGGGGGGATGGGAAATGAGATGAGAGAGAGAGTGTGTGAGATGGTGACTTCTTGCTCCTCTATGAGTCAGGCACCTAGCTCCAGAGTTGAGGTCCCTCAGAGGCGTTTTCGCAACATTTAGGAAAATACCTTAGATCTTATCTTTTCTTTGCTTTAACAACCTCTCCAAGTTCCCCCTAGATGCCTAAAAAAACCTCTGAATCCATAATTCCTGCTTTCAGTGCACTCACTCTTTGTCTTTTATATAGAGTCCTGTTGATTGCCCTGTAGAAAAGGTAAGCAGTCAGTGTCTTAAACCTTATGCAGTACTCAATTGATTCAAGACCACATGGGTTTTTGAGTACATACCAAAGTTCACTTACTCCGTATTGCAGAAGGTTCTTTGACAGAATTTCTTAGCCAACAAAACCACTTGTACATGTACCACGACAACTCAGAACTAACAATCAGATTTGTAATATTTGATTATTCCCACAAAATCAGGTTATATGATATCAGGTTATACAATATTAGGCTATCAAGGGTATTCTCTAAAAATCAGATTATGCATAAGTAGCATTGCACAATAGAAGAACAGACATCCTTTCCATTCAAGAAAACGTTAGCAACATGCGACACAGAACTTAGTTATGTAACTTTCACATACACCAAATCATTCTATTCCGGGTTGTCTCTTAGCGGGATTGTCTTCATAACTCTATTAAGTTTAAACAATGTATGCACTTATTCTCTCATGTGTTACTGCCTTATCCATGGTTTGTAGTAAATGTTCTCCTTTGTCTTTTTTTTGCAGGTGTTTGCCTTCTGGACGTTTCTGCGAAGGAGGAGATCCCAGATGTGATGAGAAAAATTAAAACGCAATCCAACCAGTGAGTGTTCCAGTGCAGCAAGCAGCTTTTGGAAAACTGGTGTGGCCTTATACGGCAGTCTCTCTCAAGATGGCAGTTTGCTATGGCTAGAATTCTAGATTTTGCAAGAGTTTTGGTGTTTCTCCCGTAGGGCTTTTTGGGGAACAATGCATGAGTTCCAGCCCTCAAGGCTTTCTTTTAATTCCTGTTTCATGGGGCATTATCTACTTGAAGAAAGCCTCCATTCTAAATGTACTCTTAATCTCCAATTTAGGTGTCTTTTCAGTGACCTGCTCCAACAGAATACCTTGTGTTGCTTTCTGGTACATGCAGGTTGGTGTTATGGCAGGCCCAACAGTTGTACACACCAATGAGTCTGGCTATTTGTAAGGGGAAAATAGTTTAGTAAATTATTTCAGTAACTGGCGATGGCCCCTCTGCTGCTGTTCAGGCAATTCTGTAAAGAGGGCCACTCCCTTCAGTGAATCTCCTTGATAATATGGGATAAGATGTTTGGGAGAGACTCACTCTTGTTTTTTTCTCCTTCACCAATCACCATGAGCATAGTAATGTTTCCTCTACCCAAGTGGGATTTCACTCAGGTGACTTGGATTCCACTGTGGGGGTGTCTGGGAGTGACAAGCTCAGGTAAGTAACTGGCCTCTCGCATGTTATCCAGCACAATCTAGGGCCCAGTCCACTTGTCCATGGGGCCCTGAGAGCCACCGACTTCACCACTCACACTTTAAAATCTGCCCTTTGTATAGTGAGTGTGTTTTTCAGGACTGATGTATGAAGGATTTATGGAATGTGGGAATGTGGAAAGAATGGTATGTGAGATGGGAGTATGATACAGGAGAGCTGATGGGGCATGTTGTTGAATTTTGTGGTGATATGGTCTTTGTTTTTAAACAATACATGTATACTGTTTATAATATTTGACAACTCATGTTTAAATTATGCATACAAATAATGTTATGAAAGAAATTATAAAATCATTTTTTTGTTAAAATTAAGAAAATCTGAATTTCATTAAATACATTTCCAAAATTGATCTGGATCTGTTCACTGTGGTATTTTGTCCTGTGTTACACGTCATTCAGGGTAGTAGGACTTCTCTTCTACTCATTTTAATGGTTTTCCCCCTATTCCTAAACCTGATTTTAAAAGTTGAATAAGTAGAGAGGGGTCCTTTCTGTGTATTTCAGCACTCACACCTTCTGACCCGGCTGGTATCTTACCAGGGGAGCTTTTTGGTCATGTTAGTGCTTAACAAGCCTCTGGCTGGCCTCTAGGTTTTTGTTAGCCATCTTCATGTACTCTGCCATGCGAAAGCACAAGCCTAGCACATAGTTCGCCAAGTAAAATGTCTTTCTCCCTTCCTGGGCTAGAATGAAAGGTCCTCTAATATGATGCTTATAAAAAAGTTCAAAGGGACCAAAGCCCACTCCCTTTGTGGTACATCCTTTAGGCAAATAAAATACATCAAACTAGGATATCTTACTTCCTATGCAGTTTCTCAGACAGCACCCATAATCATGACTTTCAAGGTCTTGTTGATTCTCAGCACAAGACCATTGGTTTGGGGGTGATAAGGGATGGTGAACCTGTAGGTCCCTTTTTGTGCATCTCACTTAGCCTATAAATATACGCAGATATGAAATTTGCGGCCCACGTCCTTATAGAACCCTATTTAGGTGAAGACACATATTAGGGCCCTGGTCCAATGAGAGTGAAATCACCTTCTTCAGTTGTATTTCCTCAGGATAACTTACTGCATGATCTAACCCCAGTAAAATGAACCCACTCCCTGAAGCAGTTGGAGGGTCATTCCTCTCCTTGTCAAAAGGTAGTCCAACCATATGTAGTTGACTTAAGGGACACTTGGGTTGCCTGCCTGTCTTGCCACTGGCTTGAAAAGTGATGCAGGAGCAACATAACTCCTTCACCTTCTCAGACATCTGGGTCCAGTAAAGGTGGGTGACCAATCTGTCCCAGATCTTGGTCTGCCCCAATTGTACAGCCAAGTGGAAAAAATGGGCAGAGTTTAGGAGGAATGCCTCAGGTTTTGGATCCCTTGCCTCACTTCACAGGACATCTTCCTCCTAGTAGATCCTTTGGGTTCCACTAGTATTCCCCTGTGCATGGGCTTCAGCCTGGTGCCAAAGGCCTTCATGGGTTGGGCATGTTTTCTGAAATTGGAAGAATTCTTCCTTGGAGAGTCCTCCTGCACTTACAAAGCAGCAAACCCTGACAGGTCTTTTGGTTTGAGGGTTCTCCCCCTGTAGGATACAGATACTCCACCTGGGGGTCATATACCCCCTTGACCAAGGAAACCTTTGAGGCTGGTTTCCCACACCCCTTGCTCTTGGTTGTGTCCATTGTTCCAGACTCCCCTGATGTGCTGTTGGGGGTCCTTGTGGCCACACCACCCACTTTGGGAGATCAAGTATTTCTGAATGAGACTTGCATTGTAGGTCAAGGCAGAATTTCAATTACACTGGAGTAATTTCAGTAATTCTGCCTTACTCTTTCACACAGAACTACCAATAATTATGCAATTTTGGGAGAAAATATCCTACAATCCGAGTATATTTAGCGAGGATAAACAGCTTCTTGCACTAGCTATTCATGTTTTACTGCATTTACCAATATTTCTTAGCTCAAAAGGCATCCTCACATCCATTTTAGAACTAAGGGTCTAAGCAAATATCACTAAATGCCTGGAGTAAATTGGGGAAAAAGAGCACATTTAGGGAGCATGAGCAGCTTCTTGCAGTCACTATTTCTGTTTTGCAGAAAATACATTCTTGTGCCCATTTTTGACGCAAGGCTGCATTTTGCACTGAGACAATAGAGCTACATGCTGTGAGTAAGTTGGCCGAAAATCCTACCCAAAGAGCACATTTAGGGAGCGTGAGCGTCTTCTTGCACTCATTTGTGTTTTGTTGCATTTAGCACTATTTCTTACTTTAAAATGCATTCTCATGCCCCTTTTAGATGAGAGGTGGCATTTTTGTGCTAGGAAATAGCACTAGGGGCATGAATTACTTTCCTCACATAATTATACGTAACCTTGCAAATTCTCAGGGCAATTTCGCATGATTACGCTAAGCTGAATTACCTGAGTTACTCCTACCCCTATTCCATTCCACCTCGTACCAAGCAGAGCCTTCTAGGTCATTTCCCAACAGACCCTCCGCTGGAATAGCAAGACTCAGAGCTATTCTATTCAGGCCCCTTCCCAGTTGACCTTTTGATGGGATGGACCTTATCATAATTGTGTTAACCACTTTCATGAGGACATCTGGCACAATTTCATCTTGAGAAACCTTTCTATCTAGCTTTGTAGTCAATCTGGCTCCTATATCTTTCTGAGCTTCTACTTTGATCCTGATGATGTTAGGCCAATGCCTGTACTTCACCATGCTGAGAGGCAAGGAGACCAAAGTTCAACATCCACCCCATAGTATAATGTTTTATCTCCTGGCTGATGACAGTCCAGGTATACCTAGATTTCATATACACAAAGGCGTCTTTACATTGTACACTCTCCACTTAGTTTTGTTAAAAGTACAGGACTCTCCATCTTGGACCGGTTTTGGGGCCCTTTTGAGAACTCCCTCTTTATCTTTTTGTTGCTGCCCTCTTTCTCCTGTTGAGGGGTCTAACCCAATTTCTCTGGATCAGGCCAAAGGGACGTTATGAACATGTGTGCGCACCCAATCCTCAGCTATCTTACTCAAGTCTGTGGGGTTAGATAACCCTGGATCCACTTGAAGAACAGTCACTTAAAATGTGCTCTTTGACAATCAAATTGCCCATCATAAATTGTAATCTCATTACCTTTTATCCAGCCTTCTGGTGCCTTCACTGTGATATCCAATTAGTCTACCCAGGATTGTTGTGCATCTTTGTGGGTGTCTCTAAATGTTGTCCAATTCTGGTCAGGTGTGAGCACAAACATCTTCATTAAATCATATTTGATATGGTAATTCGATTCAGCTACCCCCTCCTCTTCAGGAGCCTCTCCCTCCCGACTACCAACACTAACTCCCACAGAAGAGAACCCAGTTTTGTAGACCCCCTTGAAAATCTGGAAGCGCTCCTAATAGAAGCAAATCAACTACATATATCATCCCACATAACATAATATATGTATTTGTAAAGTGTTGTGCACCCAGAAGGATATCTTGGCGCTGCATAACAGATGTTCATTGTTACCAAACTCAATGGTACTCATTTATCGACTTCAGAAGGATGAAAGGCTGAGTAGAGTTACCAGAATTTGACCCTGTGACCATGAGGTCAAACACAGGTCCACATAGTGGACACATTAGTCGACTAGGGCACCAGATCACAAAGCTAGACACAGTGCCCCGATACAGATGAGTTTTGTGTGACCTCCCGGCAGATACCTCTTCATTGCTGCCATCATTGTCAGTTGGACTTAAACCCAGTCTGGCATTTTCCTCCTTTAAAAGACAGTCTCTTTTTTCCACTGCCAGCTTTTTTTCTTCTGGGATAAGCTAGTTGTGCTTGCTGCTCACTTTCTGACTGCTTTTCACTTGCCTCCAGCTGGAGGAGAGCCAGTTCAGAGGAACTTATGCTGGAAGAACCATCCTCAGTGCCAGCCATTGTTTTACACAATTGGAAGTATGCTTTATGACCTACAATTCACTTTGGGACTGTTAGAATTGGTGGTCTCTAGTTGGCAGAGTTAGCTACCTTTGACCAAATAGGGTCCCTCGCTTCTAGTCTGGGTAAGGGGGATACACACTTTTGATAACCCATGCTCACCCCCATTGTAGCTTGGCACGAGCAGACAGGCTAATCCCAAAGGCAATGTATAAAGTATTTCTATCAACACTTACAGTAACACAGTGAAAACACCAGAAATGGACACCACACCAGTTTAGAAAAATAAAGTATCTTTATCTAGACTAAACAAGAACAAAACGACAAAATTCTAACATACAAATACTTTCTTTAAAAAGGTTGTTGCATAAATAGGTTTGTAAATGGTAAATGTGACACTTTACTCTCAAAGTACCCTGGACACGTAACGCAGAACAAACAAAAGGGTCGCAGAGAAGGCGATGCATCAACTCTTCCTGTGCTCCGGTTACGATGCAACAAGATGCCACCTCGATGTGTTGTGAGGATCCGGTGCAGTGTGACAAAATGGCGTCTTTGACGGGATGCGACAACGTGGAGACAATGCATGGATGCCCGATGGCCTTGCGGCATAATCAGTGGTTCCCTGAGTTGCGACAGGCCCGTGTATTTATTTTTACAAGTCCTAATAATAATATTACTTTCACCTTTTCCCTTTCATTGAATTTCTAGGATTTTTTAATGTAAGCTAAAATCTTGAAACCATATTTATGAAGAGGGATGTATGTCTTTTGCACCACGCAATGTGGTGCATGCGTGACACAAACCCCCAAATGTGATTTATCAACTCACACAAGGCCACTTTGCATGGCCCTGAGTGGCATGATAAAACGGGGGTAATTCAATGCAGATCAAATCTTTGTGTTGTAGTCTTCAGCCCTGGAAAGGCATTCCATGGGTGTTGCATGTGGGTTCGCATACATTCCCCATAGATGTTGATACATTCCCAGATTTACCATCACTGGTAGACCTGGGAATGTGCCAACATTAGAAACCTTCCTGAAGGAGGCGTAGCTTCCTCTTTCTGAGAGTGCTGCATTCTGCTACACACATAGATAGAGGGATATCCCTCACTGCATTGTTTGTGTGCAGGAACATGCCACTTCCTGCTCAAAAACAATCCTGCTTACAATGCAGGCTCCTTTGCAGAACAGTGCAAATGTGCCTTTTTTGGCGCTAAGCAGCCCATTGTGCGCCAATGTTGGGCAAAAGGAGGGAATGTGCCATATTATGTTAAATATGGCACATATCTTCTCTTTAGCTGTAATGGAGCACAGCAACGTGACTTTTTAATAAATATGTCCCTTAGTATCTTACCTAATTATAATGTCACTCTATTTTTGTTATATTCACTGAATGTCTGATGTTGGTTTTTTAACTTAAAGTTTGACATTATTACCTTACGTAACTATTATTTCAATTTAATCTTTTTTCCAATGAATTTTATGCAAAGATCTTATTACGATAGCTAACTATATCATCATTTTACCTTATATTTTTTCAGCTAATTTCTTGAATTTTTGGGCATATTCACCCAACTCCCTCACTGAGCATACCTTTTGACCAAGGGCAGTAGGGGGGCTGGAGGCAAGGCGTGCACCCAACCCACATTGGGGTCCGACCTCCTACTAATAACACCACATAAACTCTCCTTACAGCCAGTATAGATGGCACCATGTTCAATACCATAGGCACTGTTCTTCCAGAGATCCAACCTCCGACAACTACTAAAACCCTTCTAGCACTGAGTACTATATATTACCACTACCAGCAGATAGCACGCACCCACTGAACATATATTTATCATGCTTACCACCAGAGCCAGCATTAAAGGTAACTGCTCTGCTCTGGAACACTAGTAGCACTGATGATAAGAAGCCAGCCTAGGGAGCACACGCAGAGCACCTATAAGGAGATAGCCTGGGACTAGAGGCACTGTGCTGTGAGATGGTAGACAAGTCAAGGATTGGCCTTTGCAATCCTGCTTACCGGATGGAGCACATTTGTGCACACACAATCCAAACTGACCACCGCCAGGGCTGGCATTAGAGGGAAGTGCATTGTGTTGGGGCATCCTCAACACTGCAGAAGGAGCTATGTCCAGCTATTCCTAGTCATGGGTGCAGGACTGAACTCTGCATACTCTCTGTGCAACAGGACTAGAACTTAGCATTTCACAACACATAGCTGTCTAATTATTTACTAGAGTACAAGCCACTTATCAGAAAACAACAGTGTGTGCGGCAATATATGTGTACTTCATCTGTAACATTTATACTCAAAGGCTTCATGGCACTATAGAAAAAGAGTACATTGCGAAAGTGAGCTAAGGAAATAGACAAACAAGCAGTCAGGTGCAGTGCGGCACGAATCCTATTGCTGAAGAGGCAAAGCAAATCGGATGTTGAAATAGATAAGTTTTGGCAAGTGCTGCACTGAGGCGACCACCACTGTGTAATCAATCAATCAATCAATCAAAGCATTTGTAAGTGCACTACTCACCCGAAGGGGTCTCAAGGCGCGGAGGGAGGGGGGGGGGGACGCTGATACTGTTTGAATAGCCAGGTCTTGATTAGTTTTCTGAAGGTTAGTAGGTCCTGGGTCTGCCGTAGGAGGATGGGGAAGGTGTTCCAGGTCTTGGTGGTGAGGTGAGAGAATGATCTGCTGAAGGAGGTCACTCTCTGGCTGCGGGGGATGGCAACGAGGGAGAGGTAGGAAGAGCAGATCTGGGGCTCCTAGACCTTGAAGACAGCACTCAGGGTCAGGACTCACGCCCACAGAGGCAAGCAGAGGGAAGAAATGTCTGGACCCTTTGGATATAGTTAGCTGAAAAGCTGGAAAGGCCACTGGAGCCCTGTTTTTCCCCTGTGGCTCAAAAAGGAGGTCAGCCAACTGACCCTTGGATTCACTTCTGTTGTCTTAGGTTCAACACAGGCATGTCCAGTCTTCCTTCAGGATTCTTAACCCGCAAGGCAATCCTTCCAAGTATTTTTCGAATTGTGACTTAAAAAATTCCAACATTTCAAGTAATTTAAGTGTAAACATAATTTCTTTATCTGCTCCTATTCTACAGTTAGACCATATTAACAAACACATAGACACACACCACCTCACATGGGTGCGCAGAAGGAGCCCCACTTTACTGGATTCACTCACACTTTATTGTGAAGCTCAATTGAAGTGCCTCATTCCCCACGAGTGTAAAGTGAACAATATCACCCAGTAATTGTCTTAGAATGCACACAAATATTAACAGAGAAGGTATTTGTGCAGATATGTCAAATGTCTCACCGACTTATTTCATTTCAGGCACACAATGAGAGGTGTTGTGGTTTGGCATGTATGCTCCTGTCGACCTTTGGCCATACTATGTACAAATTACCATACAAGCTCTAGAAGTAGGGGTGTTGGTGGTGCTGCAACCCCCCCCCCCCCCAAATTACCTTGCTGTAGCTCATAAGGTGAATGAGCAATAAAGATGCCTTTACATTTAGGGCCCGATTCACAGACTGAACTTAAGACTCAATCCTAAACTTACTACTATTTTGGTATTCACAGAATGAACTTACTGCTTTTGGTATTCACAGAAGTTAGGATTTTGTCTTAAGTCTGTCTTAAATCTGTCTTAAATTTGTCTGAAGACAGACTTAAGACTAAATCCTAACTTCTGTGAATACCAAAAGTAGTAAGTTCATTCTGTGAATGCTAAAAGTAGTAAGTGCATTCTGTGAATACCAAAATAGTAATAAGTTTAGGATTGAGTCTTAAGTTCATTCTGTGAATCGGGCCCATTGTTTTTATCTTGTCATAAAGGACAAACATTAGGCTCTGCCTTATGACAAAATGATGCTTATTCTTTTAGCACTAGAGTTATTAGTTAAGCAAAAACGCACTTTACATGGAAAATCTGATCTAACTATAATTACAAAGTGGAGATCTATGTATTCAGCAATTATTGAAATAACTAATATTTTTAACTATTGCCATGCACCACTGACATTGACATGTTGCTTCTTCCCACCACAGCAGACAACACAGGGCTATGATCTTATATATAAGCAACAGTTGTGATTATGTGTACACATGTAGAGTGCCACTCAAAAACAGTTTGCTAGAATACGTTTGGGACACTTGAATTTACCAGTGGCTGCTAGTATGCAAGTATATGAGGATGCCTCACAATTGTTCCATAGTAATCAAGACTTTTGATAAAAGTTATCAGCCCTTTTTTCTCTGAGAAAATGTTAATGATACATACATATACAGGGCTTTCCGTCAACCATCTTTTTCAATTTGACTGCTCATCTGTCACTCAAATCATGCTCCTTTCCAGATAGCACCCCAATTAGTCAATGTGTCAGCTCACTTCAGTCATTGAATGCATTTACTTTGAGTGGCTGCAAGTTGATTGTTTACATCAATCTTAAGCAGAGACCCGTCCTTGCTAAGGGCTTCAGGCTGTTGATTCTGACTTCAGAGTGATATCCAGTAATGACGAAGTATTGCAGCTTGCGAAAGGCCCGATTTATTGGCTTTGGCAATGATTGTTCTCCTGTGTGCTTCATTAACAATGCTGATTTTCTGTTTGCAGTGTGAAGAAATAGATTGCAGGTAAATACATGGACTGACTTATTAAGAATATAAAACTTAATTTACCCAAAGGAAGGCTCATGCTTGCTATGAATGCAAATGAAAATGGAATAATCATTCATCCAAGCATGTTCATTGAGCTTAACGTCAGTGCTATAGGGTGAGTCTTTCTTCTCCATCTATTGTTCTAGCCAAGAGACATATTCACAATGGCCCTATGGTACTTTTTTGCCACTAAGAATTCCCTTCTGAGACGCTCCGGAGTCGCAGTGTGGTGGCACATATTTACAAGGCCCACAAAGCCACCCTACGTGGCCTTTCATGCCTTGTGAACATTGAGTAAGGCAATGCCTTAGTCAGCATGGCAGGGGTGTTCCATGGGTATGGCTCTGGGTGTTCCTATACAACACCCATGGTTTTCGACACTCCCCCAGATTCACAACATAGCGCAAATCTGGGGCAGCGCTAAAAAAACACCTTCCAAAAGCAGGCATAAAGGTTGTTTTTGTGAGGGAAGGTGTCCACTGCCCCACAAAAACAATCTGATTTTAACGCAGATAACCCTTGCACCGTGGTGCACGCACGGTTCACAGGTGCCTGCGTTGGTGCACAGCTGCTGGTTTAGTGCTGGTGCAGGGGAGAGCACAGGGGTGCCCCCTATTCTTGTGAATATGGCACATCCCTGGGGCAGATTTACAAGACACTTGTCCCACTTTTGCGTCATTTTTAACATGGGAAAAGTGATGCAAAAGTAGCTCAAGGGGCTTGTAAATCTGCCCCCCTTTGTTATTGAAATGGCGCGGCTCGACGTGCGCTACGCCTCTTCATTGTGAATATGCGCCCTAGAATGCAGGTGGGTGCTTAAGGTGTCTCTTGACCTAAATGACCTCGTGAAAAGACTGAGGCACCAATGGGTTTCACTTGTTACAAAGCTGGTTCTGTGCACATGGAAGGCTTTCTAAGAGGAAGACCTAAAATTGCAATGTTTTAAAGTTCATTGTGATTTCTGGTGAATTGCAGAAAAAAGGGGTCAGAAAACGGGAGTTTCACTTTTCCAGCTGCTGTTGTGGTTTACTCTGTCAGACTACTGCAGTGGTCTGTTCTGGTGGTCACAAGGCATTGAATTATTATTGGCTGGCCTTGTCAGCTGTGGGCATCGGGGGGCTCTCCTCCAGTCCATACTCCATTTTGTGTTATGCCAATTTACAACATCTGCCTTTTGCAATACTGGCCCACTCTGTGAAACCACATAGATGTCCTTCTGCTCTATTTCCCCACCGTTGAAACCTTTTAGAATGAAGCCTGCTTCATGAATACAGCAGGAGTTCTATACATTATTTTCTACGACGAATCTGCCCTGAGCCGGGTCAGTAAGTAAAGCACGGCGCAAATAAATGACACCCAGTCTTCTGGGAGCAGATACCCCCCTGACTTCCTGTAGCCAGGGCAGCAAAGCTCAGGAATGTCTTCATGGGAGTGCCACCGAGTTCAGGAAGGAAAAATCCCTGTATCCCTCTTTGGGTTCACACCATTCATCCATCCATCCATCCATCCATCCATCCATCCATCCATCCATCCATCCATCCATCCATCCATCCATCCATCCATCCATCCATCCATCCATCCATCCATCCATCCATCCATCCATCCATCCATCCATCCATCCATCCATCCATCCATCCATCTATCTATCTATCTATCTATCTATCTATCTATCTATCTATCTATCTATCTATCTATCTATCTATCTATAGTAATAATGATATTTTAATAATACAGTGTGATGTTACTCTTTTAAAAGCGGTGGCTCTGGTATGTCACACTTCTAATTAACAAGCACGATTAATGATACACAGAGCAGACCAGGTAGTTCTTTTCAGAAAAAAAATGATTTTGACTCAGAGGAGATGATCACAGCTAAATGCCAAAGCAATATGTTGAACCTGTTCGGCTTCCAATCACAACTGTAAATACTGAAGATACATATGTCTAGTCTTGACTCCCAAACAGCTACAGTGAGAAGCCAAATAAGCTGGTCAAACCTAAGGTTAGTTCCAATATCCAAGCACTGCACAGATCCTCTTCCCTACCTGTGGTTTATCAGTCTGTCCAGCACAAGCTCCAAGGACCAGAAACCTCTGCAGCCAAGGGAAGAGAAGCCTGCCCCCCTGCATGATTCTGGTGCAAGTGTGGACCACGATGAGGTTAATATAGTGTGCGAGGTTACCTCGGGGACCAGATCCATGGCAAGAAAAAAAAATGGAAAACAGGGTGGCATGTGCAACGACCTGCATCAACAACCATTGGTACTGACAGGGGAACAGGAGCAGATTAGGGACTAATTAAACAACTGTATCTGTTTGACTGCTGCATATAATGTGTGTTTGTGGTGACCTCCGGGACTATATCTCTGTTGTGTCCAAGCTTCTGACAAATGAAACAAAAGTAAACAGGAGAGTCTGAACAATCATCTACCACACACACTTTAAGATAATCGACTTATTGACTTAGTGGCTGGATATGTCCAGCCACATATAGTGGAATAATCACTCGGTTTTGAATGTTTTACTACATTATTGAGAGCACAAAGAAAGAGAAATAAGTACACTCAAAACACACCTGTCCACTGTGGTTTAGTTACATCCCAGTAATCCTACTGTCTCGATCTTGACATCCTTATCACAACTCTAACAACTGAGAGAGAATTGAAAGAAGACAGATGAGATGGCAGTTCTGTATGATTATGCCATATATAGAAACATATCGCAGGGCTGGCGCTAGGTATGGGCACTGAGGGGAGCTCATGGCCCTGAGCTCACATCAAACTCAAAAACATGTGGCCCTACATCTGTACGCAAGGCCACTCTATCAGTCAGCCCACCCCTTCCTCAAATGCCCCCTCCCCCATCCGATCACATTAGAAATGCATTTTTAGGAAAGATTATCTTGACCTCGCTGGTCCTAGGACATGGTGGCATTGATTGGGATGCAGGGATGGCCTCCCAGCGCTGTAGTATGGCTGTGAAGCTGTTGCAGGGTGTTTTTTTTTTCACCCCTTAAATGTGCTATCTAGACTAAAAAGACACCGTTGTGAAATGTAGGCACTGAGTCAAAGTAAGAATACGTTTAAACAAGGAAATGTCAAAGGCACAGTTTGAATCAACAAATAACTTTGTGCAATCTTTAGTCTAAGAGTAACCTGTGACCTGTGACCGGCAACACTCATGTCGTGACAGACTGAAGAATGGAGACGCATGGTTCAGGAACCCTACCTGAGACCACATCCGCGGCTTGGTTCACATTGATAAATTTACCTTCTGGAACTTCCCTAACCGCACTGGCACAAGAATCTAACTCGCATTCCGCACAAGTGGCTTGCTCCAACTTGAACCATCATCACCTTGGAACCCTGCTACCCAGTCTCAGCCTTCCGGTATGTCACCCCTCGTACCTGCACCCAGACCTTCACTTATATGGTCCCACGCCGGTCACTCTTTATCTTGCCTCCAAAGGCAGAATGGCCATTGAAGCAGGCAATTAAGTCATATGTAAACAGACATGCTGAATAAAATGTTCTGAAGATGATCCCAGTATTTTCTTAAAGGATCGAAATGGCGTCAACACCTTGTACACCATATACACTTGTTTAAAATATCATAATTTTAGTGTAATGGGGTCTACTGTATATTCCGTTCGTTCTATGACAAATGTGCTGAAAAAAAAATGTTTCCCTTGCCAGCACATCTCACTTTATGTTGTACGTTTTTCATGCTTAAGTTGGATACAGGCTTGTGTCCCACTTAAAACTGCTTTTTGTTTATTTTTTGTAAATATTGACTTGATTACACATTAAATATCTGTCCGGCTGGACAGATTTCTACAATATAGTACTGATTGGGTCTATATTTATTGTCTTTCAACTATTTTTTGTCTGGGGACCACTAAATTACCCTAAGGTCCGTGATCAATTATGAATTGCGTCTCTTTGTCCTTTTAAAATATGAGTAACCCTGGGCATAGTTCGCAAAGTTGCACTACGTGGCACTAGGCGAAGTGCAAAAAAAACTCTGCTGCACTACGCAGAGCTACGTGAGCGGCAGAGTACAATAGAAGAATGGCGTTCGCGGTGATTGCACAGTGCCGGATACTTGTCCGCACTGTGCAATCATTGCGAACGGTACCATGCACAGTGCAAGCAGTCCCTGCTTTCCATTTCTGCCGCTCAAGTAGATTTTTACTCAAGCAGCAACTTTCTCAATGCAAACGGGCAGTTTCTCAATGCGAGCTGTCTCAAGCATACGCAACTACTTGCAATGAGAAACCTGACCCCCACGTTGCAAAATCTCGCCGGGATGTTGATTTTCCACGCTTGCGCTTGCCAACTTGATATTGACGATCGTGAACAAGGTAAAATCTCGACGGGAGGTTGATTTTCCTCACTCACGGTCAGCAACTTGACATCGACGAATGACTATACTACGCAAAGCGCAGCAGAGTTTTTCAGAACTCCATGATCTCCACGTAACGCAGAGGAAACTCCACAAACTCCACGAGCGAAGCAGAGTTCACCGCCCAGGGTTATCTAAGAGACACATCTCAAATAATAAGCTAAACCATGCAATATTATAAGCTTTAAGATTACGTCAATGCAAGGAAAGGGGAGGGGATAAGAGACCAAAATAGACAGAGAGAGAAAAAGATGTTCAATCTATTATGAACATTACAACCTCAAATAGGCTATACCCAAAATAGAGCGCTCGTCTGGGAACACCAACTCGTGCTGCAGGGCACGTGCTGCAGGACACGGCCCATCTCATTTTAACTGCGTGTTAATTTTTTATTCGGTGCTTTGCATGGTGCGAAAGACTGGGTATCTTCTGCTTTCCTCAGCCGCCCTGCCTGTTCTCTCTCACCGGACGAACATTTGTCTGAGCATTTCCGCTATTAAACTGTGTGCTAATCTCTAAAGCATTGCCTTGCATGGTGCGTAAGTCTGGGTATCTCCGGCTTCCCTCAGCCGCCCTGCTTGCTCTCATTCATTTGACGAACTTTTGTCTGAGTCTTCCCGTTATCGGACTCAACAGCCCTGATTATTTTTCTGTTGGCTCACCTTCTGTCTCCGCCGGGCAGAGCTCCCTCCCTGCTGCCGGTGCCTCATTGTCACAGCCTGATCCAACGCCGGGTTTCCCGTTCCAGCGGAGGGCTTGTGACGAAACGAGTCACCTGACCACTCTACACCTGGACGAGGGGGGGCAGAGCTCGGCCTGAGGCGGTACCTTGGTGGACTACAAAGCCCACATGTCATTCTAGTCGTGCAGCGGACGTGCACAGTGGGTGCGCCTAAGGCAAGCCCGTCTGCGCGCGGCCGTCCGGGGCCAGGGGCATGTCACTACACCCGTTTGGCAACTTATTCCTCATCTCAATTGCGCTCCCTCCAATGCCCTTGGCTACTAGGCTCTTCCACTCTTGCGCACATTGACAACCTCGGCTTGTCCTTACCCTACCCTTCCAGACGTCCCTCGCATACTACGCATTCACTGGCCCTCCCTCCTATCCCTGTAGCGCTTAGCCCTCCCTCACCTTCCTTTTCCTCTCTTGTTATTTCTGCCTTCCTCCTCAACACTAGGTCAGCAGTTAAACATTACTTGGAACGTTTTATCTTTCGAGATTCTCATAAACCAGACCCCTGTTTCTTGCCGAAACCTTTGTTTTGCCCTGACTCCCTGCCTGACGTTCTAGCTGCTTTACCCCCTTCCTACTACGCCCTCCAGGCCGACCGACCGACAGGAAAGGCTGGAGGTGGCGTCGCCTTAATAGCCCGTACTTTCAAGTGCTATCATTCCCCTCGATTGCTTCAGTTGATTTCTTGGTCGTTCGATCTGCGTCCTTTCAGATTCCCCTTACCTGCGTACTCATCTATCGTCCCCCGCAACCTATGCCTCACTTCATCCCGTATAAGCTAAATGTCCAGGTAGGAATCATTTAAAGTGTCAATTTAACATTGAACAGTGTCATAACTATGATCACCGAATTGAGTGACCGTAGGGTTTCAGTAACAGCCAACATTGATTAGTATCAAAAATATATTTATTCTTTTTTTAGTTTTCAGATATAAACCTTTTTTTATATATTGCAACTTGATCCAGAAATCAAAAGTCCGGCAACATTAGACCACCAAACACATATCTCACAAATCATATGGTGGTATATGAACACCTTTACCACATAGTGTGGACACAATGAAGGACCACATGCACGTTATAAAATATGCAGCCTAATTCACAAATTATTATTTTACGTGAATTATACAATGTAATCGTGTAAAAGGTGTTAGGCGTCGACGTTTCGGTCCAAGTAGGCCAGAAAGATCCGGAGGACCATCTTCAGGACAAAAAGGTTGCACAGGGGTATCTAATACAAACATAACAACATCAAAAATAAATAATCAGAGAAACCCTAGGGTACACGGAGATTATTTTTCAGCTCAAAATAAGAACAAAGTGAGAGTGCTCTACTGACAATACATTAAACTGAATGTAGCAAACACCATTGAACAGCCACCAAGTGTACATATAACACATGCAAAGGTGACTACGAAAAAACCACAAAACAGGACCAATTGACCAGTGCCTAAAAAGACCAGTGCCTAAAAAGACCTGTTTAGCAAGTCCGAAAGGTACAAAGCTTTCACCACCATGAGTATATACAACATATACCTGTGTACTGTGTAGTGTTTTCAACAACCAAAAAACGCCTCACAGGTCGTTCTACAAACCAAAGAATAATTAGGTCAGGGGCGCTATGTCGGTGAACAGAACGCTATAGAAGTGTGCATCACTTCATCCCGGCCATTCAGGAATTGCTCGCAACCTTGGTTGTGAACAATTCCTCTGTGCTGGTACTGGGAGACTTCAATTTTTGGCCCACTGAACCTCATCAGGAGTAGGACCTGTCGTCCAAAAACTTCACTGAACTCCTCCTCAATCTTAATTTCATCCCCCATATCCATATTCCCACTCACACCCATGGCCACATTTTAGTCAAAGTTTGGTCTATTAATATTCCCATCTCTTCCCCGCTAGTCACTCCCTGCCCTTGGTCAGATCACTCACTTGTTTCCTTTTTCTTTGACCAAAGTCTTGCCCGGAAACCCTCTCTTCCTAGCAATACTTGGGCACGGAACTGGAACCATGCAGACATACCGGCACTCTGCTCCTCCCTCTCAGCTTCAGCCCCCAACCTTGATGGGGTACCCCCTCTCACACAAGCGGACACTATCAGAAAATGGTTGTCCACTGAATGCGACCGGGTGGCTCCCCTTAAGCGTGTCAGAACCAGGCGCGCTCACGATGCCAACAGATGGTTTAACCTGGAGCTCAAGGGCAAAAAACATGCGCTTTGGCAGGCAGAACACACATGGAGGCGCAGCTACTGTCCCGCACTTAAACTACAATTTTCTATTCTCCTCCAAGAATACAAAAAAGCTATCCTGCAGGCCAAAACCGATTACTTTTCTTCCAAGATCTTATTGGCCGAAAGTCAACCTAAGGAAATTTTTTCCATAGTAAAGGAATTAGCATTCTCAGATAGAGCAGCCCTCAAACCTGTTCCCTCCCAGACCCTCTGTGACTCCCTCAACGATTATTTTATTGAAAAAATTACTCTGATCAAGTCTAACATTTCATCTCCTTCCCCCTCCTTTCAATGTCCCTCACCCCCATCCAACCCTATCTGTTTAGATCAATTCCCTTCGATCACTAGAGACACCTTCCTAAAATTATTTGTCAAAGTCAAATCAGGCTCTCCCTCTGACATCTGCCCAGCCCACATTTTGCGAAAGATCTTCTCTGCCTGTCCTCTCCCTCCTCTAACCTTCTTGAATGATTCCCTTATGCAAGGCATTGTTCCTGCCTTGCACAAATGTGCTAAAATAATCCCCATTCTTAAGAAGCCAGGAGCTGACCATTCCTCTAACTATCGTCCTATTTCCCTTCTCCCCTTGAGAAGTCATGTCACCAAAGCCCTTAGCTCATTCATCGAAGACAGACATTTTTTAGCTCCCTGCCAGGCTTGGTTTCGTCCCTCCCACTCAACGGAGTCTGTGGTCCTCTCCGTCTTAGATGAACTTAGAGGAGGAGCGGATGTAAATACACCACATGCCCTGGTCCTTCTGGACCTGTCCGCTGCCTTCAACAAAGTTGACCACTCCATCCTTCTCAACCGTGTCGGAGGCGCCGGTATTGGGGGACCAGCTCTGGCCTGGCTTACTTTGTTCTTGCAGAACTGCACCCAGGCCGTCCAGCAGGAGGGCTTCTCTGCACCCATGCGGAACGTCAGCTGTGGGGTGCCCCAAGGCTCATCCCTTTCCCCCCTCCTTTTCAATCTTTACATTTTCCCTCTTATTTTTGCTTTACAGCAAATGGAGGTCACGGTATTTAATTATGCCGATGACCTTCAACTGATTTTTAAGCTATCCTCTTCCTCTGACTCTATTCACAATTTCCAGACGGTTATGATTTTTATCAGGGACCGGATGGACTGCAATCACCTTAAGTTAAACCCTGACAAGACCGAGTTAGTACTTACAGGTGGCTGCTCCAGCCCCTGGTCACCTCTGTTTTAGCCCTCTACCCTCGGCACCCCTCCCTTACCCTCTCCATCTGTAAAAACACTAGGTATTATGCTCAACAGTAAACTTACTCTGCACTCCCAAGTCAGCACTGTGGTTTCCTCTTGTTTCCTAACCCTCCGCACAATCCGCAAAATTTCCAGTTCTTTCTCCTTCTCAGCTCTTAAACTTATTCTGCTGGCCATGGTCATGTCTCGACTTGACCATGGCAACGTTCTGTATTCTTGCATTCCAGCCTATGACCTCCATCTCCTGCAACTCATTCAAAATCACGCAGCCCGTTTACTCTATAAACTTCCCAAATTTCATGTCACTCCCCTTCTAAAAACCCTACACTGGCTCCCCATACGAGACATGCTCTTTTCAAGATGGGTTGCATGACCTTCCAGGCCCTGGCTGGCACCGCACATGCCTTCATTTACTCTTGTATCAAAGCCTATATACCCAACTGCGAGCTTTGCTCTTCCACTAAGTTTCTGCTCTCTGTCCCCCGGTTCAAAAAGAAGAGATCCGGTGGCCTGAAGTTTTCCACCTTGGCCCCGATCTTTTGGAACTCTCTCCCCCTGTCTATCAGAGCCACTTCCATTTACCTTGATTTCCGTAAAGCCTTAAAGACTTTCCTTTTCTCTCAAGCTTTCTCTCCCTAGATGTCTCTCTTATTTTTCTCCAGGTCCACGTCCCAAGCGCCATGAAACCACATGGTGACCAGGCGCTATACAAATCTCTTAACTTCAACTTCAGGTGGTCAAAGCATGAGCTGTGGAGCACATCGTTTATAATACAACAGATGGGGTTTTTAGTATTTCTGATAAGATTGAGCGCACTACCTAGTGTGAGCGTTAATGTGTGGGAAGTAGCTATGGTAAGGTGTGGTGCGGACAGGCGAACGGATCAGACCCCTTAACCGTTCAAGTGTAGATCTGTCACCAGATCTACAGGACAATAATATACAGCAATGCCCTCACACACAACATTCAAGGTGTAACAAACAGTAGTTATGTCATGAATACCATTCTATGCATAGAGCCACTCATTCAGACAATTGCAATACAGTTCCGTTTCTTGGAAGATAGATAACAGTTTATTAGTTCCACAACCAGCTGACACGTGTTTCGTTGCGTGGGAAACAAATCACTGCGACTCCTCAGGGCTTAAGATTGAATTTATAATCCTGAACGATGTGGTGATAAATCCACAAATTTCAATCACGTATGGGTATGCTAGTTCTACCCGTCTTAGCCGGGTACGTTATAGTCTTTAGAAGTGGAGAAAAATAGCTGATCGAAGCGTCTTTAGAGGTTCCAGGGCTAGTGGAGTCCTCCGTCAATCAGAATGGTTCAATCTTAAGCCCTGAGGAGTAGCAGTGGTTTGTTTCCCACGCGACGAAACACGTGTCGGCTGGTTGTGGAACTAATAAACTGTTATCTATCTTCCAAGAAACAGAGCACATCGTTTATACTTGTTTAATACAGAACTATTAACCACAGGATCGAAACACTAAAAGGTGCATTTGACCACAAACCTTCAGTTACTTCAACAAAATATTAAAAATGCAGAAGGAGCACCATGGTGCAAAAGGTGTTATCGGAAGGTCAACTGATGCTTGACCGTAGATCATGATGAAATTAGACATTTATCAAAAATGATTTGCATCACTTCTCAGAAACTTTTAAGAAAGCATACCTTTTACAAAGGTTACTCGTCGTGTTCTCATGACAAGTTGCTGTCAAAAGCCAGCAGAAAAATATCAAATATCAAATATGAAGCAAGAAAAGGTACCAGCTGGAATCCTCCCAATTCTTGCCCCATGTTGTTCCTCTAACTAAGGGATATTTCATATATGTGTTGGGTCACTGTGATGTGTGCAACAAAAATGCACATTTGAGGCCAGTGGGGGTTTGATAACTCTGTTTATCAAGATGACAGTGAGCTGAGGCCTATAATTTCTTTGCAGGAAGGACGTGTATGTTCCAATATAGGCGTGCAGCCTGTTGTGTCTAATGAATGTTTTAGACAATATTGTCAAGTTAACAAACTCCTATGTTCTGGCTGGTGGGGCCTATGTGAGGGTATCATGCTGCAGGTGTAGAGCAGGAATGGGTCAAGGCATTTATATGGAAAAACAGGACCCCGCTTCAAAGCCAAAGGTATGAAACTCCCTCTCCTGGGCCTCGCTGCACATAGAATTGTTTAATGTAAATGGGGATCTAGGGTCAAGTCGCAGCATCAGCTTTAAATGCTGTGGGGCAGATTTATGAGGCCGTTGCGCCTCTTTGTGCCGCAATTGCGTCACTTTATTTGACGCAACTGCGGCGCAAACAATGCGCCCTATTTACAACGTGACGCATCTAGGAGATGCGTCACGTTGTAAAGCACTGCGCCATAAGGAGGCGTTCCTGAGCAGGGGGGGACGTTCCTGCGCAGGAACACCTCCTGAAAATCTATGAGATTTCACTCAGTCACTTTCAGGGCAATGGTGCGTCAAAACGCTGCACCTGCTTGAAGCAGGCGTAGGTCTTGATGCAGCATTGTGCACATGGTGTACCCCCGAGCCTTGCTGGAGCTGCGTCGCGCTTGCGACGCAACTCCAGCAATGCGCCACATTTCCGGCACAGATGCGTCACGCATCTGTGCCGTTTTTGCACTATGGTGCGCCGCATTATAAATGCGGCGCACCATGGGTGGCGGAGCTGTGGCGCACTGGGGATGCGCCAGTTAACATAAATCTGCCCCTGTGACTCTGGGCAAATAACTTAAATTCCTCCATCCCTTAAAAAAAGGAGCTTTTGTAATGTACTCGTGTAAAGCGCTCCCAAGACCTTTAGCCGAGTTTGTGCTATACAAAACTGCAAAAAAGGAAGCAGATTATGTTTCATTCACCTCACCTCCTGGCACTCTGCAACATGCATGATTCGTGACTTTCAAGTTTTCAGATTGCACATTTGTAGGAGGGTACAGCAAGGGGGAAGTTTTTGATGAGTCTCTTCTGTCTGCAACTCCGCAGAGTCTCATAATAAACCTGGGTGGATGGGTGAGTGAGTGGATGGATGGATGAGTGAGTGAGTTAGTTAAAAGATGGATTATTGATATGGTGGATGACAGAGGAGTAAAAAGAAGGATGGCTGCATGGATGGATGTGTAAAAAGGGTGGACGGACGGACTGAATGGGTGGATGGATAAGGGGATGTATAGATAAACATATGAGTGAAAGGTTGAACAAATGGATGGCTGATTGAAAGCGTGGATGGGCAATCAAAAAATAAATTAACATAACATGTAAGGGTGGATGATTGAACGCATGGATGGATGAGAGAAAAAGGAGTGTAGATGGACTAAAGAATGGGTCGATTACGTGAAAGGGTGGATGGAGGGATGAGTGAAAGGGTGGATGAATGGATGATGAGAAAATGGATGGATGGATGAGGGAAACAGTCAATGGATGGAGGAGTGGGTGGCTGGGTGGGTGGACGGGTGAATGGATTAGTGAAAGGATGGAATGCTGAGTGGAAAGGTGGATAGATGGATGATTGGAAGGATGGATGACAGGATGGACGAGTGAAAGGGTGGTTAGAGAGATGTATAAGGGAAATGATTGAAAGGTTTGTAGATGGATGGAAAGGTTTAGATATGGATGGGCACACGTATGGACGGATGTACTGAATGGTGGTACATTAAATGATTGCCGAAAGAATGAATGTATGATGTAAAGGGGAAATGGTGATATCAGTGGGTAGATAGAAGGATAAATGGATAGATGCTTGGATGGAAGAGACAAGAGAGCTCTTCAGGAGAGGGTCACAATAAATTACTTGATTGGTTCCATAAGAGCTTTGGCTCAAAGTGGGGGTATTTTAGTTTACTGGCTACTCCCTTGTGTATGTGTTTCTGATTTTGCTGTGTGTTTCTGTGTGGTATCTTCTCATCATAGATATGACATTTCAAGTGACACCCAAGTGCCACTAGTAATTGTAAATGTGAGTATTAGTTGTTTTAAGTGTAAGGTTCTAGAGCGAGCCTCATTGTGCCATGAGCTGTGCTTGAGATGAATATTGTGTTTGTAGCTATAGGCAATGTGTCTTAATAATATATGTGATAGTGCATCCTCATTGCCTTCTTTAATAAAGCTCTGGGGAAAAGCACCTTTGCGACCTCTGTTAAGTGAGTTCTAGCCTTATGGTATAGAAAACGTATTGTTGGTCTCTGCAAAGCCCCTTTAAAGAAAGTCTGTCTCTCTGTTATAGGTCCCACTTGCTGACACACCCAAAATGCGTTCCCTTTAGTAAGTCCATCACAGCAATCCAGCCTTAGTTCACAACCAACGCAAACCTCTTTGGTAACATCTCTGCAGCATTGTTTTGCAGCAACTTCCCAAGGACTCCCCGAGTTTCAGATCAATTCTCCTGGGCTGTATAAGGCATCAGTTTCAAGTTTCTGACTAAAAAACAGAGCTGTTCCACAGTAGTCTTGACCACAGTAGTCAAAACCTAATTGCTGATATTGTTTCTCTGTCCAGTTGACACAAGGACCTAAACTCTCATCTCATAGCAGCAACAGGAATAAACAGCACTGCTATACTGCTGCAACAAACACACACTTGCATGAACACACTCCCATCAAAGCTGTCCACTGTCTTAGCCTCACGACTGGATCCACTAATGTTTTCAAAATACGTTCATCATCAAAGTTTCTTTTCCACCAAAGGGATTTATTAAGAAAATGTTAACTTTCACTAGCACATGCTTCCACCACTCAAGTCTCAAATTGCTTCTTAATGCCATATGTAAGTGTTTCATCCTTCTGTTATTGTATCCTTGCTTTCTGTAACTTCCCTTTTCATTTTTCCATCGTAAATGCAGTAGTATAGGATCCAAAGGATTAGGCTAGTTCAGCAATGCCAAAGAAGATTAATCGTCAATCCATTTCACTGTACGTCATGTCACTTTATGTGATGTGATATGCAAATTAGAGAGGCCTCACATTTTCCCTTTCGCCCAGGGCACCAAAAATCCTAGGACCGGCCCTGAAAATATGTCAGGACTCAGACAAAAAAAGAGATGGTTGCAGCGCAATTAATGCAAAGACGAATCAGTCCATGCTATGCGAAAGCAAAACCAGTAGCAAAGCATTTCTGCATGCCACTGCTAATTGCTAGAAGAGAGGAACTATCCCTGGACACCTCTTTTCCTTGCGACCAATAGCCGATACGAAATGAAAAGGAGACAAAATCAACAGAGGGAAAACATGCAACCACTCACAGCCATAAGCAGGCTGTTGTCATACAGAAAGAGTAAACAACAACATTCCTAACATGGTTATCTAGCGCCACTCAGAGCTAAGAGCAACTTCTGATAATAGTGAAGAAAACAAACCCTGGTATGCAACTAATCTCACCACTAGTTTACTGCAAGAATTTTAGCCTCTGGTTTCGGGCTGAGCATTAGCACCAGCATCTCATAGCCAGTCACACAAGGGTCAGTTCACAAGTGCATTTTGTCCTTTGTTTAGTAGTAACACTCAAGAACTACCAAATGCTTTTCACAAATCTACACGTTTAAATATCCATTGCCACCATGCCTATCTGTTCTATAGGGAGATCCTCACACATGAAGGTTTACCACTCAAGGCCTGATTCCGATCTGGGTCGGAAAGCTCTCCGACTGAGCCAGATCTGGAGTGTTTTCTGACCGAGCAGGACTCCTGCAGTTTGACCGAGCGAGTACGATGCGGCCACATGCTGCCAGACTCGGTTCGGTCGGACTCCCATAGAAGTCAATGGGAGCCGGTCGTACGACACGTACATGGGCTCCCATTGACTAAATGGGTACATATTTCACTACGCGCCCCCTACAGTGTGTATGCGTCTGTGCCATCTGCACAGTACATGCCTGTGTTGGGGAGACCCTAGGGTCTGCCCCTGTGTCCGAGTCATAAGGCTGTGGGTGACAGGGGGTCCGACATGGACCCACAAAGGCAACGTCCTGGACGTTTTGCGAGCCAGAAACTTCGGCTCGAACCGGCTGTCTGACGAGTGCATTGTACTGGCTCGGTCGTAAATCACATCTATTGCACGGCACAGTTTGCTTACGGATGAGACGTACGGAGCGGTTTGGACCCAGAAACGATTCAGTCGTTGAATATCGCGTTGCTCGCATCGTACTTGCTCGCTCGTACAGCTGAACGAGTCGGGAGGAAAACACGCATACGGCTCGTACTTTTTCCTGCCGGATCGTGTTCGGTTCCCCTACCAAGCGAGATCGGAATCGGGCCTTAGGAAGTGAATGTATGAGGGACTGGGGAAGTGGCTGAAAAAGGGAAATACTTAATATTAAATAGAAGGGGTTTAAGAGGAGTAAGGAATTATTTAGGAAGGGTTAGGGACGATTATAAGAAGAGACCTATACACACACCCACAAAAAGTAAGCCCATTGCTATTCACAAACTTCACCGCTAAAGTTGCTAAAGTCAAAAAGGGACTGAAAGAGTGGTAAACTACTCAACCTCGGAACTAGAGTGAGTCGATCACCACATATGCACAACCACCTGTACTGCCCTCCCATTAAAATTGATAGAGGTAGGGGCTAAAATAAATTTAATAACAGCCAGGGTGGATATCTCCCTATGATAAAGTAGAGGGAAAATTAAAAAAATAAATCATCAGAAATTAGTTAACAAAACATTCATGTTAAATAATATTGTTAATTAATTTTACACATTGTTTCTCAATGAAGAACAAAACAAAAATGCTACAGGACTTAATTTTGAATTAAATATTTAAATAGTTTAGATATATTATGTAAATTAACAGTATTTTCCAAATGAAGCTGTGAATGGCAAAAAAGTGCAATGTTATTTCTCTGTGCAAGAGATAATTCATGCATAGCCTATTCACAAAGGTAAATTGAGAAGTGTAGATTTAAATTTACATTTGGTCGACTCACAAAATAGTTTGTCTTGCACCCACTGCCTGCATGCTGTGATTCTGTCTCTGCCTACCATCGTCAAAACAAGATGGCGTTGGCATTATCTGGGCCTGAACCAGTCACTGAAAGCATTTCAGCGATTTGTAACACCGCAGTGCTCAGACAAGCTAGAAGACAGCAGTATTGATCGATTGAAAAGAGAATGTTGTATAACTTGTTAAATATGTTGACCAGAGGCCATATTACAATAGGATCCCCGGGGGCGCAAAGGGCGTTTGCGCACGCAATACGATCCCCCGGGGCACTTTGGTATTGTAGAAGGGGGCGCAGCCCTTGTGCATCCCCTTCTATAATACCGATAGAGCTTGTGCACTTAAAGCACCAGTGCTACCTTCAGTGCGTGTTTCCCCATTTGCAAAGGGGCGTGCCCAATGCAAATGAGGGAAATCTTTTGACTTTGCACCCGTGCCATAATGTATTGTGGGCGCAGAGTCAAAGCAGCCCTCAGGAGGCTCACTGAAAGTACGGCATTTAAAAAGTGGTGCACTGTCAGTGCGCCTCCTGACAGCAGCCCTCTGCAGGGGGTAGAGGGGGTCCCATGGACCCCCCAGACATCCCCTTACAGGCAGGCTCTCCTACGAGGAGATCTCTATTCTCCTGTAAAAGTGCAGGCGGGTGTCAAAACGCGGAGCAGCTGCTCCATGTTTTCACATGAATGCGCTGCCCTGGGGGCAGCACTACTTTGTGGCTGCCATGGGGGCAGCACATACATCATATTAGGGTGCATTGTGATTGTGTGCACCAGGCACAGGTTTTAAAAGATGCGCCAGGCACAAACAATCCCAATGCAAAAATACCGACCCAGACATCGAAAAACTGCCTTGACAATTCGGTCACGTAACCTTTAAAAAAACTCTCACAAATCTGTTGCCTACTAATGCATAAAATAGTTCTCCCATCTCCTCAAGGTGTGCAACAGCTGCAAACGCTTCCTCAGTCTCCCCACCCTAATCCCACTGAGGCATTTTCTTGGACATGTAGTTCCGCGTTTTCTTCTTCTAATTTTCTCTGATCAATCTGTTTGTACAGATTGTTGTTCTCTCCTCCTCTTCCCACCTTCTGCATTGAGGCTTGTGCTCCTTTAACTGCAGGGTGGTGACTATGCTCTTTGAGTGTAGGTTGAGCAGTGGGTCTGTATGAGTGCAAAGTGTGCTTGTGTGATTGCATTGTGTGTCATGTACCTGTGTGAGTGCACGGTGAGCAGTGTGGGTTGAATAGTGTGCATTGCGAATGTGGAGTTAATGGTGTTACTGTTTCATTATGGGTGTCATTGTTTCCTGTCTGGCACCAGCATGCTTTGGAAGGACTGTCCTGGGTTGGAAGGACTGTACTAAGTTAAAAGGCCTGCCCTACTTATTTATCTGGTGATTTGATAGCTAGTAAGGTGTTTTTGATGACGAGTCTGTTAAGGCTCTCAATCCGAAGTTAAGCAATACTCCTACTGCTGAATAAGGTTGGGGACCCAAGGGTTGGGCAGTGAGGAAATCTGGCATTGTTTACAGATTTCCTGGTACTTCTAAAAATGGTCCTCATTGTTCTTCTTCTCCAAAACCCTGTTGAACAAAGAAGCTCTGTTAATGCAAAAAAAGAAGTAACCTTCATCCCAGGTATTTCATTGTGTCAAGTTAGGATGGGTTCTAGTAGCATAAAATGAGCTCCTTAGGTGGCGTAAAAAATTCTTGCAAATGGCGAAAATTGGGTAATCCACAAACGTATGCAGAAGAAGAACATCGCAGAACTGAAAATGAGATGCTCTTAAACACAAGGTCTTGTAAATTATAGCACTTCTTACCTTTGCAGTGATATTATTAAGGTACTATGCTAAAATATCAGCTAAGCTCCCACAGGTGATACGGAAGACCAGTAGTAACACCTAAAAGGTATCAAATATCATTGATAAGGGGAGCGTGGCAATGAGAACTGCCAGACTGGAATGCTAGTGAGAAGCATCCAACGTGACACCCATAGGCCTTAATCCCTACATCTATGCTTGCGGCTGTCTATCAACTGTGTTGGCAATGGGCCTCGTCTGCTCCTGAAAGACTGATGAGGTGGAGAAGGTCTTTGTGGATTTTCTCATGTTTGAACAATTATTTCTTGCCCACAAAAATAAGGACTCCGGGCCCGATTCACGGAATGAACTTAAGACTCAATCCTAAACTTACTACTATTTTGGTATTCACAGAATGCACTTACTACTTTTGGCATTAACAGAATGAACTTACTACTTTTTGTATTCACAGAAGTTAGGATTTTGTCTTAAATTGAGTTAAGACAGACTTAAAAAAGACTTAGGACAAAATCCTAACTTCTGTGAATACCAAAAGTAGTAAGTTCATTCTGTGAATGCCAAAAGTAGTAAGTGCATTCTGTGAATACCAAAAAAGTAGTAAGTTTAGGATTGAGTCTTAAGATCATTCTGTGAATCGGGCCCTCCTTTATTGAAAAGACTGCTATCTCTGAACTATGCTGGTAAATAAGTATATAAACCTTACACATCAGTGGGTAATAGTCTACATATCAGTGTGTAACAGTCTATCTATCTATCTATCTATCTATCTATCTATCTATCTATCTATCTATCTATCTATCTATCTATCTATCTATCTATCTATCTATCTATCTATCTATCTATCTATCTATCTATCTATCTATCTATCTATCTATCTATCTATCAATCAATCAAAGCATTTATAAAGCGCATTACTCACCCGGAGGGTCTGAAGGCGCTGGGGGAGGGGGGGTCTGCTACTGCTCGAACAGTCAGGTCTTGAGCTGCTTCTTGAAGGCCAGGTGGTCCTGGGTCAGGCAGAGGTGAGTCGGGAGGGAGTTCCAAGTCTTGGAGGCCAGGTAGGAGAAGGACCTTCCTCCTGTGGTGGCTCTTCGGATGTGGGGGACGACGGCGAGGGCGTGGCCGGTCGATCGAAGCTGGCGTGTGGGAGCGTAGAAGTTGAGGCGGCTGTTGAGGTATCCTGGGCCTTGGTTGTGTAGGGCTTTGTGTTCCTGGGTGAGGAGACGGAAGGTGATTCTCTTGTTGACCGGGAGCCAGTGCAGATCTCTCAGGTGTCCAGAGATGTGGCTGCGACGGGGGATGTCCTGGATGAGTCGTGCTGAGGCGTTCTGAATCCGCTGGAGTCTCTTCTGGAGTTTGGCGGTGGTTCCGGCGTAGAGGGAGTTGCCGTAGTCCAGCTGGCTGGTGACGAGGGCCTGGTTGACCGTCTTCCTGGTCTCGGTGGGGATCCACTGGAAGATCTTACGTAGTATGCACAGGATGTTGAAGCACGACGAGGAGACAGTGTTGACTTGTCTGGTCATGGAGAGGGAGGAGTCCAGGATGAAGCCCAGGTTGCGTGCGTGGTCTGTTGGTTTGGGTGCACTGCCCAGGGCGGGGGGCCACCAGGAGTCGTCACAGGCGGAGGGTGAAGATCCCAGGATGAGGACTTCTGTCTTGTCCGAGTTCAGTTTCAGGCGGCTGTTCGTCATCCACTTGGCTACGTCTGTCATCCCTTCGTGTAGGTTGGCTCTGGCAGTGGCGGGGTCATTGGTGAGGGAGAGGATCAGCTGGGTGTCGTCGGCGTAGGAGATGATGTTGAGGTTGTGTTGGTGTGCGATGGCTGTGAGGGGGCTCATGTAGACGTTGAAGAGGGTTGGGCTGAGCGAGGAGCCATGAGGAACGCCGCATATGACTTCGGTGGCTTCTGATCTGAACTGGGGGAGGCGGACTCTCTGTGTCCTTCCGGTGAGGAACGAGATGATCCATTGCAGTGCCTTCTCCTGGATTCCGACGTTGCTGAGGCGCTGCACTAGGGTACGGTGGCAGACAGTGTCGAAAGCCGCGGAGAGGTCTAGGAGGATGAGGGCCGCTGTTTCTCCGTTGTCGAGCAGGGCTCGGATGTCATCGGTGGCTGCGATCAGGGTGGTCTCGGTGCTGTGGTTGGCCCGTAAGCCAGACTGCGAGAGGTCGAGGGATCCATTCATCTCGAGGAAGGTGGCCAGCTGCTTGTTGACGGTCTTCTCAATGACTTTTGCAGGAAACGGGAGCAGCGAGATGGGGCGGTAATTCTTGAGGTCGGTGGGGTCGGCTGATGGCTTCTTTAGTAGAGCGCTGAGTTCGCGTGATTCCAGCTCTCCGGGAAGGTAGCCGTGTCGAAGGAGGTGTTGATGATGTCCCGCAGGTGGGGTGCGATGACAGCGTCGGCCTTGTTGAAGACGTGGTGAGGGCAGGGGTCGGTCGGAGATCCCGAGTGGATGGAGTTCATCGTGCGGATGGTGTCTACGGTGCTGATCGGGGCCCAGGCGCGGAGGGTGGTGGTGGGGGGAGGTGGTTCAGTCGTGGCGTGCGTCGGTTGGGTGCTGAAGTTGTTGTGTATGTCCGCGATCTTGTTGTGGAAGTAGGAGGCGAGGGAGTTGCAGAGGTCTTGCGAAGGGGTGATGTCGTTGTTTCCGGCATTGGGGTTGGAAAGCTCTTTAACGATGTTGAAGAGTTCCTTGCTGTTGTGTGCGTTGTTGTCCAGTCGCTCCTTGAATGCAGTTTTCTTGGTGGTGTGGATCAGTTGGTGTTGTTTTCGGGTGGCGAGCTTGAGGGCAGTCATGTTGGTCGGTGTTGGGTCTCTGCGCCAGGCTTTCTCGAGTGCTCGGCAGTTCTTCTTGGAGCTCTTGAGTTCGTCGGTGAACCATGGGGCTTTCTTGCTGCCGGGTCTGCTAGGCGGGGTCGTCCGAGGGGCGAGGTCGTCTGCGCAGTTGCTGATCCACTTCGCGAGGTTAGTGGCCACCTGGCTTGGGTTCGTTACCCTGGTGGGAGGGTTCATGCTCAGGGAAGTCGCGAGCTGGTCGGCTGTGATCTTGTTCCAGCTTCTGCATGCAACCTGTTGCTGGTGGTGGTGGATCGTGGTCCTACTGAAGCTGAAGTGGACGCAGCTGTGGTCCGTCCAGTGGAGTCCGGTGGCGTGGCTGATGGTGATGTCCTTGCTGGATGAGAACACAGGGTCGAGTGTGTTTCCGGCGTAGTGGGTAGGGGTGGTCACCAGCTGCTTGAGACCGAGGTTGGCGAGGTTGTTATGTTATGTTATGTTATGTTATGTGATTTTTATTTGGCGCACAGATGCTTCAGCTAAGGAGCGTCCTGGCGCCCGACAAGGCAGCTACACAACACAACTAAACAATAAACAACACAAGCATACAACTAAGGGAATAAAAACGTTTTCACAGCGCGACGAAAGGAAAGCAAATCGCTCATAGCGCGAATTGCCGGGGGTAAGGAGTTCCACAGAGCAGCTGCACGCACTCGAAATGAGCGTCCACCGGCCCTACTTTGCTTGAAGCGCGGCACAACGGCCAATTCGAGGTCTGCCGATCTTAAGGGTCGTGCTGGGATGTAATTGGCCAGGGGGTCGTAAGGATCGTTGCCGGGGACCCCTTCAAGATCTTATAGGCGACGCAGAGGACCTTAAACTGGATCCGCTGGGCCACCGGAAGCCAATGCAGCGCCCGTATGGTTATGGAGGTAGGACAGAATCTTGGGAGGCCTACCACCGCTCTCGCTGCGGCGTTCTGGATCCTTTGTAAGCGCCCGATTTCTGCCACATTCAGACCGGCCAGCAAGGAACTCGCATAATCCAGCCTGGAGATGACAGTAGCTTGGATCATGAGTTGCCTGGTGGGGGCATCGAAGGACGAAGCCCACGCAAGATGCCGAAGCAGCATGCAGCCGTGCGTTTAGTGTGGCAAGCAAACGTAAGGGAAGGGTCCAGCCAGACCCCGAGGTTCTTAAGCTCGGCGACTGGGATGGGAGCAGGACCCAGCTCCCCCGGCCACCATCTCTCTCCCCACAGTTCCGGCTGTCTGCCAAATACCATGACCTCGGTCTTACTAGCGTTTAGCTGAAGACAATTGGACGTCATCCAGCTGGCGACCGCCCTCAGTCCTTGTTGAAACCTGGGAGCGTCGACTTCGACATCCATGCTGATCGTGACCGCTAGCTGGGTGTCATCGGCATATGACACCATGGTCATACCCCATTGTTTGACAACCTCAGCTAGCGGTCTTACGTAAAGATTAAACAGCGTAGGGCTCAGCGAGGAGCCTTGGGGGACGCCCAGGTTCAACGGATGGAATTTGGACTGGTAAGGCGGGACGGTCACGCTAAAGGCCCGGTTGGTTAAGAACGACCGGAACCACTCGAGAGCAGTGCCGGTAACACCAGCCTCCTCAAGACGCAGCAGAAGGATAGGGTGCGAGACGGTGTCAAAGGCAGCGCTTAGATCTAATAGCACAAGCGCTGCCGTTTGTCCCGCGTCAAGCACGGAGCGAAGGTGCTCCACCATATAAAGCAGAGCCGTCTCCGTGCTATGACCTGCCCTAAACCCATTCTGCGTAGCGTCGAGAATATCTGCTCGACAGAGATGTTCCGAGAGAACAGCATTTACGTGTGCCTCCATCACCTTAGCCGGCCATGGCAAGAGTGAAATAGGCCGATAGCTCTCCGGCTTGCTCCCGTCCAGGCTAGGTTTCTTAAGAATAGGACGAACCATGGCTCGCTTCCACTTCAATGGAACTTCGCCAGATGTTAGTGACAAATTGACCAAGGAACAAAGCGGTGAGATGTCATGTACCGCTAGGTCCTTGAACACTTCAGGGCAAAGTGGATCCTCTGGGGACCCAGACTTCACTCTGCGGGCCAAAGTGCCTAGGCTATCAGAAGTTAGCAAAGGTAGAGAATGTAATCCCTCAGATGGTGGTGGCTTAAAAGGTGGATTCGCCGAGGGAACGACCGACGGAAAGGCTCGATAGATGGCATTCACCTTTCCCAAGTAAAACTCTGCCAACTTTTCACAATGCTCCACAGAGCTCTGGTGTGATGTTGTGACTTTTTTGGCAGTGAGGTCTTTCAGTACCTTGAAGATAGCCTTTGCCGGGTTCGAGCTATTCCTGAATTGTGTCGCGTAAAAAGCGGCACGAGTTCTACATACCGCCCGATGGTACACCTTCACCGTTGACAGATATAGAGCTTTGTTTGAGCTGGAGTAGGCTTTACGCCACGCCCGCTCTGCGCGCTTACAAGAGACCTTCAGAGCCCGCAGCGAGTCGTCGTACCAGGGGCTGGCCTTGCCAGTTCTAGTTTTGCAGGTTACCAAGGGAATAAGGGTGTCCAGGGCCCTAGAGACCCAGTCGCTAAACCTGTCATATACCTGATCAGGCGGGCCCGAGACGTCAAACGGGTCAGCCGATAAGAGGTGGAAGAACTCATCCAGCTTGAGTTTGTTCCAGCGTCGTCTTGGAACAGAACACACCACTGGCTTAGGTAGACTAGCCACAATAGGGCAGTGGTTGTCCAGCAGGGTGGTGGTGTTGCGGTCGTTGTTGTTCTCCAGGTGGAAGTTGAGGTCCCCGAGGAGGATGTAGTCAGTGAGAGGAGGGCGTGCGGGCTGATGAAGTCGGCGATGTCTTCGCTGAATTGTGTGCGTGGTTCCGGGGGTCTGTAGATGAGGGTGCCTCTGAGGGTGGTCTTGGGGTTGATGTGGATCAGGAAGTGCAGGTGTTCGGCGGGTGCGAGGGTGTCCTCGGTGTTGGTCGTGATGCGGATGGTGTTCCTGTGGATGATGGCGATGCCTCCTCCTGTCTGGTTGACGCGGTACCTCCGGAAGATCTTGTAACCGTCCGGGATGGCGATGTCGGGCGCTGAGGAGGTGTTCATCCAGGTTTCTGTGAGGAAGGCGACGTCTGGGGCTGTGGTGTCGAGCAGGTCCCAGAGCTCGATGGCGTGTCTGTGGATGGAGCGGGCGTTGAGCAGGATGCTCTTGAGGTGGTTGCTGCTGTTGCTCGGCTTGGTTGTTGCTGGTGTAGCGCAGGTCCGGGTGCAGGTGAACATGCAGGAGTGGCAGCAGAAGGGTGCGTCTCGGGGTGGCTCGATAGCATCCCGGGGTTCGACCGGCGTTGAGGGCGTGGAGTTCGGTGGCATCGTAGGTCTGGTGGGTGGGCTGGGGTCTGCGGGAGCCAGGGGTCCTGGCGCTGGGCGCGGTCCAGGCGCGGACGGGCTTACTTTTGGCGTACCTTCGGCGCTCAGTCGGCGCTCCTGCTGCGCGCGTCCGCTGCGCAGTCGCTCTGGGGGCGTCATAAGTAGGGGGACGGGAGGGCGGGTCTGCTGGGTAGGCGGGAGCGGGGCGTCCAATAGACGGTGGTGGGCGGGGCCGCAGGGGGTCAGCGGTGGGAAAAAACTGGCGGCCAGGCGGCTCAGCTGTGGCTGGGTCTCTCGGGTGCAGGGAGGGCAGCGGCGGCAGGAGCAGGTGGGCGGGAGTCCTCGGCAGTCCTCAGCGGATCGTCTGGAAGCGGCGGGAGCAAGGGGGTGACCCGGCCTCCTGAGAGGCGCAGTGGTCACTCCCGAGTGCGGCCGGTGATCCCCTTAAGTAGGGGGACTGGAGGGCGGGTCTGCTGGGTAGGCGGGAGCGGGGCCTCGAATGGGCGGTGGTGGGCAGGGCCGCAGGGGGTCAGCGGCGGGAGAAAACTGGCGGCCGGGCGGCTCAGCTGTGGCTGGTCGCTCGGGTGCAGGGAGGGCAGCGGCAGCAGGAGCAGGTGGGCGGGAGTCCTCGGCAGTCCTCTGCGGATCGTCTGGAAGCGGCGGGTGCAAGGGGGTGACCCGGCCTCTTGAGAGGCGCAGTGGTCACTATCTATCTATCTATCTATCTATCTATCTATCTATCTATCTATCTATCTATCTATCTATCTATCTATCTATCTATCTATCTATCTATCTATCTATCTATCTATCTATCTATCTATCTAACTATCTATCTATCTATCTATCTATCTATCTATCTATCTATCTATCTATCTATCTATCCATCCATCCATCCATCCATCCATCCATCCATCCATCCATCCATCCATCCATCCATCCATCCATCCATCCATCCATCCATCCATCTATCTATCTATCTATCTATCTATCTATCTATCTATCTATCTATCTATCTATCTATCTATCTATCTATCTATCTATCTATCTATCTATCTATCTATCTATCTATCTATCTATCTATCGATCGATCGATCGATCTATCTATCTATCTATCTATCTATCTATCTATCTATCTATCTATCTATCTATCTATCTATCTATCTATCTATCTATCTATCTATCTACCGATCCATCTCTCTATCCATCTATACATCCATTTTCCATCTATTGGAGCAAGCATCCTTGGTGTGATTTACCCCAACTTTTTGCCTTCTATCCCTTTGTTTTTGCTGACTTTTCTGTTGGCTTCAGGACTCTGCACACTTTACCACGGCTAATCAGTGTTAAAGTACTTGTTCTCTCACCTTTAAACATGTTAACATGCATCTAGTTGGCATATGGAATTTACGTGTAAGTCCTTAACAAAGTGGTACTACTATACCCAGGCCCTCTAAATTAAATGCTACTAGTGGGCCTGCAGCAATGATAGTGCCACACACTTAAGTAGCCTTTTAAACAAGTCCCAGCCCTACCATTGCAGCCTGTGTGTGCAGTTTACATTTTCAACCTGGCAAAGTTAACCTTTGAAATACACATGTCAACTCTAGGATAACCGTGGACAGAGAACTCCGCTCCGCCCACGGAGTCTGCAGAGTTTTGCCTACTCCGCATTTGGAGAATGCGGAGTAGGCAAAACTCTGCACAGTCTGAGGCAGAGCAGCATTGGCCTGCCGCCCGCCTCCACCCTCCATATTAAAAATGTATTAGAGTTTGTCCCCAAGCTCCGAGGACCTCTGTGTAGTGCAGCTCTGCCAGCAACGCCCAGCCTTACTCTAGGGAAGGCTCTGAACAGTTCATAGGGAATGGTTTAAGATATTTAAAGAGCTGGACATATGCCTTTAAGTTTTAGATGTCATGGTTGTGAAAAACTCTTAAATTTGTTATTCATTACTGCATGTCCTACCTCTCCGAGGGATAACATTTGATTTCCCTATTACATTTATTAAGTGATGACTTTCAATGGGATACGTTCAGAAAGGGGGTCCCTATTTGGCAGAGGTGTGCACCTTGTCCAAGTATGGACCCTTCCTTCTAGTCAGGCTAAGGGAGTTACATGTTAAAATAACCCCTGCTCACCCTCTTGGTAGGTTGAAATGAGCAGTCAGGCTTATCTCAGAGGCAATGAGTAAAGCTTTTACTTAAACTCCGTGAGGTTAAAGTCAGAGGCACTGGCATCGACAGGCATTGGGGCTGCAGTGCAGAGTGGAGTGGTGCAGCGTGTGGTGCCCTCACGTCATAGTGCAGACAGTGGCTTGGTGATGGCATCCAGTGGCATTTGTGAGACTCGAGGTGCGGTCCGAAGTAGGGTGGTGCTGTTTCTGCCCTGTCAGGGCAGGATGCAAGCATTGGCAGCATTGTTGCTGAAGCGATGTCATCGGCAGACCCAAGGCTGTGATACAAAGTGTAGCAATGTGGTGTGTGGGGCCCGCAGGACACCATGCAGGTAGTGATGTTGGTTAACGATCTGCAGTAAATGGCGCTGTTGTGGGTGGACCAAGGCTGGGGTGTGGGATAGGGCGGTGCCCCAAGGCCATGGTTCAGGCAGAGGCGTTGATGTCAACTTGGAGCGGTGGCATCAGTGGAACCATGCTGGCAATGTGAAGTGAGGCGGTGCAGTGTGTGGTGCCCACAGGTCATGGTGCAAGCAGAGGCTCGGTGACAGCATCAGACAGCGTCAGTGAGACCAGGGTTGTGGTGCTACAGTCCTTGCTGCTGTGCCAACAGGTCATGTAGCTGGCAGCAGCGTCATTGATAGTGTTGGGTTGCTTTTTCCTGTTTGGTAGCTGAAACAAGCAGTTCCAGATGTAGGTACCCAGTGGATGGTGATGTCTTTGGTGTGTCTGAGACTTCCAACAGGATTCAAGCTCTACTTCAAGTCCTTTAATAGCATGATTTATGAAAGTCCAGTCTAGTCCTTTCACTGCACAAGACAAAAGCAGCAACTGCAGGCCTACTCATCAAAGCAACAAACAGTAAGGGGGTAGTACTACTCCTGAAAGCTCTTTCAGATTTCCTACTTGGCAGAGTCCTTAGACCCAAAGTATTCTAAAGTTCTTAGGCCAGGAACCCAATATTTAAACTACTTTTCTCTTAGAAGTTCAAAGGAAAATGTCAGTTTTGCTTAGTAAAAACCTGTTCTGTCCTCCCTGGTCAAACTTTATTACAAGAGGTGGCAACAGCATTGTGCAGAGCAGCCACAGCCTATTCAGGTGGCAGTGACAACTCCTCCCACCATTCTAATCCAGTATAGCCCATCAGCATGTGCAGGTCACAAGGAAATGTCCTTTTCACAAAGGCTTCATTACGAATTGCCTTTGGACCAAAATCGGCATCACAAGAGTGACGCTACTACTCCCGTCTTATGCTGAATCTTTTACTTTCATGAGTGGCATCATAAAGCCAGTTTTTAGGGTGTGAGGGGCAGTTTAGGGCAAAGGATGTGAAGGAAGGACTTAGGGCTAAGGGGAAAGGGCTGTTTTAGGTATATTGGTAGTTCAGACTGTATTAGGGCTAAAGGTGTGAGGGGGCGGTTTAAAGCCAAGGGTGGGGCAGGGTGCAAAATCGCACAGCATCCTGTGGTACGAAAGAAACAGCACCGCCCATCTAACTCTGAGGGGCATTGGCACCCAAAAATCAAGAGGGGACTGCACCTTTCCTGGCTCGGGTCACAGCTAAGTCATGAAGTGCAGACTGTCCTGTTGAGTCAAAAATTTTAACAGAGCTCCCAACATAGTAGATCACTACTTTGAAAATTAAGGCCTTGACACGCCCTGCTCTGGTGGGCGGAACCTATCAGGGGAACCCAAGACGCACACCATAGGCAGCAGAGGAAAGGAGATTGGTCTTTACACTTTTTCCAGACCTCCAAACCAGCAAACAACTTTACACACAAAAAAGATTGAACTAAAGTCCAAGTAAGTAAAATGTTGGTTTTGTCCACTTTTAAGCACATTATGTTTCGTGCTAAAAACTTGCGGAAAAATGCCAGCATAGAACTAACGCTGTAGTTATCAGAACCATCTGACTAATGGCTATCATTCTAAGAGCATACATCGCAGAGCACACCTCAGCACCACTTGTGTGAATGTTTGGAGCAAATGCACAAATAGCCAATGTCTGTCTAAACCCAGGCAGTGAATCCACAAGCCAGCAGAGGCTCATGAGATTGCCAAGTAGGAAAATGTCCATGGTCCAAAAGTGGCATTTTCAAACACATAATATAGAAACCACCTTCACATTAAAATATGTTATTACATTCTGTGCTAAGATAGCCCTATTGAAAGTTGCACTTGTGAAATGTTACAAGGCAGCCACTATGGGAGAGCTAGTCTTTGCAATAGTGAAACAAGAAATCAGCAGTATTTCGCTATCAGGGCATGTGACAGTGGCGTAACGAAACTTGAGGGGGCCCCCCTGCAAAGCACATGGAGGGGGCCCCCCGTTTCCCCAGCGGCCAGGCCCACCACCTACCACTTTGGCCCACCACCCAAAAATCTGATATATTTTGATCTAAAACCTCCAAAACTTAATGAAATGCCTCTATATTGTCTTGCTCACAGTTCTAATGAGAAAGTGGGAAGCACTCGACATATAAGCTGTCAAAAGCAGAATATTTAATTGAGGCAGCAATCAGAACAATGCCCAGGAGCGGTCCTATTGTCTCAGGAACTGCCTATGGCTGAAGACCAAAGAACAACTATGAAGGGTCTGAATTCGAATTTACATTAATGGACCATAACTTGAAACTTTGAAAGACAAACCCAAATCTGCAGTTCCATAACAACTCGACTGACAATATACATGAGAAGTACAGAAGATGTAACTCAGTATCCTGTGAAATTCAAGGGAAATAGACTGGTGAATTATGTGCATGTCACACACTTGTGACTGTCAAGGGTTGTGCATGATAACATGACCTGAGGAAGCAGTTTCAATATCTACCGTTATGTCTTTATTAGTAGGCAGTACAAAACAAGCGGGCAAACGAGGCAGAGGATGAAAACTGTTTGGATGCTTCAGAACATTGATGCAGATGTTTGTCTGAATGTATCATTTCTGTGGTGTAAACAATGCTTAATACTAGATTGAATGCACACATATTACAGAGAAGTGCAAGCAACACAATAAATAACACCGCATGTAGAATTTTAAAAAACATATCAGCAAGTACCCAATAACAGAATATATACAAACTGTAGTTGGTAAAGCAAAACAAATGTGCAAATACTTCCAAGTGCATAATAAAGCAATCACCAGTCCAGCAATATACAAAAATCAATCATGTTTTGTAACAATCCAACTTTCTTAAATCATGGTGAAAATACTTTCAAAGAACATGATAAAAACTAGCCCAGCCGTACGCAAAAATGAAGCCAGGTTAGTCAAACTATTCCCCGTTTGGTGTGTGCATAAAGGCACATATATTTCAAAGCAACTGGTAAAAAATAACAACTACCAATTCCCTTTTTGAAGGATCAAATATTTCAAAGGGACTGGCAAAAAAACATTAACAAGTACAGCAGGCAGCAGCATACAAAAATCAAACCACTTTAGTCAACCAATGCCCTTTTGGTTTGTGCAGGAAGGTGCACATATTTCAAAGTGTCTGGTAAAATAATAACAAGATCAGCAAGCAGCATACATTAATCGAACCAATGTAGTCAAACTAATTACCCTTCTGTTTGTGCATGAAGGCATAAATATTTCAGTGCCTGGTAAAGCAATAACAATTTAGCAGCATAGACATCAACCCCGTCCAGTCATACGATGCCCCTTTTATTTGTGCATAAAGGTGCCAGAGCCCACCTTTCCCAAGCCTTAAAAAGTCTCAGGAAGCCTTTATGTATGCAATAAACTACCATCTAATAATGGCAGCTTAAGAGGCAGCAAATGTGACCTTGGGAAAGTAAAGGAGGTCTTGGCAAGAGGCAATCCCAAGCATATGGCTCAACAAACATGATACATGGCAGAGCACTTTGAATCAGGCCTGGGCCCTGGCATCGAACAGGAGCTGAGAATTGACTGTGCATGAAAGGACATGTGAGCCAAGAAAGCAGCCCATCACAAAATGGTGGGAATGTAAATGGAAGTACCAGGGTGGCCAGAGACAGTCCTGCAGGCAAAGGGGGACCAAAACCCACGCACCTAATTTGAAAAGATGCCTTGTAGCCCCTCAAGTTGGTTCGCAATTGGAAAAGCAAAGGCATGTACATTTTAGTAAGAAGCATCCAAATCTGCTCAAGCGGCACATGACTTCAAACAAATAGTAGCTAGTTGTAAGCCTGTTTTTAAAATATGTGCACACATTTTTTCCAATATTCTCCATTCCTATATAACAGCTCTCCGTCTGAGCAAGTCTATATTGAAGTCTTTTAGGATGTTCAGAGTAAAGTTGGAGATGATAACGTGGTTAGCTGTTAAAGGGAAAAGTAAGATTCCGACCACCTTCCTTTCTCTTTTGCTGATGAATGCAATAGAATTTTTGAAGGGAATAAAGCACACTATATTGAGGGGTTGGTTATGCAGAGTGATGGACTCATCCTTTTTTCCACAGAGAGGTTATTGTGAAGATGAATCCCTGATCTTCAAAAATGTAGGTGAATATTGCCCATTTGGTGAACAATTAACAGCAATACTGGGAGGAGTGCCCTCACATTATACACACTGTTGTCAACAAAAAATACATTTTCGAGCAACTCGTTATTTTCAACATGATTGTCAATGCTGTATTGGCATAGCAGTATGCTTAAACAAATCAAAGTCCATATTCAACTCCATGATTTATCACTCATGGTTCAAAACGCGAGAAGTACCATGTAATGGCCAGAGATGGACACATATTTATACTATTGAGATCAACTGGGTGTGGCACTGGGGGTGGCCCACCTGTGTCCATTCACGGATTGGCTTTGCCCCTTGCTTCCCCAGTAGCCATCACCAGCTTAAGCCTCAGATAACAAATCAGAGAAGCGAGAACAAAAGTCCCGAGTTGACTGGGGTATTAAAACCAGGAGCGCAACTAGATCTGAAGTTCAGGGGGAGAGCTACCACTCCCAGCCAGGGCTGGCCCTGGCACTGGTCGCACACGGTGCAACAGTCTTTTCTGGTGCCCCTTCCGCCATTTCCTCCTTCTCCATGAATTCCCTCACTACCACTCACCTCACTACCACTCACCAACCATGCAACTCATCTCTCTATTGCACCTTTCTGACAAACATTTCATTTTTTTTATAGCGCTACTCATAGTTTACTCACACTCAGTTCTGTGATCTGCATGGTACACGTTCTGTGTCGCAGGTACATTAACCCTCTGCACTTTGTGGGTGGCAGGAGTGCCCATGTGAGTGCACAGTGGCAGAAGCAACAGTGTGAGAGTAGGGTAAACTGAGTGAATGCAGGTTGAGTGAGATGACCATATGAATTTGGGTTCGGATGTAAGTGCAGAGTGGGACGAACTAATGCATGGTCAGTGATGTGCTTGTTTGAGTGAGATTGCAGATTGAGCTGTGAGGGGGACAGGTGAGTGAAGGGTGAGTAGTGTGCTCATGTATCTGCAGGGTGAGGTATGGGGTGAATAGCGCAAGTGCATTGTGAGTGCAGAGTGATCACTGAGTGCAGGGCGGGCGGGTGAATAGTGATCAGTGTGAGTGCATTGTGATCGCGGATTAGTACAGTGTGGGCGTAAAAGTGAAGGGCAAGAATGTGGTTTGAGTTGTCTGAATACAAGGTGCATTCCCAGACACTGAAGTAACTCAGCATCTTATTGACGGCAGTGTAGGGTTTCAGATCTAATTCCAACTATTGATTGCTATTAGGGCATCAATAGGGATTGAGGGTGTAAGAAATAAATAATGTGCTTCCAATCTCATGATACGGGTTGCCAGCTCATTATTTTGATGTTCCAGACGGGACAAAAATAAGCAGTCACCTAAAGCCGGATTTTAAGCACTTATCTGTGCTTACTCTGAATACCAAATAGAAATAGAAATCACTTTTAATTGTGTTCCAGGGTTGCCTGAATGATCCAGGACTGATAACAGAAAAGTCACATTACAAATTAATACATACACTTTTATTTATAATCCTATTTAGTGTCAATACGAGGTCTTTCCAGGCTCTTTAACTCCTTAACCGAGGTGGCAATTCCGTTGCGGTGCGGGCGTTCTAAAGAGTGGGCAGGGCTGCGTCGGCCAACGGTCGTTCGCACCACCAGGAAGGGAGTGCTCTAGTCGGCCAACGGGAGCATGGAAGGTATTAACCTCTTCGATGCTCATGATGGCTCCCGGCCGTCATGAGTCATGGTGGGCGTGTGCTGATGACGGCCGGGAGCCGTCATGACAACGCCCGCGATTGGAATGTCAGCACTGCTGTGGAATTCGTGCCGCAGTGATGGGGTTTAACAACACATTGCTGGCATTTTTATTTTGGCAACACTACTTTATATTCCTTTTCATGAAATGCATGCTCAACGGTAATGTGATATGTGATGTCACCTGTGATATTATCAATTATTTTATTTGTGATGTTATCTTTAACATCAAGAATGAGCTGGAGGCAAATGTAGGAAATGATGAGGTAGAGGCACAATGTGATTTGCGGGGGGCATTGTGGGTAAAGTGTATTGGAGGAGCCCAGAGCAATGCGCTTCAGTGAAGCACTGGTTGTCATGCCTGAAGGGAACACTATATGATGTGTCTCACTGGAGGACTGTGTCTTGGAAATGTGGTGTGCAATTTGGGACTGTGCATCAGAAGGGCACTGTGTGTTGTACAGACAAGGTGCATACCATGGCAGTGTGTATTACAGAGCAGGCGATGTGCCAAGGGGGGGTAAAAGCTGATGTTCAGTAACAGTTGTTGGTTAAAGTGTAACTTCAAAGAGGCCTGAAGATGTACTGTGTCAAGCATGAACAACTCATCCGTTCCCTTTCCATTCTGGGATATGGGGTACTATTCAATTATAAATGAGGGAATGCAAGTACTACAAAACAAAGAAAAATATATATTAGGGCTGGATTATCCTCTGGCATTACAACCAGTACTTTGGAATATAAAAAATGACAGTCTTGCTTTCTAATGTATTTCAGTGATTTGTTTTTAGGGTCAGGAATCTAATCATGGCAGAAGATCTTGTTTAATATGGTGTGTTTTATACAGGCACAGATATACACATGAAACATTCATGGGCACACATTCAAACATGAACAATTCACATACAAGAATGTTTATACACCTGCATAGGCACAAAGGACCCTATGTTTTGTACATATTTAGACAGTCCTGGTTTTTTGTACAACACTGTTTGGCATAATGGCACTTTCAAGCCTTCGCTTATATTTGTGAAAGAAAACCTAAGCCCCAGTATGCAGTTATTTGTTGCTGGGGAAAAAAAGGAACTGGCTGAGGGTGTCACATGTGAAATGGCCTACTTGGTAGAACAGATTGACAGATATAAAAATAAAAAATACATTCCCTCTCTATTACATTGTAAATAGATTTTGTTTTGGTTTGTTGCTTGAAATATTTGCCTTCGTCTTCTTTGCCTACAATATGAACAATAAAAGTAATGGAAGTATTAATTTCCATTATTTTGTTTTACCCTGCTCCTCTCAAACATTTTCAAAAGCTGAGTTTAAAACAAAGCTTTCTTAGTTCTGCTTCTTTGACCTCCCCCGTTTGGAGATCCTTCACATTTGCCAACAGGCTTACAGCCCAGGTTTCATTGGCCGGGGGCGCGTCTTGATTCACCTTAATCCTCGTCAACCACGGACTCGCCACTGCTTTATTTATATTATAGTAATAATCATAATAATAATAATAATAATAAAGTGGAGTGCACAAAATATTTTTTTCAGGAGCCAGCCTCTGACGCAGCAGGCAGCCTAGCAAGGAAGTCATGGGCGGGCCCTGGTGCAAGCAAAGAAAATGACACCTTTAACTGCTGTTGGGTAGTCAAAAACAGCCATTATCATAGTTCAAGGGGCCCCTCAGAGTTCTAAGTACCGGTGCAACTGAACCTCCTGCACAGATGGTAGCTGCGCCCCTGGACTCGGCAGAAGGTTGCCTTTCTTCCCCTACCCAAACCTTCCTCTCTTTCTTACTCTTGACGTTGTCATTCATGCAATCTTCCTTTTATCACTGGTTTTCTATCATTCTCTTCCTTCTTTCTAGTTTTACTGACAGACTCTCTCTTGATCCCACTAAGCATGACAAATAACGCATAGTTACCAAGGTTTTTGTAACATTTCCATAATTTCAGTGCTATTATGAGTGATATTTCAACGCGTATGAGTGACACTTTCTCGCAAGCAAAATAAAACAATGAAGACAAGGGAAAAATATAAATATAGCAAAGTACAACCATTTGCGCAACAAGACACTCTGCGCTTGCTACTCAGTGCGCCCCTGTTTCCCTCTGTTGCAGGGGGTGTAATATCTGGCAGGCAACTAGAGGTGTACATCAGGGAAGTTTCTGTGAAATGCCCGTAGGTAGCGTTTTTGTGCACATTCAAGCTGAGACACAGGCGGTGGAAAGACAGGGATTGGCTGAATCTGGGACATAGATGCAGTTGTGCACACTCCAATCGAGAGACAGGAAGATGTAAAGACATGCATTGACTGACACTGGGACACAGACACAGTAACGTATTTACAGAACCTGGGATTTAGATAGACACAGGGGCATAAATACACAGGCAGGCTGCCACTGCAACTTATTGCAGAAACAGGGTAGAAAGGCTCAGGGAACTCGCACTAAAATGTAGAGACATATGGGGCAGCTCAGCATCACTCCAGGCCTGGCCTCTCTTCCACGTCTGGGACCCAGCCCCAACAGGATATGTGAGGCCCCAACTGCAACAACACACTGATGGCTAGTGTTGCCGAGCTGGCTGACCGAAAAACAAAAGACACATTGCCAGCCAACGTGTGGCCTGCCTGCCTCAGGACTACTCTGGCCTCTCCGTTATGTGGGGAAAATGCTGGTCCCCAAAAGTGAGTCCAAATGCCCACCACCTGCAGCTGCAACCACACACATGGATAATGCACAAAACTCGCCATACTAACTTCAAATTTGAACGCCTGTTCCCCAATGAAAACTCGAAGTACACACAGTCAGTCAAGCAGTGCCTGTGCCTCCTCCTCTCTGCGTGTGCTACAGAGCTGATGGGGCCCCTGGAGGTAGGAACACAGAATCAGAGGCTGCTGCGGGGCCTAAATTACGTTTCAATCCTGACCCCATGATGCACACCATCTCCTCCCCCCCCCCCCGCTCCTCCACCAACACCCACCTGATGCCCTGCCTGCAGCAACAGTGGCAGACGCGATTTGGAGACAGGACAAAGCAAAATTTAATGATTACCGGCGGCCGCACAGTCCCTAAATCCTTTCTGGGATCCCTCACCTTCTCCACGGCCTCCGCCACGCACTTTTAATACTTCTGCCATGCGCTTGACACTGGTTAGCCCCACCCTAAGAAACAAAAGACCACGCAGAGGTCACGTCTGCGCACCACGCACGACGTACCATTTATCTTACAAAAGAGGCGGGGGTGTCTAATGCAAATTTGATTAACACCTCACATCCCAGATGAATGTGTGGTGCTGTCTGGCTGCGCGGCCGCAGATGGGGGCCCCAGGGGGCCCCTGGAGCGCAGAGGCCCCCCCGCAATGCGGGGCCTGCGGGGGCCTGTGTTACGCCCCTGGCATGTGAAACATTCCAAAACATGGCCTGCAGTGGCAGGTCAGAGACACCTTTGAAAGGTTACTTGATTGGATGGCACAACCAGTGCCCGAGTCCCACTAGTAGCATTTGATTTACAGACCCTGGGTACACACAGTGCACTGTACTAGGGACTTACTAGTAAATCAAGCATGCCAATCCTGGAAACCAAATCATAACACAATTTATAGTAGTAGTACAGAGACACTAAACCAGCAAAAATGAGGTCCAGCATCCTATCAAAAACAGGTCAGAAAGCATAAAGATAGAGTAAAAACACCAAAAGGTGGCTGGTCTAACAGGAACAGGTAGACAGGTTGGGGTTAGTATCTAAACATTTTGAATTAAAGCTTTCAGATGTTAACAATGCAGAAACTTGCCATGTTTCTAATGTTGGCATTTTCTTATCCTAGTCATTTGGTGCCTGACTTCTGTCCCTGGGTCACATGACAAGGTGTAGCTGGTAGATGGTCAAAGGGAGGGTAGCTATTGGCAGGATGGGTCACTCTGACTTAACGAGGCAGAGGAGTTGTCACCTACCAAACTTACACATAACAAAGGCCCTACTTGTACAAAATCCTAACTTAAGTCTGTATTAAGACAAACTTAAGACAAAATCCTAACTTCTGTGAATACCAAAAGTATTAAGTTTAGGATTTTGTCCTAAGTTAGTTCTGTGAATCGGGCCCTAAGTGTGGAGCCTGTCCAGGTCTATGTGGCACTTTAAATACCATTTTCTGTAGGAAGATGGAACTCTTCAACAGTTAGCGGTTTTCCGCTCTGATCTGCATTTGCCACCCAAGAGGACAGTGGTCAGGTTGAATCCTTAAAGGAGCTCCAAACAAGTACTGTCTCAGATGAGACCAAAACCCTGTAAATGCTTCTCTCTCTATAGCACTTGAACGTGGCTCTCTGTAGAGTAGTCACCTGCAACTGGGTAGTCCTGGCTGGCCCTGGCCCTCATGATTCAACTGTGATATGCAGCCCAAATTCCATGTTCTCAAGGATCTGTTTGGTCCCCATAATCTCTGCTAAAATGTGGTCTCTTGAGTACAAATGCTGTGCACAGTGCCTCTTTCACTGTTTCCAGGACCTTTTGGCACCTGTCAGTCCAAATCACATTCTTGCCCTGTTTCTTTGAAGTGAGTACTTCTAGGGAGTAACAATGGCTCCATACCCGTTCTCAAATCTCCAGTAGTACCAGTCCAGAACTAGGCAGACTTATACCGGAGCCTGTATTTTGGGAGACTCTCAAGCCATGATGGTTTGAATCTAGGTTTGAACATGTTCTCCACCAACAAGGTTGCCCGGGTACACCACAGATCCCTGCTCTATCTGAGACTTGATGGCGTTGAAAGTCAGGCCTGCCTGTTGAAGGGCCAGCAGCACTTTTCTGAGGTGGGTCAGATGTTACTGCCAGGTGAGGTTAAAGACAGCTATATTAATACAACATACTGCACTAAAGGGCTCCACCCCAGACAGTACCCTCTTCACCAGTCTCTGAAAGGTGGCATGGGTATTCTTCAGACCAAAGGGCACCATATTAAACTGACAAGTGACCCTCAGGAGGGAAAAATGCTAACCTCTCCTTTGCCCCCACAGTCAGGACAATCTGCCAGTACCCAAAAGTGAGATAAAAAGTAATGAGATAATTGGCAGTCCCTAGTTTGCCAATGAGATCAATATGGTGGGTATCAGTCTTGGTGTTGGCATTGAGTTCTCTGTAGTCCACATACAATCTGCGATCTGTCCCTCCCTCTTTCAGGTTGGTCTTGGGCTCTAGGAACCCAACGCTGGCCAAGGGACTTCTAGAAGGTTCAATCACCCCAGGTCCATGATTTTGGCAACATCTACCTAAATGCTGACATTGACTTTGTCTGAGAGCCTGCAGATTTTTTGTCAGTTAAAGTGGCAACAGTGTGTATGTGTTATCAAGGACTAGCCGGTGTATCCTGCGGGGACAAGATGGCGATCCAGATGCTAGCTCTCTTCTCCACCATAGTATCTCGGACCCGCTGCTTGTGTAGTACAAAGAGAGGACTAGGGTTCCAGGGGGGAATGGGAAATGAGATGAGAGAGAGTGTGTGGGATGGTGACTTCTTGCTCTTCTATGAGTCAGGCACCTAGCTCCAGAGTTGAGGTCCCTCAGAGGCGTTTTCTGCAACATTTAGGAAAATACCGTAGCTCTTATCTTTTCTTTGTTTTAACAACCTCTCCATGTTCCCCCTAGATGCCTCAATAAACCTCTGAATCCATTATTTCTGCTTTCAGTGCACTCACTCTTTGTCTTTTATATAAAGTCCTGTTGATTGCCCTGTAGGAAAGGTAAGCAGTTAGTGTCTTAAACCTTATGCAGTGCTCAATTGTTTCACGTCCACATGGGTTTTTGAGTACATACCAAAGTTCATTTACTCTGTATTGCAGAAGGTTCTTTGACAGAATTTCTTAGCCAACAAATCCACTTGTACATGTACCAAGACAACTCAGAACTAACAATCAGAATTGTATTATCTGATTATTCCCACAAAATCAGGTTATATGATATCAGGTTATACAATATTAGGCTATCCAGGGTATTCTCTAAAAATCAGATTAGGCATAAGTAGCATTGCACAATAGAAGAAAAGACATCCTTTCCTTTCAAGAAAACATTAGCAACATGGGACACAGAACCTGGGGGCATAATATCAAGACAGGCAATAATGGGCTTGATAATATGCTCTATGGAATTTCAATCGAAGCCCATGTTAGATATGAAGACATCTAACGTGGACTTCGATTGGAATTCCATAGAGCATATTATCAAGCCCATTATCGCCGCCTTATTGTCAGTTTTCTGCCGATAAAGAGGCGATAATTTTATCTCCTGTCTTGATAAAATGCCCTTTAGTTATGTTAACTTTCACATAGACCAAATCATTTTATTCCTCGTTTCCTTCTGTCCTTAGGGTTGTCTCTTAGCGTGATCGCGGGGCATATTACCAACAACTAGCGATATTTATCGCTAAGTTGGCTTAGCAGCAATTTTTTGATTGCCTCGCTTGGCCGGATATAATCGCTTAGATAACGTGCTATTAGCAACGTTTATCTCAAAAGCGATAATATTTCCAGCGATAGTGGTGAAATCCGTGAATATCGCTGAGAATACAGCGATATTCACGCATTATCGCTAACAGGGTCTTACGCCATTATGTCCACCTCCCATTGGAAATAATGTCTAAGAACTGGTCTGAGCAGGGGTTAGTTTTTGGAGATATTCGCGCTTAGCACGAATATTTCCATTGCTACGCCTGCCTTGCTAATAGGCGATAGCGACGTTAGCGACTGCTTTCAGTCGCTAACAGGTTGGGTACGCCCACTTTGCATGTCATTAGCGATAAATATCGCTGTCATGCAAAGCGGGCCCCAAACCGCTCGCTATCGCCTGTAAGCTGTCGCTAACTGCTATTAGCGACATTTTGCTAATAGGGAGATAAAATTCTCAACGCTTAGCGGCCGAAAACGGTGATAATCCAATATCGCCAGCATTGGTAATATGCCTGAGTGTTCATAACTCTATTAATTTTAAACAATGTATGCACTAATTCTCTGATGTGTTACTGCCTTATACATGGTTTGGAGTATATGTTCTCCTTTGTCCTTTTTTGTAGGTGTTTGGCTTCTGGACGTTTCTGCAAAGGAGGAGATCCGGGATGTGATGGGAAAAATAAAAACGCAATCCAACCAGCGAGTGTTCCAGTGCAGAAACCAGCTTTTGGAAAACCGGTGTGGCCTTATACGGCAGTTTCCCCCCGATGGCAGTTTGGTACGGCTACAATTCTAGATTTTGCAAGAGCATGGGTGTTTCTCCCGGAGGGCTTTTTGGGGAACAATGCATGAGTTACAGCCCTCAAGGCTTTCTTTTAATTCTTGTGTCATGGGGCATTATCTACTTGAACAAAGCCTCCATTCTAAATTTACTCTTGATCCCCAGATTTAGGTGTCTATTCAGTGACCTGCTCCGACCGAATACCTTGTGTAGCTTTCTGGTACATACAAGCTGGTATTTTGGCAGGCCCAACAGTTGTACACACCAATGAGTCTGGCTATTTGTAAGGGAAAATAGTTCAGTAAATTATTTCAGTAACTGCCGATGGCCCTTCTGCTGCTGTTCAGGCAATTTTGTAAAGAGGGCCACTCCCTTCACTGAATCTCCTTGATAATATGGGATAAGATGTCTGGGAGAGGCTGACTCTTGTTTTTTTCTCCTTCACCAATCACCATGAGCATAGCCATGTCTCCTCTACCAAAGTGGGATTTTACTCGGGTGACTTGGATTCCACTGTAGGGGTGTCTGGGAGTGACAAGGTCCCGTAGGTAACTGGCCTCTCCCATCTTATCCAGCACCGTCTAGGCCCCAGGCCACTTGTCCATGGGGCCCTGGGAGTCACAGACTTCACCACTCACACTTTAAAATCTGCCCTTTTGTAAGGTGGGTGTGTTTTTCAGGACTGATGTATGAAGGAAGTATGCAATGTGGAATGTGGAAATAATGGTATGTGAGATGGGAGTATGATAGAGGAGAGCTGATGGGGCATGTTGTTGAATTGTGTGGTGATATGGTCTTTGTTTTTAAACAAATACATGTATACTGTTTATAATAGATGACAACTCATGTTGAAATTATGCATACAAATAATGTTATGAAAGAAATTATAAAATGTTAAAATTAAGAAAAGGTGAATTTTATTAAATACATTTCCAAAATTGAGCTGGATCTGTTCGCTGTGGTATTTTGTCCTGTGTTACATGTCATTCAGGGTATTAGGACTTCTCTTCTACTCATTGTAATGGTGTTCCCCTATTCCTAAACCTGATTTTAAAAGTTAAATAAGTAGAGAGGGGTCCTTTCTGTGTATTTCAGCACTCACACCTTCTGACCCGGCTGGTATCTTACGAGGGGAGCTTTTTGGTCATGTTAGTGCTTAACAAGCCTCTGGATGGCCTCTAGGTTTTGGTTATCCATCTTCATTTACTCTGCCATGGGAAAGCACAAGCCTAGCACATAGTTTGCCAAGTCAAATTTCTTTATCCCTTCCTGAGCTAGAATGAAAGGTCCTCTAATAGGGTGCTTATATAAAGGTTAAAAGGGACCAAAGCCCACTCCCTTTGTGGTACATCCTTTAGGCAAATAAAAGGCATCAGACTAGGATATCTTACTTCCTATGCAGTTTCTCAGACAGTCCCCAAATTCATGCCTTTCAAGGTCTTGTTGATTCTCAGCATAAGACCATTGGTTTGGGGGTGATAAGGGATGGTGAACCTGTAGGTCCCCTTTTGTGCATCTCACATAGCCTGTAAATACACAGATATGAAATTTGCGGCCCACGTCTTTATTGAACCCTATTTTGGTGAAGACACATATTAGGGCCCCGGTCCAATGAGGGTGAAATTACCTTCTTCATTGGTATTTCCTCAGGATAACTTACTGCATGATCTACCTCCAGTAAAATGAACCCACTCCCTGAAGCAGTTGGAGGGTCAATCCTCTCCTCGTCAAAAGGTTGTCCAACCATATGTAGTTGAGTTAAGGGAGACTTGGGCTGCCCACCTGTCTTGCCACTGGCTTGAAAGGTGATCCAGGAGCAACATAACTCCTTCACCTTCTCAGACATCTGGGTCCAGTAAAGGTGGGTGACCAATCTGTCCCAGATCTTGGTCTGTCCCAATTGTATAGCCAAGTGTAAAAAATGTGCAAAGTTTAGAAGGTAGGCCTTATTTTTGGGGGGCAGTACCAATCTTCTGGATGCCTCAGGTTTTGGGTCCCTTGCCTCACTTCACAGGACATCTTCCTCCCAGTAGAATCTGTGGGTTCCACTGGTATTCCCCTGTGCATAGGCTTCAGTCTGGTGCCAAAGGCCTTTATGGGTTGGGCATGTTTTCTGAAATTGGCAGAATTCTTCCTTGGAGATTCCTCCTGCACTTACAAAGCAGCAAACTCCGACAGGTCTCTTGGATTGAGGGTTCTTCCCCTGTAGGATACAGATACTCTACCTGGGGGTCATATGCCCTCTTGACCAAGGAAACCTTTGAGGCTGGTTTCCCACACCTCTTGCTCTTGGATGTGTCCATTGATCCAGACTCCCCCGATGTGCTGTTGGGGGTCCTTGTGGCCACACCATCCACTTAGGGAGATCAAGTATTTCTGAATGAGACTTGCATTCTAGGTCACGGCAGAATTTCAATTACACTGGAGTAATTTCGTTAATTCTGCCTTACTCTTTCACACAGAACTACCAATAATTATGCAATTTGGGGAGAAAATATCCTACAATGAGAGTATATTTAGCGAGGATAAACAGCTTCTTGCACTAGCTGTTCATGTTTTACTGCATTTACCAATATTTCTTAGCTCAAAAGGCATCCTCACATCCATTTTAGAACTAAGGGTCTAAGCAAATAGCACTAAATGACTGGAGTAAATTGGGGAACAAGAGCACATTTAGGGAGCATGAGCGGCTTCTTGCAGTCACTATTTGTGTTTTGCAGAAAATACATTCTTGTGCCCATTTTTGACGCAAGGCTGCATGTTGCACTGAGACAATAGAGCTACATGCTGTGAGTAAGTTGGCTGAAAATCCTACCCAAAGAGAACATTTAGGGAGCGTGATCGTCTTCTTACACTCATCATTTGTGTTTTGTTGCATTTAGCACTATTTCTTATTTCAAAATGCATTCGTATGCCCCTTTTAGATGAGATGTGGCATTTTTGTGCTAGGAAATAGCAATAGGAGCATGAATTACTTACCTCACATAATTATACGTAACCTTTCAAATTCTCAGGGCAATTTCGCATCATTACGCTAAGCAGGTACATGAACCTTGGAAACGAGCTCAGGTTATTCCATTAAAAAAGAAAGCTAACTTGCACGTGTCTCAACTTCAGAACCTACGCCCAATCTCTCTGTTGCCCTTCTGTATGAAAGTGGCAGAAAAAATTGTAAATATACAGCTCATGGAACATCTGGAGCAAGGGCGATTTCTTCACCATACTCAATCTGGCTTCAGAGCTCAATACTATACTGAATCGGCAGTCCTTTACTCCACAGAACTACTGAGGCAAATAGCTGATAAAGTCCAGACAGCAGCGCTTGTGTTACTTGACTTAAGCGCAGCTTTTGATACTGTGTCACACTCCACGCTGCTGTCAGGTCTATCAGAGATTGGAGTTGAAGGAGATGCATATGAGTGGCTAAAGTCATTTCTGGAAAATAGAAGTTTCCAAATTCATTGTCCGCCATTCAAGTCCACTTCCAGACAGCTGAAGCACGGGGTTCCACAGGGCTCAAGTCTGAGCCCTACCTTGTTCAACCTGTATATGGAACCTCTTGCACGTATAGTTGAGTCCTTCGGTGTTAATATTATAACTTACGCCGATGATACGCAATTAATGATCACACTCAGTCAAGATGGAGAAGAGACAGCTATCAACTTTTCAGCCTGTCTCTCAGCTGTAGCGAGCTGGATGAACAACAACTGTCTGCGTCTGAATGGAGACAAGACTGAGGTGTTGCTCATTGGTAAGGCTCCTTCAGCGTGGTCATCAGACTGGTGGCCAGCAGAACTTGGTCAGACCCTGTCCCTACGGATTCAGCCAAGAATTTGGGAATGATACTAGATACCAAACTTTCGTATGCGAAGCATATCGAAAAGGTTACTGGCAAATGTTACGCAGTCCTCAAAATCCTGCGTAAGGTCCTGGACCTAGTACCGATGAGTACAAGGAAGTCCCTTGTCCATGCATTAGTCACTCCACATCTTGACTATGGCAATGCCCTACTTATAGGGCTGAGCCAAAAAGGTTTGAGACAACTACAAAGAGTCCAGAATATGGCTGCCCGCCTAGTTCTCAACCTCCCACGCAGAGCTTCAGGGAAAGATGCATTATCCAAATTGCACTGGCTTCCTATAAAGGAGCGTATACTTTTCAAGGCCATGTGCATTTCCCATCGAATTGCACAAGGGAAAGGACCTCCTTATCTGAACAAGCTCCTCAGCATCCACCGCCCAAAACGTCACTTAAGGTCACTGGGCAGTATGCTGTTTTCAGTTCCTCGCATAAAGCCAAAATGGGTGGCCGTTCATTTTGTTACTTAGTGGCCTCCTATTGGAATAAACTACCCCTTGAATTGCGGATGGAACCCTCCGAGAGGAGATTCCGTATGAAACTCAAGACGCATCTCTTCCCTCTAGACTAGTGGTCTGTGTCTTGTTAGAGATTCTACTGGTTTGGCTGGTCTGATGGTCTAATGATGGGGTTCTATAGCGCGGGGACACACTGTTCAGTGTAACCAGGCGCTCAATAAATGGTTTTATTATTATTATTATTAAGCTGAATTACCTGAGTTACTCCTACCCCTATTCCATTCCACCTCGTACCAAGCAGAGGCTTCTAGGTCATTTCCCAACAGACCCTCTACTGGAATAGCAAGACTCAGAGCTATTCTATTCAGGCCCCTTCCCGGTTGACCTTTTGATGGGATGGACCTTATCATCATTGTCAGTGTTAACTACTTTCATGAGGACATCTGGCACAATTTCATCTTGAGAAACCTTTCTATCTAGCTTTGTAGTCAATCTGGCTCCTATATCTTTCTGAGCTTCTACTTTGATCCTATTGATGTTAGGCCAATGCCTGTACTTCACCATGCTGAGAGGTAAGGCAACCAAAGTTCAACATCCACCACATAGTATAATGTTTTATCTCCTGGCTGATGACAGTCCAGGTATACCTAGATTTCATAGACACAGAGGCGTCTTTACATTGTATACTCTCCTTTTAGTTTTGTTAAAGGTACAGGACTCTCCATCTTGGACCAGTTTTTGGGGCCCTTTTGAGAACTCCCTCTTTATCTTCTCGTTTCTGCCTCTTTCTCCTGTTGAGGGGTCTGACCCAATTTCTCTGGATCATGCCCAAGGGACGTTATGAACATGTGTGCGCACCCAATCCTCAGCTATCTTACTCAGGTCTGTGGAGTTAGATAACCTTAGATCCACTAGAAGAACAGTCACTTAAAATGTGCTCTATGACAATCAAATTGCCCATCATAAATTGTAATCTCATTACCTTTTATCCAGCCTTCTGGTGCCTTCACTGTGATATCCAATTAGTCTACCCAGGACTGTTGTGCATCTTTGTGGGTGTCACTAAACGTTGTCCAATACTGGTCAGGTGTGAGCACAAACATCTCCATTAAATCATATTTGATATGGTAATTTGAATCAGCTACACCCTCCTCTTCAGGAGCCTCTCCCTCCTGACTACCAACACTAACTCCCACAGAAGAGAACCCCAGTTTTGTAGACCCCCTTGAAAATCTGGAAGCGCTCCTTATAGAAGCAAATCAACTACATATATCATCCCACATAACATAATATGTGTATTTGTGAAGTGTTGTGCACCCAGAAGGATATCTTGGCACTGCATAACAGATGTGCATTGTTACCAAACTCAATGGTACTCATTTATCGACTTCAGAAGGATGAGTGGAGTTACCAGGATTTGACCCTGTGACCATGAGGTCAAACACAGGTCCACATAGTGGACACATAAGTCGACTAAGGCACCAGATCACAAAGCTAGACACAGTGCCCCGATGCAGATGAGTTTTGTGTGACCTCCCGGCAGATACCGCTTCATTGCTGCCACTATTGTCAGTTGGACTTAAACCCAGTCTGGCATTTTCCTCCTTTAACCCCTTCCATGCTCATGACAAGGTCAGCACGGTTGAGCTGTGCTTATGACGAGCTGATCTTGTCATGAAACTATAGTTTCAAGCATTTTCAGCACAGGAGGGGAAAACCCCTAGCAGCCAAGGTGTTAAAAGACAGTCTCTTTTTTCCAATGCCAGCTTTTTTTTCTTCTGGGATAAGCTAGTTTTGCTTGCTGCTCACTTTCTGACTGCTTTTCACTTGCCTCCAGCTGGAGGAGAGCCAGGTCCGAGGAACTTATGCTGGAAGAACCATCCTCAGTGCCAGCCATTGTTTTACACAATTGGAAGTATGCTTTATGACCTACAATTCACTTTGGGACTGTTAGAATTGGTGGTCTCTGGTTGGCAGAGGTAGGTACCTTTGACCAAATAGGGTCCCTTGCTTCTAGTCTGGGTGAGGGGGATACACACTTTAGATAACCCATGCTCACCCCCATGGTAGCTTGACACAGCTAGGCTTATCCCAAAGGCAATGTATAAAGTATTTGTATCAACACTCACAGTAACACAGTGAAAACACCAGAAATGGACACCACACCAGTTTAGAAAAATAATGTATCTTTATCTAGACTAAACAAGAACAAAACGACAAAAATCTAACATACAAATACTTTCTTTAAAAAGGTTGTTGCATAAATAAGTTTGTAAATGGTAAATGTGACACTTTACTCTCAAAGTACCTTGGACACGTAACACAGAACAAACAAAAGGATCGCAGAGAAGGCGATGCATCAACTCTTCCTGTGCTCCGGTTGCGATGCAACAAGATGGCACCTCGATGTGTTGTGAGGATCCGGTGCAGTGTGACAAAATGGCGTCTTTGACGGGATACCACAACGTGGAGACAATGCGTGGATGCCCTACGGCCTTGCGGCATAATCAGAGGTTCCTTGAGCTGCGACAGGCCCTGCCACGTGCTTTTCCGGTGATGCGACAACACCCTTGGTTGCGGCGGCATGCTTCTCCGGTGATGAGGTGGTGATCAGCGACGGGCCCTGCGACACGCTTCTCTGGTGATGCAGTGGCAAACATCGGCACCACGCTTCCTCAGTGATGCGACGGCGGCTGCTGCGGCGGCGACACACTTCTCCCTCATTGCGTTGTGCTTCCAGCTCCCAACAGCAAGGGCCTCACACAGAGTTACAGGCATCTCCTGGCCAGTCAGAACTCCTTGCAAGGAAGTTCAGGGAAGTTGGGGATGAAGTCCTTTTGTTCCCAGGACTTCAAAAAGAGGAGGCCAGCTATTCCAGGCCCTTGTACACAGCACACAGGAAAATCCTTTCTTCAAGCAGGAGACACAGCACACAGCAAAGTCCCTTGGGCCTCTCCTCCGTAGAAACATCAAACTGCAGGCCAACCCAGACACACAGCAAGGGCAGTACTTCTCCTCAGTCTCTTCAGCTGTCCTCTTTGGCAACAGGTTCCTTTTGATCACAAAGTAGTCTAAAGTTCAGTGGTTTCAGCTTTCATATTTATACCCCAAAAGTCTTTGTTCTCTATGTGCGAGGGGTCCTGGACCCAGTCAAAACCAGTTCTGGGTACACCCTGTCAGTGCTCAACTTTGTGGAAGGCAGACACAGCCCTATTCAGGCCCAGGTGCTACTACTCCTACGATTCCAAATTCAGATAAGCCTATTCAACCTAGTGCTAACTCACCCAGACTCCTGGAGCCACCCCAAACCCTGTCACTCTCAGACCAGACAGTCAATCCACAAACAGGCAGAGGCACACCGAAAGGTTGAACAAGAAAATAGCCACTTTCTAAAAGTGCTATTTTCAAACACAGAATTTAAAACACATCCTTCCTAAAAGATGTGTTATTAAATTCTGAGTTCCAGGATTCCAGACTCCAAGTTTCTATCTCACTCCTATGGGAAGAAATGCAGGTAAACATGTTACACAGCATTTCCCATTCTGTCCTATGGGCAAGATAGCCTTTCAATAGTGAAAAATGAAATTGGCAGTATTTCACTATCAGGACGTGTTACTCACACACTAGTACATGTCCTACCTTTCATATACACTGCACCCTGCCCAGGGGTGTGCCTTGGGCCTACCAGAGAGGTGTCCTAGATAGGCCTGGGCATAGTTTGCATAGCAGCACTACATGTAGATTCATGTAGTTTACTTTGAAATACACATAGTCTGCGTAGCGTAGCTGATGACACTGTGTACTTGTCTACACTGTGAAAATTTTTCAAAATAAGTGTAAATGGCATCTTGCACAGTGCCAGTTATGATAAAATAAGTATCTCTATCTTTAAATGCTAAAGTGCATATAGTACGTTTGCAAAAGTGAAACTGAAAAATTAGCAAGCAGTGAGAGAGATGATGATTTTGGTATCCTCCCTAACCTAGGGGAAGTACCAAACAGATGCATTTAAAACAAAAAAGCACATCTTATTGAACAATGTGGTGGTGGTCCCATCCTCTTAGGACCACCCCAAACACAGTTATTGGCAAAAAACATTCCCAACCAAAGGCCATGCATAGCATTATGGGATGAGATTAGCAGTGAGCAGTGAATATTATATAGTATTCAATAGCAAAATAATTCTACAAAGAGCTGCAGCTCAACTGCTGGTCACTAGATGTCCCTCACGAGCCAAATGCAAATGCTTGATGAAAGGGTTTCAATGGTTTTGCATTTGATTCGTGAGGGACATCTAGTAACGGCTAGTGGAACTGCAACTTGATGTAAGAATAATTTCAAAGCTTTGCATTTGTACCAGCCCTGGCACACTAAATTTACTGGGGACCTACTGGGAAAACAAATATGCCAATCATGGATAACCAATCATGATAAGAATTTACACAGGGCGCGCTTGCACTTTGGCACTGATCAGCAGTGGCAAAGTGCCCAAAGCATCTAATGCAGCAAAAACAAAATCCAGCACAGTGTAAAAAATACAGGAGGTAGAGGCAAAAAGTCATGGGAAATTATGCCAAGGATGCTAGGTCTAACAGGGACCTAAACTGAATTAGAAATTCACTTTGGGACTACATTGTTCGGAGATGATCCTGGCAAGGATAGCTTCTGTCCAGGCCCTGAGGGAATTTTCAAGATATGCCTTTCGTGGACTGATGCTCCAACTTCCATTCCCTTTCTGTGCATAGGGATTTCAGCTCGGCCAAGTTGAGAGTAGACAGGGTAGGCAGCCCCAACTCCATGTTTCCATAGACATTTAAAAAGATGCAAATATTGGAATTAGGAAAACAAACAAATGACCCAATTAGGGATTACAGAACAACGTATATTAATTATGTGTGGAGGTGGAGAGTGAACATCTCCTAGAAATACTATCTTCCAGCATGGGCCAATGGAGCTGTCTTCTCCAACCCTGAAAGCAGAACAGCCGACTGTCACAAGTTGCTGAGACAGTTCTTCTATTTTGTCATCTTTACCCCATGCCCACTGACTTGTGTACCCCTGATATTGACACAGGCAACAGCACACCAGTCGAAAACATAATTTACTGGATATCTTATGAAATGAGAACCAGTACCAAAGATGATGAGGTTTCTAGGCTTCTGTAGCTGGGGGAGGGGACCTGGAGTTCTCCAATAGTCTCTGGTCCAGTCTAGTTGTTTTGGTTCCAAAGGCTACCACCTGATGTCCTTCCATAGTCTCTCTTTTCTCCCTGAGCACAATTGTAGAACTATAGTTCTATATGGATGCTGGGCCCAAACTCAGTTATAAAGACAGATACTACCTCATTCCCAGAGCTGATAAGCTCATTGCAGTTAGGAGCTGTCAATGTCTTCATTTCCTTTGACTTGAAATGAGGACATTGGCAGATTAGTCTGGGAGGGCCACGGAGAGGTCAGCATTCTCTACCCAAAAAGGGCACTACCGATTCAGAATGTTGCCCTTTGGGTTACAAAGTTCCCTTGCAGCTTTGAAGAGGTTGCTCAACCAGGTCCTAACCTGGCTGAAAAGCTTCAGTTAAGTTGACCTGAACAATTCTTTTGTCTTTCGCTTCAGCTTGATGACCACCTCAAGCGAGTGCTTCAGGCCCTGACTATCAAGACCATTAAGTACAATATAGGGCAGAACTCTGTGGTGTATTTGGGCCAACAAGTGGGTGGACGTCATGTGTGTCCTCTCCAGTCCAAGATGGAGATCACTGAGGCTTCTTAAGCCTCACTGGATACTACCAGAGATTTTTTAAGAGCTATGGCACCCTTGTTGTCCCTACTACTGACCTGAATTCCAAGACACAGACAAAGACGGTCATCTGGACAGAGATGCACCAGAAGGCATTCACACCCTAAAGGAAGCCATGTGTTCAACACCAGTACTTGAGGCACCTGACTACAATAAAGAATTTCTTGTGCAGACAGATGTTCAGAGCATGGCATTAGAGCTGTTCGTTCACAGTTATATGATGAATGAATGAATGAATGAATGAATGATATTTATTGTTGGTTACTGAAAACCATTACATAAAGCCAAAAATACAAAAGTCATCACATTACGAAAGTTAAAATCAAGAAAATTTCAAACAAATCAAGTTGTATAGTTACTCCAAGAATGCCAAGATGCCAAGGAAAGGGTTCATGAGCCGGCTAAAGACTCTTTAGTCCGACCAGTAGAAGACATCAGCATTGCCCGTGCTTGGAAGATAAATTTCCCAAAGGTGGCCATGTGCATTACCGTGGACAGGGAATAAAGGTGAAAGATCCCATCCTTTGCAGAGCGTAACCCAGAAAATCTAAGTAGCGGCCTAAGATAGAGACTACGGGGCAACCGCAGGGCTGGGCAACAGAAGAGAAGATGTGCCAATGACTCCCGTTTATAGCTGCAGAGCCTGCATTCATGTGCACCTGGGCTGGCCTTGCCACACGGGTACAATTCTTTAAGGGGCAAAGGATGTAATCTGTAAGCCAAGATTTTGTGAAGGGCTGCAATTCCCACTGCCTGCGTCAGATGCTGTTTAGGAGTATGCAGGATGTGCGGGAAACACAGGGTCTCATGCAGGTCTTTTCTTCTCCTCAGGGATTCCAGGTCCAATTCCCGTGACCGTGCACGCACTTGTTTTTTAATCACGTTTTTGATGGCAGAGTATGTAACATATTCAGGGTTCCAGGAGTCCGTGGCGAGATTGAGATGGGCCTTGGCCACTTCAAGGGCGGCCGACCAAGGATTCCCTGGCTCTCTGAAAATGCATTTCAGGACTGCCTTCAGTGTGTTCTCCTGAGCCGCCGTTGTTAGAAAGTAATATTTGCTTAAGGCGGCCAGTTCTTCCAGATTTTGCTGGTTGAGTGAGAACTCCAAGCGAACGAGGATGTTTCTATTGCAGCTTGGGAGATGGAAAAGTCTCTTGTATGCCCTGCAATTAATTTTTTCTAATTCATGGCTCAGTTTACCCGGGAATGCCTAGAGGGCGTAGTTGAGTGCCGGCATGAGCTTAGCTTTAAGTACTCTATTGATGGACTGTATAAGGAGGCTTGCAGCTTGCAGATGGCATAGGTGATGGATTTACCTTTGGCCTGGATTGACTTAAGATGAGCACTTGGGAGCCCTGATTCCTGAAAACAGTTATATGATGAGGACTTTTCAAGACACAGACCCCTAGGATGGCAGATGCAAACTATTAAGGTGGTCTATTTCCCTACAAGGTATGCACTTCATGGTGGAGCATCACTCTGGGTCTGACCATGCCAATCCTGGTGATTTTCCAGGTTATTCCACTTTGCTGATGAGGACTCCTAAGGGGGTGGGTAGTTGTGCCTGTCTTCAGCTGGGGTGGACACATGTTGAAAATCTTAATCTTTTGCTTGGTGTATCCCTAAACTTCTTATGCTAGTTGTAGAACTCTTGCACTTTACCCCAGCTAACCAGTTTTAAAGTGATTCTGCTCCCACCTTTTAACTTGATGAAATTGTCATAACCCTTATTGACATATTTAACTTGTTTATAAGTCCCTAGTATATCATCAAAAAATGAACTCAGGGCATAAAAGTTAAATGTCAGTAGTGGAATGCCGCACCAACTGTGCCATCCAGTACTGTGACAGCGTAACCATGACTCTAGTCCTGCCATGTTTGTTGTGGTAGAGTAGTTAAAAACTGCAAATTTGATGGGTCTAAACCTTGCTTTTAAATATACATTTCATGCATAAGTAGGCCTTACTGCCCATGATGCATGGTGCATGGTATCTAAAGGTATGACATGGAAAAATATAATGTTTACCAGGTCCTTACAGTGAAAAGACCCCAAAAACTATTTTCACAGTAGCAGGGTTAGATGATCCATAGGAAAGAAGATAGATACAATATAAAAAGTAATATTAGTATCTACATCGAGGAAGCAAAAAAAAAATCCCATTCTTTGTCTTTTTGAAATATTTATTAAAAGCCTAATTCACTGTCAAAGTTGGATTTGTAATATATATTTTGGAAAATGTACTTTTAAAAATGTACCTTTTCCTGACCAATACCTTTAGAGGCCCATTTTCAAAAGTTTAAGATGTCACCCAATAGCGGATTAGCCCCCCTAATAATGCATGAACTTCCTCCCAGAGCTGAGACAGAGCTCTTGGGTATTGGGAGGTTGTCTGTCCCTCTGGGAGGATGACCTTGTGTGCTGTACCCAGAAATGTAATTACTTCAGAAAGACTTAAACTGTCATTGGCACATGATAGCTAAAACGTGACCAGTGCCCTTCTGTATTCCTCCAGTCAGTCAGGGACCAATCCTAGTGAGAGAGGAGATACCCCCAGAACTGCTTTATTTTTATCGCAGAGGAGGGCTTGCTCATTTCTCCAGTCGCACCAATGGGGTGGGCACACATGCTTTGCACAAGTGAAGAAGAGTTTCATCATATTTGATTTAGGCGCTAAGGAGCACTGTGGCAAGTGAGAGCTGAAACATGACCAGGGCCCTTCTTTATTCCTCCAGTCTGTCAGGGACCAATCCTAGTGATAGAGGAGATACCTCCAGAACTGGGTTATTTTAACCACAGAGGAGGGCCTGCTTTTTTCTCCAATCGCACCAATGGGGTGGGCACACACTCTTTGCACAAGTGAATGAATGAATGAATGAATGAATGAATGAATGAAAATACACTTGTACAGCGCGATTGCTGCCCTGGGGCGTCCAAGCGCTAGGGAACCAGAAGAGGGGGTGTAATGAGGCTGACAGAAACTGGAAGAAGAAGGGGGGCTGAATTGATTACGGGGATTTGAATAGATGAGTTTTAAGTTGCTTACGGAAGGAGGCAAGGTTAGGGTTAGATCTCAGGTGAGGGGGTAGGGTGTTCCAGGTTTTTGAGGCGTTGAAGGTGAACATTCTTCCACCTGCTCTAGACCTCTTGATTCTGGGAACTTTTGCCATAAAAGCCTGGCTAGAACGTAGTTCACGGCCTGGATGGTATTGGCTGACTAGGCTACGCAAGAGTTTTGGGCCCGAGTCCCAGAAGGCCTGATGGGCAATACACATTGCCTTAAAGGTGACTCTTTTCCGTACTGGCAGCCAGTGAAGGCTGGTCAGTGCCTCTCTGACTGAAATTCTTCGTGGAATTTGCAGTAGGGTGCGAGCCGCACAGTTCTGCACCAGTTGCAACCTATTTAATGTGTACTCTGGGGCTCCCAAGTAAAGGACGTTATTTGAGTCCAGGCGTGATTGTATTATACCCTGAATAGCTGTTTGTTTAGCCTCCATAGGGAGCAGGGGTAGGACCTTCTTCAATGTCCGAAGGAGTCCAAAGCAGGTGGCGGAAAGCTTTGTGGCCTGGGTGTTAAAAGTGAGGTTCTTGTCCAGCCATACCCCTAGGCTTTTGATGTTATCTTTCGGGGCCGGGGGGGGGCCTAGACAGGTGGGCCATAATGACTTGAAGAAGGTCGGGTCGGCCGGGCCTAGCAGCATGAGCTCCGTTTTGTCCCCATTCAGCTTCAGTGAGGACAGCGTCATCCAGGACTTCACCTCCTCCAGACATTTGGTTAGACCCCCCGATGGAGAGTGTTGGGCTTCCTGCGCTAAGGAGACCACCAGCTGTGTGTCGTCCGCATAGGAAATGATCTTAACTCCATACGGACGAACTACATCAGCCAGTGGCCTCATATAGATATTAAAAAGCGCAGGGCTTAAAGAGGAGCCCTGGGGGACTCCACACTTCATCGGTATGCTGGAAGAGACGGCTTGTCCGTCAAATATCTGGAACGACCTGTCACTCAGGAAGGATTTTATCCAGAGCCAGGCCTTGTCCACAATGCCGACGTTTGCTATACGGTTCAGTAAGGTGTTATGACTGACCGTGTCAAACGCCGCACTGAGATCAAGGAGGACCACTGCCACTGATCCTCCTTGATCGATGATTCTTCTGGACTCCTCAACGACCATAAGGAGGGCGGACTCTGTTCCATGCTTGGGCCTGAATCCTGTCTGTGTAGGGTCTAACAGCAGATTGCTTTCCAGGTAGTTGACCAATTGGAGATTGATATATTTCTCTGCAATTTTACTTACCCAGGGGAGTAGTGAAATCGGGCGGTAATTGGCAAAGTCCGAGGGATCCAGATGAGGCTTTTTTATTAGTGCTCGAACCATTGCCTTTTTCCAGGCCGGAGGAACCGTGGCAGAGTCAATGGACGCATTCACTAGATTCATGATGATGGGTAGAACCGTCTGGGATGCGAGTAACATTGTCTCTGGGGGGGCCGGGTCTGTTGGTGAGCCGGATTTCACTTTCCGAGCTATGGATTTAACTTCTTCTAGGTCCATACAAGTGAAGTGGTCGAGTGTGGAGAGGGAGGCAAGCTCTGGGTCTGGCCCTCCGTTGTTGTTATGAGGCGGCGTGGACACAGTGCTGGTAGGGAAGGAGGAATATATATTGTTCACTTTGGCCGAGAAGAATTCTGCCAGGTCGTTACATTGGGCAATTGATTTGTCCTCGTGAACACTGGAGGGGGGTGGTTTAATCAGGGACTGCAGAGTTTGGAAGATTTCCCTGGGTTTGGAAGATGAGGTTAAGATTTTGTTCGAGAAGTATTCTGTTTGGGCAGTTTTTATCTGCTCTTTATAGGTTTTTATTTCTTCCCGATATCGAGTTTTGTCTTCCATAGCGTAGTTCTCGCGCCATTTTCTTTCTGCTTTCCGGCAGTGTCGCTTTTTGTCTCTAAGGGCTTCTGTATACCATGGGGCTGTTTTTTGGGGACGTTTAGCCGACGATTTTTTGAGGGGGAGAATGGTCTCAAGAGAGTGCAAAATCCAGCTTTCGTATTCCTGGTTTGCCAGACAAGGGTCTTCATTATTTGAAGGAAGACTTTCCACTAGTTTGCTTGTCCATTCGTCTACTTGTATCCGTGCCCATGATCTCGCGTATCTAATCGAGGGGGTGGCAGGGATGGGTTTCTCAGTGAGCCAGGTGAGGGGCACCAAGGAATGATCCGTCCATGGGAGGGGAAGAGGAGAGTCGGTTGAAAGTTCTGCACAGTTGCTGAATACTGGGTCCAGCAGGTGTCCCTTTGTATGGGTAGGAGTGTTCACTCGTTGAATGAGTTGTAGTGCGGCCAGGTCGTCAGTTAAGGTAATGGCCGTCACATCTGCTGGTGAGTCAAAGTGTAGGTTGAGGTCGCCTAGCACGATGAAGTTGGCAGCAGCGCAGATACGAGGTGCTATAGTTGCTGGGAGGCTGCTATGAAATTGTTTTGGGGGGCCGGGTGGGCGGTATATCAAGGTGCCCGAGAGGCAGTGGTTGGGGGAAAACTCCAGCGCGAAAGCTAAGTTTTCACAGTCTGGGATGTTTTCCGTTATAGGCCGGCAGCGATATTGATCTTTTACTATGATTGCAAGTCCTCCCCCTCTGCCATCTGGTCGATCTTGACGAGTGATTTGATAGCCGGCGGGGAGGGCGGTAACCACATCGGGGTCAGAGTCAGACGTTAACCATGTTTCCGTAAGAAACAGCGCGTCTGGCTTGCGTTCTTCTAATAGGAGGGATATTTCCAGCTTGTGTTTGGGGAGGGATCGGCAGTTTAAAAGGAGCATGCGGTATTCGTGGCGTAGGGGTTTCCTCTGCCTTGTGGGGAGGGAGGCAGTGCATTTAGGACAGTTGGCAGGAAGGGATGTGGTATCAAGAGCATACCTTCGACAGTCATGTTCCATGGGTCTCAGGTCGTGGAGGGTGGCCGAGCTGTAGGCCAGGGTCTGGTTTGCCTGGATAGTAGGTGGTATGGCCCCTGGCCCGGACTCGGCTCGGACGGCGCGCATAAGGCAAGCTCGTCTGCGCTCGTCCGCTGCGCTTCCTGAAAGGACACATTTTTATAGGCAGTAGTCAGAGAGTGCGCGAGGGGGCGTGGCCTGTCCGGTAGGCGTGGCCAATGTGTTCAGAATGGCGTCGCTGGTAAACAAACACTCTCCGGTGGCAGCCTATTGCTCAGCTGTCCTCCCGGGGGTTTGTGCAGCGCGAGGTGCTCAGGAGGGGGGGTAAGTGCAGCGGAGGTGGATTAAAACACAAACAATTCCGTTTTAAAAATATCAGCGCTTCCGCTTCTACTCCCGGCTCAAACCTCAGGAGGTTCCAATTTTTAAAGCTGTAGGCGCTAGGATTCAGCGCGCTTTTATGGCGAGGAACGAGTGAGGGGGGCGTGGCCTGTCCGGTAGGCGTGGCCAATGTGTTCAGAATGGCGTCGCTGGTAAACAAACACTCTCCGGTGGCAGCCTATTGCTCAGCTGTCCTCCCGGGGGTTTGTGCAGCGCGAGGTGCTCAGGAGGGGGGGTAAGTGCAGCGGAGGTGGATTAAAACACAAACAATTCCGTTTTAAAAATATCAGCGCTTCCGCTTCTACTCCCGGCTCAAGCCTCAGGAGGTTCCAATTTTTAAAGCTGTAGGCGCTAGGATTCAGCGCGCTTTTATGGCGAGGAACGAGTGAGGGGGGCGTGGCCTGTCCGGTAGGCGTGGCCAATGTGTTCAGAATGGCGTCGCTGGTAAACAAACACTCTCCGGTGGCAGCCTATTGCTCAGCTGTCCTCCCGGGGGTTTGTGCAGCGCGAGGTGCTCAGGAGGGGGGGTAAGTGCAGCGGAGGTGGATTAAAACACAAACAATTCCGTTTTAAAAATATCAGCGCTTCCGCTTCTACTCCCGGCTCAAGCCTCAGGAGGTTCCAATTTTTAAAGCTGTAGGCGCTAGGATTCAGCGCGCTTTTATGGCGAGGAACGAGTGAGGGGGGCGTGGCCTGTCCGGTAGGCGTGGCCAATGTGTTCAGAATGGCGTCGCTGGTAAACAAACACTCTCCGGTGGCAGCCTATTGCTCAGCTGTCCTCCCGGGGGTTTGTGCAGCGCGAGGTGCTCAGGAGGGGGGGTAAGTGCAGCGGAGGTGGATTAAAACACAAACAATTCCGTTTTAAAAATATCAGCGCTTCCGCTTCTACTCCCGGCTCAAGCCTCAGGAGGTTCCAATTTTTAAAGCTGTAGGCGCTAGGATTCAGCGCGCTTTTATGGCGAGGAACGAGTGAGGGGGGCGTGGCCTGTCCGGTAGGCGTGGCCAATGTGTTCAGAATGGCGTCGCTGGTAAACAAACACTCTCCGGTGGCAGCCTATTGCTCAGCTGTCCTCCCGGGGGTTTGTGCAGCGCGAGGTGCTCAGGAGGGGGGGTAAGTGCAGCGGAGGTGGATTAAAACACAAACAATTCCGTTTTAAAAATATCAGCGCTTCCGCTTCTACTCCCGGCTCAAGCCTCAGGAGGTTCCAATTTTTAAAGCTGTAGGCGCTAGGATTCAGCGCGCTTTTATGGCGAGGAACGAGTGAGGGGGGCGTGGCCTGTCCGGTAGGCGTGGCCAATGTGTTCAGAATGGCGTCGCTGGTAAACAAACACTCTCCGGTGGCAGCCTATTGCTCAGCTGTCCTCCCGGGGGTTTGTGCAGCGCGAGGTGCTCAGGAGGGGGGGTAAGTGCAGCGGAGGTGGATTAAAACACAAACAATTCCGTTTTAAAAATATCAGCGCTTCCGCTTCTACTCCCGGCTCAAGCCTCAGGAGGTTCCAATTTTTAAAGCTGTAGGCGCTAGGATTCAGCGCGCTTTTATGGCGAGGAACGAGTGAAGAAGAGTTTCATCATATTTGGTTTAGGTGCAGAGGAGCACTGTGGGATTGTCTGTGGTAGGGAATGTAGGAGTTGCTGCAAAAGTGTATAGGGTTAGCCCAGGAAACTCTTGCGCCATTGGTTAGGGAGGGGCCAGGAGTCATGTCTAACCACAGGCCAGCTCCAGGCATAAATGTGGTACCTGCAGTACATCCTCAGAGCACTTTCTCAGCCTGTGGAGTATGAGGAAAGGACTGGACCGGCCATCTGTGACCTGAGACAAATGTAGAAGACTGGACCTGATCTCCCTTTTATAACCAGGACAAATAAGTGGGCCCAATGGTCATCAGGCTGACCTCCTTTTCAAGCTAAAAGGACACAGTACTCTACAAGAAGCATCTCGCTTTTCTCTGCCCACGTTTGATGGATCATCCTGAAACTTGCAAAGTTATGGTTACGTTGGACTTTCCATTGAAAAGTTTTTTTTGTTTTGTTTATACCTTTGGCACTGTGCAGCAGACATGTAGTAAACTCCATGGTCATTTTCCTGCAGATTCAACAGCAGAGACCACAAAATAGGGTGATTTGAAAAGGGAAAATTCTCATTCCTCAATATGGAAATAATGGCTGAATGGAATTAAAACAAACCTGGCACTTTAACAGAATTTTACTCAAGGAAGTACTTGGGATTTTGAGAAAATAGCATTTAAGATGGTTCAGTCTAGATATGAAGAAGTTACATTTTTGAAATTTCTGGAATTGCAAATCAAATAAAAAAATTAAGGCACCCTATAGGACTATGGGCTTTTTTCCCGGCCATATATTGTAGAACTTACTTACTCCCCTCCCAAGTATTAAGCTTAGGTCAGGTACACTGGGATAGGCGTAGTTAGAAGCACCAGTTGAGTATTTTAGCCTAATGTATATATGAATGTATATATGTTTTATTCATTTTAAACCATTGTATGGCTAAGAAACCATATCAATGCTTTTATAGTATTATTTCGCAATACGAACAGAGCCACATTTCAGAATAGCTTTCTCTGCCACTTCCTTTGCAACCAATTAGTGCAATGGCATAGCAGAAGTCACTATCTGAGATTCCTAGATTAACACTCCGAGTTCTTCAACAAGATAAAAACTCAGCAAACCTGGAAATCCCCGCTTGCTGTGTTTTGATTAGTAATAGAACTCTAATGAGCACTGATAGACGATCACTTCCTAGTGACATCTTTATTGACGTCTTATGTCCAGCAAACTTACGTCAACCAAAGCACCTTTCAGGTATAAATACTACAAATGTTGCCTTAAGCAATGTTCTGTTGCCCGTCGCCTGAAGCTGCTGTTATGCTGAAGATATCATAGCTGCTATCGCTACTGCTATCGCTGCTAACTAGCGAACGATGGTGTGGTGAACTTAGGAGCTGAACAGCCGTCCCCCTGCAAGAGCCCAGCAGATGCAAGCTGCCCGTGGACGCTGCCCCTCCTCCTCCTCCACCTCCTCCTCGACGCGCTGAGAAGAGACGCTGCCTTTCTCCTGCAGAGAAATCCAGCTCCGGCGTTTCTGGTCTACCCTTGCGGGTGACTGGGATATCGAGCCCTGAGGGAGATACCAGACCTCCATCATTCTATTCCAGAGGTATGGTGTTGACTAAACCCTTAGAGAGAATTCTTGAAGCAAACCTTGGCAAAACCAACCTAAACTAAAGCTACTTACTTACTCCCCTCCCAAGTATTAGGCTTAGGTCAGGTACACTGGGGTAGGCGTAGTTAGAAGCACCAGTTGAGTATTTTAGCCTAATGTATATATGAATGTATATATGTTTTATTCATTTTAAACCATTGTATGGCTAAGAAACCATATCAATGCTTTTACAGCATTATTTCGCAATACTTATCTTACTGTACGTACTTTTTATAATAACAAGTCTTGCAATTGTGGCAATTCATTTCTCTTGTACGAGAAGAAAGACTGTTCAATAAATGATACCCTTTATTGACAACGCCCGTCTCTCTATTCTCTACATATTGTGAAAGTAATCTGCACCAACCTGACTGAGTAAAATAACTGTCTATTGTTTCACACGACCCTAGAGATTGACTCTTGATCTGAGGAGCAAAGTTGTCATGTTGCACGGTTGTTGGAAAACTGAATACCTTCTTGGCTGTGCCAGGGAAGCTGATCATTTCCTATTCAGTCAGTGACCTCTGAGATAGTTGGTAACAAACCCAATTAAGTTTAGCATAGTCAGTAGAGGCCTGGAAGATCCGCACTTCTACTTCGATACTACTGTTTATGTTATTCCAATGCGCAGGGCCTATTGGGAAAATAGGAACTACACTACAGCAGGATTATACATTTAGCAGCAGATTCTTGAGTTGGCCACACTTTAAACATCATAAAATGCATTCTGTTTCATTACCCAACTTGGTGCAAAAAAGCATAAAGTGGGGTAGGTGGACCTATCCTGATCCCTGGGTCCATATAATGTGTACCAAAGGGTCCCCCCACAACAAACAGCTATAGAAACAATACAATGCTCTATGTGTGAATTCTGGGCCCACCTGGAGCTCTGAATTAATGAATCCAGCATAGAATTTGTGAATTCTAGATAGTACTGCTGTGCTTGGCCAACGGTCAGAAGTAGGACTTGGGGACCCACAGCATGGTAGGAGCAATACCTGACTGTATCTGTTGATAACTGTATACATCATGGATTGGCCACCCGTGAAGGTTTGAGCATATGGTCTGGCCAGGTATCAGGTCCTGTGGCCATTCGCCTTATGCACATGGTTAACTGCATGCAGATGGTTGGGTACATGATCTGGAGTGCAACCCCTGTGATCAACCCCACAGCTGTAGGCCATGTTAGAAATTGGGTCTCTAGATGTCAAAGGTATGCACCCTGTCCAAGTAGGGACCACAGTCCTAGTCAGGGTAAGTCACAACACAACTTAAATTATCCTGTACTCACTCTCTAGTAGCTTGCCACAGAGCAGCAGGCTAAACTTAGAAGGCAATGAGTAAAATATTTGCGCAATAACACATACAGTAACACAGTGAAAACACCACAAAATGACTCCACCACATTTCTGAAGAATAAAGCATGTTTTTCTGAATGAAACAAGACCAAAACAACAAAAAGCCAATATATTGAAGAAATAAATGCAGTAAAGCGCTGAGAAGCAAGTGGCACTTAAAAAGGTTACTTTAGGTCGCTCTGAAGCGGGGCATAGTTGAAGTTCAGGCCAACTGCGATGGAGAGCTGTCCAACTACAGTATTCACGCAGGCCCCAGTGACCAAAGTACCTTTACTGGTCGCAAGCAGTAAGATGTGTCAATCTTCACACAGTGTGTGAAATGAGTCAGTTCCGAAGACGGGTGCCAGAGTATAGGTGCACTGAGCGATGCTCTGGTTTCTGCCACACAGTTCAGGACAAGCATCTATCTCACCAAGTAGCAGCGATACACTGGCCAATGCGTCGATCTATGGAGGCAAAGCGCTGGTTCCAAAGCAATGCCCTGATTTTAATCCTGCAACCGGGTCAATGTTCTAGTTTTGTCACGAGCAGACAGGAGATGTGTTGAAATCTTTAATGCAAACACCCGGGACACTTCCAGTGAGTCAGGCACACGAGTAGATGTACACACTTTGATTTCCCTGACTCTGAAGCAACCGGAGGCAAGCCAACAAACCCGTGGAAATCACTTGGAAGAAAGCAAAGTCCAGTTCTCCTTCAGCAGAGTCAGAGAGCAGCAGGCAGCAGTTCCCCAAACAGAAAGCAGTTCTTCCATGTCAGCAGTTCAGTTGAGTCCATTGAACAGCATAGCAGTTCTCCTGACAGAGGTTCAGGTGTAGACCCAGAAGCATCAGAGTTGTTGAGGTCAGAGCCTCTGTAGTTAAGCACAAATAAGTCTTTGAAGTGGGGGAGATTTCAAGGAATGTCTTAGAATTGTACTGATATCCCTTTCAACCCAGTCCTGTCTGCCAGGCTATCTATCAGGGGTAATTAGTAATGTGTGTGGGATCAGGCGACTACCATTTGAAGTGTAAGTGTGAACCCCTTCCTGCCTTCCTGATCGGGAATGGCCATCAGAATTCAAATGTATGTACATGGGTACTCAGCCACACCTAGCTGTCTTGTGTTTGTGGCTGATTGGAGGGAATGCACAAAGTGTTTCTGTAACCCAGCACAGATGCATATTAGAGACAGGCTGCAAGGCACACAGAGCAGTAAAAGCAGTAAGAGCATCGAAATGTCCACTTTCTAAAAGTGGTATTTCTGAAGTAGCAATGTTAAATCCAACTTTACCAGTAAAGAGGATTTATCATTACCAATCCAAAGATATGAAAAAATATGCAGATACTTCTTTCTATCCAGGAATGTGAGATAAAGGTATTTTAAGGAATTCCCAATGTTAGCCTATAAGAGGAGTAGGCTTCACAGCAGTGACAACCACATTTAGCTATTGTCACTACCAGGACCTGCAAAACGTAAAAGTGCATGTCCTACTTGTTAGACATACAACACCCTGCCCTATAAGTTTCCTAGGGCCTACCTTTGGGTTGACGTATGTGTAATAAATGGAGAGTTTAAGGCTTGGCAAGTAGTTTAAAATGCCAAGTGCGTGTAGGAGTAAACTGCACATGCAGGCCTTGAAGTGGCTGTCCTGAGACATGGTTGGAGGGCTTCTTATGTGTGTGGCACAAGTAGTGCTATAGACCCATGAGCAGCATTTCATTTACAGGCCCTGGACACATGTAGTGCACATTTCTAGGTACTTATAAGTAAATTAAATATGCCAATTGATGCCAATTGGTGTTTGCCAATGTTATCATGCTTTAGGGAGAGAGCATGTGTACTTTAGCACTGGTTAGCAGTGATTAAGCTTCAACACCCAGACAGCCCCAACAGATAGCAACACAACAGACCCTCCACACACCATCGACCACGTCCCCTTGCTAGCCTGGACCGGCGTGAGCGTCTATGACACCATCAAGACCATGAGCACAATCCACTCCGGCCCTCCATCAGACCTACTCCGGCACCACGTCTTCAGCAAAGCAACATCATCAATCTCTCCCTTGAGACCACAACCTTCCCAGAAAGCTGGAAACACGCCAAGATCATTAATCACCCTACTCAAAAAACCCAAGGCAGACCCAAGAGACCTCAAGAACTTCTGACCCATCTTTCAGCTCCCCTTTCCGGTCAAGGTCTTCGAGAAAACAGAACAGAATCCTGGACCCTTCCCAGTCAGGGTTCCGCAGGAACCACAGCACCGAGACTGCCCTCATCGCTGCCACCGACAACATCAGGACCCTGCTATACAACAGGGAAACTGCTGCACTCATCCTCCTAGACCTCTCCGCCGCCTTCGACACCGTCTGTCACCTCACAATACACGCACGCCTCCATGCCACAGGGATCCGAGACACAGCTCTGGAATGGACCACCTCCTTCCTCTCCAGCAGAACCCAGAGCGTCTGCATCCCCCGTTCCGTTCCAAAGTCTCTGAGATCATCTGCGGCGAACCCCAAGGATCCTCCCTCAGCTCGACACTGTTAAACGTTTACATGGCCCCGCTCTCACACGTCGCCTGACAGCACGACCTCAACATAATCTCCTACGCCGACGACACTCAACTGATCCTCTCCCTCACCAAGGAACCCATCACCATCAAAGCCAACCTCCATGAAGGAATGAAGGCCGTCGCCGACTGGATGAAGATCAGACATCTGAAGCTGAACTCGGACAAGATGGAGGTCCTTATCCTCGGCTCCAACCCGTCAGCCTGGGACGACTCCTGGTGGCCAACGGCACTGGTGGCAGCCCCGAACCCCACCGACCACGCACGCAACCTGAAAATCATCCTCGACTTAACGCTCTCAATGACCAAGCAAGTCAACGCCGTCTCCTCCTCCTGCTTCAACACGCTCTGCATGCTCCGCAAGATCTACAGATGAATCCCGACACATACATAAAAGACAGTCGCCCAGGCCCTCGTCAGAAGCAGACTCGACTACGGAAACGCCCTCTATGCGGGAGCCCCGACCAAGCTCATCAATCGACTACAACGCATTCAAAACGCCTCAGCAAGACTGATCCTCGATGTACCATGACACAGCGACATCACCTCCCCACCTATAAAACCTGCACTGGCTCCCCGTCAAGAAGAGAATATCCTTCAAGCTCCTCATCCACACACACAAAGCACTCCACAAGACCGGTCCAGCCTACCTCAACAGACGGCTCTCCTTCTATACCCCCAACCACCAGCTATGCTCCGCCGACCTCTCACTCACCACCGTCCCACGCATCCAAAGAACAACCACTGGAAGGAGATCCTTCTCCCATCTCTCCGCCAAGACATGGAACACCCTTCCACTGAGCCTACGACAGACCCAAGACCTGCTGACCTTCAGGAGGATACTAAAGACCTGGCTGTTCGATCAGTAGCAGCCCCCACCTCCCCTCCCCCCAGTGCCTTGAGGCCCTCGTGGGTATGTAGTGCGCTTAACAAATGACTGATTGATTGATTAAGTGCCAAGAGTCCTAAAGCCAGTGGAAATGAGGTCAGAAAAAGAGGAGGAGGAAGGTAAAATGTTTAGGGTGACCCTTCGGAGAGGGTCATTTTCCAACAGTGGCGTAGGCTGCATAAAGAGGGTTGAGTGCAGGGGTCATCAAGAGGTGAAAGGCTGATGGCCATCTGCAGCCATGGAAAGGCTATCTGCTTAGAATTGGATGACAACACCAACTTTACATAGTTGAATTTAATGTATTGTAGTTGTTGGCTGCCCATGGAAGGTTAGAGGACAGAGCCTGCAGCCAACCCCACTGTTCAAAGGCACAGACCATATGCAGTGAGTCTTGGCCAACTGCAGACTGATAGGTGGAGGATCTGGCCTCCTATGGCTGAAGGCAGGGCGCTGCCAGTGTTAGTCACTCAAAGAGGGTTGGACAAAGGGCCTGGACTTTACATCACTTTAGTTGTTCACAAGAATACAAAACCGGTATTACCATCTCTTTAGCCATATCCATTATTGTGCAATGCCCTGTTTCTCCAAGAGAGTGACTCTGACCTCCCCTCTCAAAACCTCTCCTCTTAGTCAATAAAAAGACAATATAGGGCTTCATGTGCACATCACTTTTGTGGTCAAAAGCTCTGTGTTTTGCACAATTTCTAGATTTGCTACAGCAAAAATGCTTTTCACTTTGTATAAGCACTTTGAAGAATCATAAAATTCTTCAAACCTTACAATTGCAATTTCTAGATAATTTTGAATCACATATTGGCACGGGATAGTTAGAACACCTCAGTAATGATTGATAAATGGGTATCACTGATCTGTGACTGCTGCTATGATTACAAACAACTGACCACTAACTGACCCCTGAGTTTGGGTGGTACTTGTGAATGGATAACTTGAAATGCAACCTATTAGAAAATAAGTGTGCGACTAAGGCTAGTACAAGGACCCAAGATATTTGATTTATCTTCATACCCATGTTCAATATTTGTTCAATTTATTGATGAGAGTGTATGGACGAATAATCTGAATACCATACATACTGTAAAGTTTCATATCAATTTGGCATACACAGTGGCATAACATGGGAAAGGATGTGGACAGACCAAAAAGATGTATCTTCAACCCATAACTGATACGCATTATAATCCACACTTTTGTAGTTCTTTACACTTTAGCATGTGTTTGACTTTGACTCATTCAGCATCACCCCTAAATCAGAACTCAACATTATTGTATCTCCTATATAAAATCATGAGGATCAACAGAGTCTGTTCAGAAGTTTGTGCTTCTTCAATAGAGAATGGCTTGTCACAAAGACATTCTGTGTCTTGCTTTTCTTAGGGCTGCTTTGACTTCCTTGTTTCTCAGGCTGTAGATCAGAGGATTCAGCATGGGAATAACAGTTGTGTAGAATACTGAGGCCATGCGGTCCTGTTCCATGGAATACTTTGAGCTGGGTCTGACGTACATGAATATAAGAGTTCCAAAAAATAAGGTGACACAGATGAAGTGGGAGGAACATGTAGAAAACGTTCTCCATCTGCCTTTTGAGGAACTAATTTGTAGGATGGCATAAGCAATGCAGAGATAAGAAATTAAAATGAAGAGTAGTGATGCTACTATGAGGCCACCAGCCACAAAAACCAACAGGGCCACATTAATAGAGGTGTCAGAGCAGGAGAGCTTCAAAAGTGGTGGGACATCACAGCAGAAATGTGTGATTGTGTTACTACCACAAAAGTTCAACTTGGCAGTGAAAATGGTTTGAATCAAGGCATTAATGGAGGATACTAGATAGGTGTTACGATCGCGGAGGTACCGCGAACTACAAATCCCGGCATCCTCCGGGAATAGACTACAATTCCCGGCATTCCTTGCGGCGCATCGCGTTTCCGCTATGCGATAAAAAGGAATGGCGGCCGGAGCAAGTTGTCGGTGATTCCAGTCCTGACGTGGTTATTGTCCTAGGAGAATTGGAGATCGGGTGCGGTAAGCGTGTTGTTGCTGCTGCGTTGAGAGGTTCGAGTTCAGCGGTGACTTGTCCCCTACTCGCCTCTTGCTGTTGTGAAACCATTTGTGGAGACCTTGTTTGTTGGTACTCGTGCTTGTTGGATCATGTTTGGGATTTGACCCGGTTGGTATTTTCGGCCAACGGCGGGTTATTCAAGTTTAGCTATCGAACTTGGGATAGCTACTCCTTTTTTGGTGGTGATTTATTTTGCTTGTAAATACGAATTGTCCTGGAACTCAACTAAGAGGTATTAGTTGAAGATACCATCAAGAGACCTTCCAGAGGTGCCTTGTCTGGAATTTGCAATACTGTGTGTAGAAGGGTATCACGGATCCTATGTACATTTATGTGTAACTTGAATTGTTGACTTTTGTATTAACAGGGGTTTAGGAGGTGTGGGTCGCACTCTACCCCTGTGACGTTTAAGGGAGTCACAATTAGGTAGGTGCATAGAGGTGAATAGGTTGGGTTGTATCAGAAACTGTGTAAATGTTGGTCTAGAATATTTATGTTCCTGTATGTTCCATTTTCCATAGTTACCTCGTATCCAACCCTACGTTGCTTCTACACATCCACAAGGCATTATATTTTCTTTTACAGGTATGAACCCTCATAGTCAAGAAAATAGTATTGATGCATTTACAGTATAGGGATTTAGTCTTATGCCTGTGTTCTGTTTGTGTCTTACAGATCTCCCTCCCTGCTGTCCCCATCCTTTCCTTCCTTGATCTTTCTTATTTTTTCCCCTCACTTAATCTTGTCAATACTCTGTGCCATAAAGGCATTCCAGGTGTTGGCTAGATTTAGAGGTGGGCGTACCTTTCTACAAACCGATCCTGAGGACGATTCGCAACAGAATCACCGACCCACGAATTCTTGTCCTCCCGGTCGGGTTGTGCTGGTATGGCCACTTTAGAGGATGTGATAGAAGCTCTGGGTGCGTTACAGTTAGAGGTAGCAGCATCTCGGCTAGAGACTGCGGACTTGAGGGCACGTGTGGACATCGTCCAACGCAATCCCTTTGATGTGGGGGGTACACCTCCACCTCAACCGGTTGTGGTAGAGATGCCAGTATCAGTACCATTGGCTTCACCCGAACGGTTTAGTGGGGATTCGGATAAGGTGCAGGTGTTCCTCACCCAGATAGCGTTGCACTATTCCTGTAAGCCTAGATCGTTTCCCACCAATCAGGCGAAGGTGTCCTTTCTAATTTCTTATTTAGCGGGCAATGCTGCACAGTGGGCTGTCCCCCTAGTTAATCGCAACGATCCTTTGTTGCATGATTGGGAGGCCTTCAAAACAGAATTCCTACGGGTATTCGACAGGAGGGCCGATTCTTATACTGCAGACAGAGAATTGTTGGAGCTAAGGCAAGGAAAAAAGGATCTTGTGACATATTTGAATGCCTTTAGACGCTTGGTAACGGAAACCACATGGCCTGAAAACAAACAGGCATCTTTATTTCATCAAGGTTTGAATGATGAACTCAAAGATGTGATTGCACAAATCGACCCCCAGCCTACCACATGTGAGGGATTGATTAACTTGGCCCTGCGTCTAGATCATAGACTGGGCGAGAGGAAGGGGGATAACCGAAGGAAACCAGTGGTAGAGACACATGTAGCTAAGGAAGCCGGGGCAGGTTCCTCATCCGAGCCCATGGAAATAGGTGCTGTGAGAACGGCCTTGACACCAGCAGAAAGGGAATCGAGGCGTAAACAGGGCCTTTGTTTATATTGTGGCAAGAAAGGCCACTATGTAAGGGAATGCCCTGTGAAGCCTAAATCCAACCGTTTCAAGGGTAGCCGAGTGGCTGCTGCTGAAGCAGAGAAGGCATCGGAAAACTAGCAGACTCTAGGAAACAGGAAGGGGTTTCTTGGAGTCCTCATTATGTCCCTTCATTGAGTAACAAACTACAGCATATGACTAATCATCTGTATGTGTCCGTTGTACTAATGTTGTCTGGGAAAGCGATAGAAGCTTCTGCTATGGTGGATTCTGGGGCGACGGGCATGTTCATTGATTCTCAAGAAGCCAAACGTCTAGGGATAGTTTTGGTTCCTAAGGAAAAACCAGAAGAGGTGTATGGTGTGGATGGGAGGAAGTTGAGCATGGGTCCGATCAGTTATGAAACTGAAGCAATCGAGGTGAGGTTGGAGGACAGGCATGCAGAGATGCTTACTTTTGGTGTGATCAGGGCTCCTCAATATGGCATTATTTTCGGTCTGCCCTGGTTGGAGAAACATAACCCCAAGATAGACTGGGACTCGAGAACGGTGCACATGAATTCTGAGTTTTGTCTGCTTCATTGTTTTCAGGAATCAATGAGACCAGTTCAGGGTTTGTTAGGGGGGTCCTGTATAGCTACTGCAGCGGAAAAATGTGTGCAACTCCCTGTTGAGTATCAGTCGTTTAGTCAGGTGTTTAACGAAGAACAAGCTGAGGGGTTACCACCGCATAGACAGTATGACTGTCAAATCGATCTGGTCCCAGGTGCTTCCATTCCATGTGGTAGGATTTATGCACTAACAGAACCCGAAAACATGCATCTTAGGGAATATCTGGACAAGTTGTTAGCCTTGGGTTTTATACGCCCATCCAAATCCCCAGCCGCATCGCCTCTCTTTTTCATTCCTAAAGCCAATGGTGAGCTGCGCGCTTGTGTGGACTTTCGTGCGTTAAACGCCATCACTATCAAAAACAGGTACCCTTTGCCCTTGATCAGTGTGCTTTTGGAACAAGTAAAGAAGGCTACGATATTCACTAAATTAGATCTAAAGGGGGCGTATCACCTGGTCCGCATGCGCAGCGGGGATGAATGGAAGACTGCCTTCAAAACCAGATATGGGTTATTTGAGTACAGAGTAATGCCATTCGGGCTCTGTAACGCCCCTGCGGCCTTTCAATTCTTTTTGAATGACGTGTTCCGGGACATCTTGGACCGTTATGTAATTGTCTATATTGACAATATACTAGTATATTCCGAATCAGAGGAACTACATTTCCAACATGTCACCAGCGTGCTCACTATCTTGCAGGCTAACCATCTATACTGCAAGATCAGCAAGTGCGATTTTCATGTGCATGTGGTGGAATTTCTGGGAGTGATGCTGAGTCCGGAGGGTCAAGAAATGGCGGACAGGAAGGTGGTGGCGGTAAGAGACTGGCCTGTTCCAACTTGTGTGAGGGATGTACAATGCTTCATGGGTTTCGCCAATTTCTATAGGCGTTTCATAAATCAGTTCTCGAGGTTGGTGGCGCCTATAACACACCTGCTGAAGAAAGGCAAAAGGTTTGTGTGGTCTGAAGAGGCACAAGCCGCCTTTTCGTCCCTTAAAGAAGCATTTGTAACAGCCCCTGTGTTATCACATCCTGACCCGGGCAAGCCCTATATTGTGGAGGCGGACGCTTCGGAAGTGGCAATAGGGGCGGTCTTGTCTCAACGCAATTCAGAGACTGGTCAGCTACACCCAGTGGCATACATGTCACGAAAGTTGAATCCGGCGGAATTGAACTACCACATAGCAGAAAATGAGTTGCTAGCAATACGTGACGCTTTTCAGGAATGGCGTCATTTTCTCATGGGTGCTCGTCACGTGGTCACTGTTTATTCCGACCATCGGAATTTGCAGTTCATGTCTGCGGCGCGTCATTTATCTCCCAGACAGCTCCGGTGGATGATGTTTTTCTCCGGATTCAATTTCATCATCACCTTCCGCCCGGGTGCTGACAATAGGAAAGCTGACGCTCTGACGCGCCAGTCAACTTGCAGTCCGAATGAGGAAAAGGCTGAGGCGAGCATAGTGGCTCCGGAGAAGGTGGTGTGTGCATTGCAGCCGGACACGTTCCTGAGAGACGTTCGGCAGGGAGTGAACTCCTTTGACTGGAAGAAGTGGTTGGGTAGCCATCGGGAATGGAGATTGTATGGGGGCCTGCCGATGTTCCATAACCGGTTGCTGATCCCTACTAGGGCTCTGAGACGGCAGGTATACATCTGGTGCCATGAATCACCTAGCGCAGGACATCTTGGGGTGGCTAAGACGCTGGACCGTGTATTAAGACAGTTCTGGTGGCCTTCGGTGAGACCTGATGTAGGGCGCTGGGTGGCAGCCTGTGCACAGTGCGCCAGGATGAAATCGGACCATGGCTATCCGCAGGGGTTGTTGCAGCCTCTTCCTACTCCAACGATTCCTTGGGATCGGATCTCAGTGGACTTCATCGTCGGCCTTCCCGCTGATAAAGGTTGCACAGCCATCATGGTGGTGGTTGATTACCTGTCCAAGATGGGGCACTTTGTGGCCTGTAAACAGGTACCTTCGGCGGGTCAGCTGGCACTCATGCTGATGGTCAACGTAGTGAGGTTGCATGGATTGCCGAGCGTCATTGTTTCTGACAGAGGGTCTCAGTTCACAGCTCAATTCTGGAAGACATGGTGTTCCTCGTTGCATATTGAGTCCGCACTCTCCACCAGTTTTCACCCACAGACTGATGGACAGACTGAGCGGTTGAACCAAACCCTTAAGCAGTATCTCAGATGCTACGTGGACAATGACAAGGAGAACTGGGTGGACTATCTATGGTTGGCGGAAGTGGCCTATAATAATGCCACACATGGGTCCACTAAGATCTCTCCGTTCTACTGTTTGTACGGCAGACATCCACGTTTTCTTCCATTTGTGCAACCTGAAACTGACTCCTTGCTTCCGGGGGTGGTTCATAGGGTGGCACATATCAAGGAGACATTGGTCAAGGCGCAGGACAACCTGCGAGCGGTGAAATGCAAGTATAAAGCTGCGGCAGACAAGCATCGGAGGCAAGGTCCTTTGTATGGTGTAGGGGACGAGGTGTGGTTGTCTACCAGGAACTTGCGTTTCAAGAAGCACAGTGTGTTCAACCCTAGATACATTGGTCCTTACAGGGTGTTAAAAAGGGTTAATCCTGTAGCGGTTAAGCTGAAGCTCCCTTCTCATCTCCGCATACATCCTGTGTTTCATGTTTCTTTGCTGAAACCATCCTCGTCGAGGGGCCGGTCCCATCCTCCTCCTGTTTTGGTGCAGGGTGAGGAGGAGTATGTGGTTCGTCGTATACTGGACTCCCGTTTCAGGAGGAGTAAGTTGTGGTATCTGGTGTCCTGGAAGGGGTACGGACCTGAAGAGAACTCCTGGGAACCTGCTCTAGGTGTCCATGCCCCGAGGTTGGTGTCTGCATTCCATAGGAGGTGTCCATTGAAGCCTGGCCCCTGTCCGCGTGGTTGAGAGAGGGATGTATTGTTACGATCGCGGAGGTACCGCGAACTACAAATCCCGGCATCCTCCGGGAATAGACTACAATTCCCGGCATTCCTTGCGGCGCATCGCGTTTCCGCTATGCGATAAAAAGGAATGGCGGCCGGAGCAAGTTGTCGGTGATTCCAGTCCTGACGTGGTTATTGTCCTAGGAGAATTGGAGATCGGGTGCGGTAAGCGTGTTGTTGCTGCTGCGTTGAGAGGTTCGAGTTCAGCGGTGACTTGTCCCCTACTCGCCTCTTGCTGTTGTGAAACCATTTGTGGAGACCTTGTTTGTTGGTACTCGTGCTTGTTGGATCATGTTTGGGATTTGACCCGGTTGGTATTTTCGGCCAACGGCGGGTTATTCAAGTTTAGCTATCGAACTTGGGATAGCTACTCCTTTTTTGGTGGTGATTTATTTTGCTTGTAAATACGAATTGTCCTGGAACTCAACTAAGAGGTATTAGTTGAAGATACCATCAAGAGACCTTCCAGAGGTGCCTTGTCTGGAATTTGCAATACTGTGTGTAGAAGGGTATCACGGATCCTATGTACATTTATGTGTAACTTGAATTGTTGACTTTTGTATTAACAGGGGTTTAGGAGGTGTGGGTCGCACTCTACCCCTGTGACGTTTAAGGGAGTCACAATTAGGTAGGTGCATAGAGGTGAATAGGTTGGGTTGTATCAGAAACTGTGTAAATGTTGGTCTAGAATATTTATGTTCCTGTATGTTCCATTTTCCATAGTTACCTCGTATCCAACCCTACGTTGCTTCTACACATCCACAAGGCATTATATTTTCTTTTACAGGTATGAACCCTCATAGTCAAGAAAATAGTATTGATGCATTTACAGTATAGGGATTTAGTCTTATGCCTGTGTTCTGTTTGTGTCTTACAGATCTCCCTCCCTGCTGTCCCCATCCTTTCCTTCCTTGATCTTTCTTATTTTTTCCCCTCACTTAATCTTGTCAATACTCTGTGCCATAAAGGCATTCCAGGTGTTGGCTAGATTTAGAGGTGGGCGTACCTTTCTACAAACCGATCCTGAGGACGATTCGCAACAATAGGCTCCGAGTGGTAGGTGTACACTGGCTGACTTGGTCATGATCGCTGCATAGAGTAATGGATTGCATACAGCCACATACCTGTCATAAGCCATGAGGGCCAGAAGAAAAACCTCTGAACCACCCATGGTAGCAAAGAAAAACATCTGTGCCATGCACCCTGCATGTGAAATCGTTTTCTTCTCCGACAGAATATTTACCAACATATTGGGAGTCACAACAGAAAAGTAGCAAAGGTCAACAAAGGACAGGTTACAGAGCAGGAAGTACATGGGAATGTGAAGTTGCGGTGATATCCTGATCAGGATCATGATGCTGATGTTTCCCACTAAGGTGGTTATATAGATATTTAAAAACAACAAGAAAAGAGGGACCTGCAGAAGTGGGTCTTCCGAGAGACCAAGGAGAATGAATTCGGTCGCCGAGGTCCTGTTTCTTCCATGCATTGTTCTGTACTGTGCATCAGGCTGGTGGAGCGATGGAGACTGACATGACAGCAGAGTCCTTCTCAGGGGTGGCACACAGGGTGCACTTCAGACACTGAAATAGATACAGAAGTATGAGAATCTATGATGCACTTGTAGTGACAGCTCCTGTGTACAGAGAGATTGAGAGGCACAACATCTACTCATGTCGATTGGAGCTCAGAGTTCTGTGTGAGTTCTTTCAAGAAGCCACCTGGCCAATAAAGACAGCTTTCAAAGGCAGTATTAGTCATGGGTACTGTTGAATATAGTGAATTATAAGCAATGAGTGGTCCTGATTATTACTTCCTGCTGATTTTTTTATTTTTAAATGAACAATTGTCAAACTGTGCTACTGTTGATTAAATTGTGTTAAAATGTGAGGTTTAAAGACCCGATAGTGCATGGTTCCCCTCCAGTGTGTAGCCGTGCAGTGCTCCTACAGTGTAGAGGGAGATCATTTTTTATAAACAGTTTTACGGATATTCAATGACAAAAACAAAACGTAGAAATTAATTTTCTGAAATGTTAAACCAAACATTCTTCTGTTTCCAATTGCTATATTTATTTTGATAATACATTAATCGGGTACATTTAGGAAATACAGCGAGGGGCATTACATTAAACTTTCAGCATGAAGCGAGCCCATTATTGAAATGAAATTGGTAAGGCGACGGAAATAGATTGGCCCACTATTGCATTTGCACTGCAATGGGTGGGTGGGAGGTTTGTCGGATGACGTGTGCCATCCCTGCCAGTGTCAATGACGTACAACAGTCTAATGAGTGTCGGAATCATACACCTCGAAAGTGTCAATACACTGAGGAGACCAGTGTATGACAGTACTTTTCATTGTACCCGAGAGTTCGTCTCTTGCAAGTTGTATTAGTTCTTTCGGAAGATGCCCTTCAAATCAATGACATACCTGGCTTCCTGGCAGCAGATTATTCCACTCGAGAGCAAAAATAATAAGTGGTTCATTAGCAGTCTGGCAGGATTCAATATCATATTAAAATATGTGCCCGATAAATGCGCCGGTAGCTTTTTTACCACATGATTGTCGTCAGGTTAAACCTTTTGAACATTTCCATAAGTGTGGAAGGGCGCCAAAGGTCATGCTTGGAAGACCCTTCGGGGTAGATATACGAACTTGTCACCTTGTGGCGCTGCGTGACAGGGAAAGGGAGAGACGTGCTCTATTTAATTGAACACAGCGCATTTCTGGCTTTTCTGCAGTGCTAGCGCCTTTCGTCAGTCTAGCGCCAACACAGGCACCGAGGGTGCCTCCGCTGCATGAAGTATTGTTTTTGTGCAGGAAGGGCCATCCTGCAACAAAAAACAATCCTGAGAGGCATATTCCTCTTTTAGTATGTGCAGCAGACCACATAGAAACAGCAAGTAATGAGATAAAGATAAATAAAGATGTTTCTCCTTCTTACGCCTACCCTGGAAAGGCTTATAATTTTAGCGCATTCCAATGTTTACCAATTCTGGTAAATCTCAGAATGTTTCAAAATCTGTGGGAGTTGTGTGGGACACTCACACAGAGGGCCCGATTCACAGAATGAACTTAAGACTCAATCCTAAACTTACTACTATTTTGGTATTCACAGAATGCTCTTACTACTTTTGGCATTCACCTAACTTCTGTGATTACCAAAAGTAGTAAGTGCATTCTGTGAATACCAAACTAGCAGTAAGTTTAGGATTGAGTCTTAAGTTCATTCTGTGACTCGGTCCCAATGCGCCTGGAAGTCTGTTCTCTGGCAGAGTAAGGCAACGCAGCAATTTGCACTGCATTTCCTTACTCCAGATTTATGCAGCCACTCCTGGGCCACGCAAAGTGGGCTTGCATGGTTTCATAAATCTAACTTAAGGTTTGTGCCGCCCACATACCACGTTGTGTGGTCAAACTGCAACGCAAACTTGGTCATGGTTCAAACATGGTTCTTGCTACCTGAACATCTTTATAAACATGTTTACATGTTGTTTGCCATTTAGATTTGCAACATCTCTCTAAACATCTACAATCATCTCCACTGCTTTGTCATTTTATATCTTTCAATTAAAAAACAGCTGAGCACATTGCGAAAACACATTAATAAATCAACACCATAAATAAGGACTCAAGAGAAATGCATCAATGTTTGTTTCTGAGAGAGTGTGTGTGCTTGAGCTCATTTATATGGAACGTTTCAGCAAGAAAATGGTTATGGGTGCGATTGTGTTTGCACATGCATTTTTGTGAGTGTTTAAATTTGTGAGTGTGTAATTTGTGTGTTAGTTCTTTGATGAACAAATGTGTTTACCTGTCGCTGTACCTTATGAGGATTTTCACACATTGTTTCTTTAAATGTGACCTGGTTTTGTATTGCAAAGAGGCACACCTTCCATAAAAACAGTAGCTTCTGTTAGTTACAGGACAATCACACATGCATGCCTACTGATAACCTCCCACTGCTGGATCAGCCCAGGGTAGCGCCTATAGGATTTGCACATTAACTCAGAAGGTGTGTTTTCCATTTTTTGGGACTAAGGGTTGTGGCCCATAAACAATGGGGGTCTAGAAACTGGCCTGCAAGGTGCGATATGTGGGATGCTTTTCATCAGCTTGTGTTGTACATTTATGTTTTATGTAATCACATTTTATTGTTTTAATAATACTGATACACCAGCAACCATTTACTGCCCAGATCCCTTTACAACGTCCCCAATGCAGGGTGGTTAATAAGAAAACTGTTTAATCAACCATTGCAACCATTGCAGCTGCTGGCAAAATAACATGGTGGAGAAGACTGTGAGCAACTAATAAAAAACAACACACTTACCTGCTTCTCCCGCTGCCGGCGGAATTGGTGCTACCCTCTTCCAGAAGTCTCTGGGCCAGCACAGTTCCAAGACTCCCTAACCAATCCTGATGCTGCTCTTATGCTGTGAGAGCAGCGCCTGTTGGTCTGAAGAGCCTGGTTCTGTGCTCACAAAGGGACAGGGAACCTGTGTCATTTCTTTACCAAGCTGTACATTATATCTGGGTGCAGAAATTCTAAGTGCACATGTCTGTTCGGCTGGCCTAAGATGGCCAAACTGGCATACCACTTACAAGTGCCCTCAACCCCCAGTCCCTGGATAGTGTTGAGAGGATTGCCTGGCCCCGCCCTAGACTTGGCAGCATCAGCTGCCAGTGAAAAATAAAACAATAATAATTCTGCAGTGAGAAAATCTCCTCCCCATTGCGGAGGAGCTGCCAATGGCTCGCTGTGGTACATTGTGGGATGAATTAATGAATCTGGACCATTAGGATTTCTTGTCATACTGTGATTGTTTTTTTGTTGCTGCTGTAGACAGATTATTTGCTCCACTGTTCCTCCTATGAGATTGGTACTGGGTAGGAGCCTGGTAGCATTCAACAGGCAGACCTGCCAGAAGGACTAACAAATGCCACTGCAGCAGCTGCTTTACCATTTTTTGATGCTTTCTCTGCATATTACAAGCTTGATAACTGAGCCTCCAGGGGCTCCTTTGCTCTGCTACACAATGCAGTAAATAGTCCAATAGTACAGTGCAGATGGTTGGTGCCTTGTCAGAGCTCACTCGGCACATCCACAGAGGAAATTTTGAATGCATGTTTTCAGTGGCAGCTGCCACTTAGTAGCATGTGTGGGGCGGGGGTATGGGGGGGATAGAAAAATAAATGATTTACCTTGCTGGTGGACCGCCGCCTTGCCTCACGTCATCCACTTCTGTTCCTGCTTAAAGCAGGAAGCACATCCAGGCTCCAGTAAGCCAATCAAAATGCTGCAATGCAGTGTTGTGATTGGTCTGAGATCCATGGTTTGGCGCTCAGACAGGCAGTGAGAGCCATTGAATATCTCTCACCAGGCTGTGTAGTACAGCCTGGTAGGAAACATGCAAAGTATGCATGACTGTTTGGCTGGCCCAAGACGACCAAATATTTATGCTCACTTAAGTGCCCCAACCGCTCCTCCCCTTGTTTTCTGTGATGACAGTGAAGCCCCTTCCCGTCCCTCAAACCAGCACGAAAACAGAAAAATAAAATGATAATAACATAGTGTTATTATCATTTTATTTTTCCATTTTGCACCGGACAAAATAAGGTGGGCAGTGCTCCTATGCCTTAGAGGAGGAGCTGCCACAGCTAAGCCCAGAAAGATCCACCATTGTCCCCATATCTTGGCAGGCTTATGTCAGCAGCCTCGGCCAGGTAGATGGGCTCTTCAAGCTTGGAGCACCAGTCCACTAATGTGTGCCAGTCCGGAATCTTCGAAGGATGTGTGGCATTCCACTGGCCTGCCATGTCCCATTTGTCCAATAATGTGCCCATGCCCACAAATTAGTGATTAGGCCTTGCACCACCCAAATCTTCCATAAAAAATGCACTACTACAATCAAAGAGAATTGTAGCAAAACTGAGGCACGAACACCATCCTCCTTTTTCACAAGGAGAAGGCAATGCCAAAAGAACATGTGCCAAAAACTCACACCTGAAGAGACAAAATCATCATAGGTAAACAACACATACCAAACTCGTACGCCTGACATCAAGGCAAATACTACATAATGTGAAATGGAGAAAACAACGAACCAGCACTGCAAACAAAAGGACCATAACACAGAAACTAAGATAAAGAATGTATGTATGTGTGATGTAGAATGTAGACAATCCAAAAAGTACAACGTAAAAGCGAAACCTACACATCACAGAAGGAATACAACAAATACAGGAGAGTAATGATATCTAAAACAAATTATTAATACTGATACTTGGGGGCATGGCTATGGCGCCAAGGAAGATGGCCGCAGTTCCGGAGAGCTCCGTTACGACGTGAGGTGACGGGGGCTCCTCCAGGCAACTTCTTCCTTCTTGGATTACCGGACCAGTATTGAAGTGTGGCGGAAGGTACACAGCAAATCTACATGTGCTTTCCAGCCCACAAGAAGCTGTCCTTACCGATATTTTTTACTTTCAAGTTTCGGACGGCTCGCGTTTGAACTGCAGCCGCCATTTTGATTACATCCCTTTGCCGTCTTTTGCCACTTTTGCTCTACTGAAGTCCTTCAACTTTCGACATGTTGGATATTTACTTCTCTTTATTGATTTCAGGAATGTGGTTAACTTTTGCTACCATTCCTGTTTCTGAATCCCTAATGCTGATTGAATTGCATATTTCCAGTTCTCCTCAGGATGTGGCCACCATTTTGATTTTGAGATTTTCCTCACTTCGACCTCACATCTTGTGCTGGTTTCTCCTTTTGACGCAGTACGTCTGACAGTTTATCTCTCCATACGATGGCTACTTCACGTACCAACCGTTCTGCTGCCCTTCCACAACCCACTGTTTCTCATGTACCTTTGGAAGATAATAACCCTTTTAGCGTTCTGCAAGATTCGTTCGATGATTCACAATTGGACAACGTTGCCATCAAGGGTTCTGCTACTCCTGGTTCGCATTCTACGAAATCTCTTTCCAAGTCTTCCTCCCCGTCTCCGAAAGGTAATTCAGGGAAGAGACCTAAAGCTAATCCTCCATCTCCTACTGGCATGTCGAATACTATTTCTATGGAACTTATATTGGAGGAGATCCGAGCTCTTAAACCCTATATGTCAGAGACCAATTCCCGTCTCCAGAGCCTTAAAGATAATTGGTCTCATACACAGCAGAGAGTGGTGGATCTTGAGGGATCTTTGGCTTCAGCTCAAACGGTCATTGTGCAGGTTCCTGCTATGCAGAATGAAATTGCTTCACTCAAACAGCAAATTGAAGGTTTGGAAAATCGAAATAGGCTTAATAACGTACGTATTTATGGCCTTGCGGAAAATCTTGAAGGGTCAAATCCAATCTTGTGTTTTCAATCTTTTCTTCACACTCTTCTCAATCTTCCAAATTCACCTCCTTTGAATATACAACGTGCTCATCGTCTTGGTCCAGCATCTCGTTTATCATCATCATCTTCCACTTCCTCCATGAAACCTAGAGGTGTCATTCTGTACTTTCTGGAGTATACTGATCTTCTTCGAGTTCTTCATGCAGCCAAACAGAAAGGGAAAATTTCATATAAGGGCTCTAACCTTTTCTTTGCTCAAGACTATGCCAAGGCTACTGCAGATCGCCGTAAGAGATTTTTGGACATGATACCGGCCTTACGAGCCCTGAATGCTCGCTACAGATTATTTCATCCTTGCATATTTTGGGTCACTTATAAAAAACAAGACTACATTTTACGAAGATCCTGTTAGCTTGCAGCAGTTCCTGGATTCCTGTCACACCGAATCGATGGATGTTCCAAAGCCATGAATATCGTTGGTCTTACTGTCTTTTATTGTAATGCTCTCTCTAGTTGTTTGCCCTGCTCCTAATGTTGCCAGTTTCATGCAGATGTTATGTTATATAGCTGCAATGTCTTAATTTCATGTTTGCTTGACGTATTTGTTATTTTTCTCCCTTGTATTCCTTTAGTTGCTGGTCTTGTGACCCTTGAGGTTCTTTTTCATTTGTTCCTCTTCAATTGCCTGATGGTTCCTCCCCTTGCCGCGTCTTCGTGGAGGTCTTCGGTCAGTTGTGCTGTCTTCCTTTATGGTTCCTCCCTCCCCAATACTCTTGTATTGTTACGGTATGTGTTTTGTTTCCATATTGAATTTCTATTTCTATCTTCTTTCTGTACCCTCTTTCCTGTTTTTTTCCTTTCCTGATACTCAGCTCTCTTCTTTCCTTTGCTTCACTTTCTTGTTTTTTAAGCCTTTTACTCCATCTTCTCCCATCATTTTCCTCTTTCTTTCAATACTTTTTTCCATCTCTCTATACTTTTTTCAGGACATCTTCATATTTTCTTTCTCTTATGTCTTCTTTTTTCTTATTTCTATTTCCTTATATACTTGCCTTTTTTCCATTTATCACTTGTTGTGCGGTTGTTTTGCTGGTTATTGCTCATATGTTTCAATTTTCTCTTAGAATTTTAAATGTCTATTAATGTAATTTCTTGGAATGTTAAAGGTTTGGGTTCTCCCATTAAGAGACAGCGTGTTCTTTCCCACTTAGCTCACCTGAAAGGAGATATAGTATTATTACAAGAAATTCATAACAAAAATGTTGAGGTCTCTAAACTACGCTGTAATTGGGTGGGTCAGGTTTTTGCTTCACCAGGGACTAGGAAACGTAATAGTGTTATTATTCTTTGTCATAAACGTTTGAATGTTCAGCTTGTTAAACAAGATAATGATACGGAGGGTAGGTGGGTTGTTGTATCACTGTTGGTCAACAAAATTCCTTTGACTGTGTATATGCTCCTACTGTTCCTGATAAATTGTTCTGGCCCCAAAGTCTTGCTTCCACAATGCAATACACTAATGATTATTTTATTTTGGGTGGGGATTGTAACATGATTATGGACCCTTTACTTGACCATAATTCCAACTCCCGATTTTCTCCTTCCCCAACACATGCTCAATTCACTTCCGTTATTTCTCAAAGATCCCTAGTTGATTCATGGAGGCTTTGCAAACCTACCTTGCAGGAATATACATATTTCTCCCCAGTCCACTCTTCTCAATCCCGTATAGATTATCTTTTTAGTTCCAAAGCCCTTGCACAACTCATCACCCACTCTGATATAGGTTCCATTTTAATTTCAGATCATGCCCCAGTTTCCCTTCAGCTTGATTTAACTTCCTCCTAGTAAAGGTAATAGGAGATGGAGATTTTAGAAAGGTAATAGGAGATGGATATTCCTTCTTGGTTGCTTTTCTTAGTTTTGCTTCCTTTTTCTTTGCTGACAATGAATCCCCTCAAACATCCCCTCAATTGGTTTGGGACACTTTTAAAGCTGCTTCTAGAGACTTCAATATTTCTTACGTCGCTAAAATGAGACGTTTAGCCACACAATCTATGTCCTCTCTTACCTCCCGCATTAAACATCTGGAACATGTATATTACTCATCTAAATCCCAGTCTGACCTTAATAATCTTATCACTGCCAAACTTTCCTTCAATAAGATATCCACCGAATCTGCCAATTTAATTTTGCTTAAATCCAGTGCTAAATATTATTCCTCGGAAAATAAAGCTGGAAATATGTTGGCAAATTATCTTAAGGTTAAAAAAGAACATGTGAAAATTGAGTCAATTGTCTCCTCCTCTAATACCATCCTTCATAAAGATGAGGACATTTTGGGTGAGTTTTCCAATTTTTACCAGACTCTTTACACTCCTGAATCTCCCCCTTTGTCTTCAGCCATTGATCGATATCTATCTTCCATCCCTTCTCCCTCAATTTCTGATGTAGATTTCTCTTCCTTGGACAAATATATTAGCTCTGCAGATATTTTAGAAGCTATTCGCGTTCTTAAAAAAGGAAAAGCCCCTGGTCTAGATGGTTTCTACATTGAGTTTTATTCTCATTTTTCTTCTTTTCTTGTCCCTAAGTTATATCAACTTTTTTCTTTCTTTATATCTTCTCAAAAATCTGAAGGCTCCTTTCAAGAGGCGTTGATTTGTCTTCTTCCCAAAGACAATAAAGACCATACCCTCTGTAAAAATTATAGGCTTATTTCTTTGATTAATCTTGATTATAAGATTTTTGCAAAAATTCTTGCTTACGTTTACCCCAACTGATAGGAAAAGAACAATACGGTTTCATCAAGGGTCGTCATCTCTCAGATAATACTCGGTTATTCTTCAATGTCCTTAGTAAGTCACAAACTTTGCCTCATTCCTTGGCTGCTATAGCCTTAGATGAAGAGAAGGCTTTTGACAGGGTTTATTGGCTTTTTCTTTTGTCCTCTCTTAAATGGTTCGGTTTTGGAGATAAATTTCTTTCGTATGTTTCATTATTGTATTCTTTTCCTAGATCCTTTATTTTTGCTAATGGTCTTATCTCCCCTTCCTTCCCTTTGTTTCGTGGAGTCCGTCAGGTTTGTCCTTTCTCGCCCCTTCTTTTTATTCTTGCTTTAGAACCGTTTCTAACAAAAATTCAGCTTAATACCAATATTTCTGGGCTTTCTTATGGAGAAAAACAAATAAAGTTATCTGCTTATGCTGATGACATCCTCCTCTTCATTTCTAACCCTCAAATCTCTGTTCCTGCTTTTCTTTCAGATGTTTCTGATTTTGCGGCTGTGTCAGGTTATAAGTTGAATGTCGATAAATGTGATATTCTTCCTCTTAATAAATTTTGTTTTCATGCTGATTTTTTGGTTTCCTCTTTTCATTGGAGCCCGTCCAAAATCAAGTATTTGGGTCTCTGGTTTGCTCCTTCAATGAAACTGTGGCCCTTAATATTAAACATTTACACACCACCCTCACAGATTCTACGACAAGATGGCACCCTTTGTTTCTATCCTGGTGGGGGAGGCTAGATTCTATTAAAATGATGTTAGTTCTTATTATTTTATTTTTCCTTTCTAATCTTCCTATTAATATTCCAAAGTCTTGCTATAAAACTATTTATTCTATTTTATCTCGTTGTTTTTTGGCAAAATAAATGAGCCAGAATGTCTTTCTCTAAGCTTAGACGCCCCAAGCATTTGGGAGGAGTTAATTTTCCAGATTTTTCATCATATCATACTTCCTTTTTTCTTTCTCACTCTATTTCCTTTTTATCTGACTCACTATTAGATGCTGCCTCTTTTCCCCTATGGGTTGACATTGAATCCTCCTTTTTTCATCCTTTTTCTTTTAAGGAGTTTGTTTCATTACCTCGTGTCCTAAGCAGATGTCTTTACCTATTCTAAAGAATTCTAGGAAACTTTTCCTTCCTGTGTTTCTGACTGGTCTTGATGATCGTACACGATTTTTACAGTCTCCTCTTTGGTATAATCCTCTTATCAAAATCAATAATAGAACTCTTTTCTGGGCGGCCTGGTATACTCAGGGCCTTTTTTGGGTCCATCAACTTTTTTCAGACGGTCCTTTTCTTCCTTTCTCTACTCTTCAAACTCGTTTTTCTCTTCATTTGTCCTTTCTCTCTAAATACAATTTATTATTAGCTGCTGTTCAATCCACTTATGACTCCCTTGCTTCTTCCGTCTCTTGTAATTCTTCTTCTTCTACTCTCACTTTATACTTTTTGTCATCCTCTTCATCTGCCTCACAGATATATACAAAATTGCATGAACCTTCTGATGACAGAGATAAGTCGGCAGTGGAACTGGCATGGGAATTGGATTTGGAAGAATCTTGCTCTATCTCTTTGTGGCAAGATATATGGAATAAGATACGGAAGTCTTCTAGAGCAGCCAATACTACCCAAACATTATTTTTTATTTATAATCGCCTTATGCTCACTCCTGCCAGATTGCATACAACAAATTCCTCTCTTCCCTCTAAATGTTGGTCCTGCTCGAAATTACAGGTGGATTTGAAACATATGGGAAACATCCTTTACGATGCAACTTTTACAACGCAGTGCCTTTACAACACGGCATTTACAACGACAACCATTACAATGCATTGCGCTGGGTAGCGCTCTAGGATAGGGAATACGTTTAATTTACTATCCAACACCTTCCCTAGTGTCCACGGGGACTGGAGTTGGAATAGTAAATTAAACTATTCACTATCCAGCACCCGAAAGCACTATGCGTTGTAAAGGTTTTCGTTGTAAATACTGCGTTGTAAAGGCATGCGTGGTAAAAGTATGCGTTGTAACATCATACATCCGAAACATATGCTCTTCTTATGTCCACTAGCTCATGTTTTTTGGTCTAAAGTTTGGCAACAACTTAATACAAATTTTTCTACTGATTTCCCCTTTTCTTTTACACATATTTTCCTGGGCAGCCTCTCAGATATATGGTCCTCCTCTGAGTTTAACACTTCTATTGTTGACCTTTTCCTAGCAGTAGCTTTTCAACAAATTACTAAAGCATGGAAAGATAAATCGTCCATCTCCTTTCAGGCCTGGTGGTGTGGTGTTTGTTTTAATCATAGATTAGATAGAGCATATGTTTATCCTGTTACGATCGCTATCAAACGTGATTTTTTGTGGTTACCCAATACTACCTTTTTAGATTCCTCAGCCAAATCCTCCGTACTTCACTCCCCTCATACTGAAGAAGTACCCAAACCCCCATGATATATTCTTGTTTATTCCTATGCTTCTGTTTCTATGTATGCATTTTTTCCTATTTTTATCCAAGTTTTCTTTCAACTTGTTGCATTCCAGATATTGATATTGTACTTTCTTTGCTGAGTTTCCTTTTTCCTTCTTTTCTTCATCCCTTTCTTTCTCGTTTTCCTCTTTCTTCTCCATTTAGTTTTTACTAGCATTGTTTTTTGAATATCAATATTGTATCTTTTTTATTTCATTGCATTCTTATACCCAATAAAGTTTTTCTTAAACTTAAAAAAAATACTGATACTTCAAATTTCTATGTTAATGATGAGTCCCAAAGAAAATCTACCAGTCGAATACTGTGTACTTTGTTTTCTTTATTATGACCATTCATCAAGGTCAGCCAACTTTTCACAATTTAAATACAACCAAAAGTCGATGCAATACGTCCCCATCAGGGACATCATCAAGGCTGTAAAGTAAAAAACATATAATCACTGCTATACATATAATCGTAATCAAAATCTTCACTGTTCTACATGATTTCGTACAAGTTACATAATGGTATATTAAACAAAGATTATTCAAGTCATTTTTAACAAAAAATCCAACAATTCCTACTATGCCTATTGAAGAATCGAAGAGAGGCATTTCCCTTCATCACATGGAGAAACTGAACAGAATTAGAAAATGGATATTGAATTTGAGGAATCAATCCTAAAACATCAACGCTTGTGAGCTCCTTCAGTCCCTAAAAGCATTCTACGCTTGAAACAGTATGTCCCTTCTATATGTGTAGAAATGTAGCCTAATATCAAAGCTAATGTGTATTCCTTATATTCCTGAAAGCAAATTATTCCTACATCAGCATGACCCTTCTACTGTATACGGTTATAACTTAAATATAGAGGCCCCATAATGGAAGCAAAATCAAATCAAGATAAAAACCTATTAATCTCACCTCCTGCCACATCGAGTCCGTATTCAAACAAAAGTGTTTCAAAAAATCTTGCCTATAGCGTCGTGAACAGTGGGTCCCCAGGGTTCAAGACTTCCAAGACAATTGAAAAAGCAAGAAAAAAACATATAAATCACATGTCCTGATTTCACTGAGGAGACCTAATGATATCAAGCACCCTTCACTCACCTCGATCAATGACTGTTCTTACTCCAACCACAAGCATGTCAATCAGCTCCACAAATTCATTCTCAATGCATAGAAGTGTTCATCAACTTTTATTATATTCGTCCTTTAATCTATACACAAAAAGACATGCAACATGCATGATTCCAATTATCCAAAATTCCCAGGCCATAGCTAATACATACAGCCACCTTTTGCCACCCTTTGCTCACCTCTATCAAAGATTAGTTTCTTTTCAATCCCTGTATAGTATGTCTGTTCCCAACAATCCCTCTTGCTTACTACTTCCGTTTTCAAATTCCCATGATTTGTCCTTTATATATCTGTAAGCCATCCATAGTAAAAATGGCTTAATCCACCTTATTTACTTAATTCATTATAAAGCATCATCATTAACCCCCATCTGGGTGCCTCTTTCGCTCACCTATTCAAGCCTGTTTGTTACGACATCCGTAGTCAGTACCATGTCCTCCCAGTGGTGACTGTTGGCCTGTGTTCAAAACCCAACTATGGTGCTCATAATGACGATGAAACTGTTGGTTGGCAATAGGAGAAAATACAGGAAGATTGAAGTATACATGTAGGTGTTAACCAAAATATGGCAGCCCTTACAGCACGTTGTGTAGGATGGCTGTCGCCAAGAGCGTGCATCAAACACTGCAGCAGGGAAATACCAGGATTCCAAGACGTCACTGTAGATCGGAGACTTCCACAAGCAGGTAAGAGCGCGCGCTGTACCTTGGTGCTCCCTGTTTTTTCAAAACTCAACAAGGCGGTTGAATTGCCAAAATAGGAGGGGGTATCACAGTCAACAAAAAACAAAATAAATGTACCCCAAATGTGCCAGAATTTGCCAACACAGCCAATGCAAGACAAGAATGCAAACACAGTCTTGCAACCCCTCCCCAAAATAGTGTGCCTGTTTGATTTGCCAGCAGGAAGAAGAGAACAATACTTCATATTTTGCATATGGAGTTAGCATCAAAGTAGTAAGACCATATAATGAGGTGCAGTTGGAGGCAGATGGCAAAACGAAAGGCAGAAGAACAGGGAGTTGACATAAAAGCACAAAGTACAGAGAATGAGGTGAATGTAATCCCCATCACAGTCCCAAAAACGTTGCCTTTCAACAAACACTGACTGCGCTATCATAACATGAAAAGCAAAGCTTGCTATAAAGGTCCCAACAACACAGAGAAGCACAGACGGGTGATCAGGCCAGCTGGTTCTCTGTAAGAGTTGTATCTGAAGAGGGAAAATATTGTATGGCAGGCTCTTTAATGAAACTAATATACACAATCTCCAAGCAAATGGTAGAATGTGGCAAGCCCAAATTGAGTTATGAATAAAATAACAGTGCCAGTCCAATAGCTCGCTTGCACTGCCAAGAAGGATGGCAAGTATGTGATCCATAAACGCTCAGGCAGTCGCTGGAGATAAGGTGTAACAGCATACAACACAGAAGGTTCATAACTCACCAAGCTTAAGTTGATGTTGGCAAGCAAAGGTTGGGCTGACCGGTGTCTTTTGGTCACTGGTGGGGCTAGGACTGCCAGAAGTATGCGTAGATGTTACAAGCTTGTGTTTGATGAAGTTGCAGTATTGAAGATTCCTTAATAGATGTAGAAGAATTTCTTGAAGATGATTTCTAAGTAGTTGTAGAAGAATTTCTTTGAAATCCTGCAGATCGACGCCAAAATGTCGTAGTATGAAATCAACAGGAAACAGGTAGTGGTTTCAAAAAGTATCTTTATGCAAGAAGTAGTTACAGTGGTGAAGAAGTTGGTGGCCAAGGAGGTAGGTAGGTAAGTAAGTAAGATGGTATGAAGGCCCCACCAGGAGCAGCTTCCTTCTCCTCAGCCTGGAGTCAACTGACTAACATGAGCCACCCCACATTCTATGAAGTCATACAGAATTATAAATATCCTCAGAATGAACAGAGAGAGAAGACAGGGTGGAAAGGAGGTAGACCAGAAAAGACCATACAATAGTAAGCTGGCTCTCCCCATCCATCGTTCAACCAATCATTAACTTTTTATAGCCGGGAGGGTAAGTAATAGAGATACATGTCTGCCATTCCCAGCCCTCCATTGCCCATCGTATGTTGACTGGCTGAAGATCCGGAGTGTGACCTTGAGATCTCTGAACTAGACCACAAAGGAACCTGGGTAAGTTGATTATTTTCAATAAGGCTACTCAGCCTAGAGCAGTGATGGACCTCTTTACAGCAAGTTGGGGAAGTTTAGCCCTTGCCAGTTGCAGTTGCTGCCTTTGGACTGGAAGGGGGAGCTATTCATTGTTGTTTAAGCTGCAAAATTTGGGTCTTTAAGATTGACATTTGTAAGGACTTGGCCCAACCTCATTTCATAGCCTTGCCTGCTGATCAGAGGGTGTCTGCAGAGGAGACAGAGAACTGATTGGAATCAAAAAATGCTTCAATTTCTTCTCTCAGATGATCTTTGTATTGGGTATATGGTAAGAAACAGGCATTGATGCACCAGATCATCTTGTGAGCTGCAGTAAATGAGAACCAAGGAGTGGTCAGAGATGTTCGCAGAAGCTGCTCCATTGCTGTGGTGTGGAACTGCAGTAGGGTGTAGACGCTAAGTATGTGGTGTAGTGTAGTTCCTATATTCCCAATAGGGTCTGCGCATTGGACTGAGGTCTACTAGGTCTCTACCGAATATATTAAACTTAATAGTGAGTGCCAGCTAGCTCAGAGGTCACTAGAAACTTTCCCAAATTCACAAGAAGGGATTAATTTCTGACAACCGCATAAACGTGACAACTTTGTTTCCCAAGAATAAGAAATCGCCAGGCACATGCATCAAGCGATTTAGGAATCGCAAACGGTGCGAATCGCAAAATTCGGCCGTTTGCGATTCCCAAATCACTTTTTGGGATGCATTAACCAAAAAGTGAAGAAATCGCTATTTTTGCGATTTTTTAAAGTGTGATTGCTTTTAAGGAATCGCAATTTTGAGATTCCTTAAAAGCAATGCATGAAACTGAAAAAAATTGCGATTTCGCAATTAGAGAGAAAAAATTACCATGAGGTTGAACCTCATGGTAATTTTGCGAAATGTTAGAAAAATGCAATTTTTTGCATCTTTTTAACTTTCATGTTGTGCACACACATGCCCTTAGGGCATGTGTGTACACAACATATGTGCATTGTTTGATTTCAGGGGTGCAACAGGGTGTCCTTTGGACACCCCTGCACCCTTGAAATCGCAATCTCAATTTGCGATTAGCTAATTGCGAATCGCAAATTGAGATTGTCTTCCCATTCATTCCTATGAGCCTCTAGGCCCATAGGAATGAATGGGAAGGGATTCCTTAATTGCGATTCGCAAAATGCTAATCGCAATTAAGGAATTCTAAGAAATCGCAATTTATTTAGCGATTTCTTAATGCATAGGCATTTGCAATTCCTTAATTGCGATTCCTTAAAAATCGCAATTAAGGATTCGCAAATGTCGAGTTTGATGCATGTACCTGCACATCTCTAGAGTCGCGGAAACAATAGATAACTATTTAACTCAGTCAATCGTGCATGCTTTGTTTCATCAGAGATGCAGAGAAATAGAGAGACGGGCTTTCAGTCTGAACCTCTTGAAAAGTAGCAGGATTTGGTCTTCTGCTACATCTTGGGAGTCCACTGGGCCTACTGCTTATTATTGGCCACATGATTGTGGTTTGACCAGGTCGATGGACACGACTCGGTTCTCCTTCTTACCAGCAAGTGGCGGTAGTACTACTGATCTTGTTCCTTGGATTGATAAGACTGCTTTTCTGTACGAAGGCCCAAATTCCTTCTTCACTGCTATCTTTTCCCTGACTAGATCCCCAATCTTTGGAATACAGACAGGTCTTGCTTGGACAGGTGTTTTTTCTCCAGTGGCTGTTGGCTTTTGTGTTGTGTTACTCAGACTTCTTCTTGTTTCATTTAAGTCCTGTAAAACAGCCAAACGATTTTTGACATCAAAGGGTTTTTGTTCCACCACTGAAGTTTGACAATCGAGGTCTTCGATTATCATTCTAGTACCAAACAGTAATTCATAAGGAGTGATTCCCCCCAGAGAATTTCTTGGCGGATTGTTAAGACTACGTTGGATACTTATTAAGTGTTTGACCCACCCATCACCCGAACCTAATACCTTAGCTGTTATGGATTGCTTTATGTCACGTTTTTTTCTTTCCACTACCGCATTACCCTCAGGATGGAAGGGACTAGAATACTGCAATGCAAAACCCAAGCTAACCATAGCCTCTTTGTAAGCTCGAGAGCTAAACACAGGACCTTGGTCACAATGTAGCATGCTGGTTGTGTATGTGCCGATAAAGACTCGCAAATCCTTTATAACAGTTCTGGCTTCGGCCGAGCGCTGGGGCCATAACCAAATAAATCTTGTCCTGGTAGTTGTGGGACCGCATCTGTCTGTAGGGACGTCTGCATGTAGATAGCCGAATGCTGTTTAACAGTGGTATCTGAACTGGGCTGGCTACACTGTAGTCAGGTATATGGTGGTTGTCAAAGCTATGACAGCAGTAACAGGTATCACAGTTTATTCCAAATTCGTAAACTTGGATGCTCATTCCTGGCCACCAGTACATCTCTTCTAACTCTATAAGGGATTTCAAGATCCCTCGATGTGCCAGACCCTCTCCCATGTGTGGTTCTTGAACCAAGTAAGCTCTCCGCTTCCTGTTTGGAATTACTCTGTCCCCCACTCCAGGAATTCAAGCAAAAGGAAAGGAGTTTGCATCAATTATGTATTTATAAATGAGTGGATAGTTTAGAGGTAACGCTGCATGATTGCCTTCCATTGAGGCTTGTACTGCTAGTAACGTTTCACCATCTATAACTTTTTTCCGAGCGAGCCATTGTAGCTACGGAAGCCGTTTGTACAGCTGCCTTTGCGGCTTCATCCGCCAATAAATTCCGTGCAATGAGAACGCCATCACGCTGATGACTCAGTGTATGAATCACGTGAGTCTTTTGTAGTTCTTTCTGTAAAATAACTACTTGTTCCCAAAGCATTTTATGCTTGATTGTGCCACCCTTTGAATTTTTGAACCCGTTTTAACCCTGTTCTGCAAATCTTTGTTGGAAGATTCATCGCAGAAATACAAATCGCACACTATGAGTGTGGGGAATTCGCGATTGGTATTTTCAAGCGCCATCTTGAAAGCCTGTAGTTCAGCTCGCTGAGCTGTACAGTTTCAGAGTGATTGAGTTTTTGTGACCGTAGGTCTGAATTTGCCTTTCGGGCCAGCGACCTTTAACGATCGTGCACGCAGCACTATAGGCTTGTTTACCCCCAATTGCGGGTTGTACTGTTCGGTCTGTATATAATATACATCCATAATGTTCAAGAAGCAGAATTTTGGTCGGCAGAGGACATTCGTGTTCTTTTTGGAGAAATTCTTGTGTTTTCAAGCTGGGGTCAAAAACGTATTCAACGTCAGTTGCAGCAAGAGAGTTAACCCATTGTATCCATCTTGGATGTAAAGCTTTTGCATTTGGAATTCTTGCTTTTGTCACTGCCTCTAAGGCAGGTACAGGTGTAACGATTATTATGCGTTTACCCTGCGCAAGAGCTCTCTCTTTTGCTACTGCAGTTTGAACCGCTGTCAGAATTTTCTCAGTAGAAGTGAACTTCATTTTAGCTTGTGTGTTCAAGTGTGATTTGTATGCTATTGGTACCGTTTCTCCCTCATTAAAGGTTAGGTACGTGAATCCGCATCTCCCTGGGATGATTCGGATCACAAGATTTGGCACGTTTTCGCGTGTCTGTAACTGTGTTTTTGCTAACATGTCTGTTTGGACTGAACGCAGGATGTCTGTGTGTGTTTGAGTCCAATTACTTGGTTTGAAATCAGGTTTGATTAGTTCGTAGAGAGGTTTAACCCTTTCTAAGTAATTCAGAACGTAAGTTCTTCCAAAATTCAGGAAACCTAGAATGGATTGTAAGTTTTTCAGCATTCTTGGAGTTTGGAGCAGCGCACATTTTTCTAGAAAGTTTGCTGCCAGGCTTTTGCCTTCACTTGATAACTCGTATCCTAGAAATAGGACATTGAGATGGGCAATTCGTGATTTCTTAAAATTGAATTCATACCCTTCAGAGGTGAACCCAAGTATTATGGTGTTCACTCTTCCCAAGTGTCTGTGCAAGTCGTCATCTGTAAGATAGATGTCATTGACATAAGATAATGCCTCATCATCGTACGTTTGTAGTAACTCTGTTACCCTGGCTGAAAATAACCCTGGATTATTCTTGAATCCTTGGGGGACACGGCAAAATTGTCGCTGCCTCCCCATTATTGAGAAAGGGGTCAGATGCCTGCTTTCAGGTGCAATGTTTTGACAGAAAAACCCATTTGAAATATCTAATGTGGTTTTATATTTTTGGCGCGCGATGTTATTCATCAGTGCTGCACTATGTGCATTTTGCACTGCAAAAGTTTTGCAACAAGAGTTTAAGTGTCTGTAATCCAATACTAGACGATATGAATTGTCTGGTTTGGAGACAGGAAAAAAAGGATTGTTCATTGACGAGGTGCATGTTTCAATCACCCCTTGGTATTCAAGTTGATTTAAAATCGCCCTGACTTGTTTTTTAGCTTCTTACATAACTGGGTACTACCTTTGTGCAGCAGGTTGATTTTTTAACTGGATTTTATGGTGAGGAGAATCCTCATCCCATCCCACATGATTCTTATATAATGCTGGAGCCTGAGCTACTGCCCATTTTCCGGCACAAGTGTATTTTTTTATGAATTGGAATATGATTTGAGAAGGTTGGCATAATTATCTCTTCGCCATGTGGGCATTCCCTGACAAATTCAGGAGGTCAGTCTTCTTCAGCTAGAAGAATGTCATAGCCCTTGGAGAGCTTTTCCCAAAGGAGTGCTCTTATTTTTCTAGTTATGTCCCCTTCCATCCGGAGTGTTAGTTCATATAACTTGTGGGGTGCACTAACCCTGGTGTCTGCAGTTTCAATCTGAATGCACTCATTTAAGTCCACTGTCTCCAGATGATCCTTCAGGATCCTGCGAACTTTGGTGACTTCTGCTGCGCTGTCTAGCACTGTTTTAGCTCATTCCCCATTCTTGAGTTGTGTCCCTAAGATTCTCGGCAATTCTGATCTTTATGCTTGCTACCTTCTTTTTAGGAAATTGAGCTTTTTTACTTTGGTGAACGCGTTCTTTGTCTTTGGACTTTGCGCGTTCCTCCTTGTGTTCTGACCGTCCTCTTTTTTCCAATTTCTGTGAGGAAGTTTGAAAATATCGAGAGGGACGTTTATTATTATCTTGATATCTGGCAGATTTTTTCAAATTATCCCTATTCCTAAGGTTATACCTTTTTTCAGAGGGCTTTGGGGAGATCTTCCTCTGGACTTTCTCTCTAGGAACAGTCTGTTTAGTGTTTTCCACTTCTTTTTAGGAGTAGTGAGATTATTTTTAACAAACACCTTTTCGGGGATGTCTGTTAATTCAGGTTTTACTGGTTTCCAACCCAAACTATCTCTTCCTAATTCTTCATAAGATTTTTCAATAATTCTAGCAAGCTCATATGGTTGATCTGTTATATCTGTTTCTTTTAACTTTTGGCGGATTGCCACGGATGCTGCTTCACCTTTAATGTTAGCTAATAATATAGCTGAGACCTGTTTAAAATCTTTCAGTAATTCCATACCTAGATTTAAGGCCGGTTCTGGACCGTATTCATTTTGAATCTGCCTCAGAACGTCTGGTATTACCGCCATGGATAGAACACCATGTGTTTTTGTGTAGATTGAAGCAAAGACTGTACCCTAAGTGTCACAGTCCTCCACCTGTGGCTGTATCCCCATTGGTAAACAGATTGTCAGAATTCTGTGTTTCTCATGAGGAGTGCTATCAGGGAATACTGCCTCTATCTGAGTAATTTTTGAGCTAACCAGAACTGAATTTGTTCCCTTTTTGCGGGCAATTTACCAATGACTGATTGTATAGTCTGTGGTATTATTTTATTTGTGTTCCCCTGGTGAGGGGTGTGCTGTGGAATCCTTATAGCAGGTTGGACTGTTAAATATCTCATGACATATTGAACCAATTGTCTGTGTATTTTAATTAACTGTTTCAGCTGAGCTAACAGTTCTGGACCTGTCATTCCATTAAGGTAAGGATGTGGTGTATAGCTGGCTAGTACCTACCATGTAGCTCCTGGTCTTCCTAGTGGACCGAGCCTGGTAATGTGATTTTGATGTTGTAGGGCGTCATTAAACCAGAGCTGATGCTCTTGGTAAGTTAGTGGAATTTCAATGTCCTTGAAAGGAACGTATTCCACTGGAGGTTCCTCTGCTTTATAGTAGTGGAAGTCCTGTGTTACTGGATTAGTTTATGGAAAAGTAATTCATTAATAGAAAACCTCTGTCTGCTGATATTCATGTGCCTCTTTCACAAATATAACGTTACCACCTCTCGATGATACCCAATTTTCTGACTGACTGACTGACTGACTGACTGAAGTACTTGTAAAGCGCTCGAATGCCACGGCGTCTTGGCGCTGAGTGACTAGAGAGCAGTGTGAGCCAGTCTTAGTGCGAGTAGAAGAGCCAGGTTTTCAGTGCTTTTCTGAAACATAGTTTAGATTTTTGTGAGCGCAGTGCAGGGGGCAGAGAGTTCCATAGTCTGGAAGCCTGGTAAGAGAAAGATCTGCCACCCCAGCGTTGTCTTCCTATTTTAGGTTGGCAGATAAGATCAAGACCGGCTGATCTCAGCGCACGTGATGGCACATATCGAGGAAGAAGTTTGGCAAGATCGTCTGATCCCGTACCGTGCACAGATCTGTGGGCCAGACAGAGGGCCTTAAACTGTATTCTACACCTGACTGGAAGCCAGTGAAGTTTCCTAATGACTTTAGATGTTTGGTGACGATAGGGTAGATTCAGCAGAACCCTAGCTGCGGCGTTTTGAATTGCCTGCAGCTTGTTCAGTTGTTTTTCTCCTGTACCCAAGTAGAGAGAGTTGCAATAGTCTACTCTGGATATTACCAGGGCACCCATAACAGTCTTTTGCAATGTGGGGGGGTTATAAGGTAGAACTTTCCTAAGGACCTTGATGGTATGGAAGCAGGTAGATGTTACCTGGTTAATCTGAGCCTTACAAGATAGTTCTTTATAACCAGAAAGCCAAGATTCCTGACCTTTTCTGCTGGGCTTGGACAAGAGCCCGCCTCCGGGGGCCACCAGAGGTTGTTCCAGATCGATGGTTTCTGACCGAACTTGATTATCTCGGTCTTGTCTGCATTTAGTTTTAGAAAGTTAAGGCTCATCCAGTTTTTTACACTAAGAAGACAGTTCTTAAAGTGCTCCGCAGTGGCTTGGATGGACTGGGACACTGAGACTACTATTTGAGTGTCGTCAGCGTAGGACACTAATTGTAGACCATGGGATTGAACTAAGGCAGCTAAGGGGGTGACATATAAATTGAACAGGGTGGGAGATAGTGCCGATCCCTGAGGGACCCCACCTGGAAGGGAGAATTCGTCTGATGTAAGACCTTCCCAGTGCACTTGTTGGATTCGAGAGTCCAGAAAGGATGTTAAGAGGGCTAGGGCAGCGTCCGTGAAGCCAAGTGTTTTTAATCTGTTTAGCAGGATTGAGTGGTTCACGGTATCGAATGCCGCTGTGAGGTCCAGTAAAATCAGGGCAGTTCTGTCACCCTCGTTGATTGTTCTTCGAATATTTTCAGTTGCCATAATCAGGGCCGACTCTGTTGAATGGGAAGGGCGGAATCCATGTTGGGAGGGGTCTAGGAGTTTGTTGTGATCAACATAGCGCATAATTTCTAGGTTGATGGCTTTTTCCAGAATCTTGGCAGGTAGCGGCAGGCAGGATATTGGTCGATAATTCTTTGGTTCTGCTGGGTTCAATGAATCCTTCTTCAGGATTGGTTGAATACATGCTTTTTTCCAGCTGTTTGGAAAAACACCAGAGATGATAATGTTGTTAATCAAGGGGGTCAGAACAGCTGCCACTGTCAGCGGGATCATATGTAATATACGCGGTGGACAGGGATCTAGTGGGGATCCCGACTTCATCTGTGTGATGAGGTCTGCCACCTGTGACTCCTCTAATAAGGGAAAGGAGGAATAACTAGGACCAGACCGGGGGACAGTGTCATTATTCTTCTTGGATGTGATTGATGCTGATGAGCTAAGGTCGTCATAAACTGTCTGGACCTTATGTTGGAAAAAGATAGCAATATTAGTCACAAAGTTTTGGTCAGGGCTAAAGACAGTGTTGCGGGGGGTCTTAGTAAGATGAGTGACAGTTTTAAATAGTTCTTTTGGAGTGTTGGAGGCTGCCTGGATTTTATTTGCAAAATAGGCTGATTTAGACTGCACTATTGCTGTCTTGTATTCCTGCAGGGCTTTGATGTATATTTGTTTGTTTTGAACTCTATAATCCGAGCGCCACGACCGCTCAAGTCGTCGGCATTTTAGTTTTATGTGTTTCACCTCCGTGGAATACCAAGGTGCAGTGGCAAAACGTCTTCTGGCTTTTTTTATTTCTACAGGGGCTAGCTTGTCGACTGTCTGCTTAATCCAGTCTTGGAATTTAGCCGCTCCTAAATTGGTGTTGCCGGTTTCAAGAGCGGGGGGATCTTTTGCAAGTGACTGTACCAAAAGCGCGGGTTCAAGCTTGTTCCAAGGACGTGTCTTATCGGGAAGCATAAGGCCTCTTCGATGATGTGTACGTTTAGTCAGAGACATATTAAAAAAGATAGCATACTGATCAGACCAGGGGACTGCTTTGGTCGAGATAGCTTTGATATGGTTATTGCTAGTAAAAATGCCATCAAGTGTGTGTCGTGCGATATGAGTGGGGTTTGAGACTAGTTGAGTCATGTCAAAACTTAGAAAATTGTCAATTAAAGTCAATGAGTCGGAGTCATTATTTGCTTCTAAGTGAAAATTAAAGTCACCCGGTATATGTGGTGGAATTAGATGTAGATTCAAGAAAGGTGTGCAGTGCTCTGATAAATGGTGTTCTCAGACCAGGGGGGTGATACACAAGTAGGCCAGCAAATATAATACAATTATTTTCTTTAATTTTAAAGCTCATGGCTTCTGCTTCTAGACCATGCTCGGGTAATGAGAAAACTTTTAAATGGGATTTGTAAATAATCCCAATACCACCTCCCACTGCTCCTGGTCTGTTAGCAAATTCTACATGATAACCTACAGGAACTGCGTCATTCCAGTCCGGTCCAGAGGTATCAGATGCCCAGGTTTCTGTTAGAAACATAAGATCAACGTCATGGTCTGTGATCAGGGCAGAGATTTCGTGTTTGTGTTTAACCATAGATCTTGTGTTCAGCAGTATAGATTTCAGAATTCTATTTTCAGCTACAGGGGGGTCTGTTACACCCTTATGGTTATTGTTGGTAGGCAAATGGGAGTTCTTAGTCGGACGTTTACAAATAGCCGCAGGCAGATTGTAAAAATTCTGGGATAGCTGAGGGGGATTGTGGGGTATTTGCAGGCCACAGGAGGCGCAACAAGAGGGTGAGGAGAGATCTCCAAGGTTTATTTCATGCATGAGTTTACACGGATATTGGTTTAGCTCAAGGAGCTGTGGGCTGGAGTAATGCAGATTTTGGTGATTAGGAGAAGTGGCATAATGTCCGGCGCTGGGCGAGGGAAGAAGTAAGTGAGGAGTAGCCTAAGATTAGTAGTTCTCTGCCAGGAATCTATTCCAAGAATTCTCTAAGAGGTCTAATCAGCTCCGTACCTTGGTTTTAGAATAAAGGAGGTCTTGTATCTCTCTCTCAGGACTCGGATTTCCCAGATACCCGCAAGGGTAAGCCAGAAACACTGGAGCTGGATTTCTCAGCAAGAGAAAAGACAGAGTTTCTCTCAGTGCATCAGCTGGAGGGTCGGCTTCCTTCTGCACTTGCTACTGCAGTAGATAGTCGATCTGCTCCAAACCACCGTGTGTTTGACTGGGAAAACCTGGGCATATTTATACTTTAAAGGTGCCAGGTTTGAAGCTTGTTTGGACTTAATATCGTCACACAAAGGTTAAATTATTGGAAAACGCCAGGGGCCTTATTTATGAAGGCCTTGCGCCTCGGGTGCGTCACTTTTAACATAGGAAAAAGTGACGCACCTGTGGCGCAAGGCCTTCATAAATAAGGCCCCAGGAGTTCTTGGAGAACTTAATATTCAAGCAGGGGGAAGTTCCTAGCTGCTGAAGGCGGATTTTTCCAAGAAATCGTTGTTAATCCTCGGAACCTAGTGGAAGTAGCCATGCCGTATTTGGGCTGTATGGCTGATAACAAATAGGGTAGTGATTTCTATGCCTATATAAGGATATGACAAAGTATACCTATATAAGGCCATGAATCTGGAAAATTACACTAGGTTCAATTACAACAGTGGGAGCCTTCCAAAAATCACTCCAGACCCAAAAATCTGCCCTGTGGGTCGACATGTATCTCTGTGTGCATTAGGGAAAGAAAGCTATATGGGAGTATTGACACGCCTCTCGAGCCTCTGGAGAAGCTTGCATGGAACACTCAGTCATACCCAAAGTGGCATAGCAAAGGATTTTGAGTGCCCAGTTAATGAGTCTCCTGGAGCATAAGGATCCCCCAGAGTTTCCTCTTGGCATATCTGTGAATGACTGATCTCTTTATGCAGTCTAGGAGACCACTTTTGTTCCGGGTGAGGACCGAGAAATTAACTATTAGAGCTTTGAATTAGAGGTTGCTAGTGCAGGTTGTGCATTAGGTGGTTATCTGAGTCGCCAACGGATATGACAGAAATACAACGTATACCTGTGATGTAAGACATACGTGGGATAGCAGCCCGGATTTTTGGATAGAGCCTGGGCATCAATAACTCTTAACAAATCAACTGAAATTTCACTCCCCCAAATACCCTTTACTCATACTCCTAAAAGCATTTGGTACCTTTAAACTTCCTTGTAAACCCAGGATTGTTTCCAATACCTGGGAGTCTCAAACGGGGAACCTGCTGTTACTTAGGAGTGGTATTGTTGCCTCCGTGTCCCGGGCCGAAGAAGGCTGGCCGAATTTGGAAAATGGATCTTTGAGGGTCTTGTGACATGCGACCAGTGGGACCTTGTGTTTCTCCATGATATAAGGTATGGAGTGTTCGGCATCGGGCCCTAGGTGTCACCCACATTGCCACTGCAGCGCTGTCTGCGCAGGTAAGGATCTTCCATTCCACTTGCCAATTCCACACCTTGTCCTCACTTGGGGGTCTGTTCCAGGGTCTCTGATCCAATGGTGCTTTAAGTGTATTAGATTGGAGGGGTGAAAATCAGATGCACTGCCTCCTGTCTTGTGGTTTCTCAGTGTGCTGAGCTAGTGTATGTGTTTTCACAGACTGACCCGCTGCCCCCTACTTCCATCCAAAGTAGGATTTACTGCAAGCAAGTGAGGTGGGGGGTGAACAATCAGTCGGCTCTGAAATTGAATTTTCTCCGGAATTCTGTTCTGGGGGTCAGCCCCTGGTCCCTTCAATTCACCAGGTCTATTGTTCAGCCCACTATGAAGGAATGGTGGATCTTTCCCCTACGGGGCTTAGCTCCTTTGATGCTCGGGCAGTTCCTTCATCTTTCGGTCATGAGTTTGGCTAACGGCAGCTTCATCCCACCTATGCTTAGAACCCTCAGCCAGAGGGTGCGACTCATATCCAGGGCCAGGGCCGACCGACCCTGGCAAACTTTTCAGCCATTCAGGTCAGGGGTGTAGCATGCCGGGGCCACGTAGAGTGATGGCCGCAGCAGCGCTCATTGAAGTACGCCACACCAGTTTCACTTTGTTGGCCGGAAGACCCCGAGCGGTCTTCTGCCATTTATTTATCCCTTCGGATCGAGCCTGCCCGAGGGCTGTATGGATGTGTGTAGTGATACACATTGTAGGAAAGAGCCCGGGTGGCTCTCTACATCCCTCCTTTCTTTTAGTACCTGATCATCAGGTGCTTCAGATTCTCAGAGAGGTGCACACAAAGTCTTTCAGTCTTTGACTTGGCGCAGGGTTTGGCCGGAGACAATACTTCTGGCTCCAGGAGCTGGAACTAACCGCTGCACCCAATGGAGTGTTTGGGGGTGCCCAAGTCACATTGTCCTGACAGGGCTGATCAGCTCTGGGGACAGCCTTGTCGATCTCCACTTGGAGCTACCCTGGGAAGGGCTCAGCATTCCGGCAAACCAGGTTGGGAAAAGCTTGGGATGATCTTTGGACATACAGACTCTTTTTGGCCAGAACCTTGATCGCAGATCGTCTTGAAGCTAGACACATTTCTTGTGAAGGACTGTTGCCCAGGCCGGGCAGTGACCATGGTCCCTTGAATGCTGACCACTGTCCACCCTTCGGGCCCATAAGGTGTCCTTAACTTTCAGCCTGGATGCCTGTCCTTGACCAACACTCGATCCCCTACTTTTAGCTGTGGCTCTTGTGCCCGGTGGGCCTCACTGGCCTTGAGGTTAGTCATTGTCCCTCTTGCCTGAACTGCATTGTTGTCTCGTTCAGGGGGCTCCCAAGTTGGGTCTGACAGGATGCTGTCTCATGGGGTCCGCTTGAAAAGTAGGTGGGACGGGGCACATTTGACACATTGGTTGGTGCTGTGGGGTGTCTGTCGATTGGTCCAGTGCTGCTTCTGCATCTTCTCCTTGGTCTACAGCAATGCGCAGTGCTCGGTTGAGAGTTCACATCCGATGCTCCATCTCCCCATTGGCTTGAGGCCACAATGGGGTGATCTTTCGGTGATGAATTGCTTTACTTTCTAGGTACTCTTGGAATTCCCAGCCCTGGAACGGGGGCCCATTGTCTGATCTGATCTCCTCGGCAGACCCATCAGTGTGAAGGTCTTGTCTAATACTCTCTTTACGTGTGTGAAGGCCGTTGACGCCACCACCTCCACAACAGGGAACTTCAAGAAGGAATCGATAATTACCAGCATGTTGCGTCCATCAGGATAACTTCCGAAGTCAAGGCTGACTTTAGCCCAGGGAATCTCCCCCTGTGATGGTGCAGGCATGGCACTGTCTCACCATTTCGTCCACCATGGAATCGATTGCCCGGAAACCAGATTTTATTCCTCAGCCTTGCCTTTGTCTTGGCCATCCCCTGGTGCCCAACATGCGCCAGCAGGAGTATCTGTCTCTGCAGCCTTTCCGGAATCACAACCACATGTCCTCTCAGGATGACTCCCTTCTCACCTATGCTAAGTTTGTGGCGCACTTGCCAGATTTGTTGTAGAGCGTAGCTGACTGCTCAGGTTCCATCCATAAAGTGTGCGAGGCCATTGCTCACCAGCGCGGTTTTCACCCGGGACAGTATTTAATCTTCAGTAGTGGCACATCTGATCTCCTCAAGTGTCATGGTCTTGGGGCACGCTCCTTGCAAGATCATCTTCACGAATGCCTCTGAGTGACATGCATCTGCTTATGATTCTTGAGGCGGCATGGATTCTGGGTGCCATGAGAGGTAGTCTGCTGGGCTGTGGGCCCCAGGAAGAAAAATGACCTTGATATTGTAAAATTGCAGCTACACCACCTATCGCTCTATCCTCGGGGGTGCCAGGCTGGATGATCCTGTATAGAGCGGGAGTAGAGGTTTGTGATTAGTTACAACTTGGAATTCTTGGCCGCACAGATATAAGTGAAAATGTTGACATGCACATTTTATCGCTAGGACCTCCCTCTAGGTTTGGGCATACCGTGTTTCAGTGTCTGTGAGAAAATAATAGGACTTTTTTTGTTTCTCCCTTGAAAATTGACTTTTCAGTTACCTTGTACCTCTTGAGTTATTATGTATATACCTGATTCACTGTTTTGTACACTACACTTGAATTTTGAATGTTGCACTGTATATATTTCACTGATACGTCGGATCTTGTCTGTTGTAAATATATTTTTTGTATTCATGTCTGAATGTAAGGGGTCTGTTTTGCTGGGCTGTGTTTGTTTTGCAACTACTACAAAAAAGAGAAAAAGTAACATAATTGTGATACTTCATCCCAACGTTAATTAAAAAAACGTTTGGGACTAGAATTATTCTGTGCATTGATGGTGTCAGAGGCAACCTGTTTTGTGTTAACATAAAGTAGATGGCATGGACATTTGATAAGGTAAATCACTGCCTCTGTGTTGCAATTCATGTGAGAACTTTGTTCCCAAGGGGTGCTTATGCCGAGGTCGAGGGATTTGGTGTGTTCAGTGAATTCACACACTACCACATACCACATGGGAAATGCCCAGTAACCGGTGGAGCATTCCATAGGGTAGGTTGAATGTCGGTTTTGGGTTGATAACTGTTGGTATGGACAAGTGAGTCTTTTAGACTTCTGTTCTTTTTAAAAGAGAACATGGGTTTTTCATATGTCAATTTGTTAGATGTTAATATTCCCCATTTATATTTATGATCTTCTTTACCTGGTTAGATGAGGAGTTAAAGGTCGTGACACAGACCATCTGTTGTCGTTGGGGCCTTTCTAGTTTCTAGGAGAGATTCTCTGGGTGTATTCTGCGCCCTTTTCATAGAGTTCTCAATGATTGTGGGTGGATCTTTCTTCTCCTTCAGTTTTTTAGTCAGTATCTTTGCTTCTTTTTTGTAGTCCTGGATTTTTTAGAAGTTCCTACGTATGCGCAGGAATTGTCCCACTGGTAAGTTCTCCCTGAGTGTACGGGGATGAGCACTGTCGAACCTCAGCAGGGTATTTTGTCAATGGGTTTTTCTCCTCTCCAACTCCCTGGCTACCGGAATGTGTACCGGCGGCCGTTTGTGTTAACATCCCTTGGTCGATATCATCATCACACATCCATCTTCTTCACTGATGCTTGATAATGGCATTAAAGAGCATTTGTAGGATGAACTTGACAATAGTCGATGTTGTCTGGTTTCGACTTGGCCTTGTGGGCATGGCAAGACTTCTTCTGAAACTTTCTGCCACCCATTTTCTGTTCTAGCTATGAAGTATTTTGTTTTGCTTATACTTTGCAGACTTACAAAGTAAGTTTCTTTTAATCAGCTTTTGCATGTTTTTCCCATGGCAGGACATTTAACTTCACAGGGAAATGAAAACCCAAATCGGAAACACAACTTTGTTTTTCTCTGTGGCCGTTGACTTGTATCTACTTTGGGATTGGGAATGCTTTTCATCATCAACACTGATTCACCTTCTGCTATTCCAGTTGTCATATCAGTGGCCTATCAATCTGCCTGTGCCTTCAATACTATTACTACTTTTGTCTAAACTCTGTATTTCTCTCAAAAAGCACCTTCTGAACAAGTAAAAAAGACAAACATCGATTACTCTAAGGCTCATAGCTTCTTCATCATTGAATTCACATAACTTGCAGTGTTTGATAAGCACATCATGTCTCTTGACAAACTCATTCATCACTTCGCCAATTTGCTTTCTTGCATTATTGAAAATGTACCTTTCATAGTCAACATGATGTGAATAGGGAGAAGGCCCATGCCTTCTTCTTTGCCTTTGGAGAGAGAGTACACTAGAATTAGCTCTGTCTCTGTAGCTTAATTCTACATGACCCATTGATGGTGGAGAGGCTTCTTAGCAAGTCTGTGCAATATCTGGGAAGGCGTTGGACTTCAGAGGGGTAAAATATTGTTATTTGGAACACAACCCTATTATGTTATAACAAATATAAAACTCTTATTTGGAACTTTATTAATAAACAATATATATATATAAATCATGATAATTAAACAATAAAAATATTAAGAATAACATTTTCTATGTATTACTTAATTAACAATTAACTTACCACACTATAACCCCACAAACCTAGATATCCACACTTGTAACATAATCAATAATCAATTCATTTATTTATTAGTAACTTACAAAGGTTTACCCCAACAGCCTGCACCTGATATATAACTAAAAATATAATTATTACACACTTTAAATATTCAATAACCAATTAAACAGTTGTTAATACATTAGTAATGAATTCTTAAAATAATGAGTTAATTGTTTCTTAACTTAACAACCTACATCCTTAAAAAACTAGCAGTTTTTACCTAATATATAGCTCAACACATATAATTATTGCACAATTTGCTGGTCGCTGGCATAAGGTAGGCGTGTATGTTTTTCAAGACAGAGTCGGAGAAAGGACGTCTACGAGTACGCCGGACGAGTTTATGGGTCCGAACCCGCTCGGTCTTGTCACATCTCCAGCCCCGGGGGTCGCTCCATAAAGACATTTGTTATGCTCCATATTTTTCTATCGCACCTACGCGGATATTTGTTGTAAGGCGCTGTAAGGTGAGACTGGGGTGTGAGCACGCTTGCATGGATCCTGAGCTAGTGGCTCCGGTTAACCTTGGGTGAGGGGGAGAGGTGGTGCAAGGCCAAGAACAGGTTTCAGGGCTGAAGTCGGCTGATAACCTCACGATATCGGCTCTAATTCGAATTTGTTCCACCCCTGTTATTACTTCGGGAATTTCCCCAGGTGTTGGTGACTCTACACAGGACCGGGGAGTGCTCTCAGCGGTTCCACTTTCCCCGCCAAGAAGACGTAGAAATAGATATCAGTTAGTCTTAAGTTAGTCTTAAGACAGACTTAAGACAGATTTAAGACAGACTTAAGACAAAATCCTAACTTCTGTGAATACCAAAAGTAGTAAGTTCATTGTGTGAATACCAAAAGTAGTAAGTGCATTCTGTGAATACCAAAATAGTAGTAAGTTTAGGATTGAGTCTTAGGTTCATTCTGTGAATCGGGCCCATAGTTGCCAAGTCATCTTAGCCAGGGCAGCTCTCCTGGGGCCCTAAAGGCGATCTCATTGTCAGGTATGAAGGGAGTGTTCCTCGGGGGGAGGGTTGAGGGGGGGTCAATGGGTGGTAGGGAAAAGAAATAAAATGTCCTCATATGTAAAGAAAATAGTTTGTTTAATTAAAACTTTAGATGGGTGGGATGTTGGTGCCTGGACATGAGTAGGTCAACAAGCATAACAATCCTCTCCTGGAATGTGAACAGCATAGGAGAGGGGAGAAAACAAGCCAGAGTCTGTGAATTTGTAAGAAATTCAGATGCTCATATTGTCCTACTACAAGAAACTCACCAAGAGGCGAATACCTGTAAAAAGTTTTTTTGTTGTCTGGGATGGGCACAGGATACATTATGTTCCAGACAGAAGGGGATTACTAGGGGGGTCGCGATAATTACTAGGACTAATAGGGGGATTAGGTTGTTAAAGTGGGATACCGATCAGAAGGGTAGGTGGCGACCTTTTCCATCTGTGGAATTCATTACACCTGTGCCGTTTATTATGGCCCTAACGAGGATAATCCTGGTCCCCTTTTGAAATTAGGGGCTGAGTTGCTTGAGACATCGGCCCCTGTGATTTTGGGGGGGGGTTCAATTTGGTTTTTGATTATGCTCTAGATCGGACCTCCAAGGCAAAATATTATGCTCCCACAAAATCAATCTCGGCTATGAAAACCATAATGAAAGATTTTAATTTTCTGGATATCTGAAGATCTAAATACGGCGCTATTAGAGGCTATTGATTTTATAGTAAGAAATACAGACAGTATTCCAGAATAGATTATTTCTTAACAGATCAACACCCGTATACAGATATTACCTCGGTCTCCCACATTCCAGTTGGGATTTCTGACCATTCGGCAGTAGAACTAGTTTTTGAATTAAGATCTAGACCCACTGATATTACATGGACACTAGACAGGACACTGCTACTAGATGACAGAGTATAAGGAGAGGTAAAGGAAAGGGTCTCCGAATTCTTCTCTTTTAATATTGGCTCCTCCACTGACCAGATGTTCTGGGAGTCTTTCAAGTCCTTCCTTCATGGACTATTGAGCTCATTAATTGCGCATAATAGAAAGGTTAGCAAGAAAAAGAAGTCATATAATCTGAGAGAAATAACAGAAAAGGATGCTGAATTACAGATGGCTACTATCTCAGATAGTGGGAGGATTCCAGAGCTTGAGAGAGAGCTCCTGAATCTAGAAACTTTATTTAAAGATGCCGATGAAAAGATCATTAAGGAGAGGTGGGAAGTCAGTAAATTGAATAATTTTGAATATGGAGAAAAAATGTGGGGCCCTTCTGGCTTGGAAGTCTAGAACAGAGAGAACTAGGAATAATATTAAAGTGTTAACTCAGAGAGAGTCAGGCTTATCAATTATGGAGGACGGGGATATTAGGGAAGAAGCCAGGGGATTTATGAAAAGTTTATACCAAGAAGACATGGACTTCGAGTCAGCTGGGGCTCAAACCTGGCTGATCCAGAGGAATCTACCTCAAATTTCAGAAACAAATAAGAATTATCTGGCGAGTGAGATCACGGAGGGGGAAGTGAGATATCAGCTTAAGAAAATGAGTGGCGGTAAAGCGCCCGGGCCAGACGGGTTACCAAGTGAGATTTAAACAGTCTGTGCCGAGGCCTTGATTCCTGTACTTACCACTCTCTTTAACAGCCTTTTGATTTCTGGCAACGGGATTCCCCCGTCCTGGTCGGAAGCTACGATTACGCTAATAGCTAAGCCTAATAAAGACCCCAAAAAGATAGAAACCTACAGGCCGATCTCCCTCTTGAATTCTGATTTGAAGCTCTATTCTGGGATACTGTCTACTCGCCTTGCCAAAACTATAAAATCAATCATTCATCCAGATCAAAGAGGGATCATCCCTGGGAGGCAGCTGAATGAGTTAACATGCCAGGCAATAGGAGTTGTTGATTTTGCCGAATTGAGAGGATCCCCACTAGATATTATAGCGATCGATGCGGCCAAAGCCTTTGATCAGGTAAACTGGTCAGACTTCTGGGCCACTATGGCCGGCTTTGGGTTCCCATCTGTCTTTATCGAGGGAATTATATCGCTTTACCAGAACCCACGAGCCAAAGTCCTGGTTAACGGAGGCCTTTTGGATTGGTTTAAAATCTCCCGTGGAACTAGGCAGGGATGCCCCCTGTCCCCTATTTTATTTGACATTTATATAGAGGCTTTTGTTTGTGTGATCAGAGCAGACTAGGTTATTCGACCCTTCAAAATAGCAGATCTGGAGCTTAAAGTTGCCTTGCATGCAGTTGACCTCCTCTTATGTACTTCCAACCATGAGGAAGCGATTCCTAAGCTATTCCATCTTGCTGAGGAGTTTGGAAGGTTCTCGGGGTACCAAATCAACAAGGAGAAAACAGAAATAATGGGGAGGAATAACATTACAGTTATTCAGGGGGCTAAACAAAAAATGAGATACTTAGGAATTTACTTGGCCCAAAAATTGGATGATATTCCTAAACTTAGTTGGCAGATAGCTGTGAGAGAACGTTAACAAGATGGAGTAATCTTCCACTAAATATATATGGACGGGTGAACCTTATTAAAATGACAATACTCCCCAAATTAACTTTTCTTTTTAATTGCATCCCATTACCCTTTACCCCGAAAGATATGATGAGTCTCCAATGGAAGATTGATTCCTTTATATGGGCTTCGCGGTCTCCTAGGATAGCTTAGAGGAAGTTGAGGAGGGGGTTGAGGATAGGGGGTCTAGCTCTTCCCGACCTACTTTCATATTGTCATGCCTTTCATTTTAAAAACTTCAGGATATTAGCCAATAAATAGGACTCTTCTTCACAGGTCCGCCTTTTTCAAGCGTTGTTGCATGATCAACCACAGGGCCAGGAGTTTTTCCTTTTTAAATTTGGAAACAAGAAATTTTACAAAAAAGTCCGACTAAAGACCCTACTGTTGGCACTTAGGAACTGGGTATTTGTCCGGAGAGCTCTGGGGATTCCATACTATAATACACATGCCCCAATTTTGGATTCCCCGGGCACTCCAGAATGCCTGCAGGATCAATTGTCCCGGCCATTAAAAACAGCTGGCTTAATCAGATGGGGAGATCTCTGTGTTAACTCAGCCTTTATGGACTGAGACTCGCTTGTGTCCCTAACCAATGGATCCCTAACAAGATTCAAATTTTACCAACTTTCTGCATGGTGGTCAAGGGAGACGCTAGAGTTTGATGATGAGAATGGGATTCTTGATTCTGTTTGCAGGGAAGGAGTTTGGAAAGGAGAGCTCTCTTATTGGTATAGGTTGTTAACGGGGGCAAAAGAAATGTTAGGTTCAGAACTGGCGAGTCTTTGGGGTAATGTGATAGTAGATTTGGACAGATTCATTCTCTGTGTCTCAGAGTTTAATAAAAACCGGCGAATCTTAGAAGAAACCAACTGTTTACTGCTTACAGGGTATATTGGACCCCAGCCAAACTATCTAAGGTTGCATTTAAGAATTATTGTTGCCCTAGATGTAAACTCCTAGCCGCAGATGACCTACATATATTTCTAGAGTTTCCTGAGATTACAGATTATTGGAAAGCTGTCACCAGAATTTTTGAAGAAGTTCTATCAGTCTCTATTACCTGTTCCCCAAGATTAGTCTTTTTTGGTTTGCCAGCTGGATATAATGTTAATAGTTTTGCCTCACAATTTATCTTTTATTTAATAATTATCGCTCGGAGAGAGATCTGTAGAGAATGAAAGTCTGTTGCCCCGCCTAGGTTTGCCGACTGCCTAAGAAACATAATGTCAGTGAGTAAGTTAGACATGGCATGCCAAGAGGCGAGTGCAGAAAGGGTATGGTCGGCACTGGTGGCCTGGCTCAATATCTAATGGCGGTCCAATGAATATGCCAGAGGTGTGTTGGTCCTGTCCTCCTAGTTCTATGGAGCGCTCCATCGGAATGAGCGGGAGTAGGAAAAGGAAACAGCCTACCTCTGGGAGAGTCCTGTTTGCTGCATGCTGATTCCAGGGCCACAACAAAGATTGACAGTGTGAAAGGCTTCAAGAGTTCCCATCTAGAGTATATATCATCTGGTGGCTTGTATGAGGACAAAAAAACACTATAACCCCACAAACCTAGCTATCCTTGTAACAGAATTAATAATCATCATTTATTTATTAGTAACTTCCAAACGTTTACCCCAACAGCCTGCACCTGATATATAACTAAAAATATAATTATTACACACTTTAAATATTTAATACCCAATTAAACAGTTGTTAATAAATTAGTAATGAATTCTTAAAATAATGAGTTAATTGTTTCTTAACTTCCCAACCTACATCCTTAAAAAACTAGCAGTTTTTACCTAATGTATAGCTTAACACATATACTTATTGCACAATTTGCATATTTAGTTATCAATTAAATAATTAGTAATCAATTAATAATTAATTGTTAAATAATTATTACTTAATTATATTCCCACCCTTATACGCCTACACACCCAGCAGCCTGCACCTAATATATAACTTAAAATATAATTATTACACAATTGACATAATGTATTAACAATTGAATAATTAATAATACATTACTAAATGATTGTTTATCAATTATACTCAACGCCCCACTCTACACCACTGCAAAGTTACCAACCTGCTAATCCACTATAAATGACTACTATCAAGTAAGTTAAACATTACTAAGCATTTAAAATTACAAAATATCTTCATATAAATATTATTAACACTTATACTAACAGTAATAATACATATAGTTAATATATGAACCAAAATCCATAAAAGATCAATGGGCCCGATTCACAGAATGAACTTAAGACTCAATCCTAAACTTAATACTATTTTGATATTCACAGAATGCACTTACTACTTTTGGCATTCACAGAATGAACTTACTACTTTTGGTATTCACAGAAGTTAGGATTTTGTCTTAAGTCTGTCTTAAGTCTGTCCTAAGTCTGTCAAAATCCTCACTTCTGTGAATACCAAAAGTAGTAAGTTCATTCTGTGAATGCCAAAAGTAGTAAGTGCATTCTGTGAATACTAAAATAGTAGTAAGTTTAGGATTGAGTCTTAAGTTCATTCTATGAATCAGGCCCTCAATTTTTTACAGCTCAGTAAATCAAGGACTTATAAAGCTTGAAAACCCACCGGTGAGAGTTTCAAGGTGCTGGGAGGGGAGGGTCTGGGCCTGCGGATCAGTCGAAGAGCCAGTTCTAGAGGTCCTTTCTGAAATGCGGCAGCAATGGTTATTGCCTGAGGTGCATAGGTATGGAGTTCCAGGTCTTTTCAGTGAGGTAGGAGAAGGATATCCTTCCAGCCTTGGAATTGCAGGACCATTTGACAGGAGCCGGGGCTAATTGAGTGGAGTGGAGATGTCTGGTGGGGATGTAGAAGGAGCGGCAATGAATGAGGCATGCAGGTCCGGCATTGTGGATGGCTTTGTAGGTGTGCGTGCAAAGCTTTAAGGTTATTCTGTTGTTGACAGGTAGCCAGTGAAGGTTGTCAGGTGGTTGGGGTGTGTGATGTTCAGCATGAGTCTGGCGAAGGTGTTCTGGACCATCTGCAGTTTGTTTTGGAGATTCTGGGTGGTGCTGGCATGGAATGCATTGCTGTAGTCGAGTTTGTTGCTGACGAGCACATATGTGACCATTTTTCTTGACTCGGTGAGATCTACTGGAAGATCTCACAAAGGTGGCTGGGGTGGAAGCAGGTGGGCGTGAGGGCTTTGATTTGGTGATTCATTAAGAGTGAGTAGTTCATGATGATGCTGAGGTTTTGTGCATGGTCCAGAGGTGTGATTCTGAGCGCTGCGGGCCATCAAGAGTCATCCCATATAGAGTAGGAGAAGCCCAGGATGAGGACTTTGGTCTTGTCTGATATAAGCTTGAGGCAGCTGTCCTTCATCCAGGTGGTGACCGCCTTCATCCCTTCATGGTAGTTGCTCCTGCCGGCTGTGGGGTCATCTGTGAGGAGAGAATCAGCTGGGTGTCACCGGCGTAGTATACAATGTTGAGTCTTTAGCTTCTGATGATGGCTGCAAGGAGGGCTATGTAGATGTTGAAGAAGGTGGAGCTCAGGAAGGAACCCTGAGATACTCTGCAGCTGATCTCTGGATTGTGATTTGAACAGTGGAAGTCTGACTCTCTGTGTTCGGCCGGTGAGGAAAGACCGAATCCATTTGTGAGCTTTATTAGGGATGCTGGCATCCTGGAGTCTTGTGCAGAGATTGTGGCAGGAGATGGTGTTGAAGGTGACCAAGAGGTCCAGGAGGATGGAGGCTTCAGTCTCGCCTTCCAAGAGAAGGGTGAATTTGTCATCTGTAGTGGCAAGGAGAGTGGTCTCAGTGTGGTGGTTGCTTCTGAAGCCCAATTGGGAGAGGTCCAGGATGTTTGTTGTTTCTGTGGACTCAGAGGGTTGGGCGTAGATGGCTTTCTCTGTGACTTTGGATGGGAAGGAGAGCAGAGAGATGGGTATGTAGTTCTTGAGGTCCATCAGTTTCGAAAAAGGTTTCCTCAGCAGTTGGTTGAGCTCTGCATGCTTCAAGTCCTCCGGGAAAAATGCAAACCGAGCAGTTGATGGTGCAGCACATTTTGAGAGCAATGGAGGTGTTGGCTCTGTTGAAGATTTGAAGAGGGCAAGATTCTGAGGAGGCTCCTAGGTGGATTCTCTTCATGATACTGAGGGTTTCATCAAAAGTGAGGGTAGTCCAGTTGGTCATGGTCTGCTGGGGGCTGTATCTATTGGGTGCAGTGGTTGCACGTGAGGTGGTGGGTCTTGGGTTGCAAAGCTTTCATAGATCTCTTTGATCTCATGGTGGAAGAAGGTGGTGAGGTAGGAGGCAGGGCTGTCACAGAGGTCTTGAAACGGGGGATGACTGCATTTCGGTACTGGTGTTGGAAATTATTTTTATTATGGTGAAGAATTCTTTGTTGTTGTGTGTGCTGGTGTTGATATATGCCTTACTGGCTGCCTTGTTTATTGTTCTGATGAGGCGGTGGTGTGATGGCGGATTTGAAGCCTGTGTGATCAGCAGTAATCTTGCTGCACCTTCATCTTTTCTCGAGCCATCTGCAGGAGCACTTGGACTCTTGGAGGGTGAAGGAGAACCAGCTGGTTTTCTTGGAGTGCTGTTTACCTAAGGGTTTCTTGATTGGCACAGTCAGAGAACAAGCATTTGAGGTTGCGTGCCGTAGATGTCTGTGGGAGGGTCTTGCTGATGGAGCTGGTGAGCTGGTCTTGGGTAACCTTATTCCAGCTTCTGGGAGGGTTGCAGTTGGCATGGTGGCATATGGTGGGTAGGCATGGTGGCATACAGTAGGTTTGGTGAAGAAGTGGTCGGTCTAAAGTGGCTCAAATGTGTGACTGACAGAGATGTTGCTTGCAGAGAAGATGGGGTTGAGCATGTGATCTGCTCAGTTGGTTGGCTTTGTGACCAGTTGTTTGAGTCCCATGGTGGCGAGGTTCCCCAGTAGGGATGAGGTGGTGTGGTCTTCGAGGTTGTCCAGGTGGAATTTGCAGTCATTGAGGATTATGTAGTCCATTGAGATGAGACTGTGGTGAGTGATGAATTTGGCTATGGCATCGCTGAATGGGGGTCAGGGTGAACAAGGTCTGTAGTCAAGGTTGCTGCAGAGGGTCGCATTAGAGTTAGTCTGGATCTGGAAGTGGAGGGGCCCCATGTCGGTGAGGGATCATCATAACTTGTTGTAAGATGGAGGGTGTCTTTGTGAGTGATGGCGATGACTCCTCCCACTCGAATGATGCAGACCCTGTAGATGATTTTGTATACATCAGGGATTGAGGGTGTGATGTCCAGGGCTGAGCTGGAGTTCACCAGGTTTCTATGAAAAAGTCAATGTCGGGGAAGGTGGAGTCAAGCAGGTCTCAGATTACCAAGGCATTTCTCTTGAGGGAGAATGTGTTGAGTAGTAACACATACCTATATTATTAGAAAATTATATTTCCAACAACAATATCTTTGCATCATAATAATTTGTTTCTGATATTTCTGGAAGTCTATATTTATAGCTCAATATTTTGTCCAAATACCCTTCTGGAGCACTTGCGCCCTGAAGAGGTACGAGGAAATGAGTGGCTGGAGAAGGTGTAATGAATTCTGCTGAGCTTCTGTATGTATATGTGCTCTAAGATTCCTATATTTCCCCAAGAAATGCTTCTCTGGCACTTATATGTGACACTAAAATGTCCGCTGATAACTTGGGTCTGTTAGTGAGGTACTTTAACATGCCAAATGCAATGGTGATTGTTAGTGGGGGGGAGATTCCATGTACCTTAACATGCCAAATGCAATGGTGATTGTTAGTGGAGGGGGGCTTCCATGTACCTTGCAGGGGGAGAAATCTAAGGTTTCATGGTACCTTCTAGTTGTGTGTACTGTGAAATGTTATAAAATGTTGATTTTGATTTATAAGTCATGTCATCAGGACATCCAAGCAGCACTGATATGGTGATTGGAGCCTCATGTACAAAGGGTTTTTATGTTAGCAATCCCTCTGATTTGATAAATCATAGAGTCTGTGAATGCTAAACCCCTTTTTGAAATGTTTAAAACCCATTTACTTGGTGAGAGAATTAGGTAAGTGCCTTCTTCCAAGGCAAAAATATATTAATTGTAATCAAAATAAAGTAAATTTGCAATAGAGAATCCATTTAAGTGCTTTACACTGGGTGCTTTCCAATTTTAGGGTCGCTGGAACTGAAAGGTTCTCACTTTTGTGGGTCACTAATTTCAATGATCATTTTTTCAAAGGCTTTTACACTTTGAAGGTGCTTACCTTGTGGTGATGTGCTTCAGACGAGACTCACTTTTTAGAGCTCATTGTTTCATCAAAGAAACTGACCATGAATAGCTCTTTGAACATTGAATAGCGAGAAACATATACACCACTGGTATGTTTCAAAACTCACTCTTTTTTTCTAAATTTAGTATTTCTCCTTCATAACCATTGTACTTCCTCAGACCTTTCTAAAGGAATGTGGCAACCACATAGGTACCAACATAACTGATGTCTGTTCTGTATATGTGCTTCTACACACTTACAACAATGGACTTCCATCTCTCAGTTAAGAATCAGTTGGCCCAGGTCGTTGCATATGCTGTGATCTGTTGTTGAAGGTTAATTAGTGTTCCTATTTATTTGTATCTGCAAAAAATACTTTCAAATGCAACCGAATGTCGAAAATGAACTCAACGAAAACCAGGGCCTCTCAGCACTATATAAATAATACATAGGGTGGCCATAATGAAAGTGCGTAGACCTTGCAAGGTCCATGGAAGTACTATTTAATTTACCATGGCATATTTTGCAATGAAAACAGAAGCCTGCTTAATGTTTTATTACATCTCCATCTCTGCTCCATGACAGACTCGTTGTGTCACAAACACAATTTTTAGATTAGGGATTTCCTAGCTCTATTTCTTTTTCAAACATAATTTTATTGCCATTCATCATATTGACAAGGTAACAGACCTTCACCTTCACCTGATGCCCAGCCGTTCCTAATGTAAGTAAAGAGCTTAAAACAAAATACGTCTCGGGTTCCTCTCAGCCCTTTCTCCACAGCGCCCCAAAAAGTATGGACCAGGGCCTTGTACTGCAGGAACTGCTCAGGTGGAAGCCATAACTTTCAACCAGATCCAAAAAAGGGTTCTGGTGATAACCTGGGCTGCTATGGGATTTCACAAGGGCATATTATCAAGGCCATTATCGCCGCTTTAGCAGCAGTTTTCTACCGCTAAAAAGGCGATAATTGTATTGCCTTACTTGATATTACGCCCCTGAGATCGGAAGGTTGAAAAAATACAACAGGCCTGGCATCATCATCATTTTAGCTATCAAAATTCTGGCCATAAACTGTAATCAAAAAGAGCACCAAAAAAGACCTACGGTACCAAAGAGCCCTTTCCAGATTACCCTCTCCCAGATCTTCAAGAGAGTGAAAGATATGGATATCCAAATACTTGAAGGTGGAGTGGGCCCAATTAGGATCCGCAGGGAGATCCCGAGGTCGGAGTAGGGCTTAATATGTGTGAAAAAATCCGTAGGCAGTAACAATATGGAAAACAACCAGCATGAGATGACAGCAAGAGCTAACTAAGGTTAAAATGTCTGTTTAATAAACACATTTAAAAATCATACAATTAATAGTACAATATACACTTTATAACAATGAGAAATTAAAAACATATTATTATCCCTGTCCTAGGAGTAGAGTTTTTACTCTAGTTTTCAGGAGGTCCTTGCTTTGCACAATCCGGAGTAGGGCTTAAGCCACAGGGAACAGGTAAGTCTTGGTTTTTTTAAACCTTAAACCTGACAGGAGCTCAACCCGTCCCAGGAGGGCCAGCGCCATGCCAAAGCTGACCACAGCATTATTCAGGTAAATCAGGAGATAAACTGTATATAGGAAAATTATATGGTCACGTCTGTCTACTGTGAGACCCATCTCCTCACCGCCCTGTTGGAACAGTGCTGCCAGAGGTTCCATCGCCAGGGCAAATAATAGTGGCAACAGCGGGCAACCCGGCAGAGTGCCACGAGATAAAACACACTGTGTGGATATCATTTTGACCGTCCTAAACCACGTTGTGGGACATTCATATAACACTTTCACTCACTTCACCCAACCATCCCCAAGACCCATACATACCATGGCCTTGATTAAATAATCCCAACCTATGGTGTTGAAAGTCTTTTCCAGAACTGTCGACACATGATAGGGATCGCGCTCCGGAGTGGTACAACACAGAATACATTCTGCAGAGGTTGAAGGACGTGTTCTGGCTGGCTCCCCATCAACAAGAGGATATCCATCAAGCTCCTCACCCACGCGCACAAGGCACTCCACAAGACTGGCCCAGCCTACCTCAACAGACGGCTCTCCTTCTACATCTCCAACCACCAGCTACGCTCCGCCGACTTCTCACTCTCCACCATCCCGCACATCCGAAGAACAACCACCAGTGGGAGATCCTTCTCCCACCTCGCCACCAAGACATGGAACACCCTCCCACTGAGCCTACCACAGACCCAAGACCTGCTGACCTTCAGGAGGATACTCAAGACCTGGCTGTTCCATCCCCCCCTGGCACCTTGAGACCCTCGTGGGTATGTAGTGTGCTTTACGAATGATTGATTGATTGATTGTTTCTGGGACAGGATAAAGCCATTTTTGTCAGTGTGAATTAGGGTGGGCATATAGGGAAGCAGACAGAGTGCCAAGATCTTACTAAGTATCTGAAAATCAATGTTGAGCATGGAAAGTGGTCCATAATCCAGGAGCCGAGCTCCTGAGACTGTCGTTTTGGGAAGCTGATTCATAAGTGCATCCCACATGGACTAAGGGAGCTGCCCAAGTCGCAGAGATACTGCATAGAGAGTCACTAGTCGGGTGCCAGTTTTGAAGTATAAACTGAATAAAATTCTGCTGTGTTTTACTCATGGCCATGTTGGTAATAGCCTTGCAAATCTCCTGTAATGTCACAGGACCTCCTAACATCTCTCGTGCCTGTTGGTCCAGTACTTGGAGCTGTAAAGGAGTCCGAAAATCTCCGAGCTCCTCCGGTGTGCCCTCCGGGGATGCAATATATAGAGGTTCATAGTATATCCTGAATAAGGCATTAATTACTTCTGTATTATATACAGACGTGCCAGTCCCAGACGGGACATGGGTGATCGGTGTTCATAGGATCTCTGGTCTGATCAGCCATGCCAACAGGCAGCCAGGCTTTCCTACCTCCTGCTGCACCTTGGTTAGGTACCTCTTCTAGACATGGCACCTTTACCGTTTAAGCACTTAATTGCAAAATGTCCATGTTTCCTGAAGGTGTATCAAATCATAGGCATCCATTCCCTGAGCATTATACAGTCTATGCAGGCTGCCCTACAAGTCTCCAACTCCTTGTGGAGCTCCCTCCACAACCCTTCCAACTGTCCCAGGCAGTGTCCTGTACCACCACTTTAAACGCTTCCCATTCCACCAGTGCTGTGGACGAGGTTTGCACATTATTGGAAATATAAGTATCAACAAAGGTGTCTAGGGATTGAGTCTCCATAAGGGAATCAGAAGGTGCCTCCCTAGGTTTAGTGGGTCATCAGTAACGGCTATGATCTGTAAGCGTATGTCCCAGATACTCAGCGTGTGTGACTGAATCTCTAAAGCTTAAGGAGCATAAGAAGGCATCCAGTCTCATAGGTAACTGGTGTATTGGTGAGTATAAGGAATATTCCAGACCCTCTGTGTGTTGTGTCCTCCAAATATCCTTCAGTCCCCAGTGATTCATTAAGTCCTGAAATCCCACAGCCATGTGGTGGGCATGGGCTCAAGTTAGGGGAGGGTGAGAACTGTCTGAGGAAATATCTGCCACACAATTGAAATCACCCCGTAGCATTTTGGACTCTGTTGTCTGGTCGACCATCTTGGATCATGGAGAAAAGTCTCCTTTTCTTGGTTAGGGGTGTACACACTGGTAAACAACGTTTACCACAAACTTTTTCCCCTCAGGGAATTACAACGCGGTTGTTACAACGATCGCGTTTTAATTCCACATACCATTACTCCACAAGTCGGAACAACGACTTGCGGAGGGGGGAGAAGGTGTTGGATTTAAAATGCAACACCTTCCCTACTGTCCGCATGATGTTGGAATGATAAATTATACTATTCCAACATCCAACACACCCCCTCCGCAAGTCGTTCTTATGACTTGCAGGGTAATGGTATGCGGAATTACAACGCGGTTGTTGTAACAACCACGTTGTAATTCACAGTGGGGAAAAAAACTGCGTGATAATGAAGTATATTTGTACACACTGCCATGTGTCATGTCTCGGCCTGACAATCTCCCAGATAGCAGCATATATCTGCGCTCCTTATTAATCATGACACATTCTGGTTCAAAGGGAACTCCCATCAGTATCCAAATTAACACACCCTGGGCATATGCTGAAAAGGAGGTCACAAAAATCTGTCCCAATCATCTTTGACATAGCTTCTCTACCTCCTCCTGTAGCAGGGCTACCTGTACAACTCAGGTATCTTTGCACATTATGCCTCTTAACTGTCCTGCCCATCCCCTTATATTCCACATCAGGAACTTCAATGGGAGATGTCTGGATGCCATGGTCAAAAACATACTTCCAGACTCTGCCCATCTCTGTACCCCCTCCCACTCCACTCCCAGAAAACTGATTCATTACCACCCCTGCAATCAAAACAAACCAAACCATAAAAAAACACCCACAATCGACAACTCTCCAATCCCAGAGCAGCCTGGCAACAGTCAGCCACCAAAACTGTTGATAAACCATCAGTATCAGTATAGAACCAAGACCGACCAAAAGAGTGGCCCTTCTATGGGGGAATGTCAGGCTCAAAAGACACAATCTCATGCCAGGTCTGTGCCGGACCAGACTTCTACAAGGCCCAGCCACACCATATAGCAGGTCGGTAGAGTGCAGCTCATCACAAAGAGGACAGGCACCGTTCATGCTTGCTCCATTTTTCAAATAATGTCATTCGCAGTCCCTGGAATATCTATTGGTAGGGAGATACTATCCCCAAGGGAGGAGTCCGAGCCCAACACCTGAGTCCCTTCAATAAATTGGAGCCAGACCCTGAGATAATTTCCTATCTTTCATGATCTCAGCCACCGCCTGAAGGGCCACAGCCCTTTCCTTCTCAGTTTGAGATGGGCTTGACTTTTTCAGCGGACCCCGTTTGGACCTCTTTCTGAATCTCTCTCTTAGTCCCAGAGCTCAGGGCACTGCGGTGGGCCCAGCCCTTAGGGGTAGGCCCCAAACTTGTAGGCCTTGAGACATTCCCACACTGTCTTGGAATGCTCATAGAAATATGTCTTCCCCTCCAATAGGGAATATCAAGACTTTGCAATTGTCCATAACAAATGATCTGCCAGTCCTTGCTCTTTGCAATAGTGTGTGTCTGTCTTTGTAATGCTGAACTTTGCTATGACCAGCCGCAGGGCCCTCCACGGTGAGCCCTCTTGAGTGTATAGAATGTCGACAAGCCCTATGATGTTACCACTGTACGAAGTCAGATTTCAAGGAAGGCGATCATGTCCCCGACATCCACCCCTTCAGCCAGGCCCACTGCCCTAATGTTGTTTTTTTGTATTGCGACCTTCTGCGTCTTTGGCCCTGTGTTCTAACATGCAGACTTTATCGGAGAGCTCTGCAACTTGGAGTGACAGTGCTTGTAGAGTGGAAAGCAGCAATTGAGGATTCTACTACTTTCACCCTGTCTGCTAGCTTATGATGCTCTGTTCTGAGGAGCCCTAGCCCCACTGACACATTGCTAATGTCTTGATGCACTGTTTCTTTAGTGTTGACAATGGCTTCTATTATTTTGGTCACCTGCTGTTGCACTGGGTTTGCCTGTACGGTGACACATGCTCCCCTTGTTTCTGCTCTGGATGATCATCTTCTCCTGGTCTGGTGGTGACCCTGGTAATTTAACTCTAGCCTTGCCCATCCCAGCCCAAGGGATGGTCCCAGTAACAACAATCATGAATGGGTCCTCAGGTTACCCCAATCAGGGGTATTGCTACAGGTAAGGGGGGTCTCAGAGCCAGAAGTCAGATTTCTACAAACTGTACCAGGGTAACCTCTGTGCCCCTGAGCCACCAGTCCTCCAGTAAGGGGGCAGTCATCCCCTTTGCTAGCCATCATGTGCATGGTCCCCAAACCACCACTCGTGGCCCAACCCTGCAAGCACAGCACAGGAGAGGAGCAATTCAGGGGAGTCCCTAGTGGACCAGTCCTCCTAGGTCTCAGTCGGGCTGCAGGCAGCAGGGCCGGGCCCGAGTCAGCTCGCAACCCCAGACAGGACGAGGGCTCATCCAAAGTAGGATTTTGCACTCCATCCAAAAATGGAAGTATTTCCCTTTATTAACATAATCACCATTAGTCCCTTTATTAGTTCATCATTAATGCTTGAGCACATTACATTTAGTTTAGAGACTGGTGGTTGACATACAATGTATCATAAAGTATAACATTCCTTAGTCCTAGTAGAGTTGTAGATCACCATTTATGCTGTAGTTTTACATGATATGTAGTATTTTAATACTCAACTACATCTCTCTATTTGAGTTTAATTGACATAAAGTGGTCTTTATATTAGCTGGAGAAGGACCAGGGCCATCAGATAATCTTACAAAAGTGAATATCACAGGCAGACAGGAATAGATGTATCTGGATCACAGATTATCATTTGTACATACTATGTTGATTTACTTTTTTTCACGCAACATAGAGAGCTAGCAAAAATGATGCACTGCATTGTTTCAAAGGGAGACAGAAGAAATGTGACATACTGCTAAGCTACGAGGCATTTCCTCTGTTTCCTAGCTTTTGTACACTGTCTGCTGCACAGTGCCAAAGCTGTCACCCATGCCCGGAGTGCAAGGCTGTCTGTGTTATAGCCAAGACTGTTTTGTGTAGGAACCTAAACCTTCCTGCAAAACACCCAAGCCCATAGAGCCATATTCATTTTTCTACGTGTGCTACAGTATGGCACAATGCCACAGTGTCTATTGTTGGAAAGTCATTTATTAGTAGTGATAGGTAGGGATCTACCACTTGTAATAAGGTCACATTCACAATATAAGATCCAGTCAATGTTCCAATAAATTATTATCTTGCGCAACCTTCAGTAGCTGGCAACCACCATGTAGGCTTAACTTAGGAGATAGGTGTGTAAAGCATTTTAAAAAGAGCATTTAAAAACACCAATACATAAAAAAAGTAAAACACAATCAAAATTCAACACCAATTTATAAAAATAGGTTACATTTTTATGAGAAAATAAACACCAAAGCGACAAAAATCCAATGAAGGGAACCAGAGATATTAATTTATAATGATTAAAAGTACAATTAGCACTTAGAAGGAAATAGCATTCAAACGATTATAAAAGGTCGTGCTGGACCGGGACATAGTCCAGAGTACAGGCAACCCACCATGTAACACTTTAAACTGACTTGCAGAAGTATTTCTTGATGGAGGAAAGTGGTTCACAGCATTAGCCAAGGGTTCAGATGCTCTCGTTTGCTACTTCGTGTCTGGGACTAAAACCTCCAAAATGCATCTGGTCTGCTCATGAAGCTCTTTCAAAAGTAGCTCCAAACTTCCCCAAACTTCTGGAACCTCTTCCTTAATTTCCTTTCGTGGGTTCCAAGTGTTTACAACACCAATGCAGGAGTCTAGAATCCCTGAAATGGTCTTTGGGATGTTGAGACTGCACCTGACCAAATCCTCAAAAGTTCAGTGGAACCATTCCAGACTGGGTGGATGAAGAGGATGCAGGTGTACTTGATTGTGCTGGAGGTGCATTCCTTCAGAGTGCAGTCTGTTGTGTACAGATCAGGATTCCAGCAGGGCAGTCCTTCTTCTCCTTGTTGTTTCAGGCAGCAGATCTGAGATGCTTGGCAACCCTCCTATCCTTATTCAGTATTTCTGGGCACCAAGAAGGTGGGGGCACCCCTTACCAATAGTAAGCAGGGTACTATCCTCAGGTATGACCCCTTCCTCCAAAGTGTGGCATATTCTTGTCCCAAAAAGCACTGGTGTCCTAAAATCTAAAATGGAGATGCTCTATCCTGGACGGTTTGATCTGGCTAAGTCAGCACACTGATTTGGCTAAGATTCTCTAACACTCCCATTCCAGGTCTTTCAATAATAAAATTACAGGGGCTCAAGTGTAGCTGGGGATGCTCAACGTAGGGGCGAGCCTGTGCTGTCGTAAAGTGTCAGTCTGAATAAGAAGCTCAGTTTGGCCACTCCACACCCCCTTTTGCTTCTGCAGCTGCAATGTTTCACCCACAGGAAATCCTTTGCCTCCCTAGCAGGCCACTTAATACCTCATTAGGACAGCTTGGTTCAGCCTGGAAGAGGCTGGCCAATCAGGAATGAGAAACTGGAAGGCTGGAAGTTCGATAGCTTGTTTTTGAATTAATTATTATAAATCAAACAGTGGCAAGTTGTTGAATTTATCATAACTATCATTTTGAGTCTTTGAATGACATTTCCACCTGGTCCCTGTCAATATTGATACTCAAATAAAATATTCTCATGTTAGCCTATGGACCAAGCTTTCTACAATGTTGAAAACCAAAATTGGCAGTTGTTCCCTTTTCAGTGCTTATAACAAGTTTGCTATAATGTCCCTGCATATAGTTACAAGGCAACCTACCCCTGGGGCATCTAATGGAGACCTTAGGAGAGACATATATGTAAAAATAAGGTTGTTTGAGCCTTTGGAAATATATTTAATTACAAAGTCAGGTTAGCATATACAGTTAATGTAAAAAAAGCCAGAAAAGTAATGACAGCTGGCAACACCGTATCGAACACCAATTGCATTAAGTCTACTAGGCCTCCAACCCTACATGCCATAATATATACTCAGGGCTTACAGCTAATCTGTCAGCTCCAATTGTAAACCTAATTTCCATATACCTTATAATCAGAGAACTGGCCCATGGTCTGTTGAGCAGAGCCCAGGGCAAAATTAGAATCTGTTACCACCAGTACCAAGCAAAAAAATGAAGGTGATGCGAACAAAATGGATGTTTTTCTCACACCTGTGTTTTGATCCGAATAGTTTTTGTGCACACAAAAATCTTCTTAGAGGTTATTCCCCTTTAAATCTGTGCTGCAAAATGCAAAGAGGAAGTAACAAAGAAAAATAAAGATATTTCTCTGTGTTACACCAGCCTTTGGTAATTGCATCATTTTTGCGGAAACCTAGGTTTACAGACTTTAGTAAATCTGGCATTGCCTCAAAATACATGGGTGGACATCCATACGCCACCAATCTAATGCATTCCTGATTCAAAGTGGTGGCTTTGTAAGGGTTTTTACTTAGGATAAACATATGCGTACACTGTAATATTCATAGTCAGTGTACCTTCAAGAAAATAGCTGTGATCAGTGTGATTGTTGTAAGCTGTGAAAAACGTATCACGTCGACTCTGAAAGATACTAGTACAGCTTAAATATGTACCTGATCAAAGTAGATCCAATGTTACAAGCATCCTGGAGTAATGTAAATAAGAAACTCTGGAACCTGTGAAGCATTTAGGGAAACAAACAGCCCTTCTTCATAATTGCAAGTGCAGAGTTGATTGAAAAACGAACATTTATATTGTACAGAGCCTCGGAGACTAGATCACAAAGGATTGCACTGGTGTGACAGGGACATACAATTAAAAATAAAGGTGAGCAGGGGACTTGCACAATTAGCTTCACAAATAAGAATCTTTTTTCAAAAGATAAGATAAATGAGCATCGTATATAATGCGATAGCATAGGTCTGAATATAAAGTTCAATACATCTTGTCAAACAGCTCATGTCTGGGCTAATTTTGATTCCTTTAAATTCCTTTCACTTCCATTCCTCAATCTAAAATCTCTGTCTGCCTCATAGCTATCTGCAAGTTATTGGCCATTTTCCGCTATGTCTAATGCATGTATAACGTCCATTGACCTATTTTTATTTTTAAACACAATGTGACATTATATTGTATTAAATACATTATTTTTTTATAATTTATTTATTTTACTTATTTATTTATTTGCATGTTTGAATGGTGCTGTGAATCACTCCCGAAGGAGTATCTCCGCGCCTCTGGCAGCAACTAAAGAACAGGAATTAGTCATAATTTAGCAAATAGCCCTAAGGCCAGCTAGAAATTAAAGAGGAACGTTTTGAGTTTTTTCCTAAAAGGGAAATGTTCCCTACATACTCTAATTTCCTTCGGGAGTTGGTTCCACAACTTGGGGCCAGCTACAGATAGGGCCCTGCCCCCCTTTCTTGCCTTCATGGCCCTGGGAACACATAGCAATTCCTGATCTCCTGATCTCAGGGATCTGGACGGAACATAAGGGATGAATTTTTCAGTGAGGGAGCCAGGACCTTTTCCAATAAGGCATTTGTGGATGACACAACAGATCTTAAACATCACCCTCTGCCTTACTGGAAGCCAGTGCAGTTTGGCCAGCAACGGTTTTGAGGGAGTACGAGGCGGGACATTTAGCACTAGTCGTGCAGCTGTGTTTTGCACAACCTGCAATCTAGCAAAGATACCCTCGTTGGCAGCTAGCATCAAATCATTGCAATAGTCCAGCCTGCTTAACACTAGTGACTGGACCAACGTTCTCCTGGTGGTATCCGGTAACAGAGGGAATACTCTCCTGAGAAGCCCAATCACATGAAAACATGAGCCCACCACTTGATTAGTTTGTTGTGTTAGGGTAAGCTCATGGTCCAGTTTCACTCCCAGATCTTTTACCACTGTTTTGGGCTCAGGGACGGGGCCAAGATCTTGAGGCCACCAGTCCGGAGTCCATAAGCGTTTGGCCTCTCCAAAGAGCATAACCTCGGTCTTGGAGACGTTGCACTGCAGGAAGTTAGCTGCCATCCAACGTGCCACCTCCTTCATCCCCTGGGCGAAGGAGTCACGCACCTCGGGAGTCATGATCTTAAAAGGGAAGAGGAGTTGGGTATCATCCGCGTATGATACTGGAATGAACCCGTGGGATCTCATGATGTTAGCTAGGGGTGCCACGTAGATGTTAAATAACGTAGGGCTCAAACAAGAGCCCTGTGGCACCCCCTTCAAGATCGCCACCACCTCTGATTGGTATGGTCCCAAGATGACTCTCTGGGTGCGTTTGCTGAAGAAGCTCCTTAGCCAGGCCAGGGCCTTGCCTTCTGAGACCGATGTCAACTAGTCTGGAGGTCATGATGTCGTGTGACACAGTGTCAATGTTAATAAATTATATACTTAAAATATGTATTAATGCACATTCAAAAATATTTTTGGGTAAGAGAGAATTTAGCTTTTAATATGAACTTCAGAAAAATATTTTTAATTTAATTAATTAAAGTTTGAATTCATATTTCGTGTAATAATGCTGTAGCATGTTTTGCTTTTTGCTCTACATTTAGAGAAAATAGTTACATTTAATTTATATTAATATTTAACATAACATCATATGTTTATTATTTATTTTCATTGTAAATACATTTTTAAAATTGTCTCTATACTGTATCAAACGGGGACTCGACAGTGGGTCAACTTCGAAAATGTATTTTTCAAGCTAGAATTTTACAAAAAAATGGAAACTTGTGGCACCTGGTATGAAATGACTTAGAAACCTTCCAGAATATTTGTATACAGACGGGCCCTCATTTATGTAAAGTTACATATCGGTGCGAGAAAACAGTTATTCATCACTGTTCATTGCACCCTCCTTGCGACACCAATGATGTGTCATATTTACAGTTTGACGCATCATGTCGCAAGGAGTTACAGATACATCAGTATTTCTAATGTATCTGTAGGCACAAAAATAAAATGACGCATTGCTGGAGTGTATGACAAATGTGACGCAACAACAGCAATGGGTCAAGTCCCATGTTAAATGTGCCTGTGTCGGTCTGATGCCTGACTGAAGAAGGTGTAGGAGATTGACACATTTGCGTTCTAGATGTGGTGCAGTGAAATCTTAACGTATTCAATGTGTCACTTGTATGACCCTTTCATGCATCGGAACGCCCACCCTGCATACATTATACCTGCCGCTGGTATTATGTGGTGCAGGGGTTTAAAAGTGACACATCTACCTAGATTTGTAAATATGGTGCAACACTGCCCATTACTTACACTGCTGGTGTGTCACAAAAAGTGACAAACTGTTGGTGTAAAAGTGACACAAGGGCCAATAGATAAGCCCAACACCTTTTACTGAAAAAAGTGTTGCCAAACAACTATGTCTGGCTTTTAAATGAAAGGAGCTTGATGCATCTATCAACTCAATAAAAGCAAAATAAATTAAAAACATCAAGTTGGATTTTCCAGATTCCAAACAGCTAAAATACAACAATGAATAAACTTAACGTTTGAGTACTTCAAGTATCAAGTTTAATAATAGGTGAGTCATCAGTAAATCAGTGTCGCACCTGAAAATCAAGGGGCTGAAAATTAACTCTCTTATTAGAAGATTTGAGGCAGAACAGTATCAAATGACTTATTTGGAATTTTAAAAATCATTTAAAGATCATTTCACCTTAAAGAATCTTTTGATTCTTCCTTCATGTCTCGTTCCTCAATGTTACAGACAACACGTGTTTCAAGGGTGTGCCACTTTCTCAAGGATCTTTCTGCTTTTTCTTTTTGAAGTAATCCAAAGCAGCTTATATACTCATTAATGTGTAATTCCCTACATGTGCCCGCTTTACCTGTTGCCTGCAAGGTTGGAGATCATAATCCCCAGGATCCTTTACAGCCGGAGCACTGCCACTGATTCTCCCTGATCGCGCCCAGAGGCACTCTTAAGCTCCACGGACCTCCCGCAGCACGGGAGTCCACTGTATCTGTTGCCTGCAAGGGGGGAGACCAGAATCCCCAGGATCTTTCACCACTGCAGCGCTGCCACTGACACACCCTTATCACCCCCGGAGGCGCTCTTAAGCTCCAAGGGCCTCCCACAGAGCAGGAGGCACGCAGGCATTCCCAGGCAAAGCCTGAGCCAAGGGCAGGCCCATCCATGCCTGTCGGAGCCTGGAGGAGTCTGGGCCCCCCTCTGACATTTGTTCCTGCTATCCTTAAACGCCATCTACCTAACCTGCCGGACATTCCCAATGGGTAAGAGAGAGGCCAAAGTTGACAAACCAGGGGAGGGCATTGTAACTACATTGGATACATTTTTATCACGGGCAGCAAATGTACTGTCCCATGAGATCAAGAAGACTGAACACCGTCTTCCATTGGTAGAAGGGAGAAATAATATATCTAAAACGTTATCCCCCCCTGACTCAATTAGGGCATCACCCAGAGTCTTGAACAAGATGAGGTACCTATTGTTTCCTTGGGCAGCCCCTCCACGGTCACATTAAACCCAATACCATCTACCCTTTTTTCAGGTAACCAACAGGCACCCAAAACAAAAAAGAACTATCAGAACTGTGAAGGCCGATCACAAAACCAACTATGCAGACTATGCCCACAAATCTAGAGTGCAACTATTAGAAGATGAAGCACTATGGACAAATTTGGAAGAGAAGGTCTTCAACTTACTTACTTGTGTCTCAGTTGATTAAAATAGAAGATCAACTTTCTTCTTGGGAAGAACATGGCAAAAATGGCCTAAACGCAGGTGGTTTATTCCAGCAATCTGTGGGACCGCAATTTCAAACTGGGGGAAATGAGAAAGCAGAAGATCTTCAGAAACAAGCTCAAGCCCATTTACCAGTTTCTAAAGCCAGTGTGGATCAAATTTGGCCAGATTAAATAAGGAGGGTCAATATCTGGTACTAGTCTGTGTACAAGGGTGCGTACTGTTTCTATGTCTGAGGAAGGATTAGCTTGCCGTCTGGAGGGACTTGGGGGGACCTAGGGTTGGGAGTTGTCTGATAGTAGCTCTAACTACCCCAATGTCATCTGAAATATGCTGAACCCCTCAAATTGATTACCCTGTACATACATTCTTAGATCTCCCTCCAGCTTCCGCACCAAAAAGGATCCCACAAACAACTAATGAATATATTGCTACATTGGTTACCTACCCATAGTAGTTGTCATGACAGGAGCTTACATTATCATATTATCATGGTGAGGAGAGTGGGATGGGTGGACCCCTCATTGAAAGCCTATTCAGGCTTTTAGCTAAACTCAGTGAACCTGGTTATCGCAGGTCTCAGATTTATATCACATCACTGGAGTACTTCTTTCGCCACCCTGCCCCTACTAAGCAAAATTCTTTGAGCACCATCCCCAATAGGAGCATGATATGTAATCAGGTAACTAACTCTGCTAAGAGGCATAACTCAGACTTTTCAGCCTTAGGCGTAGGAAATAGAATTGCCCGGCTTACAGACCTGGAGGCGTTTGACTGACTACCCCGTGTAGATCTAAATCCAGAAACAAAGGTGGTGGTGGTGAACACAGGGGACCCCATAGGTACAAATCGACAATGCGCTATTAGACCAAAACCTAAATCAGAGAGGCCTGGCTTGCATGTGAAGTTAGCCACCCAGAATTTAGGCCATAGCTACTAAACTAGAAAAACCCTCATGGTTAGCATTATGGCAGCATCAGGATCTTTTATGTTTACAGGTGACGTGGTCTAGGGAATATATTGATGTAGATGGTTATTGTTCGTACCAAACTAATGCTGCACCCTCTGCAGCAGGAAGAGACAAAGGAAGTCTCCTAACCCTATTTTCTACTACATTGTCAACTAAGGCAAATAAATTCTTCACCCCTTGGCCACAATTCTATTTTTTATTGATTGAGGACGATATACACCAGGATTGTCTTTTAATACATTTTTATAATATTACATGTACTGATCTAAAATCAATTACAGGTGCCATTAAATCTGAACTGAGCAAACTCATGCAAACTCAGAGAAAGAAATTGGGTAACTTAGTATGTAGCAGGGTTTCCGTTCTCCCACAGAACTGTGCACAGAGATCTAGAACCTTGGTGAATTAGGGTGACCCAAAACTCACCTTAGTATCAGAAATCCCCTTACCGAGCTAGCTACAGTGTCTCATTGGTCCTAACAAACTCCCAATGACTTTGACAATCCAGAACATGAACTTAGGGTACCTCAGGTATCGTGGAACACATGAACACTCTTTCGCTCTATAATCTTTTCAAACCACAACGGGGAGTAAAAGAACACACGTGCAAGTTTGAAATATTTATTTTTCAATGCAAGGTTCTCAAACGCAGTATCTTATATAATACCAACCATATTATAAAAATCAGAGTTAGCAGCATAGTCAGTAGTCCATAGTAAGCGAACGGTGATAGCATATTATAATGCAAAATCTATAGAAATTTGTATCACCTATATTTCGCGAACCCTATTTAGCATACTATATTATATCTAAGAAGGTCTCTCTTGGGTTTTAGCAGGGCGGGCCCATACCTTTAAATATCAGCAGAAGAAGATCACATCATCAGCTACCAACTCTCTTCGTGCGAAGCACCATCAAGTGTGTTTTTGCATTCTCAGTAACTCTATCTTAAACCCGCGTAGAGCCCAATGTTGGCAGCAACATTATTTGTGTTATGTCTAATGTGGTGCGAGGATCAGGCCTCCCAGCAACCTTGTGTTAGGTTATTCTTAGAGGCTATAGATCACAGTGTGCAGACAGTGTACCAAGTGTACCAGGCACGACTGATATCAGAGCAATAACATATTATTCTCAATAAATTACATCTTTCGTCTAGGTTGAAAGCTACAATAATAATTATGTGCTGTGTGCAAACTGAAGCCGAAGGAAAATATGTTGTTTAAACATTTAATAAACTCATGCTAACTTAACACAATATATAGAAAAGCATTAACTATATGACACCCCCCCAATGATCCGAGGAAGGTCAAGAAACAAGCCAATAATATAATAAAGGCATAACATGAAAGCAGAGTTCAATAATATTGAGCCTAGCTAAATGTATGTATATGTATATAAAAACCATCAATACAAAATATGTATGAATGCCTATAGTGGCCAAATAGAAATGTAAAAAATCTCGAACTTGAGGCCTAATCCCAGGCCTAGAACATATCATTTAAAATGTTCGTAAGAAAAATGGCACCATTCAGAATTACTAAAAAGTCACGTGCCCGTATAGTGAAAGTCTCCAAAGCCACTCATGGGTGGATAGAATATGCAAAATTGGTAGCCACAGCTTCCAACATGAAATCACTGTCATCATCCGAAAACAGTTCAGCCATCCAATTAAGCAATGGGAAAGAACATACGTGCTCCTCCAACACCGAACCCCCTAGCAACATCAGAGGACAACTCGGTGGGTTCTCAAGAACGCTATGTGCCAGAAACTCATGCGCCGCTGCGGGGATGTCCCGCTGACCCATTAGTCCATGCATCGCTGCCAAGGCCATAATCCTTTCGCCAGAATAAATCAACTTGTGAGCAACTACGGGGCCCATCAGGTGATTAAAATCGACTTCAGGAGATAACGGCAAGCAGAGACACAAATCAATGGCCCAGTCAAATTCGCAGCTCAGGCAATGAAACACAGGCTGGACACATGTGAAATAGGAAAATCGAAACGATAATCCAAATGCTGTGCTTAAGGTCGCAAGCGGCAAGGTGCCATAGTAATCAAGCATCCGGTTGCGAAACAGTGTCAGAATGGGCTGAGCGGATTCTTGCGCAGGATGGGCATCCATGTTTTAGGAAGCAGAATAACACCAAAACGCCTGCAGCTAAAGCCAGCAAAACAGGAAATCCGCCAAACAAGCTCGAAAATATTGAATGGAAGAAAGCTGGGATAACACCAAAAATCTTTTCAAATGTAGTCACGAGACCACTGCTAACCAATTTAAAAAAATGAGCCAAGCCAGACGTGGAGGAGGCATTAAAGATCTGATGTACTAATTCGCAGAAATGAAACAGCAAGTCAGTATTTAAAAGTGCCTGCACCTCTGTGCGTGTGTTAGCTATGTGAAGGACATAAGTTTCACGGGTCGAGCTCAGGGCCACTTCTGTTTGAGACAAAAGAGCCCTTATTCGGCTCAAACTGTGAAATCCGCTCTCAAGGCTGGGATGAGCGGCCAGATGGAAACATCTGAATTCCCATGCGTGGGTGGATATAACACGTTCTTGCAACACACCACACGTTCTGATACAGTAACCACATAGGCGATACCGACCATTAACCCACAACACTCCTCGTTAATAAAAAGTAAATAACTACAGTTTGTCAATAAAGTAAATGTGGGAACTATAGCAGGAACCGGTGTGCCTTTTAAAACACATGCTAAATTAGGCCGGTCCTGATTACAAGAACCATGCAACTGGATGTGTCTGCATATCAGCGAGCGGTCAGGCGACTGTGTGCATTCTTCACCATTCAGATTCACTTCCTTTCCATCCTTCAGGCATCTGTACGTGTATGGTAAAGACCATGCCTCATGTAGGAAAGCACTGCCTAGTGGTTCATATCTCCCTATTGCAATATAACGCATACAATTAGTAAATTTATACAAAGCAAAAGGTAAAGTAATAACACCATGGATAAGCCATGTAGCAGCAGCTTCCTCAGCTACAGAAAAGGGCAAAGATTCTAACTTTTCAATGTGCAACATAGAAAACGATGCATCTCGCATAGAAAGCATGCGCTGCTTGTCAGTCAAATTAAACAGGGCCAATAAGGATGATACGTTCATGTAACTCCAAGGAACGCGACCAGCTTTCAGAGTCTGTAGTGTCCATGCAAACTGCATTACAGAATGCAATTGATTTTGTCCATGGTACAATACAGATACTTAATCATTTACAATGTCAACCACAGAAGAGACAATATTGTTCAACGTGTAAATTCGGGAAGAAAGCATGTTAATACTATTATCGACAACTGCAAGCACTTTTTCCAAATTCGCCTGGTCAATCGCTCTTAGGCGCTTAGCAGCCTCAATTTGCGTAAATTTCCAAATGTCATTGTAAACAGCATAAATCCACCGTTTAGACCTACCCTTAGCTGGGCCTTTTATAAAATCATTCAAATCCACGTTTTCAGTTAACTGAGACAGATGTAGTTTAACTGCAGCTAAAGTGGAATGTTGTAACCAAGTCTGACACAGTTTCCCCACAGAATAAGTGGTGACAGTATAATCAGTTTCAAAACAGGGATCAGGTCCGACTTGTGTGAACCCTTCAGCCAAACCCAAAAAACGACGTTGGCAAGAATCAGCACTTCTTTGCCACATCAGCCAACCCTTTGGATCCAAACTGGATATATTAAAGGATGAATTGTGCAATAGAGCTTGTAACTCACGAATGGACAATTCAGTATAATTACCCCATCCTGAATATTCTTCTAATTCGGGGATAATTGGTGTATTTAATTTTTTAGAAGTAGCCAATCCAAAGCATGTTGTCTGGAAAACGGATGAATTTAGAAACAACATGTGATTCGGGATGAGACATGCTCGGTGCAAAGCCTCAGTGCCTTGTCCCTGCCAATCTTTAGTACCCCAAACCGATTTAAGGTCAATTGTTCCTTTCCAAAACTCGTAGCCATCTACAGCTAACCTGTCTAGAAAGGACTTCGAATACAACATTTTTGTATCCGTAAGTCTAACCTTGGACATGGACTTTTGTGTCATTTTGAAATAAAATGACTCAGGATTTGATTGATTAAAATCTGTAAAATAAGAATATTTTTTCAGAAATGTACTGGAGCTGCCTCCCAATGGAGCAGGGCATTGTTACAACTGTGTGTAATTTACAGTAACCCTCCTGTAATTTGTCTTATGTAAAAAATGATTACCATAATGTTGAAAACAAAACAAATCACCATAATTAATAGAATCTAAATATAAATCCTCACCATCGAAGGCAGCATAGTATTTCAAATCAGAGAATAATGCTTCTACGGCCTGAATATCCCAATCATCAGAACGTATATTTTGTTTAATCACATCTCCCATGTTTACTCTAAGCACATTCGGAACATTAATCACTTCAGTGGGCCCATGCGGATCACTGAAATAATATCGACTGACAAAATATCGACTTGCCAAAATATCGTGGACAAAATATCGACAGTCAAAATATCGAGTTTGTATCTACAAACAGGTAAGTACAAAAATATCGAGTACAAAATATTGTTAACAAAAATATAGATGTAAAAAATATCGACTTTATTAAAAACAGTGTTAAATTAAATTAATATTAAATTTTAATTACTAAAATATACTTAAAACGACTTAAATTAAATTATAATAATTAAATAATAAATGAAAATAATAAAAATAATTTTTTAAAATCTTATTTGTTGACCCTGAACCCTAAAAATACCCCTTTACCCAAAAACCCAAAACTGACCCTGAACCCTAAAAACACCCCTTTACCCAAAAACCCAAAACTGACCCTGAACCCTAAAAATACCCCTTTACCCAAAAACTGAAAACTGACCCTGAACCCTAAAAATGCCCCTTTACCCAAAAACTGAAAACTGACCCTGAACCCTAAAAATACCCCTTTACCCAAAAACTGAAAACTGACCCTGAACCCTAAAAATACCCCTTTACCCATGAACTGAAAACTGACCCTGAACCCTAAAAATACCCCTTTACCCATGAACTGAAAACTGACCCTGAACCCTAAAAATACCCCTTTACCCATGAACTGAAAACTGACCCTGAACCCTAAAAATACCCCTTTACCCATGAACTGAAAACTGACCCTGAACCCTAAAAATACCCCTTTGCCCATGAACTGAAAACTGACCCTGAACCCTAAAAATACCCCTTTACCCATGAACTGAAAACTGACCCTTTACCCATGAACTGAAAACTGACCCTGAACCCTAAAAATGCTCCTTTACCCAAAATGTATCAATATTATTTAATTACCAATTAATTATTAATTAACAATAACAATACAATAAATATATTAGAACATTAGGTGTAATTATTTTAATAATTAATATAATTTTTTCAAAATTAATTACTTAAAAATAACACAAAATTATATATATTAAAAATGTACTCTAATTAATGTAATTAACTAATTACAATTAATTAATTAACAATTATTTACTAATACAAAATATATTCAAAATTATATTAATTAATTAACTAATTAATATTAATTAATTATCAATTAATTATTAATTCAAAATATTAACACACATATATTAATTAATTAATTATTATTAAATTACTTCCCACCCTATTCCCCTATAAACCCACAACCCGCTACAGAATTACATTACGCAATTATTAACAAAACAAAATTCATGTACTAAAATATTTTATAACATTAATACACACTATTCACACATATTATTACATAAAAATACACTATAAAATATTATATATTATTAAAAAATCGATATTTTTGCTATCTATATTTTACACAGTCGATATTACTTCACTTACCTGAAAAACGATATTTTTGTAGTCGATATTATGTCCAGTCGATATTTTGTCCAGTCTATATTTAAAACTCGATATTATGTCCAGTCGATATTTTGGAGTCGATATTTTGTCTCTATACCGGCCCATGCATTTGAAATCTAACCGCATCCCACACAATCCCATCAAGGACAGGCCAAGCAGTAATGTTGACTGCGTTCAAGTTTTGTTTCAGTCTGTGTGCTGAATGTGAAGAGGAAAGAGGGGCCAATGTTCCATTAAGGTACCGAATTCCTGTTCTTTCTTTAACATAGTGACCATCGATCAGGCGGAAAAAATAAAACACAAAACCAATTGACATAAAAAGGTAAAATGAAAATAGAATCAACCAAATGTATGTCCAAGGGGGAATTAAAAAATGTTTCTCAAATAAGGTGGCATATTTTGCAATGGTTGAGGGTTTCTTCGAAAGTTTCGAAACAGAGTCAAAAGAGAATCTTGACTGGTCGGCCAAACGAGACTGCAAATCTGGCATAGATAAGTCAGCAGGATAGGTGTAGTTCAGCTCATCAATGTTAGTAACAGAAATAGTATTTAATAAAGGACTGGATATTGAAGGCATCTCGAGGGACACCTCTTGTTCTGCACCAGAAGTAATAGCCAGCACAGAATGCCTCACCATGGAAGGACAGGATATAGCCGGTGTCATGCTATGAAGAATCGGCCACCCTGTGTGTCTTGACATTGTCAATAGAAATAAATCTGTTCTCCTTACGACCTGGAAGTGGTGGTAATATGACTGTTCTTGTGCCCTTCACTCCAAGAACTCGAACCGGTGCATGATATGAGGGACCAAACTCTTTCTTGTTATCGATCTTCTCTCGAACCAGTTTTCCAACTTGGGGTAGCCAGCCAACTACCGGGATCTGCAACGCATCATCCGATGTGGAGGGCAAATGTTCCTTTGCTAGACTGTCTCTGGTCTTTTGTAGATCCTGTAAAACATTGCAATGTTCATCTACGTCAAAGGCCGTGGCCTGGGCCTTGCAGTCTAGACCATCGAGGTCAGGGACATACATCTTGATACCAAAGAGCATTTCGTATGGGGTCCGCCCACCCAGAGACCTTCTAGGGAGATTATTAAGCACACACTGCACGCCATTGAGGTGGGCTAACCAGTTTCTGCCAGTGCCTATAACTCGAGCTGTCAAAGATTGCTTTAAGTCACAGTTCATTCGTTCAACTACACTATTTCCCTCGGGTCTGTATGGAGACGAAAACTTGACTTGGACCCCCAACGAAACCATAGCATCCTTATACGCCTTAGAGGCGAAAGCTGGACCCTGGTCCGAATGGAAGGTACCACAGGCAAAAATCCCTACAAAGACTCGCAAATCCTTAATGACAGTCCGTGAATCAGCGCTCCGATGGGGCCATACCCACACAAAGCGTGTGCATGAATCAACTGCTACTAAGATGTACTTATATGCAGTATCAGAAGAAAAAGGACCGCAGTGATCTAAATAAACGCACCCAAGTGGTTTATTAGAGATGTGTCTGAGGCGGACGCGCAGCAGTTGAAGGTTTAATCTGCTGGCAAATGTCACATTGAAGGACATAATCGCGCGTCTGTTTGTACAGTCCCCGCCACCAGAACCTCTGTTGTAGCTGTGTTACAGTGGCTGAGACGCCCGCATGCGCAGACGCCACACCTTCATGAGCCGCTGTAATCAAAGAAGCCCTGCGATCCGAGTTGGGAATTAAACGTTCACCAACTTCAGGAATTTTCACATAAGGAACCTTATCGGGACTTAAGTGGTATGTGTATTTAGAAGGGAACCCCGCAGGATATTTACTTCCCTTCTCAGTAGCAGCAACCGCTGCCAAGATGTCATCATCTATCTTACTTTTGGACCTCGTGACTGCTGCAACTAAGTATTTTGATACTGCTGACTTCACTGCTTCATCAGCAAGCGAATTTCCGACAGCGTGGACCCCCACGCGCTGATGGCCAAGAGTATGAATTACAAACACGAGAGGCAACTTCTCTTTGAGTTCTGCCACTCGGACCCAGATCATTTTATGTTTTATAGTACTACCTTTGGAATCATGAAATTCATTCTGAATCCAAAAGAACAAATTCTCATTGTAAGACTGGACACAGTAGTAAGAGTCACTTACGATCAAAGTCGTCACACTCGGATCTGCATACTCCAATGCAAGCATCAGAGCACAAAGCTCAGCCAATTGTGCGGTGCAGTCCCCAAGCGTCTGCGTGTGCACGACACTGGACTTGAACTCATCGTTCACCATGGCACCGACCACAATGGCGCAAGCGGAAACGTAGGCATGTTTAGAGCCATGCGCAACTTGCGCCGAACCATCAGTGTAAATGATGCAATGGAAATCCTCCAACGGCCGCATTGCTATAGGAGCAGGATGAACAAATCCATACTGTAAAAACTCCTGCGACCGTAAAGTGGCGTCAAAAATAAACGTGACATCCTGGGATGACAAGGATGCAGCCCATTGAATCCACCGAGGATGCAAAGCTTTAGAATTAGGTACACTGGCTTTCGTAACTGCCTCCAAGGCAGGACACGGGGTAACAACCAACATGCGTTTTCCCTGTGACAGGGCACGCTCCTTAAGAATGGCCATCTGCACAGCCGTCAAAACTTTCTCCACAGTGGGAAACGCAATTCAGCCGAAGTGTACAAGTGTGACTTGTAAGCCATAGGTACTGTATCTCCTTCATTAAAAGTTAGGTACGTGAAACTTACCGTCCCCGGGACAATTCTTATCACCAGGTTGGTCTGGTTATCACGAGTCTGTAAGTATTCAGAAGCGAGCAAATCAGCTTGCAAAGATTGCAGAATAGCTGAATGCTCAGGTAGCCAGCATGATTTGGAAAAAGATGGTTGTATCAAAGCATACAAAGGCTTGATACACTGGGCATATTCCGGAATGTAGGTCCTCCCGAAATTCAAAAAGCCCAGTAAAGATTGTAATTTTTTCAGTGTTGTCGGAGAGCGCAGCTGAGCACATTTCTCCAGGAAGTGAGGAGCCAAGCCTTTTCCTTCATTAGTTAGTTCATAGTCTAGAAACAACACTGTGTATTCTGCAATGTGCGATTTTGCAAAATTAAACTTGTAACCCATGTCTGCAAAGTTACAAATAATACTGTTCACTCAACACAGATGCTCCCAAAGTTCGTCGTCCTTGAGATAGATATCATCCACATAAGAACAAGCATCTGGGTCGACCCTCTCCAACAGAGAGACAATGCGGGCGGAAAATACGCCAGGACTATTCTTATAGCCCATTGGGAGACGCCGAAACATTTTTAGGACCCCCCCGCATGTGAAAGAAGTCCATTGGGAACTTAGACTGTCCAATGAATGGGCATAAAAACCATTGGAAATGTCAAGCGTGGTTTTGAACCGCTTACGCACAAGACTATTTACAAGGGCAGAGCCGTGAGTATTCTGTACTGCACAGTTACGGCAATGCAAGTTTAAATGCCGGTAATCCAAAACCAAACGGTAAGAGCCGTCCGGCTTGTTTACAGTAAAAATTGGGTTATTCATCGGTGACACACACGTTTCAATAACACCTTGATATTCCAATTGTTCAAGGATCGCTGCGACCGAAGCTTTGGCTTCACGTCGTATGGGATATTGAGGTTGAGGCTGCAGCTGAGACCGTAAAGGAATCTCGTGGTTCGGGGACAATTTATCCCAGCCACACTGATTACGGTACACAGCCGGTGCAAGCGCCAGAGCCCACTCTTCTGCAAAGTGCAGCGCTCCACTCTCGAAACTGTGTTCGCGAAACAGGGGAGGATCACCTCCTCCCCTTGTGGAGCTGCGAGCACAAAAGGTGGGGGCCAGTCAGCCTCCGAAAGCAAAATGTCATATGTAGACGAAAGATTTTCCCAAAATACCCCTTTAACGGTACGCTGTATGTCACCTTCAATTAACAGGACAATTTCAAAAAGTCTATCAGGGGGAGCAACTCTTGTATCTGCTGTTTCAATCACAACATAAGTGTCAGTCGCTGTCACCTTCAGTAGTGGACGGAGGGCCTCTCTCACTATGGTAATCTCCGCCGCGCTGTCCAGCAAGGTCAGAGCCCAAGTCAGATTCCGAAGCCTCGTTCTCACAATCTGGGGCATATCGATGCGCTGTCAAGGCCGCAACCTTCTTCTTGGCAAACTGCGGTCTCTGAGGCGTAGAGCCTTCCTGCTTGTCTGCACCGTTGTGCGGGCGGGGCTGAGCACGTCCTTGCTGGCCACCCCGGCCCCAGCCGCCCCCTCCACCACCGGTTGACGGAGCCGATGAGTCCTGAAAGGAACGAGGAGAGCGTTGGTCAGAAGCCTGAAAACGTTCAGGTGTCTTAATCATCGCGCGGTCGCGCAAATCATAAACACGTTCTGACTGTGCAGGCAACGGAGACGCAGGGCGCGAAACCTGTGTTTGTTGTTGTTGCTGTTGCTTACCCTGATTCTGTTTCTTAGGCCAATTTTGTTTTTTGGACTTGGGCTGAGCGTTAGCCTCCGAAGACTGTCCCTGGGGCTGCTTTTTCTCCTTATCAGAAAAAGTCTTAAGTCCCTTGGCATTGCGGCCAACCATTTTATAAGCCGCCACAATTATCCTTGCCAACTGACGGGGTTTGTCCGCGTCCGGTATTAGCGCTAAGGCGTTAGCCACCTGGAAGTTCACTGCATCCCCCTTGACATCAGCAAGGATCAGATCGCAAACCACCTCAAAGGAGCCACACAGGCGCATACCCAATTCAACCGCTGACTCCGGTCCGTGATCATCTTGAACACGTTTAAGGACCGCAGACAAGTTGGACATAGACGGGGAGCCAAAGCACCTCGAATAGACCGCTGCAAAAGTCTTACCCCATGTTTCACAGTCAACAAGCTGAGGGGCCAAATCTTTCGGCAAACTAAGCGTAAGAATCCAGTGTTTTTCACCAGGATTCGTATTAGGGAACACAGCCTCCAGCTGGTCGAATTTCTCGGCAAGCCAGAAAGGAAAGTCATCCTTATCCTGGGGCTTCTTGCCCATTACGGAATTCACCATGACAGGACTGATTTTCAAACCAGCCTGACCTGCTTGAAGCTGCGCATCCCTAGGGGCTGCGCCTTGAACATTACGACTTGTTTAATGAACAAGTGCCCTAATCACTCCAACCGCGACCTCGTGGAGACGTCGCAGGTCACCCACGTTGCAAGTGGCGCGATTAGGGTGAGGAGTAAATCCAGCCAAAGCGGGCTAAGGAGTGCCCGGAATGGACAAAGGACCTAACCTCGGAGCGGTTAAAGCGTGTGGTAGGGCGCCAGCAAACCAAACTCCATGCTGCCAAACATCAATAGGTACTTCCTGTTCTCTGTACGGAGCATATGCAGCAGGTACAGCTGACGGAGTGTACGAGTGGAACGCACCAGAATTCGCGTCCACTGCCGGAAATGTCACCCACGAATAAAACAGTTCGTACGGGTAAGCATGTTCCGCACTCACTACCAGAACCACAGCCAAGCCTTCCAAAGGCACATCATAAGTCCGCAAATGATCACGCACCGCAATGCGACTATGCAGCGGGATGTCCACGGCTTGTGCCATGATCGCACAGGAACGTGAAAAAACAAAGATTACTTTGTAGTACAACTGGGTGGTAATTCAAGGAAACCGTTTTTAGATAGATTCAAGCTTGAAAAGACCTATTTCAAAAATAGGTACGTTTTTCCGACACCGCCGTTTTCCGGAAACGGGAATGAAAGGGTTAAGGTTTCAAATATATACTACTCAAGTGTCATGATATAAGGCCAACAACCGTTGGGAGCCATGTAGCAGGGTTTCCTTTCTCCCACAGAACTGTGCACAGAGATCTAGAACCTTGGTGAATTAGGGTGACCCGAAACTCACCTTATTATCAGAAATCCCCTTACCGAGCTAGCTACAGTGTCTCATTGGTCCTAACAAACTCCCAATGACTTAGACAATCCAGAACATGAACTTAGGGTACCTCAGGTATCGTGGAACACATGAACACTCTTTCGCTCTATAATCTTTTCAAACCACAACGGGGAGTAAAAGAACACACGTGCAAGTTTGAAATATTTATTTTTCAATGCAAGGTTCTCAAACGCAGTATCTTATATAATACCAACAAAAATATTATAAAAATCAGAGTTAGCAGCATAGTCACTAGTCCATAGTAAGCGAACGGTGATAGCATATTATAATGCAAAATCTATAGAAATTTGTATCACCTATATTTCGCGCACCCTATTTAGCATACTATATTATATCTAAGAAGGTCTCTCTTGGGTTTTAGCAGGGCGGGCCCATACCTCTAAATGTCAGCAGAAGAAGATCACATCATCAGCTACCAACTCTCTTCGTGCGAAGCACCATCAAGTGTGTTTTTGCATTCTCAGTAACTCTATCTTAAACCCGCGTAGAGCCCAATGTTGGCAGCAACATTATTTGTGTTATGTCTTATGTGGTGCGCGGATCAGGCCTCCCAGCAACCTTGTGTTAGGTTATTCTTAGAGGCTATAGATCACAGTGTGCAGACAGTGTACCAAGTGTACTAGGCACGACTGATATCAGAGCAATAACATATTATTCTCAATAAATCACATCTTTCGTCTAGGTTGAAAGCTTCAATAATAATTATGTGCCGTGTGCAAACTGAAGCCGAAGGAAAATATGTTGTTTAAACATTTAATAAACTCATGCTAACTTAACACAATATATAGAAAAGCATTAACTATATGACAAGTATGGGTAGGAGACTTTAACACACATGCATGTAAATATACGTTAAACAAAATGTGTCGCCTTGTTGATAATCCGGGTGAGTCAATGTACTACTTTGAACATCATGACTATGGTAAAAGTCTAAATAGGTGTATCTCTGTGTGGGATCTGGAAATCTGTACCCGGACAGAACCGGATACTGGGAATTACAATAAGACCCTTATCCGTAGTGACTATATGTCGACTATTGATTTTATAAAAACATCATACTCTATTAAGGAAAGGATTGATCACATTGATCCTCAATTCTCCCCATATAGTGATTATGCCATTATTTTAATTAAAATGATACCTGGAGTTCCAAGAAAACCAAATCTAACGTTAAAGAAGGAGAAAACAATATTGGGAAGAAAAAATGGCTTCCAATTAAAATGGGCACAAGGAAATAAGATGAAAGTACTTTCACAAATTGTGACAGAGAACTTGGGGTTAATTCTAAAATGTCTGGATACAGATGATAATTCTGAATTAGCTGATACTAATGTTATGAACATCTAAGGGAAGCTTAATTGCATTAACTCAACCTTAATCTATCCATGCGCAAACTCAGCCCTAAAGCGTTGGTTTGATCGGAATGCTCCAAAGCATATAAAAACCTACACGTAGGGCCCGATTCACAGAATGAACTTAAGACGCAATCCTAAACTTACTACTATTTTAGTATTCACAGAATGCACTTACTACTTTTGGCATTCACAGAATGAACTTACTACTTTTGGTATTCACAGAAGTTAGGATTTTGTCTTAAGTTTGTCTTAAGACGACTTAAGACAGACTTAAGACAGACTTGAGACAAAATCCTAACTTCTGTGAATACTCCAATGCCACTGCTCTTGTTAGATACAGGAAAGAGGCAGAGTTGACACGCCCATTCAAGATAGAACAAGAAGTTAGCCAAGGCTGTGTCCTCACCCCTTTCTTATTCTTTGTATACTCCAATGGAGTTGAAGCAGCTCTTCTAGGCGTAACCCCAGATGTTAAATATGGCCCCACTCCCACACCTATCTTAGCATACACTGATGACGCAGTTTTAAGTGCACGAACAAGGCTGGTTCTTCAATGGCTAATAACAGCCTATGTCGCATTCATGTCTTCTTTGAGATTGAAGGTAAACCAAGCAAAGTCATTTGTCCTTGTTTCAGGGACTTCATCCTCAAAAAGATCCCTGAACTTCACAATAGGGTTACAGCAACTTGCTATTATTTATTTGTTCCCATATTTAAGGGTTCATTTCCACAGAAACCGATAGTAATGGAGCTGGGATTGGAAGAAATTTGAACTTTTGCAAAAAGACTAGGGTCTTAAACCTTTATCAACAATAAGGAAACTATACCACAGGAAGATAGTACCAGCAGCAACCCAGAGGTATGGGGAACGGCTACAGCAACCCAACTCCAATCGTTGGAGGATAGATTTTATAAGAAGCTGAATGCCATCCTTAATTCATATTCTATTTACAACTACCAGCATGAATTAGAAAAACTGTACTTCCACGGATTGAGGTGGAGCCGCCATGACACGATCTCTGCATACCTCACTAATTGGTAGACACACCACCCGTGTCTCGCCCCGTTATTTTGCTGCACCATTTAGACACAAACCCCAATATTAGGACCAACTTCATTTACTTGGACGTGTCTTGCGGTTTGATCGTACTGGCTTTACTGACTCCTGTGAATACTCGTTAGATTGCCGTAGCCATTACCTTTCAAGACAAGTGAGCACCAGTGATTCGGTTTGGAATTTTCACCATTTTCACGTTTTCTGCCATCAGTGGCCCTATTCAGCTCACCGCAATTCTATGCCGATATATTATATGCTCCTCTGATGCAGGTATACCCCACCAGGTTGGAATTATCACCGGCTGTGGGACTACACTGAGCTTGAAATTTGCCACACAGCCCTGAAGTTTCATATATCATTGTTTCTCTGATGAAACACATGTCGGCTGGCTGCGTTGTGTAGGACTATCAATTAAAAGAAAAACAAGATACCATTGTTGGATTTGCACTAATTTTGTTGTCTTTCCAGTAACTGCATTGTCTAATTTTAAGTTGTATGTGTGCTCGGGATTGTCTTTGAAATACTGTACCTGATCAACAACATTGAGATCATCCCGGTACTCCTATGTAACTCGATCTGGTGCAGGGATAGTGAGCCTGAATCAAGTCATAATTAAAAATTGTTTGAACATAGACAATACTTGTAAAATTCCATTATTTTGTTATGTAAGATCATTACTGTCGACATAAGGAATGGATTTTTTTTTATATCCCCAACTTGTGTATTACAATAACAAAGGGAAAAAATGCTCTTAGAAAAATTGATGTATGACCGCCAAAGTGTACATTTTCTAAGGTCACTGTGATGTTTTATCATACTTCTCCAGGAATATCACTTAAGGGTTCCTCAGATTTAAACTATTTAAGAAACTCACAGCACAAATTTTTCTTGCTTAGTATCCGGCTGAACCTAACCCCTCTCATGCTGGGTTTTCTTATGAAAAGATTTAGACATACTGATTTGGTACCTTGCCCCTGCGACTCCGAGTCAGAGCAGTCGGACCTCCATATACTCTTTTTTGACGGTTTCACAAGAATGAACGTACTAGATCTTTGTGCCCAATTTTAAAGAAAATGAATTTTAACCAATGTCGCCCGACAATGTATTTTTTAAAGAAAAAATCAGACCCATTTGAATGATTCTCAGTAGCCACTTTTTTATTGGCATGTTTAAGGAGAAGGAAACAGTTTTGCCCATGCCTTGCGAATGTTTATGAATTGGCTACCTTGTTTTATAAATTGTAATTCGGACATTTGTAATTAGTTTTTATGAAATGAACTTCCAGTGGCTCATTAGGATGGCGGGCCCAGGCACCACTGCGGTGCTGACGGTGGTGGAAAATGTAATTTTCCACAGGCCAGCAGCGGTTCTCACACCCGCCATATTAAAATGGACAAACATAGCCCGTTTCCCATCTGCCACTGTGCGATGTGAACCGCCATAAAAATGTGCATGCCACCGCAGTGGTGGGAGCCAATAGAGACCCACTGTCATGCTGAAGACGTCCCAACCACTGTACAAATCAGGATGCCCTAAACAGCCTGTCACACCGCTGCGTAGAAACCACCCAACCAGAGGCGGTGAAAGCACGACAGAGAACCACGAAACAAAACTCCTGGTCCCCTCCACCCGGTCCCGACCACAATTGATCCAGCTCTGCACGTCCTTCTGGTGCTGTAATGGACAATCGCGGACATTGCCGCATTTAAGTAATGACACATCTCCACACACAACCACAACACACAATTCCTGGGCTGATATACGGTTCCTGCCCAGACCAGACACTCTAGTGGGGACAGAAACTCATCCCCAAGTGTACCCACACATGTCATACCAGTCACAAAATCACCCCTCCGCATCCAGGTCACCCATCAACTGCGAAGTCACAGCAATTTCTCATGTACGGCACCACAGCGGTCGATACGCGGGAAAACATGCGCATAATGTAGTAGGCAGGGCCAGTGCCAGGCATTACAAGTCCACAAAGATCATAGGGTTACACCTCCACCCTTCGTACACTAGGCCATGTGAGGGGGTGCCAAGCTAGGACCCAGACTCCAACTTCGCGCATGACGCCCTTCAGGAGGCTAAACACACACCTCCGTATTCTACCCATACAGGAACTAGTCCCTCTGGACATCACAGAGGAAGGAGGAGGGAGTAACCCCAGAAATGATTTCCAAGCGGAAGAGAAAAAGACCAAATCAACTAAAGGAGGGCACGAAGATGCCAGAGAAAGGAGGAAGTCGTCAAATGGAGAAACGGTGAAGAAGAAGGACGTGAAATCGAGAGAGGACGAGGAAGCAAGAGAAGACAAAGAGGAACACGGAGAAAATGACGAGAGGTGGTGTAAAGATTGGTCGTCCCCACAGGAGGAGGCTGAAGAGCGGTCGCAACTCAAGAGAGTTGCAGCGGAGCCGGTGAGTGACTCAGGACAGGGGAGGAGGGAGAGGGGTGAATAGGGAGGGGGGAAGAAAAGGCTGAAAGTAAGAGTGTGGGCAGGTTGTGTTTTCCCTGTTCCACTATCCTTCGTGGTATCAGCCTCAAACTGTTGGATTTAGGCGTGATATTAAGCATGATATAAAGTATTCACCGTGCACATTTCCCACCTTTTTCTTTAGACACAAAAATTCCCCTACCCTCACGAGTTACCCCTGTTCTGCCATAGAACTGAATTGAACCACCAACTGGGTTTGGTGACAGGAAAGCCATAGTCTACGGGTATATTATTTAAAGAGAGGACTAACGGCTCCTTTTTCTTTTACTCCCATGAGACTCTGTGGGAGACACCCTGACCAAGGAGAAGATCAGACAGATGATGGAACTGACGAAGACGACATTTCTTCAATGCTTACTCCTTCCTGTGGACTCCCAGCCCTCCCCGGCCCCTCTCTGGATCTCGATTTTCTTGTTTGATAAAAACTCCTGTTTTGGATATGTAATCATTCTGTAATTAATGTGAATATTTGTATAACGTGCAATTCGCTGTTCCTTATCTAAAGCGCTCTGATACTTTCGGGTCCAGCCAGTGCTATTTAAAACTCAAAATAGCGATCTGATATCCTCTGGGATCTGGTTTGCGCTATATATAACTTTATAAATAATAATAAAAAAAAAATAATGAACAAAGTGCAAAGTAAGCTACATGAGAACCTGCACAGGGAATGGGCAAACACAGCAATAAACAGCAAGGCCAGTGGTCAGTCCATATTTCAAAGTAGGCAAATGTGTGCATGAGAACCTGCAAAGGGAATGGGCAAATTTACTGTGAACAACAAGGACCCCCTGATCGGAATTAATAATTCCTAGGACAGGGAAATAAACTATGTGTATATCGTAAAAACAATCCTAACAAACAGAAGGGAAGGGTAATTGCAAAAAGGAAACTACAAATTTATTTAGATACAAAAGCTCTATTCTGTTTAATGAGTATTCATATTAAAACCATACATCATATACATTAATATTGCATAAAAATTAACAGAAAAGAAGAAACACAATATACAATATTACTAAAGTATAATCACAAAATATTTAAAAGAAACAAAAAGTGTCAATCAATATTTTTGACGCGGGTTTTGGCGTTTCAACAAACGCCTTCTTCAGGAGCCACAGATTATATCTGATATACACAATTAAAAAATATAAAAATACGGTCAATTACATAAGTTAAAAAGTTGTCTTTCATTAACAACGCATCAATTAAAACAAATTAATTCTACAAATTCAAAACAGATTCCTAAGCAACACACCTTCCCTACTTGCTAAAGCAATGTAATAATTGCTGAACAAGGTACAAAACTAGGGAATGGGCAAACACAGTAATAAACAGCAAGGCTATTGGCCAGTCCATTTTTCAAAGTAGCCACATGTGTGCATAAGAACCTGCACAGGGAATGGACATCAAAAGTGTTGAACAGCAAGGCCAGGTGCCAGTACAAAGTAGGTACATGAGAACCTGCACAGGGAATTGGCAAACACAGTAATAAGCAGCAAGGCCAGTGCCCGGTCCATACACTAGAGTAGGCACATGTGTGCATTAGACCCTGCACAGGGAATAGGTGAGACTGTACACTCCCATGGTCAGCAACGCAGATAGGGGGTTAACAATGGGCAGTCCGGGCACCGCTGTGGGAGAGACAGATGTGTCAGGGGAACTTTGTTGTCTTGGCTGTCCATCAGACTGGGAGGTGGCTGAGTGTTGGAGCCAGTTGGAGGCCTGGACCTGGGAGAGAAAGGACCAGCTGGGAAGAGGCATCAGTGGCTTTGTGAGCCAGAGGGCTGCTTGGACCGGGTGGTGTGGTGGCAAGTGGAGGCGAAGACATGCTGCTGTGAAACACATTGTGAGTAGGAGAATGTGAAGGGGTGCCTTTCCACTTCTTGGGGACTCAATATGGAATTTTGGTCTTGGTAGGAGTGGGAGGTTGGACAGCCAAAACAGGCACACTTTCCACCGAAGCTGCATCATGTGCAGCCGGTGGCTCTCCCTATGGGGACCTGCTCGATCCAGTGGTATGCTTGGCCTGGCCTTGTCTTTTCTCCTCCATCCTCTGTTGACCAGGTAAACCCCCTACAGTGCCCTCCATTCCCTGCTTCACAGGGGTGTGGATGAGAGTTGCAGTTGTGGGTGAATCCAGCTTCACAGCCAGCACAGCAACTTTCTGCTTTTCTTTGGGAGCTGGTTTTGGGACAGGAGTGTCCATAGATGGGGATGCCTCTGAGTCATGTGAGTCATGTGAGCGTGAGGCCTGCTTCTTGGATTGATGCCCCTGAGTGTCACCTGAAGGGCTTTAGCCTTTGCGCTCTGGGGTGACTTTGGTTTGTTTGGGGGAAGGTATCTGTACTCTGACCCCCTTGGGGTGCTTCTGATGTGTGTTGTGTGTACTGTATCTTGAGACTGAGGTCCATGGTGTGTAGTCAGAAGTAGCCACTGGCATGGGGGTGGCCAAAGGGACTAGAGCTGGACTCAGCCTGTGATAGCTGAATGGCTACCGTCACTGTGGAGGACAAAGACTGGACAGTCCCTTGTAGCCCACCCACGTCTCAATGTATCCCCTCAATGAAGGCAACCAGCTGTGCCAACTTCTTGTCTTGTTCTAGGAAGGCATTGAGGAGCGTTGTCTGAGCCACACACAACTGGCCCAAAAGGTCCACAGCTTCAACACTTAGGGCAGCAGGGGAGACAGGGGCAGGGTCAGCGACCCTTGAGGGAGGGACACTCTTCCCTTCTTACTGATGCAAGCATGTGCAGCACTAGTGGTAGTAGCTGGGAGGGTGAGCGTTATGTGGTGGAAGAGGAGGCAGAGTTCCCACTCGCTGTGCCCACCCACATAGAGGAGTCACCGCTGGTGTCAGATGACGTTGGAGTTGGTGTCTCTGGATGAGATTCCTCAAGCACACTCCTGTCCCCCTCCGAGGTGCTGGTCACATCAGTGTCAGTGTGCTCGTGTGTAGCAGTCGTGCCTGAAGTCTCACCACTGGTGTTCAAATCCTGTCCTTCTGTGCCCACGGTAGATGCTGCAAGAGACATAGACATAGGTTCAGTATAGTGCCATTCACACTAACATCATATGCAAGCAAAAAACAAAGCAAGATGATGATACCCCTATGCTTCTCACCACCCTGTGGAGTCACATTTTGCAACCTTAATTCCACAGTTATAAATTGCATGGTATCATGCAAACTTGGCAACATTGACCCATGACCTGTCGACCTATCCTCATCACTGTGTCAATTGTAAGCAGACCCTTCCCAAGGTACTTTGGCAATCCTTACCATCCTCCACAGTCCCACACAAAACCATAGAGATAAAAAAAGCCGGTCACCGTGAAATGCATGTTACTTAATGCCAGATCCCTGGTAAAACATAGCACTGAACTGGCGGAGCTCATTCAGGACTCTAAGGTCATGATTTATAACTGAGTCCTGGACAGACGCAGCCTCAGACCCAGACATTGTTGTTGCTACTCCCCCGGACTATGTCTGTCTCACGCAGAATAGAGAAAGGAAGAAAGGCGGAGGGCTGGCTATTATCTACCATAAATCACTCAAACGCCACCGCTAGTCTTCAACTTCATCCTCTCCGACCATCAAACCCTTAGAGGCTGCCTACTTTATAGGCTGCCCGGGGCTAAAGCACCTTTTCTCTAAGCTTTGAGTAGCCTGTTAGAAGAATCTATCTGCGCCAATACCTTCACGTTACTAGGGGATTTTAATTTTCACCTTGAGAACGGCTTAGACTCGGACACTCAGGATCTCTTAGAACTGCTACACGGGGTGGAGCTAAAACAAAAGGTCTGTGGCCCGACTCATAAGGCAGGGCACACCCTAGATGGCATATTTTCCAACCATCCCAACCTAGAGGTCATGGCAGTTCAGCCGGTCTCCTGGTCGGATCATGCCGCAGTCCATTTCAACATTATCTTAGCCCCGCCCCAGACTCAGTAAGGCTAACATTCCCCCCAAAAAGATTAGGAAATGGAAAAACATAGAAGGTAAGGCATTGCAGGGCCATTTGAAAACCTCTTTATTGCCCCCCACAAGAAATGTGGAGGAAGCAGCCACAGCCTCTACGAGCTGGCTGGAGGACGCCTGTATGCAACTTGGGCCCCCAACTATCCAGCATTCTACTCGCACAAACCCCTCCGCCCCTTGGCTCTCAGAACAAATCAGGGACCACAAAACTCTCTGCAAAAAATTGGAAAGATCGTGGCGGAAAAATTACAGGGAGGAGGATAAAAAACTACTCAATGCAGTGCTGAGAGTTTACAAGGAGATGATCCGCCTGGCTAAATGTGAGTTCTTCGCTAAACGTGTTAAGGAAGAAAGCAACTCTCCTAAGGAATTATTTAACCCAATGTCCTCCTTGGCAGCCCCCAAACCAGTAGATATACCACCTAGCCACCAACTATGTGAAGACTTAGCCAAATTCTTTCTGGGTAAGGTAGAGAATATCTTTCATTCCCTGGACAACCAAATCATGACCAACGCCCCAGATACATTTACCCCAGAAACACATCCTGAGACCAACAGGAAATTTGATATACTAGAGAACTTCTCCCCCATTAGTGAGGAGGAGGTATCAAATCGGCTAATGAGGACAAAATCAGGCTTCCCTCATGACCCCTGCCCAGCCACGATTGCCAAACTAGCTCCCTCTATCATCGCCTCTGGACTCACCCCCCTGTTCAATGTCATGCTGGACAAGGGGGAATTTTCCCTACGCTGGAAACAAGCGTCCATCTTGCCCCTTCTAAAAAAAAAAACAACCTAAATGTAACCGACTTGAACAACTTTCGTCCCATTGCCAGGCTACCCCTCTCTGCCAAAATCATGGAGGGCATACTAAACACACAGCTCAGCGCCTTCCTAGGGTCAGGAGAGAGGCTGGATCCTTCTCAACATGGATTCAGGACTGGACATAGCACTGAATCAGCACTGAATAAATCAGCCGAAGACATAAGAAGGGTGATGGATGCAGGGGGAAGAGCCGCCCTGATCCTGCTAGACCTATCCGCGGCCTTTGACGCGGTCCACCATAAATTATTGGTGGTCCGTTTGAGGGCAAATGGGATACAAGGAAAGGCACTCGAAATCTTACAAGCCTTCCTATCCGGCAGGACTCAGTCGGTTGCCTTGGGGGACTTCAAATCAGAGCCATTTGTGCTCCCCAGCGGAGTCCCACAAGGGTCATCCCTGAGCCCAACTCTTGTTAATGTGTATCTCTCCACCCCAGCGCCAGTGATTAGATCCTTCAGATTCAATCTTACTTCCTACGCCAACGACACGCAGATTGTGGTGTCGCTGCATCCGGGAGAATTGGACAGCACAGAAAATAGGTTTAGATGCTGCATGCGGGAGGTGAGCAACTGGATGGCAGGAAACTGCCTTAAGCTCAATTCTGCAAAAACAGAAGTGTTGCTGTTTGGGTCAAGAGACAACTTCTGGTCCCCTCTTTGGTGGCCGGAGGAAATAGGGTCTCCCCCCTCTCTGGTTTCAAAGGTAAAATATCTGGGTGTACTGATGGATGACTCTCTGTCCTTCAGGCCACAAATTAATGCACTGTCCTCAGCTAACCACTATGTGCTTAAAACTATCCGGAAAGTCCTACCATTTCTTCCGGTGGAACACAAGAAGACAGTAGTGACAGGACTGGTGATGTCCCGGCTAGATTACTGCAACGGTATGCTACTGAATGCCCAGCAGGGGCTTTTAGATAAACTTCAAATCCTGCAGAAAAAATTGTGATGTGTTTTTCTTAAACAGTAAGACAGTCTCACTTTTTGAGTCTGTCATGTGTTAAGAATTGTAGAGGCAACTAATTATGAAAGCTGAATGGTTCAATATGCACTTCTTGGGACTAATGAGAGGGAAAACACATGGGCGGACCAGAGAGGGAATGCCATGTTTAGATTAAGAATTCAGGATTTAGAAGTAGGTTGACTTAATGGACCTGCGCAGTACCAGTCTGGCTATCTGATGTTAGCGGACTTGAGAGGAAAAATGTGGACCCTTAATAGAGGTATTACTGTGATTGTAGGATTAGGGACAATGTTATGGTGCACCATTGTGATTGGTTAGAGATGATTTAAAAGTGAGTGTGGCGGGTATTCTCACTTATTCCGGATTTATCGAGCCAGAAGCAAGGAACGCAGTGATATTCTGGATGAGAATGGTAAGCTGTCTTTAGACTTTATTGGATATAGGCTGCGAAGAATAGGTGGTGGCCTTTTTTTCACTATATTAAGAATCTTTTTAATTTTTTTGCAATAGTTATATGAAGTTCTGGTAAAGACTGGGGTACCTCAGAAATAGTACTCTCCAGATGTTTTCACATCAATCTCTTTAAGAATTTGAGTGACAGGAATATGGATTTTTGAGTAAGAAGCGCTTATAAGGTGAGATGATGGGGATTATAGGTGGATATGCACAGAGTTCTTATTACTGTAGGAATGAAGGATGTAAACCAACATATATTCACTATTGTTGTATAGAGCATGATTTGTGCACACGAGGAAGATGGGTATCAGATTTGGGTACTAAGAAGGAATGTTTTGTTCACAGATATGCGTCAGGTATTGGAAAGTGAACGTACATTAATTAAGGTGAGCTTAGGGTTTGCAGTCATCGCTTTATTGCGGTGAAACTATTTGAGTAGAGTTATGGAGATGTTTAGTCCATTGAGTGAATTTAGGATACGAGTCATTTATAATTTTTGTCTTTGACAGAGAGTTATTGCATTTGGGATCGATTGGTTAAATCAGAAATGGACAGGTAGCGACCTGTGGATTCAAATTAGTTGGAGGCGAGATTACAGGGTCTTTTTTGCTGGGTGGTTTTCCACATAGGGCCTAGCTTATAGATTTAGGATGCTACCCTTAGACTCTCCAAATATAGGGAAACTGATATCGAGGGATCCACCAAGACAGAGATTCAATGTTAGGAATCAACCTTCTGTTTTAATACATGTTGCCTGTGAGGTTTGTTTCTCCACATTATGAATTTAGGTATGGCAAATTGTGCAGGCCCATGAAGAGGGTGCTTAGATTGGTAAATAGTCAGAGTAGAGATTCAATGTTCAAGTCGGTACCATTTTCTCTTGTTGATGTATTTGTTGTTAATCTGCAATGTACTATTTGGACGTTTATGTTTGGAATATGATTATATATTCTTTACTTTACAGCCCTGATGATGTCCCAGATGGAGGCAAAACACGTCGGCTGTTAATTGTATACAATTTTTGTTGAGTTGGCTGGCATTGATGAATTGACTGGACAAAGGAAAATAACTTCACATCATACTACTGGAAGATTTTGTTTGGGACTTTTTTAATAATTCTGAAGTGTGATAAGAATTACTTGTTTTAATACTTAAACGCTCCTTCTGGACAAGTGCATTTGTAGTGAGGAGTGGTTAGTGAGGATGAGCGTGTTCCCAGTAAATAAATAGGTTGTGGATTATCTACAAATAGCTTTCCAGTGCACATAGCAGTTGACCCTCATTGTCTTGTCTAGATCTTACCTGGATGCCATTAACATGGCAGTGTAGGGAAGGACAGTCAGCAAAGTGTATGCTATATTGAAGAGAAGAGCCATCATGGCTGGCTCCTTGACTGACGTTTGGCAGGTGTTTTGCCATGGGATACTCCCTGGGATTTCTTTGGACTGTCCTTTGATTGTTTGGTAGGGGGGGCTCTGCTGCAGGCTCAGTGGAGTCTGAGGACTCCCCCCTCTCTGTGGCCGCAGGGGAGAATGGGGAACTGTCATCCTGCGGGCCACCGGAGGGAGGTGGAGGTGTTATTTGGGCTGCAGGCCTGTCTTTCAGAACCACCACTAGCTGGCCCAGGATGTCCACAATTTGGCCCATGCAGGTGTCTATGGACCTCAGCAGCAGGCGGAGCTCATGGGAATCTTCCTGAGCCAGGCCCGTTAGTCACTGGGCTCGTTCATAGGCCCCAAGAGCTCTGGTGATGTTGGCCAGGGCTTCAGTCCCGGTTGTGTTTGACTCCTACTTGCCCTCTCACCTGCACTGCTGTCACGGACTTGTTGCCTCATCACTGTAAGCATCGCCTACTCTCCCTACCCTCCTCAGTTGTTGGCGTAGGGTGGTCGTCCTCTGGGTCAGGGAGTGTTGTTGCAGGCAGCAATGGTGGTGGTGGTGTAGGACGCACAGGTTGTTACAGCAGGGGTTAGCGTAGTTGTTGCTGATGTGGTGGCGGGGGGACAGTGGGGTTCAGGGACCAGTTGCGCATTGGCATGCCAGATGGGCCGGCTTCTTGTTCCACATCCTTGAAAACCAGGGAGTCATCACCAGAGCGTCCGTGTTACGGGGGTGGAGACTGGCTCTGCAGGTTGTTGTCGTTATCCTCTGCTGTCAGTTCTTGGTCACCTGTTGGACGGAGGGGAAATGGCCATTGACATACACCCCTCAAGCTTGGTGTTAGATGTACCTTATTTACAGATCATGCACCACACAGTTTACTAGTTCTCAAATTGTATGTCTGCACAGTACTCTGCATCATGACATTATTTGGAGGTACATACATTACTTGTACATGGTGTGACATGTCAATGGATACCATGCACCACATGCAGATTTTGTGATTACGAGGACATGTTGTCATCTAACGACTAGCGGCACAACAACTTATTGTGACGCATCTTTGCAGATTACTTTGCCTGGCAGACATTTCATCTGAGCATGAACTAGCCATTGTTATCTCATGCATACCTTTGTCATGTCATGTGCATTGCTTTATTTGTTCTACAGACCATGCTAGCTTTGTTTTCATTTGGTTCTTCAAGCGCTGTCCCCATGGAACTTACAACCATTCAGTGCTGTGCATGGCTGTGCCCTGAATGTATTCTACATGTAATTTTTTGAGTCACACTGTGACAGTTACATAAGCTTAGATGTCTACACGCTGTACGTGGTTATTGGATCTGTATCAATTTTGGTGGGATGTGAGGGCTGGTGTTGTCATAAGGCTAAATGCTTTTTGAGAGGAATGGTGGGGTGCAGCACTGTCTACTTACCTGTTCTGTTGTCACATTTGGGTAGAATGTCTGACACATCTCTCTGGGTGTGTGTTTGAGTGCTCCATCCTGCTCAGGGGTGGGGCAGGGGGCCTGGTGGCAGTTGTATTGCAGGCCTCCCACCCCCAAACACCCCTCCCTGAGAAGATGGCAACCTAGCTGTAAGTTTGTTTGTTGTAATATAATGGCTGCCACATTCTTCTGGCTAGGGGGAGTGTGCCATCCTGCTCAAGGGTGGGACAGGGGGCTTGGTGGGAGTTGTTGTTCATGGTTCCCAGCCCCAAACACCCTTTCCTGTGAAATTGGCTACCTAGCAGTAAGTTTGTTTGTTGTAATATATTGGTTGCCACATGCTTCTGGCTGAGGGAGAGCTCCATCCTGTTGGGATAGGAGGCCTGGTGGGCGTAGTAGTGCAGCCCTCCTATCCCCAAACACCCCTCCCTGGGAAAATGGCTACCTAGCTGTGAATTTGTTTGTTGTAATACAGTGGCTGCCACGTGATTCTGAATGGGGGGGGGGTTGTTCCATCCTGCTCTGGGGTACGACTGGGGTGCTGGTGGGAGTTGTAGAGCAGGCCTTCCATCCCCACAAAGCCCTCCCTGGGATGATGGCTACCTAAATGTACGTTTGGTTGGTGAGATACAATGGCTACCACATGCTTCTGACTGGGTGAAGGAGTGCTCCATCTAGCTGAGCTGTGGAACAAGGGGGCCTGGTGGTAGTTGTGTGAATGTTACACCTGTGATACCTGTGTTGGGTATTGTGGTGCAGATGAATGGGATTGGGCCTAGGAGGTGTAGCTTTGTAGTAGTGCAAGACAGTACATAGCAGCAGTGTAATGGTATATATTTGTTTGTACTCACCAGCCTGCAGTGCCTGGCTATTCTTGTGAGACTGTCTGGATGCAGAATTGCAAGCACCTTTTCCTCCCCTGCAGTGAATGTTTTTGGTGGAGTGGGAGGGCCACCGCCAGTCATCTGAGCCTGCTGACGGTTTTTCTTCTCTTTCACCATCCTGTTGAGGTCCAGCCACCGCTTCAGGATTTCCTGCTTGGAACGCGGGATGGTCCATACTGTATTGACCTTGTCAACTATCCTTGTCCAGATTTGTCCTACAGTGGCTAATGGTGTGTGTTGGACTAGGGTACCAAACAATTGTGGTTCTACTTAATTATCAATTTTATAAAATAATATTAATATAAAAATGATTAGTAAGTATTTAAAAAGTAGTTACATCCCACCCCATGCCTCTAAAAATCCACATCTATACTCCTTTAAAAATCATTGCACAATTAACTTAATTAAGCAAACACATAATATGAATCACAAACGAAATATTAATTCATTATATTTAATTGACTTGCCACCCTTCACCCCTATAGATCCCACAACCTGCAACTAATATTACACTTTAAAGAAATGTAATTACAAAATTAAAATAATTCATTGTCAAATAAATAAGTAATAGTCTATAACACCTCTTTTAAATGCATTTTAACTTTCACCCCTAAAAAACTAGCTCTGCCCCCAAAAAATACCTAATACACCCCAATGACACACCCCCATGGCAATTTTAGAAATACAAATCCAGGGACAACCCACACAACACACCTGACCGCAATATTCTATTTTGACGCACCCACTTAGCTGCGTATAAAACCATCCCCTTCCCTGACCAGAATCCATTGCACTACTCCAGCCCTGAAGGAACTAAACTAAGAAGCACATTGGATAGGCAAAAACCCCAAACACAGCACAACAACACACACACACACACATCACACACATCACCTACACCACCCCCCACCACCCTTACAACTGCATCTCAAACCATTTGCACATCACATGGCATGGCACAAAAGAAAGTGCTCAAATTCACAGAGTGACAACTCACTCTCTGTGAATGTGGGCATTTTCTTTTGTGTTTTGTGAGGGTATATTGTGGGAAATGATTTAACTATATTTAATTAATTCATCCTATTGAATAATGATAATTTCTTTGTTGATAAACATTTATTTTGAGGGTTTAAATATTTTGCCGGTTAAAGTTAAGTATTAGGTGGAGGTTGTGAGTATTGTGGGAGTATAGGGTGGGAAATAACTGAATTAAATGTATTTTTTTAAAAAATGTTGTTAAATAATTTTGAAACAAAATGTATTTGTATGAAATGTATGTTTGTGTTTTATTTTTAGTTATTTAAGATATGCATTTAACATTCAGATAAATTTTTTGCACACTTTTACATATTTATATATTTTTTCTTTATTTGTTTTTGCAAGAATTTTATTTTGTTCAAGAGTATTTGTTTGGTGTAATGTTGTGCTGACACAAGTGGGAATAGTGAATTGTACCCCTCCGCAATCCAACACTTTCCCTCTGTTGCACTGACTGGAGTGGTAATAGTACATTTTACCCCTCACTATCCAACACTTTCCCTACTCTTGTTCTTACTGAAGTGGGAACAGTAAACTTTACTCCTCCACTATCCAACACTTTCCCTACTGTTGTATTAGCTGAAGTGGGAATAGTAAATGTTGCCTCTCCGCTATCCAACAGTTTATCTACTATTGCACTCATTGGGGAGGGTATAGAACATTTTACTCCTCCACAATCCAACTCACTCCCTACTGTTGTGGTGACTGGAGTGGGAATAGTAAATGTTAGTCATCAGCTTTTCAAGACTTTCCTTACTGTTTTATTGACTGGAGAGAAAATAGTACATGTTACCCGTCCACTATCCTTTACTTTCCCTATAGTTGTTTTGACTGGAGGGGAAATAATACATTTTACCCCTCTGCTATCCAAAACTTTCCCTACTGTTTCACTTATTGGAGTTCGAATAGTAAATGTTACCCTCCGCTATTAAACACTTTCCCTATTGATGTATTGCCTGGAGGAGGGATATTAAATTGCACCCATCCCCTTTCTAACACTTTACCCTACTGTTGCACTTATTGGAGTGCAATAGTAAACTTTACCCTCCGCCATCCAACACTTTCCCTACTGGTGTATTGACTGGAGTGGAAATAGTACATTTTACCCCTTCCCTTTCCAAACACTTCCCCTTCTGTTTAACTGACTGTAGTTTGAATAGTACATTTTGCCCTTTCCGCAGTCCAACACTTTCACTACTGTTGTACAGACAGTAGTGGAAATAGTCAATTTCACTATTCCGCTAGCCAAAAGTTTCCCTACTGTTGCACTCATTGGTGTGGGAATAGTATGTTTTACCACTCGCCAATCCAACACTTCCCCTACTGTTGTATTGACTGGTGTGGGAATAGTAAGTCTTACCTCACCGCAATCTTTCCTTACTGTTACCTTTACTGTAGGGAGATTTCTAAATTGTTTCCAGTTGTATTACTTTATCTTTACATGAAGTGGGATAGTTACAATTTCTATATGTTTAACATTATAGTTTGCATAGTATTGTATGCATAGTAGTGGGAATATTATATATATTTATGTTGTTATAATGTATATTATTATGTTAATTATTGGTGTTTTTAATGCACAACACATTTTCATAAAGTGTTAAATTGGTTACATTTAATTGAATTCAAATTGTTTGTTTTTTAAACATTTTGGGGCTTATTAAGATGTCAGTCGGAATTCCCTCCAACCAACACTGTCTAAGGACTGACCGACCTCCGGTCGGCGGTTCAGACCACCTGATTACGATGTGACTGAACATTGTTCGGTTGCATACTCACTGTTGTCTATGTAAGCTTTTGTCACAGCCATTAACCGGCCATAATACAGGCTTCAATAGAGAAATTGGGGTGTTTTTAAAACCCAGCACCTTGTGACAGGCACCCCATGGTGCCTCCCACACAGTGCAGGGTTTAATAGGTGGGTACCCTAGGTAACCCCTAGGCCACCAACTATAGCCACGGAGGCAAGGGAGTAATGTTAGGGGTGGAATGGCTGGCACGGAAAGGCTGAGGGACACTGACATCATAATCTTGAAGAAAGGAGGCGTGACCTGCATTCACCTCTCAGTAATCCCACTGTGTGGGGCTTACTAGAGGTAGCAGGTACACTCCTTATTCCCTAGAGACCCCAGCAGTGAAGAGGACTTCAACTCCCAACCAGGAGGTGCATTATTAGAGTGGTGGAGAAAGGGGACATGGCCTGCTATCAGAACTCAGCAACCCTGCTGTGTGGGACTAATTGGATATATAGGAGGGGTAGTTGGCCCAAAAGGATGTCTTTGGGCCAACTACCCATCTTTGTACCTCCAGTAAGTCCCACACAGTGGGATTGCCAAGAGGTCTTTGGGAGGCCATGCCCCCCTTTCTCAACCACCTTGTAAATGCATCTCCTGGTGCACTACTGGTTGGGGATGAAGTCCACTTTGCTCCTGAGAGACCTTGGGGGGCAAAACGCCCTCCTGGTACGTCCTGTAAGTTTTACACAGCAGAATTTCTGAGAGCTCCTTTTCTCCCCCACTCTGGAAACATGACTGCTAGTTAAAAAAAAGCCTTTAAACATTCATTGCAAAAAATGGTTACAGAGACATTTTTTTTAAATGTCAGAAATTCACTGAAAGAAAACAAATGTTAGAAGGACATTATAGTTAGGGCCAGAGAAATTCAGCGGTTATAGTTAGCTGGGTTAATTATAACTTTCACCCCTGAAATGCACTGATTCTGACCTCACATCACTCATGACATGTTCAGTGACATCACCGATGACATTACAAATCACATCTCAAATGACCACACTGATGACATCTGTGATGATATCATTCATAGCATGTCAGATGCAGGTACTCACACCCCTATAGAATATTTTATACATCCACTGTCACTCCTACAAAACCATTCACAAACCAATTCATAGAGCAATACCAGTACTTACACATATACACTTGTCACACATATACTTCCTTTAACATACTCAGTTACTCACCCATACTGACGCATGCACTCAATCACAGAAACAGCAATACAGACACTCACTCACCCAAACAACTACTCACACACACAACAGTACCCCATACAGCCACTGACTCACCCACTCACTCATCCATACAGGGAGACACACACCTCCTCACCCAGGGAATGGGGTCCCCGGAGGAGAAATCGGCCTTGCGAGGTGGGCCCCTTCCTGTTTTTTTTAAGTAAAATATATGGGTCAGGCACTGGTTGATGGGGTCACTACGGCCCACAAATACTAAATGAAGGCATGCCACACAGCCCCCTTCTAAAAATACAAAAAGAAAAGTAAAGCCAGCACCTCCCCGGAGGCCCTGTCCCCCTCCCTGTACCACTTTGTAAATGCATTTCCTAGCACGTTCTGGGTTGGGGAATTAAGTCTTATTGAATGCTAATGGCCCTTAAGGGCCAACTAGCCCCAGGTACCTCTAGTAAGCCCCACACAAGGGATTGCTAAGAGGTGGTCCGAGGCAATGCCACTCTGCAAAAGTCCACCTGTCAGCAATCACACTATCCAAAAGTGCACCAGGAAGTGTGTTTGTAGAGTTGTGGGGAAAGGGTGCATGGCCTGTTTTGAGAATTAGCAATCCTGCGGAGTGACAGGTACTAGAGGTTATAGGAGGGTGCCAACTACCCCTCCTGTTACCTCCAGTAAGTCCCACACAGTGAGATTGCTAAAAAGTCTTTAGATGCCACGATCACCTTTCTCCAGCACTCTGCAAACGTACCTCCTGGCACAGTATTGGTTGGGGGATGAAGTCCACTTTACTCCTGAGGGACTTTGGCAGCCAAGTAGCCCTCCACTACCTCCTGTAAGTCCTACACATTGGAATTCCTGACCGCTGGTCGTAGGCCCAGCTCACTTTCTGCACAATTCTGCAAACGCGACTATCAGTTAAAGAAGCATTGGCAATGTAATAGGTCTCACATTTGAGAGAGTTGGAGCTATTGGCGTTGTAAATGTAAAAAAAAATTACTAATGTTTTTGGGAGTGGAATGGATGTATGTTGTGTGTAGTGAAATTATGTTGTTTCTTATGCAGTAAAATGATCTGAATGGAAAGTATGTGGTATTTAGTGATTAGGAATTATAAAGAGCGGGTTTATGTGTTATGGAGAGTAATTATGTGTTTTGGTAGTCTGTATTGTGGAGTGGTAACCTCAGGTTTAGTCTTCCTCATGTTCATAAAAGCTAAACTATAAACTTAATGAGACAAAAAAGAAGGAACCACTGACAAGCATTAATGGACATAGTCAGAGATATGAGCAGGGCCACTGGAATTTTGCGACTGTTTGGCTACACCATTTTTCGCACTAATATACATTTTCTGCATTTGCCACATAATGAATCTGCGGCATAATCCGAAGTTTGTACAAAAAAACCCTTGTTTGTAGCTCAAATTGCTCAAACGTTATCAAAAATGCAGCAACAAGTAGTATAGCATGGTGCAATGCCCTTTGCAAACCTAGAATGGTCACATCTTACTTATTGCTAAATGTGGGTGTTAGATTGGTACTAATGGTGTGCAAACCACTCTTGCTTCTGTATGCCCCTCTCTTGCCTCTTTCTGCAGTTCCCCTGCTTCTTTCTGTACCTTTTTTCCTTATTCTGCAACTCTCTTACCTCCTTCTGCACTTCTGTTGTCTGTTTCTGCACCTCTTTTGCCTCTTTCTGCACCCGTCCTGCTACTTTCTGCACCCCTCGTCCCTCTTTCTGCACCTCAATTGCTTATTTATGCACTTATTTTGCCTTTTTTGCCACCTCTCTTCCCTCTTTCTGCATCTATCTTGGTTGTTTCTGAACTGCTCTTGTTTCTTTCTATACCTGTCCTGTACATTTCTGCACCCCTCTCGCCTCTTTCTGCACTTCTTGTGCCTCTGAATGCACCCCTCTTGCCTCTTTGAGCACATCTGTTGCTTCTTTCTGTACTTCTCTTGCTTCTTTCTGCACCTCTTTTGCAAATGTATGCACCCTCGTGCCACTGTGTGCACCTCTCTTGCCTCTTTCTGCTCCTCTCTTGCCTCTTTCTGCAACTGTATTGCTACTTTCTGCCCCTCTGTTGCTTCTTTCTGCACCCCTCTTGTCTCTTTGTACACCCCTCTTGCCTTTTTCTGCACCACACACCACTCTTCCCTCTTGCTGCACCTCTCTTGCCTCTGTGTGCCTCCCTCTTGCCTCTTTCTGCACCTCTGTTGTTTTGTTCTGCACTTCTCTTGCTTCTTTCTATACCTCTCTTGCTTCTTTCTGCATCCCGTTTGCCTCTTTCTGTACACTTTTTCTCTCTCTTTGTGCGCCTCTCTTGCCTCTTTGTGCTTCTCTCTTGCCTCTTTCTGTACCTCTCTTTCCTCATTCTACACCCCTCTTGCCTCTTTCTGCATCTCTTTTGCTTGTTTCTGCACTTTTTTTTGCCTTTTCAGTACACATCTGGCCACCTTCTACACTTCTCTTGCCTCTTTCTACAGTTCTCTTGCCTCTCTCTGCACCTCTGTTGCTTCTTTCTGCACTTCTCGGGCCTCAGTCTGCACCCCTCTTGCCTCTCTCTGCACTTCTGTTGATTCTTTCTGCACTTCTCTTGCTTCTTCCTGCATTTCTTTCAAATTGTTGCAACCCTTGTGTCTCTGTGTATGCCTCTCTTGCCTCATTCTGCTCCTCTCTAGCTCCATTCTGCACCTGTCTTGCCTCTTTCTATACCTCGGGTGCCTCTTCTGCACCCTTCTTGCTTCTTTCTGCACTTCTCTTGCTTCTTTCTGCACCCCTCCTGCCTCTTTCCGCTCCCTTCTTCCCTCAATTTGCACATCTATTGCCTCCTCCAGCACCTCTCTTTCCCTTTTCTGCACCCCTATTGCCTCTTTCCACATCTTGTTTGCTTGGTTCTTCACTTCTATTGCCTCTTTCTGTGTCCTTATTGCCTCCTTCTGCACCTCTGTTGTTTCTTACTGCACTGCCCCAGCTTCTTTATGCACCTCTCTTGCAAATGTTTGCAGTCCTCTTTCCTCTTTCTGTACTTCTCTTGCCTTCTTTGCACCTTTGTTGCTGCTTCTTTCTGCACTTCTCTTGCCTCTATCTTTTTGTACCCCTCTTGCCTCTTTCTGCACCCCTCTTGCCTCTTTCTTCATCAATTTTCTCTCTTTCTGCACTTCTCTTGCTTCATTCTGCACATCTCTTGCCTGTTACTGCAAAACTCTTTCCTCTTTCTACAATTCTGTTGCCTCTTTCTGCACCTCTGTTGCTTCTTTCAGCATAACTCTTTCCTCTTTTTGCACCCCTCTTGCCTCTATCTGCACCCCTCCTGCCTCTTTCTGCACCCTTCTTCCCTCTTTGTGCACATCTCTTGCCTCTTTCATCACCACTCTTTGCTCTTTTTGCACCTGTCTTGCCTCTTTCCACATCTCTTTTGCTTGTGCCTGCATATATTTTGCCTCTTTCTGTACCCCTTGTGCCTCCTTCTGCACCTATGTTGTTTCTTACTGCACTGCTCTTGCTTCTTTCTACACCTCTCTTGCACATTTCTGCACCCATCTTTCCTCTGTCTGCACTTCTCTGCCTCCTTCTGCACCTCTGTTGCTTCTTTCTGCACTTCCCTTGCCTCTTTTTATGCACCCCTCCTGCCTCTTTCTGCACCCCTCTTGCCTCTTTCTGCACTCAGTGTCCTTCTTTTGGCACCACTCTTGCCTCTTTCTGCACTTCTTTTGTTTTTCTAAACTTCTATGACTTCTTTCTGTACCCCCTTGCCGCTTTCTGTACCGCTGTTGTTTATTTCTGCACTGCTCTTGCTTCTGTCTGCCACTCTCTTGTACATTTCTGCACACCTCTTTCCTCTTTCTGTACCTCTCCTGCCTCTTTTAATACCTCTGTTGCTTCTTTCTGCAGTTCACTTGCCTCTGTCTGTACCCCTCTTGCCTGTTTTTGCACATCTGTTGCTTCTTTCTGTACCTCTCTTACTTCTTTATGCAACTCTTTGGCACATTTCTGCACCTTTGTTTCACATTTTGCATCCCTCTTGCCTCTTTCTCCTCCTCTCTTGCCTCTTTCTGCACCTGTCTTGCTATTTTCTGCACCTCTGTTGCTTCTTTCTGTACCCCTCTTGCCTATTTGTGCGCCCCTTTTGCCTTTTTCTTCACCACTCTTCCCTCTTGCTGCACTTCTCTTGCCTCTGTTTGCATACCACTTGCCTCTGTCCGCACCTCTGTTGTGTCTTTCTGCACTTCTCTTGCTTCTTTCTACACATCTCTTGCTTCTTTCTGCATCCCTCTTGCCTCTTTCTGCACCCCTTTTCTCTCTTTGTGCACATCTCTTGCCTCTTCAGCGCCTCTTTCCTTTTTCTGCACCCCTCTTGCCTCTTTTTACATCTCTTTTGCTTGTTAATCCACTTCTTTTGACTCTTTATGGACCCCTCTTGTCTCCTTCTGCACCTCTGTTGTTTTTTACTGCACTGCTCTTGCTTCTTTCTGCACCTCTCTTGCAAATTCCTGCACCTCTCTTTTCTCTTTCTGCACTTTTTTTGCCTCCTTATACACCTCTGTTGCTTCTTTTTGCACTTCTCTTACCTCTATTTGCACACCTCTTTCTTCTTTCTGAAGCCCTCTTGCCTCTTTCTGGATCCATTTTCTCTCTTTCTGCACATCTCTTGCTTCTTTCTGCATATCCCTTGCCTGTTACTGCAAAACTCTTTCTACAGTTCTGGTGCCTCTTTCTGCACCTCTGTTGCTTCTTTCAGCACAACTCTTTCCTCTTTCTGGACCCCTTTTCTCTCTTTGTGCACATCTCTTGCCTTTTTCAGCACCTCTTTCCTTTTTCACCACCCCTCTTGCCTCTTTTTACATCTCTTTTGCTTGTTAATCCACTTCTTTTGACTCTTTCTGGACCCCTCTTGCCTCCTTCTGCACCTCTGTTGTTTTTTTACTGCACTTCTCTTACCTCCTTCTGCACCTCTGTTGCTTCTTTTTGCACTTCTCTTATCTCTTTTTGCACACCTCTTTCCTCTTTCTAAAGCCCTCTTGCCTCTTTCTGGATCCATTTTCTCTCTTTCTGCACTTCTCTTGCTTCTTTCTGCACATCTCTTGCCTGTTACTGCATAACTCTTTCTACAGTTCTGGTGCCCCTTTCTGCACATCTGTTGCTTGTTTCAGCACAACTCTTTCCTCTTTCTGCACTCCTTTTTTTTTCTCTGTCCGCGCCCCTGCTGCCTCTTTATGCACACTTCTTCCCTATTTGTGCACATCCATTGACTCTTTTATCACCTCTCTTTCCTCTTTCTGTCCCCCTCTTGCCTCTGTATGCATCCTCTTGCCTCTTTCCACATGTTTTTATCCTGTTTCTGCACTTCATTTACCTCTTTCTGTGCCCTTCTTGCCTCATCTGCCCCTCTGTTGTCTGTTACTGCACTGCGCTTGCTTCTTTCTGCACCTCCCTTGCACAATTCTGTATCCATCTTTTTGCAACCCTCTACCCTCTTTCTGCACCCCTCTTGCCTCTGTATGCACCTATTTTCCCTCTTTCTGCACTTCTCTTGCTTCTTTCTGCACATCTCTCGCCTGTTACTGCAAATCTCTTGCCACTTTCTACAATTCTCTTTCCTCTTTCCGCACCTCTCTTGGATGTTTCTGTACTGCTCTTGTTTCTTTTTGTACCTGACTTGCGTATTTCTGCACCTCTCTTGCCTCTGTCTGCACCCCTGTTGCTAATTCTGAAACTCTGGTCCTTCTTTCTGTACATCCCTTGCCTCTTTTTATGCGCCCCTCCTGCCTCTTTCTGCACCCCTCTTGCCTCTTTCTGCACTCATTTTCCTTCTTTCAGCACCCCTCTTGCCTCTTTCTGCACCTCTCTTGCTTCTTTCTACAACTCTTTTGCACATTTATGCACCTTTGTTTCACATTTTGCATCCCTCTTGCCTCTTTCTCCTCCTCTCTTGCCTCTTTCTGCACCTTTCTTGCTACTTTCTGCACCACTGTTGCTTCTTTCTCTACCCCTCTTGCCTATTTGTGCGCCCCTCTTGCCTTTTTCTTCACCACTCTTCCCTCTTGCTGCACTTCTCGTGCCTTTGTTTGCATACCACTTGCCTCTGTCCACACCTCTGTTATGTCTTTCTGCACTTCTCTTGCTTCTTTCTACACCTCTCTTGCTTATTTCTGCATCCCTCTTTGTGCACCCCTTTTCTCTCTTTGTGTACATCTCTTGCCTCTTTCAGCGCCTCTTACCTTTTTCTGCACCCCTCTTGCCTCTTTTTACATCTCTTTTGCTTGTTAATCCACTTCTTTTGACTCTTTATGGACCCCTCTTGCCTCCTTCTGCGCCTCTGTTGTTTTTTACTGCACTGCTCTTGCTTCTTTCTGCACCTCTCTTGCAAATTCCTGCACCTCTCTTTTCTCTTTCTGCACTTCTCTTGCCTCCTTCTGCACCTCTGTTGCTTCTTTTTGCACTTCTCTTACCTCTATTTGCACACCTCTTTCCTCTTTCTGAAGCCCTCTTGCCTCTTTCTGGATCCATTTTTCTCTTTCTGCACTTCTCTTGCTTGTAACTGCAAAACTCTTTCTACAGTTCTGGTGCCTCTTTCTGCACCCCTCTTGCCTCTTTCTGCACTCATTTTCCTTCTTTCAGCACCCCTCTTGCCTCTTTCTGCACCTCTCTTGCTTCTTTCTACAACTCTTTTGCACATTTATGCACCTTTGTTTCACATTTTGCATCCCTCTTGCCTCTTTCTCCTCCTCTCTTGCCTCTTTCTGCACCTTTCTTGCTACTTTCTGCACCACTGTTGCTTCTTTCTGTACCCCTCTTGCCTATTTGTGCGCCCCTCTTGCCTTTTTCTTCACCACTCTTCCCTCTTGCTGCACTTCTCGTGCCTTTGTTTGCATACCACTTGCCTCTGTCCACACCTCTGTTATGTCTTTCTGCACTTCTCTTGCTTCTTTCTACACCTCTCTTGCTTATTTCTGCATCCCTCTTTGTGCACCCCTTTTCTCTCTTTGTGTACATCTCTTGCCTCTTTCAGCGCCTCTTACCTTTTTCTGCACCCCTCTTGCCTCTTTTTACATCTCTTTTGCTTGTTAATCCACTTCTTTTGACTCTTTATGGACCCCTCTTGCCTCCTTCTGCGCCTCTGTTGTTTTTTACTGCACTGCTCTTGCTTCTTTCTGCACCTCTCTTGCAAATTCCTGCACCTCTCTTTTCTCTTTCTGCACTTCTCTTGCCTCCTTCTGCACCTCTGTTGCTTCTTTTTGCACTTCTCTTACCTCTATTTGCACACCTCTTTCCTCTTTCTGAAGCCCTCTTGCCTCTTTCTGGATCCATTTTTCTCTTTCTGCACTTCTCTTGCTTGTAACTGCAAAACTCTTTCTACAGTTCTGGTGCCTCTTTCTGCACATCTGTTGCTTCTTTCAGCACAACTCTTTCCTCTTTCTGCACTCCTCTTGCCTCTTTCTGCACTTCTTTTGTTTTTCTACACTTCTATGACTTCTTTCTGTACCCCTCTTGCTGCTTTCTGTACCACTGTTGTCTATTTCTGCACTGCTCTTGCTTCTGTCAGCCACTCTCTTGTACATTTCTGCACACCTCTTTCCTCTTTCTGTACCTCTCCTGCCTCTTTTAATACCTCTGTTGCTTCTTTCTGTACTTCACTTGCCTCTATCTGTACCCCTCTTGCCTCTTTTTGCACATCTGTTGCTTCTTTCTGCACCTCTCTTGCTTCTTTCTGCACCATTTATGCATATTTCTGCACCTTTGTTTCACATTTTGCATCCCTCTTGCCTCCTTCTCCTCCTCTCTTGCCTCTTTCTGCACCTGTCTTGCTACTTTCTGAACCACTGTTGCTTCTTTCTAGACCCCTCTTGCCTCTTTGTGCGCCCCTCTTGCCTTTTTCTTTACCACTCTTCCCTCTTGCTGCACTTCTCTTGCCTCAGTTTGCATACCACTTGCCTCTATACACACCTCTGTTGTGTCTTTCTGCACTTCTTCTGCTTCTTCCCACACCTCTCTTGCTTCTTTCTTCATCCCTCTTGCCTCTTTCTGCACCCCTTTTCTCTCTTTGTGCACATCTCTTACCTCTCACAGCACCTCTTTCCTCTTTCTGCACCCCTTTTGCCTCTTTTTACATCACCTTTGTTTGTTAATCCACTTCTTTTGCCTCTTTCTGGACTGACCCCTCTTGCCTCCTTCTGCACCTCTGTTGTTTTTTACTGCACAGCTCTTGCTTCTTTCTGCACCTCTCTTGCAAGTTCCTGCACCTCTCATTTCTCTTTCTGCACTTCTCTTGCCTCCTTCTGAACATCTGTTGCTTCTTTTTGCAATTCTCTTGGAAAGGGGCGACCACTCGGTCCCCCCGAACGTATGGCGGAGTACCACGATCCCCCCGGGAAGCCATCTTGGGCGGGAGGCGAGTCTCGGCTGGTATGCCCGAAGTGGCGTAGCCGGGGCGCGCCTTTTCCCGCCCTAGAGTGGGTTGGCCTAGACACTGACGTGGCTGGCCACGCCCTTGGGGCAGGCAGGGGCGGGTTTACGCCCGCCCTGAAGACGGATAAAAGGAGAAGCAAGATCCGAAGGCATCCTCTTGTTCCTGTGCTCTGAAGCTGCACCTCCTCGCTGCACGTGAGCTCGAGACGGAACGAAGAGCCAATTTTGAGCGTTGTAATCGTTCTTGTTTGTTTTTCAGATACTCTGTTGGAGAATGCCGAAGAAGGCGGGAAAGCGCATGACTACTGACCAGATGCTGCGCGTTCTCATGAAAGAGGTGACCGACCTAAAGAGGCGAATGGATAAAGACGAGGAAGGGGGACCGAAACGTCCTTTGGCGGGAGCAGCCCCGGGAGGGAAAAACAAGAGGCCCAGGAGGGGAGCAGCTGGGGGAGACAACCCGGGTCCCAGTACCCCGCTCGAGGCACCCACTCCCGTGCCGGAGGAAGGGAATCCGATTCCCGTTGTGGTCACCCCCGTGTCCGGGGAAGATATGCCGCCCGAGCTGGCAGCACAATTAGCAGCGTGGTTGGGAAAAGGTAGCGAGGGCGCCACGGCTGTCGACGCACACGAGCTGATGAAGCAATTGCGTGAGTCACGGGAAGCAGCGAAGGTGTCCACGCCGGCTGCCGCAGTAGAGAAGCCGCAGGGGACGGGTTCAGTAGCAGAGGCAACGTCCGGTGCAGGTAAGCGGCCATTGCCGATTGCGAGGGATGAGTCAGCACCCTCTCGTAGGGAAAAGTTGGGTCAGCATGTTCCTTTGGCTATTAAAGAGAAGATATGGGCAGGGGAGTACGTAAACATCTTCTCGTTGCTTACTGATCACTATGAGATGGAGCATGTTAAGGGCCAGAAGGATCTCATGCATCCGAGTGTTTGGCGCGCAAAAATGGCCGCCTTTAAGGTAAATGAAAACATTGGCAATTGGGGCCAAGCGTGGGGGGTTTTTACATCGATCCTGGGGGAACGAAGGCCCGATCTGTTACCCGAATTGCCGATTTATCAGTCACGAATCATGGGGTACTCGATATCACACGAGGGTAATCATTGGTTCTGCTACGATAACCTGTTTAGAAAGGCTAAAGAACATGATAAAAATTTAACGTGGGATTGTTATGATTCTGTGTCATGGTCCAAAATGAAGGATACTGGTATGTTAAAATTGCCATTAGTAGGGAGTAACGTTGGCGAATCCTCCCGCCAGTATGCGGGGACGCCCTTTCGATCAGGTGCGGGTACCGACAATTACTCGAGGCCTGCCGGCAATACAGGAAAAAGGGGGGTTTGTTGGAACTTCAACAGGGGTAAATGTACTAGGCCCCAGGGATCGTGCAAATTTAGACACGAATGTAGTGGGTGTGGGCAATCATCCCATCCTGAGTCCACGTGCAGAGCCAAACCGGGTGATAACGGGGGTAGAGGAGGCGCCAAACAGGTCTAACATAGTCCGAGGGGCGCCTTTACCTACCCCGATTGATACCTTGGCAATGATTCCTTGGCTCAGTGAATACCCGGATCGTACTTCTGCTGGGGTGTTGCGGAACGGGTTTTCTTATGGTTTCCGCATCCCAGTGGGGGACTTTCAAGGTGCAGAGAAATGTAAAAATCAGCTATCGGTCTTCCAGCATACGACCGTGGTACAGGATAAGATCAGGAAAGAGGTTACTCGAGGTCGAGTCGCCGGTCCGTTTAGTGTACCGCCGGTTCCTAACTTTGTTTGTTCCCCTCTAGGTGTGGTCCCAAAGAAGGACCCGGGTGAGTTTCGGCTGATACATAATTTATCAGCCCCACGTGGTCTTTCCGTAAACGAAGCGATAGACCCGGAAGTGTGTTCGGTGCGGTACGCATCCTTCGATGAGGCCGTAGCCATTTTGAATCGCCTGGGGCCCGGGGCGCTGATGGCAAAATCTGATATCGAGTCAGCGTTCCGGTTGCTCCCGGTACATCCAGACGATCAGCGTCTCCTAGGTTTCATGTTTCAGGGTCATTATTACATGGATAGGTGTATGCCGATGGGGTGCTCTATATCTTGTGCCTATTTCGAGAAATTCAGTAGTTTTCTACAATGGGTCTTCACAAGGAAGACGTGTTTCCAACATGTGATGCATTACCTTGATGATTTTTTGTTTCTGGGGGCAGCCGGGGATCCGGAATGTGGGCAGGCTTTGGCGCAATTTTGTGTCTTGATGAATCAGTTTGGCGTGCCATTGACACCAGGTAAGACTGTGGGGCCTTCCACTTGCCTCGAGTTTCTGGGGATCGAGTTAGACTCCGGAGAAGGTTGTTTATGTTTACCAGCTGACAAAGTGTCAAAGTTCAGGACATCCCTGCAAATGTGTATAAGTGGACCTAAGGTTAAGCTGCATCAATTACAGCAGTTAGTTGGCCAGTTGAATTTTGCCCTGAGGGTTATACCAATGGCCCGCCCCTTTTCCCGTTCGATTGCTCAAGCCATGGTCGGCCTGAAGGAGTGCCATCATCGCACAAGGCTCTCGGCAGAGGTCCGCCAGGACATGCGCATTTGGTTGGCATTTCTGGCGGATTTCAATGGTCGAGTCGTCTGGAACAAACCGGCCGTGTCCTCTGAGGAGCTGGGGCTGTGGACAGATTCGGCAGGGAGCATAGGTTTTGGTGCCATCTTCGGCACAAGATGGTCTGCACAAAAGTGGCCGACATGGTGGCATGACAGTGGGCTGACAAGTAACATTGCTTTCCTGGAACTTTTCCCCATTTTAGTGGCCCTGAGAACTTGGCCCGAAGGGTTCAAAGATCACTCTGTGGTATTCTGGTCTGACAATATGACCGTGGTCGAGTGTATCAATAGTCAGGCAGCACGATGCAAATGGATTTTGAGACTGCTCAAGGAAATTGTTTTACTGTGTATGCAATTGAATGTGCTATTCAGAGCAAGACATGTCCCAGGGGTAATGAACCAGGCGGCTGATGCACTTTCTCGTTTTCGTATGCAGGCTTTCTGGGGTTTCCTTCCCACAGCGGACCCGGAGCCGGCACCCTTTCCCGAAGCTCTCTGGTCTCTCGGTGCCCCGAACTTCGTAACCTCGTGGGAGAGAGTTTAGCACCCAGGACGAGGAAGGCATATGAAGGGGCGTTCCGGTCCTATTTGGCCTTTTTGGGGACTGATAGAGAGGAGCTTTGGGGCCAGGAGGAGTGGGTGGTGAATTTTCTGATGTCCTTACATCTGGTCGGGAAATCGGTGGCCACGGCCCAGAGGCATCGGGCTGCCATTTCCTTTGTTGCTAGGGCTCATGGGATCCATGACCCGACAGCGTCTTTCGTTGTACAGAAAGCGCTACGGGGGTGGCAACGCCTTGAGGGTCGCAGAGTAGACGAGAGGCGCCCGATAGGTTTGGATAGGCTGGCCCAGTTATTATCCAGACTCCCTGCTACGTGTTCATCTCAGTTTGAGACAGTGTTATTCCGAGCCGCTTTTACGCTGGCATTCCATGGGGCTATGCGGGTAAGCGAACTAGTGGCGAGGAACAAGCAGGATGTGACAGGAGAATTGTGCCAGGAGCACGTCCGGATCAGAGGGGAGACGATGACGGTCTCATTTGTCAGGTCCAAGACCGATCAAAGTGGGATGGGTGACTGCGTAATCATACGCAGGATTCCCGGGTCCTCCATGTGCCCGGTAAGGTGTCTAGAAGATTATTTAGCACGAAGGGTGGCATCATGGGGGGGGGCCTTGTTGAGACACGCTGACGCCACCCCACTGACAAAGTTTCAGTTTCAGCGGGTGCTTGCGATGTCGATTGCCGCTGCGGGCTTGAACCCGGGCGAGTTTGGGACCCATTCCTTTCGGATAGGGGCTGCTACAGAAGCTACAGCCAGGGGTCTGGATGTTGAACAAGTTAAACGGGTGGGGCGTTGGTCCTCCAATTGTTATAAAAGGTATGTGCGGTTGCACATGTTGTGAAGCTGTAACAATGTACTCACGCTTCTTGTTTTTGTTTGGTTTTCAGTTGCGCAAGCCTACGAGGCGGGGCGAACTTTGCAGTCGACCCAACACCGGGCCAGCGGTCAAACATCACCGGCTGTGAAAAGGGAGGTGTGGGTCGTGGGCCACTCATACGTGAGACGTGCCGCAGACGTATTCAAGGCAGGTGATATGATTCACGTAGCTGGGGAATACGGGTACAGTGTGTCCTTCTACGGAAGAGGCGGTCTCTGTATTGACCAGTTTCAATCATTTTTTGAGGGTTTGCTAGGGCGGACGAGGTCACCGCCGTCTGTAGTCATAGTACATCTTGGGGGTAATGATTTGGTCACCACTGGTAGACGACTTCTTCTTGAGGTGATGCTTTCCACTGTAAGTTGGTTAGCGAGGAGAGTTCCAGGGTGCACAATTGCGTGGTCCCATATGATCCCACGAAAAGTGTGGCGGGGGGCTATTTCGGTTCCTGCTTTAAATCATTCTGTTAGAAAGCTTAATAACAAAGTGAGTAGGTTGTTCCGTTCCAAGACACTGCATTCTATTTCGCATGGGTGTATTAATGATGACAGTATGTATTTGGGGGATGGAGTGCATTTGTCTCGGGTGGGGAATGAGTTACTCATAGGAGACTTCTTAGCATGGCTAAAAACGTTACACCATGACCTTTAGGTAGGAGTGTTGTGGGGGGTCCGGATAGCCGGTCAACTATCCGGCCTGTGGCGGTAAGGTCATGATCGGTGAGCACTAATTGGAAGATCCCTATGAGTGGGCGTCACCCAGCACGGATGGGAGCGCTCGGGGGAGGTGGCCATTGGCCCCTCAACGGGGAGGCGGTCCCTTCTAAGGATGGGTCGCCGAAAGAAAAGGAAAGGCGGCCAAGGCCCCTTCCTGGGTAGGAGGGGTTACAGCCCCCTCCTGGGGAATTTCCCGGGGCCAGGACGTCTGCGACGGCAGATGTGGTAAGTTGTGTGGGGTTTGGGGGGGGATCTACGCTACCTTCTAGATACCTCACACGAGTCCTCGTACGACCTCTAAGTGGCATCGAGTTTTATTGGGGCCCCAGTCAAGTCAAGGGAAATTGGTAATTGCACTTGAGGTACGCCTCTGGGCCGCCCCTCACAAGTGAGGGCGATATTTCTGGGTTAGGGATCTTGACACCGGTTACGACCTTGCCGTTGGCCCTTAAACGTTAGGATGTACAATTTCAAAATTTCAAGTAAATGTTTTGTAGGATGTTAGTTCGGCTAGGAGAACCTTTGTATTAGAGAATCTGTTAAGGTTAGCCAAACATCGCAATGTGGTAATGAAATTGTACATAATATGAAACTGTTTATTTAATGTTTTAATTTTGTTTCATATTTTAATAAATACGGCCGGGAGGGTTACTCCCTCCCGTCTTCCAAAGACTTCAGAACTGTTTCCGGTTTCCCATCCTTGGGGATTGTGTTGAGAGGGGGTGGCGGGTATCTCAGCCATATGGAAAGGGGCGACCACTCGGTCCCCCCGAACGTATGGCGGAGTACCACGATCCCCCCGGGAAGCCATCTTGGGCGGGAGGCGAGTCTCGGCTGGTATGCCCGAAGCGGCGTAGCCGGGGCGCGCCTTTTCCCGCCCTAGAGTGGGTTGGCCTAGACACTGACGCGGCTGGCCACGCCCTTGGGGCAGGCAGGGGCGGGTTTACGCCCGCCCTGAAGACGGATAAAAGGAGAAGCAAGATCCGAAGGCATCCTCTTGTTCCTGTGCTCTGAAGCTGCACCTCCTCGCTGCACGTGAGCTCGAGACGGAACGAAGAGCCAATTTTGACCCACCCACCAGCCCCTGAGGACAGCAAGTGGTTTTTTTGAATAAAGTTGATGGATAACTCTGATTTTCGTTTACAGGTTGTGGTATTATCGTGATGATTTTGAGTATGTAATAAAGAATGGTCGATTTGTGTTACGTTTCGCAAATAAAGATATTCTGCTTTAGTGTTCATTGGTAAGCATGCTTTTAATAAAAGTGTAGTTGCTACTGTCTTTTTAGTTTAGTCATTTAGTTAGCATTGTCGTATTTATTTTGGTCGGGCGGTAAGGTCATGATCGGTGAGCACTAATTGGAAGATCCCTATGAGTGGGCGTCACCCAGCACGGATGGGAGCGCTCGGGGGAGGTGGCCATTGGCCCCTCAACGGGGAGGCGGTCCCTTCTAAGGATGGGTCGCCGAAAGAAAAGGAAAGGCGGTCAAGGCCCCTTCCTGGGTAGGAGGGGTTACAGCCCCCTCCTGGGGAATTTCCCGGGGCCAGGACGTCTGCGACGGCAGATGTGGTAAGTTGTGTGGGGTTTGGGGGGGAGTCTACGCTACCTTCTAGATACCTCACACGAGTCCTCGTACGACCTCTAAGTGGCGTCGAGTTTTATTGGGGCCCCCGTCAAGTCAAGGGAAATTGGTAATTGCACTTGAGGTACGCCTCTGGGCCGCCCCTCACAAGTGAGGGCGATATTTCTGGGTTAGGGATCTTGACACCGGTTACGACCTTGCCGTTGGCCCTTAAACGTTAGGATGTACAATTTCAAAATTTCAAGTAAATGTTTTGTAGGATGTTAGTTCGGCTAGGAGAACCTTTGTATTAGAGAATCTGTTAAGGTTAGCCAAACATCGCAATGTGGTAATGAAATTGTACATAATATGAAACTGTTTATTTAATGTTTTAATTTTGTTTCATATTTTAATAAATACGGCCGGGAGGGTTACTCCCTCCCGTCTTCCAAAGACTTCAGAACTGTTTCCGGTTTCCCATCCTTGGGGATTGTGTTGAGAGGGGGTGGCGGGTATCTCAGCCATATACCTCTTTTTGCACACCTCTTTCCTCTTTCTTTCTGGATCCATTATCTCTCTTTCTGCACTTCTCTTGCTTCTTTCTGCACATCTCTTGCCTGTTACTGCAAAACTCTTTCTACAGTTCTGGTGCCTCTTTCTGCACATCTGTTGCTTCTGTCAGCAGTCAGCACAACTCTTTCCTCTATCTGCACCCCTTTTGTCTCTTTCTGCACCCCTCCTACCTCTTTATGCATCCTTTTTCCCTCTGTGTGCACATCCATTGACTCTTTTATCACCTCTCTTTCCTCTTTCTGCACCCCTCTTGCCTCTGTCTACATCCTCTTGCCTCTTTCCAATCTTTTTCTCCTGTTTCTGCACTTCTTTTGTCTCTTTCTGTGCCCTTCTTGCCTCATCTGCACCTCTTGCCTCTTTATGCACCTATTTTCCCTCTTTCTGCACTTCTCTTGCTTCTTTCTGCACATCTCTCGCCTGTTACTGCAAATCTCTTGCCACTTTCTACAATTCTCTTGCCTCTTTCCGCACCTCTTTTGGATGTTTCTGTACTGCTCTTGTTTCTTTTTGTATCTGAGTTGCGAATTTCTGCACCACTCTTGCATCTGTCTGCACCCCTGTTGCTTATTATGAACCTCTGTTCCTTCTTTCTGCACTTCCCTTGCTTTTTTCTACACCCTTCGTGCCTCTATCTGCATCTCTGTTGCTTATTTCTGTACTTCTCCTGCTTCTTTTTGCACCTCTCTTGCACATGTGTTGCACCACTCGTGCCTCTGTGTGTACCTCTCTTGCCTATTTCTGCTCCTCTCTTGTCCCTTTTTTCACCCCTTTGTCCTCTTTATGCACTTCTTTTGCTTTTTTCTACACTTCTATGGCCTCTTTCTGGCCCCTTTTTGCCTCTTTCTGTACCTCTGTTGGTTCTTTCTGCACTGCTCTTGCTTCTGTCTGCTACTCCCTTGCACATTTCTGCACCCCTCTATCTTCTTTCTGTACCTATTTCCTCTTTTTGTACCTCTGTTGCTTCTTTCTGCTCTTCACTTGCCTCAGTCTGTACCCCTCTGGCCTCTTTCTGCACCACTCCTGCTTCTTTCTGCACTTCTTTTGCTTCTTTCTGTACCCCTCTTGCCTCTTTTTGCACCTTTCTTGCCTCTTTTTTGTACCTCTGTTGCTTCTTTCTGTACTTCACTTGCCTGTATATGTACCCCTCCTGCCTGTTTCTGCACCTCTGTTGATTCTTTTTGCACTACTCTTGCTTTTTCTGCACTTATGTTGCTTCTTACTGTACCCCTCTTGCCTCTTTTTGCACCCTTCTCCCCTCTTTCAGTGCCCCTCTTGTCTCTTTCTGCACCCCTGTTCCCTTTTTCTGTTCCTCTCCTACCTGTTTCTGCAACTGTCTTGCCTCTTTCTGCAGTTATCATTGTCTTCTTCTGCACCTGTTTCTTCTTTTTGTACCTCTGTTACAAATTTCTGCACCCTGCTTGCCTCTTTCTGCTCCCCTCTTGCTTCCTTTTCCACCTCTGTTCGATCTTTCTGCACTCCTCTTGCTACTTTTGGCACCTGTTTTGGCTGTTTCTGTACTTCTCTTGCTTCTCTCTGCACCTCCCTTGCTTCTTTCTGCATCCCTCTTGCCTTTTTCTGCACCTCTGTTGTCTCTTTCTGCACTTCTCTTGTCTCCTTCTGTAACTCTGTTGCTTGTTTCTGCACAAACTTTGCCTTTTTCTGTACCACCTTGCCTCTTTCGGCACATTTGTTGCTTCTTTCTGTACTTCACTAGGTTATTCCTATACCCCTCTTGACTCTTCTGCACCCCTCTTCCCCCTTTCTGCACCTTTCTTGTCTCTTCTGCACCTCTGTTGCTTCTTTCATCACTTCTCTTGCCTCCTTCTGTACTTCTCTGCCTTCTTTCTGCACCTCCCTTGTTTCTTTCTATACTCCTCTTGCGTCTTTCTGTACCCTTCTCCCCCCTTTATGCTTCACTCTGGCCTCTTTCTGCACTTCTGTTCCTTTCTTTTGTACCTCTCTTGCTTTTTCTGCAACTCTCTTGCCTATTTCTGCAGTTCTCGTGTCACCTTCTGCACCTCTTTAGCATCTTTCTGCACTTTTATTGCCGCTTTCTGCATCTCTCGTGCTTCCTTTTGCAACTCTGTTGGTTCTTTTTGCACTAATCTTGCTCCTTTCTGAACCTCTCTTGCACATTTCTGCACCCCTCTTGCCTCTTTCTGTACCCTTCTTTCCTCTTTCTGTACCTCTGTTGCCTCTGTCTGAACCTTTCTTCTGTCTTACTGCACTTATTTTGCCTGTTTCTGCATCTCTCTTGCTTCTTTCAGAACTGTTCTTGCCTCTTTCTGTACTCAAATGGGAAGTGCAAGCTGTTAAGTTTAAAGGTATGCCTGCTGTCGTGACTGAGGTCTACGTCTACTTCTATATGTATTCTTAGATGTGTTATGAATCTGAAGATGGTAACTTGAAAAGTGGATAACTTCTCCAAAAGTGGTCAAATCTTCTCAGTTCTGATCTGTCATTTGGTTGCACAGACAGGCATGTATTATGTACATGTGTGTTACAGAGCCCCACAAATATACGGATGAATACCCATGTGCCCTGTATAATGTGCAGAAAGAAATGCATACACCCTTTTTTACACAAATTTACAGAGTATGCTGTTTGAAACACATATATTTAAGTCTGTGTATGTTTATATTCATTTACCATGTCACTAGGTAAAAACATAGACATGAATGCATACCTTCACAAACTCGTCAGACTTACAACAGTGATATGCTTAGAATTGCTGTTTTATATTTGGTAGGCGTAATATTCTGAACAGTCGATTAGTAGTAAACCTTCAAGAGAAAAGTGAGGTTTAAGACATCTTAGGAGAAGGATTAGTGAGTAGGCTACTTTCTATGAGTCTGTAAGATACAGTCAAAGCAGGCCTCTTTCTCCACCTCTGTTGGTTCATCATTAACTTCACTTGCTTTTTCTGCACCTTTCTTCCTCTTTCTGGACTTCTGTTACCTCTTTCTGCATTTTTCTTGCTTCTTTCTGCACATTTCTTCCTCTTTCTGCACATGTCCTACCTATGTAGTAATAGTTAGAAATTAGTATTTAAAAAACCATTTAAATTCACTGAAAAAACCAGAGGTTTCAGGGGCGTTACAGTTAGTGATTAGCATTTAAAAAACGTTAGAAATTCACTGACAATATCATGAGTTATGTAATATGTGACGTCATCAGCAGTGCTTTGTGGGGGCGTGAGTTTTAGTTACCTCAACTAACTATAACAGCCAATTTCTCTAGTTTTGTACAACTGGAATGTCCAACTAACTATAATGTCCCTGAAACCTTTGGTTTTTTCAGCAAATTTCTAAGTGATGTTGGCTCATCGCAATAAAGTAGCAGCAATGTCCCTCAATCAACACAGGTTGTTGTAACTCATCTGACGAGTGTTCAACAACTACAGCTGCAACAACAACCACATGTGCAAGTGCAAGCCCAAGGAGAGGTAGCGCAAGGAGATGTGCAAGCAGAGGTGCATGGAGGGGCACAAGTGCCCACTATAGTTGTTTCTCCCGAAGTAGGGGCACATCAGGAAATCGACATTCAAGCCGAGCTATCATTTGAGGATGCCACTCCTCCTGATCATTCATTGTCTTCCACATCCCTAGCAAGGAAATGATCAAGGATGGTGTCTACATCTTCTTCAAACCCCCTTCCTTCTGATGATATGGATGACAATTGGGAACCACCACTGCCGTCTGAGAGTGAGGCACACTGACAAAGGTAGCTAAGCGTATAAAGAAGGTCCCCGAAAGACTCATAGTTATGGGGTGTGATGAAGACGCTGAAGAAGTGGCGTATACTACAGCTGCTGATGAAGACTCTCACACCGACGACGCAGTCATCATACACGCCACTCCAGCCTCAGCGGGCATGCAGCAAACAGACATTTTGACCCTAGCTCAAAAAGCTGCTGAGTGTGATGTTGTCGACGAGGAGGCAATGGGATCACCGTCATTGGAGTTAACTAGTACACCACCACCTACCGCTTCCATATTTTTTTCTCACCAGAAGGGACCTCCATCCACCTCGACCTCAATTAGAGGTGGTGCAAGTACACAACGTAGTAAATTTCGGCAACACACATCCTCCACTTCATCTGGCATTAGCAGCATGACCACCAGTATCGCCTCCTCCGCCCCCCACAGACATTTGAAGTCCGCAGTTTGGGACTTCTTTAGTGTTTGCACAACAATGGACAACATAGCCATTTGTCAATGCGAAAAAGTTCATCATCACAGAGCGTAACTGGGTTGAAGAAGTCATAATCATCATCCAGTAAAATCATGGTCCAGCCCACCATTAGAAGCATGTTGTTTTCAAAAGCGGCCTTTGAGCGCAACCACCCACTGACGCTTCTGTATAACACTAAGCTGGCTAAAATGCCAGCTCTGGACCTTCTCCCTTTTTCTTTTGCGGAAGGGGTTGGTTTTCTTGAATTAGTGGCAACGCTTAGCACTAAATGTAAGGTTCCTAGCCTGTTCTATTTTGCCAGAATTGCGGTTCCAGCACTACATGCAGATGTGCTGGAGGTGATTGGGGCAGCTTTGCAGAAGAGTGCTGTTCACACTATACATCTGACAACAGACATGTGGACCAGTGGCGCAGGCACTGATTACATGTACATCAGTGCACACTGGGTCTCTTTTTCAGGAGTTACAGCAAAGCTAAGGGCAGGTGTTGACCCGGACAACGTTTTTAAAGCTGCTCGGAAACATGCAACACTAGCCATGTTTGGCATGGAGAAGAGTCATACAGGAGAAAACATTTTGAAGGAGTTTAACACAAAGGTCTTTCAATGGCTGTCCCCAAAAAAACGCAAGATTGGTTATGTTTCCTCGGATAATGGCGCCAATGTAGTTAAGGCCATGGAACTGGGTAAATATTTCAGAGTGCCTTGTTTGGCGCACTGTATAAACCTGGTTGTTAAAAAATTCTTGAGTGAAGAAAGTCTTGTGTGCGAGTTACTGACCACCTGCCGAAGAATGTGCACAAATTTCAGCCATTTTTTAAGGCCCGGAAGAACATGGGGGGCCTGCTACATGAACGTCGACTGCCAGTGAAAGCACTCATCCAGGAGGTGGCAACACGTTGGAACTCAAACTTCTACATGCTTGAGCGTCTGTATGAGCAATTTACGGTAGTCGATTAGTATTTCTTAAAACTGGGTACAGCTATGAAGGACCTGAGGCTAGATGCAGAGCAATGGGAGCTAGTTAAAAACCTGACAGACATGCTTCGTCCTTTTGAGGTCTTCACGCGTGCAGTCAGCAGGGAGGACTGTAATTTGGGAAAAGCTATCCCATTGTTGCGCATGCTAGAGCACCAACTGAAGGCGGTATTTTCTATATTTCAAAAAGATGAAGAAAAGCAAGAAGCTTTTGATTTGGCGGAGAAATTATTACAGCGCCTACTTGGCGATGAACGTCTTCAAATGATCCACTTAGAACAGGATTACATTTGTGCTACTATTCTGGATCCACGGTACAAAAAGGCACTGGCAGGCAGAGTATTCTTTCCTTTTGATGACACAGAAGTTACAAAGTACAAACATTGGCTAGCTGTGTCAGCCACTCGGTTTGAAAGAGAACAGCAGGATATTGAAAGAAAAGGCAGTACATCAGCATCAGCAGTCCATCCCGAGTCAAAAGAATCCACTTCTGCACCTGTGGCTGTGGCAGAAGTGACCTCTCAGCCGTTAAAGACACCAGCAACCGGATCATCTGCACCAGACAAACACAGTAACATTGTGTGAAGAAGAGCAATGACTAAATGAGCTTCGGTTTGCTTCTCAAAAGGTCCCAGCAAAAAGTAAGCAAAGTGGAGGAACCGTGGAGTACCTTGAGTCGATGGTGCAGAACTATCTGAATGACTCAACAGCGGTCTATGTTCATGATGACCCATTGGCGTATTGGCATGGGAAAAAAGAATTGTGGCCAGAGATCTCCAACCTGGCTATAAACTACTTGTCTTGCCCACTCAAAAGTGTGTCTTCTGAATGTGTTTTCAGTGCTGCTGGTGGCATTGTAACTTGCAAAAGGACCCGCGTCTTGTCCAAAAATGTGGAGAGGTTAACAATGATCAAGATGAATCAGCACCTCATACCACCAGATTAGAAAGTACGAGAATACATGCCGGAAGAAGACGAGGAGGACACCAACTTAGATGAGGGAATTTCTTCTCTTTTAGGTGGCCTACTCCCGCCTGAATTCGCAGAGTATGAGGACAAACTCTTCTTCCCTGACACCGAGCCCTGAAAATGAGCCAATGAATCAATTACTTTCTTTTTCATCCTTATTAACTTTTATTCCTGTGTGCATGTCTTTCTTTATTTTGCAAAGTCAATATAAATAAAAACTTTAATCACCTAATCACAAAAACAAGCCCATCAGCAGAACTGTCTTCACTTATTTGCCTATTGATTTGAAGGTGCCGCAGTCTGCATTCCTCAGGTTCACAAGTTCACAAGAACATGCTCCTCTATCCTACTCCTCCAGACTCCTATTTCCCTCAAAGCAGAGGGCTGGATTACGCCCAATGAAGAAAGACTCTGCACTTGTGGGGGTGTTGTACTTCTTTGCCGGTGAGTTGACGGCTCTGGGGCCATTGCTGGGAAGGTCAAATACTGGATAAAAGTGGTTTGGCGAAAATCAGACTTGAAAATGTTTTTGCCTTTTTGCTCACTATCATGTTTTCGGGGGCCTGTTTGGGGGGCTTCCTGGTGTTTGTGGGTGGGTTTCGGGGTCTGGGAGCACTGCTGCGACAGTCTAATGTTGAATGCATTTGTTTTCTAGGACATCCATGGTGGAAAAGTGGAGTCATGACCTAGCTGCACAGCGCGTTTGGACAGAAGGCCGAAAAATATTGTAAGTATGACATTTTCCATTTTTGCTTTTTGGCTGTTTGGGGGTGTTGTGCTTTTTTGCGGGTGGGTTGGCGGGTCTTGGGGCATTGCTGGGAAGGTCTAATACCGGATAAAAGTGGTGTGGACAAAATCAGACTTGAAAAAGTTTTTGCCTTTTTGCTCACTATCATGTTTTGGGGGCCTGTTTGGGGGGCTTCCTGGTGTTTGTGGGTGGGTTTCGGGGTCTGGGAGCACTGCTGGGTATAGATACTTTTGATTGCAAGAGGTTTGAAGAAAATCCATGGTGGTAAAGGGGAGTTAGGACCTAGCTGCAGAACTCGCGTGGAGTGATTTTGGAAATTGGCCTGAAAATGACTAGGTCCCTATTTTTGTACTTTTGCTTTTTGGCTGTTTGGGGTCTTCTACTTGGTTTCGCCTGAGTTGACGGCTCTGGGGCCATTGCTGGGAAAGTCTAATACCGGATAAAAGTACTTTGGACAAAATCCATGAGGAAAAAGTTTTTGTTTTTTCTGACATTTCGCTCAATTTAGCGTTTTTGGGGGACTGTTTGAGGGCTTCCTGGTGTTTGTGGGTGGGTTTCGGGGTCTGGGAGCACTGCTGGGTATGGATACTTTCGATTGCAAGAGGTTTGAAGAAAATCCATGATGGCAAAGGTGAGTTAGGGCCTAGCTGCAGAGCGCGCGCGGAGTGATTTTGGAAATTGGCCTGAAAATGATTAAGTCCCCATTTTTGTACTTTTGCTTTTTGGCTGTTTGGGGGTCTTCTACTTGTTTTCCCCTGGGTTGACGGCTCTGTGGCCATTGCTGGGAAGGTCTAATACCCGATAAAACTGGTTTGGACCAAATCGGAGGCAAAATTTTTTTTTGGTTTTTGCTGAATTGCTTGTCTTTGAGGTGCTCTTTGGGGGGGTTCCGGGTGTCTGTGGATGGGTTTTGGGTTATGGGAGCACTGCTGGCACAGTCTAATTTTAATTGCATTTGTTTTGCAGGAAATCCATGGTGGAAAACGGGAGGTATGGTGTAGCTACACAGCGTGTTTGGACAGAATTGAAAGAAGGCCGAAAAATATTGTAAGTGTGAGATTTTCCATTTTTGCTTTTTGGCTGTTTGGGGGTGTTGTGCTTTTTTGCGGGTGGGTTGGCGGGTCTTGGGGCATTGCTGGGAAGGTCTAATATCGGATAAAAGTGGTTGAGACAAAATCCATGCTGAAAAACCTTTTGGCATTTTTTGTAACTTAGGGTTCGTTAGGGTTAGCACTAGCAGCAGTATTTCATGTGTTTGGGGGTGTTCTAGATTTTCACAACTGAGTTCTGGGGTCTTACAGCACTCGTGGGAATGTGTAATCTTGGTTGCAAGTGGTTTGAAGAAAATCCATGGTGGGAAAGGGAGGTTTTGGCCTAGTTAAAGAAAGTGTTTGCCACTATTCTTAACTTAGGGCTCGTTAGTGTTAGCAGTATTGTATTGCATGTGTTTGGGCGGGGGGCTGTTTGTAGTGAAGAAATAGCTTCTACTACTCACCAAGCCCGGGGATCTCAAGGCCGAGCAGGTCGATCAAGTCGCGTTCCCGGTCCAGGAGATCCGTCCAACGGTGGGTGGCCTGGTTGTAGGTGCGCCGGACCCAAGAGTGTTGGTACATGGCCCCGCACACCTTCTCTCACCGCTTCCGGCGCTCCCGGATCCTGTACCCGCTAGCGATCTTGCCGCCTGCCATGATGGTCCTGGGGAGGCGGCGCTGAACATAAAAAACTAGTGCGGCCACCTCCTCTGCGCTGAAGATCTCCCGGGCTGTGACTGTATCCCTCCTCAAATGCCCGCACGGGAGCTGGGCACTGGGTGCGGGACCCTTCCCCTTCTCAGGATGCTTCCCGGCTCCCTTTACCATGGTCTGGGCAAAAAGGAAGCTAAATAAGAAAGAAGAAACAGAATAGGGAAGAAAAAAAGAAAAGAGTTTAAAAAAGTATTTAAAATTAACCAAAAGCAGCAGAAAACACAAAAATATAGAGCTAGAAAAATAGAGGGATAGATAATAAGTAAAATAGATCAAAAAAACTTCAAACAAGCAAAGGATGGCAGAGATTCAGAGAGGATACAGAAAGCATGCCCAGAACCATAGCAATGAATGGGAAACAAGATGGCCGCTCCAGTTCACGACTGCTTGGGTAAGTTTGCGCGAGATTTCCCTCGCGATCACACGCGAACTTGTACTAGCGAGCCTCATACTTTGTGACATTAAACAACGCGCCCGGAAACGGAAATACGTCATGCAAACAAGATGGCCGTGCCCGTGAACGACCGTGAGGGTAACTGCGCGTCGTTGCGCTACAAGCGGCTCGCTAAAACGCACAAATCCTTCCGAACTAACACGCCGCAAAAAAAGAAATCGCATATTCGCACAAATTCGCGGCTTCCGAATTCGATCTCATGCAAATTTGCGCCCCGCGAATCCCGCAAAATTGCAGGAAAACGAGTTTTGCAAAACTGAATGCACTCAGCAGGTGCAAAAGTTAAAACTCATCATTAGTAACCATTCCCTGTAGTGCTTCCTGAGGGGCCCCTCCAGAGTTCAGTTGCCTACTTGCAACTATTCTATGACCCTGCTCTGACCATCACAGCAAGCTCATAGAATAGCTACAAGTAGGCCACAAAGGTTCTGTGAAAAAAAATTGCACTGCAACAGAAAGCAAATTACAGATAAGGAAGCAGGTGCCAGACTAGAAGTTTAAATTCAGTGACACATTAATGAACCCCAAATTAATTCATGCCAGTTGAAGCAGGGCAGGTGTGCTTGCTTTTCCCCCCCATAATCTACAAGTGATGAACCAGAGGGTGGCAGTGATGTACCAGAGGGTGGCATGGGTGAACCAGAGGGTGGCAGTGGTAAAACAGAGAGTGCTGTTAACCTGTGATGATGAACCAGACGTAGAAACAACATAGTCGCGACCGTTGCGAGCCGACAAGTAAGTTCGCAATTGCGAACTGGTACAAAACCCTTGCGAACTGGTAGAAACCCTTGCGAAATCACAAAAAAAAGAAAAATTCGTGAGAGTTCGCGGATTTTGCGGATTGTGAATTCGTGAATACGCAAATTCGCGAACCGCGAATTCGCAAAATTCGCCCATGCTTTGAAAAAAGGCAGAAAGAAGCAAGAGAAATGCAGAAAGAAGCAACAAAAGTCCAGAAAGACAAAAAAAGATGCAGAAAGAATGAACAGAGGTACAGAAAAAGATTTTGTTGCAAAGTCATCCTGTGCCCCCAACTTTTTGCTGACTGGTACTGGTGGTTATTGACTAACCAGGCCCAGAGCCAGTGCTATGCTAGAAGACACTTAGAATACAGTGAAAACACCTAAATACACTATGGTACAGTATGGGTTGGGGTAGCCCTGCGATTGGCATGACCTCCCTGTACAGTATGGGTACATAATAGGGCAGGGGGATTAAAACTACCTCTGAGTCAGAGGTGCTGAAAGAAGCAAGAGCAGTGCAGAATGATCCAGCAGAGGTGCAGAAAAAAGCAAAAGAGATGCAGAAAGAGTCAAGAGGGCTGTAGAAAATAGCAAGGGAGGTGCAGGAAGAGGCAGGAGAGGTGCACAAAGAGGCAAAAGGTTTAACAAAAGAGGCAAGAGGGGTGCATAAAGAAGAAAGAAACGTGCAGGAAAAAGCAACAAAGGTGCTTAAAGAGGCATGAGGGGTGTAGAAAGAGGCAAGAGAAGTGCAGAAAGAAGCAACAGAGGTGCCAAAAGAGGCAATAGAGGTGAAGAAACAAGCATGAAAGGTACAGGAAGAGGGAACAGGAGTACAGAACGAGGTAAGAGGGATATAAAAATTTGCAGGAGAGGTGTAGAAAGAAGCCAGAGCAATGCAGAAAGAAGCAGAAGTACAGAAAGAAGCAATAGAGAAGGAGAAAGAGGGCAGTGGGGTACAGAAAGAGGCAAAAGGGATGTAGATAGAAGCATGTAATGTATAGAAAGAGGCAACAGATGTGCAGAAAGACACAAGAGAAGTATAGAAACTAACCTGGGCAAAGCACTACTCTACGCTCGCATAGTTTGTGAAGTTTGCGCAACTTCGCCTTACGCGAACTGCACATAGCACAGTGCAAACATGCGTAGCGTAGTGCAGCAGTCATTTTTTCCTTGCTCGAGGTCCTTAACGTCAAGCAAAATGATATCCTCGCGATCGCGAGGTCAGGTTTCTTATTGCAAGTGGTCGCGCATGCTCGCGACCGTTTGCGATGAGAAACTACAAGTCCGCGTTGAGAAAGCTGCAGCTCGAGTAAAAATCTACTCGAACACCAGAAAAGTACAGCTCGAACTGTGCAAGATGCCGGATGCTTGTCCGCACTGTGCAACCATTAAAAATGACATCTTGCACAGTGCGAACATGCTACTATGCAGTTCGTGTAGTGCTACGCGTAGCTCGTGTAGTGCGAAGTGTACTTTGCGTAGCTTTGCGTAGCTACACGTAGCGCTACTTCGCAAACTACACCCACCCCTAATAGAAACAAGTAAGAGAAGTGCAGAAAGAGGCAAGAGTATTGCCGAAATAAGCAACAGAGGTGTCAAAAGAAGCAAGAGTAGTGCAGAAATCTGCAGGAGTGGTGGAGAAATTGGGAAGAGGTGCACAGAAAGAGGCATGAGTATGCAGAAATATGCAAAAGAAGTACCGAAATAAGGAAGAGCAGTGCACAAAGAACTAACAGAGGTGCAAAAAGAGGCAAGATGGGTGCAGAAAGAGGTAGGAGAGATGCACAAATTGGCAAGAGAAGTACAGAAAGAGGCAGGAGTCGGTGCAGAAGAAAGGAAGAGTAGTGCTGAAAGAGGCAATAGAATTGCTAGAAGAAGCAACATAGTGTTAGAAAAAAGCAAGTGAAGTGCAGAACACGGCAAGTAAGGTGCAGAAAGAACCAACAGAGGTGCAAAAAAAGGCAAGAGGGGTGCTAAAAAAAGTAGGAGAGGTGCACAAAGAGGCAAGATAAGTAGACAAAGAGGCAGGAGGGGCACATAAAGAAAAACGAGAAGTACAGAAAGAAGGAGCAGGGGTGCTGAAAGAGGCACAAAGGGTACAGAAAGAACAATGAAAGTACAGAAAGAAGCAACAGAGGTACAGAAAAAGGCAAACGAGATACAGAAACAGGCAGGAAAGATGCAGAAAGAGGGAACAAGGGTGCAAAAAGGTACAAAAAGAGGAAGTGGGGTGCAGAAAGAGGCAAAAGGGGTATAATAGGAAGCAAGTGAGGTGCTGAAAGAGGCAACATATGTGCAGAAAGAGGCAATAGAAGTTCAGAAACAAGCAAGAGAAATGCAGAAAGAGGAAAGAGAATTGCTGACAGAAGCAACATAGGTATAGAAAGAAGAAAGAGAAGTGAAGAAAGAGGCAAGTGAGGTGGAGAAAGAAGCAAGAGCAGTGCAGAAAGAAAAAACAGAGGTGCAAAAAAAGCAAGAACAGCACAAAAGAGATATGCGGTGTATAGAAAAAAAGGAAGAGAGGTGAAGAAAGAGGCAACAGATGTGCAGAAAGAGGCAGTGCAGAAAGAGGCAAGAGAAGTTCAGAAACAATCACGAGAAATGCAAAAAGAGGAAAGAGATTTGCTGAAACAAGCAACAGAGGTATAGAAAGAAGCAAGAAAAGTGCAGAAAGAACCAACAGAGGTTTAAAAAGAGCAAGAGGGGTTGCAGAAAAAGTAGGAGAGGTGTACAAAGAGGCAAGATAAGTACATAAAGAGGTTGGAGGGGTGCAGAAAGAAGCAAAAGAGTTACTGAAAGAAGCAAGAGAGGTGCAGAAACAAGCAAAAGAAAAACAGAAAGAGGCAAGAGAATTGCTGAAAGAAACAACAGGGGTGTGGACAGAAGCAAGCGAAGTGCAGAAAGAGGAAAGTGAGGTGCAGAAAGAGGCAAGAGAGGTGAAGAAAATGGCAGGAGAACAGCAGGCGCACAAAAGGTAAGAGAGGTACAGAAAGAGGGTTAGGAAGGACAGAACCAGGCAAGAGAAATGCACAAAGAGGCAAGTGAGGAGCAAAAATTGGTATGCCAGGTGTAATAGAAGCAAGAGAATTGGAGAAAAAGGCAAGTTAGGTGCAGAAAGAGGCAAGAGAGGTATGGAAAAAGGCAAGAGGGGTATAGAGAAAAGCAACAGAGGTGCTGAAAGAGGCTAGTGAGGTACAGAAATGGGCAATAGAATTGCAGCAAGAGACCATTAAAGTACAGAAAGAAGACAGTGAGGTTCAGAAAGAGGAAGAAAGGTGCAGAAAGAGGCAAGAGAGGCACAGAAAGAAGAGAGGTTTCTGGACCATAGTTACCAATTTAACATCCACATTTAGCAATAAGTAAGAAGTGACCATTCCAGCGTTGCAAAGGGCCTTCCACCACCCTGTGAGACATAAAGGTGCTTTTTTGGGAACATTTAAGCCGTTTGAGCTAGAAACAAGGCTTTTTCTGTTCCAATCGGAAGATTAGGCAGCAGATGATGGAATATTTGGCAAATGCGAAAAATGTTTATTTATCTGAAAATTGGTTCAGTTGAACAGTCTCCTAATTCCAGTGGCCCTACTCATACCTCCGACTAGGCCCAGAAGTGTTCCTCAGTGGTTCCTTCTTTTTTTGTGTCTCATTGAGTTTATATTTGAACTTCAATGGAAATGAGGAAGACTAAAACTGAGATTACCAATGCACAACACAGACTACCATACCACATAATTACTATCCAAAACATATAATCCCATTCCACATAATTCCTATACACTAAAAACCGCATACTTTCTATTCACATAATTTCACTGCACAACATAATTCCACTAAACACAATGTACATCCACTCTACACCAAAAAACATTAGAAAAAAAACTTTTACATTTACAATGCCAAAATCTCTAACTCTAATCCTATTACATTGCAAATGTTTCTTTAAATAGTAGTTGTGTTCGCAGAGTGGTGGAGAAAGGGTGCTGGGCCTCCGACTGGCAATCAGGAATTCTGCTGCAATGGACTAACAGGAGGTAACAGGAGTATTGTGGACTTCATCCCACATACCATATTCTGCCAAAAGAGTGGTAAAAGGGGCGTGGCCTCTGAAGACATCCTAGCAATCACACTGTGTGGGACTTTCTGGATGATAAGAAGAGGGGTAGTTGGCCCCAAGGACATACTGGTGGGCAAACTACGCCTCCTATTACATCCAGTAAGTCGCATGCAGCAGGATTGCTAAGTTCTCATAGCTGGCCACGCCCCTTTTGCCCACCACTCTGAAAATGCACTCCCTGGCATGCTCATGGATGGGGACTGAAGGCCCCTTTCCTTCTGAGGGTCCCTGAAGGGGCAACTAGCCTTCCTATTACCTCCAGTAAGACCCATCCAGCTGGTTTGCTGAGAGTGCTCCAAGGTCACACCCCCTTTCTACACCACTCTGCAAACGTGGCTCCTGGGGCACTGCTGCTTGGGGATGAAGTCCACTTGTGTCCTAAGGTCCTTAGGACTCAAGAGGAACTCAGCAGTGGGCCAGGTGGCACGTTTGCAGAGTGAAGTATAAAGGGATGTGGCCTCAGACCACCTCTCAGCAATCCCACTGTGTTGGGCTTACGGATGTACCTGGTGGGCTAGATGGCCTCAGGAATGAAGGGGACTTTATCCCCCAACTTATCCCCCAACTTAGAACATCCCCGGGGGCGCATTTACGGAGTGGTTCAGGGAGGTGGCTGGGCCTCTGGCGAGATGCTGGCTCGCCTTTGTTTAGTATTTTTTGGGCCCTGGGGACTCCATCCCCAAGGGCCTAAGCATTTAAAAACAAACAAAAAACAGGAAGGAGGCCCCGTGGCCTCCCTTCCCAGGCCACTAATGGCCGTGGGGCCCCATCCCCCAGGGCCTGCCTTCCTTTTAAAAAAAAAAAATTAAAAATGAAATAAAGGGAGGGGGGCTTAGTGGCCACCCTCCTGGGCCTCTTCTGGCCCCGGAGTTGGCGCTCAAGATGGGAATCATGGGGGGAGCTCCGATGCCCCACGATCCCATCCGGCTCCCCTCCTCCTGTAGGAGCCGGTATTGCTTTTGGACAAGGGGAGCTGCTGACATGCAGCTCCCCTTGTCCAAAAGCAATTCTGCTTTGCTTGTTGTAAGCAAGAACAGGGTTCCTGCTCTTGCTTCCAAGGAGCAATGCAGCGTTTGCTATGACAGGGCGGGATCCGTGCTCGTGCCCTGCTATAGCAAACTGCAATGTACCATGGGTGAGCACCCGAGGACATTACAGCTGCTAGGCCGTCAGGGGTGGCAGTTTCAATGGCCAGCGAGGGCTCCAGGTGGGGGTCCAGCTGCCCTCTCCCAACATTTGCATAGCCCCAGGGATGTGGTGGTCCCCAGAGTTGAGGGCCCACATGAGACCCCCGTATAATAATTTACTGAATGCCCTGGGGAGGTGGTGGTCCCCAGTGCATGGTTGTGTTGGTTCCATGCAGCAGTTGCGGTTTTTGTTTCTTATACAAGATAGGAGTTCGGCTTACCTTGGGAATAGTTTATTTGATACGTCTGCATAGGTGAATATTGAGTTGAGGAACACAGCATTATTGGCCATGAAGTAGAAGTTATGTTTTTAACATTGGATGGTCGTAGAGGTGGTGGTGTTATTTTGCGGTACAAGGGAGAACAAAAGCGGCGTGGCAGACGCCTTCGGATTGGTCCATTTTCTGACATGAACACGCTGATTGGCAGTGTATTTACCAGGAACTATTTCCGGTAGGACGGAATGTTGTCAAGTTATCGGAGATGCCGGGCTTAAAAAAAGTGATGTGTTTTTCTTAAACAGTAAGACAGTCTCACTTTGTGAGTCTGTCATGCGTTAAGAATCGTAGCGGCAACTAATTATGAAAGCTGAATTGTTCAATTTGCACTTCTTGGGACAAATGAGAGGGAAACACATGGGCGGATCAGAGAGGGAAGCACATGTTAGAATAGGAATTCAGAATGTAGAAGTAGGTTGACGTAATGGACCTGCGCTGTACCAGTGTCGCTATCTGATGGTAGCGGACTTGAGAGACAACATGTGGACCCTTAATAGAGATGATTGTAGGATTAGTGACAATGTTATGGTGCACCATTGTGATTGGTTAGAGATGATTTAAAAGTGAGTGTGTCGGGTATTCTCACTCATTCCAGATTTATCGAGCCGGAAGCAAGACAGCAGTGATATTTTGGATGAGAATGGTAAGAGGGAAGGTTGTCTTTAGACTTTATTGGATATCGGCTGCGAAGAATAGGTAGTGGCCTTTTTTCCACTATATTAAAATATCTTTTTTTATTTTTTGCAATAGTTATATGGAGTTCTGGTAAAGACTGGGGGACCTCTGAAATAGTACTGTCCAGATGTTTTCACATCAATCTCTTTAAGAATTTGAGTGACAGGAATATGGATTTTTGAGTAAGAAGCGCTTATAAGGTGAGATGATGAGGATTCGAGGTGGATATGCAGAGAGGTCTTATTACTGTAGGAATAAAGGATGTAAACCAACATATATTCATTATTGTTGTATACAGCAGGATTTGTGCAAACGAGGAAGATGGGTATCAGATTTGAGTACTAAGAAGGAATTTTTTGTTCACAGATACGCTTCAGATATTGGAAAGTGAACCAACATTAATTAGGTGAGCTTAGGGTTTGCAGTCATCGCTTTATTGCTTGATACTATTTGAGTACAGTTATGGAGATGTTGAGTCCATTGAGTGAATTTAGGATACGAGTCATTTATAATTTTTGTCTTTGACAGAGAGTTATTGCATTTGGGATCGATTGGTCAAATCAGAAATGGACAGATAGCGACCTGTGCATTCAAATTAGTTGGAGGTGAGATTACGGGGTCTTTTTTGCTGGATGGTTTTCCACATAGGGCCTAGCTTGTTATACACACAGTGAATATAATGAATAGATTTAGGATGCTACCCTTAGACTCTCCAAATATAGGGAAACTGATATCGAGGGATCAACCAAGACAGAGATTCAATGTTAGGAATCAACCTTCTGTTTTAATGCATGTTGCCTGTGAGGTTTGTTTCTCCACATTATGAATTTAGGTATGGCAAATTGTGCAGGCCCATGAAGAGGGTGCTGAGATTGTTAAATAGTCAGAGTAGAGATTGCATGTTCAAGTCGGTACCATCCGCTCTGATGTATTTATTGTTAATCTGCACTGTACTATTTGGATGTTTATGTTTGGAATATGATTATATATTCTTTACTTTACAGCCCTGATGATGTCCTGGATGGGGGCGAAAAGCGTCAGCTCTTAATTGTATTACATTTTTGTCGAGTTGGCTGGCATTAATGAATTGACTGGATAAAAGAAAATAACTTCACATCATACTACTTGAAGATTTTCTTTAGGACTTTTTTAATGTTTCTGAAGTGTGATAAACGCTCCTTCTGGACTAGTGCATGCGCAGTGAGGAGTGGTTAGTGAGGATGAACCACTAGAAGTTGAGCATGTTCGCAGTAAATAAATAGGTTGTGGATTATCTACAAATAGCTTTCTAGTGCACATAGCAGTTGACCCTCATCGTCTTGTCAAGATCTTACCTGGTTGCCATTAACATAGCAGTGTAGGGAAGGACAGTCAACAAAGTGAATGCAATATTGAAGAGGGGAGCCATCATGGCTGGCTCCTTGACTGGTGTTTGGCAGGTCTTTGCCATGGGATACTTCCATGGCTTTCTTTGGACTGTCCTTTGATCATTTGGCAGGGGGGCCTTTGCTGCAGGCTAAGTGGAGTCTGAGGACTCCCCCATCTCTGTGGCCACAGGGGAGAATGGGGAACTGTCATCCTGCGGGCCATCGGAGGGAGGTGGAGGTGTTATTTGGGCTGCAGGCCTGTCTCTCAGAATCACCACTAGCTGGCCCAAGATGTCCATGATTTGGCCCATGCAAGTGTCTATGGACCTCAGCAGCAGGCGGAGCTCAATGGAATCTTCCTGAGCATGGCCCGTTGGTCCCTGGGCTCGTTCATAGGCCCCAAGGACTCTGGTGATATTGGCTAGGGCTTCAGTCCCGGTTGTGTTTGACTCCCACTTGCCCTCCCACCTGCCCTGCTGTCACAGACCTGTTGCCTCACCACTGTATGCATTGCCTACTCTCCCCACCCTCCTCAGTTGGTGGGATAGGGTGGTCTTCCTCTGGGTCAGGGAGAGTGTTGCAGGCAGCACTGGTGGTGGTGGTGGATGCCGCACAGGTCAATATAGCAGGGGTCAGCATAGTTGTTGCTGATGTGGTGGCGGGGGGACAGTGGGGTTCTGGGACCTGTTGCTCATTGGCATGCCTGATGGGCCGGCTTCTTGCTCCACATCCTTGAAATCCAGGGAGTCATCACCAGAGAGTCAATGTTCCGGGGGTGGATACTTGCTCTGCAGGTTGTTGTCATCATCCTCTGCAGTCAGTTCTTGGTCACCTGTGGGACAGAGGGGAAATGGCCATTGACATACACCCCTCAAGCTTGATGTTAGATGTACCTTATGTACAGGTCGTGCACCACACAATTTACTATTTCTCAAATTGTATGTCTGCTTAGCATGGGTGAATTTTGCGAATTCACGGTTCGCGAATTTGCGTATTTGCGTATTCGCAATCCGCAAAATCCACGAACTCTTGCGAATTTGCGGATTTTTAATTTTTTGGTGTTCGCAAGGGTTTCTGCCAGTTTGCAAGTGTTTTGTATTAGTTCGCAATTGCGAACTTACTTGTCGGCTCGCAACGGCCGCAACTATGTTGTTTCTAGATCTGGTTCATCATCACAGGTTCACAGCACCCTCTGTTTCACCACTGCCACCCTCTGGTTCACCCATGCCACTCATGCCACCCTCTGGTACATCACTGCCACCCTCTGGTTCATCACTGTAGATTATGGGGGTGAAAAGCAAACACACCTGCCCTGCTTCAACTGACATGAATTAATTTGGGGTTGATTAATGTGTCACTGAATTTAAACTTCCAGTCTGGCACCTGCTTCCTTATCTGTAATTTGCTTTCAGTTGCAGTGGATTTTTTTTTCACAGGGCCTTTGTGGCCTACGCGTAGCTATTCTATGAGCCTGCTGTGAGGGTCAGAGCAGGGTCATAGAATAGTTGCAAGTAGGCAACTGAACTCTGGAGGGGGCCCTCAGGAAGCACTACAGGGAATGGTAACTAATGATGAGTTTGAACTTTTGCACTTGCTGAGTGCTTTCAGTTTTGCAAAACGCATTTTTCTGCAATTTCCCGGAATTCGCGGGGTGCGAATTTGCGCGAGATCGAATTCGGAAGCCGCAAATTTGTGCGAATATGTGATTTGTTTTTTGCAGCATGTTAGTTCGCAAGGTTTTGTGCGTTTTAGCGAGCCGCTTGTAGCGCAACGGCGCGAAGTTACCCTCACGGTCATTCGTGTGCGGCTCGCTAGTACAAGTTCGCGTGTGATCGCGAGGAAAATCTCACGCAAACTTACCCACGCGGCCGTGAACGGGCGCGGCCATCTTGTTTCTCATTTATTGCTATGGTTCTGGGCATGCTTTATGTATCCTCTATGAATCTCTGCCATCCTTTGCTTGTTTGAAGTTTTTTTTAATCTATTTTTCTTATTGTCTATCCCTCTATTTTTCTAGCTCTATATTTTTGTGTTTTCTGCTACTTTTGGTTATTTTTAAACTACTTTTTTAAAATCTTCTCTTTTCTTCTTCCCTAATCTATTTCTTCTTTATTATTACCTTCCTTTCTGCCCAGACCATGGTAAAGGGAGCCGGGAAGCATCCTGAGAAGCGGAAGAGTCCTGCACCCGTGCCCGGCTCCCATGCGGGCCTTTTAGGGGGGAGCAGGTCACAGCCCGGGAGATCTTCAGCGCGGAGGAGGTGCCGCACTAGTTTTTTATGTTCAGCGCCGCCTCCTCAGGACCATCATGGCAGGCGGCAAGATGGCTAGCGGGTACGGTATCCTGGAGCGCCGGAAGCGGTGGGAGAAGGTGTGCCGGGCCATGGCCATGTACCAACACGCTCGGGTCCGGCACACCTACAACCAGGCCACCCACCGTTGGACGGATCTCCTGAACCAAGAACGCGACTTGAACGACCTGCTCGGCCTTGAGATCCCCGGGCTTGGTGAGTAGTAGTAGCTATTTCTTCACTACTCTGTTTTCTCCTGCTCTGTGTGTTATTATATTGCAAATTTTTGTTTTTTACCAAGAGCAAAAATGCTGCTGATTACATTGTAGGTAAATTATATTTCAAAATCTTCCATGCATTTTGGGTTCACTACTCTCCTTCTCAGTAGCGTTGCTACTATGCTTATTTGTTTTCGATTTTGTGTTCATTTCATTGGCCTGAGAAGTTATGTATGAGTGTAGTTTAAAGAACTGCGTAATGCTAGACACTAAGGGTCAGAATTTTAATTACCGGCGCATCCCTGCAAAGTAGCAGGGATGCGCCAGTAATTGTGCGTCACACCACCACCACCCATGGTGCACCGTATTTACAATGCAGCGCACCATGGGCCCAAAAGGTCACCGAAGCGTTACGCATCTGTGCCGTAAAGGCAGCGCATTGCTCGAGTTGCGTCGCAACGATGGCGCAGCTCCAGCTATGCTCTGGGGTGCCCTATCTCCCCAATGCTGCGTCAAGCCGTACGTCTGCTTCAAGCAGGCGCAGGGTTTGAGTCATGCATCATTGTCCTAAAAGTGACTGATTGAAATCTTGTAGATTTCCCTCAGCCACTTTTAGGATGCATTACTGCGCAGGAACGCCCTCCCTTGCGCCGGAACGCCCCCTGATGGCGCAGCGCTTTACAACGTGATGCATCTCCAGTCCCATATGCATCACGTTGTTAATATGCACCGCACCATGGCGCCTCTTTTGTTCTGCTGCTGCGTCACAAAAGTCACGCAACAATTGAGCAAAAGAGCTGCAAGGGGCTTGTAAATCTGCCCCTACAGCCTCAAGTCCAGTCCTTCCTTTGTACACCTGGCAATAAGAAGAAATAGTGGTGGTGGATTGATAGTTTGAGTATTTTAATGACTGGTTAATGTAGTAGGAAACTTTTTAGTGTTGTCGCTGAGCTGCAATCATGATGGACTCTGTCTGTCACTTCGCGTGCTGCGGACTGCTGCCTGCCAGTCCTAGGCAAACCTTTTTAGTAGTTTGTTTAGTGAGTTACATAACTTTCCAAGTTGACGGTCCGCAAATGAAGCAATACTAATATCGTAGTAGGCCACATGAGATAGGTCAATATATCCCGTGGAATAGTTGTCTATTTGCTATTTCGCCAAAATATTTTGTTATTGTTCTTTTGAAATGTTTGATTTGGTTGACAAATATCATCCATGTTTTCTGGTCTTTCTTTCTTTCATGTTGTACATCAGCTCCCCCCAGGGGCAAGAGGGCATTGGAGGAGGCTGCTGCGGCTGCTGAACAAGGCCAGGATCGGGCAGGCGAGGGCTCCTTTACTGGCCCCGGTAAGTTAATTTTAATATAGAGTACCTATTTTTTCCTAGCATTCCTCATTCGTCTTTGATCTTCTTGTAGACTGTCTCTAAATTCTTATCCTGCCTCGACTATGACTCCCTGTGGTATTACTAGATTATTCTTATTAGTCTGTCTGTGTAGCTAACTAAGATTGCACATTTGGCAAAAAGGTATAAAACGAAACTCCCATTCTAGTCAGCAATAGCTCTATGCACTGAGTGCAGTCCTCTGGGATTGTCCATAATGTATTGTCAAGTCTTCTAAATGTTTATGCTTTGACAATTACCAACAATAAAAAGGTGAATGACCACCAAGAAAGAATAAGATATTACTTTACTTTTGGTTTGGATAGGAGGACAATCCATACTACTACTGTTGCAGGGACAAATCTGCACAAACAGAACTATGGACACTAAATAGTGCATTGTTTATCAATTATAATAGGCGCAGGTAGACTTTCCACATACCTCAGTGATATCAGACTTTGAAGAACCCTCAATCTCCTTACTGACTAGATAGTCTGGCAGAGTCATTTAGCTCCCGAATTCATCGATGAATGATCCCCAATGATGATTATCCAACGCAGGACAAGAGTACAGAGTCAGAGTCCAGAAGTGTCAGAGCCACAGACTTCTGCTTGCAAATTGCAAAACCTTTTGCTCATTCACTCATGACCAAAAACCACAGAGTCTATTTAAGAAATTGCATGCTCCTGAGGCGGAAGCCGGGAGAAACTTTGTCTTGACTTTTAACTGTTTTAAACTTTACGTGTGACTAATACTGTGTAATTTTAAAACAACCTGCCTTTCTCCTGCTCAGCAGATCTCAGCGCTGACGAGGGGAACACACCCTGATTGACGCCAGCTGAGGGGAATCCATTGGGCTCACGCCCACCCCATCTGGCCACGCCCCATTGCAAAAGTATTTAAACCCCGCGCTGAGGCACTAGCGCGTCTTTAAGAAATTGCATGCTCCTGAGGCGGAAGCCGGGAGAAACTTTGTCTTGACTTTTAACTGTTTTAAACTTTACGTGTGACTAATACTGTGTAATTTTAAAACAACCTGCCTTTCTCCTGCTCAGCGGATCTCAGTGCTGACGAGGGGAACACACCCTCATTGACGCCAGCTGAGGGGAATCCATTGGGCTCACGCCCACCCCATCTGGCCACACCCCCTTGCAAAAGTATTTAAACCCCGCGCTGAGGCACTAGCGCGTCTCTAAGAAATTGCATGCTCCTGAGGCGGAAGCTGGGAGAAACTTTGTCTTGACTTTTAACTGTTTTAAACTTTACGTGTGACTAATACTGTGTAATTTTAAAATAACCTGCCTTTCTCCTGCTCAGCGGATCTCAGCGCTGACGAGGGGAACACACCCTCATTGATGCCAGCTGAGGGGAATCCATTGGGCTCACGGCCACCCCATCTGGCCACCCCCCCTTGCAAAAGTATTTAAACCCCGCGCTGAGGCACTAGCGCGTCTTTAAGAAATTGCATGCTCCTGAGGCGGAAGTCGGGAGAAACTTTGTCTTGACTTTTAACTGTTATAAACTTTACGTGTGACTAATACTGTGTAATTTTAAAACAACCTGCCTTTCTCCTGCTCAGCGGATCTCAGCGCTGACGAAGGGAACACACCCTCATTGACGCCAGCTGAGGGGAATCCATTGGGCTCACGCCCACCCCATCTGGCCACGCCCCCTTGCAAAAGTATTTAAACCCCGCGCTGAGGCACTAGCACATCTCTAAGAAATTGCATGCTCCTGAGGCGGAAGCCGGGAGAAACTTTGTCTTGACTTTTAACTGTTTTAAACTTTACGTTGTAGCAGGGTTTCCGTTCTCCCACAGAACTGTGCATAGAGATCTAGAACCTCAGTGAGTGAGGATGATCCAAAACTCATCTCAGTATAAGAAATCCCCTTACCTAGCTAGCTACAGTGTCTCATGGATCATTATGAAATGATCCATGTCTTAGACAAACCAGAACATGATCTTTAGAATACCTCAGGAATCGTGGAACACATGAACACTCTTTCGTTATATAATCATTTCAAACCAAAACTGAGAGTCAAAGAACACATGTGCAAGTTTGAAATATTTATTATTCAATGCAAGGTTCTCAAACGCAGTATCTTGTATAATACCAAAATGCATATTATAAAAATCAGAGTTAGCAGCATCGGCACTAATCCATAGTAAGCAAAAGGTGATAGCATGTTACAATACAAAATCTATAGAAATCTATATCACCTATATTTCGCGCACCCTATTTAGCATATTATTTTATATCTAAGAAGGTCTCATTCGGGTTTTAGCAGGGCGGACCCATACCTCTAAATGTCAGTAGGAGTAGATCACATCAACAGCTACCAGCTCTCTTCATGCGCAGCACCAAGTGTCTACGTTCATTCCCTGTAACTCTATCTTAAACCCGCGTAGAGCCCAAAACGTTGGCATCAACATTGTTTGTGTTATGTCTAATGTGGTGCGAGGATCAGGCCTCCCAGCAACCTTGTGTTAGGTTATTCTTAGAGTTGTAGTGTAGTTCCTAGTTTCCCACTAGGCCCTGCGCATTGGAATAACATAAACAGTAGTATCGACGTGGAACTGCTTATATTCCAGGCCTCCACTGACTATGCTAAACTTAATTGGGTTGTGTTACCAACTAGCTCAGAGGTCACTGGAAACTTTCTTCTCTGCATAGGAAGTGATCAGCTTCCTTGGCACAGACAAGAAGGGATTCAGCTTTCCAACAACCGTGCAACATGACAACTTTGCTCCTCAGATCAAGAGTCGATCTCTAGGGTCGTGTGAAACAATAGACATAGATTTCACTCAGTCAGTCTAGTGCAGTTTACTTTCACGGTATGTAGAGAATAGAGAGACGGGCGTTTATCAATAAAGGGTTAACATTTATTGAACAGTCTTTCTTCTCGTACAAGAGAAATGTATTGCCACAATTGCAATAACTGTTATTATAAAAAGTACGTACAGTAAGATAAGTATTGCGAAATAGAACTGTAAAAGCATTGATATGGTTTCTTAGCCATACAATGGTTTAAAAGTAATAAAACATATATACAGTCATATATACATTAGGCTAACATACTCAACTGGTGCTTCTAACTAAGCCTACCCCAGTGTGCCTGACCTAAGCCTAACACGTGAGAAGGGGGAGTAAGTAAGTAGCTTAAGTTAAGTTGGTTTTGCCAAGGTTTGTTTCAAGAATTCTCTTCTAAGGGTTTAGTCAACACCATACCTCTGAATAGAATGATGGAGGATTGGTATCTCCTTCAGGGGTCTCTCTCGATATCCCAGTCACCTGCGAGGGTAAACTGGAAGCGCCGGGACTGGATTTCTCTGCACGAGAAAGGCAGCGGCTTCTCTCAACGCGTCGAGGAAGGAGGGGTGACAGCGTCCGCGGGCAGCTGGGCTGGATGTCTTCGCAGAGGACGGCTGCACGGCTCCTCAAGCGTACTGCACCATAGGTCGCGCTGTAGCGGCGATAATGGTAATCAGCAGCTTCACCACCACAGGATAGCAGGCTGCAGCGACAGAGTGCTAGTTTTTACCAACACGGGGTCATGCAGGCAGCTGGCATCAGCAACATGTTCGCTCATTGCTTAAGGCAACGTTGGTAATATTTATACCTGACAGGTGCCGGGTTTGACGCAAGTTTGCTGGACATAAGACGTCAATTAAAGATGTCACTAGGAAGTGATAGTTATCAGTTGCTCATTAGAGTTCCATTACTAATCAAAACATAGCAAGCGGGGATTTCCAGGTTTGCTAAGTTTTTATCTTGTTGAAGAACTCGGAGTGTTATCTAGGAATATCAGATAGTGACTGCTGCTCTGTCATTGCACTAATTGGTCGCAAAGGAAGTAGCAGAGAGTCATGCTGGAATGTGGCTCTGTGGCTCTGCTCGTGTGAGGCCAGAGATGACTTTTCAGAAAATCGCACTTGAACGGTTATGCCAATATAGGGAAAAAGGGGCTTTATAGCCGAATAGGGGCATAAGGTCACAGTATCGATCAGGAACCTAGATAAGCACATGACACCCACTCCACGAATTCATGTCCATCAAAATTACTAAAACTAAGCAATTAGATGCATGTGTAACATTGTGTAACATAGCCCACCCCAAAATACATAAATGCATTCGAAATAGGCGTACTTGTAATACATGGAATTTAGGTACTGTACGTAGTTTTAAAAGCATAGTAATCATTCAAAAAATTATTGCATATGAAATCAATGAACGATTATGCATAAGGAATTACACATGAAGTATCTCTGACAGAAGAAATGCGAGACAAATCATCACATAAAAATGCACTGTAATAACATGTGTGCTAGAGGCTGGTGTTATGTTGTTATGTCTCTAGATGTGTTTAGAAATAGAAGTGTGAAGCTTCTGTTCTCTAAGAATAGTTTTTACGTTAAGCAAAGAATTGTTCGTGCCAAAAGGGGTCAATATTAAAAAATTGTCCAATTCAAAGAAAAATCAGTTTACCGAAGCTCCTGGCAGTTTTATGTTGATCAAAACTGAAGGCCGAATTCAGAGTTCATGGGAACGCCGTGTGTCGGAAAGCTTCTCAAAAGTTATTGTTTCTCTGTGGGTGAGAACATCGTATCAGACAGGCTCGCAAAGAATTGGTCTACAAAATCAGGTGATAGTTCAACCAAATTAGATAGCGCTGTAACTTGGCAGGTGTGAGAATGATTGCTGTCATCGAAGACAGGACCAGCCCTGCTCACAGAACGTTGTACCTGGATGATGTTGCTTTTGTCACTCGCTCCACTGTTACCACTTGGCTGTAGTACAGGAGTCTCCACGAATGCCGTCATCAGGATTGGTAGCCGCTGGGGACAACACAATGCGTGAGCCGTTATTGGACTTAGCAAAGTATCGACGTCCATTGGTACTGCTGATGGAAGTGAAAGACAGATGTCCAACACGCATTCCTCGCCGCAAAGCATACACCGTAGCACAGGTAAAATGCAATTTTGCCATATTGGTCTGAATGAAAGGAACCAGGTCATGTTTAGATCTCTCAGCCTGGCCAATCCGAGGACGTTAGTTATCCTGTCCCTGTAGCGCATTGCTAGGATTGTCTCTTCCATTCCCATGGGAGCTATGTCTGAGCCGAGGCTTGCCATAACGTAGCAGGATGGTCAAAAATAGAATCCCTGCGATGAGTCCCAAAAATAGTGGAATACCACCAAAGATGGAGTGCACAAAATTAGGAAAGATTCCCAAAATTGCCTGGAAGGGTGTTAGCAGTCCCGTAAAGACTGTCTTAAATATGCCTGGGATGCTTGTAGCACTAGACATGTTAAGGAGTTGGTCGAGCATTTGTACGAAATGCACGGGGCAATTTGTTGATAAAAGGTCATGGACCTCAGTAGCCGTCCTTGCGACTAGAAGATCATACGTCTCTTTAGATGACGTTATAGGCACTGTTGTCTGTAAAAGCACAGATTTCATTTTGCTTAATGTATCAATTCGTATAGAATAGAGATTCAGACGAGGCCAGAGGGGAGTCACTAAGTCTGGAGGCCCGCTCGGGAACAATGCTTGCATGCAACATTTGACCATGGACGTTACTTGTACTAGATAACTTTTTCCGGGCGCGAGGCCACAGCACCTGTGATCCGTTCTAAGAATGTAACTCCCGTTTGCGAGTTGCATAAAGAAGGGCTCTATCTGAGTTGCAGGTGTGACTAGCTGGTGACATGAAAGGTTGTTTGAATTGCCATCACATGCTCCGTGTAAATTAATACCCTGACACAAAAGTATACCGCTTAGTGAGTGTTTACAATTTTCACCACTAAGAAATACATTTTTGTCGCTGTCACTATAGCAAGAATGAGTGTATGGTAATTTCCATTCGTATTTAACATATCCCTTACCCAATTGTTCATATTGGCCAGCAGGTATGTATTCAAGGCACTTTTTAAAACGGAAAGTTGTTATCGGAATTGTGATAATTCCGTGTATTATCCATTCAATGACAGGACTCTCTGACATTGTCAATGGTAATCTCTCGAGTTTCTCGATGCTCAAGATTGTATAGTCTGCTCCTTTCTGTGCCAAACTGATCTGTTTATCAGTAAGGTTAAAAATGGAAAATAATGACGTTGTGTTTATCAGACGCCAAGGCACATAGCCTGAACGAAGATTTTGCAGCGTCCAGCCTAGTTCTATAATAGAGCGTAATTGAGACTGGCCATGTTGTAACATTAGCAAATCTCTGTCTATCACATCAAAGGCAGAGGATACAATATTGTCCAAAGAATATATTCTGGAAGACAGAGTCATTAACCCATTGTCTACCACAGAAAGTGATTTCTCCAAATTAATACGATCAATTTCTCGTATTTTTTCAGCAGTTTCAATTTGCTTTACTTTCCAAGCCTCGTTGTAAGCAGCATAGATGCTGGTCGCTATGAAACGCTTTTGACGCTGTTTGCGTGGTCCAAGAATGAAGTCGCGCAAATCAGCACCATCTTTTAATAAAGACAAGTGTTGCTTAATTTCAGCCAGTGTGGACGTAGTTAGCCATTCAAGGCAGAGCTTCCCTACACTGTATGTTGTTATTATCCCTGGATGTTGTCTCTGGGAGTATCTAGGGTCTAATCTGGTCATTTTTAACCCCTGTGTTTTATTCAGGAATCGATCTTGACAGCTATTTGTGTCTGTAGGCCAGATTAACCATTTTTTCCAATCAGGATGTGTTCTGTTGAAATGTAAAATGTGTGACACGTCTAACTCATTATCTGCAGTTGTATTCTCAGCTATTGGCTTTGGTATAGACGGTGTTTTAAGGTCTTTGTTCTTAGCTAGGCCAAGACAAGATGTTTGGTGTACAGTGTCATTTAAAAATAACATTTGTTCTGGTATCATGCAGGTTCTAAATAGTGCTTCTATGCCTTGCACCTGCCAATCTTTTGTACCCCAAATTGATTTCGTTTCAATATTATTTTTCCAATAATCAAAACCAAATGTCATCATTTTGTCATAAAATGCTTCTGAATATATCAATTTAGAATTTGTCAGCATTGTTTTCATTCCTGTTTTATCTAACAGTTTATAATAAAACGTTTCTGCATCACTGGTGTTAAACCCTGAAAAATATTTGAATTTCTCAAAAAATGCTTTAGAACTGCTTTTAGGTGGTGTAGAACAATGTTCCCATTGATTATACATAAAAACATTTCTAGGCTGTGCAGATTTATGCAAGTAATGATCCCCATAGTGGGTATAACAGAATAACTGCTCATAACTAGATGAACCTTGTAAATAATCATGATCTGTGAATCTAGCTGACATTACTAAATCAGACATCATGTCATTAATACTGTTAACGTCCCAATCATCAGAGAATGTACTTGGTGTCACAAAGTCACTTAAGGAAACCTTTAGTTGATGAGGATACTTCAGGATTTCGACCGGACCATAGATCTCATAGTCTGTTTTCTCCCATACTACCCCACCAGGTATTGGAATTGCTGTGACATTTACTGTTGACAGTTCTCTTTTCTTCACGTGGGATTATCTGTGTGGTTTCAGGACTAGGTTGATGTTCTGACTTGCTGTGTCCATTCAATTGTAATGAACTTCCCTAAAATTAAAACTAAAATTAGGCATAGTAGGAGTATGAATACCCCTGAGATAATCCAATGCTCAATCAACGGTGAATCCAGATATAATTCTTTGATTTGTTGAAGGAGTCCTGTTGTATTTTCTTTAGAATACTTTTTTGTTTCTGGCATCACTTCGGGGTCGTTAAAATCTTCAGAGAAGTTGTCGAAGTTGATGAAATAACCAGAGGCAGTTCTGTCAATTGATGGGATTGTTCTTTCAATCTGTCTCTCGGTAGCACTTTCTGATGCCACATCATTGTAGACTGGTGTTGTTTCTTGACGAACTGTTTCAATCTGTGTTTCAAGAGGCACGAGTTCCATGGCATTATTGCATAGTCCTTCATTGTGCACTGCAGGCTGATCGAATGTGATTAGTCTTTCAGTTTGAACCTCTTGGATTGTTGCAAGTTTGGGTATTCTGTTGTTTCTTGGGAGTCCACTGGGCCTACTGTTGATTATAGGCCACATGCTTGTGGTTTTACCAGATCGATGGACACGACTCTGTTCTCCTTTTTACCAGCAAGGGGCGGTAGCACAACTGATCTTGTTCCGGTGACTGCTAAGACAGGTACTGCTTTTCTGTAAGAAGGCCCAAATTCCTTCTTAACCGCGATCTTTTCTCTGACTAGATCCCCAATCTTTGGAATCCAGACAGGCCTTGCTGGGGCTGTTGCGGGTGGTGCCTCGTCAGTGGTACTTGGCTGTTGCTTTAACTTTATGTTGCTTAAGGATTTCCTTGTTTCATTCAGTTCCTGTAAAACAGCCAAACGGTCTTTTACTTCAAACTGCTTTGTTTCTTCTTGTACCACTGACATCTGACTATCGAGGTCCTGAACGTTCATTCTTATTCCGAACAATAGTTCGTATGGGCTGAAACCTTTTAGAGAATTTCTTGGCATGTTGTTAAGACTAGTCTGGACACTTATTAAATGTTTGACCCACCCAGCGCCTGAACCTAATACCTTCGCTGTTATAGATTGCTTTATGTCCCGGTTTTTTCTTTCTACCACACTATTCCCTTCGGGATGCGACGGACAAGAATACCGCAACCCAATTCCCATGCTGGCCATGGCCTCCCCATAAGCTCGAGAGCCGAAAGCAGGACCCTGGTCAGAATGGAACGTGGTAATTGCGCATATGCCGATATGGACTCGCGAATCTTTTATAACCGTTCTAGCGTCAGCCAAGCGCTGGAGACCTCATTTTTTAAGTGCTTTTCATCTTAAACGTTGTACACTGGGACGCGCTTCTCTTCTTTGATTGCGCAGATAGACTGCCTTATGCTGTCTAGAAGGGATCCTGAAACTACACTGGCCTGTTCATTACTGCGATCTCTGTTGCAGTCTTCACAATTTTGAGCAAAACATTGAATATCTATACTCATTCCTGGCCACCAGTACTCTGATTGCAATTCTTTCAGAGAGGCTTTGATTGTTTGGTGTTTCAGACCCAACCCCATGTGTGCTTCCAGTAGGAGGAAGCCCCTCCTGCTCCTGTTTGGAATTACTCTGTCCCCCACTCCAGGGATTCGAGCAAAAGGAACGGAGTTTGCATCGATTATGTATGCATAATTGAGTGGATAGTTTACGGGTAGTGCTGCACAGTCGCCCTTTACGGTCGTTTTTACTGCCAGCATGGTTTCCCCGTCTATGTACTTATCTGCACGCTTTTTTGTGGCTACGGAAGCCGGGTTAGTTGCTTCCGTGGTGGCTGTATTAGCCAATGAATTCCCTGCAACGTGAACGCCATCACGTTGAAGACTCTGTGCGTGAATCACGTGAGTCTTTTGTAGTTCTTTGTGTAAAAGAGCTACCTCGTTCCAGAGCAATTTATGCTTTATTGTGGCACCTGTGTCATCTTTGTAGTCGTTTTTGATCCAACTCTGCAGTTTGTTATTGTAAGAATTGACGCAAAAATGAGAATCGCACACTATAAGTGTGGGGAATTCGCGTTCTGCATTTTCGAGCGCCATTTTTAAAGATCTGATTTCAGTTCTTTGAACCGAACAGTTTCTTACAGATTCAGTTTTTGTTACTTTCGGTCTGAATTTACCGCACAGCCAACGACCTTTAATAATCGCACATGCTGCATTGTAGGATTTACTCTCTACATTAAAATGCTGTACAAAGCTATCTGTATAGATTATACATGCATATTGTGGGAGAGGCAGGATTTCGATTGGCAGAGGATATTCTTCTTCATATTCTAAATCATTCAGTTCTTCAAATTGCGGAGCAAAATAGTATTTCACGTCTTCCGCTCCTAGAGAATCTATGCACTGTATCCATTTTGGATCCAGTGACACTGTAGGCAGGTTTACTGGGCTGAATAGCGCTTCGAAGGCGGATTCTGCTGTAAGGATATTAATCCGTTTGCCGTGTGCTAGTTCTCGTTCATTTGCTAATGCGATTTGCACTGCGTTCACAGTTCTTTCTGTGTGACTGAATGCTTTTTCTGCTTGTGTGTACAAGTGAGATTTAATTGAAATTGGTACCTTTTCTCCCTCATTAGAGGTTAGGTACGTGAATCCGCATCTTCCTGGGATGACTCGGATTACAAGATCGATCGTGTTGTCACGTGTATCTAATTTTGTTTTTGCTAACATGTCTGTTTGCAGTGATCTCAAAATTTCTGTGTGTTTTTGAGTCCAATTGATTTGTTTTAAATCAGGTTTAATTAGTTCGTAGAGAGGTTTAACCCTCTCTGCGTAATTTAGGATGTAAGTTCTTCCGAAATTCAGAAAACCTAGTATGGATTGTAAATTCTTCAGCGTTTTTGGAGCTTGGAGTACAGCGCACTTCTCTAAGAAGTTGTCCGCTAGGCTTTTCCCTTCACTTGATAATTCGTACCTTAAAAATAGTACTGTCAGATGGGCAATTCGGGACTTTTTAAAGTTGAATTTGTAACCCTCTGCTGCGAACCCAAGTATAATGGTGTTCACTCTTTTCAAGTGAGTATCCAAGTCGTCGTCTGTGAGATAAATATCATCTACATAAGATAATGCTTCATCATCATAGATTTGTAGTAACTCTGTTACCCTAGCTGAGAATAGTCCTGGGCTGTTCTTGAACCCCTGTGGGAGTCGACAGAATTTTTTCTGTGACCCAAATGCGGAGAAAGCGGTCAAGTATCTGCTTTCTGGTGCAATGTTTTGACAAAAGAAACCATTAGAAATGTCTAATGTCGTTTTGTATTTTTTCCTAACTATGTTATTCATTAGGGCTGCACTATGCGAGTTTTGTACTGCAAAAGTTTTGCAACATGTATTAAGGTGTCTGTAGTCCAAAACTAGACGATATGAATTGTCTGGCTTGGAGACAGGAAACAAAGGATTGTTCATTTGAGAGGTGCATGTTTCAATCACCCCCTGGTACTCAAGTTGATCTAAGATCTCCCTGACCTGTTTTTTAGCTTCTTGCTTAATGGGATACTGCCGTTGGGCAGTTGGTTCACTTTTTAGTTGGATTTTGTGAGGCGGAGAATCTTCATCCCATCCTACATGATTTTTATACAATGCAGGTGCCTGGGCTACTGCCCATTTCCTTGCATATGTGTATTTTTTGTGAATCGGTATGTGATTCGAGAAGGCAGGCATAATCACTTCTTCGCCACGAGGGCACTCCCTGACAAACTCCGGGGGCCAATCTTTTTCAGCTAACAGAATATCATAGCCTTTTGAGAGCTTATCCCAAAATAGACCCTTAATTTTCCTAGTCTTATCACCCTCTATACGCAATGTTATTTCGTATATTTTATGGGGCTCGCTAGTTCTGGCGTCGGCAGTTTCAACCTGAATGTATTCATTCGTGTCCACTGTCTCCAGATGACTCATCAAGTTCTTGCGCGCTATACTGATTTCTGCTGCACTGTCCAACATTGTCAATGCCCACTCCCCGTTTTTCAACTGTGTCCTCAGTATTCTCGGCATGGTTGATTACTCTAATACTGGCTACCTTCTTTTTCTGAAATTGAGATTTCTTATTTTGAGCAGGTTCCTTGTCTTTGGACTTGGTGTGCTCTCCTGGGTCTGACCGTCCTCTTCTTTCCGAATTCTGTGGAAAAGATCGAGAGGGACGTGTATCAATACTTTGATATCTATCAGGTTTTTTTAGATTATCCCTATTTCTAAGGTTATATCTTTTCTCAGAGGGCTCCCGTTGGGGAGACTGGCGTTCTCGAGTCGGAGTTCTTTCCCTCCGTCGAGGAGACCTTCCTCTGGACTGGAAAACTTTTTCCTTGGGAGTGGATTGTTTATTTCCATCCCAGCTCTTTTTAGGAGTGTTTAAATTATTTTTAATAAATAATTTTTCTGGATTTTCGAGCAGTTGGGGCTTAACTGGTTTCCCACCCAAGCTGTCTCTACCTAATTCTTCATAGCATTTTTCTATGATTTTTGCAAGCTCAACAGGATCTTTTATATCTGTTTCCCTCAACTTCTGGCGAATCGCCACAGATGCTGCTTCTCCCTTTACGTTGGCTAATAATATAGCCGTGACCTGCTTGAAATCTTTCAGTAATTTCATACCTAGATTTAAAGCTGGCTCTGGACCGAATTCATTTTGAATCTGTTTTAGCACGTCTGGTATTACCGCCATAGACGGAACACCATGTGTTTTTGTGTAAATGGAAGCAAAGACTGTACCCCAAGTGTCGCAGTCCTCCACGTGTGGTGCGATTCCCATAGGAAGGCAGATGGTCAAGATTCTGTGTTTCTCAATAGGGGTAGTATCAGGAAATACTGCCTCTATTTGAGTGATTTTCTGGGCTAACCAGAAAGGAATTTGTTCCCGTTTTACGGGTGTTTTACCAAGACATGACTGTATGTTCTGTGGTGTAATTTTATTTGTGTTCCCCTGATGAGGGGTCAGCTGGTGTGAATTAACAGCTGGCTGGACTGTTGCAGTCCGTATTACATATTGGACTAATTGCCTATGTATTTTTATTAATGTGTTTAGCTGTACTAACAGCTCTTCTCTAGACATTTTTACAATGTCAGGATGTGGTGTGTAGCTGGCTAGAACCGGCCACGTTGCTCCTGGTCTACCTAGTGGACCGAGCCTGGTTATGTGATCATTGTGTTTTAGGGCGCCATTAAACCAGAGCAGGTGCTCTTGAAATTTAAGTGGGATTTCAACGTCCTCGAAAGGAGCGTACTCTCCCGGAGGTTCCTCTATTTTGTAATAGTGAAACTCTTGTGTTATAGCGTTTACCGCTGGAAAGTTTATCCATGAATAGAATACCTCTGTCTGCCGATACTCGTGAGCCTCTATCACGAAAATTACTGTACCACCTTGAGGTGGTAGTCCGTTTTCTATAAGTTTTAAAGTTATAGATCTTCTTAACTGGACCGGGATGATAATAGCATCCGGGTCTGTGTATTCGGGACCTTGCTGAGTCGCATCTACTGCGGCCCCAGTGGTGCCGTTGTTTTCTACTGACATTGTATAAATGCAGTTTTTGCAGAGTAGGTCTCCAAGGAGACAAAGATTAGATGCACAATATTTTGGAACACTGTATCCTTCAACGTTGAATAAACCAGAGCTTTACATAGGAATCTCTTACTACTAAGGTCGGGCGGATTTTAACCTTTCACCCACTCCAGACGTCTATTGGAGTATTTACGGGAGAAAGGGGTGTGAAATATGCACGACTGAGTTACTCTACAAGTCTTGCGTTAGTTTATCGCCTTACCAAACGTTGGGCGCCATGTAGTGTAGTTCCTAGTTTCCCACTAGGCCCTGCGCATTGGAATAACATAAACAGTAGTATCGACGTGGAACTGCTTATATTCCAGGCCTCCACTGACTATGCTAAACTTAATTGGGTTGTGTTACCAACTAGCTCAGAGGTCACTGGAAACTTTCTTCTCTGCATAGGAAGTGATCAGCTTCCTTGGCACAGACAAGAAGGGATTCAGCTTTCCAACAACCGTGCAACATGACAACTTTGCTCCTCAGATCAAGAGTCGATCTCTAGGGTCGTGTGAAACAATAGACATAGATTTCACTCAGTCAGTCTAGTGCAGTTTACTTTCACGGTATGTAGAGAATAGAGAGACGGGCGTTTATCAATAAAGGGTTAACATTTATTGAACAGTCTTTCTTCTCGTACAAGAGAAATGTATTGCCACAATTGCAATAACTGTTATTATAAAAAGTACGTACAGTAAGATAAGTATTGCGAAATAGAACTGTAAAAGCATTGATATGGTTTCTTAGCCATACAATGGTTTAAAAGTAATAAAACATATATACAGTCATATATACATTAGGCTAACATACTCAACTGGTGCTTCTAACTAAGCCTACCCCAGTGTGCCTGACCTAAGCCTAACACGTGAGAAGGGGGAGTAAGTAAGTAGCTTAAGTTAAGTTGGTTTTGCCAAGGTTTGTTTCAAGAATTCTCTTCTAAGGGTTTAGTCAACACCATACCTCTGAATAGAATGATGGAGGATTGGTATCTCCTTCAGGGGTCTCTCTCGATATCCCAGTCACCTGCGAGGGTAAACTGGAAGCGCCGGGACTGGATTTCTCTGCACGAGAAAGGCAGCGGCTTCTCTCAGCGCGTCGAGGAAGGAGGGGTGACAGCGTCCGCGGGCAGCTGGGCTGGATGTCTTCGCAGAGGACGGCTGCACGGCTCCTCAAGCGTACTGCACCATAGGTCGCGCTGTAGCGGCGATAATGGTAATCAGCAGCTTCACCACCACAGGATAGCAGGCTGCAGCGACAGAGTGCTAGTTTTTACCAACACGGGGTCATGCAGGCAGCTGGCATCAGCAACATGTTTGCTCATTGCTTAAGGCAACGTTGGTAATATTTATACCTGACAGGTGCCGGGTTTGACGCAAGTTTGCTGGACATAAGACGTCAATTAAAGATGTCACTAGGAAGTGATAGTTATCAGTTGCTCATTAGAGTTCCATTACTAATCAAAACATAGCAAGCGGGGATTTCCAGGTTTGCTAAGTTTTTATCTTGTTGAAGAACTCGGAGTGTTATCTAGGAATATCAGATAGTGACTGCTGCTCTGTCATTGCACTAATTGGTCGCAAAGGAAGTAGCAGAGAGTCATGCTGGAATGTGGCTCTGTGGCTCTGCTCGTGTGAGGCCAGAGATGACTTTTCAGAAAATCGTACTTGAACGGTTATGCCAATATAGGGAAAAAGGGGCTTTATAGCCGAATAGGGGCATAAGGTCACAGTATCGATCAGGAACCTAGATAAGCACATGACAGAGTGTGCAGCTCTCAGTGTGCAGACAGTTGTACCAAATGTACCAAGCAAAACTGATAGCATATTATTCTCAAATAAATCACATCACCGCTTCTAGGGTGAAAGCGACAACAACAAGTAGGTGTCGTGTGCAAAACTGAAGCCGAAGGAAAAATGGCTGTTTAGACATGTAATACACTCATGCTAACTTAACGCAATATATGTAACGAAGTATCCATATGACACCCCCCCAATGATCCGAGCACCGTCAAACATAAGGGAAAGGCAATACTAAATCAGATACAAAAAATGAAAGCAAAGTTCAATAATCTTGAGCTAAAATAAGCTAAAAAAATATGTATGAATGAATATGTATGAATGCCTACAGTGGCCTCAAATCTAAAGAAGAAAAACAAAACTTTCGAATCAAAAGTTATCCACCAGGTTTCCAAAATATGAAATGTAGGACCAGGTCGCATTAATTCAAATGTCTGTAAGAAAAAAAAACAAGGCACTTATCCGATATCCAAAGTCATGTGCCACCTTAACATTGTTCTCAGCGACATCACATGATTGAACTCTCCATCATCTGAACACAGGTCATCCCCCCAATTCAGCAAGGGGAAAGTCATATTCCATAACAAAGCAATCTTCCCAGGCATCTCACGATTGGACAGTATATGCAAAGTAAGTTGCAACAGCCTCCAGTATGAAATCACTGCCATCATCCGAAAATAGTTCAGCAATCCAATTCAGCAATGGGAAAGAACATACGTGCTCCTCCAGCATCGGATCCTCCTGTAACGTCAGAGGACAACTCGGTGGGTTCACCAGAACGCTGTGTGTCAGAAAGGCATGCGCCGCTGCAGAGATCTCCCATTGACCCAGTACTCCATTTATCGCTGCCAAGGCCATAACTCTTTCGCCAGAACAAATCAGCTCGTGAGCCACTACGGGACGCATTAGCTGATCAAAATCGACGTCAGGAGCAGTCCTCAAGCATAGACACAAATCAATGGCCCAATCGAACTCGCAGCTCAGGCAGTGAAACACAGGTTGGACACACGTGAAGTCAGTGAACCGAAATGACAATCTATAAGCCGTGCTTAATGCTGCAAGCGGCAATGTTCCATAGTAATTGAGCATCCGATTACGGCACAGTGTCAGGAGGCGTTGAATGGCTTCTTGCGCAGGATGGGCATCCATGTTTTATAAAGAAAAACAATAACAAAATGCCCGCAGCCACAGCCAGTAAAACCAAACAAACTTGAAAAAATAGAAAGGAAAAACGTGGGAATGATACCAAAAATTTTCTCAAATGTAGTCACGAGGCCACTGCTAACCAATTTAAAAAAATGTGCGAGCCCAGTCGTGGAAGATGCATTAAAGATCTGGTGCACCAGCTCACAGAAATGAAACGGCAAGTCAGTATTTAAAAGCGCCTGCACCTCTGTGCGTGTGTTAGCTATGTGAAGGACATAATTTTCCCGGGCCGAACTCAGGGTCACTTGTTTTTGAGACAAAAGGGCTCTTATTCTGCTTAAACCATTGATTTTCGCCTTCAAGGTTGGTATCCGTGGCCAGATGGAGACATCTGAAGACCCATGCGTGGGTGGGTATAGAACGTTTTTGCAACACACCACACGCTCCGATACAGTTACCACATAAGCCACACCAATTAATAACCCACAACATACTTCGTTGTTTAAAAGCAAATAACTACCATTAGTCAATAATGTAAATGTGGGAGCTACTGCTGGAACTGGCGTGCCTTTTAAAACACATGCTAAATTTGGCCGGTCCTGATTACAAGAACCGTGTAACTGAATGTGTCTGCATATTAATGAATGGTCAGGTGACTGTGTGCATTCCTCACCATTAAGATTTACTTCTTTTCCATCCTTCAGACATCTGTATGTGTATGGTAACGACCATGCCTCATGGAGGAATGCATTGCCTAGTGGTTCATATCGTCCTATAGCAATATACCGCATACAATTAGTAAATTTGTATAAGGGAAATGGTAATGTAATTAAACCATGAATAAGCCACGTGGCAGTAGTGGTTTCAGCAACAGAGAAAGGTAAGGATTCTAGCTTCTCAATATGTAACATAGAAAATGATGCATCACGCATTGAAAGCATGCGTTGCTTTTCAGTCAGATTAAAAGGGGCGAAAAGGGACGAAATGTTCAATGAGTTCCAGGGAACTCGACCAGACTTAAGTGTCTGTAGGGTCCATGCAAACTGCATTACAGAGCGTAATTGATTTTGACCATGGTACAACGTGGACACTTCATCATGCACAATATCAACAACAGAAGAAACAATATTATCCAACGTGCAAATCCTGGAAGAAAGCATGTTAATACTGTTATCGACCACCGCAAGCACTTTTTCCAAATTTGCTTGATCAATAGCTCTCAGGCGTTTAGCTGCCTCAATCTGTGCAAATTTCCAAATTTCATTGTAAACAGCATAAAGCCAGCGCTTAGACCTACCCTTAGCCGGGCCTTTTATAAAATCATTCAGCTCTATATTCTCATTCAACTGGGACAGATGTAGTTTAACTGCAGCCAAAGTGGAATGTTGTAACCAGTTCTGACACAATTTGCCCACTGAATAAGTAGTAACAGTGTGACCTGTTTCAAAACGGGGATCTGGCCTGATGTGTGTAAAACCTTCAGACAAACCCAAAAAACGACGTTGGCAAGAATCAGAGCTTCTTTGCCACAAAAGCCACCCCTCCGGATCAAACTGGAAATATTAAAGGAGGAATTGTGCAAGAGTGCTTGTATCCCACTGATGGACAATGTAGTGAAATTATTCCAACCTGAATATTCTTCCAAATCAGGGATAGTAGGTGCATTCATTTTTTTAGATGTAGCCAATCCAAAGCATGTTGTTTGGGAAATGGTAGAATTTAAAAACAACATGTGATTCGGGATGAGACATGCACGATGCAAAGCCTCAGTGCCTTGTACCTGCCAATCTTTGGTACCCCAAACCGATTTAAGGTCAATAACCTCCTTCCATAACTCATAGCCATCTATAGCTAACCTGTATAGAAAGGACTTCGAATACAATAATTTTGTATCGGTAAGTCTAACTTTGGACATGAATTTCTGTGTTACTTTAAAATAAAACGACTCAGGATGTGATTGATTAAAGTCTGTAAAATAAGAGTATTTACCCAGAAATGTCCTAGAGCTCCCTTGTAAAGGAGCAGGGCAATGTTCCCACTGTGTGTAATTCACAGGAACCCTCCTGGAACTTGTTTTATGTAAGAAATGATTCCCATAATGTTGAAAACAAAACAAAACAAATCACCATAATTGACAGAATCTAAGTACAAATCCTCAGCATCAAAGGCCGCATAATATTTTAAATCAGAGAACAATGCTTCCACGGCCTGAAGATCCCAATCATCAGAACGAATATTTTGTTTAATCACATCTCCCATGTTTACTCTAAGCACATTAGGAACATTAATAACTTCTGTGGGGCCATGTATCTGAAACCTAACCGCATCCCACACAATCCCATCAAGGACAGGCCAAGCAGTAATCTCTACTGTATTTAAGTCTTGTTTTAGTCTGTGTGCTGAATGTGAGGAGGAAAGAGGGGCCAATGTTCCATTAAGGTACCGAATTCCTGTTCTTTCTTTCACATAATGGCCATCGATCAGGCGGAAAAAATAAAACAGTGCCTATAACTCAGGCTGTCAAAGATTGCTTTAAGTCGCGGTTCATTCGTTCTACTACACTATTGCCCTCGGGCCTGTAGGGACTTGAAAACTTGACTTGGACTCCCAACGAAACCATAGCATCCTTGTACGCCTTAGAGGCGAAAGCCGGACCCTGGTCCGAATGGAAAGTACCACAGGCAAAAATTCCCACAAAGACAAGCAAATCCTTAATGACAGTTCGCGAATCAGCGCTTCGATGTGGCCATACCCACACAAAGCGTGTGCATGTGTCAACTGCTACTAAGATGTATTTAAACGCAGTATCAGAAGAAAAAGGACCGCAGTGATCCAAATAAACGCAACCAAGCGGTTTATTAGAGATGTACAACTGTGTCTGAGGCAGACGCGCAGCAGTAGAAGGCTTAATCTGCTGGCAAATGTCACACATAAGGACATAATCGCGCGTCTGTTTGTACAGTCCCCGCCACCAGAACCTTTGTTGTATCTGATTTACAGTGGCTGAGACGCCCGCATGCGCAGACGCCACACCTTCATGAGCCGCTGTAATCAGAGAAGCCCTGCGATCCGAGTTGGGAACTAGACGTTCGCCAACTTCAGGAATTTTCACCTAAGGAACCTTATCGGGACTTAAGTGGTATGTGTACTTCGAAGGGAACCCCGCAGGATATTTACCTCCCTTCTCCGTGGCAGCAACAGCCGCCAAGATGTCATCATCTATTTTGCTTTTGGACCTTGTGACTGCTGCAACTAAGTATTTTGAAACCGCAGACTTCGCTGCCTCATCAGCAAGCGAATTTCCAACAGCGTGGACCCCCACGCGCTGATGGCCGAGAGTATGAATCACAAACACGAGCGGCAGCTTCTCTTTAAGTTCCGCCACTCGGACCCAGATCATTTTATGTTTTATTGTGCTACCTTTGGAATCACGAAAATCATTCTGAATCCAAAAGAACAAGTTCTCATTGTAAGACTGGACACAGTAGTAAGAATCACTTACGATCAAAGTCGTCACACTAGGATCAGCATACTCCAATGCGAGCATTAGAGCACAAAGCTCTGCTAATTGTGCGGTGCAGTCCCCTAGTGTTTGCGTGTGCACGACACTGGACTTGAACTCATCGTTCACCATGGCACCGACCACAATGGCGCAAGCGGAAACGTAGGCATGTTTAGAGCCATGCGCAACCTGCGCCGAACCATCAGTGTAAATGATACAATGGAAATCCTCCAACGGCCGCATCGCTAAAGGAGCCGGATGAACAAATTCATACTGTAAATACTCCTGCGACCGCAAAGCGGCGTCAAAAATAAACGTGACATCCTGGGATGTCAAGGATGTAGCCCACTGAATCCACCGAGGGTGCAAAGCTTTAGAATTCGGTACACTGGCTTTCGTGACTGCCTCCAAGGCAGGGCACGGGGTAACAACCAACATGCGCTTTCCCTGCGACAGGGCACGTTCCTTAAGAATTGCCATCTGCACAGCCGTTAAAACTTTCTCCACAGTGGAAAAAAGCAGTTCAGCCGAAGTGTACAAGTGTGACTTGTAAGCAATAGGTACTGTATCTCCTTCATTAAAAGTCAGGTACGTGAAACCCACCGCCCCAGGGATAATTCTTATCACCAGGTTGGTCTGGTTATCACGAATCTGTAAGTAGTCAGAAGCGAGCAAATCAGCCTGCTGCAAAGACTGCAGAATGTGTGAATGCTCAGGCAGCCAGCATGATTTGGAAAAAGATGGTTGTATCAAGGCATACAAAGGCTTGATACGCTGGGCATATTCCGGAATGTATGTCCTCCGGAAATTTAAAAAACCCAGTAAAGACTGTAATTTCTTCAGCGTTGTCGGCGAGCGCAACTGCGCGCATTTCTCCAGGAAGTGAGGAGCCAACCCCTTTCCTTCGTGGTTAAGTTCATAACCTAGAAACAACACTGTGTACTCCGCAATGTGTGATTTTGCAAAGTTAAACTTGTAACCCATGTCTGCAAAGTTACAAATTATGCTGTTTACTCGACACAGATGCTCCCAAAGTTCGTCGTCTGTGAGATAAATGTCATCCACATAAGAACAAGCAACTGGATCGAAGCTCTCTAAAAGAGAGACAATGCGGGCGGAAAATACTCCAGGACTATTCTTATAGCCCATTGGGAGTCGTTTAAACATTTTTTGTACACCGCCGCCCGTAAAACTGGTCCATTGGGAACTTAGACCATCTAATCTGTGTGCATAAAAACCATTGGAAATGTCAAGCGTGGTTTTGAACCGTTTACGCTCAAGACTATTCACTAGGGCAGAGCCGTGAGTATTCTGTACTGCACAGTTACGGCAATGCGAGTTCAAATGCCGGTAATCCAAAACCAGACGATATGAGCCGTCCGGCTTGTTCACAGTAAAAAGGGGATTATTCATAGGTGACACACACGTTTCAATTACACCTTGATATTCCAATTGTTCAAGGATAGCCGCGACAGAAGCTTTAGCTTCACGCCGTATGGGATACTGAGGTTGTGGCTGCGGCTGTGACCGTAAAGGAATCTCATGGCTAGGAGATAATTTATCCCAGCCACACTGATTGCGGTACACAGCCGGCGCAAGCGCCAGAGCCCATTCTTCTGCAAAATGCAGCGCTTCCACTCTCGATACAGTGTGCGCGAAACTGGGGAGGATTACCTCCTCCCCTCGCGGAGCTGCGAGAACAAAAGGTGGGGGCCAGTCAGCCTCCGAAAGTAAAATGTCATACGTAGACAAAAGATTTTCCCAAAATACCCCTTTTACAGTTCGCTGCATGTCACCTTCTATTAACAGGACAATTTCAAAAAGTAGTTCAGGGGGAGCAACATGTGTATCAGCCGTTTCAATCACAACATAAGTGTCAGTTGCTGTCACCTTCAACAGTGGACGGAGGGCCTCTCTCACTATGGTAATCTCCGCCGCGCTGTCCAGCAAGGTCAGAGCCCACGTCAGATTCCGAAGCCGCGTTCTCACTATCTGGGGCATATCGATGCGCCGTTAAGGCCGCGACCTTCTTCTTGGCAAACTGCGGTCTCTTGGGCGTAGAGTCGTCCCGCTGATCCCCTTCACTTCGCGGGCGGGGCTGACCACGTCCTTGCTGGCCACCCCTGCCCCTGCCGCCCCCTCCACCACCGGTTGACGGAGCCGATGAGTCCTGAAAGGAACGAGGAGAGCGTTTCAGGCGATTTAATCGTCACGCGATCGCGCAAATCATAAACTCTATCCGACTGCGCAGGCAGCGATGGCGCAGGACTAGAAACCTGTGTCTGCTGTTGTTGTTGCTGCTTACCCTGATTCTGCTTTTTCGGCCAATTTTGTTTTTTGGACTTGGGTTGTCCACCCGTTTCCGAAGACTGTGCCTGGGGCTGTTTCTTCTCCTTTTCAGAAAAAGCCTTTACACCCTTAGAAGTGCGGCCAACCATTTTATAAGCCGCCACAATAATCCTTGCTAACTGGCGGGGTTTATCGGCATCGGGAACTAACGCCAGAGCATTGACCACCTGAAAGTTCACTGCATCCCCCTTGACATTCGCAAGGATGAGTTCGCAAACCACATCAAAGGAGCCACTCAGACGCATACCCAATTCAACCGCCGACTCCGGTCCGTGATCATCTTGAACACGTTTAAGGACCGCAGACAGGTTGGACACAATTGGGGTGCCATAGCACCTCGAATAAACCGCTTCAAAAGTCCTACCCCATGTCTCACAGTCAACAAGCTCAGGGGCTAAATCTTTCGGTAAACTGAGCGTAAGAATCCGGTGTTTCTCACCAGGAGTCGTATTAGGAACCACAGCCTCCAGCTGGTCGAATTTCTCGGCAAGCCAGAAAGGAAAATCATCCTTATCCTGGGGCTTCTTGCCCATAACGGAATTCACCATGACAGGACTGATTTTCAAACCAGACTGTTCCGCTCGAAGCTGCGCACCTGCGGGGGCTGCGCCGTGAACATTACGACCAATGTAATGAACAAGCGCCCTAATCACTCCAACCGCGACTTCATGAAGACGCCGCAGGTCAGCCACATTACAAGTAGCGCGATTAGGGTGAGGAGTAAATCCACCCAAAGCGGGCCAATTTGTGCCCGGAATGGACAAAGGACCTAACCTCGGAGTGGTTAAAGAATGGGGTAGGGCGTCACCAAACCAAACTCCGTGCTGCCAAACATCTATAGGTACTTCCAGTGCCCTGTACGGAGCAGAAGCCGCCGGTACAGCCGAGGCAGTGTATGAATGGAACACACCAGAATTAGCGTCCACTGCCGGAAATGTCACCCATGAATAAAACAATTCGTACGGGTACGCATGTTCCGCACTCACCACTAGAACCACAGCTAAGCCATCCACAGGGACATTATATGCCCGCAAGTGGTCACGAACCGCGATGCGGCTATGCTGCGGTATGTCCACGGCCATGCTAGCACAGGAAGAGAAAAAAGACAAAGAACACTTTGTAGCACAACTGGGTAGTAATTCAAAGAAACCGTTTTTAGAAGAATTCAAGCTTGAAAAGACCTATTTTAAAAAACAGGTAGGTTTTTCCGACACCGCCGTTTACCGGAAACGGGAATGAAGGTGTCAAGGTTTGAATGATATACTACTCGAGTGTCATGATATAAGGCCAACAACGTACGGGCGCCATGTAGCAGGGTTTCCGTTCTCCCACAGAACTGTGCATAGAGATCTAGAACCTCAGTGAGTTAGGATGATCCAAAACTCATCTCAGTATAAGAAATCCCCTTACCTAGCTAGCTACAGTGTCTCATGGATCATCTTAGACAAACCAGAACATGATCTTTAGAATACCTCAGGAATCGTGGAACACATGAACACTCTTTCGTTATATAATCATTTCAAACCAAAACTGAGAGTCAAAGAACACACGTGCAAGTTTGAAATATTTATTATTCAATGCAAGGTTCTCAAACGCAGTATCTTGTATAATACCAAAATGCATATTATAAAAATCAGAGTTAGCAGCATAGTCACTAATCCATAGTAAGCAAAAGGTGATAGCATGTTACAATGCAAAATCTATAGAAATCTATATCACCTATATTTCGCGCACCCTATTTAGCATATTATTTTATATCTAAGAAGGTCTCATTCGGGTTTTAGCAGGGCGGACCCATACCTCTAAATGTCAGTAGGAGTAGATCACATCAACAGCTACCAGCTCTCTTCATGCGCAGCACCAAGTGTCTATGTTCATTCCCTGTAACTCTATCTTAAACCCGCGTAGAGCCCAAAACGTTGGCATCAACATTGTTTGTGTTATGTCTAATGTGGTGCGAGGATCAGGCCTCCCAGCAACCTTGTGTTAGGTTATTCTTAGAGTGTGCAGCTCTCAGTGTGCAGACAGTTGTACCAAGTGTACCAAGCAAAACTGATAGCATAGTAATAACATATTATTCTCAAATAAATCACATCACCGCTTCTAGGGTGAAAGCGACAACAACAAGTAGGTGTCGTGTGCAAAACTGAAGCCGAAGGAAAAATGGCTGTTTAGACATGTAATACACTCATGCTAACTTAACGCAATATATGTAACGAAGTATCCATATGACAACGTGTGACTAATACTGTGTAATTTTAAAACAACCTGCCTTTCTCCTGCTCAGCGGATCTCAGCGCTGACGAGGGGAACACACCCTCATTGACGCCAGCTGAGGGGAATCCATTGGGCTCACGCCCACCCCATCTGGCCACACCCCCTTCCTTCTATAAAAATGTGTCTACCTAGGAAGCGCAGCGGACGAGCGCAGCGGACGAGCGCAGCGGGAGCGCCGAATGCGCGCCGAAGGCGCGCCTAAGGCAAGCCCGTCTGTGCCCGACTGCAACCGGACCGCGCCCGGCGCCGGCCACGCTGCCAGTGACCAGTCCCACACAAGAAGGATAGTCTGGTCTAGAAGCCAACTTCTAGCACTTAACCCTGGCAACCATTGTCAGGCTCCCAGGCTCGACCTTTCCACCCCGGACCTCCCCCCCTCCTGCTCACGGTGCAACAAGCCTCTGTGTGACGTTTCAGTCTCAGCTAATTCCCACCCAAATACTTTGAACTATCGCTCAGCCAACACTCCCACCTCCCCCTTTATAGCTGGGCTTCTGAACTGCAGATCCCTTCCTAAACATGCAGATGATATCTATCTGCTGCTAGCTGACTCCGAGTGGGACGCCTTATTTCTCACCGAAACGTGGGTCAACGAAGAAAACCTTGCCTCCATTGCTCTAGCCGTTCCGCTCGGTTTCACTTTAAGTCTCTCCAATAGAGAGAAGAACAGAAGAGGTGGCGGAGTGGCTATTATCTTTAACCACATGGCTGCTGCACTGATTTTTCCCCAGTGCTGGAAATTGCCATTTTGCTGTTTCCATGACGAGCTCAGCTCGTCATCAGCACATGACACCCGTGGGTGATGACGAGCTGAGCTCGTCATCAGCATCGAAAGGGTTAAAGATAAATACACCTTATCCTCTTCCACTCCTACCACCCTCGCCGGCATAGAGGGGCTACACTTCTGCCTCCAAATCAACCCTCAAACGTCCCTAGCTGGCCTGATAATATATAGACCCCCGGACTGTTCTCCGGCCCATACCCATGAACTTATGGACTTCATAGTCCAAAACACTCTCTCTCACCAACACTATATAGTAGTCGGTGACTTTAATGTTCATGCAGACAGATCTGACTGTCTTTTGGCTTCCCAACTTATTAACACACTTCAATCAGCAAATCTAACCCTTATTACCTCCGGTACCATGCACCAGGCAGGCCATATGCTGGACCTCATTTTCTCTAACATTCCGGATACCACAACTAAACCCCCGCTGCCACTTCTATGGACAGATCATTTCCTCGTCCCCTTCCTAATCTCTTTCCCTACCTGCTCTCGAACTACAGGAAAACGCACGTATGAACGAAGAAACTGGGATAACCTATCCACCGAGACCCTCTGTCCGGCGCTCGCAGCTGCCCCCCTTTACTATCAGCAGATGTGAACTCTGATGCAATACTACTGAATCACTGGATTAGCAGCACAGTAGACTCTATTGCCCCGCCCAAATAGCCACTTCACGGAGAGAATCCCCGTCTGCCCGCTGGTTCTCGGCAGAACTGATAGCTGAAAAAAGCAAATGCAAAAGACTAGAACGTCAGTGGCGGGCTAGCTACTCCGAACCTGCAAAAAACTGCTATAAAAAAGCCCTGCACTGCCTTCATCACTCCATAAAAAAAGCAAAAAAACTGTTCTTTGTATCCTCTATTCAACAAGCGGAACAACCGAGCAAAGACATTTTTAAAATAGTTCAGTCCTTCTTCAAACCCAAGGCCATCGAAACAGAAATTACTCCCTCTAGCAAACTCTGTGAGGATATCTCAGATTTTTTCGACAAAAAAATCCTGAAGGTCTATGACTCCTTCACCCCCTCCGAGCCAACAACTATGGCAGACCACGATGTCATTGTGATGCCTACCTCTCCCTTAACTCGGTTCCTCCCTATCACCCACGAGGATGCATTGAAAGAACTACACAAATGCAAATCAGGTGCTCCTGATGACCCCTGCCCCCCCAAACTGTGGAAAATGATGTCGGAGGCCACGGTAGGGCCACTCCTTCACATCTGGAACATGTCCATCGAGACTGGCACATTCCCCGACCGCTGGAAACATGCTACTCTTCTCCTATTGAAAAAAAAACCCAATGGCGCCCCCGATGATCTGAGCAATCTCCGCCCTATCTCCCTACTAGCAGCCCCGGGAAAAATGCTGGAAAAACTTATCCAACGCCAACTCAATAGTTTCATCGAAAAAAGTGGCATACCACACGAAACACAGTCTGGTTTCAGGGCCGGCTTCAGCACTGAAACTGCCCTCATTGAGGTGGCTGAGTCAATCAGGTGGTCGCTGGATTCAGGAGCATCGGCCATGCTGGTGCTCCAGGATCTATCTGCCGCCTTCGATACTGTGGATCACGGGAGATTGCTGCTCAGATTGAAGGATATTGGCTTAGAGGACAAGGCTCTGAGCTGGTTGCACTCCTAACTTACGAACCGCTCTCAGAAAGTAGCGCTGGGCGCTTTTTCCCTGAACCCAAATGGCTGTGGTGTGGTGTCCCGCAAGGGTCCGCCCTCAGCCCGCTACTTTTCAATGTTTATCTGGCCCCACTTTTTACCATAATCGCCAAATGGGGGGTCAAGGCGATTTCGTATGCGGATGATACGCAACTAGTCTTCCCATACGTCGAGGTGTCAGAAGCAGCGTTCAGCAAAATAAAAGGCTGTCTTAGTGACGTAGCCAGATGGATGAACACTAACAAGCTAAAATTGAATGCTAGCAAAACTGAAGTACTATTCTTTGGGAAAAGTACTCCACCCTCCCCTGACCTCTGGTGGCCCACCGAAATGGGTCCTGCTCCCACCCCTGGCACCAAGGCAAAAAATCTGGGTGTATGGTGGGAGGAGACGCTTTCCTTCTCCTCTCACATACAACAAGTCACCTCTAGCTGCCACTATAAACTCCGCAACCTCCGAAAATTTCTCTCTCTTCTACCAACTGACTGTCGTAAATCGGTGGTCCATGCAACAGTCACATCCAGACTGGATTACTCGAACGGCCTCTATCTTGGCCTACCGAAATATCTGACACAACGCCTGCAGAGCGTGCAGAATGCGGCTGCGAGATTGAAAAAACACGTGCCTTTTAAACATCATATCTCTCCGCATCTTCACGAGCTGCACTGGCTTCCAGTGACAAGCAGAGTAAAATTCAAGGCGCTCACCCTAACTTACAGAGCACAAAAAGGGACTTGTCCCAATTATCTGAAACTTCGACTCCCCCGCTACCATCAAGAGAGACACCTGAGAACAAACTTGCAGACCCTACTCGCTGTACCTCGAGCGAGAAGAGCGAGACTCGGAGGTAGATCTTTCTCGGTAGGCACTGCGAAGTTTTGGAACTCCCTCCCCCCTGCCATCCAATCTGCCCCGTCAGAAGCCATCTTTAGGAAACTCCTAAAGACTTGGCTCTTTGGACAGAAAGCCTAGTACCTCTCCCTGCATCCCTCTCTGCTGCTGCGGTTTCTTTTTCAGCGCCGGGACACCTCCTCGCGAGGTAGCTGTTCGCGCTATACAAGAATCAGTATTATTAATATTTAAAGCTTTATTAAAAGTAAACATATTTATAAAAATCAAGCTTGTCATAAAACATAAACGGTTGATTAAAAATGGAAAAGTGGTTATAGTGATTTTTTATTTCACACATTTATTGTGGACAAGACGAGCCCTCATCTGGTTTGAACTTTCATTTTTCTTTTTGGTGCTGAATCATTGGTCCCTTCGTCCTAGTTATGATGATTTGTTCTTAGAAGTGAAGCTTCTGTCTGTTATGAGAAAAATGGTGCATGCTAAAAAGCAAGCATTCATCAGTTGTGCCAAAAAGTGCAGCAAGACAACACCCTTCCCTGGAAAAAGGGACATTTTTACTTTAGAGTAGACAGTCACAAATTATTAGATTGATTTCCCTTTCACATTTCTTCATTCCTAGACAAAATACTAGTAAGTTGTGTATGTCTATGACATCTAACATTCTTAAATGTACTTTGTTGGTGGAACATCTGGTGCTGGGCCCAGCGCTGAGGTGGAGGGGGAAAGCTCTGGGGAGGAGGCGGTGGAAGTGCCGGACCAAACTGCTGTGCGGGTTGCAACGGTAGTGGCGGGCAGTGGCAAGCTCTTATATTCCTTACTTATTGAGATTGCAGACTGCATATTGTGCTGCTCCCCGTGAGAAAACGTAAGGATTGTCCAGATGAGAGACATGAAGAAGAATGATTGACATTTAGGGGCCTTTTATGATGGCGGACGGACCTGAGTCCCTCCGCCACCATAGAGTAGGAGGAAACGTCCGCACGGGCAGCGGCGGTCCCTCCCTGGTAATTAGGATGTGCTTGAAGCAGCACCCGCCGCAATGATAAAAATGTAAGATATGCATTTGCATGCACAAAGCGGCAGGCACCGCGCAGTGCCTGCCGTTTTGTGCAGCCCCCAACCCCCCCTTCACCCCTTGGGGCCCACAACGGGCCCCCCAAAGAAAAATCTGTATGCCTTTGCATGGCGGAAATGCCACCGTGTAAAGGCATGTTCCTCCAGACATCCTAATATGGCTGGCGGTGTCTGGTAGACACTGCCAGCCATGTTAGTGCTTTTCCGCCGCGGACGGGAGGCGACAGCAGCGGAAAAGCTGTGGACTGAAAAACCCTAAATACATACCATGTGCAGTGATAGATAATCAGATTATTTATCTTCTTCATTTTCCTTTTCTAGTATTCATTGGCACTGTAGGATGAAAGTTACATTAATTAAGCAGTAGCCCTTGTAACAGAGTATTCTCAGTGCCACCCGTAATAGAAAAGTCAGAGCATCACCACCTGCATGTACTGGACTGGTACAGTAACGCAAGTCTGTCTCACTCATCATGGCGGTCGTCTGTTTTTCTCGGGTGCAAGTTGACTGCGCTGGCATTATGCCGGCTTGCAGAAGTTAACGTACCAATTTTTCTAAACAAGAGAGAAGAAGAAGAAGAAGACTGGTGTACTGTCATAGTCGACTCTAATGGAGTGAGTCCATAGTGCTCATAGAATTGATTCTGTAAACTCCCACTAATGTTAAAGCAAGGGTGAAGAAGTGGGAGGTTAGATAGATACTGGCCACAATAGTTATGTACTGCACTTGCAAGTAGCTAGTTCTACTGTGACACAACTTTCTGCTGAATCATTTTGTGTTTATCTTAAAGAGCATTGGTTACAGACTATGTCTTTCTTTCTTCATATAGATGCTCCTTCCAAACCAACCAGGAAGGAGCTGGCTAGACGGGTCCGGCAACAGAGGCTGGAGACCACTGTCGCTGAATATCGGCGGCTGGTGGCCCAGGAGGAGGGTGACATGCAGTCTACAACAACATCTACCGGCACAGCTGCATTCTCCTCTGCACTCCCTGGGTCACCCAGTCAGCGCAGCAGGTCTCCACCGGTATGGAGCCGGGGTACCACAGCCACCCACCATCGCCGAGCAGAAAAGAAATTAGCGGCCCCCCACAGCAGTTGCAAAAAACAGATGCACCGCCTTTCCCTGAGGGTTTCCTACCTCGAGCAGGAGCTGCTCAACATGAAAACCCTGCTCGAGACCCTCCGCGAGGAGCATTCCGTCCTGGCCCGAAAAGTCAACAGCAGCAGCCAGCAGTAGGAGGAGACTGTCCCTTGCCCCTTTTTTAAAGACTACTGGGGGGTGGGAATTGGGAGTTGGGTTTTTTGGACTTTTCATGGACATTCATTGGGGTTAGGGAGTGGGGGTGGGTTGGGTCTTGCGGGAGATTATTTTTGTCAGGGATATAAATATACTTTAAACTTTTTCTTAGCATACATGCTTTTTTAATGCTTTTGAGGCTGGTAGGTGGGGGTTTAACAGTAACTTTGTTTTCGTGAAACTTAAGTGGCATCTTGATCAAGTTGTGTAATTAATTGCCCAAATGTTTTCAAAACTAAGTGCCTCTCACAGAGTAAGTGAATTCAATAGTCCTAGGACTTTACTAGTACTAGCGTCAGTCTCTCATCTCTCCTAATACTCCATTATACTTCCTCCCCCCAAACGCTTATCTTACCTGTAATTTGTGTTTCGACATAGGGCTAGGCACAGGGCTGGCTGCAAGGAAAATTGCGATTAACGTTGGCAATCCTGGGCGGATGAAATGTCATCATTGCGTTGGTACTAGTGGTGTTACACAGTGGCAGTTGCAGCATGTTTGTCCTTACAGTAGCATCAGAACGGTACGATAGAGAATATAGCAGGTGACAGTACAGTAGAACAGAGCCACAATGTAGCCTAACAAATGGTAAAGTATTGAAAGTATAACTAGTACTTGCGTTGAATTTCTTTGACATTGTCTACTACTACAAGAAATAGTACCGAAGGTGAAGGACACAGCAGCGTAATAATTTGCCACGTCTAGGAGGAGGATGTTCTTGATGATCAATCAGGTTTATGGCGCACATGAAAATCTGCTTTCATTTGCCAATAGTGACTGAGTATCAAGCTGAGTAAGACTAGAATATATCCTCGGATTCCTTCACCAGTCTGTTGCTATGACCTTATCCTCCCCACCAAGTGTGTGGAATTATTGCTGTCATTTAGTCACACATCAATCAAAACCACACAGCCCGGGGAAGAGGGTTCGGGTTTGGAAAATGGATGGGAATGGGGGATTTTGGGAAAGTTTTGTTGAGAGAAGAAAAAAAAAGCACAGCATGGACAAACAATAATTGAAGATAAAGAAATCTTTGGGTACAAAGCTAACCATAAATCTTTTAAGTGACATAAAGGAAGTGCATGCACTACTGCATGCATGGTTACTGAAAAGTAAGTAATACTTTCGACAACCGTGAATGAAAGAATGCGACAGTACAGGGCTGCAGCGTTTTCACTTGCCTAGCTCTGCACTCAGAGAAACACTTCTTACATTAAATTAGGTTTAAAAATAGCAAATGTAAAACCTATAGAATTGCTGTAGGGATGAATTTAGAAGCAGAGATCAAAGAAATGCAGGGTCACACTCATAGAAGTTCACAGCAATAACATTACTTAAAAGATAATTAGAAAAGAACGGATACTGTATCTGTATGTTGTTGTAGTTGTCCTGTTGAATTTGGTAAGTTGCATACATCAAACCATTCCTCTTATTAGCGGGACTCCTCCATTCCAGCTGACGCTCCGTCCATCAATGTTGGTGACCAGAAGACACCGTGGCCACTGCTTGCCTAGTGGATGCTGAATTGCGGCTCGCTAATAGGAAGCCTGACTTCATCCTTTTTTCCCATTGCACAGACTGAAACCCGGCCTGTAATTATTGATGGAAAAACAGGAAGTGATATTAGAACACCACTGACAAATAAATATAAGGTATATACGCTGTGTAGTGCAAAAAGTCACACTTTGAGTTTCCTAATAGACAGTACAATATTTTTGAAAGTGCGTACTCTGTCTGAGTCTCCTTTTGAAGGATTAATAAGTATGGGCAAATTAATTTAGCGGATCTTTCCCCTCAAGCTAGGTGTACTGTAAACTGTGTTTTAGAACAAAATTAGACCTTCCCAGCAGTGCTCCCACCCATATCCTTACTAAAGCTAGTCGCAAAAATGTAGAAGACCCCCAATGAGATCTAAAAAAACGAGGCCTAGTAGAAAACTGGTGACAAAACGTACTTTGAAATTAAACGTAGGCCCAATTCCCTCCTTACCCACCGTGGATTGTATTCAAACCACTTGCAAGCAAGCAAAAGTATCCATAACCAGCATCGCTCCAAGACTCGCAAACTCCCACACAAACAACCCCCCGCCCAAACACATGCAATACAAATACTGCTAACCCTAACGAGCTATAAGTTAAGAATAGTGGCATACGCTTTCTTTAACTATGCCAAATCGAACCTTTCCCATCATGGATTTTCTTCAAATCACTTGCAACCAAAATTACACATTCCCACGAGTGCTCTAAGATCCCAGAACTCAGTTGCAAAATTCTAGAACACCCCGAAACACATGCAATCCTGCTGCTAGTGCTAACCCTAACGAACCCTTAGTTACAAAAAGTGCCAAAAGGCTTTTCCGCATGGATTTTCTCCAAACCAGTTTTATCCGGTATTAGACCTTCCCAGCAATGCCCCAAGACCCGCCAACCCTCCTGAAAAAAAGCACAACACCCCCAAACAGCCAAAAAGCAAAAATGGAAAATCTCATACTTACAATATTTTTCGGCCTTCTTTCAATTTTGTCCAAACGCGCTGTGCAGCTAGGCCATAACTCCATTTTTCCACCATGGATTTCCTGAAAAGCAAATCAAATCAAAATTAGACTGTGCCAGCAGTGCTCCCAGACCCCAAAACCCACCCACAAACACCCGGAACCCCCCGCAGAGCACCTCAAAGAGAAGCAAGTCAGCAAAAACGCAAAAAAAAATTTGCCTCCGATTTGGTCCAAACCAGTTTTATCCGGTTTTAGACCTTCCCAGCAATGGCCACAGAGCCGTCAACCCAGGCGAAAACAAGTAGAAGACCCCCAAACAGACAAAAAGCAAAAGTACAAAAATGGGGACTTAGTCATTTTCAGGGCAATTTCCAAAATCACTCCGCGCGCGCTCTGCATCTTTGCCCTAACTCCCCTCTGCCACCATGGATTTGCTTCAAACCTCTTGCAATCAAAAGTATCCATACCCAGCAGTGCTCCCAGACCCCGAAACCCACCCACAAACACCAGGAAGCCCCCGAAACAGGCCCCCGAAAACATGATAGTGAGCAAAAAGGCAAAAACTTTTTCAAGTATGATTTATTCCAAACCAGTTTTATCCGGTATTAGACCTTCCCAGCAATGCCCCAAGACCCGCCAACCCACCCGCAAAAAAGCACAACACCCCAAAACAGGCAAAAAGCAAAAATGGAAAATCTCATATTTACAATATTTTTCGGCCTTCTTTCAATTCTGTCCAAACGCGCTGTTCAGCGAGGCCTTAACTCCAGTTTTGCACCATGGATTTCCTGAAAGGCAAATGCAATCAAAATTACACTGTGCCAGCAGTGCTCCCATACCCCAAAACCCACCCACAAACACCCGGAACCCCCCAAAGAGCACCTCAAAGACAAGCAAGTCAGCAAACACGAAAAAAAAAATTAGCCTCCGATTTGGTCCAAACCAGTTTTATCCGGAATTAGACCTTCCTAGCAATGGCCACAGAGCCATCAACCCAGGCGAAAACAAGTAGAAGACCCCCAAACAGCCAAAAAGCAAAAGTACAAAAATGGGGACTTAGTCATTTTCAGGGCAATTTCCAAAATCACTCCGCGTGCGCTCTGCAGCTAGGCCCTAACTCTCCTCTGCCACCATGGATTTGCTTCAAACCTTTTGCAATCAAAAGTATCCAGACCCAGCAGTGCTCCCAGACCCCGAAACCCACCCACAAACACCAGGAAGCCCCCCAAACAGGCCCCCGAAAACGCTAAATTGAGCAAAATGTCAGAAAAAGCAAAAACATTTTCCTCATGGATTTGGTCCAAACCAGTTTTATCCGGTATTAGACCTTCCCAGCAATGGCCACAGAGCCGTAAACCCAGGTGAAAACAAGTAGAAGACCCCCAAACAGCCAAAAAGCAAAAGTACAAAAATGGGGACTTAGTAATTTTCAGGGCAATTTCCAAAATCACTCCGAGCGCGCTATGCTGCTAGGCCCTAACTCCCCTCTGCCACCATGGATTGCTTCAAACCTCTTGCAATCAAAAGTATCCATACCCAGCAGTGCTCCCAGACCCCGAAACCCACCCACAAACACCAGGAAGTCCCCCAAACAGGACCCCGAAAACGTGATAGTGAGCAAAAAGGCAAAAACCTTTTGAAGTCTGATTTTGTCCAAAGCAGTTTTATCCGGTATTAGACCTTCCCAGCAATGTAAATGTAAATGTAAATGTAAATGTACATGTATTTATATAGCGCAAATTGCCCACATCGCAGGCATCTATGCGCTTGCTTAGGGAACCCGTCCTGGTATTCCCCTATGAGATACCCCGGCAGGGTATCCACAAGGTGAAAGCCAGGCATCCCGCCGCGAGGGGCCGTTGTGGAGATTAAGCAAGCTATTGCCCAGGGTCGCAGAGTGTGAACCCGTGAGTCGAGTAGGCACCGGAGCGAGAATTATCGAGTCAGTGGAATTATTGAGCCCAACCCCCGTCGGGGCGGGGAATTGAACCCTGGTCCAGGGACGATCTCAGCTTCCGGGTCTGCCGCCTCTAACCCCTGAGCCACACTTCTCCACTGCAATGCCCCAAGACCCGCCAACTGACCCTCAAAAAAGCACAAAACCCCCAAACAGGCAAAAAGCAAAAATGGAAAATCTCATAATTACAATATTTTTCGGCCTTCTGTCCAAACGCGCTGTGCATCTAGGTCATGACTCCACTTTTCCACCATGGATGTCCTAGAGAACAAATGCAATCAGACTTAGACTGTGCCAGCAGTGCTCCAAGACCCCGAAACTCACCCACAAACTCCAGGAAGCCCCCCAAAAAGGATTTTGTCCAAAGTACTTTTATCCGGTATTAGACTTTCCCAGCAATGGCCCCAGAGCCGTCAACTCAGGCGAAACCAAGTAGAAGACCCCAAACAGCCAAAAAGCAAAAGTACAAAAATAGGGACCTAGTCATTTTCAGGCCAATTTCCAAAATCACTCCACGCGAGTTCTGCAGCTAGGTCCTAACTCCCCTTTACCACCATGGATTTTCTTCAAACCTCTTGCAATCAAAAGTATCTATACCCAGCAGTGCTCCCAGACCCCGAAACCCACCCACAAACACCAGGAAGCCCCCCAAACAGGCCCCCGAAAACATGATAGTGAGCAAAAAGGCAAAAACGTTTTCAAGTCTGATTTTGTCCAAACCAGTTTTATCCAGTATTAGACCTTTCCAGCAATGCCCCAAGACCCGCCAACTCACCCTCAAAGAAGTAGAACACTCCCACAAGTGCAGAGTCTTTCTTCATTGGGCGTAATCCAGCCCTCTGCTTTGAGTCTGGAGGAGGAGGATAGAGGAGCATGTTCTTGTGAACTTGTGAACCTGAGGAATGCAGACTGCGGCACCTTCAAATCGATAAGCAGTTCTGCTGATGGGCTTGTTTTTGTGATTAGGTGGTTCAAGTTTTTATTTATATTACCTGTGCAAAACAAAGAAAGACAGACACACAGGAATAAAAGTGAATAAGGACGAAAAAGAAAGTTATTGATTCATTGGCTCATTTTCAGGGCTCGGTGTCAGGGAATAAGAGTTCATCCTCATACTCTGAGAATTCAGGCGGGAGTAGGCCACCTAACAGAGAAGAAATTCCCTCATCTAAGTTGCTGTCCTTCTTGTCTTCTTCCAGTGTGTATTCTCGTACTTTGTAATCTGGTGGTATGAGGTGCTGATTCATCTTGATCATTGTTAACCTCTCCACATTTTAGGCGAGAGGCGGGTCCTTTTGCAAGTTACAATGCCACCAGCAACACTGAAAACACGTTCAGAAGACACACATGCGAGTGGGCAAGACAAGTAGTTTATAGCCAGGTTGGAGATCTTTGGCCACAATTCTTTTTTCTCATGCCAATACGCCAATGGGTCAGCATCAACATAGACCTCTGTTGAGTCATTCAGATAGTCCTGCACCATCGACTCAAGGTTCTCCACGGTTCCTCCATTTTGCTTACTTTTTTCTGGGACCTTTTGAGAAGCAACCCAAGCTGAGTTAGCCAATCCTCTTCTTCACTCAATGTTACTGTTGTGTCTGGTGCAGATGATCCGTTTGACAGTGTCGTTAACGGCTGAGAGGTCACTTCTGCCACAGCCACAGGTGCAGAAGTGGATTCTTTTGACTGGGGATGTCCTGCTGATGCTGATGTACTGCCTTTTCCTTCAATTTTCTGCCGTTCTCTTTCAAACCTCATGGCTGACACAGCTAGCCAATGTTTGTACTTTAAAACTTGTGCGTCACCAAAAGCAAAGAATGCAGTGCCTGCCAGTGCCTTTTTGTAGCGTGGATCCAGAATAGTAGCACAAATGTAATGCTGTTCTGAGTGGATCATTCGAAGACGTTCATGGCCAAGTAGGCGCTGTAATAATTTCTCCGCCAAAACAAAAGCTTCTTGCTTTTCTTCATCTTTTTGAAACATAGAAGACACTGCCTTCAGTTGGTGCTCTAGCATGTGCAACAATGGGATAGCTTTTCCCAAATTACAGTCCTCCCTGCTGACTGCATGCGTGAAGACCTCAAAAGGATAAAGCATGTCTGTCAGGCTTTTAACTAGCTACCATTGCGCTGCATCTAGCCTCAGGTCCTTCAGAGCTGTACCCAGTGTTAAGAAATACTAATCGAGTACCGTAAACTGCTCATACAGACGCTCAAGCATGTAAAAGGTTGAGTTCCAATGTGTTGGCACCACCTGGATGAGTGCTTTTACTGGCATTCGACGTTCATGTAGCAGGGCCCTCATATGCTTTCGGGCCTTAAAAGAATGGCTGAAATGGTTGCACATTCTAACTCGCACACTGGACTTTCTTCACTCAAGAATTTTTTATCAACCGGGTTTATACAGTGCGCCAAACACGGCACTCTGAAATATTTACCCAGCTCCATGGCCTTAACTACATTGGCGCCATTATCCGTGGAAACATAACCAATCTTGCATTTTTTTGGGGACAGCCATTGAAAGACCTTTGTGTTAAACTCCTTAAAAATGTTTTCTCCTGTATGACTTGTATCCATGCCAAACATGGCTAGTGTTGCATGTTTCCTAGCAGATTTAAAAACGTTGTCCGGGTCAACACCTGCGTTTAGCTTTGGTTTAAACCCTGAAAAAGAGACCCAGTGTGCAGTGATGGACATGTAATCAGTGCCTGCGCCACTGGTCCACATGTCGGTTGTCAGATGTATAGTGTGAACAGCACTCTTCTGCAAAGCTGCCCCAATCACCTCAAGCACATCTTCATGTAGTGCTGGAACCGCAACTCTGGCAAAATAGAACCGGCTAGGAACCTTCTATTTAGGGCTGAGCGTTGCCACTAATTCTAGAAAAACCAACCCCTTCCACAAAAGAAAAAGGGAGAAGGTCCAGAGCTAGCATTTTAGCCAGCTTAGTGTTATACAGACGCGTCAGTGGGTGGTTGCGATCAAATGGAGCTTCTGAAAACAACATGCTTCTAATGGTGGGCTGGACCATGATTTTACGGGATGATAATGATGACTTCTTCGACCCAGTTACGCTCGGTGATGATGAACTTTTTCGCATTGGTGTCTCACTCTCTCCCACACTCTTAGTGCGGCTCACAGGGGGTGTGCTGCTGACAGGGGTACTGGGTGTAAGTGAAGTGTTTGACGCTTCTTCCTCCTCGTCATCATCAGATGAAACATCAACGTATACAGTTTGTTGACTTCCAATTCGGGCTTTCTTGATCTCCTTTAGGTGCGCAAACCATTGGACAGTGTGCTGTCTCTCAAGATGACCTCTCTGGCCTCCGGTACCATAGTTGGTACCAAACTTACCATGACTAACTGCAAGCTTACAAATGCTACAAATGGCTGTTTTCCCTTTTTGGGCAAACACTAAAGAAGTCCCAAACTGCGGACTTGAAATGTCTGTGGGGGCGGAGGAGGCGATACTGGTGGTCATGCTGCTAATGCCAGATGAAGTGGAGGATGTGTGTTGCCGAACTTTACTACGTTGTGCACTTGCACCACCACTAATAGAGGTCGAGGTGGAAGGAAGTCCCTTCTGGCGAGAAAGAAATATGGAAGCAGTAGGTGGTGGTGTACTAGTTAACTCCAATGATGGTGTTCCCATTGCCTCCTCGTCGACAACATCACGCTCAGCGGCTTTTCAGGCCAGGGTCAAAATGTCTGTTTGCTGCATGCCCGCTGAGGCTGGAGTGGCGTGTATGATGATTGCGTCGTCATCGTGAGAGTCTTCATCAGCAGGAGTAGTAGACACCACTTCTTCTTCAGCACCACACTCCATAAGTACAAGAGTATCAGGGACCTTCCTTTTACGCTTAGCTACCTTTGTCAGATCATGGTGTGCCTCACTCTCAGACGGCAGTGGTGGTTCCCAAGTTTGATCCATATCATCAGAAGGAGGTGGGATTGAAGAAGATGTAGACACCATCCTTGATCGTTTCCTTGCTAGGCATGTGGAAGACAATGAATGATGTAAATGTAAATGTAAATGTAAATGTATTGGCATTTATATAGCGCACTACTTACCCGTAGGGTCCCAAGGCGCTTCGACCGCTGCGAAACCCTTCCTGGCTTCCCTGAGAGATGGTCCCTTAATGGGCATCTACAGGGTGAGACCAGGCATCCCCGGCGGTCTGGTGGGGCCGTTAGTGAAGATGAGGCAAGCTAATGCCCAGAGTTGCCGAGTGTGTTCGCTGATCAGAGTGGGCACAGAGGCGAGAGAATTATCGAGTCCGCTGACCCTGGTCCAGCAACCTGCCGCGCCGGGAATCGAACCCTGGTCCCGGGCCGTCCTCTGCTCTCGGGTCTGCCGCCTCTAACCAGTGAGCCACACTACTTCACAGATCAGGAGGAGTGGCTTCCTCTAATGATACCTCGGCTTGAATATCGATTTCCTGATGTGCCCCTACTTCGGGAGGAACAACTATTGTGGGCACTTGTGCCCCTCCATGCACCTCTGCTTGCGCATCTCCTTGCGCTGCCTCTCCTTCCACATGTACTTGGGCTTGTACTTGCACATGTGGTTGTTGATGCGGCTGTGGTTGTTGAACACTTGTCAGATGAGTTACAACAACCTGTGTTGATTGAGGGACATTGCTGCTACTTTCTTGCTATGAGCCAACATCACTGGTTGATGGTGATTGAACAACTAGACTGGCTGCCTCTGCAGCACTCAAGGGCTTGGAATTAAGTTGGCGTGGTGGTGGTGGCACTGAGCCCAATGGAGCGGGGGTGCTGCTCCCAGCTTGGTCCCCAGCAGATCCCGCTGCTGCTGCAGGCGTACTTTTTTTTTATTCCCAAAAAATGTGGCGGGCGGCACACCAGTCTCCTTGGTAACTTGCTTTTTATGCTCCTTACTGGCAACTTTCTTGCTAGAGGAGCTACGGGGAACTTTTTTTGGGGCCATCTTCTTCAGAGGTCAGAACAGCAGGCCGCAGTTGCACGAGTTGCAGAGTTGTCTGTGGCCAGACGTTACGTCGCGTGACGTTATGCTGCACACACACACCGCTGCAGGACTTCTTCCTGGCACTGGTGGTTCTCTTGAGTCTTGTGCACCTAAAAGCAATGGAAGACAGAGGAACATCAGTTATACACCCCAAAAAGTCAAAAAACACATAAAAATCAACACAATCCCATGCCATCCATGCCCTCAATGATGTTTAAATTCAAGACACCTCACAGAAAGACTAGGCCCATGCACCACTCACTACCCCTGGGCATAAAGGATAAAAGCTAGGCAAAATGGGTGCAGGCCTGAGAACACTGCCTGCCTTCAAAATGCCCCCTTGCCCCCAGCACATGGCCAGGGCCTGTCTGTACCAGCACTCAAAATGGCCCCCACCCACATGGCCAGTTCCCAACAGCAGCCAAAAAAATCGAAAAACACTCAATAATCACCACAATCCCATGCCATCCATGCCCTCCATGATGTTTACATTAAAGAGACCCCACAGAAAGACTCAGTCCATGCACCACTCACTAGCCCTGGGCAAAAGGCCCCAACCGCAGCCAAAAAAAATCGAAAAACACACAAAAATCAACACAATCCCATGCCATCCATGCCCTCAATGATGTTTAAATTCAAGAAACCCCACAGAAAGACTAGGCCCATGCACCCCTCACTACCCCTGGGCATAAAGGATGAAAGCTAGGCAAAATGGGTGCAGGCCTGAGAACACTGCCTGCCTTCAAAATGGCCCCTTGCCCCCAGCACATGGCCAGGGCCTGTCTGTACCAGCACTCAAAATGGCCCCCACCCACATGGCCAGTCCCCTACAGCAGCCCAAAAAATCGAAAAACACACAAAAATCATTACAATCCCAAGCTATCCATGCCCTCCACGATGTTTACATTAAAGAGACCCCACAGAAAGACTCAGTCCATGCACCACTCACTAGCCCTGGGCAAAAGGCCCCAACATCAGCCAAAAAAATCGAAAAACACACAAAAATCAGCACAATCCCATGCCATCCATGCCCTCCATGATGTTTACATTAAAGAGACCCCACAGAAAGACTCAGTCCATGCACCACTCACTAGTCACTACCCCTGGGCAAAAGGCCCCAACAACAGCCCAAAAATTGAAAATTCCAAAATTGTAGTTGCAGCAACTGTAATGACCCAAATTTCTAATCCAAAAGTGATCCAAAGAAAGTCAAAAAGGGCTCAAATCCAAATATCCAGCAGCATCCACAAAAAGTAATCCTTCCAGGTCAAAATCCAAATGAAAGTGACCAGCACATGAAGAAAGCACTGGGAGGAGCCTGCTGGACAGGAACAGGATGTTGGAGACTGTGGGACACTTCCTTCCTCCCACTCCCCCCTCCCCCCCAAAGGAGACTCCTTGCAAAAAAAAGTGCAGGCAAATGTCAACCTGAGGAGTTAGTCTGATAAAAATCATCATTTTCAGAAGGTTTATGCTGCTTGCTGGTGGATTTCTTGTGCAGAATTGCAAATTTTGTAAGTGCGAGATTGTTGCTGCCCGCCGCATCTACGTGTTCTCAATTGCGAACTCCCACGATACGTGATCACGGTGTACTCGCGCTGACAAACTCTCGCTGTGCAAGGTGGCAAGCCGCGATGACGTAATTGCAGTCGCGAAACGCCTGCGGGATCCAGCAGCAAGATCCAAAATGGCGCAGCACTCGCAAAATATCGAGAAAAACAACTCGGCACACGCTGAATGACAGTAAGTGTACGCCGCGCGCCGCAATATTGTATCACCAAGCAAAAAAATCTGCCGCATGCGAATTTGCGGATTTTCGGCAAAATTCGCAAGAGTTTGTGGATTGCGAATTTCCCGAAAATCCGCGAGCGGAAGTACTGTGCATCATGACATGATGTGGAGGTACATACATGTTGTCATCTAACGACTAGCGGCACAACAACTTATTGTGACGCATCTTTGCTGATTACTTTGCCTGGCAGACATTTCATCTGAGCATGAACTAGCCATTGTTATCTCATGCATACCTTTGTCATGTCATGTGCATTGCTAGATTTGTTCTACAGACCATGATTGCTTTGTTTTCATTTGGTTCTTCAAGCTCTGTCCCCATGGAACTTACAAACATTCAGTGCTGTGCATGACTGTGCCCTGAATGTATTCTACATGTGATTTTTTGAGTCACACTTTGATTGTTGTGACAGTTACATAAGCTTAGCTGTCTGCACACGGTAAGTGGTTATTGGATCTGTGTCAATTTTGGTGGGATGTGAGGGCTGGTGTTGTTATAAGGCTAAATGCTTTTTGAGAGGAATGGTGGGGTGCATGCACTGTCTACTTACCTGTTCTGTTGTTACATTTGGGTGGAATTTCTGACACATCTCTCTGGGTATGTGTTTGAGTGCTCCATCCTGCTCAGGGGTGGGGTAGGGGGCCTGGTGGGAGTTGTAGTGCAGGCCTCCCACCCCCAAACCCCCCACCCTGGGTAGATGGCTACCTAGCTGTAAGTTTGTTTGTTGTACTATAATCAATCAATCAAGAAATTTGTATAGTGCGCTACTCACCCGAAGGGTCTCAAGGCGCTAGGGGGGGGGTCCGCTACTGCTCGAACAGCCAGGTCTTGAGTTGCTTCCTGAAGGAGAGGTGGTCTTGGGTAAGACGGAGGTGGATGGGGAGGGAATTCCAGGTCTTGGCTGCCATGTAGGAGAAGGATCTTCCTCCCATGGTGGCTCTCCGGATGCGTGGAACGGCGGCGAGGGCGTGGTTGGTCGGAGGTAGTTGGCGGGTTGGAGTGTAGAAGGTCAGGCGGCTGTTGAGGTACCTGGGGCCTAGGTCGTGAAGGGCTTTTTGTGCGTGGGTGAGGAGGCGGAACGTGATTCTTTTGCTGACAGGGAGCCAGTGCAGGACTTTCAGGTGTCCAGGGATGTGGCTGTGGTGGGGGATGTCCAGGATGAGTCGTGCGGAGGCGTTCTGCATGCGTTGGAGTCTTTTCTGCAGTTTGGCTGTGGTTCCGGTGTAAAGGGTGTTTCCGTAGTCTAGCCGGTTGGTGACAAGTGCCTGGGTGACCGTCTTCCTGGTTTCAGTGGAGATCCATCGGAAGATCTTTCGGAGCATGCGTAGGATGTTAAAGCATGAAGACAAGACGGCGTTGACTTGTCTGGTCATCGACAGGGAGGAGTACAGGATGAAGCCCAGGTTGCGTGTGTGGTCCATTGGTTTGGGTGCGCTGCCTAAGGCCAGGAGCCACCAGGAGTTGTCCCAGGCAGATGGTGATGATCCAAGGATGAGGACTTCTGTCTTGTCTGAGTTCAGTTTCAAGCAGCTGTTCTTCATCCACTCGGCTACTTCTTTCATCCCTTCGTGTAGGTTTGTTCTGGCGGTGTCGTTGGTGAGGGAGAGGATCAGCGGGGTGTCGTCGGCGTAGGAGATTATGTTGAGGCTGTGTTGAGGTGCGATGGCTGCGAGGGGGCTCATGTACACGTTGAAGAGGGTGGGGCTGAGTGATGAGCCTTGTGGTACGCCGCAGATGACTTCAGTGTCCTCAGATCTGAACAGGGGGAGGCGGACTCTCTGGGTTCTTCCGGCGAAGAACGAGATGATCCACTCCAGTGCCTTCTCTTGGATTCCGACGTTGCTGAGGCGTTGTACTAGGGTGCGGTGGCAGACAGTATCGAATGCTGCGGAGAGGTCCAGGAGGATGAGGGCCGCTGTTTCCCCGTTGTCGATCAGGGTACGGATGTCGTCAGTGGCTGCGATGAGGGCTGTCTCGGTGCTGTGATTGGCTCGGAAGCTGGACTGTGAGTGGTCGAGGGATCCGTTCGTCTTGAGGAAGGCGGCCAACTGTCTGTTGACGGTCTTCTCGATGACTTTGGCAGGAACGGGAGCAGCGAGATGGGGCGGTAGTTCTTGAGGTTGGTGGGGTCTGCCGATGGTTTCTTCAGTAGGGCGCTGAGTTCGGCGTGCTTCCAGCTCTCCGGGAAGGTGGCGGTGTTGAAGGAGCAGTTGATGATGTCCCGGAGTTGGGGTGCGATGACGGAGTTGGCCTTGTTGAAGACGTGGTGAGGGCATGGGTCGGTTGGTGATCCAGAGTGGATGGTGTTCATCGTCCGGATGGTGTCTTCGGTGTTGACTGGGGTCCAGTCGCGGAGGGTGGTGGTGGGGGGCGTTGGTTCTGTGGTTGGGTGCGTGGTCTGTTCGCCGAAGCTGTTGTGTATGTCTGCGATCTTGTTGTGGAAGAACGTGGCGAGTGAGTCGCAGAGGTCTTGTGAGGGAGTGATGTTGTTGTTTCCGGCGCTGGGGTTGGGGAGCTCTTTGACGATGCTGAAGAGCTCCTTGCTGTTGTGTGCGTTGTTGTCTAATCGTTCCTTGAATGCTGTCTTCAGGTGGTGTGGATCAGCTGGTGGTGTTTGCGGGTGGCGTGCTTGAGGGCAGTCATGTTGTCTGTGGTCGGGTTCTTTCGCCAGGCTTTCTCGAGGGTGCAGCAGTTCTTCTTGGAGTTCTTGAGGTCGTCGTTGAACCACGGGGCTTTCTAGCTTCTGGGCCTGCTGGGATGGGTTTTCAGGGGTTTATAATTGCTACCACATGCTTCTGGCTAGGGGGAGTGTGCCATCCTGCTCAGGGGTAGGACAGGGGGCCTGGTGGGAGTTGTAGTTCATGTCTCCCAGCCCCAAATACCCTTTCCTGGGAAGATGGCTGCCTAGCTGTAAGTTTGTTTGTTGTAATATATTGGCTGCCACATGCTTCTGGCTGGGGGAGAGCTCCATCCTGTTCAGGGTTAGGACAGGGGGACTAATGGGCATTGTAGTGCAGGCCTCCTATCCCCAAACACCCCTCCCTGGGAAGATGGCTACCTGTCTGTGAATTTGTTTGTTGTAATACAGTGGCTGACACATGATTCTGGGTGGGGGGAGTGTTCCATCCTGCTCTGGGGTACGTTGTAGAGCAGGCCTTCCACCCCCACAAAGCCCTCCCTGGGATGATGGCTACCTACATGTAAGTTTGGTTGTTTCAACACAATGGCTACCTCATGCTTCTGGCTGGGTGAAGGAGTGCTCCATCTAGCTGAGCTGTGGAACAAGGGGGCCTGGTGGGAGTTGTGTGAATGTTACATATGTGATACCTGTGCCGGGTATTGTGGTGCAGATGAATGGGATTGGGCCTAGGAGGTGTAGCTTTGTAGTTATGCAAGACAGTACATAGCAGAAGTGTAATGATACATACTTGTTTGTACCCACCAGCCTGCACTGCACAGCTATTCCTGTGAGGCTGTCTGGATGCAGTATGGCAAGCACCTTCTCCTCCCATGCAGTGAATGTTTTTGGTGGAGTGGGAGGGCCACTGCCAGTCATCTGAGCCTGCTGACGGTTGTTCTTCTCTTTCACCATCCTCTTGAAGTCCTGTCACCGCTTCAGGATTTCCTGCTTGGAGCGCGGGGTGGTCCATAGTGCATTGACCTTGCCAACTATCTTTGTCCAGATTTGTGCTATAGTGGCTAATGGTGTGTGTTGGACCAGGGTACCAAACAATTGTGGTTCTACTTAAGTATCAATTTTATAATTAATATTAATATAAAAATGATTAGTAATTATTTAAAATGTAGTTATTTCCCACCCCATGCCTCTAAAAATCCACATCTATAATCCTTTAAAAAATCATTGCACAATCAACTTAATTAAGCAAACACATGATATGAATTAAAAACTAAATGTTCATTATATTTAATTGACTTCCCACCCTTTACCCCTATAGATCCCACAAACTGCAACTAATATTAAACTTTAAAGAAATGTAATTACAAAAATAAAATAATTCATCATCAATTGATTAATTAATAGTCTATAACAACTCTTTTAAATACATTTTCTCCCCAACTTTCACCCCTATAAGACTAGCGCTGCCCCCAAAAAATTACCTAACACACCCCAATGACACACCCCCCATGGCAATTTAAAAAATACAAATCCAGGGACAACCCACACAACACACCTGACAGCAATATTCCATTTTGACATACCTACTTAGCTGTGTATAAAACCAGACCCTTCCTTGACCAGAATCCTTTGCACTACTCCAGCCCTGAAGGAACAAAACTCTGCAGCACATTGGCTAGGCAAAACACCACTCATCTCACCAGCACAACAACACACAAACACACATCACATACATCACCTACACCACCCCACCACCCTCACATCTGCACCTCAAACCATTTGCACACACACAACATGGCACAAAAGAAAGTTCCCAAATTCACAGAGTGACAACTCACTCTCTGTGAATTTGTGCATTTTCTTTTGTGTTTTGGGGGTATATTGTGGGAAGTGATTTAACGATATTTAATTAATTCATCATATTTATTAATGATAATTTCTTTGTTGATAAACATTTATTTTGAGGGTTTAAATAGTTTGCTGTCAAAAGTTAAGTTTTAGGTGCAGGTTGTGAGTATAGTGGGAGTATAGGGTGGGAAATAACTGAATTAAATGTATGTTTTAAATATTTTTTTGTTAAATAATTTTGTAAAAAAATGTATTTGTATGAAATGTATGTTTTTATTTTATTTATAATAATATTTGTAGTTATTTGTGATATGCATTTAACATTCAGATAGATTATTTGTATAAAAAAAGTTGATTTTTTTTTACATATTTATATATTTTTTCTTTATTTGTTTTTGGAAGAATTTTATTTTGTTCAAGAGTATTTGTTTGTTTTAATGTTGCACTGACACAAGTGGGAATAGTGAATTGTACCCCTCCGCAATCCAACACTTTCCCTCTGTTGCACTGACTGGAGTGGTAATAGTAAATTTTACCCCTCGCTATCCAACACTTTCCCTACTCTTGTTCTTACTGGAGTGGGAACAGTAAACTTTACTCCTCCACTATCCAATACTTTCCCTGCTATTGTATTCGCTGAAGTGGGAATAGAAAATGTTGCCCCTCCGCTATTTAACAGTTTATCTACTATTGCACTCATTGGAGTGGGTATAGAACATTTTACCCCTCCACAATCCAACTCACTCCCTACTGTTATAGTGACTGGAGTGGGAATGGTAAATGTTACTCAACAACTTTTCAACACTTTCCTTATTGTTGTATTGACTGGAGAGAAAATAGTACATGTTACCCGTCCACTATCCATGACTTTCCCTATTGTTGTTTTGACTGGAGGGGAAATAATACATTTTACCCCTCTATTATCCAACACTTTCCCTACTGTTTCACATATTGGATTCGGAATAGTAAATGTTACCCTCCGCTATTAAATACTTTCCCTATTAATGTATTGCCTGGAGTGGGAATATTAAATTAAGTTTAACTGACTGGAGTTTGAATAGTACATTTTGCCTTTTCCGCAGTCCAACACTTTCACTACTGTTGTACAGACAGTAGTGGAAATAGTCAATTTCCCTAATCCGCTAGCCAAAAGTTTCCCTACTGTTGCACTCATTGGTGTGGGAATAGTACATTTTACTTCTCCGCAATCTTTCCTTACTGTTGCCTTTACTGTAGGGAGATTTCTAAATGTTATCCAGTTTTATTACTTTATCTTTACATGAAGTGGGATTAGTACAATTTCTATATATTTAACATTATAGTTTGCATAGTATTGTATTCATTGTAGTGGGAATATTATATTTATTTATGTTGTTATAATTTATATTATTATGTTAATTATTGATGTTTTTAATGTACAAAACATTTCTATAAAGTGTTAAATTGGTTACATTTAATTGAATTAAAATTGTTTGTTTTTTAAACATTTTGGGGCTTATTAAGATGTTGGTCGGAATTTCCTCCAACCAACACTGTCTAAGGACTGACCGACGTCCAGTCGGCGGTTCTGACCACCTGACTACGATGTGACTGAACATTGTTCGGTCGCATACTCACTGTTGTCTATGTAAGCTTTTGTCACAGCCATTAACCGGCCATAATACAGGTTTCAATAGAGAAATTGGGGTGTTTTTAAAATCCAGCACCTTGTGACAGGCACCCTATGGTGCCTCCCACACAGTGCAGGGTTATATAGGTGGGTACACAAGGTAACCCCTCGGCCACCAACTGTCGGCCACAGAGGCAAGGGAGTAATGTTAGAGGTGGAGTGGCTGGCACAGAAAGGCTGAGGGCCACTGACATCATAATCTTGAAGAAAGGAGGCGTGACCTGCCTTCACCTCTCAGTAAGCCCACTGTGTGGGGATTACTAGAGGTAGCAGGTACACTCCTTATCCCCTGGAGACCCAAGCATTGAAGGGGACTTCATCTCCCAACCAGGAGCAAGCCAGGAGGTGCATTTGGAGAGTGGTGGAGAAAGGGGACATGGCCTGCTATCAGAACTCAGCAGCCCTGCTGTGTGGGACTAATTGGATATATAGGAGGGGTAGTTGGCCCAAAAGGATGTCTTTGGGGCCAACTACTCATATTTTTACCTCCAGTAAGTCCCACACAGTGGGATTGCCAAGAGGTCTTTGGGAGGCCATGCCCCCCTTTCTCATCCACCTTGTAAATACATCTCCTGGTGCACTACTGGTTAGGGGATGAAGTTCACTTTGCTCCTGAGCGACCTTGGGGGGCAAAAAGCCCTCCTGGTACGTCCTGTAAGTTTTACACAGCAGATTTTCTGAGAGCTCCTTTTCTTCCCCATTCTGCAAACATGACTGCTAGTTAAAAAACTTTTGAAAAACCCTTACAGTCTGATTACGTGGTAATATTGGCGATCAAGTTCTCAATACATATTTGGAAAACGGCGACCGGTAACCAGAGGAGGAGGGATAATATGTTCACGACTTTCCTGCATCGGGTTGCAAACACTAGATCTGGAACCTGACCCAGCATCCCCTCCCGGTCTACGGCTTGATGCACACTAATATCAAGCACCAGTGACTATTTCAGTCCTAACTAGACTTCTCAACAGCACTATGGAGATGCGACACACACGTGATTGAGAACTTGAATAACTTATCCTTTGGACCACTCACAACTACGGAGGGAACCACCACACCTGAGAGCTCGTAGACAACAGAAGCTTTCCTTCCTCCATTTCTTTCACTATACCAGTGTTTCAAAACTCGAACGAAAGTGCCAATATTACCACGTAATCAGACTGTATAGACACATCCACCGAGACAGACAGGTCTTTAGGTCGTGTCTGAAGCCCTGAGGAGTCGCAGTAATCTGTTCCCACGCGACGAAACACGTGTCGGCTGGCTTTTGGAACCAATAAACCTACATTGATTCCCTAATACAGTTTTGGATTGCAATTGTCTTAATTGAGCTCTACACTCGGAATGTTGTTGTAATTTGCCTACTATATGGTCATACTGTAATTTGTGTGTGCGAGGGCATTGTAGTTATATATATTGCCATGTAGGTCGCTAGTAGGTACTTAAAGTTAGGACCTCATTTCTATTAAAAAAGTGTTTTTTCTCTTGCCAATATCTTTGGCGCCATTTGACGAATTCTTGTGAAAGTTGCAGATTTAATGCTTCACTCAGGTAAATGTAAATGTAAATGTATAGGCATTTATATAGCACACTACTTACCCGGAGGGTCCCAAGGCGCTTCGACCGCTGCGAAACCCTTCCTGGCTTCCCTGAGAGATGGTCCCTTAATGGGTATCTCCAGGGTGAGACCAGGCATCCCCGGCGGTCTGGTGGGGCCGTTAGTGAAGATGAGGCAAGCTAATGCCCAGAGTTGCCGAGTGTGAACGCTGATCAGAGTGGGCACCGAGGCTAGAGAATTATCGAGTCCACTGACCCTGGTCCAGAAACCTGCCGCGCCGGGAATCGAACCCTGGTCCCGGGCCGTCCTCTGCTCTCGGGTCTGCCGCCTCTAACCAGTGAGCCACACTACTTCAAAAAGGTCAGCTTAGGTCAGCTCCTATCTTTAAAATTAGGATGTATGACGTTACAACGCATGCTTTTACCTCGCATGCTGTTACAATTCAGGTTTTATCATGAATACCATTACAACGCATTACACTTGGGTGTGCTGGATAGAGAATAGTTTAATTTACTATTCCTACTCCAGTCCCCGTGGACACTAGGGAAGGTGTTGGATAGTAAATTAAAATTATTCCTTATCCTAGAGCGCCCCCCAGTGTAATGCGTTGTAATGGTTTTCGTTGTAAAACCTGCGTTGTAACAGCACTGCATGGTAAAAGTTGCGTTGTAAAGGATGTTCCCCTTAAAATTCCAGAAGTGATTTGTCAAGCGATTTGTTAAGCTGGGCTGAGAAAAAAGGGTTCCCAAAATACATTTTCTCCATGTTAATTTCCATAGGAAACTTTAGAAGAAGCTACAGCCCAAACTTCTCAACGGAATTACACACAATTTGAGAAAAAGATAGCTCCTGGTTCAGAAAGCATTTTTTTCTTAGATATTGTAAATCTGTTCAGTAGTTCCTGAGAAATTCAAAAATAAAGAATATCGATATCTGGTGGTCAGAGAGGATTTGCAAACCCTCCCAAGCATGTGCTGTCAACACTCCAATCCAAAAATTGTTGGCAACCCTGTTATGACTTGGTACTGAGTTAAAAGAAAAACGGTAATAAAAGGGTAAAAAAATATAAAAGGGGGCAGAGTAGAAGCACCCTGACCCCCCTAGGCCTGCCCTATATACCCCACAAAGCAAAAAAGCATTAGTTTGTCCGCAGTCCCGCTGGGTGGTTTAAGCCACAGGGTGGGCCAGGTCCAAGGGTAGTATGCCATATATATGCTGGGGCCGCCCAGGCCCCACAGCCCCAGGGCTGCCAACTCCCCAGGGCTTTTTTCATTAATGAGCGGGAAGCCCGTGATGCCCCCCAAACCCCGGGTACTCCCATCGCTGCAGGGCCACTTTACTAAACTGTGTCAGAGGGCTTGAGCCCTACGACACAGCCCCACCACCTCTTTATGAAGTACGGGGGTCCGTTGGGGACCTCCAGGGACCACAACTACGCCATGGCTTAAATCATGTTGGGAGGGGGGCCATGAGGCCCTCCTCCAGGTGCCCTTCTTGGCCCAGGTTGCCCACCCGGGGACATTGCAGTTTGCAATGAGTACTGCTCCTGCCCTGTTCTTGGAAACTATGCTTCACTTCATGGAAGCGAGAGCAAAAAACCTGCTCTCGCTTCCGTGAATTGAAGCAGATTGCTTTTGGACAATGAGTTCTGCATGTTAGCCGCTCCCCTTGTCCAAAAGCGATGCCTGCTCTCTACAGGGTGCAGGAAGTCAGATCGAACCCCACTGAAGGCAGGCCGAGGAGAATGGGATCCACAGGGTCATAATTGGCCTCAGGAGGGGGCCATGTGCCCCCCTCCAAAATGAAAAAATCAAAGCTTGCCAGGTCCCTTGGGAAGGGTCCCTGGGTCAAAAGTGTCCCAGGGAAGGTGGGCCATGTGGCCTCCCTCCCATATAAATAATTTTAAAGAAAAAAATCATAAGGCCAGGCCCCGGGGAGATGGGTTCCCCGGAGACAATAGTGACCCAGGGAAAGGGGAACCCAAGGCCCCCTTCTGTAAAAATAATAAAAAAATAAACAATGCCGTGCCCCATGGAATGGGGTCCCCGGGGGGAGAAATAGGCCTTGGCAGGTGGGCCCCTTCCTGTTTCTTTTAAGTAAAATTTATGGGTCAGGCACTGGTTGATGGGGTCCCTATGGCTCAAAAATACTAAAAGAAGGCATGCCACACAGCCCCCTTCTAAAATTACAAAAAGAAAATTAAAGCCAGCACCTCCCCGGAGGTCCCGTCCCCCTCCCTGTACCGTTTTCAAATGCACCTCCTAACACGTTCTGGGTTGGGGGATTAAGTCTTATTGAGTACTTATGGTCCTTAAGGGCCACCTAGCCCCAGGTACCTCCAGTAAGTCCCACAAAGTGGATTGTTAAGAGGTGGTCGGAGCCAATGCTCCTTTTTAAGCCACTCTGCAAACACACCTATTGGCACATTGCTGGTGGGGCGACGAGGTCCTCTTATGTCATGAGGACCCAAGGAGTAAAATGGACATCATCCCCCGAGCAGCACTGTGCCAAGAGTTACGTTTGCAGAGTGGTGTAAAAAGGAGCATGGCCCCGGACCACTCTCCGCAATCCAGCTGTATAGGGCTTACTGGAAATACCTGGTGGGCTAGTTGGCCCCCATGGACCTTTACAATTCAAGCAGACCTAATCTCCAAAACTCAGAACACGCCAGGATGGGCGTTTGCAGAGTGGTGGAGAAAGGAGCGTGGCCTAAGTCCACCTGTCAGCAATCACACTATCTGGGGCATATTGGAGGTATCATGTAGCCTATCTGGCCCCTACTGATACCCATCAGTGAAAGGGCCTTTAATCCTCTTCCAAAAGTGCACCAGGAAGTGCGTTTGCAGAGTGGTGGGAAAGGGTACATGGGCTGCTTTGAGACATTAGAAATCCTGCTGAGTGACAGGTACTAGAGGTTATAGGAGGGGGCCAACTACCCTTCCTGTTACCTCCAGTAAGTCCCACACTGTGAGATTGCTAAACGGTCTTTAGATGCCACAATCACCTTTCTTCAGCACTCTGCAAAAGCAATTCCTGGCGCAGTACTGGTTGGGGGATGAAGTCCACTTTACTTCGGAGGGACTTTGGCAGCCATGTAGCCCTCCACTACCTCCTGTAAGTCCTATGCAGTGGAATTCCTGACCGCTGGTCGTAGGCCCAGCTCACTTTCTGCACCATTCTGCAAACGTGACTATCAGTTAAAGGAGCATTTGCAATGTAATAGGTCTCACATTTGAGAGAGTTGGAGCTATTGGCGTTGTAAATGTAAACATTTTTTACTAATATTTTTGGGAGTGGAATGGATGTACGTTATGTGTAGTGAAATTATGTTGTTTCTTGTGCAGTAAAATTATGTGGATAGAAAGTGTGTGGTATTTAGTGTATAGGAATTATAAAGAGTGGGTTTATGTGTTATGGAGAGTAATTATGTTTTTTTGATTTTCTGTATTGTGGAGTGGTAACCTCAGGTTTAGTCTTCCTCGTTTTCATAAAAGCTAAACTATAAACTCAAAGAGACAAAAAAGAAGGAACCACTGACAAGCACTTATGGACATAGTCAGAGATATGAGAAGGGCCACTGGAATTTTCCAACTGTTTGGCTACACCAACGTTCACACTAATATACATTTTCTGCAATTGCCACATAATGAATCTGCTGCATAATCACCAGATTTGAACAAGACAACCCTAGTTTCTAGCTCAAATTGGTCAAACATTACCAAAAATGCAGCAACAAGTGGTATAGATTGGTGCAATGCCCTTTGCAAACCTAGAATGGTCACATCTTACTTATTGCTAAATGTGGGTGCTAGATTGGTACTAATGGTGTGCAAACCACTCTTGCTTCTGTCTGCCCCTCTCTAGCCTCTTTCTGCAGTTCCCTGCTTCTTTCTGTACCTCTCTTCCTTTTTCTGCAATTTCTTGCCTCTCTCTGCACTTCTCTTGCTTTTTTCTGCACATCTCATTTCTTTCTGCAACTCTCTTAACTCTTTCTACACTTCTGTTGTCTGTTTCTGCACCTCTCTTGCCTCTTTCTGCACCCGTCCTGCTCCTTTCTGCATCCCTCGTTCCTCTTTCTGCACCTCTCTTGCCTCTTTTAGCACTCCTCGCCCCTCTTTCTGCACCTCTCTTGCTTGTGTCTATACCTCTCTTCCCTCTTTCTGCACTTTGTTGGCCTCTTTCTTCACCCCTAGTCCTTCTCTTTCTGCACCTCAATTGCTTATTTCTGCACTTATTTTGCTTTTTTTGCCACCTCTCTTGCCTCTTTCTGCACCTATCTTGGTTGTTTCTGAAATGCTCTTGTTTCTTTCTATACAAGTCTTGTACATTTCTGCACCCCTCTTGCCTCTTTCTGTGCTTCTTGTGCCTCTGCATGCACCCCTCTTGCCTCTTTGAGCACATCTGTTGCTTCTTTCTGTACTTCTCTTGCTACTTTCTGCACCTCTTTTACACATTTCTGCAGCCTCGTGCCACTGTGTGCACATCTCTTGCCTCTTTCTGCTCCTCTCTTTCCTCTTTCTGCAACTGTCTTGCTACTTTCTGCACCTCTGTTGCTTCTTTCTGCACCCCTCTTGTCTGTTTGTGCACCCCTCTTGCCTTTGTCTGCACCACACACCACTCTTTCCTCTTGCTGCACCTCTCTTGCCTCTGTGTGCATCCCTCTTGCCTCTTTCTGCACCTCTGTTGTTTTGTTCTGCACTTCTCTTGCTTCTTTCTATACGTCTCTTGCTTCTTTCTGCATCCTGTTTGCCTCTTTCTTTAAATTTTTTCTCTTTGTGCTTCTCTCTTGCCTATTTGTGCTCCTCTCTTGCCTCTTTCTGCACCTCTCTTTTCTCATTCTGCACCCATCTTGCCTCTTTCTGCATCTCTTTTGCTTGTTTCTGCACTTCTTTTGCCTTTTTCTGTACACATCTGGTCACCTTCTACACTTCTCTTGCCTCTTTCTACAGTTCTCTTGCCTCTCTCTGCACCTCTGTTGCTTCTTTCTGCACTTCTCAGGACTCTGTCTGCACCCCTCTTGCCTCTTTCTGCACCTCTGTTGATTCTTTCTGCACTTCTCTTGCTTCTTTTTGCACTTCTCTTGCTTTTCTTCTTCTCTTTCAAATTGTTGCATCCCGTGTGTCTCTGTGTGCGCCTCTATTGCCTCATTCTGCTCCTCTCTAGCTCCATTCTACAACTGTCTTGCCTATTTCTGCACCTCTGGTGCCTCTTCTGCACCCTTCTTGCTTCTTTCTGCACCTCTCTTGCTTCTTTCTGCACCCCTCCTGACTCTTTCTGCTCCCTTCTTCCCTCAATGTGCACATCTCTTGCCTCCTTCAGCACCTCTCTTTCTACACCCCTATTGCCTCTTTCCACATCTCTTTTGCTTGGTTCTGCACTTCTATTGCCTCTTTCTGTATCCCTCTTGCCTCCTTCGGCACCTCTGTTGTTTTTAATGCACTGCTCTTGCTTCTTTCTGCACCTCTCTTGCAAATGTTTGCAGCCCTCTTTCCTCTTTCTGTACTTCTCTTGCCTTCTTCTGCACATCTGTTGCTTCTTTCTGCACTTCTCTTGCCTCTTTTTGTACTCCTCTTGCCTCTTTGTGCACCCCTCTTGCCTCTTTCTGCATCAATTTTCTCTCTTTCTGCACTTCTCTTGCTTCTTTCAGCACATCTCTTGCCTGTTACTGCAAATCTCTTTCTCTTTATGTAATTCTGTTGCCTCTTTTTTCACCTCTGCTGCTTCTTTCAGCATAACTCTTTCCTATTTTTGTACCCCTCTTGCCTATTTCTGCATCCCTCCTGCCTCTTTCTGCACCCTTCTTCCCTCTTTGTGCACATCTCTTGCCTCTTTCATCACCCCTTTTGCTCTTGTTGCACCCCTCTTGACTCTTTCCACATCTCTTTTGCTTGTGCCTGCACATATTTGGCCTCTTTCTGTACCACTTGTGCCTCCTTCTGCACCTATGTTGTTTCTTACTGTACTGCTCTTGCTTCTTTCTACACCTCTCTTGCACATTTCTGTAACCATCATTCCTCTTTCTGCACTTCTCTAGCCTCCTTCTGCACCTCTGTTGCTTCTTTTTGCACTTCCATTGCCTCTTTTTATGCAGCCTCTTGCCTCTTTCTGTACCCCTCTTGCCTCTTTTTGTACCTCTGTTGTTTATTTCTGCACTGCTCTTGCTTCTGTCTGCCACTCTCTTGCACATTTCTACACACCTCTATCCTCTTTCTGTACCTCTCTTGCCTCTATTAATACCTCAGTTGCTTCTTTCTGCACTTCACTTGCCTCTATCTGTACCCCTTTTGCCTCTTTTTGCACATCTGTTGCTTCTATCTGCACCTCTCCTGCTTCTTTCTGAACCTCTTTTGCACATTTCTGCACCTCTGTTTTACATTTTACACCCCTCTTGCCTCTTTCTGCTCCTCTCTTGCCTCTTGCTGCACTTCTCTTGCCTCTGTGTGCATACCTCTTACCTCTGTTTGCATCTCTGTTGTGTCTTTTTACACGTCTCTTGCTTCTTTCTACACATCTCTTGCTTCTTTCTGCATCCCTCTTGCCTCTTTCTGCACCCCTTTTCTCTCTTTGTGCACATCTCTTGCCTCATTCAGCGCCTCTTTCCTCTTTCTGTACACCTCTTGCCTCCTTCTGCACCTCGATTGCTTCTTTTTGCACTTCTCTTACCTCTTTTTGCACACCACTTTCCTCTTTCTGAAGCCTTCTTGCCTCTTTCTGGTTCCATGTTCCCTCTTTCTGCACTTCTCTTGCTTCTTTCTACACATCTCTTGCCTGTTACTGCAACATTCTTTCCACAGTTCTGGTGCCTCTTTCTGCACATCTGTTGCTTCTTTCAGAACAACTCTTTCTTCTTTCTGCACTCCTTGTGCCTCTTTCTGCACCCTTCCTGCCTCTTTATGCATCCTTCTTCCCTCTTTGTGCACATCAATTGACTCTTTTATCACCTCTCTTTCCTCTTTCTGTACCCCTCTTGCCTCTGCCTGCATCCCTCTTGCCTCTTTCCACATATTTTTCTCCTGTTTCTACACTTCTTTTGCCTCTTTCTGTGCCCTTATTGCCTCCTCTCCACCTCTGTTGTTTATTACTGCATCCCTCTACTCTCTTTCTGCACCCCTCTATCCTCTTTCTGCACCCCTCTTGCCTCTTTATGCACCTATTTTCCCTCTTTCTGCACTTCCCTTGCTTTTTTCTACACATCTCTCCCCTGTTACTGCAAATCTCTTGCCACTTTCTCCAGTTCTCTTGCCTCTTTCTGCACCTCTCATGGATGTTTCTGTACTGCTCTTGTTTCTTTTGCATCTGTCTTGCAAATTTCTGCACCACTCTTGCCTCTGTCTGTACCCCTGCTGCTAATTCTGAACCTCTGTTCCTTCTATCTGCACTCCCCTTGCTTTTTTCTTCACCGTTCATGCCTCTTTCTGCACCTCTGTTGCTTCTTTCTGTACTTCTCTTTCTTCTTTTTGCACCTCTCTTGAACATGCGTTGTACCTCTCATGTCTCTGTGTGTCCCTCTCTTGCCTCTTTTAACTCCTCTCTTGCCCCTTTTTGCACCCCTCTTGCCTCTTTCTGCACTTCTCTTTCTTCTTTTTGCACCTCTCTTGAACATGCGTTGTACCTCTCATGTCTCTGTGTGTCCCTCTCTTCCCTCTTTTAACTCCTCTCTTGCCCCTTTTTGCACCCCTCTTGCCTCTTTCTGCACTTCTTTTGCTTTTTTCTACACTTTCATGGCCTCTTTCTGGCCCCTTCTTGCCTTTTCCTGTACCTCTGTTGGTTCTTTCCGCACTGCTCTTGCTTCTGTCTGTTACTCCCTTGCACATTTCTGCACCCCTCTAGCTTCTTTCTGTACCTCTTTCCTCTTTTTGTACCTCTGTTGCTTATTTCTGCACTTCACTTGCCTCAGTCTATACCCCTCCTGCCTCTTTCTGCACCACTCTTGCTTCTTTCTGCTCTTCTTTTGCTTCTTCCTGTACCCCTTTTGCCTCTTTCTGCACCTTTTTGCCTCTTTTTGTACCTCTATTGCTTCTTTCTGTACTTCACTTGCTTGTATCTGTACCCCTCCTGCCTCTTTCTGCACCTCTGTTGATTCTTTGATTCTTTCTGCACTACTCTTGCTTTTTTCTGCACTTCTGTTGCTTCTTTCTGCACCCCTCTTGCCTCTTTTTGCACCCTTCTTCCCTCTTTCAATGCCCCTGTTGCTTTTTACTGCACCCCTGTTCCCTTTTTCTGTACCTCTTCTACCTGATTCTGCAACTCTCTTGCCTCTTTCTGCAGTTATCATTGTATTTGTATTTGTATTTGTATCTGGGTTTTATATCGCGCCAACTCACCGACAGGTCTCAAAGCGCTTCTGACCAAGTACAGCAACAAGAAACAAGGTAGAGGAATGTGGAAGTACCGATCTATCTTACGGGGATGTAAACGCGTCCTTGAAAAGTAAAGTCTTCAGGGATTTCCTAAAGCGGAGAAGATTGGATTCTCTACGAAGCACCTCCGGTAGCTTGTTCCAGATGGTGGGGGCTTGGACTGAAAAGGATCTGCCACCTTTGGTTGCCAGTTTAAAACGTGGGCAGGATAGCAGAAGGGAGTCAGAGGATCGCAGAGCACGCTTGGGTTCATACACTTCAAGCCTATCTTTTATATAGGCTGGTGCCTGTCCATAGATTGCTTTATGGCAAATGCACATGCTCTTAAATTCAACCCTCTGCTTTATAGGGAGCCAGTGTAGCCTATAAAGTAGAGGGGAGGCATGGGTCCGCCTGGGTAATCCGACAATTAGTCGGGCTGCGTCGTTCAAGATGACCTGTAGACGATTAATAGAATTTTTTAGAAGACCTAGGTATAATGCGTTCCCGTAATCGATTCTGGACACTATTGTGGCTGAAACAATGGTTCGAAGCATATTCGTTGAGAGTAAAGGGACAAGTTTACGTAGCTGCCTAATCAGGTTGGTACAGGAGCCAACCACAGCGGATACTTGGTTGGTCATCGAGAGTTCCTGATCAATTTTCATACCGAGGCTCTTTACACTAGGACATGGCTTTGGAGTAGGTCCAAGTTCTTGTGGCCAGAACAGATCGTTCCAGGGGGAAGTAGAGGTTGAAACTACAAGGACCTCCATTTTGTCTGGATTCATTTTTAATAGGTTGGACGTCATCCAGTTTACTGTGAACCGTAGTATATTTTGGGCCATGGGCTGAGCCGATGTTGTGTTATCGATACTCAGCAGCAGCTGAGTATCATCGTCGTAGTTGAAGACTTTACAGCCCATGTTTGCCAAAGAGTCTATCAGTGGCTGCAGGTATAAATTAAATAAAAGTGGTGAGAGTGCGGATCCTTGCGGGACTCCACATACCAAGGCGCCCACGTCGGAAACCTGATCTGCTAACTGGATCCTCTGCGTCCTCCCTAGCAGAAAGGCCGTTAGCCATTGGAGAGCTTGTTCTTTTATCCCGGACATGGCTAGTCTGTCCAGGAGCAGTGCATGGCCGACAGTATCAAACGCCGCTGAAAGGTCTAATAATATCAGGGCGCTTGGCTTTTTACTGTCAGCCATGCATCTGAGCTCGTCCAGTACTGACAGCATTACTAGTTCCGTGCTATGGTGGGCACGAAAACCAGCTTGCCGCTCCTGGAGTAGATGGTGTGATTCCAGGAGGGGTGACAATGATTTTAACACAAGCTGTTCTAGAATTTTTGACAGAAACGGCAGCTGGGAGATTGGCCTGTAGTTCTTCAGGCTAGTTGGATCCGCCCCAGTTTTTTTTATCAGGGGTCTGACGCGTGCCTCTTTAAAGGTAGTTGGTAATGATCGAGTAACTAATGAATTATTTAGGAGGTCTAGGATCTGGTCCTCCAGGATAGGAATTGCTAACCGAAAAATTTCGGGAGGGCAGGGGTCGGCAGGGGAACCTGACTTTGTTGATGCTGCTAGTTGTCTAAGGGTAGTGAAGTCAATTTTAGGAAATCTAGTAATAATAGCGGTTGAGGAGTTTTGAGGGGGTGATGACGTGGTGTGTATAGTTGAGCTGTCTTTCTTGATGTCTGACAGGATAGTCGCTACTTTTTCAAGAAAGTATCCTTGGAAGGTGTTACAGTCAATCAGTGTATCTATCTTTTCTTCCTTTTTGCTTAGTTCTTTCAGTATTTGGAAGGTTTTTTTCTGGACGTTTACGGCGTTGTTCATACGGGTTTCATAGTAGTCCTTCTTGGTTGATACGATAAGCTTTTTATACAGTTGAAAGGATGTTCTGTATAGTTCTCGGTCAATATCCTTTTTAGATTTCCTCCAGCATCTTTCAAGATGACGGAGCTTTCTTTTTTGATCTCTCAGGCTTTGAGTGAATCAGGGGGCTCCTTTTTCCGCACCCTTTATTTTTTGTGTCTTTTCTGGGGCTATCTCATCAATTGATTGCCTGAGGGTGGCTACTATAGTATCATAGTTTAGATCTAGGTCTACGCCATCAGATGGGGTAATAGGTTTCTGTATACGTTTGGACAGGACATTAGTTAGGGTTCCTGGGTCAACTTTTTTCCATTGGCGCACTTTTTTGGTTTTTAATGTAAGTTTAGCCTGAGGATTGTTTTGTGGTATATCACACAGAATTAGGTGGTGGTCCGACCAGATGCAAGGTGTGATATTTGTGAGAGCCACCTTTGACATAGAATACTAGATGAGGTCGAGAATGTGGCCTTTTATGTGGGTTGGGGCTTCCACTAATTTTACAAGGCTTAAAGCGGTCATGGAAGTCTGCAGTTTCCGAGTTGGTAGATCTTTATCTGTTTTGTCCCAGTGAACATTAAAGTCACCTGTCAAACCAAAATATTTTTGTAGGGTGTGCACAAATCCGATATTATGGGAAAAAAGAGATCATTAAACATTGATGTACATTGGGGTGGACAATAGACCGTCAAGATGATAAGACAGGAATTGTTCATGGTTATTTTTATCCCCAATAGGTCAACAGCATTTATAGTCTCAGTTAAGATTTTAGTCACCGTAAGCTGTTTTTTAAATATCGTTGCTACGCCGCCGCCTCGGGCACCGTCTGGCCGGTTATGCCAAATCATGTCATACCCGCTAGGAAGGGCGGCTATGATGTCCGGGGAGGAGGTATCACTCAACCAGGTTTCGGTGAGTGTCAGTATGTCAATGGTCTCGTCCTGTAAAAGGGTGAAAATTTCCAGGTGATGTTTCTGTAGTGACCTAGTATTTAGGGTGGCTAGCTTTAAAGGGGGTGAGAGGCTAATATTCCTATGGCTGGGGAGACGAAGGATATTATTTTCCTTGAGGACGGAACACGTGATGGGATTCAGACTATACCTGTCAGAATTCAGTGCTAGGAGATCATTTGCATTGTAGGTGATGCATGTGCCAGAGTTCCTGAGCCCTGAGCCCGATCGTGCGCGGACGGGCACAGATGGGCAGCACTCTGGCACGACTCCGGCGCAGGTCCGGCGCGTCCGCTGTTCGCGTCTGCTGTTCGCGTCCGCTGCGCGGAGCCATCCCTGTCTGTTTGTTATAACGCTGCCAATCGTGTCACCAGCCCAACCCGACCCAAGATGGCTGCCAAAACCGGAGCCCTGCCCTCGGCGTCAACACTCAGCCGAGAGCAGGTCCGGAGCTAAAGGGAGGGGGTGAGAAGGAGTCTAAGGCGCTGCTAAGCGCAGGGAGTCTCAACACACCTATTTAGCTCAGGTGTGCACGAAGTGCAAAATACAAATTAAAATCGGCTTTTAAAACAAGAGAAAAGGTAGGAGACCTCCCGGCTTCCGCCTCAGGAGGGGAAAAGTGAATGCTGTGTCAGTATTACCTGCTCACTAACACAAGCCCCTTTTATAACGCTGCCAATCGCATCACCAGCCCAACCCAACCCAAGATGGCCGCCAAAACCGGAGCCCTGCCCTCGGCATCAACACTCAGCCGAGACCAGGTCCGGAGGTAAAGGGAGGGGGTGAGGAGGAGTCTAAGGCGCTGCTAAGCGCAGGGAGTCTCAACACAGCTATTTAGCTCAGGTGTGCACGAAGTGCAAAATACAAATTAAAATCGGCTTTTAAAACAAGAGAAAAGGTAGGAGACCTCCCGGCTTCCGCCTCAGGAGGGGAAAAGTGAATGCTGTGTCAGTATTACCTGCTCACTAACACAAGCCCCTTTTATAACGCTGCCAATCGCGTCACCAGCCCAACCCGACCCAAGATGGCCGCCAAAACCGGAGCCCTGCCCTCGGCGTCAACACTCAGCCGAGAGCAGGTCCGGAGCTAAAGGGAGGGGGTGAGAAGGAGTCTAAGGTGCTGCTAAGCGCAGGGAGTCTCAACACACCTATTTAGCTCAGGTGTGCACGAAGTGCAAAATACAAATTAAAATCGGCTTTTAAAACAAGAGAAAAGGTAGGAGACCTCCCGGCTTCCGCCTCAGGAGGGGAAAAGTGAATGCTGTGTCAGTATTACCTGTCTTCTTCTGCACCTCTTTTTCTTCTTTTTGTACCTCTGTTACAAATTTCTGCGCCCTGCTTGCCTCTTTCTGCTCCCCTCTTGCTTCCTTTTGCACCTCTGTTTGATTTTTCTGCACTCCTCTTGATTCTTTTGGCACCTCTTTTGGCAGTTTCTGTACTTCTCTTGCCTATTTATGCACTACTCTTGCTTCTTTCTCCACTTTTATTGCTTCTTTCTGCACATCTCTTGCTTCTTTCTTCATCCCTCTTGCCTTTTTCTGCACCTCTGTTGTCTATTTCAACACTTTTCTTGCCTACTTCTGTACCTCTGTTGCTTGTTTCTGCACAACTCGTTTTCTGTACCACCTTGCCTCTTTCGGCACATTTGTTGCTTCTTTCTGTACTTCTCTTGCTTCTTCCTATTCCCCTTCTTGACTCTTCTGCACCCCTCTTCCCTCTTTCTGCACCTTTCTTGTCTCTTTCTGCACATCTGTTCCTTCTTTTATCACTTCTATTGCCTACTTCTGTACTTCTCTGCCTTCTTTCTGCACCTCTTTTGTTTCTTTCTATACTCCTCTTGCATCTTTCTGTACCCTTCTCCACCCTTTATGCTTCTCTCTGGCCTATTTCTACACTCCTGTTCCTTTCTTTCGTACCTCTCTTACGTTTTCTGCAACTCTCTTCCCTCTTTCTGCAGTTCTCTTGTCTCCTTCTTCACCTCTTTAGCATCTTTCTGCACTTTTCTTGCCGCTTTCTGCATCCCTCGTGCTTCCTTTTGCAACTCTATTGGTTCTTTTTGCACTAATCTTGCTTCTTTCTGAACCTCACTTGCACATTTATGCACCCCTCTTGCCTCTTTCAGCACCCTTCTTTCCTTTTTCTGTACCTCTGTTGCCTCTGTCTGAACCTTTCTTCCTTCTTACTGCACCTATTTTGCCTGTTTCTGCATCTCTCTTGCTTCTTTCAGAACTGTTCTTGCCTCTTTCTGTACTCAAATGGGAAGTGCAAGCTGTCAAGTATAAAGGTCTGCATGCTGTCGTGACTGAGTTCTATGTCTACTTCTATATGTATTCTTAGTTGTGTTATGAATCTGTAGATGGTAACTTAAAAAGTGGGTAACTTCTCCTATAGAAGGTCAAATCTTCTCAGTTCTGAACTGTCATTTGGTTGCACAGACAGACATGTATTATGTATACGTGTGTTACAGAGCCCTTCAAATAAACTGATGAATATTCATATGCCCTGTACCTTTTGCAGAAAGAAATGCATACACCCTTTTTTACACACATTTACAGATTATGCTGTTTGAAACACATATATTTAAGTCTGTGTATGTTTATATTCATTTAACATGTCACTAGGTAAAAACATAGACATGGATGTATACCTTCACAAACTTGGTCAGACTTACAACGGTGATATGCTTAGAATTGCTGTTTTATATTTGGTAGGCGTAATATTCTGAACAGTCGATTAATAGTAAACCTTCAAGAGAAAAGTGGGGTTTAAGACATCTTAGGAGGAGGATTAGTGAGTAGGCTACTATTTATGAGTCTGTAAGATACAGTCAAAGCGGGCCTCTTTCTCCACCTCTGTTGGTTCCTTATGAACTTCACTTGCTTTTTTCTGCTCCTTTCTTCCTCTTTCTGGACTTCTGTTGCCTCTTTCCGTATTTCTCTTGCTTCTTTCTGCACCTTTCTTCCTCTTTCTGCACATGTCCTACCTAAAGTCATCCTGTGCCCCCAACTTTTTGCTGACTGGTACTGATGGTAATTGACTCTGACTAACCAGGCCCAGAGCCAGTGCTATGCTAGAAGACACTTAGAATACAGTGAAAACACCTAAATACATTAGGGTACACTCTGGGTTGGGGTACCCCTGTGACTGTCGGTGTACAGAAAAGATGGGCAGAAAGAGGCAGTGCAGAAAGAGGCAAGAGAAGTTCAGAAACTATCACGACAAATGCAGAAAGAGGAAAGAGATTTGCTGAAACAAGCAACGGAGGTATAGAAAGAAGCAAGAAAAGTGCAGAAAGAACAAATAGAAGTTTAAAAAGAGCAAGAGGGGGTGCAGAAAAAGTAGGAGAGGTGCACAAAGAGGCAAGATAAGTACAGAAAGAGGCTGGAGGGGTGCAGAAAGAAGCAACAGAGTTACAGAAAGAAGCAAGAGAGGTGCAGAAACAGGCAGGAAAGGTGCTGAAAGAGGGATACAAAAAGAGGCAAGAGGGGTACAGAAAGAAGCAAGAGAGTTGCAAAAAGAGGCAACAAAGGTGCAGAAAGATGCAAGAGAGGTGCAGAAACAAGCAAGAGAAGTACAGAAATAGGCAAGAGAATTGCAGAAAGAAACAACAGGGGTGTAGACAGAAGCAATGGTAGTGCAGAAAGAGGCAAGTGAGGTGCAGAAAGAGGCAAGAGAGGTGAAGAAAATGGCAGGAGAACAGCAGGCACACAAAAGGTAAGAGAGGTACAGAAAGAGGGTTAAGAAGGACAGAACCAGGCAAGAGAAATGCACAAAGAGGCAAGTGAGGAGCAAAAAAAGGCATGCGAGGTGTAATAGAAGCAAGAGAAGTGGAGAAAAAAGCAATTTAGGTGCAGAAAGAGGCAAGAGAGGTATATAAAAAGGCAAGAGGGGTACTGGGGCTAGTGAGGTGCAGAAAGGGGCAAGAGAAGTGTAGCAAGAGGCAATTAAAGTACAGAAAGAAGACAGTGAGGTTCAGAAACAGGAAGAAAGGTGCAGAAAGAGGCAGGAGAGGCACAGAAAGAAGAGAGGTTTCTGGACCATTGCTACCAATTTAACATCCACATTTAGCAATAAGTAATACGCGACCATTCCAGGGTTGCAAAGGGCCTTCCACCACCCTGTGACACATAAAGCTGCTTTTTTGGGAACATTTAAGCCGTTTGAGCTAGAAACAAGGCTTTTTCTGTTTCAATCTGTAGATTAGGCAGCAGATGATGGAATATTTGGCAAATGCGAAAAATGTTTATTTATCTGAAAATTGATTCAGCTGAACAGTCTCCTAATTCCAGTGGCCCTGCTCATACCTCCGACTAGGTCGGAAGGGTTCCTCAGTGGTTCCTTCTTTTTTTGTGTCTCATTGAGTTTATATTTGAACTTCCACGAAAATGAGTAAGACTAAAACTGAGATTCCCAATCCACAACACAGACTACCATACCACATAATTACTATCCAAAACATATAATCCCATTCCACATAATTCCTATACAATAAAAACCACATACTTTCTATTCACATAATTTCACTGCATAACATAATTCCACTAAACACAACGTACATCCACTCTGCCTCTTTAAATAGTAGTTGTGTTTGCAGAGTGTTGGAGAAAGGGTGTTGGGCCTCCGACTGGCAATCAGGAATTCCGCTGCAATGGACTAACAGGAGGTAACAGGAGGGCTTCTTGGCCCCCAAAGTCCCTCAGGAGTACTGTGGACTTCATCCCCCATACCATAGTCTGCCAAAAGAGTGGAGAAAAGGGGCGTGGCCTCTGAAGACATCCTAGCAATCACACTCTGTGGGACTTTCTGGATGATAAGAAGAGGGGTAGTTGACCCCCAAAGACATCCTGGTGGGCAAACTACCCCTCCTATTACATCCAGTAAGTTGCATGCAGCAGGATTGCTAAGTTCTCATAGCAGGCCACGCCCCTTTTGCCCACTACTCTGAAAATGCACTCCCTGGCATCCTCATGGATGGGGACTGAAGGCCCCTTTCCTTCTGAGGGTCCCTGAAGGGGCAACTAGCCTTCCTATTACCTCCAGTAAGACCCATACAGCTGGTTTGCTGAGAGTGCTCCAAGGTCACACCCCCTTCTACACCACTCCGCAAACGTGGCTCCTGGTGCACTGCTGCTTGGGGATGAAGTCCACTTGTGTCCTAAGGTCCTTAAGACTCAAGAGGACCTCAGCAGTGGGCCAGGTGGCACGTTTGCAGAGTTAAGTAAAGAGGGATGTGGCCTCGGACCACCTCTCAGCAATCCCACTGTGTTGGGCTTACTGGAGGTACCTGGTGGGCTAGATGGCCTCAGAAATGAAGGGGACTTTATCCCCCAACTTATCCCCCAACTTAGAACACCCCCGGGGCGTATTTACGGAGTGGTTCAGGGAGGTGGCTGGGCCTCTGGCGAGATGCTGGCTCCCCTTTGTTTAGTATTTTTTGGGCCCTGGGGACTCCATCCCCGAGGGTCTGAGCATTTAAAAACAAACAAAAAACAGGAAGGAGGCCCTGTGGCCTCCCTTCCCAGGCCACTAATGGCTGTAGGGACCCCATCCCCCAGGGCCTACCTTTCTTTATTTAAAAAAAATTAAAAATGAAATAAAGGGAGGGGGGCTTAGTGGCCACCCTCCTGGGCCTCTTCTGGCCCCGGAGTTGGCCCTCAAGATGGGAATCATGGGGGGAGCTCCGATGCCCCACGATCCCAGCTGGCTCCCCGCCTCCTGTAGGAGCCGGTATTGCTCTTGGACAAGGGGAGCTGCTGACATGCAGCTCCCCTTGTCCAAAAGCAATTCCGCTTTGCTTGTTGCAAGCAAGAGCAGGGTTCCTGCTCTTGCTTCCAAGAAGCAATGGAGGGTTTGCTATGACAGGGCGAGATCCGTGCTCATGCCCTGCTACAGCAAACTGCAATGTACCATGGGTGAGCACCCGAGGACATTACAGCTGCTAGGCCGTCAGGGGTGGCAGTTCCAATGGCCATCGAGGGCTCCAGGTGGGGGGCCCAGCTGCCTTCTCCCAACATTTGCATAGCCCCAGGGATGTGGTGGTCCCCAGAGCTGAGGGCCCACATGAGACCCCTGTATTCTAATTTACTGAATGCCCTGGGGAGGTGGTGGTCCACAGTGCATGGTTGTGTTGGGCCCATGCAACAGTTGCGGTTTTTGTTTCTTATACAAGATAGGAGTTCGGCTTACCTTGGGAACAGTTTATTTGATACGTCTGCATAGGTGAATATTGGGTTGAGGAACACAGCATTACCGGCCTTGAAGTAGAAGTTATGTTTTTAACATTGGATGGTCGTAGAGGTGGTGGTGTTATTTTGCGGTACAAGGGAGAACAAAAGCGGCGTGGCAGACACTTTTGGATTGAATGCGCTGATTGGAAGTGCATTTACCATGAACTATTTCCGGTAGGATGGAATGTTGTCAAGTTATCGGAGATGCCGAGCTTAAAGAATAGTGATGTGTTTTTCTAAAACAGTAAGACAGTCTCACTTTGTGAGTCTGTCATGCGTTAAGAATCGTAGCGGTAACTAATTATGAAAGCTGAATGGTTCAATATGCACTTCTTGGGACTAATGAGAGGGAAAACACATGGGTGGACCAGAGAGGGAAGGACATGTTTGAATAGGAATTCAGGATGTAGAAGTAGGTTGACGTAATGGACCTGCGCAGTACCAGTGTAGCTATCTGATGGTAGCGGACTTGAGAGAAAACGCGTGGACCCTTAATAGAGGTGATTGTAGGTTTAGTGACAATTTTATGGTGCACCACTGTGTTTGGTTAGAGATGATTTAAAAGTGAGTGTGGCGGGTATTCTCACTCATTCCGGATTTATCGAGCCGGAAGCAAGGAACGCAGTGATATTTTGGATGAGAATGGTAAGAGGGAAAGTTGTCTTTAGACTTTATTGGATATCTGCTGCGAAGAATAGGTGGTGGCCATTTTTTCACTATATTAAAGTATCTTTTTTTATTGTTTGCAATAGTTATATGGAGTTCTGGTAAAGACTGGGGGACCTCAGAAATAGTACTGTCCAGAAATTTTCACATCAATCTCTTTAAGAATTTGAGTGACAGGAATATGGATTTTTGAGTAAGAAGCACTTATAAGGTGAGATGAGGAGGATTCGAGGTGGATATGCAAAGAGGTCTTATTACTGTAGGAATGAAGGATGTAAACCAACATATATTCACTATTGTTGTATACAGCAGGATTTGTGCACCCGAGGAAGATGGGTATCAGATTTGGGTACTAAGAAGGAATTTTTTGTTCACAGATACGCTTCAGTTATTGGAAAGTGAACGAACATTAATTAAGGTGAGCTTAGGGTTTGCAGTCATCGCTTTATTGCGTGATACTATTTGAGTAGAGTTATGGAGATGTTGAGTCCATTGAGTGAATTTAGGATACGAGTCATTTATAATTTTTGTCTTTGACAGAGAGTCATTGCATTTGGGATTGATTGGTTAAATCAGAAATGGACAGATAGTGACCTGTGGATTCGAATTAGTTGGAGGTGAGATTACGGGGTCTTTTTTGCTGGGTGGTTTTCCACATAGGGCCTTGCTTGTTATACACACAGTGAATACAATTAATAGATTTAGGATGCTACCCTTAGACTCTCCAAATATAGGTAAACTTATATCGAGGGATCCACCAAGACAGAGATTCAATGTTAGGAATCAACCTTCTGTTTTTATACATGTTGCCTGTGAGGTTTTTTTCTCCACATTATGAATTTAGGTATGGCAAATTGTGCAGGCCCATGAAGAGGGTGCTTAGATTTTTAAATAGTCAGAGTAGAGATTGCATGTTCAAGTCGGTACCATCCCCTCTTGTTGATGTATTTGTTGTTAATCTGCACTGTACTATTTGGATGTTTATGTTTTGAATATGATTATATATTCTTTACTTTACAGCCCTGATGATGTCCCGGAAGGGGGCGAAACGCGTCGGCTGTTAATTGTATTACATTTTTGTTGAGTTGGCTGGCATTGATGAATTGACTGGATAAAAGAAAATAACTTCACATCATACTACTGGAAGATTTTCTTTGGGACTTTTTTAATGATTCTGAAGTGTGATAACAATTACTTGTTTTAATACTTAAACACTCCTTCTGGACTAGTGCATGTGTAGTGAGGAGTGGTTAGTGAGGATGAACCACTAGAAGTTGAGCATGTTCGCAATAAATAAATAGGTTGTGGATTATCTACAAATAGCTTTCCAGTGCACATAGCAGTTGACCCTCATAGTCTTGTCTAGATATTACCTGGATGCCATTAACATATCAGTGTAGGGAAGGACAGTCAACAAAGTGAACGCAATATTGAAGAGGGGAGCCATCATGGCTGGCATTTGGCAGGTCCTTTGCCATGTCCTTTTGATCATTTGGCTGGGGGGCCTCTGCTGCAGGCTCAGTGGAGTCTGAGGACTTACCCCTCTCTGTAGCCGCAGGGGAGAATGGGGAACTGTCATCCTGCAGGCCACCGGAAGGAGGTGGAAGTGTTATTTGGGCTGCAGGCCTGTCTCCCAGAACCACCACTAGCTGGCCCAAGATGTCCACTTTTTGGCCCATGCAGGTGTCTATGGACCTCAGCAGCAGGCGGAGCTCATGGGAATCTTCCTGAGCCTGGCCCGTTAGTCTCTGGGCTCGTTCATAGGCCCCAAGGACTCTGGTGATGTTGGCCAGGGCTTCAGTCCTGGTTGTGTTTGACTCCCACTTGCCCTCTTACCTGCCCTGCTGTCACAGACTTGTTGCCTCACCACTGTATGCGTCGCCTACTCTCCCTACCCTCCTCAGTTGGTGGGGTAGGGTGGGCTTCCTCTGGGTCAGGGAGAGTGTTGCAGGCAGCACTGGTGGTGGTGGTGGAGGCCGCACAGGTCGTTACAGCAGAGGTCAGCGTAGTTATTGCATAGTTATTGCTGATGTGGTTGCGGGGGGACAGTGGGGTTCTGGGACCTGTTGCGCATTGGCATGCCTGATGGGCCGGCTTCTTGCTCCACATCTTTGAAATTCAGGGAGTTTTCACCAGAGTGTCAATGTTCCGGGGGGGATACTTGCTCTGCAGGTTGGTTTCATCATCCTCTGCTGTCAGTTCTTGGTCACCTGTGGGACAGAGGGGAAATGGCCATTGACATACAACCCTCAAGCTTGGTGTTAGATGTAACTTATTTACAGGTCATGCACTACACAGTTTACTAGTTCTCAAATGGTATGTCTGCACAGTACTGTGCATCATGACATGATGTGGAGGTACATACATTACTTGTCCATGGTGTGACATGTCAATGGATACCATGCGCCACATGCAGATTTTGTGATTATGAGGACATGTTGTCATCTAACAACCAGCGGCACAACGACGTATTGTGACTCATCTTTGCTGATTACTTTGCCTGGCAGACATTTCATCTGATCATGAACTAGTCATTGTTATCTCATGCATACCTTTGTCATGTCATGCGCATTGCTTGATTTGTTCTAAAGACCATGCTTGCTTTGTTTTCATTTGGTTCTTCAAGCTCTGTCCCCATGGAACTTGCAAACATTCAGTGCTGTGCATGACTGTGCCCTGAATGTATTCTACATGTGATTTTTTTGAGTCACACCATGACTGTTGTGACAGTTACATAAGCTTAGCCGTCTGCACACTGTAAGTGGTTATTGGATCTGTGTCAATTTTGGTGGGATTTAAGGGCTGGTGTTGTCATAAGGCTAAATGCTTTTTGAGAGGAATGGTGGGGTGCATGCACTGTCTACTTACCTGTTCTGTTGTTACACTGTCTACTTACCTGTTCTGTTGTTACATTTGGGTGGAATTCCTGACACATCTCTCTAGGTATGTGTTTGAGTGATCCATCCTGCTCAGGGGTGGTGCAGAGGGCCTGGTGGGAGTTGTAGTGCAGGCCTCCCACCCCCAAACGCCCCACCCCGGGTAGGTGGCTACCTAGCTGTAAGTTTGTTGGTTGTAATATAATGGCTACCACATGCTTCTTGGGTGGAATTTCTGACACATCTCTCTAGGTATGTGTTTCAGTGTGCCATCAGGGGTGTATTACAACAGGGGGCCTGGTGGGAGTTGTAGTTCATGTCTCCCAGCCCCAAACACCCTTTACTGGGAAGATTACTGCCTAGGTGTAAGTTTGTTTGTTGTAATATATTGGCTGCCACATGCTTCTGGCTTGGGGAGAGCTCCATTCTGTTCAGGGTTGGGACAGGGGGCCTAGTGGGCGTTTTAGTGCAGGCCTCCTATCCCCAAACCCCCCTCCCTGGGAAGATTGCTATCTATCTGTGAATTTGTTTGTTGTAATACAGTAGCTGCCACGTGATTCTGGGTGGGGGGAGTGTTCCATCCTGCTATGGGGTACGTTGTAGAGCAGGCCTTCCACCCCATAAAGCCCTCCCTGGGATGATGGCTACCTACATGTACATTTGGTTGTTTTGACACAATGGCTACCTCATGCTTCTGGCTGGGTGAAGGAGTGCTCCATCAAGCTGAGCTGTTAAAGGAGGCCTGGTGGGAGTTGTGTGAATGTTACATTTGTGAGACCTGTGCTGGGTATTGTGGTGCAGATGAATGGGATTGGGCCTAGGAGGTATTGCTTTGTAGTTGTGCAAGACAGTACATAGCAGCAGTGTAATGGTATATATTTGTTTGTACTCACCAGCCTGCACTGCACAGCTATTCCTGTGAGACTGTCTGGATGCAGCATGGCAAGCCCCTTCTCCTCCCATGCAGTGAATGTTTTTGGTGGAGTGGGAAGGCCACTACCAGTCATCTGAGCCTGCTGACGGTTGTTCTTCTCTTTCACCATCCTCTTGAGGTCCTGCCACCGCTTCAGGATTTCCTGCTTGGAGCACGGTGTGGTCCATACTGCATTGACCTTGTCAACTATCTTTGTATAGTGGCTAATGGTGTGTGTTGGACCAGGGTACCAAACAATTGTGGTTCTACTTAATTAATAATAATATAAAAATGATTAGTAATTATTTTAAATGTAGTTATTTCCCACCCGATGACTCTAAAAATCCACATCTATAATCCTTTAAAAAATCATTGCACAATCAACTTAATTAGGCAAACACATAATATTAATTACAAACTAAATATTAATTCATTATATTTCATTGACTTCCCACCCTTTACCCCTATAGATCCCACAACCTGCAACTAATAATAAACTTTAAAGAAATGTAATTACAAAATTAAAATAATTCATCATCAATTGATTAATTAATAGTCTATAACAACTCTTTTAAATACATTTTCTCCCCAACTTTCACCCCTATAAGACTAGCGCTGCCCCCAAAAAATACCTAACACACCCCAATGACACACCCCCATGGCAATTTAAAAAATACAAATCCAGGGACAACCCACACAACACACCCAGTTAGCTGTGTGTAAAACCAGACCCTTCCCTGACCAGAATCCTTTGCACTACTCCAGCCCTAAAGGAACTAAACTCTGCAGCACATTGGATAGGCAAAACGTCACTCATCTTACCAGCACAACAACACACATACACACATCACATACATCACCTACCACACCCCACCACCCTCACATCTGCACCTCAAACCATTTGCACATCACACACCAATGCACAAAAGAAAGTTCTCAAATTCACAGAGTGACAACTCACTCTCTGTGAATTTGAGCATTTTCTTTTGTGTTTTGGGGGTATATTGTGGGAAGGGATTTAAATATATTTAATTAATTCATCATATTTATTAATGATTATTTCTTTGTTGATACATATTTATTTTGAGGGTCAAAATATTTTGCCGTTTAAAGTTAAGTTTTAGGTGCAGGTTGTGAGTATAGTGGGAGTATAGGGTGGCAAATAACTGAATGAAATGTATGTTTTAAATATTTTTTTGGTAAATAATTTTGAAAAAAAATGTATTTGTATGAAATGTATGTTTTTATTTTATTCATAATAATATTTGTAGTTATTTGTGATATGCATTTAACATTCAGTTACATTATTTGTATAAAATAGTTGCAGTTCTTTTTTACATATTTATATTTTTTTTCTTTATTTGTTTTTGGAAGAATTTTATTTTGTTCAAGAGTATTTGTTTGTTTTAATGTTGCACTGACACAAGTGGGAATAGTGAATTGTACCCCTCTGCAATCCAACACTTTCCCTCTGTTGCACTGACTGGAGTGGTAATAGTAAATTTTACCCCTCGCTATCCAACACTTTCCCTACTCTTGTTCTTACTGGAGTGGGAACAGTAAACTTTACTCCTCCCATATCCAACACTTTCCCTGCTGTTGTACTTCGCTGAAGTGGGAATAGTAAATGTTGCCCCTCCGCTATCCAACAGTTTATCTACTATTGCACTCATTGGAGTGGGTATAGAACATTTTACCCCTCCTCAATCCAACTCACTCCCTACCGTTGTAGTGACTGGAGTGGGAATAGTAAATGTTACTCATCAGCTTTTCAACACTTTCCTTACTGTTGTATTGACTGGAGAGAAAATAGTACATGTTACCCATCCACTATCCATGGCTTTCCCTATTGTTGTTCTGACTGGAGGGGAAAAAATACATTTTACCCCTCTGTTATCCAACACTTTCCCTACTGTTTCACTTATTGGATTCGGAATAGTAAATGTAACCCTCCGCTATTAAACACTTTCCCTATTGATGTATTGCCTGGAGTGGGAATATTAAATTGTACCCATCCCCTTTCCAAACACTTTCCCTTCGGTTTAACTGACTGGAGTTTGAAAAGTACATTTTGCCTTTTCCGCAGTCCAACACTGTAGGAGAGTAGGGTCTGCAATCCTATGATCACCCAGATTTTTTGCTTTTGTTTCACTGGTTTACGACTTTCTCTGGCTGTGGGCCTGCTAATCAGACCCACAGCCTAGCTGTTCTCTCACTAAATTGACACGTGTACCATAGGTGCATTATCCAATTGGTACTGGGCCACCTTATCAGACCCTGTAACTCAGGGCATAGGTGTACCCAGGGCCTACCAGGGGCTGAAGCATGTATTATGCCACCCCTGGTTGGCCATCTAAACCTGACACAACTGGCTGCACGACAGCTGGGGCAACGTGGTGTATTCACCCTTTGCTTTAGATATAGTATACCTATATCTAACCCTAAAAATGGACACACACATTCCTATCAGTCACTCCTACGGCAGGCCTTGACAATCCTGAAGGCAGAGTGCGTGGAATCGTGTGAAATGGTGCTCTGGCATGAGCTGAGCCCGTTTGCAGCTTGCGGAACCAAGTCCTAAAAGCTGTTCCATGATAACGCGTACCATATACTCTTAAGTGCATTATAATCATCGCGGTTAAATGCTATCTTTGGTATCGCTTTATCAAAACATGTCGAGTAAGGTGTCATACGAATTGGAATACTAACCCCTCGGCAATTCTGGCGACGGGGTTAGCATTCCACTCTTCTAGAGGGACACGACATGTACGTAACTGTGAACCCTGGTTAAAGTTAACTCGAGCCTCAGCATCACAAAATGGATGCCGCCACCACAGGCATGAGTCTGACCCTCTGCAGCTGGGAGTCCTCCCAGCGAGGGGAGCTTGGACAAAGGGTTTCCTGTCAGGGGCGGTGCTAGCACCATCCCAGACAGGGTTTTGTGTATCCTGGGTAGGCAGGGCTTTACAGGAAGGTGACTGCAGAGTGGCACCCCAGTGCTCACTACGCATCTGCCGGCTAGAACCAGTTCCAGGGGCACACCAGCCCCTGGCCTGGGGAAAGTCCGGCATGGGAGAGGGGTGTAACCACTCCCCTTCCTGGTCCCACCCCTAGGGCAGGACCTAGTCGCGTACCCACCCCTTTCTTTAGTATAAAGGCAGGAGCGGGGACCCTTCCAAATTAGATCATCTTTGAATCAAGAAACACTTCCACGAAAGGAACTCTCGACTCTTCTCAAGATTTCTCCCTTGTGACTAAGGAGTAGTCACCCTGCACCCGCAGGCACCATCTAGGAACTCTGCGGTTTGCTGCACGTCCTTCCTCCGGAATCCGACTGACCAGCTCGACTAGACCCGGCTTCCTTGGCACCTCTGACCTCTACCTACCTCTACAGCTAAGCTGAGAAGCGTAGGTGCGACGAGACCTCGAGGGACCGGCCATCATCAGAACTGCACGACTTCTATCCAGCACGACCGCCAAGGGATCCTCTGGTGAGTGCTTTGGGGTCCGAGAAGCCCCGACCCTGCGCAGCTCCAGCACCGAAGTCCAGCCTCCCAGCAACCACGAGATCTGCGTGGGGCCCTTCTGCTTTTTGCTGCTCACCGCGTTGTTTGGCTACTAGCCCGCGGGCTTGTGGCCTTCCTAACGACGCCCAACGACATCACCACTGCTGGTCTGGTTGCTCCAGACAGGCCCTTGCTCCCTTCCAAAAGAGGAGCACCCCGGACCCTCCTGGTCTACTCCAGACGCCATTTTGAGTCCACCGCGTCAGCTTGAATTTGCCAAGACTTGTTGTCTCAATCCTGGGTCCAGCGATGTCGACAGCATCATCCATCGTGGGACAGCTCGCACCTCCATCCTGGTTGCCGACAACGCCTCCTGGTCCGTGAGACTGCAGAGCCCAGCGTCGCCCACTCACCTGGTCGAGGTGACTACCATCCTGTGCCCTCCTTGTGCCATCTGACTACTGGCTAGTGGTCACGAACTTGGTCCCCTCTGCTTTCAGGTGTCATCCATCTTCGATCTAGGCTTGGATCACTTTGAACTATCTTCACTGGTCGCCTGCCAGCAACTTCTTTCTTCAGGCTCCTGGTTCGTCAACGAGGATTCCCGACGTCTTTTCAGACCTATGCAGCTGCAGCCCCTGGGCTAGGTAACTTTGGCATTTTGGTGCCCCAGCATAGCCTCACTATCCAAGGGTCAGGATCCACTGTCGTTTTTGATCTACCTTATCGGGTTCGCCCGAGAACACTGACTTTGCTTTTACTAGCTCCCATAGACTTTGTCCCGCATCCCGCGTGAGAGTGCACACTCTGCACCCGAGTCCCCTAGGCCTCCTACTAGTAATCTGAAGGTTCAGTAACATAGTCCTAGCGATTCCAAAGCCTATTAGTCCAGTACTTACCTGCTAGTAATTTTGCATTCCACTTCCATAGTATATGGTTGTTGTGACTTAAATAAATACACTGTTTATTTTCATAACACTTGTGTGGTGTCCTTTCACTTGGTGTTCAAGGGGTATATGTGATGGTATAACAGCTGGCTTAACACGCCCTCTAGAGTTTAGCCCGAAGACTGCTCGTATCCACGATACTAGGATAGCTGGTCTATAAGGTTGACAACCAATCATCAATAAGGGTTGTTTGGACTGATACATAGTGATCACTAGAATAGTGAGCACTGCATATAAGGCCAACTTCTCACAAACACTTTCACTACTGTTGTACAGACAGTAGTGGAAATATTCAATTTCACTATTCCGCTAGCCAAAAGTTTCCCTGCTGTTGCACTCATTGGTGTGGGAATAGTAAATTTTACCTCTCCGCAATCTTTCCTTACTGTTGCCTTTACTGTAGGGACATTTCTAATTGCTATCCAGTTGTATTACTTTATCTTTACATGAAGTGGGATAAGTACAATTTCTATATATTTAACATTATAGTTTGCATAGTATTGTATACATTGTAGTGGGAATATTATATTTATTCATGTTGTTATAATTTATATTATTATATTAATTATTGATGTTTTTAATGTACAACACATTTTTATAAAGTGTTAAATTGGTTACATTTAATTGAATTAAAATTGTTTGTTTTTTAAACATTTTGGGGAATTCCCTCCAACCAACACTGTCTAAGGACTGACCGACGGCCGGTCGGCGGTTCTGACCACCTGATTACGATGTGACTGAACATTGCATACTCACTGTTGTCCATGTAAGCTTTTGTCACAGCCATTAACCGGCCCTAATACAGGTCTCAGTAGAGAAATTGGGGTGTTTTTAAAACCCAGCACCTTGTGACAGGCACCACATGGTGCCTCCCACAAAGTGCAGGGTTTTATAGGTGGGTACCCTAGGTAACCCCTCGGCCACCAACTGTTGGCCACGGAGGCAAGGGAGTAATGTTAGAGGTGGAATGGCTGGCACGGAAAGGCTGAGGGACACTGACATCATAATCTTGCAGAAAGGAGGCGTGACCTGCATTCACCTCTCAGTAAGCCCACTGTGTGGGGCTTACTAGAGGTAGCAGGTACACTCCTTATCCCCTAGAGACCCCAGCAGTGAAGGGGACTTCAACTCCCAACCAGGAGCAAGTCAGGAGGTGCATTTGGAGAGTGGTGGAGAAAGTGGACATGGCCTGCTATCGGAACTCAACAACCCTGCTGTGTGGGACTTATAGGAGGGGTAGTTGGCTTAAAAGGATGTCGTTGGGGCCAACTACCCATCTTTTTACCTCCAGTAAGTCCCACACAGTGGGATTGCCAAGAGGTCTTTGGGAGGCCATGCCCCCCTTTCTCAACCACCTTGTAAATACATCTCCTGGTGCACTACTGGTTAGGGGATGAAGTGCAATTTGCTCCTGAAAGACTTTGGGGGGCAAAAAGCCCTCCTGGTATGTCCTGTAAGTTTTACACAGCAGAATCTTTGAGAGACCCCTTTTTCTCCCCCACTCTGCAAACATGACTGCTAGTTAAAAAACCTTAGAAATTCATTGCAAAAAAGGGTTACAGAGACATTTTTTTAAATGTCAGAAATTCACTGAAAGAAAACAAATGTTAGACGGACATTATAGTTAGGGCTAGAGAAATTTCGCCGTTATACTTAGCTGGGTTAATTATATCTTGCACCCCCGAAATGCACTGATTCTTACCTCACATATTACATCACTCATGACATGGTCAGTGACATCATTGATGACATTACTGATCACATCTCAAATGACCACACTGATGACATCTGTGATGACATCATTCATAGCATGTCGGATGTAGGCACTCACACCCCTATAGAATATTGTATACATCCACTGTCACTCCTACAGAACCATTCACAAACCCAGTCATAGCGCAATACCAGTACTTACATACCCACTAACTGATTTATTGATCTATGCACACATCCACTTGCTCACCCATACTGCCACTTATAGACCCACTCACTCACTAATACAGCCATTGACATATCCACTAATACAGCCATACAGGCGCTCACACACTGAGTAAGTCACCAATAGAACTACTCACACACATAGACACTCACCCATGCAGTCATTCACTCAGCCACTTACTCATTCAAACAGATACACACCCACCCACTTATTTAGCCATAAAAATAGTAGCACATTCTGACTCTGCTATAGAGTCACTGACAGAAGCATTCACTCATTCATATAGCCACTCTCACATTCACTCACTTACACATATAGTCATTCATATACCTTTTCACACATATACTTGATTTAACATACTCAGTTACTCACCCATACTGACGCATGCACTCTATCACAGAAACAGCAATACAGACACTCACTCACCCACACAACTACTCACACACACAACAGTACCCCATATAGCCACTGACTCACTCACTCACTCATCCATACAGGGAGTCACACACCTCCTCACCCACAAACATAGACACCCAGACAATCATAGACATAGTCAGGCAACCAATCAATCAGCTATATAGCAATTCATGTACCCACTAACACACTCACACCAACTTAGAAATCAACTGTCAGACAGATACGCATATTCACATAACCAGTCATTCACCCACACATTCACCGAGACACCTAATCACTCACTTATAAAGTCAGTCACTCACCCACTGAGTCATGCATACAGTCACTCATACACCCACTGATTCACCAATAAACCTTTGTATACATATTTAACACTCATAAACATTTTAAAAACACACAGTCACTGGATGATGTCATCAGTGATGGAATTTCAGATGTCATCAGAAATGCCACTGACCATATCATGAAGGATGTAATATGTGAGGTCATAAGCAGTGCATTGCAGGGGTGTGAGTTATAGTTAACTCAGCTAACGTTAATGGCTGAATTTCTCTGGTTTTGTATAAGTAAAATATGACCCTAACTATAACGTTCCTTTTTAGTGAATTTCTAAAGTATTTTTAAAATTCCTTGTAATCTTTGTTTCTTTTAGTGAAAAAAAACATATTCATATATGGTCAAGTGATCAAGGCCTGTGGTGGGCTGAAACTCATTGTGGGAAGACTTGCACCTTGAAATAAACATCTAAAAGCACATTTCGGTGGTTAGTTCCATTGTTTTAGAGGAGCGTATGAGTAGAGGAATCCAGGAATATATATATTACCATATAGGTCGCTAGTAGGTACTTAAAGTTAGGACTTTGTTTCTATTAAAAAAGTGTTTTTTCTGTTGCCAATATCTTTGGCGCCGTTTGATGAATCTTTGCGAAAATTGCAGAATAATGCTTCACTCAGGTCAGCTCCTATCTTTAAAATTCGGATGTATGACGTTACAACACATGCTTTTACCATGCATGCTGTTACAAATCAGGTTTTACCACGCATACTATTACAACACATTACACTTGGGGGTGCTGGGTAGTGAATAGTTTAATTTACTATTACAACTCCAGTCCCCGTGGACACTAGGGAAGGTGTTGGATAGTAAATTAAACTTATTCCTTATCCTAGAGAGCCCCCCAGTGTAATGCGTTGTAATGGTTTTCGTTGTAAAACCTGCGTTGTAACAGCACTGCGTGGTAAAAGTTGCGTTGTAAAGGATGTTCCCCTTAAAATTCCGGAGTGATTTGTCAAGCGATTTGTTAAGCTGGGCTGAGAAAAAAGGGGTTCCCAAAATACATTTTCTCCATGTTAATTTCCTTAGGAAAATTTAGAAGAAGCTACAGCCCGAACTTCTCAACGGAATTATACAAAATTTGGGAAAAAGATAGCTCCTGGTTCAGAAAGCATTTTTTTCTTAGATGGTGTGAATCTGTTCAGTAGTTCCTGAGCAATTCAAAAATAAAGAATATCCATATCTGATGGCCAGAGAGGATTTGCAAACCCTCCCAAGCATGAGCTTCATTTTGATTGGCTGTCAACACTCCAATCCAAGAATTGTTGGCAACCCTGTTATGACTTGGTACTGATTTAAAAGAAAAAAGGTAAACAAAGGTAAGAAATATAAAAGGGGGCAGAGTAGAAGCACCCTGACCCCCCTAGGCCTGCCCTAAGGCCCCACAAAGCAAAAAACCATTAAAAAAATATTTTGTCCGCAGTCCCACTGGGTGGTTTGAGCCACAGGGTGGGCCAGGTCCTGGGGTAGTATGCCATATATATGCTGGGGCCGCCCAGGCCCCACAGCCCCAGGGCTGCCAACTCCCCGGGGCTTTTTTCATTAATGAGGGCCCGTGAGGCCCCCCAAATCCCGGGTACTCCAGGCGCTCCAGGGCCACTTTACTAAAGTGTGTGTGAGGGCTTGAGCCCTACGACACAGCCCCACCACCTCTTATTGAAGTACGGGGGTCCGTTGTGGACCACCAGGGACCACAACTACGCCATGGCTTAAATCATGTTGGGAGGGGGCCATGAGGCCCTCCTCCTGGAGCCCTCCTTGGCCCTGAGGAATACCACCCCCCAGGTTGCCCTCCCGGGGACATTGCAGTTTGCAATGAGCACTGCTCCTGCCCTGTCCTTGCAAACTATGCTTCACTTCATGGAAGCGAGAGCAAAAAACCTGCTCTCGCTTCCATTAAGTGAAGCAGATTGCTTTTGGACAATGGGTTCTGCATGTTAGCAGCTCCCCTTGTCCAAAAGCAATGCCTGCTCCCTACAGGGTACAGGAAGTCAGCTCGAACCCCACTGAAGGCAGGCTGAGGAGGATGGGATCCCCAGGGTCATAATTGGCCTCAGGAGGGAGCCATGTCCCCCCCTCCAAAATAAAAAAAATCAAAGCTTGCCAGGCCCCTGGGGAAGGGTCCCTGGGTAAAAAATGTCCTAGGGAAGGTGGGCCATGTGGCCTCCCTCCCATATAAATAATTTTAAAGAAAAGAAATCATAAGTCCAGGCCCCGGGGATGGGTTCCCCGGGGACAATAGTGACCCAGTGAAAGGGGAACACAAAGCCCCCTTCTGTAAAAATAATAAAAAAATAAACAATGCCATGCCCCATGGAATAGGGTCCCCGGGGGAGAAATAGGCCTTGGGAGGTGGGCTCCTTCCTGTTTCTTTTAAGTAAAATATATTGGTCAGGCACTGGTTGATGGGGTCCCTTTGGCCCAAAAATACTAAAAGAAGGTGTGCCACACAGCCCCCTTCTAAAAATACAAAAAGAAAAGTAAAGCCAGCACCTCCCCGGAGGTCCCGACCCCCTCCCTGTACCACTTTGCAAATGCACCTCCTAGCACGTTCTGGGTTGGGGGATTAAGTCTTATTGAGTGCTAATGGTCCTTAAGGGCCAACTAGCCCCATGTACTTCCAGTAAGTCCCACAATGTGGATTCCTAAGAGGTGGTCCGGGGCAATACTCCTTTTTAAGCCACTCTGCAAACACGCCTATTGCCACATTGCTGGTGTGGCGACGAGGTCCTCTTGTGTCATGAGGACCCCAGGAGTAAAATGGACATCATCCCCCGAGCAGCACTGTGCCAGGAATTGCGTTTGCAGAGTGGTGTAAAAAGTGGGCATGGCCCAGGACCACTCTCCGCAATCCAGCTGTATAGGGCTTACTGGAGGTACCTGGTGGGCTAGTTGGCCCCCATGGACCTTTACAATTCAAGCAGACCTAATCTCCAAAACTCAGAACACGCCAGGATGGGTGTTTGCAGAGTGGTGGAGAAGGGAACGTGGCCTAAGTCCACCTGTCAGCAATCACACTATCTGGGGAATATTGGAGGTATCATGTAGCCTAATTGGCCCTAAGGATACCCAGCAGTGAAAGGGCCTTTAATCCTCTTCCAAAAGTGCACCAAGAGTGCGTTTGCAGAGTGGTGGGGAAAGGGTGCATGGCCTGCTTTGAGAAATTAGAAATCCTGCTGAGTGAGATGTACTAGAGGTTATAGGAGGGGGCCAACTACCCCTCCTGTTACCTTCAGTAAGTCCCACAAAGTGAGATTGCTAAAAGGTCTTTAGATGCCACGATCACCTTTCTCCAGCACTCTGCAAACGCAATTCCTGGCACAGTACTGGTTGGGGGATGACGTCCACTTTACTCCTGAGGGACTTTGGCAGCCATGTAGCCCCCCACTACCTCCTGTAAGTCCTACGCAGTGGAATTCCTGACCTCTGGTCGTAGGCCCAGCTCACTTTCTGCACCATTCTGCAAACGTGACTATCAGTTAAAGAAGCATTTGCAATGTAATAGGTCTCACATTTGAGAGAGTTGGAGATATTGGCATTGTAAATGTAAACATTTTTTACTAATGTGTTTGGGAGTGGAATGGATGTACGTTGTGTGTAGTGAAATTATGTTGTTTCTTGTGCAGTAAAATTATGTGGATAGAAAGTATGTGGTATTTAGTGTATCGGAATTATAAAGAGTGGGTTTATGTGTTATGGAGAGTAATTATGTGGTTTGGTAGTCTGTATTGTGGAGTGGTATCCTCTGGTTTAGTTTTCCTCGTTTTCATAAAAGCTAAACTATAAACTCAAAGAGACAAAAAAGTAGGAATCACCGACAAGCACTTATGGACATAGTCAGAGATATGAGCAGGGCCACTGGAATTTTCCGACTGTTTGGCTACACCAACTTTCGCACTAATATACATTTTCTGCAACTGCCACACAATAAATCTGCTGCATAATCACCAGATTTGAACAAGAAACTCCTTGTTTCTTGCTCAAATTGCTCAAACGTTACCAAAAATGTAGCGACAAGTGGTATAGCTTGGTGCAATGCCCTTTGCAAACCTAGAATGGTCACATCTTACTTATTGCTAAATGTGGGTGCTAGATTGTTCTAATGGTGTGCAGACCACTCTTGCTTCTGTCTGTCCCTCTCTAGCCTCTTTCTGCAGTTCCCCTGCTTCTTTCTGTACCTTTCTTCCTTTTTCTGCAACTCTCTTAACTCTTTCTGCACTTCTGTTGTCTGTTTCTGCACCTCTCTTGCCTATTTCTGCACCCGTCCTGCTCCTTTCTGCGCCCCTCGTTCTTCTTTCTGCACCTCTCTTGCCTCTTTTAGCACTCATCACCCCTATTTCTGCACCTCTCTTGCTTGTGTCTATACCACTCTTCCCTCTTTCTGCACTTTGTTGGCCTCTTTCTTCACCCCTAGTCCTTATCTTTCTGCACCTCAATTGCTTATTTCTGCAATTATTTTGCTTTTTTTGCCACCTCTCTTGCCTCTTATTGCATCTATCTTGTTTGTTTCTGAAATGCTCTTGTTTCTTTCTATACCAGTCTTGTACATTTCTGCACCCCTCTCGCCTCTTTCTGCACTTTGTGTGCCTCTGAATGCACCCCTCTTGCCTCTTTGAGCACATCTGTTGCTTCTTTCTGTACTTCTCTTGCTTCTTTCTGTACCTCTTTTGCAAATTTCTGCACCCTTGTGCCACTGTGTGCACATCTCTTGCCTCTTTCTGCTCCTCTCTTGCCTCTTTCTGCAACTGTCTTGCTACTTTCTGCACATCTGTTGCTTCTTTCTGCACCCCTCCTGTCTGTGCACTCCTCTTGCCTTTGTCTGCACCACACACCACTCTTTCCTCTTGCTGCACCTCTCTTGCCTCTGTGTGCATCCCTCTTGCCTCTTTCTGCACCTCTGTTGTTTTGTTCTGCACTTCTCTTGCTTCTTTCTATACCTCTCTTGCTTCTTTCTGCATCCCGTTTGCCTCTTTCTTTCTCTTTGTGCTTCTCTCTTGCCTCTTTGTGCTCCTCTCTTGCCTCTTTCAGCACCTCTCTTTCCTCATTCTGCACCCATCTTGCCTTTTTCTGCATCTCTTTTGCTTGTTTCTGCACTTCTGTTGCCTTTTTCTGTACACATCTGGCCACCTTCTACACTTCTCTTGCCTCTTTCTACAGTTCTCTTGCGTCTCTCTGCACCTCTGTTGCTTCTTTCTGCACTTCTCGGGCCTCTGTCCGCACCCCTCTTGCCTCTTTCTGCACCTCTGTTGATTCTTTCTGCACTTCTCGTGCTTTTTTCTGCACTTCTCTTTCTTTTCTGCTTCTCTTTCAAATTGTTGCAACCCTTGTGTCTCTGTGTGCGCCTCTCTTGCCTCATTCTGCTCCTCTCTAGATCCATTTTGCAACTGTCTTGCCTCTTCCGCACCCTTCTTGCTTCTTTCTGAGCTCTCTTGCTTCTTTCTGCACCCCTCCTGCCTCTTTCTGCTCCCTTCTTCCCTCAATGTGCACATCTCTTGCCTCCTTCAGCACTTCTCTTTCTACACCCCTATTGCCTCTTTCCACATCTCTTTTGCTTGGTTCTGCACTTCTATTGCCTCTTTCTGTATCCCTCTTGCCTCCTTCTGCACCTCTGTTGTTTCTTAATGCACTGCTCTTGCTTCTTTCTGCACCTCTCTTGCAAATGTTTGCAGCCCTCTTTCCTCTTTCTGTACTTCTCTTGCCTTCTTCTGCACATCTGTTGCTACTTTCTGCACTTCTCTTGCCTCTTTTTGTACCCCTCTTGCCTCTTTCTGCACCCTTCTTGCCTATTTCTGCATCAATTTTCTCTCTTTCTGCACTTCTCTTGCATCTTTCAGCACATCTCTTGCCTGTTACTGCAAATCTCCTTCTCGTTCTGCAATTCCGTTGCCTCTTTATGCACCTCTGCTGCTTCTTTCAGCATAACTCTTTCCTCTTTTTGCACCCCTCTTGCCTCTTTCTGCACCCCTCCTGCCTCTTTCTGCACCCTTCTTCTCTCTTTGTGCACATCTCTTGCCTCTTTCATCACCCCTCTTTGCTCTTTTTGCACCCCTCTTGCCTCTTTCCACATCTCTTTTGCTTGTGCCTTCACAAATTTTGCCTCTTTCTGTACCTCTTGTGCCTCCTTCTTCACCTATGTTGTTCCTTACTGTAGTGCTCTTGCTTCTTTCTACAACTCTCTTACACATTTCTGCACCCATCTTTCCTCTTTCTGCACTTCTTCAGCCTCCTTCTGCACCTTTGTTGCTTCTTTCTGCACTTTCCTTGCCTCTTTTTATGCACCCTCTTGCCTCTTTCTGCACCCTCTTGCCTCTTTATGCACTTCTTTTGTTTTTCTACACTTTTATGATTTCTTTCTGTACTTCTCTTGCTTCTTTTTTGCACCTCTCTTGAACATGTGTTGCCCCTCTCATGCCTCTGTGTGTACCTCTTTTGCCTCTTTTAACTCCTCTCTTGCCCCTTTTTTCACCCCTCTTGCCTCTTTCTGAACTTCTTTTGCTTTTTTCTACACTTCTATGGCCTCTTTCTGGCCCCTTCTTGACTCTTTCTGTACCTCTGTTGGTTCTTTCCTCACTGCTATTGCTTCTGTCTGTTACTTCCTTGCATATTTCTGCACCCCTCTAGCTTCTTTCTGTACCTCTTTCCTCTTTTTGTACCTCTGTTGCTTCTTTCTGCACTTCACTTGCCTCAGTCTGTACCCCTCCTGCCTCTTTCTGCACCACTCTTGCTTCTTTCTGCACTTCTTTTGCTTCTTTCTGTACCCCTTTTTCATCTTTCTGCACCGTTCTTGCCTCTTTTTGTACCTCTATTGCTTCTTTCTGTACTTCACTTGCCTGTATCTGTACCCCTCCTGCCTCTTTCTGCATCTCCGTTGATTCTTTCTGCACTACTCTTGCTTTTTTCTGCACTTCTGTTGCTTCTTTCTGCACCCCTCTTGCTTCTTTTTGCACCATTCTTCCCTCTTTCAGTGCCCCCGTTGCCTCTTACTGCACCCCTGTTCCCTTTTTCTGTACCTCTCCTATCTGATTCTGCAACTCTCTTGCCTCTTTCTGCAGTTATCATTGCCTTCTTCTGCACCTCTTTTTCTTCTCTTTGTACCTCTGTTACAAATTTCTGCACCCTGCTTTTCTCTTTCTGCTCCCCTTTTGCTTCCTTTTGCACCTCTGTTCGATCTTTCTGCACCCCTCTTGATTCTTTTGGCACCTCTCTTGCCAGTTTCTGTACTTTTCTTGCCTACTTCTGCACTAGTCTTGCTTCTTTCTGCACTTTTCTTGCTTCTTTCTGCACCTCTCTTGCTTCTTTCTTCATCCCTCTTGCCTTTTTCTGCACCTCTGTTTTCTATTTCTACACTTTTCTTGCCTCCTTCTGTACCTCTGTTGCTTGTTTCTGCACAACTCTTTTTCTGTACCACCTTGCCTCTTTCGGCACATTTGTTGCTTCTTTCTGTACTTCTCTTGCATCTTCCTATTCCCCTTCTTGACCCTTCTGCACTCATCTTCCCCCTTTCTGCACATCTCTTGTCTCTTTCTGCACATCTGTTGCTTCTTTTATCACTTCTCTTGTCTACTTTTGAACTTCTCTGCCTTCTTTCTGCACCTCTCTTGTTTCTATCTATACTCCTCTTGCGTCTTTCTGTACCCTTTTCCCCCTTTTATGCTTCTCTCTCGCCTATTTCTACACTCCTGTTCCTTTCTTTTGTACCTCTCTTGCTTTTTCTGTAACTCTCTTGCCTCTTTCTGCAGTTTTCTTGTCTCCTTCTGCACCTCTTTAGCATCTTTCTGCACTTTTCTTGCCGCTTTCTGCATTCCTCGTGCTTCCTTTTGCAACTCTATTGGTTCTTTTTGCACTAATCTTGCTTCTTTCTGAACCTCACTTGCACATTTATGCACCCCTCTTGCCACTTTCCGCACCCTTCTTTCCTCTTTCTGTACCTCTGTTGCCTCTGTCTGAACCTTTCTTCCTTCTAACTGCACCTATTTTGCCTCTCTTGCTTCTTTCAGAACTGTTCTTGCCTCTTTCTGTACTCAAATGGGAAGTGCAAGCTGTCAAGTATAAAGGTCTGCATGCTGTCGTGACTGAGGTCTCTGTCTACTTCTATTTGTATTCTTAGTTGTGTTATGAATCTGAAGATGGTAACTTAAAAAGTGGGTAACTACTCCTATAGATGGTCAAATCTTCACAGTTCTGAACTGTCATTTGGTTGCACAGACAGGCATGTATTATGTATATGTGTTACAGAATTCCTCAAATATACGGATGAATACCCATGTGCCCTGTATAATGTGCAGAAAGAAATGCATACACCCTTTTTTACACACATTTACAGATTATGCTGTATGAAACACATATATTTAAGTCTGTGTATGTTTATGTTCATTTAACATGTCACTAGGTAAAAACATAGACATGGATGTATACCTTCACAAACTCGGTCAGACTTACAACAGTGATATGCTTAGAATTGCTGTTTTATATTTGGTAGGCGTAATATTCTGAACAGTCGATTAATAGTAAACCTTTAAGAGAAAAGTGAGGTTTAAGACATCTTAGGAGAAGAATTAGTGAGTAGGCTACTTTCTATTTGTCTGTAAGATACAGTCAAAGCAGGCCTCTTTCTCCACCTCTGTTGGTTCCTTATGAACTTCACTTGCTTTTTTCTGCTCCTTTCTTCCTCTTTCTGGACTTCTGTTGCCTCTTTCTGCATTTCTCTTGCTTCTTTCTGCACCTTTCTTCCTCTTTCTGCTCATGTCCTACCTATGTAGGAATAGTTAGAAACTAGCATTTAAAGGAACCATATAAACTCACTAAAACAACAGAGGTTTCAGGGGCATTATAGTTAGGGATTAGCATTTAAAAATCCTTAGAAATTCACTGACAATATCATGAGTTATGTAATATGTGACGTCATCAGCAGTGCTTTGTGGGGGCGTGAGTTTTAGTTACCTCAACTAACTATAACAGCCAAATTTCTCTAGTTTTGTACAACTGGAATTTCCAACTAACTATAATGTCCGTGTCCGTGAAACCTTTGTTTTTTTCAGCAAATTTCTAAAGTTTTTTAAGTGATACTTTCTAACTATGCCCACTTAGGTAGGACAAATGCAGGCAGAATGTGGAAGAAAGGCAGGAAGAAGCAAGAGAAATGCAGAAAGAGGCAACAGAAGTCCAGAAAGATAGAAAAAAAGATGCAGAAAGAACCAACAGAGGAACAGAAATAAATCTTGTTGCAAAGTCATCCTGTGCCCCCAACTTTTTGCTGACTGGTACTGGTGGTAAGTGACTCTGACTAACCAGGCCCAGAGCCAGTGCTATGCTAGAAGACACTTAGAATACAGTGAAAACACCTAAATACACTAGGGTACACAAGTATAGAAAGAAGCAAAAGAGATGCAAAAAGAGGCAAGAGGGCTGTAGAAAATAGCAAGGGAGGTGCAGGAAGAGGCAGGAGAGTGGCACAAAGAGGCAAAAGGTTTAACAAAAGAGGCAAGAGGGGTGCAGAAAGAAGCAAGAAACGTGCAGAAAAAAGCAACAAAGGTGCTTAAAGAGGCATGAGGGGTGTCGAAAGAGGCAAGAGAAGTGCAGAAAGACGCAACAGAGGTGCTGAAAGAGGCAATAGAGGTGAAGAAACAAGTATGAAAGGTACAGGAAGAGGGAATAGGGGTACAGAACGAGGTAAGAGGGATACAGAAATTTGCAGGAGAGGTGTAGAAAGAAGCATGATCAGTGCAGAAAGAAGCAGAAGTTCAGAAAGAAGAGGAGAAATAGGGCAGAGGGGTACAGAAAGAGGCAAAAGGGATGTAAATAGAAGCACATGATGTACAGAAAGAGGCAACAGATGTGCAGAAAGACACAAGAGAAGTATAGAAACTAACCTGGGCAAAGCACTACTGCAAGTAGCACAGTGCAAACATGCAAAGAGTAGTGCAATGGTCAAGTTGGTGACCTCGAGCAAGCAAAATGACATCCTCGCGAGACTTTTTCCTTGTTCATGATCAGCAACATCAAGTTGCCGATCGCGAGCATTGAAAATAAAACTCCCGGTGAGATTATAAAACGCGGGGAGGTCAGGTTTCTTATTGCTCGCGACCGTTTGCGATGAGAAACTACAAGTCCGCGTTGAGAAAGCTGCAGCTTGAGTAAAAATCTACTCGAGCGGCAGTAATTATGCACTTTCACTTGCCTATCTCTGCACTCAGAGAAACACTTCGTACATTAAATTAGTTTGAAAAAGAGCAAAGTAAAACCTATACAATGGCTGGAGGGATGAATTTAGAATCAGAGAGAAAAGAAATTCAGAGCCACACTCATAGAAGTTCACAGCAATAACATTACTTAAAAGATAAGTAGAAATGAATGGATACTGTTACTGTATGTAGTTGTAGTTGTCCTGTTGAATTTGGGAAGTTGTATGCATCCAGCCATTCCTCTTATTCACCGTACTCCTCCATTCCATCTGACGCTCCGTCGATCAATGTTGGTGACCAGAAGACACCCTGTCCACTGCCTGCCTGGCGGATGCTGGATTGCGGCTCGCTAATGTGAAGCCTGACTTCATCCACTTCCACTGTGCAAGATGCCATTTTCAATGATTGTCCGCACTTTGCAATCATTGAAAACGACATCTTGCACAGTGCGAACATGATACTACGCAGTTCGAGTAGTGCTACGCGTAGCGAGTGTAGTGATGGGTGCCCTTTGCGTAGCTACGGGTAGCGCTACTTCACGAACTATGCCCACCCCTAATAGAAACAAGTAAGAGAAGTTCAGAAATAGGCAAGAGAATTGACGAAATAGGCAACAGAGGTGACAAAAGAAGCAAGAGAAGTGTGGTGGAGAAATTGGGAAGAGATGCACAGAAGGAGGCATGAGTATGCAGAAATCTGCAAAAGAAGTACAGAAAGAAGGAAGAGCAGTGCACAAAGAACTAACAGAGGTGCAAAAAGAGGCAAGAGGGGTGCAGAAAGAGGTAGGAGAGATGCACAAATTGGCAAGAGAAGTACAGAAAGAGGCAGGAGTGGGTGCAGAAAAAGGAAGAGTAGTGCAGAAAGAGGCAATAGAATTGCTGGAAGAAGCACAGAGTGTTAGAAAAAAGCAAGAGAAGTGCAGAACAAGGCAAGTAAGGTGCAGAAAGAACCAGCTGAGGTGCAAAAAAAGGCAAGAGGGGTGCTGAAAAAAGTAGTAGAGGTGCACAGAGGCAAGAGGAGTATAATAGGAAGCAAGTGAGGTGCTGAAAGAGGCAACATATGTGCAGAAAGAGGCAAGAGACTTTCAGAAACAAGCAAGAGCATTGCAGAAAGAACCAACGGAGGTGCAAAAAAAGGCAAGAACGTTACAGAAAGAGATAGGCGGTGTACAGAAAAAAGGAAGAGAGGTGAAGAAAGAGGCAACAGATGTGCAGAAAGAGGCAGTGCAGAAAGAGGCAAGAGAAGTTCAGAAACAATCACGAGAAATGCAGAAAGATGAAAGAGATTTGCTAAAACAAGCAACAGAGGTATGGAAAGAAGCAAGAAAAGTGCAGAAAGAACCAACAGAGGTTTAAAAAGAGGCAAGAGGAGTTGCAGAAAAAGTAGGAGAGGTGCACAAAGAGGCAAGATAAGTACAAAAAGAGGCTGGAGGGGTGCAGAAAGAAGGAAGAGAAGTACAGAAAGAAGAAATATAGATGCTGATAGAGATGAGAAGCAAGAGAGGTGCAGAAAGATTCAGGAAAGGTGCTGAAAGAGGGGATGGGGTGTAGAGAGATGCAAGAGAGGTGAAGACAGAGAAAAAAGGGATACAAAAAGAGGCAAGAAGCAAGTGAGTTGCATAAAGAGGAAACAAAGGTGCAGAAAGATGCAAGAGATGTGCAGAAACAAGCAAGAGAAGTACAGAAAGAGGCAAGAGAATTGCTGACAGATACAACAGGGATGTGGACAGAAGCAAGAGAGGTGCAGAAAGAGGCAAGTGAGGTTCTGAAAGAGGCAAGAGAGGTTAAGAAAATGAAATGGTATGAGATCAGCAAGTGCACACAAGGTAAGAGAGGTACAGAAAGAGGGTTTAGAAGGGCAGAACCAGGCAAGAGAAATGCACAAAGAGGCAAGTGAGGAGCAGAAAAAGGCAGGAGAGGTGTAATACAAGCAAGAGAAGTGGAGAAAAAGGCAAGTTAGTTACAGAAAAAGGGCAAGAGAGATATAGAAAGAGGCAAGAGGGATACAGAAAAAAGCAATAGAGGTGCTGAAAGAGGCTAGTGAGGTACAGAAAGGGGCAAGAGAAGTGCAGAAAGAGGCAGGTAAAGTACAGAAATAAGACAGTGAGGTTCAGAAAGAGGAAGAAAGGTGCAGAAAGAGGCAGGAGAGGCACAGAAAGAAGAGAGGTTTGTGGACCATTAGTACCAATTTAACATCCACATTTAGCAATAAGTAAGACATGACCATTCCAGCGTTGCAAAGGGCCGTCCACCACCCTGTGAAACATAAAGCTGTTTTTTTGGGAATTTTATTCATCTGAAAATTGGTTCAGCTAAACTGTCTCATAATTCCAGTGGCCCTGCTCCTACCTCCGACTAGGTCCAGAAGTGTTACTCAGTGGTTCCTTCTTTTTTTGTGTCTCATTGAGTCTATAGTTGAACGTCTATGAAAATGAGGAAGACTAAAACTGACATTACCACTCCACAACACAGACTACCAAACCGCATAATTCCTATCCAAAACATATAATCCCATTCCACTGAATTCCTATACACTAAAAACCACATACTTTCTATTCACATTTCTTTACTTCACAACATAATTCTACTAAACACAACATATATCCACTCTGCACCAAAAAACATTAGAAAAAAACCATTTACATTTACAATGCCAACATCTCTAACTCTAATCCTATTACATTGCAAATGCTTCTTTAAATAGTAGTTGTGTTTGCAGAGTGGTGCAGAAAGGGTGCAGGGCCTCCGACTGGCACTCAGGAATTCCGCTGCATTGGACTAACAGGAGGTAACAGGCGGGCTACTTGGCCCCCAAAGTCCCACAGTAGTATTTTGGACTTCATCCCCTATAATGTAGTCTGCCAAGAGACACATTTGCGGAGTAGTGGAGAAAGAGGGCGTGGCCTCTGAAGACATCTAAGCAATCACACTGTGTGGGACTTTCTGGATGATAAGAAGAGGGATAGTTGGCCCCCAAGGACATCCTGGTGGGCGAACTACCCCCCCTATTACATCCAGTAAGTCGCATGCAGCAGGATTGCTAAGTTACCATAGCAGGCCATGCCCCTTTTGCCCACCACTCTGAAAATGCACTCCCTGGCATGCTCATGGATGGGGACTGAAGGCCCCTTTCCTTCTGAGGGTCCCTGAAGGGCCAACTAGCTTTCCTATTACCTCCAGTAAGACCCATACAGCTGGTTTGCTGAGAGTACTCCAAGGTGACACCCCCTTTGTACAAAACTCTGCAAACGTGGCTCCTGGTGCACTGCTGCCTGGGGATGAAGTCCACTTGTGTCCTAAGGTCCTTAGGACTCAAGAATACCTCAGCAGTGGGGCAGGTGGCACGTTTGCAGAGTGAAGTAAAAGGGAATGTGGCCTCAGACCACCGATCAGCAATCCCACTTTGCTGGGCTTACTGGAGGTACCTGGTGGGCTTGATGGCCTTCAGGGACCCACAGGAATGAAGGGGACTTTATTGCCAACTTATAACGTCCCCGGGGGTGCTTTTACCGAGTGGTTCGGGGAGGTGGCTGGGCCTCTGGTGAGATGCTGGCTCGCCTTCGTTTAGTATTTTGTGGGCCCTGGGGACTCCATCCCTGAGGACCTTAGCATTTAAAAACAAACAAAAGACAAGAAGAAGGCCGCATGGCTTCCCTTCCCAGGCCAATATTAGCTCCAGGGACCACATCCCCCGGGGCATTACATTTTTTTTTGTAATATTACAGTAGGAGAGGAGGGCTATGTGGCCCCCTTCCCTTGGCCACTACTGGCCCTGCGACTCCATCCATGGGGCCTGGCCATCCAGGATTTTCTCTGGGTTTCGGGGCCATGTGGCCCCCTTCTCCAGTCCAATTATGACCCTGGGAACCCTATCCCCCAGGGCCAGCCTTCCGTTTTAAAAAAAAATTAAAAATGAAATAAAGGGGAGGGGGATGAGTGGCCACCCTCCCGGGCCTCTTCTGGCCCCGGAGTTGGCCCTCAAGATGGGGATCATGGGGGGGGCAATTCTGCTTTGCTTGTTGGAAGCAAGAGCAGGGTTTCTGCTCTTGCTTCCAAGAAGCAATGCAGGGTTTGCTATGATAGGGCGGGATCCGTGCTCATGCCCTGCTATAGCAAACTGCACTGTACCATGGGTGAGCACCCGAGGACATTACAGCAGCCAGGCCATCAGGGGTGGCAGTTCCAATGGCTATCGAGGGCTCCAGGTGGGGGGCCCAGCTGCCCTCTCCCACCATTTGCATAGCCCCAGGGATGTGGTGGTCCCCAGAGCTGAGGGCCCACAACAGACCCCCGTATTGTAATTTACTGTATACCCTGGGGAGGTGGTGGTCCCCAGTGCAGCGTGGGGGGGTAAGGAGCTCTGCTCCCATGACTTAAAATTTTAAAAAAGCCCCATGGAGGTAGTGGTGTCTGCAGCTACGGAGGGCTCCATGCCCCATACTTAATGATTAAAGCCCCGGGGAGGTGGCTGTCTCTGGGGATATGTTGGGAGGCAAGAACCCCCCAACATATTGATATTGATATTGATAAAGCCACATGGAGATGGTGGTCCTCCAGGGCTGCGGGGGCCCGCTAGCCCCTGCATTTGAATAAGGATAACCCTAGGAGGTTTCAGTCCCTGGGATGCGGGGCTCCACGGGCTGCCACACCATTATCACATATTGCCCCGGGACCTGGCCCACCTGGGAGTTTAAGAAAACAAAAGTGCCAGAGATGGCACTTCATGCCTTTTTATTTTCTTCCAGATTTGCGCACCCAGCCAGACTCTGGCCCAAAGAAAGGGGGTCAGGGTGTTTCAACCCTACCCCCTTTTCTTCATTTTAACTTTTTTTAACTTTTTCATGTGACTCGGTAAAACCGAGTCACAAGATAGCGGCCAACACTAATTTTTAAATATAACATGCCTAAAACCTATGGTTTTTTAAGTGAATTTCAAACGTTTTCTAAATGCTGTTTCTACAGAGTAGAGAAAGGTGAGTGTGGCCTCAGAAACACCGCTTAGCAATCCCACTGTGTGGGATTAACTTGAGGTAACAAAGGAGGAGTAGTTAGCCCCCAACATCAACCCTGGGGGCCAACCATCCCTTTTATTACCAACAGTAAGTCCCACACAGCAAGATTGCTAACTTCTTACATCAGGCCCCGCCCCTCCCTTCACCATTGTACAAACGTGCCCCCCTAGCACGTTGTAAGGTGGGGGATTCTGTCCCCTTAAATCCTGAGGGTTTAGAAAAAAAATATGGGGGACAAGAACCCCCCACATGCCCCAGGGACCTTGAGTGCTTGAGTATTAGTGCAGTGAATGGATTAGCACAGACTGCTAAATGGGTTACTACAGTAGTGTAATAACAGTCACAGAGTGTTTGGTGGAAGTATAAGGAATGGAGAATTGAAGATGTGAAACACAAGTGTGCAGGTGGATAGAAGAATGCATATATACTAGATAGGGGTTTGTAGCAGTTAATGTCCTAATGCCTACTTCGCTGCATCACTAAGCATGAGCTGAATTTGCGAATTCACGATACGCGAATTTGCACAAATTCGTAATCGCGATTCGCAAAAATCCAGCAAAATCCGCGAGCTTGCAAATTATTTTTTTTGTGAGTTCGCAAGATTTTTTTAAGAGTTCAGGAACGAGAACTTGTGCATGCGGTCGCAACGGTCACGAACATGTTGTTTCCACTTAACCAGCCTGCTCTCAATGACTTTTTCCTGCTTCAGCTCGTAATGACGTGTTCGTGTTCACAATTTCCTGTTTCGTGTCACAATGACGTATTCGCGTTCGCAATTTCATGATTCGAGTCGCAATGACGCATTCGCGATAGCTACCAAAATCTCGTAGAGCATGCGAACAGGGAGGAAAACTCATCAGCGAACGCAGAATCAAGGTAAGTCAATGCCGCGCAAGCGAGATTGTATTTTTGAAGCTATACAAGAAACAAAAAATCCGCCAAATCGCGAATTGTGGATTTTTAAGCAATTTGGCATGACGAGCGGTTCGCAAAATTGCCAAAATCCGCAAATTCCACGAGCGGAACAACATTTTTTGCCCATACGTATGCATCACTACTCTGGTACTGACTAAATAATTACAGTTCTGTAAGGAGAGTGCCTGACTGAATTTATAAGTGCTTGACTGCTAAATGGGCCACTACAGTAGTGCAAGAACAGTCACAGAGTGTTTGGTGGAAGTATGAGGATACAGAGTGGAGAATAGAGGATGTGAAACACAAGTCTGCAGGTGGATAGAATAATGCATATGTACTGAAAGTGGTTTGAAGCAGTTCATGTCCTAAGACCTACTTTGCTGCATCAGTACTTGGGTACTGACTAAATGATTACAGTTCTGTAAGGAGAGAGCCTGACAGAATTTATAAGTGCTTGAGTGTTAGTGCAGTGAATGGATTAGCACAAACTGATAAATGGTTCACTACAGTAGGGCAACAGCAGTAACAGAGTGTTTGGTGAAAGTATAAGCAATAACTGCTTTCTAATTCTATCAGAACTTGAAAAAAGGATACCAAAATGTTTCTTTTAGAATAATTCCTAAATGCACACAGATGGAGCATGCATTTACTAGTCTAAAACGGTAAGTTGACTAAACACATTCTATACATATGACTGCTGCATTTTATTATACAATCCTAATACATTTAGCAAATACATAAGCAATTTACTACACTATTTGCAACAACATTAAATCAAAAAAGTAACACAATACAACCACAAAGAGGCACAAGGAACTACAGGAGCCGGCCCTGGGAGGTGGCGGTCCCCACGACCACCACAAGGCTCCAGGAGGGGGGCCGCGCAGCCCACCTCCCAACATTTAAAAGCTCTGGGGGTGGTGGTCCCCAGGGCTGGGGGGTCCTTCATGGACCCCCAATTTTTCAATTTAGACCCGTGGAGGTGGCAGTCCCCGGGTGTGTGGGGGGGCTTGAGCTCCCACATAGGTATTTATTAATTTAAAAAAAAAAACATAAGCCCCGGGCTGGCGGTCCCCAGGGCTGCGGGGGGGCCATGAGCCCCCCGCATATGTATTGTTAAAGCCCTGAGGGTGGTGGTCCCCAGAGCTGTGGTGCCCATCTGGGCCCCCCATTATAAATAAATAGATTGCCCCGGGATTTAACAATAAAGTGGGCTTCATGTTTTTATTTCTTTTTCACGGTGTACGCGTACCATACGCGCATCACACGATTTAAAAAAAAAGATATATTTTTAGGCCTTGAGGGTCCCTGTAGGACCTTCACAGCAGACCTAGGGGGTCAAGAAGTCCTTTGGCAAATAGCAAACTTACTGACACTTGCCTGAGTTTCTCTGTTATTGCTGGGGCACTTCTACTGACGTGTTCCTCTGGCCGCTGGTTCCGCCACCTTGCATCGCCGCAGCTGGCCTCCCCCACCGTTGCAGCCCTTTCACACCTGAGCGCGGCCGTAGTGAGGGGGGGCCACAAGTCCCGGGAGCCTTTACGGCCGGAAGTCGCAAATGCGTATTCCGCGCCAGGAGGCGCATAAATCGGAGATCATCCCCTGTGGAGAGGGGGCCTTACTGACACTTGCCTGAGTTTCTCTGTGATTGCTGAAGGCACTTGTACTGACCTGTTCCTCTGCCCGCTGGTTCGCCGCCTCGCATCGCCGCAGCTGGTCTCCCCTGTTGCCACAGCCCTTTCACACCTGAGCGTGGCTGCAGTGAGGGTGGGACCACGAGTCCCTGGAGCCTCTGCGGCCGGAAGCCGCTAACGCGTATTCCACGCCAGGAGGCGCATAAATCGGAGGTCATCCCCCGCGTCGTGGGATCGCGCGCGGCTTAAGCTCGGGACAAGGGCAGTACGGTCTGTGGCCGTCAGGGGCTGTAGGAGGCTGGGCTGGGCCACCCCTATGACATTCAAGTCATTTTGAGGAGCAAGACATTGGTTAATGACTCGAATCCCTTTAAATCATTGTGTGGTCCTTATGGCAATTAATCAAAAAAACGTACAGAGAGTGGGGGTGGGAGTGGTTAGGACTCTGGACACTTTTCTAAACAGAGCTGAATCTGTCTTACAAAAAGAGATAATATTGACAGAGAAGAGACTATCCTTAGGCATATCTGAGGGGAACAGGAGCTCATAGTTCGGAGCAATTAGCAAAGACAATTCTCCTGCAGTAAGTCTTTACCCGCTAGTCTGTATTAGTGAACATCGGAAAAAGCTGGGGATTGGTAGTGCTGACGATATGACTCCTATTGCTAATGACACCAGTGGCCAAACCTTTACCATGGTATTATCCCCCTTGGATGCGGCTCAAATAGTCCCCACAAGCTTAATACCAGTTACACCAAATGCTTCACGATTATCTAACACACCAACTAGCCTACTGGTTTCCACTCCTGAGGAGGATATACCTAAAACCAGCCCAGCCTTGTCCTCAAGGCTTCGTAACCACAGATTAGCTTCAGGGCCCAAAGGCCCGGGTTACTGCCCTAAAAAAAAAACTGTAAGCCCCCCAGTAAGGGATAATAACATCAAGAAAACCATAAGGGGAAGACACAAGAATACATCTAATAATGAGATGGGGGGAAGTAGCATCAACTAAAACTATAAGCACACAAACAGAGAGTGAAATCCTACCTAATACCCCATGGCTTGAGGGAATCCTCGATAATTTTGAAACAAAATTAAAACATTCACTAGAAATTGTGCTAAGTGAAAAAGTGGACAAATCAGAAAATCGCTTGATAGCAAGTCTTTCCCAGTTTACCACAAAGATAGAGCATATTTGCAAAAAGCTGGGGGATGCTGAAAGAAACAATACCTCCTTTCCAACATTCACTATTGAGAGCGAGAGCAATGCCCCACTAGAAACTATGCCCAAAGGACAGGACACAGAAAGACCGATATAACCTAGGGACCCCGCGCTGAAGACTGATAGACTTAGAGAGGGAAATAAATATAATTTGCAGGACACTGAAAGGAATAGTGCTGGGAGTACACATAGACCATCAGTCCGAACAAAACCTCTGAGAGGAGAATGGTACACAGTGCAAAATGAACAGAACTTACCCCTAATGCTGATGTTCTGCAGATGCCGCCGGCATCCTCTCCGTATGTGATAGTATTAACCGGGGTGCCATCCTCAAAAGAGAACAAAAAGAATCCTGGCAAAACCTACGTAATAAAGCAGTAGATTGGCTGGCAAAATTTAAACGGTTACATCCAGCAAATAGTGAAGACATTTTGACGATATGGTGGTTGGGCGAATCATCCATGAATATTAGAGGAGACTGTGTGGTCATTAACTTTAGATGACCACAACAAGTCAGAAGAATATTAGAATATAGGGAAGAACCCCATGCCCTAACCACGTGTATCAGTGCCCTCTCTTTGGGCATTTTTACAAGCCACAGTATGGTGGCAACCTCAGGCAGCATACCCTTTTTGCCCCCTTGTCGAACAGATTTCAAGGTTTTTCAACATTGGACGAGCTAGACTGACTAAAGAACCCAAGTATTATTACAATTCCTATTGTTAACCACTGTAAAGAGATTCACCCTAGTGAAAAGGCACAGATCCTTTCCACCAAAAAGGCATCAAATGGATTAAACAGAGAGGGAAGATCAGAGGCTGTAGTATTTATACAAACACAGAGCCCCGATCTAAAAGCTGGATCTAGGGATGCTATTATCAACATAGAGAGCCCATCCCGGTACACTAACCATCAGCCACTTTTAATAAGTGGAAATCTGGAAGTGAACTTCATGTCCGGGTACATAGCTGGGCTTAATAAGAATTTCCATGATATGATATGGTGTCATTATATAAACAAATGTGACATGAGACTTGGTCATTGGAGATCCCTCATAGACTTGGCTATAAAACTTTCTGCATGAATGATATCCCGTCTGTAAGAGGGAGATAGTCTGGGGGCTTGGTGATCTGGATAGGGATTACCTTGAAAATCAAAATTTCCCTTCTTCGTATCCAGTCCCAGGATCTGGTGGGCGTAACAATAGTCACAAGAGACAAAAAAACGTTCTACTTATTAATGTGTATAATAGGCCAAATCCATCTACTAAGGAATCTCAGATAATAAAACAACTTGATTCCTATCTTGACAAATTAGGCCTCAGCTCCCAAGTAAATGTTGGTGGTGACTTTAATTGCAAGTATAAATCAATACTGGGTTTCAATAGTTTATTTGCTGAACAAGATAAGGCAAATAAAATTCCAGCTTTAGATAGCTGTGGGGAGGTAAAATGTACTGCAGCAGCAGTACAAGTCATACAATTAACTGTAGGACATGGACTAAGGGCATGTAATGGCCACTTCCAGTCAGACCAACCTACAGCACCAACATTCTGTAGAGGGACCTCTAGGAGCCATATATACTTTGTACTGGTTTCTATCAATTTGTGGCATCTAATTATAGATTTTAAAGTCGATCCCAGGACCGAGAGTGATCATTTCCCGTTACAATTAATCTTAGAACCCCAGCCCTTTAGGATTAGTATAGCTGAGGAAGCAGGGAATAATCTAAGTACTGGGGAGCTCCAAATAAACAACAATAGACGCGCTGTAAAATGGCCATATATTTTAGCTAAGGATTCAACAATGACAAGCATTTATATCATCTTTGCAGACATTGTTGCTTCCTTTCAGGATATCTTTTTAGGGGAACACAGTGTACTAGATATGCATTACTGCTTGGTGGAGGCACTGACAAGCCTTCTGAGCAAAACTTATGAGAAGAAAAAATGGACCCAAGGATAACCATTTTTAACCCCTTCCATGCTAATGACAAGGTCAACTCGTCATGGGCTTTACCTGCCCTGTGCTTATGACGAGTTGACCTTGTCACGATCCTATACGATTCAAGGATCTTCAGCACCCAGAGGGAAAACGCCTAGCAGCCAAGGTGTTAACTAGGAAATCCCTGGTACAATACAGAGTGTCGATTAGCTAAGACCAATTTAATCCAGCCAGTAAAGAACAAGAATATACAAGAAATAAGAGACAGAAGGTGCATATAAAATAAAACATGTGTGGAAACAAAAAAAGCCTGGGATGAGGACATTTGGTCCAATCTAATAACTGCAGCAAAATTAGCGGACCAGGCTACCTTTTGGAGCTAAATATCCAAGAGGAACAAGATGGGAAGGACCCCTAAAGACCTCTTCCTAGATGAAAAAACTTGGGTTGACCACTTCTCCAAGCTATACTCACACAATACTGAGGGATTACTTATTGTGGAGAAGAAAGCAGAAGTAGTGTCAAGACTACCTAATTTGCACTTCAGTTTAGAAGAAACTGTGAAGGCAATACAGGCGACTAAAGCAGGAAAAGCTCCAGGACCCCAGCTGATCTAATAAAGCATGATATTGGAGTCTGGGACCCATAAATACATTTGTTATGCAACTCAATCATAGCGGGTACACCGATTCCTGAATCATGGAAGGGGGCAGAGATTGTGACAATTTTAAAAAAGGAAACCGTCAAATTATCGCCCAATCTGTTTAATCGATCTTTTACAAAAAGTTTTTGCCAGACATAGTTTGAACAGACTTTTAGAATGGATGGAAGAAACCCACGTGCTATAAAGTATCAAGCGAGGTTTAGAATAAAAACTAGCACTACGGATCAAGTGTTTAGATTCTCATGTATTTACTGGAAATACATCACTTTAAGGAAAGGCAGCCTGTATGTTGCTCTTATAGATCTGAGGGCTGCCTCCGATCTAGTCCCTCGAACCCTATTATGGGATTCACTGAAAGATATAGGGGTCCCAGGCAAACTACTTGTGCAACTGATCAGACTTCACACAGGGAACTACGCCAAAGTGAGATGGGGACCAAGGGGGGAATAATCCAAGGCTATACCAGTGAGACGGGGTGTACGACAAGGATGCGTGTTGGCACCCACACTTTTCTCGCTGTATGTAAATGACATCCCCAAATACTTAGGAAATTGAAGCCGTGACTCCCCTAAACTTGGGGGCGAAGCAATCACAGCATTATTATTTGCCGATGATACCATCCTCATTTCCCAGACCCCCAAGGGACTACAATGCTTAGTGAATTCCTTTTATAAATATTGTATGGAGAAGGGGCTAGAAATTAACTCATCAAAGACTAAATACATGTCCATAAACCTGCAAAAACATTTAGGAGAATCTATCCTTAAACAATCAAAAATTGGAATACGTGGGAAGTTTTAATGACTTGGGAATTATGCTGGACAGTAAATTATCCTGGAAGGGACATTTAGAGAAAAAAAGACACAGAGACAGCCAGTTCAAGGCTATTTCTCCTGCCTTGGAAGTTTTTAAAGCAAAGGCACAATCAGGGGTACTCTAAGGGGCCGAGATCTGGGGGCCACACTGTAAAAAGAATTTCGAATTGAAAGAAAATAATTTCATACGGAGATTACTTAAAATCCAGATTAGGACACCCTTAACACCAGTACTTTTGAAAATCAACATTAAATGTACCAACCATCAAATATCCTAGGACCCTTATTATGTTGGGTTAGGTTATGGACTACACCAGAGCTGATTAACTATAGAGATGGCCTGGTAGAGATTATGTGAATTGATGGTCATAAGAATATCCCCTGGCTAAAACACGTTTTATCTTGGATAAAGAAGCTAGGGTTATTATATTACTGGGAAGAGCCCTCAAGATTGACACCTCTTTGTAAGAAGATCTTAAGTCGACTTTCTGGTCTTATATGAATAACTAGCAGCCCGTCCCGACGTTGTCCGGGTATGAATTGCTGCCGGCCAGTAGTATATTGTTTCGTAGGATTTCGTTTTGATAGCATTTCTTATCTGTGACAGGCCTGTAAACTGCTCCGATTCACAGTGCACTGCTGATGCACTTAAGAGTGCGCGTTCAGTAGTGTGTGAACTCGAGACTCCCTACTTTTTTTTCCTTGCAATATTATATAGCGCGAAGTCGACAATTTACATTACAGAAGAACACATTCATTTGTGGTAGGCACGGGGAGACAAAGCGATTTGTCTGGAATCACAGGATGTTGAGCTGATGCCGAGAATGAGGTAATTGGAATTTTTATGATCAAATGTGTCCCCTAACGTAGACCCCAACGGCTCCATGTACGAGTTTCAAGTACATGTAATTTCCCTCCACAACTGAATCTGAAGACGCAAATACATTTGCGTCCAACGTTAACATGTCCTCTATCAGATCCACCATGAATGGATCGATAATTCCGTTCCTAAGTATGCCGTGCCACCGTCTTTATGTGGTGCACTTTCACGTTTCCCTGGCTCTGCCGAGCTAGGCCCTGATTTCTGTCTTCAAGCCACTTCTGCCTCTGCCTCTGAAAGCTGCAGCATGGAGATGCATCCCTGACCTCTGCCATACTTCCTGCCAAGCGAGCGGTGCCCGGCTCGGCCTGGTCTGCCTGCCAAAAACAGTATTTTGCCTTCAAGTTATCAGCATAGCCAGCTCAGCTCCTCGAAAACACATTCCTGTCTAGTGAAATACGAAAACATATCCCCGACTGCAGAGCAAGGGCCAAGCCTTCCTGTCCTCCCTCATGAAATTCATTGCTCCCGTTACCATGGTAGGCCCCTGTCTTCGAGCATTTGCACCTAGACATGCATACATTCAGTATAGAATAGCCTCTGCCCGAAAGACCTTTTACTCCAGATTAAACATCCTCCAAACACCAGATATCAGATATGTTTTAGGAACAGGTCGATCTGACATGCCAGACTTCTGTCTCTTCTACTAGTGCTAAAAGTCAGACTCTTAGCTTCCTCCAGATGCACGTCAATCACACGTCATATTAGCTGCGCGCGCATCCAGGCCATAGGTTTCAGCTGACTCTGCAAGAATTCTCTAAGCATCCACCCACTAATGACACTTTTCTGTGACGTTTCATATTCACGCCTCTGTGCACACCCATATTCACGCCTTTTTGCTACGCACATGTGTTCTTATCATATACATTTCACTTGTCACGCCTACTGTATTCAATGCTATTGTGTCATTTTACTATATATGTCATGTACTGTGAATAAATCGTTGACATCTTTTTCTGCCATCATTGCATACCCGAACCCTTGTATTGATGGAATAGATCTCCATTGACTCGAGTCATTTAGTCATTTATGATTAAAGCCCTTATGACTCAGACACCACGGACTCTGCCTCTCATTTGATTGAGCTATTCTTTTGTAACCTGTCTGAAATTATATGGCAAAAATAGTATACAGTAAAATATTTACCACATAATTTGGCGCCCGAATAGGGACCCCACCCCACGTGCCGGAGATGCGTCGCAGGCCTTGCCTCCTGCTACGGCCGTGACGGACCCCATGCGCATCTGCAGGATTTCCTGTATCTCCCTCAGGCCTACGGAGGTGACGGAGACTGCGGCCGACATCCAGACGAGGCGGTGAGGAGTGCGGAGGATCCCGACCAGAGCCCAGCCGAGAGAGCAGTGTCCGAGGTATCGAGAGCCCCACCAGTAGTGTTGAGGCGCATGCGTAGTGCGCGGCAGAAGCAGTGACGTCAGTCCAGTCCAGTCGAGTTTCCGAGGCCTTCCGTTCCGTGCTTCCCGGTGAGTACCGTTGCTGGGGACGCATCTAGACGGGTGCATTAATTTGTGTCCGGTCAAGACGGGTTTGGGTACACAGACCCGGTCTGCACTGTTTTAGCAGTGTATCTGTACTGTTTAGCAGTGCATCTAGTATATAATTATCCAGTTTTTGTTGTTCGTTTCGAAATGTTACAATGTGTTTTAATGTCGTGGTATGAGTGATTGTTCGCATTTTTCTTACTGTGTTTATTGTGTATAGTGTCTAGATTGAGGTAGCGATGCCTTTATTCTCGAAATTACGACAGATAGGAACTAGGAAAGGGATACTTGAGGAAGCTGTTCTAATCCCACCCAGGGACACTCCTGGGCATTTTATGGACCACAAGCACGGCTTAGATGCCATATTATTTCTCGACTTGTGGGCGGAATACACAAAAGACTTGGCAGAGAATCAGAGATGGCCCGTTACAGGGACATGGGATGCCGAGTGCATCATGAGAGTAGAGGAAGCGTTGTGGAAAAAGAAAGCCAGACAGTCACAGAAAGATGCCATTGAATTATGGCGTAAAGAATCACATAGACGGACAGAAAAAGCACTCAGAAAAGCAGAGAAAAGTAGAGAGGATTCTGAAAAAGCCAAAGAAAAAGAACTACTAGAAGAAGGAGAACGAGTTAGAATGGAACAACACGACAGACAGAGTAATGCCATTATGACAGGACTGTATCCAGTCCTGGCCGAGGGCCTGCCCAAGGCGACCCCGGAAATACCGAAAGATCTGCCCCCTCCATTTGTTCTGACTAAATTACGTCATAAGACTGCAGCAGACATTTTCCTTTCTTCCTATTTAGACGACGTAGCTCCCGCATATACCAATGTACCTGCCCATGTACCCGTACCACCTGCTGACAATAACCTACCCCATGATCATCTGCCCCCAGGTCCGCAACAGCAGACCCCTCCCAGTCCGCTTCCTGCACCCTTACCCGTTGTTCCCCCTGTTATTCATCCGCTTAATCCTTTTGGGTCTGGCGCTGCTCAGGTTCCAACCCCGTTACAGCAGATACCGACCCTACAGCCAGGTTATGCTCAAGCCTCCGCCTCAAGAGGTGCTACAGGAGGTTATCGCACCCCGCCACCGTTACAACGAATGACAATGAGAGAATTCGCAATGTCGCGAACACCTAAAGGAGCCCCGGCTGAAAAGCTTCAAGAACAGCTTACAGATTGCAGATATGACACAGTACCTGGTAAAACAGGACCCATGTTGTTAGCGTCCCTACGTTTAAGACGTGTTACAGATTATTTGAAATTGCTACCAGAAATGCCAGACCATCTAGACAATATGTATCATTTTATTAGAACAGGAGAAAGACCGGAGTGTGTTGGTGAAGCCATGTCACGTCAGAAAGTTGAGAATCAAGGTTTAATCATGTGATTTTTGGTTAATTGTTTGATAAGGGAACAAGATCAGCCCAGCTTTCCACAAGGTGAGATGGATAGATTGAACAGATGGAGCCAGAATATTGCGGAGGGTAAACATGATAGAGAGAAATGTGTACATGCTATGGTTAGAAAGATACGTAAAGAAATAATAGCAATACATGCCCGTCGAGAATCTGAAAAGCCACTCGAATCAGACGATCAAGACTCCTCGCAGGAGGATGAACCAGAGACTCCAGCAGAAACCTCGCAACATGCAGAAAGAGACATGATAGCATATGTAGGTAGAGAGAAACTCCCTAGACCGTACCCTCTTGATAGGCCCTTCGATAGACCCATTTGTTTAGAAAACAAGAAACGTTACCTTTGTCCGATACCGGAGCGATGTACCCTTGAACATGTATTCCAAATTACTGATAAAGTACTAAAAGAAAGGGTAGGTTATCACGAACTCAATACCCTACGTGATCAGGAACTAGCCCGGTCCGCAGTACAGTGGGCCGGAGATGACAGTATATATAAAGACGATTCAGTAGTGCAAACGCTTTTAAGTCTTACTCCAGAAGAACAGCGACTAGCTGGTATATACATGACCCAACACCTTATTATACAGTATGAAAACCAAGCATCCGATCCAGGTCCGTTATATAGTTTATTGCAAGACTTACTCCTGAGAAGATGGAGAGGTCTAGGTACCGATCTAATCGAAACGATTTTAGAACAACGTCACAAATATAGAACTTTCCTGACTCCACATCTTGTTTCCGTTCCACCCCCAGTCAGGCTACCATATCACCTAGACAAACAGAATCCTTTACGAGAAGTACATCCAATCCGGAATCCTGATGATACCTTTGCACGTGTGTATGTATACACGCCCATAACTAAAATGGAATTATTGGAAATGAAGAAAATAGTGCCCAGTCATGATAAAGACCCTGCAGGTTTCCACCGTGAAATAAAAGACATGTTACTCATGGGAGATTACACCTATACCGACATTATGAAAATATTGAAAGTGTTATTGCCTGTCGGTATTTACGAGAAACTCAAAGAAAAAGAATGGGAGGTGGGAGACAAAAAGATTGATTGGGCTGCATTAGAAGCCGAAGAAACGACTCGAACCCCAGGTTTAGGTCTTGGGGATAAAACTAAAGCATTACCAGGATTGTTAGTACAGGTTTTGCCAAGATTGTTAGCAACTAAAAAGGAGGACTGGGACGCGATCTCAGCCTGCAAACAGAAACCCGATGAAGACACTAGTGATTTTTATTCCCGATTTGAGAAATGTTTTACTATTAATAGTGGCCTGAAAACAAGTAGCGAGTCATATCTACACCTTTTTGTATCCAAATTAGTTGAGAATTCATTGCCCCAGGTTAAGAACCGTGTACTGAAAGTCGAGAGCACATGGCAAGCTAATTCGCCTTCCAAAATGTTACAAATGTTACAGTATCATCAGAACAGAATCAGGGAGGAACATGATCACGAACAGAGACGTATGAAAGACACAAAAATGAAAGTGCTAGTTGCTCAGTCAGTTCCAGCTGACGGTCATAAAAGGGGTACGACACAGTCCAATAATTCAGCAGCTCCTGTTAAAGGGACATGCAACTATTGTAAACAGCCAGGTCACTATGTAAACGATTGAGCAGTTTTGAAACACAACATAGCCACAGGTAAAACTAAGGAGAGACCGCGTCCTCCTAGACAGGACCAGGTCCAACAACACGTTCCACAAAATATACAGCCTATGCAGATTCCACAACAGACCGTAGCGGTACCACAGCCACAGCCCATTGCCGCAACACAACATGTCACACAGCAGATGTACCAGTATGCACAATCCGACTACCCCGATTACCAGCAATACACATGAAACAGCCTAGAGAGGGAGGTTGGCTTGCCTCTTATTGAGGTTCCTGTAGATCAAGAGGGTCCTTATGTACATAGTCAGGTATTAGGGAAAGATAGAAAGTTTTTGATTGACACAGGGGCAAGCAGGACAACCATCAGTCACGACGAGGTTCCAGGGGCACCCCTCTCAGGCTCACAGAATGTTTCCCTTGTATTTTCAGGAAAGCCTATTGTTAACGAAGTATCGAAACCAGTTCCCCTTGCAGTTGGTCCATTGTCCCGCACTACAGATTTATTGGTCACGAAATCATGTCCAGAAAACTTGCTTGGTATTAAGACCCTAAAAGCTCTAGGAGCTGTAATTTGTTGTTCTCCGGAAGGAGTAAGGTTGTACCTTCGTGATTTCAAGGGACATTATGTATTGAGAGATTTTGACCCCAGGTTACAGAATGTTCCTGCACATTTATGGGCAAAAGGCCCCACTGATGTAGGTTGTATGCACATTACTCCATATCGTGTCACACTCAAGCCAGGAGTAGTACTACCACGCATTCGACAATACAAGTTACCACCAGATGCTGTAGTGGCTTTACTGAAAATCATTGACGAGCTCATTGCACAAGGAGTGGTTGTAGAAACCGACTCCAATGTTTATAATTCCCCTATCATTCCAATTCTTAAACGTACTGATCCAAATGCACCTCCAGTTTATCGATTAGTTATCGATTTACGAGAATTTAATAAATGCATTGTACCACAATATCCCGTGGTCCCAGACATTTCGTCCTTATTGACTGCTATTGATTCCGAAGCGACGTTCTTTACTGTAATCGATCTCAAGAACGCCTTGTTTAGTGTTCCTATTGACCCGGAAAGCCAATACCTTTTCAGATTCTGTTTAAATGGCCGAAGCTTCAAATTTGCACGCGCACCTCAAGGATTCACAGAAAGCCCCAGCATCTACAGCCAAGCATTAAAACGACAACTTGACAGTATTCACATGCCGACTAACACTGCCCTACTTCAGTACGTCGATGATCTATTGATCACCGCCCGTAGCGAACCAGAATGTGAACAAGCATCACTGACAGTCTTGCATTTCTTGGCAGACAAGGGACACAAGGTGTCTCCTTCGAAGCTACAATTCTGTGCTCAGCAAGTGGTGTACCTTGGGCACTTGCTGACCAAGTGGGGTAGGCAGCTGACACCTGAACGAATTCAGTTAATTGCACATCTTCCGCAACCCAAGACACAGAAAGAAGTACGAGCCTTTATTGGACTCACTTCTTATTGCAGACAATGGATTCCACAATATGCATTTCTAGCTAAACCACTCATACAGTTGACAACACAGGAGGCAGCGTCTTCGACTGTCCTCCCTTGGACTCAGGAACATACACAAGCTTTTGACGAATTAAAGAAAGCCTTATGTCAAGCACCAGTTTTAGCAACACCATGTTACAGCAAACCTTTTACAATTTTTGTCACAGAACGCGATGGCACAGCGTTGTCGGTTCTCACTCAGTTACAAGCAGACAAACACAGACCGTGTGCTTATTTTTCGAGTACATTGGATCCAGTAGCCCAGGCCTTGCCTGCGTGTTTAAAGTCAGTTGCAGCTACAGCTCTATCAATTAGACAAAGCGATTCAATTGTATTAGGACATCAATTGACAGTACAAGTTCCACATTCTGTAGAGGTTCTTTTAAACAGAACCCAGACTCAACACTTGACTGTAGCACGACTGACAGGTTATGAATTGACGTTATTCCAACCACACATAGAAATCAGACGCTGTAATACACTAAATCCTGCTACACTTTTACCATCGAGCAGAACAGATCCTACTCCACATGACTGCGTAGATGTAGTTGACACAGTTACGAAACCCAGACAAGATTTGACAGATGTCGCATTACCCGACCCAGACCTGACCCTTTATGTGGATGGATCATGCTTAAGAACAAGTACAGGAGAGTTAGTGGCCGCGTATGCAGTGACCACTGAAACTGAAGTCATAGAAACTCATCGCATTGACACCCTGTCAGCCCAAGCAGCAGAGCTCATTGCTCTGACTCAAGCCTGTATACGAGCCAAGAACCTGAAAGTGAACATATACACAGATTCACGTTATGCATTCGGAGTCGTACACGACTTCGGTGTCCTCTGGCAAGAAAGAGGTTTCTTGACCTCTCACGGAGCCAAGATTCAGCATGGTCCCCTTATTCAAACCCTATTGGAAGCAATACATTTGCCTACAGCCATAGCCATCATGAAGTGCAAGGCACACACAAAAGTCACAGACAAGATTTCTCAGGGCAACGACTTTGCAGATCGAACAGCGAAACATACAGCACTGACTCATACTCAAACGATGGACATGACAAAGACTGATGCAACCTCACTGACACATTGCATGACAGTCAGGGACCCCACACAAGATGTCATCGACATACAGACACATGCCACTCCAGATGAAATAAAGAAATGGGTTGAACAAGGAGGGGTCCAGACAGACCAAGGATGGATGACGAGGGGAAAGACCACATGGTTTCTCCCCGACTCTATGGTTCAAATTATCATTAACACAGCATATAGTCCAGCACATTTAGGAGAAAAAGCCATGTTAGACAGTGTACAGAACCTTTGGTTCAACAAGCATTTACGAGCAGCAGCAAAACAGAAAGTGCCTACCTGCATGATCTGTTGTCAGTTCAATCCAGGTAAAGGGATTCCCGTCGAGCAAGGTGAATTCCATCCTCCCGACTATCCGTTTGAAGTCCTCCAGGTGGATTATATCCAGATGGACAGATGCCGTGGATTTAAGTATGTCCTCGTAGTCGTATGTGCCCTATCCCGATGGACAGAAGCATATCCCGTCCCAGATTACACTGCCCCGACCACTGCCAGGCAGTTGGTTCGTGAGTTTTTCCCTCGATACGGTTTGCCCCGTGTCGTATATTCAGATAACGGTCAGCCATTCTCATCTGAGCTTATGAAACAGGTCTCTCTTCTATTGGGGTACCAGTGGAAGTTTCACTGTGTCCGGCATCCGGAGGCAGCAGGTCTCGTGGAGCGACACAATCAGACTCTGAAAACTCACCTTGGAAAGGTGTGTAAAGAGAAGGGAGTGGATTGGATAGTAGCATTGCCAGTTGCACTTTTCTATATGCGAATGGTAGCCCATTCTAGGACAGGGCTATCCCCGTATGAGGTGGTCTTCGGTAGAGCTCCTAATATGTGGGGGACGCCTCTGCCGCGAAAGATTACTGATGTTGATAGTACTATGTTGACAGATTACCTTGCTTCCTTGATGTCTGCACTACAATCATGTCGTTCACAGGTCGCGGCAGCCTTCCCAGACAACACCGAGGTGAAGCCACATGAACTGGTCCCGGGTGATGTTGTAGTCGTTCGGAATTTTGACAGATCAAGCCCGTTGGAGCCCCGCTGGAAAGAGCCGAAGATTGTTTTGTTAACAACAAGGACTGCAGTAAAAATCGAGGGGCGGAAGGGGTGGGTGCACTCCAGTCACGTTAAACGCTTTCATGGACTTCCGCCAAAATCTGAATCCCAGAACTCCCACGTACCAGTGACTGATACCAAACTCCCCCTTCTAGAGAAAACTCCCCAAGAGGAGTACCGCCAAAAGTTGAGGTCTAGTAAGTCAGACAGTTTAATTGTTTAAGTCCCCCTTGGGTGAAGCGGTTAGGCAGTTTCTGACAATGTTTAAGTTAGACCCAAATAGAGAGAGAGATAGACAGGAGACCAAGAAGCAAAAATATCGTAAAAGTCTCCGGAGCAGATGTATCTGCACATTACTTATTATGCTTTTTCTGAGTCTTACAATTATTGTTTTGAGTTGGATGCTTTATATGTATTTTCCTCCTGCACCTTCTTTTTCTAATAACACTGCAGAGCACACGTTTAGTGCTCTACCCCCACACGAATTGTCTTATCGACTTGCGCTGCGCAACAACACATTCATTCGTATGTTACACCATTCTCACCAGACCAACAATGCTACTAATTGTTGGATATGTGGCCGACTCCCTCCCTATCAGAACTACAAGGGAGCTCTGCCTCTCTTTCCTTATCCGTTTACACATAATGGTTCCTGTGGTGCCTGGTTTAGTTTAATATCTTCTATAGACACTGACTCTAAGGTTTCCCAAGGCAATTGGATATGGGGAAATCTGAACACCGTCATGAACAAAGCATGTTTCCCGAACGAAGAGGGTCTTCCACAAATGACAGGGACAGATCTAGGAAATTAAGTGTATGGATTAGGCAATTTCACACTTAACCTCATGATCCTAAATGTTCAGTCAGAAACCAGTCCAGACTTGCCCTCCATATCAGTTCTACCAGCAAAAGGTGTATTATGTGTCAGAAAAAATGTTTCAGTACATCTAGGTCACAGTGACTGAACTACTGTGGTCGAATTCAGTGATCAAGGCAAGTCTACATTCAAAGCTTCCCGACATTTCTATTTTATATGTGGTCAGACAGCTTATGTCCGTTTACCTCCAGACTGGGATGGTACCTGTTTCATTGCATTCTTATTGTCACCAGTATTCCTAGCCCCATCTGACTATCACAGGAATTCCCGCCTTAATATTGTTAGACACAAAAGAGACCTCCCAATAGTTGATCAGACTGAAACTACATGGGAACAATATACAGATTTCAATAAAGGATTCTTTCCCTATCTAGGAACTGTCTCCAATAGTAAACTGATACGCAAATTAACCAGAATACTCGAAGCGGTAGTGAATGAGACTACCTAGGCTTTGGGCAACTTAACAGAGGAGCAATCTGCTATGAGACTTGTTGTTCTTCAGAACCGCCTTGTCCTTGACGTCATCCTGGCAGATAGGGGCGGGGCTTGTAGAGTCATTGGATCCAGTTGCTGCGTATTTATTCCAAATAATGCGCCATCAGTCTATAAAGCTATTACCAGACTTCACGAGATTGCTCATCTGATACACCAGAATCCAGGCTCTTGGACTTGGTCCGGTTGGCTCTGGAGTGTAGTATCGGCCTGGGGATGGAAGCTACTGTCATTCCTAGGAATCATATTGGCCATAGTATTCAGTTGTTGCCTATGTTTACAATGTGGGCCAGCGATTTGCGGCTTGTGCGCAACATCATGTATTCCCCATTCAAGTGCACGTTCCCATTCCCGAAAAAAGAAAGAGGAACAGATGATGTTATATGAACAAATAGATGGTCTCATGAAAATTGACATATCTTGAAGGGTCCGTAGGGGACAAGGAGGGAATGAGGTAATTGGAATTTTTATGATCAATTGTGTCCCCTAACGTAGACCCCAACGGCTCCATGTACGAGTTTCAAGTACATGTAATTTCCCTCCACAACTGAATCTGAAGACGCAAATACATTTGCGTCCAACGTTAACATGTCCTCTATCAGATCCACCATGAATGGATCGATAATTCCGTTCCTAAGTATGCCGTGCCACCGTCTTTATGTGGTGCACTTTCACGTTTTCCTGGCTCTGCCGAGCTAGGCCCTGATTTCTGTCTTCAAGCCACTTCTGCCTCTGCCTCTGAAAGCTGCAGCATGGAGATGCATCCCTGACCTCTGCCATACTTCCTGCCAAGCGAGCGGTGCCCGGCTCGGCCTGGTCTGCCTGCCAAAAACAGTATTTTGCCTTCAAGTTATCAGCATAGCCAGCTCAGCTCCTCGAAAACACATTCCTGTCTAGTAAAATACGAAAACATATCCCCGACTGCAGAGCAAGGGCCAAGCCTTCCGGTCCTCCCTCATGAAATTCATTGCTCCCGTTACCATGGTAGGCCCCTGTCTTCGAGCATTTGCACCTAGACACGCATACATTCAATATAGAATAGCCTCTGCCCGAAAGACCTTTTACTCCAGATTAAACATCCTCCCAACACCAGATATCAGATATTTTTTAGGAACAGGTCGATCTGACATGCCAGACTTCTGTCTCTTCTACTAGTGTTAAAAGTCAGACTCTTAGCTTCCTCCAGATGCACGTCAATCACACGTCATATTAGCTGCGCGCGCATCCAGGCCATAGGTTTCAGCTGACTCTGCAAGAATTCTCTAAGCATCCACCCACTAATGACACTTTTCTGTGACGTTTCATATTCACGTCTCTGTGCACACCCATATTCACGCCTTTTTGCTACGCACATGTGTTCTTATCATATACATTTCACTTGTCACGCCTACTGTATTCAATGCTATTGTGTCATTTTACTATATATGTCATGTACTGTGAATAAATCGTTGACATCTTTTTCTGCCATCATTGCATACCCGAACCCTTGTATTGATGGAATAGATCTCCATTGACTCGAGTCATTTAGTCATTTATGATTAAAGCCCTTATGACTCAGACACCACGGACTCTGCCTCTCATTTGATTGAGCTTTTCTTTTGTAACCTGTCTGAAATTATATGGCAAAAATAGTATACAGTAAAATATTTACCACAAGATTTGAACGTAGCTCCCCAGCTCTAAAGTTCGTAATTCTAGAACTTGTGGTGGGAGGTGTGTCTAAAAGTGTATGTCGGTGCTGGGCATCAACGAGAGAGACCTGTGCATTTTTCCAATCGGTGGTATAAAAATATGAGTATGTTGCTGGAGATGTGAGCCGCCGTGCCAGCAATGTACTTACAGGGGAGGGTAAACACTCATTATTCCGCAACTTTTTTTCCGCATACCATCACTCCGCATACTTTCATTACGAAAGTACCATGACTCGGCAATGCCATTGTAACGCGTGGCATTACATTTTATATGCTTTTACCACGCATACATTTACAACAAAATTCATTGTAAATGCATGAATGATAATAGCATGTTTTTTTTTTAAATGTTTGGATATGGCAAGTATGGGTATAGGGTTATATGTTTTGGGGTACTGAGGTATATGTTTTGGGGTGTTTGGGTATTTTAAGGGTTCAGATATAGTTTTGGGTTCTTGGGTACAGGGGTATTTTTAGGGTTCAGGGCTAGGTTTGGGTTTTGGGGTATAGGGGCATTTTTAGGGTTCAGGGGTAGGTTTGGGTTTTGGGGTACCCGGGTATTTTAAGGGTTCAGGGCTAGGTTTGGGTTTTGGTGTACAGGGGTAGTTTTTAGGGTTCAGGGCTAGGTTTCGGTTTTGGGATACAGGGGTATTTTAGGGTTCTGGGCTAGGTTTGGGTTTTGGGGTACAGGGGTATTTTTAGGGTTCAGGGGTAGGTTTGGGTTTTGGGGTACAGGGGTATTTTAAGGGTTATGGGCTAGGTTTGGGTTTTGGGGTACAGTGGTATTTTTTAGGGTTATGGGGTAGGTTTGGGTTTTGGGGTACAGGGGTATTTTTAGGGTTCAGGGGTAGGTTTGAGTTTTGAGGTACAGGGGTATTTATAGGGTTTAGGGATAGGTTTGGGTTGTGGGTACAGGGTATATTTATATGGTTAAGATGGGTTAGTGTTTAAGGGTGTTGGAGTATTTTATAGAGTAAGGGTTGGTTATGATTATGGGTTGCAGAGGTATTTAAAGTAGGGGTGGGCGGAATTGGTGCGAACTTGGTACAAGAAATCCGCAATATTTCGTTCCGTCAGATTTCCAATTATTAAAACAGAAACCTCATATATTGAAGGAAAAATAAAAAGTATTTCTACATGCTAAAATGCATATAGTCATTTCACAAAAGTGAAATTAGCTTCCAGCAAGCAGTGAGAGAGGTGATGGTTTTGAGATCAAGCCCCTGCAAAGCATTATGGGACGAGATTAGCAGTAGGAAGTGAATATTATAGTATCCAAATCATTCTACTATGGCTGAGATACCCGCCACCCCCTCTCGACACAGTCCCCAAGGATGGGAAACCGGAAACCGTACTGAACTTTTGGAAGGCGGGAGGAAGTGACCCTCCCGGCCGTATTTATTAAAAATATGAAACAAAATCAAAACATTAAAATTAACAGTTTCATATTATGTACAATTTCATTTCCACATTACGATGTTTGGCTAACCTTAACATATTTCTAATATAAAGGTTCTCCTAGCCGAACTAACATCCTACAAAACATTTTAACTTGAAATTGTACATCCTAACGTTAAGGGCCAACGGCAAGGTCGTAACCGGTGTCAGATCCCTAAACCAGAATTACCCCCCCACTTGCGAGGGGCGACCGCACAGAGGCTGTACCTCATGTGCATCTACCAATTTCCCTTGACTTGACGGGGGCCCCAATGAACTCGACGCCATTTAATGGTCGTCCGAGGACTCGTGTGAGGTGTCTAGAAGGTAGCGTAAACCCCCCTCCCCACCCCACACAACTTACCACATCTGCCGTCGCAGGTGTCCTGGCCCCGGGAAATTCCCAGGAGGGGCCCGTAGCCCCTCCTATCCAGGAAGGGGCCTTGACCGCCTTCCCTTTGCTTTCGGCGGCCCATCCTTAGAAGGGACCGCCTCCCCGTTGAGGGGCCAATGGCCACCTCCCCCGGGCGCTCCCATCCGTAATGGGTGACGCCCCCCCCATAGGGATCTTCCAATTACTGCTCACCGATCATGACCTTACCGCCCGACCAAAATAAATACGACAATTAACTAGAATTACTAAAATTAAAACAACCATAACTGCTTCACGTATGATTACTGGTCAACACTAGTGCAAAAACTTTATTCGAAAAAACATACTGAAAAGAACCAGTCACTTTATTGCATACTCAAATAACACTTCAATCGTCACAACCTGTAAGAAATAGAGTTACCACATCAAAACTTTATTTCAAAAACCACTTGCTGTCTTCAGGGGCTGGTGGGTGGGTCAAAATTGGCTCTTCGTTCCGTCTCGAGCTCACGTGCAGCGGGGAGGTGCAGCTTCAGAGCACAGGAACAAGAGGATGCTTTCTTGGCCCGTTGCTCCTTTTATCCGTCTTTGGGCGGGCGTAAACCCGCCTCCGCCCGCCTCCGCCCGCCTCCGGGGGCGTGGCTGGCGGCTTCAGTGCCTAGGACAACCCACTCCAGGGCGGGAAAAAGCGCGCCCCGGCTACGCCGCTTCGGGCATACCAGCCGAGACTCGCCTCCCGCCCAAGATGGCCTCCCGGGGGGATCGGGGTACTCCACCATACGTTCGGGGGGACCGAGTGGTCGCCCCTTTCCAAAAGAGCTGTAGTTCACCTCGTTCTCCCCAGTTGTCCCCAAGAGGCAAATGCAGGTGGGCAGATTTATGTTAACTGGCGCATCCCCAGGGATGCGCCAGTTAACGTGCGCCACAGTGCGCCACAGCTCCGCCACCCATGGTGCGCCGCATTTATAATGCTGCGCACCATGGTTCAAAAACGACACAGATGCGTAACGCATCTGTGCCGGAAAATGTGGCGCATTGTTAGAGTTACGTCGCAAGCACGACGCAGCTCCAGCAAGGCTCGGAGGTACACCATCTGCACAATGCTGCGTCAAGACCTACGCCTGCTGCAAGCAGGCGCAGGGTTTTGATGCAGCATTGCCCTGAAAGTGACTGAGTGAAATCTCATAGATTTCACTCAGCCACTTTCAGGAGGCGTTCCTGCGCAGGAACGCCCCCCCTGCGCAGGAACGCCTCCTTATGGCGCAGTGCTTTACAACGTGATGCATCTCCTAGATGCGTCACGTTGTAAATAGGGCGCATTGTTTGCGCCGCAGTTGCGTCAAATAAAGTGACGCAATTGCGGCGCAAAGAGGCGCAACGGCCTCATAAATCTGCCCCAATAGCATTTAAAATATTATACATCAAGCTACAGTTCACCTCATGGTCCCTAGATGTCCCTGATGAGGCAAATGCAATAGCATTTAAAATATTACACATCAAGCTGCAGTTCACCTCATGTCCCTAGATATCCCTGATGATGCAAATGCAATAGCATTTAAAATATTATATATCAAGGTGCAGTTCACCTCGCCGTCCCTAGATGTCCCTGATGAGGCAAATGCAATCGCATTTAAAATATTATACATAAAGCTGCAGTTCACCTCGTCGTCCCAAGATCTCCCTGGTGAGTAAAATTCAAAAACATTGGAACCCTTTCATGAATGCTAAAAATTATGCTAAGCTTATCCCATAATGCTTTGCAGGGCCTTTTAGTTGTATTTTTGCCCATAACTGTGCTTGGGGTGGTTCTAAGAGAATGGGACCACCACTGAATTACTATTTAAAGGGAGCAGAATGTAAAGAACCTAGGAAGAAAAAACAACACTCGTGACGGAATGCCCCCAGCGATTGTCACGCCCCCGGCACACACCCACAGCACAATGCAGACACGCCCACAAGGGACTACTTTGCTGGCACGGTTCTTTTACTTTTTAAATGTATATGGTGGGCGTCTGCATAGCCTATGTCCTTCTGCTGCAACTGCCCTTTCCAACGCTGTATTGGGTGTTGTGATTGGTGCTGTGGTTCCCGAGTTTACCTGGCCAAAATGTGCAAGTTCTCTCTTTATAATAGTAGTATAGATGAAATATTAAATTGTTTATATACGGGGTCACTTTCCCGGAAGTTTCTATCTTTTAAAGATGTTGTTTCTTTTGAACCATTTATGAATGAGATAGGCCCCAGCTAGTAAAATTGTTATTCTTACAATTCAGATATGGAGTTTTGCAATTTAATGCAAATACGTCCAGATGGGGGGATCTAAGGAGTATGAGTTATGCCCTCTTTGTATGCAGAAGGCTAAAGAAAATGATGTTCACATACTTTTCTTTTGCCCAGCATATAAATCACCTAGGGAACGATGGATTAGATCTTTGTGTAGGAACATGGGTGTTAGGATTTGTAGTGAAGTAGAACCTATACTGTAGTCCAACACTTCATAAATGGTGGTTTTTTGTATAAGCAGATTTTTATATAATGTCTACCTGATCAGGAAGAAGGCTGGACTAAACCTTTAGAGTTAAAATCCTATATTATTATTGAACCCTAGGTTAAGGAACCACTGTACTTGTAATTTTATAAAACTAACTAGTTACTTAGATTACATTTTTATTAAATGATTGAATGTCTGGCTTTTAAATGTATTTTAATGTATTTATGATATTAGATGATAGGTTTTAGGCGTAATTTGAACATATGTAAAAAAAAAAAACTGTACAAATATCCCCGTCTCCAAGTCCATTGTACCTGATCTATTGGATAAATTGCTATGTAAAATGTATGTTTTAAATTGTTTCTTTTATGGCTAAACATTGTCGAAATAAAGAATAAAGAAATAAAGATAAAAAGAAAGAAAGAAATAGCAAACTTTTCCAGTCAATCTACACACTCAATCTATACACATTATACATAGAAATAAAAAATCACATTTCTTCCCACATTAATTAAAAAGCAAACACACATTTCTATTGCTTGAACATTTCAACGCTTTCCAACTGACATAACTTTCAACCCTACCCCCATTCTGCCTTCTGCCTGTTACCATAGAAACACTACATGAAACACCTAACTGAGCACACAGGTCAAAAGTTCATCATACCTTGTTGAAAATCAAAACAGCAAGTATGCTTGAGTTGTCAATATACCAGCTTATCTTATGTAACGTTCTTTTTGATCAGTTTTTGTTAACCAATAAAAATCAGGCTGTTAAAAAACAGAAACATGCACCCTAGTTTTCACTGTAGAATGTTCTCAAACAACCAATCATTTCTTTTCGTTTTTCAAAACTGCATGTTATCCACCATTTTAGAAAAATCTTACTTTCCAAACTGCCACTTCAATTACAGAGACCATCTGAGTGCATCCAGACCTCCCTTGAAGATGCTTAGAGTGTGGATTGTGGGACACAGTTTTTTTTCTGGATCCAAAGGTATGCAGAACAGAAAGGAATTCACAAAATCCATGGTTTACCAAATGTAGACATTACATGGATGGGACAAAGAGGGTTAAAGTGGCACCAATTGATGTCATTGGTGAAATCCTTTTTACATCTCCAGGTTAACCTGCTCTCTCTTCCGAATAGGAAAGCAGTTTGCTATGGCAGGGCGGGAACCGTGAGGCTCCCACCCTACAATAGCAAACTATAGTGTCTCACTATAGTGTCTCAGGGGTAGGCACCCCGGGACACTGCATGAGCTGGCCCTGGGGGGTGGCGGTCCATATGGCCACCACAAGGTTCCCGGAGGTGGGCCGCGTGGCCCCCCTCCCAACATTTAAAAGCTCTGGGGGTGGTGGTCCCCGGGGCAGGTGGTCCTTCAAGGAACCCCCCAATTTTAAAATGTAGAGCCGTGGGGAGATGGCAGTGCCAGGGACGTGTGTGGGGGGGCTTGAACCCCCCACACAGGTATTTTTTTTACTTTTTTAAAAATAGAAGCCCCGGGGGTGGCAGTCCCGGGGCTGTGGTGGGGGGCCGTAAGCCTCCCCCGCATAAGTAATATTTAAGCCCCGGGGTGGCAGTCCCCAGAGCTGCAGGGGGTGTGAGCCCCCAGGATACTAGTGTAAAAGCCCCGGGGTGGTGGTCGCGGGGCAGGGGGGCCCCTCTGGGCCCCCATTATACATAACTACATTTCCCCCAGGATTTGGCCCCCCGCGGGGGCTAATTAACTATAAAGCGGGCTACAAGTTTTTTAAATTTTTCACGCAGTACGCGTACCCTATGCGTACCGCTCGATTTAAAAAAACAACAAAAAATTTTTGGGCGTTGGGGGTTCTTGTGGGACCTCCTGAGCAGGTCTAGGGGGCCAGGTGTTTCTACCCTGCCCCCGTTGCGCCTTTTACACACTTGTTTTTCAGTTTTTTTGTGCCTCAGTATACCGAGGCACAAGATGGCTGCCAACACTTCCTGGTTTGGAGTATTGACAGCCAATTAGCATGCAGCTCGTCCTCTGACTGTACGCGTACTGTACTTCGTCTATAGATATATCTATGATTTTACTTTTGATTTTCTCAGAAACTACTGAATGGATTAACACCATTTAACAAAGAGCATAATCTGCGAACCAAACTCTACTGTTTTGTCAAATTTGGCGTAATTCCGTTCAGAAGTTTCGGGCTGTAGCCGTGTCTGAAGGCCTCAATGGAAAATTGCATGGGGAAAACACTTTTTTTTTCCCGGACCCCACCTGACGAATCACCCCGAAACTTTCAGGAAATGAGCGGAGTAAGGAATTATCATTTTAAAAACCATGCAAATTAATTGAAAAAACCATAGGTTTCACATGTTATGGTTAGCTGAGCATTTCTCTCATACAAAACCTTTGAAATTCCTCCATTATAGTTAGCTCAGCTAACTATTATTTGCGCGCCCGCAATGCACTGCTGATGACGTCATATATTATATTACTCATGACATGGTCAGTGACATCACTCATGACATCACTGATGACATCTCAAATGACATCCCTGATGACATCACTGATGACATCATCCAGTAAATGTGTGTCTTTCTGAAAAATATATTTTTTTATATATGTATATCTAAAGGTCGATGGAAGAATAAATGGGTAAATAAGTGTCTAAATGGATGTTTTTATTGTATAACTGACTTATTAAGTATATCTTACTGAATAGGTGTACTAGCGAATAATCTTTAATTATTTAAATATCTGTATCAGTGTCTCACTTTGTATATAAGTGGCTTCATGGGTTGGTGAATAGCTACATGAGCGTGTATATGGGTTATTAGTTGTTTTTTTGAGTACCAAAATGAGTGTCTGTACGGTTCAATGGGGAGTAGCACATATGCATACATGACTGACTCGCTGTGTGTATGTGTTTTGAAGACAGTATGTGTGCAGGACTGTATGGGTGAATGACTGTTTGTATTGGTGTGTTAGTGAGTGAATGACTGTCTCAATAGTAGCTTTATGAGTAACTACATATGTTTTAAACTAGTATATGTGAGTATTGATGTATATAAGTGAGTATATCTGAGAGCGACAGATTCTAAGACTTCCTGTATAAATAAGTGTGTGTTACTATACGTGATTGTTTAAGAGAGTAAGTATGTCTACGATTCTGTAGAAGTTAGCGTAGTGTTGGGGATATAGCTGTATATGCAAGTAAATGGATATTTGATAGTTTATTTGCATGTGTGAGTATGTGTGTGAGTAACTCTATAGATGAGTGTCAGTGTATAACAGGATATATAGGTGTATGAGTACATATGATGAGTGAGTACATGTATGAGTGACTATATAGAACTGTTGGTGAATGAGTGGATGTGTATGTAGAATTTGGGATTACTCAATAAGTTGTTTTAACTGGAAGTGGTATCTCCATTTTTTTGAAAATTGTAGTTTCTATTTTTGATCGTGTGTATCAAAGGTTATATGACAGTAAGAGGAGGTCTGCCACAAGGATGATGTCATCAGTGATGTCATCAGGGATGTCATTTGAGATGTCATCAGTAATGTCATGAGTAATGTCACTGACCATGTCATGAGTGATGTAATATGTGACATCATCAGCAGTGCATTGCGGGCGCACAAGTTATAGTTAGCTGAGCTAATGCGTCACATTGTTAATACCACACACCACAGCACATCTTTTGCACCACCGCTGTGTCACAAAAGTGACACAACGGCTGTGTAAATGAGGCACAAGGGGATTGTAAATCCACCCCTAAGACATACAAATTCACCCAAGCACTTTCATCAGCAGCGCAAACTTGAAACATAGACTTGTAACATATTTATGTACATATGATACATTCAAGGACATAATTCTAAACTCAAATTTTCTTTTTTTCTTTTGCAGATTAACAATCGGACAACTTTTGGAATCCATTTCACAATTTATTTATAACATTGTTTAAGTTGTTTTTCCAGTTCTAATATAGTTATAATTGAGTTTTGTCTATATTTATTGTTTAAAAAAGAAAACGTGGGCTTAGAAACGACGCTGAGCATGTGAAGAGAGTACAATTGCTACACCAACAAAAGAGGAAAGCTTTACATACTATCATAGAAATGAAGGGGAATATTATGAAGAAAAGGCGATACATTATTGCAGCTTTTATCGACAGGAAACTGCAGTTAAAGCGACGATAATGTGATTGATAATAGGCCTTTGTAACTTCCCATAGCAGCCTAGGTTCTGGTGTTAACCTAGGCTCCTATGGTTATTCACAAGGGCATATTATTAAGCCCATTATCGCCGCTTTATCGGCAGTTTCCTGCCAATAAAAGCGGCGATAATGTATCGCCTTTTGTTGATAATATGGCCCATTGCTCTTTTTTTTATCAGTAAACTTAGGTGCATATTATCAAGGACTGGTGTTCAAATTATCACTGTTTCATTGGCAGGAAACTGCTGATAAAACGGCAATAATGAGCTTCATAATACAACCTTGTTATTTCCCATAGAAGCCCATGTTAACACCAGAACATAATCTTCCATGGGAATTAACAAGGACCTATTATCAAGCCCATCCTCCCAACATTAATAAAAAACTCCCCGATTATAGGAAACTGCCGATAAAGTGTCGATAATGGGCTTGATCATGTGCACTTCTGAATAACCATAGCAGCCTAGGTTAGGATCAGAACCTGGGCTGCTATGGGAATTTACAAGGGCCTATGGTTTTTAATTAATGTTGCAAGATAGTCATGGATTAAAAGAGGACGGAGTGCATAGGCTGTTTCAAACCTCTATGGCCTGTGGATGCACTGTTCTATGCTCCAGCAAACCTATGTTTTATACACAATGTGTATCCTAATACTTCCAGCAAACATTCTCACACTACTGTTTCAATATTGTAGTGAGCCATTCAGCAGTATGTGTTTAACTGTATACTGTGGTAGAACTGAGGCTGTTATAAATTCAATCAGGTTCTTTCCTTGCAGTCTTATAATCATCCACTCACTATCTAAGAACTCATGCTTCAAAACCCTTCTAGACGATGTATGCAATCTTTTATTCAATATACTAGTTTGTATCGTTACACTTCCAGCAAACACTCTGTCGCTGTTGTTTTAGTTTTGTTAAGTACAATTACGAGCAGGAGCTGCATGCTGACTGGCTGTCAATACTCCAAACCAGGAAGTGTTGCAAGCCATCTTATTTGTCACGGCAGCCGAATCACAAGGAAACAGTAAAACAAAGTAGACAAATAAGGAAAGGGGGCACGATAGAAACATTCTTAACCTATAGTGTTGCTCAGGGAATGGTAGATTTATTGTATGTGTGCAAACCACGTATGGACGATTTACAGCTGTAATGTTGAAAGTTGTCACGTAAGCGTTCGTAAGCAAGAAAACTAAAAATAATTTTAGATATTTATGAAGTGTATTTGTTTATGCGTTGTGTGGCTCTAAAAAGAGCTGTTGTGTTTATTGCGAGATTTTAGTACCTACAAGTAAGTACGGATGCAGATTTTGTTCCCCTCATCTGTAAAATGTACACCATCTCTCCTATAGATTATTGTTGTAAATGGACCCCATTTGGTAGTCTCGGAGAAAGGCTGAAACCGATTTATTCACATGTTTACTAGCTTTTTCAATCTGTGGACAATAGTGGTTGGACCACATCCATCTCTGCCTTTGGCATATAGTAGAATATACAAAAACAGTTTTCGGGCACAGTGTCATCAATTGTGCAAAGGTGTCCTTCATGAGCATTTCCAGAGGTACCCCAGTCAAAGTGCCTGCGTCATTGCCACCACAGTACACAATTATGAGGTCAGGGTGTTGGAGATGCATAAAGGAGACGATAACATCAGTTAGACGATAGAGAGCAGTTTGGGCCCCGCTTTGCATGTCAGCGATGTTATCGCTAATGATGTGCAAAGTGGGTGTACCCAACCAGTTAGCGACTGAAATCAGTCGCTAACGTCGCTATCGCCTATTAGCTAGGCAGGCGTACCGTTGGAAATATTCGCCCTAACCGCGAATATCTCCAAATGCTAACACCTGCCCAGACCAGTTCTGACCCATGTTATCCAATGGCAAGTAGATAACATGGCTAAGACCATTTTGTCTCTAATGCGAGAATAACGCTGTATTCTCAACGATATTCATGCATTTTGCCGCTATCGCTGATTATTTTAGCACAATGGAGAAAAACGTTACTAATAGCATGTTTTCTCTGCCAACATATCCAGCGATAGGCAGCTAACCCTATTTAGCGATAAATATCTCTACTTGTTGGTAATATGCCCCCAGATTCCGTTGTTTATCAATCCTCACCCTGCCCCTCCTCCGCCCCACCTGTCTATCCCATGGCAACTCCCTCCACGGGCCGCGGCTGTTTCTATATTCTGTTATATTGTACTGTCTATTTATCCTCTCATTTTTTATTAAATTTTCCTTGCTTCATATTCCTTGTTATTTTGTTGTAAGTCCTCTTATTTTTATACTGCAAGGTTTGTCCTCATACTCCCACCTCTGTTCTTGTAAGTAATGTAATAGAATATTTGATATTTTTTTTTGTAAAGTTATATATATTTTTTATTATAGGTTGTATTTATCGATACTAAAAATACTGCATCATGCCAACGAGGACCAAAAGAGAAAGCAACAAAAGAAAAGTGTGTATTTGAAGAGAACTCACTAAGAAGATTTACATGAAGAGAGATGTCTTAACAAACAGAAAGAAAGTCCTGGTAAGAGCAGGAGCATTTTTTTTTAGAAAAATACTAAAGACTAAGGCCTAGATGTAGGTAATAGCAATTTACCGAATGGTAAATACCGAATTTTACAGATTCGGTATTCACTATTCGGTAATTGCTATGTAGGTAAAATAATCGGTAAAAATACCGAATCTGTATGATTCGGTAATTACCCATTACTAATTACTAATTGAAGCCCATAGGAATCAATGGCAAATACCGATTCTGTAATTACAGAATCGGTAAAATTACCGATTTTGCAAGGGTGACAGGGTGTCACTTTGACACCCTGTTGCACCCCTGTTTCTGGCTTGTGTGCCATTTGACACACAGACATGCCCTTAGGGCATGTCTGTGTGCCACATGGCACAGGTGTACATGCACAGATGTGCATGTACACTGGAATTCGTTATTTACCAAGGAATAGTATTCCATGGTAAATAACGATTCGGTAAGGGCCTGTGGCACTGATTACAGTGCCACCTACATCTTGATTTACAGAATCGGTAAATTTACCGATTCGGTATTTTACCGATTCTGTATATTTACCAAATCGGTAAATATACCGATTCTGTAAATAAAATGGCCCCTACATCTCAAAAGCCAAATACCGGTCGGAAACGGCCGAAATCGGCCGTTTCCGACCCATATTAAGGCTCCTACATCTGGCCCTTAGAGCCGTGTTCAGAAATAGAAACATGTCTTTAGTGTATCAGCAACATAAAAAACTACTAATAAAGAAAAGAATAATGTAAAATCGAGTGCAGACTAAACTGTGTATAGTACAAGGAGAAAAAAGCAATTCATGGGAATTAGGAAAAATATGTTTTATAATAGATTGGTATCAAATTTAATGAAAGAAATTAAGGTATATAAGAAAAAAAAACAGTCTTTTATAAGAAGAAGAAAGCTATAAAAATTTAGTTGAGAAAGCTTTGGAATTAAAAAGAAAACTGCTTATTTTAGTAATCAATAGAGTGAGATCACTAGATAAGAGGATCATTTAATGAAGTCCAAAAGTAAGTGGAGAAGATTAATTAACAGAAGTTATTTTTGTGAGGTTTTTTGGGTGAATGGAAACATAGTTCAAGTTCTGAGCCTTTTTTTAATGAAGAAAGTTATCTTCAGAGTAATGATTTGTTACATTCAGTTGACGCCAGTGGTCGTGCTTATGAGGTTAGAAATGGTTGTCCTATTGAGAAAGAGAAAATTGTTCCTAGAAAGGCAGGAGAGATGTTAGCTGATGAAGCTTTAGGGAGACATCCTAAAGCTCAAGTGTACACTTGGAATTGTAGTAGCATTTGCAGCGTGTGACAAGAATCTATTGAATTGGTACGCAATTTCTTACGTATTTATACCAAGAAAAGTGTTAAACAAAAGATTAAGATGTTACAAGGACTAGACCCTTGCAGAGTGAGAGAAAATACTGGTTTGCAAGCTCATTCTCTGCCTTGTGTTTCTAAAAACGTATATCGAAGTGTTTTCTACCATTTCAGGATGTTAGCAGTTCATCATACTCAGATGAGGAAATTAGTCAGAACATTATATTACGCGAAAAGTCTAGCACTAATGTTAAAAAAGTTGAACAGTGCTCTTTTGCGTGGATCTGCATCAGATGTAACAAATGTTTGTGATGAAAGTGAGATTAGTTACTTTGGTCCTCAGGAAGACAGTGCAGAAAGTGAGAGATTAATAGAAGGAAGAAAATGTGGAAGAGAATGTAGGACAGTGCAGTGTAGAAATTTTTGAGCAAGAAATTAGACAGTTTAAGGTGATTTCAGGTGGTGCAAAACATTTATTGAGCATTGTCAGGATCACACAGCGTCTCGCCAACAACCCGGAGGCCGGCCGCTATCAATGCATATATACAGGACAAGTAATGACAGAAGTGCATCAGTGTGAATATAATCGCGCCAAACAGTAGCATCCAAGTGACAAGTGCAGCGTCAACATAGCTAAATCAATGTGTCTTTCATTTTTTGATATTTGTTGTCAACATTAACATGTGCAGTGTCTCGGTGAACCCAGGGGGGGTGAGGCGTGCAGGCTAGGCGTTGGAGCAGGCACAACAATCCGTGTGAGGCATGCAGTCGGCACAGCCATGAGTCCACAAACACAGTAATGGTGTGTCCCATTACCGAAGGTAGTAGGCCGGTAGACGCCTGGGCGATATCGTGGGAGTACGAGCAATCCACAGATATTCTAGAAATGGGGAGGTGGTGGAGAGGGGGGGGGGAACAATAAGCACATCATGCCAGACCGCATCAGGTCAGCCCGGGACCTTCAACTCAGGACCAAAAAGCAACACTGTAATGTCTCATCATCTTAACCTCAAGTGCTGTCCCCTTCCAGTGGGTCAGTTATCAAATAACATTGCAATGGGGCCCAAATGTCAGTGGGCCTAGAAGTAGGTGGCAGCAGTTCGGAATAAGTATGCAATTGTTCCTGGCAGTACACCATATCACTCATCCAATCCTTAAACTTGGGCGCCCTTCCTCTCCCCCACCTACAGGCCACCCTGCGTTTAGCCAGAAGCATAGCCAGTGCCACATATTTGCGGTGAGCCACCTGGAGAGGTTCAACATATCCCAGTAGAGCCACCAATGGGGACAGGTCCACCGTCATGTGTATCATTTTGGACAGCACTTGAAACACCTGGGTCCAGTAGCGGCTCACCCCGGCACACCCCCATGCAAGGTGAAGGAAGTCAGCCCCAGGAGCCCCACACCTGTCGTATGTGTCCGTTGGCCTCAGCTGGAATCTGTGTAGGCGCGCTGGGGTGTGGTACAGTCTGTGTAGGAATTTATAGTGAATTATCCTATAACGGCTGTTAGAGGGGTAAGTAACACTTACAACGCAACTTTTACGTCGCATTCCGTTACAACGCAGATTTTACAACGCGGGATCCATTACATCGGATGTCATTACAATGCATGGCATTACATCGCAGATGCTATTACAACGCATACTATTACATCGTAAGTATTGGTAAGTATTTAATTTTTTTTTGTTTTATTTAATATTATTTAATTGATTTAATTATTATTAATTATAAAAAAAATATTTATTTATGTTTTTAAATATTATAAATTAAATATAATAATTTAAGTGATTTTTAAATAAGTATGAGTATAGGAGTATATGTTTTGGGGTACTGAGGTATATGTTTTGGGGAGTTTGGGTATTTATAGGTTTTAGGGCAGGGTTTGGGTTTTGGGGTACAGGGGTGTTTTTAGGTTTCAGGGTAGGGTCTGGGTTTTGGGGTACAGGGGTGTTTTTAGGTTTCAGGGTAGGGTTTGGGTTTTGGGGTACAGGGGTGTTTTGAGGTTTTAGGGCAGGGTTTGGGTTTTGGGGTACAGGGGTGTTTTTAGGTTTTAGGGCAGGGTTTGGGTTTTGGGGTACAGGGGTGTTTTTAGGTTTTAGGGCAGGGTTTGGGTTTTGGGGTACAGGGGTGTTTTTAGGTTTTAGGGCAGGGTTTGGGTTTTGGGGTACAGGGGTGTTTTTAGGTTTTAGGGTAGGGTTTGGGTTTTGGGTACAGGGGTGTTTTTAGGTTTTAGGGTAGGGTTTGGGTTTTGGGGTACAGGGGTGTTTTTAGGTTTTAGGGCAGGGTTTGGGTTTTGGGGTACAGGGGTGTTTTTAGGTTTTAGGGTAGGGTTTGGGTTTTGGAGTACAGGGGTGTTTTTAGGTTTTAGGGCAGGGTTTGGGTTTTGGGGTACAGGGGTGTTTTTAGGTTTTAGGGTAGGGTTTGGGTTTTGGGGTACAGGGGTGTTTTTAGGTTTTAGGGCAGGGTTTGGGTTTTGGGGTACAGGGGTGTTTTTAGGTTTTAGGGCAGGGTTTGGGTTTTGGGGTACAGGGGTGTTTTTAGGTTTTAGGGCAGGGTTTGGGTTTTGGGGTACAGGGGTGTTTTTAGGTTTTAGGGTAGGGTTTGGGTTTTGGGGTACAGGGGTGTTTTTAGGTTTTAGGGCAGGGTTTGTGTTTAGGGATAATTAAATTATATTTACCATTTTAAAATTAATAAAAATATATTTAATAAATTAAATTAATTATTTTACATTAATTACATTATTTAATTAAATTAATTAAATTAAATAAATTATTATTATTAATTTAATTTAATTTCATTATAAAAAATATGTGCATTAAACTAATTACTTTTTTTAAATTAAATTAAATTAATTACAATTTTTAACAAAATTACATTTATTAAATAGATATTATTTTATTAAATTAAATTAATGACAATTTTAAAATGTCTTTTAATTAAATTATTTTAAAAAAATTAATTACAATAAACTAAATAACATTTTTTTAAAAAGGTATACTTACCTATACTTACGATGTAATGCCATGCGTTGTAATAGCATCTGCGATGTAATGCCATGCATTGTAATGACATCCGTTGTAATGGATCCCGCGTTGTAAAATCTGCGTTGTAACGGAATGCGTTGTAACACAACGCGTTGTACTGACACCAATCCGTTAGAGGAAATGCGCTCGGTCTGTTGCAAGCAGAATTCCCATTGTTTATCCGTAAGGGTCAAGGCTAGATCTTGTTCCCATTTGAGCCTAGCAGGCAGAGCAGTGTAAGTCATGTTGGCACGGACAGATTTATAGAGTGTGGATACCAGTTTATTGGGATTGTCGTGAAGTAGTAGGTTCTGTAGGGGAAGAAGCAATGGGGGCTCGCATGGGAAGTCAGGTGTGATGGCCTGCAGCCCATGTCTGAGCCTAATATAGTAAAACAGGTCTAGAGGTGTCGGTTGTATGCCCTCGTATAACTGGTCCTTGGTAGGAAAGGTGCCATTACGATACAGGTCCCCCCATGTAGTGACATGTATTTTTTTCAACACTTTTTGAAAGCCAGCCTCCTGTAGGAGTGGGAGCTGTGGGTGGTAGGTCAGTGGCAATAGTGGAGGATATAGGAAGTGTAGGTCGAGCCTCAAAGTAATGGAATTCCACGCCGTCACAGTACTAGACACCGTGTTAGGAGTCTTATCTCTGCCTTCAATCCGGGAATAGAACGCGCCTTCAATGGGGGTCGGGTGGGCCAACCAGTGTTCAGCCGCCAGTTGAGGCATATATCTCTGCTGACGCACCCAGAAGTATGCATAGTGGGCCTGAGCAGCCCGATAATAAAGCTCAAAATCCGGAACACCAAAGCCCCCTTGTGAGTATGGTGGAACCAGGACCTCCCACTTGAGCCTGGGTGTCTTCCCACCCCACACCAGTCGGAGCAATTCCGAGCGTAGCAGCCGAAAGAAATAGGGTTTCGGGATGAAACGGTATGTTCAAAAAGAGGTACAAAAGCTGAGGGAGCTTTACCATTTTAACTAATGAGGCCCTCCCAGCCATGGAAAGGGGGAGTGTGATCCACCTGGATATATTGTCACTTATCTTATCCATCACTGTGCCATAATTGGCACAAATCAACTCCTCTCTATCTTTCTCCACATGTATACCCAAGTACTTAAAATCACCTTCACACCAAGCAAGTGGGAACTCAAGCGGAAACTGGTGTGTCGAGGCAGTAAGCGGGAAGATACATGACTTATTCCAGTTAATTTGGACTCCCGAAAGGGCACCAAACCGTATAAATTCCCTGAGTATTGGATGCAAGTTGTCGCCTGGGTGGCGAACATAAAGAGTGATATCATCAGCATACATAGAGATAAGTATCTGTCTCTGAAAACAGCGTAGTGCACTATCTCGATGATGCTGCCGCAGTCTAGCAGCTAGGGGTTCAGTGGCTATAGCAAAAAGGAGAGGGGATAGGGGGCATCCTTGCCTTGTCCCCCTGGAGATCGGGAATTCCGGAGACGGTTTCCCATTGATGAGGACTCTGGCCACTGGATAATATCTGTATAATAATCGAATCCAGGAAATAAATATAAGCGGAAATCCCATTCGCTCTAGAACTTTGAACACATAATCCCATTCGAGCGAGTCAAACGCCTTGGTGGAGTCTAAAAAAATGGCTGCCATTGGGAGGTCTTCGTGGACGGAGTCAAAGACCGAGAAAAAGGTACGGAGATTGTGCGACGTCGCCCTACCAGGGACAAATCTGGCCTGGTCTGGAAGTATCAGATCAGGAAGTAGGAGGCTGATGCGCGCTGCAATCAATTTTGCAAGAATTTACACGTCGCAATTTAACAGGGATAACGGTCTATAGGAGTCGCAGCTAGTAGCGGATTTACCTGGCTTGAGTAAGGACGTAATAAGGGCAATTCTCATGGAGGCAGGGAGATGGCCCACCTCTTCATAAACCTCCCGCAGCACTGGCGCCATGAAGTCAATAAACGTTTTGTAGAATTCAATAGGGATGCCATCGAGCCCGGTGGCCTTACCCGATTTCATATGCATGATAGCCTCTCTGACCTCATCCAGTTCAAACGGGGAGCTCAAAAAGGCTCTCTGTGCGTCGCTCAACCACCCAAATGACACATCCGCCAGATAATCGTCCAGTGTAAGTTCGCCAGTCCTGCTAGAGGAGTACAGCGTACCATAGTGCCGCACAAATTCGTTCAGGATTTGTGTGGTGTCTCTGAGTACTAGCCCTTCAGCAGTCTCAAGTTCTAGTATAACGGTTGGCGAGCGCATGAGCTTAACCGTTGCTGCCAGGGCCTTCCCAGGTCTCTCACCCTCTCCATATCGTCTGGCCATCCAGTACTTGTTCCTAAACTTCACCTCCCGAGCAGCCTCCTCCGAGTATTCCGACAGTTTTTCCCGTACGGCAGCGAGGGTTGCATTTTCAGGGTTTGCTCTGAGGCTGTTCTCTGCACTCCGTAGGTCAGACTCCAGAGTGCGTAATCTATTCAGTATGCTCTTGAGTACTCCCGAGCCTTTCGAAATACAGAGACCCCGGAGTGTAGCCTTAAAGGCGTCCCATATGGTCTCAACGTCCTGGACAGAGTCCTTATTACGTTTAAAGAAATCCAAACATTCATCCCAGAGTTCTTCCTGGAATTCCGAATCTAACAACATAGAGGGTTGCATACGCCACGCCGTCACTGGGGGCCCCAGTTCAGAGCCGGACAATGTAATAAAGACGGGGGAGTGGTCGGAATATGTTCTGTGGAGGTGCGACGCGTGAACCAGTGCCGTGTACATATGTGAGGTAAGGAGGAAATAGTCGAGCCATGCCCATGACCTAGCCTGCGCTGTGAAATGTGTACCCTCCTCCCTAGTCCCGCAGTGTGAACGCCAGGCGTCGATTAGATTATTACTGGCAACAGTTGCTCGAAGGACTTCTCGCCCGTTAGTGTAATGGTGGGGGGCGGGGTGTGACCTATCCAGAGGGGGGTGCAAGGTTGTATTGAAATCTCCCCCCATATGAGGTGTTGCGGTCCTGTCTCCACTATCGCAGCCCATAAAGCAGTAAAGTACTGTGGGTCATCTATGTTAGGCCCATAACAACACGCTAGTGTCACTGCCATATGCCCCTGTCTACCCCATAACAAGCAATATCTCCCCTGAGGGTCAGCTCTGGAGCCAGCCAGCTGAAAAGGTGTAATCCTCTTAACCAGAATGGCCGTACCTCGCGCATATGAGGAGTAATTAGTGAAGACTGTGTATGAAGCCCATCTACGTCCAAAGGAGTGCGATCTGTGGGGCGCAAAATGTGTTTCCTGTAGGAAAGCAATGTGAACGTTGTGGCGATCAAGGTAGCTCAATACTTGTCTCCTTTTCCTATGATCCCCCAGCCCTCTCACATTCCAAGTAAGCACATTTAAGCGTGTGTCACCCATGTATAATCTCGAATAAATGTATGCAGGATTAAAGCGTGTAGAATGGCCCAGTCATCGTCAGCAATAAACAGGAAATCTCCTAATCGAACCGGCCCAGTGACACCTAGAGGGAGCAGGGAACTAAACACTGAGGGAGCACCCCCACCACCTGTGTCACGTCCCAGCCACGGACATCGCATATCACACTCATCCCGCCCCCTTATCCCCCGGCCATAACCAAGTTGCCCCCCATAGGGCGGACAAGTGAGTTCAAGACACATAATGCACATGTTATAAACTGAACCCCAACAGTACCCCCAACACACCCCCTCACCCGCCTCCCCCCGAAAGTCCCAACAAAAGGACAGGACCTGAAGAAAGAAAAACATTTCTCAGCGATCAACCATGTAGGACGAATCTTCCCGGCTCTTCTAAAGAGAACCATACCCTGCCCATTGCATTCTTGTTCCGTCACTCCACCAGTCCACCACCCACCACCCACTGAAGCTTCCCCAACTCGCCAGTACCCCAGGCCCGCCCCCCACCCACATACCAAAACAAAGCAAGGAAACAACCAACAAAAAGGAATCAGAGTCAATGTTATTGGGGAACACCCAGTAGGGACCATCTGAGGTGCACGTTCTACCACCCCCAGTCCTCCCACACCGTGCAAGTCCACCCCTAGAGTCTCCATCTAGGGGTGTGGGCCTGGCATACATTACCACCTGCAGTCCAACACCCGTCCATGGCAACCCAGGGGCAGTCGTAGCCACTGCAGAAAAGGATGGGACCCCCTGTGCAGTGAGGGATCGAGGATGATCCAGTTGAGTGCAGGGTCAAGAATAACACAAAACCATCCATCGATTATTCGGGAGCAGATGCATTCAAGTCTTCAGCTTCCGCGGGTCGTCTATGTCATTTAGGCAAAGTCTTAAGGTAGTCCTCGACCTGTTGGAGGTTGAGAAAGAAGTGCTGCGTGCCCTGGTGGGTGACTCGTAGTTTGGCCGGGTACAAGAGGGCATAGTCAATGTTCAGGTCTCGAAGCTTCCTCTTGACCGCAAGGAACTTCCGCCGTTGTTCTTGAACCACCGGGGTAAAGTCAGGGTATATGGAGAAGGGTACTAATTGTTGGAAACAATGGGGACCCCTACATAATGTTTAGTTTGCTTTTAGTAGGGAAGAGAACAACATTTTTAGAGAAGAGAGACAAGTATTAAGCAAACTATTGATAATTAAAACGCCCTTGTCTTGACCCACTATAACATATTAAATACTAACACATAATAATTTTCTGAAACAGTAATATATCAAAAATATAATTTTTTTATTATTGTTTTATGTTTCTTGATTTTTTGTCCATTATTTGTTACCTCAGATAAAAGACAAATATATTTCATATAAATGATCGGTCAGTAACACATAAAATACATACAAATATAGACTACACACACTTAACAATAATGAAAAAAGAAAAATAGACAAGTGCTATACGATATGATTGGTTGATGGATAAGTGACGAAGGTAAATGCGGTAAGGTGGAGCACAACGCGTTTCGGCCAACGGGCCTTCATCAGGTTACCGTCATTCGTATATAGCATACAACATAACCTATATAGAAAAAAGTTAAAAAAAATATATATATATACATATGATATAGTTATAAACATTTTCTTAGAATATAGATCGTTATATATATTTCTTATCTTGATACATGAAATCTAATCATCTGTGGCAGAGTCAAGACCATTCATTTTCAAAACAAACTTCATTATGATACTTTTGGGTCGCATATTTTGTTTTTCCCATTCCAGAGAGTTATACCATTATGTTTATCTAGACAAAGATACACTAGCGTTTTAGTCACTATGTTACACATTATTTCTTACATGTACATGCAATGAAATGGCATTACTTAAAGGTAAACATTTATCACTTTTCATATCAAGACACTCTGTGTTATGTCCTAACTTCCTCTACTTCTTATACATTCACTCTACAACATGTTTCCTTATCATACTTCTCTTCCTTCCTTTAGCAGAAAATAGGAAGGTATAACGTGTGATGGTTAAAAGAGATTAAAGAATGACAAGTTACAAGATATGTAGTCTACTAGATAGGAGGAATATAGGGAATGTATAAAATGAAGGGACATCTTTTACGGAAAGTACTACGTTTAAATTATTAAGATGTTGTGTGCTTAGGTACTCACTTCTGTTTTTGTTAGTAGAATATACGATTTTAAAATTCCACACACAAGTTGAATAGCTGTTGGATATTGGAGAATGCTATATTGAAGCACTGAAAAGATAAATATGGTTTTATAGTAAAAATCACCCAGCTTATTATCTATCTTTTGACTTGTCTGGTAGAGTATAGTTAGTCTATTCTTAGTTACCTGATACTCTTTATTTTGGGCTCCCTTGTTGTCGAACAATTATAGGGAAGCGGCGATTTAAGATAACTCACATAGATATTCTTCTTGCAGATATCGACACGTGTTCGCCTAGGGTACAAATGGCTACATGTATTAGAAGTTCTTAGGGATTCCATAAACATAAGACCTGTCGATAAACAGATTTTAAATTACTTGTTATGCTTTGAGGACACTTATTTAGCCACCAGCTTGAGTATATTATGCATTATTTGTTACCTCTTAAACATTATTTAATTACATTCATATTGGCTTGTCACATGAGTGTAAAACTTATACTATTTACTAGCGGACCGTGAGTGTTTTGTTTTCGATTCTTACCTTTAACATCTAATACTGAGGCTAGTTAATAATATCCATTCAAAGTGGGTATTCTGGCGTTCTGTATTTACCCCTTCTGATTAGTTGTTTGTGGTTTGCTACATTGTTTAAGGCAGTCCACTTCGTTCTTTAAATTTCTGAAATATGAAACAAACTATATTTGTATACTGATTTATATAAATTCCTGGGATTATTTTTATAATATAGTAGAAATGAGCTCACTGTTCCTACCTTGTTAACGGTAGTTCGAATCGTGATTTCTCTATGCAGTCTAGTATCGGTAAAATCTAAATGAAAAACAAACGGCAACAAAATACGAGAGGATTGTTAAAAACACCTCTTTGGTAGTAAGGGCTTAATTTTAAGTATAACGAGTGGATAGTTTCCTCTCTGTGCGTGGAGACATACCTTTAGTTAGATGCCGGTGCTGCATAGCCTGGGGTTCTGATCATGTACGTGTCTTCCGTAACCGATGCGGGAATGAGTTAAACTCGGCCTGCTATTTATAGGACAGCCGCTGTATACTAATCTATGTTGAGGGTTTGCAGCTGGTGGTAATTACGCTTGGCGCTCTTTTTGTGACGGGTCTGGTGATAAGCCTTGGGTGATTCTCGGTGTTAAAAATAGAGGACAGACTTCCTCGTAGTTTATATGAAGCAGGAATACTGATACAGACCTTATTTTGCTAGCTATATTATTACTCAATTTTAGCAACTATATTAAATACAGTATTACGTGGTTAATTAGGTCTATATTGTTATCCAGTTCCTAAAGCGAGTTTATATTATCAAACATAGAGAACAGACTCATTAATGGTGCTACGGATGCCTTAGGTGGTTTAAACAGTAAATGAAGAAAAGACTCATGTTAATATAACCTTAGATGTTAATCAGTTATAAACTAAATGATATTTATTTCTATACGATGGTATTGTATATATATATTGCTGTCACTGGTATATATTAATACAGATACATTATCATGTCTAATTGAGTTATACATCTCCATGTTTCATATTAGGTTAAGGCATGAGCCAGTATACATATCATTAGCTGTCTTCATATAATTGCCTGCTGCCAAGGGATGTCAGAGTTAAGTCCCAATTTAACAGTATCTAATGTAAAAATCCAAAATACCTCTCGCTTTTGTCGAATTTTATCTATGTTTATTCCTGGTTTTGCTACAATTTTTTCCAAGACTACCCATTTTATATCTTCTGGTTTATGGTTATTCTCGATGTAGTGCTGTACCATAGGGGCATTCAGTTTTTTCGTGCGGATGGCAGATTTATGTTCAGTAACTCTGGTGTATACTGAACGCGAAGATTCCCCAACATATCCTTTATTACATGGACATATTAGTAAATAAATGATGTTTGTGGTTTTACAGTTGGTTAGGGATGATAACGTCACTGATATGCCATTAAATTTAAGGTCTGTTGTTTCAATTGCTAGCGGACATATTTTGCAGATTCCGCATTTGTGATTACCTATTACCGGAGCCCCGGTAATTATGTTTCTTTGATCAGTGTTTTTTATAGTAGTTTTCATCCTTGATCTAACTACTAAGTCTTTGATATTTTTGTTTTTTTTATATGCAAAAAGGGGTTTTGGTATAGATTCAGTGCCTGTTTTGTTCACATTAAGTATATGCCAATTAGAATATATAATTTGGCGAATTTGATTATTGAGCACTGAGTGTCTGGTGACAAACACCAAACTGGCATCTCTTTTGTTTTTATTATTGGTTAGGAGATGTTGCCGATCGTAGTACCTGGCTCTTTTGTACGATTCCCGAATTAGTCTATGGGGATAACCGCGTTCTCTGAACTTTTCCTTCATCACAGTTGCCTTCTCGTCAAAGTCACTTAATCTAGTTCAATTCCTCCTCAGTCTTAGGAACTGACTGAAGGGAATACTGTCTTTTTGGGAGGTGGGATGGAAGCTGCTGTAATGAAGGAGCGTGTTTCGGGCTGTTGGTTTTGTATATAGATCCATGATAAGCTGTCCTTCATGATGTTTTACCATTAAATCTAAAAATTCTATTTGAGAATTACTCATTCTCTCAGAGAATTTCAGGTTGGGATCACACATGTTTAGCCACAGTAGGAATTCGTTTAAGGCATCCTCATTATCATCCCAGACAAAGATGATGTCGTCGATGAATCGCGACCAGTAAAAAATTGATTCGAAAAACGGTGCCATTTCATTAAAAATGTGTTTTTCTTCAAATTTTGCTACGTAGATGTTACCAATTGTTGGTGCACACGAAGCGCCCATACTCACACCCTTTATTTGTTGGTAAAGGGTTCCACTAAATTCAAAGACATTGTTTTCAAGAATGATTTTAAGACAATCTAGGATAAAGGATGTGTTACAGTCAATTTGAAATGATTCAATGAACCATTTTGTTGCCTCAATTGCACCTTGGCAGGGGATGTTGGAATATAAGCTTTCCACATCTAGTGTTACCATCCATTGTCTGTGGGCATTAAAAGCTGTGCCCTCCAGTTGGGTGATAACATGTCTTGTGTCTTGAACATATCCCAATATTTTACTGATATGTGGACGCAAAATTGCGTCCAAATATTTTGATATGGGTTCAGTGACACTACCTATAGTGGTGACTATTGGGCGAAAAGGGGGATCTTATTCGTTTTTGTGTATTTTCGGCGTACCGTAAATACTTGCCATTTTAGGATTGTCTATATTTATAAAATCGTATTCTTTTTGACAGATGATACCGTCACTTAACGCTTTAGATGTAATTTTAGAGATTTTGCTTTTTGTCTTTACAGTAGGGTCCCTTGTGATCTTTTTGTAGAAATTAGTGTCACTAAGCATAGCTTCCATTTTTTCTATGTACTTATTTGTATCCAGAATTGCAATCCCCCCTCCCTTATCACAACTTTTGACCGTTATGTTAGCAGAGTTTTTGAGTTCAGATAAGGCATTATGTTCTTCAATGGAGATATTATAAGGGGTGCGTGGAATAAATTTGGTCATGTTTTTTAATTTGGACGATACAATTTTTTCAAAAATTTCTACTTCTGGATCTATTTGATCCAAGGTCGGTGTAAAACTAGATTTAGGCGCTAGACCTGATTTATTGTGTTCATTGGTGTCATTTACCCTATTTGTAAAAAAGTTTCTCAATCGTATTTTGCGAAAAAATTCCATTAAGTCATTAAAGAGTTCAAATTTATTCAACCCAGAGTGGGGAACAAATGATAACCCTTTTGACAATACTGAGACAGTGGCAGAACTTGCTTCATGATTACTTAAGTTGAAAATAGGGATAGTATTTACTGTCTCCAGTATCTCGCATTTCTTGTTTCCAGGTATCTCTCTGAATTCTGTTGATGGTCCTGGAAGTGAGATTGGTATTGACCTTGCGGTTGATACGATTGATTCTGTGGATATTGTTCTGGGGGATGGTATTGTACGTTTTGTTGATATTGAGCTTGGGGGCGATATTGGGGACGATACCTGGGTCTCCAAGTGCCTCTCTGCTGGCGCCTCCCTAAAAAAGGTCTAAAACCTTGATTTGATTTAAATCGGCTTCCTCTAGGTTGATAAGGTGACATACTTGCATTACTGCCTGAGTCTGAGGAATTAGAAAAGGTAACAAATTTGTTAGGGTTAGGTGCTGTGCTTGTCATATAGTCTTGATCTATTCCATCTGTTTGGCCATAGAAATTATCTGCCAAATAGGGATATGCTCTCTCCATGCTAAAGAAACGTATATCTTTTTGCAGTTTATCCATCTTTCGTTTGGTTAAGTATTCACTGTATGAATTGAGGTCATTTTCTATTTCTTCTAGCTTTTTTTTGATATCCTGTATTACTGTAGAACTTTTGATTTTATCTTCAAGTTCTATTATTTCTTTTGCTAGTTGTTCTAAGACTTCTTTTACTGTTTCCACTATGAGCATCATGTGGTCCCTAGAACATCTATTAGAGATAAGGGACCAGCGTTCTAGGAAATGTTTTAGATGGACAAACAGGCCAGGAATATTTTTAACCTGGAGCCCCTGAGGTATCACTCCCGCTTTTAGGTAGTCTAGTATAAATCTACCGTGAAGTTCAATCCTTTTGCTCTTCTTTTTTAAGGCTAGTAGTTTTATTAGGTCTCCACATTGGTTATCATTAGTGGTACTCCTATCTTCAAAGCTAGTGGATGATCCTACCATGATAGCAAAGTCATCATCACTATATCCATATGCTTTTAGTGTCGCCATTATATGGCGTAGTGGATATAGATTAAGTTATATACAAGGATAAATGTTTTTATGCTGGTCTTATTTAATGACTCAAGAAGAGAGATAGACAGAAAGATAGATGAAACACGATACGGTGTAAAAAATACAAGTCCGTGAGGGACAAAGTTAGTGACAAGTATACACTAAAGGTAATTACAAACGCTCTAACATGCAATACAGTAACTAACAGCCAGTGTAACATAATATTTTAGAATTCTCAAAAGTTAATTAACTATTTTGATATGGACTATAGCACCCCTCATGAACAGGTCATGAGCAACAATTGTTGGAAACAATGGGGACCCCTACATAATGTTTAGTTTGCTTTTAGTAGGGAAGAGAACAACATTTTTAGAGAAGAGAGACAAGTATTAAGCAAACTATTGATAATTAAAACGCCCTTGTCTTGACCCACTATAACATATTAAATACTAACACATAATAATTTTCTGAAACAGTAATATATCAAAAATATAATTTTTTTATTATTGTTTTATGTTTCTTGATTTTTTGTTCATTATTTGTTACCTCAGATAAAAGACAAATATATTTCATATAAATGATCGGTCAGTAACACATAAAATACATACAAATATAGACTACACACACTTAACAATAATGAAAAAAGAAAAATAGACAAGTGCTATACGATATGATTGGTTGATGGATAAGTGACGAAGGTAAATGCGGTAAGGTGGAGCACAACGCGTTTCGGCCAACGGGCCTTCATCAGGTTACCGTCATTCGTATATAACATACAACATAACCTATACAGAAAAAAGTAAAAAAATATATATATATATACATATGATATAGTTATAAACATTTTCTTAGAATATAGATCGTTATATATATTTCTTATCTTGATACATGAAATCTAATCATCTGTGGCAGAGTCAAGACCATTCATTTTCAAAACAAACTTCATTATGATACTTTTGGGTCGCATATTTTGTTTTTCCCATTCCAGAGAGTTATACCATTATGTTTATCTAGACAAAGATACACTAGCGTTTTAGTCACTATGTTACACATTATTTCTTACATGTACATGCAATAAAATGGCATTACTTAAAGGTAAACATTTATCACTTTTCATCTCAAGACACTCTGTGTTATGTCCTAACTTCCTCTACTTCTTATACATTCACTCTACAACATGTTTCCTTATCATACTTCTCTTCCTTCCTTTAGCAGAAAATAGGAAGGTATAACGTGTGATGGTTAAAAGAGATTAAAGAATGACAAGTTACAAGATATGTAGTCTACTAGATAGGAGGAATATAGGGAATGTATAAAATGAAGGGACATCTTTTACGGAAAGTACTACGTTTAAATTATTAAGATGTTGTGTGCTTAGGTACTCACTTCTGTTTTTGTTAGTAGAATATACGATTTTAAAATTCCACACACAAGTTGAATAGCTGTTGGATATTGGAGAATGCTATATTGAAGCACTGAATAGATAAATATGGTTTTATAGTAAAAATCACCCAGCTTATTATCTATCTTTTGACTTGTCTGGTAGAGTATAGTTAGTCTATTCTTAGTTACCTGATACTCTTTATTTTGGGCTCCCTTGTTGTCGAACAATTATAGGGAAGCAGCGATTTAAGATAACTCACATAGATATTCTTCTTGCAGATATCAACACGTGTTCGCCTAGGGTACAAATGGCTACATGTATTAGAAGTTCTTAGGGATTCCATAAACATAAGACCTGTCGATAAACAGATTTTAAATTACTTGTTATGCTTTGAGGACACTTATTTAGCCACCAGCTTGAGTATATTATGCATTATTTGTTACCTCTTAAACATTATTTAATTACATTCCTATTGGCTTGTCACATGAGTGTAAAACTTATACTATTTACTAGCGGACCGTGAGTGTTTTGTTTTCGATTCTTACCTTTAACATCTAATACTGAGGCTAGTTAATAATATCCATTCAAAGTGGGTATTCTGGCGTTCTGTATTTACCCCTTCTGATTAGTTGTTTGTGGTTTGCTACATTGTTTAAGGCAGTCCACTTCGTTCTTTAAATTTCTGAAATATGAAACAAACTATATTTGTATACTGATTTATATAAATTCCTGGGATTATTTTTATAATATAGTAGAAATGAGCTCACTGTTCCTACCTTGTTAACGGTAGTTCGAATCGTGATTTCTCTATGCAGTCTAGTATCGGTAAAATCTAAATGAAAAACAAACGGCAACAAAATACGAGAGGATTGTTAAAAACACCTCTTTGGTAGTAAGGGCTTAATTTTAAGTATAACGAGTGGATAGTTTCCTCTCTGTGCGTGGAGACATACCTTTAGTTAGATGCCGGTGCTACATAGCCTGGGGTTCTGTTCATGTACGTGTCTTCCGTAACCGATGCGGGAATGAGTTAAACTCGGCCTGCTATTTATAGGACAGCCGCTGTATACTAATCTATGTTGAGGGTTTGCAGCTGGTGGTAATTACGCTTGGCGCTCTTTTTGTGACGGGTCTGGTGATAAGCCTTGGGTGATTCTCGGTGTTAAAAATAGAGGACAGACTTCCTCGTAGTTTATATGAAGCAGGAATACTGATACAGACCTTATTTCGCTAGCTATATTATTACTCAATTTTAGCAACTATATTAAATACAGTATTACGTGGTTAATTAGGTCTATATTGTTATCCAGTTCCTAAAGCGAGTTTATATTATCAAACATAGAGAACAGACTCATTAATGGTGCTACGGATGCCTTAGGTGGTTTAAACAGTAAATGAAGAAAAGACTCATGTTAATATAACCTTAGATGTTAATCAGTTATAAACTAAATGATATTTATTTCTATACGATGGTATTGTATATATATTGCTGTCACTGGTATATATTAATACAGATACATTATCATGTCTAATTGAGTTATACATCTCCATGTTTCATATTAGGTTAAGGCATGAGCCAGTATACATATCATTAGCTGTCTTCATATAATTGCCTGCTGCCAAGGGATGTCAGAGTTAAGTCCCAATTTAACAGTATCTAATGTAAAAATCCAAAATACCTCTCGCTTTCGTCGAATGTTATCTATGTTTATTCCTGGTTTTGCTACAATTTTTTCCAAGACTACCCATTTTATATCTTCTGGTTTATGGTTATTCTCGATGTAGTGCTGTACCATAGGGGCATTCAGTTTTTTCGTGCGGATGGCAGATTTATGTTCAGTAACTCTGGTGTATACTGAACGCGAAGATTCCCCAACATATCCTTTATTACATGGACATATTAGTAAATAAATGATGTTTGTGGTTTTACAGTTGGTTAGGGATGATAACGTCACTGATATGCCATTAAATTTAAGGTCTGTTGTTTCAATTGCTAGCGGACATATTTTGCAGATTCCGCATTTGTGATTACCTATTACCGGAGCCCCGGTAATTATGTTTCTTTGATCAGTGTTTTTTATAGTAGTTTTCATCCTTGATCTAACTACTAAGTCTTTGATATTTTTGTTTTTTTTATATGCAAAAAGGGGTTTTGGTATAGATTCAGTGCCTGTTTTGTTCACATTAAGTATATGCCAATTAGAATATATAATTTGGCGAATTTGATTATTGAGCACTGAGTGTCTGGTGACAAACACCAAACTGGCATCTCTTTTGTTTTTATTATTGGTTAGGAGATGTTGCCGATCGTAGTACCTGGCTCTTTTGTACGATTCCCGAATTAGTCTATGGGGATAACCGCGTTCTCTGAACTTTTCCTTCATCACAGTTGCCTTCTCGTCAAAGTCACTTAATCTAGTACAATTCCTCCTCAGTCTTAGGAACTGACTGAAGGGAATACTGTCTTTTTGGGAGGTGGGATGGAAGCTGCTGTAATGAAGGAGCGTGTTTCGGGCTGTTGGTTTTGTATATAGATCCATGATAAGCTGTCCTTCATGATGTTTTACCATTAAATCTATAAATTCTATTTGAGAATTACTCATTCTCTCAGAGAATTTCAGGTTGGGATCACACATGTTAAGCAACAGTAGGAATTCGTTTAAGGCATCCTCATTATCATCCCAGACAAAGATGATGTCGTCGATGAATCGCGACCAGTAAAAAATTGATTCGAAAAACGGTGCCATTTCATTAAAAATGTGTTTTTCTTCAAATTTTGCTACGTAGATGTTACCAATTGTTGGTGCACACGAAGCGCCCATACTCACACCCTTTATTTGTTGGTAAAGGGTTCCTCTAAATTCAAAGACATTGTTTTCAAGAATGATTTTAAGACAATCTAGGATAAAGGATGTGTTACAGTCAATTTGAAATGATTCAATGAACCATTTTGTTGCCTCAATTGCACCTTGGCAGGGGATGTTGGAATATAAGCTTTCCACATCTAGTGTTACCATCCATTGTCTGTGGGCATTAAAAGCTGTGCCCTCCAGTTGGGTGATAACATGTCTTGTGTCTTGAACATATCCCAATATTTTACTGATATGTGGACGCAAAATTGCGTCCAAATATTTTGATATGGGTTCAGTGACACTACCTATAGTGGTGACTATTGGGCGAAAAGGGGGATCTTGTTCGTTTTTGTGTATTTTCGGCGTACCGTAAATACTTGCCATTTTAGGATTGTCTATATTTATAAAATCGTATTCTTTTTGACAGATGGTACCGTCACTTAACGCTTTAGATGTAATTTTAGAGATTTTGTTTTTTGTCTTTACAGTAGGGTCCCTTGTGATCTTTTTGTAGAAATTAGTGTCACTAAGCATAGCTTCCATTTTTTCTATGTACTTATTTGTATCCAGAATTGCAATCCCCCCTCCCTTATCACAACTTTTGACCGTTATGTTAGCAGAGTTTTTGAGTTCAGATAAGGCATTATGTTCTTCAATGGAGATATTATAAGGGGTGCGTGGAATAAATTTGGTCATGTTTTTTAATTTGGACGATACAATTTTTTCAAAAATTTCTACTTCTGGATCTATTTGATCCAAGGTCGGTGTAAAACTAGATTTAGGCGCTAGACCTGATTTATTGTGTTCATTGGTGTCATTTACCCTATTTGTAAAAAAGTTTCTCAATCGTATTTTGCGAAAAAATTCCATTAAGTCATTAAAGAGTTCAAATTTATTCAACCCAGAGTGGGGAACAAATGATAACCCTTTTGACAATACTGAGACAGTGGCAGAACTTGCTTCATGATTACTTAAGTTGAAAATAGGGATAGTATTTACTGTCTCCAGTATCTCGCATTTCTTGTTTCCAGGTATCTCTCTGAATTCTGTTGATGGTCCTGGAAGTGAGATTGGTATTGACCTTGCGGTTGATACGATTGATTCTGTGGATATTGTTCTGGGGGATGGTATTGGACGTTTTGTTGATATTGAGCTTGGGGGCGATATTGGGGACGATACCTGGGTCTCCAAGTGCCTCTCTGCTGGCGCCTCCCGAAAAAAGGTCTAAAACCTTGATTTGATTTAAATCGGCTTCCTCTAGGTTGATAAGGTGACATACTTGCATTACTGCCTGAGTCTGAGGAATTAGAAAAGGTAACAAATTTGTTAGGGTTAGGTGCTGTGCTTGTCATATAGTCTTGATCTATTCCATCTGTTTGGCCATAGAAATTATCTGCCAAATAGGGATATGCTCTCTCCATGCTAAAGAAACGTATATCTTTTTGCAGTTTATCCATCTTTCGTTTGGTTAAGTATTCACTGTATGAATTGAGGTCATTTTCTATTTCTTCTAGCTTTTTTTTGATATCCTGTATTACTGTAGAACTTTTGATTTTATCTTCAAGTTCTATTATTTCATTTGCTAGTTGTTCTAAGACTTCTTTTACTGTTTCCACTATGAGCATCATGTGGTCCCTAGAACATCTATTAGAGATAAGGGACCAGCGTTCTAGGAAATGTTTTATATGGACAAACAGGCCAGGAATATTTTTAACCTGGAGCCCCTGAGGTATCACTCCCGCTTTTAGGTAGTCTAGTATAAATCTACCGTGAAGTTCAATCCTTTTGCTCTTCTTTTTTAAGGCTAGTAGTTTTATTAGGTCTCCACATTGGTTATCATTAGTGGTACTCCTATCTTCAAAGCTAGTGGATGATCCTACCATGGTAGCAAAGTCATCATCACTATATCCATATGCTTTTAGTGTCGCCATTATATGGCGTAGTGGATATAGATTAAGTTATATACAAGGATAAATGTTTTTATGCTGGTCTTATTTAATGACTCAAGAAGAGAGATAGACAGAAAGATAGATGAAACACGATACGGTGTAAAAAATACAAGTCCGTGAGGGACAAAGTTAGTGACAAGTATACACTAAAGGTAATTACAAACGCTCTAACATGCAATACAGTAACTAACAGCCAGTGTAACATAATATTTTAGAATTCTCAAAAGTTAATTAACTATTTTGATATGGACTATAGCACCCCTCATGAACAGGTTATGAGCAACAATTGTTGGAAACAATGGGGACCCCTACATAATGTTTAGTTTGCTTTTAGTAGGGAAGAGAACAACATTTTTAGAGAAGAGAGACAAGTATTAAGCAAACTATTGATAATTAAAACGCCCTCGTCTTGACCCACTATAACATATTAAATACTAACACATAATAATTTTCTGAAACAGTAATATATCAAAAATATAATTTTTTTATTATTGTTTTATGTTTCTTGATTTTTTGTTCATTATTTGTTACCTCAGATAAAAGACAAATATATTTCATATAAATGATCGGTCAGTAACACATAAAATACATACAAATATAGACTACACACACTTAACAATAATGAAAAAAGAAAAATAGACAAGTGCTATACGATATGATTGGTTGATGGATAAGTGACGAAGGTAAATGCGGTAAGGTGGAGCACAACGCGTTTCGGCCAACGGGCCTTCATCAGGTTACCGTCATTCGTATATAACATACAACATAACCTATATAGAAAAAAGTAAAAAAATATATATATATATATACATATGATATAGTTATAAACATTTTCTTAGAATATAGATCGTTATATATATTTCTTATCTTGATACATGAAATCTAATCATCTGTGGCAGAGTCAAGACCATTCATTTTCAAAACAAACTTCATTATGATACTTTTGGGTCGCATATTTTGTTTTTCCCATTCCAGAGAGTTATACCATTATGTTTATCTAGACAAAGATACACTAGCGTTTTAGTCACTATGTTACACATTATTTCTTACATGTACATGCAATAAAATGGCATTACTTAAAGGTAAACATTTATCACTTTTCATCTCAAGACACTCTGTGTTATGTCCTAACTTCCTCTACTTCTTATACATTCACTCTACAACATGTTTCCTTATCATACTTCTCTTCCTTCCTTTAGCAGAAAATAGGAAGGTATAACGTGTGATGGTTAAAAGAGATTAAAGAATGACAAGTTACAAGATATGTAGTCTACTAGATAGGAGGAATATAGGGAATGTATAAAATGAAGGGACATCTTTTACGGAAAGTACTACGTTTAAATTATTAAGATGTTGTGTGCTTAGGTACTCACTTCTGTTTTTGTTAGTAGAATATACGATTTTAAAATTCCACACACAAGTTGAATAGCTGTTGGATATTGGAGAATGCTATATTGAAGCACTGAAAAGATAAATATGGTTTTATAGTAAAAATCACCCAGCTTATTATCTATCTTTTGACTTGTCTGGTAGAGTATAGTTAGTCTATTCTTAGTTACCTGATACTCTTTATTTTGGGCTCCCTTGTTGTCGAACAATTATAGGGAAGCGGCGATTTAAGATAACTCACATAGATATTCTTCTTGCAGATATCGACACGTGTTCGCCTAGGGTACAAATGGCTACATGTATTAGAAGTTCTTAGGGATTCCATAAACATAAGACCTGTCGATAAACAGATTTTAAATTACTTGTTATGCTTTGAGGACACTTATTTAGCCACCAGCTTGAGTATATCATGCATTATTTGTTACCTCTTAAACATTATTTAATTACATTCCTATTGGCTTGTCACATGAGTGTAAAACTTATACTATTTACTAGCGGACCGTGAGTGTTTTGTTTTCGATTCTTACCTTTAACATCTAATACTGAGGCTAGTTAATAATATCCATTCAAAGTGGGTATTCTGGCGTTCTGTATTTACCCCTTCTGATTAGTTGTTTGTGGTTTGCTACATTGTTTAAGGCAGTCCACTTCGTTCTTTAAATTTCTGAAATATGAAACAAACTATATTTGTATACTGATTTATATAAATTCCTGGGATTATTTTTATAATATAGTAGAAATGAGCTCACTGTTCCTACCTTGTTAACGGTAGTTCGAATCGTGATTTCTCTATTCGAAAGAGCTTCTGCCCCCACTGCTGCAGTAAGTAGCCTCTCTATGTACAACTCCATCTTCCCCGTGTTGGTCGATTCTGGAATGCCCGTGACGCGAATGTTGTTCCGCCAACTCCTAGCTTCCAACTCCTCATTTTTGGCGGCAATCACTCTCAACACATTGTCCATTCTAGCAAGTCGGGAGTCATGCGCCGCCGTGGTGTCGTCATTTTCTGATATCCGTCGTTCCACCTGAGTTATGCGCTCTTCATGCACATCCATCTTCTGGACTATCCCATCCATTCTAGAGGAAAGTCTATCCACTTTGTCAACCACCGTTGCCAAGCCCTGGCGCATCTCTTGCAGCATGGTGGCTATATCTGGGGCCGAGGGGTCGATGTCGAGGCCTCTGTGACCGGGCTCTGGGGTTGTGATGTGTCCCCCGTGTGTCGTGTCGCCTTCTTCTGCGACGTGGGTTCAAACTGCAGCCTGGGTTGGTGACTGTCCGGCTTCCCCATGCCGGCAATGGGAGGTATAAAGCTGCCGCGTCTCGGCGCTATCCCCACTTCAGCTGGAGAGGAGCGAGTTAAGGGATAGTACCTCCTCACGACTCAATGTAGTGCAGTGGTGTCCCTGCTCCAAACGTGTCGCTAGGCAGAGGGGAAAGCGCGGCGGATGTCTTCAGGGCGGCCCACTGTGAGGTGGAGCGCAGCTCGGGTGTATGTTGGTATCCAGGTTAAAGGCGCAAGAACACCAGCCAAAATGTAGCGCCTCGAGATTACAGCTAGGAGCACCAAGCCGTTGGAGCTTTCAGCCCGTTGGAGTTGCGTGCACAGCAAGGGTATGGTCAAGCCGTTATAAGTCCCGGGCACACTGCAGGTAAGCGCCGTCAGTCTAATATGGCGCTGGAAGAGCGCGCCTACCTCAACAGCAGAGGCGCGTTTAACAGGGCGAAGCCAGCGGAGCACCGCACCTCCTCTATCCCCGCGTCGCGTGTAGCACTTGCCTTGTGGACCTCTTCTGCCAATTCCCGATGCCGCTTCCACTACCAGTACTGGCTGCGCCGCTCGTCAAGCTCGGCAGGCCTGCTGGCCTCGTGGCGAGCCTCGGGCTCGCGTAGTTCCAGGAGCCAAGTGCAGGCTCCGACGCGGCAGGGCACACGTCGGCCGGGGGTTCCGCTGGCTGTAACTTCGGAGTCCAAGGGGGTAGAGCCTTCAAAGTTGCACCGAGTGTGAAGTGGCACTTGCTGCCCCTCCGTGGGGATTTTCGGGCGGGTGAGAGCAGGGGAAAAGGATCAATATCGGATTTTTATGCCAGGCTGCTGGAGCCTCACAAAGGTGCGGCCATTCAGCTAGTGCGCCCTCTAGCGCCCCCCAGGCCAAATGATTCTTGTATCTGTTGTCGACAAATTCATTATAAAAATCAGACTTGGACTGTTGATCTGTATTTAAAAAGTGAAAAGGAAAATAATAATGAGTGGAAGGATTTTGCAACCTATTTGTTGGTAGAGAATTGTTTTGATTTGGGTTCTGATCAGCGTATTTGTAAATATTGTTATAACAAATTGGATGTATGACGTTACAACGCATGCTTTTACCACGCATGCTGTTACAACGTAAGTATTACAACTAATACCTTTACAACGCATTACACTTGGGGGTGCTGGATAGTGAATAGTTTAATTTACTATTCCAACTCCAGTCCCTGTGGACACTAGGAAAGGTGTTGGCAATGTTGTATCTGGTAAAAAATAATCAATATTACAAAATGTGTATGTGGGAGAAGAAGAAATATCTGTACAAGAAGATACTGACTTGCCATCTGGACAAATTGAACAAGTGGATATGTCCAGAATTGAAAAAATCTATGAACATTAAGTGTTCATCCATTGCATTCCAAAAAAAAGTTGGGGAATGCTATAGAGTTATTTCAAATGAAAGAAGCAAAAGAAAGTCCTATTAGTGTATGGGAAAAAAGCTTGGAAGATCATTGTTTCCCTCAGTTCTTTCCTACATGAAAACGAGAACAATATGATGAACGGCCTGTGCAGATGCCTGCATCTGAATTGTGGACATCAAGATTATATGCAGAAGATGCAAGATTTCGACAATGTATTCCATATTTGTTTCATCTTTTGTTTGAGAGTGATTTGTCTGGACTTTCTTATGCAGTAAACCACATATTGAAAACAGGTGTACATCTGCAAAATGTTTCGGCAAAGGAATTTATGGATAAAGTACAGCAGAAAGATAATGTTTTGGAAACTCAGCTGATTAATCTGATGGCACGTCGGCGTGGTACTAATGAGTACTGGTACCGTTGTCATGGTGATCTTAAATTTATGCTAAGGAACTTAGGAACTCCTACATGGTTCCTTACTCTAAGATGTGCTGAATATGCTAGGGATGACTTACTTCAATTTCTTCGAGAGGCAAATCCAAATATACCAAATATCAAATACAAGACACCTGGAGAATTGTGCTCTTTGGATCCTGTTAATGTATGTAGGTATTTCAATCTTATATTCGAAGCTATGATGTCTTTTATCACCAATGAAAAAAATCCTCCACTTGGAGAGGTTCTGGATTTCTTTTCGAGTATCAAGCGAGAGGTGCTCCTCACATACATATGCTATTATGGATCAAAGATGCTCCCAAATTTGGAACAGACTCAGATGATACAGTGTTGTCTTTTATTGAAGAATATGCTACATGTGAAGTACCCAAAAGTACACAAGATAAGGACTTAAGACAATAAGTCTTACGATTCCAAAGTCATCGTTATGGCAAATACTGTTGTATTGTATTGTATTGTAGCAGTTTTTATTGAGCGCGATTGCTGCCCGCAGGCGTCCAAGCGCTGGGTAGAGGGAAAGTGACTGAAGTAGCTTAAGGTATATAGGATTGAGCAAACAACAGTGTTTTTAAGTTTTTCCGGAATGCAAGTAGGTCAGGGTTGGAGCGGAGTGTGATGGGAAGAGCATTCCATAGCCTAGCGGTGTTCAAGGAAAACATCCTGCCTCCAGATCTAGCTCGCTTCACCCTAGGCACAATGGCCAGGAAAGCCTCTGAAGACCGAAGGTTCCTTTTAGGGTGGTAGGGGGTGACCAGGCCAGTGTTTATGGCAGGTCCCGTCTTCCAAAAGGTGCGATGTGCCAGGCATAGCGCTTTGAAGGACACTCTCTGCTTCACTGGCAGCCAGTGGAGGCTCTTCAGAGCAGATCTGGCCGACTGGGTCCATGGAATTTTCAGCAAAGTGCGTGCTGCACAGTTCTGAACAATTTGCAGTTTCCTGAGGGTCATCTCCGGGGCCCCTAGGTATAAAGCATTATTTGAGTCCAGGCGAGATTGAATCAGACCTTGGACTGCCACCTTTTTGGCCTCTAGGGGAAGTAACGGGAGCACCTTCCTCAGAATTCTGAGTAGGCCAAAGCAGGTGGCGGACAGTTTTTTGGCCTGGGTGGAAAAGGAAAGTTTATCATCTAGCCATACTCCCAGGCTTTTGACACTTTCTTTGTGAGTGGGCGGGGGACCCAGAGCACTGGGCCATAGGGAGGTGAAAGACATAGGAGAGGTTGGGCCCAGGAGCATGAGCTCCGTCTTTTCTCCATTCAGCTTAAGGGAGGAGTTGGTCATCCAGCCCTTCACGTCCACTAGGCAGTTTAACAGGTCTGCTGGGGAGTGAGTATTGTTCTCCATTGCCAGCGAGACCACAAGCTGGGTGTCGTCGGCATATGACACGATTTTAATGCCATATGGTTCGACAACACCTGCCAGCGGCCTCATGTAGACGTTGAACAATACAGGGCTCAGGGAAGAGCCCTGTGGCACTCCGCAGCTCAAGAGTTTCCTGGAGGACACCGTCTTTCCATCAAAGATCTGAAACGACCTCCCAGACAGAAAGGACTCGAACCACCTTAAAGCGTCACCTGAAACTCCGATGTTGTGGAGACGGTCTAGCAAGGTGGTATAGCTGACCGTATCGAAGGCGGCACTTAGGTCAAGGAGGATCACTGCCACCGATCCTCCCTGGTCTAGTATCCTTCTAGTTTCTTCGGTGACTGCTAACAAGGCGGTTTCAGTACCATGTTTTGGTCTAAAGCCTGTCTGGGAAGTATGTAGTAGAGAGTGGTCCTCCAGGAACTGGACCAGCTGCGCGTTTATGTGTTTCTCCAGTACCTTGCTCACCCATGGGAGAAGTGAAATGGGGCGGTAACTGGAGTGGTCGTCTGGGTCTAGGCTGGGTTTTTTTAACAGTGCCCGCACCATGGCCTGTTTCCAAGCCATGGGGACTGAACAAGCAGATATGGAGGTATTGAGGAGGTCTAGAATTGCGGGCAGGGTGGTTTTGCTGGCTCGCATAAGGATCTCTGGGGGGGCAGGATCACAGGGGGAGCCTGACTTGACTTGTTGAGCCACCTTGCTTAAAGTGTCCAGGTCCAGAGGATGGAAGTGCTCAAGGGAGGGCTGGTCTGGACGAAAGAGTGGTCTAGGGGGAGGTGAGTTGCTCGAGTCCGGGGATGTGGCTGCAATAGGGAAAGTAGAGTAAATTTTTTGAACCTTTTCGTAGAAGAATTCCGCGAGCTCGTTGCATTGGGCCTGGGTTTTAGTAGGTGTAGGGGCCGTATTGACATGAGAGCACTGTTTTATAATATGAAAGTACAAATCTAAGGACAAATTCTTCAGCAAATGCCGTTTTGCATTTCCACGACCTGCAATATCGAAAGGAAGAGTGAACAGTTTTATGTCATCTTTGCGACACAATATCACAAGAAAGTCTCAAAAAAATAACTACAACTTAAGAAGAAATGAAGAGTCAAAATACATAAATGACTACAACCCAGTCATTTTGTCCATGTGAAAAGCTAATATGGATATTCAATATGTTGCAGACAATTCCATTGCTGTTGCTCGATATGTGACATCGTACATAACACAGTCAGAAAAGACGGAATTGAAGGAATTGTGGGAAGAGATTTCCCATGAGAAGAGTCTAAGTAAGAAATTATACAGTTACAGTTTGAAGATGTTATCTCATCGAGAAATTGGAGCGTATGAATGCTCGGATCGCTTATCATCTGCAATTCTATACTCCAAATCTAGAAGAATCATTTGGGTGAGTCTAGGTCTTGCTGCAACACGAAACCGAGTTCTTAAATCTGTACAAGAAATTGAATATTTAGCTGAAAAAGTGCCAGAAAGTACTGATATTGTGAAAACAAATCTGTTGGATACATATTATCCAAATAGAAGTCATCATCTTGAGAACATTTGTCTCTATGAAGTGCTGCAAAACTATATTTTTAAATGGAATATTAACAAAAACATTAATAATGGAATATATGCCGTTATTGGTTCTGAAGGGTGTCTGGTGAAACAGAGAAAAGGACATTTGATTTATCACCGTAAACTGAGTTGCAAAACACCTGACAAAAGGGAATTTTACTATTTAGCTCTTTTGCTACTTTTCAAGCCATGGCGTTCAGAATTGGAATTACTTGGAGATTTTGAGAGCTATGAAGATTCCTTCAATGCAACTAAAGATACTATAGAATGTCCTGTTTTTGCTAATTAAGTCAAAATGTTGAATGACAAAATTGAGCAAGAAGCTACAATTGCAGCTGAGATTGCTAGAGACAGTTCTCAAGACAGTCAAACTTCTGCTCCGTTGAGTCAGGACCCACTGGGATAACCAATTGTTCTAAATGAAGCAGCAACTGCTATGGAAGAGGTGGAAACAATAATGTATCAAGGTCAAGAACATCTAACAAACTTAGGAAACTTGGAAGAACTAACTCTTGAGCAGAAAGAAATATATGAGCAAGTGAGAGAACAGATTGACCATGGATTTCTTCATGAGAAGAAAGAGTCCTCTTGCTCATCATTTGAACCTATCCGTATGTATGTGAGTGAACAAGCTGGAACAGAAAAAAGTTTTTCAATTAAAGTAATCACAAGTTTTCTACAGAAAAGAACTGACTCGCCTTTGTCTTGTGTTGTCACTGCCCCAACTGGGTTGGCGGCACACAATATTAAATTAATTACATTACATTGTTTATTAATGCTACAAGTCAAGCATAACAACAAATTACAATACCACAAGCTATCTGGAGTTGCTTCTTATGAAGTTTCAAGAGTTTTGAAGAAAATGAAGCTTCTCGTTATTGATGAGGTAAGCATGGTCTCAAACTTAATGCTTACCTTTGTGCATTTCAGAATGCAGCAAATTCCTAAAACAGAGTATGGCGTATTATTCGGAGGAAAACACGTCATAGTTTTTAGAGATCTTCTACAACTTACTCCTGTAAAAGGACAGCCAGCGTTTAAAACACTGGTGCATGAAGATACTAGAAAGTCTCTGGGGAGTATTGGCAATGTAAACATTTGGTCATATTTTCAGAATAAGGAACTTACTACAAATATGCGATAAGCAATGATGTTGATTATGGAACTATTCTTCAAGATATAAGAATTGGAAAATTAACCGAACATGGCAAACAAGTTTTACAGACACGATTACTTTCCAATTTTGTTTCCATATGCAAATATTGTCCCAGAGAAAAAATATACCTGCGAATTGCAGAAAACAAATCTGTAAGCTGCTTAATGCCAACAGTGCGTGAATGTTCTATTTTCAATGAAGAAATGTTAAAGTTGGAAAATGAAGAAATTATAGCAATTGATAAAATAGAACATGAAGAAATCAGTATTATTTTGAGTGAAACCTTGAAGAGGAAATTGGATTCTTTAGAGAAATCAAGAAGTAAAACTGCTGGCTTAGAAAAGAATTTGTATGCATGTGTAAATTGTAGGGTAATTTTGCAACGTAATTTGAATGTGCAAAAAGGTTTAGTACATGGAGCAATGCGTAAAATTGTTGATTTTGTTAATTATGTAAACAGAGCTGGCATTGATTTTTTGAAAATCAAAATTGATGAAATTGCTGAAGTACAACAAGTTAGTCATTGTGCAGCTCGTTTTTTGCTTGTAAAAGATTTGTATGTCTGCAGAAAACAGTTTCCTGTTTGTTTGGCATATACAGTGACCATTCATGAATCCCAAGGTTTAAGTGTAGATTGTGCTTTAGTAAATATTGGAAGTACCATGTTTAAAGAAGGGATGGCATATGTTGCTTTGTCCCGAGTCAGAACTTTATCTGGATTGTACTTGATTGATTTTGATGAGACAAAAGTTTCTGCAGATACAAACTGTGTGAAAAAGTATAATAGGTTAAAAAGAGAATATGCACCCAATTTAGGTCAATATCCAGTGATTGAAAAGTGTGTAGTAGGTAGCAAAAGAAGAATTGAGAATATCTGTTCTGACACTGTAGAGAAAGAAAAAAAACAAGATGAACTTACGCCTTCAAGCAAAAAGACAACGGAGATGTGTTGAAGAGAATGTTAGTTATCGGTTTGAAAATAGTTCTGGTGTCAACTGCTATGCTAACATAGTTGTTCATTTTTTTTTCCTTAAAGTTTCCAACAGCGAATTGTAGAAAATCGGGACAAAAGATTCAGTTCATTGTTGAATTCTGTTTATGAGAAATGTACTAGTGATGAAAGTAAAATACAAAGTGTTTCTGATATTCGAAATGTTTTGGACATATGTTCCGGTTCCAGTCAATGTACGCAGATTATTCAGCAAGATTGTCATGATGTTTTAATGTTTATGCTTGGTTTACTGGAAGATGAAGGTATAGATGTTGAAAACCTTTTTGGCATTTCTTATAAATGGCATCATGACTGTCGAAATTGTTTGTTTACATGTAGCACTGACATAGACACCAAGAGATTCATATATTTGACTGTACCTGACTGTGAATCAGTGTCTTTTAACAATCTAATTAGAGGAGCAAGTCAAAACATGGAGTGTAGCTAACGTAAATCAGAAATGTCATCAACATTATTTATACAAAGATATGGAGAGAATGTTATTTTAATGCTGCAACTTTGTGGAACTGATAGAACAAAATTGAAAACTTTAATTAAAAAGTTTGTAGCTGTTCAATGTTCAATATCAGGAAGAACTTTTATAGCTGTTGCTATTATTTTTCATGAGGGACCTTCTACCACATCTGGACATTACATTGTTTATTTAAAATGTCTGAAAGGTTGGATACAGTGTAATGATACTCAATTAGTTTTTAAGCAACGTTTGCCCAAAGAGTTACCAAATTCTTACCTAATATTTTTAAAGACAACATTTTAAAATCAAAATTTGCCCTTCAGGATTACTGCTGTTAAGGTACATTATTTAACAACAAGGGGTGGTGATGGACAGAGTTTCTGAATTAAGCAGAATACTCCCACCCAGTCAAGAGATCAAGGCTAGATCCAACATCGTTTTTTAGCTCACTGCACCATCCCAGTTCAGAACCTGGCTATATGCAAATTAGTCTGTTCCTGTCCCAGTGCATGATGGGAACAGGGCAAACCAAACTACCAAGCCAATTCTTACACTGGGAAGGAAACAAGCTTCTGGGGACCGGTTTCTGGCATTTCAGCCGTCGTCGGCCCGGCTTGCTTGAATCCTGATGGTGCAATGAGCAAGGGACTCACATCTGAGTATACCCTTCCACGCTTAGGGTGGACAAAATATTTAACAACAAGGGGTGGTGATGGACAGAGTTTCTGAATTAAGCAGAATACTCTCACCCAGTCAAGAGATCAGAGCTACATCCAACACCGTTTTTAGCTCACTGCACCATCCCAGTTCAGAACCTGGCTATATGCAAATTAGTCTGTTCCTGTCCCAGTGCATGATGGGAACAGGGCAAACCAAACTACCAAGCCAATTCTTACACTGGGAAGGAAACAAGCTTCCGGGGACCGGTTTCTGGCATTTCAGCCGTCGTCGGCCCGGCTTATTTGAATCCTGATGGTGCAATGAGCAAGGGACTCACATCTGAGTATACCCTTCCATTCTTAGGGTGGACAAAATTTTTAACAACAAGGGGTGGTGATGGACAGAGTTTCTGAATTAAGCAGAATACTCTCAGCCAGTCAAGAGATCAGGTCTAGATCCAACACCGTTTTTTAGCTCACTGCACTATCCCAGCTCAGAACCTGGCTATATGCAAATTAGTCTGTTCCTGTCCCAGTGCATGATGGGAACAGGGCAAACCAAACTACCAAGCCAATTCTTACACTGGGAAGAAAACAAGCTTCCTGGGACCGGTTTCTGGCATTTCAGCCGTCGTCGGCCCGGCTTGCTTGAATCCTGATGGTGCAAATAGCAAGGGACTCACATCTGAGTATACCCTTCCACGCTTAGGGTGGACAAAATATTTAACAACAAGGGGTGGTGATGGACGAAGTTTCTGAATTAAACAGAATACTCCCACCCAGTCAAGAGATCAGGGCTAGATCCAACATCGTTTTTTAGCTCACTGCACCATCCCAGTTCAGAACCTGGCTATATGCAAATTAGTCTGTTCCTGTCCCAGTGCATGATGGGAACAGGGCAAACCAAACTACCAAGCCAATTCTTACACTGGGAAGGAAACAAGCTTCCGGGGACCGGTTTCTGGCATTTCAGCCGTCGTCGGCCCGGCTTGCTTGAATCCTGATGGTGCAATGAGCAAGAGACTCACATCTGAGTATCCCCTTCCACGCTTAGGGTGGACAAAATATTTAACAGCAAGGGGTGGTGATGGACAGATTTTCTGAATTAAGCAAAATACTCTAACCCAGTCAAGAGATCAGGGCTAGATCCAACACCGTTTTTTAGCTCACTGCACCATCCCAGTTCAGAACCTGGCTATATGCAAATTAGTCTGTTCCTGTCCCAGTGCATGATGGTAACAGGGCAAACCAAACTACCAAGCAAATTCTTACACTGGGAAGGAAACAAGCTTCCGGGGACCGGTTTCTGGCATTTCAGCCGTCGTCGGCCCGGCTTGCTTGAATTCTGATGGTGCAATGAGCAAGGGACTCACATCTGAGTATACCCTTCCACGCTTAGGGTGGACAAAATATTTAACAACAAGGGGTGGTGATGGACAAAATTTCTGAATTAAGCAGAATACTCTCACCCAGTCAGGAGATCAGGGCTAGATCCAACACTGTTTTTTAGCTCACTGCACCATCCCAGTTCAGAACCTGGCTATATGCAAATTAGTCTGTTCCTGTCCCAGTGCATGATGGGAACAGGGCAAACCAAACTAGCAAGCCAATTCATACACTGGGAAGGAAACAAGCTTCCGGGGACCCGTTTCTGGCATTTCAGCCGTCGTCGGCCCGGCTTACTTGAATCCTGATGGTGCAATGAGCAAGGGACTCACATCTGAGTATACCCTTCCACGCTTAGGGTGGACAAAATATTTAACAACAAGGGGTGGTGATGGATAGAGTTTCTGAATTAAGCAGAATACTCTCACCCAGTCAAGAGATCAGGGCTAGATCCAACACCGTTTTTTAGCTCACTGCACCATCCCAGTTCAGAACCTGGCTATATGCAAGTTAGTCTGTTCCTGTCCCAGTGCATGATGGGAACAGGGCAAACCAAACTACCAAGCCAATTCTTACACTGGGTAGGAAACAAGCTTCCGGGGACCGGTTTCTGGAATTTCAGCCGTCGTCGGCCTGGCTTGCTTGAATCCTGATGGTGCACTGAGCAAGGGACTCAAATCTGAGTAAACCCTTCCACACTTAGGGTGGACAAAATATTTAACAACAAGGGGTGGTGATGGACTGTTGCGTGTTTATCTAGGTTCCTGATCGATACTGTGACCTTATGCCCCTATTCGGCTATAAATCCATTTATTCCCTATATTGGCATAACCGTTCAAGTGCGATTTTCAGAAAAGTCATCTCTGGCCTCACACGAACAGAGCCACATTCCAGCATAGTTCTCTGCCACTTCCTTTGCGACCAATTAGTGCAATGACAGAGCAGAAGTCACTATCTGATATTCCTAGATTAACACTGGATTACCCTTCGACGCTTAGGGTGGACAAAATATTTAACAACAAGGGGTGGTGATGGACCGAGGACAGCTGAAATGCCAGAAACCGGTCCCCGGAAGCTTGTCTCCTTTCTGGTGAAGAATTGGCTTGGTAGTTTAGTCTGCCCTGTTCCCATGATGCACTGGGCCAGGGTCAGACTGATTTGCATATAGCCAGGTTCTGAGCTGGGATGGTGCAGTGAGCTAAATAACGGTGATGGATCAAGCCCTGATCTTTGGACTGGGTAAGAGTGGTCTGCTTAATTCAGACACTCTGTTCATCACCACCCCCTTTTCTGAATCGTTAAGGTACATTAGTCTGGTGTTGTTGAGTATTTTGTAAGTGAGGGTGAGGAGCTTGAAGGTGATCCTTTTGTTGATATTGAGGCAGTGTTGGTGTATCAGGTGGTGGGTGATGTGGGGGCAGCCTGAAACATTGATGATCAGTCACGTAGTGGTCTTTTGGATTTGTTGTAGTTGTTGTAGGTGTTTGGCTAGAATTCATGTGTAGAGTGTTTTACCACAATGTAGTCTGCTGCTGATGAGGGCCTGTGTCACTGTTCTTCTTCTTTTGGTTAGAATCCCCTTGTAAATGTGACAGAGCATGTGGAGGGTGTTATAGCAGTACGATGACACAGTGTAGACTTGCTTACACATGGAGAGGGATCAGTTGAGGTTGAATCCTATGTTGTGCACATGGTTGGTAGGTGTAGGTACTCTTCACACTGTAGTCAGGTAGCAGGAGTAAGCATGGGCAGAAAATCTGTTCCGTTCGTGGATTTTCGTTAAATTCGCAATCCGCGAGATTCGCGAATTTTCCGCAAAATCCGCGAGCGGAACGGATTGGTCAAAAGTTCAAGCTGACTTTTGTAACTCTTTTAGAATGGTGCCGGCTAGCTGCCAGAGCCATTCTAAAATAGTTACAAAAGTCAGCTTCAACAGGAAGCTCTAATGGATAAATTAAAGCAGGTGCTGCTCAAATTCAGTTACACAATCATTAATCACCCCAAAATTGGGGTGATTAATGATTGTGTAACTTAATTTGACCTTCAACTGGAGCACCTGCTTTACTTTATCTATTAGTGCTTCCTGTTGAAGCTATTTCTAGCTATTTTAGAATGGCGCTGGCAGCTTGCCGGCGCCATTCTAAGTGGGGCTGAGGGCAGAAGGGCACAAAAGTGGGACAGAGGGCAGAAGGGGACAAAAAATGAGTGGGGCAGAGGGCAGAAGGGCACCGAAGTGAGTGGTACAGAGGGTAGAAGGGGCATAAAAAACGAGAGGGTGGCAGTGATTAAGCAGGCAAAAAAAAACCTGCGAAATTGCAAAGCGCCTTGCGAACACCAGCAAACACGCAAAGCGCCTCGCGAACACGCAAAAATTAAAAAAATCCGCAAATTCGCACAAATTCACTAATTTTTGCGGATTGCAAATTCGCAAATCCGCAAATTCGCGAATTGCGAATTCGCAAAATTCGCCCATGCTTAAGCAGGAGTTGTCTGAGGCTGATGGAGTGGGTCTGAGGATAATTACCTTCATCTTCTGCAAGTTTGTGTTTACAGTGGTGCTCTTTATGTAGTTAGTGGCGTCCTTCATTGTGTCATGGAGGTTGCTTTTGGTGGTATGTGGCTTCTTGGTAAGGAAGAGGATGAGCTGGGTGTTCTTTGTGTAGGAGATGATGTTGAAGTTGTGATGGTGGCTACTTGTGTTAGGTTGGCCATGTAGATGTTGAACAGCGTCGGACTGATGGATGATTCCTGGGGGACCCGTACATGATATCGGTGGTTTTGGATCAGAAGGCTTGGAGGCGGACGTTCAGGATTACTATGGAACAACTTCCAAACAAAGCACTTGATGCATATAATTTGGCCGTAAGGAAAAGTGTGCAAAACCATTAAGGACTTTTTGTGGTGTATTTTGTCAGCTTCTATTTGTAAGAAACATTATTTACAGTGTAAGAAAATGAATCAGAATGTATTTTTATTTTATGATTGTTTGAGATATGTTAAATTTACGTAAGAAATTGCTCTTAGAAAAAACATTCAAGATATGTTTTAATTCTATTTTTTATATTGTTATTGAGAATGTTGACTGGGTTTTTTTAAGATATCCTTATGGATTGTCTTTTTTTTGCCCGCTGTTATGTGATAAGTACTATTGAACTCACTGTTTGTAGTGAAATTCAATATATTCTGAGAACAGCAAAAAAAGGCAAATGAAATGTTTTACAAAATATTTTGTGTTGTAAAATATATCTAGTAACTGTGTTTTTTTGTATCTTCCACAGGTGACAATTTTATAATATATACTTTTTATTTATTTATTATGCTCAAGGTAAGTACAAGTAACTGACTCAGCAGGGGCCCGTGGAGAGAGTTATGGTGAAGTAGGCAAGTGGGGCGGGAGAGGGGCATGATGGGGGGTTATAAACAGCGGAATGTGGATGACTGCAGGTAAGTAAACAATTAAATTAAAATGCGATGCAGTGTACGAAACCAAGTGGCATATTATCAACAAAAAGCGATACATTATCGCCCTTTTTATCGGCAGGAAAAATTCTGATAAAACAGCGGTAATGGGCTTGATAATAAGGCCTTGGAAATTCCCTAAGCAGCCCAGGTTTTGGTGTTAACTTGGGCTGCTATGGGAATTCACAAGGTTCTAATATCAAGCCCTTTATCGCCACTTTATCGGCAGTTTTCCTCCCGATAAAAGCGGCGATAATCTTAATAATGTCTTTGTGTTGACGAACACGCGTTGTAATGGCTGTGACTTATGTCCTTCAAATTCGTTTTTAGGTATACGTGTGACCAAATCTGACAATAACAGAGTTTAAGGACAAACACCGTGGTGTCTCTGCCTCGAAATCTCATCGATCACAAAGAAAATAGGAGGACGATAAAATGAATGTAACAGATATAATAAAAACAACTGTGAAAAACTACTAAAATGGCGGTGGATGGAGTACCTCATCAACTTTTGGAGCCTCAACACTACGTTCCAAATAAATTTAGATAAAATATGATTATTAATATATTACAAAAGTACAACAGCGGATGACACACATGACCCAGGAAAACTAAGCGCCAAATTTAATACCTGAAATAAAGAAAGCTTTGTTTGTTGAACTTGAAGAAAAAGAAAAATACGTCAGTTTCGAAACGAGGCTGCGCATGCGTAGAGTGTACAACTGCTACACAAAAAAAGGAAAGTTTTACATACTATCATAGAAAGGAAGGGGCATATTATCAACAAAAGGCGATACATTACCGCCACATTTATCACCAGTTACTGCCGATAAAGCAGCGATAATGGGCTTCATAATAGGCCCTTGTAAATTCCCATAGCAGCCCAGGTTCTCAGGTTCTACTATTAACATGGGCTGCTTTGGCAATTCACAACAGCATATTATAAAGACCATTATTGCCACTTTATTGGCAGTCTCTTGCCAATAAAGGCGGCAATAATGTATCACCTTATATTGTTGATAATATAGCCAGAAATTTGTTTTAATAATTTAATTGTTTACTCGCCTACAAACATCCATATTCCGTTCTTTATCACAACCCACACTGCCCCTCCCCCGCCCGCCTGTCCCACCACAACTCCCTCCAGGGGCCGTGTCTGGGCTTGATAATACGCCCTTGTTAATTCCCATAGAAGCCCATGTTAACACCAGAACATGGGCTTCTATGGGAATTAACAAGGGCTTATCATCAAGACCATTTTCGCTGTTTTATCGGCACTTTCCTGCCCATAAAACAACGATAATTTTAAAACCGGTCCTTGATTATATGCCCGTCAGTGCCATATTATCAGTAAAGGGCGATACATTTTCGCCGCTTTTATCGGCAGAAAACTGATGCTAAAGCGCCGATAATGGGCTTGATAATAGGTACTTTTAAATTCCCAAAGCAGCCCAAGTTCTACTGTCAACATGAGCTTCTATGGCAATTCAATTCCCATTATCGACGCTTTATAGACAGTTTCTGCCGATAAAAACAGCGATAATGTATCGCCTTTTCTTGATAATATGGCCCATTGCTCTTTTTTGACCAGTAAACTTAGCTGGATATCATCAACCACCAGTGTTAAAATGATCACTATTTTATTGGCAGGAAACTACCTATACAACAACGATAATGAGCTTGATAATACAGCCTTCTTATTTCCCATAGAAGCCCCTCTTAACACCAGAACATAGCCTTCTATGGGAATTTACAAGAACGTACTATCAAGCCCACCCTGCCAACATTAATAAAAAATGATGGGCCCTTGTAAATTTCCATAGCAGCCCAGGTTCTTATCCTTACCTAGGCTGCTATGGTTATTCACAAGTGCATATTATCAAGCCCATTTTCGTCGCTTTATCTGCAGTTTCCTGCTGATAAAAGCGACAATAATGTATCGCCTTTTGTTGATAATATGGCTCATTGCTCTTTTTTTTGACCAGTAAACTAAGGTGCATATTATCAAGGACCGGTGTTAAAATTATGACTGCTTTATTGACAAGAAACTGCAGATAAAATGGCAATAATGAGCTTGATAATACAGCCTTGTTAGTTCCCATAGAAGCCCATGTTAACACCAGAACATAGGCTTCTATGGCAATTTACAAGGACATATTATCAAGCTCACCCTCCCAACAGTAATAAAAAAACTCCAAACAAAGCAGGTACCTGGAGCTGGAAGGTTATTTTCCATATCACTGCCCCAGAAAGGCGGCGTTCCCCGCAATGTGTATGGGGAGAGAAAACATTTTTTTTTTTTAAAAAGAACCGAGGGGTTGTTGAAAATGCACCCTTATCTTCTGGCTCCCTGTGGGACCTTGTTACATTCATAATAAATACATCTTTCATCTATTCTGGTGTCATCGATTACTTCCACAACAGGGGTGCCGCTCACGGAGACTGCGGGGAGTAGGACCGTAACCCCACCCCCGCATACTTCAAAATAAAACCAGAAGAGTGCCGTTCCCCAGTGCTCGGGGCACCTTACAAGTTCCCATTATGCAGAAAAATTGCCCCCGTAATTGGCCCTTCTGGGACCTAATGAATAAAACAAACTTCTACGTTTGTTTCACCTTTTCCACCGCGTACAAGTACTGCACAAGTACCCTGCCATTTTTTGTTTTAAAAAAAATTTAAATTGAGCCTTAAGATCCATTTACCAACCCCTGACCAAGACTATAGCGTCACAATGTTTCTACGCTGCCCCCTTTCCTTATTTCTCAACTTTCTTTTACTGTTTTCTTGTGACTCTGCTGTCCCGACAAACAAGATGGCTGCCAACATTTCTTTGCTTGGAGTATTGACAGCTAATCAGCATCCAGCTCCTGCTCGTAATTCTACGTATTTCCATATAAACATTTTTTTTTTTAAAAGACCAGAGGGGTTGTTGAGAATGCACCCTTATCTTCTGGCTCCCTGTGGGCCTTTGTTACATTCATAATAAATACATCTTTCATCTATTCTGGCGTCATTGATTACTTCCCACAACAGGGGTGCCGCTCACTGAGACTGCAGGGAGTAGGACCGGAACCCCCTGCATACTTCAATATAAAACCAGAGGAGTGCCGTTCCCCAGTGCTCGGGGCACCTTATAAGCCCCCATTTTGCAGAAAAATTGCCCCCGTAATTTGACCCCCGGGACCTAATCAATAAAAAGAACTTTACTTTTTTCTCACCTTTTCCACCGCGTACAAGTACTGCACGAGTACCCCACCATTTAAAAAAAAAAAAAAAAATTGAGCCTAAAGATCCATGTACCACCCCCTGACCAAGACTATATGGTCAGAATGTTTCTACCCTGCCCCCTTTCCTTATTTCTCAACTTTCTTTTACTGTTTTCTTGTGACTCTGCTCTCCCGACAAACAAGATGGCTGCCAACATTTACTAGTTTGGAGTATTGACAGCCAATCAGCATCCAGCTCCTGCTCGTAATTCTACGTATTTCCAAACGCGGATGCCGCGATTTTTCTTAAAAAAAGTAAAAAATTAAAAATAGAGCCAAAACATCAATTTACGACCCCCTGAGCAAGCCTTGGGGGTCAGAATATCTCTAGCCTACCCCCTTCCCTTATTTCTCAACTTCGTTTTACTGTTTTCTTGTGACTCAGTTCTAGCGAGGCACAAGATGGCCGCCAACACTTCCTGGTTTCGAGTGTTGACAGACAGTTCACAGCCAATCAGCATGAAGCTCGCACTCGTAATTGAACGGATTTCCATACGCTTGCTGAACTCCGTCTCTAGATATCGCTATGATTTTACTTGCAATTTTCTCAGAAACTACTGAACGGATTTACACCATTTAAAAAAAAGCACAATTTGCGAACAGAACTCTACCTCTCTGCCAAATTTGGTGTAATTCCTTACAGCCGTTCGGTCGCCAGTAGGTAGTTATAGTTAGGACCTATTTTCCATAGGAAATCCACAACTTTCAATGTGGTATAACTTTTGCGCTGGTCCAAGAAAATGGCCTGCTCGGTTCAGCTCCTTCCCTGAAAGTTTGGGGTTGATTCGTCAAGTTAAGGCCGAGAAAAAAGGGGGGGCCCAAAATGTGTTTTCCCCATGCAATTTTCCATAGGGAACTTTAGCCAGGGCTACAGCCCAAACGGCTGAACTGAATTACACTAAATTTGGCAGAGAGGTAGAGCCTGGAGCTCGTGCTAGCAGCGTTTCTGCCGCCGTTAGACGGTCTGATTCAGAATTCATACTGATGAAAAAATGTGAGTCCTGGTGTACCGATGACTTTGGTACACCTGCGTATTTGCAAGGTATTCTGGCATCTTCACTTTTGCAGGTACTGTTTCTGGTTTCTATCCCCTCCTACACTGGGAGCTTCTTCTTGCCGCTTTAAGTGTCCTTAATTATCCAGTGTTGTTTCCATCCGTCACATTGAAATACTGCGAACTGTAAAAGTTCCATATATTTTTTGATGCCAGCTGCCACATTGAGCCAAAAGGATATGTAATATAATATTGCAGGCTGCTGGTAATGTTAACTTTCGTATCAGAGCTCGGTTACACCATCATAGGAAACCATGTCTTCAAAAAAGCGCTGGGGCAAGCAGGAGATGGGCGCGTCTGCTCCCAAATGTGAAACCGCCCCCACCTCCCTTACGCTCCCCACAAGTGGGAAAGGAAGACACCTCTCGGTGTAATAGCAGGTCACACGATGTTTCAATTTTTAAGTCAATAGTCCGCCCCTCGTCCGGGGGTAGCGGCCGGCCAGTAGGCTTCTCGTTTTAAATCACAAAAAAATACCCAGGTTACTGAAGTCTGGTGGCCCATACACAAGTGGCGAGTGTATGTCGGGCAGGGTTTCCGACATATGTAAAATTGCACAGTCAGATATAAGAAACCAGAATTTAATTATTTTTTGTTTTTCTACATGACAATGTGGTAGGACTGACATCCTATGTCAGTGACAGCACTGTTTTTTTAATAAATTGCAGAATGTACCATGGAACCAAGGTGATATACTGATCACCTTGGATGTTAACTCGTTATACACCATTATTAACGACACTGAGGGCATAGAAGTATGTTTTCACTATCTTAAGAACAGACCCATTGAATACCTTGAGCACACTGACATGTTGTTGAAAATAATGTCATTATGCCTTACTAACAATATTTGTATGTTTAATGGTGATCTGTTTAAGCAGATCTGTGGCAAAGCAATGGGCATGTACTTTGCCCCCAGTTTCGCCAATGTATTCCTCGGCAAGTGGGAGGAGTCTATCAGACAAGACCCCACATTAAGGGGGTCATTAGGATTGCGGTTTTTCTGCATCTTCCGGGCCGGTGGAAGCCACCGCTGGCCCGGAGGATGAGGAAAAACCGCAGCGGACTCACCAAAGACCCACCTCCACATTAGGTTGGCTGGTGGGTCCTGGTTTCCGTCTGCAGCTTTTCAACCGCGGTTGGCTTACAACCACGGCAGAAAAGCTCTAATATGGTGGCAGTGTCTCTCAGACACCGCCAGCCATATTAGGATGCCCCAAAAGAAATGCTTTTGCACGGCGGGTTTTCCCCCCGTGGAAAAGCATACGGACCTTCAGTGCGGCGGCCCGTTGTGGGCCCCCTAGGTGAAGGGGGGTGGGGGGGCACATGGGGGGTACCCATGGTACCCCCCTGCATTTGTATGCAATAATCGGCAGGCACCACGCGGTGCCTGCCGCTTTCTGCATACACATGCAATGTATGCATTTCTAACATTGCGGCGGGTGCTGCTTGAAGCCGCACCCGCCGCAATGTTAAAAATAGAGGATGGGACCACCAGGGTGGCGGTCACATCCTAATTGCACTCCCGGGAAAGCCGCAGCCCATGCGGATGTTCTCTCATACTCAGAGGTGTCGGACGGATGCAAGTCCGTCGGTCCGCGATCATAATGATAAAGACTAAATTGTGGCTTCGGTATACAGACGATCTCTTCCTTATCTGGACAGATACAGAAGAGTTGGCTTTGGAATTCATCAATAAATTAAATACCAACTCAAGTAACATAATTCTGACTAGCAAAATGAGAGGGCAGTCCTAGATATTTGGCGCTTGCTATTTCGCAAGGCACCCAGAGTCCTTTCTCTGTTTTCATGATGTTATGAATTAAAATGGCGGCGCACAGCGCATTATGCTTTGACACCGAAGAAGGAAGTTACTCAGAACACGTCTATCTATGAATCAATAAACAACACTTTGCATATATTCCCGTGAGTGCTGCTTTATTTCCTGTGGATTGGGGAGATTTGGAGCTTTTATATATATATTTATGCGGAGCGAAACGCGTCGATGAGAGCACTTGCTCTACGATTGCAAAAGAAAAATGTACCACTTGGATAGTGGACGGGACTGTTTTCGATATACATATATGGTATATATGGTAACTAGGTCCTAACTATATATATATATATATATATATATATATATATATATATATATATATATATATATATATATATATATATATTATCTACTGGCTATCGCCAGTAGGTATTTACCTACTGGTGGTCGCCAGTAGGTATATATAGTTAGGATTTTTTTCCTAAGGGATTTCTGAAAATTCTATGTCGAATAACTTTGGTGTTTGTGGACAGAATTGGCTGAAATATTCAGGAAAATGGCACATTTTGTCTCTGAGTAGCCCCTAAAAATTTGGGGGTATTTCGTGAAGTGGGGGCCGAGAAAAAAGGGGGGTCCCAAAACATGTTTTTAACATTGAGTTTTCCATAGGGCGGTTGGACTCACTTTTAGCTCGAACGGCTGAATGGATTTCTATGAAACTTGACAAAATTGTAGGGACTGGTAGCCTGATTTGCCTTTGCTAGGTCTCAAGATATGTGCTCCAGTGGATTTTGAGAAATTCACGTTCAAAAATATATATATATCTGTGACAGCGTCCCGGTTAGCGCCCCGGTTCGCGTACCTGACGCGTAACGGAACTTCGCGAGAAGAAGCGGATTGGCTCCCCGGTGACTGTGAACATTCTAAACAGTCCGGAGCAGCCGCCATCTTGTGTCTCGGTAGGATCGAGACACAAGAGGTGGCGAAAACAAAGGGGGAAATGAGCATAAGGGGGCAGAGTACCTCCTCCCTGACCCCCTAGGTTTGATGAGGGGGCTTTAAAAGGGCCCGCGGGGCAAAACAAAATAATTTTTATTATCTTTTTTTTGCGGGGGGAGCGCCTGGTACGCGCACCGGGAAGCGGTCCGGGGAGCGTAATATAGGGAAAAAAGAATGAAAGAATGTTCAAATATTGTATGTTTATTGATTGTTCTTTTTGTTGTATTTTTTTTTGTTTTTTTTATTTAAGTACCAACATGTAGGTACCAATGCAGAGTCTAAAAATAAATATACACCGGCTCCTTTGTAGATATCTTGCATGTTGTTTCAGAAGTTATTGTGGAATATGGAATTCATAGCATAGTCTGTGAGGAAAGCAGAAAGAACATGGAGACAGGAGATGATAAAGAGATGTTAAATACACATTGGAGATAATATAGTGGGAGAAAGGAAGTAACTATGAGCAAACTTACTATGTAACACAAAAAAGTTGCACAGTATATTTTAAGTCTCACTTTATATTTTATCTTTTTGGGTACTATTTCATAATTTTCATATTACAAAGAATAATGTCTCAAACAATTTTAACTTTTAAAATTTAAATTTATTGTTCTGATTTTTCAAAATCTAAGAGAATTTGTAACATTAAATCATCAGGTATGTCCCCCTTTTCATTCCAAGAATCACAATCTTCAGCACATTTTAGAAATTCTTGGTCTACTGTTTCATCAATAAAGTCTAGTTCTTCTTTTTCTTCGTTTGGATTGTTTTCAATCTTAATTTGAAATGAAATTGTATTTTCTTTTAGCTGTGCTTCCATTTTCTTGCTGTAAATTGCATAAAAAATAAATATATCATTGGAGATAGGGCACTGTTGGGTTTAAGTTCAGACAGGTACTTGTGAGTTTTTAACAGTGAAGTAATCTTTGGGCAGTGCATGGTTTCAGGCAGGAAGTAGAACTATTAAAAAGTGCCTGTGATGAAGCCTAGGTAAATTCATAATTATACCACAGAAGCCTAACTCAATCAATAAATTAAATAATTAAGTCTTTCTCAATGACTAACTCTTATAGAGGGACAGTATGTAACTATCTGAAAGCGTTTTCATAAATTATTTTAAAGTGCATAACATAGTTCTCTTTTCAAATTTTTTAAATTATATCTTACCTTTGAAAAAGAAGTTAAAGTTGAAAGTGAAAATGCTCTTGAAATGTACTTCAGGAAGTAGTAGTCAAAATGGCTGTGTTTCTCTCTCTTTCTTTATATATATTTGTTGTACATTGATTCTTTTGTAATATGGCTGACTGTAGTCTTTAGTCCTTCCTTAGTGTTTTCACCTTCTCATCCTTCCTGTATACCTGTGTGTGTTCTAACCTGACCAGTGTGTTCTATGAGTGTCAGTTGATGGTCTGGTCAGCTGGCGAGGTTATGTACTCAGCTGTGTCCTACAATAAATCTACATGTAATCAACTAGAAGTATCATGTCATCTATCACCATCCTATTTACAACAATATTCAGATACATAACCAATCAAATGTCTTGAAATAATAGTAGAAAATGAAAGTAACATTTTAATTGGTTGTCAATTCTAACACTTCATATGTGTTTTTGTCATGTAATTTACCTCAGGATATTTAGTCAGGCCTACAGCATCATTTTCTCGATGGAATTCCATCAAATTTGGGTAAATGGTAGAGACTGCTATGTAGTAGGGCCTATTCTATATTTGATGAAAGTGTCTCTAGTGGTTTTTCTGTACATTACTTTCCCACCTTTTTTTAGCAAGCGCTCACCGGTGCGCGCCCTGGTACGCGTACCGGCAGCGTTACGGGAGTCCTCCATTTTGTGTATCGGTAGAATTGAGACACAAGATGGAGGGGAAACAATGTTTGGAATGTGTAGAAGGGGGCACGGTAGACACTTTCTGACCCTCTAGGTTTTCTGAGGGGGGCTTAGGACGCTCATATAGGCAAAAAAAAAAAACGCGTGGGGAGCACCCGGTACGCGCACCGGTAAGCGAACCGGGGAGCGTACTTTGGTGAAAAATTGTGAAAAAAGTTAGAAAAAGATAAACTTTTGAATGATCAGAGGTAGGGTAGCTCTGAAAAGAGCTATTGGGTTCTGTGGCTAATTTAGGTACCTACAAGGTTCCAATGCACAGTTTTAAATTCATGAGGAATATTCTATTCCCCTCATCGGAGAAGTGCACACCATCTCCTCTGTAGATCTCTTGCATGTTGTAACGCAAGGTATTGTTGTATATTAAACCCATTCTAAAGTCTCTCATGTAAGCAGAAACATATTTATTCACATGTTTCTGTGCTTTCTCAAATTGTGGAAAAAATTGGTTGGACCACTTCCATTTCTGTCTTTGGCATATATTGGAATATACCAAGGCAGTTTGGGGAAAAAGTGTAAACAATTGATGAAAGATGTCCTTTAAAAGCATTTCCAGACCATCCCCAGTCATAGTCCCAAAATCATTTCCACCACAGTGCACTATTAAGAGGTCGGGGTTTGGCAGATGCATAAAAAAATTATATTAAAAACATATAAAATATATTTTTCCTTTAAAAGAATAATACATTTTAAAGCGTTTGATATTTGCTATCAAAAACATTGAAATACACTGAAAAAACCATAGGTTATATACCATATATAGTTAGGTTATATACCATATATAGTTAGGAATTAGCATTTACAAAACCTTGAAAATTCACTGAAAAAACCATAGGTTATAGACCATATATAGTTAGGGATTAGCATTTATAAAACCTTATTTTACTCACAAAAAACCATTGAAATTTGCATATATAGTTAGTTGCACTAGCTATATATCGCGCACCCGCAATGCACTGCTGATGATGTCACATATTATATCATTCATGACATGGTCAGTGACATCACTGATGACATCACTGATGACATCTCAAATGACATCACTGATGACATCTCAAATGACATCACTGATGACATCACTGATGACATCTCAAATGACATTACTGATGACATCACTGATGACATTACATTTGACATTACTGATCACATCACTGATGATATCATTTATGTGATAATACAATGAACCTCTTCAGACTCTAATATAACCTTAGATACAATCACTGTAAACAGACACTCACAGACTGTCACTCATCCATGGAGTTACTCACACACCTAGTCAGTCATGCAAAGAATCAATCACACCTCCATTTCCTCAACTATACAGTTATACACACCTTACTTATTCAAACATATACTAACACATATTTACTCTCTTATACAATCCCTGATACAAGTTCACAATGATCCATACAGCCACTCACACATTCACTGGCTCTTATACAAAGTTATTTATTTATGTCAACTCTCACAAGTACTGTGTTTTACATATGTACTTACTTTGACATGTAGCAGATATCCATTCACTCACCAATACACTCATGCACACAGTCAACCGCCCATACAGCTGTTTCCACATGCACTTTTGAACCCATACATCTAGTGAATCAACTGCTCACACATCTATGCACAGAGTCATACACCTCCCAGCCACCCACACACACACTCAGTCTCCCATACAAAATACTTGGGCAACGAATCAATAACCCATATAGTTACTCATATAGCTACTGATCAACACATGCAGCAGTTTACAGAACAACAGACATAATGATGCACAACTTAAGACAGTTTAGTCACTAACCCATGCACTCAGTGAGACACATTTAATCACTCACTCATAGTCAGTCATGCACCTACTAAATCCTTCATCCAGACACTTATACATCCACTCATTCTTCAATATGTAAGACATATTTTAACTTTACAGAAACATACAGTCACAGGATGATGTCATAAGTGATGTCATCAGTGATGTCACTGACCATGTCATGAATGATGTAATATGTGACATCATCAGCAGTGGATTGCGGGTGCGCGATATATAGTTAGTGCAACTAAGTATATATGCGAATTTCAATGGTTTTGTGTGAGTAAAATAAGGTTTTATAAATGCTAATCCCTAACTATATATGGCCTATAACCTATGGTTTTTTCAGTGAATATATATATATATATATATATATATATATATATATATATATATAGTTAGGACCTAGTTACCATAGGAAATGCCTAACATTCTATTAGGAATAACTTTGGTGCCGATTGAGGGATCTGCCTGTAGTTTTCATTAAATTAGCCTCGCTGCGCTCCGCTCCTTCCCTGAAAGTTTCGGGGGGATTCGTCAAGCGGGGGCCGAGAAAAAAGGGGGGTCCCAAAACGTGTTTTCCCCATGTTAATTTCCAAAGGGACATTCTGACAAGGCTACAACTCAAACGGCTGAACGGAACTACACCAGATTTGGCAAAATGGTAGGGACTGGTATGGAGCAGTGCCTTTTGTATGTTTGGTGTAAATTGAGTCCAAAGCAAATTTCCAGAGAACCTTTAGACACAGCTACAGCCCGTACGGCTGAATGGAATTACTGCAAACTTGGCAAAATGGTAGAGCCTGGTATGCAAAAGTGCATTTTGTATATTTAGTGAAAATCCCTTCAGTAATTGTTGAGAAAATCTACTTTTTTAAAATTATATATCTATAGGCGGGACACGGTGCGCGCCCGTGCACGCACCGTCCTTGCACTGTCCTTGCACATGCGTGGACCTTAGCTTGCGCGAGCTGCATGCTGATTGGCTGCCAATGTCTGTCAACACTCTAAAACAGAAATTGTTGGCAGCCATCTTGTGCCTCGGTACACTGAGGCACAGGAAAGCAGAAAAACAAACGTTTAGAACTCAAAAAGGGGGCAGGGTAGAAGTAACCTGACCCCCTAGGCCTGCTCAGGGGGTCCCACAAGGACCCCCAGGCCCAAAAATAATGTTTTTTGGGGGGGAAATCGCAGGGTCCCCGCACAGTGCGCGCACCCAGGGGGTCAGGGTGCTTCTACCCTGGCCCCTTTGCGTGTTTTGCACCTTTGTTTCAATGCTTTCTTGTGCCTTGGTTCTACCGAGTCACAAGATGGCTCCCAACACTTCCTGGTTTGGAGTGTTGACAGACAATGGCAGCCAATCAGCAGGCCTTTCACAGGAAAGCAGCATGCTCATTGGCTGTCAACACTTCTAACCAGGAAGTTTTGACATTCATCTTGTGCTAGGTAGACCGAGGCACAAAAGAAGCAGAAAAACAAACGTGTAGAACGCAAAAAGGGGGCAGGGTAGAACCACCCTGACCCGCTAGGGCTGATCAGGTGGGCCCAGAAGGATATTTACATATTTAAACATTATCCGCTAATAGAATTAGCATTTAGAAAACCTTTGAAATTTATTGAATAAAAACTATAGGTTTCACGCCTGACATAGTTAGGAATTAGCATTTAAAAAGTGGTCCCAGAAGGATATTAACATATTTAAATGTTATCCGCTAATAGAATTAGCATTTAAAAAACCTTGCAAATTCACTTAAAAAAGCATAGGTTTCAGGTCATATATAGTTAGGAATTAGCATTTAAAAAACCTTGCAAATTCACTTAAAAAAACCATAGGTTTCAGGTAATATATAGTTAGGAGTTAGCATTTAAAAAACCTTTGAAATACATTGAAAAAACCATAGTTTTCAGGCCTTATAGAGTTAGGAATTAGCATTTAAAAAAACCATTGAAATTGCTCCTATATAGTTAGTTGTACTAACTATATTTTGCGCACCCGCAAACCACTCCTGATGATGTCACATATTACATCATTCATCACATGGTCAGTGACATCACTGATAACATCTCAAATGACATCAATGATGTCAACCTGCCTCAAAAATCATTTTTTCGTCTTTGACCATGTGATATACCGACAGGCCCGGGGAACGGCGATGGGAACCTGCTTCGCCCCAAGTTACGCAGGTCTATACCTGGGCTAATGGGAGGAGCAGGTGGCGAACAACACCAATACCTTTAACCATCATGTCATTCTCTGGGCCAGGTATATCGACGACATATTCTGCATCTGGAAATGAATTTATATCTAAGACTCAGGTATTCTTGCGCTGTACATTCTGTAAAACATTTAAGAAAGAGGAGGCAATGAAATTTGTTGATTCCCTCAATGAAAATAATCTGAATCTTAAATTTACCTGCACTTTTAATGAGCACTCTATAGAGTTTTTAGATGTGGAGGTTAAAGTTAAAGAAAATCAGCTGGATAGTAAGCTGTTCCGCAAAATTACAGCAGAAAGGAGCATTCTACATGCCACAAGCTGTCACCCTACACATCTCATTAACAGTATACCATATGGGGAACTGTTAAGCGCTAGGTGCAATTGTAGTTCTAATGAAACTTTAGCAGAAGAGATGAGAGTCAAGAAAACTAGATTCTAGGAGAGGAGTTATTCCAATAAGGTCATCAGAACAGCATATGAGAAAGTAACAAAAATCAAAAGAGAGGAACTTTTGAAACCCAAAATGATGCTGAGACACAGAAATATTCTATAAGATTCATTACTTTGTATCACAATCAAGCAAATGAGGTCAGGAAGTGTTTGAACAAGTTTTGGACGGTACTCAGCACAGATGATACTCTGGAAAAATGTGTTTCGACGTTGCCTAGAACACATATGAGCAATAACTAATGAAGATAGACAATATCCAATTGCTCAACACTTTACTGAGTGTCATAAGAAAGACGCTGGTCTTTTAAGATTTTGTGCCCTAGATAGAATCCCTATCTCAGAACGGGGGGTTTAAGAGAATTCAGGAATTGCGTAGATTGGAAAAACGTGTTTTAGACATGACTACACCCCGAACTGCTGTACGGAATGACACCAAATTTGGCAAAAAAGTAGCCTTTGGTTCATAAAGAAACCTTTTTGTTCAATGGTGTAAATCCATTCAGTAGGTGCTGAGAAAATCAAAATGTAAACAATTTGTATATCTAGTGGCGCAGAGGATCCACACACCCTGCAGAATAGGGTGCGCGCAACCAGCTGATCATGAGCTGAATTCTAATTGGCTGTGAACACTCCAAACCAGGAACTGTTGGCAGGCATCTTGTGCCTTGGTAGAAGCGAGGCACAAATAAACAGTAAAATGAAGGCAGAAAACAAGAATAGGGGGCATGGTTGAAACACCCTGACCCGCTAGGCCTGCTTAGGGGGTCCTACAACGACCTTCAGGGTTTTCTTAAACGCCAAAATGCGCGCTTGGTGCACGGATCCATAAAAAAATGAAGCGTGGGCTCTGGTGCTTCCTTATAAATTAGCCCACAGGTGGGTCAAGTACTGGGGGAATTTCAAAAATATATGTGCGGGGGCCCAGGGGGACCCCCACAGCCCTGGGGACCACCACCCCTTGGGGCTTTCTAAAAATATTTGGGGGGTTGGACACAGCCCCACCCAGCCCTGGGGACCACCACTCCGGGGCTTTTTTTAAATGGGTGGTGGTCTCCAAGGCCCCCCAAACCATGATGACAGCCACCCCCCAAGGTTTTTCTAAAATATTTGTGGGGGGTCATGCCCCCCCCTGCAGCCCCAGGGACCGGCACAGCCCGGGGCTTTTTTTTAATGGGTGGGGGCCTCCAAGGCCCCCCAAGCCACAGGTACCGCCACCCCTGGGGCTTTTCTAAAATATTTGAGGGGGATTCATGGCTCCCCGAAGCCCTTGGGACCGCCACCCTCGGGACTTTTGAATTGTTGTGAGGAGAGTCATGAAGACCCCCTCCTGGAGACTACGATGGCCCTGGGGACCACCAGCTGCCACAACCGGCTCCTGCAGTGTCCTGGGGTGGCCACCCTTGGACACTGCTGTTTGCTATGGTAGGGCAGGAGCATATCTCCCACCCTACCTTAGCAAACTCTGCTTCGAATTTTGGAAGAGAGAACAGGGAAATCTGCTCTCTATTACAAAATCCAAAGCATAATTGCTTTTCCACACTGGGAGCTGCATGTTAGCAGCTCCCCATGTGGAAAAGCAATGCCGGTTCTCGCAAGACGTGGGGAGCCGGCGGGACCGTGGGGGTATTGAGGCTCCCCCCATGATACCCGTTAATGTGTATAGGCCCCGGGGAATGGGGTCCCTGGGGTGAATACAAATTAGTGGTAGGAGCCACATTTTTTTACAGAACAATTTGGAGTCGTGACTCCTGCGCGCCGCTCAGTGGTGTAAACACGCTGGGTTCGCGACTCCAAAATGTGCTTGGTGCCATTATACGCATGTGTCACGAATGCGCAGGAGCAGGAGTCACGGATCCATCTCAGAACTTTTGCGCACATCACGTAATATTAAATGTAACTGAAAAAACACAAATCCGTTGCTCAATGTATGCGGATCCTTCACGACTTTTCTAAAATGCTGGTTAGAATCCATGCACCATTGTGATGGGTGAGATTTGTGTGCGCGACTCCAAAAAAAACTAGAAAAAATAATAAAGAAAATAATTAAATTTAAAAAAAAACAAAAACAAATATTTCAGTTTGGCTTTTTTTTAAATGTTTTTTGCAATTTTCATTAAAAAAATATTTAACATACACAGTTAAAGTGTAGAAAATCAATACCAAACAATTTATATAACTATTTAAAACAGTTTTGAAATTCACTAAAAAAACAAAGTTTTACACCCTTTATAGGTAGAAATTGGCATTTAAAAAACCTTAGAAATTCACTGAAAAACCATAGCTTTCAGTGGTGTTATAGTTAGTTGGACATTTCTTTCTTACAAAACCATAGAAATTTCCCCGTTATAGTTAGTTCAGCTAACTATAACTCGTGCGCCTGCAATGCAATGCTGATGACGTCACATATTACATCACTCATGACATGGGCAGTGACATCACTCATGACATCACTGATGACATCTCAAATGACATCACTCATGACATTGATAGAGATCGCTGGTCAACCGACTAGTCTTTTATCGATGTTTGCTTGGGCCCATATTCAATAACAACTCTCAAATTATGCAGGTAACCTTCACTCTGCTATCAGTGTATTTTAATATATTTAGGACTTTTGACCTATCTATACCATGACTTACAAATCCACGTCACTGGTACCTAAAGTCCTAAGGGATCAAGGGTGTTAGCATAAAAGGATAAAATAACATTTACACTCATATAATAACCACAAACTCAGGAAGTTTTAAATTCTTTATCTTAGTTTCTTGAAAGGTCATGATCCACAGATTAAACACAAATAGACTCTCAATTATGAAGATCAGAATCAAAATCTTCCTATGCAAAAGATGTATTAAACTGATTTCAATCATTAAGCAATAGGGAAGGTAAAGAAAGGGAACATAAAATACGATCAAACGTTTAAGCATTTAACAAAAGGGAAGGGAAAAAAGGAACATATGCCAAACTTTATCAATAGGAAGGGTAAAGAGAAGGAACATAATATGCAAGCACTATTATCAAATATGTAACATATTTGATAATAGGGTGAGAGAAGGAAACAAAACAATGACGAATCCACACAATTGTATATTTATGAAGAACTAAGCATGGCCACAGGTCAGTTTAAAGGACAGAACCCCGAAAGTTGTAGTCGCCAATAGGCTTGCAGGTGCCGATCACAATCAGGAGAGGTAAAGCCAAATTGGATCAGGACAGGACTACCAAAGGTTAAGACTGGCACCCGCAGTTAAGTTGCAATGCCTGTGCTACTCCCTCTCTGCAGCTAACAGTCAGAACCCCGACTGGGTTATCCATTTCCCAGACAAACTACTTCGCCAGCACTTCAGCTTCCCAGAACCCCGATTGGGTTATCGATTCTTCTGACAGAGTGCTTTGCAGCCCTCTGCTCTTAGTCACCTATTGAGTGCGTTGGGTCAGTGACAGGTCAGCCTTTCGGACTAGCTAAACCTACGCTAGTTATACTAATTTTCAGGTCAGTGTACCACCCCCCAATGTTGCAAGTGTAAGGATCCCCAATTTTTATTGGACAAAGAATGAGGAGAGGTCATCAGACCACACCAAATTTTGATACCTTGGTGTTGAATATTAATTTTATGTTCCCGCCCATCAATTTATTTTCACATTACATATTTATTCCACCCAAAAATGGATGTTCTATTGGCAAATACATTGTTATAACATTGTAAAAAATTTGAGTTCAATAGTTCATGTCCTCAGGAGCATCTTCTAGTCAGTCAGCTCCTTGGCTGCAGTCCAAAGGTCACTGTTCCAGAGACATGAGACTTTCGCGCAGTCGCAGTTTCAACAAATATGGAGTACAGTGTTACAAATTAGGCCAGTTTTCTGTGTGTAACATGAAATGGGAAAGAAACAGTTTTAGAACACAGAATAAATAAATACACTGTATGCCATGTATTTCTACTCGATACCCATTATTTTATTTTTAATTATAGCATTAGGATTAGGCAGAACAAACAGCTTAGCAAAAGCAGCAGTGCAAGCTTCTTGCATGTGAAGACATAGAGCAGCCGTAATAATAATAGTGCGCAGAAGCAACAGATTCCCTCCAAAGCAAAGAATACGTCATGTCACGTGAGTATGACAGATGCATGCGCAGTAGAAACCCTCACGTAGCAGAAGCCATCTTCGTTGCAAGCGTATTACGGTTAGTAAAACACATAAGCAAGCTTCTCTCGGACACCCAATGTTTATGTAAAATGTGATTCTAGTAAAACAAACATGTTGATTAGTTCCTTTAATGTTATTCGAGGTTCATGAATACAAGCAATTTGCTTCATGTGAGAATCCTTGCTCCATCAATACCCTGTTTGATGATATTTTATATCACCATCAATTAATGAAAGAGATGCCAACTTTTCACAATTCACCCCCACTCAATCTCTTCAAACTTTCTATTTTGCTTTTTTTCATTATTATTATTATGAACATTTTTCACTTTCTTTTATATTTTCCCATTATTTCTTCTAATTCAAGTTCATCAATATTTCTCTTTACTCCTCGCCTATTTACGGAGTATTACTTTTTATGCTTCCGAGATTTGCAACAGATTATTATTCCTAAAACTAGTAAGCCTATTCCCACCATTGGCATCAGTTTTCTACCTACAAAACTTTTCCCTACGTTAGAAAGCCAACTACCTATAGAGGAGAGACCATCAGTAAGTCTCTTCCATGCACTATCAACCTTCAGTGGTTTTAGCTCTTTTTCCAAATTAGTAATATTTTTTACATACTTCTTAATTTCAACACTTTTGTCAGGTATGTAAGTGCAACAATGTTGTGCTTTCAACATTCTACAGACTCTGCCCTCTTTTGCCAATAATGTATCAAGAGCAAGTCGATTTTGTAAAACCATTGATCTGATCGCAACCAATTCGGTGTTGACAATCAAGAACCCTTTAGCAGTGTCAGTTGATAACCAATCCACTACTGTTGACAATTTGCAAATTCTATGAGTATTCAGTGCCCTTCCCACTGTAGGTAACAATGCATTAAATATGTCACCTACTATTTCACCAAAACTAGCTCTTTTACTGCGTACTAACCCATTAGTTTCTTCATTGTTTCCAGTCATTTTATCCGCATGATATATCTTAGGGAAAACTATTCCGAAATAACAACTCCCATACCAGTGATCTGGCAATTTGTAATAAGCCTTGTTTCCACATATATAATAAATTCCAGGAAACAGAAGTTCAGTTCCATATTTGAAACCCCAACTCCCAATTACCTTATATTAGTGTTCACATTCACTAAAACCAATAAATATATTGTTATAATGCCTAGTTCTTTCCCTATGGAGACAGAGTTTCCCCATCTTTTCGAAATCCAACAATAAAGCAGCATTGGCCTTGCCGTTTGAGGTGTTTCCTATATTTTCAGCCCATTTAGGAATTTTATGATTCTTATCATTTGCTATTCTCTGGAAACTCTCTCTCCTTTTCTCAACCATATTCAAAAATATTTTCTCTTTTTCTTGCAATAAACATGCTAAATTATTTGTGTGTGCTTCAGCTATATCTATTGTAACTATTGTTAGAAAATATTCACCCATGTAACGTGTTACATCACTAGTAGTATGTACAGGATTTAGTTTACTAGGTATAGGAAGTTCAGGAAATATCACATCTGAATTTGAATAGTAATACTGTAAAGGTCCTTCCTTATAATATAAGCTAGCTAAAACACTACATGAAATTCCATATTTTAGTGGCAAATGGTGGTTGGTTATACCTTCAGCTACTGAAGTAGGCAGTTTCATACCAACATAGCAATCTTCTATTTACATACTTGTACATAGTGTACTAACAGGTTTGCAAATACGTTTAAGGGAGTTCTGTTTTTAAATCTAGTATAATGCAATCTTTCCTCATCTGATGCTTCTATGTCTACCTTTGGTTGTCTAATGCTAAGTGCTGCCCCTTGTGTATCCATTCTTGCAGGTTTATCTTTTGGTTGTAGCTCATCTGTATCTACTAGTGGTTGCTTATTAGTATCATTCTTCATATCTCTTCTCATTATGTAGGGGATAGCTATTGTCAGTCCTATCCAAACTATGAATACTATTGCTATACTACATACACATACTCTACAGCATGTTTTTAAACAATTTCTTTTCGGTCTTCCATTAACAGTACGATCAGCCATTTCTGACCAAGGAGATTCAACCCCTCTTTGTAACTTTTTACACAGCGCTTTACCCTGTGAGAATTTCAGGTTGGTCTCACTTCTTCGTCAGTTTGATCAGCAATCAATTCTTCATCACTTTCATCACTTATTGCCAAGTTTTCAAAATCTTCCAACACAATGTAAGTCCATTCAGGGCCTTTGTATTTATTATTCAGTCTTTTTAATTGTGGACTTTTGACAAACTTAGGCCACTTGTCTCCTTTTCTGAGTCTTTTAGCTGGTACTGTGCTTTGGCCCTCTTCCAACGTTCTCTTATTTTCATTCAGTTTTGGCACATCAATTTCGATGTTGTCTTCTGTGTCCCTCTCTATCTGACTAGGTCCAGGTCTTATTACCGTTTCTTCTGCCTGGTTACTAATCTGACCTTGTTCAAGTATTGGCTGAATTTGACTTTGATTTGACTCACCTTCTTCTTCCTGAACACAATTTTTTACTCCTGCTCAAGCTCTCCGAACCCTTGATTTTCTTCTGCTTGAGCATCCACCCTTGTTACTATCTGTCCCTTTTCAGAATCTGGAGTTCGTGGTGGAGTGTCAATTAACTGATCTTTCCCTATCTGTTCCTGCTCAGAATCACTTTTGACTAGTATCTCTATGATCTGAGTACCTTCTTCTAAACCTGTCTCATCTTCACTATCACTCTGTCTATCTTGATAAGTTTGACTTCTGGTTCTTACATATTCTGCAGGTATATCGATTATTGGAATCCAATCATCTTGACTGGTGCTTAGTTGTTCCTCTTCAGCTACTTCAGGATCGATATCTTGAGACCCCTCAGCTGCACAACCTTCAGATTCAGTTTCATCAGGTTCAGTCACTCTTTTGTATGACTGGCATGAATCCAGTGTGGAACTCCTGCATATTTTAAACCTGTGGTGGTAACTAAAATCACTTGCCGTGGTTTTCCCCACCTTGTTGCAATTTGTCGATTTTCGAGTATGTTTCTTTAGCACTACCCAGTCACCTGGGTTCAGGTCATGTGCTGGTGCTGCTTGCCTGGCGACAGCGTCTTCCCCAACCATGGTGAGAGATAGAACACACTTGGTCAGCCAGTTATTGTAGTACTCCAGTACTAAATCATCAGATATACTTATCAGTTTGTGTCCTGGCACCCATGCTTGCCTCATTGCTCTTTCCATCAGTATTTCATGGGAACTCAAGCCTTTGTTCTGGTCTGTAATACTTCTAAGTCCCATCTGAACAAGTGGCAAAGCATCTGGCCACTCCAATCGGGTAAGGCAGGGGTGCATTCTTGCCCCCCTCCTCTTCTCACTCTATATCAACGCCTTGGAGAGCACCCTCATCTCCTTAGCTGTGGACTGCCCCAAAGTAGGATCGCATCAAATCCCAGTACTTCTGTACACGGATGACGCAGTCCTGCTTGCTCGAACACCAAGGAGTCTACAACAACCGGTGGACGGATTTGTCAAGTTCATGGCCAACTTAGATCTATCTGTAAACCTGAAGAAATCCTTTGTCATGGTGGCTGGCAAAAAGCCTTCAAATAAGTTTGTGTTTAAAATAGGGACACACACCCTGGATATAGTAAACACTTTCCCCTATCTGGGTCTTTTGTTTGATGGTGAAATTCAATTCAGCCAACTGGTCGAGGAACACTGTACCAAGCTGGTCTCTTCAAACGGTGCAATATTAAGCTAGGCTCGTAGGATGGTGCCCCGAACAAGTAATGACTCTATATGGTTCAATTAGTACGGCAAAGGCCCTGTACGGTGCGGAGGTGTGGGGCTTTAGGGACTGCAAACAGTTAAAAGTAGAGGAAGACAAATTCCTCCGCAGAATCCTGAAAATCCCACACTCCACCTCTGCCGAAATTGATCATACAGAACTTGGGATTCCATATATTTCAGAATATGTCAAGTTCAGGCCAATTATAGCATGGATCAGAATTTGGACTAACACGGAGGCAGCATTGAGCAGGGAAATTGTCACAGACTTTTTGCAAAGGTATAAGGCGCTACAAATTCCCTGGTTAAAATATGTTAAATGCACTTTAGAGAATATAGACCAGTATCTCCTTTTTAGTGACCCTTCCTCAATGTCTATCAGTTGTAAATCAAGGGTCAAAAAGTTGCTTTTAGAAAAATATGAAACTGTTAGACTTGGTCTGGGACCCTTAAAGAGAGCAATAGCAGCTCATGGCCTAGTCAGCAATGGGGCGGGCATGGAACCCTATCTGTTTTTGATGTATAACCAGCATGATAGATTTTTATTGTGCCATTTTAGGCTCATTCTGTTACCCAATATTTTATCTTATCCCTCTGGTTTTACTGTAATGATTGAGAAGAAGGGTGCCTGCGGCTGCGACAATAAGTCTTCGCAGGACACCCTTCATTTAGTACTTTTATGTTCATTTTATCGAAATCCTAGGCGTATATTTTTGGTTGACATCCTCAGAAAGCAGAAATTTCGTCATGCAAGAGCTGCACTGATTTTCTTACAGAAAGCTAGTGATATGCACACCTTATGCTCTATTATTAGCTTTTTAAAAGTAGTAGTAAGACTGAGAAATACAAGAAATTAATTATACCTTTGCATATAATTATTATTTCTCTCCATGAATGTACCTTCTACTCTCTATAGTTTTAATTTGTCAAAAGTTCAGAAATGTGATTTAATGAAATTTTTATGTGTAATGTATTTTTATGATGGTTTTTAATTGTTGAAATAAAGATTTACTAAACTGAACTGAACTGACTTGATAGTGCCTTTCAATTCTTCTACCACTCCAGAAGCCTCTGGGCGATATGCACAGTGCAGTTTTTGCTTAATTTTGAGTGCTTCACAAATTAAACCAATTATTTAATTATTAAAATGGCAACCTCGGTCTGACTCAATCGTTACTGGAAAACAGAAACGTGGTATAAGCTCTCTAAGTCGAAGTTTGGCTACAGTGATGCTATCGTTTCTGCGTGTGGGGTAAGCTTCCACCCATTTTGAAAACATGCAGACAATAACAAGAATGTATTTTAGTCCACGACAAAGAGGTAATTGAATTAAATCAATCTGCAATCATATAAGGGGACCCTCTGCCTTCCCAATCTTTCCTGGTAGCGTTTTTTTCCTGGGTTCATTTGTTGACAAACCAGGCATCTCTGGCAAAGCGCTTCTGCTATGTTCCTGAATTTTGTATTGAAACATGACCGTCTGAAGGGACGTATCATAGCATCTCTTCCCAAATGAGAATCTCCATGAACCATCCTAGCCATAGGAGCAAGCATACAGTCTGGTAACACTGGCCTTCCATCAAGAAATACAATGCCACCATCCTCAACTCTTCTCTGACAACCGATTTTCATCCATTCTTCCTTTTCCTTTGGTTCTGCTCCAATTTGAAAATCTCTCACTTCCGCCCACGTATTTACACCTTCTAGCAACATAAGTTGGCAGCTGTTTCCGCCCACCTCAACTTTTTTATTAATAGCCATTTTATATTTCACACAATGTTGGGCTAACTGTCAGCATATCAGTTACCGACTGTCACTTTGTCATTAGCAGATTTGTGAGCAGCACACTTGACCACATCCACTTCTTTTGGTAATTGAATCACTTCAAGTAAATCTTTTACATGATGAACATTTTTAATTGAAGTACCTGAAGATGTCAGAAACTCTCTTTGCCCATAGTCATGCACAACCCCGTAACCATACGGGCTGTCAGTGTATATGGTTACCTTCCAATTTTTCCCAAATTTGCAGGCCTTTGCTAATGCGACCAATTCAGCTTTTTGTGCAGACTTAGCTCCAGGCAAACAGGATGCTTCAATTGGGCCTCCCAGTGTACATACAGCGTAAGCAGCACTTAGACCTCCTTCTTCATGCCTCATACATGAGCCATCTACAAATAGCTCATATTCGGAATCAATTAATGGCTCTTCTCTTATGTCTGGTCGTGGTTTTGTGCTATATTCAGTCAAGTCAATACAGTCATGTTCAATCTCTCCCTTTACTTCTGCAAAATGTGAATCAGGTAGCAGTGTTGCTGGGTTCAGAATATTACACCCGGCAATGGTTACATTTCCTGCACCTACAAGGATTTTCTCATACTTAGTCAGCTGACTAGGGGTGAGATCCGGGGTCTTAGTCCTGGTTAACAAATTTGCAACTGCATGTGGAACAAACACGGTCACAGGATGTTCCATAATAATGGACTCACTCTGTTTCAGGCTCATGAAAGTTGCAGCCACTGCTTTCAGGCATCTGGGCAAGGCAGATGCCACTGGGTCTAATGTGGAAGAAAAATATGCCATAGGTCGTCTCATCAGACCATGAATTTGAGATAAAACTGAGAGTGCACAGTTATCTTGTGTATCAAAGAAAAGTGCAAAGTCGTTTGAATAGCCAGGCATCCCTAATGCTGTAGCTGTACACAGGCATTCTCACAATTTTACAAAAGCAGTCATGATTTCGCCATCTCACTCTACTGGGTCTTTTGCTCTTTTCTTTGTCATCTGTATCAGTGGTCTTGCTAGGACTGCAAATCCCACAGTCCATTGCCTGCAGTAACCTACTACTCCAAGGAACATTCTGATCTGTTTCAGGCAAATTCATTTTTTTTTTTTATTATTCCGATTCTTTCTTAGGTAACCCTTCTGACACCTCTTTCTATCCGGTGCCCCAGATATTTCACTGACGTTGTGCAGAATTGTAATTTTTTAGGTGACACTTCATGCCCCCCTTCACCTAAGTGGTTCAGTAAAGCAATGGTAGCAACAGCACACTCATTTCGTGTTTTAGACGCCACCAAGAGGTTGTCTATATACTGGACCAGGACTGACTGTCCAGGCAGTACTAAAGACTCAAGGCACTTTTTCAAAATTTGATTAAAAATTAAGGGACTCTCTGTGTACCCCTGAGGGACACAATTCCAGACATAAACATGGCTGTCAAATTCAAATGAGAAAAGAAATTTGCTATCCGGGTGTTATGGAATCGAAAAAAAAAGTGACACAAGTCAATAACAGTAAACCATCCAGCCTCCCATGGTATCTGATACAGAACCACTGCAGAGTTTGGCATGACTGGACAGCATGGAACAACAATCTTATTAATATTTTGGAGGTCTTGTACGCCCCTGTACTTGCCACTCGGTTTCTTTATACCAATTATGGGTGAATTACAAGGACTGCTCATTATTTCTTGTAAAATGCCTGCTTCAACCAAACGTTTTATTTCTGCTGCAATACCTGCTTTTATTTCTGGGCTCATTTTGTACTGTCGAGTATTTGGGTAAACTGCACCTTCTTTTATGTGATCAACATTTGCCATTAATCCTACATCATTTCCAGTAAAATAAGGTTTAACAGTCTATTGTAGTTCCTCTGGTAAGTCTTCTATTTTCAACATTTTAGTCTCTGTCTTTTGTTTTGCTAGCATCAGTTTATAAACTCCATCTTCGTCTGGGGTTTGAATATTAACACCACTTGGGGTACAAAAAATGGTGCAATTCATTTTGCACAACAAGTCGCGACCTAACAGGTTTACTGGACTTGAATCGCATACAACAAATCTATGCATTTTTCTAAAGTTCCCTATTCTAACTTCCATTTGTTTTGTAACTAGGGTACTAATTTGTTTATTTGAAACACCCACTACTTGGATCACATCTCCCAAGAGGGGCAGGTTTAGAACGTCTGCTGTTCTCACTGAAGAACGGGTAGCACCAGTATCCAACAGAAAGGTGACATCATTTCCTTCAACCTTTCCTTCAATGTATGAACCTGACTGGTCTACCGGCAAGGAGGTGCCAAGCATGCACTCCTCATCCTCCCCTCTCTGGCCATCAGTAAGGAAAATGTGTCACTCAAAAGAAATTGTGAGGTTGCTGTATCTTTCCTTTCACTTCCCTTCCAGTTTGTGGTATCTACACACTGTTGTGCTTTGCCTCTGTAATTTGGCATAGGTGCAGGGGGTAACTTGTTGTGTATTACCTGCTGCTGTGTCTTCCGTGGCACCTCATTCTGCATCTGTGAATTCAAGTCATTAATTTGCACATTACCATTTTGCACAGCCTTACACTCGTTCTTTCAGTGCCCCAACTTGCCACACCCATGACAAGGGAACTTCCTTTTCGCTTCCTCTCTATTGAATTTTCTCCTTGGCTTTCCACCATTTCCATCACCCTGATTCTGGTTACTACTTAGTTGGTTTAACTGGAGTTCTTGTTGCTCTGCTAGTTTTACTTGTGCCCATATTACTTTTTCTTTCAACTCTTTGTTTATTGTCGAGCTCATCTTCGCAATATTTAGCATATTTAAGGATTTCATCGATAGGTTTTTCCTGCCAACAAATTTTATGATCTTTAATCCGTTCTGGTCTCAATCCTGACACAAATCGATAAATGAAATGCATCATATCCTTCATATCTATGTTATCCAATCCACTGTATTGTTTGAACACTTGCAATAAGCGTTCATAATATGCATGCACAGATTCATCTTTATTCTGAGTGGTTCTATCTATTCTAGTCCAATCTGTTTCTTTTGCGGGCACTTTCCCTTTGAGCTAGAGTATTACCTGATTGTACTTCTTCATAATATCTTCAGAAGGAGCCCCTGTTTTTGGGTCTCTAGGGTACTCATTACTAGGCCAGTCAACAGCAATTTTACATTTGTCCACAAATCTACAGGTACAACAATGTCAAACAATCCATCTAAATCTTTCGATAGACATTTTAGGTATACACCCGTTACAACGCATCTTTTACAACTACCTACTGTTACAACGCATCTTTTACAACGCATACCATTACAACGCATTGCGCTGGGGGGCGCTCTAGGATAGGGAATAAGTATAATTTACTATCCAACACCTTCCCTAGTGTCCACGGGGACTGGAGTTAGAATAGTAAATTATACTTACCACTATCCAGCACCTCAAAGCGCTATGCGTTGTAATGGTATGCTTTGTAATGGTCGCGTTGTAATAGTAGGTAGTTGTAACGGTATGCGTTGTAACATGGTACATCTGACATTTTAAAACCTTTACAAATCTCTCAACTTGTCTGTACCATTCTACAGGTTTTTCTAGGACATAATTTTTCCACTTTTTTCTGCTTCTTTTCATACATATTCTGAAGCAATTTGGCTTGATCGAATCTCTTCCTTTTTCTTTGCTCATCTAGTTTTCCATTTTTCTAGTTCACCTCATTTTTGCAATAATGACATCAGTTCCCTGATTTGTACCTTTTTACCTGATGCATTCATATTTTCTAGATCTTTGTAAGAGAATTCAACTCAATATGGTTTTTGTAAAACTTTAGACTTGCCAATGTCCATGCTAGCTGCTGTGTCCATTATTTTTCATAAACACTTTCGTATTTCTAGTAATGCTGTTACATATAAATAATAATTCATCTTCACTAAATGTATTTAAACTTTCCAATCCCACATTTCCAGACATCATTTCTTCCTACTCAACTCTTAATTTATGTATATCCAATGGCTTTGGCTGTGATTTCGGTTTCTCTATTTCTCGTGTCCATCTCTCTTTTTCTTCTGGGGTTACTACTGTGCACTTCTCGTACCTGAGGATGTCCCCATTTGTACTTCTCTCAAATTTAAAGGAGTGGTTTTTCTAATTGAACTATTCTCTGGTTCTCTTATTTGCAAATCTGTTAGGGAAATTACAGACTCGCTTTCACTTGCCTGATCGTCTATTATTAAAGGTTCTTTTCTTGGCTGTACTACTGATGTAGTTATAACAGGAGGTTTAGGACTAGTTTGTTTATCTCCGTAAAAGGGAACAACTGGACCAATAGTTACCGGTATCTTCAAGGCTTCGGGACTTGTATTCAATTAGGAAATCTTCTAAATCAACTCACTTCTCTGTTTATTTAATGCTTCTCATTCTCTATCTTGTAATACCTTTTCTATGGAAGTCTCATGTACCACTTGCGGAATAAGACGTGGTTTCAGAAACGGTGCATTTGGATTTACAGTGCTTGGTTCCTCATTATAAGGTGGTGGATTTTTCATTAACAAATCCTCCATATAATCATCTGCCTCACCACTAGTCATTAAGTGTTTTGTTTTCTCAGTCCTTTTACTTCTATTGGGCTCTTCTAAAGTTAATACATTGTTTCTTTTGTTTATCTCTAGATTCTCGTGGAAATTTAGGGTAGAACATACTCAACCCTTTGTCACTTCTGGGTCTGTCTCGCTCAAAAGCCTCAATCTCCCATTCTTCTAGTTCCTCATACTGCGTTAGTCTAGGTCTGGGATTTAAGTCATTCATTTGTGTCCTTAAATTAAAGAAAACTCTGCCATTATAGTGCCATAATCAGGAAATGCCAAAACTCTGTCATCTTTAGTGTAATCCACACTATTCTCTAACCATACACAAGTGGGGTAGCCCCTGTCAAACATCATGTATGATGCAGGCGTATTTGGTGGTGGAATAATAACTCCTTCTCCAGTTTTAATTGGTTTATCCCTTTTAAAGAAATTCTTAACTCTCTTTACGAATGACATTTTTTTTCACCTCCATACATTATGTAAGGTCTACCCCATCTGTTTTCTAGCAAACCCTAAGTATCTTCTATTAGGTCGGGTTTCAATAATTCCTGGATTTAAATACCACATATATTTTGAAAATTTAAACCTGTACGATAACACTCAATTTGTTTACAAAAATGCTTCCAATACCAGTGCGTCCTTTATTTTTCTTCAACCAATCAACAATGTGGTTTCAAATATCATTAACCAATGATTGCACGTTTTTTTCTCTCGTGAGACGAGTTCCCATGCTCCTGTGCTCACCTCTCCGGTACAATTACTATCTCAGCTACACGCCTGCTGTCTCAACCAATACCAGCTGAGTGACGTCAGCGCAGCTCCGCAACTGACTCCCTCCTTCGCAAGGTAATATAAAAACCTAATTCTTTTATTTATCTATGAGCATCAGGTCTTAAAGAAGTGTGGGCTCACCTGTGATTGAGCCAAAGACAAGACCGGTAGTGCCTTTCTTCTTAGTATGACAGCCAGTGCTGATTACCACCACACTGTGTAGTGGCAGAAGGGGGGAAGCTCATTGAGCGCTGGTTGCAAAAGATGGAACGCTAACCTAGCAACGCGCAAAAACGGAAGTGGTTCTATTACTCGGGAGAAATAGAAGTTGAAGATGTCATTAATGAGAATATCACGCTAAACGCTAAAAAGGAGTGGCAATACCCATAGTGAACAGCAAAAACTCTGTAAGTGGGTGCATACATGGAGATAAGAAAAAGAATGGTTTAGAGGATATGGAAACAAAGGCAAGCAATGTTTAGATAGAAAGTATCGGAGAAAACACAGCAATTAACATACAAAGTATTTATCTGACGCATACAAACAGAAGTCATAGATCATGAGCAAGAACACTGGCAAAGTAATTCATGGACTGTATCAATATCAAGATTAAAGATTCATACATCGGATCACAAGGAAAGACCTACTGAAAATACAGTGTGAAATGCTGAAGTTTAAGACAGATATCAGTAGGCACCGAACATATGGTGAATAATAAGCATATTGTGAAAGGTTCTCAAAAGGCTCCATGGGAGCCTAAAACATTATTAAGGCAATGGCACCATGAGTGTGTTTCTTCAACAAGAGATAAGGGGAAAGGGGAGAGCTCTGAGAAAGGGAGGACGTTAGATGACAATTACAATAGTGAGTCACAGTACGGGAAAGTATTCAGTTGTTCATCAGGTTCCCAAGAAGTACTGCAACTCGTAGTCATAGTTCTGGCCATGTCAAACTGATTGTAAACGCATAATCCAATTTGCTTCTTGGTGTCTGAGCCTATATATATATATATTACTCGTCGCAATAGTGCCTAGTTGCACCAACGGCTTTGCAGACATCAAGTAACGCCAAAGCCAGTCTTCGATTTCAAAAGTGATTTATTCTTTTGTGGTGGTGCAAGCCATATATATATATATATATATATATTACCTACTGTCGGTCGCCAGTAGGTATTTATAGTTAGGATCTAGTTTCCATGGGAAATCCGCAACATTCTATTTGGAATAACTTTGGCACCGGTGGACGAATCTTCGCAAATTTCTCCAAGAAAATGGCCTGCTATATATATATATATATATATATATATATATATATATATATATATATATATATATATATTACCTACTGGCGATAGCCAGTAGGTATATATAGTTAGGATCTACTTTCCATAGGAAATCTGCAACATTCTATTGGGAATAACTTTGGCGCCGGTGGACGAATCTTCGCAAATTTCTCAAAGAAAATGGCCCGCTCCGCTCCTTCCCTCAAAATGTGGGGGGGATTCGTCAAGTGGGGGCCGAGATAAAAGGGGGGTCCCAAAACGTGTTTTCCCCATGTTAATTTCCATAGGGCGGTCGGTTTCACTTTTAGCCCGAATGGCTGAATGGATTTCCACCAAACTTGGCAAAATTGTAGGAACTGGTAGCCCGATGTGCCTTTGCTATGTCTCAAGATATGTGCTCCAGTGGTTTTTGAGTAATTTAGGTTCAAAAAAATATATATATCAATGGCAGCGCCCCGGTACGCGGACGGGGCGCGTACCAGGCGAGCTACGCGACTTGCGTGGGGAAAGCTGATTGGCTCTCGGGTGTCTGTAAACATTCTAAACAGTCCGGAGCGGCCGCCATCTTGTGTCTTGGTAGGATCGAGACACAAGAGGTGGCAAAAACAAAGGGGGAATTGACCATAGAGGGGCAGGGTAGACCCCCCTTACCGACTAGGTTTGATGTGGGGGCTATAAAAGGTCCCAGCGGGGCAAAAAAAAAAAATATGATTTTCGTGGGGGAAGCGCCCGGTACGCGCACCGGGGAGTGCACCAGGGAGTGCACCGGGGAGGGTACCATGAGGAAAAAAGAATGACAGACTTTTCTAAAAATGTAGCCTTTTTTTATAAATTCGAGGTAGTAGGAAGTTAGTAGGAAGTAGAAATATAAAAACGTGTATGTGAAGAAGCCTAATATAATTCATAATTATAACAGAGAAGCCTAATTCAATCTATAACTATAACAGAGAAGCCTATCTGAATCTGTAATTATAACAGAGGGACATTAAATAACTGTAAGAAAACGTTCCAAAAATTAATAACTTACCTTATTGAAAGGTGATGAAGATAAATGAGGAAATGTTTTAAAGGATATTTCAGGTAGTTGTAGTCAAAATGGCCTTGTTTCTCTCTCATTTTTCATTTATAAAATGGCCATGTTTTCCTCTCATTTTTCATTTATATTCATGTGCATAACAAATCAAATGTCATGAAAAAAAGTAGGATATGAAAGTAACATTTTAATTGGTTGAAAATTCTAACACTTTCATATGTGTTTTTCTCATGTAATTTACCTCAGGATATTTAGACAGGGCTACAGCCCAAATGGCTCAATGGAATACCATCAAATGTGGGATAATGGTAGGGACTGGTATGTAGTAGGGTCTATTCTATATTTGGTGAATGTCTGTCCAGTGGTTTTTATGTAATTTTATTTCCCACATTTTTTTGGGGAGCGCTTACCGGTGAAAAAAAAAACACAGGTGCGCGCACGGTACGCGTACAGGTCCACGTACGTATGCATACCATATACGCACCCCGCGATTTCATTAAAAAATAAAAAAAAATTGCCCTTGGGAGTCCTTCTGGGACAACCTGAGAAGGGCTAGGGGGTCAGGGGGTCTCTACCCTGGCCCCTTTTTGCATTTTCCACTCAGTGATGTCATTTGAGATGTCATCAGTGATGTCATCAGTGATGTCACTGACCATGTCATGAATGATGTAATATGTGACATCATTAGCAGTGGATTGCGGATGCACGAAATATAGTTAGTCCAACTAACTATATATGCGAATTCTAATGGTTTTGTATGAGTAAAATAAGGTTTTGTAAATGCTAATTCCTAACTATATAAGGCCTGAAACCTATGGTTTTTTCAGTGAATATATATAACCAGCATTTCCTGCACTACACGGAGCCCCCCCAGCAGCTAAACTCACCACATTGGCCGTAATTGCTGCAAGGGGAGAGAGGAGGTAATACGTATTGCCTGTAACAAGGGATCCACGAAATACTTGTTTTCACTCTTCGGGGCACTGGAGCTGGCGTGTGGCCCCTGTCCATATTTTGGAGCATCACTGGGTGTTCGGATTGCATCTATCACTGTATAGATCTCCGACTGGACTCCATATACCAGCATGCTTCTGCTCTGGAGAGGCGGAGCGCGTGGACAATACACCTTTAAATGAAGGAGGGGTGTAATAACTTTACCAGGGACGGCTTCAACCTAACCTGTACCCTGTCGGACATCCTGGAAGAGCGAGCAGCCCGTGAAATCTGGCACTGATGAAAGCCTAAGGAGGCTGAAACGCGTCTGCCAATAAGGTTTATGGACTGCCAGCACTGCGCACAGACCATCATTAAAGTTCTTTCAAAGATCCCGGATGAGTGTTGTGCCTTTTTTTCTTAAAAATGGGAGCAGGCGCTGTTTCTATATAATGTCAGAAATCTGGGCGCTGACTGACGACACCTCCTCTCGTTCAGGAGCACCGTGCATAAAACCAGAACTCTTCGGTAACCGGCATTTCCTGCACTACACGGAGCGCCCCCAGCAGCTAATCTCACCACACTGGCCGTAATTGCTGCAAGGAGAGAGAGGAGGTAATACGTATTGCCTGTCACAAGGGATCCAGGAAAGACTTTTTTTCACTCTTGGGCGCACTGGAGCTGGCGTATGGCCCCTGTCCATATTTTGGAGCATCACTGGGTGTTCGGATTGCATCTATCACTGTATAGATCTCTGACTGGACTCCATATACCAGCATGCTTCTGCTCTGGAGAGGCGGAGCACATGGACAATACACCTTTAAATGAAGGAGGGGTGCAATAACTTTACCAGGGACGGCTTCCACCTCACCTGTACCCTGTTGGACATCCTGGAAGAGCGAGCAGCCCGTGAAATCTGGCACTGATGAAAGCCTAAGGAGGCTGAAACGCGTCTGCCAATAAGGGTTATGGACTGCCAGCACTGCGCACAGACCATCATTAATGCCCTTTCAAAGATCCCGGAGGAGTGTCGTGCCTTTTTTTCTTAAAAATGGGAGCAGGCGCGGTTTATATATATATATATATATGAATACTCCATCCTACTCCAACAAAGAAGAAGGCACGTACTCGAAGATGTCAGGTATGGCTTTCTTTATTGATTCAGGTCTCACACGACCCCATGTCTAGAGATATATATATATATATATATATATATATATATATATATATATATATATATATATATATATATATATATATATATAATAAAGAAAATGAAAAAATACTGGCACCTGATAACCAGTGATCCAGACATGGGGTCAATGGCTGGCAAACACCCTTCCATCACGTATAGAAAAAATACCTCGCTTCAAGACCTATTAGTCAAAAGCCACTTCCATACCAAACAACAACCTAAATGGTGGACAGAACAAAATATAGGCTTCAAACCATGCACCTCATGCAAAGCGTAAAAATAGGCAAAAGAATGAGAAGTGTAATAGAACCGGATGGGAAATACATGCCTATAAAGCAATACATCACATGTACATCAAAAAACGTGGTATATGTCATCGTATGCAGATGTGGAATGAAGTACATAGGATGCACCACGTGTATGCTGAAAAAGAGAATACTGGAACACATCCGTGCTGCAAAGAACTCTAACATGCTGTATGCCAAAGCTAAACATTTGAGCACTTGCCAAAATGGGGATTGGCGAGCCATGAACTTCCATGGATTGAAAATGCTTACCAAACTGGAAATATGAGGGAACACGGTCCGTCTTCTTCGACAAATGGAATCACGGTTCATTGTTCGGTTCCGAACAAAGCATCCCAGAGGCATGAACTTTGGAGAGGATCTCCACATACATCTGGAGTAAATATGAACTCAGCTGGCCATTAACCAACGAAAAGGGTACTATACCGAAAACAATGATAAATTCACATGCATAGAGATGAAAAATGCAATGATACATGCCCTAAGTGAAACTAACTTTGGTCGTAATGTACTATACATGAACGAGTAGAACACACCAGTCCTTTGTCTGTTATAAGTGTTTTTTTTTTAAATTGTTTCATAAACTACGTATCCCATAATGCTACTTTGAGGCTAACATGGGGCAGTATATAAATGGAAAGTAAAAGAGGACTTGCTGACCGTGAGAAAAGCCATGAGGCTGAAACGCGTCGGTGGGGTGTTGTGAAGTGCTAATAAAGGCTTCTTAAAAAGTATCTGGTTGTGCCGCCCTCCTTGTGCTTTAATTGAAATTCGGGCTTTGATCCAGCCCTTGGGCTGAACACACACTGTGGAGCGCTCTCATTGCATGAAAGGATCGTCTTGTGGAAATATATATATATATATATATATATATATATATATATATATATATATATATTCAATGAAAAAACCATTGGTTTTAGGCCATATATAGTTAGGGATTTGCATTTACAAAACCTTATTTTACTCGCATAAAACTATTGCAATTCCATATATAGTTAGATGTGCTAACTATATATCGCGCACCCGCAATCCACTGCTGATGATGTCACATATTATATCATTCATGACATGGTCAGTGACATCACTGATGACATCACTGATGACAACTCAAATGACATCACTGATGACAACATCCAGTGACTGTATGTTTCTGTAAAGTTAAAATATGTCTTACATATTGAAGAATGAGTGGATGTATAAGTGTCTGGATGAAGGATTTAGTAGGTACATGACTGATTGTATGAGGGAGTGATTAAATGTGTCTCACTGAGTGCATGGGTTAGTGATTAAACTGTATTAATTTGTGCATCATTATATCTGTTGTTCTGTAAACTGCTGCATGTGTTGATCAGTAGCTATATGAGTAACTATATGGATTATTGATTGGTTGCCCAAGTATTTGTATGGGAGACTGAGTATGTGTGTGAGTGGCTGGGAGGTGTGTGACTCTGTGCATAGATGTGTGAACAGCTGATTCACTAGATGTATGGGTTCAAAACTGCATGTGGAAACAGCTGTATGGGTGGTTGACTGTGTGCATGAGTGTATTGGTGAGTGATTGGATATCTCAGTGCTACATGTCAAAGTAAGTACATATGTAAAACACAGTACATGCGAGAGTTGACATATATAAATTATGGCTGAGATACCCGCCACCCCCTCTCAACACAATCCCCAAGGATGGGAAACCGGAAACAGTTCTGAAGTTTTTGGAAGACGGGAGGGAGTAACCCTCCCGGCCGTATTTATTAAAATATGAAACAAAATTAAAACATTAAATAAACAGTTTCATATTATGTACAATTTCATTACCACATTGCGATGTTTGGCTAACCTTAACAGATTCTCTAATACAAAGGTTCTCCTAGCCGAACTAACATCCTACAAAACATTTACCACCCACTCCTCCTGGCCCCAAAGCTCCTCTCTATCAGTCCCCAAAAAGGCTAAATAGGACCGGAACGCCCCTTCATATGCCTTCCTCGTCCTGGGTGCTAAACTCTCTCCCACGAGGTTACGAAGTTCGGGGCACCGAGAGACCAGAGAGCTTCGGGAAAGGGTGCCGGCTCCGGGTCCGCTGTGGGAAGAAAACCCCAGAAAGCCTGCATACGAAAACGAGACAGTGCATCAGCCGCCTGGTTCATTACCCCTGGGACATGTCTTGCTCTGAATAGCACATTCAATTGCATACACAGTAAAACAATTTCCTTGAGCAGTCTCAAAATCCATTTACATCGTGCTGCCTGACTATTGATACACTCGACCACGGTCATATTGTCAGACCAAAATACCACAGAGTGATCTTTGAACCCTTCGGGCCAAGTTCTCAGGGCCACTAAAATGGGGAAAAGTTCCAGGAAAGCAATGTTACTTGTCAGTCCACTGTCATGCCACCATGTCGGCCACTTTTGTGCAGACCATCTGGTGCCGAAGATGGCACCGAAACCTATGCTCCCTGCCGAATCTGTCCACAGCCCCAGCTCCTCAGAGGACACGGCCGGTTTGTTCCAGACGACTCGACCATTGAAATCCGCCAGAAATGCCAACCAAATGCGCATGTCCTGGCGGACCTCTGCCGAGAGCCTCGTGCGATGATGGCCCTCCTTCAGGCCGACCATGGCTTGAGCAATCGAACGGGAAAAGGGGCGGGCCATTGGTATAACCCTCAGGGCAAAATTCAACTGGCCAACTAACTGCTGTAATTGATGCAGCTTAACCTTAGGTCCACTTATACACATTTGCAGGGATGTCCTGAACTTTGACACTTTGTCAGCTGGTAAACGAAAACAACCTTCTCCGGAGTCTAACTCGATCCCCAGAAACTCGAGGCAAGTGGAAGGCCCCACAGTCTTACCTGGTGCCAATGGCACGCCAAACTGATTCATCAAGACACAAAATTGCGCCAAAGCCTGCCCACATTCCGGATCCCCGGCTGCCCCCAGGAACAAAAAATCATCAAGGTAATGCATCACATTTTGGAAACCCGTCTTCCTTGTGAAGACCCATTGTAGAAAACTACAGAATTTTTCGAAATAGGCACAAGATATAGAGCACCCCATCGGCATACACCTATCCATGTAATAATGACCCTGAAACATGAAACCTAGGAGACGCTGATCGTCTGGATGTACCGGGAGCAACCGGAACGCTGACTCGATATCAGATTTTGCCATCAGCGCCCCGGGCCCCAGGCGATTCAAAATGGCTACGGCCTCATCGAAGGATGCGTACCGCACCGAACACACTTCCGGGTCTATCGCTTCGTTTACGGAAAGACCACGTGGGGCTGATAAATTATGTATCAGCCGAAACTCACCCGGGTCCTTCTTTGGGACCACACCTAAAGGGGAACAAACAAAGTTAGGAACCGGTGGTACACTAAACGGACCGGCGACTCGACCTCGAGTAACCTCCTTCCTGATCTTATCCTGTACCACGGTCGTATGCTGGAAGACCGATAGCTGATTTTTACATTTCGCTGCACCTTGAAAGTCCCCCACTGGGATGCGGAAACCATAAGAAAACCTGTTCCGCAACACCCCAGCAGAAGTACGATCCGGGTATTCACTGAGCCAAGGAATCATTGCCAAGGTATCAATCGGGGTAGGTAAAGGCGCCCCTCGGACTATGTTAGACCTGTTTGGCGCCTCCTCTACCCCCGTTATCACCCGTTTTGGCTCTGCACGTGGACTCAGGATGGGATGATTGCCCACACCCACTACATTCGTGTCTAAATTTGCACGATCCCTGGGGCCTAGTACATTTACCCCTGTTGAAGTTCCAACAAACCCCCCTTTTTCCTGTATTGCCGGCAGGCCTCGAGTAATTGTCGGTACCCGCACCTGACCGAAAGGGCGTCATCGCATACTGGCGGGAGGATTCGCCAACGATACTCCCTACTAATGGCAATTTTAACATACCAGTCTCCTTCATTTTGGACCATGACACAGAATCATAACAATCCCACGTTAAGTTTTTATCATGTTCTTTAGCCTTTCTAAACAGGTTATCATAGCAGAACCAATGATTACCCTCGTGTGATACCGAGTACTCCATGATTCGTGACTGATAAATCGGCAATTCGGGTAACAGATCGGGCCTTCGTTCCCCCAAGATCGATGTAAAAACCCCCCACGCTTGGCCCCAATTGCCAATGTTTTCATTTACCTTAAAGGCGGCCATTTTTGCGCGCCAAACACTCGGATGCATGAGATCCTTCTGGCCCTTAACATGCTCCATCTCATAGTGATCAGTAAGCAACGAGAAGATGTTTACGTACTCCCCTGCCCATATCTTCTCTTTAATAGCCAAAGGAACATGCTGACCCAACTTTTCCCTACGAGAGGGTGCTGACTCATCCCTCGCAATTGGCAATGGCCGCTTACCTGCACCGGACGTTGCCTCTGCTACTGAACCCGTCCCCTGTGGCTTCTCTACAGCGGCAGCCGGCGTGGACACCTTCGCTGCTTCCCGTGACTCACGCAGTTGCTTCATCAGCTCCTGTGCGTCGACAGCCGTGGCGCCCTCGCTACCTTTTCCCAACTACGCTGCTAATTGTGCTGCCAGCTCGGGCGGCATATCTTCCCCGGACACGGGGGTGACCACAACGGGAATCGGATTCCCTTCCTCCGGCACGGGAGTTGGTGCCTCGAGCGGGGTACTGGGACCCGGGTTGTCTCCCCCAGCTGCTCCCCTCCTGGGCCTCTTGTTTTTCCCTCCCGGGGCTGCTCCCGCCAAAGGACGTTTCGGCCCCCCTTCCTCGTCTTTATCCATTCGCCTCTTTAGGTAGGTCACCTCCTTCATGAGAACGCGCAGCATCTGGTCAGTAGTCATGCGCTTTCCCGCCTTCTTCGGCATTCTCCAACAGAGTATCTGAAAAACAAACAAGAACGATTACAACGCTCAAAATTGGCTCTTCGTTCCGTCTCGAGCTCACGTGCAGCGAGGAGGTGCAGCTTCAGAGCACAGGAACAAGAGGATGCCTTCTGATCTTGCTTCTCCTTTTATCCGTCTTCAGGGCGGGCGTAAACCCGCCCCTGCCTGCCCCAAGGGCGTGGCCAGCCGCGTCAGTGTCTAGGCCAACCCACTCTAGGGCGGGAAAAGGCGCGCCCCGGCTACGCCGCTTCGGGCATACCAGCCGAGACTCGCCTCCCGCCCAAGATGGCTTCCCGGGGGGATCGTGGTACTCCGCCATACGTTCGGGGGGACCGAGTGGTCGCCCCTTTCCATACTGTGTTTAAGAGCCAGTGAATGTGTGAGTGGCTGCATGGATCATTGAAAACTTGTATCAGTGATTGTATAAGAGAGTAAATATGTGTTATAATATGTTTCAATAAGTAAGGTGTGTATAACTGTATAGTTGAGGAAATGGAGGTGTGATTGATTCTTTGCATGACTGTCTAGGTGTATGAGTAACTCCATGGATGAGTGACAATCTGTGAGTGTCTGTTTTCACTGAGTGTATCTAAGGTTATATCAGAGTCTGTAGAGGTTCATCGTATTAACACATGAATGATGTCATCTGTGATGTTGTCAGTGATGTCATTTGAGTTGTCATCAGTGATGTCATCAGTGATGTCACTGACCATGTCATGAATGATGTAATATGTGACATCATCAGCAGTGGATTGCGGGTGCGCGATATATAGTTAGCGCATCTAACTATATATGGAATTTCAATGGTTTTATGCGAGTAAAATAAGGTTTTGTAAATGCAAATCCCTAACTATATATGGCCTAAAACCAATGGTTTTTTCATTGAATTTTCAAGGTTTTGTAAATGCAAATTCCTAACTATATATCGACTATAACCTATGGTTTTTTCTGTGAATTTCAATGGTTTTTTATTAGCAAATATCAAAAGCTGTCAAATGTCAAGTACGTGATAGGTAAAAACGTTTTCGTGTTTATGCACGCTGATGTGCTTTGAACGTTGTCCCCCCCTCCCCTTTTTTCTCTTAGTAGTACTCTCTCTTTGCAGATAGTGAACGGTAGTTAACGCAGACCTTTACCCCTGTTGTAATCCGTCGTACCTGCTTGTCTCTCCATTTGATTGATTGTTATCCAAGCATTTACTGTTTTAGAATTGGTTCTCTTTGGATCATTCTCTATTTACAAACAAGCACAAAGTCGCAATACTCTGTTTAGTCTTTGCAGATAGTGAAAAATCGTGTAAAAAAATAAAAGTAATCGAGCAAAATCAGTAGACCACTAATTCGATCTCTTTTTGACCTCGGTAAAATACAAACATTAGGAACAACCCTTCATGAGAAATACGAAAATAGTGAAATGAACTGAGCTCCACACCATGAGGGCTGCAAGACAGCTCGACTCCGCCACCCACCTCGCCCAAAATAACGACAAACCCTATGCAAATATTATAAATATAGACAACACACCAGCAAAGAAACAGGGTAAAACATTGTATTAAATAACTATTTACATAACTATTTTATACTTTTTATTGCCGGATCCGGCTAGCTCATTCGATCGAGCATGAAACTCATGCACTGATAGCAAGCGTTGAGAGTTTGTAGAACGATGGCTTCAGATTTTCCACATACTGTGTAGTGGCGCGAACTGGGAGGGGGCGTTTGGATTCTACCCCTTCCCCAAATAAGATTTTCATACGTGAATGTTCGTTCATGCTTTTTGTCCCTGAGTTGTTTCCATGTCACTGCCTTACACAAATGGCATAAGTCCTGGTTGTTGAGTGCCATACTTCAGAGTTCTAAGCAGCTCTTGTAACACTGTTTAAACCTTATTTGCACCTGCTGCAGCTTCACTATTCAAAGTAAGTGGGGTCCATTTGTGGACCTGACTGCATTGGAAAACAATGTGATACGGTGCCTCCCTAAACCGCTTGACGGAGGCCCCCGAGGGGCGGTGAGATGGCGCGGACTGAGAGGGGGCGCTTGGCTCCTGCCCCCTCCCCAAGTCGTGTTGCCCTGGTGTGGCCTGAGATCGCCCCCGGCATAGGCGGCCGGCTCCCGGGGTCCGGCGGAATTTTTTCCCTTTTGATGACTCTTCCATTCTGGACCTTGTCCCACAATCCGTTTGACCTGAAGACACGCTGTCGTGGGGCGCCCCTTTACCGTTTTAGTTGCCATTCCGCCCGCTTTTGGTACTCTGTGCCTCTTCCGCCATTCAGCTGTTTACCGCCCGCTCTTGCGACTACAACGTCTCGCTCACCATGTAGTTGAGTTGCTCCCGCTCTTAAGATTTAACCAAACTTTTTGGACTGCTGAAAGCGGTTGTATTCCGACCGCTGGTTGGTGGAGACATTTTGACTATATTCTGGACCTGCATTGTCGCGTAATGCGTCATATGACGCGACGCGTTAGCGCACCCGGAAGTGCTCCGGTGCGCAAGGCGCAGCTTCCCGGAAACGATCCAGAGCGCGCAGCGCAGCGCGTAACGTAAGCATAACAGGTCATGTGACTTGTTAATAAAACTTTTCATTGGTTCATTTTACTTTTGTTTTCCTAATGATGTAAGACTAGGTCATGTGACCTAAAAATAACACTTTTCATTGGATTAAAACATTTTTTTTCCCAAACGATGAAAGCCCCACCTTGTTTCTGGATGTTTCAGACTGAAGCTGGCGTCACCATGAGAGCACCACCATCTCGTAGCTCCGTCGTGGCCATTCCGCAAGCAATCATGGCAGCCGCTCCCCACCGGAAGCCTGCGGGAGTCGACGGCCCCCAAGACTTTTGTACAATCTTCAAGGCTGAGGGGACGCTTTCGAGAATGGAACCCAAGCCCTGGCAGACAAGCGTCCGAGTTCCAAGGTGTCCCAGGGCCATTTTACTGGACCAGGCCCAAATCCGAAGAGCCGGCCGCCATTTTAAGAGTCCTGTGGAAGCTGCCTATCGCTGCACCGCAAGAGTGGGAGCAACTCAACTACATGGTGAGCGAGATGCTGTAGCCGTAAGAGCGGGCGCTAAACAGCTGAATGGCGGAAAAGGCACAGTGTAGCAAAAGCGGGCAGAATGGCGACTGAAACGATAAAGTGGCGCCCCACTACAGCAGACAAGCCTCCGCCATGTGCTTCAAAACTGCATATGTATCTCGTGATATCAAGGTTGGGCAACCAGTACACAACAAGCAGTTACGAGTCCCATTTACACCGGCACCATTTTGGGCGCGGCCGGGCAGGTCCAGGATCTAGTCAAACATAACAAATGAGGCTGACGTCTCTGAAGCAGTTGACGAACAGCAGGACATAGCAAATAAACATGAAGTCTCTAAAGCTGTTAACTCACTGCAGGACAAAACAAGTAAACCTGAAACCTCTGGAATAATTGTCGCTCAAAAGAACAACACACAAAACTCTGTAGAGCCTGAAGAAAAAAAAACAGAAGGGCATTGTAGTTTCAGACACACTTAACACTAATGACTAAACAAAGATATCGTCTGTTTATGAAGCAGTTATCATCATCACAGAATTGACAAAGAAGTGTGCAGACACCAATGCTATTAAGAAACACAAGGAAATCCTAACGCATCAGCATTCTTGGAAGAGGTTGACACAGATAACATCTTAAGGAACAAAGAAAGACCTGTTCACTCTTGACACCCCAGGTGCTGTGTATGTTGCACTATAGTGCTGCATCGAGAAAACGGACAACCCTATTGATGTGGATTTTTCATTATTGATTATTGTAAAGAAATGGCGACTCCCCCCTTTAGCAGATTAGCTAAATGTTTGCGTAATTTAGTCATAAAAGTTATATTATTGTTGTTGTTGTTGTTATCGTTATAGTTCTGGTTAATTTCAAAAAATGGTTAAATATATTTACAGTTTTTGTTGCGTTCGTTATATTTAAAAGTTAATAAAGTTTTAAAATCCAACTTTGTTGGAGTGCTATATATTTTTAAAAAATCGGGTGAATGGGGCCTTGAATCGGGTTATTGTCATGTGTGGGCTTTGCAAGTGTACTGCTACAGAATCGGACATTTCAAACTCAAATGCACGTTCTTTTTCTTACCTTTCCGAAGCATGGAGCGCAATAGCCGGCAGAGAAAGGGTGATGCACGTGTTGAACACTACCTGACCTGGCAAGTTGCTGGCAGTGCCCCCCCCCGCCCGGTCCTGAAAGAGGGCACACACACACCGCCGCCCCGAGTACTTCACAAATCTTTAAAAGACCATGCGCTTGTTCATGAGGCTTAAATGGTTTATCACCCCTTCTAGAACCCCTGCATCGACCCTCTGACGTTTCCTGGAAGAATTAGCACGTAACACAATACCAAGCCCTGTCAGCTGAAACCCCCGAGAAATCGTGGGGCATATTATCAAGGGCGTTTATTTCCGCTTTTTTGGCTTTAAAAGCCAAAAAAAAAGAGATAAAATTATCTCCCTATTACCAAGCTGTCGCTAACACCAGTTAGTGACAGCTAAAAGGAGATAGTGACCATCTTGGGCCCCGCTTTGCATGTCAGTGATATTTATCACTAATGACATGCAAAGTGGGCGTGCCAAGATTTTAGCGACTGGAAACAGTCCCTAACCATCGCTATCTCCTATTACCAACTTTTGGAGATATTCGCGCTAAGCGGGAATATCTCCAAAAGCTAACACCTGCCCTGAGCAGTTCTTAGCCATGTTATCCAATGGGAGGTGGATAACATGGCTAAGAGCATTAGCTCGCTAATGCATGAATATCGTTGACTTTTCAGCGATATTCATGCATTGCGGCCGTTTTTTATCGCATTTGCGATAAACCTTGCTAATAGCAAGGTTTATGTGCGATAAAATTCGCCGATGTGCGGCGATAATTTTTGTCTCTAAACAAGTTAGAGACAAAAATTATCGCTAGTTGTTGGTAATATGCCCCCGGGTTTTTCCTTGCAGGAATCGGGAGGTGGAAGACTAGCACTGAAATCAGTAGTCTCACGCCTGAATTGGGAGGATTGATATGTCTGGATTCTCTACAGCTGGGGCCATAAACTACATCCGCAGGGCTAGGTGATAGCCTGGGTCCGGCCTGGACAATCGGACACAGAGGAAGAGGAGTGTCAGAGGGTGCGGTAGTGAATAGGGTGAAAGGGAGGTGTCGGGCGGGCACAGGGTGTGATTCTCAGAGAAGAGCAGCGCAGATGGGGGGAAGTATATGGCCCATGCATGAGAGAGAGAGCGGGGGTGACCAGTGCGTGGGGGAGATGCTTGCGAGGGTGGGGAGCCGTGCTGAGAATCGACGGCGTGCAGAGAGTGGGCCTGGTCAAGGCATCTAAAATTCTGCGATAATAGCAAGGTTTATCTGCGATAAAAATCGCCGATGTGCGGCGATAATTTTTGTCTCTAAACAAGTTAGAGACAAAAATTATCGCTAGTTGTTCGTAATATGCCCCCGGGTTTTTGCTTGCAGAAATCGGGAGGCGAGAGACTAGCACTAAAATCAGTAGTCTCACGCCTGAATCGGGAGGGTTGGCATGTCTGGATTCTCCACAGCTGGGGCCATAAACTACATCCGCAGGGGTAGGTGATAGCCTGGGACCAGACTGGCATCTAAAATGGCTGCCGTGCACGACAAAATTGTAGCATTGGAAAAAAGGCAAGATGGCGCAGCCGCTGGAAGAGATGTATCAACATATATGAGCCTCCTCAGCCACCCTCAGGAAACATAGGGGATTAGGATACGTCTCCCGCACCCCCTTATACCTAGTAATTTAATTAACGAAGCACAAAATGGCGAATTCCCGTTTCGCTACCAGTTTGCGGCCCAGTTCGCGGCCCGTGAAGCGCTTCTACCGTGAAAAATCATTTTTTTTTTATTTTCCCCACGGGACCCTTTAATAACCCCAACAACATTCCTAGGGGGTCAAGAGGGATATACCTTGCCCCCTTTCATTAAATTCCCCCTTCGTTTTTCACCTCTTCTTCTCTCTCGATCCTACCGAGAGATAAGATGGCGGCCGCTCCGGACTGTCACGCAGCAAAAAAAAAAAAAGCTCACGCACAGCCGCTGGAAGAGATGTATCAACATATATGAGCCTCCTCCGCCACCCTCAGGAAACATAGGGGATTAGGATACGTCTCCCGCAACCCCTTATACCTAGTAATTTAATTAACGAAGCACAAAATGGCGAATTCCCGTTTCGCTACCAGTTTGCGGCCCAGTTCACGGCCCGTGAAGCGCTTCTACCGTGAAAAATCATTTTTTTTTTATTTTCCCCACGGGACCCTTTAATAACCCCAACAACATTCCTAGGGGGTCAAGAGGGGTATACCTTGCCCCCTTTCATTAAATTCCCCCTTCGTTTTTCACCTCTTCTTCTCTCTCGATCCTACCGAGAGATAAGATGGCGGCCTCTCCGGACTGTTTAGAATGTTGACAGACACCGGAGAGCCAATCAGCTTTCTGCACGCAAAGTTCCATTTTGCGAAAAGTAAGCGAACCGGTGCGCAGCCTGGAGCGCTGTTACAGATATATATCTTGTTTTGAACGTTAATTTCTCAAAAACTACTGGAGCACATATATTGAGACCTAGCAAAGGCACATCGGGCTAACAGTCCCTACAATTTTGCCAAGTTTCGTGCAAATCCATTCAGCCGTTCGAGCTAAAAGTGAGTCCAACCGCCTTATGGAAATTAACATGGGAAAAACGCGTTTTGGGACCCCCCTTTTTTCTCGGCCCCCCCTTGATGAAACCCCCCCAAATTTTCAAGGGCTGCTCAGAAACAAAATGTGCCATTTTCCTGAAAATTTCAGCCGATTCCGTCCACAAACGCCAAAGTTATTAGACATAGAATTTTCAAAAATCCCATAGGGAATAAATCCTAACTATATATACCTACTGGTGATAGCCAGTAGGTAATATATATATATATATATATATATATATATATATATATATATATATATATATATATATATATATATATATATATATATATATATATATATATATATATATATATATTACCTACTGGCGGTCGCCAGTAGGTAGTTATAGTTAGGACCTAGTTTCCATAGGAAATCCTCAACATTCTATTTGGAATAACTTTGGCCCTGGTTGAAGAATCTTAGCGAATTTCTCAAAGAAGATGGCTCGGTCCGCTGCGCTCCTTCCCTAAAAGTTTGGGGGGGATTGGTCAAGTGGGGGCTGAGATAAAAGGGGGGTCCCAAAATGTGTTTTCTCCATGTTATTTTCCATAAGACCTTTAGACTCGGCTACAGGTCGAACGGCTGAATGGATTTATAAGAAATTTGGCAAAACTGTACAGTCCGGCTCGCAGATTACGCTTTTTTTGGAATGGTGTAAATCCGTTCAGTAGTTGCTGAGGAAATTAAAGTTAAAGTCAATTATATATCTATACGCGCGGACGGGTGCGCGCACTCAAGCGGCTGCGCGCGCGAGCGGAATTTTGCTGCGTAACGTCTGTTAACGTTCGATTCGAAGGAAATCAGGAAGTGTTGACCGCCATTTTGTCATTGCGAGTAAATATATTGTTGATTTCAAAGCGTTGGAACATGGAAAGGGGAGAAGGTAGAGATTGTTTTGCTGCGTAGGTTTTCTCAGGGTGTGCAGTAAGGCCCTTAAAGGCGAAAATATATATATATATTTTTTTTTTAAAGTTGCGTGGTGCGCGCACTCGGTCGCGCACACCTATTTACAAGAGTGTGAAAATGGAGATAAATCAGAAGTTTGAGTGCTTTGATATAAGGTGGCTCTGAAAAGAGCCCTTGTGTTAATTGAGTTTTTTCTGCATTTATAAGTAAGTACCGATGCAGAGCCTGATGTTGCAGAGGAAGATTCTGTTTCCCTCATCCGTGAAATGAACACCATCTCTCCTATAGATGTCTTGCATGTGGTAACGCAAGTCGTTGTGGTAAATAGAACCCATGCTATAATCTCTGAGGAATGCAGAAACAGATGTATTTACATGTCTCCTTGCTTTCTCAATTTGTGCACAATGTTGATTGGACCAATTCCATTTCTGTCTTTAGCATATATTGGAATATACCAAGGCAGTTCGAGGAAAAAGTGTCATCAATTGTTGAAAGGTGTCTTTTAGAAGCATTTCCAGACCTACCTCAGTCAATGTGCCTAGATCGTTCCCACCACAGTGCACAATTATGAGGTGTGGTTCTGGGAGATGCATAAGAGTTTTCACCAATGGGATTAATTGGTGACATCTCAATCCTCTTTGGCCAATCCACGTTATTTGCACATTTGGTAAATGAAGGTTGGAAATTCGTCTGCTTGCTGCATATTTTCCAGTCCAGTGAATATAGCTGTGTCCTAAAAGCCAAACCTTCATTTTCAAGGCAGATGAACTCGTACTCCGATGGGTTCCGGAAGTGGAATGGTAGTTAGAAGCTGAAAGTCAGGATAAAAAAATGGATGAGGCTTGGTGTGGTTGAAAAACAAAAAATGATTGGTTGATTCTAATACGTGAAGATTGAAGACTACGTTGCATGTTAATGTTATGTAAAACTAAAAGTACTATTGGGTGTGAAAAAAATGACATGTAACAGAGCTGTGGATAGGCAGGTGTTTCTGGAGGGAAAACAGTGTTGTTACTTTGCTGTAGAACGTTGAGATATGAACTTTTGACCTGTGCCTTCAGCCAGGTGCAGAATGAGGTGTTGCCATGGAAACAGCCAGAGATGGCAGTGGGTGATGGGTGACTTTTATGTGACATTGAAAATATTGTGAGGGAGAACCAACTGAAATGTAAATGCTTACGTTACGCGCTCCGCGCCGCGCCCCGGATTGCTTCCGGGAAGCAGCGCTTCGCGCCTCGCGCACCGGAACACTTCCGGGTGCGCTAACGCGGCGCGTCATATGACGGATTACGCAACAACGCGATACATCATTGGGGCTCCACCGGAACTGATCGAATTGGTAGTCTACAGTGTTTCTGGATGTTTCAGACTGAAGCTGGTGTCAGCATGAGAGCACCTCGTGGCTATGTCGTGGCCATTCCGCGAGCAATCATGGCAGTCGCTCCCCACCGGAAGTCTGCAGGAGTCGGGGGCCTCGGTGACTCTTGTAGAATCTTCAAGGCTGAGGGGACGCTTTTGGGAATGGGGCTCATGCCCTAGCAGTCAAGCGTCCGAGTTCCAGGGTTGCCCAGAGCCATCCTTGCAGGCCAGGCCCAAGTCTGTGGAGCCGACCGCCATTTCCTGAGCTCCGTGGCAGCCGCCTGTCGCTGTATCGGAAGAGTGGGTGCAATTCAGCCGGATGGCGGGTGAGACGCTGTAATAGCAAGAGCAGGCATAATTCAGCTGGCCGAGCGAGGCACTGTGCCGCAGGAGCAGGCGCAACTCAGCTGGCCGAGTGAAGCGCTGGGGTGTAGCTAAGAAACCTCTACCTGGTGAGGTGGGAGAGGCTCGTTCGCGCCGCCTCTCCCTTCCAGTGCACCCCACGCCGTCTCCTGGCGCAGGTATATGTGATGGTCGGACCAGGGCACCGCAGGACGTGTCTTCAGGTCAAACGGATTGTGGGACAAGGTCCAGAATGGAAGTGGCATCAAAAGGCAACAAGTTCCGCCTGACCCCGGGAGCCGGCCGCCTATGTCGTGGGCGATCTCAGGCCATACCAGGGGAACAAGACTTGGGGAGGGGGCAGGAGCTAAGCACCCCCTCCGAGTCCGCGTTTCTTGGACCCTGAAGTATGGCACTCAACATCCAGAACTTATGACATTTGTGCAAGGCAGGGACATCGAAGCCTCTCAGGGACCAAGCATATTCAGAGTCCTTCCTACAGAAGGTGGTGGGGGTGGCGGCATTAGCAAGGCATCCCCCCACACAACTTGTCGGACCCTGAAGTATGGCACTCAACATCCAGAACTTATGACATTTGTGCAAGGCAGGGAGATCGAAGCCTCTCAGGGACCAAGCATATCCAGAGTCCTTCCTACAGAAGGTGGTGGGGGTGGCGGCATTAGCAAGGCATCCCCCCACACAACTTGTCGGACATCACCTCTGGATGTACTGGGTGTTCAATTTCAGAATTGAAACTACTAAGAAGCAATTAGAAGTGTTGTTTTCATGTTGCAGCAGGCTGCCATGTAAATAGTTATTTAATAAAACGTTTTACCCTGTTACTTTGCTGGTGTATTGTATATATTTATAATATTTGCATAGTGTTTGTCGTTATTTTGGGCGGGGTGTGCGGCGGAGCCGAGCTGTCTTGCAGCCATCATGGCGTCGAGCTCGGTTCCTCTCACTAGTTTCATGTTTTTTCTAACGATTTATATGTTATAGTTTGCTAGCACGATACAGCGGATAGTCCGCATTTTATATATATGTCCTTTTTATTAGGGGGGTCCTCCGGTGGAGTCGGACGATCTACCTCTAATAAACGGTCCGGGTTGAACCAACTACCAACAAACGGGGCAGAGATAGGCATGACGGGTTACAAAGGGAACAAAAGTTTGCACTACCTATCCTTCACTATCTGCAAAAACTAAACAGAGTATTGCGACTCTGTGCTTATTTGTGAACAGAGAATGACCCAAAGAGAACCAATTTCGAACAATCATAGGCTATTGGCAGTGGGCAGAGAGGCCATGACACAGAAAATGGCTGTTACTTACGTGCATGATGGGGCCTAAAAGGGACTAGATGGCGTGGCCACTGTTTCGCGATTTTCACTTTACTTTTAACAGTGGCTGTGGTGAACATAAATGAACGCCGCTTATGTATACCTAATTTTAGTCATTTTCCAGAAAAAAGCGTTTGATATTTGCTATTAAAAAAACAAAGAAAATCACTGAAAAAACCATAGGTTATAGACCATATATAGTTAAATATCTGAAGTCCATCTCTGCACGCGATGGAGATACAGGTCGTCGATCAGAAGATGTGCTGGCCACCTCTAATGGTAATAGCGTGGCCAGGGCTCTTGTCGTTGCCTCTGCAAATTGCACAGGGTGCACTTGTTTGACATGCCGCACCATGGTATGTATGGAAAAGGAATATTTTTTTGCTGGATTTCTTCTTGAGAGAACCAAGTCACATATCGTGCAGGTTACTTTTGCTGCATTCACTTTCTTTTGATCTTCAGGATAAGTGAAAAATTGCCAGATGAAAGATTTATTTTTTCTTATTAAAGGTAGTCGATCATTTTGGTCAGATTCGGAAGATGAATGAGATACGGTAGCCATTTCACCAAAGTCTTCCGAAAGATGTAGGACGTTATTCTCTCTTGAGAGTAGAAAAGATAGTGAGGGAAGTGGGTGGAGTACTGCGTGTAAATTCCAGAATTGAAACTATTAAGAACCAATTGAAAGTGTTGTTTTCATGTTACAGCAGGCTGCCTTGTAAATAGTTATTTAATAAAACGTTTTACCCTGTTACTTTGCTGGTGTGTTGTATATCTTTATAATATTTGTCGTTATTTTGGGTGGGGTGGGCGGCGGAGCCGAGCTGTCTTGCAGCCATCATGGCGTCGAGCTCGGTTCCTCTCACTAGTTTCATATTTCTCATGAGGGGTTGTTCCTAATTTTTCTATTTTAGCGAGGTCAAAAAGAGATCCCATCAGTGGCCTACTGATTTTGCTCGATTCCTTTTGTTTTTTCTAACGATTTATATGTTATAGTTTGCTAGCACGATACAGCGGCTAGTCCGCATTTTATATATATGTCCTTTTTATTAGGGGTGTCCTCCGGTGGAGTCGGACGATCTACCTCTAATAAACGGTCCGGGTTGAACCAACTACCATCCTGATTTTGTATATCTTCTGAGCTGGATTTAAGCACACAATTGTTAAAGTATGAAACGTTTTATATTTCTAAAAAAAATACCAAGGTGTGTACATCCGGTAACGCACGAAAGTTTAAAAAGACATTTTGCTCCATTTACTGAAAAGTTTCATAAGAATAAAAAAGAAGTCTAGGTACAGTCTCTTTTACGTACTATAAGTTCTTTGAGGGGTGTATGAAGAAATTCAATAAGTTCAAATTGCAAAGTTTTCACGAAATATATAGGCAGGTGCGCGCATTCGGTCGCGCACGAAAGCCTGGAAATGCGATATCCATTTTATTGACAATTGTTGCCGAGAGTGCGCACACCGGGTCGCGCACGAAAGTTTAGTAAGGCTATTTTTATTTACAGACAAATTTTAATGTGTTTAAAAAAAGGCAAGGTACAGACTTTCGAATTCTGTATCGCTTTACAAGGAGTCTCTATGCAACTTGAACAGTGAAGAAAACGGCTTGTTTTCGAAAAAAATATTGCCAGAACTTTATTGACAAAAGTATAGGTTGCATACACGACATATTTCTGAATTAGCATTTTAAAAACCAATGAAATTCACAGAAAAAAACATAGGTTTTACACACGTTATAGTTAGGAAGTAGCATTTAAAAAACCTATGAAATTCACTGAAAAAACCATAGGTTTGACACATGTTATAGTTAGCTGGAAATTTTACTGATATAAAACCAATGAAATTCCACGTTATAGTTAGTTGGACTCACTATAACTTGCGCGTGCAATGCACTGCTGATGACGTCACATATTACATCACTCATGACATGGTCAGTGACATCACTCATGACATCACTGATGACACCATCCTTGTGACATAGTGACAGACCTCCTTTCACTGTAATGTAACCCTTGAAACACATATTCAAAAATAGAAACTGAAATTTAAAAAAAAAATGGAGATACCTATATCAGTTACAACAAGCAATTCAGTAATTCCACCATCTATATACACATCCACTCATTCACCAACAGTTCTATATAGTCACTCATACATATACTCAGTCATCATATGAAGTGATACACCTATACATCCTGTTACACACCGACAGTCATCCAAAAGTTACTCACACACATACTCACACGTGCAAATAAACTATTGAACATCTATTTATTTGAATATAGAGTTATACACACACTTCCACCTTACTTCTATTGAAAATTACACATATTTATTCTCTTAAACAATCACTTATAGAAACAAATACTTATTTAAACAGGAACTCTTACAATCTCTTACTCTCACATATACTGACTTATATACATCAATATTCACATATACTAGATTAAAACATATGTAGTTACTGATAAAGACACTAGTGAGACAGTCATTCACTCACTAACAAACACATATACACACTCATCCACCCATACAGTCCTGCACATATGCTGTCTTCAAAACACATACAAACAGAGAGTCAGTCACTCATGCATCTATGTGCTAAGTAATACCCCCACCAAACCATATAGACACTTATACTGATACTAAGAGAAACATCTAATAACCAATATACATACGCATGTAGCTACTTACCAACACATGTAGCCACTTATACACAAAGTGAAACACTAATATATATATTTAAATATGTAAACATTACTCACTAACATTTATTTTTCAGAAAGACACATAGTCACTGGATGGTGTCATCAGTGATGTCATGAGTGATGTCACTGACCATGTCATGAGTGATGTAATATGTGACGTCATCAGCAGTGCATTGCACGCGCAAGTTATAGTGAGTCCAACTAACTATAACGTGGAATTTCATTGGTTTTATATCAGTAAAATTTCCAGCTAACTATAACATGTGTCAAACCTATGGTTTTTTCAGTGAATATATATATACATATATATATATATATATATATATATATATATATTCACTGAAAAAACCATAGGTTTCACACCAGTTATAGTTAGGAATTAGCATTTAAAAAACCTATTAAATTCACTGAAAAAAACAGTTATAGTTAGCTGGAAATTTTACTGATATAAAACCAATGAAATTCCACGTTATAGTTAGTTGGACTCACTATAACTTGTGCGTGCAATGCACTGCTGATGACGTCACATATTACATCACTCATGACATGGTCAGTGACATCACTCATGACATCACTGATGACACCATCCAGTGAATACGTGTCTTTCTGAAAAATAAATATTAGTGAGTAATGTTTAAATATTTAAATATATATATTAGTGTTTCACTTTGTGTATAAGTGGCTACATGTGTTGGTAAGTAGCTACATGCGTATGTATATGGGTTATTAGATGTTTCTCTTAGTATCAGTATGAGTGTCTATATGGTTTGGTGGGGGTATTACTTAGCACATAGATGCATGAGTGACTGACTCTCTGTTTGTATGTGTTTTGAAGACAGCATATGTGCAGGACTGTATGGGTGGATGAGTGTGTATATGTGTTTGTTAGTGAGTGAATGACTGTCTCACTAGTGTCTTTATCAGTACCTACATATGTTTTAATCTAGTATATGTGAATATTGATGTATATAAGTGAGTATATGTGAGAGCAAGAGATTGTAAGAGTTCCTGTTTAAATAAGTATGTGTTTCTATAAGTGATTGTTTAAGAGAATAAATATGTGTAATTTTCAATAGAAGTAAGGCGGAAGTGTGTGTATAACTCTATATTCAAATAAATGGATGTTCAATAGTTTATTTGCACGTGTGAGTATGTGTGTGAGTAACTTTTGGATGACTGTCGGTGTGTAACAGGATGTATAGGTGTATCACTTCATATGATGAGTGAGTATATGTATGAGTGACTATATAGAACTGTTGGTGAATGACTGGATGTGCATATAGATGGTGGAATTACTGAATTGCTTGTTGTAACTGATATGGGTATCTCCATTTTTTTTTAAATTTCAGTTTCTATTTTTGAATATGTGTTTCAAGGGTTACATTACAGTGAAAGGAGGTCTGTCACTATGTCACAAGGATGGTGTCATCAGTGATGTCATGAGTGATGTCACTGACCATGTCATGAGTGATGTAATATGTGACGTCATCAGCAGTGCATTGCACGCACAAGTTATAGTGAGTCCAACTAACTATAACGTGGAATTTCATTGGTTTTATATCAGTACAATTTCCAGCTAACTATAACTGGTTTTGTCAGTGAATTTAATAGGTTTTTTAAATGCTAATTCCTAACTATAACTGGTGTGAAACCTATGGTTTTTTCAGTGAATTTCAAAGGTTTTTTAAATGCTAATTCCTAACTATAACTGGTGTGAAACCTGTGGTTTTTTCAGTGAATTTCAAAGGTTTTTTTAATGCTAATTCCTAACTATATAAGACCTGAAAGCCCACCAGGAATCTCCAGTATGCGCCAGGGGACTGCATTGCAGAGAGGTGAAATGAAGCCACAACCCTTTTTACACCTCTCTGCAACGCAGCCCCCGTGCATGTTTGAAGAGGGGAAACTAATTCCCCTTGCATACTGGGGGCCCCTGGGGGCCAATTAGCCCACCTGGAACCTCCAGTATGCGCCTGGGGCTGCATTGCAGAGGTGTAATGAGACTATGCCCCTTGTTACACCTCTCTGCAACGCAGCCCACTGCCGCGTTTGCAGAGGGGGAACTAATTCCCCTTGCATACTGGGGGTCCCTGGGGTCAACTGGTCCACCAGGAGCCTCCAGTATGCGCGAGGGAGCTGCATTGCAGAGAAGTGTAATGAGGCCACACCCTTGTTACACCTCTCTGCAATGCAGGCCACTGGTGCCTTTGCAGAGGGGGGACTAATTCCCCTTGCATACTGGGGGTCCCTGGATCATATCTGCCCAAACACCGATATTCCGAACGATTGTAAATGACTTTTCTTGAGAAACATTTGGATTTGGATTATCATGTCCTATACTTTGGAATTTTTGAAAGACTGACTTTGAGGATGCTATAAATTACTCAAGTCTGCCCGAATTGCGTGGGTAAAATTGATACCTAGTCACTTTTAATAAGAATATACTTATGTCTCGTCTAACATTTGGAAGAAATATCTAGTTATATGACAACGGGATACCGACATAACTTGAAGGAAATAAGAACGCCCTGAAGAAGTTCTGTTGTACAGAACGAAACGTTTCGGCTGGCTGTGGTACATAAACTTAAGGAAAATAAAAGCATTTGAATATACACCAAGATTCAGCGCTTCAATAAGTACTCTAAGTGATATGATTTGATTGGACTCATTGTGAAAGTGGTGCTGTGCCAAACTTTGAAATATTCTCCACTACTCTCTACTACTTACTCTCTCCCACTCTCCACTACTCACTCTCTACTGCTCTCTACTACTCACTCTACTACTTACTCTCTACTACTCAGTCTCTACTACTCACTCTCTACTACTCTCTACTACTCACTCTACTATTCACTCTACTACTCTCTACTACTCACTCTGCTACTCTCTCTACTGCTCTCTACTACTCTCTACTACTCACTCTCTACTCTCTATTACTCACTCTCTACTCTCTACCTCTCTACCTCTCTACCTCTACACCTCTACCTCTCTACCTCTCTCTACACGCACACATATAGACATATATGCATATATATATGTGCATATGCATTTATATATATGTATGTGTATGTATAAAAAAAACAAGTAAACATTTTTTTTTCTAATCAGCTACTTTTAAAACTGTCATTCTTTTTCCCCATGGTACACTCCCTGGTACGCTCCCCGGTGCGCGTACCGGGCGCTCCCCCCGCGAAAATAAAAAAATAATAATTTTTTTTTTTGCCCCGTGGGGCCCTTTTATGGCCCCCACATCAATCCTAGGGGGTCAAGGGGGGTCTACTCTGCCCCATTATGGTCATTTCCCCCTTTGTTTTGGCCACCTCTTGTGTCTCGATCCTACCGAGACACAAGATGGCGGCCACTCCGGGCTGTTTAGAATGTTTACAGACACCCCAGAGCCAATCAGCTTTCTGCGCGCAAGTCGCGTGGCGCGCCCGGTGCGCGTACCGGTGCGCTTACCGGAGCGCTGCTATAGATATATATATTTTTTTAAACCTTAATTACTCAAAATCCACTGGAGCACATATCTTGAGACATAGCAAAGGCACATCGAGCTACCAGTCCCTACAATTTTGCCAAGTTTGGTGGAAATCCATTCAGCCGTTCGGGCTAAAAGTGAAATCGACCGCCCTATGGAAATTAACATGGGGAAAACGCGTTTTGGGACCCCCCTTTTATCTCGGCCCCCGCTTGACGAATCCCCCCCAAACTTTCAGGGAAGGACCGGAACGCCGCGAGGCCATTTTGAGGAAATTTTCAGGCAGATTCGTCAACCGGCGCCAAAGTTATTCCAAATAGAATTTTCAGATTTAACATTGAAAAAAATCCTAACTATAACTACCTACTGGCGACCGCCAGTAGGTAATATATATATATATATATATATATATATATATATATATATATATATATATATATATATATATATATATATATATATATATATATATATATATATATATATATATATATATATATATATATATATATATATATATATTACCTCACAGCCCCAGGAACTGTTACCCGGGGCTTTAAAATATTAATTGAGGGGTGTTCTGAGGCCCCCTCAGCTCCGGGGACATCCACCCCGGGGCTTCTTGAAAGTGTTGGAGGGGGGCCACTCCTGGATCCCAAGATGGACCTGTGAACCGCCACTACACAGGGCTGGCTCCTCCAGCGTCCCGGTGTGCACAGCCCCGGACACTGCTATTTGTAATTACAGGGCGGGAGCCTCGCAGCTCCCACGCTGTCATTGGAAACTGCTTTCCTATTAGGAAGAGAGAGCAGGTTAAACTGCTCTCTCTTCCAAATAGGAAAGCAGATTGCTTTTTCTCAGGGTGAGCAGTTGTTCTTCCTGAGGAAAAGCAATGCCGGCTTCTGAAGGACTCGGGGAGCAAGCTGGGACCGGGGGGGCATTGGGGCTCCTTCTACGGTCCCCAACGTTTCATGTAAACACCGGGGATGGGATCCCAGGGGATAATAAAAATGTGTGATAGGGGCGGTACCAAGGGCCCCCGAGGGCACCAGTCGGAGGGCCACGCAGACCCCCTCTCACAATACAAAAATCTCTGTGGTGGTTGTTCCCGGGGTTTGAGGGGCATCATTGAGGCCCACACACTTTTAAGTTTTTTAGGGGGCGGTGGCCTTGGACGCGGAAGTGGCGCATGGGAGTTGTAAATCTGGTATAGTGTTTACTTTGCTTACCTTTCTGTCTTGTAGAGGATCCAGGGTAAATATAACGTTTTTCTGTACAGCTAGTACCTTTCAACTCTACACCCAAACGGATTTCTGCCTTTTACCATAGTAACAGTTCACAGAACACTTACGTGAGCACAGAGGATAGAAGTTTACCACATTATGTTGCTAATGGCGTTGTACTTTTAAAACCTTTGTATTGAAACCGTTAGTTGTAGCTATAGACTGTGGTACAGATCTGAGAAAGAGTTAGTCTCAGAATGATACTTCAAATTCTAAATACCACAAAAAAAAGTATATATTTTTTTAATGAACTCTTATTAAAACAACAATAAATACCTGGAAATGTGACTTAAAGATAACAATACAATAAAGAACTGTAAACATAACTTTAATAAAAAGATATAATAAACCCAATCAATCAATCAATCAATCAATCAATCAGAGTATTTATATAGTGCACTACTCACCCAGAGGGTCTCAAGGCGCTCGGAGAGGGGGAACCGCTACTGGTTGAACAGCCAGGTCTTGAGCTGCTTCCTGAAGGCGAGGTGGTCCTGGGTCAGGCGGAGGTGGGTCGGGAGGGAGTTCCATGTCTTGGCGACGAGGTAGGAGAAGGACCGTCCCCCTGTGGTGGCTCTTTGGATGCGGGGGACGGTGGCGAGGGCGTGGCCGGTCGATCGAAGCTGGCATTTCGGAGCGTAGAAGTTGAGGAGGCTGTTGAGGTATCCTGGTCCTTGGTTGTGTAGGGCTTTGTGAGCGTGGGTGAGGAGACGGAAGGTGATTCTCTTGTTGACCGGGAGCCAGTGCAGGTCTCTCAGGTGTTCGGAGATATGGCTGTGACGGGGGATGTCCAGGATGAGTCGTGCTGAGGCGTTCTGGATCCGTTGAAGTCTCTTCTGGAGTTTGGCGGTGGTTCCTGCATAGAGGGAGTTCCCGTAGTCCAGACGGCTGGTGACGAGGGCCTGTGTGACCGTCTTCCTGGTCTCGGTGGGGGTCCACCGGAAGATCTTACATAGCATGCGCAGGATGTTGAAGCACGACGATGAGACGGCGTTGACTTGTCGGGTCATGGAGAGGGAGGAGTCCAGGATGAGGCCTAGGTTGCGTGCGTGGTCTGTTGGTTTGGGTGCGCTGCCTAGGGCGGGGGCCACCAGGAGTCGTCCCAGAAGGAGGGTGAGGATCCCAGGATGAGGACTTCCCCTTGTCCGAGTTCAGTTTCAGGCGACTGTTCTTCATCCATTTGGCTACCTCTTTCATCCCTTCGTGAAGGTTGGCTCTGGCAGTGGCGGGGTCGTTGGTGAAGGAGAGGATCAGCTGGGTGTCGTCGGCGTAGGAGATGATGTTGAGGTTGTGCTGGCGTGCGATGTCTGCGAGGGGGCTCATGTAGACGTTGAAGAGGGTTGGACTGAGCGAGGAGCCTTGAGGAACGCCGCAGATGACTTCGGTAGCTTCAGATCTGAACGGGGGGAGTGTCCTTCCAGCGAGGAAGGAGATGATCCACTCCAGTGCCTTCTCCTAGATTCCGACGTTGCTGAGCTGCACTAGTGTACGGTGGCAGACAGTGTCGAAGGCCGCAGAGAGGTCTAGGATGATGAGGGCTGCTGTTTCTTCATTGTCAAGTAGTGCTCGGATGTCATCGGTGGCTACGATCAGGGCGGTCTCGGTGCTGTGGTTGGCTCGGAAGCCAGACTGCGAGGGGTCGAGGGATCCGTTCGTCTCGAGGAAGGCGGCCAGCTGCTTGTTGACGGTCTTCTCAATGACTTTTGCAGGGAACGGGAGCAGCGAGATGGGGCGGTAGTTCTTGAGGTCGGTGGGGTCGGCTGATGGCTTCTTTAATAGAGCGCTGAGTTCGGCGTGCTTCCAGCTCTCCGGGAAGGTAGCGGTGTCGAAGGAGGTGTTGATGATGTCCCGCAGGTGGGGTGCGATGACAGCATCGGCCTTGTTGAAGACGTGGTGAGGGCAGGGGTCGGTCGGAGATCCGGAGTGGATGGAGTTCATCGTGCGGACGGTGTCTTCGGGGTCCAGGCGTGGAGGGTGGTGGTGGGGGTTCGGTCGTGGCGTGCATCGGTTGAGTGCTAAAGCTGTTGTGTATGTCCGCGATCTTGTTGTGGAAGTTGGAGGCGAGGGAGTTGCAGAGGTCTTGCGAAGGGGTGATGTCGTTGTTTCCGGCATTGGGGTTGGAGAGCTCTTTAACGATGTTGAAGAGTTCCTTGCTGTTGTGTGCGTTGTTGTCCAGTCGTTCCTTGAATGCAGTTTTTTTTGGTTGCGTGGATGAGTTGGTAGTGTTTTCGGGTGGCGAGCTTGAGGACAGTCATGTTGTCTGGTGTTGGGTCTCTGCGCCAGGTTCTCTCGAGGGCTCGGCAGTTTTTCTTGGAGCTCTTGAGTTCGTCGGTGAACCATGGGGCTTTCTTGCTGCCGGGTCTGCTAGGCGGGGTCCTCAGGGGGGCGAGGTCGTCAGCGCAGTCGCAGATCCACTTTGTGAGATTGGTGGCCGCTTGGCTGGGGTTCGTTGCGCTGGTGGGTGGGTTCTTGCTCAGGGAAGTAGGCTGTGATCTTGTTCCAGCTTCTGCGTGCAACTTGTTGTTGGTGGTGGTGGATCGTGGTCCTTCTGAAGCTGAAGTGGACGCAGCTGTGGTCCGTCCAGTGGAGTCCGGTGGCGTGGCTGAAGGCGATGTCCTTGCTGGATGAGAAGACGGGGTCAAGTGTGTGTCCGGTGTAGTGGGTAGGGGTGGTCACCAGCAGCTTGAGTCCGAGGTTAGCAAGGCTGTCCAGCAGGGTGGTGGTGTTGCGGTCGTTGTTGTTCTCCAGGTGGAAGTTGAGGTCCCCGAGGAGGATGTAGTCAGCGGAGAGGAGGGCGTGTGGGCTGATGAAGTCGGCGATGTCTTCGCTGAATTATGTGCGTGGTCCTGGGGGTCTGTAGATGAGGGTGCCTCTGAGGGTGGTCTTGGGACCTGGAAGTGAAGGTGTTCAGTGGTTGTCAGGGTGTCGTCTGTGTTGGTCGTGATGCGGATGGTGTTCCTGTGGATGATGGCGATGCCTCCTCCGGTCTGGTTGATGCGGTCCCTTCGGATGATCTTGTAGCCGTCTGGGATGGCGATGGCGATGTCGGGCGCTGAAGAGGCGTTCATCCAGGTTTCCGTGAGGAAGGCGACGTCTGGTGAAGTAGTGTCGAGCAGGTTCCAGAGCTCGACGGCGTGTCTGTGGACGGAGCGGGTGTTGAGCAGGATGCACTTCAGGTGGCTGCTGCTGTTGCTCGTCTTGGTATTGGTGGGTGCGGGTGTAGTGCAGGTCCGGATGCAGGTGAACTCGCAGGAGCGGCAGCTGAAGGGTCCGTGGGTGCGTCTCGGGGTGGCTGTGGACTCCAATAGACGTATGGTAGGTAATCTGCAAAACAAAAAAGAAAATTAGTGTTTACAATTAGATCGATGTGACTAAATGAGGTCAAACATTACAAGTCAAGGTAACACTAGGATTTTACTTGTGCAGTGTGCCTGGTACATTTCACTTGTGGTATAGGCCCGCTTTGAAGCTGTGTCTGTATGGAAGTGCCTACTGCGCCAGATTTAAATTACAGATTTGCCGGTCTTTAAAATGAGTCAGAGATGAGACAGAATTAGGTGAGAGATCAAGTTATTATGCAGGACAATATTCTTTAGGGCTTATTTACAAGAGTCTTGTGCCACTTTTGTGTCAATTTTTTCATGTTGAAAGCGACGCAAAAATGGCGCAGGGAGGTTGTAAATAGGCTTGTTTATTTGTAAGTGTTTAATTTAAGATATTGTATATCTAGGCCGCTCTGCTTACCTTGTGTAAACACTGTGGCCAGCAGAATCCACAATTTCAAGTTATCTTTGGTTCTACATGTCAGAGTAGACAGCAGCGTCCATAACTTTAAAAGAGGAAGAGAAGTGATGTGAGAGAGGGTGAGAAAGAGAAAGAGAAAAACAACATTAAAACGTGGGAGAGAGAAAATTGGTGGAGTTGTTAATGCTGGAGAAAATATTCGTAGCTCATCTTTTTGCCTCTGTTGTGTGTCTAAGCACGTGCTGGTTTGTAGTGCACACTCTAGTTTAGTGATCTGAAAGATAGAATATAGACTTTGTAATAGCATAGTACATACGGCACACGTATATTTTCGCTTTATTTATTTGTATACTCAGGATAATGTATTTTTTTAACTTCCACTGTAAGGAGGTGTCTGTGCGCTGTTTTTCTTCCAAAGTAGTTTATTACATACACTCCTACTGCATAGCGGTGAGTTCTCAATATTGCAGGGCAGATTTACAAGCTCCATGCACCACCAGTACATCACTATATTTACGAAAGGAAAAGCCACCCTGTGTGACTTTTCCTCTCCTTGTAAATATGGCCTCTTCACACTCAGCACTTTACGGTGAAGGGGAGTTTCATGGGTGTTGCTGTGGGTGTTCCCACGCAATACCCATGGAACAAGACACATTTCTCGTAAATATGGAGATGCGTCTGAATTTCTTCTTACCCTAGAGGTGTCGTAGCAAGGCGCAACGAGGACAAATGTTTTTATTTCTCCTCGTTTTTTTCCTTCTTTAATGCGTGCTGCAATTTATGCACGCATTAAAAAAGGAAAAAGCCTTTAGTGATTGTTTTTGTGCAGGAAGGTGCCTCAAAAATAATCTCCCCTTGGCGCAGGCATCCTGGCACCATGGTGCAAGGGTGCCTGCGCATGGCAACTGTTTGTGCGCCAGCGGAGGAAAGAGCACAGGAATGCAACATATTCTTGTAAATATGTCACATTCCTACACTCTGAAAGTGCTGTAGCGTGGTGCAGCCAAAGGGCTTATGGTGCCACGCTGCGGCACTTTCTTGTAGACCTGCCCCTGCGTACCTAGACTGTTGCATCTCATTGACTCGCAGAGTCTGGAGGTGAGTGTTTTTCTTGAGAAGTCAGAGGCAGATTTACAAGCTCCTTGCGCTACTTTTTCCATGTTAAAAGTGACACAAAAGTGGAGCAAGAAGCTTGTAGATCTGTTCATCAGACTGTTGTAACCTATCTATTCTCACTGCTCAGAGTTGTTGTGACCGTATTTTTGGCTCTATTTCTGAGTGATGGTGACTTTAAGCTTGCTACCATCCTGAATCTCTATTCTTGCCTTGTGTTGGTCCTTTTCAGGCCTTTCTCAGAACCTAGAAGCATAAACTAGAGGATAGCTGCTTAATGTGATGATAGATCCCTTATTCTTGACTCTAATCCATCTATTGCCTATTGGCTTTCACATAATTATGTGTCCTATCTATATATATATATATATATATATATATATATATATATATATATATATATATTCACTAAAAAAACCATAGGTTATAGACCATATATAGTCAGGGATTAGCATTTAAAAAACCTTATTTTATTTTATTTGCACAAAACCATTGAAATTCCATATATAGTTAGTTGCACTAACTATATATCGCGGACCCGCAATCCACTGCTAATGATGTCACATATTACATCATTCATGACATGGTCAGTGACATCACTGATGACATCACTGATGACATATCAAATGACATCACTGATGACATCACTGATGACAACACCCAGTGACTGTATGTTTCTGTAAAGTTAAAATATGTCTTACATATTGAAGAATGAGTGGATGTATAAGTGTCTGGATGAAGGATTTAGTAGGTGCATGACTGACTGTATGAGAGAATGATTAAATGTGTCTCACTGAGTGTATGTGTTAGTGATTGAAGTGTCTTAATTTGGCAATCATTATTTATGTTGTTCTGTAAACTGCTGCATGTTTAAATCAGTAGCTATATCAGTAACTATATGGGTTATTGAATGGTTGCCCAAGTATTTGTATGGGAGACTGAGTATGTGTGTGGGTGGCTGGGAGGTGTATAACTCTGTGCATAGATGTGTGAGCAGTTGATTCCCTAGGTGTATGGGTTCAAAAGTGCATGTAGAAACAGCTGTATGGGCAGTTGACTGTGTGCATGAGTATATTGGTGAGTGAATGGATATCTCAGTGCTACATGTCAAAGTAAGTACATATGTAAAACACACTCCATGTGAGAGTTGACATATATAAATAACTGAACATAAGAGCCAGTGAATGTGTGAGTGGCTGTATGAATCATTGTGAACTTGTATCAAGGATTGTATAAGAGAGTAAATATGTGTTACTATATGTTTGAATAAGTAAGGTGTGTATAACTGTATAGTTGAGGAAATTGAGATGTGATTGATTCTTTGCATGACTGACTAGGTGTGTGAGTAACTCCATGGATGTGTGACAGTCTGTGAGTGCCTGTTTACACTGAGTGTATCTAAGGTTATATTAGAGTCTGAAGATGTATTATCACATAAATGATATCCTCAGTGATGTATTCAGTAATGTCAAATGAGATGTCAGTGATGTCATCAGTGATGTCATTTGAGATGTCATCAGTGATGTCATCAGTGCTGTCATTTGAGATGTCATCAGTGATGTCATCAGTGATGTCACTGACCATGTCATGAATGATGTAATATGTGACATCATTAGCAGTGGATTGCGGGTCCGCGATATATAGTTAGTGCAACTAACTATATATGGAATTTCAATGGTTTTGTGCAAATAAAATAAGGTTTTTTAAATGCTAATCCCTAACTATATATGGTCTATAACCTATGGTTTTTTCAGTGAATTTTCAAGGTTTTGTAAATGCAAATTCCTAACTATATGTGGTCTATAACCTATGGTTTTTTCTGTGAATTTCATTGGTTTTTTAAAAGCTAATATCTATAGCTGTAAAATATATTCTTTATTAAGTGACGTATCACGTAGCCCGTGAGACGCCTCATGATGCATCGCATAACCGCGACGTATCGTCTCTGCAGCGCAAACCAAACCCAAAACGTAAGCGCGCCAGAACACGCTTAAAGATATATATATATTTTTTTAACCTTAATTAGACAAAATCCACACGTGCACATATCACAAACGTTAAAAAAACACAATATGTCGGACTCCTGTTACGCTGCCGGTTAGCTGCCCGGTTAACGTACCAGGAAGCACCTTTACCGCGAAAAATCGCAATTTTTTTTTTCTTTTGCCCCGCAGGGAACTTTAATAGCCCCCTCATCAATCCTAGGGGTTCAGGAGGGGTCTGCCTTACCCCTTTCATTCATTTACACCTTTTTTTTCCACCTCTTGTCTCTCGATCCTACCGAGAGACAAGATGGCGGCCGCTCTGGACTGTTTACAATGTTGACAGCCAATCAGCTACTCCTCAGGATTTTTTTTTTTTGGGCCTCGCGTAGTTTTATAATATCCCCCTCATCAATCCTATGGGGTCAGAAGGGGTCTACCTTGCCCTCTTTCCTTCATTTCCCCCTTTGTTTTGGTCTCCTCTTGTCTCTTGATCCTACCGAGAGACAAGATGGTGGCCGCTCCGGACTGTTTACAATGTTGACAGCCAATCAGCTACTCCTCAGACTCCCGTTACACTGCCGGTTAGCTTCCTAGTTAGCTGCCCGGTTAGCTGCCCGGTTCGCTTACCAAGACGCGTCTCTACGGCGAAAAAATCGGATTTTTTTTTTTTTTTGGGGGCCCTGCGTGGCTCTATAATATCCCCCTCATCAATCCTAGGGGGTCAGAAGGGGTCTACCTTGCCCCCTTTCCTTCATTTCCCCCTTTGTTTTGGCCTCCTCTTGTCTCTCGATCCTACCGAGAGACAAGATGGCGGCCGCTCCGGACTGTTTAGAATGTTGACAGACACCGGAGGGCCAATCAGCTTCGCATCGCAAAGTTCCGATACGCGAAAAGTTCGCTAACCGGATCGCTGCCCGGAGCGCTGTTACAGATATATATCTTGATTTAAACGTTAATTTCTCAAAATCCACTGAAGCACATATATTGAGACCTAGCAAAGGCACATCGGGCTAACAGTCCCTACAATTTTGCCAAGTTTCGTGGAAATCCATTCAGCCGTTCGGGCTAAAAGTGAGTCCAACCGCCCTATGGAAATTAACATGGGAAAAACGCGTTTTGGGACCCCCCTTTTTTCTCGGCCCCCCCTTGACGAACCCCCCCAAATTTCCAGGAGCTGCTCAGAAACAAAATGTGCCATTTTCCTGAAAATTTCAGCCGATTCCGTCCACAAACGCCAAAGTTATTAGACATAGAATTTTCAGAAATGCCATAGGGAAAAAATCCTAACTATATATACCTACTGGCGACCGCCAGTAGGTAATATATATATATATATATATATATATATATATATATATATATATATATATATATATATATATATATATATATATATATATATATATATATATATATATGTATATATATATACATATTTATATATGTATATATATATATATATATATATATATATATATATATATATATATATATATATATATATATATATATATATATATATATATATATATATATATATATATATATATATATATATATATATATATATATATATAAAATGCTCCAATGTCTACCGGATTACTAGAAGAACCAAATTAGCACTCGAAGGTCGAAGGTTTCAACACGCTAGATTTTATTTAGCGAGGGGGTGCACACAGACGCGTTTCGGCGGTCTGCCTTCGTCAGTGTGTGTTACACTGTGTTTACTACCGACATTATTTTAAGTATTATGCATTCACTCCCACATTCTGTAAAGCATAGGCAGAGAAAGGGGACTCACACCATACATAGAATTGTGGCGGACATCTTGCAATGGTTGTTAATAAATACCAAACACATTGACATCATACATATGGTAAACGTTAAACCCCACTGATGGGCAACAGCCTCATTCAGAGTACGGTATATTTTACATGTTAATCCAAAATGGATAAGAAACATTTAGCCGTGGATCGGCTGGTGTGCCCTTACGAAATAAATGGCCAAATGCAATTCACCAAAGTATGAGACTTCAGGTTCAATAACATTTCGATTGAAGATACTCATACTAGAACCGTGGGAATAATAAAGTGGGATGCCTCCCGTGTAGCAGCAGAAAACAGAGTGAATTCATTACAAATCTAGAAATCACAATTCATTTTTAGAAACGATCTCTAAGAATGCATAAAAGAATACGTGAAAAACAGTGGAAATCAAATAGTAAATAAAGAATTAGTAAATTACTATTGCAGTAAATCCATCTAAAGATCTAAACAAACATTCATCATTTATGAGTCTTGGGAAATCATTTGCTTTGACTTATATTACACATGAGCCCACGTGGCTTGGTATTGTTCAAACATTGACTTAATTTCCACATTTATATGTCTCAAACTCCTGATGAAATTCTCCTCGTTCACATATGAACAAAAAGATATAAAGAATCTCTGACTTAGATAACTTCATATGACACAAAGCAGATAAGAACCTTAGGCTATGTTTACACTTGATATAGGGAATGTCCGTTCAGGATGACACTCAAATAGTTCTAATTACAGTTTTTCTTGAGTTTTATGTCATCTTAGATCTATGTAATCCTATTGCTGTTCCTCAATCAATTGGATTTATTTCCCTAGATGAAAGGCCATCTCTTCCCCGCTGTTAAGACCCTTGGGATGTTTCGTTGAGAGGTCTATTATGTATCTGGATTCCAGTCTCCTTAACCTGCGTAAACGGTCACCGCCACGTATATTGGGAGGCACAATGTCCAGGCCGAAGTATTGGAGTTTACTTCGGTCTCGACCATGGGCCTCTGCAAAATGGCGAGCCACCGGATAAGCCTGATCCACTTTATCGATGGCTCTTAGGTGCTCAAGTATTCTTAACTTGAGCTCCTTGATAGTGCTCCGATGTAGCGTAAGCCACACGGGCACTGTAAGCAGTAGACGGCATACTGCGTACTGCAGGTAATGAATTTATTGATACTCATTTTCCTGCCAGTATCAGTAATGGTGTAGGTTAGCACCCGTTTACTTCCTGCGCACGCTTTGCAGCGGCCACAGGGGTAAAAGCCTTTTTGCTCCCTTATGGTGTTGATCCTACGGGGCAGTTTATCAAAGTGGCTTGTCACCAGCATGTCGCCTATCGATCTTGCTTTGCTGAAGGTTAGGAGTGGCTGGGTTGGTAGGTCCTCCTTGAGCACATTATCCATTAGGAGAATGTGCCAATTCTTCCTTAACATAGCTCTAAGGGTTTCAGCTCCTGATGAGTAGGGAGTTATAACTCTGAAGTTTCCTTTATTCTCACCTGGTGGTCCCCTACGATTCCCATGTTCAGGATTGTTGGTCAAGAGAGTGTGTCTTTCAATTCTCCTGACTCTGTTCAGGGTATTATTCAGTAATTTATCACCATAACCCCTGATCCTGAACCGGGATATACACTCCGAAGCAGCCGCTTTGATGTCAGACATTTTTGAGGAGTTCCTGCGAAGTATGAGTAATTCCCCGTAGGGGATACTGTTGATCAGTTGGGGAGGATGGCTGCTGCTGGCAAAGAGTGTTGAATTGCCAGCAGTTTCTTTTCTAAAGAGGCTCAAGTGGAGGTGTCCTTCCTCTATATATATCTTGAGATCCAGATAGTCCGCTGCCACAGGACTTACTGTTCCCGAGAAATGGAGGTTAACTTTGTTTCTATTCAGGACATTGATATATTCATAAGCTGTCTCAATATCGCCATTCCACACTACGAAGAGGTCATCGATGTAACGATGCCAGCAAATGACCTTTCCCTCTTTCTCTCCCAATACACAGCTCCTGGGCACCTGCTCCTCCCACCAGCCTACGAACAAGTTCGCGTAGCTGGGGGCAAAGCAGGTACCCATCACCGTTCCAGACTTCTGCATATACAATTGATCTTCAAACAAAAAGATGTTATGGGTCAGGCAAAATTCTACGAATTCAAGAATCATAATGTTGTGTCTTGAAAAACGTAATTGGCGTTGTTCTAATGCATACTTAACAGCCTCTAGTCCGTATTGGTGTTCAATTATTGTATACAGACTAGTGATGTCTAATACCATCAGTAAGTATCCTGGTTCCCACATCAAGTTCTGTATTTTCATCAAAAAGTCTTTTGTGTCTCGCACATAAGATTTCAGGGTGGATACCAATGGAAACAGGGTGTGATCCACAAAGCGAGACATGTTTTCTGTAAGGCTCCCAATAGAAGAAATAATTGGGCGTCCAGGTGGGCAGTCACGATATTTGTGCAGTTTTGGGAGGTGGTAGAATGTGGGAGTCATAGGGCAGTTTGTTCGTAAAAACAAATGTTCGTCTCTATTCAGCATCTGATGATTATACCACTTAGTGATTAGTGTGTCATATTCTTTGATACTTTGCTGGTAGAGTTCGATAGTGCATTTGCTGTAGAATTTATCATCAGAGAGCTGCCTTAATGCTTCCTGTTTGTAATATTCACGTGTCATTAAAACCACATTCCCGCCCTTATCCGAGGGATAAGGGCGGGATAAATATATATATATATATATATATATATATATATATATATATATATATATATATATATATATATATATATATTCACTGAAAAAACCATAGGTTATAGACCATATATAGTTAGGAATTCGCATTTACAAAACCTTATTTTACTCACACAAAACCATTGAAATTCCATATATAGTTAGTTGCACTAACTATATATCGCGCACCCGCAATCCACTGCTGATGATGTCAAATATTACATCATTCATGACATGGTCAGTGACATCACTGATGACATCACTGACGACATCTCAAATGACATCACTGATGACATCTCAAATGACATCACTGATGACATCACTGATGACATCTCATTTGACATTACTGATCACATCACTGATGATATCATTCATGTGATAATACGATGAACCTCTTCAGACTCTAATATAACCTTAGATACAATCAGTGTAAACAGACACTCACAGACTGTCACTCATCCATGGAGTTACTCACACACGTAGTCAGTCATGCAAAGAATCGATCACACCTCCATTTCCTCAACTATACAGTTATACAAACTTTACTTATTCAAACATATACTAACACATATTTACTCTCTTATACAATCCCTGATACAAGTTCACAATGATCCATACAGCCACTCACACATTCACTGGCTCTTATGCACAGTTATTTATATATGTCAACTCTCACATGTACTGTGTTTTACATATAATAATAATAATAATAATAATATGAAATTTATAATGCGCTCAGCTTACCCAGGGGCGTCCCGGCGCAACAGACCAAAAGGAGAGACTCAGCTAATCACTACTGTGGAAACAAGTGGGTCTTAAGTTTCCTAAATGGTAGGATCTTGGGCTCTGAGCGAATCCTGAGGGGCAGAGAGTTCCAAAGAGACACCACCTGCACAGAGAAACGCCTGCCCCCAGAACGAGCTCTTCTTACTCTCGCTGACTGCAAAAGGTGTGTTTGGTCCGAGCGCAGCAGACGTGGGGGTTTATAAGGACGGGCCATATTAGCAAGGATGGGGGGGCATTTGCCATGTAAAATTTTGTGGGCTGTGAATAGCGCTTTAAATTTCACCCGGTCCTTCACGGGGAGCCAGTGAAGCGCGTTGAGGGCCGGAGCGGCAGACTGCCTTCTGGGAACATCCATAAGGATTCTCGCAGCTGCGTTTTGCACCTGTTGGAGGGTTTTAAAGGTCGCTTCGGGAGCACCGAGATAAAATTAGGCCACGTATCAACAGCTTCCTTGCTGGATCAGGAAGCAGAGGTAGCACTTTTCGGGCTGATTTCAGTAAACCAAAGCAAACCCTTGCGGTCTTCCTGGCATGAGTCCTGAAGGACAGATCTTCCTCCAACCATACTCCCAAGGACTTGATCTCCTTCTTGGGGGGTGGTGGGTCACCAAGAGACTGGGGCCAACAGCTCGCAATAATGGAGGGACTGGAATTGCCCAGGAGCATCAGCTCGGTTTTACCTCCATTGAGCTTTAGGGCGGAGATAGACATCCAACGATAAACATTGGCGAGGCAGTCGTGTGAAACCTCAGGTTGTTCCGCCAGCTGAGTGAGGCCCACCACCAGCTGAGTATCATCAGCATAGCTGATGATCTTCACCCCTGAAGGGGCGACCACTCTTTCAAGTGGAGTCATATATATATTAAATAAGGTAGGGCTCAGCGATGAGCCCTGCGGGACTCCACATTGAAGAGGGATTAGGGCAGATTGCTCTGACCCTTCCCAGACTTGGTAGAAACGGTCAGAGAGAAAAGATCCCAACCATTTCAGGGCTGTCCCTGAGACACCTACCTCTGACAGACGTTGGAGGAGCACTTGGTGACTCACGGTGTCAAAGGCAGCACTCAAGTCCAGGAGGATCACTGCCACTGACCTTCCTGTATCTACAGTGCTCCTTGCCTCCTCCACTACTGCCAGCAAGGCAGTGTCTGTTCCATGGCCGGGGCGGAAACCAGTCTGGGAGTCTCCTAGCAGGTGGTTAGACTCAAGATGGTGAGAGAGCTGACGGTTAACCAGCTTCTCTGCAATTTTTGAGAATCCAGGCAGAAGTGAAATTGGCCTGAAGTTGGTCAAATTGGATGAATCCAGTCCTGGCTTTTTCAATAAGGCCTTCACCACAGCCTTTTTCCATCTCTGGGGCACTGTGCCCTGCGCGAGTGAAAGGTTCAAGAGGTCAGTCAGAGGAGTTGACAAGGTGTTAGCCACGAGTTTAAGATGTTTTATGGGGACTGGGTCACTCGGGGAGCCACTCTTCATCTCTAACAGGACTTTTGTAACCTCCTCTTCCGAGAAGGGGCCAAAGGATGCTAGCTCAATCGGGCGACTTGTAGGACTAGTAACCGATTCATGGCTTTGAGGGATAGTGGGTAATGAGGATAATATTTTCTCTATTTTAGAATGGAAGAAGCAGGCCAGTTCCTCACATTTTTCTTCGGGATTATCGTGAAACACTTACTTTGACATGTAGCACTGAGATATCCATTCACTCACCAATACACTCATGCACACAGTCAACCGCCCATACAGCTGTTTCCACATGCACTTTTGAAACCATACATCTAGTGAATCAACTGCTCACACATCTATGCACAGAGTCATACACCTCCCAGCCACCCACACACACACTCAGTCTCCCATACAAATACTTGGGCAACCAATCAATAACCCATATAGTTACTCATATAGCTACTTATCAACACATGCAACAGTTTACAGAACAACAGACATAATGATGCACAAATTAAGACAGTTTAGTCACTAACCCATGCACTCAGTGAGACACATTTAATCACTCACTCATACAGTCAGTCATGCACCTACTAAATCCTTCATCCAGACACTTATACATCCACTCATTCTTCAATATGTAAGACATATTTTAACTTTACAGAAACATACAGTCACTGGATGTTGTCATCAGTGATGTCATCAGTGATGTCATTTGAGATGTCATCAGTGATGTCATCAGTGATGTCACTGACCATGTCATGAATGATGTAATATGTGACATCATCAGCAGTGGATTGCGGGTGCGCGATATATAGTTAGTGCAACTAACTATATATGGAATTTCAATGGTTTTGTGTGAGTAAAATAAGGTTTTGTAAATGCGAATTCCTAACTATATATGGTCTATAACCTATGGTTTTTTCAGTGAATTTTCAAGGTTTTGTAAATGCTAATTCCTAACTATATATGGTCTATAACCTATGTTTTTTTCAGTGAATTTTCAAGGTTTTGTAAATGCTAATTCCTAACTATATATGGTCTATAGCCTATGGTTTTTTCAGTGAATATATATATATATATATACATACATATATAAACATATATCATCTGTATATCTATATAAATACAAACATAAATTCATGCATACATATACTTATATGCATACAGATGCATGTTATTTACATGAAAGTTGAAAAAACACTAATAAAAGCAAAGCTAAAAACCCACCTCATTACAAACAGAATGGCTTTAACTTAAACGAGGGCGAGATCTATTGCATTTTCAATGCGTGTTTACTTTGGTTCCATCAAGAAGGCATTCAGATGTGTCACACATTTGCCATAAATTCTGAATGTTAGCACTCTAGTTGCACATTAGATCACTGTAGTAAAGCTACTGCTCACCAGGGACGTCTGCTGCTGGTATTCAAAGTGCATGTTTCAGTCTGCATGTCAGAATTGTTTTAATGAAATAGAAGAGGATTTGAGAAGTCACTCAAAATGATCCCTAATTTTGATTTCTGAAGCACTAATCATACTTTCTATGGCAAAATTAACCCCCTCATGTTGTTCTTTTTCAAATTGAGTGTTTTCAGACTTACCACTTCATTCCAATCAAGATGGCTTCTGGTGTGCCATACTTTTGTCATAAGTAAGACTGTTAGCGCTCTAGTTGTTCTTTAGAACACTCTGGGACATTCTGTCATTGGGCTATACTTGGGGTACATCTGGGTGATATTTGGGCTACATTTAGGCTCTTTTGTCTCTGGTGGCCATCTTGGGAGACTGTATGTCAGAATTTTTTAATGAAATTGAAGAGGGTTTGAGAAGTCACTCAAAATGTGCCCTAATTTTTCTTTCTGCAGCACTAATCATAATTCATATGGCAACATATACCCCCTCATTTTGTTCCTTTTTAAATTAAATGTTTTAAGATTTACCACTTTATTCCAATCATGATGGCTTCAGGTGTGCCATACCTTTGTAATAAGTAGGACTGTTAGCGCTCTAGTTGTTCTTTAGAACACTCTGGGACATTCTGTCATTGGGCTATACTTGGGCTACATCTGGGTGATATTTGGGCTACATTTGGGCTCTTTTGTCTCTGGTGGCCATTTTGGGAGACTGCATGTCAGAATTTTTTAATGAAATAGAAGAGGATTTGAAAAGTCACTCAAAATGTGCCCTAATTTTTCTTTCTGCAGCACTAATAATACCTTCTATTGCATGATATACACCCTCGTTTTGTTCCTTTTTAAATTAAATGTTTTAAGAGTTACCACTTTATTCCCATCACGATGGCTCCAGGTGTGTTATACCTTTGTAATAAGTAGGACTGTTAGCGCTCTAGTTGTTCTTTAGAACACTCTGGGACATTCTGTCATTGGGCTATACTTGGGCTACATCTGGGTGATATTTGGGCTACATTTGGGCTCTTTTGTCTCTGGTGGCCATTTTGGGAGACTGCATGTCAGAATGTTTTAATGAAATAGAAAAGGATTTGAGAAGTCACTCAAAATGTGCCCTAATTTTTCTTTCTGCAGCACTAATCATAATTCATATGGCAAAATATACCCCCTCATGTTGTTTCTTTTTAAATGAAATGTTTTAAGAGTTACCACTTTATTCAAATCAAGATGGCTTCAGGTGTGCCATACCTTTGTAATAAGTAGGACTGTTAGCGCTCTAGTTGTTCTTTAGAACACTCTAGGAGGCTGCAGTAGAACACAAAGGAATCAACTGACAGTCTCTGTCCTTGTTGGATGTTCATGTTTTACTGAGAATGTCAGACTTCATTTTCACATGACTGAGAAAGATAATGTGAATTTACAGAAAATATGCTTTCAGTTTAGCTTATAGATCCCCTTCCAAACCACTGTGGGAAAATCATGAGATATTAGTTTTCTTTCAAACAATATTCATGATATCACAGCAGAAGGTTTTTTCACGTGGTAAAATCACCTTAGAACCCACCACAATTCCTAAAACGAGTATGGTACCATCAACAAATGATTTATAATGTAACTAAAGTCCTAAAACCCTCTATTAACTACAATGCTTTTTAATGAGGTGCTATCATGTATATTGGTCCCAAGATGGCTGCCAACACTTCTTGGATGAAGTGCTGACAGCCAATCAGATCAGATGTGTGGTTAGGCTCCGCCCAGATATATATCTTTTTTTGAACCTAAATTACTCAAAATCCACTGGAGCACATATATTGAGACCTAGCAAAGGCACATCGGGCTAACAGTCCCTACAATTTTGCCAAGTTTCGTGCAAATCAATTCAGCCGTTCGAGCTAAAAGTGAGGCCAACCGCCCTATGGAAATTAACATTGGAAAAACACGTTTTGGGACCCCCCTTTTTTCTCGGCCCCCCCTTGATGAAACCCCCCCAAATTGTCAGGGGCTGCTCAGAAACAAAATGTTCCATTTTCCTGAAAATTTCAGCCAATTCCGTCCACAAACGCTAAAGTTATTAGACATAGAATTTTCAAAAATCCCATAGAGAAAAAATCCTAACTATATATACCTACTGGCGACCGCCAGTAGGTAATATATATATATACTTATATATATATATATTACCTCACAGCCCCGGGAACTGCCACCCGGGGCTTTAAAATATTAATTGAGGGGTATTCTAAGGCCCCCTCTGCTCCGGGGACAGCCACCCCGGGGCTTCTTGAAAGTGTTGGAGGGGGGCCACTCCTGGAGCCCAAGATGGACCTGTGAACCGCCACTACACAGGGCCGGCTCCTCCAGTGTTCCAGTGTGCACAGCCCCGGGACACTGCTGTTTGTAATTACAGGGCGGGAGCCTCGCAGCTCCCACGCTGTCATTGGAAACTGCTTCCCTATTAGGAAGAGGGAGCAGGTTAAACTGCTCTCTCTTCCAAATAGGAGAGCCGATTGCTTTTTCTCAGGGTGAGCAGCATGTTAGTTGTTCTTCCTGAGGAAAAGCAATGCCGGCTTCCGAAGGACTCGGGGAGCAAGCTGGGACCGGGGGGGCATTGGGGCTCCTTCTACGGTGCCCAATGTTTCAAGTAAACACCGGGGATGGGATCCCAGGGGATAATAAAAATTTGTGATAGGGGCGGTACCAAGGGCCCTCGAGGGCAACAGTCGGAGGGCCACGCAGACCCCCTCTCACAATACAAAAATCTCTGTGGTGCTTGTTCCCGGGGTTTGAGGGGCATCATTGAGGCCCACACATTTTTAAGTTTTTTAGGGGGCGGGGGCCTTGGACACGAAAGTGGTGCATGGGAGTTGTAAATCTGGTATAGTGTTTACTTTGCTTACCTTTCTGTCTTGTAGAGGATCCAGGGTAAATATAACGTTTTTTTGTATAGCTAGTACCTTTCAACTCTACACCCAAACGGATTTCTGCCTTTTACCATAGTAACAGTTCACAGAACACTTACGTGAGCACAGAGGTTAGAAGTTTACCACATTATGTTGCTAATGGCGTTGCACTTTTAAAACCTTTGTATTGGAACCGTTAGTTGTAGCTATAGACTGTGGTACAGATCTGAGAAAGAGTTAGTCTCAGAATGATACTTCAAATTCTAAATACCATTAAAAAAAGTATATATTGTTTTTTAATTAACTTTTATTAAAACAACAATACCTGGAAATGTGACTTAAAGATAACAATACAATAAAGAACTGTAAACATAACTTTAATAAAAAGATATAATAAACACAATAAATCAATCAATCAATCAATCAGAGCATTTATATAGTGCACTACTCACCCAGAGGGTCTCAAGGCGCTCGGGGAGGGGGAACCGCTACTGCTCGAACAGCCAGGTCTTGAGCTGCTTCCTGAAGGCGAGGTGGTCCTGGGTCAGGCGGAGGTGAGTCAGGAGGGAATTCCATGTCTTGGCGGCGAGGTAGGAGAAGGACCGTCCCCCTGTGGTGGCTCTTCGGATGCGGGGGACGGCGGAGAGGGCGTGGCCGGTCGATCGAAGCTGGCGTTTCGGAGCGTAGAAGTTGAGGCGGCTGTTGAGGTATCCTGGTCCTTGGTTGTGTAGGGCTTTGTGAGCGTGGGTGAGGAGACGGAAGGTGATTCTCTTGTTGACCGGGAGCCAGTGCAGGTCTCTCAGGTGTTCGGAGATATGGCTGCGATGAGGGATGTCCAGGATGAGTCGTGCTGAGGTGTTCTGGACCCGTTGAAGTCTCTTCTGGAGTTTGGCGGTGGTTCCTGCATAGAGGGAGTTGCCATAGTCCAGACGGCTGGTGACGAGGGCCTGGGTGACCGTCTTCCCGGTCTCGGTGGGGATCCACCGGAAGATCTTACATAGCATGCGCAGGATGTTGAAGCACGACGAGGAGACGGCGTTGACTTGTCTGGTCATGGAGAGGGAGGAGTCCAGGATGAAGCCTAGGTTGCATGCGTGGTCTGTTGGTTTGGGTGCGCTGCCTAGGGCGGGGGGCCACCAGGAGTCGCCCAAGGCAGAGGGTGAGGATCCCAGGATGAGGACTTCCGTCTTGTCCGAGTTCAGTTTCAGGCGACTGTTCTTCATCCATTCGGCTACCTCTTTCATCCCTTCGTGAAGGTTGGCTCTGGCGGTGGCGGGGTCGTTGGTGAGGGATAGGATCAGCTTGGTGTCGTCGGCGTAGGAGATGATGTTGAGGTTGTGTTGGCGTGCGATGTCTGCGAGGGGGCTCATGTAGACGTTGAAAAGGGTTGGACTGAGCGAGGAGCCTTGAGGAATGCTGCAGCCGACTTCAGTAGCTTCAGATCTGAACGGGGGGAGGCGAACTCTCTGTGTCCTTCCGGCGAGGAAGGAGATGATCCACTCCAGTGCCTTCTCCTAGATTCCGACGTTGCTGAGCCGCTGCACTAGTGTACGGTGGCAGACAGTGTCGAAGGCCGCAGAGAGGTCTAGGAGGATGAGGGCTGCTGTTTCTCCGTTGTCAAGCAGTGCTCGGCTGTCATCGGTGGCTATGATCAGGGCGGTCTCGGTGCTGTGGTTGGCTCGGAAGCCAGACTGCGAGGGGTCGAGGGATCCGTTCGTCTCGAGGAAGGCGGCCAGCTGCTTGTTGACGGTCTTCTCAATGACTTTTGCAGGGAACGGGAGCAGCGAGATGGGGCGGTAGTTCTTGAGGTTGGTGGGGTCGGCTGATGGCTTCTTTAGTAGAACGCTGAGTTTGGCGTGCTTCCAGCTCTCCGGGAAGGTAGCGGTGTCAAAGGAGGTGTTGATGATGTCCCGCAGGTGGGGTGCGATGACAGCATCGGCCTTGTTGAAGACGTGGTGAGGGCAGGGGTCGGTCGGAGATCCGGAGTGGATGGAGTTCATCGTGCGGACGGTGTCTTCGGTGCTGATCGGGTCCAGGCGCGGAGGGTGGAGGTGGGGGGCGGTGGTTCGGTCGTGGCGTGCGTCGGTTTAATGCTGAAGCTGTTGTGTATGTCCGCGATATTGTTGTGGAAGTAGGAGGCGAGGGAGTTGCAGAGGTCTTGCGAAGGGGTGATGTCGTTGTTTCCGGCGTTGGGGTTGGAGAGCTCTTTAACGATGTTGAAGAGTTCCTTGCTGTTGTGTGCGTTGTTGTCCAGTCGTTCCTTGAATGCAGTTTTCTTGGTTGCGTGGATGAGTTGGTGGTGTTTTCGGGTGGCGAGCTTGAGGGCAGTCATGTTGTCCGGTTTTGGGTCTCTGCGCCAGGTTCTCTTGAGGGCTCGGCAGTTCTTTTTGGAGCTCTTGAGTTCGTTGGTGAACCATGGGGCTTTCTTGCTGCCGGGTCTGCTAGGCGGGGTCCTCAGGGGGGCGAGGTCGTCAGCGCAGTCGCTGATCCACTTCGTGAGGTTGGTGGCCGCTTGGCTGGGGTTCGTTGCGCTGGTGGGTGGGTTCTTGCTCAGGGAAGTAGGCTGTGATCTTGTTCCAGCTTCTGCGTGCAACTTGTTGTTGGTGGTGGTGGATCGTGGTCCTTCTGAAGCTGAAGTGGACGCAGCTGTTGTCCGTCCAGTGGAGTCCGGTGGCGTGGCTGAAGGCGATGTCCTTGCTGGATGAGAAGACGGGGTCGAGTGTGTGTCCGGTGTAGTGGGTAGGTGTGCTCACCAGCTGCTTGAGTCCGAGGTTAGCGAGGCTGTCCAGCAGGGTGGTGGTGTTGCGGTCGTTGTTGTTCTCCAGGTGGAAGTTGAGGTCCCCGAGGAGGATGTAGTCAGCGGAGAGGAGGGCGTGCGGGCTGATGAAGTTGGCGATGTCTTCGCTGCATTATGTGCGTGGTTGTCAGGGTGTCGTCTGTGTTGGTCGTGATGTGGATGGTGTTCCTGTGGATGATGGCGATGCATCCTCCGGTCTGTTTGATGCGGTCCCTTCAGATGATCTTGTAGCCGTCTGGGATGGGGATGGCGATGTCGGGCGCTGAAGAGGCGTTCATCCAGGTTTCCGTGAGGAAGGCGACGTCTGGTGAAGTAGTGTCGAGCAGGTTCCAGAGCTCGACGGCGTGACTGTGGACAGAGCGGGTGTTGAGCAGGATGCACTTCAGGTGGCTGCTGCTGTTGCTCGTCTTGGTCTTGGTGGGTGCGGGTGTAGTGCAGGTCCGGATGCAGGTGAACTCGCAGGAGCGGCAGCTGAAGGGTCCGTGGGTGCGTCTCGGGGTGGCTGTGGACTCCAATAGATGTATGGTAGGTAATCTGCAAAACAAAAAAGAAAATTAGTGTTTAAATTTAGATCGATGTGACTAAATGAGGTCAAACATTACAAGTCAAGGTAACACTCGGATTTTACTTGTGCAGTGTGCCTGGTACATTTCACTTGTGGTATAGGCCCGCTTTGAAGCTGTGTCTGTATGGAAGTGCCTACTGCGTCAGATTTAAATTACAGATTAGCCGGTCTTTAAAATGAGTCAGAGATGAGACAGAATTAGGTGAGAGATCAAGTTATTATGCAGGACAATATTCTTTAGGGCTTATTTACAAGAGTCTTGTGCCACTTTTGTGTCAATTTTTTCATGTTGAAAGCGACACAAAAATGGCGCAAGGAGGTTGTAAATAGGCTTGTTTATTTGTAAGCGTTTAATTTGAGATATTGTATATCTAGGCCGCTCTGCTTACCTTGTGTAAACACTGTGGCCAGCAGAATCCACAATTTCAAGTTATCTTTGGTTCTACACGTCAGAGTAGACAGCAGCGTCCATAACTTTAAAAGAGGAAGAGAAGTGATGTGAGAGAGAGTGAGAAAGAGAAAGAGAAAAACAACATTAAAACGTGGGAGAGAGAAAATTATAAGTGGAGTTGTTAATACCGGAGAAAATATTCATAGCTCACCTTTTTGCCTCTGTTCTGTGTCTAAGCACGTGCTGGTTTGTAGTGCACACTCCAGTTTAGTGGTCTGAAAGATAGAATATAGACTTTGTAATAGCATAGTACATACGGCACACGTATAGTTTCGCTTTATTTATTTGTATACTCAGGGTAATGTATTTTTTTAACTTCCACTGTAAGGAGGTGTCTGTGCGCTGTTTTTCTTCCAAAGTAGTTTATTACATACACTCCTACTGCATAGCAGTGAGTTCTCAATATTGCAGGGCAGATTTACAAGCTCCATGCACCACCAGTACATCACTATATTTACGAAAGGAAAAGCCACCCTGTGTGACTTTTCCTCTCCTTGTAAATATGGCCTCTTCACACTCAGCACTTTACGGTGAAGGGGAGTTTGATGGGTGTTGCTGTGGGTGTTCCCACGCAATACCCATGGAACAAGACACATTTCTCGTAAATATGGAGATGCGTCTGAATTTCTTGTTACCCTAGAGGTGTCGTAGCAAGGCGCAACGAGGACAAATGTTTTTATTTCTCCTCGTTTTTTTCCTTCTTTAATGCGTGCTGCAATTTATGCACGCATTAAAAAAGGAAACAGCCTTTAGTGATTGTTTTTGTGCAGGAAGGTGCCTCTTCCTGCACAAAAATAATCTCCCCTTGGTGCAGGCATCCTGGCACCATGGTGCAAGGGTGCCTGCGCATGGCAACTGTTTGTGCGCCAGTGGAGGAAAGAGCACAGGAATGCAACATATTCTTGTAAATATGTCACATTCCTACACTCTGAAAGTGCTGTAGCGTGGTGCAGCCAAAGGGCTTATGGTGCCACGCTGCGCCACTTTCTTGTAGACCTGCCCCTGCGTACCTAGACTGTCAGAGTCAGAGGCAGATTTAAAAGCTCCTTGCGCTACTTTTTCCATGTTAAAAGTGACACAAAAGTGGAGCAAGAAGCTTGTAGATCGGTACATCAGACTGTTGTAGCCTATCTATTCTCACTGCTCAGAGTTGTTGTGACCGTATTTTTGGCTCTATTTCTGAGTGATGGTGACTTTAAGCTTGCTACCATCCTGAATCTCTTTTCTTGCCTTGTGTTGGTCCTTTTCAGGCCTTTTTCAGAACCTAGAAGCATAAACTAGAGGATAGCTGCTTAATATCATGATAGATCCCTTATTCTTGACTCTAATCCATCTATTGCCTATTGGCTTTGACATAATTATGTGTCCTTTCATCATCCTACCTATAGTAGAGGGTGGATCCTGTAGTCTTGACTTTATATTACATATTGGTATGGTTTGTGTAGGTACTCTGACAGAGCTAAGTGTTATTTCATCCTTCTCAGGCCAACAAGGCCCAGAACTAGAGAGACTCCATTTTGCTTTCTGTCCCTACAGACTCAGATGCTTGCAGGGTAAAAGTGATGTTTTAGTTATGAGGTGTTGTTCGCCCTTTGCGAACTGGAGAAAACCGGCCAGAGCTGAATCTAATCAGGAAGTGTCTCTGGGCTCAGGTCTCTAGACAAAACAAGCAGCTGGTCACTGTGGGAGCGTCTAGAGCAAGGAGCCTGGTACATGGAATCGGTGGGAGGAGGCTGCTGGCTGGAACTTTCCATGAGGAGAGAGCATTCCATATTAGTGAAGTGCAGAGGCGGAGTCAGTCAGAAGCAGAAGGAGTTGGAGCAGAGGAGAAGAGACAGTCGATGCTTGGAACAGAGAGAAGTCAGTTAGTCCGTTTGTCAGTGAGACAGTTGGAACCAGAGAAAGAAGAAGATGCTTGGAACAGAGAGAGGACAGACAGACAGTCAGTGAGCTGGAACCAGAGAGAGAAGTCAGAAGCAGTTGTGAGCAGATGGTGTTTTGAACAGAGAGAAGTGAGATGATGTTTGGAACTGAAGGAAGCAGTCAGAAGCAGTTACTTGTCAGAAGGAGTTGTGATCGGCTGGAGTCTGAAGTGATGTCTTTTGGAAGAGACTGAAGTTATATCGTGGATTAGTCTGTGGGAGCAGCTGGAGTGAATTGGACTTTGGAGCTGAGATAATCAGACAGAGTGAAGAAGCTAGTGGAGCGAACGGTTATCAGAGCGGCAGAAACTATTAGGCTGAAGCTGAAAGGTGGAGAGAGTTCGTGGGGGAGATGAATCCAGTGCAGAGTGATCAGCGCAGATGCATGTATCTGAGATGAGCTAAAGCACAGACGAGAGAGGAACCCAGATGACAGCTAGAGCAAGACTTCATACTAATCAGGTGATATTTGTCCTGTACATTTAAACATTAACCTTGTCCCTATTGCATTGCTAATCCTTTTTCTTTCAGCGGTATGCAGTCTATTTACAGTCCCTGTTAGTTACATGTGGATGTGGTATAGTAATAAAGCTTTACAGAGACCCCGCAGATCTGTGTATGTGTCTATTATCCCTTTTACTTTGCAGGCTATATGTTATAGTATAGTGGTATATTGCTATTGTTGTTCTGATAAATAAAGGAACCCCAGTTCTTAGTAAACCATACAAATCCTCTATCTTGCAAATGTTGATATCAAGCATTATCAAAAAGCAAAAAACAAATCAACAGCAAACAAACTCAGGGCCTTATTTATGAAGGCCTTGCGCCACAAGAGCGTCACTTATTTCCCATGTTTAAAGTGATACACCGGCTGCACAAGGCAATCATAAATAAGGGCCAAATGAAAATACCATTGATTTGCACCCAAAATCGTTTTTGGAATAACATTTTAGAAACACAGCAAAGATCCTATGTACAAGCACTCAATTTCACTACTGAACCCTCACTATTTCACAAAATACAAATCCTCTAACTTGCAAATGTTGATATCAAGCATTATCAAAAACCAAGACACAAGCCAACAACAAAAAAACTTAGGACCTTATTTATGAAGGCCTTGCGCCACGAGTGCGTCCAATGTTAAAAGAGACGCACTGGTGCCACAAGGCAATCATAAATATGGGCTAAATGTAAATACCATTGATTTTCCCCAAAAATCATTTTTTGAATAACATTTAAGAAACACTGCGCAGAACCTATGTAAACCACTCAATATCACTTTTGAAACCTCACTGTTTCCCAAAATACAAATCCTCTATCTTGCAAATGTTCATAATACGTATTATCAAAAAGCAAAAAACAAACCAACAGCAAACAAACTCAGGGCCTTAATTATGAAGGCCTTGTGCCACCAGAGAGTCACTTTTTTCCCATGTTTAAAGTGATGTACCAGCTGCACAAGGCAATCATAATTAAGGGCCAAATGAAAATACCAGAATTTGCACCCAAAACAGTTTTTTGAATAACATTTTAGAAACACTGCGCAGAACCTATGTACAACCACTCAATATCACTTTTGAAACCTCACTGTTTCCCAAAATACAAATCCTCTATCTTGCAAATGTTCATAATAAGTATTATCAAAAAGCAAGACACAGGAGGAGCCAAGCCTGCAACCATGATGGCCGCCTGACTCCTCGGCTCCGCTGACCCGCCCGCTTTCTGTCCGAATCGCTGCAGATCCTGATGTCCATCCTGTATAAAAGTCGGCGCTTCGGAATCGGGTTGTGATCCTGACTCGGATGGTGTGTTCCCCGCTGTGCATCTTGCGGTGGACCCGGAGATACGTCCTTGTCTCGCTTCAACGCGGCGTGTGAGGGACCGGGTCTTTGTTCCCGAAGACGGCTGTCCCAGGACTCGGCAACAGCGGACGCTTGCAGTGGGAGGGACAGGCGGCTGGCGAGTTACTGTTGCAGCACTTGATACAGTGTACCGCCCGGCCCTGCACATCTCCACGCTCGCTTCCAGGGACTGCGGCAGGAGATACATTGTGTCCCTCACTCGACTTGGGACCGGCACTGGGAGCTTCCCTACTCCTCAGCGCTACGGTGGACGCCATTTTTCACCTGGCGCCCTGCACCTCGGATTGCTGCCCTCGGAATATTGCACTGGGCACTCTTCGAGATGCGTGCTGCATTGTAGCTGGGTCCGGGCAGCCGGAGACAGATTTGCGGTAGTTGCCCTGCGGCGACTGTGCTTATTGGAAACACTGCTGGCGCTTTGTTTTTGAGATGGGCACTGGCGGACATTACCGAGGATGACAACATGGCGACGCCCCCTGGGTGCATAACTCTGCTGCTAAGGAACCCTTTGTAATTGCTGCTGTTCTGAACGCCCTGCGCGACCTGCGATCCTTTATGAGTGCGAACGCCCGGGACCTGGAGGACCAACTGGATGCTGCGGTGCCTGGTGAGCCCCCGAATTGCTGTATTGTTCGTCATGCTCTGCCCGCCTTGCCACACCCTGCGATCGGCGGTGGTGGCCAGTATCTCTTGTCGTATGTGGAGGCACGGAAGACTCCGGACGAGACGGCTGCCGGGTTACCCATTCAGAATGCGCTGGGAAGTGAGGCACTAGACCCTGTCCATCGGCTGGAGAGTTCTTGCTGGACGCCCTGCTTTGTGCCTACCTCGTGGTCCCCCGGTGGGCCCCCTTGTTCTATCATGGGACTGCTGCTATGGTCCTGGTCAGTCGGCCTTTAGGTACTGCTGCTGTGTTTCCACCTTTACTGGGTAGCTACTGACTGTTTGGCTTTACGTGGGGCAGACCTCTGCGGAGGGTCTTTGACTCGGTTATGGTCTTTACATCTGCGACTCCCGTCTAAGATGGCCGCTGCTCGCCTGGACCTCATTGTCTGGCTGGATCGACGGGGACAAGGCTGATGCTGTCTTCACATTTTCTAATGTGGTCTGATGCTGACATTGTTGATGGATAAACGGGACTGCTGGGGTGGTGTACGTTATTAGGGTGTCGGGTCGGGATCCGAGGAGGGATGGCCGAGGATGAATACGTTGATTGTTTTCTCATTTTAAATTGGCCCTCCTCCGGCCTTCTGTGATTTCTTTTCCTTCTTTTCTCTTCTTCTGTATTTCGGGTACTCTTTTTTGGGCGACAGACACACTGCTAGGGGGGGTATAGGCCGTAGCCTCTGCATGCGTGTTGGGTGGGGCGGGTATTCCTTTGTTCGTTTTCTTTTCTATGGGCCTTATTTTTATTTCTTCTACTTCTACTCTTTTCTCTTCCCTTTTTCTCGGGGTCATTGGGTGGATCGCTGTGGTGTGGGTAGTAGCTGCCGTCTGTAGTAATGTTTGCTTAAAGTTTCACCTGCCCTATTCTTCTACGGTCAATTGCTTAGCTGATATTGTTTGCTTGATGCCGATGCTGACACTTGCCCACTTATGTCCTGGATGGTCTATTTTGCCTCTGATCCTTTCTTGTTTCTTTTATGGACATACTAAAAACTTTAAAATTAAACCTTCACTTCTCCTACTTCCCGGTGGCGCAAATGTTTCCAGTGTAACTCAGTTTAATCTTGCTTTGCGTTAATAGGCTGCCGGGTCGCCCAATAGCTTGCTACTGTGATTCAAATGCTGCCGAGGCCAGCCGGATGGTTGTAGGCCCGTATTTGTTTGATTCTACTGTGCAATAAAGGTTTTCAAAAAAAAAAAAAAAAGCAAGACACAAACCAACAACAACAAAAATCAGGGCCTTCTTTATGAAGGCCTTGCGCCACAAGAGCGTCACTTATTTCCCATGTTTAAAGTGATGCATCGGCTGCACAAGGCAATCATAAATAAGGGCCAAATGAAAATACAATTGATTTGCACCCAAAATCGTGTTTTGAATAACATTTAAGAAACACTGCGCAGAACCTATGTACAACCACTCAATATCACTTTTGAAACCTCACTGTTTCCCAAAATACAAATCCTCTATCTTGCAAATTTTCATAATAAGTATTATCAAAAAGCAAAAAAGAAATCAACAGCCAACAAACTCAGGGCCTTATTTATGAAGGCCTTGCGCCACAAGAGCGTCACTTATTTCCCATGTTTAAAGTGATGCACCGGCTGCACAAGGCAATCATAAATAAGGGCCAAATGAAAATACCATTCATTTGCACTCAAAATCGTTTTTTGAATAACATTTTAGAAATACAACACAGGACCTATGTACAAGCATTCAATTTCACTACCGAAACTTAACTATCTGCTTCTAAATATTCTCCATAGAGCAAACAAGTCTCTATCTAAATTAAATAAATCATTACTTACCTTTACAAATGCTTTGGGAGATTGAAAACAGTGTCAGACACACACACCAATTTTTCTTTAGCAGAGCAAAAGGTGTGCACTCAATACACTGAAACCAAGACTGGCATAGAAAATCCCTAACTTTACACACATATGCCTTATTTCAACCAATCAAAAGTCTTCCCTCACTATTTTCAAACCAACACCCTTCCCCCTCTCAGACCTTTCTATCTGTTACCATAGCAACTCCCTCCTAACTGAACTCTCAGGTTCAATGTTGCAAATTAAGTCAGCAAGGATGTTTGACCTCTCAATACACCAGCTTATCCAGGGCATTATTGCTTTTAGTGACTTTTTCTTAACCATTCAAATTGCTTCTTACACACAACACAACCATGCACCCTAACTTTCTGTTTTCAACTAACTGAATACACCAATCCTTGCTTGTGATTCAACAGCAGAGAAACTCCACAATTATTTTTTTGTAAACTCCTACTGTTCCAACTGCCATTTCATTCCCACACTTCATCTGACTGCACCTGAACCTTCTCACATCATGTATTCTGTATGGATTATTGGACATAGCTACATCCACTGGGCTCAAAGGTATGCAGCTAGCAGAAATGTTCACAACCTTGATTTATCAAATGTGGAAATCAAGTGGATTGGCCAGAGCGGATTGAGATGTCATCAATTGTTACCATTGGTGAAAACCTTTTTGCATCTGCCAAAGCCTGCTCGAAATGATTTGGGCAATATGACTGGGGTTGGTCTGGAAATGCTTTTAAAGGACACCTTTGATCAATTGATGACACTTTTTCCACAAACTGCCTTGGTATATTCCAATATATGCCAAAGACAGAAATGGAACTAGTCCAACCAATTTTATCCACAATTTGAGAAAGCACGGAAACATGTGAATACATCTGTTTCTGCTTACATGAGAGACTGTGGAATGGGTTCAATATACAATAATAACTTGCGTTACAACATGCAAGACATCTTTTTTCACTATTTTTCACCAAAGTACGATCCCCGGTACGCTCCCCGGTGCGCGTATCGGGCGCTTCCCTCGCGAAAAATTTAAAAAATACTTTTTTTTTTTAGCCTTTATGAGCCTCCTAAGCCCCCCTCAGAAAACCTAGGGGGTCAGGGGCTGTCTACCGTGCCCCCTTCTACCCATTCCCAACGTTGTTTGTCCTCCATCTTGTGTCTCGATTGTACCGAAACACAAAATGGAGGACTCCCGTAACGCTGCCGGTGCACGTACCGGGGCACGCACCGGTAAGCGCTCCCTAAAAAAAGGTGGGAAAGTGATTTACAGAAAAACCACTGAAGACACTTACACCAAATATAGAATAGGCCCTACTACATAGCAGTCCCTACCATTTACCCAAATTTGATGGAATTCCATTGCGACATTTATGCTGTAGGCCTGACTAAATATCCTGAGGTAAATTACATGACAAAAACACATATGAAGTGTTAGAATTGACAACCAATTAAAATGTTACTTTCATTATCTACTATTATTTCATGACATTTGATTGGTTATGAACCTGAACATATATAAAGAAAGAGAGAGAAACACAGCCATTTTGACAACTACTTCCTGAAGTTAATTTCAAGAGCATTTTCACTGACAACTTAAACTTCTTTTTGAAAGGTAAGATGTTATTTTAAAAACTGAAGTATGTTGTGCACTTTAAATTAATTTGGAAAACAATTTCTGATAGTTATATACTATCCCTCTGTAATAGTTATAGAATACGATAGACTTCTCTGTTATAGTTATGGATGGAGTTAGGCTTGTCTTGTATAATTATGAATTTACTTTATATTTCTACTTCCAGTCTGATACCATACGCTGCCCAAAGATAAAATCACTATTAAAAAAACCAAAGTACCTGTCTGAACGCGTTTTTCCCATGTTAATTTCCATAGGGCGGTTGGCCTCACTTTTAGCTCGAACGGCTGAATGGATTTGCACGAAACTTGGCAAAATTGTAGGGACTGTTAGCCCGATGTGCCTTTGCTAGGTCTCAATATATGTGCTTCAGTGGATTTTGAGAAAATAACGTTCTAAAAAAGATATATATCTGTAACAGCGCTCCGGGCTGCGCTCCGGTTCGCTTACTTTTCGCGTAACGGAGCTTTGCGATGCGAAGCTGATTGGCTCTCCGGCGTCTGTCAACATTCTACACAGTCCGGAGCGGCCGCCATCTTGTCTCTCTGTAGGATCGAGAGACAAGAAGAGGTGAAAAACGAAAGGGGAATTTAATGAAAGGGGGCAAGGTAGACCCCTCTTGACCCCCTAGGAATGATGTTGGGGTTATTAAAGGGTCCCGTGGGGAAAATAAAAAAAAATTGATTTTTCACGGTAGAAGCGCTTCCTGGATCGCGAACTGGGCCTCAAACTGGTAGCGAAACGGGAATTCGCCATTTTGTGTTTCGATTTAATTAAATTACTAGGTATAAGGGGGTACGGGAGACGTATCCTGATCCCTTATGTTTTCTGAGGGTGGCTGAGGAGGCTCATATATGTTGATACATGTCTTCCAGCGGCTGTGCGTGAGCGGTTTTTTTTTTTGATGCGTGACGTCTGTTAACGTTCGATTCGATGGAAATCAGGAAGTGTTGACCGCCAATTTGTCACTGCGATAAAATATTTTGTTATAAATTAATCCTTATTGATAAACATTGTCTGCGCCATCTTGCCTTTTTTCCAATGCCACAATTTTGTCTTGCACTGCAGCCATTTTAGATGCCTTGACCAGACCCACTCTCTGCACGCCGTCGATTCTCAGCACGGCTCCCCACCCTCGCAAGCATCTCCCCCACGCACTGGTCACCCCCGCTCTCTCTCTCATGCATGGGCCATAAACCTCCCCCCATCTGCGCTGTTCTTCTCTGAGAATCACACCCTGTGCCCGCCCGACACCTCCCTTTCACCCTATTCACTACCGCACCCTCTGACACTCCTCTTCCTCTGTGTCCGATTGTCCAGGCCGGTCCCAGGCTATCACCTAGCCCTGCGGATGTAGTTTATGGCCCCAGCTGTAGAGAATCCAGACATGCCAACCCTCCCGATTCAGGCGTGAGACTACCGATTTCAGTGCTAGTCTCCCACCTCCCGATTCCTGCAAGCAAAAACCCGATTCCTTGGGGGTTTCAGCTGACAGGGCTTGGCTCTTCAAAGGAGTTACAGTAGATAAAGGCCCCCACCCCATGAGATCCGTCACACCATACGGGTTCCTACTATCTGATAACCATCCTGTATTTGACTTTGGGAGGGGAATATCACTGTGAGGGTGTGTGGGTCCGAGCCTGAAGCGGAAGATTCCAGGGATGCCTCTTTGTACATCAAAGTTTTTACAATTATGTGTCACATAAAAAATATACTCCAACAAAGTAGTAGGATTATAACACTTTAATAACTTATAAATATATAGAACACAACAAAAACAGTAAATACATTTAAAAAATTTTTTGAAAAAAGAAGCAACAATGGTCAGTAGCTGTGTTTTGTGCGAATAGTCCCAAGGCAGCACAACGTGCTGAGTTCTGGACGGCACCCAGGTGATGTTACCTGGGTGCCGCACTGGTTTTTGGTATCCTACAATGCAGCTCCAAAAAACGGCGTGGGGCGTCCCGGGGGGTGCACGGGGAGGCCTCGTCAGTAGCGGTCTGTTGTGCGAATAGTCCCAAGGCAGCAGAACGCGCTGAGATGTGGATGGCACCCAGGTGATGTCCAGTGAGTTGCCGCACTGGTTTTGGCATCCTACAATGCTGCTCCGAAAAACGGCGTGGGGCGCCCCGGGGGGGGGGTAGGAGGGGAGAGGCGGCGTGAACGGGCCTCCCCAGGTGGTGTTTGTGTGCTGTAGTGGGGCGCCCCTTTACCGTTTCAGTTGCCATTCCGCCCGCTTTTGGTACACTGTGCCAAAATCCGCCATTCAGCTGAGTTGCGCCTACTCTTGCGGTTCAGTGATAGGCGGCTGCCACAGGACTCTCAAAATGGCGGCAGGCTCTTTCCCTTTTGGCCCTGGGACACCTTGGAACTCGGACGCTTGTCTGCTAGGTCTTGGATCCCATTCTCGAAAGCGTCCCCTCAGCCATGAAGATTCTACAAAAGTCTTGGGGGCCCTCGAATCCTGCAGGCTTCCGGTGGGGAGCGGCTGCCATGATTGCTCGCGGAATGACCACGACGGAGCCACGAGATGGTGGTGCTTTCATGCTGACGCCAGCTTCAGTCTGAAACATCCAGAAACAAGGTGGGGCTTTCATCGTTTGGGAAAAAAAAATGTTCTAAACCAATGAAAAGTGTTATTTTTAGGTCATATGACCAAGCCTTCCATCATTAGGAAACCAAAAGTAAAATGAACCAATGAAAAGTTTTATAAAAAAGTCACATGACCTATTATGCGGCATAGGGCTACAAAAAGCGAAGAAACAATCCGTTGGCACGTGAGGCGGCGTCAGTAGCGGACCGATGTGCAAATAGGCCGAAGGCAGCACAACGCGCCGAGATCCGGATGGCACCGAGGTAGTGTCCAGCAAGTTGCTGCACTGGTATGGCTATCCTACAATGCTGTGCCGAAAGTCGGCGTGGGGCGCCCCGTTGGCCTGTGAGGTCGCGTCAGTCAGTGGGGGCTGTGCGTCTCCCCCAAGATGGAGGCTCCTCGGCTGCAGTGGGGCGCCCCTTAGCGTTTCACTCGCCGTCCAACTGAGTTGCGTCCGCACTTGCGGCTACAGTAGGCCGAAGGCAGCACAGCGTGCCGAGATCTGGATGGCACCGAGGTGGTGTCCAGCAAGTTGACGCACTGGTGTGGCCATCCTACAATGCTGCGCCGAAAGACGGCGTGTCCAGCTGAGTTGCGGTCACTCTTGCGGTACAGTGACTCGAACGCGCCGAGATCCGGATGGCACCGAGGTGGTGTCCAGCAAGTTGCCGCACTGGTGTGGCCATCCTACAATGATCCGCCGAAAGTCGGCGTGGGGTGCCCCGTTGGCTTATGAGGTGATGTCAGTAGTGGACCGATGTGTGAATAGGCCGGAACCAGCACAAGGCGCCAAGATCCGGATGGCACCGAGGTGGTGTCATAGTTGAGAGTTCTGAGCAGTGCTTGTAACACTGTCTGAAGCGTATTTGCACCTGCTGCAGCTTCACTATCGCCCTGGTGTGGCCAAAGATCGCCCATGACATAGGCGGCCGGCTCCCGGGGTCTGGAGGAACTTTTTTCCTTTTCCTTTCTGTATCTTGTCCCACAATCCGTTTGACCTGAAGACACGACCAGGTCCCTGAATGTGTGCAGGGGGACGTTATTGATTGAATCAAAATGGCGGCTTCACACAAAGCTGAGTCAAGCGTTGCTGTTGATGCTATACAGACAAAAATTGGTTTTCAGTTTGTACATTCTTCAGGATTTTTTTTTCCATCCAAGGCTGGTTGAGAGTTTGTAGAACAATGGCTTCAGATTTTCAACATACTACTCTTCAACATTCTTCCTAAATGTAACAATGTGAGACTCACTAGGAGAACGGCTGTTTATCTTTCCTTTCAAAATGCTGCCAACAATATTTTCTGAATGGAAGACACCATCTTGTAGCATAAAGGGCCGAAAGGGGTTCTGGTCTGGCCGATGGTTGGTGGAGACATTTTGACTATATCTTGGACTTGCCCGGCCTCGCCCAAAATGGCGCCGGTATAAATGGGACTCGTAACTCCTTGTTGTGAACTGGTTGAACAACCTTGATATCACGAGATATGAATGCAGTGTTGATGCTCATGGCGGGCGGGGACGAGAATTGATTGAATATTTCGACATCCCTATTGATATTTAGTTCTGATGTGTTATTGATTACTGTACTATTGAAAGTTCGAATTAACGTCACCCATGGTACTTGCCCGCAAATGTATATCTAGATAATTTTATTGTAAGTGGCCCTGTCGTATTTTAATTACAAAATGTACGTCCACCGATTCCGCAACTGTTAGACACCTTAGTTCTTGCAACCTAATGGCCCGCTCGTTACGTTCCTCTACAATGTAAATGTCTCCTCATCATATACGATTTCAGTTTGCTCCGTGGCCGGCCCACGTGGTTATAGGCCCGTATTTGTATACTGACATTTTCACAATAAAGGTTTTTAAAACAAAACATGGTAGTAGTATTTACATTGGTAAAGTTTTTAATTTTAGTCACTGTTTTCGAATCAGTAAAAGGCAAGTGAAATAAAGCAGTCCAATTACATGACGGATAAAAGGTATAATACGCAGGAACGCAGTAAAGATAAATGGTCAAGGGCAGTTGTGTTTTCCACTCCTGCAACATAAAGTGATCGATAAGAATCTGATAATCAGGCGTATCGGCGACTAAGACAACAGGCCGAGCCTCTTTTACTCAACGGCTCCGTCATGGGACGAAGAAACGCCCTTTTTCTCGAAAAAGGAATATATTTTACTTGCAGGACAGTTGTAAATTTTCCGGGAAGGTACATTAGCCTGGAACATTATAAAAAGCGTAATTTTTAGGTCATATGACCAAGCTTTTCATCAATAAAATAACAAAAGTAAAATGAACCAATGAAAAGTTTTATTAACAAGTCACATGACCTGTTATGCTTACGTTACGCGCTGCGTGCCGTGCCCCGGATCGCTTCCGGGAAGCTGCGCTTCGCGCACCGGAGCACTTCCGGGTGCGCTAACGCGGCGTGTCATATAGCGCATTACGCGACAACGTAGGTCCAGAATATAGTCAAAATGTCTCCACCAACCAGCGTTCGGAACACAACCCCTTTCAGCTTTCTAAAAAATTCTGTTAAATGACAACAGAAGGGACAGGCAACAAGAACCATCAGTCAAAGAGGGGAGGGCAAGTTCTTCTCTACCGGGTCACTTTGGGGCGCTACCAGAACTGATCGAATTGGTAGTCTACAGTGTTTCTGGATGTTTCAGACTGAAGCTGGCGTCAGCATGAGAGCACCACCATCTCGTAGCTCAGTCGTGGCCATTCCACGAGCAATCATGGCAGCCGCTCCCCACCAGAAGCCTGCGGGAGTCGGGCCATTTTAGTGGACCACGCCCAAATCTGAAGAGCCGGCCGCCATTTTGAGAGTCCTGTGGCAGCCGCCTATCTTTGCAGCGCAAGAGCGGGAGCAACTCAACTACATGGTGAGCGAGACTCTGTAGTCGCAAGAGCAGGCGGTAAACAGCTGAATGGCAGAAGAGGCACAGTGTAGCAAAAGCGGGCGGAATGGCAACTGAAACGGTAAAGGGGCGCCCCACTACAGCGTGTCTTCAGGTCAAATGGATTGTGGGACAAGGTCCAGAATGGAAGAGTCATCAAAAGGCAAAAAGTTCCGCCGGACCCCGGCAGCCGGCCGCCTATGTCGGGGACGATCTCAGGCCACACCAGGGCAACACGATTTGGGGAGGGGGCGGGAGCTAAGTGCCATCTCACCGCCCATCGGGGGCCTCCGTCAAGCGGTTCAGGGAGGCACCGCATCACATTGTTTAACAATGCAGTCAGGTCCACAAACGGCCCTCACTTACTTTGAGAATAGTGAAGCTGCAGTAGGTGAAAATAAGCTTCAGACAGTGTTACAAGCGCTGCTCAGAACTCTGAACTATGGCACCCAACTTCCAGAACTTATGCCATTTGAGCATGGCAGTGACATCGAAGCAACTCAGGGACCAAAACCATGAACGTACACTCACGTATGAAAATCTTACTTGGGGAGGGGGCAGGAACCAAGCGCCCCCTCCCAGTCCGCGCCACCACACCGTATGTTGAAAATCTGAAGCCATCGTTCTACAAACTCAACCAGTCTTGGATGGAAAAATCTAGAAGAATGTACAAACTGAAAACCAGTTTTGGTCTGCATAGCATCAGCAGCAACGCTTGCTATCAGAGTGCATGAGTTTCATGCTCGATCGATTGAGCTAGCCGGATCGGGCAACAAAAAGTATAAAATAGTTATGTAAATAGTTATTTAATAAAATGTTTTACCCTGTTACTTTGCTGGTGTGTTGTATATATTTATAATATTTGCATAGGGTTTGTCGTTATTTTGGGTGGGGTGGGATGGGCGGCGAAGTCGAGCTGTCTTGCAGCTATCATGGTGTGGAGCTAAGTTCATCTTACTAGTTTCGTATTTCTCATGAGGGGTTGTTCTTAATGTTTCTATTTTAGTGAGGTCAAAAAGAGATCCCATTAGTGGCCTACTGATTTTGCTCGATTCCTTTTGTTTTTTTTAACTATTTTTCACTATCTGCAAAGACTAAACAGAGTATTGCGACTCTGTGCTTGTTTGTAAATACAGAATGAACCAAAGAGAACCAATTCTAAAACAGTAAATGCTTGGATAGCAATCAATCAAATAGAGAGAGAAGCAGGCACGACGGATTACAACGGGGGCAAAGGCCTGCGTTAACTACCCTTCACTATCTGCAAAGAGAGAGTACTGCTAAGAGAAAAGAGGGGGCGGAAGGGGGGGCAGCGTTCAAAGCACATCAGCGTGCATAAACACGAAAAAGTTTTTACCTATCACGTACTTGACATTTGACAGCTTTTGATATTTGCTATTTAAAAACCATTGAAATTCACAGAAAAAACCATACGTTTTAGGCCATATATAGTTAGGAATTTGCATTTACAAAACCTTGAAAATTCACTGAAAAAACCATTGGTTATAGACCATATATAGTTAGGGATTAGCCTTTTCAAAACCTTAATTTACTCGCACAAAACCATTGAAATTCCATACATAGTTAGTTGCACTAACTATATATCGCGCACCCGCAATCCACTGCTGATGATGTCACATATTACATCATTCATGACATGGTCAGTGACATCACTGATGACATCACTGATGACATCTCAAATGACATCACTGATAACATCTCAAATGACATCACTGATGACATCACTGATGACATCTCAAATGAAATCACTGATAAAATCACTGATGACATCATTCATGTGATAATACGATGAACCTCTTCAGACTCTAATATAACCTTAGATACAATCAGTGTAAACAGACACTCACAGACTGTCACTCATCCATGGAGTTACTCACACACCTAGTCAGTCATGCAAAGAATCAATCACACCTCCATTTCCTCAACTGTACAGTTATACAAACTTTACTTATTCAAACATATACTAACACATATTTACTCTCTTATACAATCCCTGATACAAGTTCACAATGATCCATACAGCCACTCACACATTCACTGGCTCTTATGCACAGTTATTTATATATGTCAACTCTTACATGTACTGTGTATGTACTGTGTACATGTACATATGTACTTACTTTGACATGCAGCACTAAGAAATCCAATCACTCACCAATACACTCATGGAGACAGTCAACCGCCCATACAGCTGTTTCCACATGCACTTTTGAACCCATACATCTAGTGAATCAACTGCTCACACATCTATGCACAGAGTCACACACCTCCCAGCCACCCCCACACACACACTCACTCTCCCATACAAATACTTGGGCAACCAATCAATAACCCATATAGTTACTCATATAGCTACTGATCAACACATGCAGCAGTTTACAGAACAACAGATATAAGGGTGCACAAATTAAGACAGTTTAGTCACTAACCCATGCACTCAGTGAGACACATTTAATCATTCTCTCATACAGTCAGTCATGCACCTACTAAATCCTACATCTAGACACTTATACATCCACTCATTCTTCAATATGTAAGACATATTTTAACTTTACAGAAACATACAGTCACTGGATGTTGTCATCAGTGATGTCATCAGTGATGTCACTGACCATGTCATGAATGATGTAATATGTGACATCATCAGCAGTGGATTGCGGGTGCGCGATATATAGTTAGTGCAACTAACTATATATGGGATTTCAATGGTTTTGTGCGAGTAAATTAAGGTTTTGAAAAGGCTAATCCATAACTATATATGGTCTATAACCAATGGTTTTTTCAGTGAATTTTCAAGGTTTTGTAAATGCAAATTCCTAACTATATATGGCCTAAAACCTATGTTTTTTTCTGTGAATATAATATATATATATATATATTACCTACTGGCGATAGCCAGTAGGTATATATAGTTAGGATTGTTTTCCATAGGAAATCCGCAACATTCTATTGGGAATAACTTTGGCCCTGGTTGATGAATCTTCGCAAATTTTTCAAAGAAGATGGCTCGCTCCGCTCCTTCCCTGAAAATTTGGGGGGGATTCGTCAAGTGGGGGCTGAGAAAAAAGGGGGGTCCCAAAACGTGTTTTCCCCATGTTAATTTCCATAGGACCTTTAGACTCGGCTACAGCCCGAACAGCTGAACGGAATTACTTGAAATTTGGCAAAATGGAAGAGACTGGTTCGCAGATTACGCTTTTCTTTAAATGGTGTAAATCCGTCCAGTATTTGCTGAGAAAATTGCATTTAAATTCAATTATATATCTATAAGCGCGCACGCGTGCGCGCACTGTCCCCGCCTGCCTGAAATTGGGCCGCCGCGCTGCCCGCGGCGACCCGGAAGTGCTGCGCGGCCGGCTGGAAAATGTCCGCCCCCGCCACGAGGGGGAAGAAGGATGATGGCGGCTGACTCTGCAGGGCTCCTGTGATGGGAGGGAGCCCTGCCATCGGCAAGAGAAGCGGCTAAGCGCCCACCTCGTTTTTGTCTCCGCCTGCCTGCCTAAAATCGGGCCGCTGCGCTGCCCGCGGTGACCCGGAAGTGCTGGGGCCGGCCGGCCAATCCCAGCGCGGCCGGCCGGGAATGCCCGCCCCTGCCGCGAGGGGAGAAGGAAGACGGCGGCTGACTCTGCAGGGCTCCCGTGCACGGTACCGAGGCCGGAGCTGCTGAGCCAGTGGCGGTTCGTCCAAACCCTCAGGCACGTTTACTTTTAAAAAATTTTATGCTGATAAATTTGTATTCGGGTCCCGGGTGGGAGGGGGCCTCGCAGCTGATGGAGCCCTGAGATGCAGAGCCAGGCTCCTGTTCCCGAGAGCCCATCAGACGGAGTCCGCTTCCTGCAGCGCTTTTCTTTGTTCTTTCTTAACTTCTTCCTGTCTCCGCGGGTCTGCTCGCTAAAGGTGGGGGTCCGCACCGGGTGGGAGGGGGCCTCGCAGCTGATGGAGCCCTGAGATGTTCCCGAGCGCCCATCAGACGGGGTCTGCGCCTGGATCTGGATCTGGGGGGTCCCCGAGACACTGCTGGACCCTGGGGACAAGGGTGCGCGTCGGTACCTGGCAGTGTGGGGCAAGGAGCTGCTGTCGCGTGAACTTTTACCTCTGGGGAAGGTACTGAGTGGGCACATAGCTGCTGTTACATGCACTCTGACCTCTGGAAAAGGTACTTAGGGAGCACGGAGCTGCTGCCCTTTAATTCCCGGCGTGGGGTCTGTTCAGCTGCCTGGTACTGTGGGGGCACGGAGTTGCGGCTCTCAGATATCCGTCCATGGGTCCGAGACTGTCTGTCTTCTCCTACAATGGACGTGCCTAAAATATCATCAGAAACGTGTGATCCTGAACAAACTGTGCACTTCTCTCAGTGACCCACTGCCTGCTTCTGAGAGGACCTCAGAGGTGACCGTGCGCCTGTAACACCCAGCGCATCCACCCTTGCCCCCCGTATCTGCTCGCTGCTCCCCTCTTGCTTGTACCACCAGTCCTGACCTTGCGCACCGGTCCCTGTGCCTGCACCCTGCTGCTGCTTTCAGGGTTCCCAGGTCCATGAGAGGAGGTCAGCGTCCTTGCTTTCTAGGTCTCTGATCACACCCTTATTAAATCAGGACTACAAGACAATCAAAGCGATGTAAAGCAGAGCGAGCAAAATAAGAAACTGCACAGAAAAAAAGTTCAGGTAAAGAGTAGTAGGGAAGAGAGAAAGACAGAGGGATTAAGAGTAGAAAGAGAATAGTGCTATAAAGTCAAAAGAGCCTCTACAGAGCAAGAGAGGTGAGGTTTACACAGTGATAGAAAAGTGCGAGAAAAAGAGATGGAGAGCTAGTGAGATCTATAAAGAGAGAGTGTGAGAGAGATAGTTGAGGTGGAGAGGGTGAGTTGAAATGGAGAAGGTAGTCCTATGAGAGATACGTGTATATATATGAGTGAAAAAGAGAGACAGCATTAGAGGAGGTGATGATGGGAAAAAGGTGCATAGGTGGAGAAATAGCGCTAGCCAGATAGGAGTATAACACTCACCCACCATTTACTACGCATAGTCTTCCTGACATTGTGCAGGCAGTCTGATACTGCTCACCCACCACTTACACAGTCCACCATCCAGCCACCCATCCATCCAGCCTCCCATCTAGCCACCCATCCAGCCATCATACATCCATCTATTATTCATTCATTCATGCATGCATGCATCCACCCATCCATCCAGCTATCCACCCAACATGCATCCACCCATGCATCCATCCATCCACCCTGCATCCAACCATCATGCATTCACCCATCATGCATCCACCCAACAATCATTCATCCATCATGCATCCACCAGCCATCCATCCATCTTCCAGCCAACAATCATGCATCCATCTAACACCCAGCCACCCTCCCACTCACCATTCATGCACCCCATCCATCCACCCACCCATCCATCCATCCTGCATCCATCCATCATTCATGCATCCATTCACCCATCTATCATGCATGCATCCATCCATGCATCCACCCAACAATCATTCATCCATCATGCATCCAACCATCGTTCATGCATCAAAAATCTGATCCCTAGGGCTGCTCAGGTGGTCCCACAAGGATATTAACATATTTAAACGTTATCCGCTAATAGAATTAGCATTTTCAAAACCTTGCAAATTCACTGAAAAAACCATAGGTTTCTGGCCTTATATATATATATATATTAGCTTTTAAAAAACCAATGAAATTCACTGAAAAAACCATAGGTTATACACTATATACATCCATTCATTCTTCAATATGTAAAACATATTTAAACTTTACAGAAACACACAGTCACTGGATGATGTCATCAGTGATGTCATCAGTGATGTCACTGACCATGTCATGAATGATGTAATATGTGACATCATCAGCAGTGGATTGCGGGTGCGCGATATATAGTTATTGCAACTAACTATATATGGAATTTCATTGGGTTTTATGTCAATAAAATGTCCAGCTAACTATATAGGAGGAATTTCAATGGTTTTTTATATGTTAATTCCTAACTATATAAGGCCTAAACCTATGGTTTTTTTAGTGAATATATATATATATATTCACTGAAAAAACCATAGGTTTCACACCAGTTATAGTTAGGAATTAGCATTTAAAAAACCTATTAAATTCACTGACAAAACCATAGATTTCACACCATTTATAGTTAGCTGGAAATTTTACTGACATAAAACCATTGAAATTCCCACGTTATAGTTAGTTGGACTCACTATAACTTGCGCGCCTGTAATGCACTGCTGATGACGTCACATATTACATCACTCATGACATGGTCAGTGACATCACTCATTTTCTTTCTCTGTTAAGCGTTGCTTAATAAAACTCTTGCCTGAATACTGGATTCGTGGAGTTGCCTGCTTTCCTGGGGATCCGGGACGGCAGTCTTGCTTCTTGTTTTCGAGATATATATATATATATATATATATATATATACTGATCAAAAGCGGAGCCTTATATATATATATATATATATATATATAAATATATATCTATATATATATATATAAGGCTCCGCTTTTGATCAGTTCCTTGGCAGGAAAAAGGACTGACACGGACCACCATTCAATCGTGCTGGTAATTTTATTTCAGACTGGCCGCAATAACACATTGGGCATGCCATGGCCTTGATCACATGACATAGCTGCATTGTGTGATCAACTTATTCAAAGTTACACGTGCTACAACCATGGACATGAACACAAAAAACAGACTGCTTGAACATCTGAATATATAAATATATATTCATAGGTGAATACATAATTATATAACAAGTAGGTACCCCTCTAGGATCCAGTGACCCAGTGGATTGGCAGGCTTTCCGAGCCATTCCCACCAAGACAAGAGTCTGCCCTCCTGGTGGGATGTGCTAGCACTTACCGAGGATTAAGACAAAGGTCTTCGCAGGAGGGAGTTCACACCTCCTCCCTACAAGGATGGCTAGTGTGATAGCAATCAGGATGTTGATCCTCAAATGTTTTCATCGCTCTTGATGTGCAAATTTGATATGAATATGAATTTATGGTGCATACTCCATTCTGCGTTATGTCACTGTATTGTTTAAAGACTACGGTCATAATAAACATATATTTTGACTTGATGTGCAAATGTTTTGTCCCTCACTGGAGGTTGAAGCCCTTCCCTCCCTTGAAGCAGCAAGGCAGGAAAATGAGGCAGTCAGCAGGCGTACACCTCTAAAAACAGGCTACCCACAGCTTTAGGGCTAGGGCGTCTCTCCCACCAAGGAATGGTTCTGCCATTTGAGCAGACCCTGAAATAAAGTATTCAGGGTAGAAAGGTGATGTTAAATCACAGGATGTTGTCACCCCAGGAGCGTGTTAGCTGCAGGAACCAGTATCCAATTGACCACTTTACCTCATACCCTTATCACCCCTAAACTAGGATTTAAGAGGCTCCCCTGACACAAGAACCTAATTTCTGACTTTGAATCCAAGAAAAGGCACAAAGAAAATGTCATCACCGACAACAGGACCATGGATACTGCCATTTTGCGAACATAGGACACTAAAGTGGCCTGAAGAAACCACATACTGAAATCATATGTTGAAAATGTGTGAAAGCTCATTGTTCCCAGCAAGTGGGACTCCAATGGATTCTAGAAATTCAAAGCAGATTCCCCTGACTGGTGGAACCAGTCAACTGCAATCTGCAGAAGAATCAACATGTGTTACAAGAATTGTGATCTGCATGGCCTGTCAAGAGTGAGGTCAAAGAGAAGTTGTGTACCTCACATTGATAGTGGTAGACATTCTCCGTCAAGTTTCAATCCACCACTCCACTCCTATCACCCTCCAGCTGCCGAAATATTGTGGGCGGTACAAAAGGGGGTGGTGATGGACGGAGCATCTGAATCAATCAAACACTCACACCCAGTCAAAAGATCTGGGTTTAATCTATCACCGTTCTTTAGCCCACTCTGCCACCCCAGTTCAGACATGGCTATATGCTGGGCTACATTTGCCACAGTCGATGCTTGTTGATCGTCAATTGGGGGTTCAACTCCTTAAACAAAATCTCCAGCCCAAGGGCACCTTACAGTGACATCGACCGACATTATCAGCAACCACGCTGCTGTCTCCCTGCATCCTGAAGGTGGAGTCGTCGAGTGTGTGTTAAAGCATCTTTGGTGCGATCTGCCCCGGTGATTGACAGCTGTTAGCTGCCTCAGCACCTACAGTCATTGAGCAAGGTAAAAGACATGAAGCTGTTGAACCCAGGTCCTGGGACCCCAACGTCCTCTACTGTCCATGGGTAGAGTGGAACTCCATCTCCTAGTGTGGTTTTGTCAAGTGTAGCAGGTTTAACAGCTCCAGCAGATCCCATTCAGTACCAAGACAGCCAAGTCACATTTGCACCTGGACTCCCTGGGCAAAGTAACTAAGTAACTACTGGTGTAAGGGGCTTGTAGATATGCCCCTAAATGTGTTGCCTTTAAGATAGCTTTTGGATTTTGAAAGGGCATAAACACATTCTGATCTTTCCTTCTTTAGGATCAAAAACTGGCCATCACACTACTTTGAGAATGTGTTGTTTAATACATACAGCAATGTATGTATTCCTTTTGAAACAGGGCTTCCTTTTCTCAATTCCTTTCGGTATGGAATAATGTAGATTACAAATGGGAGTATATATGTCCTGCATAGCCTTAGGAATCCTCATGTTTTAGGGAAAAAGGACACAAATATGCCATGGATAACTTACGGGTAACACAATATGTGAAGGCCTAGGCATGGAATACCTTAACCCTTTCGATGCTGTTGACGAGCTCAGCTCGTCATCACCCACGGGTGTCGTGTGCTGATGACGAGCTGAGCTCGTCATGAAACATGTAAAATATGAATGTCCAGCACAGCGCGAAAATCCCCGCAGCAGCCATGTGGTTAAATAGCATAAACAGGGCCCAGCCTTGTGGGGAAAGAGCCTCAGCTTTTAATGGTTAAACTATTGAGGTTACATTAGATAAAAGCCAATATTGCCCTTTCGTTGTGCCAATAAGAATCTTTTTATTCTGTGATGTGCATTATATCTATACGATATACCATACCTGTTCTAGGTGAACCTCTATGTTATTGAGAATCGGTGCTGTTCCGTTAAAATTGTATACCATGGCTTTTGGTTTTAATTTCTCATCATATGGCCATCATTTGGAGGTGGAAGCATTTGTTTTCTTTGTTTGACAATGAAATGAATAAAATTGACCATTGCTGCCATTTGCCAGAGTTAATGTTCAACGTCGGTGTGAATATGTTATACCAGAAGGTACATGATATTTGAGTTTTAGAGGTTGCCTAAACAAAAGTATGGAAATTGACTTCTACTGTTGGGGGTTCAGTGATGCCTTATATGGAGAAATGTAGATGTATGCCTTAAATAGGGTGGGACTTCAAAACTAGAGTTGCTGACAGCCATGTGGTAAATGTTCTGCCGAGGTAAAAGTTTCCATGGACTGCTAAGGGACCACCACATGAAACCATCCAATCCTCCAATTCATAAATGAAGTGGTGAACCGCCGTTGTGGTGGATTATGCCATCCAGACTACAGTGGTTTACAGCAGATATACCACTTGTAAATGTAAATCAGAATGTCAATATTTGACAGGGATTTTTCACATTTTTTTCAACATACTTTGACAATCCATATTGTTTAAAAAAGTTTATTTTATATCCAGCAAAAATGCATATATTCATTTAAGTACTTCAGTGCTGTGAATGACATGATACAACAGTTGTTATTGGCCGGAACAAATACAACACTGCAAGCATATCCAGCAACAATCAATCCTCATTCTATAGTAAGACACCTGTCCTTTAGGACTATATAAGGCTACATATATGGATTCTACAGCAAGGCAGCATAATCTGTTTAATGAATCAGGGTTTTGTTGGTTCTGTGAGCCGGAGAGATACAAGATGCAAGATGCACTAGAAGGCACCCCTCTTGCAAAATGGGTGATCTACTAATATGCAAAGTGAATGCATACATGAAGTGTATATAAAGACACTGAAATTAAAGTTTTAAGAAATACATGCTAAACTGAGTGACAGAGAGACAACAGCAACAGCTTAAAGTTGTGTGGGTTAGAGCCAGTATATTCAGAAATCTGAAGGAAATCCCTAAGTGGCAAATGATAGTAGTGTTCTAACACATACAGATTTGCACTGCAAAGAATGATGTTTTGCAACCAATGCAGGTGGCTTATACATTTAACTTTTAAAGAACAAAAACGTAAAATTGTGCTCCCATAATAACAATACACAGTTATCTACAGCTATTAATGGCAGAGTCGTTCCTGTGTTTAGATGTTCATAAATATTGCACTTAAGAGCATGAGGTCAAATACATCTAAAATAGTTTCCTAGAGTTCACACTGTTTTATCATGTGACAGCATGCACCATTGTGCTGTGTTTCTCCATATTGTAGGGTCATATTGCAATTAATTGGCTTAGAATTAAATTCAAGGAGCAAGAAAAATATTACATAAACTCATTTCTACTTGAACACATTTCGTGTGTCTTCTAGTATAAAACTATTTCAGCAATCAGTCTTTACAAGTATAGATTTCCTTAACCTCTTCGCCGCTAATGACAAGGGTAACTCGTCATGGACTTTCCATTGATTTCAATGGGAAACAAATGAGTAGTAAAATAATGCCTTAGCAGCCAAGTGGTTAAAATGATCAGATATTTGCGGATAAACACTCATTGCACAAATTTGCGCATTACAGGAACATCTGCATATGCACTTACATCCATATTACCCAGCAATACACACGTGTGTGTGTGTGTGTGTTCATCATGGCATTAGAGACATTGTTTTGCTCAGACTCTTTTTGACATCCTTATTCCTCAGGCTGTAGATCAGTGGGTTCAGCATTGGAATTATCACTGCATAGAACACTGATGCCACACGGTCATGATGCACAGAATATTTTGATCTGGGTCTTATGTACATGAAGATAAGAGGCCCAAAGCATAAGGTTACACATATAAAGTGGGAACAGCAAGTAGAAAATGCTGTCCATCTGCGTTCAGAGCTGATCTTCATTATGGTATTAAGAATGTAAGCATAAGAGATAAGAACTAAGATTAGAGGACCTAGAATGAAGCTTCCACTCACAAATTGTAGTAGGGCAACATTAAGAGAGATATCAGAGCAGGAAAGCTTCAACAGAGCTGGAACATCACAAAAGAAATGGGCAATTTCATTAGAGTTGCAGAAAGACAATCTTAGCATACAAAGGGTGAGAAGCAGAGAATGAGCGAAGCCTGTTACATAAGCTCCACTCAAAAGGTATGCACAAGCGTTATTGTTCATAATGGCATTATAAAGCAATGGATTGCAAATTGCAACAAACCTGTCATAGGACATCCCTGTTAGTATAAAAACCTCTACACTCCCCATAGCTGCAAATGAAAACATTTGTGTCATACATCCAGAAAATGAAATAGTTTTCTTGGTTGATAAGACATTTGCTAGCATATTGGGTGTAATGCTGGTGGAGTAGCAGAAATCTACAAATGACATATGAGAGAGCAGAAAGTACATGGGAGTGTGAAGATGAGGCGATATCCTAATCAGAGTCACCATACTAATATTTCCAATTACTGTGATGATATAGACAAGAAGGAAGAAGGCAAAGATTGGGAGCTGGAGCCATGGGTCCTCAGCGAGGCCGAGCAAGATGAATTCTGTCACAGTTGTCCTGTTCCTTTCTTTCATTGACCTGTATGAAGAAGCAAGCCAGAAAGAAGATGTATAAATCATGAGATACTTTATCCGTGGTGGCCTTCTAGATGAGAATCAACTACTGAAACAGACACACAAAAAGAAGACTAATTGTATAGTCTGTGGTGTAATTTTATTTGTGTTCCCCTGGTAAGGGGTGTGTTGTCGAATCCTTATAGGAGGTTGGACTGTTAGAGTCCACATGCAATATTGAACAAATTGGCTTTGGATTTTGATTAGTTGTTTTAGTTGAACTAATTGTACCGCACCTGCCATTTCTTCAATGGCAAGATGTTGTGTATAGCTGGCTAATACCGGCCATGTTGCTCCTGGTCTCCCTAGAGGACCTAGCCTGGTAATGTGATTTTGATGTTGTAGGGCGCCTGGCGTTCAGGAAAAAACTCAAAACCCTTCTGTTTCCCAAATAAGCCCTTCGCCCTTCCCCCTCAGCAGGACACAAATCTTTTATAGCGCGGGGATGCCCCCGGGTCACCAGGCGCTTTACAAGTCGCTAAATAAATAATAAATAAATAAATAAAAATTTAAACCAGAGCGCATGCTCTTGGTAAGTTAGTGGAATTTGAATATCCTCGGAAGGAATGTATTCCGTTGGATGTTCCTCTTCTTTGTAGAAGTTAAACACATGTGTTACAGATTTTGCTTCAGGGAAGATAATCCACAAATAGAATACCTCTGTCTGACGATATTCGTGTGCCTCAATTACAAAAATTACCCTAGCAACTCTTGATGATAGGCCATTTGTTACAAGTTTTATAGTGATGGCTGTTCTTAAATTTTCCGGGATGATTATAGCATCCGGGTCGGTATCTTGGAAACCTGTAACGTCAAAACCTGGTAGGGCTGCATCTGCTGCAGCTCCACCCGGTTGCGTTGTTGTCGCCAATAACTAACATTGTTTAGTGAAAGTTGCAGAGCAAGTTTCAAGGAACAAAGATAAGGTGCACAATATTTTGGAACACTGTATCCTTCATTGTTTAACAAACCAAAAACTACTTAGGTATGGCATATATATATTATCCTTTTACCCACTCCAGACGTCTATTGGAGCATTTTACAGGAAAAAAGGGTGTCTCTGAGAAAGGCACGACTGAGTTACTTTAGTATCTAGCGTTAGAATAGTGCCTTACCCAACATTGGGCGGCATGTAGTGTACTTCCTATATTCCCAATGGGCTCTGCGCATTGGAATAATATATCGTAGGACTGAGGTCGACTAGGACTCTATCGAATATACTAAACCTAATAGTGAGTGCCAGCTAGCTCAGAGGTCACTAGAAAACTTCTTGAATTCACAAGAAGGGATTTGTTTCTGACAACTGCATAAACATGACAACTTTGTTTCCCAAGAATAAGAAATATATCTCTAGAGTCGCGGAAGCAATAGTTCAGTATTTCACTCACTCAATCGTGCATTCTTTGTTTCAACAGAGTTTGTAGAGAAATCAAGAGACGGGCATTTTCAATAAAAGGTTTTATTGAACAGTCTTCTTTCTTGTACAAGAGAAGTGAACTGCTACAATCATTAAGCAGGCTGCAAAGTATATTGCGTACAGCGAGTACAATATTATAAAATAATACTATAAGAGCATTGTACAGTTCCTAAACCTTATATAAATACATAAACAAATAACAATGACTAAAAATACTCAACCGGTGCTTCTAAAATACGCCTACCCCAATGTACCTAACCTAAGTCTAGTACGCGGGAGGACGTAAGTATTGTGTAGCATAGGTTTTAATTTTCTTTGCCAAGAATCTATCAAAGATTTCTCTAGGTTCTAATCAGCTCCATACCTTAGTTTAGAATGAAGGAGGTCCGGTATCTCTGTCTCGGGACTCGATTTCCCAACTCCCTGCAAGGGGAGCTTGGCAACACTGGAGCTGGATTCTAGGCGAGAGAAAGGCAGCCTCTCGATCAGTGCATCAACTGGAGGGTCAGCTTCCTTATGCACTTGCAGTAGTGAGCTGGGTTAGGCAATTAGATAGTGGAACAGCTCCGAACCACTGTGTCTTTCTAGATCAAGTGAAGGTTTATTTATACCTTGAAGGTGTCTAGGAATGCCATAGTTTGGCGTAAAGTCGGACATAATAACGTCAGGAAAGAACCCCTAGTTCTTTGCAAAACACATGAGTTCTTGGACAAATCATAATTCAAGCAAGGGGAAGTTCCCTAACTTAATCCCATTTTCCCAGAAATCTTTGTGACGTTTGGTACAGGTGGACGTAGCCATGCCTGTATTTGGTCTGCTTGGGCTAAGTTAAATAAGGGCTTGATTTCTATGCCAATATAAGGGCAAAGTGAAATGTACCTATATAAGGGCCTGAATCAGGAAAATTCATCCGGAGCCTAAAACACCATACAACAACACCACAAAGCTGTGTTGCAGAGAGGTGTAAAAAGGGGCACAGCCTGGACCACTTCTTTGCAACGCATCACAGTGGTGCTTACTGGAAGCACCTGGTGGACTTGTTAGCCCCCATAGGCTCTCAGGATTGAATGGGAATTATTTCCCCACCTTAAAACACACCACAGGGCGTGTTTGCACATGTCACCTCAGGCCCCATCCCCTCCCTTCACCACTGTTTAAACACGCCCTGTGGCCGTTTTAATTCGGAGATTAAGTCCCCTTGAATCCTGAGGGTCCCTACAGTTCATCTAGCCCAATAAGTACCTCCAATAAGTGCCACAGAGCTGCGTTGCAGAGAGGTGTAAAAAGGGGTGTTGCCTCTGAACACATCTCTACAACGCATCTCTCTGGTGCATACTGGAGGTGCCTGGTGGGCTAGTTGGCCCGCAGGGAACCTCAGTATTGAAGGGGAATTTAATTCCCAACTCACAACTTGCCTGGGGTGCATTTGCACATTGGTAAACGAAGGGGGAGGGCCTGAGGTGTGCAAGCCCGTCCTGTGGCGCATATTAAGTTAAGGAATTAGTTCCTCTTCAATCCTGAGGGTCCCTGGGGGCCAACAAGCCCACCAGGTACCTCGGGTATGCACCGGGGAACTGTGTTGCAGAGAGGTGCTCAGAGGCCACGCCCATTTTTAGAACACTCTGCAACGCAGCTCTTTGGCGCTTATTGGAGGTGCCTGGTGGGCTAGTTGGTCCCCTCCTCAGGCCATTCATGGCCCCGGAGACCCCATCCCCCGGGGCCGGCCTTTCCGTTTTTTTTTTTTTAAATAATTTGTGAGGGGGGCTGCGTGGTCCCCCTCCTGGGCCACTTATGGCCCCGGGACCCCCATCCTCTGGGGCCAGCCCTATCCGTCGGGGACTGTGGGGGTCCCCAATCCCCCCACGGTCCCGCCCGCTCCTCGCGTCCTGCGGGAGCGGGCATTGCTTTTCCACACGGGGAGGTGCAGCTCCCGTGTGGAAAAGGAATCATCTTTGGTTTTTGGGAGAGAGAGGTCCAAAAACAAAAGCAGTTTGCTATGACAGGGCAGAAGCCGTGAAGCTCCTGCCCTGCCACAGCAAACTGAAGTGTCCCAGGGGTGGGCACCCCGAGATACTGCAGGAGCCGGCCCTGGGGGGTGGCCATCCCCTGGGCCATGACAGGGCTCCAGGAAGGGGGGCCACGCGGCCCCCCTCCCAACATTAGCAAAGCCCCAGGGAGGTGGTGTTCCCTGGGGCTCCGTAACGGAACCCCCTATTTTCATACTTAGCATACTCAACTCAAGCCCCCCACACAGGTTAGGTTTTAAAAAAAAATAAAACACAAGCCCCGGGTGGTGGCGGTCCCTGGGGCTGCGGGGGCCATGAGCCCCCCACCCATTCATTTTAGAAGCCCCGGGGGGTGGTTGTCCCCGGGGCTTGGGGGGCCTTTGAGCGCTCCACCATTTATCTTAGAAGCCCTGGGGGGTGGCGGTTCTCTGGTTTTGGGGGGCATGAGCCCCCACACACATTTTTGAAAAGCCCCGGGGTGGTGTTCCCCGGGGCTGGGGGATTCCTTTGGGCTTCCATTACATTATAACGATTGCCCCCAGAACTTGACCCACCCGTTGGCTAAATAGTAACAAAACGCAGGCTAAGATTTAAAAAAATATATATATTGGGGTGCCTTGGGGGTCCTTGTGGGACACCCTGAGCAGGCCTAGGGGGTCAGGGTATTTCTATCCTGCCCCCTTTTTGTGTTTTCCGCTTTTGTTTTTTCTTGTCTTGTGCCTCGGCTCTAACGAGGCACAAGATCGCTGCCAACACTTCCTGGTTTGAAGTGTTGACAGCCAATTAGCATAAATCTCATGATCAGGAGGGTGCGCAGGTCCTGCTCGCTCCTATATATCAAAACTTTTTCAATTTTGATTTTCTTAGCAACTACAGAACCGAATTGCACCATTTAACAAAAAGGGATCTTTCTGAACCAAGGGCTACCTTTTTTGCCACATTTGATGTAATTCCGTTCAGCAGTTAGAGCTTTTATTTATTTATTTATTCACGAAGATTTGTATAGCGCTAGCCTGACCAGAGGGTATTGGAGCACTTCACAACAACTGCAGAGCAGAACAACGGTAGCAGAACATATTACAATAAAGCGAGCAAAAGAGAGCAGAACAAATTACAGTACGGTAAGACAATCCGTATGAGAGTCGTAGTAAAGAAGATGTTGAGGAGTTCCGTTCAAGGACTTGTTATCAACCGAGGGAGGTTTAGTGTCATTTTCAGCACTCCGACTGATCCTATCTAATCGCTAGCGATCGATCGAGGAAAAGGATTTTGAGCTGACTTTTGAATTTAGCAAAGGCGGTAATAGTTCTGATGTGAGGGGGATAGAGTTCCATATTTTGGGTGCATTGCCGGTGAAGGATCTGGACACGTTTTTTTGTTTTCATGGTTTTAGCAGGATAAGAAGTAAGGTATTGGAGCTTCTAAGGTTCCTGTTCTGACCTGCTTTTTTGAGTTTGGACACCAGATATTGGGGTTTGCCTGTGTGGAGGGCTTTGTGGGTGAGGCAAGCCGTTCTGAAGTTCGCTCGTATTTCTATTGGGAGTCACTTGAGTTCTTTGAGTACAGGATAGATGTGATCAAATTTCTTTATTCCAGTGACCACCATGGCAGCCATATTGAGGGTTGTTTTCAGCAGAGCAAGGTTTGTTTTTGCTATTCCTGAGAGGACTGCGTTTCCATAATCCAGTCTTGACAGCACCAATGCTTGGGTGGCTTGTGTGAGATGCTTGGGTGGAATGAAAGGTTTTATTTTGTTTAGTAGTTTCAGGTTAAGGAAGGGGCTCCTAGCCGAAAACGTAATGTGTTTGGTCATGTCCAGTTTTGAGTCTACCGTGATGCCTAATGATTTAACAGAATCGGCCAGGGTGAGGTTCCCGTTGAGTTCATCGATCTCTTTTAGCCACTCGACCACTTGTGGGTTCTCTTCTTTGTTTGAGATGAGGAGCAGTTTTTTTTTTTCCGGGTTCAGTTTTAAGTGGTTGCTTGACCGCCAGTGTTGCACTACTCTTAGTGTTTCATTGAGTCTTTGGATGTCCTTGGCAGAGGAGAATTCCAGGTAGATTTGGGTGTCATCCGCATAGGTGAAAAGGGATGTTGGCTTTTCTGAGTAAGTTGGCGAGGAGTTCCATGTAAATTTTAAAGAGTAGAGGGGAGAGCACTGATCCTTGGGGCACTCCCCTCCAGACTGGTTTAAGGTCTGATTCGAAGCATCTGATTTTGATTCTCTGGGAGCGGTTGAGTAGGGATGAGGAGAACCATTTGAGGACCCCCTTGTTTAAACCGGCCATTTCTTCAAGAGCTTTGAGGAGAAGTTTGTGGTCAACTGTCTTGAATAGTGCCGATAGGTCTAGGAGAATGAGGAGGCAGCATTGGTCTGAGTCCAGTGATTTGTGACTATCATCAACTATGCAGTTTCTGTGCTGCATCCTTTCCTGAATGCCGACTGATGGGAGTTGAGGAGGGTGATATTGTCCAGGTGTTAAGTTAATTGTTGGAGTACACATTTTTCGAGGATTTTGGAAAGACAAGAAAGGTTGGAGAAGGGTCTGAAGTTGTTTAGGTCATTTATGTCCAGGCCTGGTTTTTCAGCAGAGGGTGACTTGACCCACTTTCAGACAATCAGGAACGATTCCGGTTATTAGGGAGCTGCATTAACTCAACAGTTAATGAGTATTAAGGTATGAATATTCTCGATAACAGAGCAACCAAGTTACCAACATACATATGATCACTAGCAAAGTAGTTCATAAAGTTATCTGACACCGCACATAAAAAAAACACACACCCCGCGTATCTTTGATATGTCACACGTATAGAAGCGCATGCGTAGAACATCTCACATTTATTCAAATTCGGAAACGCCAGTAGCGTGTAACTGCGGCAGCATCCAAGAGACGCAAGCAAAGCCAGTGCAGGTGAGAGCATAGCGTTAACGTATGAACGTCTTTGAGAACAGGATAGTAACCGTTGAGGTACACCCATTAGAGCGCTGAATATGGAGTTGTTTTCATTAAATAGCATAGCTTATATTATAACGTCTGTGTAAGCAGGGTACACTTGTTTGTTAACGGTTTACGTCTTACTTTGCAGGAAAATGTTTCACAAACACATTATTTGAGGAGTATTTCGTTAACATGAGTCATATTATTTTGGATACATTTATCATCACAAAGTTATTAGATGCTGGATAATGGACTCAGCTAGAATAATCATCGTCTGCATAGCTTCATATGATATAGACACAGATAACACCCGACTATAGCTTTTTACCTTATAGCTTGTAGACAACTGTTGACATTATTTTGTTGTAAGTAGAATGGTCAGTAAACAGTATGCTCAGAAACTATTGTTTGTTATTTGCAGATGGATCCCTGTTGAAGGTGGATTCACAACCGAAATGCATTGGATGTATATCACTTTTTGAATGGAATTTTGATGAAATGAACATATAAAGATTCGGAAATTCAATGAAATAAAATTGAATATAATCAAACAGTTGTGAGAAACCATATCATTTATGAAAAGAGCTGGATTTTTTGGTCAGCAAAACACCTGTGCCCAGGGGGACAGTTGTATATGGGTATATAACTGCCTCCAACCAACAATCAAATACACCTCATCACACACTAGTATAATCTTTCATCACTCACTGTAAAATAGAAAGTGCCATATTTGAAACCATTGACCCAACAATAAAATTTCTAACCACCCACTCAGTTATTCATAGAACTATACACACATCTAATCACTCACCTTTAGATTCAGTGTTAAATGCAGTGAATAATCAACAGAACACTATCAAATATACTTATACGCCTATTTCAACATTACACACTAGCACACATTGTATTCACTTATAAAGACATCCTTCTGACTTATGCAAACAATTGATTATACTTACATTTACTCACCTACACACTTATACAAACACCACTTCGTCTATTTATATACATAGTAACTCACACTTAGTGTGTTATAAAATCACTATTGCAAGTATACCGTTATCCATATAGTGACTCATACAATCACTAAGTTTTAGGCACACTTAATTAGATATAACTGTCACATGCACTGCCTTTTTTTTCAAGTTTAATGTAGATGTACCATTGAGAGAAATAGTTCATCACCACCACACCCATAAACATATACACTCACTGAAACAACTGTTATAACATATAGTCTTAACCTCATATACCTACTGAATGAACTATTTGGCAATCACACACCCCCCACCAAACCACATAGACATGCATTTACCCACATAAATACTCAGTTAGGAAACCAATAACAAATATAGTCTTTAACATAGCAATTAAGACAAAGCAATAAAGACTTTCACACAGTTTAGTAACTACACGTTATATATAGTGAGACTTCACAAATTAGTCAATGAAACAATCAATGACACTGTTTCTAAATCCACCATCCACACATTTATATTTATATATCCACTCATTCTTCAATGCAAAGTAGTGTATTTATAATACATATTTAAATATCAAAGCAAACCACATTCACTGGATGATGTCATCAGTGATGTCACTGACCATGTCATGAATTATGTAATATGTGACATCAGCAAGTTATAGTGAGTATAACTAACTATGCTGGGGGAAGTTCAATGGTTTTGTATGAGTAAAATGTCCAGCTAACTATAATATATATATATTTATATATACGTGTGCGGATGTGCGCGGATGTGCGCGGACCTTCATGTGCGCGAGCTGCATGCTGATTGGCTGCCAATGTCTGTCAACACTCCGAAACAGAAATTGTTGGCAGCCATCTTGTGCCTCGGTAGACTGAGGCAGAAGAAAGCAGAAAAACAAACGTGTGAAACTCAAAAAGGGGGCAGGGTAAAAGCACCCTGACCCCCTAGGCCTGCTCAGGGGGTCCCACTAGGACCCCCCAAGGAAAAAAAAATAATAATAAATCAAAAAATTGCGGGGTGTGCGTACCGTGCACGCACGTGTCTGCCTACTTATGCGTACAGTACGCAGACGGTGCGCGTACCTTTCTGAGAAAGCTGCATGCTTATTGGCTGTCAACACTCAAAGCCAGGAAGTGTTGGCAGCCATCTTGTGCTCATTAGACTGAGGCACAAGAAAGCAGAAAAACAAATGTGTAGAACACAAAAAGGGGGCAGGGTTAAAACACCCTGACCCCCTAGGCCCAATTTTTTTTTTTTATAAACCTGGTTGTTTTTTTTAAAATTACCCCCCAGGGGGACCAAATCGCATAGTGATAAAGAAGTCTGGGGGTGCCCAATCCCCCACACACTTCCCTGGGACTGCCGCCCTCCGGGGCAAAGCAACACAGCCCCCTGGTGCATACTGGAGGCTCCTGGTGGGCTAGTTGGCCCCCAGGGACCCCCAGTATGCAAGGGGATTAGTTCCCCCTCTGCAAACGTGCCAAGGGGCTGCGTTGCAGAGCGGTGTAACAAGGGGCCTAGCCTCATTTCACCTCAGTGCAATGCAGCCACCTGGCGCATACTGGAGGTTCCAGGTGGGCTAGTTTGCCCCCAGGGGCCCCTGTATGCAAGGGGAATTAATTCTCCCTCTTCAAGCATGCACGGGGGCTGCGTTGCAGAGAAGTGTAAAAAGTGGCGTGGCTTCATTACACTTCTCTGCAATGCAGTCCCTGGCGCATACTGGAGATTCCTGGTGGGCTTTCAGGTCTTATATGGTTAGGACTTAGCATTAAAAAAACCTTAGAAATTCACAGAAAAAATCATAGGTTTCAGGCCTTAAATAGTTAGCAATTAGCATTTAAAAAACCTTGCAATTTCACTGAAAAAAACATAGGTTTCAGGCCTTATATAGTTAGGAATTAGCATTTAAAAAAACGTTAAAATTCACTCAAAAAACCTATAAGTTTTACGGGTGCTATAGTTAGCTGGACATTTCACCCATACAAAACCTTTGAAATTGTACCTGTATAGTTAGTTGGACTAACTATATTTCGCGCACCCGCAATCCACTGCTAATGATGTCACAAATTACATAATTCATGACATGGTCAGTGTCAGTCAGTCAGTCAGTCAAACAAAACTTTATTTGATTTGTTAAAACCTTAAAAGTACATTCCACATTCCGTGATAAGAGAAAGGACAGCAGCAAAACATGGCAATATTCAACGAGAGAAAGAGCAGCAGCATAACATAATAATATTAAAACCACAATTACACCTCAAGATACATGAAATGTAACTTCTCTTGTTCCTTTTAAAAACGGAGTAGTATAACATTTATTTGTTAAAATCGCTAACATTTTCCTATATATACCTTCTTCAGAATAGAATTTTTGCTACTATTGTCCCTTAGTATCTCTACCTTTATTCAAAGATAAGGGCTACACTATACATGTTCTTCTGCGCATTTTAGGAACAGCCTAACTTTATTCATATATTTCCCCAACGCACAGGCTATATCTAAATCTCCATTTCCACCAAAAGAGTGGCAGCTTGCATTCTGTGCGTAATCTTATATTTTTTAAAAATCGGACATAAAACCTCCTTTCGAAAGTCTAAAAATCTCGTACAATCTAATAAAATATGTAAAATATCGCAGGTGGTTCCTAAAGTGCAAGTGCATTTCCCATTACATCCTATCATTAGGTTTCGAACCCCGTTATTTGCATAGCCTTTCGCATTTTCAGGACTTCTCGCCTCAGACTATAGCTGGGTAACCGATCCACGTAGGGGAAGTGTTGACTGCTCTCCCAAGCCACTTTCATGTGTGCTACCGAGGTCTTTTGAGCAAGTTATTCTCGATCATAACTACGGGACATATTGACCCGTTGAGTCTTTAATTCTTTTTTCCCAAATATTATGGGGTCTTGCGGCAAGCGTACCTTCAAATCTAACACCCCATAAGCCTTGCATATTGAGGCTCTCACCTCTTTTGCCCAGGGGAGCTCACTAATGGTAATTTCCTCCTTAGCCCATTGGGAGATTTTTGCGATTTCCCCTACTCCCAACCACTGCCAGAAGCGTACAAGGCTCATACAAGCTGTAATAGCCCAGGAGGTTATTCCCAGCTCCAGTTGTGCTGCCTGCACCATAGAGGATTTTGGCAGAGCAAATAAGCTTTTTAATATATTTCCCTCCTCACTATCCTAGGAGGTCTTACAACTGAGATAAATAACCTCGGCTCCATACAGAAATTGTGGGGGGACCATTGCTTGGTAGGCTTTTAAGACCGGTCTATCTGACCTTTCACCATAGGTGTTATTAAAGCTTTTTAGGCCTTTGACCGATGCCAGTGCCCTTATTTTTAATGCTTGCAGGTGTGTGTGTCATTTCAAGTTACCTGAGAACCACATTCCCAAATATCTATAGTTGGTCACCCTCTCAAGCAAAGTTGTACCAAGATACCATGAGAACTTCACTTTCCATCTCCCAAAACATACAATTTTGGTCTTATCCATATTTACCACTAATTTTTTACTCGTTCAGTATTCTTTAAACCTATTTAGTTTTCTCTGGAGGCCTATCTCCGTTTGATCCATAATTACTAGATCATCGGCATAAAGGAGGCACGATATGTGCTTTCCTCCCAATTTCGGGACATGGTCAGTGACATCAGCAGTGGATTGCGGGTGCGCAACATTAAGTTAGTCCAACTAACTATATAGGTGCAATTTCAAAGGTTTTTTAAATGCTAATTCCTAACTAAGCATGGGCGAATTTTGCGAATGTGCGCATTTTTGTTTTTTTGCGTGTTCGCTGGGTTTTTTGCGTGTTCGCTGTTTTTTTTGTGTGTTCGCGGGGCTTTTTGCGTCTTCGCGAGACGCTTGCATAGCGAAGTTACCCATGCAGTCGTTTATGGGAGAGGGAGAGAGAGATAGATAGATAGATAGATAGATAGATAGATAGATAGATAGATAGATAGATAGATAGATAAATAGATAGATAGAAAGAAAGAGAAAGAGAGGGGGAGAGAGAGAATGAGAGAAAGAAAGAGAGGCCGGATCTCTGAAGGGCCAGATTCCTGAGTTGAACCTACAGAACATACAGCTTTTTATTTTTAGCAAAATGCATATGAAAATTGTGCTGTAAAGGTCTCTTTTAGTTTAACCCCTCCTAACAGAGAGACAGTGAAGGAAGAGAAGTGAGGATGTCAGAGTTCAGAGGGAGTGACAGAAGGAGTAAGTGAAGTGGAGTAACATGAGTGAGGGAAAGTTAATGAGTAAGGGAGCAACGGAAGGAAAGAGAGGTGAAGGGGAGTGAATCAGATGGACTGAGAAAAGGTAAGTGGGGGAGAGAAGAAAGGGGAAGGGGACTGAAAGATGTGGAATAAGGTGTACTGAGGGAAGCAGACTAACGAAACGAGGGTGAGGTGGGTGAGAGAATGACAGTAAAGTTGAAGAAAGACAAGTGATAGAGGGTGGATAAAGTCGAGTGAGCGTGAGACAACTGGAGTGAGTGCTTGAGAACACACAGGGAGTGAAGGAAGGAGTGAGAGAAGGGGACTCAGTGAGGGAAGAAAGAAAGGTGAATGAGGCAGTGTGGGTGAGGGAAGAGGAGTGACAGAGTGAGGTGATGGAGGGAGTGAGGCCAAGAGAGAGGGAGTGATGGAAGGATAGACAGAAAGAGAAATAAAAAAGTTTTTTTGACAGTTGTACTTACCTTATAAATGAAATATCTGTGGAAACGAAAAAACAAATCAGTTATAATATATTATTCACAATACAAGAGACAAGGCAGGATATTAAAAGTCACAAAAGGGTACTTACAGATAAAGTAAAAGATGAAAAATCAAAAAGGGAAACAAAGGAACGGTGAAGGACAAAAAGAGGGAAAAAGTAATAAAGAGAGAGCAAATAACTAACAGGATAAAGAGGCAGATAGATTCAGAGACACAGAAGGAAAGACAAATGAACAGAAAGTGAGTAAGGGACTAAAGGAATGGGAGTTAGCACAACTAAATGAGGAAAGAGGAGTAAGGGAAGGGAAATGAGGGAGAGGGAAGGGGGAGTGAGTGGGGTGCGTTAACAACAGTGAGGGATAGAAGGTGACTGTGGGTGACTGAATGGAACTGACAGAGTGAGGGGACAGAGGAAGTCAGAATAAGGGAGAGGAAGTGAGGGAAGAGGAGAGAGGAAGTAAGACGACAGAGGGATTTTTGAGAACATGTGTCTAAAGTGGAGTAAGGTGAGTGACAAAAGGGAAATTAGTGAGGGAGTGAAGGAAGGAAAGGGAGGTGAAGTGGAGTGAAGCAGATGGACTGAGAGAAGGTAAGTGGGGGAGAGAAGAAAGGGAAAAGGGGGTGAAGGATGGGGAATAAGGGGTACTGAGGGAAGCATACTTAGGAAACGGGGTTGAGGTGCGTGAGAGAAGGACAGTGAGGTTGAAGGAAGAAAAGTGATAGAGGGTGGATACATTCGAGTGAGCCTGACACAATAGGAGTAAGTGATTGAGAAGACACAGGGAGTGAAAGAAGGAGTGAATGAAGGGGACTGAGTAAGGGATCAAAGAAAGGTAAATGAGGCAGTGTGGGTGAGTTCAAGAGAGTAAGTGTGAGAGAAGAGGAGTAACAGAGTGAGCTGATAAAAGGAGTAAGTTTGAGGAAACAGAGGTGATAGAGGATGAATAAAGGTGAGTGAGCATGAGACAAGGGGAGTATAAGAGTGAAGAGATAGAGGGAGTGAAGGAAAGAGTGGGAGAAGGGGACTAAGTGAAGAAGCAAAGAAAGTTTAGTGACGAAATGTGGATGAGTTAAAGTGAGTGAGCATTAGAGAAAGGGAGTCAGAAAGTGAAGGGATGAAGGCAGTGAGGTTAAGAGACAGAGAGTGAGGGAAGGATAGAGAGAAACAGAAGTAATGAAAATTTATTTTTTATTAGTCGTACTTACCTTATAAATGTAATATCTGTGGAAGAGAGTAAACAAATCAGTTATAATATTTATTTCACAATACAAAATACAAATTAACTTCTACGACATGTTATATGGTTTATTTTTGCTGTTCTCAGAATATATTGATTTTCACTAAAAATAGCGAGTTCAATACTACTCATCATATCACAGCTGGCAAAAAAAACACAATCAAAATGATTGTGTATAAAAAAAAACATAAAACTTAGAAAAAACATATTTTAAATGCTTTCTTCCTAACAGCAATTTCTAACATACAGTATCTCATTATTATACACTCAAACTAAAGTAATATAGAAACATATATTAACCACTTTTACCCGAAATACGTATTCTTCATTTACATACCTTTGCACATGGCCAAATGGTATACAGAAAGTCCTCTTTTTGGAAAATACCGAATAGTAGTTTTAAACTTCCATTAACCCGACTTTATGAATGAAAAGCTCCAACATCTATTTCATCATCTAACACTAGTTACATTTGCACCTCTAACTCACTCTTGATCAACATTTCCTATAATCATGATATCACTCACTATTTGATATACTTACTCTACCTCTATGACAACTCCAAGTTTACTAATTATCTTGATCATTTTCACTCACAAACTAATTTTGAACAACACACTTACTTTTATTAACTGCTCCAATCTTCATTGTCCAATTACTTTCTCTAAAATGTTGGTTCTAAAAACAGTAGGTAAGAATGTCTTAAGTCAAAAGGCAAACGTTGTTTGAAAATCAATTGACTATCATTACAAACTTATGAAGAAACATATATTATCAACATTTACCTGAGAAACTCATTTTTCATTGACCTACTTTCACACATGGCCAAATAGTCCGAAAAATTCCTTGGTTTTGAAAATACTTAATACTACTCTTGACCTTCCATTTCCCGACCTTCTGCATGAAAAGCTCCGACCTCTTTTGTAACACCTAACAAAATTTACATCTCCACCTGATGATGTGTATCATGTCCATAAAACATTAAACAACCAGAAAACTATCAGAATCTCTACATTATATACTATCCTGATGACTAACTTTTATTAACTGTTCCAATCTTTCTAGGCCAATTACTTTTCCTAAAATTTAGGTTGTAAAAACAGTAGGTAAGAATTTTTTAAGTCAAAAGGCAAACTTTTTTTGAAAGTCAAAAGAGTATCATTACAATAAGTCCAGCCTTTTTGACATTTTAAATAAGCTGTATAATGTCCAGATGTTGTTGAAGGACCATCATGAAAAATAATTGCTACAGTTACAAAGGTTCTTCCTGAAAGTGATAATTGAGAAGCCACAAAATGTTGATAGCATTGCAGAGTTACATTGGGTACAAACCATGTTTTGATCTGCTGCTCTAACTAGATTATTAAAAGACACTGATTTGCAGTCTGATAAAGTCAAATATATAAATCTTTCAGTGTCTACTGTAGTAGTACTTAAAAAGGAACAAATATCGCAGTCATGTTGCCATTTATAAGAAAGCCCAAAAAGACTTTCAACATATATACCTTCCTCTTGCAGTACAACAAGCATGTACCTTAGAAATTCCTGACAATCTTGCTGAATATCCTGAGAAAATTGATTTATACCAGAACATATATCCAAAACATTTCGAATAACAAAAACACTTTCTATTTTTGTTCTATCACTGCTACATTTCTCAAACACAGTATTCAACAAACAACAAAATCTTTGATCCTGATTTTCAACAATCTGTTCTTGCAAACTTTGGAGAAAAAAAACAACATTAACCACTACATTTGCATAGCAGTTGATACCAGAACTGTTCTCAAATTGAAATCCAACAATATCTTCAACAGAATCCTCTTTGTTTCCACTTACAATTGCTGGTTCATCTACTTTTCTTCTTTTTGCTACAGCCCCGCTACAATTTTTCTTATTTTTTCTTTTTCGGCCTACCACATGCTTTTCAAATAGAGGATATTGAGGTAAACTTGGAGCATACTCTCTTCTTAACCTATTATATTCCTTTACACAATTTAGATCTGCACTAATCTTTGTCTCATCAAAATCAATCAAGTACAATCCAGATAAAGTTCTGACTCGAGATACAGCAACATATGCCATACCCTCCTTGAAGACAGAACTTCCAATATTCACCAATGCACTATCTACACCTAAAGCTTGAGATTTATGAATAGTTACTGCATATGCCAAAGAAACAGGAAACTGTTTTCGGCGCACATGTAAATCTTTCACAAGCAAAAATCGAGCAGAACAACAACTAAACTGTTGTACTTCTTCAATTCCATCAAATTTAATTTTCAAAAATTCAATTCCATCTCTATTTCGGTAATTCACAAAATCAACAACATGACCCATTGCTCCATTTACTAAACCGCTTTCTACATGTAAATTCCATCGTAAAATTATATGACAATTTAAACATGCATATAGAGTCTTTTCAAAACCAGCAGTTTTAGATATTGTATTCCCTAAAGAATCCAACTTTGATTTCAACTTCTCTGACAAAACAATAGTAACTCCTTCATGCTCTATTTTATCAATAGCTTCCAGTTTCACAATCTCTTGATTTTCTAACTCCAATATTTTGTTGTTGAAGACTGAACATTCTCGTAGAGTTGGCATCAAGCATATTACAGTTTTGTTTTCAGCAATATTCTTATAGATATTCTCTGGGAGAATATTTTCAATTGGAAACAAATTTGAAATTATTCGTGCCTGTAAAGCTTCTTTGCCATGTTCAGTTACTTTTTCAATTCTTACATCTTGTAAAATGGTTCTGTAATCTTCATCATTTGCCTGTCACATATTTTGACGCAGTTCTGCATATTTGAAATATAACCAGATATTGACATTTGCAAAGCTTCCTAGGCACTTTCTGGTATCTTCATGCGTAAGCATTTGAAAGACTAGTTGTCCTTTCACTTGAGTTAGCTGCAGTAGATCTCCAAAAACAATGATGTGTTTCCCTCCAAATAACACATCATACTCTGTTTTAAGAATTTGTTGCATTCTTAAATGCACAAAAGCAAGCATGACATTTGATATCATGCTCAATGATAGGAATTTTCATTTTCTTCAGGACTCTGGAAACTTCACAACAAGCTTCACCAGATAGCTTGTGGTATTGTAATTTATTATCATGCTCTACTGGCAGCATCAATAAACAAATGTAAAGTAATTCCTTTAATGTTATGTGCTGCCAAGCCAGTTGGAGTGCTAACAACACAAGACAGTGATGACTCTGTTCTTTTCTGCAGATAAGTTGCAAATTCTTTAATCAGAAAACTTTTCCCAGTCCCTGCTTTGCCACTCACGTACAGTCGGACAGGTTCAAATGATGTACATGAGCACTCTTTTTTATCCTGACGCAAACCATGCTCAATCTGTTCTGTAACTTCATCATATATTTCTTTCTGCTCCACGTTTAGTGTTTTTTCCAAATCTTCTAAGTTTACTACATCATCCTGAGCTTGTTCCATTGCTCTTTCCACCACATCCATGGCAGTGGCAGCTTCATTTTGGATAATTGAACCTCCTAGTGGATCCTGACTCAACGAAGCAGAACTCTGACTGTCTTGAGAACTGTCTCTATCAATCTCTGCTGCAATGGTAGCTTCTTGCTGTGTTTCATCGTTCAACATTTGCAGATAATTTGAAAAAACAGGACATTCTATGGTATCCTTTGTTGCATTGAAAGAATCTTGCTAACTGAGAAAATCTCCAAGGAGTTCCTCTTCTGTACGCCATTGCTTAAAGAGTTGCAAAAGAGCTAAATAGTATAATTCCCTTTTTTCAGGAGATTCGCAACTCAATTTTCAATGAATAATCAAATGTCCTTTTCTTTGTTTCACCAGACATCCTTCGCATCCAATTAATGCATATACTCCTTTATTGATATCTTCTGTCATATTCCTCTTAAAAGTATAGCTTTCCAGTACTTCATAGAGACAAACGTTCTCAAGATGACTACTTCTATTTGGATAATATGTATCCAACATGTTTGTCTTCAAAATATTTGTACTGTTTGGTTCAAACTCCGCCAAATACTCAATTTCTTGTACAGACTTCTAAACTCAGTTTTGTGTTGCAGCAAGACCTAGACTCACCCAAATGATAGATCTAGATTTGGCATACAGACTTGCTGATGATAACCGATCTGAACATTCATATGCTCCAATTTCTCGATGTGACAAGACTAACTGTATAATTTCTTATTTGGGCTCTTTTCGTGAGAAATTTCCTCCCACATTTCCTTTAGTTCTGCCTTCACTGATTTTGTTTTGTAAGATGTTACATATCGAGCCACAGAAATAGAGTTGTCAGCAACATATTGAATATCCATGTTAGCATTCCACATGGACAAAATGACTGGATTGTAGTCATTTATGTATTTGGACTCTTCATTTCTTTTCAAGTTGTACGTATTTTTCGGTGATTTTCTTGTCACAGTATGTCGCAGTGAAGACATAAAATTGTTCACTCTTCCTTTTGATAATACTGGTCGTGGAAATCCAAAACGACATTTTGTCTAGAACTTCTCTTTGGATTTGAACTTTCGACGACAGTATTTCTCACAGCAATGGGTTTGAAAGCGTAAGACTTGATGTCGTAAATTGTCTTCTTCTGTACTTTTCAGAACAACACATGTGGAATACTGTTCAATGAAACTCATCACTGTGTCATCCGAATCTGTTCCAAATTTGGGAGCATCTTTGATCCATAGTAGCATATGTATGTGAGGAGCACCACTTGCTTGATACTCCTTTCTCCAAAAGAAATGCCAAACCTCTCCAAGTGGAGGATTTCTTTTGTTTGTGATGAAAGACATCATAGCTTCAATTCTATGATTAAAATACCTACAAACATTAACTGGATCCAAAGAGCACAGTTCTCCTGGTGTCGTGAATTGTATATTCTCTATATTTGCATTTGCCTCTCAAAGAAATTCATGTAAGTCTTCCCAGGCATACTCAGCACAGATAAGAGTGAGGAACCATGTAGGAGTTCCTAAGTTTCTTAGCATACATTTCAATTCCCCATGACGATGGTACCAATACTCATTAGTACCATGCAGATATGCCATGAGATAGATTAGATGAGATTCCAAAATACTGTCTTGCTCTTGGACTTTATCCATAAAGAACCTTGCTGAAACATTTTGAAGATTAACTCCAGATTTCAGTATATGGTTCACAGCATAAGTTAATCCAGACAAGTCACTCTCAAACAGAAGATGAAACAAATAGGGAATACACTGGCGACATCTTGGATCTTCTACATATAATCTTAAAGTCTGGTATTCCAATGCAGGAATTTGAACAGGTCGCTCATCATATCTTCCACCTGTTGGAAACAATTGAGGAAAACAACGAGCTTCCAAGCTTTCTTCCCATACACTTATGGGACTTCCTTTGGCTTCTTTCATTTGGAACAACTCAATAGCATTCCCCATTACTTCTTTGGGATGCAGAGGATGAACACTATAATGCCCATAAATCTGTTCACTTTTAGACACAACTACTTTTTTAATCTGTCCCGCTGAGGAATCACTGTCCTCTTCTACAGTTGTTTCCTCTTATCATACATATACATTTTTGTAGTACTGATTGTTTTTTACTAAATACAACGTTGCCTTTTTTACTTTCCTAACATCCACTAATTCTTGCCTGATTTTCTTACTCTTTGTAGGAACACCATTAATTAGAATAACCAGAGGTTCCTCTTCCACTTTTTCTACACCAATGATGTCAATATATTTCTTTAAATCTAAAGGCAAATAAACAACTCTTCCCTTTAATCCTCTCTGTAAATCTGAAGGAGGATTTTCCCAGTATTAGGCTCCGTGCGAACAATAGCCTGAAAAGGACGAACAATCTGAATCAGATTAGACTCATACGTATTTAAATCCATCAATTCAGACGGAATACATACTAACTCAAGATTATTATGTACAGCTCTAGCAGGCATTCTGTTTTCATTTAATTTATTATAACAATATTTACAAATACGTAGATCAGAACCCAAATCAAAACAATTCTCAACCAACAAATAAGTTGCAAAATCCTTCCACTCATTATTATTTTACTTTTCACTTTTTACATATAAATCAACTAACTGGGTCTGATTCTTATAATGAATTCGTCGACAACACACACAAGAAAAATGTGGCCTTTCACTTGAAATGACCTTAAACTTTGTAATTTCATGATCAAAATTTTCAGTACTTAGAATCTGGACATTCTCTTCCTCATTACTTTCTATTACTGTATCAGTTTCAGCAGTGTCCTCTTTTTTCACCAAAGGAACAAAACTCTATTTCTTCACAAATCTTCTTCACATCTAATTCAGATCCATGCAAAAGAGCACTGTTTAACTTCTAGACTTTTTGCATAATACAACCTTCTCACTATTTTACTCACTTTCGTTTGGTGCACTGCTAACATCCTAAAATGATGAAAAGTACTCTGATATACTTTTCTAGAAAAACAAGCCAGTGAATGACCATGCAAACCTGTTTTTTCCCTCACTCTGCAAGGATCTAAGTCTTGCAACATCTTCATCTTTTATTTAAGACTTTTCCTACTATATGTACGTAAGAAATTGCAAAACAAATTAATAGAATCCTGTCACACACTACAAATACTACTACAATTCCAAGCATACACAGGAGCCTTAGGACGTCTCCCTAAAACTTCATCAGCTAACACCTCATCTACATTTCTAGGCACAATTTTTTCTTTTTCAACCGGACAACCATCCTTCACCTCATATGCCCGACCACTGGTGTCAACTGCATGCGGCAAAACATTATCTTGAAAGTAACTCTCTTCATTAAAAAATGGCTCACAACTTGAACTATGCTTCCATCATCCCACAAAAAATCACAAAAATTAGTCCGATTAATTACTCTTTTCCACTTACATTTCGATTTCAAATCATTGATTGCCTTGTCTAGTGTACGATTTCTATTGATTACTAATATATACAGCTTTCTATTCACTTCAAAAGCCTGATTAACAAACTTTTCTATTCTCTATTATGGCTCTGTAGATATTCACAATCTGTAGAAAAAGAAAAATGTGGCATATTATAGACCACTACTAAAATAGCACAGAGCAATTACATTAACTAAATGATATAAACACTAGTTCACAACTTAAGTAAATATATAGTGCAGCAAGTGTCTCTCACCAAAGTAGGAAATCATTCTCTGACTGCTGTTTCTCAGTTTATGTCAGTGCAGTACAGTTTCAACATTATTCTCACTTTCTACCTACGCCATCTCTCTCTTTGGGTGTCTCATATCACTCTCTGCACCATCTTCCTCTTTGCATGCCTCATCTCACGCTCTCCTTCCACCATCTCTCTCTTTGCATATGTGTGTCATCTCACTCTCTGCCCACACCATCTCTCTGTTTGTGTGTGTGTGTCATCTCACTCTCTGCCTGCACCATCTCTCTATTTGTGTAAGTGTGTCATCTCACTCTCTGCCTGCACCTTCTTTCTGTTTGTGTGTGTGTGTGTCATCTCACTCTATGCCTACACCATCTCCCTGTTTGTGTGTCATATAAAAATCGATTTCCATAATGCGTCATTTTTTTTACCAGCATTACAAAAAAAATGATTCACAATGAAACAATAATGAAGCCCTATATACTTCTTAATGGCTCCAAGAGTGTATACTACACTCTATCTATATTAAATAAATCATTACTCACCTCAAAGAAAGCTTTGGAAGAGTTAGAACACTCAAGGTTGTGCAAAGGGCTTGTAAATATGTCCCTCTTTTTTTATATTGTTTCTCAATTGATGCCATTAATGAAATCATATATGCATTTCCCACACCATTTCTTATTGTTTTCTGTGTCCCATTTGTATCTCTGTGCATGCATTCACTGCCTCTCCCCATGTTAAAGGTTGCACAAGGGGCTTGTAAATATGTCAATTTTTTTATATTGTTTCTCAATTGATGTCATTAGTGAAATCCTCTTCTTATTTACAATCCCCTTCCGTCACCTTTAACAAAAATAGGAGCATATTTACAATCCCCTTGCGTCACCTTTAACAAAAAGAGGAGCATATTTACAAGGCCCTTGCATCAACTTTAACAAAAATAGGAGCATATTTACAAGCCCCATGCGTCACCTTTAACAAATAGAGGAGCATATTTACAAACCCCTTGCATAAAACAGGAGCATATTTACAAACCCCTTGTATCACCTTTAACAAAAAGAGGAGCATATTTACAAGCCCCTTGCATCACCTTTATCAAAAAAAGGAGCATATTTACAAGCCCCTTGCGTCACTGTTAACAAAAACAGGAGTATATTTACAAGCCCCTTCTGTCACATTTAACAAAAAGAGGAGCATATTTGTAAACTCCTTGCGCCACCTTTAATAAAAATAGAAGCATATTTGCAAGCCCCTTGCATTACCTTTAATATAAAGAGGAGCATATTTACAAACTCCTTGCACCACCTTTAACAAAAATAGGAGCATATTTACAAGCCCCTTGCGTTACCTTTAACAAAAAGAGGAGCATATTTACAAGCCCCTTGTGTCACCTTTAAAAAAATAGGAGCATATTTACAAGCCCCTTGCATCACCTTTAACAAAAAGAGGAGCATATTTACAAGCCCCTTGCGTTACCTTTAACAAAAACAGGATCATATTTACAAACCCCTTGCGTCACCTTTAACAAAAAGAGGAGCATATTTACAAGCCCCTTTTGTCACCTTTATCAAAAAGAGGAGCATATTTACAAGCACCTTGCGTCACCGTTAACAAAAAAGGAGCATATTTACAAGCCCCTTCCATCACCTTTAACAAAAAGAGGAGCATATTTATAAACTCCTTGCGCCACCTTTAACAAAAATAGGAGCATGTTGACAAGCCCCTTGCGTTACCTCTATCAAAAAGAGGAGCATATTTACAAGCCCCTTGCGTCAACTTTAACAAAAAGAAGAGCATATTTACATGCCCCATGCGTCACCTTTAACAAATAGAGGAGCATATTTACAAACCCCTTGCATAAAACAGGAGCATATTTACAAACCCCTTGTATCACCTTTAACAAAAAGAGGAGCATATTTGCAAGCCCCTTGCGTCACCTTTATGAAAAAGAGGAGCATATTTCCAAGCCCCTTGCGTCACCGTTAACAAAAACAGTAGCATATTTACAAGCCCCTTCCGTCACCTTTAACAAAAAGAGGAGCATATTTACAAACTCCTTGCGCCACCTTTTAAAAAAATAGAAGCATATTTACAAGGCCCTTGCGTTACCTTTAACAAAAAGAGGAGCATATTTACAAGCCCCTTGCGTCACCTTTAACAAAAACAGGAGCATATTTACAAACCCCTTGCGTCACCTTTAACGAAAAGAGGAGCATATTTACAAGCCCCTTGGGTCACCTTTATCAAAAAGAGGAGCATATTTACAAGCCCTTGCGTCACCTTTAACAAAAAGAGGAGCATATTTACTAGCCCCTTGCGTCACCTTTAACAAAAACAGGGGCATATTTACAAGCCCCTTGCATCACCTTTAACAAAAAAGGAGCAGATTTACAAGCCCCTTGTGTCACATTTAACAAAAAGACGATATACCAGCATTTGAGCAAAGCATAAGAAATAATCTAGAAAAAGAGTGACATATTTACTAGCCCAATGAAACCATTAGCACTATCTTTATACCAGCATTGAATCCAAGCATGAGAAACACTTTAAAAAGAAGTCTACCCTATAAGCTAAGAGATGCAAACTGTGAGAAAACACAGGTAGCATTATGGAAAAAAGTGAAAGTATAATTCCTTAATTCACACAGACACTTAGTGTGATCCTTGTCAAAAATATTTAAGCCAGACATATTGCCCAAAAAGATTTAGCATGTTAAATTGTTTTAGACACAGAGCACAGCCCATTTAAATGTGCACTACATTACAGTTCAGAATCCTGACTAATTTTCAAAATACAACAATAATGAAGCCCAATATGCTTGTTATGCTTCCCAATACTGCAAACAGCACTCTCTCTATATTAAATGAACCATTACGCACCTTTAAAATCGCTTTTGAAAATTTAGAACAGTGTCAAACACACAGCAGATTTTCTTAAGCAGAATTTTTAAAATGCAGTTCAAACACTGGAACCAGAAATGGAACAGTTTCACATTAATTCTTCACACATTTCAGTGGTCATAACCAATCAAATATCTTCCCACACTATTTCAAAACTAAACTAACATTTTAATTGGTTCTACATTTGCACACTTTCAAACTCACATGATGTTCACCCATTCCCCTAGTGCTCATTCAGCATGTTACCGTGGCAACTCCCACCTAACGAAGGACACAGGTAAAAAGTTCATCATACAATGTTGCAAATGAACCCAGCAAGGGTGTTTGAGCTCTCGCTATACCAGCTTATCATGTGCATTGTTCTTTTCAAAGACCTTTTCTCAACCATTTGAATGGATTCTTTCAAAAATCCAAACTATGCACCCTAATATGGAGTGTTGCATTTCAGAAAGCACCAATCATTTCTTAAGCTTCAAGTGCAGTGAATGTCATCCTCTTTTTTTTCTGAACTGCAAGCTTTCCAACTGCCATTTCATTTACAGCCCTCATCTGAGTACAACCAGACCTGCATTGAAGATGCCTTCAGTATGTATTGTGGGACACAGCTTTATTTTCTGGTCCCTCAGAAGTGTACCTCAGACACTACAATTACAAAATGGCTGTGTTTCCCTCTCAATTCTCATACATATTCAGATACCCAGCCAATCAAATTTCATCACACAAAATCAAAATCAAAGTAACATTTTAATTGGTTCAAAATTACAACACTTTCAAACACACATAATCTTCAACCTACACCCATACTCTCTATCTAGTACCATACTAACTCTCCACAAAACACCTATCTAAACCCAAAGGTGAAAAAGTCACCACTCAATATTACACTTAACCAACATCTAAACACTCAAACTTGTCATTTAAATGTATTTTTTTTGTCTTTTTAGACCACCGTCCGCGCACGGTGTGCGGACCACACAATTTATTTATTTATTTAAGTTTTTTTTTTGATCTTCGGGTCCTTTAGAGACCCCATGACAAAAGCTAGAGGGGGTCAGGAATCTCTACCCTGACCCCTTTTCAAGTACTAGCCTTGTTTACAGCTACCTTCTGCCACAAAAGATGGCGGACATCACTTCCTCATCTCGACTGACTGGAATGATGACAGATGTCCAAAAGCCAATCAGAATAAGGGTGAGCGGAAAATCCGTTCCGCTCATGGATTTCGTGGATTTTCGGTAAATCCACAATCCGCGAACTCCCGCGAATTTACCGAAAATCCGCGAATCTGCGAGCGGCGGATCCAGGGGGCAAAAGTTCAAGCCTTCAAGCTTAAAGTTGTAACTATTTAGGATGGTGCCAGCCAGCTGCCAGCGTCATCCTAAAATAGTTACTAAGTTAGCTTCAGTTAGCTTCAACAGGAAGCACTAATAGATAAAATAAAGCAGGTGCTCGAGCACCTGCCTTATTTTATCTATTAGTGCTTCCTGATGAAGCTTATTTAATACCTATTTTAGGATGGTCCTGGCAGCTTGCCGGCGCCATCCTAAAATAGTTACATGATGATGGATGGACAGCTCACTCAAGGGACCCCTGCGCACATTGGTGCGATTGCATAGTAACACACACATGGCCGCTGGAACTACTTGAAGCTCAAATTCAGTGACTCATTCATCAGCCCAAAAACAACCGTGAGCATTGTCGTGGCTGGGCAGGTGTGCCTTCTTCTCAAATCTACCGTCAAAAATCAGCTGTGATGCTGGATAGAGGCCTTTGCATCCTTGACTTTCACAAGCGCAATCCTCGTGCTGTTCCTGTGACCAGGAGCTTCTTTCTCTTGATCTGCTGTTCTGATCGGTCTCTGACCTTGATTTATGCACACAAGAGGCATGTGAACTCGCATGGAAGCCCAGCCCATTTGGCCCTGCTCACACACTCGCGGTGTGCACCGTCTTCCCGCCATTTACCCACTATGATGGACAGCTCGCTCAAGGGACCCCTGCGCCCTTCGGGGCGATTGCATAGTAACACACACATGGTCGCTGGAACTAGTTGAAGCTCAAATTCAGTGACTCATTCATCAGCCCAAAAACAATCGTGAGCATGGCAGTGATGAACCTGAGGTGTTAAAACCTAGACTGCAGTGTCAACATTATCGGCGTCATCTTGCCCCCTCTTTGAGCCCATTCGTGCACGTAAGCGGCAGCCATCTTAAATACCATGGCCTCTCTGCCCATCGCCGACAGCCAGTGCGTCTCTCTCTCTCTCTCCTGACCTCGCAAGCATCCCCCGCGTGCTGACAGCCCCCACTCTCACATGCCCTGGGCCATAAACCCCTCTTCAGCACAACTCTGCCTCGGAACCCCATCCTGTTCCCAGCTCAACACCTCCCTCCATTCCTTTCATGATCCTGAGTCCTTTGATAAAACCCCCTTTCCTCTATGCCGATTGTCAACTCGTTCCCAGGCCGCCACCTGGCCCTGCGGATGCTGTTTATTGCCCCCCATACAGTAGGAAGCTTCTCCCATCAAAGGATCCCCGAGTTGATCAAAGCCCCCACCCCATGAGATCCGATCAACCACATACATTCCGTGAATCGGCGGAATGCCCAGCTGCCCAACAATCGTCACCTGTTGTGACCGGGGTGGGGATTTCAACTGTAAATGTGTGTGGGAATGGGCCTGAAGCGGGGATTCTGAGGATGTCCTTTCGTACTTCAAAGCATTTGCAAGAATGTGCCACATGCAATAAACTGTAATAAAGATCATAAACCTGTGTAAAAGAGGCTAGGCCTCAGAGATGCGGTTAGAACACCTCGAGAAGATACCCTGTTGTCTGATTTGATGTGTTCTGCTCCGTCGGAATAAAACTTCTGTTTCCTGCCTTCCAGTCTCCAGCGCCTGCCTCTTATGTTTGGTAACTTGAGTGGTAATAGAGGCGGTTAACGCCGGGCAACTCTGAAAAAGGTCATCGGCCCTACCTTTTTCCACAGAGGGTGGCAGCCTTGAACCAGAGGGTGGCAGGGATGAACCAGAGGATGGCAGTGGCAAACCAGAGGGTGGCAGGGATAAACCAGGGGGTGGCAGTGATCAACCAGAGGGTGGCAGGGATGAAGCAGAGGATGGCAGTGGCAAACCAGAGGGTGGCAGGGATGAACCAGAGGGTGGCAGTGATGAACCAGAGGGTGGCAGTGATGAACCAGAAGGTGCTGTGATAAACCAGAGGGCGGCAGCCTTGAACCAGAGGGTGGCAGGGATGAACCAGAGGATGCCAGTGGCAAACCAGAGGGTGGCAGTGATGAACCAGAGGGTGCTGTGATAAACCAGAGGGGGACAGTGATGATCCAGAGGGTGGCATTGGAGAACCAGAGGGTGGCAGTAATGAACCGGAGGGTGGCCGCGATGAACCAGAGGGTGCTGTGATAAAACAGAGGGGGACAGTGATGATCCAGAGGGTGGCATTGGAGAACCGGAGGGTGGCAGTGATGAACCGGAGGGTGGCTGCGATGAACTACAGGGTCGCTAACAGGCTGGACACGTAGAAACAACATGGTCGCGACAGTTACGACGACACAAGTAAGTTCGCTTTCCCGAATTTGTACAAAACCCTCACGAACTGGCAAAAACAGTGAATTCGCAAATTCGCAAATTTTGCGAATTGCAAGTTCGCAAATTCACGGAACGCGAATTCGCAAAATATGCCCATGCTTAAATCAGAATTCTGCTCGCGCACGCTAGGATCCGCGAACATTGCAAGGACCGTGCAAGGACCGTGCATGAACCGCGCACGGACGGTGTCCTGCCCAAAGATATATAATTTGGGAAAATTTAATTTTCTCAACAACTACAGGAGCGATTTTCACCAAATATAAAAAAGGCACTACTGCATACCAGTCCCTACCATTTTGTCAAGTTTGGTGTAAGTTCATTCAGCCGTTTAGGCTGTAGTCGTGTCTAAAGGTCCTATGGAAAATTGCATTGGGCTAAATTTCACATTCAATTTTTGCAAAAACTACTGGAGGGGATTTCACCAAACATATCAAAGGCACATCTCCATAGCATTCCCTACTATGTTGCCATGTTTGGTGTAATTCCATTCAGCCGTTCGGGCTATAGCTGTGTCTAAAGTTTCCCATGGAAATTACCATGGGAAAAACACGTTTTGGGACCCCCCTTTTTTCTCGGCCCCCGCTTGACGAATCCCCCGGAAACTTTCAGGGAAGGAGCGGAGCGGAGCAAGGCAATTTTAAGAAAAATTACACACAGATTCCTCAAACAGCGCCAAAGTTATTCGCAATAGAATGTTGGGAATTTCCTATGGTAACTAGGTCCTAATTATATATATATATATATATATATATATATATATATATATATATATATATATATATATATATATATATATATATATATATATATATATACATATACATATACATATATATATATATATATATTCAATGAAAAAACCATAGGTTATAGGCCATATATAGTTAGGAATTAGCATTTACAAAACCTTATTTTACTCGCATAAAACCATTGAAATTCCATATATAGTTAGCTAACTATAAGCGCTAACTATATATCGCGCACCCGCAATCCACTGCTGATGATGTCACATATTACATCATTCATGACATGGTCAGTGACATCACTGATGACATCACTGATGACATCTCAAATGACATCACTGATGACATCACTGATCACAACATCCAGTGATTGTATGTGTCTGTAAAGTTTAAATATGTTTCACATATTGAAGAATGAGTGGATGTATAAGTGTCTGGATGAAGAATTTAGTAGGTGCATGACTGACTGTATGAGTGAGTGATTAAATGTGTCTCACTGAGTACATGGGTTAGTGACTAAACTGTCTTAATTCGTGCATCAGTATGTTTGTTGTTGTGTAAGCTGCTGCATGTGTTGATCAGTAGCTATAAGAGTGGCCATATGGGTTATTGATTGGTTGCCCAAGTATTTGAATGGGAGGCTGAGTGTGTGTGTGGGTGGCTGGGAGGTGCGTGACTCTGTGCATAGATGTGTAAGCAGTTGAATCACTAGGAGTATGAGTTCAAGAGTGCATGTGGAAACAGCTATATGGGCGGTTGACTGTGCATGGGTGTGTTGGTGAGTGAATGGATTTCTCATTGCTACATGTGCAAGTAAGTACGTATGTAAAACACAATACATGTGAGAGTTGAGATATATAAATAACTGAACATAAGAGCCAGTGAATGTGTGAGTGGCTGTATCGATCACTGTGAGCTTGTATCAGGGATTATATAAGAGAGTAAATATGTGTTATTATATGTTTGAATAAGTAAGATGTGTATAACTGTATAGTTGAGGAAATGGAGGTGTGATTGATTCTTTGCATGACTGACTAGGTGTGTGAGTAACTCCATGGATGAGTGACAGTCTGTGAGTGTCTGTTTATACTGAGTGTATGTAAGGTTATATTAGAGTCTGAAGAGGTTCATTGTATTATCACATGAGTGATGTGATCAGTGATGACAAATGAGATGTCATCAGTGATGTCATTTGAGTTGTCATCAGTGATGTCATCAGTGATGTCATTTGAGATGTCATCATTGATATCATTTGAGTTGTCATCAGTGATGTCATTTGAGATGTCATCAGTGATGTCACTGACCATGTCATGAATGATGTAATATGTGACATCATCAGCAGTGGATTGCGGGTGCGCGATATATAGTTAGCGCTTATAGTTAGCTAACTATATATGGAATTTCAATGGTTTTATGCGAGTAAAATAAGGTTTTGTAAATGCTAATTCCTAACTATATATGGCCTATAACCTATGGTTTTTTCATTGAATTTTCAAGGTTTTGTAAATGCAAATTCCTAACTATATATCCACTATAACCTATGGTTTTTTCTGTGAATTTCATTGGTTTTTTAATAGCAAATATGAAAAGCTTTAAAATGTCAAGTACGTGATAGATAAAAACATTTTCGTATTTATGCACGCTGATGTGCTTTGAACGCTGCCCCCCCCCCCTCCCCTCTTTTGCCTTAGTAGTACTCTCTCTTTGCAGATACTGAAGGGTAGTTAACGCAGGCCTTTACCCCCGTTGTAATCCGTCGTGCCTCCTTGTCTCTCCATTTGATTGATTGTTGTCCAAGCATTTACTGTTTTAGAATTGGTTCTCTTTGGATCATCCTCTATTTACAAACAAGCACAAAGTCGCAATACTCTGTTTAGTCTTTGCAGATAGTGAAAAATCGTGTAAAAAAATAAAAGTAATCGAGCAAAATCAGTAGGCCACTAATTGGATCTCTTTTTGACCTCGCTAAAATAGAAATATTAGGAACAACCCTTCTTGAGAAATACGAAAATAGTGAGATGAACTGAGCTCCACACCATGAGGGCTGCAAGACAGCTCGGCTCCATCACCCATCCCGCACAAAATAACGACAAACCCTATGCAAATATTAAAAATATAGACAACACACCAGCAAAGAAACAGGGTAAAACATTTTATTAAAAAACTATTTACATAACGTTGGTTTATAAGATGATGTCAGTAGTGGACCGATGTGTGAATAGATCGAAAACAGCACAAGGCTCCAAGATCCGGATAGCAAGCTCCTGGATGTTGGGTGCCATAGTTTAGAGTTCTGAATTTCAGCCTTTTTCAATGCCTGTGCTTTGTTGAATCAAAATGGCGGCTTGACACAAAGCTGACTCAAGCGTTGTTACTGATGCTATGCAGACCAAAACTGGTTTTCAGTTTGTACATTTTTCTAGATTTTTCAATCCAAGTTTGGTTGACTTTGTAGAACGATGGCTTCAGATTTTCAACATACGGTGTGGTGGCGCTGACTGGGAGGGGGCGCTTCGCTCCTGCCCCCTCCCCAAGTAAGATTTTCATACGTGAAAGTACGTTAATGGTTTTGGTCCCTGAGATGCTTCGATGTCACTACCATTCTCAAATAGCATAAGTTCTGGATGTTGGGTGCCATAGTTAAGAGTTCTGAGCAGTGCTTGTAACACTGTCTGAAGCTTATTTCCACCTACTGCAGCTTCACTATTCTCAAAGTAAGTGAGTGTCGTTTGTGGACCTGACTGCATTAGAAAACAATGTGATATGTTACCTTCCTAAACAGCTTGACGGAGGCACCTGAGGGGCGGTGTGATGGCCATGGACTCGGAGAAGACGCTTGGCTCCGACACCCTCCCCAAGTCTTATAGCACTGGTGTAGCCTGAGATCGCCCCCAACATAGGCGGCCGGCTCCCGGGGTCCGGCGGAACTTTTTGCCTTTTGATGACTCTTCAATTCTGGATCTTGTCCCACAATCCGTTTGACCTGAAGACAAGCTGTAGTGGGGCGCCCCTTTATCGTTTTAGTTGCCATTCCGCCCGCTTTTGCTACACTGTGCCTCTTCCGCCATTCAGCTGTTTTCCGCCCGCTCTTGCGACTACAGCGTCTCGCTCACCATGTAGTTGAGATGCGCCCGCTCTTGCGGTGCAGCGATAGGCGGCTGCCACAGGACTCTCAAAATGGCGGCCGGCTCTTCGGTTTTGGGCCTGGTCCACTAAAATGGCCCTGGGACACCTTGGAACTCGGACGCTTGTCTGCTAGGGCTTGGGTCCCATTCTCGAAAAGCGTCCCCTCAGCCGTGAAGATTCTACAAAAGTCTTGGGGGCCTCCGACTCCCGCAGGCTTCTGGTGGGGAGCGGCTGCCATGATTGCTCGTGGAATGGCCACGACGGAGCTACGAGATGGTAGTGGTCTCATGCTGACGCCAGCTTTAGTCTGAAACATCCAGAAACACTGTAGACTACCAATTCGATCAGTTCCGGTAGCGCCCCAACATGACCCGGAAGAGAAGAACTTGCCCTCCCCTCTTTGACTGATGGTTCTTGTTGCCTGTCCCCTCTGTTGTCATTTAACAGAACTTTTTGGACTGCTGAAAGGGGTTGTGTTCTGAACGCTGGTTGGTGGAGACATTTAGACTATATTCTTGACCTACGTTGTCGCGTAATGCGTTTTATGACACGCCGCGTTAGCGCACCCGGAAGTGATCCGAGGCGCGGCGCGCAGCGCGTAACGTAAGCATAACAGGTCATGTGACTTGTTAATAAAACTTTTCATTGGTTCATTTTACTTTTGTTAATTTAATGATGAAAAGCTTGGTCATATGACCTAAAAATTACGCTTTTTATTATTTTCGAACAATATTTTTTTTTCAAACATATGTTATAATATTCCAGGCTAATGTACTTTCCCGGAAAATTTACAACTGTCTTGCAAGTAAAATATATTCCTTTTTCGAGAAAAAGGGCGTTTCTTCCTTCCATGACGGAGCCGTTGAGTAAAAGAGATTCGGCCTGCTGTCTTAGTCGCCGATACGCCTGATTATCAGATTCTTATCGATCACTTTATGTTGCAGACATGAAAAACACAACTGCCCTTGACCATTTATCTTTACTGCGTTCCTACATATTATACCTTTTATCCGTCATGTAATTGGACTGCTTTATTTCACTTGCCTTTTACTGATTCGAAAACAGTCACTAAAAGTAAAAACTTTACAAATGAAAATACTACTACCGTGTTTTGTTTTAAAAACCTTTATTGTGAAAATGTCAGTATACAAATACGGGCCTATAACCACGTGGGCCGGCCACGGAGCAAACTGAAATCGTATATGATGAGGAGACATTTACACTGTAGAAGAACGTAACGAGCGGGCCATTAGGTGACAAGAACAAAGGTGTCTAACAGTTGCGGAATCGGTGGACGTACATTTTGTAATTAAAATACGACAGGGCCACTTACAATAACATTTTCTAGATATACATTTGCGGGCAAAGAGTTACGAGTCCCATTTATACCGGCGCCATTTTGGGCGAGGCCGGGCAGGTCCAAGATATAGTCAAAATGTCTCCACCAACCATCGGCCAGACCAGAACCCCTTTCGGCCCTTTATGCTACAAGATGGTGTCTTCCATTCAGAAAATATTGGTGGCAGCATTTTGAAAGGAAACAGAAACAGCCGTTCTCCTAGTGAGTTTCACATTGTTACATTTAGGAAGAATGTTGAAGAGTAGTATGTGGAAAATCTGAAGCCATTTTTCTACAAACTCTCAATCAGACTTGGATGGAAAAAAAAAACCTGAAGAATGTACAAACTGAAAACCAATTTTTGTCTGTATAGCACCAACAGTAACGCTTGAGTCAGCTTTGTGTCAAGCCGCCATTTTCATTCAATCAATAGCGTCCCCCTGCACACATTCAGGGACCTGGTCGTGTCTTCAGATGAAACGCATTGTAGGAAAAGAAGTAGAAAGGAAAAGGAAAAAAGTTCCGCCGGACCTAGTGAAGCTGCAGCAGGTGCAAATAAGCTTCAGACAGTCTTACAAGCACTGCTCAGAACTCTCAACTGAGGCACTCAACATCCAGGACTTGCCATTCGGATCTTGGCGCCTTGTATTTTTGTTTTGTTTTTGATGGAGGGGAAACAACAAAAAACAGACATTGAAAAAGGCTCAACAGTGCAGGGCGTCTTGTGCTGGTTCCGACCTATTCACACATCGGTCCGCTACTGACATCACCTCATAAACCAACGGGGCACCCCACGCCGACTTTCGGCGCAGCATTGTAGGATGGCCACACCAGTGCGGCAATTTGCTGGACACCACCTCGGTGCCATCCAGATCTCGGCGCGTTCATTCAATCAATAGCGTCCCCCTGCACACATTCAGGGACCTGGTCGTGTCTTCAGATGAAACGCATTGTAGGAAAAGAAGCAGAAAGGAAAAGGCAAAAAGTTCCGCCGGACCTAGTGAAGCTGCAGCAGGTGCAAATAAGCTTCAGACAGTCCTACAAGCACTGCTCAGAAATCTCAACTGAGGCACTCAACATCCAGGACTTGCCATTCGGATCTTGGCGCCTTGTGCTGGTTCCGACCTATTCACACATCAGTCCACTACTGACATCACCTCATAAGCCAACGGGGCACCCCACGCCGACTTTCGGCGCAGCATTGTAGGATGGCCACACCAGTGCAGCCACTTGCTGGACACCACCTCGGTGCCATCCGGATCTCAGCGCGTTCGAGTCACTGTGCCGGAAGAGTGACCGGAACTCAGCTGAACACGCCGTCTTTCGGCGCAGCATTGTAGGATGGCCACACCAGTACGGCAATTTGCTGGACACCACCTCGGCGCCATCCGGATCTCGGTGCGTTCGAGTCACTGTACCGCAACAGTGACCGCAATTCAGCTGGACACGCCGTCTTTCGGCGCAGCATTGTAGGATGGCCACACCAGTGCGGCAATTTGCTGGACACCACCTCGGTGCCATCCGGATCTCGGCACGTTCGAGTCACTGTACCGCAACAGTGACCGCAATTCAGCTGGACACGCCGTCTTTCGGCGCAGCATTGTAGGATGGCCACACCAGTGCGGCAATTTGCTGGACACCACCTCGGTGCCATCCGGATCTCGGCGCGTTGTGCTGCCTTCGGCCTATTCGCACATCGGTCCGCTACTGACGCCGCCTCACGTGCCAACGGATTTTCTACGCTTTTTGTAGCCCTATGTCGCATAACAGGTCATGTGACTTGTTTATAAAACTTTTCATTGGTTCATTTTACTTTTGGTTTCCTAAAGATGGAAGGCTTGGTCATATGACCTAAAAATAACACTTTTCATTGGTTTAGAACATTTTTTTTTCCCAAACGATGAAAGCCCCACCTTGTTTCTGGATCATTCAGACTGAAGCTGGCGTCAGCATGAGAGCACCACCATCTCGTGGCTCCGTCGTGGTCATTCCGCGAGCAATCATGGCAGCCGCTCCCCACCGGAAGCCTGCGGGAGTCGGGGGCCCCCAAGACTTTTATACAATCTTCACGGCTGAGGGGACGCTTTTCGAGAATGGAGCCCAAGCCCTAGCAGGCAAGCGTCCGAGTTCCAAAGTGTCCCAGGGCCATTTCAGTGGACCAGGCCCAAAACCGAGGAGCCGTCCGCCATTTTAAGAGCCATGTGGCAGCCGCCTATCGCTGCACTGCAAGAGTGGGAGCAACTCAACAACATGGTGAGCGAGACGCTGTGGCCGCAAGAGCGAGCGCAACTCAGCTAGATGGCCGCCACCTGGGGAGGCCCGTTCACGCCGGCTCCCCCACGCCCCCCCCCCGGGCCGCCGCACGCCAATTTTCGGAGCAGCATTGTAGGATACCAAAACCAGTGCGGCAGTTTACTGGACATCACCTGGGTGCCTGTCGTACATGTTGTGTCAGCCATGTGACACTGGACACAGACCGCTACTGACGAGGCCTCCCCCCGCACCACCCGGGACGCCCCACGCTGTTTTTCTGTGCTGCATTGTAGGATCCCTAAACCAGTGCGGCACCCAGGCGACATCACCTGGGTGCCGTCCAGAACTCTGCACGTTGTGCTGCCTTGGGACTATTCGCACAACAGACCGCTACTGACGAGGCCTCCCCCCGCCCCACCCGGGACGCCCCACGCCAATTTTCGGAGCAGCATTGTAGGATCCCTAAACCAGTGCGGCACCCAGGCGACATCACCTGGGTGCCGTCCAGAACTCTGCACGTTGTGCTGCCTTGGGACTATTCGCACAAAAGACAGCTTCTAACCATTGTTGCTTTTTGTGTTGAGAAATGTTTAATTTTTTTTAGTTTTTGTTCCGTTTGTTAAAGTTAGTAGTTAATAAAGTTTTATAACCTTACTTTGTTGGAGTGTTATCTATTTTTTTAAAAACGGGTGAATGGGGCCTTGAATCGGGTTATTGTCATGTGTGGGCTTTGGAAGTGTGCTGCTGCAGGATCGGACATTTCAAACTCAAATGCACGTTCTTTTTCTTACCTTTCCGAAGCATGGAGCGCAATAGCAGGCAGAGAAAGGGTGATGCACGTGTTGAACACTACCTGACCTGGCAAGTTGCTGGCAGTGCCCCCCCGCCCGCTCCTGAAAGAGGGCACACACACACCGCCGCCCCGAGTACTTCACAAATCTTTAAAAGACCATGCGCTTGTTCATGAGGCTTAAATGGTTTATCACCTCTTCTAGAACCCCTGCATCGACCCTCTGACGTTTCATGGAAAAATTACCATGTAACACAATACCAAGCCCTGTCAGCTGAAACCCCCAAGGAATCGTGGGGCATATTATCAAGGGGGTTTATCTCCGCTTTTTTGGCTTTAAAAACCATGAAAGCGGAGATAAAATTATTTCCCTATTATCAAGCTGTCGCTAACACCAGTTAGTGACAGCTAAAAGGAGATAGCGACCATCTTGGGCCCCGCTTTGCATGTCAGTGATACTTATCACTAATGACATGCAAAGTGGCGTGCCAAGATGTTAGCGACTGGAAACAGTCCCTAACATCGCTACCTTCTATTACCAACTTTTGGAGATATTCGCGGTAAGCGCGAATATCTCCAAAATCTAACACCTGCCCTGAGCAGTTCTTAGCCATGTTATCCAATGGGAGGTGGATAACATGGCTAAGAGCATTAGGTCGATAATACATGAATATCGCTGACTTTTCTGCGATAATAGCAAGGTTTATCTGCGATAAAAATCGCCGATGTGCGGCGATAATTTTTGTCTCTAAACAAGTTAGAGACAAAAATTATCGCTAGTTGTTCGTAATATGCCCCCGGGTTTTTGCTTGCAGAAATCGGGAGGCGGGAGACTAGCACTGAAATCAGTACTCACACGCCTGAATCAGGAGGATTGGCATGTCTGAATTCTCTACAGCTGGGGCCATAAACTACATCCGCAGGGTTAGGTGATAGCCTGGAACCAGCCTGGCATCTAAAATGGCTGCCGTGCACGACAAAATTGTGGCATTCGAAAAAAGGCAAGATGGCGCAGCCGCTGGAAGAGATGTATCAACATATATCAGCCTCCTCAGCCACCCTCAGGAAACATAGGGGATTAGGATATGTCTCCCGCACCCCCTTATACCTAGTACTTTAATTAACGAAGCACAAAATGGCGAATTCCCGTTTCGCTACCAGTTTGCGGCCCAGTTCGCGGCCCGTGAATCGCTTCTACCGTGAAAAATCATTTTTTTTTTATTTTCCCCACGGGACCCTTTAATAACCCCAACAACATTCCTAGGGGGTCAAGAGGGGGATACCTTGCCCCCTTTCATTAAATTCCCCCTTAGTTTTTCACCTTTTCTTCTCTCTCGATCCTACCGAGAGACAAGATTGCGGCCGCTCCGGACTGTCACGCAGCAAAAAAAAAAAAAAAGCTCACGCACAGCCGCTGGAAGAGATGTATCAACATATATCAGCCTCCTCACCCACCCTCAGGAAACATAGGGGATTAGGATACGTCTCCCGCACCCACTTATAACTAGTAATTTAATTTACGAAGCACAAAATGGCGAATTCCCGTTTCGCTACCAGTTCGCGGCCGCGCTTCTACCGTGAAAAATCATTTTTTTTTTATTTTCCCCACGGGACCCTTTAATAACCCCAACAACATTCCTAGGGGGTCAAGAGGGGGATACCTTGCCCCCTTTCATTAAATTCCCCCTTCGTTTTCCACCTCTTCTTCTCTCTCGATCCTACCGAGAGACAAGATGGCGTCCGCTCCGGACTGTTTAGAATGTTGACAGACACCGGAGAGCCAATCAGCTTTCTGCGCGCAAAGTTCCGATAAGCGAAAAGTAAGCTGACCGGATCGCTGCCCAGAGCGCTGTTACAGATATATATCTTGGTTTGAACGTTAATTTCTCAAAAACTACTGGAGCACATATATTGAGACCTAGCAAAGGCACATCGGGCTAACAGTCCCTACAATTTTGCCAAGTTTCGTGCAAATCCATTCAGCCGTTCGAGCTAAAAGTGAGTCCAACCGCCCTATGGAAAAATGAATGGGAAAAACGCGTTTTGGGACCCCCCTTTTTTCTCAGCCCCCCCTTGACGAAACCCCACCAAATTTTCAGGGGCTGCTCAGAAATAAAATGTGCCATTTTCCTGAAAATTTCAGCCGATTCCGTCCACAAACGCCAAAGTTATTAGACATAGAATTTTCAAAAGTCCCATAGGGAAAACATTCTAACTATATATACCTACTGGCGATAGCCAGTAGGTAATATATATATATATATATATGTATGTATATATATATATATATGTATATATATATATATATATATATATATATATATATACATATATATATATATATAATAGATTGTCCAACAACACCGGTCATCTATTTTATTCCTAAAGTGCACAAGGACCCATTAAAACCTCCTGGGCGTCCTATTATTTCGGCCAGAAACAGCATACTGCAGAATGTAAGCAGATACATAGATTTCTTCCTGCAAGAACACATGAAATCTCTTCCATCCTATATTCAAGATACAGGCGACCTACTTAGGAAAATGGCTGAATTTGAGTGGAAAGCAGGATATGTGCTGGTATCAATGGACGTGTCATCACTTTATACCAGCATCAACCACAGGGATGGCATAAGAGCTGTGGAACATTTCCTGTTGAACAGAACGCCATGCCACTCAGAACACTCAAAAATGCTTTTAGCCATGATTTCACTTTGTCTTGAGAACAATGTGTTCCTGTTTTCCAATCAATTGTTTTTGCAGGTCAGGGGTGTTGCCATGGGGGCCTGTTTTTCTCCCAGTTACGCATGTCTCCACATGGGTTACTGGGAGGAGCAGGTCCTCATGGTAGAACACAATCAGGCCATGACCAGCAGGGTTAAATCATGGTGGCGCTTCATAGATGACCTCTTCCGCAAACCAACGGCGGGCAACACCCTGCTGCACGCCAGTAGTCATCATCCGGCGCACCTGATCAGGAGCATCCCATATGGGGAGATGCTCCGTATCAGGAGGATCTGCAGTAGTGAGTCAGAATGTATAGCAGCGCAGAATGAGTGCAAAATCAGGTTCCAACAGAGAGGCTATTCCAATTCCTGCATTGACAGTGCTATGTTGAGAGCGAACAAACTTGATAGACAAACCCTCTTAATTCCATCTACTGATACTGTGAGGGCTGACAGTAAAATCGATGTGGTTCGCCTAATTATTGGGTACAACAGCCAGCATAAAGCCATACATAAAATCGTGAAACAGCACTGGCCACTTATTAAAAGTGACCTCAATATTGGTGTTAAACTGGATAAATCTCCCAGTATAACTTTCAAAAAAGCCAGATCTTTGCAGGATGACCTTGTTAGTAGTAGCCCAGAGTTAGTCACGGGATCGTGGCTATCAGGCAGTAAAGGCTTTCTGTGTTGCTCCACCTGAAAGGCCTGCAAAAACGGTGTCAGTAAATCGGAATATCAATCTCCTCTCTTCCCTACCCCATTCAAGATCAAAGAAAAATTGAACTGTCGATCAGAATACACGGTATATGTACTGGAATGCCCGTGCGGTCTGAGGTACGTGGGCAGTACCAGACCGCAGGTGTACAAAAGAATTTTACAGCATCTAAGGGCCATCACTAATGCTGATCCCGCGTACCCGGTCGCCAGACATTTCAATCAGGTACATGCAAAAAATGCATCTCTATTAACTTCTTTTGTAATAGACTGTGTACCCCCACAACGGAGAGGTGGTGACAGGGAGGTTTTATTGAGAAAATTGGAGACCAGACATATAATTTTACTTGACACAAAGATTCCAAATGGGCTCAACACAAGTGATGATTGTTATACGTATTTATAGGTTTCCATTCTCCAAGAATTTTCATCGTTACTGTATGAGATGGATATATACCTAGTACAAAAACTGTATATAAATGAGTTAATTTACTTTAGGTTGTTTGTGCCCCTCTGTATAAGTCCTCCACACATCTGAAATTTCATGAATTTTAACATTGATTACATGGTTTTTAAAATTCACTGGTAGCACTTTTAAGATTTACATAATGAAGGCATACTATTTGAAAATTAAAAATTGCGTATTTTGCACAAAAGGGGTCTTGCCCACTTGGGCGGTACTTCCTGTTGTTTTATAACTGACATCAATCTGTACAATTGACCCTATACAGAATCAGTATGGCTTGCCCACTTGGGCTTTATTGTTGTCAATTTTGGAAATCATTTCTCATGAGTTGTTTTTCGAAATAAGACATTGCATTTTTATTTATATTTATTGTTGCAGCTAAATCCTGCATACGGTAAAACACAATGCACCTTAAACAGTATTTGGGTGGTAAAAGTGAATATTTATTGTTTTAAAGGCACAATATTTAAAATTATGGTTTTTATCTCTGTACCCCCATTGCTGGCTATTTGTAATTTTGGACTCATATTAATCCAAAGTACACATTACTTGGCTACTGACTGTACAAACAACTATTACAGCTATTTGTTTGTTTAAATTGAGAATTGCACAATCGCATTCAAACAGCATTATGCTATTAAATTTTAAAGTATGTCTTCTGTTTTCATTATGTAAATGAGCACTGTGCACTTTAAATAAGGGTCATCAGCCACCTGTATGTGTCATGTAATCAAGGTTTGCAAGAGCCGAAACGCGTCATGTCGGACTGGTGTTGGGTCGCACAATAAATTGAAAAACCTGCACTATCTATGGGTCCTGTCTCGTCATTCAAGACATCAATTTGTTTGTGACGTTTGTGCTTACCAAATATATATATATATATATATATATATATATTCACAGAAAAAACCATAGGTTTTACACATGTTATAGTTAGGAAGTAGCATTTAAAAAACCTATGAAATTCACTGAAAAAACCATAGGTTTGACACATGTTATAGTTAGCTGGAAATTTTACTGACATAAAACCAATGAAATTCCATGTTATAGTTAGTTGGACTCACTATAACTTGTGCGTGCAATGCACTGCTGATGACGTCACATATTACATCACTCATGACATGGTCAGTGACATCACTCATGACATCACTGATGACACCATCCTTGTGACATAGTGACAGACCTCCTTTCACTGTAATGTAACCCTTGAAACACATATTCAAATATAGAAACTGAAATTTAAAAAAAAATGGAGATACCCATATCAGTTACAACAAGTAATTCAGTAATTCCACCATCTATATACACATCCACTCATTCACCAACAGTTCTATATAGTCACTCATACATATACTCACTCATCATATGAAGTGACACACCTATACATCCTGTTACACACCGACAGTCATCGAAAAGTTACTCACACACATACTCACACGTGCTAATAAACTATTGAACATCCATTTATTTAAATATAGAGTTATACACACACTTCCACCTTACTTCTATTGAAAATTACACATATTTATTCTCTTAAACAATCACTTATAGAAACACATACTTATTTAAACAGGAACTCTTACAATCTCTTACTCTCACATATACTCACTTATATACATCAATATTCACATATACTAGATTAAAACATATGTCGTTACTGATAAAGACACTAGTGAGACAGTCATTCACTCACTAACAAACACATATACACACTCATCCACCCATACAGTCCTGCACATATGCTGTCTTCAAAACACATACAAACAGAGAGTCAGTCACTCATGCATCTATGTGCTAAGTAATACCCCCACCAAACCATATAGACACTCATACTGATACTAAGAGAAACATCTAATAACCCATATACATACGCATGTAGCTACTTACCAAAACATGTAGCCTCTTATACACAAAGTGAAACACTAATATATATATTTAAATATTAAAACATTACTCACTAATATTTATTTTTCAGAAAGACACATATTCACTAGATGGTGTCATCAGTGATGTCATGAGTGATGTCACTGACAATGTCATGAGTGATGTAATATGTGACGTCATCAGCAGTGCATTGCACGCGCAAGTTATAGTGAGTCCAACTAACTATAACGTGGAATTTCATTGGTTTTATGTCAGTAAAATTTCCAGCTAACTATAACATGTGTCAAACCTATGGTTTTTTCAGTGAATTTCATAGGTTTTTTAAATGCTACTTCCTAACTATAACGTGTGTAAAACCTATGGTTTTTTCTGTGAATTTCATTGGTTTTTAAAATGCTAATTCAGAAAAATGTCGTGTATGCAACCTATACTTTTGTCAATAAAGTTCTGGCAATATTTTTTTCGAAAACAAGCCGTTTTCTTCACTGTTCAAGTTGCATAGAGACTCCTTGTAAAGCAATACAGAATTCGAAAGTCTGTACCTTGCCTTTTTTTAAACACATTAAAATGTGTCTGTAAATAAAAATAGCCTTACTAAACTTTTGTGCGCGACCCGGTGTGCGCACTCTCGGCAACAGTTGTCAATAAAATGGATATCGCATTTCCAGGCTTTCGTGCGCGACCGAGTGCGCGCACCTGCCTATATATTTCGTAAAAACCTTGCGATTTGAACTTATTGAATTTCTTCATACACCCCTCAAAGAACTTATAGTACGTCAAAGAGACTGTACCTAGACTTCTTTTTTATTCTTATGAAACTTTTCAGTAAATGGAGCCGAATGTCTTTTTAAACTTTCGTGCGTTACCGGATGTACACACCTTGGGATTTTTTTTAGAAATATAAAACGTTTCATACTTTAACAATTGTGTGCTTAAATCCAGCTCAGAAGTTATACAAAATCAGGATGGTAGTTGGTTCAACCCGGACCGTTTATTAGAGGTAGATCGTCCGACTCCACCAGAGGACACCCCTAATAAAAAGGACATATATATAAAATGCGGACTAGCCGCTGTATCGTGCTAGCAAACTATAACATTTAAATCGTTAGAAAAAACAAAAGGAATCGAGCAAAATCAGTAGGCCACTGATGAGATCTTTTTTTGACCTCGCTAAAATAGAAAAATTAGGAACAACCCCTCATGAGAAATATGAAACTAGTGAGAGGAACCGAGCTCGACGCCATGATGGCTGCAAGACAGCTCGGCTCCGCCGCCCACCCCACCCAAAATAACGACAAATATTATAAAGATACACAACACACCAGCAAAGTAACAGGGTAAAACGTTTTAATAAATAACTATTTACATGGCAGCCTGCTGCAACATGAAAACAACACTTTCAATTGGTTCTTAATAGTTTCAATTCTGGAATTTACACGCAGCACTCCACCCACTTCCCTCACTATCTTTTCTACTCTCAAGAGAGAACAACGTCCTACATCTTTCGGAAGACTTTGGTGAAATGGGTACCGTATCTCATTCATCTTCCGAATCTGACCAAAATGATCGACTACATTTAATAAGAAAAAATAAATCTTTCATCTGGCAATTTTTCACTTATCCTGAAGATCAAAAGAAAGTGAATGCACCAAAAGTAACCTGCACGATATGTGACTTGGTTCTCTCAAGAAAAAATCCAGCAAAAAAATATTCCTTTTCCATACATACCATGGTGCGGTATGTCAAACAAGTGCACCCTCTGCAATTTGCAGAGGCAACGACAAGAGCCCTGGCCACGCTATTACCATTAGAGGTGGCCAGCACATCTTCTGATCGATGACCTGTATCTCCATCGAGTGCAGAGATGGACTTCAGATATTTAACTATATATGGTCTATAACCTATGGTTTTTTCAGTGATTTTCTTTGGTTTTTTAATAGCAAATATCAAAAGCTTTTTTGTGGAAAATGACTAAAATTAGGTATACATAAGAGGCGTTCATTTATGTTCACCACAGCCATTGTTAAAAGTAAAGTGAAAGTCGCGAAACAGTGGCCACGCCATCTAGTCCCTTTTAGGCTCCATCATGCACGTAAGTAACAGCCATTTTCTGTGTCATGGCCTCTCTGCCCACTGCCAATAGCCTATGATTGTTCGAAATTGGTTCTCTTTGGGTCATTCTTTGTTCACAAATAAGCATAAAGTCGCAATACTCTGTTTAGTTTTTACAGATAGTGAAGGATAGGTAGTGCACACTTTTGTCCCCTTTGTAACCCGTCATGCCTATCTCTGCCCCATTTGTTGGTAGTTGGTTCAACCCGGACCGTTTATTAGAGGTAGATCGTCCGACTCCACCGGAGGACCCCCCTAATAAAAAGGACATATATATAAAATGCGGACTATCCGCTGTATCGTGCTAGCAAACTATAACATATAAATCGTTAGAAAAAACATGAAACTAGAGAAAGGAACCGAGCTCGACGCCATGATGGCTGCAAGACAGCTCGGCTCCGCCGCCCACCCCGCCCAAAATAACGACAAACACTATGCAAATATTATAAATATATACAACACACCAGCAAAGTAACAGGATAAAACGTTTTATTAAATAACTATTTACATGGCAGCCTACTGCAACATGAAAACAACACTTCTAATTGCTTCTTAGTAGTTTCAATTCTGAAATTGAACACCCAGTACATCCAGAGGTCATGTCCGACAAGTTGTGTGGGGGGATGCCTTGCTAATGCTGCCACCCCCACCACCTTCTGTAGGAAGGACTCTGGATATGCTTGGTCCCTGAGAGGCTTCGATGTCCCTGCCTTGCACAAATGTCATAAGTTCTGGATGTTGAGTGCCATACTTCAGGGTCCGACAAGTTGTGTGGGGGGATGCCTTGCTAATGCCGCCACCCCCACCACCTTCTGTAGGAAGGACTCTGGATATACTTGGTCCCTGAGAGGCTTCGATGTCCCTGCCTTGCACAAATGTCATAAGTTCTGGATGTTGAGTGCCATACTTCAGGGTCCAAGAAACGCGGACTCGGAGGGGGCGCTTGGCTCCTGCCCCCTCCCCAAGTCTTGTTCCCCTGGTATGGCCTGAGATCGCCCCCGACATAGGCGGCCGGCTCCCGGGGTCAGGCGGAACTTCTTGCCTTTTGATGCCTCTTCCATTCTGGACCTTGTCCCACAATCCGTTTGACCTGAAGACACGTCCTGCGGTGCCCTGGTCCGACCATCACATATACCTGCGCCAGGAGACGGCGTGGGGTGCACTGGAAGGGAGAGGCGGCGCGAACGAGCCTCTCCCACCTCACCAGGTGGAGGTTTCTTAGCTACACCCCAGCGCTTCACTCGGCCAGCTGAGTTCCGCCTGCTCCTGCGGCACAGTGCCTCGCTCGGCCAGCTGAATTACGCCTGCTCTTGCTATTACACCGTCTCACCGGCCATCCGGCTGATTTGCACCCACTCTTCCGATACAGCGACAGGCGGCTGCCACGGAACTCAGGAAATGGCGGTCGGCTCCACAGACTTGGGCTTGGCCTGCAAGGATGGCTCTGGGCAACCCTGGAACTCGGACGCTCGACTGCTAGGGCATGAGCCCCATTCCCAAAAGCGTCCCCTCAGCCTTGAAGATTCTACAAGAGTCACCGAGGCCCCCGACTCCTGCAGACTTCAGGTGGGGAGCGACTGCCATGATTGCTCGCGGAATGGCCACGACGTAGCCACGGGGTGCTCTCATGCTGACGCCAGCTTCAGTCTGAAACGTCCAGAAACACTGTAGACTACCAATTCGATCAGTTCTGGTGGAGCCCCAACGATGTATCACGTTGTTGCGTAATCCGTCATATAACGTGCCGCGTTAGCGCACCCGGAAGTGCTCCGGTGCGCGAGGCGCGAAGCGCAGCTTCCCGGAAGCAATCCGGGGCGCGGCGCGCGTAACGTAAGCATTTACATTTCAGTTGGTTCTCCCTCACAATATTTTCAATGTCACATAAAAGTCACCCATCACCCACTGCCATCTCTGGCTGTTTCCATGGTAACACCTCATTCTGCACCTGGGTGAAGGCACAGGTCAAAAGTTCATATCTCAACGTGCTACAGCAAAGTAACAACACTGTTTTCCCTCCAGAAACACCTGCCAATCCACAGCTCTGTTACATGTCTTTTTTTTTCACACCCAATAGTACTTTTCGTTTAACATAAACATTAACATGCAACGTACTGTTCAATCTCCACTTCTTACAATCAACCAATCATTTTTATTTTTTAAACCACACCCAGCCTCTTCCTTTTTCTTTATTTAGAATTTCAACTTTTAACTACCATTCCACTTCCAGAACCGATCGGAGGACGACTACACATCCCTTGAAAATGAAGGTCTGGCTAATAGGACACAGTTATATTCACTGGAGTGAAAAATATGCAGTAAGCAGACGAATTTGCAACCTCGGCTTACCAAATGTACACATAACATGGATTGGCAAAAGAGGATTGAAATGTCACCAATTGATTCCATTGGTGAAAACTTTTATGCATCTCCCAGAACAAGACCTTATAATTGTGCACTGTGGTGGGAACGATCTAGGCACAATCACTGGGGTAGGTCTGGAAATGCTTCTAAAAGACACCTTTCGACAATTGATGACACTTTTTCCTCGATCTGCCTTGGTATATTCCAATATATGCCAAAGACAGAAATGGAATTGGTCCAATCAACATTGTGCACAATTTGAGAAAGCAAGGAGACATGTAAATACATCTGTTTCTGCTTTCCTCAGAGATTATAGCATGGGTTCTATTTACCACAACAACTTGCGATACCACATGCAAGACGTCTATAGGAGAGACGGTGTTCATTTCACGAATGAGGGAAACAGAATCTTCCTCTGCAACATCAGGCTCTGCATCGGTACTTACTTATAAATGCAGAAAACACTCAATTAACACAATGGCTCTTTTCAGAGCCACCTTATATCTAAGCACTCAAACTTCTGATTTATCTCCATTTTCACACTCTTGTAAAAAGGTGTGCGCGACCGAGTGCGCGCACCACGCAACTTTAAAAAAAATATATATATATATTTTCGCCTTTAAGGGCCTTACTGCACACCCTGAGAAAACCTACGCAGCAAAACAATCTCTACCTTCTCCCCTTTCCATATTCCAACGCTTTGAAATCAACAATATATTTACTCGCAATGACAAAATGGCGGTCAACACTTCCTGATTTCCTTCGAATCGAACGTTAACAGACGTCACGCAGCAAAATTCCGCTCGCGTGCGCAGCCGTTTGGGTGCGCGCACGTTTGCGCGCGTATAAATATATAATTGACTTTAACTTTAATTTCGTCAGCAACTACTGAACGGATTTACACCATTCCAAAAAAAGCGTAATCTGCGAGCCGGACTGTACAGTTTTGCCAAATTTCTTATAAATCCATTCACCCGTTCGACCTGTAGCCGAGTCTAAAGGTCCTATGGAAAATAACTTGGAGAAAACACGTTTTGGGACCCCCCTTTTATCTCAGCCCCCACTTGACCAATCCCCCCCAAACTTTTAGGGAAGGAGCGCAGCGGACCGAGCCATCTTCTTTGAGAAATTCGCTAAGATTCTTCAACCAGGGCCAAAGTTATTCCAAATAGAATGTTAAGGATTTCCTATGGAAACTAGGTCCTAACTATAACTACCTACTGGCGACCGCCAGTAGGTAATATATATATATATATATATGTCATGTAATGTAATGTATGTGGTCTTGTAAAGCGCACTGCTGCCCTGAGGCGTCGTGGCGCTGTAGACCGCTGGGGAACCCGTCCTGGCTATCCCTGTGAGATGGTCCCTACTGGGTATCTCCAAGGTGAAACCAGGCATCCCCGGCGAATGTGGGGGGCCGTTGTAGAGATGAGGCAAGCTAATGCCCAGAGTTGCCGAGTGTGATCCCTGGTTAGAGTAGGCACCGAGGCGAGAATTATCGAGTCCGCTGACCCTGGTCCACGACCCTGCCGCGGCAGGAATTGAACCCTGGTCCCGGGCTGTTCTCTGCTTCCGGGTCTGCCGCCTCTAACCAGTGAGCCACGCCACTCCACTATATATATATTTGATTCAAGTGAACTTCCCACAAGGATACCGGCCACATCCACCAGCCAGGGAAAGTGCATGGCAGCAGGGTGTGAGTCTTGCTCATAATCCAGGAAGAAGTCAAGATAGTAAATCAGCAAGATAAAATGCCCTGCAAAATTGGTGGGACCTTTACTTCTCTTTATCTGTCCCCCCCTTTTATTTGAACCTTTAAATATGAATGAGTGTTTTAAGCACCAATTGTTTTGCTTCTGTTTGACTGAGCTCTGAGAGAGACAGGAATGTGTAATGGTTCTTGATAGTGATATTTACACAAAAGCAAGCCCGTATGTGCCTGGACCGTGACCAGCACCACAAGCCCTAGTTCTGTTACCTTCAACCAATACGACTCCAGCATCCTCCTCACCCTCACCACAGAACGCCACACTGCCTGCCACCTCGCATCACCAAAGCACACCCAAGGACCCGTCTCCTGCCGGAACTGCAGCCACACCTTCACCCACGCTAACACGCCAGCTCCTCTCGCTGCCCACCCGACCAGCATCTAACCTGCTTCCTTTCCTATATGCGTTCCCTCCACAAACAATCAATCAATTAATCAATCAGGAAGTTTAAAGTGCACTACTCACCTGTGAGGGTCTCAAGGTGCTGGGGGGGGGAGGACAGCAGTTCTGTTCAGTCAAAGAGCAAGGTCTTGAGAGTCTTCCTGAAGGTGTTCAGGGAGGGGGTGCATCTGATGTTGATAAGGAGGTCTTTTCAGGTCTTGGCCGTTATGTAGGAGAAGGCTCTCCTCCAAGTACTGGCTCTGTGGATGAGGGGCGTTTCAGCGAGGGCGAGGTTTGAAGACCGGAGGTTTCTTTTGGGTACGTGAAAGGTGATTCTCTTTTGAGGTGTTGGGGCCCTGTGTTTTGAAGGCATTTTTAGGTGTGGGTGAGTATCTTGAATGTGACTCTCTACTCAACAGGGAGCCAGTGGAGGTTCCATAGGTGTTGGCTGATGCTCTTCGCATCAAAGAATGCCAAGAACGAGTCTGGCTGTGGAGTTCTGTATTGTTTGGAGCCTACGGAGAAGAGATTGGTTGATGATGGCGTAGAGGGCATTTCCGTAGTCCAATCTGCTGGTTATGGGTCCATGGGTTACAGGGGTTATCCATTTGAAAGTCTTTCAAGGGAAGGAGGAGGGTGTTGAAGCAGCTGGTTACTTGTTCATGGGTAGGGAGAAGTTGAGTACGATGCTGAGGTTTCTGGCGTTGTCCGTGGGGGTTGGAGGGCTGCGAGTACAGTGGGACATTTCTGTCTTCTCCAAGTTGAGCTTCATGCAGGGAGGAATGTGGTCTCCGTGCTCCAGGATGTAAGGTCTTGCAGTACTTCCTGGAATTTGAGTTTGGTGGTGGCGGGGTCCTTGGTGAGCTAGAGGATGAGCTGGATGTCATCGGCATAGGATACTATGCTGAGGCCATGCTGTCTGATGGTGGCGGTGAGGGGGGGCCATGTAGATTTGGAAGAGGGTTGGGCTGAGTGATGATCCCTGGGGTACTCTGCAGCTGATTTCCATGGGTTCGGAGAGGAAGAGTGGTGGTATGATTCTTTGGCTGCTGCATGTAAGGAACTAGCCGATCCACTTGAGGGTGGTTCCTTGTTTGCTGGCATTGTGTAGTCTGGCGGTGAGTGTGCAGTAGGAGACAGTGTCAAATGCTGTTGACAGGTCAAGTAGTGTCAGGGCTGCCCTGTGGCCTTGGTTGAGGAGGATGCGGATGTCATCTGTGTCAGCGACAAGGGCGATCTCAGTGGTGTGGTTGCTGTGGAATCCGGATTGGGAGGGGTCGAGGATGGAGTTGTCTTCAATGAACTTAGTTATCTGTGCACACCACAGAAATCTAGGTCATCCTTTAGGCCGCCTTTCCCAACAATGCCTTCTTCACGGAGACCTGGACCAACCCCTACTCTAGTCTGAACATTGCCACTGCCATCCCAGATGGCTACAAAATCACTGCAAGGACCATGCTTACCAACAAGGGGGAGGCTACGTCATTGTCCACAAGATCTCCCTCATCCTGATCACTCACTCAAATAAACCAAAGACAACCATGAAATACATCAATTTCCAGATCCAGACAAACCCCAACACCACCCTCCATGGCCCTCTTGTTTAGAGTCCTCCCAGACCCTGCACTTCACCAAAGTCATCGTAGACCTCATCACCCCTCAGGCTCCTCCATCCACTGATTACACTGTACTCTGAGACCTCAACTTTAACCTGGATAACCTCAGTGACCAGAACACTGCATCCCTTCTCAGTACCTTCTTCCACCACACAGGCAAATCTATGACAGCTTCGTCACCCAAGACCCTGCCACAAGGCCTTTCACCCCCACATGCAACCTCACTGCATCCCCAACATACCCTGCTCAACCGAACTCCGCTTACAAAGACAACACCCTCAGGATTATGACCAGCATCCACTCTCCAGCCCCATTGGACCCATGCCCATATCACATCTTCTATAGAGCAGCCACCTTCATACCCCCAGAGCTTCGCCGCACCATCAACTGCTCCATCAAAACTGCCAACACTGGAAATACACCAATATCAACCACTGCTGAAAAAGCCATCCGCCCAGCCGACTGACCTCAAGAACCATCTCCCTCTTCCCCTTCCCAGCCAAGGTCATTGAGAAGGACATCAATGCCAGCTCTCTAAGTTCATTGTATAGAGAACCACATCCTGGACATCTCTCAATCCAGCTTCCAAAGTACCCACAGCACGGAGACCACATTCCTCCCTGCCACCGATGACATCTGCTCCTTCCTGGACCAGGAGAAAACAGTAGTGCTCATTCTACTGGACCGCTTAACCACCTTCGATACCTTTTCTCACTGCACCGTAATCACAAGACTCTACAATATAAGCATCTGTTACCAGACCCTGAACTGGATACACTCTTTCCTTACCGGCTGAACAGAGCGAATAACACTGCCTCTGTTCCTCTCAGGGCCTACAGAGGTCAGCTGAGAGTGCCCCAGGGCTCCTCCGTTAGCCCCACCCTTTTCAACATCTACATGGCCCCCCTTTAAGCCATCAGCAGAAACCACAGACTCAACATCGTCTTCTACGCCGATGACATCACCAACACACCCACAGCAGCCAGAATAGACTTTCACAGCACGATAAAGGCTGTTGCCACCTGGAGGAAAGAGAGTTGCCTCAAGCTCAACTTAGACAAGACTGAAGTAGTCATTGTCAGATGTCTGTCTCTCTCAAATAGACAACTGAAGCTGATCCAGTGCGGAGATGGATGGAAGGGTGCCGACCATTGCCCTGATGAAGACCCTACTGTAAGGTCCTGAATCCCCCACACGCATCCTCAGGATTGAAACATCGACAGCTTTACCTGTTTTCCATACATTAATAAAAGTGCTAGATTTACCGAATCACCAAAATATCATGGTTTTACATATGTTTAGCCTTGAAAGTGGCTGGATAGGCCATTTATTGTTTTGATATATATATTTATTGCACATTGCCCTTCTTTTCTCACCAACCTTCTCTCTCGCACATTGCTGCACAATCCCCCCCCCCCCCCCCCCCCCTTGGAGCACCTCTTGACATTAATGCAGGTGATTGTGCTGTTATGGAACATGATTTTTATGTGTTAAAAATTACTAAATGTTGATTAGGATTTACACAGAGGTGATGTTGAATCTCATGTTGAAGTCATTTTCACTTTGGCCACTTTCCTTTTGTACAGTACCTTACCAAGGTACAGTGGATTTTTGGGTATCTACATTTTTTTGTAACTCGCACTCTTTTTATTTGGCTTGGAAGAAATGTTTATTATGCCAAAGTAACTGGAGTAATATCAGTGATCATGCATTACTCTCGTGATGCAAAATTACCAAAATAGTGTGATTATGCCAGCTTGAGAAATTAGGAGCAATTTGGGGCAGAGTTCTTTCAGCAAGAAACGAAGAACAATAAACTAAGAGAGAGAGAGTGCGGCTGCTGGCTACTTTGGCCGAATTGGGATGTGAAGGTGCTTTATGCAGTAAGAAAATTATGCTAAATGCTTCCCAGTTAAATACACATCATTTCCAGTAATTATGAGGTAATTAAGAATAATTTTGTTAGAGGAAATTTCCCCAGTTATACCCACCCCTAATTTTTATGTTTATTTGCAATGTAATGGAAATAGCAGGCCATTAACACTCAGTAGGTTAAACTTCCATCCATATTGAGAATTATCTAGTTCCTAATTGGGAGCAGGAATGAGATCATGAATGGGATAGATAGTTGGTTAATTGTAGGAACTCAATCTGTACTGTAATGGATCGGCCCACCCTTGTGGAGGGAGTTTCGTGTGGCTGTATAGGTTGAACTATTCCCATTACTATCAGCGCTCATTTTTTTAAGGCGGGCCTCTGTCTACAGTTGCATGGTGGGTGAAAAACAATGGGCTGGACACCACGCCAAGTGATTGCCAATGAAATCCCTGGGGCAGATCTACAAGGAAGTGCTGCAGCATGGCAATGCAAGCCCTTTGGCTGTGGCACGCTCAGGGAATTCTGAAGGACAAGAATGTGACATATTTACAATAATAGGTTGCATTCCTGTGCTCTCTCTGCACTGGCGCACAAACTGCTGCCATGCACCGACGCAGGCACCCTTGCACAATGGTACAAGGATGCCTGCCGAACGGGAAGGGTCATCTTCCTGCACAAAAACAATCACTGCAGGCTTTTCCCTCTTTCAATGTGTGCTGTAGAATGCAGCAGGTTTTGAAAGAGGAAAAAAATAGGAGAAATTATAACATTTCTCCTCCTTACGCCTCGCTACACCTCTGGTGGGGATGTGTAGCATTGACAATCATTTCCAGATTTACAATTCTTTATAAATCTGGAAATGTGTCTTGTTCCGTGGGTGTTGCGTGAGAACACCCACAACGACACCCATAGAATTCCCCTTCCATGCAAAGTGCTGACTGTGAAAGGGGCCATATTTACAAGGAGAAGAAAAGTCACGTAGGGTGGCTTTTCCTCTCCTTGTAAATATGGAGAAGTGAAATGCGCCTCCAGCACATCACAAAAAGTGACATACTGGTGGCGCAGGGGGCTTGTAAATCTGCCCCCATCTTTGAAGTGTTAGTCTGCTGCAGTAGCTTACTCTAATAGTTGCAAAGCATTAACATATTACTGACTGGCCTCGTCAAATACTCCTGTATGTGCTGCAGCTGTAGCCATCTAAGGTAGTCTGGTCCCATCTGGTTTGCGATGTGCCAATCTGCAGGTTCTGTCCTTACCAGGCAATCATTTTGAAAACAAAGATGGAGATGGCCTTATGTTGGTTTTAGCTTGCCTTCTTCACTGCAGTCAAAGGAACTTGTAGAAAGAGAACTTTTTTTAGGAATATGAATGGGGCCTAACTGTTAGAAAGAATTATCAGTGCGTACTCTGTGCTATGACAGATATGTAAATGCGCCACGGTCAATTGAAGTAGCATAGAGACATCTAGGAACAGGTACCCCTGCTCTGCCTTCCTGTAGCCAGGAGATAGAGATCAAAGTGTATATGTCATAAATGTATTTATGAGAGGGCAACACAATTTACGAAGGCAAACTTCTTTGCAGCACTGATTGTGGTAAAGCAGCTGACTAAACTCTTGATGCAGTTACCACATCTGTGTTTTTAAAAATATTGGGCCAGTAAGACGGGCCACTGTCCTTGGTCATCAGTTGAAAGGAATTCCAAGGCATCTTAAACTTATTAAAGAGTGTTCACCACCACCTAGTGAACACTCCGCAGAGCGTAATTCATTTAAACCCTCCCTAACACCCCCTTACACACACACACTTTTGAAGATTGAGAATCGTTCAACCAGGTTGAGTAACTTTCATCATTAACTCTGTAGGAAACAAAATAAATTTGCTTTGTTATGTATGCTCCTCTAATTTTCCCTCCTCCAAAACGAAGGTCTGCCATATTTTACATTCTTCAACTCTAGCCAAATCCTTTATTTTTAACACATTCCTTCCCATTAATACCCAAAGAATGTGGACCTCTGACAACTCACTGTCATAATCTCACGTGTATATGTAAATGGATGTACTTCCTCCTGTGTCTCTGTGTTAAATATCCTCTGAGTTGATTATCCTGTAGATTGGGCTCACTGTCCTCTCCCCTTCTTTCCTTGTTGTCTTACATTTCAATGTTGGCATCCAGGGTTCTACATGACAATTGAGGCTTGATATGCTATGGAGAATTGAGGTGTTGAGGTTACCTGGAATAAAATGTATCGTTTTCAGTTCAAAATATTTTATTGATCTACTTTTTTAGATATGAGCAACTAATAAAGACAGTACACAAAATAGCATAATTTGGTTATTATACCTATATAACAAATAGATATCACTCACCAATAATAAAAGTACATTAGGTATTTAGATAATATACATGTTTTTGGACTAAAAAGGAAGGAAAGGAAGGCAAGGGAGAAGGGGAAACACAAGAACAATAAATCATCATACACGTACAGAGCTACTATTTTACACCATAAGAATAAACTTGTTAGGGGTAAAAACAGAATTAACATAATACATACAACTGTAAGAGGATAAATATAGATCCACTGGTGACCAAAAAGACTGAGGTGCTCAGTGAAAGTGATAGATTCCCACTCCCCGGACATTCTCTGTATTGCCCTTAAATATTTGGATGGTTCGACAGTGGTGGTTTTTAACATTTACGTGTGCCCTACTCCTCATACGCGGGGGTCATCTATGTTAGAGGCTCTTGATGTACTCCTCTCATTATTTTCCTCACAGACACATAGAATTATGGGTGGTGATTTTAATTGTCATTTTGAACCCCTGGCTGGGATCCCTTCTGTAATCTTAGATGAGGATTCCATTTGGCATATACATGAGTGCTCCATGTACCCGGCAAAGAGCTTGACGCCATTCGCGCTGCAGATCAATAGGCTCTTAGTAACTCACTTTCTCAGAGCCTGTAAGGGCAGATTCCCTCCTGATGTTTCAGGTGGGAGTACGTCTAATAGAGTGGGGAAAAGCACAACCATTGACTGTATCATGGTCAATGTAGAATTTTGGTCTCAAATCAGGGCCTTTAACGTAATCCAAAGGGTAGATAGTGACCATAATCTACTGTCATTAGAATTAAAATTTACACTGGGATATCAACATGGATAGGGGAGCTGACTCAAATCTAATCACAGCTGCGGGTGGCAGACGTATCAGGTGGGCCAAGTTTGCTCTAGCTCCCGATGAAATAGCTGAGCTATTTCAACAAGCTACCTGCTCTCTAGCAGAGGCTTTTGAGCTAACGGCAGCCAACTATGATCCTTCTTATTTCCATGCATTTGAGCATATCCACACTAACCTAATCTCTACCCTGGCCAACTATTTTTATACCACAGTTAACAAGAGGCCACGGCCAACAAATCAGGCCCAGTGGTTCAACAAACCCTGTACGGTGGCTAAAAGTGCACTTGTTAGGGAGGTTAAAACTGGTTCTGTGCAGAGTATTAGAGTGGCTAGACTTACTTACAAAAGGATAATTGTGGAGTCTAAATTGGAATGGGAGGCTTTAAGATGGGCAAGTAAAAAAGAAGCCCTGGACGGACATGACTACAGGGCGTTCTGGAACCTAGTTAGAACAGGCTTGCTAGAGGGGATGTCCGCTTTAATACCTAACCTGAGCAAAGAGGTCTGGATAGCCCACTTTAAGCTTCTCATCTCCCACACCGACACGGCACACCCAGTAGACCTAGTTCTACCATCGAAGAGTACACTCGATTGGATGTAAAAGATTCCGATTATCAACCTTGCACTATGCTGGAAATCCAGGTGGCTCTTAGAAGCTCGTCTTCAGGGAAGGCTCCGGGATTGTATCAAATCCCTGGAGATTTATTTTTGAGTGAGCAGAAGGTGTGGGTTCCCTATATTTGGTTATATTTTATTGCCATCCTTCATGGTATGGAAATCCCCCCAACTTGGTTGGGGGCAGAGATCATCCCCATCCATAAAGAGGCTTCCCCAATTGACCCGGCTAACTACCGCCCTATTAGTCTTATTGACGTCTTGCAGAAATTGTTTTCCCGCCTTTTACTAACGAGGTTGCAGTGTTGGGTGGACGAACATCACATCCTGACCTCCCTCCAAGCGGGCTTTCATGCTAAGGCCTCTACCATCGACCAACTGTTTAGACTACAATTGGTCTACTGGAAGACTGTGACTATGGGGGCTGGTAGTCTTTATTTGATTTTTGTAGATCTTCGGTCTGCATTTGATTTGGTTCAGAGGGATAAGCTCTGGGCGATATTGTTAGAGATGGGTGCCCCAGTATATTTGTACCAATTGTTTAAACTCTTACACCAAGGCACTTTTGCAAGGGTGAGGTATGGGAGGAATGGGGAACTTTCGGCTCCCTTCCCGGTGGAAAAGGTTGTGAGGCAAGGGTGCGTGTTGGCCCCCACGCTCTTTTCTTTGTTCCTCAACGGATTGATTGAACATCTATTGGGGTGCAAGGGATTTAGATTCTCCTAGTTTAGCAGCCCACAAGATACCAGCCCTGATGTTCGCTGATGACACCCTTTTGTTATCAAAATCTTCCATGGTTATACAGCGTTACTGGAGACGTTCTGCTCCTTTTGCAGAACTAGAAATCTGGAGATCAACCTCTCTAAAACCAAATATATGGTCTTTAACGCTAAATCACCCAATTGCCCTCACCCTCATTTGGATGGCTCGGTGTTGGAAAGAGTCTCCACTTTTGACTACTTAGGGGTAACATTGAATGACAAGATGGAATGGGGTCGCACATGGCCAAGGTAAATATGAAGTTGGCTCAAGCCTCTGGCGGTATTTTAAAGGTTTATAATGAGTGTTCATTCCAAACCCTGGGACCTCCAGTGGAAATCTACAAAGCTCAGGCCAGAGGTGGAGCGCTCTATGGAGTAGAGCTATGGGGCCAAGTCAGCGCCTCCTCGCTGTCTATCACCGAGAATAGCTTCACTAGCCATCTATTGAGACTTCCCCAGAGCACACCTTTGATCCCATTACGGTTAGACTTGGGTTTGGTCCCCATACAGGAGGTTGTCTCTAATCGCCCTTTGCTGTACTGAAGGCGACTCTGGTCTACTCCAGAGCTGCTAAGTTATAAGGAGGACCTAAGGGATCTACTGACCATACGGGGTGTGGGAAAAATTCCCTGGCTAAAACATGTTAAACAGCTTTGCCATGCACTGGGTAGGGGAGACATGTGGCTCTTTCCAGAGCAAACTTGCGCCCTGACCCCCAAGAGGTTGTTGGTCAATGTACTCAAGCAATATCAAATGGACCTTATATCATTGAATCCATCTCTGGGTAAGTTGACCAATAGATTTCTGGAGGTCGAGGATAATTATCAATCTGAGAAATTCCTGGACAAAATCCAGCCCTTACTGGAGAAGAAATGATATGTCCAATTTAGACATGGAAACCTCCCAGTGAGGGCGTAACAAATAAGTGGTCAAGTGCTACCTAGTTCATGCCCAGGGTGTGAAAGTAGTGAAGAGACGGATCTGTACTTTCTGCTCTTCTGACCTTTCTACTCTAAGGCCAGAGCTAAATGGATCTTTCAACTATGGTAGTCTATGGGACTCAGGGATTACAGGGAAGCATTTAGAATATTGAAATATGACACCACCCCCCTGATTGTGTTTGCGACGTCGAGATACCTTTTATCTATGTGGTGCTCAAGAGGCGCTAAATTTAAAAATGCAAAAGTGTTATAACTGCGCTAGCGTAACCACTGCAATACACAAGGAATTCTTAATACTAAAATGTGAAGGGACTGATTTTTTTTCCTTGTTCCTAATGTTGTATCTAAAACTGTTTTAGGAGTATCGTCCTCTATCATGAGTACATTGTATTGTTATATAATGGTATGTTTTTATTCAAAATGTTGTACATATGTGCTTTTTTGGTTTTTAGCCGATAATAGAGCTTTTTGACTGACTGAAACTATAGAGGATTTTTATTTATTTATTTATTTTGTGTACTTGTAGAGCGCATAACCTGTCACCCAGAGGGCATCCTGGCGCTTTGAACTTCTGGACGGATACATTACTTACTGCTCAGCCAGTTTTCGGAAGGAGGTGCGTTTTCAACGTTTTCCTAAACGGCAAGTACACCTTATGACTTCTCAGAGAGATAGGAAGGGAGTTCCAGATTTTGGCCGCTGCAACACTAAATGAGCGGCCAACCATCCTGACTCTCTGAAACCTCGGGACAACCAGCAGTAGGGCCGAAGAGGAGCGAAGGGGCCGCGAGGCAGAATACCAGGCAAACATATTCCGCAGTGGTACTGGGCCCAGTTGGTGTACAGCCTTAAACACCAAACACACGGCTTTATACAGCACGCGCAGATGCACCGGAAGCCAGTGTAGGTCTCTCAGAGCAAGAGTGGAAGAGCTGGACCTGGGGCGGGAAAGAGCCAACTTGTTGGCCATGTTCTGCACACGTTGTAACTTCCCCAGCAGATTTTTTGGGGCCTCCAGAAGCAGCGCATTGCAGTAATCTAAACGGCTTAAAATGGTACTGCGCACTACTTTCGGCCTGGCCAGAGCGGGGAGAAGGGGCAGAACTTTACGCAACATGCGTAACAGCATCATGCACGTAGAGATGGTTTTATTAACGTGCAAGTCAAGCTGCAAGTTTGGACCAAAGATCACCCCCAGGTTGCGCGCTGAGCCCGCCGCCGCTCTTGGCTCAGGAAAGGTGGTAGGCCAAAAGTTCTCTGGAAGGATTCGCGGAATCCGGTCTGCGGAGCAGTAGAGCACCTCCGTTTTTGAGCTGTTAAATTGGAGGGAATTAGCCCGTTACCAGTCCGCTGTGGCTGCCATACAGCGATGATTTTATGAGCTGGACCAGAGGGCGAAGGTACAAATTAAAAAGTATCGGGCTGATAGCCGATACTGACTGATAGCCGACTGTCAAAGTTGTTGTTTACCATCGATTCCCAAGCGCTTAGAGGCCTGTAGGTGATTGAGCGCGCTATAAATCAAAAATAACAATAACAATAACAATAGCCGAGCCCTGTGAGACCCCCTGCCCAACTTTCCTTGGCTCAGAGCTGAAAGGAGGAAGCGAGACCAGCTGCTGCCGGCTACCCAGATAGGAGATCAACCAGGCTCTGGCACCCTCTGTGACCCCGCACTCCTCCAGTCTCCTGATGAGGGTCTGATGGCAGACCGTATTAAACGCGGACGACATGTCGAGCAGCACTAAAAAGGCTGCTCGACCACTGTCGACCCGCGACCGAAGGTTGTCCAATACGGTAACCAGGGCGGATTCCGTCCCGTGCCCGGGGCGGAAGCCAAACTGAGCCTCATCAAACCAACCGATGTTCTCCAGGAAACCAGAGAGCGAGCGGGTCACCCATTTTTCCAGGATCTTGATTGGAAAAGGGAGCAGGGAAATTGGCCTGTAGTTAGAAAGGCAAGCCGGGTCCAGCGTTGGCTTCTTGAGCAGAGGTGACACTACTGCTAACTTCCAACATTCAGGGACCGATGCCAACTCCAGCGACTGGAGGCAGATGGAATGCAGAGGCTGAAAGAGTTCTGCGTGAAATGCCTTCCAGAATTTGGGAGGTAGTGGGTCAAGTGGAGAGCCAGAGGCTACCGTGAGTGCCAGGCTGCAGAATTCCTCAAATGAGGGACATGGGAACACTCTTAATTGGGGTCGACTGGAGGAGGTCTCCAGAGCTCCGAGGTGAAGAGCTGGATCACTCGGCTGGGGTCGACTGGGTGGTCCGTCCAGAGCTCCCAGACTGGGACCGGACGTACCCGTCTGGGGTCGACTGTCCGGACCAGCCGGAGCTCCCAAATCGAGAATCTCCTGTGTAAAAGCTGCAGCATTCGGCTGGGGTCGACTGGGTGACCCATTCAGAGCTCCCGAGCCAAAGCAAGGCCCTACTGGCCGGGGTCGACTGAATGGGCTGACCGGAGCTCCCGATCCGAGAGCAGCGGGCAGAGAGTTTTTTAAGCCCTCGAAGATCTTCGCAGTCTTCTCCTCAAAAGCACCTGCCAGGGAGTCACACAGGGCTTGAGACGCCACAACTGTGTTGGCTGCACACACTGGGTGAGACAAGTCCCTGACAATTTTGAACAGGGCTTGAGATTTGTTAGGCGCCTTATCCAAGGTGGATTCCAGAAAGGCCGCCTTCGCCAACTTAATCTGCGCCTTGTAGCCCTGCAGTGCGAGCTTAAACGCTGCCTTGGCCGAAGAGGAATACTGCTTCCTCCAGGCTCTCTCAGCACGTTTACACAGGATTCATATATTATTAATTTATAAGAGACTTCAATGAGTATATTGAACATCTTTTTTATAACATCCCAGACTTCAGACCAAAATGTACCAACGGGCAATAAAAAAGCATATGTTGCAATTTACCTGTAGATATTTCACAACGCCAACAGTCTGCAGTTGGAAGAAGTTTTGCCTTATATAAACATGGAGTCCATAAACGATTGTATAAGATATAAGAATTGGTTTGGTATATTGAAACAGGTAACCAACCAGATATACTATTAAGCCAAATATCCCTCCATTTAAAGTGTAACCAGAAACTTTAGAATAATGCTTTACAATATCCATTAAGGGTGGGAAGGTAGCTAAAGGATCATTTATACATAAAAGCACATCATCCGCATTGGCAATTGTTTTTTACAATAACATCCTTAATATTGATCCTTTTAATATAATCACAATTTCTTTTAAAAATAAGAAAAGGTTCAATGCCAATCAAAAATAGCAGAGGTCTTGTACCTCTGAAAAGTGAAAATTGATTTGATACTTGACATTAATAATAAATGGCCCGTATGGGCTCAGTATAAAACTGAAATCATGTGAATAAAATTATTTCCAAAATTAAATGATGATAATGTAGAAAATAAAAATTGCCAATGAATTTTTCAAACGCCTTCTCAGCATCCAAAGCTAAAATTTCAGAGGGTAGAGCTTTGTTCAATAATATGTAATAGAGTTCTAGTATTGTTAGCAGAATATGTATTCTTCATAAACCCAGACTGGTCAGGATGTATAATAGAATCTAATATGGGGGCAAGTCTGGAAGCAAGTATTTTAGCATATAATTTACAATCCTGATTATTTAAAGATATAGGACGATAATTACACACAAAAGAGGGATCTTTATCTAGTTTTGGAAGTACTATAATGAAATCTTCTGTGAAGGATCCAGAGGTCGTGCCAGTAGGGCCAAAAAACGCAAAAAGTTTGCATGAAAAAGGTAATGGGTGTGACTGAAATTCTTTGCAGAATTCCGCTGGAATTCCATCAGGACCAGAAGATTTATTCTTTTTAAGGGACTTTACAGCTGAAATTATTTTGTCTTTTGTAATAGGAGCATCTAAACCAATTGTATCTGTTTGTGAAATCTTGGGAAAATTACATGAGGTTAAGAAGGAATCAATTAACGAATCATCTTGAAAGTCGAGTTTGTTAAATAAAGTAGAATAGAAATTCAAAAATTCATTAACAATATCATTATGAGAAAGAGCAATGTTACCGTTGGGACAGTGAATGGAGTTAATTTGTGTTTTATTTTTTTTTATACACAAATAATTAGCTAATAGTTTTCCAGATCTATTTGCGTTAAAGCTAAATCTGGCCTTAGCATTCAAAATTGGGACCCCAGCTCTTTTACTAAGGAGAGAATTAAATTCATAGCCTAATTTTTGTATCTTGAATTAATATTGAGGATTGCTGGATGTAATAAAAAGTCGCTCAAATTGCGAAATCTTTGTCTGAAGGAGTTTAGTCTTTGCATGAAAGGTGTTATTTTCATGGGCCCTTAATAGATATGGTAATGTCCCTAATATAAGCTTTGAAAGCATCCCATCTAGTGATCATAGATGTAGAACCTTCAATATTCTTGAATGGCCGATAATAGTTTAGGTTTATTATAGTCATTTAAAATTATACCAGCATTCATTCTCCATCTAGATTGTTTAACACAGTCTGAGTCCGAAGTCAAAACCAAAGAAATCATAGCATGATCTGATATATCAATGTCACCAATAGAAGGAGTAGTTAATGAACTGATGAGTTGCCTAGAAACCAAGAAGCAATCAATTCTAGAATGGGAATTGTGAGGATTTGAGAAAAATGTAAAACATTTTTCAATAGGAAAATGTAACCTCTAAATATCAGCTAACCTAGTGGCTTGAATAAATGATTTGAAAGTAAAATAAACTTTGGAAGAGTGAAACTTAGTCATAGAAAATCTATCCAATAAAGGGTCGGACATAACAGTAAAATCACCTCCAACAATCAAAGGGGCATTATCGATCTTTAGAACCTTTGTAATAAGATCAGCCCAAAAAACTGGGTCATCTGCAGTAGGACCAAAATAATTTAATAAAAATAGACATGTGTCATGAACTTTAATTCTAACTATAACAAATCTACTATCCTTATCAGAAGTTTTACTTAAATTTTGACAATGCAACTTTTTTGCAAATAAAATGGCTACACCATTTTTCTTACCATTCGCAGGAGAAGAGACAATAACATTTACCCATTTCTTCTTCATATAATCTAATATTTTATCATCTATATGAGGCTCTTGTAGAAAGCAAACATCTGCTTTGCAGCTATTTAAATAATCAAGAATGTTGGTGCGTTTCACTGGATGGGGCAAACCTTTAACATTTAATGAAACTACTTTAGTATTGTGTGAATTAGCCATAATAGAAAAAAGGAGAAAGGAGATCAAGAAGAGGAGGATAACGGAAGATCAAAAGAATGAGAAAAAAGTAGCTCCAAATAAGGGAAAAAGAAAGGAATGAAAAAACATGGAAAAAACGACAAACAACAGAAAGAAATTTGAGATGTGATACGCGCACACGCCTTACAAGCTTGAACAGAACCGCTGGAGCCCTTTATAAAGAAATGTCATTGCTGTATCAGAAAAAGTATCACTGGTAACAATCATGTAGCAGAGTCATTGGTATTCATTGAGTGTTGTGACTGATGTTCCGAAAAATGACGTAAATCATTTGGACGTTGAAAAGATTATGAAAAGCTATCTTTCCAAATACGCATCGTCGACGGATCAAAAATACCATATTTGTAGCCTAAAGTCCGTAGTTGAGGACGAAGAGCAGAGAACTCCTTGCAAACTGTGACAGTTTCTTTGACGAAATCTTGATGAATGATCAGGTATAGGAACCACAGCTCACTATCCCAATTGTTAAGTTAAATACCACATACAATTACATATATAAATTGTAAATAGTTTCTGTGAAATGTCAGAGAATAAATATGACACAACACAATATCGTAAAAAGAATATAACTGGAAGTGATCACAGGTAGAGTAAAGCTACCACTTAATGACATGAACATAGTCCTATGTCTTGAACCTTGAGAGGGGTAGATAAGATGAAATGTGGTTAGGAGTTAAAACGTGATGACCCTTCTCTAAAAGCTAGGAAGCACACTTTAAATTAAGTAATGATTTGGAGCATAGTCCTGTGTCTATGAAGATAATGAGGTGGGCTGTCCAGAGGAAGGGTAGTTTCCAAGGAGATACTCCTGACGATCCCCCAAGAAGCAGTTGGAAAGTGTGCATCACCATGGCATGGGGAGCTTGAAGACTTGAAACTTTCAACAAACCAGCAATAAAGTACCAAGGGAGGTAAATGGAAAATGGAAGACCAGGTGCTAAAAACATCAAAAGCAAGGCGCCATATTGATATTCTAGTTACCGCAAGTCCAGAAAGCTGCATAGTGCAAGCCTGGTCAATGCTGGAGCTGCCAAGAGGTGACAGTATTAGATCAGAGGATGCGTTCAGTAGTTCCAGAGATAGGGTAAAACTACTGAAATATCCTAGAAAGAGCGTATTTCAACACAGCACATGCGGAGAGGACACACAGAGAACTGCTCACCTCAGGATTACCCAGTGACCACAGATGAAGCTTGACTTCCAATAAATCGAAGAAATGTCTCTTCCACAGTATGGGGCAAGACATCAATTTTGTAGAGATAAAGACACACAGCTGCCTCCTGCACGGCATCCCATCCTTGTGGCCAGTATAGTGAACAGCTAATTTCCAAAGGATGAGAAGTCCAGGTATAGGTACCTCAATCTTAATATGTATTAACCAGAGGAGTGTGACATGAATTTGAGAGACAAGGTGTGAATACTCTGTTTCACCTTCAATTGGAATGTACCAAGTAACAAGGGAATGAGAAACAGGGGGACTAAAGAGGAACAGGGAAAGGAGGAAAATGGAAAGAGGAAACACATTTTTTGGCAAAGGAAATAATGAAACCACATACATTTCAACATCTAATCAGAATAAAAGAATTATTTAGATTCAGAAAAGATGGTCACATCTAAATGCCAATGAATGTTTTCAAGATCTCCCGAAGTAAAGAACACATTCATTTGCAAAGTGGATATTCACTTCTTATGTCAACTTGACACTGAATTACAGGTGCACTTATAATCATTTCTTCCTGAAAGGGATAAAAGCTGAGTGGACCTGTCACATTTTGAACCTGTGGACACCAACTCAAGCCCATGTTTCTGGAGTGCATACTTAATGTGTGAGTTGAACTCAAGACCCGGTCCCTGCATTGTCCAAACCTGGCAAATAAAAAAAGGAAACAGGAAGGCATGAAAAATATTCTGCTCCAACAAACACATTGAAACTATTGAGTAACAAGTAGGGATTGCAGACTAATTCAAAGGTTTGACTAATTAATTTTCTCAGTGCAAGTACCCATATTGCTCCAGATAATGTATGCGGTGGCTTCAGGGACCCTACCTCTGCCATATCCAACATTTTGACAAGTTATGGAAAGATTTACCACAACAAACAAGTGTTCATTTTAAATATTAAAAAAAATGTGAATGACTAATTGACTGGGTGGATGACTCCAGAATAGAGTGAGTGAAATACCAGACTCAATCAGTATTTGCCACTAAGAGTGACAATGCACTTTCGTGTTTTGTCTATTGTACTTACCGTTCCCAAAGTCTGTTGCATCAGGGCCATTATCTAAAAGGGATTTTACTGGTAGCAGAGAACTTTAAATAGGAGGCTTGCACAGTTCCAAAGAGGAGATCCTTACACCTTGCCTGCTTTGTAATGTGTGAGAGCAGAAGCAAAGAAGAAAGAGTAAGACTGATTTTTATCAATTTGAAAACGTTACCGTTTTAGACTATGCCGACACGCACTGTCCTTTTTGAAAATACTTAACCCATTTATCTGTTTTTCAATAGTAACTTTTCTATGGTCATGTATAAAAAGGAGGAAACTCTGTTGATTTAGTAATTTATTAGCTATCAAGAGACTGTGGTGTATATACCGGACTCATTGGGAAGTTTACGTGGGGGGCCATATTAGTGTATTCTTCAGAATCTGGTATTTTTATAATTAGGTATTCCATTTTCATTGGGTCACTATGGGTCAGAACTGTTTGGTCAATTGGAGAATTTTAGATTTGCACATTATTTAAGACTCTTACTAGTATGTATAGTCCCTGTGTTATGGAGGAAAGAATTGTTTGCTTTATAATTTTTTAACCCAATTTCTACTTTTATGATCCATTTTTTTAAATGGATCGAATAAAGTAAAAATTAATAAATGAGAGAAGACTCAAAGAGAAGCAAACTACCCAATCTAACAGTTGGAAAACATAACTGTTCCTACTAAGGGTGATAATCAGACTGTTGTGATGCATGGACAAACAGCACTGCTAACATGTTTACCCACTGTCACTCAATACTAACTTTAGCTGTTAATAATAGTGAAGAAATGTAGACTTGGCATACAAATTTATATGACCCCTGCTTTACTTTCTATTTTTTTGCTCATAATTGGCACCAATATGCTATGGACAGACACACACTGTTCAAGCTGAAATAATGAATACAAAGAAAAATGAAGGGCATTGGCACATGACTGAGACCACTGGGCTTTCTCAATATGATCTATGAATCACAAAAGGATTCTCATCGTATTCTTTAGTGATAATTCGGCCCTGTTGAAGGTCATCCGACCCACATGGGCAATATGTCAAAGGCTATAACATGTCGACCAGACCAGTGATCCTAATTTCACTATAAACTTCCGGCTTCCAGAACAGAACTACCACTATACATTTTTTTTTTATCTTACCACTGTGACCATCAATAAAATTGTTCTGTATGGTTACATCCTAGATAATTGTACGCTGTTTATCCCTACAATATAAAAAGCTCCTTGATCACAAGTTGAGTCCACCCAAATGAATCACCATTCTGGGTGAGTGGTCTAATGATGAAGCATGCCTCGAGACACATTGTTAAAGATTCTTGAAAAACCTTATTAGGTTTTTCCTGGCAGGGTTATGGAATTATGAAATGTATTCACAATGCATGAAAGGGTGATCCTGACACTTTTGATAGCATATGGGTACACTTTTCAGTACTGCTAAGTATTTTTATCAACTTTCTCATTAGTCTCATCAGTTCTACTCCTACCTCTGTACACCACTCTCATGCTTTGTTTCAAGGTTCATGATACATAAATCTGGATACATACATACATACATGTATAAATGTATATGTGTTAACATTGAAAAAGTCAATTTCGACGTGAATAATGATTCATTCATGTAAAACATGAAATTGCATCTTAATTCACATATTTGCCCTTTATGAGCTCAATGTCAACTTGACTCAGATATATGTGGTCAGGCAAACTCTGCGACCCAGACCCGAGGTCACTGATTGACAGGTCAAAGGTGGTGTGGCACATAGCCAGCAGCCAAACGAGAGAAATGGAAATCCCAGATCACTCCTACAGATTATTATTATTATTATTAGGGAGTTTTATAAAGCGGCTGGTTTACGCCCAAAGGCGTGTCCCCGCGCTATGGTAAGTAGGGTAACAGTCTAAACAGCCATCACAGTAGCCTAGCGTCTGAAGAGATAAGTCTTAAGTTTCTGCCTAAACAAGGATTCTGAAGGCTCCAGACGTAATTCTGGCTGTAGGTCATTCCACCTCTTCGCGGCCAGGTATTTAAATGATCTGCCCCCCGTGCGTGCTTTCTTAATTTTAGGAATTGTCAGAAGTCCTGTACAGGAGGAGCGCAAGCTCCTTGTAGGCTCGTACCAGGTAACCGGATTCTGTAACGGGCAGGGGCTTTGCCTCTCAGAATGCGATGACATGTGGCAAGAGCCTTGAATTCTACCCTGCTCCTGACCAGAAGCCAGTGCAGAGCCTGGAGCGCTGCCCTGGAGGAAGATCTTCTAGGAAGCCTCAAGACAAGGCGAGCGGCAGCATTTTGCAGAACCTGGAGGCGGTTGAGAACCTTTCCCATGGCACCCAGATACAACAAATTGCTGTAATCCAGGCGCATGCACCAGCGTCCGTCGAGCTGTGATAGGCAGGAGATCCAAGACCTTCCTCAGATTTTTTAAAATCCGAAGCATGTCCCCACCACTCGGCTGACCTGGGAGCCAAAAGCGAGATCAACATCAAGTCATACCCCCAAGTTCCTTACCTCCTGGCAGGGAACAGGTACCTCCCCTAGGCAGGATGGCCACCACGCCGACGACCCAGCAGATAGACCTCCCCCTACCACGAGCACCTTGGTCTTACTGCCATTAAGCTTCAGGCAGTTGGCGGACATCCAGGCTGCCAGTTCTTGCATGCATGCTCTGAACTTGTCCGCCATAAGACCAGGTGCACGCGAGAGGGATATTACCAGCTGCGTGTCGTCGGCATAGGACACGAGACGTACTCCATAGCTTTCAACATGGCCGCCAGTGGGGAGCCATAAAGGTTAAACAGGGTCAGACTCAGGGACGAACCCTGCGGTACGCCCTGGCCCAACCCAATCTCCCTGGAATAGCAATCTCCCTGGCGGACTTGGAAGCATCAGCCTGACAGGAAGGACCGAATCCATCTAAGAGCAGGATCTGACACCCCTCCGTCATTCAGACACTGTAGCAAGGTAGAATGAGCTACAGTGTCGAATGCTGCGCTTAGGTCCAAGAGGATCAGGGCCATGGTTTGGCCCTCATCCACTCCCTGCCGTATAGACTCTACTGCCATGAGCAATGCTGACTCCGTCGAATGCCGTGGACGGAAGCCAAATTGAGAGTCATGGAGCAGGGAAGCTTCCTCTACAAAGCCCATCAGCTGAAGGTTAGCAATTTTTTCAGCAATCTTTGCCATGTATGGCAAGAGAGAAATAGGGCGAAGATTGTCTAATCTGTCATAGCTGATATTGGGCTTTTTTTGGAGAGGAAGAACTACCGCTCATTTCCAGGCATCTGGGACAGTATAAGTCTCAAACGAGATATCCAAGAGATGACGGATATATGGCTCTAAGACATGCAGACTACCCAACAGGCGTCTGGGTGTAGTGGGATCTCGAGGGGAACCTGATTTAATTGATCCACAAATGTGGATGAGTTTTTCAGTAGGTGGAGTTACGAATGTCGTTAGCACCCGTTGTACTCCCCTTACTTCGAGTGCCTCTACCATCTCGGGGTCTATGATGGCCCGGCTGGGGAAAGCCGAATAGATGGTTGCGACCTTATTGGCAAAAAACTCCGCTACTCGGTTACAATTGTCCACCGTGCAGAATTCCTCTGGGACTGCTGCAGGGTTCCCCACCGAAAGGGATTTGTATATTAAAAACAGTTCCTTCGAGGAGTTCTCAGCTTCCCCAATCCTGGTGTCATAGCAGACCTTTTTGGCCTTTCTGATTAGTCTGTGGTAGTTGCGCCTACTTGAGACATAATCCATTCTGGCTTGGGTGGCGAAATCTACTCTCCACCGCCTTTCTGCACGTTTACACGCGGACTTGGCCCTACGCACATCTTCATTGAACCAAGAAGCAGTTTTCAGTGCATGTCCCTCTGTTTTAATCTGGGTGAGTGGGGCTACTTGGTCCAGGGCAGCTAAGATGCGTTGGTCCAGGTTATTGTTGACTTTTTCCACATCCTCTCCCCCTGGTCCATCCCCCACCATGAGAGCCTCATTAAACCTGGCAAGGGAAAAGTTAGCCCATCTCCGTCTTGGATGATGCAGTGCTACCTTTTCCGACACTCTAGCTCCCGGGATAGAAATTGAGAAGGGCACCAGATGGTGGTCCGACCAGGGGATAGGTATGGGGGTCAGGACCTCCACTTGTTTCCAATTGGCAAAAATAGGGTCCAACAAATGGCCCCGTTGATGGGTAGGAGATTCACGTATCAGCTCGAGCTGAAGCGCACTTAGCTCTTTGCATAGGTCCCCTGCCTCCTTATTAGCAGGATCGTCCAAGTGTAGATTGAGATCACCCAACACCAAGAACCTATCTGTGCGTAAGGCTGCCTCTGTAACACTTTCAACCAGGCTGTCTACAAATCTGGCAGATGGGCCAGGTGGCCTGTATATCAAGAGGCCCTTCACAGTGTACCCCCCGTTAACTTGAATGGAGAAAGCGCCTGCCTCACTATCAGTGACCACAGTCTGCTCCAAAAGGCAGCGTAAGCCCTCCCTAGCAACAATGGCTAAACCTCCACCTCTGCCCTTGGGTCTGTCCAGTCTTACCAGGGTATATCCCTCCGGAATGGCTTCCAGGGCCTCAGGGGAGGAGTCACAGTCCAGCCATGTCTCCGTAAGAAAAACAAAGTCCCAGTGTTTTTCCCTGAGGAGATCATAAATATCAAGTCTGTGCTTGCGTAGCGACCGGACATTCAACAAGCCACAGGTCAGCTTGTAATACTCTTTTTTTGTCTTTTCAGACAGGTCAAACCTGAACTGGCAGTAAGTGCAGCCAGAGTTCATTTCCGCGCTCATACCGTGCAGGCACAAGTTGCTAGCACACCTATTGCGAAGAGACAGCAGATCCACTCTGCTCCAGCGTATGTGTCCTGTCGGAGGGGCAGAAGGAATGGCCCTAGGCCGCGACCAGCCGCGGACGGGCGCAGACAGGCTTAACTTAGGCACAACTTCGGCCGCCTTCGTCGCGCCTGCTGCGCTCGTCCACTGCGCTGCCGAAAATGCATCCGCCTTTTATTCCCCAGAGCGAGTGCCTCAGGAGCACTAGACCGCTAACCGGTCCCCCCGCTCACTGGAAGTAGCAGTCTCGACCTTCCTCGCCCTCTGCGCAACGGTGCTAGTCACCGCATCGGACCAGGGCGGGAAGGAAGGAAGAGATCAGCCCCGGCGTCAGATCCAGCAGGTAAGCCAGCAAACTAACGTGGCACAGGAAAATTAAAAAGGGAAGCCTAAATCGCTATCCCGTCAAAACCTTGTGCAAGTTGCAATGTCAGAGGAAAATTAAAACGCTTTTAAAAACTGCCTCAGCGCCGAGCACAGTGGCTGTAGACACTGCCACTGCCTACTCACCACTCACCACAGGCGCAGCAACACCACTATGGACCAGGGAGAGTGACTCCAATATGGCTGGAGGGATGCACGTATTCCCAAACACCATAAAGTCTAATTCCACATAAAGTTAGGAACACAGCCATTTGAGACAAAGCACACATAGTGCACCCAGTAATCAGGCGCTCCCCATGCCGGACATCTGGACACGTTATCTACTGGCCACATTGTGTCCATGCAAGGTTGAGCCTATCTGAAATCCTTGTCAAATGCATTAATTGATGGCTTCATATACAGCCTATGCTAGACGTATTGTAAATTGAGACAGTCCTCAGACTCTATGTCTGTGACTGTGCTCTCGGCCGCATTGTTTAATTCAACAAACTGGTACTGTTTTGCCAAATGGCTCCTCTCTTTTTTTTACAAGCTATTTAATGTTCAAGCAACACAAGCATGCATAGGACCTTTTTCACTTTACATGGTGATTTTCACCGCCCACTCTCCTAAAGTCCAGCTATCTCTTGATGCATTGTATATTTCACTCTCACTCACTACCTAACCATGAATGTTTGAAAATCATGGAACTTGATTTTTCCCTTATTATAAGATTGTAAACATAAGTGGATTCATATCCATTTGACTCACATTGTCTGCACTTTGTTCTCAGTATGGTGGACGTGACTGGGTCACTGTTGGACCTTACAGCCTTAAGGTGGTCTTCCCCCAAACCTTTTGCATTCTCCCATACTGTTTGCTGAAAATGGTTTTTGTTGGCTTCAGGACTCTGTGCCAGTGATAACCTCTTAAAACATGGTAATATTACCCTGCATCTGATTGACAAATTTAATTTATGCTTAAGTTCCTATTACAGTGCTGCAACATGTATGCAGGGCCTGTAAATTAAATGCTACTGGTGGGCCTGCAGCACGTGTTGTGCCACCTCAATTTCAGTAGCCTTTTAAACACGTACAAATATTTAATTTGACCTGGCTAATTCAATCATTTGCTGGGCCTAAATGTCCCTTTTTAATACATATAAGTCACCTCTAATACAGTGTCTTAACACAGACGCCTGCAGCCCCAGAAGTGCGGATGATCCCCAAGCTCCAGGGGGCCCCTTCAGCACAATACTCTAGCTGAAAAGCTCCTGATTGAGTCTAGAGGGTGCCCCTCCATGTAGCTTGAAGGGGGGGCCACCTCACATTTTGTTACGCCAGTGCTCTAAGGCTGGCCAGAAATAGCTCATGGGGCTGCATATAAAGCTTGTTTCAAGCAGTCTTCTGAATTTATCATGTTTTTTCTCGCAGCCACATTTGGTAGGTGGGTCCTGTTAATACTACTTCACTTAGACAAACAGCTTGCGAAACCTGATACTTAAATGTCTAGGTAAACTTTGTAAGTAGCCATTAGAACTTTAAATGAGGTCTAGTCCTTTAGCAAGCTACAGGTTTCCTCCAATGCTTTTTGCTTGTATTCGCACATTGAGGGCAGTTATGTAGACTTTTCCAATATGTAAATTTTCCAAAGGTAAGCTTACAGAGAACAATTGTTTATGCATTATCAGCAAGACTATGGTCAACATTAACATGTTATGAGCACAAAATAACGTTTGTGGTTTGAGGCCGAATACAATTCGGTAAAATCAAACTTTGGAAACAGTGAACATCTGCAACTTTGGAAAAGTCTTTCAGTGAAAAAGTTGGCACATCCCTAATTTTTAAGCAAACACCTATTTCACAATGATATTGTACCGGGTCTTATAGAGCATAACATTTTCTTTCTCTAGTGTGCATAGGCCACATTTGTCATTCTGCTTTTCCTAGAGCAACTACATAACATACCTTCTTATTCAGTGCTTTGGACCAATACGGGCTTCTTGGTAGCAGTCCCATACCTGGCTGTTCTGAAAAAGTGTGAGAGGCTTTTAAAGACTTAATCTGAGCAGAAGAGTGATGGAGACCAGTTCCTAGAAGAATTCCACATCTTAATTGTTCCCTTGCTAAATAAATATCTCAAATCAAAAGAGTGTCCTTGTGGGAAAATGAAACAATTTAAGGTATCTCCTTATTTGTTTTCATATAATCGTGGGTGGAAATCCCCACCTGCAATTAGAGAGAGATTATCATTATTATGTACTCAGCCTCCAAGCATTAAATACCATGCATGATAATTAACTGAACTATTGTTTTTGCTTTCCACAAAATCCAATACCACCAATTTCTGTTTCATCATACATCTCTCTTTTTATTTTAAGATGAACAACTGGTCCTATCAAATAATGCTTCCCCCTTTCTCACAGTATTGTGAATGTGTATTCTCTTTCCACAAAAATATGGCTCATTTGGTTACTGTGTCTATGATTCCTGTTGTTTCTAGATTGAATCCTTAATCACCCACTCAGTCTTTCGTCCTTATAAAGTTACAAAATAGGTACTGCTGGGTGAACTAACAATATTTATTTTATTTTAGTGGATGTAGATCAATCACCATTCAACTTTCAGGTAAGTGTTGTGGGATACAATTTCCAGAAGCACACTTATGTTGAGTTGGGGTTGGTAGCAATGGTCAAATGGGTAATTTCAATTCAATAGAGACTTTATTTCGGTTTTGATTCAAACAATAAAAGTACATATACAATATTAAACAATTTAAAACACAGTAGTTATAAACATGATGGGTAAAGTGCAAAAGTGCAAAAGTAAAGCGTATTCCATACATAAGAATTCATTATGAAGAAAATGTAGTCAGCAAAGGGGCCATCACTGGTCCAGACAATTTCTCAACTTAACAGACAATTTTAAAAATTCAGTAACTTGGAGAATACTGTCACTATGCAAAAGTTGCAGATACATTAATGCTGGTCTGATCTGATTAAAATTGAGTTTCTTTAAAAGATCTACAAGATAGCGTTTGCGCGGGTATTCATAAAATTTACATAAAAATATAAAATACAGCATATCCTGTGGAGACATTCCGTCGCAGCCACAGGGTGCAGCAGGTTTGTTAAAAATATCATTTTTTGGTCTAATCAGCAGATGATGGAAGAGATTTAATCTAAACCTTGTTAACAGGAACTTCTCATGGGAGGTCAGCGAGCCCGTCAAATAGGGCTCCTTTGTTTCACATGTTTTTAGCATAACAAATTTTGTTACACTGGGTTTCAGGAGCTCCTCTCCTTCTCTTGTGACCTTACTGTCCATAAGGAAGGCTCGCTTAATTACTTCCACATCACCCTTTACAATCCCGCTCGGATGTTCAAACAGATCCAATCGGCCGAGCCTTGAAAAACTGGATTTCAAATATTTTAACCAAGGGGTGCCCAGTGCCTTATCCTGAGACAGGTAATCTCTCACAATCAAATGTGTCAGTGGTATGTCCTCATTCAGCCACAGTTTTAACCAACAGGTCAGCGGGCGCAAAGAAAAACTGTCACATAGATATTGCGACCCTAACTCTTCATGTACTGCAACATTGGATGTACCTGCTGGGACACACAGGAGACGTTTCATAAAAGAGTTTTCAGCAATCTGCAGCTGCTCACCGGCCACATAACCCCATAATTCACTGCCATAAACAGCAGTTGCCACTGATTTTAAATATAATTAAATATAAATAAATCGTTAAAAACTTCCCTCCCCGCCATATGTTCCAAATGCAAGCCCGCGGAACGGTCACAATGCAAATCTGAGATCCTTTTCAGCAGTGGGTCGCTGCAAAGATGGACATTAAAACCGCCCATAATCATAAGGTTATGGAGACATTCCTTCATTGAAGTATTAATAAATACATTTAGTGCTGATATTGGGCTGGAAACTGAACATAAGTTGACAGCATTATAAAAATTCACCAATCTAGCCGAACAGTTATCTCCATTCAGTACTAAACCAATAATTCCGGAATTGCCTGTTAAAACTCTGCGTATTTTACAAGAGAGTGCAACGGAAATGAACGTGACCAGGCCCCCCTTAGGTCTACCTCTGCTAGATGCTATCGCAGGAACATAGAAGGCCGTATACCCTTCAAGAAAAAGGTCACAATCCACTGACCAGGTCTCCTGCAGACAAATGATCTGAAACTGCCTAATGTACCTAATCCAGTTACAGTCTGCCATCTTTGTGCCCAGTCCCGCAATGTTCCAAGAGATTACATTATTTCCACTCGTTTTCACCTGTGTGATCTCCATATGGCCCACTTCAGCTGAACTTACATTTCCCAGGCCCTCAGACTCCTCATGTCAATCACACGCCTCAAGGCCTGAGAGCAAATCATATCTGTTCTGTGTTTCCACAATAAACCCATTCCTACTTTGGTTAACAACATTGTACAGGTATGGTGCTAACAGAGCTGGAGCCTGAGTTTGGATCAGTAGCCTGAAATTCCTGTGATTAGGCGGGGCTTTAATCAAGTGGGTGTAAAAGTATCCAGGTGGACGACCACAAATACTGTTCACGTTATACACGCAAGCAAGCGCTTATTGGATCCAGGTTGGATTACGCCAATGCCCTCTTTCTTGGCCTCCCTGATTATCTGGTCCAGCGCCTGCAGGTGGCACAAAACTCTGCTGCCCGCGCCATCTTTGGCCTACATAGGCGAGCACGTGCTTCTGGGTTGCTGCAGACGCTCCATTGGCTGCCCATCCAGAAGCGGATTATGTTTAAATCTTTGACGCTGATGCACAAAGCATTGCATGGCTCAGGCGCTGGGTACCTGCAGAGGAGGCTGCCGTTTTATAGCCCAGCCCGCCCACTCCGGTCTGAATCTCTCTTCACTGCTGTGGTTCCGCGTGTGAGGAAGGCCCGCCCTGGGGGGCGCTCTTTCAGCTTCAAGGCACCCCAGTTGTGGAATTCGCTCCCACTGGCGCTACGCAGCACCTCCAATCTGCTTCAGTTCAGGAAGAGCCTGAAGACTTGGCTTTTTAATCTCTAATTTTTTCTGGTGGGCCATTTCTCTTTTTCTTCTCTCTGTTTCGCCTTGTTATGTTTCTATACATTGAGCTGCCTGTGGAAAGCGCCGGGACACTCTTTTAGAGTAGCCGTGCGCTATATAAACCTACTGTAACATAACATAACATAACATACACTAATGATGATGCTCTTAATAAAACTCTTGCCACATGTTGGGGATGTTTAAAGTTAACAACAATACAGTCCCCACTATTTGTCTTTCTAGATGGGCCAATCCAATTCACCCTTCTGACTAATAGTATTTGGTCAGAGTATGCGATTGGAAATCCACAGTTTATATTCAGCCAAGCAACTGTTTTATTTTTTAATGATTCATTGGATTCCCCATGGGACTGGGCAGAATGGTCGTCAATAGTTGGAACATTAGTCAAGACAGCCACATAGGGTGCGCAATCAGGTGGAAGATTAATATAGCGACTTTTCCTTATTTGTCTAAGATCTGATCTGCCATCAGGATCTGATGTGGGCTGTATAGTCAGATCAATTTTTGATGGGGGTTCAGGTGGAGCGTTTTCCGCTGCGGAGACTTGCCGACAAGTCTGCAGTACCTTCTCTCTCCTGAGTCCCTGCCCCGTTTCCACTACCTTAGGTCTGCCAGGCGAGGCTGATGCCAGGTGTGCTGATAACAGTCCACCTAGTCTATCCATCTCTAAAGCCAAGGTATCCAGCTTACAAGTCAGAGGTCTTATCAATTTTTCCATTTTTGCCACAATTGTTTCTTCGCAGGTACTAATCAAGAGGGCAAGTTGCTCAAAATGTATTTTAGTACCACCCTCCTTATTTCCCTCAGAAGGACAGGATCCCTTAGCAGAGCCATTACTGACTGATTCGGCTGTATCAACTCTTTTTTTGTTATGCCTCCCCCCCCGTTTCAGTTGTAATTTTTTACAGTTTCTCACCGGTCTCGGTGCTGGCGGTGCCTGCTCTGTTTCCTCAATAGAGGTATCTGGCAGGTCTTCATGCATCTCTGCGTGCACCTGAACTACAGACGTTGTAACACCCCTATCACTAATACCAGAGTTATTGGGCATAGCTGTGTCCACCACTGGGAATGGCACCTCTATCTGTAACAACAATGGAGAGCTTCCCTGACCAAGAGAGGCCCTTCGGTCATTGTTAATTTGATTTACCTTTTTAACCAAGTAGTTGTCAATGGTACCCAACCCAGAAGCAGATTTATCTGTTTTACCTCTAGACATCACATCAACTTATTGTTACACTCAAGTGGAAGCCAGTGTGGTGGAATAATCTACAAGCATTCAATGCACTTTACACAAACAACAAGAATTAAAATATAAAGTCTCACTTCAAATAAATAGTCCTTCGCTACAGGAACAAAGTCTATGTCCCAGCCCAGTCTCTTCAGGCCTCTTAGGGCCTTGTCCCGGGCTTCTCCCGGCGCCCTCCCGTGCGCGACTCGCGGGGAGAGAGGCGTTCCTCTCTTTTCAGGCGCCTCCGGGTGCAGTGATGGCGTCAGGGACGCAACTTAACCGCTGGGGCACCTGGGTGTTGTAGTTCAGGCCCCCCGCGGTGGCTGCAGGCTGTGATGCGGCGACTGGTGCAGCCGTTCCCCTCACTGCGTCTTCTGAAGCCCGCTGACACAAAGGACACATAAGCCATTGCCTTCACGGCAGGGTAGGTGAAGATTGAGCGTCCCATTGGGTAATCAAGCAGAGGATTTTGAAACATCTTTGTTCAACTGAAAGGCAGCTTTGTTAATAAAAAAAAAAAAAGAAATGAAGGCAGATATAAATGCACATGTTCACGCATTCCCTAACGTACAAATGCAAGGTCTCCCACTCACCACATCCAACTGGGCGCCTATTATTTAATTCAGGCATTCACTCATGTCAATAGTTATCTCTTTACAGAAACAGCATTCCGTACATGCAGCAAAATAGTTATGTATGTACATTCTAACCCGTGAGAACATTCTCCCTGTACAAAGCATGGAAATATGCAGATTTTCCAATGGGTTCCTTAAATTACCTTTACTCTCTATGCCTGAGGATCCATGCTAATCCTATTAGAAAGCATGTGAAGTTCAATGAGTAACAGCAATACCAAACAGAAATATAATTGAGAAAGTTAAAAAATGCAATGAACAGACATTTTTAACAAATCACTGGGCTGGTACAGGCTTAGTAGTTCTCAGCACATAAGAAGTAATGAAATTCTAGTTTCCAAATTGAAAAAAAAACTTAGGAATTCTCACTTTTGCCATGGAACTCAGCGTAAGGTGTACAGAAATCTTGGCCCAAGTGTCTTCTGTGCCCAGGTGTTTTTTCTGGTCCCAAATGTTCTGGGCCAAGTCACCCTGGGCTCAAGTATTCTTTTACACTACAGACTGATAAGGAGTCTACCCATTCACTAACAACTATGGACCAATCAAAATATCCACATGTTTGAGCAATCCTCCCACTCAACAAAGATTTAATGACTGTCCTCTTCAAACATCCCTTTCTCACAGTGAAACTACCCAGCTCCTGGAGACCTCTGAAGAGAAATCCTGCACCCACATTTGTTGGTAATCATCCTACCAGACAGAGAGCTTGAAGCAACAGCTAAACATAATGGAGCCAACAGGCAACAGGTTCATCCTGGTCTTGGTCGACCATGCCACCCGGTACCCGGGAGCAGTCCCTCTCAGGACAATCACAGCACCCATGGTGGGCTGTGCATTGATGGGGATCTTTTCCCGTGTGGGGTTCCCCAGAAAGGTGGTCTCCGACCGGTTTACCAACTTGATCTCTGGGTAGATGAAGTCTCTGTGGGAGGAGTGTGGGATGGGATAACTTATAAGTTCACCACTCCTTACCACCCTCAAGGAAATGGGTTGGTTGAAAGGTTTATCCGGACCCTAAAAGGTATGATTATGGGCCTAGTGGAGCCCATGAGGCGGAAGTGGGACGTCTTGTTACCATGCCTGTTGTTTGCCTAGAGGGAGGTGACTCAGAAGTCCTTAGGGTTCAGTCCCTTTGAGCTCCTGTATGGCCACCCTGTTAGAGGACCTCTCACACTGGTGAAGGAGGGGTGGGAAAAATACAGTGGGAAAACCTTCCAGGATGTGTTCAGCTATGTGCTAGCCATTCACAACCAGACACAATGCTTCAGGAAGCTCGCTCAGGAGAACCTCAAAGCTAGCCAGAAAGAAATGAAAAGGTGGTACGACCAGAATACCACTCTGGTCGAATTTCAACCTAGGCAGAAAGTGTGGATGATGGCACCAGTGGAGCCTTGTGCACTCCAAGACAAGTGGACTGGGCCATATGAGGTGCTAGAAAGGAAAAGTGAGGTAACCTCCCTGGTTAACCTGAGGACCCCCAGGCAACCCCTGAGAGTCTTGCATGTGAACCGCCTCAAACCACACTTTGAGAGGTCTGAAGTGACAATGTTCATGGCTACAGATGCAGGAAGGGAAGAGGATAGTGATCCTCTCCCTGACCTCCTGGCAGTTAAGGAGCAAGATGGGTCAGTGGATGGTGTGGTCCTCTCGCCCACCCTGACCCCAGAACAGCAAAGAGACTATCGCCAAGTGTTGGGTCAGCTCTCCTTTCTGTTCTCCCTGACCCCAGGAGTCACCAACTGGTGCGTCCTTGATGTGGACACTGGAGGCAGTCGGCCTGTGAAACAAATATTTTACAGGGTAGCTGACAAGGTCAGGGCCAGCATCAAGGAAGAGGTTTCCAAGATGTTGGCTTTAGGGGTGATTGAGCCCTCCAGCAGCCACTGGGCTAGCCCAGTGGTCTTGGTACCAAAAGCTGCTGCGCCAGGTGCCACTCCAGAACTAAGGTTTTGCTTGGACTACCATGGGCTCAATGCGGTCACGAAGACTGACGCACACCCCATCCCCAGAGCTGATGAGCTTGTGGATTGGTTGGGAGCTGCCCAGTACCTCAGTACCTTTGATTTGACCAATGGGTACTGGCAGATTGCCTTAACTGATGGGGCCAATGAGAGGAATTCATTCTCAACGCCAGAGGGGCACTTCCAGTTCCGAGTCATGCCCAGGGGTGCTGGAGGCTCCTTTGCTGTATTAAAGACATTCTCCTGTTCGCCAGGACCCGCCTGGTGACCAATAAAGAGGTGGTGAACCGAGAAGGGTGCCGCATGATGGAGCTCAGCCTGCTTAGAGACTATGCAGCCATGGACAAGCGGAAAAGTGAGGAAGGGGAAGAACTGTAACAACCCCCCCTTACCCCACTGGACTCTTTAAAGTGGCACCATTAAAAACTGCAAACGCTATCTGCAGACACTGTTGAACCCCAAACTGACGACTTGTAAATGTTTAAATGCATTGATTAAAAAGTTAAAGTGGACTGCCTTCCCTAAGGGGGAGGTACCACTTCCTTGAAAACTATTTATCGAAAACTTTTACGCACTTAATAAAAAGTCTTTGCCCCAAAACTAATTAGCTCACTTGTCTGGCAGCACTTTGTAACAATAATACATGTTCATGTCTGCCAATCTATCTGACTGTCCCCTGCTTGCTTATCACTGATGTGAGTCACATGTCTTTGTGTTCAGTGGGATGACTGTTATGATAGGTGTTATACTGACTACATCTCCCATAATGCATTGCTGGAGTTTACTAATACATGTACTGGAGTAGAATTTGCACTGCCTCTTTGGGGAATGGGGTCAGGGAGTGGGGGGCGCAGCTTGGTGTGCATGTATCTTACCTTGTTTGTTGCCAGCTCTGGCTGAGCTGTTAGCATCCCCGATTCTGCTGATGCTGTCAGGCTCAATGGTGGACCCCACCAGCTGTTCCAGTGCAGTCAGTGCAGGTGCCTATTTCTTTCTCCACCTGTCAGGCTGGCTTGCTTTTTCCTTTTAGCCATCTTCTTCTTCGTAAGGGTCCTGACGTTGTACCACCTTTTTTTAGTACCTCTATTTGACTGTGGGTCACCCCAATCGCATTCACATGTTCCAGTATTCAAGTACATATTTTTCTTTTCTCAGATTCTGGCACTTGCAGTGACTGTTTCCCAAACAGCTTTGTGTGTTCTCTTACCACCTCCCCATTCTGGACCTGCAGCTCCCTTTTGCTAATTTTTTTTTTTCCTTTCTGCACCTTCATTTTCAGTCTCCTTGTTGGCCATTATGCAGTTTGTGTCAGGAAAAGTTCTTAGAGTTGCTCCTGTGTTCTCCTCTGTACTCCCTACCTCTCCAGAAGATACTGATTCAGTTCACCTGCATGGGTTTGACCACTTCCTGGTTGGAAGGTGGTGTGGATGCACAGGATTGGCTGATTCCTCAATTACAGCAAGTTTGAATTACCGATTATGTATTTACCGATTCGGTAATACAGATTCAGTAATACCGATCGGTATTAAGGATTCAGTATTGTTTTTTTCCGAATTTTACTGAATCGGTAAAAAATACCAAATTTTTATCTACAGTGGAAATTCCAAATTCTTAAACGGAATCAGTAACATTCGGTATTAAGAATTCAGTATTTCACATTTACATATCTGGCCCTTAATCACTCACAGCCATCCCACACACACAAAACATTAGGCGGACAGCAAAAAACATCAAGTGGCCAAGCAATGGGTGACTTAATCCTTTACAGTCATCCCACACACAAAGCATCACATGTACATAAACCAAAGGCTGACTTCCGCCGTCACAGTCATCCCACACACAAAGTATCACATGTGCACAGTGAACAGGTATAATCCCTCACAGCCATCCCACAATCAAACATCAAATGTTGAAAAGCAACGGGTGGCTTAATGCCTAACAGCCACCCCAAACAACAGCAAGAAATGGGTGTCTTACTCAATCACAGCCATCCCAAATAACAGCAAGCAATGGGTAACTTAGTCACTCACAGCCATCCCAAGCAAAAGCAAGAAATGGGGGATTTACTCACTCACTGTCATCCCAAAAAACAAGGCAACTAGCGAACAGCAAGAAATGGCTGACTTTCTCACTCACAGCCATTCCAAACAACAGCAACAAATGGGTGACATACTCACTTACAGCCATCCCTAAAAACTGAGGAGCCGATTAGGATGGTGGTCGGAAAACCACCCCGACCGCCACAGAAGTGGAAAACAATGGCCCGCCGGTACCTTGGAAAAACTGAGCGACATATTAGGATCATCCGCCAAAAAGCACCAACTCAGGTGGAAAAGGGCCAAGAAAAACCACCCGAAGTGGCCGGGGATGGTCAAAATCTGGCCGCGGAGATCGGATACACAGCGGACAAAAACCAACCTGCCGTAAGAATAGCAACGACACCGCACAGGCAATCAGGATATCCCTGATGGTTCTGCGGTATGTTCCGCTGTTTCTGACCACCGCAGTCGCACACTGGAATGAACGAGAGAGCCAGGGGAAGAGCTGCAGCATAGCCACTGCGGACGATCCGTGAAAAATATCGTTGATGAAGCAAAAAACCCACAGTAAGGCCAGAAAGTGCACACAGCAAACTAGCCATGCCCCCAAGTGCACAAAACACACCCCAATGACACAAACACATGGCACAAAGAAAAATACAATTCTCAGGACCACACACACAACACTCCTGACAGCAACACCCCATTAGGACACACCCACATAGCTGAGTATAAAACCAGCCCATTCCCTGACCACAATCCTTTGCAACATTCCAAGACTGAAGGCCACACACCCTCACAACAAAAGATATGCAGAGCAACACACTAGCACTACTCACACCACACGCAGCACCACCACCACCACCACCACGTCCACACATGCACCTCTAACACCCTGCACATCACACACCATACACATATCAACCACACCCACCATTCACAACCCTGCACCCACAACCACTTTGCACACCACAAACCACAGCAGCAAGGAAAAAGCCCAAATTCAGAGAGAGTGAGTTGAAAGCCATGGTGAATAAGATAGTCAGAGTGGAACATCTGGATCGTCCAAAGGGTCAATGCAATCGGGGCCACCCCACGATCCAAGAAGGAGATCATGAAATGGTGGCATGATCTAAAGAGGGCTGTCAAAGAGAGGAGAAGCAAGAACCGGGCGCTGGCTGAGAGGACTGACGGTGGCCCTCCCATTCCACATAAAACATTCAAACAATTGGGAGGAGAAGGTGCTTGCCATGCTGCATCCCGAGAGTCTCACAGGAGTAGCCAGGGGAGTTGGAAAGGGTAAGTACAAACAAATTACTAACATCACACCGATATGTACTGTCTTGCACAATGGCAAAGCTACACCACCTTGGACAAATTACACACATCCGTACCACAGACTCACAAAAGCATGTCTCACAGAGCCCACATTCACCCACTCCAATTCACCACAATGTAGCTACCAACATTACCATGGGGGCACATGTCTAGCAAGCCAACACAACTCCCACCATGTTCCCTGTCCCACACCTCAGCAGGATGGATCCCTCCCCCACCCCACCCAGAAGCATGTGTCAGCCATTACCTTATCCCCATCAAACTAACAGGTTGGTAGGCATCTCCCTGGTACGTCTGTTTGGGGTTTTGAGGCCTGTCCCACAACTCCCGCCATGCCCCCTGTCTCACACCCCAGAAAAATGGAGCACTCCCCCACCCAGAAGCACTTGGAAACCATTGCAGTACACCAAACAAACTAAGCCATCTTCCCTGGGAGGTATGTTTGGGGGTGAGGCATCTTTACTACTACTCCTACCATGCCCCCTGTCCCACACCCCAGCAGGATGGAGCCCTCCCCCCTCCCCACCCATAAGCATGTGTCAGCCATTATATCATCCTCATCAAACTAACAGGTACATAGCCATCTTCCCTGGAAGGGGCTGATTGGGGTGGAAGGCCTGTACCACATCTCCAACCATGCCCCCTGTCCACACCCCAGCAGGATGGTGCACTCCCCACCCAGAAGCACCTGGAAGCCATTGCAGTACACCAAACAAACTAACAGGTAGGTAGCCATCTTCCCTGGGAGGGCTGTTTAGGGGGTGGGAGGCCTGTACCACAACTCCCACTATATCCCCTGTCCAATACCGCAGCAGGATGGAGTCCTCCCCCACCCCACCCCAGCAGGATGGAGCACTCCCCACCCAGAAGTACTTGGAAGCCATTGCAGTACACCAAACAAACTAACAGGTAGGAAGACATATCATTCTGTCTCATTACACCACTGAGCAGGATGTTAGTCTCCACCACGCACACATGTGTCACATTACAAAGGCAAATGTTAGCACATAACAAGTAAGTAGCCAGTACGTGCACCCACACATTTATCACAAACAAAATGGTGCCATATGATAACACAAGCCCGCTCATTGCACTAATATGCACACTGACCCGATTGCCACGCAAAGTGTGCACACAGGTGAGCTAAGGAAACTATCACAGCTACCAAAGTTTGGCACACCAATGCACATGTAGAATAAAGTCTGATCACAATCATGCACAGCACCGATTGACATGTGCATCACCATGGTGCCAGAGCAACACGGACCATTTCAAATTTAACAAAGCATGTGTGGTGTTATGAATCAACATATGCACATGCCAGGACAAATGTATTCTGGAGATCTGCTAGGTAAGTCAAATCTACAAAGAGTCTTCAAAGAAAAACATGTTGTTCCAGTCCCTAGATGGCAACAGGTCCCTGCAATCATGAATTATGCACGGGTCGCATGGTATGTATTGACACCTCACACAATGGACAAGTAATGCATGTAAGACTGCATCATGTCAGTAGGCACAGTAGTGCGCATAGAAAACAATGGGATGATCAGTAAATTGTGTAGTCTACAAACAGTGGATGACACATAGCTAACACAAAGCTTGCGGTGCACTACAATGAACATTTCTCATCTAATCCACAGGTGACCAAGAACTCACTGCAGAGGACAACACCAGCAACCTGCAGAGCCAGTCTCCCCCCGGTACATGGACTCTTGGATGTTAACTACCAGGATTCTCTGGACAATGAGCTCGACACCAGCCCATCTGGTGTGCCAGGCAGCAACAGGTCGCAGGACCCCATCCCCACGCCACCACATCTGCTGTAACAACAACTTCACTGCAGACCCCTGCTGCTACAGCCTCTGCGTCCACCGCTACCACCACCTGTGCCACCTGCAACACCCTCCCTGTCCCAGAGGATGACCACCCCACACTACCGACTCAACGACAACAGGGAGATTATGCGGGTGCCCACAGTGGTGAGGCAACAGGTCCGTGGCAGCAGGGTAGGTGGGAGGGCTAGTGTCACCCACATACACCAGGAGGCTGGGACCCAATTCCCTGGAACACATCACCAGAGTCCTTGGCGCATATGAACAAGCCCAGGGACAAAGTGACCAGTCGGACGACCAGTTACACAAGCTCATCCTGCTGGTGAGGTCCATCAACACCCGTATTGGACAAGTGGCGGACATCATGGGCCAGCAAGTGGCGTTACTGAGGGCCATTGGTGGGCCACAGGATGACAGTTCAGCATCCTCCCCTGCGGCCAAAGAGAGTGGTGAGTCTTCAGACACCACTGACCATGCAGCAGGGCCCCCCTGCTAAGCGACCAAGGGGTCATCCTAAGAAGAGCCTGGGAGTATCTGGAGGCAAAGCACCTGCAAAACGACAGTCACAGAGCCAGCCCCGATGGCAACCCTCTTCACCAATGCATTGACCATTTGGACTGTCCTTACCCACACTGCCTTGTGAATGGCATCTGTCTGTTGAATTGGGTCACCATTTCAATATGGTGACTACTCTATTATCTCATTTAGCATGAATATCAACTCACTGATCCACCACCACCTCAATGGAAATGTACACCACCCCTCGCATGCCAACATTGAAAATAAAAACCTTATAAACATGTTGTCGTGTCAGCTCTGTCTTTATTGCACGATGTAGAGTCTTCAACATATCCGTAATGTATCAGGAGTATGTACTGTATGTAGGCAAGGAGAATTTTAAGGTACCAAGGGAAACACAACAGAACAACACTCACTAGTGTGGGTGTGGCATCACAGACATCACACAACACCTACCATCTAGATAAGCTAACATGCAAAAGTCACAATGGGTAACAAGTGTCAACATACACATCCTGTATACATTCCAAAATGACTTGTCCCAGAAACATTGCCACCCACAGTTGCCTGTTGTTACAATTCTCACATACCACTTCACAACAACAGCAATATCATCAGACAATGGGTATGTTGTACATTGTCATCCACCTTCAAGTGAAGTAGCAGGTGATGAGCTGTTGACGCATGTCACCACCTTCCTCCTCTCCACTGTCCTCATCACTGCACTCAGGTTGGTATGCAGGCGGGGGCCTTGAGTCCTCATCATCATCCAGGAACAGGAGAATCTTCTAGCAAATGGCTAGGTTGTGGAGCATGCAGCATGCCACCACGAAGTGACACACCTTCCTGGGCGAGTATGCCAGTGCAACTCCAATCTTGTCCAGGCAGCAGAAACATGACTTGAGCAGACCAAAAGTACGCTCAACCACATGACGTGTCCTCCCATGGGCCTCATTGTAGCGGACTTCAATCGGGGTCCTGGGATTCCACAGTGGGCTCAGCAGCCATGAATAATTGGGATATGCAGAGTCACCTAGGTATGACCCTTCACAGCGGGCGATTCAGCACCCCTGGGGAAATGGATATATCTGTCCTTGTATATCATCATGGCGGATAGAGCATCTTGCCGCACCATGCTGAACATCGGCTGTGACATGCCACTAGTGCTGGCCATTGTCTGCTGGAATGATCCAGTGGCAAAAAATGCAGGGCTGCCATCACTTTATAAGTTGGGGTGAAAGCTGTTGGATATATATGCGATGGGGCTGGGGCTCCAACATATCACAAAGGGTTTTTAGGATGGCTCTATCCAGACGGAATTTCGGGATGATCGCCACATACTCCATGTCCTTGAGCACTGTCAAGTGACGAAGCAGATTTGGCCTCCTCCTAGCTGATATGAAAGTGGACACATGTCAATACAATACATAATGAGATGGGCACAGCAGATCACGTTCTGAATGATATGGCGACAACTTTGACTGACTTAGTAATTGAATGAAATACCAGCTTATAATGTAGGGACGCCGTCAGCTACACAAAAGGCACACCTTTGACCATGCTTGCAAGCAGCTCGCTCCCACACCCCAAATCGCCACCTGCTGCTGCATTTACTGCTGATTGTGCCCGCTCTGCCACCATCTCCCCCCACCGCTCCCTACCCGGCATCTCCCTGCGGCTCCTCCCCTCCAGCACACCCATTGGCCTCTCCGCTCCTGCCTCCCAGCTGCTCCACTCGACCAGGCATCCTCAGTGATCAGGAGCAACCTTTGACCCTGCTTGCAGGCCGGTAGCCCCCACACCGCCAATCGCCACCTGCTGCTGCATTTACCGCTGCTTGTGCCCCGTTCTGCCGCCGTCTTCCCCCATACCCCCCACCGCTCCCTACCTGGCGTTTCCCGCCGCTGCCTCCCTGTAGCCCCGCCCCCAGCACATCCATTGGCCTCCCTGCTCCCGCCTCCCAGCTGCTTCTCCCTCCCAAGCCTCCTCATATGCAGGGCGAGAAGTGGCCGCGCAGCGGACACGAACAGCGGGCGTGCCAAAGGAGCGCCTAAGGCAAGCCCGTCTGCGCCCGTCCGCGCCTGGACCGCGCCCAGAGCCAGAACCCTTGGACCCCATGAATGCCACGACACCAGACTCCACTACGATGCCAGCTGCCTCCATGCACTCAACGCCGGCCAAAACCGCACCTGCTTCCAGGCCGCCCCATAACAGACCCACGGACCCTTCTCCTGCCGCACCTGCAGCTTCACCTGCGACAGAAACACCAAACCTTCAAGGACTGGACCCAACCACCTCCGCTGCATACTGCTCAACACCCGCTATGCACCCAAATACGCCGTCGAGCTCTGGACGGCTACAAGATCACCCGCAGGGATCGCGGCAACAGAATCTGATGAGAAATAGCCATCATCCGCAAGTCAACCCTCAAAGTCACTACCCACGCAGACGACACACTCAACATCGCCGAACATCTGCACTTACACATGCACACCGACCCCAACACCACCCCCAGAGGAAAACTCATCTACAGACCACCTGGACCCCGGGCTCAGTTCAGCGACTCCATCGCTGATCTCGCTAGCACCCACACACTCGCCTCCACAGACTACATCCTCCTTGGGGACCTGAACTTCCACCTCGAGAACAACAACAACGCCAACTCCGCCACCCTGATAGACAACCTCGCCAACCTCGGCTTCAGACAACTCGTCACCACTCCCACCCACGCCCCAGGCCACAGGCTTGACCCCATCTTCTCCACAGGCTCCCAAGTCACCTTCAATCACACCACTGAACTACACTGGACCGACCACCACTGCATCCACTTCACATTCATGAAACCAACCGCGCACCATCGCACCCAACAGCTGCCCCGCCGCTGCTGGAGCAAAGTCACCGAAGACCAGCTACTCACCTCCCTCGCCGAAGACCAGCTACTCACCTACCCACCGACCACACCAACTCTGATGCTGCAGCCCTCAACCTCAGACAGTGGATCGAGAATTGTGCCTACGCCCTCGCCTCGCTCAAGAAACCCTCCAACATCCACACCAGCAAGAGAGCCACATGGTTCACCAACAAGCTCCAGGCCTACAAACATGCATGCCGAAAACTGGAGAAGACATGGCTCCACAAACGCACACCAGACAACCATGCAGTCCACAAGGACGCTAGCCGTAGACATCACCACCTTATCAGATTAGCCAAGTGATCCTCCTTCAATGACCGCTTGGATAACAACGCACAGAACAGCAAAGAGCTCTTCAGCATCGTAAAGGAACTCTCCAACCCCAGCGCCAACGCCAACGACATCCCGCCCTCACAAGAATTGTGCGACTCATTGGCTATCTTCTTCAACCGCAAGATCGCTGACATACACGACAGCTTCAACACCATGACAGCCCTGACTACGCCAGACTTCCCCTCCAGCACCAACCGCCTGACCTCCTGGTCCAACGTCCACAACGGCAAGACACGCAAGGTCATGAGCTCCATCCACTCAGGATCTCCATGTGACCCGTGCCCACACCACGCATTCAACAAAGCAGACACAGCCCTCGCACTCCAACTACAGAAGGTCATCAACATCTTCGAAACAATGGCATTCCCGGAAAGCTGTAAACAAGCCAAAATCAACGCCCTCTTCAAGAAGCCCAAAACAGACCCCAAGGAACTCAAGAACTTCTGTCCCATCTCCCTGCTCCCATTCCCGGCCAAAGTCTTTGAGAAAATTGTCAACATGCAACTGACCCGCCACTTGGTAGACAACAATATCCTGGACCCGTCCCAGTCCGGATTCAGACGAAATCACAGCACCGAGACAGCCCTCATCGCCGCCACAGACAACATCAGATGCCAACAAGACAATGGTAAAACATCAGTCCTCATCCTCCCGGACCTGTCAGCAGCCTTCGACATGGTCTGTCATTGCACATTGACATGCCTCCTAGAAGCCGGAATCCAAGAGAAGGCCCTTGACTGGATCTTGTCCTTCCTCACCGGTAGAACCCAGAGTGTCCGCCTCCCACCCTTCCAATCCGAAGCCACCGACATCATCTGCGGCGTCCCCCAGGGCTCATCCCTCAGCCCAACACTGTTCAATGTCTACATGGCCCCCCTCACACTAGTGGCCTACCATTACCTCAACATCATCTCCTACGCCGACGACACCCAGCTCATCCTCTCCCTCACCAAGGACCCACACACTGCCAAAATCAACTTCCACGAAGGAATGAAGGCCATCGCTGACTGGATGAGGAGAAGCCGTCTGAAGATGAACTCGGACAAGACAGAGGTCCTCATCCTCGGATCCACCCCCTCAGCCAGGCACCACTCCTGGTGGCCGACCACACTGGGAACAGCACCAACACCCACCGGCCACGCACGTAATCTAGGATTCATCCTTGACTCCTCCCTCTCCATGTTTAAGCAGCTCAACACCATTTCCTCCTCATGCTACAACACCCTCCGCATGCTCCCCAAGATCTACAAGTGGAACCCCACCAAAACAAGAAGAACGGTGACACAGGCCCTCGTCAGCAGCAGACTGGACTACGGAAACACACTCTATGCAGGAATCCCAGCCAAACAACTACGACGACTACAAAGCATCCAAAATGCCTCCGCCTGACTGATCACAAAAGTACTCATCATGGGCCCAAATCCCGACGCCTGGAGCGACACCTGGTGGCCCACCGCCCTCGGAAATCCGCCAACCCCCACAGACCACGCACGCAACCTCGGAATCATCCTGGACTCCGAGCTCAAAATGGACCGCCAGATCAACTCTGTCTCATCTTCCTGCTTCCACACCCTCCGCCTCCTTCGTAAGACCTTCAAATGGATCCCCCTCGAACACCAAAAGACAGTCACTCACGCCCTGGTCACCAGCAGACTCGACTACGGCAACGCACTCTAAGCCGGAATAAACAAAAACCTCATCCGCAAGCTACAGAACATCCAGAACACCGCTGCAAGACTGGTCCTCAACCTGCCAAAACACTGCCACATCTCCCAGCACCTGCACACACTCCACTGGCTCCCCGTCGAGGTGAGAATCACCTTTAAGATGCTCACCCACGCACACAAGGCCCTCCACGGCACCGGACCAGCATACCTGAACAGCCGGCTCAAATTCCACGCACCCCAAAGGACTCTATGATCAGCCCAGCTCTCCTATGCTGAGGTCCCCCGCACCAGAAAGACCAGATCGGGAGGCCGCTCCTTCTCCATCCTCGCGGCCAAAGCATGGAACGCCCTTCCGCTCCACCTCAGACAGACAACATCGCTCCCCATCTTCGCAAGAAACCTCAAAACCTGGCTCTTCGACAGACCCCCTCCTTGATGGAATGGAACCTGCACCCCCCACCCCTAGCGCCTTGAGACCCTTACGGCTGAGTAGTTGCGCTTTAACAAACTCCTGATTGATTGATCTCAAATCACAACTTACAAGTACCTCAAACATCACATAGTCAATGATAATACACATAGTGATATGGCCACATTTCACATGTGCATGCCTGGGAGCATAGCATCCAGCAAATCTGTAACAAATAAAAAACACTGTCTCATACTTAGCTGCTGTACCTGTCAAACCTAATGCATCATTTCAGCATGACACACATCCACAACACAATGACCACAGTTGGCAGAGAAATGACAATTGTGTGTATTAGCAGACATAAGAGGCCATGCAAAAAACGACATCACACAGTGAGACAAGCATTACTGTGACTGTCCACTACAACACTGTCCTGCCTCATTGACCATCACATTCATAAGTGACATGTGAGGGAGTATAGGCCAATCTATGACACACATACACAAGCATGGCATGTGTAGTCACCAGTGGAGTAAATGTAACATTGGCATTGTGTGCAAAATGATGTGCCATTTAACATGTGGCCACTGTGCACTCTTGATGTGTGCCAAATGGCCTTTGCCATTGTATGGCACCCAAATCGTGATAGCTACCACCTCTCCCCAGTGGTGTGTCACCAGCACTCCCCATTCACACAGGTGTGGTAGTCATTGGCATGGAGACATGCCCAAAAGGCAGTTGGCATGCTCCGCCACCCAAATCTCGGTGCCTCATGTGATAGTATGGCACCCAAATCATGGTAGCTACCACCTGTTCCCAGCAGTGTGTCACCAGCACCCCCCATTCAAACAGGTGTGGTAGTCATTGGCATTGAGAGCCCAAATGGTGGTTGGCATGCTCCGCCACCCAAATCGTGGTGCCTCATGTGATTGTATGGCACCCAAATTGCGGTAGCTATGGCCTGGCCCCAGCGGTGTTGAAACGCCATGTGGCATGCCCCAGAGCCAATGGGAACAATGATTGTGGTGGCATGATGCAATTTTGAAAATCACGGTAGGCGTGCTCCACCACTGCGGAGGCTGTCATTGGATGCTTTTGAAAGATTCACCATCGCGGTAGAGCACACCGGGCCCTTGCGGTGTGTCACCCTCATGGAGCATGACCTAGAGGCAATGGGAATAATGATTGCAGGGACATGATGCAATTTTGAAAATCACGGTAAGCGTGCTCCACCACCGCGGAGGCTGTCATTGGATGCTTTTGAAAGATGCACCATCGCGGTAGCGCACACCGGGCCCCTGCGGTGTGTTACGGCCATAGAACATGCCCTAGAGCCAATGGGAATGATGATTGTGGGTGCATGATGCAATTTTGAAAATCGCGGTAGGCGTGCGCCGTCACCGCAGAAGTGGTCATTGGATGCTTTTGAAAGAGGAAGACCTGGACCACCAATTGCTACAGCTTGGCACCTTTGAAATATCCCCCTGGGCTATATATGCATGGGAGGGATACTCACATTTCCACTGCTCCCAGAGCCTGCTGCCAGAGACCCCTGACCTGCTGCTGCTGCCTCTAGGGACTGCTGCCTGAGACCCCTCATCCGCTGCTGCCTCCAGGGACTGCTGCCTGAAACTCCTCATCTGCTACTGCCTCCAGGGACTGCTGCCTGAGACCCCTCACCACCTACTTCCACTGCAGTTGTTCCAGGTCCTCAGTGATGACAATGACAGAGAAGATCCGTGCCAGTCCATTCACAAGCGAGGAGCTGGAGGTCCTGGTGGGTACACAGTACCCAAGGCTGTATGGTGCCCTAAATGTTGTGGTAATTCCTCAAAAGTGGATGTGTAGGGCACGGGGGCACACATGTAGTTGGACTGATTCAGACTCTGCCTGAGGGTGTGGAGTTGTGTCAGGCACTGACAAACATGCTGTCTCCAGGGGGAAGGTGCGTGGCCTAATGTCACAGGTTTCCCTGCCTTCAGTTGTAGGTATGAGTGAACTGTGTTGTGTTGTGTAATCAGCCATACAGTGAGGCAGTAGGTTGGTCATGCAGGAGTCAGGACAGTGATTGCTTGGACGAATGACTGTGTGTGTCCCTGTTGTCCAGAGGTGACGACTCCTACTGCGCTCAGTTTGGAGGCAACATTGAGCAGGTCACCATGCAGCCCGTGCCGAGAAAGGTGAGCCCTGGCTGCGATGTAGAGAGCGCTGTAGAAAAATGACATTCTACCCCGGTGATCACCAGGCCCGTCTGATGTTACAAAACAAGGGAAGAAAGATGCCAAAAAACAAGAGTGAGCCCGGGGTCGTCCCCCTTGTTTAACTTTCTTTTTCTGACTTTGTTGCCTCCCATTCTGAGAACAACTGCCTTGGCGCCTGAGGTCTCCCTTCCCTGATCCCTGGTCTCCAAATCGAACTCCTCAGCCCCAGCTCCTCATGGACGATGAGGCAGTGACTTTGCTGCGGACTGCCTTTCTCCCCCGGACCTCCTGGCTATGGCAGCCCTCTTCCTGGACTTTCAGACTTGGACCTTTGCACTCCCCGCCATTTTCCTTTCTTTTCATGACTCGCTTCTTCTGCTACCTCTCTCCTCCACCATTTTAGCATTCTCTGATCTCTCCCCGCTCTGTCCTAGAGACCTTTGTATTGTCTCTCCTGTTGCCTCTGACACAGTCCTCGCTGTCTTAATCGTTACTATCTGCTTCCCTCTCTCATTTGTCTCACTTTCCTGCCCTTCTCTGTCCCTCCCCTGGTGCTGTAATTGCATCCCTGCTCCGACTGCATTCCCCCTCCAACCACACTTAATGGAACTCTGCTTTTCTGTATATAGAGAAAACTCTAATCACTAGTATATGCAGTAGACCGTTGTGCTCTCTACCATTCCTATGTTACTCTTAGAGTATATCCAGTCATATCCCTTCCCTATGTATATAGAGATAACTCTAATCACTAGTATATGCAGTGGTCCGCTGTGCTCTCTACCATTCCTATGTAACTCTTAGAGTATATCCATGTGTATCCCATGCCTATGTATATGGAGATAACTCTAATCACTAGTATATGCAGTAGACCTTTGTACTATCTACCATGCCTATGTGACTCGTAGAGTATATCTATTTGTTTCTCCTACTTGTGTGTCTTTACATCTTGTACATTTGCAATTTTTTTCTGTTTGTATCCTTTATGTAACGCATGTAATCCTAAGTCCTTATGTTTTTCAATTGGTTCTTATGTAAAGCGCTCTTACACCTTCGGGTAAAGTTCGCACTATATAAAATCGCATAAATAAATAAATGTCCTTCAATGCAACATCCATGACACAGTTATCGATTCACAGGGCAGGGCCATTGAGTGCTTTGCAGTCTTGGACACAGTGGGCCCGATTCACAGAATGAACTTAAGACTCAATCCTAAACTTACTACTATTTTCGTATTCACAGAATGCACTTACTACATTTGGCATTCACAGAATGAACTTACTACTTTTGGTATACACAGAAGTTAGGATTTTGTCTTAAGTCTGTCTTACGTCTGTCTTAAGTTTGTCTTAAGACAAACTTAAGACAAAATCCTAACTTCTGTGAATACCAAAAGTGCATTCTGTGAATGCCAAAAGTAGTAAGTGCATTCTGTGAATACCAAAATAGTAGTAAGTTTAGGATTGAGTCTTAAGTTCATTCTGTGAATCGGGCCCAGTGAGTCCACCTCCAGACACAGGTTGATATATAATGTATGTGTTGCTCCACCAGACAAGGGACTGGAGATGTGTGCAGGCCACATAGGGAGTTCCGTGCTGGCATCCTGCATGTGTGAGAGATGTGCAGGGACCATGCCTCCCTCACAACTGCATGCAATCTCATCAGCTTATCCCATGCAGATGTCCCATGTTAGATGTACCCTAGTCTCTGATGGACATACCGTTGAATTTGTAATGACTTTGTATCTTGCTTCTATACTGATAGATGTCGGTACATAACACTGTGTCACTGATCATTTCTACTTCTTGTTTCCCATGCCTGCAGCTCAAGGTACACCAGCGAAAGGCCATGTGGAGGGCCATTGCAGCCAAGGTGCAAGCTCTGGGGTCTCTAACCGACGGTGCACCCACTGCCACAAGAGGTGGGACGACATCAGCCGGCTGGCTAAGAACGTGGCAGAGATTACCTTGGGGCTCCTTCTGAGCACTAGGCGTTTGGCACGGCGCAGCATGACACCACTAATGGGCCGCATCTTGGCAGTGACTCAGCCTGAGCTGGATGCACGTTTGAAGGGCCATCAGCAGCAAGGCAGGGGTCAGTCTTTGGGGAAGGTGACTTTGGCTGGGAGTGGCTGCATGTGTACAGAGCCCTTGCCGGCGCTTGCCTATGTGATGTTGGTGGTGTGATGCAGTGGCATGTAAGTGGCTGCTGGGCTGCGTGCCAGTCTCATGCATTTGCCCTACCTGTACTTACAAAGGTAATTCTCCATTCTGTGCATTTTCATTGCAGTCTGAGTTGTGCTCTTCAGGTTTATTCAGCATTGGGGTAGATTAGGGAATCACATTGGGAGGAAACAGCAGTGTTCCCAATCAGAGTGTGACTTCCTCATTGCATCCATTGCATGCAGTGATTAATCAGAGGAGGGATAAGGGATCAAGGTCTCCGTTTCGTTCCCCAAGGTTAGTTACTGGTTATCAAAAATAGAGAAACGGACACTAGTTACACCTTATGACCATTGGTATAAGGGATAAAGATCAGAGTAGCCTCAAAAAACTCTATGTTTTTTTGTTGGAAGGAGGTGCGGTATATCTGGTTCGTCCGCCCCACATTAGAGTTATGGCAGTTATCATTGGCTACTCCGAAGTGAATGTGCCAGCCTCACCCGAGGCGCCTCTGGTCTAGGGTGCAGTGTCCAGAGATTTGGAGTGAAAAAAGGGGTGCATAGTAAAATGTGCAAAAAAGGAAGAAATGGTTAAAAAGGTAAACAGCCCGAAAGTTCTTTAATGGGGGTTGTTTTTACCACATTAAAAATTGGGTGGTACGATTTTAGACCGAGTTACTGGGTCTGATAGTATGATTTAATAAAATACGTCGACATGTTTCAGCTCCGTTGGGCCTGGAAGGGTCTGCGGAGCTTTCGTCAGGACTCACAAACATAAAGGTATTGTACTTACACAATTTGTGTAGTCATATTTGGCGTACAAGCACTCTTGTTTTGGTTATACAATTTAGGAAATTTTCCTTCGTAATCTGCAATGAGACGAAAATGATGTACATAGATAGCATGCACACACACACCTTATTTCATTACTATGTAATGTATTTCATTTTATATAGTTTGATTAAGTAACACTTTTCTTTACCAAAACATCTTTAACTTTGAGAAGGCAATAAATTGGAGAGTGGAGATGATAATTCTGATTCTCGCTAAGGTTAGACAGAGACTCATAGGCAAAATACTAGTATGATACGCTAGGATCTATATTACACAACCCTTATCTGTAGTGCGTAAAGGGGGACTATAAGTATGATCTAGACACTCAAACACTGTTTCGCTATGGTGTGCTTATAGGTGGAAATTACATTGGCAGAAAACAATGAAGCAGCGCTATCATAATTGCAGAGGCGGCAAACGCTGTAAACAGTGCATAACTTATATGTGAAAGAGGTAGTATAAGCCCACCTGTAGTCAAAATTATATCGCTTTTTCGGTTTTGTAGCAGCGCTATCATTATTGCAGGGGCGGGGCGGGCAAACGCTGTGAACAGTGCATAGCTAGTTTGTTAAAGAAGACGTGTTCGCCTACCTGTGGCCAAGAGTGCTTCGCTTTACCGGGGTATCGCTTTTGTGGCAGTGAGGAGCTCAGAGCTGTTTATAAAGAGGACTCCATTAGTTTTAAAGAGAATAGCTTGTCTTACCGGAGTATCTGGAGGTCTCGTTTGCCGGCGCCATTACCCGCGTGTGTGGAGGATTTCGCCTTGTGCTGACTCTGCCCCGGGGTGTGGCTTGGGTTAGGAGCACTGAGTTTTTAAAGGTGCCTAGACAGTCATACGGGCGTGTCGATTTCTTCGTTTTTTTTGTTTTCGGTGTATTGCTACTCTAGTAGCTTTATTGATCCACACAAAGCTGAATTTGCATTGTAGTCAATTTTTGACACAGTTCCATGTTAACGCACATTAGTGGTAATGCATACGGATACCTCGTATTATCAATAGGCAAATCGGTGCCAGGGGATGGCATCGTTCAATCCCTGTTCACAGGTTTTAAGGCGGTCCACCCACCTTTGTTCTTTTTCAAACAGACGGCGCTCACAGTTGGTGCTTTTATCAGTGAGCATTTCAAGTACTGTCCAGTGGAGCTCTTCACATGAGTGACCCATCTCTACAAAATGGGCACAAAGTTTTGTGGTGTTTTTCTTTAAGCGGATGTTACTTTTATGCTCGCCAATCCTCAGCTTGATTTTGCGGCAGGTCATACCAATGTATTTTTTGTTGCATTTGCAGGTGATCATGTATATGACATGTGATGAGTTGCAGTTCGTATGCTGACGTTGTGTCCATAACAGTGTCTCCGTTAGCTGTAGTGTTTTTGATACTGTGGTCGTTTTACAGGCTACGCAAGAGCCGCAAGGATAGTGGCCAGTTACAGGGTTCATAGTCACATCCCTCGTGATGGATTGTTGTTGTTTTCTTAAGGGGCGGGTGTGGACCAGTACGTCTTTGATATTCTTTGTTCTGCGATTGGCAAATCTCGGCTTAGGCCAGTTGAAGATTCCAGTGTTTAGGATATGCCAGTTTTTGTTTATCAGTTTGTTTACCTCATAAGTTGATGGGCAGAAGGTAGTGACGCAGGTCGTCAAGTCCTGTACTTGTGCCTTAGGGTAGCTTTGTAGAAGGCACTCCCTGGGTTGATTGTTCGCTCTTTTTTTGCAGTACTTTATTGTTTTTGCATTGTAATTTCTTTTTGACAGTTTTTGGCTTAGCTCTTGCGCCTGGATCATGTAATCTTCTTTTTTACTGCAGTTACGTTTTAGCCTGAGAAACTGGCTAAAAGGAAGATTGTCTCTGAGTGGCTTTGGGTGGTAGCTCTGATATGAGAGCAAACTGTTTTTAGCAGTAGGTTTTTTGTAGGTTTTTGTATGTAAGGTGTTATTTTCCACAAAAATAGTCAGATCCAAGAAGTCCAAACTCTTGTTACTGGAAGTGTGGGTAAATTTTAGCCATGGGTCTAGATGGTTGAGCCAGTGGATAAATTGTTCTAGGTCGACTGATGTGTCCCAAATTAGGATCACATCATCTATATACCTCTTCCAGTAAAGGATGCTGGTAGAGAACATGTTGCCTGCATTGTGAATAAACTTACTCTCAAAGTTGCTCACATACAACCCTGCCACCGATGGAGCGAAGGCACTGCCCATCGATGTTCCATGGGTCTGTAGATAAAGATTTTCCTCGTAAGCAAAAAAGTTTTCTTTCAGAGCTAATTTGCAACATTCGAGAATAAAGTGTCTCGGTGTATTGTATTGCCAGTCTTCAGAGTAAAGTATATCTTCCAATACTTGCAGTGTGTCATCTTGTGGCAGACTAGTGAACAATGATTCCACATCCAAACCCACTAGGATCATTGTGGCTGGATCAAATGTTTTTGCTTGGATCTGTACCAACAGGTCTCGGGTATCTTTTAGATATGATGGTGTACGTTGTACAAGTGGTTTTAAAAATTCGTCCGCAAATTTTGAGAGCGGCTCGAGGACTGACCCTATTCCAGACACTATAGGTCTCCCTGGGGGGGGGGACCTATTTTTGTGTGTTTTTGGAAGAGAGTAGAAGTAGGGAATTTTGGGGTCCGAGGTTATGAGATATTCAGCTTCCTTTTTGGTTACCCAATTCTTGATCTCTGCTTCGTGGACCATACTGGATATTGTGTTCTGCAATCTTTCTGTTGGATCAGTAGTTAGTTTTTTGTAGAATCTTGTATCTGACAAAAGGGTAAGGCATTGATCATTGTAGCCGTCTTTACTTAGAATTACAATGCCCCCCCCTTTGTCAGCAGGTTTTACCACTATCGTCTCATTCTGTCTCAGTGAGTCCAGGGCGGCTCGCTCTTTTTTAGAAAGGTTTTGGAAGGTTTTTTTATTCTTGTCTAGAAGGTCCACACCTTTCATTAAAGATTGTTCAAAAGTATGCAATTCAGGCGGGACACTGGCATGTGGTGGATTGAATGTGGATTTTTTACGTAATGAGGTATCACCTGCTATTTGACTGTTAGTGGTGTTGTGAAAGAATGCTTTGAGCTTGAGAGTTCTACAGAATTCTGCTAATTCGCTTTTCAGTTTAAAAGTATCCAGTCGAGGTGTTGGCACAAAGCTTAAGCCCTTGTTTAGGACTCCTATTTGGTCTTGGGTCAGTTGCAACTCGGAGAGATTCACTACGAGGGATTGGTCTTGCTGGTTGATGTTGCTGCCATACTTCTGGTCTGGACATTTCTCTGTTGATCCTGCCATCTTATTGACTTTTTTCGGCCTCTTGTTTGGTTTTGGCCCCTGGATAAAAAAGGCGCCTCTTGTTGGTGTAGGTTGGAATTTGTGGCCATTTGTTGTTCACCCAGCTGAGGCATCTGTTGCATGCCTCGATTGAATGGGTCCATCCACCCTCCGTATTGTGGTACAAAAGGCGGATAGAAGGGCATGTTGAAACCCGGGTAGAATGGTCTCTGCCATCTGTTCCCCCTTCTCGGGCGTTGATTCCTGTAATTATTACGTCCTCTTTTTGTAGTGTAATCATCCGCACTTGTGACGGAATTGTTGGAGGAATTGGTCCCTGTTGATTCATTATCAGAGCCAGTATCCGGTGTAGTGTATTCATCTGATGTATATGGATGCATTTTTTGTCGGCTGAATTTCTTGAGATCTTTGCCGAGTTTCTGTAGTTTACTCTGCATAATGAATTCACGGGTCTCATCCATTTCTTTATTTATTTCTTCCAGTCTCTTTTTGACGATAGCGGGATTCATGCCTTTCTTTAATTCATTTTCACATTCTTCTATTTCCTTTAATAGGGCATCCGATAATCTTTTTGCCGTCTTGACAATTAGAATAAGGTAGTCCAAGGTACACTTCCAAGAGATGGACGACCAATCCATCCTGAAAGCTAGATCATGCAAAAAAATCCTGGGTGCATTATTGACCCAAAGGCCTCTAGGTGCTGTTTTCACTCTTAAGTATTCCGTCATTATTATTCCATGAATGGAGGTCCGAATCTGTTCTCTTTTTTTATCTGTCAGATTGTCCCAATCGTTGGTTTTTTCTAGGGCTTCTATAAGTTCTGTATTTTGTAACAGTGATTGCCCTGCCAGTATTTCGTCTATTTCCTTAGCATCAAAACTCAATCCAGGGATGCCTTCCATTACTTCTTTATATATTTGGTAATATATGTAGGAGTAAATGTAATCCCGCAGCTGTGCGCTGCCTATACAGTGATTAATCAGAGGAGGGATAAGGGATCAAGGTCTCCGTTTCGTTCCCCAAGGTTAGTTACTGGTTATCAAAAATAGAGAAACGGACACTAGTTACACCTTATGACCATTGGTATAAGGGATAAAGATCAGAGTTGCCTCAAAAAACTCTATGTTTTTTTGTTGGAAGGAGGTGCGGTATATCTGGTTCGTCCGCCCCACATTAGAGTTATGGCAGTTATCATTGGCTACTCCGAAGTGAATGTGCCAGCCTCACCCGAGGCGCCTCTGGTCTAGGGTGCAGTGTCCAGAGATTTGGAGTGAAAAAAGGGGTGCAAAGTAAAATGTGCAAAAAAGGAAGAAATGGTTAAAAAGGTAAACAGCCCGAAAGTTCTTTAATGGGGGTTGTTTTTACCACATTAAAAATTGGGTGGTACGATTTTAGACCGAGTTACTGGGTCTGATAGTATGATTTAATAAAATACGTCGACATGTTTCAGCTCCGTTGGGCCTGGAAGGGTCTGCGGAGCTTTCGTCAGGACTCACAAACATAAAGGTATTGTACTTACACAATTTGTGTAGTCATATTTGGCGTACAAGCACTCTTGTTTTGGTTATACAATTTAGGAAATTTTCCTTCGTAATCTGCAATGAGACGAAAATGATGTACATAGATAGCATGCACACACACACCTTATTTCATTACTATGTAATGTATTTCATTTTATATAGTTTGATTAAGTAAAACTTTTCTTTACCAAAACATCTTTAACTTTGAGAAGGCAATAAATTGGAGAGTGGAGATGATAATTCTGATTCTCGCTAAGGTTAGACAGAGACTCATAGGCAAAATACTAGTATGATACGCTAGGATCTATATTACACAACCCTTATCTGTAGTGCGTAAAGGGGGACTATAAGTATGATCTAGACACTCAAACACTGTTTCGCTATGGTGTGCTTATAGGTGGAAATTACATTGGCAGAAAACAATGAAGCAGCGCTATCATAATTGCAGAGGCGGCAAACGCTGTAAACATTTGATCCAGCCACAATGATCCTAGTGGGTTTGGATGTGGAATCATTGTTCACTAGTCTGCCACAAGATGACACACTGCAAGTATTGGAAGATATACTTTACTCTGAAGACTGGCAATACAATACACCGAGATACTTTATTCTCGAATGTTGCAAATTAGCTCTGAAAGAAAACTTTTTTGCTTACGAGGAAAATCTTTATCTACAGACCCATGGAACATCGATGGGCAGTGCCTTCGCTCCATCGGTGGCAGGGTTGTATGTGAGCAACTTTGAGAGTAAGTTTATTCACAATGCAGGCAACATGTTCTCTACCAGCATCCTTTACTGGAAGAGGTATATAGATGATGTGATCCTAATTTGGGACACATCAGTCGACCTAGAACAATTTATCCACTGGCTCAACCATCTAGACCCATGGCTAAAATTTACCCACACTTCCAGTAACAAGAGTTTGGACTTCTTGGATCTGACTATTTTTGTGGAAAATAACACCTTACATACAAAAACCTACACAAAACCTACTGCTAAAAACAGTTTGCTCTCATATCAGAGCTACCACCCAAAGCCACTCAGAGACAATCTTCCTTTTAGCCAGTTTCTCAGGCTAAAACGTAACTGCAGTAAAAAAGAAGATTACATGATCCAGGCGCAAGGGCTAAGCCAAAAACTGTCAAAAAGAAATTACAATGCAAAAACAATAAAGTACTGCAAAAAAAGAGCGAACAATCAACCCAGGGAGTGCCTTCTACAAAGCTACCCTAAGGCACAAGTACAGGACTTGACGACCTGCGTCACTACCTTCTGCCCATCAACTTATGAGGTAAACAAACTGATAAACAAAAACTGGCATATCCTAAACACTGGAATCTTCAACTGGCCTAAGCCGAGATTTGCCAATCGCAGAACAAAGAATATCAAAGACGTACTGGTCCACATCCGCCCCTTAAGAAAACAACAACAATCCATCACGAGGGATGTGACTATGAACCCTGTAACTGGCCACTATCCTTGCGGCTCTTGCGTAGCCTGTAAAACGACCACAGTATCAAAAACACTACAGCTAACGGAGACACTGTTATGGACACAACGTCAGCATACGAACTGCAACTCATCACATGTCATATACATGATCACCTGCAAATGCAACAAAAAATACATTGGTATGACCTGCCGCAAAATCAAGCTGAGGATTGGCGAGCATAAAAGTAACATCCGCTTAAAGAAAAACACCACAAAACTTTGTGCCCATTTTGTAGAGATGGGTCACTCATGTGAAGAGCTCCACTGGACAGTACTTGAAATGCTCACTGATAAAAGCACCAACTGTGAGCGCCGTCTGTTTGAAAAAGAACAAAGGTGGGTGGACCGCCTTAAAACCTGTGAACAGGGATTGAACGATGCCATCCCCTGGCACCGATTTGCCTATTGATAATACGAGGTATCCTTATGCATTACCACTAATGTGCGTTAACATGGAACTGTGTCAAAAATTGACTACAATGCAAATTCAGCTTTGTGTGGATCAATAAAGCTACTAGAGTAGCAATACACCGAAAACAAAAAAAACGAAGAAATCGACACGCCCGTATGACTGTCTAGGCACCTTTAAAAACTCAGTGCTCCTAACCCAAGCCACACCCCGGGGCAGAGTCAGCACAAGGCGAAATCCTCCACACACGCGGGTAATGGCGCCGGCAAACGAGACCTCCAGATACTCTGGTAAGACAAGCTATTCTCCTTAAAACTAATGGAGTCCTCTTTATAAACAGCTCTGAGCTCCTCACTGCCACAAAAGCGATACCCCGGTAAAGCGAAGCACTCTTGGCCACAGGTAGGGGAACACGTCTTCTTTAACAAACTAGCTATGCACTGTTCACAGCGTTTGCCCGCCCCGCCCCTGCAATAATGATAGCGCTGCTACAAAACCGAAAAAGCGATATAATTTTGACTACAGGTGGGCTTATACTACCTCTTTTACATATAAGTTATGCACTGTTTACAGCGTTTGCCGCCTCTGCAATTATGATAGCGCTGCTTCATTGTTTTCTGCCAATGTAATTTCCACCTATAAGCACACCATAGCGAAACAGTGTTTGAGTGTCTAGATCATACTTATAGTCCCCCTTTACGCACTACAGATAAGGGTTGTGTAATATAGATCCTAGCGTATCATACTAGTATTTTGCCTATGAGTCTCTGTCTAACCTTAGCGAGAATCAGAATTATCATCTCCACTCTCCAATTTATTGCCTTCTCAAAGTTAAAGATGTTTTGGTAAAGAAAAGTGTTACTTAATCAAACTATATAAAATGAAATACATTACATAGTAATGAAATAAGGTGTGTGTGTGCATGCTATCTATGTACATCATTTTCGTCTCATTGCAGATTACGAAGGAAAATTTCCTAAATTGTATAACCAAAACAAGAGTGCTTGTACGCCAAATATGACTACACAAATTGTGTAAGTACAATACCTTTATGTTTGTGAGTCCTGACGAAAGCTCCGCAGACCCTTCCAGGCCCAACGGAGCTGAAACATGTCGACGTATTTTATTAAATCATACTATCAGACCCAGTAACTCGGTCTAAAATCGTACCACCCAATTTTTAATGTGGTAAAAACAACCCCCATTAAAGAACTTTCGGGCTGTTTACCTTTTTAACCATTTCTTCCTTTTTTGCACATTTTACTTTGCACCCCTTTTTTTCACTCCAAATCTCTGGACACTGCACCCTAGACCAGAGGCGCCTCGGGTGAGGCTGGCACATTCACTTCGGAGTAGCCAATGATAACTGCCATAACTCTAATGTGGGGCGGACGAACCAGATATACCGCACCTCCTTCCAACAAAAAAACATAGAGTTTTTTGAGGCTACTCTGATCTTTATCCCTTATACCAATGGTCATAAGGTGTAACTAGTGTCCGTTTCTCTATTTTTGATAACCAGTATCCATTGCATGCACCCAGAATGTTGAGTTCTGGACATCTGACAACAATGTGCACCAGTACGTTGGGCCCCAACGTACAACATCGTGGTTGACATGGGCTCTTCACCATTGTGGACTGTCATGTTGTAGTCTGTGTCTGTGTTGACCCCTCCTGGTACATCCAGATCTGTCAGTGGCAACAAGTAGTGTGCCCCCATGATGTCCCTAGGTATGCACAGAGCTAGTTGTGTGTATGGTTCAATAGAGCCACAAGCAGGATGTTGTGCTATGTGGCCATCACATGGCTAAATCATGACTTAAAATCAGGGGTACAGGCAACGTTTGGATCTCTGTAGTGAGTGGCTGTGATGTGATTGCAGAGGGTGGTGTGCAACATGTAGATTTGGTTATCTTTTGTAAAGCATTGCTTGCATATGTGTGTTCTGTTGCTGCCACAGACCTGACCCTGCATCTCTCTCTCATGCAGAGTCTCCTGTGGTCTCGGAGGGACGGGAGCCGGACACCAGTGGGGGTGAAACTAGCACAACAGCTGCACAGGAGCCTAGCGACACAGATCTCACCAGTGAATCGGAGGGGGACCAGAGTCTGCCGGAGAAATCCCAGCCTGAGACGCAAAGTACCACAACATCTGATCCCAGCGGGGATGCATCCATGTTGGCGGGCACAGGGAATGGGGACTCTGCATCATCTTCAACCACACAGCAGCCTGTGCCCACCCTCCCATCCACTTTCTCTAGTGCTGCCCGTGTCCGGCTCAGTGAGAGGGGACGAGTTTCCTTCACATCTGCCACCGCTGCCCCTGCCCTTGTCCCCCCTGCTGACTTAAGTGCTGATTATGTGGACCTTTTGCGCCAGCTGTGTGTAGGCCAGACAGCTCTCCTCAATGCTTTCATTGACCATGACAAAATATTGGCCCAGTTGGTTTCTTTCATGGAGGGCATACATTCAGACGTGGGCGGGCTGCATTGTACTGTCCAGACTTTGCCCTCCACAGTGACGCCTGACCTTCAACAGGCATTTATCCACCCCCAGGTTGTAGCCATGTCTGACGATAGTGACCACAGTCCACAGATGTCAAAGTCATGATACAGCACACGAAGCACACACAGCAACAACCCAAGCGGTCCCTCCAGCTGACACCATCACCACAGAGGAGCAAAGCTACCCCAGAGCGCAAAGACAAAAGCTCGTCAGGCAACACCAAGGCCCAAAAAGCAAAGAAGTAGAACTCAGGCTCAAATGCCTCAGAGGCACCCCCAGCTAAGGACTTTCCTGTCCCTAAAGCAACTCACAAAGAGAGGCACCTACAAAGGGCTCCAGGCAGATTCACCCACCACCTCAACTCCCATTCCAATCCCAGTGAAGCAGAGGAAGGAGGGCACTATAGGGGTTACACATTGCAAACAGGGGATGGAGGGTCAAAGGTGAAGCCAGGCGAAGCGTTCAGCTGGATCCAGCACATCCCCAGAGGGAGTGCCAATGTCTGCACCTGATGCAGCTTTGTTGGTGAGTGTGCCTGTTGTGTCCACACCACTTTCCATTAATCCCAAGACAGGAAAGCTATTTATAATCCCCAAGAAGTGGAAAGGCACCCCTCCACAATCTCCCAGCCACACTGTGTCTCACGTCAGCATGACTCTACCTCCATGTGCCACGACACCACTTCAGCCAAGCAGCCCGACAGCTTGCCAAGCCACTGATAGCTCTACCTCAGCTGGGCTGCTCTCTCCCCGGTCAAGTGCTCCTACTGTCCAAGACACTAGCCAGTTCCCAGTCTGCCTGATAGTCAAGTCTGAGTGGTGGTCCCCCTCACACACCTGTCTATCACACAGATGGGCCTGTGCTGCCCATTGTTACCCCTTGACTGTGTAGCTGATCATGTAAAAGTACAGTCGCACATATTCCCTGTGCAGTCTCTCATGTACTGGCTCTGCACTTTGCCCTGGACACTGGCCTTGCTGTTTTGCCCTTGCCTGTCCAGCCTCTCATGTACTCGCTCTAAACATTGTCTGGGACCCTGGCCTTACTGTTTTGCCCTTGCCTATGCAGATTCTCATGTACTCACTCTGCACCCTGGACTGCCCTCTGGCCTTACTGTTTTGCCCTTGCCTGAGCAGATTCTCATGGATATGCTGTGCTCCCTGAACTATTCAGACAAAGAAGGAGTGCCAATACCCACAATTCTTGAAATGGCAATTATTTGAAAAAGAACGAGTGCAAATTAATGAAACCTGGTGAGGTACTTTTATTTATACACATCACTCATATTTTATACTTTTTTTTGTAGGATTACTTTTTAAGGCATAAATAGATACACTTTTATACCATCACAATAACTGAACAATGATAACTGCAAATTAATCAAAAAAGAAACATGGTGGGGAGGAGCCAAGCCTGCAATCGCGATGGCCGCTTAGGCTCTCGGCTCCGCCGACCTCCTTGCTTTGCTTCTACATCCTGTAATTTATCCTGCACTCGAGCCGTGTTTTTGCAATGGAGAAATGATTCTGCTCTCTTTGGCGTGTTCCCAGGATTTTTTCCAGCTGTAACACCGGCGAAACGTCCTCGCTTCTTCCCCGGCCCTTAATGACCACGAGACCAGGTCTTTGAGTGTGGGGGACGGCCAGCCCCTGATACAACAACAACGGCCATCGAAAACGGGGAGGAGTCGGCCGGCCGGAGTGAGTCTACCGCACTGCTCTTCTCTTGCTGCAGCCATCCAGCCCACCCAGCGGTTTTGTGTGCCTGAGAGACATCGCAGATCTGGGGGATTACATTGTATCTATTCCCCGCCCGTGAACTGCCCGGACAACTCTTTCATCTTTCCCTACGCTGTTGTGGGAGCCATTTTGAGCAACGCGTACTCGGCGCTTGGCACTGAGGGATCTGGATCGCAATTGTGGGTCCAGGTGATTGCCGAGACCGCATCAACGCCGCAGATCGTAACGATATGGAGTCTGCTATCCCTGGGCTCCTGACCCGATTGTACTCTGGTGAGTGTCAGCAGGGTGATCAGTTGGACGCATGGGAGGACAACGGTCGGGCTCGAGAGTTACTACCTGCCAGTGAGCCTCGAGTGTGGAGGAATGCTGGAGGCTATGCTTTTGGGGCACCGCCAGGGATTAGTGATGTTCCGGTTGCTCTAGGTGCTTTGCGGGCTGCCCTGGATTGTAGTGCCCAAGACCTGGGGAGTCGGCTGGATGCTATCGCTCCCGCTGTGTGCTTGGCTGAACGTGATTGTTCTCGAGTACGGGACACTGCGCCATACCCTGCACCCGAACGCGGTGTACTGCTTACCCCAGTGGATATGGGGGTGTCGGGGGACCAGGATCTCGAGACTGCCATGGTGCTAACTGATATAGTCGGGAAGAGGTCTGGTGTTCGTGGACTCATACAGTGGTTGGAGAATCGTCTCCGGATGCCGTGTCCGGCAACTAATTTGTGGTCTGATGGTGTGACTCTCCCTTCTCTCCTGGAACTGATACTACCGGACTGGTCTACTGGCTTTGGGGGATTGATGATGCCCGTGGATCTTTCCCACATCGTCTTTGATCACACATTATTGGTTTTGGCTGACTTTGGTGGGCAGCTTAACGTCTTATCATGGCCATCCCGTTCGCCCACTCCATCTAAAATGGCGGCTGGACAGCTGGACTCCGTTGATGCAATTGACCTCATGGGACAAGGTTGAGGATGTTTTCTTGACTATTGTTGCACGTACAGCTGGTGACTACGAGGGACAGGCGGGATATTGACTGATCCGAATGTTGGTTCTGTATCGGTTTGAGGGTCGGAGGGTGAGCGGCACGGAGCCCGTACATTAATTGTCTTCTCCTCCTCCATTTTCCTTCTTCTCTTCTCATCTAACTATATTTCGGGTCTCCTATTTAGGGTGATGGGCACACTGCTGGGGGGATAGGCCATGGCCTTCTGCAGGGGTGCGAGGTGGGGGGTTGGGGATTGGTTTCTGTGTATCTTCTTGTTTCCTCCTTGGTTCTATGGCCCTTTTTCTTTATTCTTTTTCTGTCTTATTTTACAGGGTTTCTATTACGTACTCAGTTTTTGTGGGGTGGGGCAATGGTTTGTCACGTGTAGTGATTGTGTTGACGGCTACTCTGTATTGCTTACTTCGCCCTTCACTCCCACTTTAATTGTTAAGTTAGTTGCCTTTGTACAATTTGGAAGCCAGCTGCAGATCCTGAAACGAACGATTGGCATTGATCCTGTAATCATTAGAATAAAAAAAAAAAAAGAAACCTCATCCATCCTGGTATCGTTTTGATACGGACATTATCCTGAGCTACAATGGGGCAATTGGGAGACGTAATGTTGCATGCGTATGGCTTTATTGATTTGCTTGCCCATGATTGTATCTGCTATACGTACAATAAAGGTTTACCAAAAATAAAAAAAAATAAAAAAAAAGAAACATCGGATCAACACAGAACATTACACATTAAAATAATCATTTCATCAATGTTTACAAATCAATTCCTGTTTTAAGACAACCAAAGCAACGTGAAAGACAAGAGCACAAACTGTGTATTCTTTTTAACAAAGTCACTTAATGATATGATTTGCTCTTGTAGATATGACAACGCTTTTCAGGTTTGAGTAACGAGTTTTCGAACCCTCATCAGGGCTTTGTTAGTTGTCTGTGTGAAACACAAAAAACAATAGAGCTTTGTTGAGAACCTGTGTGCCTCGAGACTACCTCTCAAAATCAGAAGAATCATAAGGAAAATGTACCTGTATGTATCAGGCTCGCTAATTCCAATGGTGGACCTGGGCGACGACGCTTGAGGTTTAACTTCTACAGTGAGTGAAGCAAAGACTGTATGAAGCATTTTGGAAATACTGTCTCTTTACAGGCAATCAAGTGCATGTAAATTAATTCTACCTACCTCTATGTGCACTGTCCGGCGCCTCTTAGAGGGAGAAGGTTGTGGTCACTATTCTAAGAATCCTAGTTGGGAAAACAAGAGGAAGTTGTTGTACTATTATGTTAGCTTTTCAGCAAGTAGATAATTGTTCATTAAAATGGCCACATTCCTTGCGTCTTCGTCCTGAATTGGGAAGACGATTTGGGTCTCTATCATTCAATGGCGGGTTTGTTTGTGACCTGGCGGGGATTAAAGCACTTGTAAGTACAGACACTTGTGTATTGGTTATGAACGCCAGCATCATTTTGTTTCAAACGGACTAAAGCCTACCTGGTTGTTAGGCGAAGTCTGTTTTCCAGGCGTTTTTCCGTATAACTTTCCTGTGCGTCCCACTATTGCTCGTGGCGCACTGTATGGGAAGATATTGGAACATAAATGCGGGGACCGCTGGAAACAAATCTTGCTGATTTGTTTAGTCAACCTACGCATCAGTCAGCAGAGGTCTCGAATTAAAAAGAAAGTCCTAGCTGCTCCCATGGTGGAACACTTCATAGAGAAATCTCATATTGAACTTGATTTTAAATGGTCAGTACTTTTTACAATTGGTACAGTGCAGCGCCCAGTGGATGTTAACAAAAGGAAGCATACCTAATTCTCAAATTTAATGGCACACTCACAGGTTTAAATAGTATGTCTGAATTATCAAGGATCTGATTGTATCCTTTTTTGACAATAGCCTTCTTTGAATCTGACTCCCACCTTCAAGTTATTGCAGCACACACATTTGAATTTGTATATGTTCATGCCCCTCCCCACCTACATGAATTGTACAAGTTGGTCCCATGGTGCCCGTATCAGCTTCTTAATTGAGTCGATCTAATGATTTTGAAGCCACAAGCAACCAGTACACCCGCGTGGATATCGCAGTGAGTCCAACTCTTAAACGAATATCCCCCAATATGTAAGTTTTCACAGTACACGGTATGGGACTACATGTCCCACAATGCCTTGGGACGTGTAACTCACGTTGGTTTAAATGAGACAAGATGGCCCCCTCGAGTTGTCAGGCATTCGTTTGGAAGCCTCACACCGAAGACATTGAATGTATTGATTCAGGTAAGAATGACGGTTTTTCGCTTGTTGACTGATTCTGCCAAGACTAGCTTACGCTGATTTGTTTCCAGCGGTCCTCGCATTTATGTTCCAATATCTTCCCATACAGTGCGCCACGAGCGATAGAGGGACGCACAGGAAAGTTATACGGAAAAACGCCTGGAAAACTGACTTCGCCTAACATCAAGGTAGGCTTTAGTCCGTTTGAAACAAAATGATGCTGGCGTTCATAACCAATACACAAGTGTCTGTACTTACAAGTGCTTTAATCCCCGCCAGGTCACAAACAAACCCGCCATTGAATCATAGAGTCCCAAATCGTCTTCCCAATTCAGGACGAAGACGCAAGGTATGGGCCTATTTTCACAAATAATTATCTACTTGCTGAAAAGCTAACATATTAGTACAAACACTTCCTCTTGTTTTCCCAACTAGTATTCGTAGAATAGTGACAACCTTCTCCCTCTAAGAGGCACCAGACGGTGCACATAGAGGTAGGTAGAATTAATTTACATGTTCTTGATTGCCTGTAAAGAGACAGTATTTCCAAAATGCTTCATACAGTCTTTGCTTCACTCACCGTAGAAGTTAAGCCTCAAGCGTCGTCCCCCACGTCCACCATTGGAATTAGCGAGCCTGATACATACAGGTACATTTTCCTTATGATTCTTCTGATTTTGAGAGGTAGCCTCGAGGCACACAGGTTCTCAACAAAGCTCTATTGTTTTTTGTGTTTCACACAGATAACTAACAAAGCCCTGATGAGGGTTCGAAAACTCGTTACTTGAACCTGAAACGCGTCGGCATATCTACAAGAGCCAATCATATCATTAAGTGACTTTGTTAAAAAGAATACACAGTTTGTGCTCTTGTCTTTGACGTTGCTTTGGTTGTCTTAAAACAGGAATTGATTTGTAAACATTGATGAAAAGATTATTTTAATGTGTAATGTTCTGTGTTGATCCGATGTTTCTTTTTTGATTAATTTGCAGTTATCATTGTTCAGTTATTGTGATGGTATAAAAGTGTATCTATTTCTGTCTTAAAAAGTAATCCTACAAAAAAAGTATAAAATATGAGTGATGGGTATAAATAAAAGTACCTTACCAGGTTTCATTAATTTGCACTTGGTCTTCTTAAAATAATTGCCATTTCAAGAATTGAGGGTTTGGGCACTCCTTCTTTGTCTGAATAGTACTACGGTCCAGCCCCACCTCCTCAGTCCCTCCAAGGACCTAACTTCTTTTGTTTTTCCCGTGCTCCCTGAACTGACAACTGGCCTTGCTGTTTTGCCCTTCCAAGTGCAGATTCTCATGTACTCACTCTGCAACTGGACTGGTCACTGGCCTTGCTGTTGTGCCCTTGCCTGTGCAGATTCCCATGTATTCACTCTGCACCCTGGACTGGCCACTGGCCTTGCTGTTTTGCACTTGCCTGTGCAGATTCTCATGTACTCACTATGCACCCTAGACTGGCCACTGGCCTTGCTGTTTTGCCCTTGCCTGTGCAGCCTCTCATGTACTCACTCTGCACCCTGGACTGGCCACTGGTTTTGCTGTTCTGCCCTTGCCTGTGCGGATTCTCATATACTGACTTTGCACCCTGGACTGGCCACTGGCCTTGCTGTTTTGCCCTTGCCTGTTCAAATTCTCATGGATATGCTGTGCTCCCTGAACTGGCCACTGGCCTTCCTGTTTTGCCCTTGCCTGTGCAGAGTCTCACAGGCATGCTCTCCATTTTGTTCCTTGCTCTTTTCTACTCTTGGTGACTATTTTTGCAATACGTGAATAAAGACAGTTACTCCCATTGTCTGTTTTGTCAGTGTCCTTACTGAATAAAGTTATTTTGGTATGTGTATATGGTTTCCCGTGCCCCACGCTCTATTTGCCACTTCAACATTGCCAATGTTTTTACTCGCCTACTCTTTATTTACAGGGGTGACAGGGACTTCAGTTCTTTTCTGACACTGATACTAGTGGTCTCTATGATGTCAATTTTACTTGTAATGCAGTTGTCATTTTCATGGTTTGTGAATGTGTGCTAAGTTTTTCACATGTCAGGTTGGGGGGGCACTACCAGCACATAGTGTGATTCTCTCTAGAGGTGTGCATGCAGGCTGGTCAATGTCATCATGTATGAGTGTCATTCCTTCATGTGTGCCCAGTAGTGTATCTGTGTGGTGATCTTGTGATGGCCAGTCATCCTGGTCCCATGGCCTACCTTAGATATGTGCTCTTTGGTAGGCAAGGGGGTGACTTTATAGGGAGTGGTGATGTGTGTATGCCCCTACATTGTCAACTACACATATGTGTCACCCAGGAGTTGGGTGCCTGTTGTTTGGATTATTCAGCCCTGTGGATGTGGTTGGATGCACATGTGTGAGTTGAATGTTGTGCACTGTGCAGTATGATGGTATTTCTATGCAGTTCTGACTGACTCCTACGTGATGTTTTTGTCACTTGCGAGTATGCAGAGTGTATGACTGGCACATCAGTGTTGTGGTTTGTTGATCATCCATGTGTCTTGATACTGTTTGTGTAGATTGTGCAGACCTGCTGCTCTACACTGCCATTGTGCTTGTGTTTTCACATGCATTGCTGTCACATGGTGTCTTTTTGCCTTCAGTACTGCATGTTGTGTGTGGTGTCATGCCATACCCTATCTGTGCTTCAGATGCCTACCCAGTGTGGGTCTGCAATCCCTTTGTTTGTGCATGGTGCACTCCTGCCATGTCCGCTACTGACGTGCAGTACACTTCACTTAGATGTCAGCTGTCCCCTCAGTTTCCATGTGTGTGTGCCTCCTCATCACTTCATTTGTGACAGTGTGCTATGAGATGTAGTTCTTTTGCCAGGAGCAATGTCCCACTCAGGATGTTTCCCCAATTGTTTATTTGTGATGTTCTTTTGCTGTTTGGCAGTCATGGCTGCTCATCTGCTGTTCAGCTGTGTGTGTTGTCCAGTTCTCTGGTCAAGTTGATTCCACCTTTGTATCCCAGACTTGTTCATCTGTTGTTGCGTAGGATGTATGCATGTTGGCTGTGGTATTGCTTAACTTCCTGGGTGTGCTGTTGTCTTTGTGCTGTGCTGATTTGTGTTGTTGAAGTTGTGTCATTCGTATGTGTGTGATTGGTATGCTTGGTGTGGACATACTGCTTGTTGTGCGTGCAGTGCTGTGTGTGTATGTTGCCTTGTAATTGCCTGGTGTGCATCCGCTGATGTCCTGTAGTGTTTGCTCTGTGATTATTTTGCCTGTGCATCTGTTGATAGTTTGATGTGGTTGTGTTGTTCTGTGATGGTGCACTTCTTGTGTGTGTTGTTGTATGTTGTCTGTGCAATGTTCCTGATTGATGAGGTTGTGCTGTTGTGTCTGTGCTTCGAATGCCTTTCCACAGTTTGGCTGCACAGGGCATGTCTGCTTTTGTTCTGGTTCTGTGTGTGTTTCTGTTGGGTTATGTGTTTGTTGTTTTTATGCAGACATTTGTTCTGGCATACCTGTGTGTGATTTTTTTTTTTTTAAAAACCTTTATTTATAGCAAGCACAGTACACAGCGTCTGCCTACAACCCCTCGGGGCCGGCCGCTATGACATATAGGAGAAGGATATAAAAGAACCAATAGGACAGAACGCCGTTGAAGCCATCTCTGAACACATTATATCGTATGAAGCGTAAAACCATAACATGAGGATAGAAAAAGGTTTAATTTTATAATTTTGTGGAGTACAATTTATCAAACTACAAAGAGAGTAGAAGCTAATAACAGACCAGGATAGCCATCATCATTCAAGGAGCACCCGGAAGGAGGCGTAATAGAGGAAGGCATGTATCAGAAAGCAATTTCACCGTCCTCAAAGAGCGAGGGCCAACCGCTATGTCACATAATGTTACGATGCAATAAACCCCTTGATAACACTGAACCCCGACCCCAAAGGAAACGAAGAAGTGTAGAAGAAAAAAGAAACAGAAGAAGAAAAGAGAAAGAAAGAGGGCCATAGAGACAAAGAGAAGACATAAAACACATCCCATCCCCCCACCCTGCATACCAGCGGAAGGCCACGGCCCCCCCCCCCCCCCAATAGGCATGCCTGTCGCCCCAAGAGAACCCCCAAGTGGGAAAGAGAATAAGGAGAGCGGGAGAAGACCATCCCACTCTCCAACTCTCAGAAGAGGTGGGAGGAGCCAAATGTAACATACTCCCGGTCTCCACCGGCCCCGTAAACAGCCCCAACCACAATTATCATCAGCACAACAGTGGTGGCAATCAGAACTGCAGGTGGGGAGAGACATTTCCAAATATACGAGTAAATCAGAAAAAAAAAAAAAGCAGCCCGTCAACGCGTCCATATCACTAAAGTAGTCACCTAGCCCTGGCCCGATCTTGGGTGACCCCGTGTATCCACCCACCGTAAGAAGTCACAACCGTAGGAGAAGGGGGAAAGCAATAGAACAAAGAAACCGCCTAACCCTGGCCCGATCTCGGATATCTCTCAGGACACACCCCTCGTCGAATGCCAACCCCCTCCACAACAAAGAGACAAGATGGAAGCGAAGAAGAAGGGGGAGACTCACAGTTACAAAATGGACGGCGCCGAATACCCATCAATGCATTGATCCCAACTAAAGGAGTTGCAAAGTTTTCCCGATAGCACAAATACAACAGAGGAAAAAATGTAGGCTTTAACGAGAGAGTCTTCAAGGGGGCCAAAAATCGCTCAGCTAGCCGTCCCATTGCCGATGATGGTGATGGAAACAAAGAGACAGTCCCCGAATGTGCAGACAATGTATCACTGGCAGAGTCAGTAAGCCGTCGTCCGCAAGCGCCGGTCCAGTCGTTCCAGGTCTCACCAACACTAGAAACACTTGGTAACACTGTTGCAATCCGAGGCACCAACAGGGAAGTGTACAATTGTTACTGGGAACAGTTCCCCCGTGTCTGCTCCGAGTCGAGGGCTACGCCATCGAGTTTCTCACACAGCCTGTGGGAGTCATGAAACAGCACCGATCTCAATTCACTGAGGGCAGACAGGATATCGAAATAAGACAGGGTAGGCTGCGGCCCCCCTGTGCCCGGGTCACAAGCGGGTGCAGTCAAGTCAGTCCCCGGCCCAGCCATGATGCCGCAGGCACGGAGCGAGGGTGGGCGATCTTCTTCACTCCGAGAGTCAGCAGGTACCATCATATCGCCCAAAAGCCGGTCCCGAAAACATGGGGGGTCAGACAGTAATCTCCAATTGCCTCGTCTCCCATTACCGCCAGCTATAGTCCCACGTCGCCAGCGAGGGGACCCCGCCGGCCAGAACAGGAAGGCAGGGTGAACGGGCAAGTCCCGTAATGTAGTCTAGGCAGCCCTCACCCAGCTCGTAGCAGAGGAGCCGGCCGTACAGTGCGGTCCACTCACCAAGCGTGAGGAGGTCGCGGCACATAACACTCCACTGCAGCCAGCGCGCTGTGGTCCGTGATCAGGAATGGGGCAGCTCCTCACAGGCTGGGGGCGTCCTGCGGGCAGGCTGGTCGTCTTTGCTCCGTCGAGGTCCGGCATCCGGCGGCGATTCACGCAGGGGACAGGGCGTCGGGACGGGCAACAGGCTATCTCCGCCTTCCGGACGAGCTGTGACTCCGGAGGAACATGGGCGATATCAGCGCGCCGTCCGCAGCCGAACAGGCGATGAATTGAGCAGGATACCAGGCAGGATAGTGCTGCGGGGCTCAAGGGCCGGTGGAGCCGGGAGCCTACACGTCCGCTCCGGTCGCCATCTTGGCTCCTCCCCCTGTGTGTGATTTTTGAGGCTAAACCCAGGGCGTGTGTTTGTTTGTGTGTGTATAGACTGGCAAGTATTGACGCCTTCAGTGTGTTGTTTGCTGCTGGTGTGAGGGGGGGTATGTGTGTACATTCCTCCAGATGTTTGGCAGTCATGGAGTGTGTCAATGGGCCCTGTGTTTTGTGCTGCAGGTGTACTCCTGTGAAGCAGTTGTATGCATGTGTGGCTGTTCACAGTTTGACTTTAGGGCCTTCCTTTCATCTTTGTACCTATACATGGTGTGCATTGCTGTCTCCCTGTGTTGTTCCACTGTGATGTCTGTGGTTTGACTTCTCTGACTGTACCAGCCATGTGTGATTTGATGGTCTGAGGGGGTGTTCTGTGTTCCTTGTCTTGCATGTTATGTACACATGCTTGTTGGGTGTCTCCATGGCCTTCCACGTGTGTGCATACCACTTTCTCCTTCCTATTTGTTGAGCCTCTTTGCTGTTGGCATTTGGGGTGTGTATGTGTCTCTGTGTCAGTCTGTGATACTGACACAGAGACAACCCAAATGCACACCACATGCCTCCATGGGGTGTGCTAATGTGTGGTGGGAGGAGGTATGGCCATGTGGTCTTTGTGCCCTTCTCATGCCTGGCACTGGCCCTGCCTTCTGCATTGTGCGCATGTATTCCCTTGTGTTCACTACTACGGTGACGTGACCGGGACATTGCTGCATGATCGTGGCAGATGTCTTTCCAGGATGCATAGGGGTGAATTGGTGGCAGGTGGGTCATGAGTGGGTGCTCTTGTGGATGTGTTCCTGTCCCCAGCAGGGAGTCTGAATTGGATTTGGACATTGTGTCAGCTCATGTGTTGTGTGTTATGTTTGTGTAATTGTGTACCTATGGCGGCGTCCGCAGTGGTCCATGAGTTGCAGGTGATGTAGCAGGTACAGCACGGGAAAAACATGTAGAGGTGGTGGTGACCGGGTGGTGTGGACTTATCCATCAACAAAGCACTAACCCAACCAAAAAAAATGGCACAGCATAACATTCACACGCTGATGAGCGATCTCTCACCAGAAGTCCTCCTCAATTCACAGGTGCCTGGGGATGCTCTACTCTATATCCTTACTGATCTGATTTCGAGCTTTGCCGTCTCTGATTGTGTGGTGTCTCTGCTGCAGTGCGTCTGCTTGTTTGGGGCATCCCAATTTGTGGAGTGGGGCAGACATCATTCCACACTGCTGTGAGTCTCCATTGGCTCCAACCGCCGTGGCGGCGGGCGCACATTGAAGACCGTGCGCGTTGCACTTCGGCGGATGGGAAATGGTCTATGTTTGGCCTTACTAATATGGCGGACTTGATTACCGCTGCTCGCAGGCGGAACATGTATTTTTCTGCACCCCCTGCATCACCCATCATCCTAATGGACCCCTTAATAACTGTAGCAGAAATCGGTTACTTAACCCCTTGCAGTCATCCCTAAACACTTACATAAACCCTCACGAAAAAGGAAATGGTCCAAAAATAAACAACTGCACAAAATTGGGTGCACGTTTATACCCCTAGAAAGATTAGGCATCTCATAACTTTAAAACCAAACCACAAAAATCCAACCTCATTCTGCATTTTGCGCTGAATCATAGATCAAAAAGCATGGGCACCATAAGTGTAATACTTCTCCATCAACAAAGCACTAACCCACCGTAAAAAATGGCACAGCATAACAATATTCTCTACTCAGACAAATGACAAGTCATTCACACGTTGACGAGCGATCTCTCACCCGAAGTCCTCCTCAATTCACAGGTACCTGGGGATGCTCTACTCTAAATCCTTGCTGAACTGATGTTGAGCTTCACATGAATAAACAGGAAGGTATTCCATCACAAATACCATAAAAAGTCAAGTCAAGTCAAGTCAGAGAATTTATATAGCGCTCTACATACCCAGAGGGTCTCAAGGCGCTTAGGAAGGGGAGGAGGATTACTAGTCAAATATCCACGTTTTAAGTTGCTTTCTGAATGCTAGGTGGTTCTGGGTAAGGCGAAGGTGAGCGGGGAGTGAGTTCCATGTTTTAGCAGCCAGGTATGAGAAGGATCTGCCTCCCATGGTGGTCTTGTTGATGCGAGGTACAGTGGCGAGGGCTTGGTTGGAAGAACGTAGTTGGCGGGAGGGGGTGTAGAAGGACAGTCGTGAGTTGAGGCATTCCGGTCCGATGTCGTATAGTGATTTGTGTGCGTGGGTTAGCAGTCGGAAAGTGATTCTCTTATTGACGGGTAGCCAGTGGAGGTCTTTCAGGTGACCAGAGATGTGTTCGTTGCGCGGGATGTCTAATATGATCCTGGCTGAAGAGTTTTGGATTCGTTGGAGTTTCTTCTGGAGTTTAGCGGTAGTACCTGCGTAGAGGGTGTTTCCGTAGTCCAGTCGGCTCGTGACCAGAGCGTGGGTGACTGTTTTCCTGGTTTCGGTGGGGATCCAGCGAAATGTTTTTTTGAGCATGCGAAGAATGTTGAAGCAGGATGAGGATACGGCGCTGACTTGTCTGTTCATTGAGAGTGAAGAATCCAGGATGACGCCTAGGTTCCGTGCGTGGTCAGTCGGGATGGGTGCTTTTCCAAGGGCTTCCGGCCACCAAGAGTCGTCCCATGCAGAGGGGGATGTACCTAAGATGAGGACTTCTGTTTTGTCTGAGTTCAGTTTCAGACGGCTTTGTTTCATCCATTCGGCAACTTCTTTCATTCCTTCGTGTAGGTTAGTTTTGGCGGTGCTGGGGTCATTGGTGAGAGAAAGGATTAGTTGAGTGTCATCCGCGTAAGAGATGATGTTGAGGTTGTGTTGGCGGGCGATGGCCGCAAGGGGGCTCATGTATACGTTGAAGAGGGTGGGGCTGAGTGAGGATCCTTGTGGTACGCCACAGATGACTTCAGTGGCTTCGGACTTGAATGGTGGAAGGCGGACTCTCTGGGTTCTTCCGGTGAGGAACGAGGTGATCCATTCAAGTGCTTTTCCTTGTATTCCGATGTTATTGAGGCGTTGTAAAAGGGTGCTGTGGCAGACTGTGTCGAATGCTGCAGAGAGGTCGAGGAGGATGAGGGCGACTGTGTCTCCATTGTCCAGTAGAGTTCGAATGTCGTCTGTTGCTGCGATGAGGGCGGTCTCAGTGCTGTGTTTTGCTCGGAAGCCAGATTGTGAGGAGTCGAGGGATTTGTTGGCTTCGAGGAAAGCGGCGAGCTGGTTGTTGACCGCTTTCTCGATGACTTTGGCCGGGAATGGAAGGAGCGAAATGGGGCGGTAATTTTTGAGTTCGGTGGGGTCCGCTGTGGGTTTTTTCAGAAGGGCGGTGAGTTCAGCGTGTTTCCAGTCTTCCGGGAAGGTGGCGGAGTTAAAGGAGCAGTTGATGACGTCTCGGAGGTGCGGTGCTATGACGGAGTCTGCTTTGTTGAAGATGTGGTGAGGACATGGGTCTGTGGGGGATCCTGAGTGGATGGAATTCATCAGGCGGATGGTATCCTCAGTGGAGATTGGATTCCAGTCGTTAAGGGTGTTCACGGGGGGAGAATGTACAGCAAATGGTTGGGTGGGTTGGTCTCCGGGTTGGTTGTCGAAGCTGTTGTGGATGTCTGCAATCTTGTTGTGGAAGAATGAGGCTAGGGAGTCGCAGAGGGCTTGAGAGGGGGTGATGTCGTTGGAGTTGGCCGAGGGATTGGAAAATTCCTTGACGATGTTGAAAAGTTCCTTGCTGTTGTGGGCGTTGTTGTCGAGAAAAGAAAGGTTCTTATCCCATTACCACTCTCAGATCCGCCGAGGCCGGTGACACCCAACAAGGATGTTCAGACAAACTACTCTACACCAGGCATCAGGATGATTTGTATACTTAAAGTTATCGCTTTTTTACTTTTTTCTTAGATGGTCCACAAGCCAGTAGATCAAGAGAAGCCAAGTGGGAAGGCTTAGACAGCACAAGGAGTTGCTGGCTACTTGTCACCAAGGGTGTGCCAAACAGAAAGCCCCCTGACTGACGGAGACAGTCCCCTGAAATTGCAATGGGGCGTGCTGACACACAGAGTAGATTTCAATGACCATGTAACCCCTGTGAAGCGCTGGAGGCTTGTGCATCACAGGTGCTATGAGTGTGAAGGGAAGGAATGATGCCAATGACATCAAAAAACATGGAGGCATGCCTGCGTTCACCAACTGTTGCAGCACAGCCCATGTTACTGAACTGACGGCAAAGACGTCACTGATCGTACCACTTCACCTTCTCGTGCCATGGATGCGCAATGAGTGTCCACAGTTACTGGCGGCATCCACGCAGGTTTTCAACAGAAAGTCTGGCTCGCGCATATAACAATGTACATTAACGGTGCATTTTAAATGTGCTTACAGCTTATCCCCCATCAAAACATATTTAAATCCTCGTGTAGCAATGTAGTTTAGCTGCAGCTGCCTGGCAATATAAAAACAACGTCTTCTCCTAAATCCAGCCGGTTGCCTAATATTCTGCCTGATTTATGTCCTTGTCCAGACTATGTATACACCATACGCCATCATGCAGGCAGAGAGCTGTAGGAAGAGACAGCGGCCTTTATTTATGAGGCCTTGCGTCAGTTTTGTGCCGCTGGTGCGTCACTTTTTTTGATGTACTAGCGGCGTACAAAATGCGCCTTGTTGCGCTATATTTAAAAAGTGACGCATCTAGGTAGATGCGTCACTTTTTAAACCCCTGCGCCACATTATACCTGCGTCAGGTATAATGTATGCAGAGGGGGCGTTCCCCCGCAAAAAGCCTCGTAATAGTGACGCAGTGAAATCTATGAGATTTCACATGGGGCTTTCCCCATGTGAAAGGACGCATATGAAAGGACGCATTGGTGGAGTTGCGTCACTTTTGTGACACACTCCAGCAATGCGTCACTTTTGCGCTTACAGATGCGTCAGAAATACTGACGTATCTGTAAGTCCTTGCGACATGATGCGTCATACATTAAATATGACGCATCATTGGTGTCGCAAGGAGTGTGCAGTGAAAAGTGACGCATCGCTGTTTTCACGCAGCGATGCGTCACTTTTCATAAATGAGGCCCAGGGTACTTTTCTTTGCCTCCATGTTCACAATTAAAAAATGATCACTTCACTGGTCACACACAGTAGGTTGAAGGTTGTTTGAAGACACATTGGACACCCCAACCATGTAAACAGAAGTATGCCCTGGCTGGGCTGAACGATGTAGATGTCACTGATAGGGCTACAAGGGCCTTCTGTGTTAATCTGTAGTTCTTCTTGTGTAATTTCTGCAAGATATATTTTGACACATAGTTTCCACAGCGTCTTCTGTAATTTCGTATCACACAGGTTTTTATCCTTTTAAATTGTCGCCAAAATGTTGCACATAAAAGTCCTTTAGCAAAGGTGTAAGTTCTAGATGATGATTTATTGATCTACGTCACACATAAGAATATCCTAGGTCGTACGATAACCTTGAAGTAACTATAACTCTGTTGGGAGAGCATGTTAAGCTCTATAACTTTGTTGGGACACTTCCCCTGAGGACATCTTGCTCACCCCCGACTTCTGGACAGCTGCTGTGCTCCACGAGTCCTCCCGCTGCCGCATTTGCCATCGTTGCGGTCACCGAGTGGAGGACTCGTCATCCCACCACCCCCTGCGGCAGCGCAGCCAGGGAAACGTCATCCAAGCGCCTGGAGGCACTATAAACTCATCGAGACCCCGGCAGAGTGTTAGCGAGCGCGGAGCGAGCTGGGCGAGGCCCGGGACAAGGGCGGGCAAGTTGAAAGCCTGTTAGAGACCGTTGAGTCCGGGCTGTGCCCCCTACCTAACTCCTACCCCTAACCTCGGTAGGCTGAGTGGCAGTATGTACGTACTTTATATATTTTATACATTTTTGATACTGTCACTCACTGCATAGACTAGTGACCTCACCTGGGAAACAATGTCTACCCGTGGGAGCAGAAGTAAAACAGCTGCGGGGGGGACCCTATCAACGGGTACCCTGGACAACTTCATCATAAGGGCCAATACTTTCATAGACCAAGCGATTACATTAATGGAGCGCAGGGTGTCCCAAGACCTTGCCTTGGCAAAAAAAGATTGTCTATGGACCACCTTGCAACGGCTAAAACCCCCGAACAATCTAAGGCGGTGGGTCTTATAGATATCCAGGCAGATGTTAATGTTGATAGATGTAGTATGCCCAATATGGTAGACCTTTCAGTCTCTCACCTATCATGTGTCTCTCAATTAAGTACTGACTTGGAAAAAAACCTGGAATGAGTTACCAGTATCACTCAGGAAGACCCGAGCGCTACCACATTGAGGGGCAGGAGGGAGGGTGCCATCCCTAAAGTACGGAAGTGAGGGGAAAGGGCCGACATCAGAAAAAGATTACTGGGGTCCCTGCTCAAAAACCACATATAGATCATGACCCTCATGGTAATGATGTTATAATAGAGGCCGGGAGTATAGGCAATTTAGAAGGTTCAATTAGCCTGGTTAGGGAAAGTGCCAGTGGGGTTGCGGCTGAATTCCAACTCTTAACGAAGATAGAGGAGCTTTTTAAATTTTACCTCTCTCCTATCGAGAAAAAATGATCCTACATTGAAAAACACCTAGCCAATCTCTGCACCATGCCTAAAAACCAAAAACCACCCGGGGCCCAAAAAGTAATCCTGATAATGGGAAAGTGGACCCTTTAGCTGCCAACAATTCTGAAAGCAGCGGGATTACAACTACCATACAAATAAAGTTCTTGGGGGGCAACGGAGACAGCAGTTTACCCCCAAAATTAACAAGTTTTTTAGAAGCTATTAGCGAGCCTATTCCCTGTGCGCAGGGTGGGAATAATGGGGTTACCCCTGACATGTCCGTCACAGGCCATAGGGTTATCCATCTGCTATATTGGAATGTGGCTGGGTTGCAAAAAAAGATGGTCCTACCAGAATGGAATGCGTTTATCGAGAAGTTCGATGTATGCATGTTCCAAGGAACCTGGAGCTTGCTCCCAGTGCACAAATCCGGTTATGCAACCTTTTTCTTGCCCGCATTAAGCTGTGGGAAGGGCAGACCGGCGGGAGGCTTACGTGTCTGGGTAAAAATTGGATTGAACTGGGATGTTACCACCCACGAATCAGCGAGTAGGGATATTTTACACCTTTCATTCGCAGGGCACAATAAGGAGAGTAGGATAGATCTATTTAATATCTACTCTAGAGGGACCCCGGGTGATCAAACCTCATGCACATTGTCGACCCTAGAACAGGTATTAGCCAAATGCCCCCCAACTTCTAAAATCATAGTGGGAGGGGATTTTAATTTTACATTCGAACCCCTAACTAGGGACGATCCCCTGGGCATAGAGGAGGAGGATTCTAGATTGTCTATTCCAGCCCTGTCATTAGCCCCAATCAGAAAATGGTCAGCAAGGGCAATTCAGATCAATGCCCTGACCATGGAATTCAACTTAAGAGCGCTAAATGGCAGGACAACCTCTGACCGCTCTGGAGCGATGACCTTTAACAGGCTTAATGGCCCGTCTAGAATAGACTACATCTTATTGGATGTCACATTGCGGTGCAATCTAATAGACATGGAGGTAGTACCTTCGCAGGACAGCGACCACAACCCCTTATGTATGAAGCTAAGGTGGGGTAAATCAAAGCGAAGTGGGAATAAAGTCCCCTTGAGGACAACCAATGAGGTTGCCCCCTATAATGGCAATCGCAGGCTGAAATGGGATAAGGTTCAATTCAAGGAAGGGAATTTTGAGAGGATTAGGGCGCACGTAGCAGATCTGACTGTAGAGCTGGAGGATCTTGAACTGGAAAATGGTAGTGCCCAGGGGCCGTCCTTCTCCTTGGCCTATAAAAACGCAATAGAGGAAGTAGGATAATACTTTTTAATCCAGGGTAAGAGTGGTAGAGTGAATAATAAACTGGTCAAATCCAGTAACCCGTGGTACTCGGACCAGTGTAAGGTAAAAAGAAAGGAGTTAACAGTTGCCCTGCTTAAAAAGAATCCCTCACTAGTTAGAGCGGCTAGGAAGGATTATGCGAGGGTATTAGTGTTGGCCAAACGAGAGCGGGAGGAACAACATTGGCAGAATCTTAAATCCGCAGCCAATAAGAAGAATGCCACGCTGTTCTGGGAACTGATTAACAACAATGGTATTCCCACTTCTCTGCACTGTATGGCGGGATAGAAGTGATATGTTCACCTCCCTTAGACCCCGATATTAGGGCCCAATCCCCACTGGTCTTTGAGGAACCATTTCTGCCCTCTGAGGTATCATTGGCCATTAGACACCTGACCCCGAGGAAGGCATCTGGCCCTGATGGGATACCAGGGGACCTCCTTTTGGACAAACCTGTAGCCTGGGCCAGACTCATTGCCTTAATAATGAATTAGATCTCCAAGGGCTACCCTGTGCCAGACTCGTGGAAGGGAGCAGAGGTGATAACTGTGTATGAAAAGGGCGCCAGAGATGACCCTGCCAATTACAGACCGATCAGTCTGATAGACGTGATCCAGATGGTGGTTGGCAGGGTCATCATCTCCAGGATGGGTGTATGGATGGAAGAGGAGCATGTCCTTTCTCATTTCCAAATAGGGTTTCGACAAAAGGTGGGCACGATGTACCAGGTCTTCCGTTTTTTTGCGATCTATTGGAAGGCTGTGACCATCAACAAGGGTAGTCTCTACCTGGCATTCATAGACCTCAAAACGGCGTTCGGCCTGGTCCCTCGTGCAAGGCTGTGGGATATCCTGGAGAAGATGGGCTTTCCAGGGCCACTTTTGGGATTTATTGTGAAGCTCCACGAGGGGAATTATGCGAGGATTAGATGGGGCACCCAGGGACAACTGACAGAGAGGGTGCCCGTGAGGAGCGGAGTCCATCAGGGATGTGTTATGGTGCCGACCCTGTTCTCCGTCTTTCAGAAACGGAGTGGTGGACCACCTGAGGGAGGAAGCGGTGGATGCGCCATCCCTGGCGGGGGAAAAAACACCTAACCTACTCTTCGCGGACGACACCATCTTGATCTCTAAATCCCCCTCAGGCCTTCAAAAGCTCTTGGTCCATTTTAGTGTGTTTTGTACTGACAGAGGCCTCACCATCAATACCTCTAAAACAAAGCTCATGGCCATCTCATCCTCCAAGAGATTTAGGAACAATATTTTGCTTAATGGTGTCCCCTTGGAGTTGGTTGATTCCTTCGACTATTTGGGTGTTAGGGTAAATAGCCGGATGAATTGGAAAGATCACTTGGCCAAAATGCTATTAAACCATAAAAGAGTCTCAGGGGTGGTCTTTAGGGAACTGCGGGAGTCGACAAGTAAACCTGTGGCACAGACTCTCGCAATCTATGAAGGACAAGTATTACCGGCTGCCCTATACGGTTCTGAGCTGTGGGGGTTCGTGAACACAACGGAGTTAGTCACTTCTCAAAACAAGTTCATGAGAGATCTGGTGGCCCTCCCAGTTTCCACCCCGCTAATCCCACTATGGCTAGATTTGGGTGGGCGCCCCCTTAAAGACATAGTGCGCTTGCGCCCACTACTTTTATGGGTGCGACTCCACAACTATGCAGCAGCTCTAGATGAACTTATTCTGCTCAATACGGGTAATAAGATCAAGTGGCTGTGCAATCTGAGGCAGCTGGTTGTGCAACTGGGCTTGAGTGAATCATGGATGAGCCAAACACCGCCTCCCAAGTTAGTGATCAAGAAGCTCTATTGGGACTGGGTCCAGGAGATGGCCACATGCAGAGGTGCAGGGGGTCTTCTCTCTGAGCGGTTCCTCGAGATCAAATGGACAAGGAAACTTGAACCCTTCCTAGACTTCATAGGGAAACCTCTGGATAGATCACTTTATCTAAAACTTAGGCACGGGACCCTGCCGGTGAATGATTTCACCTCCGGGTGGAATAATCTGGGTGGTGTATCAAACGCCTGCTTTGGTTGTGCAGCCCCCAACGAGTCTGTGGCGCATTTTCTCTTTGCCTGCCCGGCATATAGGGTCGCCAGGAAGATATGGTTAAAACCATTATGCAAGGGGCTGGGCCTTAGGTGTCATAAAATGGCCCTACGGGTCCTCTGCACCGACACATCCTCTACTGCTATGGTGTGTGGGGTAGCTAAATATTTGGGTAGTGCATGGCAGACACGTATGAGGAGGGCCAAGCCCACCCCCCATTCAACCTAACTGCCAGATGGCCCCCTGGTAGGATGTTTTCATGGTTCTCATGTATCTGTTTTAGTGTATATTTTATTGATTTTAGAATTTGGGTAGTATGTGATGCTGTATGTATACAAGGATTGGTGGGTTCATGTTTTTTATCTTTTTAATTGTATTGTATAAATTGCATACTTTTATGATTACATTTTTTTATCGAATAAAGTACATATACATCTTGAAGTAAGCCCTATAGTTAGACTCCCCAGGATCAGCCGCCCTGCTGCTTCACCCATACTCCAACTGACATTTTTAACCTCACAGGCACCTTGTGTTGAATATAAAAATATTGACTAGTGTCACTGAGGGATAAGAAGGATATAAGCCAAGGATTGTGTTTAGGTCATCAAAAGTGGATTTATTGACTTATTATAATGGAATAATAGAAGAGGAACATTGTGAAGCTTGAATGATAAATTAATGGTGAGGCCATTGTGCTTTACAGATGATGCCTTATCCAGTTGTTGGAAAATGGGAAGAGGTGGGAGACTTGGTGCTGAGGAGGCAGACTCGGATCATTCATACAACATTGACTCCTATTACATTGAACTACAAAAATATTGAGTCAACAATATTGACACCCAATATACATAATGGAATAACACAAACATCAATATTAATGTTGTTAAAAAAATGTTTAATGACAAAAATATCGACAGCAAAAATAAAGAACACAAATATATTGATAACATTCAAATAAAATATAACAAAAGAATTGTTAAAATAATATCGACAACACAATAAAACACATATGAACTACACTAAAAACGAATAATAAAACATAAAAATAAACTATTTTCAACAATATATTGAAATAAAATATTCCAAACATTATAAACAAACACTTAAACCAATTATGAAATGCATAACAATTTAAATAAAACAAATACACTGAAAAACAAAAAACAACTATATAAACAAACAATACAACTTAAAACAAATATAACATAAATATATATCATATATATAAAATATAACATTTAAGTTACACTTACATTTTAATAACAATAATAAACAAAATAAAAACAAACATTAAATAAACATATTTAATATTGAACACATTAAATGATAATTGTAAAAAAAGAGCTATTAAGACCAATACATTTTAACAACTCCAACTCAAACCAATAGATTTAGACAACTAATTAAATGGAAGCTGTAAAATCAATCAATTCATTAACACAAAATTTACTGAGAAATGGGGAAACAGTCATGAACCACCAACCTTTGCAAGACAAAGCTAAATAAATTAAATTTGGTTAAAGTAAAACAAAATTAACTAAAACGTTAACATGTTTTCTTTTATATCTCACAGATTAAACTTCACTAAAACACCACTTACAAAATTCAAAACAAAGATTTACTTCCAAAACAACAAGAAAATCAACATAAAAAAATATAACAAATTAAGTATATAACTTTACCAACAAATAGAGTAAACTAATGAAAACAAATTATTTTCTTTAAATAACTAACAAATATTTTTTTCTTAACAGCTTCTACAGACTTCAACAAAACATCAATTAAATAAACTTCATCAACTAAAAATAGAAAGCATTTTTTTACAACTAAATAATAGAGACTAAATAAACAAAATATTCTAATTAAATGCAACACTTTATTAAAAATAAAATGTTCCTTTTAAACCAGCAGAAAAAAAGAAACCAGTGAATAAACCATGAACATCGAAAGAACATCCAACAAGAAAATGAAAACAAAACAAATGCAAGTTTATTTTTAAATATAACAATTATAAAAACATGTTTATTGTTCAAGACTTTATATGTAATAAATATATATATATATATATATATATAAATATATTCACAGGTAGACAAAAAAAACTCTTCACATCACAAAGGGGAAAACTACATCTATTATACATATGCTATTCATACACGCTTGAAAAAATAACAGGAAGTATAACCAATTGGAAATGTAGCAAATACTACTCCAATTCCTGCTATGGGAGAGCCACAATAGGCGAAACAAATGTTATTAATGTCAGGGAACACAACCATCCCCCTATTGTCACAGAAATTGAGTTCAGAGATGTTTTAGAAACCATTAGAGAAACAAGGACCAGCTCCCAACAGACCATTACCCAAATATTAAAACACGTATTAACCAGGGTTCTTGAACCTAAAAAAGATTAATACCCAGAACTAAAAGAGCTACTGCTCGAACACCACACATACCCCCAAACGTTTGCAGAAATAGAAATCTTTCAGGAATACACTATCACCCACAAAGATGAGAAATTCATTGTTCATGAAAATAACAATCATGAACATTTTTTTTTTATCTTTGCCACCAACAACAACACACAAAAGATATAAAACTGCGAAACATGGATGATGGATGGTACACTCAAAGTTTGCCCCAAGCCTTTTTACCAACTTTATACCATCCACGGCTAATATAAAGACACAAACAACCCCTTCATATACGCTCTACTCCCCAACAAGCAAAATAACACCTACATAAAACTCCTTACAATAATAAAACAACATAGCAACAACTACTTCTCACAAAAATTAATCAGTGACTTGAACAGTCAATGATTCAGTCAGTTTTAAAAATATACCCACACACTGCAATACAATTGTTGCTATTATCACTTTAATTAAAGTATCTGGAGACACCTTCAACAATCTACTCTACACAAACTAATAGAAGCCTTCAAAAAAGAACAGAGCTATCAGGTGCTAAGACTAGAGCAATCCCTACCTAAAAAAGGCTGAGTTGGCGTGCAGTGAGCGCAAGGCAAATAGTTGTATTTATTATTTACTTACTTTACTTCTGGCCATCGTATGTCTGACTCCACTAGCCCTCCTCGCCCTCTCCTCAGCCGCTCCACCGCCCGCAGTAATCCCTCTGCGAGGCACCACTGAACAAAATCCTCGAAAACCCACAATTTAGCTTAAACAACATGCTCCAACAAACCAGTAAAATAAATAAAATGTAACAAAGTAATTTGTCTCAAAGAAACAAATATTTTCCTTTTTTTTTTATGCGTCTTCAGCACCATCCGTTCACGAAAGGGGAAACCTGTAAAAAAGAAAACAACACCCTCCCACAGTTATATATATATATATATAAACCCACAAACATCAATTTCAACATTAAAGTCTACATAACATAATTAAACAACACATAACTAACACTACATAACACTCTACTACTTGTCACCACTAAGTCAAACACTGTACTACGAAAACAAGACCTAACTACAGAAAAAAGGAATGTTTAGCACCCTAACAAATTTACCTACACTACTACTAAGTGGCACCTACCCTAAAACTACCTAAAAAGCCACTTAAATTAAACTTACCTTAACCGACGAAACACAGCTCCCAACCATGAAGTTCCGTCTTGCAAACTGACTAGAAAATTAGACAGAAAAGTGAGGAAATAGAATCAATATTGGGCGCATAATAAAAATGAAAAAAATACTGACCCCCCTGATAGACAAGACTGGAGAAAAAACTCAAAAATTCTCAAAATTATATGTATATATTAATTTTTTTAATTTGTTTCTTAAAAATGTAGAAAAAATCGTTGAGTTGGTATGTGTCTGCCATGTGTCATAGACAGTCAAGACAGAATTGAAAGAAAATTCAACTTTTTAGCAGTAACCAAACCAAACATGTAGTTTGTTGAATGGACTCATTCAAAAATAACAGCTGTGATGGAATGAAACATGCATGATGTAACGATTCAGTACCTTGCACCTGCAAATGTTTAGTACCCCATATTGATTTTAAATCAATTATGCACTTTTAATAATCATAACCTTTCGAAGACAAGTCGGTTATGAAAGTTGAAGAATAGACAAATTTAGTATGGATCAGCATACATTTTGTTTGTGTAAATGATAACAATTTGAAAAAAACTATGAATATGGGTCAGTTACATCGTAACCCAAAAAATATGCAAATTTACTTTTCTGTGTCAGTGAACTCCCCTGTGATGGTGTTTGCTGAATTTAAATACAAATCTTCAGTTTTCAAATGCAGTATAATATTTTAAGTCCGGAAACAGTGAACAAACAACATTAACATTCCAGTCATAAAAGTGTATACCAGTCAAAATAACATCACCCAAAGAAACTCGGAATACATATGGAATTTGCAAAGTCTCCATAAGACCGTAGACTTCGAATAGTACTTTATCCCAAACAATACCATCAATAATTAGGAATGCTGAAATATTAACTAGGGCTTCATCCCTTTTCATTTTATGAGATAAAGTGTGTGGGGCTGGAATTCCGTCCACCAAGTCTACAGCAGAGCGTTCAGGTAAGTAATGGCTATTGATCAACAAGAAAAAACTGTCACAAAACCAATTCACATGAAGAAGAACACCATTGTAAGCACCATACATATGTGTGTTCAAGGTGGAACAAGGTACGTTTTTTAAAAACAGGAGATGAAGGCACAAATCCACTTTGGGGGCTCTGCTTCTAAGGAAGACGATGAAGATCTATCACAAGAAAAAGTATCTCAGTCCATATAGTAACTACTGGAACCTATGCAACATAATAAGGGTGGTTCATCATTGGAAGGTAAATGAACTGTACTTCCAAGAATGTCAACAATTATTTTGAGTGGTGGAGGGGCATACTTATTTGCCACAGTGATAGACATTGAGGGGATAGCAGGTGGCACATCAATTGAATACTCCATCTCCCCTTCATGTTGTTGTGTAGAAACGGGGGGACCCTGGCCTTTGGATGCAATGAAACATCCCCTCCTTGTAGGCATACTATTGAGTATCAGCCATATGGTGTACCTTGACATGTTCATGTTCAATGGAAATAATTTGATTTTCATTGCGACCAGGCAGTGTTGGTAAAATCGCAGTACGGGTCCTCTTCAATTTAAAGACTGTGACTGGTACACGGTATAGGGAACCAAATTCTCTTTTTGGTTTCCATTTTTTTTTGGACCGGATCTCCAACTTTATGAAGCCAGCCAGTAACAGGAATCTGCACTGCTGCATCCGTGGAAGAAGGCAAATGGTCTTTCACCAGTGTGTTATCTACTTCAAACATTGTGCCAGTCGCCAAAACGTCTAGACAATCAAAGTCTGGCACAAACATTTTAATGCCAGAAAGCAATCTGTATTGGGTCTACCCACGCAGAGATCTTCTACGGAGATTATTGCGTGCATGTTGAGCTCCATGAAGATGAGTCAGCCAGCCAAGGCCATTACCTAATACTCTAGCTGTCAAATTACTTTAGGTCATGGTTCATCAGCTCCACAACAGAATCGTCCCCAGGCTGATATGATGACAAGAATTGCACCTCCACTCCCAGGTTCTTTATCGCATCACAGTAAGCCTAAGAAGGAATAGCCAGACCTTGGTCAAAATGGAAGGTGCCACAGGCAAATGCCCAAACAAGGACACGGAAATCTCGCATAACAGTTCGAGCATTAGCACTGCGTTGCAGGCAAAGCCAAAGGAATCTAGTGCAAGAATGCACTGCAACCAAGATATATTTAAAATAGTGTCAGAAGTTAAAGGACTGCAGTGATCAAGATAAGTACGGCCAAATGCTGATTTAAAATGAGAAGTTGAGTATGTGGTGGGCGTGAAACAGTAGATGGTTTAATTTTTTGAGAAAATGTCACAAGAAAGAACATATTTACATTCTTGCTGATGTAAACCACACCCCAAATAACATTGCTGTAAAAGCTAAATTGTCACTGTCACCCCGGCATGGGCCAAAGCCATGCCTTTATGTGCAACAATGATCAAAGAAAGCATGTGGTACTCGTTGGGAATCAGCCGATCCCCAACGGATGGTATAGTTGTAAATGGAATTTGATCAGATGTCAAGTGATATGTGTAACCTGAAGGGAAACCAAAGGGATTTTCTGTTCCCTCCTTCATCAAAGCTATAGCAGCCAGAATATCATGATCAATTTTAGTTTTAGACCTAGCAATTGCTATTACTGAACAAGTGGCTACTGCAGATTTGGCTGCCTCATCAGCCAATGAATTACCAACAGCATGTGCTCGCACACACTACTGTCCTAATGTATGAATGAAATCTGTGAGCAGCAAATGTTCCTTAAGAGCAGCCACTTTGACCCAAAGCATTTTGTGCTTTATTGCGCTACCTTTTTAGAATCACAAATATAATTTTGTGACCAGAAGAACAAGTTGTCATTGAAGATTTGTACACAATAAAAATAATTACATACCACTAGCATTGGGACTTAAGAATCAGCAATTTCAGAGCTAAAACTAAAGCACATAACTCAGCCAATTGAGCTGTATAATCGTCAGGGGATTGTGTGTGTGCCAAATAAGATTTAAAATCCCCATCAATGGCTGATGTGCAGAACCATCTGTGTAAATAATGGATTTGTAGTGATCAATGACAGTGCCCCCAATGCATAAGCAAGTCGAGTCTCTTCTCGGACATATTATGAAAAAGAATAAAATCCTCCCCTGTAGAGGAAGCAAGGACAAACAAAAGGGAGAGGCCAATCAACCTCCACCAACAAAATATCATAAAATGATAAAAGTTTCTCCCAAAAGACTGCATTAACAGTACGTTTACTATCACCTTCAATTTGGAGACCTCTTCCATAAAGCTTATCGGGGGCAACACAAGTGTCATCTATTTCCACTGTAATAAAATTGTCAATTGCTTTCACCTCTAGACGCTGGTGGAGTGTCTGCCGAACTATGTTAACCTTCGCTGCGCTGTTGAGGAGCATTAACGCTCAAATCCTGTCGATTAGCAGGGTTCTCACCATCTGAGGCATACTTTGCACTCAAAGCGGAAACTTTTTTCTTCTGAAATTGGGTTCAATATTGAGGTGGTTCCTCCTGTTTGGCTTTTACATTAAACCGGTGCTGCGGGTCACGTCTCATCTTTGTAGACTTGGTTTGTCTGCGATCCTGTTGCCCTCTTCCACCAAGTTGTTGATCTGAAAATTCCCTAAAGAAACAAGGAGAACGAGGTTCAGGAACCTGAAACCTCTTGGGTGTCTTTATTTTAGAGCTGTCATCAAATCATATCTACATTCGGAAGCATCAGGTGGAGGCATACCAGCACAACAACCAGCCTCCTCTTGCTGCCGTGCATTTTAATTCCAAGCCTTTTTTAGGAAAGGCTGGATGACCCTCCTTTTCAGGAGGGGATTTGTTATGTGCCAGAGTATGCAGTCTATTTCCCAACCTATTGCGACCCAATGATGTGTACACATTCACGTTATCAATTGGTAACTGACGCTCCCAATATATGCCTTCCACCGCTGCTTATCGGTGGCGTACTTGTAAGCAAACGGCTTTAATGTAAGCCAGAATAATTTCAGAGACAATAGGCAACATTACCACTAATTTAATCTCCAAATATAGGGCTGGGCCAGCCTCTTGTTCATCCTGTACCTTGTTCAGAATACTTGGCTGAACACTCATGGGGAGGGTGCAAAAGCACAGTCTATACTCGGAAGCAAACGCCGTCCCCCAGGTGGTGCAGTCTGCTAAAGGAGGAGTCAGACAACTCAGCAAACTCGTTGTAAGGATCCTGTTTTCCCCACAGGAGTCGCATGTGGAAACACAGCTTCAAGCTGCTCAATTTTGTGTGCTATCCAAATAGTAAATGAACCCAATTCTGAGGACGTTTACCCATCGTTGAATTAATCATGAAGGTACTTATCACAAGTCCACTGGCCTGACTTGGTGGCTGAGCTGAAGATCCTGCCGGATCACCCTGTAGTGTACGAGATATAAACTGAATGACTCGTCTATGAAGATTAACTAATTTTGTATATATTATCTGTAGCTCTGCAACTGTAACATCGAGATAATTGGAATGTGCAGTGAAACTTGCCAAAATAGGCCAAGTGGTCCCATCGGTAGTCAAGGGGCCCATTCGAACAAAAGAAACAGGGTGAGGAAGGGCATCATTAAACCAGATAATATGCTCCCCGGACGTTGAGGGAACTTCAGGCAAAGCATATGGCCTATATGCTGCCAGTGGAGCAGCCTAGAAAAGAAAACAAATTATCTTTCGCATTCACAGCTGGAAAAGTAACCCAAGAATAGAAAACCTCTAAGCAGTATGATGGATTGGCTTCATCCACAAAAGTATTATTAGCCCACTTCAAGCTTGAAAAACCTATAGAAATAGGAGGGAAAAAACCCCCTCACCACAGATGTCTCCGTAAACTGGTAAGATGGTATTATGGGCAATCACAAGCGCTACTCAGTGGCCTCTTGAATAAGTACTAGACCAAACAGTTGCAGGGATTCTGCCCAAGAACAAAACTATGCATAGGAATATGGGACCTTAGTGCATAGGGACTGAGTCATCTTACCACCTTAGTATACATGAGCCCAGGACCGATTAGCTATATAGTGTCTCACTTGCTCTCCTACTCACTCACAGAGAAACAAGTGATTACACACCCCAGAACACAACACATCTCTCAGGACTCGCGGTTGCAAGACACACCCTTTTGCTCAGACTCTTGTACCTGTCCACAAAAAGATCAGACAGAGACACGAACCAGTTTAAAATATGTATTTTAATTAACGTGCTCTAACAAGCAGTTTACGTACAACAACAAGCAGGAAAATGCATAATACAAATACAGTCATCATAGCAGCTAGTCCATCAATCATGAAGGGAGATGTCATCATGAAAAGGCAATAGAGCCTAATCTCTCTCCTCCTGCTAAGAAGCAGTATTATTATATAATAGAAGATCTCTGCGTTTTTTCTGTAGACCCCATACCTTATACTGTAGATGAGAATTCTACATCATAGGTGCTGTCTCGCTCTTCTCCCTGGAAAGATCCCTCTCTAAGTTTGTGTTCCCAATGCATATATCCCCATAATACCAAAGTAAGATTTCCAAACAACAGCTGTATTGGTATGTTTCATCAAGGTGCTAGGGCTTGAATAACAAAGGGCATTGTTTATCAACCTTGCTCAAAATGTTCAAACTAAATCCAAGGAACTGGCAGAGAATGCACACAGCAAGCAGTTCTCATGTAAAAAGGATGAACAATGTCTTTTCAAAAATAAAGACATGTAGTAAAGTGTGCAGAGCCCCGTACTGTCTACAGAGCTCATGCTAACTTAGAGAAGACAACAATGACCCCATGGGAAATGTGACACTATGACAAACACCAACGGAGCACCGACAGTGTCCATGCACAGTAGGGGTTAGATGACCACTGAGAGTTGGACGCAGGGCTTGCCCAATACCTCATCCTCTTGCCAACCCCCACTACTCAATGCTAAAGGTATTGTTCTGCATTTGTTGGCTGCCCACACCGCTGAATATTGTGTGCAGCAGGTTTTCGCAGAATGCTGAGAGTTGGGGTTTAGCCCAGTGATAGGCTGTATGCAGTGGATGGTGGCTCACCACCGATTGCTGGGAAAAGGACCTGGCCTCATAAGGACAGACTTTACTTCCCATGGCTGAAGGCCTTGCACTGTGGGTGTTGGCTCTGACAAAGGGCTGGGCTAAGGGCCTGGTCTTGTCATACCATCATCATCAAAGAATTTTATTTTGATCACTATGATAATACAATACTTGTTATTTCTTGTGCTGGGCTCAAAAATACAGACCAGGGAATGCAGGCCATCTAGTCATAAATAATATTGAGTTATGGCACACTACACCCTTGATGGTGATTCTGACCTCCTCTCTCAAAACCTTTCCTCTCAATCAGAAGGAACATATTCATGGGTCTCACGTGCAAAGCTCTGGTGCAGACACAATCCATGTGTTTTGCAAAGTCACTGAGTGTGCCACAGACAAAGGGCTTTATAAAATGTAGTAAAGCCCTTTCATGAGGATTTTTTTAGGTACTTTCCGAATCAAAATTAGGAGAAGGCATGATAGATGCTCTATTTCAGTGAGATGGGGAACGTGGGAACATATGTACCCATAGTTTGTGACTATTATTTTGATTGCAAACCCTTGATCAGTAACTAACCCTGAGTTTGACTGAAAATTAGCAAAGAATAAGCTTTTCCTGTGAAAAAGATGCCCCTTTGGGAATTATGTTGAGCAACTTCCAGGGTAGCATGCATAGCATGTGTACCCAAATACCCCCCGAAAATGTAACACGCAGGACCTGTATTTTAGTTATTTGGTGATCCCCTGCAAATTGACAATGTCTAATACAACCTATTTTAGTACATAGATCACATGGCAAATTACATCATGATTCACAAACCTGTCAGTGTGCAATGTTCACATCCGTAGAATGTGAATTGGTCTAATGAAAAGGGCGCTAGTTCTTTCAGTACTCTTCTTGTAAGAATAATGGGTACAACTCCTTTCAATTAATCCAAATACCGATGGCTATTCATTGTACTATATATCAACATGTCTGTATTCGATATTCATCAACAAGCCTTTATGGAGGCAGGGCTGGCCTTAGGCATGTGCAAGCTGTGCACCTGCACAGGGCCACCAAATCCCAGGGGCCACCACATCAATATATATTCCTAATATAATAATCCTCTGAGGATGGATACATACTTGTGTGGGGGCCCCTGGCAGGGATTTTGTGGCCTCTGGCTCTATACAACTTCCAAACACCATGACCCCCCCTCTTCACTGGCCTCAGCGCTCCGCCTTAGCCGGACCCCCTCTTCCGGGCCCCCTACCTACGCTCCCTGCCCAGGGTCACCATGAACCTAGAGCCGCCCCTGATGGAGGTATTTTCAGTGATGTTTTGCAACATCATACACATTGTAAAGGTTCAACTACTTTTAGCATTCACAGTTCTATGAACTGCATTAAGATGTGGACTGATCAACATAGACACATGCACATTTCTGTCCAATTGTAATCCACACATTTACTAACTCTTTAAACTTTAATATGTGTTGTGTGCTACATCCATGAATGAAAACTCAATATTACTTTTACAGGATTCGTTTATGAAGATCAACAGTAACCTTTGTGTGAAGTCATTTGAGTAGATGTCTCTGCCTTAATTTTCTCAGGGCCTCTTTGACTTCCTTGTTTCTCAGGCTGTAGATCAATGGGTTCAGCATTGGAATAATAATTGTGTAAAACACTGAGGCCACACGGTCCTTTTCCATGGAATATTTTGAGCTGGGTCTGACATACATAAATACAAGTGTTCCAAAAAATAAGGTGACACTGATGAAGTGGGAAGAACATGTAGAAAAAGCCCTCCATCTGCCTTTTGAGGAGCTTATTTTGAGAATGGCATAAGCAATGCATTGATAAGATATTATAACGAAGACGAGAGATCCTACTATAAGACTGCCAGCAGTAATGACCAGCATGATCACATTAAGCGAGGTGTCAGAGCAGGAGAGCTTTAGCAGAGGTGGAACATCACAGAAGAAGTGGGTGACTTTATTTGAGCCACAGAAAGACAAGCTAGCAGTACAGAGTGTGTGAATCAGGGAGTTAATGAATGCTACCAGGTAAATTCCAACTACAAGGTACATACAAGTTGCATTTGTCATAATTGCTGCATACAGTAATGGATTGCATATAGCCACATACCGATCATAAGCCATTAGGGCCAAAAGAAAAACCTCGGAACCCCCCATGGCTGCAAAGAAAAACAGCTGTGCTATACATCCCGAATGTGAAATTGTTTTCTTCATTATCAGAACATTTACCAGCAAATTGGGGGTCACAACGGAGGAGCAACAGAGGTCTACAAAGGACAGGTTACAGAGCAGGATGTACATGGGAATGTGAAGATGAGGAGACACACTGATCAGGGTCATGATACTGATGTTTCCTACTAAGGTGAATATATAGACACTTAAGAAGAACAAGAACAGTGGGGTCTGCAGATGTGGGTCTTCTGAGAGACCCAGGAGAATGAATTCTAACACCAAGGTCTTGTTTCCTCCGTTCATCTATTGGCTAAATTGGTAGAGCAGTAGAGAATGAAATGACAGCACAGTCGTTCTCAGTGGTGGCACACAGGATGCATTTCAGGTACTAAAATAGAAACAGAAATATAAGCTAATGAATGTTGCAATTGCATTACCAGTCCCAGTGTATCACAAGGTAAGTAAGCACAGAATGTAGACATATTAATTGGAGTTTATAAAGTCTGGTCGAGTACATTTATAAAATCACCAGTCCCATGAACATTTCTTAAATGTGCAGTATTAATCAGGAGTAACATAAAGTATAATGTACTATTATGAATGTTAAGTCCTGAATATTGAGGTCTGCAGATTTTCAATTCTTAACAAGTGCAATGTTGATTGCTAAACTGTGAAACCAGTGAATCAGTGCCATGATACGCTCCTAGTGATAGTGCTCTACAATCTGCATAAAATAACATAATATTATCTTAAATTTAAGTTTATGATTTGAGAGCCCGAAAAACCCATTTGTCCTCTATGAGCACAACATCTGTTCATAGCATTACAATGCTATTACAGAACAATTACATTATTTTATCAATGTAATGCCTTATGGCTTAGCACGCTTTATAAATATTTATCTTATCTTAGATATGTTATCTTAAAAAGAAGTGTGTTAAGATTAAATGATGCTTTGAATTTGTGTACTGTGGACCCAAACACGCCCAGTAACAGAATCAGATATAGCCGCACCTTGGAACTTATCTTGTCTGATCATTCTCTAGCACTCTTCAACATTTCCAAACTACCCCATCCCACTGCCTCCACCAAACAGAGTGCCCCCTTCCACAGCTGGTTCAAATTGACTAAGCAACAATGGAGCAATTTCCTCGGCACCACTCAGTCCAGGATCAGGCAGCAGAGTACTTTAACAACTGGATCACCAATGGTGTTGACCGTGTCGCCTCCATCAAACCAGCCAAAATGCACAGACCCTCGAAACATGCCAACTGGTCCACCCCGGAACCCTGCATGTGAAAACACCAGTGCAAACAACTAGAAAGAAGATGGTGCAATGGTAGGAACCACACTGACATAGCCACCTTCAATCAGCTCTCAACTTCTACCACTGATAGATCAAAGCTGCAAAGAATGAGGCCCTCACCCGCTGGATTGACACCATTTCCAAACAAGGCAAGGAGCTCCTCGCCATTGTTAGAGAGTTCTCCTGCCCATCAGCCACCAAAAACGCTATCCCCGCATCACAGGTACTCTGCAACACCCTTGAAGATAAACCAAGCTAAAACTAAATGTATGTCTATCAACCCCCACAAATCGTTTAGAAGATCCTTTGAACTAGGAGGCAACAGTCTAGAAAGGGTATTTGACTTCGCCTATCGGAGAATTAGTTTAACATCAAATATGTCCTGGAGCTCCCAATGTAAAAAAAAAGCCTGAATTTATTCCAAGCAGCCTTGTGGATATGGAGACTAAATAACAAAAGCAAGACAGGTATCTACCAAGTCCTCGGATATCACGTCAAACACACTTCTTGTATGAATTATACAATAAAGTGTGGAAGGTTTCATAACTGAAGGCTGCTGAGAAACTGTGTGAAATTGGAAGGGATAATTTAGAAAGGGCTCTGGCAGTCTTAGATAACAGTATGACCACCTTGTCCAATAGGATTTACTGTCAGGTAACATTGTGTCATCTGAAATAGACATCATGCAGAGTGACATGTATTCTTTAGAACATGGACTGTCCCAACTTAGATCTACGATGTTATTGTAGGACAACTTAATGCCGCAAGCCTCTTTTTTCCATACCACTTGACAAAACCGCAAACCATCCTGCCAAGAAAAAGATGTGAGATAAATTACGTTACATATATAGTAGTTGGAGAAATTACCATTTCCTGTTGCTGAAAGACCCTCCATGGATTGGATAATCCATGTGTACAGCATGATCAAGTAGGCATATTTAAAGCGCTGGGAGAGGGACATGTGCATTAATCATGGATTTTCCCTTTTATATATCACATTAGGAATGGCAAAATTGAAGTTTTCCTGAGCTGGACTGATTTCAAGAGTACTTTAGGGCATTCTTTAGTGTGTAGGGAGGTTTTGCTTCATGGCGATTGTAATGTGTCGGTGGCAGATTTCTCACACTATCTGAAAGGTTCCCCAGCTGCTGTGATCCATCCGGTTTCAGATTACTCTCTAATGAGAGTGATTACAAATGGTAATTTCAAGCTGACTGAAAGCTGAATTGTTACAGAAGGATGAGGCCTTAACAACTGCAAAAGAGGCATTTGATCTTCAAAATGGAAGGTCTTCTTCTGAGATGCAGTCGCTACCACATCCCAATTTCCCATTACATTTCGGAGAAGTTGTGCAATGCGTTTTTAACATGTCTAGTACCATTCATATACTCCGTAACTGGAAGTGTTTTTGGAGGTCTTCCGCTGATCCTGTTCCTGATTGTCGGGACTGTAATTAAATTTTTTCTGCTCTACAATGTTTGTGCCATCAAGAAGGCAAATGGAACTGGCACTGTAACATGTGCCCTGAGGCATGAATGCATTATACAGTGTTTTGGTGCACACGTACTTCAGGATCAGAATTAATTTGGGGTCTTGTTTTTCAGTCTGTGTGGCTACATTGCATGCAGACTGTTTTCCACTTTCGAGTGTGCCTATAAATATTTTTAGGAGCAAAACTGGTTCAGTCTCCAGACATTGACCTACTGGTGATCCTGCTTAGCATATGCAAAATTGCTTGTCAAATGTATTTTTAATAAATTGTTAATGCTTTTAACATATTAACCCCTTCCATGCTGGGCCGATTTTGCTGCTGTGCTGGACTTTTAAAGAGTCAATGGGTTTATGACGGCCCCCAGCCGTCATCAGCACACGAGCACTGTAATGCATGACGGATGGGGGCCGTCATCAGCATGGAAGGGGTTAAAATGGCTTTTACTGTGCTCTTTGCAGTTAAAGAAGCAATCATGCCTTTTAGACTTTTACTTTTTTTTATACGTATTGACCCTTCGATTTTAGCATTTTTTATCATTGTTTAGGGATAGCTTTTATTGTCCCATATCCAAGGAGTGGGTGTCACATGGTCAGGATATGTCAGTTAGAAATCTTGCAGTTTTACATACTCATGTTGTTAAGTTGCCTTCTCTTCCTAACACAATGGCATTTGACCTACATTTGCATGCATGGCTGTGCAGGATATAATTCTCTGCAACTACATTACTTACATTCTCACTTTGGAGGCACCTAACAGCATGAGCATTACAAGTTATCCTACTGCTGCTAAAGAATATTTGAGACTCCTTTGGGGCAGAAGTGGTATTGTTTATTTGTGGAATTGGAGGCATCTTTTAATTAGTTTTGCATTTTTTCACACATTCTGTTGTTTTAGCGCGACTCTTACCTGGAGATCCCCCGGTCCACCGCAGTCAAGAGTGGACTGTTTGTGTGGAGGGAGGTCTTGGGGCAATTTTTTTATCTCCAACTCCCTGCCGGGTAGGGCCACACGCCTCTGCTATTTTGGGTGAAGGGGCGGTCTAGTTGTTCCGGTCCCTTTCCAAGGCGGGTACTACAAAGGGAGGCTGTGGATCTCACGCGCTGATGCTTTACACCTAAAAGAATGAGCCTCACAGCTGCTATTTTTAGAATTACATTTTTAAAAACGTTGGGAAAGAATATTTGAGACTTGTTTATTTGCGAATTGGAGGCATTTTTTAATTAGTTTTGCATTTTTGCACACATTCAGAACTGTTGTAGCGCAATTCTTACCTGGAGACCCCCGGTCCACCGCAGTCAAAAGCGGACTGTTTGTGTGGAGGGAGGTCTCGGGGCAATTTTCTGTCTCTCAAACTCCCTTCCGGGTTGGACCACTCGCCTCCGCCATTTTGGGGAAAGGGACGGTCTAGTTGTTTTAGTCGCTTCCCAAGGCAGGCATTACAAAGAGAGCCTATGGCACAAGCACGCAGCAGATGCACGCCGAAGGCACATCAAAGTCAAGCCGTCTGCGCCTGTCCGCGCCTGGCCGGGACCCGGGGCCCTAACCCCTGCTCCTTCTGATTACGATATCATAAAGTACTCCTCTAATCAGCTGTTTAACCACCACACCAATCCACAGCTAAATTGTACTTGATTAAACACTAAGGGAACCACTGCCTCATGCCTAGGCTGCAATTTTACAGTGCATAGTAATCCATGCAGATCATGCTATGTTTCATCATCAAGCAGTCTAACTAATCAGCAAATACAGCGTAACATTAAATATAAGCAGTATCTTACCAGTCATTTTTCCTTTCTCAATATTAATTGCTGCGCCCTCCCCAAACACCAGGCTGACATTTTTGGTCTTTTAGTTGACCTACAACCTGATGCTATCTTCCTCACCGAGACATGGCTCAATACCAGCTCCAGTCCAGATGTAGCCACAGTCTTGCCTTCTAACAACTCCATAGTTAGGAAAGATAGATAGGATAAATTAGGTGGAGGGATCGCTATCATTTTTAAAAATACCTATAGCAGCAATGTTCCAATTGACCTTGACCCTCATTTCACCTTCCCAGGGATATTGGTGTACCACCTCCCTGGGCCATCTGGCCCGTGGGCCACAACCTTCCCAGATTTAGTTATCCCCTTTCTTTGTAGTTCAGCAAATTTCTCTATTCTGGGAGATTTTAATCTCCACCTGCAGGATCCTGCCTGCACTAGCAGTAATACTTTTATTTCAGACTTGGCTGCTATGAACGTTTTACTCCACAATGTGGGTCCCACTCACAAAGCTGGCCATCTGCTTGACCCCATTTTTTCTAATGTATCCAATCTTCCTGTGTCCTGCAGCCACTCCTCTATGTTGGACTGATCATTTTTTGGTGGGTTTTAGGCTTGTAGTTTCACATCTCTCTCATGTGGTGTGCGACAGTGTCACAAAACCAATTAGGATTTGGGAAAATGTGGATATTGCCAATTTTAATTCCTTTCTTTATAATAATGCCCCCATTTTTAAAAACATGTTTGCTGTGGATTGCTGTATTGCCTATAAAGCAATCCATAATTCAGGACAGAAATGCTTGAAGAAAGCTTTCCTGGCCTACACGCCAAGCAGATCTCTGGGCTCAGCAGATGCCAATCTTCTGATCATTCCAAGAACCCAAAAAGCCACCTGGGATGAAAGAAGCTTCATAGTGTCCAAATCCAAACTGTGGAACTCTCTCCCCTTGCATATTAAGGCTAGTCCCACACTGCCATCATTTAGAAACAATTAAAAACTTGGTTCTTCAAACAATAGGCTTCCCTCCTGCTCTGTGCTTTCCTTCCAGTACATAGTTCTGAGAAACCTTCGGGTATTTGTGTGCTTTATAAGTTGTCAAAATATAATAAAATAAATAATAATAAACCAATCTCAAACCACCGACCACCCCTCCTGGGATTATTTTAGCATGAATATTGTGAGCAACAACAATCCCCTTTGAAACTACACCTGATCTACCATCCTCCGGGCAACAACCACTGATTCATTGAACAAATCACGGAGACCATCTCAACCAAAGCAGGACAACATTGTGCTCATATCTTCCAAGGAGATTTCAACCTCCACTGGAATGATCACAATGACCCCTCAGTCAATAGCCTTAACATCATCCTCACTGAACATAAATTGGTCCAAATATGTGACAGCCAACTCACCACCTGGGTGCTATACTGGCCCTCGTCATTGCTAGACCAAATTCCATCAAACTTCAATCGATTATTCCCTCAGACTGGACAGATCACCACTACATCAACGTCCTTATATCCGAACCAACTAAGACAATAAACCCCAACTTAAGAAATCCAAACAATGGAATTGGAACGTGAAATCAATGTCCATGATCTAACCTCCCTCTGCAACAACATAATACTGCCGCCAGTAGACATGACAGAGGTCCTTGACCTCACTAACCACTAGAACAACTCAATGACTAGCATTCTTGACACAGTTGCACCCTTTCAGCTAAAAAGAACCTCCTCTAAAGACTGTAATCCATGGCTTAATGGGTTCCTAAATGACCAAAGATGCAACCTGAGACTTGCTGAATGGACATGGAGATTCTCATTATCGCTAGAGCACCTTAAGCCATTGAGATCTCAAAGAAGCACGCACAGCAAACACATCAGACTCTCTAAAGCAAATTTCTTCAAAGCGCAACTAAACAGGGTTAAAAATCTACCAAGGAAACAGTTTGAAATTATAAATCCACAATTCATTCAACAAACCAACGCCACCACGTTAGGACTTCAATGAGATCAAAACAGCTCTAATTCCCCTCTGGACAAAGATAGTGAATGCCTCCCTACTGCAAGTAACCCTTCTGAGCTGCCTAAAAACAGGTCAGGTAACCCCCATTTAAAAAAAAAACAACGCTGGCCTCACTATCCCAGAAAGCTACTGTCCAATCTCCACTATCCCTACCCTAGCAAAACTACTTGAGAAATGCCTTCATTCCCAACTATGTAGCCATGTAGCCCAATTCCACCTATTCTGGCTTTCGCCAGGACCATTGCACGGAAACTGCCTCCTAATCCACCTAGACATATCCTCAGCCTTTGATACGGTCAAACACAATAGTCTCCTAGACTGACTTGAACACAGACTGTGAATCTCTGGGAATGTCCGAAAATGGTTCGTCTCCTTCTTAGACAGCCGAACACAAAGAATCAAGCTCAACCAATCGATGTACCCCGCCACAGCGGTCAGCTTAGGAGTACCTCAAGGTTCCTGCCTCTCACCTACCTTCTTCAATCTATTCATGGAGCCTTAACCAAAATTCTGAAACTCTCCAATGTTCACTACCACATTTTTCCTGATGACAACCAACAATACCTAAAAGTACCTTCAGCTGATGATATCCGCTCACTCAATACAAGTCTGCAAAAAACACATAACTGGCTAACCAGAAACCACCTCAAACTCAAATTGCTCAAAACCGAATCCCTCCTAATTACCCCCCTTCATGAGAACATGTTAACATGGAAGACTGGATGAAACATTTAACAGCCTTCGACTGCAAACCACACAGAATAGACTCCGCTAAATCTCGAGGAATACCAATCAACAAAATACTCAACATGCAGGAACACATCACTGCAGCCACTAGATGAGCAAACTGCCACATGAACATCCTCGGAAAACTAAAACCCTTCTTTCCCATCAACAACCTCAAATCAGCAGTGCAATCCCTAGTGATACTCAGACTAGTCTATGGGAATACAACCTTATGTGCTCTGCTGAGATCCAGCCTAGCTCCACTAAAAGCCTCACTCAATGCGGCCACAAGACTGGTCACAAGCTTCGAAATGAACAACCAGATCACCTCTGATCTAAAGGTACTGAGCTGGCTCCTTTCGAGGCAAGATCACAGCTAAAAATCACCGGTATGACACACAAAGCCCTGCACTGCGGCACACCGTAGTATCTAGCAGATAAACCGGAACTATCAGGCGGTGTTAGAGCATAGAGAAGCTCCAGCACCTGGCTACCGAAACTGCAAAAATTCCATTAAAAAAAAACATACAAACCGGCCTAGCACCTACTATCTGTTATGCCTGCCCCCGGAAATTAGAATGAACTCTTCTAGCCCGTCTTTCAAAAATGAAGTTAAACTGTTTATAATGAACAAATGGCTATCCAACCCCCTCACTTAATTTGTTATCTGAACAAAACTTATACTTGATCCTCAGGACCATTGGCAATCACACTCCTGAGTCCCCCTAGAGCCTCAAAGATTGTTTGACAATAAATCTGCTCTCCCTACTCTTTACTCTCTTCTCTCAGCTGTTTGTGTTAAACTTCTACGTGTTGTAACTTTTGTAAAGTGCTCTGATACACTTCCAGGGTCTAGTCCGAAAATCTTTTTAAATAAAAATTAATTAAATATATTGAGTTTGCTGAGTTGGTGTCAGCCCATGTGCTGGTGGTACCCAGGACCTTCCTACTGGATCTTGCTGAAGATGTGCCTTTGGCAGGACACTTGGAACAGAACAATATCCTTTTCACAGGCTTGTCACCTACTTCTTTTGGCCATAAATGCGGAGGCACACTGACACTCATTGTAAGACTTGTCAGGCAAACGTCAAGATTGGAGGGAAGTATGAAGCTCACCTCTAACACTTCCCTGTTGTGAGCACCCCTTTCAAGATGGTGAGCACTGATTTTGTGGGGCTGCAGGAGCCCAAAACAGCATTGAACAACAAGTGTATGTTGGTGGACCATGCCACCCTGTACCTAGAAGCTGTCCCTCTCAGGACAATCACAGCCCTGTTGGACAGTGGTGCATTATTGAGAATCTTTTCCCATGTGGTGTTACCCAGAGAGGAATGTCTGACATAATATCGACAGACAGAATATCGAAATACAAAAATATCGGAGCAAAAATATCGACATCAAAAATATCGGAATCCTATCTTCATAAAGGTAAGTACAAAAATATCGAAAAAATAATATCGTAGTACAAAAATATCGGAATCAAAAATATTGTTTTTTTAAATGTATTAATAATAATGTAAAAATAATTTTAAAATACATATAATTTTACAAATATTAAATAAAAATATTTAAAAAAAATTAAAACTAATACATATACATTTAAAATAAATAAAACACTTAATATTTTAATGTAATTTTTTTATTTTAATGTTATTTATTTGATTTAATGTAATATTTTTTTGTTTTTACCCTGTACGCCTGTACCCCAAAAACCCCAAACTGACCCTGAACCCTAAAAATATCCCTGTACCCCAAAAACCCAAAACTGACCCTGAACCCTAAAAATACCCCTTTACCCAAAAACTGAAAACTGACCCTGAACCCTAAAAATACCCCTTTACCCAAAAACTGAAAACTGACCCTGAACCCTAAAAATACCCCATTACCCAAAAACTGAAAACTGACCCTGAACCGTAAAAATACCCCTTTACCCAAAAACTGAAAACTGACCCTGAACCCTAAAAATACTCCTTTACCCAAAATTAATTAATATTATTTAATTACCAATTAATTATTAATTAACAATGACAATAAAGTAAATATGTTAGCACATTATCTGTAATTAATTTAATTTAATAATTAATATTATTTTTCCGAATTAATTAATTAAGAATAACAAAAATTATATTAAAGAATTACTATAATTAATGTAATTAAATATTTAATATTATTTAATTACCAACTAATTAATAATTATACATATGTACAAAATTATATTAATTAATTAACTAATTAATATACATTAATTACCAATTAATTATTCATTAAAATATGTACAAACATATATTAATTAATTAATTAATTATTATTAAATTACTTCCCACCCTATTCCCCTATAAACCCATAACCCGCTACAGAACATATTTATCAATTATTCAATTAATTAAAATGAATTGAAAATTATTTCTCAATTAATTAATTAATAATTCCTACTAATTAATAATTAATTTAACATAATTAAATTACTTCCCACCCTATTTCCCTATAAACCCACAACCCGCTACAGAAGTAAAAGACAATATTTAATTAAATTACATTAAAAATAAATAATAAAACATAATAAATACAATATAATATACACTAAATTTATTTAAAAATTGATATTAGTAACATCGAAGTTATTTATTTCGATATTATTGACATCGATATTTAAAACTTCGATATTACTGATATCATACTAATATCGATATTAAGACTGTCGATATTACTTACCTTCGATATTTTGTCCCATCGATATTTAAACTTCGACATTTTTGTATATCGATATTTAAAAATCGATATTTTGTCTGTGTACCCCAGAGAGGTTGTCTCTAACCGAGGTACCACCTTCATATCTAGGTATATGATGTCATTGTGGTAGAATTTAACCAGACCTGAAAGGCATGATAAAGGGCCTTACAGAACCCATGAGATGTAAGTGGGATATATTACCATGCCTGTTGTTTGCTTAAAGGGAGGGACAGGAACATTCCTGAGGTTTCAGTTCCTTTGAATTGCTGTATGGGTACCCTGGGAGGGGGCCTTTCATTCTGGTGAAGGAGGGCTGGGAGAGAATTCCAGGTAAGACACCCCATATTGCGTTCATCTACATGTTGGCCTTCAGGAACCAGATTCAGAACTTCAGGAAACTCACTCAGGCAAACTAGGAAGCCAGACAGGAGGAGACGAAACAATGGTATAAGTAGAATGCCACTCTAGTTTCGTTTCAGCCTAGCCAAAAAGTGTGGGTGATCGCAACACTGCAGCCCTGTCCGCTCCAAGATAAGAGGTCTGGGCGATTTGAGGTGGTGGAGTGCCGGAGTGAAGCAACCTACTTGGTGAACTTGCAGACTCCTAGGAACCCTTTGGGTATCCTGCACATGAACCGCCTCAAACCTCACTTTGATGGTTCTGAATTGATAATGCTCCTGGCAACAGGTGATGGAACGAAAGAGGAGAGTGGATCTCTTTATGATCTTCTGGCTGCCCAGGAGCATTATGATATCAGTGGATGGTGTGAACCTCTCTCCCACCCTGACTCTAGAGCATCAGAGGGACTGTCACCAGGTACAGGGACAGTTCGCTTCCCTGTTCTCTCTGACCCCAGGAATCACCAATTGGTGTATCCATGATGTGGACATTGATGACAGCTTACCTGTGAAACACAAGATTTACAGGTTGGCTGGTTTGAACTAGCATCAAGGAAGAAGTTTCAAAGACTTTGGAGTTAGGGATAATAGAGCCCTCCTGTACATCTTGGGCTAGCCCAGTGGTCTTGGTTCGGTAACCTGCTGAACCCGGTGCCACTCCTGAACACCTGTTCTGTGTGGACTACTGGGCGCTCAATGCCATCACCAGGTCTGAAGTGTACTCAATCCCCAGAGCTGATGAGCTCATTGCTCGGTTGGGATCTGCCCAGTACCTCAATACATTTGATCTAACATCTGTGTACCGGCAGATTGCCTTAACTAATGGGGCAAAAGAGAAGTCTGTGTTCTCAATTGCAAGGGAGCACTCCCAGTGCCGTAGCATGCCTTTTGGACTGAAGAACGCACCTGCCACATTCCAGAGACTGGTCAACCAGGTACTCTCTGGGCTGGAGGAATTCAGCGTTGCCTACCTGGATGACAATACTGTGTTCAGCTCCAGCTTGGAGGTGCACTTGCAACACCTCTATGAAGTGTTGAAGGCCCTGCAGAAGGCAGGCCTTGCTATCAAGGCCAGTATATGCCAGATAGGGCATGTGTCTGTGGTGCACTAGTAGGAAGCATCCAACAACTTAAGATCAACAACATCTGGCTTGTGAGCCCCCCAAGACCCAGACAGAGTTGAGAGATTTTTTAGGTCTCACTGGGTACTACAGAAAGTTTGTCAAGGGATATGGCACCATTGTTGCCCGCTTGACAGAGCTGACTTTGAGCCAAGAAAAGTCATCTGAACTGGCCGTTTTTGTTTCCCTTTAATCTGCCATGTGCATGGCGCCCATGCTCAAGATACCCAATTTCTCCCATAACTTTGTTGTGCAGACAGATGCTTCAGAGCATCAGGTGGGAGTGGTTCTCTCACAATTGAACGATGCGTGCTTGGACCAACATGTAGCTACTTCCCCAAGAAAAGAGGAGGAGCGCAATCAAAAGAGAAGCATTTGCTGTGGTTTAGGTGGTGAAGAAGCTGAGACCATATTTGTTTGTACTCATTTCCCAGTTCAGACAGACTACAGGCCCCTGAGATGGTTAATGCAAATAAGGACTGAGAACACAAAACTGTTGAGGTGGTCGATCTCCCAACGAGGAGTTGACTTTACAGTGCCATAACATCCTGGTACTGAACAGGCCAATGCTGATGGCCAGTCCAGATTCTTCTGCCATAGTGATTAGAACTCCCAAGAGGGTGTGTAGTACTCTTTTCAGCTAGAGGGGACACATGTTAGACTTGGAAGCCTTGAGTGGATACCCCTGAATTTGTGCCGCTCCCTACTTAATTTTTTATGCTTTGCTGTTTTTTTTTGGGCTTAAATGCTTTGGGAACTTTGCCATTGCTGACCAGTGTCAAAGTACAAGTCCTCCCTGTATAAATCATGATTATGATTATTATTTGTTCTCCATTATTGGCATATTTGATTTACTAGTAAGTCTCTAGTAAAGTGCACTGAGTGTGCCTGGGCCTGTACATCAAAAGCTACGAGTGGGCCTGCAATACTGATTGTGCCACCCACATAAAGTAGCCCCACACATGTAACTTACACCTGCCACTGCAGTGTCTGCATACAGTTTAGAACTGCCATGTTGACCTGGCAAGTGCACCCACCTGCTAGGCCCTAACTTTTCCATTTCTTACATGTGAGTCAGCCCCCAGGTAGGCCCACGGAACCACCATGGGCAGGGTGTAGTGTGTATGAAAGGTAGGACACACACTGGTAGGTGTGATCGTCCTGATAGTAATATCCAGTGCATTTCTTTTTTTACTATAGAAAGGCTGTCTGACCCATAGGATAACATGGGAGATACTTTGTAACATCTTACAAGTAGAGGACGTTTCTGTTCCAGTTCTGGGCCTCTGAAGGCTGTGCCTGCTGTTGGGAGCTGAACCAAATCTAAGAGAAGCAAGAAAACCATCTCTGACATTGTCAGCAATGGAGAGCAGGGGTACCGCTCATGAAGTGCAAGGTGCACTGCCCGGTCTGCACTGCAGCCCCAACATCCACTGTCACCTGCCAATGCCAGCTGTTATTGGCCGTCCCAATTACAACACTGACACTGTCACTGCCAGCACCTGCATCCTGTTATCGCAGAGCTGATAACCGCTGAGCATGACTCCATGGGTCTTCAAAGTTGCATCACCTGACTGTAACCAACACTTCACTGCCAATGCAACTGACATCCCCATGTCATGGACTCGACAAGTAGCGTCCTCGTGGACACAACACCTCACCTCTCCCATGGCTGCCAGAGAGGCAGCCCCGACCTCAGCACCGACACCTCACCTCTACAACATAGTGCATCATCATGGACTTTGTTTGCCAAGGAACTGTTTATTTGGGGGTCCATTTGACTCCGTGCCCGTTGCTGCGCATCTGGCAGTCGGTGCCGTACTATGGATTTATTGCTTCACAACATCGTAATAGCCCCAGGTGGAGCTATTTGTTTTCTACAATTGCTATTTTGGGAATAACTCTTTTCAAGTCATATTTGAGTACATGTATGTTAGATTTGTGTTGTCTTGGTCTTATTTGGTTTACAGAAAGATACTTTTTTTGCGCAGCCGGTGCCTCACTTTTTGTAATGCAGCAGCGGCGTAAAAATGTGGGACATTTCCAACGTGACACATCTAGGGAGATGCATCAAGTTGTAAAGTTCTGTGTCACATTATATCTGCATCAGGTATATTGTATGCAGGGTGGGCGTTCCCATTCAGGAAAGCCTCCTAAAAGGGACGCAGTGATATCTACAAGATTTGACAGTGCCACTTCTAGGATGCCACTGCGTGAAAACCTTATGCCTGCTTAAAGCAGGTGTAAGGAGTGACGCAGTACAATGAGGTTAGGCCTCAACATGCATTGTTGGAGTTGCGTCATGCTTGTGACACAAGCCCAGCAATGCGTGACTTTTGTGCCTGCAGATGCATAATAATTTCTGACGCATCTGTCAATCCTTGCGCCAACGGGAGCTGTATTGGATTTAAGGCACATCGATGGTGGCGGAAAGGTTTCTCTGGGTGGCGCAGAGAAAGAGACTCATCTGTACAGATGCATCACTTTCTAGTAAATCTACCCCTGTTTTTCTAAACTGATGTGGTACCCATTTGTGGTGTTTTCAATCAAAAGGAACTTGGAGAGGTGCCCTAGAGTATATGCCCCATGCCAGAAAACGACTTTTATTAACCATCTACCGGAGAAAATTTCCCCACATGTTCTAGCTTCAAACAACTTTCTCCTAATTGGAGATTTTATATTACCATGCTGAGCTGGTATCTGACCCTGACACACATCAATTGGTGTCAAATCTAAACACACTGGGATTAGCCCAGATGGTAGTGGGCCCCACTCACCTGGCTGCCCACTCTCTTGATCTCTTGTTTACTAACTCAACTAATGTAAGAGTTGAATTCCCCTCCTGCTGCTCTGGTCGGATCACAACCTGCTAAAATTTACCTTCCCTAAAGACACCCCCAAAAAATGACCCCAGTAGTGATCCTACATGGAGAAGACCATGGCCTAAAATTACTCTAGCAACTTTTGCAGCGAGTTTTAACCCCCACCTCTAGCCCTTGCATAGAACATTGATCTTGCAACAACAACTTTTGAGGACGCAATCTCATTAGCCTTGAACTCTGTTGCTCCTCTGTCAAGGGTTAAGAGCAGGCCTAGGACGTCACCCTGGTTTACAGAAGTTCTGAAATCCAGTAAAACTGTTTAGTAGGAATGGCGAATGCATATGGAGAAAAACTAAGACCAGTGAAGATTGTCAAAAATATAAACAAATTCATCGAGGTTAGTTAGGAAACGTCAAACTCGCCCAAAATGTTTATTTAGTGCCAGGATCAACAGAGCTGCCAATTCCGACGAGGAGCTTTATAAAATATTAAAGGAGTTTACTATTTCTTTGTTTGATCAGTACAGTATTATACCGTTGCAAGAATGGGTTTACACACTGCCAAATTCTTTTGATTAAAAGATTAAATCTATTCATAGTTCCTGTTCAGTCACTGAAACAATAATTCTTGACAATAACCCAGTTAGCTACCAGGATTCCACCACTCCTCTGCTACAGGAATTTACTATGCTTACTTCAGATGAAGATTCAACCACTCTGGCTATAATTAAATCGGGCTCTCCCGTTAATCCGCTTTCTCCCGCTTCTTTCCAACTTTTGCACCCTTGCTTATGGATAAACTAACAGACTTATTTAACATGTCAGTAGCCCAAGAAAAGATCCCGGTCAGATGGAAGGCAGCTCAAGTCAAGCCCATAATAAAAAAAAAACTCTGCCAATTCTAAAATGCCCAGCAACTATTTCCAATTTCACTGCTGCATTAGTTTGGAAATGTACTTAAATGCCTGGTCAATAAGCAGCTTACCACCCATCTGGAGAGTCATGGACTCTTTGATCCATCACAGTAAGAATTCAAGGCATCACAGAGCACCAAAACCGTGTTGGTGGAGGTTGTGTATAACATCAGATTGGCCTTAGACAACGGGCAGTCAGCTGTGCTCCTTCTGTTTTATTTGACGGCTGCCTTAGACACCATCTCCTACAGCATTCTAGAGCATCCTCTCTCTGAGGTGAGTGTCAGAGGCAAGCACTAGGACTGGTTCAGGAATTATTTAAGGAACCAAACGACCACAGTACAAATAGGCACCCTGGCCCCCTGCAGTTGGTCTGTAAGAATGGGAGTTCCTCAAGGTTTCATCCTGAGTCCCATGCTTTTCAACCTATATGTGACACCTTCGGCCAGGGTGATCAGGTCCTACGGCTTTGATATAGTGTCATACGCTGACGACATGCAGCTATTAATTACCTTGGGCCCTGACCCCCTTGACACGTAGGTCAGTTTTAAAAACTGTATGACTCACGTTAACAATTAGATGTGTACTAATCACTTACAACTAAACTGAAGCAAGACAGAGGTCATGATGAACACTGGTCCAGTGATTGGTGACCACAGAAGCTGGGCCTGTGTCCATCCCCCAAATCTGTGGTGTGGAATCTCAGAGTGATCATTGACAATCAGTTGTCAATGAAAAACATATTAGCCATGTAATCAGCATTTGTTATGGCATATTGCATAAACTACGCAAACGTTTTCAATGGGTTCCCATTGAATCCAGGAAACCACTGATCCAGGGACTTATCATGAGTCACGTTGACTATGGTAATGCCCTGTTGGCCTCTATAAATGAGGAGCTCTACTCCAAGCTTCAAGTTTTGCAAAACACCAGAGCTATACTGATATTATACCTTCCAGCAAGAGCCCCATCTGTGTTTAGTCTGAAATCCCTCCACTAGCTTCCCATTAAGAAGCGGTGCCTCTTTAAAATTTCCTGTCTCATGCATAAGAGTATGTATGGACCTGGACCAAGTGTTTTGGCTAAGAAACTTGGTTGGTATCAACCAAAGAGGACGCTTAGGTTCAGTTCTAAATGCTTTCTCACACCTCGCATAATCCACACTGCCAGAAATGGTTGTCGATCTTTCTCCATTTTCGCTCCTCCTTGCTGTAGCAAGTTGCCGCCGTATCTCCTCTCCATCACTTATTATTAGTCTTTTCATAAGGAACTAAAAACCTGGTTATTTGACCATCCATAACACTCACTTTACCCGACTGTGAGTCTCTACACACCCCTTGTTAGAACCATGGGACCCCATGGTGATATGTGCACTAAATAAGTTTCTCTGACTTGACCATTCAATATGTTACTGTGAGTGTTGGTTCAAATACTTTACACATTGACTTAGGATAAGCTTGTCTGCTTGTGCCAAGCTAACAAGTGGGTGATCAGGGGTTATCTAAATGGTGTTTCCCCCTTACCCTGACTACCATCGAGGGTGCCCATTTGTAAAAAGGTGCCCACCTCTGCCAAGTAGAGACCCCCAGTTGTACACTTGCTCAGAGGTGAGGAGCCCTTGGCTGACACTGCGAGGCTGCAACACGTCTGAATTCCTGCCCTGCGGATTCTGTCAACCTCTACAAGGAGGGAGCACCCCGATAACACATACACACAGGTAATGGGGAGTTGGATCACCCGGCAAGGAGTTTTGGCAGATAAGACACACCCTAGGCAACACTAGATTAGGGTGCACAAGGTAAGAGTGCATTATACACAGCATGTATATACACTGTTCTAGCACAATTACACTATTCTGTTCATTGTATTAATCGTTGCTTGCACGTATTGTACTGAAGAATCCCAATGCTTCAACAATATTGAAACAACAGACTGTATTTCTTCCATATTTCTTTGGATATGCATGAGAGCACAAGTAAAAAGGTTCTAGTTATGTTCCCATAATTTCCTTTGGGAGTCAGGATTGTCATGTTTCGAGGTTGCACAATCCATTTATTACCTTGCCAGGTGTCAGGGTACAGATAGCAGGACCTCAGCCAACATAACCTGTGGGTGTGCCTGGAATCAGTCTTGCACAATCCTGATGCTTTATACTGTCCAACAAATTCACAGTTTTACTTGGGAAAGTATTAGCCACAAAAATCCTATGGCTGTAGGTAGCGCCCTATACAGAGCTGAATGGTGGGGATTCTAAAGGCTGACTGTATTGGAAATTGCAAAAAAATGTTTTAAAGATCTTTTCTGAATTTGCTTAAGATCCTTTTTGCTTTTGGATACAGGTACGGAATCTTTCATATATAAGGATAAATTAATACCTGTCTTATATTTGCAGAGAGGGAAGTATAACCCGGACATTGGGCATTATTATAGTGTTTTAAAGGAAATAGTAGATCTAGATATGGCCAAGAAAATAAAGTGGCTATTTAATATTAAGGAAACCTTGCCACAACTAGGTCTTGATGAACACTAGAAAAGGTGCATCAGAAAACACCATCTAGACACTATATCAAAGATGCATTTTGTGTTCATAATTAGGGGCGGAAAGTGTGCAATAAGAATCAAGGAAGATTTACCATAGATTTATTTGATGTTCAAAACTATAGTAGGTTCAATCATTTCCTAGATTCTATTATGGTACCAACTGCCAGACAACTATACATTAAATTCAGCCATGGTACTCTCCCTGTTAATTGCTTTTGTTCAAAATGGAAAGAAAAGCTTGTTCTGATTTGAGTAACGTATGCCCAGTTTCTTTACAGGCAGATGACACCTAACAATACATGTTTTTGTCTTTTGCCCAGGATATGAGCATCCAAGGAAAAATGGATTTTACCCATTTGCAGGCAGATTGAAATTGGACAGTAATATGTGGTGCTTAGATTGTTACTTGCTGAAACAAAAGATTCGATTGTCTGTGGTGTAGCCTAGCCAGATTTTTGCACCAGAGTTGGACCATGAGAGCCTGAACACTTGACTAATTTTCTGGCCCACCCTTTCGTTTATACCTTTTGAAAATGGTGGTTTACTTAGATCTTTCATTGGGCTCAAAAAATTCCACGGACCTGATAATTCTCGCCTCAGTGCCTATTCCAATCATGGAGTCCCACTCTGCAACTCTGGGCAATAGCTTGCTTAATCTCCACAACGGCCCCCACAACGCTAAGGATGCCTGGCCTCCACCTTGGGGGTGCCCAGGAGTGGACGCCTCACAGGGAAAGCCAGGATGGGTTCCACAGCAGTATTCGTACAAGCGCCTTGAGACCCTTGTGGGTGAGTAGTGCGCTATACAAGTATCAATTTACAAGTATCAATTTACATTTACAGTTTGAAATCAATAATGGATCCTGGAAAGCTATACATTTTCGAAACGTAGACAAAATTCTGAATTCAGAAAGGGGTCGTTTGTCTAAATCCATGAAGGTTTCTTTATAGAAACTAACAGTTAAATATTGGAATAATTGAAAAACTGTTGAAGAAAACAGCCTTTTGTCTCAACGTTTTCACCTATAACTTCTTGTAATTTTGACTGCTCTTGGAAAGCAATATACTGTTACATATTTTAGACCTTCCTGGTTATAGGGATATATAGGACTTGTAGTTTCACCAATACTCATACTAGCATGAGAATTTTGGTCATTTTTTAAAAAGATTTTTTTTTTACACAATGTCTTTCATTGGGAAGGGAGAAATACATGAAAACTCAATTGGTAATAACAGTTGATTTACAAATATGAATTACCCCTCACTTGTGTGGGTCGGCCTTGTGCCTGCGACAAGATACGGCACAAAATGCAACGTGTTCACACCTCAATTTTGCAGTTAAAAATTGACCCTTTTATGGCTGTAGTTTTTTGCCCCCTAGCTCAGCCGGCACCTAGGGAAACCTAGCAAACCTATACATTTAGACACCCAGGGGAATTCAGGATAGGGTGACTCGACAGGTTACCACCAGGTTCTGTTACCTAGAATCCCTTGCAAAGCTAAGAATTTGACAAAAAAAAACACATTTTCCTTACATTTCTGTGGTGTAAAGTTCTGGAATCTGCGTGGATCAACAAATTTCCACCCACCCAGCGCTCCCACGGGTCTCCCCAAAAACATGGTACCTCACTTGCCTGGGTCTGCCTAGTGCCTGCGACAGGAAACAGCGCAAAACGCAACGTGGTCGCACCTCAATTTCGCCGTGAAATTGTGCACTTTTTGGGCAAATAGACTACCTTTTGTTTTTGAACCCTAGCTCTGCCGGCACCTAGGGAGACCTAGCAAACCTATACATTGTTGAAAACTAGACACCCAGGGGAATCTAGGATGGGGTGACTTGACTGCCTACCACCAGGTTCTGTTACCCAGAATCCCTTGCAAATCTAAACAATTTACAAAATAAACGCATTTTCCTCACATTTCTGTGGTGGAAAGTTCTGGAATCTGTGTGGATCAACAAATTTCAACCCACCCAGCGTTCCCCCCAGTCTCCCCAAAAAAATGGTACCTCACTTGCCTAGGTCTTCCTAGTGCCTGCGACAGGAAAGAGCGCAAAACGCAACGTGGTCGCACCTCAATTTCGCAGTGAAAATGTGCCCTTTTTGGGCAAAGAGACTACCTTTTGTTTTTGAACCCTAGCTCAGCCGGCACCTAGGGAAACCTAGCAAACCTATACATTTTTTAAAACTAGACACCCAGGGAAATTCAGGATGGGGTGACTCGTCTGCCTACCACCAGGTTCTGTTACCCAGAATCCCTTTCAAAAGCTAGGAAATTGACAAAAAAACACATTTTCCTCACATTTCTGTGGTGGAAAGTTCTGGAATCTGCGTGGATCAACAAATTTCCACCCACCCAGCGTTCGCCAAGGTCTCCCGAAAGAAATGGTACCTCACTTGCGTGGGTAGGCATAGTGGCTGCAACAGGAAAAGGTCCAAATTATACGGTGGTGAATTTAAAATACCCTTTTGCAAAACTACCTTCATTTTTGGGGGGGCACCTGAGTTTTTGGCCCGGGGCTCGGCGGCCATCTTTGGAAACTACCAAACCCAAACAGTTCTGAAAACTAGACACCCGGGGGAGTCCAGGGAGGTATGGCATGCGTGGGTCCCCCAATGTTTTCCTACCCAGAATTCCTTGCAAACCTTAAATCTGGTAAAAAAATCACTTTTCCAAACATTTTTGCGTGGGATCTCAGTGCCGGCAAAAATGTCCTATCACCCAGCGTTCCACTTGTTCTCCCAAGTAAAATGATACCTCACTTGTGTGGGTGCCCCTAAGCAGAACAGGCTAAAAATGAATTTTAAAAAAATGTAGTATTTAGGTTTGACAAATTAAGCAGCCCACCTTAGTCACAGGCCTTTGGCCCACCCACACACTCGGTAGGGGTACCACTGGAAAGGGGAGATGCTTCCTTTCGAATGATACCTCTTTCTACGTGCTCAGGGGCTGAGATAGCCCACTGAGCATGTAGAAAGTGAAACTGAAATGAGCCTAAAGGCTCATTTTAGTTTCGGTTCGTGTTCAATGACGACAGCACGACGTGCGCGCTGATCGTCATTGAACAGAAACCAGGGAGGGGGCCTCGGGAGCTGGGGAAGCTCTTCCACAGCTCCCAAGGTCGAAGGGGTGAAAAGGAAATCCCTCTGCTGTTTGCAGCAGAGGGATTTCGTGCCCCTGGCCTCATGACGGAATGGTTCCGTCATCAGCACAGGAGCACCGATGCTCATGACGGAACCATTCCGTCATGAGCATGGAAGGGGTTAAAAATCAATTTGAATTTAAATGGTTGGTGTACATTCAAAATCCGGGCAGTGGTGAAAGTTGGAGCAATGTGTGAATGATATGATGTAAAAAGAAACATTGTATATAGTATATATATATTAAGGGAATATGTTGCAGTATTTATACAAACTTTATGGAATTGGTAGGATGAGGTACTACATAAGGTTATCAGCATATCTAGTCACAGTGAAGCCAAACGTCACACATTAACGCAGATATATTGAAGAGGTACTATGGATGCATTCTTAAATGTATATAGAATGTATATAGGTATTACAACTGTCTTAAAGCTCTCGATAAATGACATTCACAGTATTTTTTCTATGTCTGTGAGAGTGGTCATGTGCCTCACAAAAGGAGGTGGCATATGAAAACTATAAAAAAAAGAGCTGATGCAGTACTCGGTGTGTGATCAAGAACAATTTGATGCTTGAAACGTGTCATCCGTGAAAGGTTAAAAGAATAAACATTGCCTTGCCTAAAGCCGTGGAGTCCGTCTCTTCATTTTGCCGCCGTTGTAGAGGTTTTGAAGATTTGTGCTATATATATATATACATATATAAATAGATATACATCTATATATAGATGTATATATATTCACTGACAAAACCATACGTTCCACACATGTTATAGTTAGGAATCAGCATTTAAAAAACCTTAGAAATGCACTGAAAAAAACAAAGGTTTCACACACGTTATAGTTAAGAATTACCATTTATTAAACCTTAGAAATTCACTGAAAAAAACATAGCTTTCACAGATGTTATAGTTAGCTGGACATTTCACTCATACAAAACCTTTGAAATTCCCCCGTTATAGTTAGTTCAGCTAACTAACTATAACTTGCGCGCCTGCAATGCACTGCTGTTGACGTTACATATTACATCACTCATGACATGGTCAGTGACATCACTCAGGATATCACTGATGACATCTCAAATGACATCACTCATGACATCACTGTGCTCCATTCGCTACATTATCCTGATCCAGGACTTTACCATTTGACCCACTGCGGAATATTGCTTGCACACTCTCTACAGGGAGCTCACATTGCTCATCCTTACTGAAAATACCTTCAAACTCTTGTGGATTTTCTTTATTATTTGCGGAGTTCGAGTGGGTACTCTGATCTGCCATATTTTTACAATCATACTCTGGATGACCCTATTGGACGATATGGACCATTGTTCCTTACTTTGATTCCTGAATCTTACAATTACTGTCAAATGCATATGACATGAGGTTACATGCTCCGTGATATTTCTACTTCATAGCCTTTAAAAAGTCTGAGTACTGATTGATAGTACTGACGAAACACGTGTCAGCTGTTTTTATCAACTTTAATTTTATGAATCTCCAAATAAAGAAAATGAAAATATGAACATGAACTTCATCTACTCCTTTATTTTGTCCTGAAATTGAAAGTACATGATACACACAGTTTAGATATTGTGGATATTATATGACCTATCAGTCTCTGGTGTACATGTGTTCTAGGATTGTGCTCTGATTTACCTAAACACTATGAATCCAGTGTTCTATGTTCTGACAAACTTGTCTTTTATACCTTCAATTCTCCAATATGTATTCTTACACTACAAGTAAACACTGTCATACTTCTGTTTCAGTATTCTAGTGACCATACAGCACTATGTGCTTATCTATACACTGTTCTAAAAAAATCCATTTACTACATTAAAACACTAATCAGCAGATATACAATAAGTGGTACATCCCCAGATATATGCCATTTATTGTATACTGGGACATCACCTCCTTGTAGAGCAGGGCTTTATATTATGATGCGTCACATTGTAAATACCACATATCATGGCACATCTTTTACACCACCAGACGCAACAGCTGTGTAAAAGAGAGACAAGGGGGTTGTAAATTCACCCCTAACACATACAACGTCATCCAGGCAGTTTCACCAGCAGTGCAAATTGAAGCATAGACTTGTAACATATTTATGTGCATATGTTACATTCAAGTGCTTCAGAGGTAATACAGTATACTATAGGTAAACAGCTTATGGATTTATGCTGTAGCACTTCCTTATAGTTCTGCACTTTCACATTCACCATACACTAGTAAAGTATTCATTCATTCACTTATAAACTTCACATTCATTCTGTGAAACTTTTATACACACGTAGAAATATAGTTCTTTCTTTGACCATTGAAGGTAGTTCCAAAAAGAACTGTTTTTTTCTGTTTTGTTTTAAACCAATAAAATGGAACTGGAACTCAAAAAGTATCCAACCCGAACCAAAGAATGAAAAAAAAAACTAATGTCGAGGACAGCGATGCTCCTGCATCCTGCGTTTCATCAGGTCAAGACTGATCCCCATAACACAAAAGTTTATCGCAATAAATGATAACAATTTTACCATCAGCAAAATCAGGATCAATTTGTGGGTGCGGACTGCTTGCTGGAAATGCTGCTGCAGCAGTTGATTTGCTTGGTGCAGTAGCAGATGGGTTGACCTGCAAGCTCCGTCTTACAGCTCGAGCAAAGTTGTTCGAATGCAAGTTCTTCATGTGTCGCACCATATTTGCTGTGCCAAAGGAGTATTTTTTACATGGATCACCCCTTGAAAGAGTTGTTTGGAAAATTTTACAGGTTACTTTTGGAGCATTAACCTTTTTTCCCCTTCTGGAAAAGTAAAACACTTCCAAATTACAGCTTCTTTCCTCTTCTTTGGAGGTTCTTCAGGAATGAAATCTCCATCTGAAGAATGCCTGGAATATTAGTCCATTGCTGATATTATAGTGGTCTTCCTTCTATTTTACAAGATTCTCTATTAGTATGTTCATTAAATATAAACAATTAAAAACATTTGCGCCTTTCGCATACGGAGAGCTGTACATGACGTCACACAGAAATTTTGATGCGACGCGTAACGTCCAAGCATATTCGTTGCGTATGCAAGGGTACGCGCTGAGAATGATTACCAGTACAAACTATGGTGCAATCACTCTCTCACTGTCAAATCAGAGCACAGGGCGCGCTACTCGAATGGTTACAAGTGGTCACTCATTGGAGATTCGATACTGGCCCTGCCTCTGCGCATATGAAAACCCCCGATGTCTCTCTCTGTTGTTAATTATTGGTCTGCACACTCACACTTGGACATGCACTGTGCACGCCCGCCCACACTTTCCCAGATATCACCACGTAGCTTTCTTGCTATTACTAAGCCTGGAAACCAATACATTAGGCAATAGGAGGTCCCCCAGGGCCGTCATTCTTCTAGACCATGAAAATGCCACTAATGAGGGCCCTGGACTTAGTTTGGTCAACCCCTGCGGTTCCCAAATAAAGAGGATTCTGACGTAAGCACGCTCTCTTTTGCCTGCGCTGTGGTGACAGACGGACTCTCATCGTCGTCGACTGTACTACAAACTGTTTGCTCAAGAGCAGAAGGACTCATGATACTCAACGTGGTGTCACTGCTGCTGCCGACCAGCCAGGCCTCCATAGCCGCAGTGGCGGAGGCGCCCGCGCCCACCCACCCAGGCCCAGCCAAAGCCCCAGCCTTTGAAGAAAAGACAAGAGAGAACAGAAGCAAAGGTAGGAGAAGCCATCATAACATCAACCTCCGCTGTAAATTGTACCTACATCATAGTTTTTTTTTTTTACTGTCACGTGGCCCTCCAAGTTCTGTTTTCCTTTACTTTTAATATTTATGACTTTACTGCCTCACGTGGCCTTTCCAGGCCTCTATTATTATTCCTCATATATGATTGATCATAATATATCCTTCTGTTTAATGGAGTCATCCTAGGCCTTTTCTACATAAATTGTGCGTGCTTGAATTTCTGTGTCGTATTTTTCAAGTGTCACATGCTTTAGCCTGTATTCTTATAAATTGTGCGTTCATAATAGTATTATTTTTTGACTGAGTCATGTACCCTTCCCAGCTCTGTTTTGCTTTATTTTTGTGCTCCTTGTGGTTTGTACTTCATTGTATTAGCTCCCTCCTAATCATCCCGTCACTTTCAATATTTATTTCTGCCTCACGTGGCCTTCCCATGCCTCTATTATTATTCATCGTATATGGTTGATCGTAATATTACCTTCTGCGTCACGGGGCCCTACTAGGCTTTTTCTAAATAAATTGTGCGTGCATGAATTTCTGTGTCCTATTTTTGAATTGTGCCCCGTGCTTTAGCCAGTATTGCTCCAATTTGTACATTGATATTAGTATTATTGTTTTTACTGCGTCACGTGCCCCTCCCAGCCGTTTTGCTTTACTTTTGTGCGGCACATGCTCTGTGCTTCATCGTATTTGCTCTCTCCTACTCGTCCCGTGACTTGTGTTGATTTCTACCTTACATGGCCTTCCCAGGTCTCTATTATTATTGATCATATATCGTTTATCATAATTAACCCGTTTACTGCGACCATTCTTTTGGCGCAGTGCGGTCGTTCTGAAAAGCGAACAGGGCTGCGTCGAACGTTGAACATTTGAAGCACCAGCCAGGTAGTGCTCTGAACATTCAGCGCCCAACGGCAGCATCAATGATTAAATAAATTGTGTTTGCACGAATTTCTGTGTCGTGTTTGAACTGTGCCCCGTGTTTTAGCCTCTATTGGTACAATTTGTGCATTCATATTAGTATTATTTTTTTACTGCGTCACGTGCCCCTGCCAGCCGTTTTGCTTTACTTTTGTGAGGCACATGCTCTGTGCTTCATCGGATTTGTTCCCTCCTAATCATCCTCTAACTTTTTATATTTATTGCTACCTCAAGTGCCCTTCCCAGGCCTCTATTCTTATTGATCACATATCGTTCATCATATTTAACCGGTTTACTGCTACCATTATTTCGGAGTAAAGCGGGTGTTCTGAAGAGTGGGCGGGGTCGCGTCGCTTGTTGAACGTTTGCAGCACTAGTCAGGTACTGCTCTGAACATTCAGCGGCCAACGGCAGCATTAATAGTTAAATAAATTGTGCATGCATAAATTTCTGTGTCGTATTTTTGAATTGTGCCCCGTGCTTTACCCTGTATTTGTCCACTTTGTGCATTCATATTAGTATTATGTTTTTTACTGCGCCACGTGTCCCTGCCAACAGTTTTGATTTACTTTTTTTGAGGCACACATTGTGCTTCATCGTATTTGTTCTCTCCTAATCGTCCTCTAACTTTTTATATTTATTGCTACCTCACGTGGCCTTCCCAGGCCTCTATTCTTATTTATCATATATGGTTGATCATATTATTTCCTTCTGCCTGACAGGGCCGTCCTACGCCTTTTTTCAAATAAATTGTGTTTGCACAAATTTCTGTGTCGTATTTTTGAATTGTGCACCGCGGTTTACCCTGTATTGGTATAATTTGTGCATTCATATTAGTATTATTTTTTTACTGCGTCAGACGTCCCTACCAGCTCTATTTTCCAATTTTTTTTCTCCCATAAATTTTAATATTTATTAATGTTTCACATGGCCTTCCCAAGCCTGTTTTCTTACATATTGTACTTTCATAAATATGTATGTTGCATTTTTGTGCTACGCAACGGGCTTTGTGTTTCAACATACGTACCCGCTTAATCATCATATTTGCTTCCTTTTAATACTCTCAGACTTAAAATGTCTTGCTTCCTTACGTGACCTATAGTTGTTTCTTACTGTGCTCTAGTTGGCCTACGAAAGTTTTGCCTCCTCAGACTAGCATACGTTTAATTCATAATAATTGTTGGATTTATAACTTTCACACTACGGTGTTGTACTAGCCCTTTATTTGCCTTAGGTTACCTAACCATTTTTCCCTCTATTGTACATCTTTTTATGACATGCTTTCACCAAAATACATGTTTTCGACACTTCACCACTTCATGATCTGTCTTTAAGTGCAATTGCTCCCTTTTTCCATTGTTTCTCTATGACTAAAATGTTACTCTTGATAGTTACGTATGCCAAGGCTGCTCATGTAAATGCAACTACTGGGCCTACGATTCAGAAAAGGGGGTGGTGATGGACAGAGTATCTGAATTAAGCAGAACACTCCTACCCAGTCAACAGATCAGGGCTTGATCCATCACCGTTTTTTAGCTCACTGCACCATCCCAGCTCAGAACCTGGCTACATGCAAATTAGTCTGTCCCAGGCCCAGTGCATCATGGGAACAGGGCAGACCAAACTACCAAGCCAATTCTTTTACTGGAAAGGAAACAAGCTTCCGGGAACCGGTTTCTGGCATTACAGCCATCTTCGGCCCGGCTTGCTTGAATCCTTATGGTGCAGTGAGCAAGGGACTCATGTCTGAGCATACCCTTCCACGCAAACTACTGGGCCTACAGCAGTAATTGTGCCACCCACACAAGAAACTCTAAATATAAAAATAACGCCTATCACTGCACGGCCTGAGCGCCCTTTGTTAAACTGTTATGTTTTGAAACTGCATCCATTTCACAGGCCTTACCTCTGTATTTGTGTAGACTGTACTCTATATACCTCCTTAAACTTTCTGCACACAACATATTTTTCAAACTACATTCATATAAAAAACTTATTTTGCATTAACTTTTGTGTTTAAGAAACGTTTGTGTTAGGTTGTTAAAATAATTTCTTCTAGAACAAATGTTACTTTTTCAAAATTAATTTGCAGGAAGCATAACCAGTGATAATTCACCAGCAACTGATCCATCTTCACAACGTGATCCATCTTCACATTGTGATCAATCTTAACAACCTATACCAGGCATACCACGTTCTGCTACTTGTAAATTATGTATACTATAGCTAATAGTGTATGATATACATATTGGTTCCTCTTTAGAAGCTCGTGTGCTTTCATATATTTTTACAAGTAATCAATGCCTTCCCCCCAAACATTTTTCTCTCAACAACAAATATATATTAAGTATGGGCGAAATTTGCGAATTCGCGGTACGTGAATTCGCACGTAATTGAATTTGCGGTCCGCAAAATCGGCGACTTCCTGCAAATTTGCGGATTTTATTTTTGCGTGTTCGCGGGGCTCTTTGCGTGTTCGCAGGATTTTTTCAGCGCAATGATCGCGAAGTTACCCATGCTATCGTACATGGGCGCGGCCATCTTGTTTCACCTGTTCGCGTTGCGTATTTCAAGTTCCGGGTGGCAGTTACATGCTCGCGTTGTGCATTTCCTACGTGCCGGCTGCAATTACGTGTTTGCGTCCGTTTTTGGGTGTTCGCGAGAGAAATATCACGCGCACTTACCCACGCGGTCCTCAATGGGCGCGGCCATCTTGTTTTTCATTCATTGCGATGGTTCTGGGCATGCTATTAAAATCCTTCCCTAATCTTTGCAATCCTTTGTTTCTTTGAACTTTTTAAAATCTTTTTTGCTCATTATCTATCTCTCTCTTTTTCTACATCTATATTTTGTGTTTCTTTTCAACTTTTTGTTTCTTTAATAACTACTTTTTTTGTTTAGCTCTCTCTTTTATGTTTTATTTTTTCCCCCTATCCTTTTCTTCTTTCGCCCAAGACCATGCTAAAGGGAGCCGGCAAGTCAAAGGGGAAGGGTCCTGCACCCCGTAGCCAACTCCCTTTCGGGCGCTTGAGGGCAGAGAATGTACAGTCTAGGGAACTCTTAAGTGCGGTGGAGGTGGCCGCACTCACCTTCCATGTGCAGCGCCAGCTTCCGAAGACCGTGGCAGTGAGGGGCAGGCTCCATTTAGGGTATAGCCTCCAGGACCGTCGCCAGCTGTGGGATAAGTTGTGCCGGGCCATGCGTAGGGAGTCGGGGGTCCGGCGCACCTACCCGCAAGCGACGCACCGGTGGTCCAACCTCCTTGACCGGAAGCAGGACCTGCTCAAACTGCTAGGTGTGGAGATCCCTCGCCTTGGTGAGTAGCTTTTTAATACCTACTTTGTTTTCTTCTGCGCTGGGTTATATTGCAGATATATGTTTTTCCCGAAGAGCAAAAATGCTACTGATTCGATTACATTTCAGGTAAATTAATGTTTAAATAGCTTCTGTGATTGCAGGTGCTCGCCTGCTCAGTAGCGTTGTTACTTTGCTTACTTGTTTGCAACTTTGTGCTCATTTGAGAGCAGAACTGCATAATGCAAGAGAGACTAGAGACTCAAGTCTAGTCCTTCCTTAGTACTCCTGCTGCCAGTAAGAAGAGATACTGATGGATTGATAGGTTGAGTATATTACTTATGACTTGTTATTTATTAGTAGGAAATGTTTTAGTGGTCTACAATCATGATGACGGACTGTGTCTGTCACGTCACCTGCTGCTGGGTGCCGGCAGTCGTAGTAGAACCTTTTTGTTGTTGGTGTAGTTAGTGATTTACATAACTTTCCTAGTAGACGGTCTGCGAATCCAGCAATACTGTACTATTCTCCTAGTTGACCAGATCAGATAGGTCAATACACGTAGTGCAATTGTTGGTAATTTGTTTCCCCAGAGATAATTTTAGATTGTGATCAAAGAAATCAAATATTTAAAAAAAACAATCATCCATGTTTGTGTTTATTTCATGATCATCAGCACCTCCCAGGGGCAAGGAGACCACCAAAACAGAGACTCCGGCGGTACAAGGTGGGCAGTAGGATCGGTCCTCTGCAGGCTCTACTGCTGGCCCCAGTAAGTTGTTCTATTGTTATATTAATACTTCTACTTCCCTAACTTTTACAGCTCCTATTCATTGCAAACTGTTTCCTAATTCTATTTTTTACAAAATAGTCTTTGATCTTCTTCTAGACTGTTTCTACATTCTTATCCTGCCTCTACCATCACTCTCTGTGCTACTACTATTTACTAATATTATGAGTAGGGCTCCCGGTTTTCTGTTTAAACTGATTTTTACATATAAATACAGATGGAAAAAAAGTTTTCCTTTATCTGTATTTATATATAAAAACAGGAAAATACTAGTATATTTGTTATTTAGTTCAATAAATCACACCCCCGGCCATCTGGTGTCTCCCCCTCCTTAGAGGGTTAAGAGGTGTCAGCACAGCTGAGACAGCTTCCCGGCGTGCACATGGTGCACCCGAGTACTTCACAGGTCTTTGAAAGACCATTTACATCTTAATGAGGCTTTGTTGTTCACCCCTCGGCCCCCTGCCTCTTGACTCTGCAGATTGCTCCAGCACCCGTCTTTTCCTCTCAGACTGGACTACAGTGGATCTCAGACCCGAGGCGGGGCTCGCTTCCGAGGTGAGTGGCGAGGGGTGAGAGCAGCCCCTTGGTAAAAAAGACAAGAACAAGAATACAAACTACAGAACCCAGAACTAGATGAAAGATTTACACTTGTAATAAATCTTCAGGTTGGAGCAGGTTTGTAAAGCAAGCCTAAAAAGGTCTGGAACTGGCTCATCTTCAATTTAACTGCATGTGGGTCATTTCGTCAACAAAAAACGCAGAGCACATAAGGCATTTATCCCCCAAAACACCAGTATAGAACAGCACAGTGCACATAGTTTTTACACTCCAGCTGTGTGCAATACTTGCATTTGGAGTCTTGCTTATGCTTTCATAAAATCAGGACTACAACTCCCAGAATGCAAATCATAAAAGTGGACTGAAGGAACTATTCATAAATGGGCTTGGGCATCTTGGAACTCTGGAACAATCTATGACATTTGCATAAAATACCCTCAAACACCTTTCCAAAGAATAACTGACATTCCGTAGTATTCTGGGGTAACTGGGAGAACTGTGAGTGACCATGATTAAGTTGTCTTTTATCATTGAGGCCCTGAAATTGTACTCAAATCCATCACACTTGGGAGGGCTCAGAGCCCCCCTTCAAGTTTAGGTATCAAATGCCTTTTGTGACACATTGTTTTGTGAATGTTTTTTATTTTCCTTTCAGCTTGTTAATTTCACTTTGGCATAGATGCAATTAAAGCAAAACTCTGTGATGAAGGACATTCTTCCACAATGCATAGGGGATTAGGGACTGAGTGAAAATAATTATATGAACACTGTTCACAGAGTTTTCATTAAGAATGAGGGTACTGTTTTGCAACAGCTAGCATTAACAGTCATAAATGCTCACTCTTTCGGATAGTGTGATGCCAGATAGCACGGCAGGTGGTTTAATGCTAACATTTAGGATTTTGAAACTGCAAGGCTCTGAGACAAATGGCTTCTGATAGCACTTTTACGCATATTTGGGACATTCTGCAAATGGCAACGTTTTTAGACAAATTGTATAGTATTGACCAATAACAACCGAGTGCATGTGTGCATCCACAATTTAAATAAATATGGAAAAATACTAGCTGTAGCGTCGTCTTTTGCTTGTGACAAAAATAAATGTGGATAAATACAGAAAAAATACCCAAAAAATAAATATGGATAAATACAGACGGAAATGGCAAAAAAATAAATACCGTAAAACCGGGAGCCCTAATTATGAGTCAGTCTGTGTAGGTAGCTAAGATTGCCCAGTCGGCAAACGGTGTTAAACAAAACTCTGATCCAGCAATAGCTCTAGGCACTGAATGCAGTCCTCTGGGTTTCCCTTGCTGTCTATTCCAGTCTTCTTAATGTAAGTGCTTTGAAAATTTCCAACAACAAAATGTCAATGTGTCCACCAAGAATAAGCTAGTAGTTGGCTTTTTTTGATTTGATAGGAGCACAGACCATACCGCTAGTGTTTCAGGGACTACTCTGCACATACAGAAGTATGGACAAGAGAAATAGGACATTGTTGATGATAGGTGCAGTTCGACTTTCCACATACCTCAGTCCGAACAGAAGTTGAACCCCCAATCCCCTGACCGACTAACTAGTGTGTCTGACCAATGATTACGACCCAGAAGAACAGAAGAAGACTACCGCCGAGTCCCGACATATCAGAGTCACGGAAACATGCCTGCAAAGTGCAGTAGTTCAAACCCTTCCACTCACTCACATAGCGCAGTATTCCGAGCGAGCACTGGTGATAGATGATGTTAAAGTTTAAACAACATTCCCTTGAATCAATATACTTCAACTTAACACATCAAATTATTAGAATAACTGTGTGGGAGCCCCCACCTTCTTTAAAGTACTTAAAGTACTGCTGGTGATGAGGAGTAGGTGGTGAATTGTCCTGTTGGCAGAAGGGCAATGGAATCTTCTGTCTGTAATTAGATAAATGGTGCACGTTAAAAAGCAAGCATTCATCAGTTGTGCCAAAAAGTGTAGCATTTAATGGCTAACCATATAAAAGGTTAACACCCCCCCAAAATCTTTTTTTCATTCCCAATATTTAAAAATTGGTTATGTTATGTATTAACATTTTCTTCCATTATGACGAAATAGGGGGTGGTGCATGGCATCTGAAAATATGACATGTTTTTTCTAGACGTCACAACATCGGATGTAGCACCTAACACCACCAGTGCCGGACGGGTACACTACAGGGGGTGATGCGGTGGCGCCACAAGTGCCACCAGGAGGAGCTGTGGGGGATGGCTCAGCGGCGGCGGACAGTGGTAAGTTATTATACTCCTTACTTATTTACGTTTTTGTAATAGGCCCGCAAAGGATTGTATGGTGTACTGTACAGTAGACAGTACACTAGTACAAGTACACTGTACTGTTAAGAACAGTTACTAATTTAGAACTACATTTTTGCCAATCACGGAGAAGACAGTCAACCTTGACTTAGAATTAGCATTAGCGGCTGTAGTTCTTGGGTAAGCAATGGCCCCCTCTATTTGACTTCAACTCAGCTGGGAAACTTTTATTGTGAAGCCAAGTCATATCAGATGAACATGAGGGATATGAAGAACAAAAAGGGAAAGAAGGGTGAAAGGAAGGACAAGCGAGTCGTAACATTTATGACGGTAAAGAATGATACGTGTTTTTGAATGCAGACAGAGGTGGCTGATAGGAAGGAATCAGATGCATGGTTGCTTGAAGCAAGGATGGTTGAGGAGAAAGAAACGATGACTGCTTGTATGGGTGAATCAGAAAATGCATGTGTGGTGTGCATTGCAATATATCATTTGGGTAAAACACAAATGCAAGTCAAGATGGTTGTTTACCAAATAAAATGAAAAGGGTGTTAGTTGATTGTTGATAAAAAGTAAACTTGGCACAGTTGAGAAGAATGGTAGACGTTTACTTTGGATGCCTGGATGGTATCTTCTTCTTCCTCATAGATAGCAGAGGTGTATGTAGTAGAGCAGATGCTCAGTGGATGAAGAGTGTTACTTTGAACAGCATGTCAGTGCCAGAGTAGCAAAGCTGAGAAAATCCAAATACTAGAAGTTATTATTGTTCAGAAATACTCCCTTGACTAACAGTACAGTAGTTTACTTTACAAGCACAGCAAATATTGTGTATGTATTGTATAGTTGAGATTATATCAAGTCAAGTCCCTTCCTCTGGCAATTATGGGTACCACACTCACTCCCTATGTTAATAATTTTCTTTCAGCTGTGTCATGGGTGAATTATCACTATTGTTCACTGAATCTATCAAAACAAAGCACCAAAAGTCATCCATCATATAAGCAAAGATCATGTGATCGGCAGGATATATTATCAGAAATGAATAATCTTCCTTTTCCTTTTGTAGTAGTCAAGTCCCTGGGGGGGCAGCGCAAAATATAAATTACATTGAGCAGTAGCCGATGATGTAACTGAGTATGGACAGTGCCACCCCTATAGAAAAGTAAGAGATTCCCTATCCCCACCTGCATGTACTGTTTAAAGTAATGCGAGTCTGCGTCATCATGGCTTGTGTCTGTTTTTCTTGGGTGCAAGCTGAGTGAGCTGGCATTATGCCGGCTACCACAAGTTCACATACAAGTAATTTCTTTTGCAAAACAAGAGAAAAAAAAGAAGAAGACTGGTGTAGTCTCCGACTCTCTGACTATGTAGTAGTGAGTCCATAGTGCTGCTAGTAGAATTCCTGAAACGCCCACTAATGTCACAGGCCTACAAAGATGGCAGAAATATACATGCCAAAATGTTATACTGTGCTTGCAAGTTGCTAGTGTTACTGTGAGACAACTTTCTGTTGAATTATTTTGAGTTAATGTTAAAGACCATTGTCTACAGTATTTTTCTTTCTTTCTTCATATAGATGCTCCGCAACAAAAAAAGCTCACCCGGAAGGAGATGGCTGTCCGGGCCAGGGCCCGTAAGCTGGAGGCCATTTGCACCTGATATCGGTGGCTGTGGGCTCAGTAGCAGGAGGAGGAGGCAGCAACTACTGCATCCTCCTCCAGTGTCCCCGGGGCCACCAGCCAGCAGCCTCCAGTGAAATGGCGCCGTGGCCCTATAGCCTCCCACCACCTCCGCACAGCAGCAAAAACAACAGCTAACCCCCCCCCCCCAGAGCCTGGATGGCACGTCTGCGCTGCCTCCGAAAGAGAGTGGACTACCTGGAGCGCTTGGGAGAGAAGCAACAGCACCAGCTCCGGGTCCTCCGCAAAGAGCTGCGGACCACCTGTCCACAGGACACCGCCGGAGGAAGTGACTGTCCCTTGCTCCGTTATTAAAGACTGTTAGGGGGGTGGGAATTGGGCGTTGGGGAAAGGGACTTGAAGAAGGACATTTGGACATTGGTTGGGGTCAGTGAGGGGGTGAGTTGGGTTAGTTTATTTTTGTTAGGGGAAATATATTCATTTATTTTACATAGTAATATAAAACTTTATTTCGTTTTTTTAAACAAACCATAAAAGTACATATACAATAATAGCACAATTTAAAACACATGAATTGTAAACACATATCAGATAAAGTGCCAAAAGTTCCAATAGTGCCAAAAGTGTAAAAGTGCGGTGTATTCCACACAACAGAATCAGAGAAAGAATGATACATTCATCACAAGGACCATTAACGGTCCAAAATATTTCTCAATTTAAAAGTCAATTAAAAAAATTCAGTGACCTGGAGAATGCTGTCATTATGCATACGTTGTAAATACATTAAAGCTGGTCTAATCTGGATAAAATTAATTTCTTCAAAAGGGATACCAGATAGCGCTTGCGTGGATACTCATAAAACCTACATAAAAATATAAAATGCAGCGTATCCTGCGGAGACTTTCCGTCGCAGCCGCAGGGTGCTGCAAACTTGTTAAAAACGTCAGATTTTGGCCTAATAAGCAGATGATGAAAAAGGTTTAACCTAAACCTTGTTAACAGGAACTTTTCATGAGAGGTCAGTGAGCCCATCAGATACGGCTCTATAGTTTCACACGTTTTCACCATGACAAATGTTCTCACGCTTTGTTTCTGGAGCTCCACTTCTTCCCTCTGGATCTTCCTATCCGTAAGGAAGTCCCGTTTCATTAACTCCAGATGCCCCTATACAATCTGACTTGGTTGTTCAAACAATTCCAAACGACCAAGCCTAGCAAAGCCCGATTTCAGATATTTTATCCATGGGGAGCCCATTACTTTTTCCTGGATCAAGTAGTCCCTCAAAATCAAGTGTGTCAGTTTTAGCCAATAGGTCAATGGGCGTAAAGAAAAAATGTCACTTAAGTATTGCGTCCCTAGCTCCTCATGTACCGCAAAGTTGGACGTGCCTGCAGGGATGCACAGGAGACGCTTCAAAAAGAAGTTTTCAACAATCTGCAATTGCTCACCGGTAACATACCCCCAACTTTCACTGCTTTATGTAGCAGTTGCCACTGATTTTGCATTATAAAGTTTCAGCATGGCACTGATAGGTTTTTTCCCCAATTTCGATGCAAAATTAAAAATGAGGCATTAGCACTTCTTTTTTGCAAGAAGAGGACCCCAATTCAGTTTAGAATAAAAAAGAACCCCAAGATACGAGAACGTTTTTGATATGGGGATTGGTACTTCATCAATTTTGAATGTGAAGTTCCTTCTTGGGTGTGGGTCCACTTGCATGACAAATGATTTCAAGTTGTTGATCATAAGGTCTCTATCCGTCATGAACAGTTTAAAAGCATTTAATAAAGCTTGAAGGCCCCTCTCAGTCCTGGATATTAAAACCGCATCATCTGCGTATAAGAGTACGGGAATTCTCCGCCTACCGACTCTAGGGCAATCAGCCAGTACATTCTGCAACACACTATCTAGTTCATTAATATAAAAGATAAAAAGGAAGGGGGCCAAGATGCAGCCTTGGCGAACTCCCGTTCTGATATCAAAATTATTTGTTGTGCTCAGATCTTGAGAATATCTCACATTATCTCTAGTATTACTATGTAAATCAACAAGAAAATCAACAATTCCACTGTCTACACCCTTTGCCCTCATGGACTGCCATAGCTTTCCCCTGTTTACACAGTCGAAAGCTGAGGACAGATCCATGAAGGCGAGGTGAATGGTACCTCTTTGAGCAACAGTGTACTTACATAATATTAGAAAGAGGTTAAGGCACCTTGGGCCCGATTCACAGAATTAACTTAAGACTCAATCCTATACTTACTACTATTTTGGTATTCACAGAATGCACTTACTACTTTTGGCATTCACAGAATGAACTTACTACTTTTGGTATTCACAGAAGGTAGGATTTTGCCTTAAGTTTGTCTTAAGACAGACTTAAGACAGACTCAAGACAGACTTAAGACAGACTTAGGACAGACTTAAGACACAATCCTAACTTCTGTAAATCCCAAAAGTAGTAAGTTCATTCTGTGAATGCCAAAAGTAGAAAGTGCATTCTGTGAATGCCAAAAGATTTAAGTGCATTCCGTGAATACCAAAATAGTAGTAAATTTAGGATTGAGTCTTAAGTTCCTTCTGTGAATCGGGCCCTGAGTTACTGTTGAGCGGCCACTGCAAAAACCATACTGCGAGATGGACATAATATTATTTTCCAGTGCCCAGTCTGAAAGTCTGCAGTAGGATTCTTCCTACTATTTTAACCATATAGTCTATTAATGAAATAGGTCTGTAACAATGTGGGCTCCCTTTGTCCCCCTTCTTAAAAACCGGGACAATCGTAGAAACACCCCACAATTGTGGACAGCCATTTTTCACAGCAGCATTAAAGAAAGACTCTAGTATGGGTGCCCAGAAACTTGGCTCAGACTTAAATAGGTCTGGGGGAATCCCATTGGGACCGGGAGCTTTCCCGGCTGTTAGTCCCGCAATGCCTTCAGTAACCTCACCTATATCAAAGCTGATTGTTTCTCTATTATTACAAGAGACGGATTTAGGAATTTCATCCGTCAGGCAGCAATATAGTTGCTTGAAATGAACTTCCCACTCCTCCTTTGATATGTAGCATTCAAGGCCGTCACCCGGCTCCTGGACCAGGAAAGGTTTCTTCATTACCACCCAGAATCTAGAGCTACACCGCAAGGTAGTAGGATCAAGAATCTCTCTCCACGACTCCTCTCTTATAGATTCCTTATGTTTGGCAATGGTAGATTTATATTCTTTTCGGCACAATTGAACTAATGCCTTTATTCTTGGTTTAGCTACTTGTTCCAAACTTAGGGGTCGATTAGGATGGCGGACGGACTTGCGTCCGTCCACCACCCCTGAGTAGGAGAAACCGTCCGCATGGGCAGCGGCGGTCCCTCCATGGCAATTAAGATGTGACCGCCACCCTGGCGGTCACATCCTGTATGTTTTACATTGCGGCGGATGCTGCTTGAAGCAGCACCCGCCGCAATGTAAAAAATGAAAGCAGTGCATTTGCATGCACAAAGCGGCAGGCACCGCGCGGTGCCTGCCGCTTCGTGCACGCAAAGGCAGGGGGGTACCATAGGTACCCCCCATGTGCACCCCCCACGCAACCTTTACCCAGAAGGCCCACAACGGGCCCCCAAAGTGAATGTCCGTATGCTTTTCCACGGCGTAAAAGCCACTGTGGAAAAGCATTACTTTCCCTACATCCTAATATGGCTTTTCCGCCGTGGTCGCCTTCCGACCGCGGCGGAAAAGTGGAGGACAGATTGTGAGACCCACCAGCCATCCTAATTTGGCGGTGGGTCTTTCAGGCCTCCTCGGCGGATTCCCCGCATACTCCGGGCCGGTGGTGGCTTCCGCCGGCCCGGAGTATGCGGGGAATCCGCCATCATAATGACCCCCTTAGTTTTCTAGCTGCTTTAGAGCAATCGTGGTTGAACCACTTTGGTCCCACAATCTGTAAGTTCTTTGCTGGTGCTGACAGTAGCTGGGACACCTTGTCCGTCAGACTTTGAAAGGCGTTGAGAATCCTACTCGGCTGTGACCCTTCTTGCATACAAACCATGATTTCATCTGCACAAGTGACTTTAATATCTTTATACAGCAAGTCTGGGGTGATCTTAGACCATTTTTAGACTGTGTCTCCCATCAGTTGTACTCACCCTACCAGGGATGAGATTCGGGCCTTCTTTGGCTATCCATGGACCCCTCAGATGAACAGTGAGCGGGTTATGGTCACTGAATTCACTGTCTTCGATAGCGAAAGAATCCACAAAGAACTGCATTGAGGATGTTAATAATACATAATCAATGAAAGTTCCCCTCCCATGCCCCTTAAAAGTCAGGATCTCAAAACACTTAGTAGGATCCATCAGTGCCATAGTCAGCGTCAGATCCAAATCATTCAATAGGTCATTAAAACATTGTCCCTCAGGCGTATGTTCCAGATGCATGCCCTCGGATTGTGCACAGTGCAGATCCGAAATATTTTTCAAGAAGGGGTCACCACAGGGGTGAACATTAAAGTCGCTCATAATCATAGGATTGCGGATACACTCCTTCATTAAAGTACTAATGAAAACATACAGTGCTGATATCTGACTTATGCCTGAGCAAGAATTGACAGTATTATAAAAATTGACCATTCCAGCCATACAGTTTTCTCCAGTTAAAATAAGACCAATAATTCCAGAATTGCTCGATGGAACTCTGCGTATTTTACAAGATAACGCTACAGAAATGAACGTAACCATTCCCCCCTTTGATCTTCCCCTGTTAGTTGCTATTGCAGGGACATAGTACTGCTTAATATACCTAATCCAGTTGCAATCCTCCATCTTAGCACCCAGTCCAGCGATATTCCAAGAAATTACATTGTTTCCACTCATTTTTGCCCGTGTGATTTCCGTGCTTCCCACTTCAGCCAATTTCTCCTTTTTCTGTCCCTCAAATTCCTTGCGTCAATCGCACGCCTCCAGACCTGAGAGTAAATCAAATCTATTCTGCGATGCAACATTAAACCCATTCGTACAACGGTTATCAACATTATACAGATATGATACTTCAGGGACCGGAGAATAGGAATGAATGGACCAATTTTCCTAGGAATGGGAGAGGCTTTGATTAGATGGGTATAAAATTAACCAAGTGGGCGAACACATACGCTGTTCACATTGTAAATTAAGGAGGCAGCCCTTAATAAAACTGTTGCAACATGTTGGGGGTGTTTAAAGTTTACAATAATACAATCCCCGCTAGATGTTTTTCTGGACGGGTCATTCCAGTTCACCCTTCTTGTTGACAGTATTTGATCAGAGTATGCGGTCCGAAAGCCACATCTTTTATTCAACCATGATAATGTTTTTTTTTTAGAGATTCATGGGATTCCTCATATGGCTGAGCAGAGTAACATTCAATAGGCGGGACATTTGTTAAAACAGCTACATAAGGTGCGCAGTCAGGAGGAAGGTTAATGTAGTGACTTTTCCTCACTTGTCTAGTGTCCGGGTTACCCTCTGGAGCTACTATAGCCTGTATGTTCTGGCCAGTTGATGGTGTAAGATCAGGTAGGGCAGTTTCAATCACAGATATTTGCTGGCTTATTTGCTGTGAGTTTGGTCTACTGGTACCCTTGCCCTCTCCAGCATGACCCTTGTCTATAGCTTTTGTAGTTCCGGACGAGCCCGATGCCAAGTATGTAGCTATCAATTCACCTAGTTTATTGACTTCTAGGGCTACAGTATCCAATTTAGATGTCAGAGGTTTCATCAGCTCTTCTATCTTTGCCTCTATCTTGGCTTCAATAGTACGAATCAATAGCGCAAATTGCTCCGGATTTATATTTATAGCAGCTACATTTATGCCTTCATGTATGTCAGTTCCAGTAGCATGGCTATTTGGAACTGATTGGACTAATTCTACCCTTTTTTGCCATACCTCCCCCCGCGTTTACTCTGTGACTTTCTTCAGGTTCTCACTGGTCTAGGAGTAGGCATTGGCTGTTCTAATGCCTCAATAGATGTATCGGGCACATTTTCCTGTGACTCGGCATGAACCTGCGCTTCAGCTGTTATGACGACCCTATTGCCCACATCAGGGACATCAACTACAGCTGGGTCTGCGACTGGGGAAGGTATATCTATGTCCAGCACCAGATGACTCCCTCGACCTAGCGAGGCCCTTCGATCGCTGTTGATTTGGGTCACCATTTTTACCAAATAATTGTCCATGGTACCCGACCCAGGTGCGGCCGTAACAGTTTTAGATTTAGACATCGTCCAAGTTAGTTTAAGCACTTGGGTACTATATGGGAGAACAACACAGTCTACAAATGCACTTTATGCTGATACCAAAATTGAAAAATCTCACTTGGGTGTGTAAAGCCTTTGGTGAAGGGCCAGAGTCCGTGGCCCAGCCCAGCTTCTTCCGGCCACTGAGGCCCTCCCTGGGGCTGCTGGGTAATGTAGTCCGCTGGCGGGGACTATTGCCATTTCCCCCACGGCGTTTGGAGAATGGCCGTGCAGGTAGGTAGCTTTGGTACGCTGGTGCTGTTTCCCTCACGGCGTTAGCAAGGCTCCGTTGTGCGACCCCCAAGTGTGCTCGGCGTTCGCTGCTCTTATGGAGCCTCCGGGCACGTGGGCAGCGTCACGGCCTGCGACCTCCCTGGGGCCGCTGTGTAATGTAGTCCGCTGGCAGGGACTACTGCCATTTCCCTCACGGCTTTTGGAGAGTGGCCGAGCAAGTAGGAAGCTTTGGTAGGCTGGTGCCGTTTCCCTCACGGCGTTAGCAAGGCTCCGTTGTGCAACCCCCAAGAGCACTCGGCGCTCTCTGTTCTTATGGAGCCTCCGGGCGCGTGGGCAGCGTCACGGCCTGCGACCTCCCTGGGGTCGCTGGGTAATGTAGTCCACTGGCGGGGACTACTGCTGTTTCCCTCATGGCGTTTGGAGAGTGGCCGTGCAGGTAGGAAGCTTTGGTACGCTGGTGCGGTTTACCTCACGGCGTTAGCAATGCTCCGTTGTGCGACCCCCCATTTATTTTACATACTTAAACATAGTATACGTGTTCATATTATTTCGTGTGGTGGTGGGCGGGGGTTACTGTACGTTTGGTTTCTTCAAACTTACCAGCATGAATTATCTAAACGTCCAAAAATGTACAAAAGTGCCAATAACAGAGTTAGTGAATTCAATTGCCCTACTAGTACTTTACTAGTACTACTGTCAGTCTCTCCTCTCCTCTGAGTCCTAGCCCATTATTTTACCTCCCCAAAATGCTTATCTTACCTTTAATTTGTGTTTAAGAATAGGGCTAGGCACAGGGCTGGCTGCATGGCAAATGGCGATTAAGGTTGGGTGTTGACTTGAATCCTGGACAGATGAAATATCATCGTTGTGCTGGTAGTAGTAGTGGTACACACTGGCAGTAGCAGCATATGAAAAAAAGGATATGAAACATTGAGTGGCCTGAGCGTAGCATTAGAAACAGTACGATAGATAGTACGGTAGAGAACAGTGCCATAAATTGTAGCCTAAGCAGTGCTAAAGTATTCAAAATATAAGTAGTAGTTGTGTGGAGTATGGCTACTATTAGAAATAGTATTAAGGCAAAGGACACAGCAACGTAAGCACTAAGCATTCGATTTGTCACGTGTAGGAGGAGAATGTTGTTGAAGATCAATCCACAATGGCGCAAATGATAAATTCTGATTTGAATGATTTTCCTGTTGCTTTGACTTTATCCTCCCCAGCAAGTGTGTGGAATTTTTCGTTGTCATTTAGTCACACCTCAATGAAAAAACCACACGGCCCAGGGTAAGAGGGTTAGGGTTTGAAAATTGGATGGGAATGGGTTTTTTTGGGAAAGTTTTGTGGAGAGAGGAAAAAAAACACAGCATGGACTGAGAACAAATTAAGAAAAACAAATCTTTGGATTCGAAGATATCCATACATCTTTTAAGGGACATAAAGGAAGTGCACTACTGCATGCATGAAGTTGTTTGCTAAATGGATGGTTAGGTTACTGAAAAGTAGTACTTACTACAACTTACTAGTAACTATAAAGAAACAATTTGACAGTGCAGGGCTGCAGTAATTATGCAATTTCAATTGACTCTCTGCCCTCAGAGAGAATAAACACTTATTAGTACATTAAATTAGTTTTAAAAATAGCAAAGAAACTTATCAAATAGCTGGAGGGATGAATTTGAAGCAGAGAGCAAACAAACGCTTAGAGTCACACTCGTAGAAGTTTAAGTTCACAACAATAACATTTAAAAGATAAGGAGAAGTGAAGAGGATACTGTAACTGTATGTTGTAGTTGTCCTGTTAAATTTGCGAAGTTGCATGCATCCAGCCATTTATTCGCAGTACTCCTCCATTCCATCTGACGCTCCGTCGATCAATCTTGGTGACGAGACACACTGTCCACTGCCTGCCTGATGTGGAATTGCCGATCGCTAATGGTAAGCCTGAGTTATTCGTTTGTTCCGTGGCACAGGGTAAAAGCAGCCCTGTAATTATTGATGGAAAAACTTGAAGTGATATTAAAACACCACAGACAAAAGAATATAAGTTACGCTGTGTAGTGCAAAAATAACACTTTCAGTTTCAGAGGTGACAGTATTACATACAGCATCATTTCGAAAGTGCGTACACTGAGTCTCCTTTTCAAGGATAGTAATTAGTAAATATGGGCAAATTTTGCGGATCTGCGGTCCGCTAATTTGTGGAAAATCCCAAAAAAATCCTTGACTTTGCGCGAAATTGCAAACAAATCCGAGAATTTGCGGATTTTCCAGCAAACTCAGATTGTTTTGCGATTTGCATAACTATTACTGGAGTACTTTCTACTGGCTAATCCAGTAAGTGCTACCTCGTTGGGTAAATGTATATTGCTTTTCCTACACTACAGCTGCGTAAAGTGCCAGAAGAGTTGTCTCCAGTGAAATCTGCAATAACGCATTACCAGCAATGTTCGCCTATGCGCCAAAATGCACCTCAGAAACAGGGCCAAATACCCCTTTCCCTTCAGCCTACGACCAAACTGCTACTTTTGCACAACATTAGACCTTCCCAGCAGACCTCTTGGACCCCTAAACCCATTCCCAAATATATAGAACACCCCAAACAACCCCCCAAAAACATGCAATACTGCTACCTTGCAGAGACCACATTAAAATCATGGCAAAACGCACTCTAAAATTAGGCCCAAAACACCCCTTTTCCACCATAGATTTTCTTCAAACCACTTGCAAACAAAATTAGACCTTCCCAGTAGTGCTCCCAGACACCTCAACCCTCTCCCAAAAATATAGAACACCCCCAAACAGCCCCCGAAAAACATGCAATACTGCTAAAAAACAACCCTTTTCCACCATGGATTTTCGTCAAACCACTTGCAATCAAAATTAGACCTTCCCACCGGGCCTCCCAAACCCATAAACCCACTCCAAAAAATCTAGAACACCCCCAAACAGCCCCCAAAAACATGCAATATTGCTACCTTGCAGAGGCCTAAGTTAAAATCGTGCTCAAAAGCACTCTGAAACTAGGCCCAAACCACCCTTTTCCATCATGGATTTTCTTCAAACCACTTGCAATCAAAATAAGACCTTCCCAGCAGTACTCCCAGACCCCTCAACCAACTCCCAGAAATTATAGAACACCCCCAAACAGCCCCCAAAAACATGCAATACTGCTACCTCGCAGAGGCCAAAGAAAAAATTGTGCCTAAACGCACTCTGAAACTAGGCCCCCAAAAACACCACTTTTCTACCATGGATTTTCTTCAAATCACTTGCAGTCAAAATTATACCTTTCCAGCAGTGCTCCCAGACCCCTAAACCCACCTCCAAAAATCTAGAACACCCCCAAACAGCACCCCAAAAACATGCAATACTGCTACCTTGCAGAGGCCTAAGTTAAAATTGTGTCAAAACGCACTCTGAAACTAGGCCCAAATCCCCCTTTTCCACCATGTATTTTCTTCAAACCACTTGTAATCAAAATTGGACCTTCCCAGCAATGCTCCCAGACCCCTCATCCCACTCCCAAAAATATAGAACACCCCCAAACAGCCCCCCAAAAACATGCAATAATGCTACCTTGCAGAGGCCTATGATAAAATCGGGCCAAAACGCACTCTGAAACTAGGCCCCCAAAAGCACCTCTTTTGAACCATGGATTTTATTCAAACCATTTGCAATCAAAACTAGACCTTCCCACCATGCCTCCCAAACCCCTAAACCCACTCCCAAAAATCTAGAACCCCCCCAAACAGCCCCCAAAAACATGCAATATTGATACATGGCAGAGGCCTAATTTAAAATCGTGCCAAGCACACTCTGAAACTAGGCCCAAACCCCCCTTTTCCACCATGGATTTTCTTCAAACCACTTGCAAACAAACTTAGACCTTCCCAGCAGTGCTCCCAGGCCCCTCAACCCACTCCTAAAAATATAGAAAACCCCCAAACACATGCAATACTGCTACCATGCGGAGTCCTACGTTAAAATTGTGCCAAAACACACTCTGAAACTAGGCCCAAACCCCCCTTTTCCACCATGGATTTTCTTCAAACCACTTGCAATCAAAATTGGACCTTCCCAGCAAAGCTCCTAGACCCCTCAACCCACTCCCAAAACTATAGAACACCCCTAAACAGCCCCCCAAAAACATGCAATATTGCTACCGTGCAGAGGCCTATGTTAAAATCGTGCCAAAACGCACTCTGAAACTAGGCCCCCAAAAGCACCCCTTTTCCACCATGGATTTTATTCAAACCACTTGCAATCAAAACTAGACCTTCCCACCACGCCTCCCAAACCCCTAAACCCATTCCCAAAAACCTAGAACCCCCCCCAAACAGCCCCCAAACGATGCAATATTGATACCTTGCAGAGGTCTAATTTAAAATCGTGCCATGCGCACTCTGAAACTAGGCCCAAACCCCCCTTTTCCACCATGGATTTTCTTCAAACCACTTGCAATCAAAATTAGACCTTCCCAGCAGTGCTCCCAGACCCCTCAACCCACTCTCAAAAATATAGAACACCCCCAAACACATGCAATACTGCTACCTTGCAGAGGCCTAAGTTAAAATCGTGCCAAAACACACTCTGAAACTAGGCCCAAACCCCCTTTTCCGGCATGGATTTTCTTCAAACCACTTGTAATCAAAATTAGACCTTCCCAGCAGTGCTACCAGACCCCTAAACCCACCACCAAAAATCTAGAACACCTGCAAACAGTCCCCCAAAAACATGCAATACTTCAACCTCGCAGCTGCCCAAGTTAAGATCGTGCTAAAACGCACTCTGAAACTAGGCCCCCAAAAACATCAATTTTTCACCATGGATTTCTTCAAACCACTTGCAATCAAAATTAGACCTTCCCAACAGTGCTCCCAGACCCCAAAACCCATCCCCAAAATTCTAGAACACCCCCAAACAGCCCCCCAAAAACATGCAATACTGCTACCTTGCAGAGGCCTAAGTTAAAATCGTGCCAAAACACACTCAGAAACTAGGCCCAAACCCCCCTTTTCCATCATGGATTTTCTTCAAACCATTTGCAATCAAAATTAGACCTTCCCAGCAGTGCTCCCAGACCCCTCAAACCACTCCCAAAAATATAGAACACCCCCAAAAAGCCTCCCAAAACATGCAATACTGCTACAAAAACACCCCTTTTCCACCATGGATTTTCTTCAAACCACTTGCAATCAAAATGTAACCTTCCCAACGTGCCTCCCAAACCCGTAAAGCCACTCCCAAAAATCTAGAACACCCGCAAACACCCCCCAAAAGCATGCAATATTGCGACCTTGCAGTGGCCTAAGTTAAAATCGTGCCAAAACGCACTCTAAAACTAGGCCCAAACCCCCCTTTTCCACCATGGATTTTCTTCAAACCACTTGCAATCAAAATTAGACCTTCCCAGCAGTACACCTAGACCCCTCAACCCACTCTCAAAAATATAGAACACCCCAAACAGCCCCCAAAAACATGCAATACGGCTACCTTGCAGAGGCCTAAGTTAAAATCGTGCCAAAAACGCACTCTGAAACTAGGCCCAAAACACCCCTTTTCCAACATGGATTTTCTTCAAACCACTTGCAATCAAAACTAGACATCCCCAACTCTCATCCCAGCTAAGAAAATCCACTAAGAACCACCTACAACACACTCCAATTGCAGTAGCGGTTTCCCTTCATCGACCTGGCCAAAACACACCCTTCCCATTAATCGATTCCTCCCAAATTTCCTACACAAACACCAATTTCCTCTTCCTACCAGTCACAGAAGCCCCGTTCCCCTACCTCAACTGGAACACCACAAACACACTTTCTCCTTCGCCCGCAAACCAACATGGCAAATTTGCCTTGACAAAAAATTCCTCTTTTCAGCACTTCCACTACTTAGATCCTCTTGAAACTCTCCAGGACACTTGTTCCAGCGATTCCTAAGGATCTCAGCAAAGCAGAACAAAATTGATCCACTGGAAGGTGTAAGACTTTTAATCCAAACACACGCGCCCGCAAAACATCAAAAAAGGTACAAAATTCGGCCAATTCTGGACCAAAAAACACCACACCCCCCCTAAAACCTTGCCATCATCATTATGAATGAGCCTACATCGGGCCCTGAGCCCTAGACTCTGGGAACTCTACCAAATTCAACCCAAAAACCCTAGTAAACCGCACTGAACCCCCAAAACAGCCCTAAACCCTAGATATGCTCTGTCTGTCTGTGTCAAAGAGCCTAGGTATGCTACATCAGGTTGCTTCACTCAGTGGGGACTGCCTTGACCGTCTGCATGGGCCTGCCGCATGCATGGGCCAAAAATCCGTTCCTCTCAAGAATTTGCGAATGTTCTGCAATTTCGTGAGATTCGCGGATTTGCTGGCAAAAATCTGCAAATTTTGCGAGCGGAACGGATCTTCCCATTATTCATTACCTGTTCCACTTTTTGTCTGCGTCTTCTTCTGAAAGTGAAGACCCGCAGGGCAGCCTCTCCTGTCAATTTTAGAAGTAACTGTAAGCAATCAGCAAGCATGTAGTCAGTAATTCCAGTCCCAGTTGAGATTCTGCCTAATCCAGCCATCTGCCTTGAGGGAAATGGATAGGGAGAGTCTGAAGGAGGAGGATAGAGTAGCATGATTGAGTTGTGAACTTGTGAACCTCAGGAATGCAGACTGCAGCACCTTCAAATCAATAAGGAAATAAGATGAAGACAGTGCTGCTGATAGACTTGTTGTGATTAGGTGATTAGAGTTTTGTTGTTGTAAAAGTTTCAAAACAAAGAAAGACACAGATAGGCCTGCACCATCGACTCAAGGTTCCCAAGGGTTGCCTCACTTTGCTTACCATCTGTGGCATTTGCATCACTGGAACGAGCAAACCCTTGATGAGTTAGCCAATCCGCTTCCGACAATATTATGGCTGGGCCTGGTGCAGGTAAAAATGATGATACGGTTGCTGGTGTCGTTAACGGCTGTGAGGGAAAGTGACTCCCTTCGGCCACAGATTCAGAAGTGGAACTTGGCGCTGGATGGCCTGCTGATTCAGTAGTACTTCTGCCGGTTCCTTCAATTCTCTGAAGCTCTTTTCCTAACAGAGTGGCTGACAGAGCTAGCCAATGTTCGTACTTTGAAACATCTGCTTCAATAAAAGGAATGAATGCTTTGCTGGCCACGGCCTTTTGTACCGTGGTTCCAGAATAGTGGCACAAATATAATTTTTTTCTGTATGCATTTTTTTAAGCCTTTCATTGTCAACTAGGCAGCTTAATAACTTCTCCGCCAACTGATATGCGTCTTGCTTTTCAGCATCATCTCGGAACATTGAAGACATTGCCTTCAGTTGGTGCTCTAGCATGCACAACAATGGGATAGCTTTGCCCAAAGTAAAGTCCTCCCTGCTGACTTTAGGCGTGAAGACCTCAAAAGGACGAAGCATGTCTGTCAGGCTTTTCACTAGAACACCCTAAAACACTACCGCCAGCACAACCCCCTACACTACCCAAACATGACTGCGTTACCATAAACCTTAAAACACTATCCCCATTATGACTTTCTACACTACCCAAACACCACTGCACTACTCTAAACTGTACATATACCCACCAGAATGAGCCCCTACACCACACAAATACCACTGTACTACCCTAAACCCTAAAACACTGTCCCCAGCACAAACCCCTACACTACACAAACACCAATGCACTACCCTAAACCCAAAAATACTATCCCCAGCATGACCCCCTACACTACACAAACACAACTGTACTACCCTAAACCCTAAATCTACCCCCAGCACAAGCCCCTACAGTACCCCAAAACCACTGAACTGCCCTAAACCCTAAAACACTACAATCAGCGCACCACATACAATACCCAAACACCACTGCACTACCCTAAACCCTAAAAATGCTATCAAAGCAAGATCCCCTACACTACCCAAACACTTCTGCACTACCCTAAAACCTAAAACACTACCACCAGCATGACTCCCAACACTACCCAAACACCACTGAACTACCTGAAACCCTAAATCTACCTCCAGCATGACCCCCTAGACTGCCAAACACCTCTGCCCTAAACCCTAAAACACTACTCCCAACACAACCCCCTACACTACCCAAACACCACTGCACTCCTCTCAATCCTAGAACACTACCCTTGCACAATGCCCACACTAACTGAACACCACTGCAATACCTAAACCCTAAATCTACACCAAGCATGACCCCCTACACTACCCATACACCACTGCACTACCCTAAACCCTAACACACTACACCCAGCACAACCCCATACACTACCCAAACAACACTGCACTACCCTAAACCCTAAAAAACTACCCCCACACGACCCCCTACACTACAAAAACAACACTGCACTACCCTAAACCCCAAAACACTACCCCCAGCTTGACCCCCTACACTACACAAACATCACTGTGCTACCCTAAGTACTAAAACACTATACTCAGCAAGATCCCCTAATCTACAAAAACACCACTGCTCTACATTAAACCCTAAAACACTACCCCCAGCATGACTCCCTACACTGCACAAACACCACTGCTCTACCCTAAATCCAAAAACATTACCCCCAGCACAATACCCTACACTACCCAAACATGCCTGCTTTACCCTAAACCTTAAAACACTATCCCCATTATGACTTTCTACACTACCCAAACACATCTGCACTACCCTAAACTGTAAATCTACCCACCAGAATGATCCCCTACACCACACTAATACCACTGCACTACCCTAAACCCTAAAACACTATCACCTGCACGAAACCCTCCACTAACCAAACACTACTGCACTACCCTAAACCCAAAATCTACCCCCTGCATGAAACCCTACACTACATACACACCACTGCTCTACTTTCAACCCGAAAATACTACTCCCGCACAACCCCCTACACCACACAAAGATGGCAAACTTTTTTAAGAACACAGTTAAATCATATACAATTCCCTGCTAGGAAATAACTGCCCAAATCAGGGAGAGATAATGATTCAACCAAGAAACACGGATAGCATGGAAAGTAATACAGGAATGAGATGAGACCACTTCACAAACATAAGTGAGGAAGATATGACCGCCATCTTGACAAAGATTAAATCTGGCTCCTCACTAGATCCAATGCCGCCAGATATTTTGAGGCAAGGAGGTAAAAAAAAAAACAACAACCGCTGCACTTATATACCTCTCCCTAACTGAAGGCACTGTTCCCAAATTCTGGGAACAGGCTATAGTTCGGCCACTGTTAAAAAAGCCCCAGCTAGATCCATTGGAACTAGGGATCTACCGACCTATCTCACTACTGCCACTACTAAGTAAAACAACTAAAAAAATGTCAATCAGGTGTTATCCCAATACATAGACAATAATCGGATACTGCATGCCACTGAAATGGGCTTTCGACCCCAACATAGCACTGAGTCAGCTCTGTTGGTGGTGACAGAGGAATTGAAGGGAATCCTAGACTAGGGAAGCAGAGCAGCTATTCTGGTCCTGGATCTAAGCACCACCTTTGATACGATGAATCATAAGACAATGAAATGCAGGCTAAAGGAAGCCAGCATCATGGGCTCTGCACTAAAGTCACCGAGATTGTGAAGGAGGTGCTGGACACCGGAGGTAGGGTGATGTTTGTTATGCTAGACCTGTCGGCGGCGTTCGACACCGTCCCCCATGAGGATCTCCTCACTAGGCTACATGACATCGGTCTAGGGGGGACGGTGCTCAACTGGTTTCGTTCCTTCTTAGTCAACCGCCGACAGACGGTCTGGGTCCAACCTGGATCTGCCGAAATGCCGCCATTGGGAGTCGGAGTCCCTCAGGGCTCAGTACTGAGCCCCACTCTATTTAACATCCTCATGACCCCTCTGGCGACATTGGCAGAGTCCTATGGGGCCCGGATCGTCTCTTATGCTGACGACACCCAGCTTCTGTTCACCTGCCGCAAGAGCGAAGATTTCGATGGAGAAAGTATCCGTGAGTGCCTTGGGGCTGTTTTTAATTGGTTCCAACTCAACAGCCTCAAGTGCAACTCGGACAAATCCGAGATACTATTCTTTGGATGCCCATCGGAACCAGATTGGCATGGCTGGTGGCCCGCAGACATGTTCCCTCCAGCTCAGTCATCCAAATGGGCTAAGAACCTGGGAGTCAAAATTGACAATGAGCTCTCGCTCAAATCCCAGGTGTCCACTCTTACGGGAACGTGCTTCGGGATTCTCAGGATGTTGCGCAAATTCTTTCCTCTTCTATCCGAGGAACATCGGAGGATAACTGTCCAGGCACTTATAGGATCCAGATTGGACTATGCAAATGTTCTATATCTGGGTCTGCCAGAATATCTTTTACAGCGCATGCAGGTGACCCAGAACGCTGCAGCGCGAGCGATTTTTGGCCTGCACCGTCGTTCTAGTGCCTCAAGCCTTCTTCTATACCTCCATTGGCTTCCTGTACGGAAGAGGATATTGTTTAAAACCATGACCTTAGCCCACAAAGCCTGCATGCCAATGGTGCGAAATATCTCCATAAGAGACTGGATTTCTACCGGCCTACACGATCCCTAAGATCGGAATCATTAGCTCTGGCTGTGGTGCCACGTATAAAAAGGGCTCGACAGGGCGGTCGGTCCTTTAGATTTCTTGCCCCCCAGCTATGGAACTCCCTACCGTTATCCTTGCGGACCACATCGAATCTGCTTGCCTTCAGGAAAGGCTTAAAAACTTGGCTATTTTCTGGTTAGAGCGTTTCTCTTCTTTGTTCTCTGTCTTTTTAATGTTATGTTTTCCAGTTCTCTCTTAAGGTCTGGAGCACAAAGCGCTGAGACACTCCTTTGGAGTAGCCGTTGCGCTATAAAAGTCCCTTTTAACATAACATAACATAAAGTGGATAACCTCATTCCTAAGAAAACAGATCCTTACAGCTAATGGAAGCTAACTGTCTTGTGGAGTCCCCCAGGGCTCCTCACTAAGTACGACACTATTTAATCTATATATGCAACCACTAGCACAAATAGTGCAGCAATTGGAATTGTCAATAATGTCATATACGGATGACACCCAGCTGATACTACCTGTGATGGAGGGCCCCCAATCTAGGCACCACAACCTGGCACCATGCAAGGTGCAAGTAGCATAATGGATGAACAATGTTTGCCTAAAAATGAACGGAGGAAAAACAGAGCTTAAGTTCCTGGGCAATAATGAGGTCCCAAGAAACACAATTAGTTGGCCTCCAGAACTGGGAGAATCCCGAATCCCAAAGACAGAGGTAAGGATTTTGGGAATATGGCTGGACAAGAATCTGTCCATGGATACTCAAGCTAGAAAAATATCAGGGTCATGCTTCGGAGCACTGCGAATGCTACAGAAGATCCTTCCGCTCATTCCTACAACGACACGGAGAACTGTGGTATGCGCCCTAGTACTGTCTTGGTTGGACTCTGGAAACTCCTTGTATCTTGGCACACCCAAATACGTCATAAACAGATCACAAGTGGCACAACATTCACCAGCCAGGATACTACTCCGCACCCCCAGACAGCAGTCAGCTAGGGAAGCCCTGAGGACATTATACTGGCTCCCAATAAAGGCCAGACTAGAGTTCAAATTACTCTGCATCACTCATAGAGCCATGAATGATAAAGGCCCAACGTTAATTAAAAACTTGTAGACACCTAAGATCCTCCACAGATCTACTTATAAAACAGACCAGGATAAAGAGAGCCAGATGAGGAGGTAGAGTCTTCTCGTATTTGGCCCAGAGACTATGGAACTCCCTGATCAGGGAAATGCGCATGATAACTGATGGATTGAAATTCAGAAAAAAGCTCAAAACATGGCTCTTCCCGTAATCCTCTAGGCTACCTCAGTCAATTTCTCTCAGCACTGGGAAGCCTTTGGGTAGGAATGTGCTCTCTAAATCCATGAACATAAACATAAACACAAAGACCACTGCATTACCCTAAACCCTAAAACTTTGCCCCTACTTTTCCCAAACACCACTGCACTACCCTAAACCTTAAAACACTACCCCCAGTAGGAACCCCTGCATTACCCAAACACTGCTGCACTACCTAAAACCTAAAACTCTACCCCCAGCAGGACCCCCTACACTAGACAAACACCACTGCACTGCCATGAACCCTAAAACACTACCCCAACAGGAACCCCTACACTACACACACACCACTGAATGAATGAATGAATGAATAATTTATTGCTTGGTTACTCAAAACCATTACATTAAAAACAAGATACAAAAGCTAAAAGGATAAGCATTTTAAAAGAAAAATCTGTGTAGTTAGAATCTGAGGGGCTACAGGTCCATAGTCTTTCAGTCCTACCAATGTTATCTGGTTTTCTGGTCACCTAGTCAGGAGTGGTCATCAACTTCATATGGGTCTGTTGGATAAATTTGCCAAACATGGCCATGTGCTTTACTGTGTTCAGTGTATACAGTAGGTGGACTGCCTCCTTTGCCGATCGCATGCCCAGTTCAAACAGGATGGGCCTGAAATAAAGTCTGCGGATTAAACGCAGGGCCGGACAGCAAAGTAGGAGGTGAGTCAAAGACTTACGTTTGTATTTGCAGAGCCAGCACTCCATGATTGCCGTTCTTGTCGACTTAGTGGTGTATAGTTCTTTAAGAGGCAGGGGGTGCAGTCTGTATGCTAGAATCCTATGTGAGGCATCTTGGCCCACGGCCTGCGTGAGGTGAAGTTTAGGGTTGTGCTCTGTGTGTGGAAGACTTTGGGACTCGTGGAAGACTCTTTTTTCCAGCGATTCCTAGTTTATGGTACAAGAGCGAAGATGGACTTTCTTTTTGATTGTACTTTTGATAGCGGAATACCCAATTATCTCAGGGTCCCAGTTCTCAAGGGCTAGATTCAGAATGTCTTTGGCCACGGTGAGGGTGGTTGACCAAGGGTTGCCAGGTTCCAAGAAGATGCTTTTTAAAACTGCCTTCATTGTTTTCTCTTGTGCCGCTATTGTAAGATTAAAGTATTTACTCTTCCAGTTTTTGTTGGTTCAAAGTAAATTATAGTCGCAATAAGGTGTTCCTGGTGCTGGCGGGTAGATGGAATAGCCTTTTATATGCACTGCAGTGGATTTTTTCAAGGTCTTTAGCTAGTTTTCCTGGGAACGCTTGTTGTGCATAGTTATGGGATGGCATTAATTTTGCCCTTATAACTCTTTGGATGGCCATCGTAGTGGGGCTGTGTAAAGTAGCATATAGCTTACAGAAGGCGTAGATGATGCATTTGCCTTTGGATTTAATTTTTTGAATGTGGACACCTGAACAGCCTGTTTCTTTAAACCAGACTCCCAGGTAGTTGTATTGCTGTGTGCAGTCCAGGATCAGCTGGCCAAGCATCCATTTTGCTAGTTTTTTTTATGGTTGTGCCAAAAAATTACAATTTTGGATTTAGATGGGTTGGCCACAAGCTTATTTTTAACATTGTAGATTGCCAGAGCGGTCAGTGCTTTTTGTAAGCCTATTTTGGTATGATCTTGAAGTACAAGATATCCGTGTATTGCATTAGCTGGATCTTGGTGCCCCCAATCCTGGGTGTGGCGAGAGTGGCTCCGATCAAAGCTTGACCCATATCTGCTGTGCATAAATTGAACAGCAGTGGTGCTAAAACGTACTCTTGCTTTAGGCCGCAGTCCGATTCAATTTTCTCTGTGGCAGAGTCACTCGAGAGTTTAATTCTGACCCACGTTCTTGGATACAATGATTGAATTGTTTTTAATAAACCTGGTTTAATATTCCAATGTGCCAACTTCTGCCAGAGAATGGATCGATGTACCCCATCGAACGCTGCAGAGTAGTCAATGAAACAAGTGAAGAGAGGGAGGCTACACACACACCACTGCCCTAAACCCTATTTTTACCCCCAGCACAACCCCCTACACTACCCACACACCATTGCACTACCCTAAACCCACAAATGATACCCCGGTATGAACACCTAAACAACACTGCACTAACCTAACCCTCAAAACACTACCCCCAGCATGACCCCCTACACTACCCGAACACCACTTCCCTGTCCTACAACACTACCCCCAGCACAACCCCCTACACTACAAAAACACCACTACCCTGCCCTAAACAATAAAAAACTACCCACAGCATGAAACCCTACACTAACCAAACATTACGAAACTACCCTAAACCTTAAAATACTACCCCTAGCACGACCCCCTACACTACCTGAAACCCCTGCCCAGGCCTAAACCCCAAAAGACTACCCCCAGCATGAGCCCCTACACTACCCAAACACCACTGCCCTGCTCTAAAACACTACCCCCAGCACAAACCCTTACACTACAAAAACACAACTGCCCTGCCCTAAAATCTAATACTCTACCCCAGCACGACCACTACGCTACCCAAACTCTACTACAGTACCCTAAACTCTGAAATACTACCCCCAGCATGACCCCCGAAACTACAAAATCACCACTGCACTAACCCAAACCCTAAAACACTACACCAAGCACGATTCCTTCCACTACAAAAACACCATTGCACTACCCTAAAGCCTAAAATACTACCCCTTACAATACACAAAACCTCTGCACTTCCCTAAACCCTAAAATACTACCCCTCAGCACAACCCCTATACTATCCAAACACCACTGCACTTCCCTAAACCCTAAAATACTACCCCTCAGCACAAGCTCTACACTGCCCAAATACCACTGCACTACCCTAAACCTTAAAACACACTACCCCCAGTAGGACCCTACATTACCCAAACACCACTGCACTACCCTAAACCCTAAAACTCTACCCACAGCAGGACCCCTACACTATACAAACACCACTGCACTGCCATCAACCCCTCAAACACTACCCCAACAGGACCCCCTACACTGCACAAACACCAATGCCCTAAACCCTATGTTTACCCCCAGCACAAACCTCTACACTACCCACACACCGTCGCACTACCCTAAACCCTCAAATGCTACCCCAGCATGACCCCCTACACCACCTAAACACCACTGCACTAACCTAAACCTCAAAACACTACCCCCATCATGACCCCTTACAATACCTGAACACCACTGCCCAGCCCTACAACACTAGCCCCAGCACGACCCCCTACACTACATAAACACCACTGCCCTGGCCTAAAACCTAAAACACTACCCACAGCATGAAACCCTACACTACCCAAACACGACAACACTACCCTAAACCCTAAAATGCTACCTCTACCACGACCCCCTACACTACCCAAACACCACTGCAATACCCTAAACCCTAAACACTACTCTGAGCATGACCCCAACAGTACACAAACACGACTGCACTACCCTATACCCTAAAACACTACAACCAGCATGGCACATACAGTACACAAACACCACTGTGCTACCCTAACCCCTGAAACACTTCCCCCAGCATGACCCCCTACACTACACGAACACCACTGCCCTGTCCTAAAGCAAAAAACACAACCCCCAGCATGACCTCTTACACTACCCGAACACCACTGCCCTGCCCTAAAACCCAATACACTACCCCCAGCATGAGCCCCTACACTACCCAAACACCACTGCCCTGCCCTAAAACACTACTCCCAGCACGAACCCCTACACTACAAAGACACAACTGCCCTGCCCTAAACTCTAATACACTACCCCAGCGCAACCCCTAAACAACCCAAACTCTACTACAGCACCCTAAACTCTGAAATACTACCTCCAGCATGACCCCAGACACTACACAAACAGCACTGCAGTACCCCAAACCCTAAAACGCTACACCCAGCACAACTCCTTACACTACAAAAACACCACTGCACTACCTAAACCCTAAAATACTACCCCTTACAATACACAAAACCACTGCACTTCCCTAAACCCTAAAATACTACCCCTCAGCACGACCCCTACACTACCCAAACACCACTGCACTACCCTAAACTCTAAACCACTACCCCCAGTAGGACCCCAAACATTACCTAAACCCCACTGCACTACCCTAAACCATAAAACTCTACCCCCAGCAGGACCCCATACACTACACACACACCACTGCACTGCCCTAACCTCAAAAATGCTACCGCAGCACGACCCCCTACACCACCTAAACACCACTGCAGTTCCCTAAACCCTAAATATCTACCCCAGCACGACCCCCTACACTACTCAAACACCACTGCACTACCCTAAACCCTAAAGCACTACTCCAGTACAACTACCTACACTACACGAACACCACTGTGTTACCCTAAACCCTAAAACACTACCCCCGGCATGACTCACCACACTACCTGAGCGCCACTGAGCTACCCTAAACCCTAAATCTACCCCCAGCACAACCCCCTACACTACCCAAACACCACTGCGCTACCCTAAACCCTAAAACACTACCCCCAGCACGAACCCTTACACTACCAAAACACTACTACTCTACCCTAAACTCTTAAATACTACTCCCAGCATGACCCCCTACTCTACACAAACACCACTGCACTACCCTAAACCCTAAAACTCCACCCCCATTATGACCCCCTACACTACACACACCACTGCATTACCCTAAACCCTAAAACACTACCCCCTACACTACACAAACACCACTGCACTTCCATAAACCCTAAAAACTACCCTCAGCACAACCACCTACACTACCCAAACACCACTGCACTACCAAAATCCGTAAAACACTACTCCAAGCAGGACCCCGTACACTCTACAAACACCACTGCACTGCCCTAAACCCTAAAACACTACCCCAACAGGATTCCATACACTACACAAACACCACTGCACTGCCCTAAACCCTATATCTACCCCCATCACAACCCCCTATACTTACCAAACACCAGTGCACTACCCTAAACCCAAAAATAATACCCCCTGCATGACACCCTTCACCACCTAATCACCACTGCAGTTCCATAAACCGAAAACACTACCCCCAGCACGACCCCCTACACTACCCAAACACCACTCCACTAACCTAAACCCTAAAACACTACCGCCAGCATGACCCCTACACTACCCAAACACCACTGCACTACCGTAAACCCTAAAACACTACCCCAGCATGACCCCCTACACTACACAAACACAACAGCATTACCTAAAACTCTAAAACACTACCCCCAGCATGACTCCCTACACTAACCAAACACCACTACGCTACCCTGAACCCTAAATATACACCTAGCACTACCCCTACAGTATCCAAACACCACTGCGCTCCCCTAAACCGTAAAACACCACACCCTGCATGGCCCCCTACACTACACAAACACCACTGCGCTACCCTAAAGACTAAATCACTACCCCTAGCACTACCCGAACACCAATGCGCCACTCTAAACACTATAACACTACAGCAGACCGACCCCCTACACTACCCAAACACGACTGCACTACTCTAAACCCTAAAACACTTTATAAAGCATGACCCCTACCCTACACAGCACCACTGCACTACCCTAAACCCTAAAAAACTACTCCCAGCATGACCACCTACTCTACACAAACACCACTGCACTACACTAAACCCTAAAACAATACCCCCAGTACGACTCCCTATCCTACCAAAACACCACTGCGCTACCCTAAACCCTAAAAGACTTCCCCCAGCACAACTCCCTACACTACCCGAAAACCACTGCACTACTCTAAACCCTAAATCTATCCCCAACACAACCCCCTTCACTACCCAAACAGAACTGCGCTACTCTAAACCCTAAAACACTACTCCCAGCATAACCCCATACACTACACAAACACCACTGCGCTACCCTAAACTCTAAAGCATCACCCCCAGCACAACCCGTACACTACCCGAACATCACTGCGCTGACCTAAACCCTAAAATACTACCCCCAGCTCGACCCCCTACGCTACCGGAACACCACTGCCCTGCCCTAAACCTTTAAACACTACCCCTAGCACGACCCCTACACTACCCAAACACTGCTGCGCTGCCCTAAACTCTAAAACACTACCCCCAGCATGATCCCCTACACTACCTGAACACAACTGCAGTGCCCTAAACCCTGAAATACTACCGCCAGCACGACCCCCTACACCACACAAACACACTGCACTGCCCTAAACCCTAAAACACTACTCCCAGCACAACCTCCTACACTACACAAACACCACTGCACTACCTTAAACCCTAAATGTACCCCCAGCACAATCTTTTAAAGGGTACCACACGGGGAACTGCCACACTGCCCGCCCTCCAGACCACTTGAAAGTAGTAATCTAGCAGGCAGGCAGCAGTGCCTTTCAGTGAAACAGTGGTGTGGTGGTTTGCAGCTCCACACCAGAGCTCTGCTATAAGGTTGTAAATTGGCCCTAAGACTTCATAAAGTAATAAACTGTCAGGAAAAAAACAGCTCTCACTAACCAGCAAAAAACTATAACAGAGATACATTAATTATTACAAAATACAAACTACCCTCAAATAAATATTTAATATGAAACTGATGCAGCTGTGGCACCACCAAGCATATTAGGAGATTAGGAGTTTCCTCAACGCCACAGTTTTCATGGCGTTGAACCAGCCATAAAAAGAGTGGCTTTGAGGTAACAAAGGTTGCCCTGTAGGGCCCACTGTTGCCTCTAAACCTGGGGATGCATTCAGGAGGGTACATGGCAGGCCCCCCTGTTCCTGCAGGGCATGGACCTACTATTCCATTCCCTGCAGTTACTGCCTTTGATGCTGCAATTGTGGTGCCTTTTTCATGGACACTGCAGTGGAACCACCAAAGAGCCAGGTGGCAGATGGTTTCTTATGACTTTGACAGTTGGGGGAGGCACAGCGGCATCACAAGCCCGCGCCAAGACCGTCACATTTATAATAAGGCTCTAACTCTTTATAAACCACCACAAATAAGTAGAGCACTTCAAAGCATATTATAAAATAAATCCTAACCTATAAAAGCCCCACAATTGTCACATAATCTGAACCAACATCGCAAATATTTTTTTTTACATTAATAAGAAACATAATATATTATTACATCAGTTAAAACACTAAATAAAATCTTAATGTTCAAGAGTGAGATAATGCAATAATACCTACATTATTTGAATGAAAGATGTAACCCTCACCAACCAAACCAAAAAGATCAAAGATCAAATTACATCCATCACATAAATTACAAATAACATTTATATTTACACAAATACTAAAATATAACATTTCCCTCCCAAAAGAAATAAAATGTATATGGCCTAATGTCCTGCACTAGATCTCCCTCCGTCTTCATTTAGTAAACATTAATAATCCAATACAAATGTGGGGACGTTGTTGGACACTAAAAGGGTGACATTTACTATTCCCACTCCAATCTACACCTATTTGTGGAAGGTGTTGGACACTAGAAGGGAGACATTTACTATTCCCATTCAAATCTAAACCAACGTTAGGATAGTGTTGGACACTAAAGCGGTGACACTTCCTATACACTTCAATCTAAGACAATTTGGGGAAGGTGTTGGACACTAAATTGGAGAAATTTACTATGTCCACTACAATCAAAAACATTACATGCAAGTGCTACTCAATAAAAATGTATACTCAATCAATGCTCCATACTCACACATAAATTTACATCTATAAAATAAAATAAAATTGTGTTTAAAACTCACTAACCAAAACTATAAATCTATATATTAAGTATTAAACATTAACAAACAAAATAATAATGTTATCAGTATTATTAATTCATATATTTTTTCAAATATGCACTACCATTACTACATTTTGAACCAAATAACACAAAATAAAATTAACAATCATAATATTTAAAAAACTAAAAAACAATTTTTTCAACTAATTGTAAAATCTCTTTTTACAATGCAATTATAATTTTCAACAAAAAATGTAAACATATTTTCATTTTGATATTCATTTATGAAAATTATAACACTAATAATATTTTGTTTTTAAACCTACAATTATTCTATTTATTTGTATATATATATATATATATATATATATATATATATATATATATATATATATATATATATATATATATATATATATATGTATAATTATTATTTCTTTTGTAATGTAAATATTATTTTAATATTTGAAATATAATTCATATGTTTAATTTACTATAATTATTATAAATTCTCTTTCAGTGAACATTATTATTTAAATAAATTATGGATGTGACAACAATTTTCCAATATTAATTTTCATAGCCTTAAATTAATTAACATTACATTTGCATTCAAATATCCACTTTTTGAAAATCTCCCCACCCTAATCCCCTAATAATCCAATATCCCATTTCTATAGATCATTATTTTAGGCAACAATACAATTGAAAATAACATTTTAAACCATTTCATAAATAATAAATGTCTTACAAAAAACACAAATAAAAAATAAATAGGTGTATAGAATCAAACACACTGAAATAAATTACATACAAAGTAGCACTTACAAGTCATATTACATACAACAATATTTTCTAAGTCAATATGTTCACAACAATTGAAAAACATAGTTCACTCTAATGTGCGTAATGCAGCCTCTACATTTGTGAGACAAACAGCATTATTGAAAGCAAACACACAGAAATTATCACTAACCAGGGTGGCATTACCATTATCATTCTAAAGCTAATGATAAAGGGCTCAGGGTGGCAGCAACACTTTTCTGCTGAGCTATGGCTGCCTCACTGCATTCCACCTAATACGTATCACAAAATAGTAACGTTTTGCTATTGTGACATGTTTTGCTGCAGTTCCAGACTGGCTGGTTAACAAACATCAGTAGCTGAAACAGCTTCGAGGCCCTATTTTCACAGCCAGCAAGGAGTATGCTTCTGAGGCACCTCAGTCTACAGGAACCCAGGCCTTCTCATTGTCATTTATAATGTACTGCAAAGTCACTGGAATTCAAATAGTAAAGTTTTGCCTGCTAAATGTTGACTGTACGAAAAAAAATACATCATGTGGCAATTTTAAGTATGTGCATTTAAAGTGTGTTGATGCTTAATTGAAGTGCTGAAACTTTAAAGGATACATTTTCAAGCAGTGCTTTATTTGTACTTGTTCTATTTATAGGGGGTCTTAAAAAAGGACTTTTGAGTTGTATAAATACTGAAACTACTAATAAGCTTTTAGAAGAGTCCAATAAAATATAAATCAGCAGGTTGCCACATTTAAGATTTGGGATTTAAACATGAAGCATAATTCTCTTGTAATCAATCAAATACATCTTTTTCCTGCAACTGAATGGGCGTATTGATCAATGTAAGCTGACATTTTGCACTTTTTTATGCTTGTAATTATTTCATGGACTATGTGTGGGCTTTGAAAACCTTATAAAGCGAAAGATAAACCATACCCCCCCAATCCCTATCGAAAACATTACCAATTACTATAGATGCTTTTCAGATTTAAGTGGATGGACAAGAAGCAAAGTTAAGTTGCCACATTGGATGGGTTGCATGTTAGGGACACAACAATGGCAAGGACAGTATGAGTTGGGCGAGATAACAAATGAACAGGGAGATCAGAGCCAGAGTTGAGCCAAAAGATCTGGCTTAGCTCTTAGAGACTATGCACGAGCCGATCCCTGAAAACGTTTAATAGGCACATTATACAAAAAAACCTCAGAAAACATGATAAAGTCTCTTAAAAATAAAAAAAGAGTGCTTCGTTAACTGTATTTATACAGAATATAAGAAACAGATATATCCTGGACCAAAATATAGTGTCAAGAATATCGAGGACACAAATATGGTTAAGGTAACTTTTTCAAGTAAGCAAAGTTTTACTACGTATAAATCCACATTTATGTACTTTGACAATATAGTTTGAAGATTAGTAAATGTATACTCAACTATTTGCAGTTATCTTCTCGATATTTTGGTCCGCGATATTTTTGGTACAATATTATGTCCACACTGTATACCTTTTTGTGATATTCTGTCAGTGATCCTCTTTAACATGGGGAACCTGTGAACACTGCAATAAGAAAGGCGTTTATAAAAGTGATAGTTTTTAAACATGAACCATTTACATTAGTGAAATAAAAGGCAAGACAATTGTCGTTTGGTCCTTGAACGTCGACCAGATTATAAAGCAACATTATACTGTATTAACTGAACACAATAGATTTTTGTTCAACTTGTATTCTGAACTCGCATATTTAAAAGTGCTTTTATATGCAATAATTAAAATAAGGAGTGTTGGTGAAAATGTTTGGCTAAGATCACACCATTTAAGCAGGGGAGGTACGATTTATCCTGGTTCTTTTGTTTCACTTTTGGCTAAATCAGCCTATAAATGGGTTTCTAATTGCCTTTCCTCGTGTTAAGGCTTTGGTTTTGCACCAACACATTTTTCTGCAGTTTGTATAGAGTGGGAACTCAACCTAAAGGTACTGGGGTGCAATACAAGTGCACCAGTCCCATTACACAAGGTCCAATTCATTTATTATAGGCGTGGAGAGATTAGGTGATTTGCTCAGAATCCCATGATGTTGATCAGACACCTCGCCTCAGACCTGCTTTCCCAGTTTCAAAGTTGGCAGCTGTGGCCCTAACGCCACATCCTGAGTAGAAGGAGGATGGCAGGCAAAATCAAGGTGAAAATTCGCAAATTATTGGCTCGAGATTCTAACAAGACCTCGAGCTGAGCCACAGCTGTACTTCAGGCTCGACCCTGCCTTGAGGCTTCAGTGATTCGTCTACCTCTAATATTTACTTTCATTTCCCAGATGCCCCATTTTTGAGAATAGCAGTCCCTCGTGCCTTGCTCAGCAGTGTCCATCTAGCACTCACTCAACCAAACACCTTATTTTACTCATAAATGTGCACATTTCGGAGATCCCTTTCAATAGACTGAATGTTCATGTGTTTAGAATGAAATGTGGAGAATGCACTTGTCAGGTCCGCAGCTAGCCAAGATGTAGGAGTCATGTTTAGGGGGATTTCTGACAGACCTCGTCATCCATTGGTCTGTTGTGTTAGTCACATTTTTTTCTACCCACTTGGGCTAAAGCATGGTCAAAGTCAGCACAGTTCAGCTATTGGCTAGTTTCACAATACGTGATGACATTCTGCTCTTTACAAAGAGCATATAAAAATATTTGGTAATTTTCTTAAGGGCTGGGGAGAACTACAGCAATATATGCTTTAGGAACAAAAAACAATTTTTCTCTTAGACATTATTTTATATTGTCAAGAGTCCTGCAAATCCCCCAACAATAAACCCATGACAAAACGAAAAAGGGATTGACAAAGCCAAAAGGCTGACAGCCAAATCCAGGTTTACTGGCTTTGCTAATGGTTGTTTACTATTTGGTCAGGCATGTTTTCCTTAATAGAGTGCAGACAGTATTGCCCAGTAATGCTTGTACCGGGTGGGGCTGACAGTACTGAAGAGGGTGAAGCACTTGTTTGACCCCTCATTTGTCGAGGCACACTTGTCTTCCAAATGTATGCACTACTTTAAAGTAGGGATGTTGCACAGCCTCCACCTTTTTTACCCTCTATCTGTTTATTGACATGTCCTGATTTTATATATGCATAGTACATATGCACATAGCAGATGTGCACAGTGTTTTATGCTATTTATTTATTTATGAGGGCCGGTTCTATGAATCACGAGAAGGAAGGCCTCGAATGGCTCATAATGCCTGTTACCTTCACAACAATGGAAACAACGCACAGTACCATCTGTTCCTCTGCATCTGAGGTTCATACCTCTGTGATTTTCCTCATGTCTATGGTTTTTAAAAAGGTACATCATGAAAACCAGGCAGGACTTGGACTATGCGTATTTGGTGCTTGCCGTTTTTTGGGAGGTTTAGTACTTTCCATTACGGGGCAGGTGTATATTTCCAATTGGCAGCATCAAGCATTTTGCCAGCCTCGACCAAGCAATTCGGGCTTTCAGGGCAGCACATTATGAGTTTAATTTGCATTCTCTTCAAGCTCCTTTTGAAGCAACCATGCACATATCTGCTTCACTTTTACTCGTTGTTTTGAAGGCTCTCTTCTACCTCTTTAGCTAGCCATCACCCTTCAGACGTAATATTTCTCAAATCCCAATGGTCGCTTAGTGGATCATCCCTACTCTTGACAGTTCACTTAGTCAAGAGCTTGTGCCCACAAACCTATCGCTGGCTCTCACAGAGGAAAATGTTAGATTAGAAGGACCATGGCCCATGACCCCAACCTTCCTCATGGACCCCGCTTGGGAGCACAGACTCTCTGTGTGTGATCTTAAGTGTGTTGGTACTCTACGCTGGGATGATTTGCGCATTAAAAGAATTGTAAAACTGTATTTGTATATTTACTTATTTATGCTGATACATCTGGCATTTTAACAGTCTTGCCCATCTCTTACAAGGGGGGTCGGATGAACTTACTTTGAAATCCTGGCTCCACACCGTAGTTTCTCTTGAGTACTTGTGCGGTGATTACAAGCTCTGTGTACCTTTGTTTCCTTCCATTGCATTGGCGTCTCGGTGTTCGGCTCCAGATGGGTCCCGCCAGAATGATACAATGGGGGCAGGTAATGCTTTAAATCAGACCTTAGCTTTGGGCGCAGCTGCAGGAGAAAAGATACCTCGCAGCCGGCAGAACATGCGGGCACTGCTGAAATATGTCCCGGTGTCAGAAATGACTGCAGGATAAATTCCACAAAATTCACTGGCTCGGCCTGAACTGGGGTCAGTTTAGATCCCCTCACTGCCTGCACTGGTAAAGGGTTAAAGGAGACCAAAAGTGACAAGAGAGAGGTACAGAAGAAAGAGACGAAGGAGATGAAGCAACAGAGAAGGCAAGGATACCTTTTTTTTTTCTTCCTTCAACCATGTCAGTAGTTTCCATGACAGGAGAAGAGAGCCGAGACTAACGTCATCTGCCTATATCTGGTTACATTTGCTGTGAAACAAAACATAGCCATATAGCCAAATACGAGTCTGACAACATATATAGACACCACTGCTTAGAGCTTTGTAAAGGTAAAAAATCGAAAATGATGCTATTAATAAGTACAAAAACACTGCCGACCATTATGTCCGGACACTATATTTAAAACTGTTTCTGATTGGCCTGTTTTTCTGTTGTGTTAAGAGCTCATTTTCCTACAGAACACATAAATGCATGGCACAAATCCAATGTTTTGCGTCGGGCACACAGGCATGAATAAAGTGCAAACCCTCAAGTATTAGATTATTTCTTTAGTTCCTGTAGTAACATATTTGGTAATGTGCGCTGCGCAATTCATTGCTTGATCCCAAAACGCACTGGGGGATATTTCCAAGGGATTGGTGTATGGCAGCCTTACCAGAATGACAGGAATGCAGCGTATTCACAAGATATGGCGCATTCCTGTCCTTTTCAGCCAGCGCCAGCGCACATTTTGCAGCCATGCACCAATGCAGGTTCCCTTGCACCATGGTGTAAGGGTGTCTCTGTTGTTGGCAGGATTGTTTTTGTGCAGGAAGGGTCACATTCCTGCACAAAAACAAACCCAAGAGGGGATGTCCTCTTTCTATGTGAGATGCAGAAACACACGTTGAAAACGGGTAAAATGAGGAGAAATGAAAACATGTCTCCTCATTACACCTGCCCTAGGGAGGTGCAAAGTTTTGGAGTTGCCCATGGGTGATGAGTGGGAACCGCCACAGCAGTACCCACAGAATGCCTTTTTCACGCAGCAACTTGCGCTGCAACGCCTTACTCCATATGTACAGGGCCATGAAAAGCCAAACAGAGTGGCGCTATATGGCCTTGACGATATGGCTAAGCCCTGTGCGCCAACGGAATGTCACAATGTGATGTTTCTGCGGCACACAGAACTAGTAAATACGTCCCACTGTTTGATCACAAATGGCTCGTCTAAGTTTGGATTAGTCAAAAATAATGGGATTGTTTTGCGAATCCCAGTGCTATAGATACAAGTTTATAAAGTTCTCTGTGAAAAAATGTAATTATTAGCCTAGAGGGATGGAAGCCCCACTCAAATAATAAATGCAATTCTTGTCAGGGTGACTCACAATAGTCACTAAATTAACCTGTCAAAAAAATTGTTTATGTTCTTCAGAAAATTCACCTGATGTTGAACTCTTCCAACAAGCACTGTCACTGAAACACAAATAATCCCTATTTTGAGCTTTGACTTTGAACATGCTCTAAACACAGGGGATACTGCTGGTAATATTCACCGTCATTTTGCTTCCAAGAAAATACCTGCACTCAGGAATATTATAATCTTAACTGCAAGCTGTGAAACACACATTAAATCTACGAGAACGCCTGCTGGTTGCTGCTTACTAGGTGTACCTGATCAAAGAAGGTCCATCGTTTCAAACAGCGAGTAATGTAGATAGGCATTTTTGGAACCTAATCAGTGTGCAAAGAAGAACAGATACCCTTCTTCATAACTCCAAAGTGCTCGCTGAGCTAGATGACGCTCTTATAGTGTGCAGAGCCCGAGGCCAGATCCCAAAGGATATAACTGGTAAGGCTGCGACATGCAATTAAAGAAAGGTGGACATGTAATTGAACAATTACTTGAGCAAATAACATTGCGCCCGATTCACAGAACTAACTTAGGACAAAATGCTAAAAGTACTACTTTTGGTATTCACAGTAGTTAGGATTTTGTCTTAAGACAGACTTAAGTTAGGATTCTGTCTCAAGACAAAATCCTAACTACTGTGAATACCAAAGTAGTAAGTTTAGGATTTTGTCTTAACTTATTTCTGTGAATCGAGCCCAATATTTGTCTGGAATGCAGTAGACAAATGTCCAAGTGATACAGATTTATATGGATAAATATGAAGTTCAATACACAAAAATCAGTCACTCTGCTCACCCCACCGAGAACATGCGAGGAAGATGTGTAGAGTGTATTATGTATTATGCAATGTATTGCCATGGCTGAATGAGGGAAGGTTCTATAGTTCACGAGAAGGAAGGCCTCGAATGGCTCATAATGCCTCATGCTTTTCAAAACAATAGTAATAAATTGCATTGCACCATAGGTTCTTCTGCATCTATGGCTCATGCCATTATGTTTTTCCACATGTCTTTGTTCTGAAAAAAGGTCCATGATGAAAACCAGGCACAAATCTAGACTATGCTTATCTGGTTGGGCTGCGGGTCAGGTCTGCAGCCTTATATGCAGCCGAGCTATGGGGGCATACTAACACATGTAACCTGATGAAAGCAGAACATTCTTTCATGCGGCATTTGTTTGATCTCCCGCAAAGCACACCTTTGCTCCCACTATGTTTAGATTTGGGTCTGGAACCTATTACTGAGCTGGCGGCAGTTTAGTTTAGTTTAGTTTAAAGGAGTTTGTAGAGCGCATGGTAACACCTCCCGGCGTGTCCCCGCGCTATAGAGAAAGAAAGCAGCAGCAGAGGAAAAAAAAAAGAACGAACCAGTTCACACAGCAAAGAGGCAAGTTTTCAGCTTCTTCCTGAATACGATTTCATTACTCTCCAGCCTGATATCTAGAGGCAGGAGGTTCCATTGCCTGGCAGCTAAGGTGCGGAATGATCTGCCACCCATTTTAGCTTTTTTGGGGCAGGTAGTTTTAAGTAGACCCATTCCTTTGGATCTAAGAGATCTGTTAGGTTCATACACAGACACCAAATCAGACATATATGCCGGAGCTCTGTGATGAATTATTTTATGGCACCAGAGCATGGCTTTAAAAACAATCCTCTTACTGATCGGTAACCAGTGGAGGGCTGCTAGAGAGGGACGTGAGGGAGCTCGGCGGGGAAGCCTTAGCACCAGGCGAGCTGCCGAGTTTTGTAGAACCTGTAGCTTTTTTAAGTTTTTCACTGAAGTCCCCATGAGTAGTACATTGCCGTAATCAATACGGGACGTTATTAGTGCCTGCGTCATGGTACGCCTGGAGTTAATGGGTAACAGGTCGAGGGTGCGGTTGAGGGTTTTCATCACCCCAAAACATTTGCCAACAGTCTTCTTTACGTGGCTGTCAAAGGACAGTTTATTGTCCACCCATACACCTAAGTTCTTCGCCTCTTGTGCAGGCGAGGGCAGAGGTCCCAGACAGCTGGGCCACCACTCTGTCGTCCATTTGACCTCATTGCCTCCCATAATGAGGACCTCTGTTTTTGTCCCATTTAGTTTCAAACAGTGTTCATTCATCCACATAGCTAGTTTGGACATGCAGGCGTTGAAGTTATCAGCTTCCTTAGAAGGGGCATGGGTCAGAGATATGAGGAGTTGCGTGTCGTCGGCGTAAGAGACAAGCTCTACGCCGAACGATTGCACCACTTCTGCCAGAGGGGCCATGTAGAGATTGAACAGGGTGGGACTCAGGGCAGAGCCCTGAGGAACCCCCTGTTCCAGCATCACCCTGTCAGAGAGGAAAGTCCCTCTTTGAACCTGGAAGGTCCTGTTAATCAGGAAAGATTTCAGCCAACCCAGTGCCTTGTTGGTAACTCCCGCTTTATTTAGACACTGTAGCAGGATGGAGTGTGCTACAGTGTCAAAAGCGGCACTGAGATCAAGCATGATGAGGGCCATTGTCTTTCCCTTATCTGCTCCTTCACGTAAGGTTTCAGTGGCCCTCAGGAGAGCTGTCTCCGTAGAGAAGCCAGTTCTAAAACCCGACTGAGATTTATGGAAAACATTATGGTTCTCAAGATGTTCCATAAGTTGACTGTTAGCGATTTTCTCTGCTAACTTGGCCACGTAAGGTAGCAGGGATATGGGTCGTAGGTTGTCCATTAGGTCCATGCTGATGTTTGATTTTTTCTTAATGGGTAATACTATTGCCTGTTTCCATTCCTCCGGAAGGCAGGAGGTAGTAAAGGAGGCGTGTAATAAGTGCCTGAAATGAGGCTCTAATACAGGAAAGGCTTCAGCTAAAATTTTCGGGGGTGCCGGATCCCTAGGGGATCCTGATTTAATTTTATTGCACATTTTGGACAGGATTTCATAAGAAGGGACTGTAAAAGAATTTAAACATACAGGTGTATTTACAAGTTTGTCATTTTCAATGAAGTCCGTGGCCGAATCTGTCTGGTTAGAGAAACTAGAATAGATTTTATGTATTTTGCCTGCAAAATACTGTGCAATCTTGTTGCACGCTTCCACCGAGTCATTGTGCGCGGGGGAAGTCACGTCCACTATGGATATCTCTTTGTATATCAGAAACAGTTCCTTGGAGGAATTGCCTGCTTCCATAATACGGGTGTGATAATGCTCTGCTTTGGCCAAACGAACTGATTTATAATATTCTCTCTGTGTTGTTTTATATTGTATTTTAATATCTGCACAGAGATTCTGGCGCCAAGCTCTCTCAAGTTTCTTACAAGCCGTTTTCATGGCTTGCAGTTCTTGGCTAAACCAAGGAGCAGTTTTCTTAGGTCTCCTGGCATTGGACAGGGTACGACTTGGGGCGGTGATGTCCAGGGCCTTGGTGACGATGTTGTTTAAGTTGTCATTAGCTGCCTCACAGTCGACCCCTTTGGGAGGGCCTTCGTCATGTACAATTTGCTTAAATGAATCAAGAGAGAAGTTCTTCCATTTCCTGCGTTTGTATCGCAGGGATTGATGACGAACAATCTCCGTTCTGTCAAGCTGTATTGTGATGGGAATAATATAATGGTCCGACCAAGGTATGGGTATAGGATCAGAGGTATGCACTCCCTGCCAGTTACCAAAAACGGGGTCTAGTAGGTGTCCTAATTGATGAGAAGGCTCTTTATTTTTTAGATCAAGCTGAACAGATTGCAATTCCATCCGGATATCATCAGCGTTTTTATCTAAATGATCTTCGAAATGAGCATTAAGATCCCCTAGCACTAACAGTCTGGATTTCCTCAGTGCTAGATGAGTGACCGCTTCCATTAGGGTCGATGTAAACTCATATAGTGTACCTGGCGGTCGGTATATCAAAATGCCAGAGATCGAATGATTGGGGCCAGTGTTAATTGTGAAGGTGCCGGCTTCACTGTGATCAACCTGAGTGTGTACTAGGGAACAGACTAGAGGAGCTTTCGTGGCTATGGCGATGCCGCCTCCTCTGCCGTCCTTCCTGTCCAATCTAGATAGGGAATAGCCGTTGGGCATGGCCTGGATAATATCCGGGTCCGAGTGATCATCTAGCCAGGTTTCAGTTAGAAGGAGGATATTAAGATTTAGGTCTTCTAGTAAATGGTAGATTTCTAGAGCATGCTTCCGTAGGGATCTACAATTCAATAGTGCAGCTTTGATGATAGGGCCCGAGTTAGTGTCTGGGATTTGAGGAAGGGGTTCAAAGCGGCACCTCGTGCATTTTATAAGTGACTGGGCAGACATGGCGTGTTTGCAATCGACAGGTGTGTCGGGTTGTAGAGCAAGTAGTGCGTGTCTGCCATACCTTATGGAGTTTTGAGCTGAACTGCCAGGGTTTGTGGCCCCGCGCCCCGTTTGGCCGCGGACAGGCGCAGACGGGCAGGACTTTGGCTCGACTTCGGCGCGCTTCCGGTGCGCCCGCTGCGCCAGCCCGCTGCGCCGTCTGGTTGGGTGACACATAATATAGGGAGGAGGAGGGTGGGAGGCCGGCCCGACTTGAGCGCTGACCTCGCCTTCCTCACCCAAGATGGCGCCCACCGCCGAGTGAAATCTCGAACAAAGCGGATTTAATTTCAATATTTAAGAGGTAAGGGTGTGTAGAGTGTCAGTGTGCCTGCTAATTCAATTCCCCATTCTAAAAGCAGCCCCCAGAATAAAAAGCGGTATAATTTTAAAAACGCTAAAAACGCTCTAAATTATTTTTTTTAAACAGCCTGTAAGCAGTGCGCAAAGGTTAGCACTTCCTCTTGTTTCTACTGCAGCTCGCAGCCCCAATAACCTCTCTAGGGAGAGCTACTGTATGGCAGAGAGCGCTGGGTAGGGCGCGCCTAAATACTATGGGAGGGCGGGAGGCCGGCCCGACTTGAGCGCTGACCTCGCCTTCCTCACCCAAGATGGCGCCCACCGCCGAGTGAAATCTCGAACAAAGCGGATTTAATTTCAATATTTAAGAGGTAAGGGTGTGTAGAGTGTCAGTGTGCCTGCTAATTCAATTCCCCATTCTAAAAGCAGCCCCCAGAATAAAAAGCGGTATAATTTTAAAAACGCTAAAAACGCTCTAAATTATTTTTTTTAAACAGCCTGTAAGCAGTGCGCAAAGGTTAGCACTTCCTCTTGTTTCTACTGCAGCTCGCAGCCCCAATAACCTCTCTAGGGAGAGCTACTGTAGGGCAGCCCGACCTTTACTCTATTGGAGAAGGTTCTGGTCTGTCCTGGAGCTGGAACCGTTTAGAACAGAATTTAAAAACATTTGGGGGCAGTTAAAGACCAAGAACATACCATGGCTAACACAAGTTAAGTCCCTTCTCTACCAAATCGGCCTTCCCCAACTTTGGGACACACCGGAGGAGAGCTGTTTGAGGACCCAAAGGTCTGTCCTGGTGGCAGCCGTTAAAGCGTATAACCTCAAAAAGCTACATTCCTCTAAATCCCTGGGCAGATTATCCAATGAGTTTTTTACAATCAAAGATGAATTCAGGATGGAGGCGTTTTTGGACTTGGTGAAACCTCCACTGGCAAGAAAGCTCTACATTCAACTGAATAAACAAAGTGGAATCCACTCAAAGTGATAGTGATCCCTAGAGTGATGGGGAACACACAGTGTTGTTTAAATGCCCCTCACACACCAACAGGCCCCTTGGTGTCATGCTTCATCATCGGGGCCTTCGCACCCCTCTACGGGATGCGGCGTGCTACGACTCGCGGATACGCAGGAGCACTTGAAGTGAACTATGTGTGGGGGTGTGTGTTTATTACAATAGTGTGAGTGAGGTGAGGTGAAAAAAGTGAGTGGTTAAAAAATACCTGGCACGTGGGAAAAAAATACTTTATTAAATCCCCGGCTGGTATTGTTAAAATGAAAGTGCAGGGCGTGGTTTTGATAGATACGTATTAGGGTATCAGACCACTGTATCAAAAGTCAACATGTTTCGGAGGTCAAAGCCCCCTTCTTCAGGACAAGGGTTAATGCACTTACCCTCCCCTTACTCACATGTAAAATGTAAAAGTGTAAATAAAAATTAAAAATTACCACAATGTGTAATGTTCCTAACAATGTTAAATGTTAGTGAGTGTCGTTGCGCCCAGTTGGCGTAAGAACTTAAAGTTCCCAAATACAGGACTTCATGAGCCTTTAGCGTTTATTGGGGAATCCTTCCTTTCTAATCAGAAAACGGTTACTGCAACAGCTAATCGCCTGCCTTCCCTCAACGCGGCTCCGATGAAGCTTCTTACGCCAACTGGGCGCAACGACACTCACTAACATTTAACATTGTTAGGAACATTACACATTGTGGTAATTTTTAATTTTTATTTACACTTTTACATTTTACATGTGAGTAAGGGGAGGGTAAGTGCATTAACCCTTGTCCTGAAGAAGGGGGCTTTGACCTCCGAAACATGTTGACTTTTGATACAGTGGTCTGATACCCTAATACGTATCTATCAAAACCACGCCCTGCACTTTCATTTTAACAATACCAGCCGGGGATTTAATAAAGTATTTTTTTCCCACGTGCCAGGTATTTTTTAACCACTCACTTTTTTCACCTCACCTCACTCACACTATTGTAATAAACACACACCCCCACACATAGTTCACTTCAAGTGCTCCTGCGTATCCGCGAGTCGTAGCACGCCGCATCCCGTAGAGGGGTGCGAAGGCCCCGATGATGAAGCATGACACCAAGGGGCCTGTTGGTGTGTGAGGGGCATTTAAACAACACTGTGTGTTCCCCATCACTCTAGGGATCACTATCACTTTGAGTGGATTCCACTTTGTTTATTCGTATGACTAGGGAGACTGAATCCACTGACTCTCTCTCTCCCCCCTCCTGTTAAAATTTGTCTACATTCAACTGAGACATGGCTCCCTACCAGTCGGAGAAATTACCTCAAGATGGGCCAAAGCGACGAAACCTAACTGCCCTGCCTGCAATCATGATAGGGAAGACATTAAACACATCCTCTTTTTCTGCCCAGCATATGGCGAAATTAGGAAGTGTTGGATCATTCCACTTTGCAAGAATTTGGGCTTTAGGCACTGTGCTCTCGCCCCTAGAGTCTTAACTTATGATACTACCCCCCCCCCCCCATTGTCTTCGCTGTTTCCAGGTTTCTTCTCGGTATGTGGAGGAGAAGATCTGTAATAATCTACAAGGACTAAGGGATGACCGCTTTCATTTATAACTATTACTTTGATATTAACTGTTTAATAATTTTTTAACTTGATGTATTTATATTTTAACACTGTGCTTGTACATATTTTATTGCACTTTAATGGTCTAAGACCGAAATAAAGTTATCAAAGTAAGCTTATCTGGTGATTGCCCGTTTTTTGGAGGCTTGGTACTTTCTTTTTTAAAGTTTAAAAGACATTTTATTGCATTTAAGCAAGGCATACATACATTGAAAGACATATAAATACAATATTAGAAAAAGAGAATAGAAAAAAGCAAGATCAATAGGATGGGAATAAGGATAAGTGGAGAGGGGTGGATGACTTGAGTACAAATAAAATAAGCTTGTATACATGTCTGATTGCAAATATGACAAAAAGCAAAACAGGAGAGGAAGAGGCACAAAAAGTGAAAATCAAGGCTGCAGATTTTATCCACCTATGCACCCAGGCCCAAATTCATAAGCATTTCACCAACACAGCAAGCCACCTTGCTTCACTGCACTGCGTGAAAGGGAGAGGGCAGGAATGCACTGAGTTTACCATTATATAGTACGTTCCTGCCCTTTGCATGTGCTACCGCACACACTGCTGCCACCAGTGCAGGAACCGTTACACCATAGTGCCTTTACTCGTTTTGGTTTGGGTCGCTCTTGCATCTCCTCCATGGCGCTGGGGCTATTTAAAACCTTTTTTAAATATGGACCCCAATATCTGAACTCAGTTTCCTGTAAAAATACTTTGGGCATCATTTATGAGGCTGTGCGTCACTTTTACGCTGCACCAGTGGCATAAAAAATGTGCCTTGTTTGCGCCATATTTACAAAGTGATGCATCTAAGTAGATGCGTCACTTTGTAAACCCCTTTGCCACATTATACCTGCGCCAGGTATAATGTATGCAAGGGGGGCATATTGACGCAAGAAAGGGTAGTAGAAGTGACGCAGTGAAATCTATGAGATTTCACTGTGCCACTTCTAGGACACAAATGCGTCAATTTCTGACGCCTGCCTCACAGCAGGCGTAAGACTGACGCAAGCCCTTTCACAATGTGTCACTTTTGCGCCATACAGATACGTCAGAAATACTGACGTATTTGTAACTCCTTGCGACATGATGCGTCATATTATAAATACGACGCATCCAGCATGTCAGAAAGAGGGCGCAATGAATAGTGACGCATCCCTGTTTTCACGCAGCCATGCATCACTTTTCATGAATGAGGCCCTTTATTTAAAGGCAATCACAGGCATGATGGTACGCTCTCCTTAGCACACAATTTTCCCAGTGATAGACAAAAATCAGAAAGAGCTGCAGTTTGCAACTCACTTCAGGATTATTCATGAGGTAAATCAGATAGCAACTTACACAAAATAAGAATTTTATTAACCAACCTGTTAGTACATGAGTCAAGTCATTACATTCTCTACTAGTTGCAAAAATACTAGTTTAAAATTTCAACCAGTTTTGTGACCAGTACTTAGTACATTTGGCATACAGTTCTTTAAGCACCTCACTGGGGTTGTGTGAGTGTTGAATAATGATGGTGTGAAAGCTATTAAAATTCTTAGGAATGAAGATAAGGGAATTTCATTGCTTAATAATTGATTTTGCAGCAGGGGGTGAATGCCAAATATAGGGATGCTCTGTTCAGAGACTTTCATGCCAGTGCATTTTACTCTGCATTATGTGGCTGCGCAAGCAGGGTGCAGCCCTTTACCACGGAGTATGTCTTTTTTCTTTGCAGAAAGAAAATATCGAAACAGGATTTTCTCTTTGTAATGAAAAAAGGAATGTTTCCCCATCAAGGGATTCAACTCCCATGACTGGAGGAGCATTATTACGATTGTACTGTCTCTGACTACCAGATTTTGCCTGTTGGTGAGTAACAGTCAAAAATGGCTGCATGTATCCATCAAACTGGGCAGGTGGAAATGTAGCCATTTCACTAATTCCCCAGAGTGCGCGCGAAAGATTGGCCATGGTGAAGGCAGAGTAGTCTGTGCCGTGACCACACTGATGGTCCACCGGAAATTAAATTAGGTGGGTGGACGACTATGTTAGTGGTGAGGGAACTCCATCACTGATACAATGGAGTTCCCTTCCCACCAACGTATGGGCAACCACGAGGATCAATTCAACAAACTTGCTTTGAAAGTGACACCTTTACTCCAAGGTTCAGTTGATACTCTAAGGGTCTTGGAAGACGGTCTTGAAAGACATAGGATTCGTGAGTCCTAACTTTTCAGTGTTTCTTGAGAAGAAAATTCTGGTCAATTTGATGGCTTCCAGGACCTCAGGGGCAAAACTTAGGGGCCCAAATTCACTCCAGCTGAGGCCACCAGCTGGGTCAATTCTCATTGTTGCTACTGGTTAGCTGGGCACAGCAAGAAAAAGGCCTTTTGCACCTTGATGTTTGTCCATATAGCTACACAGGTGGTCATTCAACTAACCCTTGGAGTTCAATCAATCAATCAGAGCATTTATAGAGTGCGCTACTCATCCGTGAGGGTCTCAAGGCACTGGAGAGGTGGGGGGGTGAAACAGCAACTGATCGAACAGCCTGGTCTTGAGGAGTCTCCTGAAGGTCAGCAGATTATGGGTCTGTCGCAAGGGGATGGGGAGGGTGTTCCAGGTCTTGGTGGCGAGGTGGGAGAATGATCTGCCGCCGGTAGACATTCGGCAGATGTGTGGGATGGTGGCAAGGGCGAGGTCAGCGGAGCGAAGCTGGCGGTACGGGGTGTAGAAGGTGAGTCGTTCATTGAGGTATGCTGGCCCGGCGTTGTGAAGTGCTTTGTGGGCATGGGTGAGGAGCTTGAAGGTGATCCTACTGTTGATCGGGTGCCACTGCAGGTTTCTCAGGTGGATGGTGATGAGGCTGTGGAGGGGGATTCTGAGGATGAGGCATGTGGAGGCATTTTGCATGCGTTGGAGTCTTTTCTGGAGTAAAATAAAATTTATATAGTCCCTATTGACCAAAGGTTTCCTGTCAAATGTCCAGGCGGAGCGTTTTCTGCCGGGGCAGGTCAGTTCAAATGTAAGAGTGAGGGCATTGTGGTCAGAGATTAATTTAGGGTGTCTAATAATTGTTGCTTGGCCAGAAATTATGCTTGTTGTGAATATATAGTTGATCCTAGCATATTTATTGTGGGGGTGTGAAAAATATGTGTAACCTGTATCCCTTCCCACTATCTTTTCAATGGGACACCTGCTCCTGTGTTGGCTCCAGCCGTCACGCCTTCCTCCCTTGTTCAGTGGGCTGGGCACCATTCCTGGTACTGTGTAAAAGCTGATTGATTTATGCGAATCATTCCCCTCACCCATTTCTCAATAGGAGGTGAGTGAAGTGCTGTCAATTGCTCCCTTTGTTCCTGCTGCTGGAGAGAAATGTAATTACCTGGGCACAGCAGGGTGAAAAAAGACCTGGTCTGAGCTGAGCCAGAGAAACACAACAATTCCGGATCACTAATAATTTGTACCGATATCTTTACAGAACTTCCAGAATTGATTTTACTGAACAGGTTACACCCTAATTTGATATGTCTCTGGTTTCTGTGATCCAAACAGAAGCAACACTCCACTCTAAGGAATTTCTCTCCCTATGTGTATAATAAGGCAGCAATACAGACCAAACAAAGAATCACGCTGGCAATCCCTATTAGTGTATACTAACAATACAAGGCCTACCCCAGTTCAATATCTAATCAAGCAGCATCCCCTCCCCACCAGGCAGTTACCAGGCTGTGCCCAACAGTAGTCTCACACACAAAGTCCACACATGTGTGTGTACATGTGTTGACATGTAACCAGCCAAATGCCCCATACCACTGCTGCATCAGAAAACTGGTAGTAAACTCATGTATTCATTTTGCCCTGTGATTACCAGGGGTCCCTCCTGCCCTCGCTGACTCCTTTCCAGAGCTGCCTGGTATCGTTGTCATTGCGCTGCTGAGCCTTCCTAACGCTGCTCTCCTCACTTCCACATTTACTTGACATAGCGCTGCTGCCCTCGCTTAGCGCTCGAACGTGCCTGCCTGATTGTGCGCTACTGTACATGCAAATTTTAATGTTGTGTAACCCTTGTGCCTGAAAGCTGCATTTGTTCACTGTTGGGATCGTGTTTAATCAATTACGCTCCAAGTTTCCTCATACTCGATCTGCTTGCGTGTTGTTATTTCCGCCACCATTTGCTGTGTTGTTGTTGTTGCCCTGAGACCGCCCCCTCCACCAGGCAACCGCCTCCCATCGGATCCTCCCTCGCCCCTCCCCTTCCCACTACCCATATATGACAGATGCATTCCCGCGCAGCGTTCACGCGCAGCGATCGCGCTCCAGTCGCGCCGAAGGTGCGCCAAAGGTAAGCCCGTCTACGCCCATCCGCGCCTGGACCGCGCCCAGCGCCAGACCCCCTGGTCCTTGCCCCACCCAACTCCCCCGCATTACATACGATGCCACCACCCTCCTAGCCCTTAACCCCGGCCGACTCCCCCACTGCGTCCAAGCCACTCCTGGACACACCCATGGTCCCTTCTCCTGCAAATCCTGCAAGTTCGACGGCAGCGACATCTACTCATCATCCACGGACACAAATCAGATATCTGACTCCAACCACCTAAAATGCATCCTGCTCAACACCCGCTCAATCCACAGACACGCCATAGAACTTTGGCATCTACTAGACACCATCTCTCCTGACGTCGCCTTCCTGACAGAAACATGGATGAACGCCTCATCAGCCCCTGACATCACCATTGCCATCCCGGAAGGATACAAGATCATCCGTAAGGATCGCACTGACCAAACAGGAGGAGGCATCGCTATCGTCCATAAGAACTCCATCCGCATCTCTACCAGCTCAGACGTCAACCTCGCTAGCGCCGAACACCTTCACTTCCAGATCCACACCGACCCTAAGACCACACTCAGAGGCACCCTCCTATACAGGCCTCAAGGACCGCGTGCAAAATTCAGCGACGTTATCACTGACTTCATCACCCCACACGCTCTCCCCTCCGAGGAATACATCCTACTAGGAGACCTCAACTTTCACTTGGAAAAGAGCAACGACTGCAACACCACCTCCCTTCGGGACAATCTCGCCAACCTCGGACTCAAACAACTTGTCTCGACGCCCACCCACATCGCAGGTCACACACTTGACCCCATCTTTACCTCCAGCAAACATGTCTCCTTCAGTCACACCACTACCCTCCAGTGGACGGACCACAGCTGCGTACACTTTTTCTACAATAAAACCACCACTCGCAACCAACCCCAACCTACTCTACGAAGAAACTGGAACAAAATCACCATCGACCAGATCTCATCATCGCTTCTTCAAAACCCCCCTGCCCACTCCTCAAACCCCGACCAAGCAGCGATTAACCTCACCCAATGGCTATCCAACAGCGCACGAAATACAGGAACCCTATGTCAAGGGTCCAGAGACCTGGTAGGTGTTTGTATGGTCACTGCTTATTAAGTCAGTGTGTACCAAAGATGTGTAAAAAAGAAAAATTTCTTTTTAGAGTCCCCTCACTCACCGGGGTTGCCCCACGGTGACATGCTTCATCATTGGGGCCATCCCAGTTCTCTACGAAAAGGGGCGTGCTGCGACAAGGCGACTACGCAGGAGCACTAGTTTTGTGAGATGACTATGTGTGGTGCATGTGTAATGATGATGGAGTGGGTGTGGAATTAAAATATACCGTGCTAGTGGGCCTCAACAATTTATTTCGCTCCTAGTGTGGTATAAAAAATTAAAAAGGGGTAACACTGTCTTCTAACTTTTACTGGGTTAGATCAGTGTCAAAGGTCAACATGTTTCAAGCTCCCCTAAGCTTTTCTTCAGGACCATACAGGGTCCAGCCCTGTATTGCCACTCCTGTTTTTCAAAATGAAAAGTATTGCTAAAAAATACTTATTTACAGTGAACGCTGTTGTCAATAAACATGCGTGTTGTTATACATACGTTTTGTATTTCACTTCGATTTCTGTAAAATAGAATAACAGTTGTTATTTGATGGACTACCCCTTCCAAGAAGGGGAACAACTCACATGCATCTCATTCTAGCTAGGGCGTGAGTGTGCCCTTGACATCATATTGATGCGTGCTGGTTGTCATACCGGTGTCGAAAAATAAATCACTGTGAATAAAGTGGTTTAGTGGTTTCACCTTGAACACTTTTTAATAAAGATCAAGCACAGACTTCCCTGAAAAGATAGCTACCAACCTTCCCACCTTCAAATGTAAACAAAACCCGTTTTTCTTGAAAAAAGCCTAGCCCTTTGTGAAAAACTTCACCCAACCGAGAACAAATACCTGTGTTCTAAATTAGTGTTTTATAACGCCCCAGTCAACAGTATCACTGTAAATTATTCCTTATCTTGCAACCCAGCCTTATTCGGTAGAAATCTCGTCCTTTTGGTAATATTCGCGCTAACCGCGATTACATACCATCAAGATGGCCGCCCAAGGTGAGCGCTCTAGTCTCCCGGCAACCCGGAAGCACGCGCGTTTAAATACACCGCGAGCCCGAGTTCAAATCAGTATGCGGTCCGGCGAGGAGACACCAGGTAGTACCGAGCGGGTCTGCCGATAGGAAGTAAGTGTATTAGTTGCGATAGACTGCAAGGAAACCGGCATTTTCGAGTGGCAACTGGGGAAAGGGCCTTCTAACTGTAAACTTTGATAATCCTTTTCAGCAATGTTTCCACGAGGCGTTCCTGCCCTTGCCTAAGACCATGGGGTGTAATTCTATACTCATTTATGTAAATATAACCATCTGCCATATTATTTTCGTGTGTATATGTTGTGTGTGTTTTGTCAATAGTCACCTTTAGTCTATGTGTTTTATGTGTGAAACCACTAAACCACTTTATTCACAGTGATTTATTTTTCGACACCGGTATGACAACCAGCACGCATCAATATGATGTCAAGGGCACACTCACGCCCTAGCTAGAATGAGATGCATGTGAGTTGTTCCCCTTCTTGGAAGGGGTAGTCCATCAAATAACAACTGTTATTCTATTTTACAGAAATCGAAGTGAAATACAAAACGTATGTATAACAACACGCATGTTTATTGACAACAGCGTTCACTGTAAATAAGTATTTTTTAGCAATACTTTTCATTTTGAAAAACAGGAGTGGCAATACAGGGCTGGACCCTGTATGGTCCTGAAGAAAAGCTTAGGGGAGCTTGAAACATGTTGACCTTTGACACTGATCTAACCCAGTAAAAGTTAGAAGACAGTGTTACCCCTTTTTAATTTTTTATACCACACTAGGAGCGAAATAAATTGTTGAGGCCCACTAGCACGGTATATTTTAATTCCACACCCACTCCATCATCATTACACATGCACCACACATAGTCATCTCACAAAACTAGTGCTCCTGCGTAGTCGCCTTGTCGCAGCACGCCCCTTTTCGTAGAGAACTGGGATGGCCCCAATGATGAAGCATGTCACCGTGGGGCAACCCCGGTGAGTGAGGGGACTCTAAAAAGAAATTTTTCTTTTTTACACATCTTTGGTACACACTGACTTAATAAGCAGTGACCATACAAACACCTACCAGGTCTCTGGACCCTTGACATAGGGTTCCTGTATTTCGTACACAGACTGGAGGACGACCTGGTCTGGTTTAACCTCCTTCTCCCTCCTCTTTTGTTTATGTATCCAACAGCGCAGACATCCTAGCACCGCCAAAAAAACGTCAAATCAAACTTGGCAGCAAAAACGCCTCCTGGTTCAACGATGATCTTAAGAAATCGAAGAAACTCTGCCGCTCCCTCGAGAAGACCTGGAAAAAAGACCCAAACACCAGCACCAGGGACGCTTTCAAAAACGCCACCCGCATACACCACCAACTGATCCGGACTGCCAAGAAAGCCGCATTCAAAGACCGACTAGACAACAACGCCCACAACAGCAAGGAACTATTCAACATCGTCAAAGAATTCACCAACCCATCAGCCAACTCCAACGACATCACCCCTTCCCAAGCCCTCTGCGACTCCCTAGCTTCCTTCTTCCACAACAAAATCGCAGACATCCATAACAGCTTCGACAACCGACCCGGAGACCAACCCACCCAACCCTCTGCAGGACCTTCTCCCCCCTCGAACATCCTTAACGACTGGAACCTAATTTCTACCGAGGACACCATCCGTCTGATGAACTCCATTCACTCAGGATCCCCCACAGACCCATGCCCTCCCCACATCTTCAACAAAGCAGACTCCATCATAGCACCACACCTCCGAGACGTCATCAACTGCTCCCTCAACTCCGCCACCTTCCCGGAAAGCTGGAAACACGCCGAACTCAGCGCCCTTCTGAAAAAACCCACAGCGGACCCCACCGAACTCAAAAACTACCGCCCCATCTCGCTCCTTCCATTCCCGGGCAAACTCATCGCAGCAACAGACGACATTCGAACTCTACTGGACAATGGAGACACAGTCGCCCTCATCCTCCTAGACCTTTCCGCAGCCTCTGACACAGTCTGCCATAGAACTCTTCTACAGCGCCTCAAAAACATCGGAATCCAAGGAAAAGCACTGGAATGGATCACCTCATTCCTCACCGGTAGAACCCAGAGAGTCTGCCTCCCACCATTCAAGTCCGAGGCCACTGAAGTCATCTGCGGCGTACCACAAGGCTCCTCACTCAGCCCCACCCTCTTCAACGTATACATGAGCCCCCTCGCGACCATCGCTCGCCAACACAACCTCAACATCATCTCCTACGCAGATGACACCCAACTGATCCTATCACTCACCAAAGACCCCAACACCGCCAAAACCAACCTACATGAAGGTATGAAAGAAGTAGCAGAGTGGATGAAGCACAGCCGTCTGAAACTGAACTCAGACAAAACAGAAGTCCTTATCTTAGGCACCTCCCCCTCCGCCTGGGACGACTCTTGGTGGCCAGAGGCCCTTGGAAAAGCACCCATCCCGACGGACCACGCACGGAACCTGGGCATCATCCTGGACTCATCACTCTCTATGAACAGACAAGTCAACGCAGTCTGGTCTTCATGTTTCAACATCCTCCGCATGCTCAAAAAAACATTTCGCTGGATCCCCACTGAAACCAGAAAAACAGTTACCCATGCACTGGTCACAAGCCGCCTGGACTACGGAAACACCCTATACGCCGGTATCACCGCAAAACTCCAGAAAAAACTCCAACGCATCCAGAACGCATCAGCCAGACTCATACTAGACATCCCGCGCAAAGACCATATCTCCAACCACCTGAAAAACCTCCACTGGCTCCCCGTCAACAAGAGGATTACTTTCCGCCTCCTAACCCACGCTCACAAAGCACTCTACGAACTTGGACCCGAATGCCTCAACAAAAGACTTTCCTTCTATACCCCCCCTCGCCAGCTACGATCTTCCAACCAAGCCCTTGCTACCATTCCTCGCATCAATAAAACCACCATGGGAGGTAGATCCTTCTCCTACCTCGCAGCTAAAACCTGGAACTCACTCCCCACTCACCTACGCCTCACTCAGAACCACCTAACATTCAGAAAGCAACTTAAAACCTGGATATTCGACAAGTAATTCCCATCCCTTCCTCAAGCGCCTTGAGACACTCTGGGTATGTAGCGCGCTATATAAATTTCTGACTTGACTTGACAGTAAAAAGTCCAAAACCGCGTGCTCAAAAAAGCACACAAAAAAACAGATGCACTGAATGGGCGAAACCCAATTGCAACAGAGTTATATTCTGTGTACACCTTTAATTATTGTCATGCCTCAGCATAGAGTGCAATTCCTTGGTTATGCGCCTGCTGCTCCAGAGAATGCTATCTTCCCTAAAGGGTAGCTAGTTAGTTGTGCTGTCTGCCTGCAATGTGTTCGCTTCATAGAGAAACATCTGATCATTTATAACTTCCTGTGCAGGTTTTGTACTTTGCAAGTTTAGCACTATCTGTAATATTTATCAAAGCCATCATCCATCCATAAAAATAGTTGTGGCCATGGGAATGTTCTAACCAAATATAAGCTTTGAAAAACATCTAAAGTCTACAAAGAAACATTTTTGTAGAATTTCCCTCCGTGACCCAAGGAGATACATTGACCTAAGCACCAATAAAAATATCATATTGAAATGTGTTATATCCATGCACTCGCCAAAAAAGTATTTGGGATGGAATAAGCGTCAACGTTGAAGACCCGATATGTCGGTTCCATCTGTGCAGATGATGAAGGCTTTGTCAATTAACCCTGCATTGCTGTCGATCTTAAATGTTTGTGCGTGTCAAAGGAAAGGCTATGATGGTCAGGGCTTGGCACATTCTTTATTGGGTGAGAGTCATGATCTGATTCTCTGCACTTTTTGAATTTTTAACTCAGGAGAGAATGACAGACCAGTGAGAAGTTCTTTCAGGAAGTCATTCACATCAGTACATTTCAACATTATTATTTTGTGTGAAGTCTCCTAAATCGACTAGTTTTTGTTAGAGGTACCATAATTCTAGGACCATTCCCTCAACTTGCTCCAACCTGTCCTCCATTATGGTAAGTCATTTTTCTGTTCATTCCACTTTTGAATGAATATACCACATATCTGCCTCAATGATGTTTATGTCTTGGATTAGACCCAGTAGTTTCATGTCTGTGGCAAGTCGTTTAGCCCAATTGAGGTGATTGCATTGCGGATGATATCTAGAGGCACTTCATGATGTTGCGGTTGTGGTCGCCTTGGCTAATCCACCACCTTCATAAAGAGAGGTTAAATGAAACTATTGTTGAATATTCATTGAACAATTATTAGAATGGAAAATGTAGAGGCGTCATATAAGATTGTCAATTCACCCTCGCCCTGACAGATGCCACTGGGTTATGTTCAGTTTTAGAAAGCATTGTTGGTGCCACGGAACTACCATCTGGTGATGTCTTTGGAGAGGCAAAGGACCTCTCTTGTGCCACAGTTTCTTCAAGAGCAAAATATTGTAGAGAGATATCACAAGGAGTAGAGGGGAGGAAGGTCTATCCTGATCACTGAATTCATGGGGAGGGGCAATACAGCAGCCTCTTACAAGGGATATCGTTCAGGTGACACAGATAGTGTGGGCGGGTCGCTATTTGGTTGCTAGAGGAGGAAGAACCCATGTGGCAATCTGTGAAGGGTTGCAAATGTTCCTAGGGTGATTAACCTATGTGGCTTGCATATAGCATGATGGCAAACATCCCTCCAAAGCAGTTTACTTTGAAATTGTATGTAGAGAACCAGCCTTCCTTCATTGGGAAAGTGCAGTGTCAGTCTACCAACTGTCCCTGAGCCATGACTCACTCTCCATTGGTCGTCAATGGAAAACTAAATGTTTAATGATGAAAACAGGAAACATTTTATGATATGCCTTCAGAATGCAGTAGGCCTCAACAAGTATCACCCGAATAGCATTTGTTACCAAGCATGCCAAAACCATGCATGACTTAACAGCGCAGTCAGGACCACAACTGTGCCGTTACCACAAGTTCTATTACCACGCAATTCATTACAACAACTTACTTTAGAGAAGCGCTGGACTTTAGAATAGTTTAGATTACTATTCCAACTCTATTCGGTGTATCAGGAGGGAGGGTGTTGGACTTAAAATCCAACACAAGTCCAACACCGCATCCCTAAAGCAAGTTATTGTAAGGACTTGAATTGTAATGGAACTCATGGTAACATCCCAGTCGTGGTACTGACTGCGTTGTAAAGACATTACGATGTAATGCCTGTGCTGAAATAGATGCTTCCCGTATAACGCTAATTTATTCTAGAGTGTGGATGGGGAAGGTGCATCAAATTGGTTTCCATTTGGGTGTCAAGATAACAAATTGGTCCAACATATGCTGAGAACCAACTAAAGTTGGGCCAGTATCTTTTATGATGTCATTTTTGGGCTTCTATGCTAGCTTGCTGATATCTGGGGCAAGCAATGGTCCCTTGCTCCATGCACCTTCATTTCTAAGGGTATTGTCCTGTGTTTCAGCTTCAAGATTCACAACAGTGGTACAATACCCTCTTGCAAAAAGTACTGGGTAGGGCATGCCGTCTCTTGATCGCAGTTACTGCAGTTATAGGGCAGCCAAATTCATCAGGTACTGTTGTTGTGGTTGTGGGTCATTGTTGTACCCTCAATTAAAGTCCTTTGTATGAAACAAACAATGCTTGAATTCCAAACTATGACACTAGAAAGCCTTGAGGTATTCCATAACAATGAAGCCGTCTCTGTTTTCCTTTCATTTCTCAATTCATTCTGCATTCTCTAAGAGTACTTGTTTCCAAAATATGTCGTGCTCCTCTAGCTTTCTCATGCCATATTTGACTTTTTAAAGTGAAGTGAGTCCCTTCCAGGTGTCTGGGCGAGTTTGTGTTGTAGATGGGTGTTCACGATGGGGAACGAGTGAGAGCCCTGGAGATGAGACTGAAGAAAGTGTGAATGTCTCAATGGGCCATAAATGTGTTCAGACATCAGGCACAAGCAATATTTGGCCTTTCTGCAGACCATGCAGTGCAATAGAGACACATGTGTAAATTGTAAATGTGATTTTATGGGAAAGTGTGTGAGGGAGGTACACAGCTGTCAAAAAGCTGACAGCTTCAAAAGAAAATCAATGGTAGTGCTTTAAGGTGAGTTGACGGGTTGTATGTTGGGGGATGGAGAAGTGGAGGAGATGAACTGAATCGTTACAGAAAAAGACAGTGGCAATGCAAAGTGACCAGGAACATAATCTTTGAGATATGCAGAGAGAGGATTTTAGAAAGATGTGGGGAGCAAAAAAGGAGTAAGTGTCTAACAGAGTGAGATGGAAGAGGAAAGTAGCATGAATAAAATGGGAAGTGACTGAGACGTTCTGAATAACACACCCTCCTCCACTGACCTTAACAATGTTTAATTCTGTCTCAATGTTTTGCAATTGAAATATTTTCATTCTTAATGTTTGACCCAAAAAATCTTTCGTGATACTCATTTATTTGATACTGTTAACAAGCATTGCCAAATACAATAGGCCTGGCTTCTAGTAGGTGAATGCCTACTGTTGTGTTATATGCTTGGAGCATAAAAGACACTGAGAGGCAAATAGCGGCCAGGTGGTACTCTTTGTAAAGTTCACGATTTTAGCATTCATGTTTTAATTTAATCTCTGGAAAGGATTTACAATTAACCTATTATGTCTATACCCCTTTTGGAGACCCCCCATCTTCACTTTCTTGTCCCTGTTAAAGCTCTAGCCTCTTGGGTTAATGATCACAGTGATTTGACCTATGCACATCATCAGAATTCCACAACCCTCTCACTACTTGGTGCTTCAGCACTTGATACACGGTGATTCATGAACTGAAGTTGGTTTTAAATGATGTCTTCCCCTCTGCAGCAGGGGTACCTAGAATGTTAAGACAAAAATCCACTTGACTATGTTTGCAAAAAGCTTCTAACTCACTGATTCATTAAAGGTTATAGCAAAAACAGTCTCCTTTCCCACCCAGCCTCGTGACTGGATGGGCATTTCTTCAGCATTTGAAAAAATGGAATCATGACACCACTGACGTGATTGGAGAAATTATTGAAAAGTTTTTAAAAGTAATATGGATTAACAAATGGATTAAAATGGACTCTGATGAGCAATTGGTTGATTGTGTGGTATTATGTACATGGCTGTGTGTTGTTGTGGGGGCGTGAAACCATGTATTTTATCACGGTGCAGGCAAACAGAGCACACAAAAAGCTGCACGCCAGATCTTGACAATGAGTTCTCGGAAATCTGAGGATTTGGAACATATTTAATCATCGGAGTGCATCTGTTCACTTCATGAGATTTTGAGTTTGGCCTAGTCACGAACCATAAATAACTTCCACCTAAAGACAAATGCAGGTGTGTCTTGACTTTGGTGGACACAATGAAGGCCAATGTGTAAATAATAATAATAATAATTATAATCATAATAATAATATTAATAATAATATTAATCCACATTTGTAAAGTGCACAATCACCCGTAAGGGTCTCTAGGCGCTGGGGGCCGTCGGGAAGATTAAGCAAGCTATTGCCCAGAGTCACATTGTGTTGGGCTATTCTTCCGCCTGTGCCAGGGATCGAACCGTGATCCCCAGATTCCGGAGTCAGTCGCTCTAGCCGCGGCGCCACACCTCTTCCTAAGTTAAGTGTGCAGATGTCCAACATGGGAGCGTCGGATCACTCTGTGTGTTGTCGGTACTGTTCCCTGATTGGCTGAGTGTTACTAACTTCATGTGTCGTCTAACTTTATGGTGTTTTTGGAATGTGTGCCCCTCCAGTCATATGTGTTTTATTAGGTCCAATCTACCAGTATAATTGTGGTGTTGCTGCCTATCTATGGGACTAATCTGGGTTTTTCCTGTTTGTGTGTTTGTCCTCCTGGTTACGTGCCAACCCCTCTAGTGATCTATCAATGAGTGGCCTCTGGCATAGGTTGCAAGGTCTGCCTAACCACATATTTCTGACTGGGGGAGATGGAGAGGTCATATCGGGGGCTTTCGACAACAGTGATTCGATTTTGTTTTTATATATACACGTTTCGGTGTGTACATTGACATCAACACTCATTTAGGTAAATTAAAATACCCATTAAGGTCAATGCACCCTTTTTACAGGTCAAGTTGTGAACAAGGGAAAAGCTCCAAATGCAGCATCATCAATATCATTATGCACATCCATCAACTTATGCATCTATTTGGCACGCATTCACACTCACACAAGAACCATACATACATACAGACATCCATAGACATGTACTAATACCACATACATAAAGTGACCTTTAATCAACCAATACACACAAACTAATGTCACCCATCCTTGAAACATACCCATAAATCAATAGGCATTTTTCTTTTACATGCATCCTCCATCCAAATGCATATTCATGTATCTACTCATCCATCTATTCACACAAATTCAGCATTCATCAAAACAAACTCATGAGCCATTCATCATCTCGCTCACACAATTGTCTACTGACTCACATTATCACCCACGTCTTGATCTATCTACTCATGTATCAATGCAGCCGTTTTCTCCCACATGTAACATAACATACCATAACATAGCATATGATTATTAACTACACTATCCATGCTTAACAGATAACTCAGTAAACCATCCGAGCACTTACCAGCAACCATACTGAAACATCAACATCGTAAAGGCAAGGTTGTTTGTACAGCTGATGCAGATGATACTGTGTCTGTTGTTGGAGAGAGGAGGTTTCACAGTGCTTAATTTGAGCCGGCGATTTCCGGTGCTGTTCACCGGCCTTTAATTGGTTTCTGGTGCTCGGCACAGGCACCTAATTGTGAACACCACACTTAGGGCAGTCTGCCACATGGCAGCGCTGCTCATGTAAATTAGAGATGAGCAGAATAACAGGTGTTTAGGAAAACAATATACATACAAAAAATTGCTAATACATGGTTCCCGTCATTCCTTTAGTTTTGGGGACCTGGAATAATCTGAACTGTCGCATTTACATGCGAGAGAGATGGTTAGTAGTATGTTTTGGCAGCAATGACAAGGGAGATGGGTGGTGCAAGCTGCAGTGGCCTCCTGGGCAGAGCCCTGGCACTTAATATTTTAGAAGTTACGCACTGCCTGATGCTTCCTCAGCCTCAAATGATCTGTGACAATAGGAAACCTACACTGCTGCTCTAATATCATACAGTTCACTGCTTTTATGTCTCTGTGTCTGATCTGGAAGGAAGAAATCTTCCACTTGTGTATCTGTTCCATGAACCTGCACTGCTAATGTCTAACAGTACCTGTAGTGTAAGGGATGATATGTTTCTGTGAGTTGGAAAGTTTATTAACTAATGCATATAGTGTCTCTGTTCTGTTAGAGGGGCAAACTTGCACTGATAATCCTGATCATGTGAGAGGCACGTGTACTGCTGATAGTGTGCTGTACCTATTTTGTGAGGGAGTGAATTTTATACTGAAGATGCTCTTCTCACATGTCAGAAACATTAATTTCACCCACTGCTGTCTATCTAAACATGAGTGTGAGCATCCAGTGGGTGTCCCTGAATTTTTTGAAAACCTGTTCACTGGACATTTCTATGTATTCCAAGGATATGAAAGGTCGATGTGATGGTACATAAACAGCAATTTGTGAAAACCACTCTTTTTCTTTTATTTTAACATAACAATTCTTCATCTGTTTGCCTTCAGAACATATTGGAATAGTCTAGAAAATACAAACATAATTTCAAAATCATTATTGTAATGCTTTTCTCCAGATGATTTTGTGAAGTCATATTCTTAATGATTAGCTAAGACTTAGCTTCAGGCAACAAAAATCACTATTCCTACTCATATACACTTTAGCATATGTTTTGTTTCTTTTATATGCTATAACATTATTTTAGCAATCAGCATATACAAATGTTATGTGAACATGTCCTTGAAGCTGTCAGATTTGTTCTGATAAACACATATTCCAGAAGTAGGCCTACTGCATTTTCGCCTATATTCACATGCAATGTGATGCACATTTCCAAAAGCACTTAAGAGTAGAATGTATGGGCCCGATTCACATAACTAACTTAAGACAAAATCCTAAACTTACTACTTTTGGTATTCATAGAAGTTAGGATTTTAAGTCTGTCTTAAGTCTGTCTTAAGACATGGGGCCAGATGTAGGAGCCGAAATACCGGTCAGTAACGGCCGATTTCGGCCGTTACCGACCGGTATTTAGTAATTGGCATGTAGGGGGAATATTTTACAGATTCGGTAAATTTACCGAATCGGTAAATTTACCGAATCGGTAAAATACCGAATCGGTACTTTTACCGATTCGGTCCCTTCCTGATGTAGGTGGGACTCTTCTGAGTCCCAATGGGCCTACAGATTCGGTATTTTACCACCCAATTGAATTGGGTGGTAAAATACCGAATCCAGGTGTGCATGCACATGTGTGCATGCACAACTATGCCATGTGACAGACAGACATGCCTGTCTGCCACATGGCACACATGCCAGTATTTATGGTGCTAGAGGGTGTCAAAGTGACACCCCCTGCACACTTGCTGGAATCGGTATTTACCGAATCGGTAAATACCAATTCGGTAATGCCCATTGATTCCTATGGGCTTCAATGCCCATAGGAATCAATGGGCATTACCAAATCGGTATTTACCGATTCGGTAAATACCGATTGTTACAGAATCAGTCATTCAATTACCGAATTCACCTACATCTACCCCCTTCTATTTTACCGATTCATAAATACCGAATCGGTAAAATTCGGTATTTATGAATCAGTAAAATATACTTACCTACATCTGGCCCAAAATCCTTAAGTTAGTTCTGTGAATCAGCCCCTATGTGCTTATGTTTGGGGCCTTAATTTTCTCAAGGCCTCCTTGACATCCTTATTCCTCAGGCTATAAATCAGAGGGTTCAGCATTGGAATTATCACTGCGTAAAACACAGATGCCACCTGGTCCTGCTGCATAGCATATTTTGACTGAGGTCTTAAGTACATAAATATAAGAGTACCAAAGCATAAAATGACGCATAAAAAGTGGGAACAGCAAGTAGAAAATGCTTTCCATCTGCTTTCAGAAGATTTGACCTTCAGTATGGTGTGAATAATGTAAGCATAAGAGATAAGCACCAAGGCTAGAGGACCTAAAATGAGGCCTCCTGTCACAAAAATTAGTAGTGTAACATTAAGAGAGATGTCAGAGCAGGAGAGCTTCAGGAGTGGTGGCACATCACAAAAGAAGTGAGCGATTATATTAGAGTCACAGAAAGACAACTTTAGCAGACAAAGGAGGTGAAGCAGAGAATGAGCGAAGCCTGTTACATAAGCTCCACCCACAAGGTATGCACATTTTTTTTGGGTCATAATAGCTGTATAAAGCAATGGATTGCATATAGCAACAAACCGGTCATAGGACATGCCTGCTAGTATGAAAACCTCCACACTCCCCATGGCTCCAAATAAAAGCATTTGTGTCATGCATCCAGAAAATGAAATCGTTTTTTTGCTTGATAGGACATTTGCCAACATATTGGGTGTGATGACAGTGGAGTAGCAGAAATCTACAAAGGACATGTGAGAGAGCAGGAAGTACATGGGAGTGTGAAGATTAGCAGATATCCTAATCAAAGTGATCATACTGATGTTGCTCAGTACTGTGATGACATAGACAAGAAGAAAGAAGACAAAGAGGGGGAGCTGAAGTGTTGGGTCTTCTGTGAGACCGAGTAAGATGAATTCTGTCACTGAGGTCCTGTTCATTTCATTCATTGGTCTGGATGATGAAGAAAGATAAGAAGAAGATGTAGATGTAATGAGACACTTTATCTGCAGTGGCCTAACAATAATGAAACAGATTAACAAACATGAGACAATGAATACTGCATATACCATCACAGCATTTATGTAGAGAAAACAGTCAAATGTTTTGCTTCCATCCACATTTAGGGCCTACTTAAGAGTTTGGTAGTCCTCCTGCAGTACTACCACAATGCTGTCCGCAAGAGGACCGCCAATCATGTGGCGCGAATGTCTGCTGTATTATGAGTGGAATCCATGGGGGCGGGTGGTGCTGCGGCGGTCTCATGACGGTGGCCTGTTCGGCTTTTAGGAGAGTCTAACATGCAGAGTGAGAGAGCACTGACTGTAGTTCCTGCATGGTGCGGCATGCACCATCTCATGCACGCCACACCAAGCAGAAACGAGGGTGCAATTCCAGGGGGGCACAACATGTGTCCCCCTGTTTGCACCCCCAGAGCGAGAAGCACCATGTGCCCTGCTAGGGCCCCCTTCCTTACCTCTCTGCTACCCTTTTCATGGTGTACTCAGTGCCATGAAATGAGCCCTGGGCAGGTAACTCCTAATATGCTCACTGGTGTTGCAGTGGCACCGCCAGACTATTAGTGCTCTCGAATGTCGCACCACTACACAGGATCCTGGATCCCTGGTGGACACAGGGGTCCTGTGGTGGTCCGAACACAACATTCCTGCTGTGGGCAGAGACGTAGTGTGGTGATGGTTGGACCGTCACCACGAATACAGCAGGCCTATGGACTGCAGTCCTCATAATAAGACCCAAAGGGCCCGATTCACAGAATGAACTTAAGACTCAATCCTAAACTTACTACTATTTTGTTATTCACAGAATGCATTTACTACTTTCTGCATTCACAGAATAAACTTACTACTTTTCATATTCACAGAAGTTAGGATTTTGTCTTAAATTTGTCTTAAGAGAAACTTAAGACAGACTTAAGATAAACTTAAAACAAAATCCTAACTTCTGTGAATACCAAAAGTAGTAAGTTCATTCTGTGAATGCCAAAAGTAGTTAGTGCATTCTGTGAATACCAACATAGTAGTAAGTTTAGGATTGAGTCTTAAGTTCATTCTGTGAATCGGGATCTAAGACTTTCATGAGAAATGTACGTGAGGGATGAACAAAATACTCTAAAATAAAATATTAGCTATTTAACAAGTTAAATCCCAACATACTAATACAAGCATCACACACAAAAATGAGCTCTGTTATGATTTACTATGCTGCCCTTGTTTCCCTGAGTGTACAGAACAGTAGTACTACAATCAAATAATTTAATTCTCAAGTGGTTCAAGCTTGGAAGCAAAAGGTCAGTGAATCTTTGCAGTGATGAAAGGGAATTGCTTTACATATTAGGGAGTGAGAGGCTTGTCTTTTCTCTGACCGTGAGGAAGTGAAGCAATGCCCTATGAGTCTGCCTATAACATTTTCTGCGTCATTGTACAATGTATATTATGTAAAGAAGCACAGCGGTCAATTGTTTTGATAGCAGCAGTACAACAGGGTATTGTCTTATGTCTAATAGTCAACATTTTTTTGATATAATTACTATTTAAGCATTAGTATGATCATTGAATTAAAGGTATACATTATTGAATTAAAGGTATACATATAATCAAGAGGAGAATAGGTGTCTAATGTGGAGGTAGGAGACAATTCACACCCAGTAGGTGAAAACCTCCATTCATATACAGAATAGGGTGATAAATGGGTCAATGGGCTTCATCGTAGGAACACAAGTGGAGTTTGTTGCACATTTGTAGCAACAGTGAAGTGACCCAAAAAGTCACATTTTCTATATAGTCGATCCTCAATATCTGGGGTCACTCTTCTAAAAAGTGACATGTCTGAAGTAGCAGTAGAAGAGCAGGGTTTAATATCTTCCTGAAGATTGGTTGTGCGGGGTTAGCATTAAAGGCCGGAGGTTTAGATTTCAGGTCTCATAGGTACTGCCCATTATGCATTGATTTAAAAGATTTTGTGTAGGGCAAACTATAAAGTTAGAAACATTCTGTGTTTTGGAGTTTGCAGGTGTGAAAAAGTCCTCCTTTTTGCCTTGATAAACCCCATTTTTTACTGCTACTTATTTAACTGACTCTGATTACATCAAGGGCTCTGCCTACTAGACCCAAGGCCTGTGCTCTGCTTTAAAGTTATATGATGGTTAAGTATAATTACAATTGACAATGACAGACCCTGCAAGTCTCAAGAAAATAATAAGACAAGATTGATTCAAACTTACTATAAATCCCTAGCACATAATAGGGCAGCGAGGTTTAGAGGTCCAGTAGATTTACTGCACTGGAGTGGGCACTGCTGTGTTGCCTGCTGTAATTTTATTTTTTTTGTAATATGTTTTTATTGATTTTCTCCCAACTATGAACATTTGGCAAAATGCATTACAGTAGTATGATTCAATACAGGGCATTACATCATCAGTTGGTATATCATTTAGCCATTTCATTTACACCCCCAATGGTTCTACCATTCTGCTCACCCACATCCGTCTCCACATTTCGGTGTGTCCATGGAGCGCTTCATTGTTCAGTTCAATGCATGCTTCCTGCCCATCCTCAGCACTCGTTTCAGTAATCCGACCAGATAATGCCTCAATATAACTATAAGTCAGTCTCCCCTTCTAACACTCCCTAACCCCTGCCACTGATTTGCCCTCCTGTTACATACTAATAAAGAAAACCACACCATGTGATAGTTACGATTAATGCAATTCTTCCCTCTCTGGTCTGTGCGGTCTGATGAATCATGCTACTCATTCTAAATCATCGCCACTTGGAAGTGTCAGGAGCCCACTATAATCCACTCACTTGGGGTGTGTCCATCGGCATTTCCGACCCCGACTCTCCGTCGGACTCTGTGTCTGGCACTTGCAGTAACACCACCAATGCCTCCCACGCCTTTGCCGTTTCTAGTGCCCTGTCATTGTTGGACCTCTTAGCTATCTGGAAATGATCCGTACTCTCACTAGTTTCCCATTTAATTATTTCCGCCTTCCAGCGCGCAACAGTGGGCCCGCACCTGGATTTCCAACACATCGTCAATTCTCTTTTAGCTAGCAACAACCCTAAGTCCAAGAACTTACTCGTAACTTTTGTCCTAGATGTATGGGGAAACCAGTGCAATATACACATACCCATGTCCGGTTATATCTGCCTGTCAGTAGCCGAACAGAACGTATCAACCACTTCTTCCCAATATGTTCTCGGTTGCGGACAACTCCACATCATGTGGGGAAACTCCGCACCCACCAAATGCAACGTGGGGAATGAGATGTATCCAATCCAAAATATCTATTTATCTTGGCCGGAGTTAGATACGCTCTATGCAATACATAGAAATGAATCAGCTGAAACCTAGCATTGCACGTGCTCTTCCATGCTCTCTCAACCACCTTAGCCCATGTTGTCTCAGGGATCTCCTTACCTAGATCCGCCTCCCACTTCTGTTGCAATTGGCTCAGAGGATGCATCCCCTCTGTCAACATCTGTCTATATAGACACGTTAGGGCTTTAAAGGTCCCAGCTGCCATCACCACATATTGGCATGACAAGGATGTCTGTAGTTCCGCTAGTCCCCCTCCCCAGTGATGTTGAATTGCAGACATGAGGGCTGAGTGCAATAGGAAGTCGCCCCTGGGAAGGCCGTACCTATCCTGCAACACTTGGTAGGACAATAGCACACCATCCTCATACAGATCTCCCAATACTTGTACTCCCAACTCCTCCCATGCAGCCAGCGCAGTCCAGTCCCCTTCATGAGGGAGAGCAGTGCACATACCCAAAGGGATCTTGGGGGCGTATGGCCGAGCTATCCCACCTCTACTCTGACTCTGATTCCAGCATAGCCTCAACGTCAGCTCTTCATGGGTTAAAGGTCCAAGATGTAATTTTTGATGAAGCACAATAAAGGACAGTACATGCCCCGGAATCCACTGATCCACCGGGCCATCCGGTTCTCTGAATTCCCTCGCCACTGTCTGGGTAAACCATTGCAGCTGAGCCACCAAATAATATAGTTCGAAGTCTGGTACCGCCCAACCGCCCTTAATGCGGAGTCGCATCATTGTGGTCAGAGCCACCCGCCGTCTACCCCTTACCCACAAGAAACCGCCTACCAGAGCACGGAGCACTTTAAAGAAGGAGCCCGGTATCCAGATCAGCAGCGTCCCAAAGTAGTATTACAACCGTGGCACCACCATCTTTAGGAGTGCTACCCGATCCGCCACTGATAACGGCAGCGTGCTCCAAAACATCAAGCTACCCTTAATGCCTCAGAGAGCTCTGCCTATATTACCCTCCAGCAGGTCCTGCTGTGTACGATAAATGTTAGTGCCAAGGTAGGGTAAGCAGCGTGGCTCCCATCTTATACCCACCACCTGGGTGGGGCCCGGCATCAATACATCCACAGGGAATAGATAAGTCTTCGCCCAGTTCACCCGCAGCCCGGAGGCTGCTCCAAATGTACACAGTAATGATGTCCCGCCCTCAGAGCCCCTCCCGTATTGGCCAGGAACATGAGTAAGTCATCGGCGTAGAGTGAGATACACTGCATGTCCGTGCATAATTCTAGCCCAGTATAACACTTCACTGACCTGGCTTGTGCTGCCTGCAGCTCGATTACTAAGGCAAACAGCAGGGGAGAGAGCGGGCAAACCTGTTGTGTACCCCGCCCAACCGAACTAGAAGAGGAGATCGTCAACCCCGTCTGAACCCAAGCTGTCGCGGATCTATATAGGATCTCAGTCCAACCCACAAAAGCCTCCCCCAGTCCCATCACTCGCATAACCTGGAACAGGTATGGTCATTCCAAACTATCGAAAGCCTTTTCAATATCAACCGAAAGGACCATCGCAAATGGTACAGAGCCGAAGACCCCCACAAAATGCAAAGTAGGCATTGCACGTTGGTAGACATATTCCGTTTAGGAATAAATCCCACATGATCTTGATGGACCAGATGCGTCATGTGTGGGAGGAGCTGGGTTGCGAGAATCCTACTCAGGATTTTATGGTCAGTGGTTAACATTGGGTGATATGCTGTCTTATCAGTTCGGTCCCTTCAAGGTTTCAGCTGTGGGATAATAATAGCCTCCCGTGTGGTTATTGCTAACATCCCCACCCTTTGTGCCTCCTAGAACACGGCCAGTAAACGTGGAGCTAAACAATCAATGTACACTGAATAAAATTCTATGGGTAACCCATCCACCCCCGGTGCTTTCTTCTGCGCCATATGCTTAATTGCCCCCCTAATTTCACCCAGTGTGATCTCTGATGCCAAAGCAGATCTGCTTGTTCTTTCTCCAACTGGAGTAATGGCAAATCCAACAAGAACTCCCCTACGGTTGTCTTATCATGTCGCAATTTTCTGCGGTAGAGATCAGTATAGTACTCCAGAAACAACCCAATATTCCCCTACTGTGTATATACCAAGTCTCCTGTTGGAGCTGTCAGACCCAAAATAGGTGATCCCCAGGGGTTTCAGTTAGCCAGCTATGCCAACAACGTACTCGCCTTATCCCCCTCCGCGTGCTCCCTCGCCGGATATGTTCGATGATCAAAGCAGCGCAATCTCTCCACCTGCGTCGCTACCGCCTCTCCAGAGTCCGAAACCTCCCCTTGTGCTCCCGGGTTTTCTGGGCTAGCCCTCTCAGCCGTTCGCAACCACTGCTCAGCCGACTCTATATCGGTCAATAGCATCTTTCTAACCCCCACCGCGTTGGCAATACATAGGCCTTGCATTACCACCATACAAGCATAAAAGCATCCCACTCCAACACCACTGTTGACGCTATACCCTCATTCTCGTCAAAGTAGTGAGTGATATCTGTCCCAATGGCTTCTTGGAAGACAGGGTCCTCCAGCATCTCTGGCCTTAGCCACCAGGTTGGTAGTACTGATCTCTCCTGGACCCCCCCTATCTTCACTAATAAGGGGTTATGATTCAAAAGCGTTCTGGTGAGATATTCACAATGTTGTACCTTAGAGCGAATGTCAGGGATGCATAGTATCGCATCAAGCCTTACATGCAATTCATGCAGGCCGGAGTAGTAAGAATAATCCTGCTCCTCTAAGTGGTGTGCGCGCCATGTTTCCACCAACCCCCAGCTGTCTTGCCATGTACGCCTAGCCTTAGGGACCCTATGTATGGGGGCATCGGGCAGCGGTGGATCGGACCAATCCATCTCGGTTTCTACAATAGAATTGAAGTCTCCTCCCATCAATGTGATACCAGTTAGGTACAGTGCTAACCTTCCTGATAAATGATTAAAGAAAGAAATCTGATCCACATTAGGGGCGTATATACTACAGAGTGTCACATGAACGCCATTAAGGCGACCGGCCACCGCCACAAACCTCCCTTCTGGATCCATTAACTGTTGTGTCAGCTGGAATGGGACACCCGCCCTAACCCATATCAAAGCCCCCCTAGCAAAGGCCGAGTAGGTTGTATAAAATAATTGTCCTCTCCATCTGCGCTTCAATGCCAACCCCTCAGTCTGAATAATGTGTGCTTCCTGGAGGAAGGCTATGTGAACCCCCCTGCGCACTAAGTAGGCATGCACCTTATGGCGCTGTACCAAAGTAATGCATTTTAAATCAAGTAACGACCCCATGCTGAAATCAATACCTCAATAACAATTGATCACAGCTGTTGAACACACCAGAGGCTCTAACATTTCCAAACAAAACCCCATACCTTGCCCAACCACCCCACCCCAGAACAGGCGCTACAAATCTAGTACCCATCCAAACTAATGTCCTAAATGACTCCGTAGGAAATATCGAGGGATCACACCTAAACAAAAAATAGGGGGAGGCAGCCCAGAGCCGTAGAGGATCGACCTTCTATTCTGCCATCATCCTGCGCCTTACCCCAAAAGATAGTCAGGCAGCCTCCCATGAGGCACAGTAAAATATAGGAACCACCTTTATCACATACTCTGCTATTCCCGCTGACCACACCAACACTCGTCAATCGGCCACCTCATAAGTAATGAGAAACAGTTAAGAACAAAACAAATCCCCTCTCCAGCATTGTGCCCACACAAATAAACCGAAGAGACTTTAGGCATCTACTAGTTTGTCCGCTGTCCCAGGTGTCACCTGCGGCAATTTGCCATTACCTGTTGTCGAGTTATCTGTGTCTGATCCCAGTGAGCCCTATTTCCGAGTCCGTAGCTGCCAACGATGATGTTCCTCCCTCCTGAGAGATGGCCGTAACGGCTTTCAAAGCAGCAGTTTGTTCTGTTTCCGTTTGTGTTTCTGTGGGCTATCGGGTGGGAGGACGATGTCTTCGGGTGCGCCGCGATTGACGCAGAGCTGGACCCTCTGCCAGCTCACTCACATTGTGCCCCGCTACACCCATGCCCGCTTTGTACGACTCAAGCCAAGTCCAAGCTTCCTCAGGGCTGTCGTGGACTTACCATCCATAGCTATTCGTAGGCGTGCAGGAAACATTAACGAGTATTGGAGGCCCTCGTCATGGAGCGGCCTCTTGACCTGCAAAAATTAAGCACGGCGGCGCTGTACATCCATTGTGCAGTCTGGGAACAATGTCACTGTATTGTTGCCCACTTTGTAGGGGCCCATAGATCTAGTGTTACGCAGCAGGAGATCTTGGTCTTTATAATGAAGTAGTCTTGCCAGCACAGGTCTGGACGGCCTTCCAGGTGCCAGCGGCCGAGCAGGGACCCTATGTGCTCTTTCCAGGGTATAGAAGGGGGAGAGGCCTTAAGGGGCAACCTCCGTTCTCAGACAGTCTTCCAGGTAATCCACCATATTGGACCCTTCCACTCCTTCCGGCACCCCCATCACGTGGAAGTTATTCCTTCAATTCCTCCCTTCGGCATCTTCGACCCTCCGCATTAGGGTTTGCAAGCGGTATTGAACATCCATCATCCTAACCTCCAGTGCCTGATGGGTGGGCTCAATGGCCTCCATGGTGACCTCTGTCTGCTTCACTCTATCAACAAGCGTTGCGTGATTCACTCGAAAGAGACCCAGTGTCTGCGCCACCTGCGCAATGTCCATCTGGAGAGCCGCCCTGGTATCAATAATGTCTTTAAGAATTTGGTCGACGATCAGTGACACCTGTGTTGGATGTCCAATGGCTCACTTCCACCACTCTCCCCCTGTTATGTCAGCTGTATACCACAGACCAAGCAAACCGGCAGCCCCCTGCTGGTTCAGTCACGCCAATCACTTGTGTCCCTGCTCCTTCGAGTAGTGTTACTGCAGTGTCACTGGCTGTCCATCGCCCCAAGGCATAGCCGCCGCATCCGCTGTCACCCAGCGGCCTGAGTGCCTACAGCGAGGGTCGCCTGCCATGATCCCCCCTAGTTTCCGCTGAGGCCCGTAATGCACAGCTGGCTGTTTCCTCCAACAAGGCCGTGTCCAGCGGGTCCCCCCGACCACCTATGTCGCAGACCCCTCCTCCTGAACAGGTTCTAAAGTGGCATTCTATGCCCCCCAAAGGCCGCTAACCCATTGGGAGCATCTGCCGCTGAGCACCCACCGCAGGGTAGAGGGTGCCAGGAAAGCGTGGGCGGAAAATCCGTTCCGCTCGCGGATTTTGTGGATTTTCGGTAAATTCGCAATCCGCGAACGCTCGCGAATTTAGCGAAAATCCACAAATTCGCACGCAGCGGATTTTTTTTTCTTGGTGATACAATTTTGCGGCGCGCGGCGTTCACTTACCGTCATTCAGCGTTTGCCGAGTTGTTTTTCTCGATATTTTGCGAGTGCTGCGCCATTTTGGATCTTGCTGCGAGATCCCGCGGGAGTTTGGCGACCGCGATTACGTCATCGTGCTCGCCACCTTGCTCAGCGAGAGTTTGTCAACGCGAGTACGCCTTGATCACGTATTGCGAGAGTTCGCAATCGCGAACCCGTACGAGCGGCGGGCAGCAACAATCTCGCACTCGCGAAAATACAAAATTTGCAATTCTGCACAAGAAATCCACCAGCAAGCAGCATAAACCTTCTGAAAATTATGATTTTTATCTGAATAAATCCTCAGATTGACATTTGCCTGCACTTTTTTTGCAAGGAGTCTATTTTGGGGTGGGGGTTGGGAGGAAGGAAGTGCCCCACAGTCTCCAACTTCCTGTTCCTGTCCAGCAGGCTCCTCCCAGTGCTTTGTCCATCTCCTGGTCACTTTTCATTTGGATCTGGAGCTGGAAGGATTACTTTTTGTGGATGCTGCTGGATATTTGGATTTGAGGCCTTTTTGACTTTCTTTGGATCACTTTTGGATTAGAAATTTCACAAGTAAGTTTGTTTGGGGCAGTACAGTTGCAGCAACTAATATTTTGTAATTTTCGATTTTTGGGCTGTTGTTGGGGCCTTTTGCCCAGGGGTACTCAGTGGTGGGTGGACTGAGTCTTTCTGTGGGGTCTCTTTAATAAAAACATCATGGAGGGCCTGGATGGCTTGGGATTGTGCTGATTTTTCTGTGATTTTCGTTTTTTTGGGCTGTTGTTGTGGCCTTTTCACCAGGGCTAGTGAGTGGTGCATGTGCCTAGTCTTTCTGTGGGGTGTCTTGAATTTAAACATCATGGAGGGCCTGGATGTCATGGGATTGTGCTGATTTTTCTGTGTTTTTCGATTTTTTGGGGTGTTCATGGGGACAGGCCATGTGGCTGGGGGCCATTTTGAGTGCTGCAACAGGCCCTGGCCATGTGCTGGGAGGGAGGGGGCCATTTTGAATGCAGGCAGTGTTGTTAGGTCTACAACCATTTTGCCTAGCTTTCAACCTTTATGCCCAGGGGTACTGAGTGGTGCATAGGCCTAGTCTTTCTGTGGGGTGTCTTGAATTTAAACATCATGGAGGGTTTGGGATTGTGCTTATTTTTCGATGATTTTCATTTTCTTGGGCTGTTGTTGTGGCCTTTTCACCAGGGCTAGTGAGTGGTGCATGTGCCTAGTCTTTCTGTGGGGTGTCTTGAATTTAAACATCATGGGGGGCCTGGATGGCATGGGATTGTGAAGATTTTTCTGTGTTTTTCGATTTTTTTGGGGTGTTCATGGGGACAGGCCATGTGGCTGGGGGCCATTTTGAGTGCTGCTACAGGCCCTGGCCATGTGCTGGGAGGGAGGGGGCCATTTTGAATGCAGGCAGTGTTGTTAGGTCTGCAACCATTTTGCCTAGCTTTCAACCTTTATGCCCAAGGGTACTGAGTGGTGCATAGGCCTAGTCTTTCTGTGGGGTGTCTTGAATTTAAACATCATAGAGGGCTTGGGATTGTGATGATTTTTCTGTGATTTTCGTTTTTTTGGGCTGTTGTTGTGGCCTTTTCACCAGGGATAGTGAGTGGTGCATGTGCCTAGTGTTTCTGTGGGGTGTCTTGAATTTAAACATCATGGAGGGCCTGGATGGCATGGGATTGTGTTGATTTTTCTGTGTTTTTCGATTTTTTGGGGTGTTCATGGGGACAGGCCATGTGGGTGGGGGCCATTTTGAGTGCTGCTACAGGCCCTAGGCCTGTGCTGGGAGGGAGGGGGCCATTTTGAATGCAGGCAGTGTTGTTAGGTCTGCAACCATTTTGCCTAGCTTTCAACCTTTATGCCCAGGGGTACTGAGTGGTGCATAGGCCTAGTCTTTCTGTGGGGTGTCTTGAATTTAAACATCATGGAGGGCTTGGGATTGTGCTGATTTTTCTGTGATTTTCATTTTTTTGGGCTGTTGTTGTGGCCTTTTCACCAGGGGTAGTGAGTGGTGCATGTGCCTAGTCTTTCTGTGGGGTGTCTTGAATTTAAACATCATGGAGGGCATGGTGAGGTTCCGTGACGATTCTGTGACGACTTGAACCCGTGTTTTTAAGTTTGTCGGAAATACCTAATATTGGTATCAGTGAACCGCAAATGATCCATTTAGTATATCCTAGTGTTTTCGCTACGCTACGAGCAAGAGCACTCCTTCCATTGACATATTTCTGATATACCCACGGCATCCATCTTAGACCATGGCCGCCATTTTGTGTTTCCTTGCCCTCACATATGCAATAGCCTCGGATCACTTCATTCACTCCACTTTGATTAAGGACACGTAGCCTTAGCCGGAGATTCACCTCTTACATGACACGTGCACCTTAAACCAGATCACGCTGTAGCTGCATGACTCGACAAAGGCTGCCTCCTCTGCCCGAGGCCAGCCCTGCCAAACTGGTCTTCGTGTCCATTGTATCTGATCATGATTAGGCGGCCGAAGCCGGTAGCCTTGCCCATTTACAACCCACAAACATCCCTTATCCCCCTTTTCTATCTTCCACACCTGGCTCTGTTTCTTTCTTTCTGAATCTTTATTAGGGGGAGGTAACGAACTTTACGATGAGGCGGTCCGGGTCCTGAATGCAATATTGACAGGGAATTGTGACAAACTAGTGGGAACCCCTCTCTTCGCAATGTTTGGCCTCAGATATTATCGACGGTTCCTGTGTAACACCAAATATTTATTGTTTTAGACACAAAGGTTTTGGGAATGTATTACATGTAAAGAATTCGCCCCCAGCTTAAAATTTCGTATATAAGGAGCAACCCACTTTGTACAAATCGAACAGGCTCCTAGTCTCTGCCCGTGTGTAGATTCTGTGACTTCTGTGTCCCTGCAGTAATAAACCTTTGGTCTTTGACGCCACCATCGAGAAGCCCGTGTTTCTGTTCATTTGTGCACCAAGGCAGGTGGAACTCCGGGGTCTTTGGGTGTTGTACCCTGACACCTCTGGACGGAACCAAAAAGTCCAGAACTCCAATTGGCGCCCAACGTGGGGCGACGTCATTCGGTACCGGTCCAAAAGCCTGAAGAGTTCGAGAAGCTTCGTGTGAAGATTCCTGAGGGAGGCGCCCCACTTCATCGATCCCGGCATATCGCAAAAGTGGCCCGAAGTTCTCTTCCACGAGGGTTTCCCGTTCAGGACGGCTGCAGTGGGCCGTTGCCTTGACCGTCGCCCTGTCTTGGACCCGAAGTGGTGCAGTCCTTAGTACGGCGAAACGTGACGGGTTTCTCCTTGGTGACGTCTTCAGTGACTCAGTTAAGTATTTAGTGATAGCTAGCTGGTTACTTTTTGTGAGGATTGTTAAAAATCCTTGATCGGTTCTTGGTTTGGTTTGATTTTGTCAGATTATCACTGGTTGTTCTAGTTACGATAATCTATTTGGTTTAGTTTTGGGTATCGATACATCAGTTCGTTTTGGTAGGCCTAAGTTCTTGGTTCGAGTGCACATATTTGTTCCGTGTTTTGTTTGTTTTGTGTTCCGGACTGAAAATGGTAAGTCGGAAAATGTTGTCTTGTTTTAGTTGCAACAGTGACTCACGATTGGAGGACTCTTGTCTGGTTCCTCCGATTGGGACTCCCCTATATGATTTATATTGTAAGTATGGCGTGGGTCCTATAACTTATAATGAGATATGGGTTCGCTATTGTAAGAAGGATGGTGTCCTTAGTTGGCCACTGCATGGTAGTTTTGAGCAAGAGATTCTCGACAATTTGGAAGCGAAATTGTTTAAGAAGAAAGCCCGGCCGGCAATGTTTGATTCCTTCCGTTATTGGCGGAAAGAATCCAAACAGAGAGAAATGAGAAGGTTGAAGAAAGAGCAGAAAGAACAAGAAGAGTTAACTCTAGAGCAAGCGACTAAACAGTTGCAAGCTAACGAGTGTGAGAAGGCCATAGATGTAGCCATTAGAGAACATAACTTAGCGATTGACAAGTGCTATCCTGCCTTGCCATCGAAAATGGCTAAGATACTGGAGGACTCCGAAAACGATCCTCTGCTATCTTATCTGTTACGGTCACCTCCACCGTATGCACAAGGTGCTACGACTCCACTCGTCCCGAATGTTCAATTGCCGGTTGCTGGACAACCTGGTGCTCCTGCTCCTATTCCTCAGAATCAAGTTCCTGTACTTCCTGTGATGAATGTGAATGTTCCTACAGCTCCTCCTCTTCCTACACTGCCAGCCACTATACCTACCTCTGTACCTACTGCTCCAGAAACTATTTTCCTCGATACTCCTACTGCTTCCTCATCTATTCCTACCTCTACTGCATTCTCTATGTCTGCGAGCGTACTAACTCCACTTTCTGTTCGTCGAAGAATCACTGATTCAGTTACTAATATGCTGTCTCCTATATATAAAACTTTGATTAAGACTCCTACTCCTGACTCTGTACAGAGACGGAGTCAGCTTCCGAGTACTGAAGAACGGGGAGTTTTAGACTCCACGGCTCTCAGATGGATTTCGAAGGGTAGAAGATATAGTACGAGAGATGTGCTAGACACATTTATGCAGTGGGGAGAACCAACGCAGCGATACGTCTTTGATGAGATGTGCTCGTTGTTACGTGAAGAGATAGAAGAAGACGATGTCGAATCAGATTTGGAAGATTTAATTAGGGTTCAAAAGGAGTTTGCTGCTGGAATGATAGTGGGTGAGAAAATAAAACAAGCGATGGAACTCATTTTAAGTTTTAGGAATGAACCATCTCTTCGTTCACCAAGAGATTTAGAGAAAGGTAAAATGAAGCTAAGTCGCCAATATCCTATGAGGGAAGTTCCTCCGATCTGGCGCGAAGCAGTGGCACGTGATGATAATGCTGGTATTGCAGGTGCTCCAGCGCAGTTCCAACGAGTGTGGATACACATTCCATGGAAGCGAGCAGAAGTGTTAGCAGTGAAACAGGCCTTGCCAGATCCGCGTAAGAATCCAGCCGGATATTACAAAGAATTAACACAGACAGTTGAGGCTTGTATAATGAACTTAGCCGACATTGATATGTTGTTTGGTAATGTAGTTCCGCAACCAGTGTGGGCTAAAATTCGTAGAGAAGATCATCAGGCTGCTTTAGGTGGTGATTGGGCAGCTATCACTGCAGCAGATGGTCAACAAATAGGTGGTGCGAAACCTGAACCTTTGATCGCTAATCTGCCAGGTAGAATAATTGATCTAATGAAGACTCTGATGCCAGCATTGCGTGTTAATTGGGACAAGTTGTCAGCATGTAAGCAAAAGAAAGACGAAAGTGTCTCGGACTTCTTCACGAGGTTCGAAGAGACTTTTGTGGATCATAGTGGTCAGGACATGAGTACAGAAGGAGGACAAAGATTGTTTGTCGATAAATTTGTGCATAATTTGTTACCTGAATTATGCAATAAATTAAAAGACTCAGAAAGTGCGTGGGCTGTATCTACGACAGCGCAAATTCTTGCGACTGCGCAGTACTACGAAAATAGGGATAAAGAGGAAAAGGAAAAATCAGAAAAGAAAACGAAAGATTTAAAAACTAAAGTTCTTTTGCAGCAGGCGTATCCGCCTCGCACGAACCAGACTAATACGCAGCAAAACTCATACCAAAGGACAGATTATAATACATCAAGACCTCAATATCAGTGGAATCAATGCGCGTACTGCAAGAAAGAGGGTCACTATAAAAATGAATGTCCGATCTTAGCGCAGAATAATGCAGCAGCAGCTCAAAGAGGTCGTGGTGGTTTTGTGCAGAATTCTAGAGGTCGAGGACGAGGTGCTATGCCTCCACAAACGAATGATCGTCCCTCCAATCACTTTGATCAGCGAAATGGACAATCTGTTCAGCAAAATAGATCTCAGCAATATCTTGTTGAAGATTATTGTGAAGTAGAAGAGGGTTTTCAACAAAATGGGTACTAGGACAGCCATGGACAGAGAGAGGGAGTAGTATCAGTTCCAGTGGATCAGAGTGGGCCTTATGTCGCAGTAGCAACATCAGGTGTGGTCGAACCGTTTCTGTTGGATACTGGTGCCGCAAAAAGTTCTATCATGCATGCGAAACTCCCTGGCGCACCTTTGTCTGGCTCAACAAATGTTTCCGTAGGTTTTTCAGGCGCCCCTGTGTACAACCCGATATCTGGTCCTTTGTCTATTTCTGTTGGACCGTGCCAATTGAAAGCACCCCTGATTTTGACGACAGGTTGTAATGAAAATCTGCTTGGTTTAGATTTGTTAAAACGACTATATGCGACATTGTACTGTTCTCCGGAAGGGGTACAGCTTACACTGGGTAAAAATATCACCTCTCCGATGTACCTGTCAATGGACGCACTCCCGCCGGAGCTACGTTCACTCCCTGATTCTCTTTGGGCGACTGGTCCTAATGATGTAGGTCTCCTAGAAATTCCACCATATGTGGTAACTTTGAAAGCAAACGTGAAATTTCCAAGAATTCCCCAGTATAAAATATCGAGTGAAGGTGAGCGTGCACTTTTATTGATTGTGCAAGACTTGATTAAGAAGGGTGTGGTTGAAGAAACTAGAGGAAATGTCTGTAACAGTCCTGTATTACCGATTCTGAAGCGAACTGACCCTACAAAACCTCCAGTTTATAGGTTTGTCATAGACCTTAGAGAAGTTAATAAGATTGTAATTCCGCAGTTTCCTGTAGTGCCAGACATTACTGCCTTGTTAACATTGATACCTGCTACAGCTACATGGTTCTCAGTTATAGACCTAAAGAATGCTTTCTTTAGCATTCCGATAGCCGAAGAAAGTAGGGATATTTTCGGCTTCTGTCTAGGAGGTCGCAGTTTCAGATTTAAACGCGCTCCACAAGGCTATTGTGAAAGTCCATCCATTTACAGTCAAGCTTTAAAAAATCAGTTAGATTCTTTTGTCCTTCCTCCAGGTTCGGCTCTAGTGCAGTATGTAGACGATCTTTTAGTGGCTGCAGATGACAAGGAAACTTGCAAAGCAGCTACAATTTCCCTATTGCATCATTTGTCTAATTTGAATCATAAGGTGTCACCTTCAAAAATGCAATACTGCTGCCAAGAAGTGACCTACCTAGGTCATCTCTTGTCAAAGGAGGGAAGAAAGTTGACCCCAGAAAGAATAAAAGCAATTACGCAGATGAGTGTTCCACGCACACAGAGAGAAGTACGTGCCTTCCTAGGTATTACCTCTTACTGTAGGCAGTGGATCCCAAATTTTTCTCTGTTAGCAAAACCGTTGGTAGCTTTGACTGGGAAAAATGTTCCGAGTCCGGTGCCATGGTCTGATGAATGTCAAGAGAGTTTTACTGAATTGCGAAAAGCATTGTGTTCAGCTCCTGTATTGGGTACACCTGATTACAGCAAGCCATTCACGCTCTACGTTCACGAAAGAGAAGGTTGCGCGTTGAGTGTTCTGACACAGAAATTTGGTGATAAACAACGCCCTTGTGCGTATTTTTCATCAACATTAGATCCGGTAGCCAGAGCGTTACCTAGTTGTTTGAGGGCTACAGCGGCAGCTGCAGCTTCCATTCGACAATCTGCTGGTTTGGTGATGAACAATATGTTAGTGATCATGGTTCCTCATGCAGTGGATACACTCATGAACCGAACGAAGACACAACACCTTACTAGTGCGAGATTATCTGGTTACGAGCTGACATTATTAGCGAGTCATATTCAGATCAAAAGATGCAATGTATTGAATCCAGCAACATTGTTGCCGACTGATCAAGAGTCGAGTGATTCTGAGCCACATGACTGTTATTTCAAAACGGAGGAAGAGACAAAAGGACGTATCGATTTAAAAGATACTCCTCTATCCAACCCAGATGGTACGCTGTATGTGGACGGGTCATGTTTTAAATTGGAGAATGGTGATGTGACTGCTGCTTATGCGGTAACGACTTTGAAGACGATTGTGGAGACTGCGAGAGTGAGTCAGAATTCTGCCCAAGCTGCAGAATTAATAGCTCTAACGAGAGCGTGTGTTTTAGCTAAGGGAAAGAGAGTGAATGTGTTTACAGATAGTCAGTACGCATTTGGCGTGGCCCATAGTTTTGGCCGGTTGTGGAGAGAAAGAGGTTTCATTACGTCCCATGGGACTAAGATCCAACATGGTCAGCTAGTTAACGACTTGTTGGAATCTCTAACCTTGCCGACTGAAGTTGCGATTGTGAAGTGCAGTGCTCATAAAGCAATCACGGATGATGTTGGTCGTGGGAATGCCTTTGCTGATGAAACTGCTAAGCAGACAGCTAGAGACACGATGAGTAGAATGTACGTTGCTACGTCTGCAAGATGGATTGCTGAGTCTGGAATGTGTGAGGACACTATGGAAAGTGTGAAAGAGATTCAGAAAGAAGCGACTGAGGAAGAGAAACGTGTATGGAGAGAAAGTACGGGCAAATTGGACTCAAATGGATGTTGGATTGATTTGACAGAACAGCAGCGTTGGATGTTGCCTGATGCATATGTACTTGCAGTAGTGACGATGGCACATGGAGTTGCGCACATAAGTTCTAAAGGGATATGTAAGATGTTAGCTCCGGTCTGGAAGAATGAGGGAATCAGTAAGTGTGCAGAGAGAGTGGTGAAAAACTGCATGGTGTGCTTGATGCATAATCCTGGCAAGGGAACTCCAACTCCAGCTGGCCATTTCGCTCCTCCTTCCTGCCCCTTCGAAGTGATTCAGTTAGACTTCATTCACATGGAACGCTGCAACAATTTAAAGTACGTCCTGGTGGTAGTTTGTGCTTTTTCCAGGTGGATAGAAGCATACCCACTAAAAGACAACACTGCCCTATCAACTGCCAAAATTCTTCTCAAGGAATTTTTCCCTAGGTTTGGAATGCCACGGATTGTATGGTCAGATAACGGAAGTGAGTTCATAGGGAAAGTTATGCAGAGTGTGTGTGCTGGTCTAGGAGTGAAACAAAAATTCCACAGTGCAAACCATCCCCAGTCTGCTGGTTTAGTCGAGGGTTATAATGGCACTCTGAAGCTTAAGATAGCCAAAATACAAGCATCCACAGGTTTAGCCTGGCCAGATGCACTTCCTTTGGCCTTGTTATCAACGAGAGCAACAGTGCATTCTAGAATAGGGCTTTCTCCATATGAGATTGTGTTTGGCCGCCCGGCAAATATCTGGGGTGTGCCAAGGCCTAAACAATTGTGCTCCATTGAATATCCTATGTTGATAGACTACCTTTACGACTTGACTGCTAAATTGAGTCTTATTCATCAACAGGTCTTCGATGCTTTGCCAAAACCTCCGGAGAGTCCAGGGCATCAGCTGAAACCCGGCGACCACGTGGTGGTCAGAAATTTTGCGAGGACAAAGAATCTTCAACCTCGCTACATCGGCCCCTTCCAGGTCCTACTGGCAACGAGGACAGCCGTACGTGTCGCTGGCCGTAAGCATTGGATTCACGCCTCTCACGTAAAGCGTGTTCCTTTGCCGCTGCCCTACGACAACTGGGTGAAGAAGGGAATTGGTGCCTCCGAATCTGAAATAACTCCGAAATTTATCCCTTTCAGCGATGCCGATTTGATTACTGACACTTTGAAACCTGACTCTCCTCCTGAAAAGACTCCTTTGAACACTGAACATTTGACTCCGGCATCAGAAGAAACTTTGCTATCTGCGAACTTAAACACTGCAACAACTGCTAGTAATACACTATTTTCCGATCAGACAGTACCAGCGAAGAAGAGATACAACCTTAGAAGCCATAAAAAGGACAAATAAAGCAGGCAACTGCATATTGTGATTTTTGATATATTGAACTTTTACCTTCAGCCAGGAAGTTTGCTATTGTTTATTGTTTTTAAAATTGCCTTGCCGTCTGGGTAGCCGTAGGGTCGTGGCTGTGTGCCTAGTTTGAATTTGCAGGGGTCTGACACAAGGTCGATCTTTCTGTTAGTTCTGGGAACTCCCAGGGCTGATAGAGGCATTTTCATCTACGTACACATCATCAGTGGTCGCGAGCGGATTGTAGAAGATGGAGCTTCCTGCGCTGCAACGAGAAAATGTGATTTATGTTCGCAGAAACAGACTTTACAGAATTCTTCATAGCAAATGCTTTTTGATGCAATGTGCCATTACATTCTTGATTATTTTGATAACGTTGGTGGGTGGAATCGTCTTTAGCATAAATTTGATTTTTGTTCCAGTTTCTACAGTACCTCCCCTTGACCCTGCTATTTCTACTGTTTCCTCTATACACTCTTTTCACTCGTTTCCGGAACATGAGCAAGCCAGACGCTCAGAATTCACCAACAACACTTTTGTACAGCTCTTGCACCAACACCAACTGGTAGTTAACACTACAGACTGCTGGGTGTGTGGCTTGATACCTCACACTATGGATAAAGGTATTCCATATCTGGTTTTGCCTTACAGCTATAATGGATCATTTCAGGCCTTCCAAACCATCTTTGCTTATGCCCTTGAAACCTATCCTCCACGTCCACCACGTTCCACTAAATATAACTCTGCTAACAAAGCTTTAGTCCAGGGAATTATTGACATGGTCAAGGACGTCAATAATACTCCATCATACCCTAGAGACGAATTGCGAGTATATTTAAGTTGGAATACTTCAGAGTATCGCCTTAGTTTAGGAGAAAGCAAGCGTAAAAGCTCAACTCCAATCTGGGTCGTACCTCACCGAGGTCAGGTCTGTTTGCAAGGTAATGGGAGAAATCCGAGAGCTCAGCTAGGGAGGAGTGAGTGCGTAGAGACTTATGTGTTTCCGGCTAACTCTTCCCCTGCCTTTCTTACTGCTAGGGGTACCTATTTCATTTGTCGAGACAGAGCTTATACATGGTTGCCTGCCGACTTCTCAGGATCATGTTATATTGCTCGATTATTGCCTCCGACATACACTGCTTCACCTGATTACCACAGAACAAGAGTAGCGAGAGGTGTCTTCAGCAAGGAAGATACCGCTGGTCAGGAAGCCGGAGACTTCTTCAAAGGCTTCCTTCCGTTCTGGGGACCTATGGCCAATAGTAGAAACATACGTCAGCTAACACGGGTAGTTGAATCTACTATTACTGAAACTGCTGGTGCCCTTAGCAATCTGACAGCTGAGCTTCAGGCGGATAGGCTCATGACGTTGCAGAACCGTATGGTTCTAGACGTTATACTTGCAGATCGAGGTGGGGTATGCAGAATGATCCAATCGAGCTGCTGTGTCTTTATTCCTAATAATGCTCCAACAGTCTATGAGGCGATCTCTAAGTTGCACAAGATTTCAGACTCCATACATGTAGACAAGGGAAACTGGTCCTTCATGGAGTGGTTTTGGACTCTGATCTCAGCGTGGGGATGGAAGGTTCTAATGGTCATTGGTGTCATCCTAGTATTCCTATTCTCATGTTGTCTGATTATCCAGTGTGGTCCTGCTCTGTGTAGTCTTTGTGCTGCGACTTGTCTCAGAAAACCACCTGCGTTTGGAGAAAAGACACGAGAAAGGATGATGATACAACAACATGTCACTGACCTGATGAGCATAGAACTAGATTCTGACATAGACTGAGTAATTGCCTATGTAAGGGCAAAAGGAGGGTCTGAGGTTCCGTGACGATTCTGTGACGACTTGAACCCGTGTTTTTAAGTTTGTCGGAAATACCTAATATTGGTATCAGTGAACCGCAAATGATCCATTTAGTATATCCTAGTGTTTTCGCTACGCTACGAGCAAGAGCACTCCTTCCATTGACATATTTCTGATATACCCACGGCATCCATCTTAGACCATGGCCGCCATTTTGTGTTTCCTTGCCCTCACATATGCAATAGCCTCGGATCACTTCATTCACTCCACTTTGATTAAGGACACGTAGCCTTAGCCGGAGATTCACCTCTTACATGACACGTGCACCTTAAACCAGATCACGCTGTAGCTGCATGACTCGACAAAGGCTGCCTCCTCTGCCCGAGGCCAGCCCTGCCAAACTGGTCTTCGTGTCCATTGTATCTGATCATGATTAGGCGGCCGAAGCCGGTAGCCTTGCCCATTTACAACCCACAAACATCCCTTATCCCGCTTTTCTATCTTCCACACCTGGCTCTGTTTCTTTCTTTCTGAATCTTTATTAGGGGGAGGTAACGAACTTTACGATGAGGCGGTCCGGGTCCTGAATGCAATATTGACAGGGAATTGTGACAAACTAGTGGGAACCCCTCTCTTCGCAATGTTTGGCCTCAGATATTATCGACGGTTCCTGTGTAACACCAAATATTTATTGTTTTAGACACAAAGGTTTTGGGAATGTATTACATGTAAAGAATTCGCCCCCAGCTTAAAATTTCGTATATAAGGAGCAACCCACTTTGTACAAATCGAACAGGCTCCTAGTCTCTGCCCGTGTGTAGATTCTGTGACTTCTGTGTCCCTGCAGTAATAAACCTTTGGTCTTTGACGCCACCATCGAGAAGCCAGTGTTTCTGTTCATTTGTGCACCAAGGCAGGTGGAACTCCGGGGTCTTTGGGTGTTGTACCCTGACACCTCTGGACGGAACCAAAAAGTCCAGAACTCCAATGGGATTGTGCTGATTTTTCTGTGTTTTTTCGATTTTTTTGCGGTGTATAACTGAACTGATGTTCCTCTGTCTTCCATTGCTTTTAGGTGCACAAGACTCAAGAGAACCACCAGTGCCAGGAAGAAGTCCTGCAGCGGTGTGTGTGTGCAGCATAACGCCACGCGACGTCACGTCTGGCCACAGACAACTCTGCAGCTCGTGCAACTGCGGCCTGCTGTTCTGACCTGCTCTGGAGAAGATGGCCCCAAAAAAAGTTCCCCGTATCTCCTCTAGCAAGAAAGTTACCAGTAAGGAGCAGAAGAAGCAAGTTACCAAGGAGACTGGTGTGCCGCCCGCCACGTTTTTTGGGAGTAAAAAAAAGTACGCCTACAGCAGCAGCGGTATCTGCTGGGGACCAAGCTGGGAGCAGCACCCCCGCTCCATGGGGCTCAGTGCCTCCACCACGCCAACTTAAGTCCAAGCCCTTGAGTGCTGCAGAGGCACTTAGTCTAGTTGTTCAATCACCATTGACCTGTGATGTTGGCTCATCGCAAGAAAGTAGCAGCAATGTCCCTCAATCAACACAGGTTGTTGTAACTCATCTGACGAGTGTTGAACAACCACAGCCGCAACAACAACCACATGTTCAAGTACAAGCCCAAGTACATGTGGGAGGAGAGGCAGCGCAAGGAGATGCGCAAGCAGAGGTGCATGGAGGCTCACAAGTGCCCACAATAGTTGTTCCTCCCGAAGTAGGGGCACATCAGGAAATCGACAATCAAGGCGAGGTATCATTTGAGGAAGCCACTCCTCCTGATGATCATTCATTGTCTTCCACACCCCGAGCAAGGAAGAGATCAAGGGTGAGGTCTACATCTTCTTCAAGCCCACCTCCTTCTGATGATACAGATCTAAATTGGGAACCATCACTGCCGTCTGAGAGTGAGGCACACCATGATCTGACAAAGGTAGTTAAGCGTAAAATGAAGGTTGTCGAAAGACTCATAGTTATGGAGTGTGATGAGGCTCAACAAGAAGTGGCGGATACTCCTGCTGATGAAGACTCTCACGACGACGACGCAGTCATCATGAAGGTCACTGCAGCCCCAGCGGGCGTGCAGCAAAAAGACATTTTGACCCTAGCCCGAGAAGCTGCTGAGCGTGATGATGTTGTCGACGAGGAGGCAATGGAAGAAACACCACAATCATTGGAGTTCACTAGTACACCAGCACCTACCGCTTCCATATTTCTTACTCGCCAGAAGGGACCTCCATCCACCTCGACCTCAATTAGTGGTGGTGAAAGTGCAAAACGTACTGAAGTTCGGCAATCCACATCCTCCACTTCATCTGGCATTAGCAGCAGGACCACCACCACCAGTATCGCCGCCTCCTCCGGCCCCCAAAGACATTTCAAGTCCGCAGTTTGGGACTTCTTTAGTGTTTGCCCAAAAAAGGAAAACCTTGCCATTTGTAAGTTGGTAGTTAGTCTTGGTAAGTTTGGTTCCAACTATGGTACCGGAGGCCAGAGAGGTCATCTTGAAAGAAAGCACGCTGTCAAATGGTTTGCGCACTTACAGGCGATCAAGGCAGCCCGAATTGCACGTAATGATGTTTCATCTGATGATGACGAGGAGGAAGAAGACGTGTCAAACACTTCACTTACACCCAGTACCCCTGTCAGCAGCACACCCCATGTGAGCCACACTAAGAGTGTGGGAGAGAGTGAGACACCAATGCAAAAAAGTTCATCAGCGAGCGTAACTGGGTCGAAGATATCATCATCATCACCCCGTAAATGCTTGGTCCAAGGCAACATTAAAAAGATGTTGTTTACAGAAGTGCAATATGAACGCAACCACCCACTGACGCGTTTTAATAACACTAAGCTGGCTAAAATGCTAGCTCTGGACCTTCTCCCTTTTTCTTTTGTAGAAAGGGTTGGTTTTCTAGAATTAGTGGCAGCGATCTGCCCTAAATGGAAGGTTCCTAGCCGGTTCTATTTTGCCAGAGTTGCGGTTCCAGCACTACATGAAGATGTGCTGGAGGTGATTGGGGCAGCTTTGCAGAAGAGTGCTGTTCACACTATACATCTGACAACAGACATGTGGACCAGTGGCGCAGGCGCTGATTACATGTGCATCACTGCACACTGGGTCTCTTTTTCAGGGGTTAAAGCAAAGCTAAACGCAGGTGTTGACCCGGACCAAGTTTTTAAAGCTGCTCGGAAACATGCAACACTAGCCATGTTTGGTTTGGAGAAACGTCACACAGCACAAAACATTTTGGATGAGTTTAACACAAAGGTCCTTGACTGGCTGTCCCCCAAAAAACGCCAGATTGGTTATGTTTCCACGGATAATGGCACCAATGTAGTTAAGGCCATGGAGCTGGGTCACTATTTTAGAGTGCCGTGTTTGGCGCACTGTATAAACCTGGTTGTTAAAAAATTCTTGAGTGATAAAGACAGTCCACCGTACGAGGTAGTGGACACCTGCCGAAAAATGTGCAACCATTTCAGCCATTATTTTAAGGCCCGGAAGCATCTGAGGAGCCTGCTACATGAACGTCGAATGCCAGTGAAAGCACTCATCCAGGAGGTGGCAACACGTTGGAACTCAACCTTCTACAAGCTTGAGCGTCTGTATGAGCAGTATACGGTACTCGATCACTATTTCTTAAAACAGGGTACAGTTCACAAGGACCTGAGGATGGATGCCGCGCAATGGGAAATAGTTAAAAGCCTGACAGACATGCTTCGTCCTTTTGAGTTCTTCACGCGTGCAGTCAGCAAGGAGGACTGTAATTTGGGAAAAGCTATCCCATTGTTGTACATGCTGGAGCACCAACTGAAGGCGGTGTCTTCTGTGTTTCAAAAAAATGAAAAAAAACAAGACCCTTTTGTTTTGGCGGAGAAATTATTAGATCGCCTACAAGGTGATGAACGTCTTAAAATGATCCACTCAGAACAGCATAACATTTGTGCTACTATTCTGGATCCACGCTACAAAAAGGCGCTGGCAGGCCGGGCATTCTTTCCTTTTGATGATGAAGATGTTACACAGTACAAACGTTGGCTAGTCTTGTCAGCCAAGAGGTTTGAAATAGAATGGCAGCTCATTGAAGGAAAAGGCAGTACATCAGATCATCTGCACCAGACACAACAGTAACATTGGAGGCTGAAGAGGATTGGCTAGCTCTGCTTGGGTTTGGTTCTCAAAAGGTCACAGCAACAGCTAAGCAAAGTGGAGGAACCTTGGAGGAGAACCTTGAGTCGATGGTGCAGGACTATCTGAAGGACTCAACAGAGGTCTATGTTAATGCTGACCCATTGGCTTATTGGCATGGGAAAAAAGAATTGTGGCCACAGCTCTCCAACCTGGCTTTAAACTACTTGTCTTCCCACTCGCAAGTGTGTCTTCTGAACGTGTTTTCAGTGCTGCTGGTGGCATTGTAACTCCCAAACGGAGCCGCCTCTCGTCCAAAAATGTGGAGAGGTTAACAATGATCAAGATGAATCAGCACCTCATACCACCAGATTACAAAGTACGAGAAAGCACGTCGGATGAAGACGAGGTGGACAGCAACGTAGATGAGGGAATTTCTTCTCTGTTAGGTGACACTGAGCTCACCCTGCCTGAATTCGCAGAGTATGATGACGAAGCCTTATTCTTATTCCTGGACCCTGACACCGAGCCCTGAAAATGAGACAATGAATCAATAACTTTCTTTTTCGTCCTTATTCACTTTTATTCCTGTGTCTGTCTTTCTTTGTTGTGCACAGTTAATATAATTCAAACTTTAATCACCTAATCACAAAAGCAAGCCCATCTGCAGAACTGTCTTCACTTGTTTGCTTATTGATTTGAAGGTGCTGCAGTCTGCATTCCTCAGGTTCACAAGTTCAGAAGAACATGCTCCTCTATCCTCCTCCTCCAGACTCCTATTTCCATCAGAGCAGAGGGCTGGATTACGCCCAATGAAGAAAGACTCAGCACTTGTGGGGGTGTTCTACTTCTTTGCGGGTGAGTTGACGGCTCTGGGGCCATTGCTGGGAAGCTCCAATACCGGATAAAAGTGGTTTGGACCAAATCGGAGGCGGAATTTTTTGTGTGTTTTTGCTGACTTGCTTGCATTTGAGGTGCTCTCTGGGGGGGTTCCGGGTGTTTGTGGGTGAGTTTTGGGGTCTGGGAGCACTACTGGGACAGTCTAATCTTGATTGCATTTGCTTTTCAAGAAATCCATGGTGGAAAACGGGAGTTATGGCCTAGCTGCACAGCGCGTTTGGACCGAAGGCCGAGAAATATTGTAAGTATGAGATTTTCCTTTTTGGCTGTTTGGGGGTGTTGTGCTTTTTGGCGGGTGAGTTGGCGGGTCTTGGGGCATTCCTGGGAAGGTCTAATACCGGATAGAAGTGGTTGGGACAAAATCCACGCTGAATTTTCTTTTGCTATTTCTGACATTTTGCTCAACGTAGCGTTTTCGGGGGCCTGTTTGGGGGGCTTCCTGGTGTTTGTGGGTGGGTTTCGGGGTCTGGGAGCACTGCTGGCTATGGATACTTTAGTTTGCAAGAGGTTTGAAGCAATTCCATGGTGGCAGAGGGGAGTTAGGGCCTAGCTGCAGAGCGCGCGCGGAGTGATTTGGGAAATTGGCAAAAAAATGACTAAGTCCCCATTTTTGTACTTTTGCTTTTTGGCTGTTTAGGGGTCCTCTATTAGTTTCCTCCTAGGTTGACGGCTCTGGGGCCATTGCTGGGAAGCTCCAATACCGGATAAAAGTGGTTTGGACCAAATCGGAGGCGGAATTTTTTGTGTGTTTTTGCTGACTTGCTTGCCTTTGAGGTGCTCTTTGGGGGGGTTCCGGGTGTTTGTGGGTGAGTTTTGGGGTCTGGGAGCACTGCTGGGACAGTCTAATCTTGATTGCATTTGCTTTTCAGGAAATCCGTGGTGGAAAACGGGAGTTATGGCGTAGCTGCACAGCGCGTTTGGACCGAAGGCCGAGAAATATTGTAAGTATGAGATTTTCCTTTTTGGCTGTTTGGGGGTGTTGTGCTTTTTGACGGGTGGGTTGGCGGGTCTTGGGGCATTCCTGGGAAGGTCTAATACCGGATAGAAGTGGTTGGGACAAAATCCACGCTGAATTTTTTTTTGCTATTTCTGACATTTTGCTCAATGTAGCGTTTTCGGGGGCCTGTTTGGGGGGCTTCCTGGTGTTTGTGGGTGGGTTTCGGGGTCCGGGGGCACTGCTGGCTATGGATACTTTAGTTTGCAAGAGTTTTGAAGCAAATCCATGGTGGCAGAGGGGAGTTAGGGCCTAGCTGCAGAGCGCGCGGGGAGTGATTTGGGAAATTGGCAAAAAAATGACTAAGTCCCCATTTTTGCACTTTTGCTTTTTGGCTGTTTGGGGGTCTTCTACTAGTTTTCTCCTGGGTTGACGGCTCTGGGGCCATTGCTGGGAAGCTCCAATACCGGATTAATGTGGTTTGGACCAAATCGGAGGTGGAATTTTTTTTGTGTTTTTGCTGACTTGCTTGCCTTTGAGGTGCTCTTTGGGGGGGTTCCGGGTGTTTGTGGGTGAGTTTTGGGGTCTGGGAGAACTACTGGGACAGTCTAATCTTGATTGCATTTGCTTTTCAAGAAATCCATGGTGGAAAACGGGAGTTATGGCCTAGCTGCACAGCGCGTTTGGACCGAAGGCCGAGAAATATTGTAAGTATGAGATTTTCCTTTTTGGCTGTTTGGGGGTGTTGTGCTTTTTGGCGGGTGGGTTGGCGGGTCTTGGGGCATTCCTGGAAAGGTCTAATACCGGGTAGAAGTGGTTGGGACAAAATCCATAAGGAAAAGCCTTTTGGCACTTTTTGTAACTTAGGGTTCATTAGGGTTAGCCCTAGCAGCAGGATTGCATGTGTTTCGGGGTGTTCTAGATTTTTGCAACTGAGTTCTGGGGTCTTAGAGCACTAGTGAGAATGTGTAATTTTGGTTGCAAGTCCTTTGAAGAAAATCCATGGTGGGAAAGGGGGGATTTGGCATAGTTAAAGAAAGCCTTTGCCAATTTTTCAATTCAATTCAATTTTATTGAGTATATGATTTGGAACTCCTTAGAGATCCACATATAATAAAATAACACAAGAGCAGTATAGAGAAAGAAATAACTTAATAGAACAGTTGGTATTAACATAGTTTTACAAATTTTCATGCAAAATTATTTAATACAATTCTAAAAAAACATTTAAAAAAGTAAAAAATTCTATTGCAGAAAATTTCATTGGGAGGAGAAAAAATTGCATCAATAAGAGAGCTTGCCGATAAAATGCCCAATTGCATACATACTGGTCTCACCCACAAGCGACGATAGGCCATTAGGGCAGGACAAACTATCAGAACATGTACAGTGTCTTGGACTGAAGCATTACAGAAACTGCATATGCTGGATATGCCGTACCATTTGGCCAACAGTTTATTCAACGGAAGGAGATCCTGCCTTAAAAGTAGCCAAAAACGGCGCAAACCATGAGACATATTCCAGGAGGCATATGGTTGTAATTGTCTAAACAGGTAAGAATTGACAACTTGGGTGACCCCCTTCTTAAGTATAGTTGAGTTGCAGTCCCTTTCGAAACTGAACTTCCATGTTGCCTGTTTTAATGTAGATTTTAGCTGATGCATCGACAGGTCGAAAAGGGTTGCCTCCTCCAGATCCAAGAGTATAATAGCCTTCCTAAAGTTCTTTATGAGTAACGAATACTCTTTTAGGGGGCCCATTAGCTCTTTTATAATAAGAGATCTTAATGTGGCTGGATTTCCTTTAAACAAACAGGCGACCCAGCGAATAACTCCTGCCAAACCCTGTGCCCAGCTACTTCTTAATCCAAATTCCAATCGGAGGGATGCTGCAGTGCAACTGTTATTAACAGAAGTTAGGCCTCTCAAGAGGGAACCCTCAATGGTGTCCAAAAAGCCCCATTCACCTAACTCAATAAGTTCTATACCGTAAAGCAAAGTCGCAGGGATTTTTGCCCGGAATGCCTCTAAAAGATGCACAAAGTGTCTTTTACCGGTAGATTTATATAAGGCTCTTAGCCCATTTCCATGTGACTTTGCTTTGCGGGAACTATTATCTATGTGGGGTTTATTACTCAAGTTGCTACTAACTATTTTTCCTAAGAATACATATGTTTTTACCCTTTCTAATTCTTGACCTCCCAGCTCCCAACTAAAGTGACCTAATTTCAGTTTTTTCTTCCCCTCCAAACACATTACCTTGCTCTTAGAAATGTTTATTTTCAGATAATGAGCTTCGGAGAATAAGTGTAAGGCATGCAGACGGTTATTAAGGCCTTTCGGGGTAAGGTCTAAAACTAGTATGTCATCCGCATACATTAAACAAGAGATGTAAGTGTCTCCTAAATGCGGAGCAATACCTTCACTGAGGGATATAGTGCGGGGGAGGTCGCTTACATAAAGGGAAAACAAAAGGGGAGCTAGTAGGCAGCCCTGTTTAAGACCATTAGCAGAGGGGATGGGCTGGGATAAACCCCTCTCTCCCCCCAATAGTACTCTACACCATGTATTGTCATGTAAGTCCTGTATCAAGTATAGAAGCCCAGGTGGCATTCCGAGAGCAGATAGTTTTTTCCACAGCAATTGACGATCGACCTTATCAAAGGCTGTGGAAAAATCTATGAATGCCACATAGACTGTCCCTTTTCTGGCTCTTATGTATTTATCAGTTATTACCTGGAGGGCTGTTAAATTATCCATAGTACCATGGTTCTTCCTAAAACCGGTCTGCTCAAGTGGAAGTATGTTTGCATGAATCACCCAATCATTTATACGCTTCAGCAAACATCTTGTAAAGACCTTGCCGATTGCATCCAACAATGCAATTTGGCGGTAGTTTTGAGGGGACAAACGATCACCCTTTTTAAACAATGGAACTAGGATACTTCCCTTCCAGGAAGGTAGAACCTTGCCTTTCCATATGCAAATATTGAATACAGGACAGAGTAATTTACTCCATTTGGCCTCACTTTGCTTTAGTATAGAGATGGGCAATTCATCGGGGCCCATTGCCCCTGAACGCCGCATTTCTCTGATGGCTAGGACTATGTCTTTTTCTGAGAATGGTACCAGGGGCAGACTGGACTCCCTTGGCCATACTTGGGGGGCCACGGTGCTGTTACTTGCATAGAGATTGGAAACAAATTCAATCCATATTTGTTCCTCAATTGGAATGGGTAAAGGTCTTGTTCTCAATCCACATCCCTCGCCTATAAGGAACCAGAACTGCCTCATTTCCCCGGTGATAGAGGCTTCTCCTATTTTTATCCAGATAACATCCTCTTTTTCTTTACGTATTGTGCATGATAGCCTTTTCCTTTTCCTTTTTAATTATGATATTTTTTGTGCTGTATCAACAGATCTAGCTAAATATTGGGCTCTTACTAATTTGTTGATTTCTATATTAAGCAGTCTCAGGGGGCTTGGAAATATTCTAGCAGACTTTTTCTCATTAGAGTTTTTAGCCACCGCTATTACTGCCTTCATAAACAAAGAGAAATTTTCAATTTTCAAGCCATGCCAGGAAGGAAGATCATTTATTGCCGCATCGAGCATTCCCTCCAAATTTCGTTGGGCTCTTGCATTCCAATGACACCTTCCTGATTTAACGCCAAAATTTACCCATTCGCTATTTAGAGACCACTTATCACATTTAGGAGGCTTTACGTTCACCGAAATAGACAGTATTTTGTGATCACTAAACGGCGTATCAATAATACTAAGATCCTTCAATAGCTCAAATGTGTGAGTCCCCACTATTACATAGTCCAATATCGATTCGCCTTGATAGGATCTATGCATGAAGTTGGCAGGGGAATCCGAGGGGAGTCTCCCATTTTCAATGATCCCGTCCATATCTGCCAACTCATTTAGAAGTAACTTTCCACGTTTATTTGTTTTAATATTTTCAGGGAATAATGCCGAAGGTATATGGAGAGTTTCTTCTTTAAATTTATCGCGGAATAAATTCATGCTTAGATTGGAGATTTTGCAATTTAAGTCCCCAACTATAACTATGGCAGTCAATGGATCTTTCTCCCTGATGTTCTGAACGTAAGAAAAAACCTTTTTCAAAGTTACATTAAAGCCTGCTTCCGGGGGAATGTAGGCATTGATCAAAACTAAGGGTTTAACAGCTTCATTGCTGCTAGACCTAAATAGAGTTATGACTTGAAAGAGGTTACAAGGGTCCATATAGTGGGCATAATTCCAATTTAGGCGATTCGATAGAAGACAAGCTATCCCCCCACTGGCATGTTGGTGGTGGCGTTGCCTTCCAACACGAAATAATCTTTCCCTGCCTGAATTTTATCTGGGCACCATGTTTCCTGGAGGCATATTATATTTGCCTCAAGAGACAAGAGAAATTGCATTTTTTCCGGGGTGTTTTTTAGACCAGCTGCATTCCATGATATTAAAGATAACGTGTCATTAAAAATGCGGATTGGACGTTTGATTGTTTAGGGGTTTTCCTGCTAGAATTCCCGGTAACCAATTTCATTGGTCTCTTTCATCCCCGGTACCAGGTTGGCAAGATAGCAGAGGCGGATTCACATAGGACACTAAACGAAGGTCCTTAGACTTACATATTTTTAAATCCGCAAGATCAACTGCCTGTTTTGTACTACCTGTTGCTGCTTGCAACAAAGAGAAAGGGGACCTTGAAGGGATTAAAGGTTTAGAGACTTTATTTTGTCTGGTATATCCTATCAAAGGGATTACATCTATCCCTCTGCTCTGAAGGTCTTCAGAGCGTTGCAAGATTAGGTTTGCAACTAACTTAGACTGGAACTTCACCCTAGTTATCATCCCTATCTCAGACTTTAATATTAGTACCCTGTCTAGATCGGCAGATTGTATCAATGTCAGATTGGCCGAATCTTGAAAATATCTAAGTAAAAGAGATCTATTCAAAATGCATCCAGCATCAAAAAGAGGGGAGAATTCTAACCACATGGTGTCAATGCATTTTTCCTTAATATCTTTTAACATAATGTCTCGTGAGATTGCTCCAGCAAAAGAGGTTACTAAGGGATTGAGAATTGGCATTGCATGTCCGGAGGGGTTATGCTCCTGTCCCTGAGGAATCGAACTTGTAAGTCCAATTGAATCACTATTAGCAATAACTGGTTGGAGAAGACTTTTTATGTCGGTTGTTAAGGGAGGGAAAGAAAAAGGAATAACTGTTAAAGGAACAGCTGAGGGCGGAGAAGAGATATTTTCCATTATATCCATATTTTCAGAATTGTCATCATTTTCAACTACCACTTCGGGTGTATGGCATACTACTTTGTTCATAGAGGAGTTAAGATGTTTTCAAAAAAGGATTTTCCTCGCCTATTTTTCTCTATCCGTCTTATTAATTTCCTCTTGTTCTTGCCATTCTTTTTAGTTTTCACTAGCTTCCCTTTATTACTATTCTCTTCTAGAACAACTGCCTCCCTGTCGCCCTCTCCTTGTTGCCTTGTGAAGATCGGAAAGAGATCATTCTCTGTTTTTGGTGGAGACTTTCCCAAGACCTTTATTTCTGATTCAATATCTATTGAGCTATTTAAGATGGGGATTGGAAGGATAGGACTTGAATTAACTTCCTCTTTTACCATTTTTAAGTCATCTTTGGATATAGGGAACTGATCCTTTATAACAACCTCATCTCGTGCAGTAGAGGTCTGCTCCTTTTGGACTATATCCTGGACAATGTCCTTCTCATGGCGATTGCCCAACAAAACTTTCAAAATTTGGGTCACTGTGTCTAATACACAATCAGAACCACCCACAAATTTTTCTAGTAGTTGTAAAATAGACGACAATAAATGTTCTAATGCTGAAAGAGAGGCCGAAATAGGTTTGTCCATCCCTTGCAATTGAAATGCATTTATCCCAGTTAGATTTAGGTTGGGACTCATTGAAAAATTAGAATGTGAGGTCTTGGAGGGGGTACTACTGTAAAGATGGAGGCCTGCTTGTGTTGATGTTACCGGTGTTTTTAGATCGATCGGAGCTTTGTCTACCTCTGTATCCATATATCTTTGACATAATTCTTTATCTAGATCCATAGGAGACAGGCCATTATTAAAAGTAACTCTTAATGGTGAGACAGTCGATGAGGGGACGTTTTCATCATAGAGAATTTTCTCGTTTTGTAAGATATCTTGTGCTATCTCATTCTTTGATTTTATAATTATTTCTGGTACTAAATCAATGTTGTTTTTCATTGTGGAGAACAGAGGAGACGAAAAGCTATGTTCAGATGGTGTAGGCTCTACTCGTGCAGCTCCAAAACAATTATCCACATTTACCTTTCTGTTTACCGACCCCACTCCCAGGGAGTTAGATAGTATATCTGAATGATTTGCTTTAAGAGCCTTGGTATCCTCAGATATGGTATCCGCCTTTATGGCTTTATTCTTACCCCTTTCCCAAAGGTTAAAAAGCTGGCAAGTGCCTTTCAAATGGATTGCTTGGCTAGTCTTATTTCGAAGGGGGTTCGATTTTGTTTTAGAGCATGTTCTTCCTAGTAAAATTCTCCCAGACCTTAATTTTTTTGTCCTCATCTTACTTAATGGAAACAGTTGAAAACAATAATGACGAACACGTACTGTTTAACGTACACAAAACACAATACTACCCCTTAGATTAAAAAAAAATCAGAAAAAAGAAAAACAAGCACTTAGTGGGATCTCAAAACCCCCTTATTCTTAGCTCAATGCCCAACGACAATAGAAACCAAAGTCAAAAACGACCTTAATTCCTCCCCACAAAGCTTCGTTAGATGATGCAATGGTAAGAAAACCCTCTCAAAGTCACTACTCCCTCCCCAGGTACCTGGGCCATTCAGTGGCAGCACTTATATCACTGCCAACTGACCCCCGTCTGGATACTGGGAAAGGAGAGGAGTAGGAAGGCTGTGAGCATATAGTTTATAATTACCAAAAGTATTGCAATACGAAATGGATATAATTTGTAGGGAAGTTAGGGGACTGGCCTAGCCTGGCCTTCTCGTGCCTCAGAGGGCCCGCCCTTGTCCCGGGCTTCTCCCGGCGCGCTCCCGTGCAGCGGAAAAGACTACTCCTAATAAGAGAAGGAGGTGTTCAAGGGGCGGGGCAAACAGGGAGAGCGTCCAGGTGCAGGTGATGATGGCAGCGCAGGGACTCCTGGGCAATGGATTCCCTGTCCCTCACCTGGCGCTCGCAGCCCTGCTCTTTCCAATTCCAGCCCACAGGGTCCGAGGTGAAAGTCCTTTGCACAGCGAGGCGCCCAGGCACTCGGGCGAAGCGGGACCCGTGAAGCGGGTTCCGCGAGGTCTGAAGGTAAAGAAAGCAGCCTTAAAAGGAAGAACGGCACACAAAGGGCTCTCCCGCTCAAATATCTGCAAATGTCTCCCACTGATCCAAGAGCTAGCAGGCACCTTTCAGTCGGTGCTCAAGGGGCGGGGCAAACAAGGAGAGCGTCCAGGTGCAGGTGATGATGGCAGCGCAGGGACTCCTGGGCAATGGAGTCCCTGTCCCTCACCTGGCGCTCGCAGCCCTGCTCTTTCCAATTCCAGCCCACAGGATCCGAGGTGAAAGTCCTTTGCACAGCGAGGTGCCCAGGCACACGGGCGAAGCGGGACCCGCGAAGCGGGTTCCGCAAGGTCTGAAGGTAAAGAAAGCAGCCTTAGAAGGAAGAACGGCACACAAAGGGCTCTCCCGCTCAAATATCTGCAAATGTTTCCACTAGTGATTAATATCTCATCATGAAAGTGCTCCCTGACAGCTCCAGCTCCAGCCCCACACCCCATGCCAATCACAAGATCTACCTCTGCTTCAGGCGTGCTTCAGTCGTGAACACGGGGGGTTGGAACCACCTGGGCCTCCAGCTGCTCTCCACCCGGTTCTCCTCTGCTCTCACTCCTGCTCTTAAAACTCGGGTCACAGCTCCGGTAGCCTCGCCGTTTTGCTCCACTGGTGAGGGCCGCGGCCACCACACGACTGCTCGACTACTCCTCGAGCGGCTGTCAGGAACGGCTCAGCAGCGCCACCTGCTGGAACAGTGGAGGTGTTCGCGATGCTCGCGGAAATGTGGAAATTCGGGTACCCGGTAAATCTCCACCACTGCGGTTACGGCGGTTGTGGGGCTGGAGACACCAGTGCTGGCACCAGGACTCGCCCACCAACTCCACAGACCACAAACTCCCCAAACCGGCAGCTCCGGCAACTCCGCAGTCTCTGTCTGCCTGTCCGCAGCTCGCTCGTTCGCTCGTTCGCTCCACACAGCTCCACACAGCTCGCGTCTCACGTCTCACGAGAGTCTCTCTGGGAACTAACTATGCCAAACTGTACTTTTGCCACTATTCTTAACTTAGGGCTCGTTAGGGTTAGCAGTATTTCTATTGCATGTGTTTGGGTGGAGGGGGGTTCGAGTCTTGGAGCGATGCTGGCTATGGATACTTTTGCTTGCTTGCAAGTGGTTTGAATAAAATCCACGGTGGGTAAGGGGGTATTTGGGCCTACTTTTACTTTCAAAGTACGTTTTGTCACCAGTTTTCTGCTAGGCCTCGTTTTTTGAGATCTGATTGGGGGTCTTCTACATTTTTGCGACTGGCTTTAGTAAGGGTCTGGGTGGGAGCACTGCTGGGAAGGTCTAATTTTGTTCTAAAACACAGTTTACAGTACACCTAGCTTGAGGGGAAAGATCCGCGAAATTAATTTGCCCATACTTATTTATCCTTCAAAAGGTGACTCAGACAGAGTAGGCACTTTAAAAAATATTGTACTGTCTATTATGAAAATCAAAGTGTGACTTTTTGCACTACACAGCGTACATACCTTATATTTATTTATCAGTGGTGTTGTAATATTATATCACTTCCTGTTTTTCGTTCAATAATTACAGGCCGGGTTTCAGTCTGTGCAATGGGGAAAAAAGGATGGAGTCAGGCTTCACATTAGCGAGCCGCAATTCTGCATCCGCCAGGCAGGCAGTGGACAGGGTGTCTTCTGGTCACCAACATTGATGGACGAAGCGTCAGCTGGAATGGAGGAGTGCCGCTAATAAGAGGAATTGTTTGCTGCATGCAACTTACTTACCAAATTCAACAGGACAACTACAACAATACAGATACAGTATCCATTGTTTACTTCTATGAGTGTGTGTGACTGCATTTCTTAGATCTCTTTCTGCTTCTAAATTGATCCCTACAGCCATTCTATAAGTTTTACTTCGGCTATTTTTTAAACCTAATTTAATGTAGCCCTGTACTGTCGCATTCTGTCATTCACGGTTGTCGAAAGTACTACTTACTTTTCAGTAACAATGCATTCAGTAGTGCATGCACTTCCTTTATGTCACGTAAAAGATTTATGGTTAGCTTTGTACCCAAAAATTTCTTTATGTTCAATTATTGTTTGTCCATGCTGTGCTTTTTTTTTCTCTCAACAAAACCTACCCAAAAAGAAACCCCCATTCCCATCCATTTTACAAACCCTAACCCTCTTCCCCCGGGCTGTGTGGTTTTGCTTGATGTGTGACTAAATGACATCAATAATTCCACACACTTGCTGGGGAGGATAAGGTCATAGCAACAGGCTGGTGAAGGAATCCGAGGATATATTCTAGACTTACTCAGCTTCAGTACTATTTCTTGTAGTAGTAGCCAATGTCAAAAATCCATCACAAGTATAAGTTATACTATCAATACTTTACCATTTGTTAGGCTACATTGTGGCACTGTTCTATTGTACTGTCACCTGCTATATTCTCTATCGTACCGTTGTAATGCTACAGTAAGGACAAACCAGGTTTCATTTTCTTTTTTTCCATAGGCATGCAACTGCCACTGTGTCCCACCACTAGTACCACCGCAATGCAGAGGAAATTTCATCCGCCCTGGATTGCCAACCTTAATCGCCATTTCCCGTGGAGCCAGCCCTGGGCCTAAATTACAGGTAAGATAAGCGTTTGGTTGGAGGTAGTATAATGGAGTATTAGGAGAGACGAGAGATTGACGGTAGTACTACTAAAGTCCTAGGACTATTCAGGAAAACAAACTTACTGTTAAACCCCCACCCACCAGACTCAAAGGCAGTAAAAAACAGGTATGGTCAGATAAAGGTTCAAAAAGTATATTTTTATAGCCCTAACAAAATAATCTCCCGCAAGACCCTCCCTAACCCCAACGATTGTCCTTCAAAAGTCCCAAAAAAACCCAACTTCCAATTCCCACCCCCGAAAAGTCTCTAAAAAAGGGGAAAGGGACTCTACGGCAGGGTGCTGTTGACTTTAGCGGCCAGGGCATCATGCTCCTTGCGGAGGGTGGCATGGTCGAAGCGGAGGCCCTCCACCAAGTTCTTATAGCTTAGGACCTCCTGCTCCAGGTAGGACACTCTGAGGCATAAGTGGCGCTGTCGTGCCTTGCAAATCCTGTGGGGGGCAGCTGCTGTTGGGCACGGAGGAGGATGTAGCTGTCCCAGTGGATGTTGTTGTAGTACCGGTAAACTGCGTCTCCTCCTCCTCCAGGGCCACCAGCCGCCGATATTCAGCGACAGTGGCATCCAGCCTCCGTTGCCGGGCCATTCGAGCCAGCTCCCTCCTCCTTGATGGTCTGTTGGATTTGGAAGGAGCAACTATATGAAGAAAGAAAGACATAGTCTGTAACCAATGCTCCTTAAGATTAACACAAAATGATTGAGCAGAAAGTTGTGTCACAGTACAAGTAGCAAATTGAAAGCACAGTACATAACTATTGAGGACAGTATCTATGTAACCTCCGAATTCTTCGTCCTTGCTCTAACATTAGTGGGAGTTTAAGGAACAAATTCTACGAGCACTATGGACTTCCATTACAGTCGACTATGACAGTACACCAGTCTTATTCTTCTTCTTCTCTCTTGTTTAGGAAAATTGGTACGTTATCTTATGCAAGCCGGCATAATGCCAGCGCAGTGAACTTGCACCCGAGAAAAACAGACGCACACCATGATGAGTGAGACAGACTTGCGTTAGTGTACCGGTCCAGTACATGCAGGTGGTGAAGCTCTTACTTTTCTATTACGGGTGGCACTGAGAATACTCTGTTAAAAAGGCTACTGCTTAATTAATTTAGCTTTCACCCTATAGTGCAAATGAGTATTAGAAAAGAAAAATGAAGAAGCTAAATAATCTGATTATCTATCACTTCACATGGGATGTATTTGATGACATATGGGATGACTTTAGGTGCTTTGCTTATTATTGAGTAAACAGTGATACACCCACACATGAATGACGTACTACTACTAAACTAAAGTTATTAAGAGAGGTAGGGAGTGTCCACCGTAATAACCGGATATAAGCTGTGCTTGCAGTTGCAATACAAACTACTGCTACTATTCATGGTAGTATTTGGACAAAATTACAACTTCTTTTCCTTGCCTTTCCTACACTGGAACGGACGTGCGGGTGCGGTGTTACATGCTCTTCAAACTAACACTTAGTTCATCCAGTGACCGTCTACTCTCTCTAGATACACATATGCTATCTAAGAGTCAGATAGTACCATGATCCAGGCATCCATCCATTCAAAGTATATGCACACATACAGTTTCTGTTTCACCCACCCAGGCTGTTCTCCTTCCACCCATCCTTGCTTCATCATTCACCCAGCCATGCACCATACCATATTCTTTCCTTCTCAGCCACCTCGGGGACCAAGCAAACACATATCATTCTTCTTTGCCAGTCATCATTACAATTCTCGTCCTTCCCCACTTACTTACACCCTTCTTTCGCTTTTCGTTCATCCCATCCATCAAGTTCATCTCAGATCTGATTGGGATTCTTCTCGCCAAAAACTTCACAGCTAAGTCAAAGTACATTTAGAGGAGGCTACTACCTGGTTGAATTATAATACACCCGTGCAGAAAGCACACTCTGCAGTCTTCAATCTCAATAAGTAAGTAATATATAGCTTACCTCTGCCCGCCACCACCGTGTTATCCCTCACAGGATTGTCCGGCACTTCCACCACCTCCTCCCCAGAGTTGTTCCCTCGTCCAATGCCACCACCTCCGCGCTGGCCCCGCCTCCAGATGTTCCACCTACAAAGTACATTTAATAATGTTAGAATACACCACTCACCACTATATAATATTTGGTCTAGGAGGAAGAAAGAAATGTAAAAAAAAACAGAATACAATTTAATAATTTGTGACTGTCTACTCTAAAGTAAAAATGTCCCTTTTTCCAGGGAAGGCTGTTGTCTTGCTGCACTTTTTGGCACAACTGATGAATGCTTGCTTTTTGTTTTTAACACGCACCACTTTTTCTCCTAACAGACAGAAGCTTGACTTCTAGGAACACGAGCAGGATTAAGTTCAAACCAGGTGAGAGCTCGGCTCGACCACAAGAAATGTGTCCAAATTTATCGTCAGTACTAAGCACTTTTCCATTTTCAGTTAAACGTTTACTTTTATGACAAACTTGATTTTAATAAATGTGTTTACTTTTAATAAAGCTTCTAAATTTAAATAGACTTGGAATTTTTGCAAGCATGAGTCTGTGCCTCTGACATCATTGGGGATCAATCATCGGTGACTTTGAGAGCTAAATGACTCTGCCACACTATCTAGTCAGTAAGGAGATTGGGGGTTCATCTACAAAGTCTGTTATCACTGAGGTATGTGGAAAGTCTAACAGCACCTATTATAATTGATAAGCTAAGCAATGCATTATTTAGTGTCCATAGTTCTGTTTGTGCAGATTTGTCCCTGCAACAGTAGTAGAATGGATTGTCCTACTATCCAAACCAAAAGTAAAGTAGTATCTTATTCTTTCTTGGTGGTCATTCACCTTTTTATTGTTGGCAATTGTCAAAGCATAAACATTTAGGAGACTTGAAAAGACATTATGGACAATCCCAGAGGACTGCACTCAGTGCATAGAGCTATTGCTGACTAGAATGGGAGTCCAATGGAATTGCCAAATGTGCAATCTTAGTTAGCTACACAGACAGACTAATAAGAATAATCTAGTAATACCACAGGGAGTCATAGTCGAGGCAGGATAAGAATTTAGATCCAGTCTACAAGAAGATCAAAGACGATTTAGAAAAAATCGAATGAGGAACGCTAGGAAAAAATAAGTACTCTATATTAAAATTAAAACTTACTGGGGCCAGCAAAGGAGCCCTCGCCTGCCCGATCCTGGCCTGCATCCTGAACAGCACCCTCCTCCTCCTCCTCCTGTGTCCTCTTGCCCCTGGGGGGAGCTGATGTACAACATGAAAGAAAGAAAGACCAGAAAACATGGATGATATTTGTCAACCAAATCAAACATTTCAAAAGAACAATAACAAAATATTTTGGCGAAATAGCAAATAGACAACTATTCCACGGGATATATTATTGACCGATCTCATGTGGTCTACTACGTTATTAGTATTGCTTGATTTGCGGACCGTTGAATTGGAAAATTCTTATGTAACTCACTAAACAAAGTACTAAAAAGGTTTGCCTAGGATTGGCAGGCAGCAGTCCGCAGCACGCAAAGTGACAGACAAAGTCCATCGTGATTGCAGATCAGCGACAACACTAAAGTTTCCTACTACATTAACCAGTCATTAAAATACTCAAACTATCAATCCACCACCACTATTTCTTCTTATCGCCATGTGTACAAAGGAAGGACTGGACTTGAGTCTGTATGGGCTGATTTAGAAGCCCCTTGCGGCTCTTTTGCTCCATTGTTGCGTGACTTTTGTGACGCAGCGGCAGAACAAAAGAGGCGCAATGGTGCGGCGTATATTAACAACGTGACGCATGTGGGAGATGCATCACGTTGTAAAGCCCTGCGCCATCAGGGGGCGTTCCGGCGCAAGGGAGGGTGTTCCTGCGCAGGAACGCATCCTAAATGTGGCTGAGGGAAATCTACAAGATTTCAATCACTCACTTTAACGACAATGATGCGTGACTCAAACCCTGTGCCTGCTTGAAGCAGACGTACGGCTTGACGCAGCATTGGGGAGATAGGGCACCCCAGAGCATTGATGGAGCTGCTCCATCATTGCGACGCAACTCCAGCATTGCGCCGCCTTTACGACACAGATGCGTAACGCTTTGGTGACGTTTTGGGCCCATGGTGCACCGCATTGTAAATACAGCGCACCATGGGTGGTGGTGGCGTGGCGCACAATTACTGGCGCAACCCTGCTACTTTGCAGGGAGGCGCCGGTAATTAAAAATCTGATTTTTAGGGGCAGATTTATGTTAACTGGCACATCCCCAGGGATGCGCCAGTTAACGTGCGCCACAGTGCGCCACAGCTCTGCCACCCATGGTGCAAAAACGGCACAGATGCGGGGCGCATCTGTGCCGGAAATGTGGTGCATTGCTCGAGTTGCGTCGCAAGAGCGACGCAGGTCCAGCAAGGTTCGGGGGTACCCCATCTACACAAGGCTGCATCAAGACGTACGCCTGCTTCAAGCAGGCGCAGGGTTTTCACGCAGCATTGCCCTGAATGTGACTGAGTGAAATCTCATAGATTTCACTCAGCCACTTTCAGGAGGCGTTCCTGCGCAGGAACGCCCCCCCCTCTGCGCAGGAATGCCTCCTTATGGCGCAGTGCTTTACAACGTGACGCATCTCCTAGATGCGTCACGTTGTAAATAGGGCGCATTGTTTGCACCGCAGTTGTGTCAAATAAAGTGATGCAATTGCGGCACAAAGAGGCGCAACGGCCTCATAAATCTGCCCCTTAGTGTCTAGCATTACGCAGTTCTTTAAACTTCACTCATACATAATTTCACACGCCAATGAAATGAACACAAAATCGAAAACAAATAAGCATAGTAGCAACACTACTGAGAAGGAGAGCAGTGCACCTGAAATGCACAGAAGATTTTGAAATATAATTTACCTACAATGTAATCAGCAGCATTATTGCTCTTGGTAAAAAACAAAAATTTTCAAGATAATAACACACGGAGCAGGAGAAAACAGAGTAGTAAAGAAATAGCTACTACTACTCACCAAGCCCGGGGATCTCAAGGCCAAGCAGGTCGAGCAGATCGCGTTCACGGTCCAGGACATCCGTCCAGCGGTGGGTGGCCTGGTTGTAGGTGCGCCGGACCCGAGAGTGATGGTACATGGCCCGGCACACCTTCTCCCACCGCTTCCGCCGCTCCCGGATCCCGTACCCGGTAGCGATCCTGCCGCCTGCCATGATGGTCCTGGGGAGGCGGCGCTGAACATAAAAAATGAGTGCGGCCACCTCCTCCGGGCTGAAGATCTCCCGGGGTGCGACTGTCTCCCCCCTCAAACACCCGCACGGGAGCCGGGCACGGTGTGCGGGACCCTTCCCCTTCTCGGGATGCTTCCCGGCTCCCTTCACCATGGTCTGGGCGGAAAGGAAGCTAAATATTAAAGAAAATAGAATAGGGAAGAGAAGAAAAGAAAAGTAAAGAGTTTAAAAAAGTAGTTTAAAATTAACCAAAAGTAGCAGTAAACACAAAAATATAGGGCTAGAAAAATAGAGGGATAGATAATAAGTAAAATAGATCAAAAAAGATTTAGAGAGGATACAAAAAGCATGCCCAGAACCATAGCAATGAATGAGAAACAAGATGGCCGCGCCCGTTCACGACCGCGCGGGTAGGTTCGCGCGAGATTTTCCTCGCGAACACACCCGAAATTGTACAAGTGAGCCGCACACTTTGCGAGATTACACTTCGCGGGCGGAAATGGAAATACGTCATGCAAACAAGAAGGCCGCGCCCTTGAACGACCGCGAGGGTAACTTCGCGCCTTGCGCTACAAGCTGCTCGCTAAAACGCACAAAACCTTGCGAACTAACACGCCGCAAAAAACACAAATCGCATATTCGCACGAATTCGCGGCTTCCGAATCCGATCTCGCGCAAGTTCGAGCCAATCCCGCGAAATTGCAGAAAAACGAGTTTTGCAAAACTGAAAGCACTCAGCAGGTGCAAGAGTTCAACCTCATCATTAGTAACCATTCCCTGTAGTGCTTCCTGACTGGGGCCCCTCCAGAGTTCAGTTGCTAGTTGCAACAATTGTATGACCCTCCTCTGACCCTTACTGCAGGCTCATAAAATAGCTACAAGTAGGCCACAAAGGTCCTGGAAAAAAAATTGCACTGCAACAGAAAGCAAATTACTGATAAGGAAGCAGGTGCCAGACCTGGAATTTTAAAACAGTGACACATTAATAAACCAACCCCAAATTAATTCATGTCAGTTGAAGCAGGGCAGGTGTTCTTGCTTTTCCCCCCCATAATCTACAGTGATGATGTACCAGAGGGTGGCATTGATGTAACAGAGGGTGGCATGGGTGAAACAGAGGGTGGCAGTGGTGAAACAGAGGGTGCTGGGAACCTGTGATGATGAACCAGACGTAGAAACAACCTAGTCGCGACCGTTGCGAGCCGACTAGTAAGTTCGCGATTGCGAACTGGTACCAAACCCTCGCAAACTGGCAGAAACCCTTGCGAACACAAAAAATTCTCACGAATTTGCAGATTTTGCGGATTGCGAGTTCGCAAATTCGCAAAATTTGTGAACGCCAGATTCGCAAAATTCGCCCATGCTTAGTGCCAGGTCCTCGTCACCTCCCAACTGGTGCCTATCAATGTAGGTCACTCTCCACAGTTCCTCCTGCAAGTGTCGGCCACCAAGCACACCTTAAGTCCAAACCAGCACCCCCAGACAGCATCGTACAACCAAGAAAGCAGCGGAAGCGGCTGCGCATGTGCATAGACTTGCGCAACCTTAACAAGAACATATGAATAGACCAGCATCGACTACCCAACAATACTCAGATGACATCTGCATATCATCAAAACGAATTGCACACAGAGTCAAGGCATCTTACTGCATCCATTACCCCAGACGGTCTTTTCCAGTTTGAGTGCATGCCCTTTGGCCTCGCCTCTGCCTCTTCTGTTTTTCAGAGAGTGGTAGAGAGCATGTTCAAAGGTATGCCTGGGATAATAGCCTTACAGGATGATGTTTTGGTGAGGATCAGGATAAACGCAACAACATATTGTGTCATGAGTTGTCCTTGTTAAGACAGTATAGACAAGTGTAGACTGTGTAGACTGAATGTAACCAGTGAAGACTATCTGGGGTATATGTTGCTTTCTGAAGGGGTGCAGCCCAAACACAGTCTAGTTAAGGTCATTGAAGCACTCCTGGTGACAAGGATCGTTCTTGGAGCTCATTGAGTTTTATGCACAGTTTACACCCAATTGTGCGAGCAGGACTTAAAATATCAGATGTCTTCTCAGGAAAAATGTTCGGTTTTGTTGGAATGATGCATGCACTAAAGAATTTGAATTGATCAAAAAGGAAGTAGCACATGCCATTCCCCTTAAAGCATTAAGGGCTAGATGTAGGCCAGCAAATACCGGTCGGTAACGTCCGATTTCGGCCGTTACCGACCGATATTTGCAAATGGAGATGTAGGGGCCTTAAAATTTACAGAATCTGTATATTTACCGAATCGGTAAAGTTACCGATTCGGTAAAATACCGATTCTGTAAATTTACCGAATCCGTAAATCAATATGTAGGTGGCACTGAAAACAGTGCCACCGGCCCTTACCGATTCGTTATTTACCATGTAACACTATTGCATGGTAAATAACGAATACCTGTGTACATGCACATATGTGCATGAACACCTGTGCCTTGTGACACACATACATGCCCTTAGGGCATGTATGTGACAACAGGGGTGCAACAGGGTGTCAAAGTGACACCCTGTCCCCCTTGGTAATTCGGTAATTTTACCGATTCTGTAATTACCGAATCGGTATTTGCCATTGAATCCTATGGGCTTCAACGCCCATAGGAATCAATGACAAATACCGATTCTGTAATTACAGAATCGGTAAATACCGAATCCTACCGATTCGGTATTTTTTACCGAAAAATTACCTACATTAGATTTACCGATTCATGAATACCGAATCGGTAAAATTCTGTATTTATGAATCAGTAAATCTAATTTACCTTCATCGGGCCCTAAGTACGGAAGATCAAACCATAATAATGACTGATGCCAGTAAAAAAGGGTTTAGGTGCTGTGCTCATGCAGCATAGAGATGACAAGGTAATTGATTTCACTAGGAGTTTGCATGGCACTTAGTCCTCGTATTCTATGATTGAGCGCAAAGTTCTTGCATGTCGGTGGGGTATCACTCATTTTAAACACTATCTGCATGACCACAAACCTTTGGTAGAGTTAATTACCACAAGGGGTAGGGGAAAAGCGATCCCCAGAATCGCAATATGGTAGTTTAGACCTTGGAACATAATTTCAGGGTTGAGTATGTGCCAGGCTAAAGAAATCTCTATATCCCGCTTAACTCCTCGTTGCAGTGACGTTGTGGAGGCGAAGGATGAGTAGGATGACTTTGAACTGTTATGCAGTGTAATAGGTAAATCTGAAGATGCCATATCTGTATGCGAGTGGATAGAAGCTTCTGAGAGTAATCATGAATTTAAGCAAGTGTTAAAAACAATAAGCAAGGGATGGTCAAATGAGATTAATGAGCAGTGTTATCAGTTGTGAACGGATTGTTGTTTAGGTCATCTCTGGTAGTGGTGCCTGATACTATGACAAACAAAGTACTTACCCTAGCACACCAGGGCCTCATAGGCATGCATGCCATGAACAGCAGGGTAGGAGAGATTTTTTGGTGGCCAGCTTTAGTAAGGCAGGTGTATGTATGTATGTATGTATGTATAAAATATTTTATTACGCGCTCTGCTACTACAGAGTATCCTGGCGCGAGGTGGAACATTTTGTAAGGGACTGTATGGAATGTTGGAATGTGCGGTTAGTGACAAGTCAGAAGTAACTACTTTCTGCCCTATGGAGGCCCTAGAAGTCCACAACAAACCATGGGTTAAGTTAGCTATTGACATAATTGGTCCTATGATCTTGTCCGGCAGTGCACCTGAGTGTGGCATAGTCCTCATGGAATATTATAATCGCTGGCCAGGAATCAAATGGGTAAAGCATCTGATTCCACCTCTGTGATTAAATTCCATGAGTCAATATTTGCGAGGGATTGCATGCCTGAGGAACTGCTTACCAGCAGCGGCCCTCAATTAATTTCTATCCAATCTGAAATATTTCTACATTCTTAGGGTATTAAGCATGTCAAAAAATCTTTAAATAAACCAAGAAGCAATGGCATTGTTGAAAGCTTTTACAGGGTCACAAAACATAATATGCAAGAGCGAGTGGTCCGAATTGTAAGGTAGAAATTAGAAAACTACGGTGGGCTGTTGTCATGACTGCCTTTAAAGACACTGGGGTGTCCACTTTCATTCTGCCAAGAGGGTGTGTGCCTACTTCCAAGTTGTTGAAAAGATGGATGGGGGATAGCGGGTTCATTTTGTCTAGGAGGAAAACTGATGAGGTTGGCAAAAGGCGAATTGAGGCAAAGAATAGATACGATCAAATGCATGTTGAACAAGTTTCCAAGCAGTAGAAGGTCAATGTGGATGATATGGTGAGAGTGAAGTGTTCCAGGATCTTACGCAAAGGGGAATCCAAGTTTTCTGCCCTGAAAACGGTTTTGAGTGTCAATAAAACTGCACTTAAATTAGATGATGGCAAGTGGTGGAACAAAATGAAGATTGATGTGTCTAAGATGGGTATAGGCGTCCATTCTAAGAACTAGATTTGGGTGGAAGATTGTCAGGAGACCAACATCATGGATCGTACCCTGTTACCCATACCTATCAAATTTCCTTCCAAGTTCCAAGACTCTGCTTGTATGATGTGTTTTGTTATCATATAATTTTTGTGCGATTCCTTTTTCCTATTCAAATATACTGTGGTCACTTTTGTTCCTTACGTTGCACAGTGTGATGCTGTTGTTTTGTAATGTAAAGGGGAAAGATGTGTTGGGTCTTCCGTACATTCTATTGGCGTCCGGAGGTTTCGTGCGCCAAGAAATGCATGGAAGGTTGGGAAGCAAGAGGTTCGATATCGGGGAATATGAACCATTGGAGGGAGTTTGTGAGGGTTGTGTCAGTGTTGGCATTGTCCTGCTGACTACCAATAACGTACTCAAAACTCACCTTGGATTTATGCCTCTTTACACCACCCACCAGAAAAGCCTGTCAAACATGTAGCAGGCCTGCCATTGCAGGCCTGTGGGTGCATAGTAGCATGTATGCTTAGGTTGGCATTTGTCACTCATTAGCCAACCATGAGCTGGCATTTCACTACCACTAGAGCACCCCTTGGTAAGCCCTAAGGGGCAGAGCAGGTGGCGAGCAAAAATCAGGACAGGTACACATAGGTGTTTCATGCCCAAGTAGTGAAGAAACCCCATGTGGTTTTTCCCTGCCTAGAAGGTTGACTCTTCCCATGGGATACCACTGGGATGTAGCTAATTCTCTTTTTGTGGCCTTAGTACTCTGGGCACTTTCTCACTGTAAATGCAGAGTGAATGTGTGCTTGTCATTCCTCCACATGTTATGAAGTGGTGCTTACCTGATCTTTTTACATGTGTAACATTGTTGTTGCAGGCGGCTATGTGTGCCCTTGCACCAATAGCTTTTTTAACATGTTAAGCCTGCCATTGCAGGCCTGTGTGTGCACATTGGCACCTAAACCTGCCATGGCACGCCTCTGTTTGTACAATTGCAGTTATGCTCAGGGTGGCCTTTCCAAGCCCTAGCCAAACCCAAAGGGACCATCGACTACCACTAGAGCACCCCTAGAATAAGTCCTGAGGGGTGAAGCAAGTGGTAGGTGAAAGGCAGGGCCGGTACACATGTGTTCTCTGCCCAGGTAGGGAAGAATAGCCATATGTGTTTTCATTAAATATGAGGTTTGCTCTTCCAATGGGTTAACAATGGGCGATGGTTACAGTAGTGGCTGCAGTGGAAGAGTCTCATAATATTTTCAATTATTAGATTCACAGTGACAAACCCTCTCTTGCGGTAAAGGTGGATTTTTCATTATTAGCTGAGGAATGCCACCTCTTGAAAGTAATACAAGCAACAAATGGTCTTATTCGCAATCAGAAAATGGACAAATATATGACATCCAATCCTTTTTTTGAATAAACACAAATTGATTAATGAGAGAAAGAAAACTAATCCAATACACAAAGAATTGCAAAATCAATTCACTTTATATATTTTTCTATCAATGATGCATTGATTCAATAAATACTATTCCGGTCGCTCCATATGGTGCTTGAAAAGTGCTCATAGAGGTGTATCAAGTGTAAAGTGATTTGAAAAAAGAAAGAATAATAATTATCAATGTTACAAAAAACAGTAAGGAGAGCAGCGAAAAACAAGCCACTGCCAGGTATCAGTTGCACCAAATTAGAGTGGTGTGTGTGTGTGTGTGTTTGTGCAAGTGCACTCCATACGGACCTGCCTGATATCTGTGGCACTACTTGTCGGTGCTGAGTATGAGTATGTGTCAGTGCGTGGTACTGACTGCATGAGGAACACCTGTTAATGATCACATTAACCAGCAGTCTTGCTTTACACATTGATTCCTTGCCAAATGAATACTATGTTTGACATTGGTTTTACCGGTGTGTCCTTGGCCCACAGTGCTCCTTAAAAGTGTTGCAATCATCTGTGTATATGCATCTCTGATCATTGTGATCTGCGGTGTAATCTATAACATTGTGGTTTTGAATTATAATAATTGCCAGGGTTGGCCTAGTTTTGATATTGTTTCGTATAACATAAGGGTGCTGGGAGTAATGTATGATCTTTCCCACATGTGCATTTTACTAATGTCATTTTAACACGGTTGGGTCTGGTACTGCTAATAATATTTCCAAGTCTGATGTATGCCCATAAATTCATGATGTTCCTGTTGTGGCAATTCAATCAATCAAACAATGAAGACATTTGTAGAGTATGCTACTCACCTGTAAGGGTCTCAAGGCGCTGGGGGGAGGGGGTGTTGGTACTGCTCAAATAGCCAGGTCTTGAGTAGCCTCCTGAAGGTTAGTAGGTATTCGGTCTGCTGTAGGAGTATGGGGAGGGTGTTTCAGGTCTTGGCTGCGAGGTAGGAGAATGAGCTGCCACCAGAGGTAGCTCTTTGGATGCGATGGACGGTTGCCTGGGCATGATCGGAGGAGCAGAGCTGGCGGTTCGAGGTGTAGAAGGTAGGTCGTCTCTTAAGGTATGCTGGTCAGGTGTTGTGGAGTACCTTGTGAGTGTGGGTGAGGGGCTTGAAGGTGATCCTCTTGTTGACAGGGAGCCAGTGCAGGCCTCTCAGGTGGGGGGTGATGTGTCTGTGGTGAGGGATGTCGAGGATCAGGCTTGCAGAGGCGTTCTGTATGGGTTGCAGTCATTTCAGCAGTTTGGCTGGGGCTCCCACGTAGAGGGTGTTTCCGTAGTCCAGCCTGCTGCAGACGAGGGCCTGGGTGACCGCCTTTCTTGTGTCGGTGAGGATCCACCAGTAGATCTTGTGAAGCATGCAGAGGGTGTTGAAGCAGGAGGATGAGATGGCGTTGACTTACTTGGTCATGGAGAGTGTTGAATCGAAAATGAATCCCAGGTTGCGTGCATGGTTGGTGGGTGTTGGTGCAGATCCCAAAGCGGTCGGCCACCAGGAGTCGTCCCAGGCTAGGGGGTGGAGCCGAGGATGAGGACCTCCATCTTGTCCGAGTTCAGCTTGAGACCGCTGTTCTTAATTCATTCTGCGACGGCTGTCATTCCTTCATGGAGGTTGGTTTTGGCAGTGTGAGGGTCCTTGGTGAGGGAGAGGATCAGCTGTGCATCGTCGGCGTAGGAGATGGTGTTGAGGTCGGGCAGTCTGGCGACGTGGGTGAGCGGGGCCATGTATATGTTAAACAATTCTGCCAGAGAGGAAGGAGGTGGTCCAGTCCAGTGCTTTGCCTCGGATTCCTGCGTCGTGGAGGCTAGTGCCTAGGGTGCGGTGGCAGACAATGTCAAAAGCGGCTGATAGGTCAAGGAGGATGAGGGCCACGGTCTTGCCGTTGCCCAGCAGGGCCCTGATGTCATCGGTGGCGGCGATGAGGGCTGTTTCAGTGCTGTAGTTGCTGCGGAACCCGGACTGGGACGGGTCCAGGATGTTGTTCTCCTCGAGGTATAGGGTCAACTGTTTGTTGACGGTTTTCTCAATGAACCTTCCCAGGGAACAAAAGTAGGGAGACGGGCCGGAAGTTCTTGAGGTCCCGCAGGTCTGCCTTGGGTTTCTTGAGCAAGGTCTTGATGTCGGCCTGCTTCCAGCTTTCCTGGAAGGTAGATGTTGATGGCCTTGCCGAGTTGGGGAGCGATGGTGGCGCTGGCTTTGTTGAAGATGTGGTGAGGTCACGGGTCTGACGGGGAGCTGGAGTGGATGGTGCTCATTATTTTGATGGTGTCGTTGTTGCTGTTAGTCCAGGTGAGCAGGGGGTCACTGTGGGTGGTGGCCATTGGGTCAGAGTGTGTGTGTTGAATACAAACTTTATCTCCATACATCACATGTGAAATGCTCAGTTTATTTATTTTGTGAGAGTGATGTGCCAATGCTTGGCACATTGCCTCTGTCATAGACTGACTGTTCCGTTCCAAGCTACCCAAGTGTGAGTGCAGGTTTTACAGTGAGTGTAATCACCCACCCCTGGCTGTAGTGGTAGGTTCTGCCTGGCTAAGGCCTGCTTCAACCAACCGGAAAGTGCCAGTTCTGGCTACTACTAACGTACTAATTTCCAACAGCAGGCTCCACTTGAAATAATCAATCTATGGACCAGATAGTTTGTTGCACCTCTTTGTTGAACCTTGTGGATAACACACACTAATTTGAACTGGTGTTTGGCTTCTATTGGTTTCTATTGGGGTCGTGGTGGGGTGATCAGTATTGGGGAGATGAGGTTCTATCTATTGGAGCCAGATACCAAACGGAAGTCAAAATAGAGTTCTGTTCTTTGAAGGCTTATGTGTGTATTAGGTATGACAGTCGCAAGCGATTTGTCATGGTCAAACTTAGAAGGACTAGTGATTGTACAATAGTCTTGAAATCATCAGTCAGAATAGGAGGCTTGATTTTCCAAAGAAGTCTGAATTTTTGTTGTGCCCTCCTTGGTTTAGGTATTTTTTGATGGCAAAGGCCAGGAATTGCTGTTTCATCAATAGCTGGTTGTAGGAAGCTGACTTTCAATATAATATACTAAAATGAAGTACACTATGCAGAGATTCCAGTGAGTCCATTATTGGTACACAGAGGCAAAAGTAGATAATACTTACAATCTATTGTTGGTAGTGAAGGCAGTGGTAAGCATATGTTGTACTAGCAGAAGCAATAAATGAGATACACATTCAAAAATGGATCCGAGACCAGTTCATAAAAATAGTATTGATTGTTATGTCATTGTTAACACCAAAAACATCGATTTACAGTAAGTACATTTAAAGTTACACTTTTTCATAGTTTGCAACATATATCCTTTTTGTGCATGATTTGGAACCATTGATGTCAATGGCGAAAAGTAGAAAATGCATATAAAATCAGGCAATGCTTTCACAAAGTTCACCTTCTTGTTTTAGGTTGATAGCAGTCCAATGTTGCAGCAGGAGAAGATCTGGAGTGCCCGGATTCGGCCAGGATGATGAATGCAAAAAGAACCATTGATGGACAGAATGCAGAACAATGTTATACATTGTTCCCATGATGCACAGGGTCAAGACTGATTTGCATATGGCTGGGTTCAAACTGGAATGACATGGTGAGCAAAAACACAATGGATTTAGGCCCGGATCTCTGTACTGGGGTGAACGTTTGATCAAGGTGGTGGCAGCGCCTTGCGATATCGCTTGGGAAAGGCGAGCAGACTGCGAGTGATTCTCTTCTGCTCACCTACTCTGCGCAGTATTGTTTTGTTAGCCCTTTTAAAAAATCTCTTTTTAAACACACAATTGATTTAATAATTGCGTTGTTGCTGTTTATTAACTGTAAGGCTTTTTAAATTACATGTGTGCTGCTTCCCGGTCTCCCTGTGCCCCATTCCACCGCGGCTTGCCTGTGCCGATTGCTGTGGAGGGTCAGGTCGGGCGCCATCTTTGGTGAGTCCCGGACCCCTACTGGACTCGAGTTAGCGGTCCACGTCGGGGAGGGGCTTGGGCCTCAAATAGAATCGGAATCTGCGGCCCAGTGCGTTTGATCAAGGTGGTGGCAGCGCCTTGCGATATCGCTTGGGAAAGGCGAGCAGACTGCGAGTGATTCTCTTCTGCTCACCTACTCTGCGAAGTATTGGTGTTTAGCCCTTTTAAAAAATCTCTTTTTAAACACCCAATTGATTTAATAATTGCATTGTTGCTGTTTATTAACTGTAAGGCTTTTTAAATTACCTGAGTGCTGCTTCCCGGTCTCCCTGTGCCCCGTTCCACTGCGGCTTGCCTGTGCCGATTGCTGGGGAGGGTCAGGTCGGGCGCCATCTTTGGTGAGTCCCGGACCCCTACTGGACTCGAGTTAGAGGTCCAGCTCGGGGAGGGGCTTGGGCCTCAAATAGCGATGCCACATAGAACGCGCAGCGGTCTCGCGCAGCGGGCGCGCCATCTGCGCGCCGAAGGAGCGCCAAAGGAGGGCCTGTCTGTGCCCGTCCATGCCTCAGACGGGCCCAGGGCCAGCCATACTGCCCGGCTTCCCCATGGTCGATCTTGGCCCAACAGGATCATATACTCTTGTGATGATCTTTTGGGGTTGACTTTGCCCCCTGGAGAAGGCATCTGCTTGCGGGCAGGACGGGATTGCGTTATGGTGGAGTGTCCAAGTTGTGGTTTCCTCCCTCAGCCCTCCCTACCCCCACGCCCTGCTGGTAATACAGGCCACACAACAATCAGGGCCGGGTTAATTAATGCCAGATCCGTGGTGAAACATGTAGCTGATATTTTTGATATACTGGCGGACGGCCAGCTTGAGCTCCTTTTTATCACGGAGACGTGGCTCACTGACTTGTGTGCCCCGATTGTTGAACTTGCTGTCCCCAGAGGTTTTAAGATCGCTAGAGCTGACAGGCCCTTAGGTAGAGGGGGGGGGGATTAGCTGTAATCTTTAAGGAAGGGTGGCGCTTCGCCTCTGAGCAATCTGTTGCAGGGGTGGATGGTGAAGCTCTCCATTTTTCCCTCACTATTAGTCCCCACTTCACTTTGGGGGGGTCACTGATCTACAGACCTCCGGGCTACGCCAGCCACTTTATTGATATTTTGGAGGAGTGCATAGTGCCTCGGGCCCTGAGCTTTCCTAAATTTCTTTTGGTTGGTCACTTCAACATTTATGTAGATGCTACTGACTCTTCTGAAGCGCGCCGACTGGGAGAAGTTTTTGATTTGGCACAGCTCAAACAATGGGTGATTTCTCCAACTCACGTAAAAGGTCATCTCTTAGATCTAGTGTGCACTAACTTTCCCATCAAGGCATTAAGCTTAGAAAAGATAACATGGTCGGATCACGATCTTGTTAGATTTTCATGGGAGGTGGAAAATGTAGGTAGATCTGCTCTTGTACCACCCGTTAGCCACCCCCAGAAGATCAACTTGGTTGCATTCGGCCAGGAGCTATCTAAAACTAGCTCGAAGCTTACCCCTGAGATGGACGAGACGTTTAATGATTTTAACGGGTGGGTGCTGCAGGCAGCTAATGCGTCTACTAGACATGTCACTGTATCTCGGTCCCGGCACATCCCTTCTCATCGCTGGTTCTCTCCTGAGCTGAGGGAGTTGAAACTGGGCTGTAAAAAGCTGGAGCGAACTTGGAGGCGTGGGTACAATTCAGACGCAAAGGCCGCCTTGCGCTCAGCCCAAAAAAACTACTATGCCGCAATTAAAATAGCCAAAGGGAACTACTATGCAGGGAGAATTGCTAAAGCGGAAAATACCAGTAGAGAAATCTTCTCTATTGTCAAAAGTTTCGTTTTCCCGGTTGCTGAAACTACCATACTCCCGTCCTCCGTGCAATGGTGCGAGGATCTGTCCAACTTCTTCATAAATAAAATAGTAAAAATTCAGCAGGATTTGCTTTCCGCGCTACCGACGGATAGCTCAGGGGATGGCCTCCCTATCTTGCCATGCCATTGTGAAACTCAGCAGTTCACAAAATTTTCGCTGGTTACAGAGGATGATGTCCTGCCTCTTCTTCAGTCCCTGAAATCGGGTTCCCCCTCCGACCCCTGCCCTGCCCGGGTACTTTCGGAAGTGGCTAGTATTGTCTGCAGTGATGTCACCCAGATAGTGAATATTTCTCTATCCTTAGCACAAGTCCCCGTAAAGTGGAAGCAGGCTAAGCTTCTTCCGCTTCTGAAGAAACCAGGGCTAGATGCTACTGTTCCCGGAAACTATCGTCCCATTTCCCTTTTGCCAGCATTGGCCAAAATATGCAATAAAAGTGGCCTTTTGCCAATTGGAGAGCTTTGTGGAGACCTCCAATGCTCTACGTCCAGCCCAGTCAGGCTTTAGGGCGGCTTACAGCACGGAGACGGCTCTGGTAGAGATGGCGGAGTCGATTCGGGAGTGTCTGGACGGGGGCGACAGAGCGGTCCTGATTTTGCTGGACCTCTCTGCCACGTTCGATATTGTCCCCTACGAGCTCCTCCTTGCCAGACTATCCGCAATTGGCATCGGTGGCAATGTCCTGGCCTGGCTGTCCTCATTTCTTTCAGACAGGACACAACAGGTCTGGATGCCACCCTATGCCTCTGAGCCTAAACCACTTCTTACCGGGGTCCCACAGGGATCTACCCTTAGTCCCCTACTGTTCAATATCTACATCACCCCCCTGGTTTATCTAGCAGAACAGTACAGGGCCAAGATTATAGGGTATGCTGATGACACGCAGCTGCTCTTTACTTGGCTGGATGATCATCTGGACACTACAACGGTCCAGTTGTGCTTGTCTTCAGTTTTTCGCTGGTTAACTTTGGCTCAGCTAAAATGTAATGAGGATAAATCGGAGGTCCTCTTTTATGGCTCCTTCCCACCTAACTTCAAAAATTCGCTGTGGCCCCCGAATATTCCCAGTCCCAAGGTGATGGGTGGCCCTGCCAAAAATCTTGGTATATGGTTTGGGGAGGATTTAAGATTTGAGGACCACATAAAGAAATTATCCGGGACATGCTTTGCTACTCTAAGAATGCTTCGAAGATTTTTTCCATTGCTTCCTAGAGAAGCTAGGGAGACTGTCGCTCGAGCACTCATTCTAGCAAGGCTGGATTACGCGAACGCCCTGTTTAGCGGCATTCCCGCTTACCTGGTTAAGCGTCTGTTGGTTATTCAGAATGCCGCCGTCCGTCTCCTTTTTAATGTTCCGAGATGGAAGAGCGTTTGCTCTCATATGTCTAGCCTTTACTGGCTGCCAGTGCCACAATGTATCCTTTTCAAATCCCTAGTGCTTTCATTTAGAGCCACCCATAATCAAGGACCTGCCTATCTGAAGAAGAGATTTACTCTCTATGCTCCCACAAGAGCTCTCAGATCGGCCTCTTTGTTTAAAATGACCCTCCCTCGCTTTAAGCGAACCAGACTAGGAGGCCAGTCCATTGCAGTAGTGGCAGCCCGAGCCTGGAATGCCCTTCCCCTTCACTTGCGCTCCTCACAGTGTGTGGCCCAGTTCAAGAGAAATCTGAAAACCCATCTTTTTAGGAGTGTGACATAAGCTGACTCGTGTTTGTTTCTCCTCTGTTCTTTCCCATCGCGCCAGGATACTCCCAAGTAACAGAGCGCGTTATGAAACGATTTATACATACATATACATACATATGACATTGTTCTGCATTCTGTCCATCAACTGTTGTTTTTACACAGGGCTGTGTGCCATGCTGAATTTTTTTTTCTCTGCACCAAAACATGTAGCCTGCGGTGGCAGTTTACATGGTCTTGGTGAGGGGTCTCTTGAGTGGCACAACTCGTACTATATCCCAAGTCGATCCACTCCATTTACTAGGGATTTACAGTGGTGGCTGAAGTTGTGCCAATTGCTGTATAGCTGTGGGAAAGAAGTATGGCACTGGAAACCTGATTAACAGGGACTTTAAGTTTGAAATCACATTAGGCATCAAGCAGAAAGTGGGGGCTAACCATGTCAAAAGAGGCACCTTCCTACACTGGTTTACTTTTGAGATTGTTTCTTGGATCTACCCATGCTTGTATAGGAGTTTCACTTTGATGAGTAGAGAGCAAAAGGTGACCTAAAGTCATCTAATATTGTAGTTACTTCAACATTTCCATGCACAGTTTTGTCCTTAGGTGATGTTACTTTCAGGTACAGTTTAATGTCACTGACAAAAATTTAGCAGGAAATGTTTGCTTTATTCTGGAGCATGTATACGTTGAAATGTATACAGATTGCTTTTTCAAGGGGAGCAGAGACTGAGATATCATTTGTTGTTTTTTACAGAAATGATTGGTAAGGTATAATTGAAACCAAATTAGAACTTTTCTCTCTAGACTTATTAGTTCTTTCAGGATTTTTAACAGGATGGCATAGCTGACTTTGTGAAATGCAGCTGCCAAATGCAGTACAAGAGTGCATGATTTGTCTTTGCCTAGAATGGTGAGAACATCATCAGTTATATGCAGCATTGCTATTTCTACGCTAAAACCAGTTCTGAATACAGATATGTGTCTGTCAAGAGAGTTATTTTCTGTTATGAAGTCATTAAGCTGTTTCTTTATGCAGATTACCAGGATTTTTGCAAAGAAGAGAAGAGTGGATTTTGGCTGAACGTCCTAAGTGTCAAAGATGATTTTCTTAAGCAGGGGGTAATCTGTCATGTTTTGATATTGCCAGGGTCTATTTCCTGTAAGTTGCTGATGATCTTTGTCAGAAGTGGGAAGAACAAGATATTGATGTCTTTGAACATTTTGGCTTGAAAGAAGTCATTCATGTCTTTAGATGTCTTTAGGTTATTGTTTGTGGTTAGGACATCAGAGTAGGTTATTTTCTTAGAGGGCAACCATTTTTTGTGTGATGTGCTGGAAATTTAATCAGTTGATTTCATGTCAGATATTGTTTCAGGAGGAGTGTGATAATTTTATTTTGCTGTCAAAGAAATTTGCGAATTTTTTATTTCCTGCATGACCAGACAACCTGTGGCCTGGTGAGATCCTTCCTAATTCAAGCATTTTCCTTAGGTATCATATGCTGTCTATGGTACTCATCCAGAGTTGTATTTATATTTTTTTTAAGGCGGGTATTTTGTCTGCCTCTTTCAGCATGTATATGTTCAGGGGTCAGCAAAAAGTTTGGTTTTTTTATTGCCTAGCATCAAGAGTAGTTTTGCAGAGATCATTTTTTCTAGGGTGAATACTGTTAACATTATTGAAATTGCTGATCCAGGAGATATGATGTTTAAATTGACCCTCTCATGATGTCTGGTATGGAAGATTCAAAAGTATTTAGAGGTGGTTCGACCAGTCCATAGGTCGGAATGAGCCTGTCTTGACTATTCCTCTTTTCAAAATTATTATGTGCACTATTTTGCCTTCGATATTATATTAGTAAGGCTTTTGCATAATTGTTTATGGTCATTGTTGACTGTGACCTTTTCAAGGAGGCTTCTGCAGAGCTTAGGTTGATCTGCACAGTGGAGACTGAAGTCCCTAAAATGATGTGTGTTGCAGTAGAGCTGACATTCCTACATTTGATTATGTCAGTGATCCAAAAGAGAATTTCCCCTGGTGGATGGTTGATAGTGTGCAATGCTCTGAGTATTATTTTAGAGGGATATCCTTCCACAGACAAGCATTGAAAGGTTTAGAGAGTTTCAATGTGTTGAAGATTTGTGGATAACTGCCTCTCTACCCCCAAGTTTATACTTCTCAATCAAGGCAAACAACTTGAAAGCATGATGGAATGTGCCGGTCTGGAAAAAATTGTGATAAGGTGGTTAGTCACATTTAATTTAGAAACAGTAGATCCCCATTGTGTGATTCGGGCATAGCCACAATTCTTAGACTCTGCTTGGAAACTGGTAAGCAATTATGCAGAACAGACCTGAGAATGGAGGTTTCCTTCCAGGAGACTGTGATCATTTCAATTACGACTGAAATTAGATTATTGCCATTCATAGTGTATTTGTTGATTCAAGTGGGTATGGTATATGGTTCACTCAAGAACTTAGAGCACTTAAATTAGGGGTACGTCAGAAAGAAAGACAGTGGAGAGCCACCTACTCTTCACAGGATAGGGAAACCTTTTGCGTCACTAGGAAAAGCTATCAGAAAATTTTAAAACAACACAAACTTAACTACTTCTCCACAAAAATTTTATCATCATCCAACTAGTCCAAAGATATTTTTAATATAGTTAACGAACTCTGTGATAATGACAGGACAGCCCCTTCAATAGCTCCTACGCAGAAGCTATGTGATTCCCTGAATAATTTTTTCAGAGAAAAAATTGTAATTATCAAATCGAGCATTGCTAACTCCCCAACGTCACTTCCTCTGGATGACGTTTTTTACAATCCCTCTGTATTAGACACCTTCCCGGCCATTGACGATAAAACCTTTTCCTCACTCCTGACGAGGGTAAAGTCCGGATCCCCTAACGACATCTGCCCCCCCCACATCTTCTCGGAAATCGGTCGGACTATCCCTCAGGGTATTCTACCCCTACTAAATAAATCACTGACCCAGGGCAGGGTACCTACTGGCTTTAAACACGCCTTGCTAATCCCTCTAATTAAGAAACCAGGTATGGACCCTCAGGACTCATCAAACTATCGTCCTATATCCCTGTTGCCGTTCCTATCCAAGATATTGGAGGCTCACGTCTCCAATTGCCTTTCCAACTTTGTGGAAACCACTGGATTTCTGGAGCCAAATCAAGCTGGGTTCCGTCCAGGCCATTCGACCGAGACGGTAACCCTGGCAGTCCAGAATACACTTCGGTGCAATGCGGACAGGGATGTCCACCAGGCACTGGTGCTTCTTGACCTATCTGCTGCTTTCGACACGGTCGACCATACTATTTTGGTCGGCCGTGTCGAGCAGGCAGGCCTCAGAGGTACTGCCCTGAGTTGGGTGCAATCATTTTTGTCCGACCGGACTCAAGCAGTGAGACTGGGCACCTTCACAGCCCCTAGAATTAAGAACGATTGCGGTGTCCCTCAAGGGTCATCCCTGTCTCCCCTTTTATTTAATTTATACCTGCGTCCCCTTTTGCATTCCTTGAGGAAATTCAAAGTGTGGATCTTTAATTACGCAGATGATCTGCAATTGGTTTTCCCCTTAGGGTCGCCGGATGCTGTCTCTGAGTTTAGGGAGGTCATGGCTCATATCCAGAGATGGATGGGCCTTAACCACCTAAAACTTAACCCAGGCAAGACTGAATTGATCTTGCCTGGGAAGAGCGAACTCAGCTGGGGACCTCAATTCTGGCCTTCGGAGATGGGAAATCCCCCCTCCAAATCCCGCACGGTTAAGAGCCTTGGAGTCACCTTCAGTGATGACCTCTCCTTGAAAAGTCAGGTAGGGTCAGTTGTTTCCGCATGCTTCTTTCAGCTGCGCAAGATTAGAAAGATTGCCCATTTCCTAACCCATTCTGCCCTGATACAGGTGACCATCGCCCTTGTGCTGTCTAGGCTGGACTACTCAAACAGTTTATATTTGGGCCTTCCAGCCGGGCAGCTCAAGAGGCTGCAGCTGGTTCAAAATCAGGCGGCCAGGCTGATCTGTGGGCTTCCTAAATGGCAGTCCATCAGGCCAGGCCTGGCAGACCTGCATTGGCTGCCGGTAGCCCAGAGGGTGGCTTTTAAAACCGGCTGCATTATCTTTAGGGCATTACAAAGCAAAGGCCCCAAATTCATTATCAACCTGCTTGCCAGATATACCCCCTCCCGCAACCTCCGTTCTGGCCACAAAAACTTGCTCACAGTGCCGGTTGTTAGGAAACAACGTCAGGGCGGCAGCTCCTTTCATTTTCTTGCTGCATCCCTCTGGAACTCCTTGCCAGCTTCTTTAAGGTCACACGAGGACATTCTAGCCTTTAGACTAGCCTTTAAAACCTGGCTTTTCAGAGAAGCCTACCCTCAGACGTTCTAAGTGGTCCTTCTGTTGTTGTGTTATGCTCTGGAAACTTCCTACAGCGCCATGAAGCCTACGGGCGTACGCGCGCTTTATAAGCTAAATTTAACATAACATAACATAACAGATACGTTTGGGATGTTGGTAGTTGCTTAGGGGAGTATAGGTGCATATTAGTGTTGTAGGAAGGTAAGAGATCATTAATGGAGCTATTGGGTACAACTTTAGACTTTTTCCTAGGGTACTTTTCCTCATTAGTGTGACAAACATAAACACGACAATGTAAAAGGGTGTCATTGTAGTGAGGAATATAACTGGTAGGGTGGTTAGAAATAATGCTGGTACTCTGCTCTTTGGTCAAAAAGGATTGCCAAGTTTGAAGTTGTGACCTAACTCTGGGTTTGAGTGTAGGGTGTGGACCAGGAATGAGAGTGAATAGGAAAAGTATGTCAATTCAGTGTAGAGAAAGAGAAGCAATTAATGCAATAATTTTGTTAACATTATGAGGGTGTGTCTCCCAATGTTTGCGCTAAATCAGAAGCAGCACACTCAGCCAACGTTGCAAGAAGCACAATTAGAAATCCTGGTCCTTTAGAGACAGTAATCAACCCCTTAAATGTAAACAGACAGATCACCACCATATATTTTCACCCCCTGCTGATGTCCGAGGCTAGAAGACATACCTCCCTGGATGGCTGGTTGGAGCTCACACAGCACTACAATGCAAATGTTTCTAATACCATTACTTCTACACAAGAGCATACCCCTTATGGTGATGAAGTAACATCTCTCTTACCTTACCCTGGGGTCTGGATCAGGAATGATAGGGGTAACCTTCCATGTCAACCTCATTAGCATCCTCCAGAGTTTTTAAAGTACATGTTAGACCTGTCAACATTATATGTCCCTTGTAGAGTGTGTAAAAAATTGGAGACCTCATTTACAAGCCCCTTTCCTTTTTGCTAAGTCACATTTTTTTGACACAGTGGAAGAGCCATGAGTGCGCCACACTACAGCATATCTACAAGCTCACGCATTGGGTCCAGTGCATCAGTTTGTAGAGCCCTGTGTTACATTATACCTGCACCAGTTTAAAAATATGCAGGGTAGGTGTTCCCACGCAAAGACGCAGAGTAGAAATGGCGCAGTGAAATTTACAACATTTCACTGCATCACTCCGTGATTTAAATGCATCAACATCCTTAAAACTACTCAACCCTGGCATAACAAAGGTGCAGGGCTTTTAGAATGGATTCACCCATGTGTTCTGACGCATAGCTGGAGTTGCATCTTTTTTACAACCAACTCCAGCATTGCATCACTTTTACACCCACAGATATGTCCGAATGTATTGTAAATACAGCCCATCCATAGTGTCATAAGGACATTTGGCATAGGTGCAAGGAAACTGATGCATAGATGCTGATGCATCTGTTCCTTGTAAATGAAACCCCCGGGTCTCTGGTTGGCAGAGGTGTGTACACTGTCCAGGTAGGGACCACATTTTTTGGTCATGGTAAGCTAGATGCTCACTTTAGATTAACCTGTGCTCAACCTCTTATAACTAGGTTCCGAGCAGGCAAACTTAACCTAAGAGGCAAGGTGTAAAGTATTTGTGCAAAACAAACATACAGTAACAAAATAAAACACCAAGAAAAGACTTTACAAAGGTTTAGAAAAATACATCATATTTATTTGAGCAAAACAAGATCAAAATGGCAAAAATCCAATCAGTAAAAAGTAGAGATATAAATTGTAAAAGAATATATTGAAAAACAGCTTAGAAGTTAGCAGCACTAAAAGGTTAGTAGGTTATGACGGACTGGTGTACATCCAAAGTTCAAGCTGACTGCAATGGAGGACAGGCAGGCTACTAGACTCATTCAGGGCCTGCTGAAAAATTACTTTGGATGGTCCAAAGCGATGACAATGAGGGTGCGATTCGTCGATTTGTTCCACACTGTCAGGTTACAGCATCATTGTTGAGCTCTGTTGAGATGCAGGCAATGCATCGTGTTCAAACCTCACAGAGGGTCGTCATCTAGCCATGCAGGCTCTAGAAGTAATGTTTTCGAATAGCCCCTACGTCAGCATCATATGGAGATGTGTTGGCTCCAACCAGTACAGTAGGGACGATGTATCAGTTTTGTAGCAAAATCAGCTTCCAAACTCACTTTTGAGGCCTAGGACTGGAGGGGATCCTCAAGCAAGGGTAGGACTCACAGCTAGTGGGTTCCAGCAGCACCAGCAGAATTGCAGGATGTATTTTGTGTCCTTGAGACTTCAGAGAACAGGAGTCAAGCCAGCAAGCCCATGGAGTGACTCCGGGTTTAAGTGAAATGGGTTAAGTCCTTGTCGTCAGCAGGACAGAGATAGTAGAGAAGCAGTTCCTCAGAACAGTAAGTCTAGGCAAAGTGGCAATCCTTACAGGACACCAGTCTTTACTCCAGCAGAGGTATTCCCTGGTCCAGTAGTGACAGATCCCCAGTACTGATACTCAAATTTACCTTTGGAGTAGGGGGTGACTTCAAAGTGCCTTGTCCCCTTTTATTCCATTCCCATCAGCCAGGCTATCTGTGGAAGATAATTGGTCCTTTGTGTGGGGACAAGATACAGCCTATTCAAATGTAAATGTGAGTTCCCTCTCCCCCTTCCTGCCCAGGACGGCTGCCAGAATGCAGATGAGTCCACTGCCACACACCCCCTTCCTGTATTTGCGGCTGTCTAGAGGGAATGCCTAAAGTGCAGCTGTCACCCAGCCTAGAAGTGTATTGGACACAAGCTGCTTTCAAAAAGTAGCATTTCTAAATTAGTAATGTCAAATCGATCTTTACCATTCTAAAAATATGAAACATGGTTTAGCTACTCCTTTCTAACCTGCAATTACATCTTTAAAGGGTTTAAAGGAGTTCCCAATGCTAGCCTATGAGAGTAGTAGCCCTCACAGTACAGCATGGGCGAAATTAGCAAATTCGCAGATTTTCCCACAAAATCACAAAATCAAAATTGCGACGCAGCTCCAGCAATGCACTGCTTTTACGGCACAGATGCGTGATGCATCTGTGCCATTTTTGCCACATTATAAATGTGGCGCACCATGGGTGGCGGAGCTGCGGCGCACAATAACTGGCGCATCCCTGGGGATGCGCCATGTATTGTAAATATGCCCCTATACATTTAGCCAACGAGGGAGCACTTACTGATTAGACAGTAGAAAGTACTCCAGTTGAGTAGAGGTATTGCACAAAAAGGTGGCTTCTTCGTGGACAAACACGCAGGGCGGGATTCATTCTGCCCCCTGTTAGACTCGTTTTTTGTGCCCTTCTGCCCTCTGTTAGACTTGTTTTTCCCTTGTTTTTCTGCCCTTTTGCCCCCTGTTAGACTTGTTTTTTCTGCCCTTCTGCCCTCTGTTAGACTCGTTTGTTGTGCCCTTCTGCCCTCTGTTATTCCCTTGTTTTTGTGCCTTTCTGCCCTCTGTTAGACTGTTTTTTTTGTGCCCTTCTGCCCTCTGTGAGACTCGTTTTTGTGCCTTTCTGCCCCCGTTAGACTCGTTTTTTGTGCCCTTCTGCCCTCTGTTAGACTCGTTTTTTGTGCCCTTCTGACCTCTGTTAGACTCATTTTTTGTGCCTTTCTGCCCCCTGTTAGACTCGTTTTTTGTGCCTTTCTGCCCCCTGTTAGACTCGTTTTTTGTGCCCTTCTGCCCTCTGTCAGACTCGTTTTTCCCTTGTTTTTCTGCCCTTCTGTCCTCTATTAGACTGCTTTTTTGTGCCCTTCTTTCCTCTGTTAGACTCGTTTTTCCCTTGTTTTTCTGCCCTTCTGCCCTTTGTTAGACTTCTTTTTGTGCCGTTCTGCCCTCTGCATCACCACATCATCACGCAGCGCTACCCCAGCATCACTCAGCACCACCACTGCATCACTCAGCACTACCACAGCATCACTCAGAACCACCACAGCACCACTCAGCACCACCACAGCATCACTCAGCACCACCACAGAATCACTCAGCACCACCACAGCACCACTCAGCACCACTCAGCACCATCCCAGTATCACTCAGCACCACCACAGCACCACTCAGCATCACCATAGCACCACTCAGCACCACCACAGCACCACTCAGCACCACCCCAGCATCAATCTGCGTACCCATTCAACAACAACTGGTTCAAATATGTTCTCTCAATGTTTCAAGCTTTATTACAAATGTCACAAAAAGATGTTAAAATTTCACTTCTGTTCTTGGATTTTCGTCAAAATAAAATACACTGAACATATTCTTCACATAAGTTATTTACAAAAGTTTAAGCTATTGCCATTATAAATTAAAATCACTTTTATTTAAGTATTAATTATTTGAAAAAATGAAAAGCCATTGTAATTTGTAATATCAATACATCTAAGTCACGTAAATACAAAATATTTTGCATTACAAATGCTATAGGTTTCACATTTGCGAAAGTTATAGCTATTGGCATTGTAAATGACAAAGCTATTAATTTAGCTATTTTCAAAACCAACACATAAATTTAAAAAAATGTCATTTACAAGACCAATAGCTCCAACTTTCCTAATGCGAGACCTATTGCATTGCAAATGCTTGTTTTTATATCTGTTAGTGCTTCCTGTTGAGGTTTAATTTTTGTGACAGGCGCCTCATTGCCTACTTGTAACTATTCTCTGACCCTGCTTCAAGGGTCAGAGCAGGGTCAGAGAATAGTTGCAAGTAGGCATTGAGGCCCCAGGAAGCACTTACAGGCTTACAGCAGCAGGTGCCCAAGTTGAAGTTAATTTCTTTGTAACCCATTTGTAAAAGGTTACAAAAAATTAGCTTCAATTTTTGCACCTGCTGCTGTAAGCCTGTAAGTTCTTCCTGGGGCCGCGATGCCTACTTGCAACTATTCTCTGATCGCGATATCGTGGAAAATCCACAAATTCTGCAAGCGGAACGAATTTTCAGCTCATGCTTATTAAAAACTAATGTAGCTGTTTTTTTACTAACAGGACATGTAAACCATGTAAAAAGTAAATGTCCTATCTTTTACTTACACAGAATCATCCCCTTAGGGCTACCTAAAACCTACTTTAGAAGTGACCTTGTGTAATACAAGGGGAGTTAAAGGCTTGACAAGGGGTTGTAAATGCCACGTTGAAGAGGCAGAAAACTGCACAGACAGTCCCTTCTATGGCAGGTTTGAAAGCCTACTTGTGTGTGTGGCATAATCAGTGCTACAGGGCCACTTGTAGCATTTAGATTAAAGGCCCTGGATATATGGTATACCACTTTGCAAGGGACTTACATATAAGCTAAGTATGGCAATGAGGTATACACTAATGCCACCATGTTTAGGAGAGAAGTACATGAACTTTAGCTCTGGTAAGTAGTGGCAAAGTGCTCAGAGTCCTAAGGACATTTTAATGATTTAAGCAAAAATAGATAGGAGGAAGGCAAAACATTTTGACTGTCCCTACAGACAGGGTCATTTAGGGTTATTTTGGGGATCATTGTAAGTACTTGAAAATTCAACTAGAGGGGGAATGTTAATATCCTTGAATATGATATCTTTACACACCATGATATATGACCACAGCAATACAAATAAATGCAATGTCTTGCATAACAATGTTGATACCAGGAAAACAATGTAATTATATGCCATAACCTATGAATGCATTACAATTTCGATACCAGTCAAGACAATGTCAATGTAAGTCATAATCTATGCATGCATAACAATGTCAATATAAGTAAAGACAACTATGCACAATGTTGAGGATGTCGGTCTCCCCCCTCAACTTATCCCTAACCTGCTCATGCTGCTATGATCTCTATATAAACACTTTCTAGACCCTTATATTCCTTTCTTTATCCGTTAAAATCTAACTAACAAACACACATGTCCAAAGCTAGAATACATTTAGTATTTCCCTATACTAATTCACCACTAATCCCATTTGGGTTTCAGCGTCGAGTGCTACTCCTCGAAAAGTAATTTGCCGCCAGGTCAGTGGTAGTAAGCTCTAAGTAGATATAAATACTATTACAATTTCAACAGAGTGGTATACCATATACACAGGCCTGTAAATTAAATGTGCCACTTATTAGGCAACCTACTTAAGTAGCCGCTTAAAACATGTAACAGTCCTGTAATTGCAGCCTAAATGCAGTTTTGAATTGCCAATTTGACTTGAAAATATAACCCTCTTACCAAGCTTTAACCTCTACTTTTATTGCATGAAATCACCACTAAGGTAGGCCCTAGGTAGCTCATGGGTAGCACATACAGCAGATGCGTTGTAATAAAAATGGTGGACATGTACTTTTTAGTTTTAGATATCCTGGTAATGAAAAACTCATAAATTGCTTTTTCACTACTGTGAGGCCTACCCGTCCCATGGGATAACATTAGGTTTCCTTATTAGATTCAGTAAATGCTAACTTTTAAGTAGGGACAGATAAGCATTTCAACTTTTGTATCTTTGAAATAGCAATTAAAAATCCTCTTTAATGGTAAAATTGGATGTTAAATTTCAATTTTGATATCACCACTTGTAAAAAGTTTCCATTTTCTTGCTCTCTGCCATTTAGTGTCTGCAGACTAATTGTAGCTGACAGTTAGTACTTTGTCAATTCCTCCCAGACACAACAATAGAGGGATTAGATGTGCCTGTATGGGCCATCAGCTGGCAGGATAGGGGAGTAGCTGGGCACAGCCCCACTTGAAACTGAATACACTGTAACCTGTCTCTACACAAATGGCTTATCACCACTGCATTGTTCTCTGCAGCCAGCTTGGATCGGGGGCAGTGGAGTCAGGAAATTCCTAGCACTTCATTGAACCTATAGAAACTTTTATTCAGTTTAATTTCTGGACCAGCAGAATCTCTCCTAGAGGGAAGCTTGCTGCTGTGGTCTGTTATTTAATGTGCAGGACTGTTTTTCTGCACTTAGAAGGACACTTTTGCTGCCTGAAGCCTACCTTAAAACATAGCGCCTGCTTCTTGTGCCCTGCCATTCCAAACTAAGATTGTTGAAGACAATATGTGTTCATATTAAGTGAACTTTTAGACAATTTCAGATGTGCGCTGATTTCCTAAATGAAAAGCGAGGCTCATATAACGTTGACTGAATTTACTTGCAATACTATGTTTGCACAACATTTGCAATGTGAATGATTACTGTGTCTGAGATATCAATAAACACAGTCAAAAAGAGACTTTGCACAAATGTTAATGAAAAGCCTGCCACATCATCACTCATTTGGCAGTTTCAGTCTGAGAATCTATCCAAATTCCATTGAGATAAAATAATAGTTTCTGGATTAACTTGCTTCTGTCATTGGTAAAACTGGTAGATCTAGGTTTATTCAAGGCTGCGTTTGTATAACATAGCAGAGAAATAACTGGAAAACAGAGAATAAAGTTTAATGTGAGATAGCAGTAGTGTGTGTGAGTGCACACACATGTGCACACATGTGAGTGTGACCTTGTCTGCAGTGCCAATGTGGAGACTGATCTCCAATAGGGTCTTCTGTGTGAGTCCAGATAAACTGTTGATTTGAGGAAAGCAGATGATGATTAGGAGAAAGAGGGAAGTCCAGGGAGAAAAGGGAGATGTCCAAGGTACTAATGAAGGTCACATAATGTTTAGTCAGCACTTTTTTTGATAGTACATGTTATCCCACATATCAATATTGGTCATCATATGTCTATTTATTTTATGACTGCAACATCATGTCCTATTGGTTTATACAAAAGATAGAGTCAAGGCTTCTGACAATGACATGCATGGAGGCACAGCTTAATTTGTAAAATATTGGGTGTCGGTACCCAAAGCTCATCTCAGAAGCCTGCAACCGACTCCATTAAAGGTCAAACTACCAAATACCAAGGCTGTGTGGTCTTTAATACACCTCTTTAATCTACTACAAGTCACTTTCTATCCATTTATCTCACTCTTGCGGGTTCCTGCTTTCCCCCTTTCTGATGGATTTTCAGTCTTTATCTTTCTACTTCTTTCCTCTTTGTGTGTCTGCTGAGAAAAAATAAGTCTCTGTCCCTGAAAATGAGCATTGGTTACCCCTCTGGCAACCACTGGCTCATATTATACACTGTAAGGAGGAAAGGAATGTGTCAATTCACAAGCTACAAGTTGATTTGGCAGGCATATTTTTTAAAGTAATGCTTGTTGACACACACACTTGCTGTAAAGAAACTGCCTAATGGCATTGGAAGCTCACATCTGTATAAAAGAAAAACTATCTCTTTACATCCAAAGTAAAGTAGTCAGAAAAGGAGGGCCAGGTGAACATGGTAGTCTGGTGAAATTGCACCAAGGAGTGAGTCTGAGAGCTGATGTACACTGCTCAAGTATTAAATACATGCTGATTTCCTATATATGGATTTTGTTTCTAGTGCCCTTGTGTGACAGGATTTACTCTTCATTATTGTTTTACAGTTGCATTTGATAGGCTTATGTTGGATGCAGTTTTACAGTTGCATTTGGAATGATTATCTTGGATACAGTTGTAATAAACATATCTGTTGGAGGTTCTGAAAAGTTGCACTGTTTCTGCCAGCTGGTTGTATAATACTCATGGGTTGGATGACATCTTGTTTCCATATCATGTCTACAATCATAGTGGGTTGGGTTACTGGTTAGGGGGGTAAATCCCTACTCAAGCAACCACCACAATTCTTGTCGGTGTAAAACACAAGCAAACATAAAAACACGCATGTGCTCAACCATCTGGTAGCTTGTCACAAAATAAATCAGGCTTATTTTGAGAGAATTTGTAAAGTATTTATGCAGCAGACAATCAGCATTAAAGTGAAGAGTATAAAACAACAAAAACTTTCACAAAAATGTAAAAGAAACTAGAGTAAAATGTAATAAATTATTTGACATCAAAAAGTCAAATATCCAATCATTAGAACTGGAGATATGCAATTTGAAAGGTTTACATACATAAATGGTGCTAAAAAGCACAAAGAGCCAGCTGGGGTTATATGGTCACACCATAACAAAGTCATAAGCTCAAGCTCACTGAAATGAGCTGGGCATAGGGACAAAGTTAGGTCCACTGAGTATCTTAAATCCTGCATGGCACCAAAAAACAGGGTTAAACAGTAGCTGTCGTTCTTGCAGCAGAGCAGCCCTTCTTCTGAGTCTTCCATAGATCCAGATGAGTACTGAAGAGGTGGGTCTGAGGGTCCATTATTTATACCTGGTGCCCACTTTGAAGTGGAAGAAAATTCTAGAGACCTCGGTTTCTGAAATTTGAAGCCTCCTTGACCTGCCCAAGCTTGTCCGGGGGCACAAAAGACTAATATAAGTCCCTTTGTGAGTGTGAGTATTAGGTGACAGCTCTGCCCCCTATAAAGTCAAAGACCAAGTCACAACTACACCTAGTCATGTGACCCAGGATATAAGCTGCAGCCAGTAATGGTTATGACAAGAACATGCCAACTTTCTAAAAGAGGCATTTTTAGGATTGTGACTTGAAACCAAACTTTACAATTAAAGAAGGTTTTAAATTAGATTTTCTAGACCAAACTCAACATTATGATCTGCCCCCGATTGAAAGTTATCACCTATTAAATGTATTAAGGTAATCTGATGTTCTCCTATGGTAGAGGCAGGCCTTCCAGTAGTGAAAAATTAGTTTAATCGTTTTTCACCACGGGACGTCTAAATGTCAAAGTGTATGTCCACCTATTTAAAGACACTGCACCCTGACCTGTGGGCTGTTTTGAGACCACCATAGGGGTGACTAATATGAATTTAAAAGGGAGGTTTAGGCTTGACAATAGGTTTATTTTACCAAGTCAAAATGATAGCTTAAAACTGCACTCAATAAGCAATGGCAGGTCGAAGACATGCTTATAAGGCTGCTTAGGTGTGTGGCACAATAAGAGCAGTGGACTGACCTATACTATTTAATGTACAGGCCCTGGGTACATGTATTACCAGTTTACGAGGGACTTACAAATAAATTAACTTTGGCAAATGGGTGTAAAGTGTTTGCGGATGACCCTGCATAGAGGACCAGATTGATGAAGTCACTGGTGATGCGAAATCTTGCTGGCATTTAGCCTCAAATTAAACCAAATAAGTGTTGTATGCACAACTTTGCATCAGGGCGCTACCCATAAGTGGTACATGAAGCAACCCATGGTTTTTGAGACTGAGCCCTACCTACTTAACAAGCTTGACAGCCTCTTCAGATATGTCTTTGCTGCTAGGACTCCCTCACCCCTGTGCTAAGCCTTTTATTGGCTATTTGGGGTAGTTCACGTTTAGTCCCCTGTAACTTTCTGACCACATAATGTATCCATGCCAAATTTGTGTCCTTTTTTTCCAACATCATATGGTTTCTAAAGGTACCCAGGGTTTGTGGATTCCCCTAAAGGGGGCCCAGAAATTATCCAAAATATAGCAATTTTTTTGGGGTGGGGGGTGGGAAAAAGTGCTACAGATGAAAGTGTCTGTTTTTTTCCTGCAAATGGTATCAACAAATGGGCTGTGGTGCTGAAATTACCATCTTTCCAGATTGCGGGGGCAAACCTATTTTTTCTATGTTTTTTGCTTTCAACCTCCTTCCAGTTAATGGTAGAAATTTGTATGAAAGCAAAAATTGATCCTGGAAAGCTATACATTTCAGAAAAAGTAAACAAAAGTCTGAATTCAGCAAGGAGTCATTTGTGTAGATCCTTCACGGTTTCTTTATGGAAACTAACAGTTGAAAATAGGAAACATTGAAAATTAGTTGAAAAAAACAGCCATTTGTGTCAACGTTTTCACCTGTACCTTCTTCTAATTATCACATCTGCTTGAAATCAATAAACCGTTACATTTGCTGGACTTTTGTGTTTGTGGGGATGTGTAGGACCTGATGATTCACCAAGAACCCGACGAACCCAGCGTCTAGCAAATGTTTTTTTATTATGTACCAAGTATATAGTAATTAATTTGGGGAAATATATACAAGGAAAAATCGGTATGAAAGACACGTTTGTATTTCTGAAATTAGAACAAAATAAGGGGGCAGATTTACAAGCCCCTTGCAACACTTTTACGCCGCTGTTGCGTCACTTTTGTGACGCAGCGGCGGCATAAACAATACGCCACTTTGCAACATATTTACAACGTGATGCATCTAGTGAGATGCATCACGTTGTAAAGCCCTGAGCTACATTATACCTGTGTCAGGTATAATGTATGCAGGCTGGGCGTTCCGTCACAAAAAAGCCCTGTTTTTCGCTGAAAAATAAATTTTTTCTCAAATTTCTGTGTGGGAAAGTCCTGGAATCTGCGTGGATCCACAAATTTCCTTCTAGACAGCATTCCCCCAGGTCTCCTGATAAAAATGGCACCTCATTTGTGTGAGTGGGTCAAGTACCCGCAACAGACAAGGGCCCAAAACCTATTGAGGCAACATCAAAACCTGGTTTGCACAGGGGTCTCATGATTTTTGTCCCCGGGCTCGGCGGGCATCTAGAGAAACCTACCAAAGACACACATTTCTGAAAACTATGCACCCGGGGGAGTCTATCAAGGTATGACTTACGTAGGTCCCCCAACATTTCCCTACCCAGAATCCCCATCAAACCGAAATGTACCTGAAAAATCACTTTTTTCCCAAATTTCTGTGTGAGAAAGTCCTGGAATCTGCGTGGATCCACAAATTTCCTTCTACACAGCATTCCCCCAGGTCTCTCGATAAAAATGGTACCTAACCTGTGTGGGTGGGTCAAGTACCCGTGACAGGCAAGGGCCCAAAACATATTGAGGAGACATCGAAATGACATATCACAACACAACCTGGTTTTGCAAGGGGGGTCACCTGGGATTTTGTCCCCGGGCTTGACGGCCAACAAGGGAAACCCACTAAACCCACACATTTATGAAAACTAGATTCCTAGGAGAGTCCAGCAAGGTATGGCTTGCATGGGTTCCCCAAAATTTCCCTACCCAGAATTCCCAGCAAACTTCAAATTTTGTTGAAAAAAATCAATTTTTTCTCACATTTCTGTGTGGGGAAGTTGTAGGATCACTGGGTAGACACAAATTTCCTCCCACCCAGCGTTCCCCCAGGTCTACAGATAAAAATGGTACCTCACATGTGTGGATAGGCCTAGTGCCAGCGACAAGAAACGGCTCAAAATGCAACGTGTACACACTATTTTTACAGTGAAAACTGACCCTTTTTTTGTAAAGTGCCTAGCTGTAGATTTTTAAACCTAGCTCTGCCGGCACCTAGAGAAACCTAGCAAACCTATATATTTTTGAAAACTAGACCCCGAGGGGAATCCAGGATGGGGTGACTAGACTGGCTCTCACCAGGGTCTGTTTAACAGAATCCCTTGCACACCTAATGATTTGTCAAAAAAATACATTTTCCTCACATTTCTGTGGTGGCAAGTTCTTGTATCTGCCTGGATCCACAAAATTCCACCCACCCCGTGTTCCCCAGAGTCCTACAAGAAAAATGGTACCTCACTTGTGTGGCCTAGTGCCTGCGGCAGAAAACAGACCAAAACTCAACATGGACACACCACATTTCAAAGTGAAAAGGGACCCTTTTTTTGCAAAGTGCCTAGCTGTAGATTTTGAACGCTAACTCTGCCAGCACTTAGGGAAATCTAGCAAACCTATACATGTTTGAAAACTAGACACCCAGGGAAATCCAGGATGGAGTGACTTGTCTGGCTCTCACTAGGTTCTGTTACCCAGAATCCTTTCCAAAACTCAAAATTAAAACAAAAAACAAATTTTCCTCACATATTTGTGGTGGAAAGTTCTTGAAATCTACGTGGTCCATATATTTTCTACCTCCCAGGTTTCCCCAGGTCTCACACTAAAAATGATTCCTCACTCGTGTGGGTGGGTTAAGCACCCAGGGAGGGGCAGAAATATGGTTATTGTGCAGGAGGGGTGGGGGACTTGGCAGGCCCATATTGGGAAGCCCCCACCCCTAATTTACATAATAAAATACATCTCTGGTTACTAGTGGGCTTTCTGCCTCCCGGGTGGCAGATTGGGCACTTCTGTCCCCATTTGACCACCAGGGGGGCAGAAAGACTGGAATTATGTGAGAGGAGGGGTGGGGGCATTGGCATGCTCATCTTGGACAGCCCCCACCCATAAATTAAATGTAAAAAAAAAATCCTGGCTTCTAATGGGCTTTCTATTCCCCTGGGGATAGAAAGACTACCCTACCCTACCCTGGTTTCTAGTGGGCTTTCTGCCCCCCAGGGGGTGCAGAAAGACTGAATTGTGCCCAATAATTATGGGGGGAGCAAAGGCCCTTGCCCAAGGGGCAACTTCTCCCTCCCTGGTGCATAGTGGTTTTATTACCTGCTTAGGGATCGCCCCCCTGAGGTGATCCCCAAGCAGGGATCCACTGGAGAGAGGTACCATTGGAAAGAGGAGATTATCCCCCTTCCAATGATACCTCTCCTATCTTTCTAAGTGCTCGGGGGCTGAGCACATCGAAAGTAAAACCTTCCCCAGGTCTTGAGGCTGTGGGGTGGGGAGGAAATTCCCCTTGTGTCTGCACCAGAGGGATTCCCAGTGCCATGTGATCGGATGGGGGTTGATAACATTGTTGTGCCACTTTGTATGCTAACCTCTCACCACATGCAATGATTATAGGGATTTCCAATATCTAATATTTTGCTTTATCCATATCAAAGCGCTATTTGTTTTGAGGTGGGTGAGAACCTGGGCTCTTGTTGCAGTACACCCCCACACTTTTTTGCCTGCTATTGATGCAACTTTGATCGCTGGGGCTCCAGCACAAATTGTCCCACCCACGGGACCACTCACCAAGACAAGGCCATCTGCCATTGCAGGCTGTGTGTATTGCTGCAGTGAAAACTGAAGTGCCAACATGACACAAAGTCCTGTGTGCAGGTCCCCATATCCTGCATGAGATATAAGTAAGGCAGCCCTACTGCAGACCTTACAGCCCTAAGGCAGGATGCACTGTATCCCATGTGTGGACATATCTGCATTAACAGATATGAACATACAATATCAAGTCCATGCTTGGATATTATATGTACCCTGGGAAGTCATATAGATTACATGAGCTGGATACTTGTGATTATGAGTTTCTTTGTTTCAATCAGGCTGCACTGTACCCTAAGATGTTTGGTAGCAAAACTCTTATCTGCTGCTAGTGTTGGATTTCTTAATTAGGGAGACCCATTAGAGGTTTCCCTGAAAACTTAAAAGCACTGGTGTGGTCTCTGACTAGTCTTAGCCATCCTGCCACCACCACATATGTTTCTGAACTCATGGGGTGAAGGCCAGCACTCTCAGAGGCCAGGAACAAAGCTTTCTCTGCGTGGAGGTGCTTCACACCTCCCTAAAGAAAGGATTGCTTTCTGAGGTGGAAAGCTTCAAAGGCAAAGCTACCTTTTAAATGCAACCCAGGCATCTCCAGATACTGGTGACTGTAACCGTAACCACATTTGGCCGAAGAACAGGTGGGAAAATTAAATAAATTATGAGGTGGGTCCCCATTCAGCCAGGACCACGCCTAGGTGGGGCAGGTAATGTGAACCCCACTTTTCAATTCCCTCAATCTTGGCTTGAAGGGAATTTGCAAATTTTTGTCAGGGCCCCATCCTAGAGGAAGTTGTCAGTTAGAGGGTGTAGACACCCTAAAAGTTGATAGCCCATCCCATTGGCTACTACCTGTCTTCCCCTTTAACACCCCTAAAGTTAGTATTTAGGTGGCATCCCTGAAATCTGAACTTTTATTGATTGGCCTTAGAAGAGCAAGGGACAAAGAAGAAGTGCTGACCTTCAAACTTATTCAGAAAAGGGGGTGGTGATGGACAGAGTATCTGAATTAAACAGAACACTCATACCCAGTCAACAGATCAGGGCTTGATCCATCACCGTTTTTTAGCTCACTGCACCATCCCAGCTCAGAACCTGGCTACATGCAAATTAGTCTGTCCCTGGTCCCTGGCCCAGTGCATCATGGGAACAGGGCAGACCAAACTACCAAGCCAATTCTTTGACTGGAAAGGAAACAAGCTTCCGGGGACCGGTTTCTGGCATTACAGCCGTCTTCGGCCCGGCTTGCTTGAATCCTGATGGTGCAGTGAGCAAGGGACTCATATCTGAGTATACCCTTCCACGCTAATGGTGGACAAAACGATTCAGAAAAGGGGGTGGTGATGGACAGAGTATCTGAATTAAGCAGAACACTCCTACCCAGTCAACAGATCAGGGCTTGATCCATCACCGTTTTTTAGCTCACTGCACCATCCCAGCTCAGAACCTGGCTACATGCAAATTAGTCTGTCCCTGGCCCAGTGCATCATGGGAACAGGGCAGACCAAACTACCAAGCCAATTCTTATACTGGAAAGGAAACAAGCTTCCGGGGACCAGTTTCTGGCATTACAGCCATCTTCGGCCCGGCTTGCTTGAATACTGATGGTGCAGTGAGCAAGGGACTCACATCTGAGTATACCCTTCCACGCTTATGGTGGACAAAACGATTCAGAAAAGGGGGTGGTGATGGACAGAGTATCTGAATTAAACAGAACACTCATACCCAGTCAACAGATCAGGGCTTGATCCATCACCGTTTTTGAGCTCACTGCACCATCTCAGCTCAGAACCTGGCTACATGCAAATTAGTCTGTCCCTGGCCCAGTGCATCATGGGAACAGGGCAGACCAAACTACCAAGCAAATTCTTATACTGGAAAGGAAACAAGCTTCTGGGGACCGGTTTCTGGCATTACAGCCGTCTTCAGCCCGGCTTGCTTGAATCCTGATGGTGCAGTGAACAAGGGACTCACATCTGAGTATACCCTTCCACGCTTATGGTGGGCAAAATGATTCAGAAAAGGGTGTGGTGATGGACAGAGTATCTGAATTAAACAGAACACTCGTACCCAGTCAACAGATCAGGGCTTGATCCATCACCGTTTTTGAGCTCACTGCACCATCCCAGCTCAGAACATGGCTACATGCAAATTAGTCTGTCCCTGGCCCAGTGCATCCAGGGAACAGGGCAGACCAAACTACCGAGCCAATTTTTATACTGGAAAGGAAACAAGCTTCCGGGGACCAGTTTATGGCAATACAGCCGTCTTTGGCCTGGCTTGCTTGAATCCTGATGGTGCAGTGAGCAAGGGACTCATGTCTGAGCATACCCTTCCACGCTTATGGTGAACAAAACGATTCAGAAAAGGGGGTGGTGATGGACAGAGTATCTGAACTAAGCAGAACACTCCTACTCAGTCAACAGATCAGGGCTTGATCCATCACCGTTTTTTAGCTCACTGCACCATCCAAGGTCAGAGCCTGCCTACATGCAAATTGTCTGTCCCTGGCCCAGTGCATCCAGGGAACAGGGCAGACCAAACTACCGAGCCAATTTTTATACTGGAAAGGAAACAAGCTTCCGGGGACCAGTTTATGGCAATACAGCCGTCTTTGGCCTGGCTTGCTTGAATCCTGATGGTGCAGTGAGCAAGGGACTCATGTCTGAGCATACCCTTCCACGCTTATGGTGAACAAAACGATTCAGAAAAGGGGGTGGTGATGGACAGAGTATCTGAACTAAGCAGAACACTCCTACTCAGTCAACAGATCAGGGCTTGATCCATCACCGTTTTTTAGCTCACTGCACCATCCAAGGTCAGAGCCTGCCTACATGCAAATTGTCTGTCCCTGGCCCAGTGCATCATGGGAACAGGGCAGACCAAACTACCAAGCCAATTCTTTACCTGGAAAGGAAACAAGCTTCCGGGGACCGGTTTCTGGCATTACAGCAGTCTTCGGCCCGGCTTGCTTGAATCCTGATGGTGCAGTGAGCAAGGGACTCATGTCTGAGCATACCCTTCCACGCTTATGGTGGACAAAACGATTCAGAAAAGGGGCTCTGTGACAAAAATAAATGATTATGACAACAGCAACATAAATGATGACAATTGTGTGTTCAGATTTCCACGTTTTTGAAACTGTTATTGTCGCGATCTCCCTCGCCATCACGGCGAGGAAAGAAAAGAAAGGCAAAATACCACGATCTCTCCAAACGGTCTACATGTCCCAGAAGGCCAAACGGCTCTGGAGATCAGGAAAGAAGGCTGAGCCTATATAAGCTCCTCCTCGGCAACAGAACGGCGCTTGACAATTGTTATGGTGGTTAAGGTATTGGCGGATGGTGTTTTCCCCGCCGGATATATACCGAGAAGAAACCCAGCGCAGACGAAGAGCCTGCGTGTTCAGAGCCAAGACAAGCCTACGCCGAAGAAGAGCCTGCGTGTTCAGAGCCAAGACAAGCCTACGCCGAAGAAGAGCCTGCGAGGTCAGAGGAGTGGAGTAAACTTCCGACATATCGCAAGTATCACTAAAGAAGAACGGGATCGTTCTTCTTCCCCTGTATGTTTTCTTTCTTCCTAAGTTCCCGCATCCTAAGCATTTTGAGTTCACTTATTTTCCCCCCGAAGATATTACGTTCAGGGTCACAAGAGTAATTCTTCTTTTATGATTCAGGATAATCGTAACTTACAACGTCTTAGTTGTTCTCAAGAAGTATTGAGAACAAGCTTTGAGAGATACTATCTCTACATTTTCCGAGAGAAGCCTAGTCCCTTCGGATTCCTAGCCGTTAAGAAAGTGACGATAACTTTCTTGTCAACTATCCGGTTATCTCGGATTGAGGAACTGCTTGTTAGCATTCAAAGACGAGAGAGTTGTGTCTCTGGTAAGTGTCATCCTTGGGGACCAGGGGAGGGAAGAGGCATTGAAGAGACCAGACGCTTATACCTGTTCTTTGTCTCTCCACGCTGCAGCCCGTCCCTCAACCGAGTAATACGGATTACCCCGACCCCGAAGGCAACAGCCAAAGCGCTTCCACCAAAACCTTCTTACCTCCCGGCTTCTCGCAATACTCCCTCAGAAGGTGATTCCAACGTCACCTCTGGGGGTGGTGTTTAGACAAGTCGAGGGGACTTTCGTCTCATCGTTCCTGCTGGCCAAATTCCTCAGGTTAGTGGCGCGCGACTGTATTTGCGCCGCTTGCAATCCCGACAGTTATGGAAGTTGATTCATACACTGCATCTTAAAAGCATGCAGAGGAGATTATAGTTGTATGATATGTTTATGTTCAAACTCCAATTGATGTGATTAATAAGAAGTATTATTAGTTTGATTTTATGATTATGCATGTGATATTAATGTAACAGAGAGATCTTATATGCAATAGATAAATTACCATGTGAAATAAGTAAAAAAAGTTGTCTCATTTTATTACCTGAATATTACAAAAGAAAAGTAGGTGTTACACATGGTTGCTAACTATGTTCATAACATATGCAATTATCCCATTCCTGGTCCTCATAGAGAAAGATCCATCGGTGAACCAAGTAAGAGAGTATGTTGGTGAGAGGTTACATGAATACATTCATTTGAATAATAACATCAAAATTGAAAAATGTTTGGTCTTGGGTAACTCCATATCATCACGTGACTGTTGTTTTGAGATGGGCTTTCCATATCATCGAAAATCATTGTGTTTGATGTCACCATCCTGTAAACATGGCATGTCATTTCCAGTGATGTCTATATACTATTTTGAAGTATTATCACTTATAATAACATACCTGGCGGAATTACTGTAGCACAAATTAACCACATGGCAACAAATCACTGTACATGGCCTAAGGTGAAGATACAGTTATAGATGGCAATGGTTTATACCAGTAGGGAGCCTTCTTCATGGTCAGGGTAAGGGGGATAGACTTATAAAATAACCCCTGCCAAGCCCTTGATAGCTTGGCACGGGCAGACAGGCTCAACCTAGATGCAGTTTGTAAAGCGTTTGTGCACACATACAGTAATACAATCAATCAATCAATCAGGGAATTTTGATGCGCGCTACTCACCGGTGAGGGCCTCAAGGTTCGGGGTGCAGCTCCGAGTCAGCCAAAGAGACAGATCGTGAGGCTCTTCCTGAAGGTCTGCAGAGTGGGTGAGCATCTGGTGTTGATAGGGAGCTCGTTACAGGTCCTTCCCGTGATGTTGGAGAAGGCTCTTCCACCCGGTCCGGCTCTGCGGATTTGCAGGGTTTCGCCGAGGGCGAGGTCGGAGGAGCAGATGTTTCTCTTGGGCACTCTTCAGACTCTAATATAGTGAAAGCACTATGAATGGACATGACAACAGTTTAGAACAATAGGTAATCTTCATCTAAACCAAACAAGACTTAAACAACAAAAATCCACTATACAGTAATCAAAATATAACTTTCAAAAAGTAGAAACAGTCCTGTCCTATAGTTGCGGCACTTTCAATATAAAATACTGTGGATGTGTCACAATTACAAACAAAAACAGCTGCAGGGAAGGTGATGCGTTGGTTCCTTACTCCATGGGAGGTGCTGCATTCGTTCCTTAGTGCCACACAGGGGAGGTGATGTATCAGTTCCTTACTGCGGCCCCAGCATTCTTGTTGACTTGACACCCAGGTGTGGTGCATAGGGATCGGGATGCAGCGGTTCTCAATGCGGCGGCGGCAACAGTGCTGCATTGGTTTCTCCAGCCTCCAGCCTCGGTCCCAAGATGCTTAGGTTCTTGCAGCTGCACAGCATGGCCTGCTACGGAATCAGTCCGGTGATCTCAGATTTTGAAGCACAGCATTTGGCGTACAGCGATTTCATAAGCCACGGGTATTAGAACAGAGCCACCCACTAATCCCCCCGGGACTGGGTTAGGTTAACATTATAAGCTAAATGTCCAGGAAGGAATCATTCAGGAATCTATTTATCAATTTCCTAGTGTCACATCCGTGAGCACTTAATTCAGTAAGGCGACCAGAGGGTTTCACAAGAAACACTAGCAGTTGTATCAAAAAAATATATAATCTTTTTAATATTTTCTTTTGGTATATAAATAACCAATTATTGGACAATCAAAGTCTGGCAACAAAAGTACTACCAGTCTGTATAGCAAAGTAATTTTGTAGTACAGCAACACCTTCAGCAGAATAATGTGGATACAAACAAAAGACCACATATAAATCAAATATACACAGTACAATTCACACATTAAGTTTTAAATGAATTGAACGTTATATTGCGTGACAGGTGTTAGGCGTCGACGTTTCGGTCCTTGTCGGTCACAAAGATCCATAGGACCATATTCAGGACAACAGAGTTGCACAGGAGAATCTAATAATAAAACATATATATACATGTATGTACATGAAAAACCCTAAGGTACAAGGAGTTGTATACTCAGCTCAAAAAAACAATAAAGTGACAAGACAAGTGCCACATCACTTAGCTACATGCACAAAACCAAAATGACTAAATGCACACACCCAGAAGTATCCAAGAAGCCAAAAGTGCAGAATTGCAGACCAAAACACGCGAAAATGACCAATCACCACACCACTAAGTAGTGAAAGTGAGAATAATCTGCCAATAGTAGACATCGCGACTAGTATGTCCTTTTCTTTAATATCTACAGGGCATCAGGTGGCCTAGCAGACTTGTAAGTTGGCTGTTACATTATGTTTGGGTGTTTCGGTGTACGGGTGTTGATTATTACAAACTTATAAAAGAAGGCACCAGTCAGATTAATCACACCGCATTATAATGTTACTTTTTAGAACGACCTATCTGGCGTATGATCGACGTGAGTATCATACAGTGCTTGTACTTTGTACCTATTTTTAATGATATTTAGGGCGTCACTGGGCTTGTTTGGTTCTTATGCTCGGCCTACTATTGGCAGATTATTCTCACTTTCACTACTTAGTGGTGTGGTGATTGGTCATTTTCGCGTGTTTTGGTCTGCAATTCTGCACTTTTGGCTTCTTGGATACTTCTGGGTGTGTGCATTTAGTCATTTTGGTTTTGTGCATGTAGCTAAGTGATGTGGCACTTGTCTTGTCACTTTATTGTTTTTTTGAGCTGAGTATACAACTCCTTGTACCTTAGGGTTTTTCATGTACATACATGTATATATATGTTTTATTATTAGATTCTCCTGTGCAACTCTGTTGTCCTGAAGATGGTCCTATGGATCTTTGTGACCGACAAGGACCGAAACGTCGACGCCTAACACCTGTCACGCAATATAACGTTCAATTCATTTAAAACTTAATGTGTGAATTGTACTGTGTATATTTGATATATATGTGGTCTTTTGTTTGTATCCACATTATTCTGCTGAAGGTGTTGCTGTACTACAAAATTACTTTGCTATACAGACTGGTAGTACTTTTGTTGCCAGACTTTGATTGTCCAATAATTGGTTATTTATATACCAAAAGAAAATATTAAAAAGATTATATATTTTTTTGATACAACTGCTAGTGTTTCTTGTGAAACCCTCTGGTCGCCTTACTGAATTAAGTGCTCACGGATGTGACACTAAGAAATTGATAAATAGATTCCTGAATGATTCCTTCATAAGCCACGGGCATCAGCTGCGTCAATTTCTATGGCGATGCATAGGAAACAGGTACAGATGCAGTGCACTTCTCAAAGCTTCCAGTTCCCATTCCCAGGAACAAGCTCCAGAGGCCCAAAAGAGCAACAGGCACCTCCTGGCAGGTCAGAGTTCCCAGCAAGGAAGTTCAGGGGAGCACGTGGTGAAGTCTTTGTATCCCTGAGACTTCAGAACAGGAGGCAATCTATACTTCAAGCCCTTGGAGATCTTCCTCAAGCAGGAGACACAGCACACATAAATGTCTTTACGCTCTCCTTTGTAAAAAACAGCCATTGCAGGCCAACCCAGTACAGCACATAGCTCTTATCCTTGGCAAAGGTTTCTCTTGATTCCAGAAGTAACCTACAAGTCTGGGCCCTACTTTTTATAGTCAAACTTCCTTTGTTCTCGTGTAGTAGAGAGTGTCTATGCTGAGCAAAAAACAGTTGTGTCCTCTCTGGCACAGCTTCCTTGCAGGAGATGGAGACAACATTGCCCAAGGCAGACCAGACCCATTCAGGTGTAAAGCAAATCTCCTCTCCCTACTCTAAATGTAGCCCAGGTCTTTTCAGTCCATCCCTGATTCACTCTTTAAAGGCAAAACACCCCTCCCCCACCCCAAGTGGCTATCTAAACAGAATGGACATCCCCAGCCCCTGTCACTCCAATTCTAAATACAGTATTTTCAAATTCAGAATATAACTATCATCCTTACTAAAAGATGCATATTTATATCCTGAGTTAAGGCATACCAAACTCCACTTCCCTATCTGGTTCCCATGGGCAGTTAAACGTGTAAGATTTTATAAGTAAACTCCCCGTTCTATCCTATGGAACAAATGACCTTTCAATAGGGAAACACGCAATTGACAGTATTTCACTATCAGGACATACCACAGTCATCATGACATATCCTACCATCAACTTACAATGTACCCTACCCACAGGGGTACCTTGAGCATAACTTAGGGGTGTCTCATGTAAGAAAAATAAAGGATAGGGCCAGGCAAGTGGGTGCAGAACTAAACAGTACACAACCACTGGAATGGCAGGCCTAGGAACCCTTTGCAAGGCTGCTTCTGTGGGTGGCACAATCAGTGCTGCAGGCCCACTAGCAGCCTTTTGATTTACACGCCCTGGCCACACACAGGGCACTGTACTAGGGGCTTAGTAGTAAAATAAATAAGTCAATTAAGGAGCCACTTATCCATGACAATAATTTACAGAGGGACACTCGCACTTTGACACTGAACAGCAGTAGCATAGTGCCCAAAGGATCTACACCAGCAAACACGAAGTCCAACACAGTAAAAATCCATGAGGCAGAGGCAAGAATACAGGGGAAACCCACGCAAAGGATGCCAGGTCTAACAGTCATCATGCATTGATACATTTTCGGTTTTCTCACAGCCACATTGGCTAGGTGGGCCATATTACAGCTACCTCACCTAGGCCAACGGTTTGTATTACTTGATCCTTAAATGGCTAAACCAGTAGTCATCAGATCATTGCATGACGTCCAACGCTTTGCAAACTTCACCCTAGCCTGTCATGTTGTTTGTGTGTGTTGGAAATGACCCTTTTTGCAGGGTAATCCCCAACCATTTTGCTTCTCCCCCCTATTGTTCCTGACCTGTTATTGTTGGCTTTAGCACTCTGGGTACTTCACCCCTGCTAATCAGTGTTAAAGCGCTTATGCTCTCTGTGTACATTTTTATTATAATTGGTTGTCCATTGATGACAAGTTTAATTTACTAGTCAGTCCTTAGTAAAGTGCACTGAGTGAGCCAGGGCTTGTAAATCAAATGCCTCTTGTGGGGCAGAAGCACTAAGTGTGCCACCCATAGGAGTAGCCCTTTAAATGCATCTCAGATCTTCCACTGCTGTGTCTGTGCATGCAGTTTTAAACTGCCATATCAACCTGGCAAGTGCACCCACTTGCCAGGCCCCAACCTTCCCTTTTCTTACATGTAAGGTAACCCTCAAGTATGCCCATGGTACCCCCATGGGCAGGGTACAGTGTATGCAAAAGGTAGGACATTTGCTGGAGTTGGCATGGCACACAGCCCTGAATGCCATGCCCCCATACACCGCGTAAGGTATAGACAAGTCACCCCTACTGCAGGCCTTGTAGCCCAGAGGCAGGGTGCAGTATATCCAGTGTGTGGACTTATCTGCATCAGCAGATGTGACCCTACAATATCAAGACAATTCTTGGATATTGTAAGTGCACAGGGAAGCCATAGAGAGTGCAGTACCGTAGGATGTTTGCTACAAAATATCATATTTAATAAATCCTCACTGATGTCAGTGTTAGATGTATTAATGCATGCAAACAGGAGACTCATTTGAGGGTCCCCTGAAAATCTAACAAGCCCTTGGTGGTCTTTGGCTATCCTCAGCGAGCTTGCCACTACCAGACATCTTTCTGATCTCATAAGGTGAGAGCCAGTGCTCTCAGAGGCCAGGAACAAAGCCTGCACTGGTCAGGGGTGCTTCACACCTCCCCTAGGACAGAACGGCATTTCAAGGGAGGAACCTACAAAGGGGATACCCACTTTGAGATGTGACTCAAGCAGTTCCAGCTAGTGCAATATGCCAACCCCTTTACTTGCTCCACATTTGGTGGAAGGATAGGTGAGAAAATTCAGTGAAACAGGAGGTGGGTCCCCATTCAGTCAGCATCACCCCTAAGGTGGGGCTGACAATGCAGACCCCACTTTTCATTTCCCTCCATTTTGGTTTGAGGGAAAACAAGCCGATTAATGTCAGGGTACTGCCCCTTCCCACCCTTCCTGTGTAGACACCCCAAAGGTAGGTAGCTCATTGCATTGGCTACTACCTGTCTCCCCCTTTAACAACCATATATTAGGTATTTATGCAGCACCCCTAAACCCTTAACTTAGATTTGATGGACACCAAGAAGAAATGGACAAAGAAGAGCTGCTGACCCAAAGACAGAAGCCCTGCTGCAGAAAAGTAGTGCCACACCCTGACTGCTGCCTTAAGAACTTGATAGTCATGGTGTGATCTCTTGTTTTGCAACTTTGAGGCCTCCAGGAACCCGAGAACTCCTCCAGCCTTCTACAAATAGCCAAAGAACTCCCTTTCAGTGGAGGTACTACTCCCCTGCAGCCCGCAGGCACGGAACCCGCAGATTCCGGCTTCCTAACTTGCTTCTCCCTGGCAACTTCAAAGCAGCAACCAAATACATGAAAAGTGATACACCAGCCTGAAGGATCAAATTAGCCTCACCTCTAATTTTGGAGACACTAGAATTTACCAGAGCCATTCTACACCAGTACCCGGGGTTCCAGACCTTCTGCAGCATTCACCAAGATGAAGAGGCCAATCAGTACTCCAATGCCCAGAAAGCAAGCACCCATTGAGGGAAATCTAGAACTTTGAGCCCCACTTGGGGTATACAGTCAAAATATCGGGTTTTTATTATCGATTTGCATTAATATCGATTAAAAAACTATAGAATGGACATAATATCGAATGGACAGAATATAGACTACAAAAATATAGAATGGACAGAATATAGACTACAAAAATATAGAATGAAGAGCCTATGGACTACAAACATATCGAATTTGAGGTAAGTAAGTTAATATCAATTTTTAAAGTGTTTTTTATGTTAGTATATGTTTGAAAAGTGTATATTTATTTTATTATTTATATTAATGAATCATTTTGATGGTATTTAAATGTTGCGTAGTATAATTCTGTAGCGGGTTGTGGGTTTATAGGGGAATAGGTTGGGAAGTAATTTAATTATAATTAATTAAATATGTTAATTTATTTATTGGTATTTATTTTTAATTAATTGTTAATTCATTATTAATTGGTAATTAATTAACATATAATTGGTAAATAATTAAAATTAATAGATTCATTGATAAATATGTTAATTTTAGTAAAAAAAATTCAGTAGCGGGTTGTGGGTTTATTGGGGAATACGGTGGGAAGTGATTTCATTATAATTAATTAAATGTGTTAATTTTTTTACTGGTATTTATTTTGAATTAATTATTAATTAATTATTAATTAGGAATTAATTAAAATATAATTGGTAATTAATTAAAATTAATAGATTAATTGATAAATATGTTAATTTTAGTAATGTATTCTCAGTAGCGGGTTGTGGGTTTATAGGGGAATAGGGTAGGAAGTTATTTAATTATGAATATTTAAATATGTTAATTTATTTATTTGTATTTATTGTGAAAAAATTGTTAATTAATTATTAATTGTTAATAATTAAAATATAATGGGTAATTAATTTTAATTATTTTTATGAATTGATAATTATGTTAATTTTATTAGTTTAGTTTCTGTAGTGGATTGTGAGTTTATAGGGGAATAGGGTGGGGAGTAATTTAATTGTAAGTAATTCTATTTTTAAATTATTTTTTTTAATTTTATCAAATTTTTAATTATTTTCTAATTGTTAATTAATTTATTGTTAATTGGTAAATAATTTGTATTAGTAGGTAATTATTTTTATTAATACATTTGTATTTGCATTTTTGATTGATTAATTAATATAATATATAAAAGTGTTAAGTATTTTAATTAATTTGTAATTGGTATTATTATTTATTTTATTTTTATTTATATATGAAGTATTTACTGTACCTACTGTTGCACTCACTGGAGTGGGAATAATAGTTTTTACACACCTGCTATCCAATGCTTTCCCTACTGTTGCACTCACTGGAGTGGGAATAGTAACTTTTACCCCTACGCTATCCAACGCTTTCCCTACTGTTGCACTCTATGGAGTGGGAATAGTAATTTTTATCCCTACACTATCCAACGCTTTCACTACTGTTGCACTCTCTGGAGTGGGAATAGTACTGTTTACCCCAACGCTATCCAACGCTTTCCCTACTGTTGCACTCTGTGGAGTGGGAATAGTAGTTTTTACCCCTACGCTATCCAGCACTTTCCCTACTGTTGCACTCTCTGGAATGGGAATATTAATTTTGACCCCTACGCTATCCAACGCTTTCCCTACTGTTGCACTCTCTGGAGTGGGAATAGTATTTTTTACCCCTACGCTATCCAACGCTTTCCCTACTGTTGCACTCTGTGGAGTGGGAATAGTAGTTTTTACCCCTACGCTATCCAGCACTTTCCCTACTGTTGCACTCTCTGGAGTTGGAATAGTAATTTTTACCCCTACGCTATCCAACGCTTTCCCTACTGTTGCTCTCTCTGGAGTGGGAATAGTAATTTTTACCTCTACGCTATCCAATGCTTTCCCTACTGTTGCAATCTCTGGAGTGGGAATAGTATTTTTTACCCCTACGCTATCCAGCGCTTTCCCTACTGTTGCACTCACTGGAGTGGGAATAATAGTTTTTACCCTCCTGCTATCCAATGCTTTCCCTACTGTTGCACTCACTGGATTGGGAATAGTAATGTTTATCCCTACGCTATCCAACACTTTCCCTACTGTTGCACTCTCTGGATTGGGAATAGTAATGTTTATCCCTACGCTATCCAACGCTTTCCCTACCGTTGCTCTCTCTGGAGTGGGAATAGTAATTTTTACCTCTACGCTGTCCAACGCTTTCCCTACTGTTGCACTCTCTGGAGTGGGAATAGTATTTTTGACCCCTACGCTATCCAGCGCTTCCCTACTGTTGCACTCACTGGAGTGGGAATAATAGTTTTTACCCTCCTGCTATCCAATGCTTTTCCTACTGTTGCACTCACTGGAGTGGGAATAGTGATCTTTACCCCTACGCTATCCAACACTTTCCCTACTGTTGCACTCTCTGGAGTGGGAATAGTAATTTGTATCCCTACACCATCCAACGCTTTCCCTACTGTTGCACTCTCTGGAGTGGGAATAGTAATTTTTAACCCTACGCTATCCAACGCTTTGCCTACTCTTGCACTCTGTGGAGTGGGAATAGTAATTTTCACCCCTACGTTATCCAGCGCTTTCCCTACTGTTGCACTCTCTGGAGTTGGAATAGTAATTTTTACACCTACGCTATCCAACGCTTTCCCTACTGTTGCACTCTCTGGAGTGGGAATAGTAATTTTTACCTCTATATTATCCAACGCTTTCCCTACTGTTGCACTCTCTGGAGTGGGAATTGTAATTTTTACCCCTACTTTATCCAGCGCTTACCCTACTGTTGCACCCTCTGGAGATGGAATAGTAATTTTTACGCATACGCTATCCAACGCTTTCCCTACTGTTGCACTCTCTGGAGTTGGAATAGTAATTTCTACCCCTACGCTATCCAACGATGTCCCTACTGTTGCACTCTCTGGAGTGGGAATAGTAATTGTTACCTCTACGCTGTTTACGTCATGTGGGAATTTAATGATCATGCCATACCACTATGCTATCCAACGCTTTCTCTACTGTTGCACTCTCTGGAGTGGGAATAGTAATTTTTACCCCTACGCTATCCCGCGCTTTCCCTACTGTTGCACTCTCGGGAGTTGGAATAGTATTTTTTACCCCTACGCTATCCAACGCTTTCCCTACTGTTGCACTCTCTGGAGTGGGAATAGTAATTGTTATGAAACAAAACAGGGTATGTGGAGGGTCAGGGGGACAGTTTAATGATCTGTCTGCTCGCTCCCCAGTCTTACAGATACAAAACACAAAAGAGCAGATCAAGTCAAAGGGAAGTGTGTGTCTGCAGTATCTCCCGTGCGGCACCAAGGGTGAGAATGGAAACACGGGTGCCCAACATGAGACTTCTTGGCGACAGGGGGCTGATAAGATTCCCATCAGACCACCCATGTGGTGGAGTTTACGTCATGTGGGAATTTAATGATCATGCCATCCCAAGTCCAACCAAATAGTGTCGGTACGGGAAAAGATGTCATAAAGATATGATCATTGTGTGTATCCTAAAAGTGATAAAAACTAAAGAAAAGAGTGCAGTGCTCAAAAAATAATATAAAATTGGCTACCCAACCTTCAAAGAATATTCTTTATACTAGAAGTCCGAGTGTCAAGAATTAAAAACACGCTAGGTAGTAAGACTACCCTCTGGCGCTAAATAGTGTGGTCATAGTGTGGTCGACATGTTTCAGCCTTCAGGGCATCTAACCCGGCTTTCTTCAGGACCTTGTATGGCAAATCTTGCTACTGCAACTGCAGACAAGACGTCATAGTAAAAGAAGGACAAACATGCACTTGAAAAGTTACATCCATATCAAAAACTTAGAATACTTAAGCGTCCACTCGAGGGGAAGTAATAAATCTTCTTCCTATCAAAAAACCAAAGAGACAAAATGTTGAAGGCACAACAGGTACCACATCGACACCATAGTGCACACACGTGAAGACAATACAGACACACCTGCATGAATAATTTACATTCTGCATTCGAGAAAAGCATACTAGCTTAATCACATTGAGAATTTGCCTCAAAGGTGATACTCACCCAGCTTTGTGTGGGTGATGGCCTCACCTCACCCGGCAACCGCTCGGGAGTATGAGGCCCCGCTCTAAGATGTAGAAAAAGACACAGTAAGCACACAACTTTACCATGTCCAACCAATCGTTCTACATTGAAAATCCAACAGACATATGGTAGTTGCTACTCTGCCAAGACTGTACCCCAATTCACAACAGAGCCTACAAGGTGGATATTTAGTCATGTTAGCAAGACAAAAACAAATCCTATTGTCTACCTCCAGGTAAATCTACCTGACGTAAAGCAATTCCAATACTGGCCTCTCAGTCGACCAAAATGTCTTGCTACACAGAGATATACATAAATATATAATGAAATATATGATGAAATACAGTGCCAACACCCCAACAAAAAAGTAATGGGGACAGGGGGCCAAATTGGCTCCCCTCTCTAAGCCTTACTCGTTTGCTTGCTGCTGACTAAATAGCGTGGTATGCTGAGCCAAGCTGTATTATAATCAAACAGAGGAACAGAGCCCCAACCGTCCTACCTCTCCGTCGGTGCCTCGAAATGAAGGCGAGCGGAAGTGGAGGTGAGCTGCGGCAGAAGCCTTCCTCTATAAATTGGCGCCCCGAGTAGCGCACCCCGCCCCTCACTGATGTCTCACACCGGCAGCAAATATTCCAAACTGGCCTCGATCGCCATTACAGTACAAGGACACACAAGAGAAGCTGCTAGTTTCTCGCGCATGCGCTGGTAGATACCAAGCACTGCTCATTCGCGCATGGGCAAACAGTAATTACCGCGATCCCTAATGTTACTGCTGAAAATAATAGTCGTGTGGTATTGTGACGGTTGACTCGCAGCAAAAAATATATATCTATATATCGCCCATCTAGCTGTTAATGAAGTAGATGACTTCCAAAGATAAATTTAAAAGATAAGCTTATGCTTTACATACATATGACCGTGATGGTCAAACATATATATATCGCCCATCTAACAATTTAGCTAATGAAGTGGATGACTTTCAAAGATAAATTTGAAAGATAGGCTTCTGCTTTCCATACATATGACCATCATAGTGGACAGATATACGTTCCTAAGGGAGATATAACCCTGCTTCTGTGGATTTAGTTGGTCACAATGGATCAGTTACAGTAGTGTATTAGCACTGTTACTGACAACATAGAATAGCGATGCCACATCCTTCGTAAAGAGGATTGTAATATCATAAGGACTGAAACATTTTGCTCCATCGCTGATATAAGGAATGAACAGGGAGACATTAGAAGGGGAAGAGGAGTCATGGCTATTAGTTTAGAGGAAAAACTATCTCTTGACTACAGCCAAGGATGTTAACTATGGCACATATACCAACCATTTCTTCTTTGTTTTGTAGAAGAAAAGGAAAAGGATACGGGATGATGGAGAATGGGTAACGGTAGACAGAGGGGCAACACACTTAGTTAAGTTGGATGAGCTCGGAAGGTGCAAATTATACTCTATGTGCTACCTAGTTTAGTAGACCCGCAACCAAAGGCTGCACTAAATACTAAGAAACAAAACAGGGTATGTGGAGAGTCAGGGGGACAGTTTAATGACCTGTCTGCTCGCTCCCCAGTCTTACAGATACAAAACACAAAAGAGCAGATCAAGTCAAAGGGAAGTGTGTGTCTGCAGTATCTCCCGTGCGGCACCAATGGTGAGACGTGAAACACGGGTGCCCAACATGAGACTTCTTGGCGACAGGGGGCTGATAAGATTCCCATCAGACCACCCATGTGGTGGAGTTTACGTCATGTGGGAATTTAATGATCATGCCATCCCAAGTCCAACCAAATAGTGTCGGTACGGGAAAAGATGTCATAAAGATATGATCATTGTGTGTATCCTAAAAGTGATAAAAACTAAAGAAAAGAGTGCAGTGCTCAAAAAATAATATAAAATTGGCTACCCAACCTTCAAAGAATATTCTTTATACTAGAAGTCCGAGTGTCAAGAATTAAAAACACGCTAGGTAGTAAGACTACCCTCTGGCGCTAAATAGTGTGGTCATAGTGTGGTCGACATGTTTCAGCCTTCAGGGCATCTAACCCGGCTTTCTTCAGGACCTTGTATGGCAAATCTTGCTACTGCAACTGCAGACAAGACGTCATAGTAAAAGAAGGACAAACATGCACTTGAAAAGTTACATCCATATCAAAAACTTAGAATACTTAAGCGTCCACTCGAGGGGAAGTAATAAATCTTCTTCCTATCAAAAAAACCAAAGAGACAAAATGTTGAAGGCACAACAGGTACCACATCGACACCATAGTGCACACACGTGAAGACAATACAGACACACCTGCATGAATAATTTACATTCTGCATTCGAGAAAAGCATACTAGCTTAATCACATTGAGAATTTGCCTCAAAGGTGATACTCACCCAGCTTTGTGTGGGTGATGGCCTCACCTCACCCGGCAACCGCTCGGGAGTATGAGGCCCCGCTCTAAGATGTAGAAAAAGACACAGTAAGCACACAACTTTACCATGTCCAACCAATCGTTCTACATTGAAAATCCAACAGACATATGGTAGTTGCTACTCTGCCAAGACTGTACCCCAATTCACAACAGAGCCTACAAGGTGGATATTTAGTCATGTTAGCAAGACAAAAACAAATCCTATTGTCTACCTCCAGGTAAATCTACCTGACGTAAAGCAATTCCAATACTGGCCTCTCAGTCGACCAAAATGTCTTGCCCACATGACGTAAACTCCACCACATGGGTGGTCTGATGGGAATCTTATCAGCCCCCTGTCGCCAAGAAGTCTCATGTTGGGCACCCGTGTTTCACGTCTCACCCTTGGTGCCGCACGGGAGATACTGCAGACACACACTTCCCTTTGACTTGATCTGCTCTTTTGTGTTTTGTAATAGTAATTGTTATCCCTACGCTATCCAACGCTTTCCCTACTGTTGCACTCACTGGAGTGGTAATAGTAAATTTTACCCTTTCTGCTATCCTACGGTAAAAATATTGTATTTTTTATTAATATTACGTTTATATATATATATATATATGTATTAACAAATCAATTTGTATGTTTTTTCTTTACTTACATTAATTATTTATTAATTTTAAGGTTATTTAAGTATTTTAAGTATGTTCAAATGCATTATATTTATTATTTCATTAATTTTTAATTTATTTAAAGCATTTAAAAAAAATCGATATTTCGACTAACTATATTTTTTACATCGATATTTTTGTACTTACCTGTTTGGAGGTAGGAGGTCGATATTTTGGCATTCTGTATTTTTACCTTGATATTTTGGTAGGTCGATATTTTGGCATTCTATATCATGTCAGTGATCCCCCACTTTGTGAGTGGACCTGCTGTCCTGTAATCACCTCTCCAAACTGCCTCCTCCTGACCACGAGGACATCTTGAAGCATGCCACCTGGCTGACCTATCTACTTTCCACCCAGACGGCCAGGCCTCAGTACCAATAAACCGGCTGTGCTCCTGTTATCCTGAGGCCCTTGCAACCTGCTCCCTTGAGTGGGATCCTCCCGGATGTACGTTTAAGTCCTCTTGTGCAGGGTGTTTTCAGGTAGCCCCCTTCTCCGTAGTGTACAAGCTACCAATGACCTCAGCACCCTGCTCCTGACCGTATCCAGAATGTTTCCAAGTATCCGCTGGTGGTACATTGGGCCTGACCTTGTTACTCACTTAAATCCTGATGGTGGAAACTTGAAATCTAGCTTTAAGATTGTATATTCATTTTCTCATTTCTTCCCATTGACTTCAATGGTGCATAACTGCGCACAAAAGTTATTAATTTTTTTAACCTTGAAAATGTATATTCTAAAAAGTATCTAATATAGAATTAGGTTAGCAGTCTGAAAAATTACATATAAATTGGTGTCCTTTTTGGAAATTGCCTCGGATTTGTTCTTGAGTGTGTGTCTCATGTATTGCCTCTTTGAGTACAACACATGCTTAGTACTACCCTCTGATAAGCCTACCTGCTTACCCACCCTACCACAAATAGAGTGTTAGTATTTTCTACTTTTGCCTCTATATACCAATTGAGTCTCACTAGACTCATTGCACAGCGTACTTCATTTTAGTGCACTATATAGAGAGCCAGTGTCTCTAACAAGTACTTTCCATAGAGTATATTTTAAGCTTTTTTAAAAGCTGATAGGAATTTTTCAGACTTAGACATGAACAAAATAATATCATCTGCATATGTCATAAATGTAATATTTAGATGCATATCTATACAGCTTGAAAAGACCATTATATTTCTAATCTGAATTAAAAAAGGTTCATTTGTTAGAATACACAGTAGAGGGGATAAAGGACAGTCCTGTCTCATACCTCTTTTTGAAACAAATATGGGCACTGAATTTGATTAACTGAGACAGCTGACTCTGGATGCAATATTACAATGAGAGAAATTCGCAAAAATGAGGGCAAAAACCATACTACTGTAATAAATACTTAGACTGAGTAATTGCAGCATTAAAATCTTTCATCCTAGAGGGCATGATAATAATATCTAGGAAGGTTCTGGATTTGTCAGCTATATTACATCCTTTAACAAAACCTGTTTGTTCCATTGCCATTAAAATATCACAGAAAACTCCAATCTCAATGACACTTCGGATGTATTCAAGGAAGAAAAATGGATAATCATTTAAAAAATCATAGGGTATTAAATAATTTTCAGTCTTCAAGCTATTCTCTAGCGGAGATAGATACTTATTTTCCAAGACATCGTTTTGTAGCTTAGCAAAGTAGGCATCTATGGAATCCCCTGACAGGAGTTTTCAGGAGAATAAAGATTGTGCTAGAAGTTAGCCAGACAAAAAAAAATGGTTTCATCTGAGTCATATATTATGGATTTGACTACTGATTTTTCCTTTCTGAGCAAATAGTCTGATCTATTTGTAGCCTCATAGTATCTATAATGTACTTCAAGAAGATAACCACATGATTTTTTGGTGGATCATTATTAAACTACATTTTAGCTGCTATCAACTTATGAAGAATAACCCTGTCTTTTTTGGAGGTATAGTATGAGTGGTCCAATGCCAGGTGATATTTTTCTGCTCTCTTTTCTGCTGCAGGTGGTATAACCAAGTATATGCCCTCTTGATGCTGCTTTAAAAGCATTCCAAATAAAATTAATTAAGACCGGTTTCTTCAATTTAACTAAAAAAATAGTTATCAAGCTCTCATAACTGACAATAAATGTTTTGTCATTCAAGAACAAATTGTCAAACCTGCATCTGAGTTTGCATTTGTTTTGAGGATTCCTAAACCAATCAAAACAACAACATGGCCAGATATGAGTAAAAAACGATCTCTGAATTAACTATATGTTTTTACTAAGAAATATATCGTCAATGTTGGTTTGAGAATAATTAGCCCGTCTATATACAGTATCTTTTCTTAAATTGATGGCAGAGATAACACAAAGTCTTGGTCATAATAAGTCATAAAACACTTCATTTTGTACTTTTGTGTCCTTTTTATAAAATGCCCCAGTGAAAAATGTTGGTGGCTATCCTGAAAGAGGCAAAGTTCCGGCATGCCAAAACTGCTTTACTTTTCTTACAAAGAGCAAATGATATGCGAACACTATGCTCTATGTTGAATTTATTAAAAGTGGCAGTAATGTTAAGAATCACCAGAGAATAGTGTTGAGGAATGAATGTATAGTATAATTTGCCGCATCATATTGTACCCTGGTCTTTAATAAGAGTCTAGATTTGTTATTTAATTAAGCTTTTATTGTATATATGTACTTTTATGATGATTTTTAATCGTTAAATTAAGATTATTCTGACTCTGAACTCACAAAACACAAAACGTTAGGATAAAATGGAAGCAGACTACCTGAAAGAAGATGCATGATAAATGAATACTACTAATAAATATGCAAGATGTTTTTGAAAAAGAAGCAATATAAATAAAAAAAATATACAAGCATTGCATTGAACAAATTCAAGATTTAAAGCTCCTGCATACCTTTGCAGGTGATACTGCGGTTCACAAATACACATAACATAACATATAATAAATATGCAAGTGCAAAGTGTAAATAACTTACCTATAGATGCAACAAAGCAAATTACGAAAAGCCAATGACAAACAATGGGCTAGGCAAGATACTATGATCAGACAACAATTGTAAGTAAGGGAATGCAGAGACTTTCATTCTGGAAGACAAAAAGGAGCATAATGACTGAAAATACAAAACAACAACAAAAGCAAGTAACATAATATCAAATCTTGAGTAGAAAAAAATATTGTTTTGATAAATAAACCTTCTGTCCAGGCTATTTTTTTACATTGTTGCAGATAAAAATTTCCACTACGTCAGTCATTTGCAGAAAAAAATGTGAATGCCCTTTAGTTTGCAGTGGGAAGAAGAGGAGAAAATTTGACCCCAGCAATGGGTTCTCTGAACGTTGAGAGGAGTAGATTTTTTCAAGTGAGTAAATGTGGGAAAAACTTTTTGCTCATCATTTTAGAGCATTCTGAAGCCCTTAGATATTCCATGAAGTTTCAGATTACTTCTGTTTTCCAAAATTTCATTAAATAAGTTGGTATCATCAAGAACAGTCTTCAACTTCGCAAATCTTCTACTCCATCTCCTCAATTCTTTGCAGTTGAATAATAGTCTATATAACAAAAGGTTTACATTTTCTGATTTCTCCAAGAAGATATTTCAATGTTAAAATAGAAAAAGATTTTGGCGGAGAATCAATGTTCCTATTGGCACAACAAATGTCAGTATCCTTCACTTGCATCCGCCTGCTGCAAACTGGACATTATTAGACAATTCTGAAAGATGAAGTGTGGGCCCGAATCACAGAACTAACTTAAGACAAATTCCTAAACTGACTACCATTTATACATTTTGGTAGTCAAATAAGGCACTTACTCATTTTGGTATTCACAGAAGGCACTTATTCATTCATGAGTACGTGCCTTTTGTGAATACCAAAATGAGTAAGTGCCTTCTGTGAATACCAAAATGGTAGTAAGTTTAGGATTTTGTCATATGATAGTTCTGTGAATTGAGCTCTGTAAGTGTAAATTACACAATGTTTATGTTTAATCTCTATAAAAGCTAGTGCATGTCACTGCTGGACTTGACCCTCTCTGCAGGGTTATCCCAAAACGTTTTGCCTTCCCCTCTCCTATATTTCCGAAATCAAATATATTGGACTTTAGACTCTGTGAACGTTACCACTTGTAACCAGTGCTAAAATGCATATACTCAATCCCTAAAACATGATAACATTGACTTACACCTGATTGGCATAGTTAGGTTAGTTACATGGCCATAGTAAAGTGGTACACTATATGTCTTGGGCCGGTGAATTAAATGCTACCAGGGTGTTTGCAGCACTGATTGCCACCCACTTAAGTTGCCCTCAGAAATATATTCCAGGTAGGAATGCAGTTTTACACTGTCAATTCGACTTGGCAAAATAACCCATTATCAAACCTTAAATACCCAATTTATTGCATATAAATATTCCCTAATGTAGTCAATCAGTAGCCCACAGGGAAGGATGCATGGCAATTAAAATGCTGGGCATTTACTGTCATGTTTTATATGTTCTGGTAGTAAAATACTTCCAAATTTCTTTTTCACTAATGGGATGTCTACCTCCCCCAAAGCATAACAGTGGGTTTTCCTATTATAATTAATAAGTAATAACTTTAGATTGGGAACTGGTTGAGATTTCATGTATGGTGTCTTAGAAATTGGAGGGAAAATCCTTTAATGGCCATTTTTCAGAAGTTTGCATTTTCCTGCCCTATCTATTTTGTGCATGCAGCCTGTTTCTGGGCCACATGACTGGGTGTAGTTTGCAGTTGGGCTTTGTTTATTCCACTCAGGCAGCCAAACATACATGTGCGTTTGTGGGTCACTTCGGGCAGGAGTGGTGTCAGAGCTGGGCACAGTCCCTCTTACAAATCAATAAGCTGTGTCCTGCCTTCACACAAAGGAAATCATACTTCCTCAATGTTCCAGCAGTCAATCGGTAGCCAGGGCAGGGGAGGCAGGAAATTTCAAGATCTTCAGAGGAAATCTCTGGAAACGTCTTCTACTTCAAAGAAGGCATCAGGTTTAAAAATAGGACCCTTAGACCCACTCTTCAGTTTGCTTTCCTGACCTGGAAAGTACTTTCAGCAGACTGCCTACTGCTGTGGTCTGCTTTGTACTGCATAAGACTGCTTTGCTGCACCTGGAATAATGGTTCTGCTGTCTGAAACCTGCAGTGAAGCTTCGGAGGCCTTCCTTGCTGCTTGGGCCCTGTTCCATTGCTTGAACCCAAGACTTCCAAAATGACTCCAAGGGCTAGCTGGTCAGCTTCCTGATCAGAGGCTCAGGGACGCAAAAAGCTCCAACCATCTTAAACCTGCATCTGCCCCATCCTGCGAGAGTCCCAACCCTCCAGTCCTTTACCCTTGGAAGTGGTGCTAAAGGTGTCTAGATAGCCAAAATTCTAAACTTGGGAGAATTGTCTTCTAAAAAATGCTCAAGAACTGAGAGGAGACTGGGACCAACCTGCTTGGCTATCCCCCCAAGGCGCACCATCCGTCTGCTTGACTGTGTCATTGTTATGTAAATCAGTAAATAATATGGTCTTTGAAAAATCTACTTAAGTAGCTTATTTTTCCACATTTTTCAAGATCTTCCTGCTTTACCAGAGAATAATTCAGTCTGCTAAAAGTGTGATGTTTAAGTCAATAATAGGAGTAGATCCTACCTAGGGGTGTTACATTGTCCAGGTGTATACAACTCCAAGTTTTTGCATTATATTTTCTAAAGTTTGAGGTATGCCTGATTTAGTCCCTAACTTTGGAGGGTGTCTCTCTATTGCTCCATTTAGAGTACAGTACAAACCCTCTTTATTAGATGACCAGAGTACCAATATGTGGGGACATCGTAACAAGGATGTTGTCAACTCATTATTTTATCATCCGTTTGGCCGCTTTTCTCCTCTCCGTCCAGAAACACATGTACTATAGTTTATTATACCTCAGGGTCTACCATAAGGTCCTGGTATTAAGACATATTAGGCCATCCTTTAGATGTGTTTGCTGATCTCATGCCTACCACTCCTGAATTAAATTTGATAGTTTTAATTTTTTTTTATAAATGTGAAATCTATCTTAATAGCGCCGTTGCTCCTCTTGCTGTTGCTAACCTCCCCTTCCATTCAGGGATTATATATAGGGTTATGACACATCTGTGTTGTGCGAATAACATATGGCTATCCATTGGATTTGCATCAACACAATGTCCCCTACCTCACTGGTAAACTACAGAACTAAGGGCCAGATGTAGGTCACTAGTAAACTACAGAACTAAGGGCCAGGATGTAGGTCACCAAATACTGTCCGTTACCGACCGGTATTTGGTGATTGAGATGTGGGGACCTATATTTTACAGAATCGGTCAAATTTACCGATTCGCTAAATTTACCGATTATGTAAAATACCGAATCGGTAAATTTACCGAATCGGTAAATCTATATGTAGGTGGCATTAGAAACTGTGCCACAGGCCCCTAAGAATTTGTTATTTACCATGTAAGCCTATTGCATGGTAAATAACGAATTCCTGTGTACATGCACATCTGTGCATGTACACCTTTGCCATGTGGCACACATACATGCCCTGAGGGCATGTATGTGTGTCACATGGCACACAAGCCTGAATCAGGGATGCAACAGGTTGTAAAGTGACACCCTGTCCCCCTTGTAAATTCGGTAATTTTACCGAATCGGTATTTACCGATTCGGTAATTGCCATTGGTTCCTATGGGCCTCAAGGCCCATAGGAATCAATGGCAATTACTGAATCGGTAAATACCAATTCAGTAATTACTGAATGTTACAGATTCGGTAAAAAAATCGTTAAAAATACTCACATAGCATTTACCGATTTGTAAATACCGAATCGGTAAAATTCGGTATTTATGAATCGGTAAATGCCATTTACCTACATCGGGCCCTAAATGATGTGTCCCATTCTAGGCCAGTCACTAAAACGTTGTGCATCTCCAAATGCTCCCCAAATGTAATTATGAGGTTTGCTTTGTCGATTCCTCCCATTCGCTCATGTTGTGGGTGTCTTGCTGTATGGCAGGGCGTGTTTACCTGCTTTACAACAAGATCCCCCAGTCTACAGACTGCTACCAGAGTTCTGAAAAACCATCAAAGGCAATCTGTTCAAAACGAGATCTGCTTTTCACTTCTAAGAGTCTGTAGGTGAACACTGGCCTATGCTTATCTTTTCTTTAATACGCGATGGGGTCTCTAATAAGGTTTCTCCATTCAATCAACGTGGTGATATCTTTGCAAGGTGGTTTTGCTTTTAAAAATGGTGCCTACTTTTCTGGGAGGCAAGAGTTACACACTCACAAAGGGCAGCCTGGGTCTCCAGTAGGCAGCAGTCATTTAGATGTGACTATTGCAGTTGCTTGTTTCTTGGCGCTGTACACATGCACTAGGAGTGTTGGCTGCTACCAAAGTAGATCAGATTTCAGTTCACCCATTGAATTCAGGATTGGCTAGAAGGTCACCCGGGGACCGAGCCTATCTCTTCAGATAATCGGGCATTTCTCTTTTTTACAGTTTATATTTTCATATACAGGGAGGGGGAATCTCCTTCATAAATAATACTTGGAACTGATTTTTCTTTGAATTCTGGTAATTATTGTCCTGAATTTAAAATAGCAGAACAATAAGTAAAGAACCAGGATGAAAAGAAAACTGGAATATTCCATCAGCCCTTGTCCAGCTAGAGCTCTTCCAGCATCATCTGAAGTGGCATGATAGGGCCAAGCAAGTGTTGCATGGCCAACTCTGGGGCCATTATCGACCTTCAGATCTTCCTCCCGCCTGTGAGTGTGGCAAAGCTTGCAGTTCAGCACACTATGCTTCTCTTCTTCGTTGTGGGTTAGAGCAGTGCGTCCTGACACTCTATGAAAAGTGCTTCATTGAAAGTGCAAGGACAGCGTGCAGTAGGAGATAAATAAAACACAAATACTACAATCCATAATTGCAGGTTTCCAAACAATAACGAAGTCTTTTACATAGCCTTTTGGTAATTGCAATCGGTTTCAAACACTATTACCCAATTCAATAGCACTGTACTCCTCGACCTCAGATGATAAAAGGCTGAACTTACCTTTCGTGGATTTCATCTAGTTGCGAGAAATGACTTTGTTGAGCCAATGTGAAGATAACGAAGAGGTGTGAGTCAAGAGTTTGGCCTAACAAATTCGAGGTAACATTTTGCTCGAGATTCGAATGAGTTTGATGCAGAAAGGACATTGCACATACTGACAACATACACTGTACTCGACTGTTGGATTTGATATTAATGAGATGGCTTAGTTAAATTGAGTCTGTCTACATGATCAAACGGAAGTAATTTATCTCATATAATTCACTTCCGATAATGTCATCTAGGCCAAACGCCCCTGTATGTTTTGGGATGTGCTTTCCATGGCATGCAAAATGATTTCTTCTGATATCAGCATAAGAAAAAAAAAACATGTTATGTCATTTCTGGAGATGTCGTCACTACACTAATTAGTAGTTTTGGAACCTGAAAATTCCTACCTCGTGGTATTTCTGTATCAAGACCCAATAAAATGGCAACAGAGCGCTGTTTATGGCCATTCAAGTGACTGGAGGGGACCTGTGTTGTGTCTCCACAGAACGGTGGCCCAGTCTGGATACTTGGGACCCATTCAAAGGCAGGGGGTGATGCTTGGATTCGAAAGTGGGACTGTAAGTGCACTGGGCTGTCTCATTAAAGCACAGAGCAGCACAACATCTCCTTCCCGTTGCATCTTCTCGAGGGAGCCCTGCCTGGTGCACTCACGAGCTGTCTAGGCAGGAATGCTTAGACCCATACGGAAGACTCCCTCTCTTTAGGGTGTTAAGGCCACATTTATCATTCTGCTTTTCCAAGTGTCAGTGAATCAGATACCTTCTCGTCCAGTGCCTGGCCCAGTAGAGGTTTCCTGGCAGCAGTAAGATACCTGACTGATCTGGAGAGCTGGGGCGGACTTTTTAAAGACTGAATCTGAGCAAAAGACTGTGGAGACCTGCCCCCAAAGAATTGCATATTCAGAAGAGTCCTGTTGCAAAGGGAATTAGAAGAGGGTCCATTGGGAAAATGAAACTCGCTATATGTCTTTCGTCATTTCTTTTTTCATCATTGTGAAAGAAAAGTCCCAAAAGCAATTAGAGATTATCCATAAATAGATCTAGCATGTATGATAAGCATTGAAATTAATGTTTTGCTCTCCCTATCATCCAAAATCACCTTCTTCTCTTTCCTCGTCTGCTTAGCTCCCTTCTACCTCTTTTTAAATCTTTATTTTCATTTTAACCAATATGTTCAGACATGTAGACACAATCAGTAGTGGCTAGCATCTATGGTGATAGGGGGCGGGTGCGCTTGCAAAAATAAATACATTATTTTAAAAGAAATTGCCGGGCGAACGCAACATCCTCTGCTCTGGACCTACGCAAGACCTGGAAGTTGGAACCTGGAACTTCCTTATCCAATCAGCGCCCCGATTGGAAGGAGCAGTTTCACATTCAGGAGGTCTGCACTGACTCTAACCCAGCTTTTTTATGACAGCTGGGTTAGAGATGTTTAAAGTGTGCATGTGTGGCTGCCAATCTCAAGACAGCCAGCCAGAAAGACATGCCCACTGTGGCATGATCTTGGGCCATGGGCAATAATCACTACCATAGTCTGCCATTTACATGCCTCTTCTTTGTTTGTTATTTACAACAAGGGGTGGTGATGGACAGAGTCTCTGAATTAAGCAGAGTACTCTCACCCAGTAAAGAGATCAGGGCTAGATCCAACACCGTTTTTTCTCACTGCTCCATCAGGATTCAAGCAAGCCGGGCCGAAGACGGCTGAAATGCCAGAAACCGGTCCCCGGTAGCTTGTCTCCTTTCTGGTGAAGAATTGGCTTGGCAGTTTAGTCTGCCCTGTTCCCATGATGCACTGGGCCAGGGACAGACTGATTTGCATATAGCCAGGTTCTGAGCTGGGATGGGGCAGTGAGATAAATAACGGTGATGGATCAAGCCCTGATCTTTGGACTGGGTAAGAGTGGTCTGCTCAATTCAGACACTCTGTTCATCACCACTCCCTTTTCTGAATCGTTTTTGGCCACTATAGGTGTGGCAGGGTATACTCAGACATGAGTCCCTTTCTCACTGCTCCATCAGTATTCAAGCAAGCCGGGCCGAAGACGGCTGAAATGCCAGAAACCGGTCCCCGGTAGCTTGTCTCCTTTCTGGTGAAGAATTGGCTTGGTAGTTTAGTCTGCCCTGTTCCCATGAGGCACTGGGCCAGGGACAGACTGATTTGCATATAGCCAGGTTCTGAGCCTGGATGGGGCAGTGAGATAAATAACGGTGATGGATCAAGCCCTGATCTTTGGACTGGGTAAGAGTGGTCTGCTCAATTCAGACACTCTGTTCATCACCACCCCCTTTTCTGAATCGTGTTTGGCCACTATAGGTGTGGCAGGGTATACTCAGACATGAGTCCCTTTCTCACTGCTCCATCAGGATTCAAGCAAGCCGGGCCGAAGACGGCTGAAATGCCAGAAACCGGTCCCCAGTAGCTTGTCTCCTTTCTGGTGAAGAATTGGCTTGGTAGTTTAGTCTGCCCTGTTCCCATGATGCACTGGGCCAGGGACAGACTGATTTGCATATAGCCAGGTTCTGAGCTGGGATGGGGCAGTGAGATAAATAACGGTGATGGATCAAGCCCTGATCTTTGGACTGGGTAAGAGTGGTCTGCTCAATTCAGACACTCTGTTCATCACCACCCCCTTTTCTGAATCGTTTTTGGCCACTATAGGTGTGGCAGGGTATACTCAGACACGAGTCCCTTTCTCACTGCTCCATCAGGATTCAAGCAAGCCGGGCCGAAGACGGCTGAAATGCCAGAAACCGGTCCCCGGTAGCTTGTCTCCTTTCTGGTGAAGAATTGGCTTGGTAGTTTAGTCTGCCCTGTTCCCATGATGCACTGGGCCAGGGACAGACTGATTTGCATATAGCCAGGTTCTGAGCTGGGATGGGGCAGTGAGATAAATAACGGTGATGGATCAAGCCCTGATCTTTGGACTGGGTAAGAGTGGTCTGCTCAATTCAGACACTCTGTTCATTACCACCCCCTTTTCTGAATCGTTTTTGGCCACTATAGGTGTGGCAGGGTATACTCAGACATGAGTCCCTTTCTCACTGCTCCATCAGGATTCAAGCAAGCTGGGCCGAAGACGGCTGAAATGCCAGAAACCGGTCCCCGGTAGCTTGTCTCCTTTCTGGTGAAGAATTGGCTTGGTAGTTTAGTCTGCCCTGTTCCCATGATGCACTGGGCCAGGGACAGACTGATTTGCATATAGCCAGGTTCTGAGCTGGGATGGGGCAGTGAGGTAAATAACGGTGATGGATCAAGCCCTGATCTTTGGACTGGGTAAGAGTGGTCTGCTCAATTCAGACACTCTGTTCATCACCACCCCCTTTTCTGAATCGTTTTTGGCCACTATAGTTGTGGCAGGGTATACTCAGACATGAGTCCCTTTCTCACTGCTCCATCAGGATTCAAGCAAGCCGGGCTGAAGACGGCTGAAATGCCAGAAACCGGTCCCCATTAGCTTGTCTCCTTTCTGGTGAAGAATTGGCTTGGTAGTTTAGTCTGCCCTGTTCCCATGATGCACTGGGCCAGGGACAGACTGATTTGCATGTAGCCAGGTTCTGAGCTGGGATGGGGCAGTGAGATAAATAACGGTGATGGGTCAAGCCCTGATCTTTGGACTGGGTAAGAGTGGTCTGCTCAATTCAGACACTCTGTTCATCACCATCCCCTTTTCTGAATCATTTTTGGCCACTATAGGTGTGGCAGGGTATACTCAGACATGAGTCCCTTTCTCACTGCTCCATCAGGATTCAAGCAAGCCGGGCCGAAGACGGCTGAAATGCCAGAAACCGGTCCCCAGTAGCTTGTCTCCTTTCTGGTGAAGAATTGGCTTGGTAGTTTAGTCTGCCCTGTTCCCATGATGCACTGGGCCAGGGACAGACTGATTTGCATATAGCCAGGTTCTGAGCTGGGATGGGGCAGTGAGATAATTAACGGTGATGGATCAAGCCCTGATCTTTGGACTGGGTAAGAGTGGTCTGCTCAATTCAGACACTCTGTTCATCACCACCCCCTTTTCTGAATCGTTTTTGGCCACTATAGGTGTGGCAGGGTATACTCAGACATGAGTCCCTTTCTCACTGCTCCATCAGGATTCAAGCAAGCCGGGCCGAAGACGGCTGAAATGCCAGAAACCGGTCCCCGGTAGCTTGTCTCCTTTCTGGTGAAGAATTGGCTTGGTAGTTTAGTCTGCCCTGTTCCCATGATGCACTGGGCCAGGGACAGACTGATTTGCATATAGCCAGGTTCTGAGCTGGGATGGGGCAGTGAGATAAATAACGGTGATGGATCAAGCCCTGATCTTTGGACTGGGTAAGAGTGGTCTGCTCAATTCAGACACTCTGTTCATTACCACCCCCTTTTCTGAATCGTTTTTGGCCACTATAGGTGTGGCAGGGTATACTCAGACATGAGTCCCTTTCTCACTGCTCCATCAGGATTCAAGCAAGCTGGGCCGAAGACGGCTGAAATGCCAGAAACCGGTCCCCGGTAGCTTGTCTCCTTTCTGGTGAAGAATTGGCTTGGTAGTTTAGTCTGCCCTGTTCCCATGATGCACTGGGCCAGGGACAGACTGATTTGCATATAGCCAGGTTCTGAGCTGGGATGGGGCAGTGAGGTAAATAACGGTGATGGATCAAGCCCTGATCTTTGGACTGGGTAAGAGTGGTCTGCTCAATTCAGACACTCTGTTCATCACCACCCCCTTTTCTGAATCGTTTTTGGCCACTATAGTTGTGGCAGGGTATACTCAGACATGAGTCCCTTTCTCACTGCTCCATCAGGATTCAAGCAAGCCGGGCTGAAGACGGCTGAAATGCCAGAAACCGGTCCCCATTAGCTTGTCTCCTTTCTGGTGAAGAATTGGCTTGGTAGTTTAGTCTGCCCTGTTCCCATGATGCACTGGGCCAGGGACAGACTGATTTGCATGTAGCCAGGTTCTGAGCTGGGATGGGGCAGTGAGATAAATAACGGTGATGGGTCAAGCCCTGATCTTTGGACTGGGTAAGAGTGGTCTGCTCAATTCAGACACTCTGTTCATCACCATCCCCTTTTCTGAATCATTTTTGGCCACTATAGGTGTGGCAGGGTATACTCAGACATGAGTCCCTTTCTCACTGCTCCATCAGGATTCAAGCAAGCCGGGCCGAAGACGGCTGAAATGCCAGAAACCGGTCCCCAGTAGCTTGTCTCCTTTCTGGTGAAGAATTGGCTTGGTAGTTTAGTCTGCCCTGTTCCCATGATGCACTGGGCCAGGGACAGACTGATTTGCATATAGCCAGGTTCTGAGCTGGGATGGGGCAGTGAGATAATTAACGGTGATGGATCAAGCCCTGATCTTTGGACTGGGTAAGAGTGGTCTGCTCAATTCAGACACTCTGTTCATCACCACCCCCTTTTCTGAATCGTTTTTGGCCACTATAGGTGTGGCAGGGTATACTCAGACATGAGTCCCTTTCTCACTGCTCCATCAGGATTCAAGCAAGCCGGGCCGAAGACGGCTGAAATGCCAGAAACCGGTCCCCGGTAGCTTGTCTCCTTTCTGGTGAAGAATTGGCTTGGTAGTTTAGTCTGCCCTGTTCCCATGATGCACTGGGCCAGGGACAGACTGATTTGCATATAGCCAGGTTCTGAGCTGGGATGGGGCAGTGAGATAAATAACGGTGATGGATCAAGCCCTGATCTTTGGACTGGGTAAGAGTGGTCTGCTCAATTCAGACACTCTGTTCATCACCACCCCCTTTTCTGAATCGTTTTTGGCCACTATAGGTGTGGCAGGGTATACTCAGACATGAGTCCCTTTCTCACTGCTCCATCAGGATTCAAGCAAGCCGGGCCGAAGACGGTTGAAATGCCAGAAACCGGTCCCCGGTAGCTTGTCTCCTTTCTGGTGAAGAATTGGCTTGGTAGTTTAGTCTGCCCTGTTCCCATGATGCACTGGGCCAGGGACAGACTGATTTGCATATAGCCAGGTTCTGAGCTGGGATGGGGCAGTGAGATAAATAACGGTGATGGATCAAGCCCTGATCTTTGGACTGGGTAAGAGTGGTCTGCTCAATTCAGACACTCTGTTCATCACCACCCCCTTTTCTGAATCGTTTTTGGCCACTATAGGTGTGGCAGGGTATACTCAGACATGAGTCCCTTTCTCACTGCTCCATCAGGATTCAAGCAAGCCGGGCCGAAGACGGCTGAAATGCCAGAAACCGGTCCCCAGTAGCTTGTCTCCTTTCTGGTGAAGAATTGGCTTGGTAGTTTAGTCTGCCCTGTTCCCATGATGCACTGGGCCAGGGACAGACTGATTTGCATATAGCCAGGTTCTGAACTGGGATGGGGCAGTGAGATAAATAACGGTGATGGATCAAGCCCTGATCTTTGGACTGGGTAAGCGTGGTCTGCTCAATTCAGACACTCTGTTCATCACCACCCCCTTTTCTGAATCGTTTTTGGCCACTGTAGGTGTGGCAGGGTATACTCAGACATGAGTCCCTTTCTCACTGCTCCATCAGGATTCAAGCAAGCCGGGCCGAAGACGGCTGAAATGCCAGAAACCGGTCCCCGGTAGCTTGTCTCCTTTCTGGTGAAGAATTGGCTTGGTAGTTTAGTCTGCCCTGTTCCCATGATGCACTGGGCCAGGGACAGACTGATTTGCATATAGCCAGGTTCTGAGCTGGGATGGGGCAGTGAGATAAATAACGGTGATGGATCAAGCCCTGATCTTTGGACTGGGTAAGAGTGGTCTGCTCAATTCAGACACTCTGTTCATCACCACCCCCTTTTCTGAATCGTTTTTGGCCACTATAGGTGTGGCAGGGTATACTCAGACATGAGTCCCTTTCTCACTGCTCCATCAGGATTCAAGCAAGCCAGGCCGAAGACGGTTGAAATGCCAGAAACCGGTCCCCGGTAGCTTGTCTCCTTTCTGGTGAAGAATTGGCTTGGTAGTTTAGTCTGCCCTGTTCCCATGATGCACTGGGCCAGGGACAGACTGATTTGCATATAGCCAGGTTCTGAGCTGGGATGGGGCAGTGAGATAAATAACGGTGATGGATCAAGCCCTGATCTTTGGACTGGGTAAGAGTGGTCTGCTCAATTCAGACACTCTGTTCATCACCACCCCCTTTTCTGAATCGTTTTTGGCCACTATAGGTGTGGCAGGGTATACTCAGACATGAGTCCCTTTCTCACTGCTCCATCAGGATTCAAGCAAGCCGGGCCGAAGACGGCTGAAATGCCAGAAACCGGTCCCCAGTAGCTTGTCTCCTTTCTGGTGAAGAATTGGCTTGGTAGTTTAGTCTGCCCTGTTCCCATGATGCACTGGGCCAGGGACAGACTGATTTGCATATAGCCAGGTTCTGAACTGGGATGGGGCAGTGAGATAAATAACGGTGATGGATCAAGCCCTGATCTTTGGACTGGGTAAGCGTGGTCTGCTCAATTCAGACACTCTGTTCATCACCACCCCCTTTTCTGAATCGTTTTTGGCCACTGTAGGTGTGGCAGGGTATACTCAGACATGAGTCCCTTTCTCACTGCTCCATCAGGATTCAAGCAAGCCGGGCCGAAGACGGCTGAAATGCCAGAAACCGGTCCCCGGTAGCTTGTCTCCTTTCTGGTGAAGAATTGGCTTGGTAGTTTAGTCTGCCCTGTTCCCATGATGCACTGGGCCAGGGACAGACTGATTTGCATATAGCCAGGTTCTGAGCTGGGATGGGGCAGTGAGATAAATAACGGTGATGGATCAAGCCCTGATCTTTGGACTGGGTAAGAGTGGTCTGCTCAATTCAGACACTCTGTTCATCACCACCCCCTTTTCTGAATCTTCTTTGTTTGTGGCTCAACAGAGTTGAGCACCAATTGCAGAGTGTCAGAAAGTTCATGCTAGATGGTGAATGTCCATTGGTAGGCTCTCTCCTGAACTCAGGCAGAATATATTTCTTATTGGAATTATAATTAACAGTATCTGCTTTTAGCACTCTTATTTTAACATATTTTTTTTTTACCATTGACTATGAATTTGGTTTTGATAGCACTTTCCTATCAAAAGTTACTGAAGTTTGAAGCCAAGCTACAGGACATATTACATATTGAAATATGTCCTGCAGCTTGGCTGTAGAAATGCACACATGTAAAAGCACTTCACAGAGTGCCTAGAATACCTGTACACTATACAACTGCACCGGAACTCTATGCACATACAGTAGATTTACCAGAGTGACAATTACAGCAATTCAGAATTACACAGTTGCTGTGGCTGAAGCCTTAACAGGAGATCATTAGCTACCCCGAAGGTCAAATACATAAGAGGTCAAAGCAAAGAAACTTAGGGATATAGCATGACCATGAAATTCCCTACAACAGCCCATAATGGAGTTATCCCAATTTGAGATGTGTTCTTGGGTACAGCACAAGTAGTAACTTCTGGTTGTTTAATTATACTATAAATAGACCAAAACATAGGTACGCTATGCGTTTACAAAATGTTAAAGCTCTTATTTGAACTCCAATTGAGCTGATGACCCATGGTTTGCATTACCCTCTTATGTCTTTGGGATACTGGATCAAGCTGAATACAGAAACTGACAATTCTGGCCCTTGTGATGTACAGGATGTTCTGCCCTGACCATCCAGCTCAAGCTAACGGACTGAGGAGGTAAATTCGCCCGGGTTCAGTTCTATTGTGAGTCAGTTCTACTTGCTAAGTTAATATAATTCCCCACTCTCCTTTAACAAGTCCATTCATCATTTAATACAAGGTCACATAGGAACCCTACTTAAAATCAGTCTCAGTGATGGGGGCGTGGCCAGCCTGCCGATCATGATGGCCATGCAGCACTGAAGCTCCGCCAGCAAACCCCAGTAAAATGCTTTCTTAATCACTGCTGTTCGCACCTGAACGTCATCCTGACCCCCTCATACACCAGAGAAGACTCAGAGCCGTCTATGACTCCTGGAAACACCAGCAAACCTCTTGAATCGTGCCCTGATCTGGCTAGAGGGCGGGGCTGCACTCGTCTATGCAGCGCATCCTGGAGACCGGCCCGTACACCCCCGGCCTAAGTACGACCCTGGGGCCAGGAAGACAGAGACTACGGAGCTCCCGCCCGCGAAGCTGAAACGGTGAGTGCGGCGCTGGGCGAGCCTCTCCCCTCTGTTCAAGCCTGCTGCTACAGCCTAGGTGCGCCTCGGTTCCAGGGATCCAACCACACCTGTAAGGACATTGCAATTAATAATGAAGACCTAGATGTATGCAGTAGGTACAACAATTTAGGCATTCTTGGGATACCAGAATCTACCAACACGGGCCGAATTGACATCTTTGTAGAAATGTTGCTCACTGACCTCTTTGGGAAAGGCGCTTTAACCCTGGGCCCTCGTCCCAACCCCTGTTGCCCTCGGAGACCCATCATTGCACGGATAATGAACTTCCGAGACAGGGACACTGCTTTCTGCCTCACAAGGGGGCAGGGTGAGACCATCTGGCAGGGATCAACGGTTGCACTGTGCTTAGACTTCACTACAATGGTGCAAGAAGCACCGTGAAAATACAACAGCGTAAAAGCCACTCTTCGGAACTAGGGCCTTAGATACAGACTGTTATATCCGGCTCGCCTACGTGTCAATATCGATGGCCGAACCTGCATTTTCGACACCCCCACTGCGGTGCGAGCATTTTGTAGATCCTACAAGAACAGCAATAATCAGCGGAAAGAGTCCAGGTCTGGCTCTTCCCCACCACACAGCGGCTTGGTTGCCAGTGTTGAACTCTTCTCCACAGAATAACTCTGTAACATATTCAGCGACACAGTTTTTTTTAATCAGATTAGATTTTTTTTCATAAATGCTAAGACAGAATAAGTATCACATTTAAATGCTCACCATTGCTGGGTGCTGTTGGGGCATTTACTCTCCCCAGTGTGCATAACACTTTGCTGGTATTCTTGATAAAAATGGATAGTACTGTGCATTTGCACCTACAACTTGGATGTTTACTGGATGCACTTGGTTATCATTTGAAGGGGTTGGTTCCTGATGTCAGCGGGAGTGAGGCTGGGTGGTGGGTGGGAGGAAGTATTTGCAGATTTGTTTATCAGACTATACTTCTCAGTGTGTTCACTGCTATTTTTAAATGTATCTCACCACTAAAACCATACTGTTTTTCAGAAAGACTGTTTGAATGACAACGTTACTTAAGTTACCCGACCGATCTAGCCTGTCTTTAATCACCTGGAAGATTAGGGGTCTAAACAACAGCAGAAAAGGGAAACACGTACTCCATTAGCGCAAAGACATCATGTAGATGTGGCATTTTTACAGGAAACCCAACATACTAAATCCAGCTAAACCCATTTTGCAGCTAGCTGGGGCCCGCATTGCTATTTTTCAAAATACAGTTCATTCGCCCTGGGCACAGCGATACTGATTCAAAAGCAACTCCCTTTTCATTTACACAAAGCTCACTGTGATAGAGAAGGCTGCTACACCATAGTGATAGGAAAGCTGATGGGCCCCATTTTACATTGGTATGCCTGTACGCCCCTAACATAGACAACCCTGAATATTTTCACAAGCCACACTCTTTGGTTCTTCCTCTTGGAACCAACTTAATATTTATGGGCAGGGATTTTAATCTATTGCTTACCCCCACATTAGACTGCTCCTCCACTGCCTCAGACACTAAACACGCTCAAAACGTGCTCTGTTAGAATTGTGTGCCTCACTGAATCTGTCTGACATCTGGAGACAACGCAATCCGACAGCTACCACTTACACGCACTACTCGGCCCAACACGATACATGGACCAGATTGGACTACTGGCTTAGCTCACCGTGCTTGAACACATCGTACAAGACCACCACAACGCTTCCTAGCACATAATCAGATAACTCTCCAGGAGTGTTAAAGGTTAGCGTCCCCAGGCCAGAAGGGCACGAACAACAATGGAGATTCCCAGGTAGGGCCCTGAATGACTACATGTTTCACATCGGGATCAAAGAGGCAGTAGAAGAATATTTTGAACTAAACACTAGATCAGTACATACCTGGGCAGTACTTTCAGAGGCCTTTAAGGCCTACATCGGGGAGTTAGCATCGCCAAACATGCCGGTGTGTTGAAAGATCTCAGGGCGACTTTGGCCCGCCTTGCGCAGCAACTGGATACTTTAGACCACAAGCAACTTCACTGCTCAAAACAGGATGTTGTTGGGCAACATCTATTGTTGCTTACTGAATTCAGAGAGGCTGTCGAAAGGGAAACTCATTTCCTGAGTATAAATACACAACTGCCTAATGTTATGGCGAGGGTGAGCGCAAGGTCGCACCTTGGTGCGACTGTTAGACCCCCTTATGGGAAAGCTTATATCACAGAACGCAGATCCTCGCCAGGACAACTCCTCACCGACACTGCTGAAATCCGGGCTGAATTTTTAGCATACTAAAAGTGACTTTACACATCCAAAGTAGCGCATAAAACTGCTGAACAGGAAGATTACCTGGGCAAAATACCCTTGCTATACCTAAATTCATGCAAGACTTTCTCGTTGAACCCTTCTCATCAGATGACATTCTCAGCGCGATTGAGGTGCTGAACGGCTCCACCTCACCACGCCTCAATGGCTTCACTGAAGACTTTTAGAAATCCTATGAGGAACTGCTGGCTCTCCGATTGCTTGAGGTTTACAACTAAGTACTAGGAAGAAACGAGAAGCAGTGACTGGGAATGAACAATTGCTCTGTGGATCGTACAGACCGCTTTCACTGTTAAATTTAGATTATAAAATCCTAGTGAAGATGATTGCGCTTTGGCTCTCTTTAATACTTGACAGAATAATCTCCCCTGCCCAGTCAGGGTTTGTGCCCCATAGGCCCACCTCCTCAAATTTAGGAACCCTGTTTGCGGTGCACAGAAATAATCCTGATACTCCAGCTGCATTACTTCTAGACACAGAAAAGGCAATGACTCCTTGAAGTGGACCATTTTTCTATCTGTAATGCACAGGATGGGATTTTTGATTTTTGATGTAAGGACCTAGAAATTGTGAAAAGTGAAAAATAATAATTATACAAGTGACTGCACATAAATCTTACTGTGACAAGGAAAAAGATCACCTGACATCCTAAGTGTCTTCTTGACCTACTGTCGGTAGAATATGCATGTCACCGAGTCACAGGAGTTGTGGACCTCAACCCACCTGACAGCGGCTCAGGCAATGAGGGAAGCACCGCTCTGTCCGTCGGTACTTCTTTGCCGGTATCCGGGCCGACTGCAGTGTGCAGTCACTTGTATAATTATTATTTTTCACTTTGCAGTAGCACAAGCAATTTCTAGGTCCTGAGGAAGGCAAGGACACAGTTGTCCAACACATTTGCTGAAACATGCTTTTTTAATGTTGGAGGAGTGGGTAGAACCAGAATAAAATTTCATATTGTTCACCCAATTTTATTTCACCATTATTTACACTTTTCACTTGCACTGCAAATCAGTCACCTTTCGTTTTTCCACTCATAAGTACTGATCACCAGTACATAGATCGTACAGGCACCCTACCTGGTTGATGGAGGATGTTCCACCTGGTCCTCTCATATCACCAGTAGGTTGTCAGCTGTATGGTCAATAAGTACTCCTAAATGATGAAGGGCGGTTCCGTGTGGTGACTGATGGGTATCCTTTTCTGATCACTATGAGGTCTGGGTATCTTTTCTTTTTTCTAGGTCTGACAGTGTTCTGTCAGGTTTCATATCACGGTAGACACCATTTCTTTAGACCCATTGACACTCTTGTGTTATTAATAAAATTAAAACATACTGGGCAGAAATCTTTAAAACGTTGGGAGAAATGGTAGAGTTGGATATTACACCCACTCCGGAGGTTGCACTGATGGGTTATGTGGTTATCATCCCGAGGGGGATTCGGAAGTTTATTGCCATGGGGTTATTGTTGCCCAAGAGAGAAATTGCAATTAAATGGGGGAAAAATGCACCAACATTAAAGAGTTGGTTAAACAGCCTAACATTGTAACACTAATAACGATCTGTATATATACACCTTGCCTAGGTCATCCTGTCTAAAAGATATCTGGGTCCCCCTAAAAGGCTATGTAGCAGACTCACACTCACTAGCTGCTTCACAACAGGAACATGCAATTGTCCCAACAGGAGTGGACTGATTGAGATGTCCAACCTATTGCTGGTAGATACAACAATAAATTTAAACACCTGAGACAAATGGATGCTCTGCATTAACCAATGCAATCTGTAGGGTATGCTGAGTTGGGCGTGTTGGAAGGTCGGAGACGAACTAACCTTTTTTTATTCCAATGTGCAATCGTTGCCAAATATGTAAAATACTCGTGATTTACATTCCTTATATTTGCTTTCCAAACAGTATTGGGTATTACGCAATGTGTATTAACATATTCGATGTTATACTTGTGAAACTGGTTAATAAAGTTAATAAAGTTAAAAAATAAAAAAATCTGTCTCAGTGATGGCTAAAAAGATCTGATGGTCTTGCTACTAATGAACAGGCAAATCACACATCCTGTAGCCTGACCATCAAGAATGCCATTTAACTGCACACATTTTGGTGTAAATTGAAGGGAAACGTTGATATAGAATCAGGGCCATATTTGTCAAATAATTCTGTAGCACTTGTACGATGTGACGGGATGCAAGGGAGGCAAATACTAAGTGTGATTTATGAGTGACTTGATGCATCTGGAGTAACCCAATGCGGCGCAAATTGCTGTGGTTTCATTACTTTGCCCCGGGAAGGCATTCCATGGGTGGTGCATGAGTGTCTACATGCAGTACCCATGGATTTTAACCAGCTACAGCCCAGCAGTTACGAGCTAGCTGATTTTGACGCATTCCCAGATTCACCAAAACTGTTAGACCTGGAAATGCACCAAAACTGCTATGCTTCCCTTGGCAAGGAGTAACATGGAGAGATATTTAAACTTCTTCTTGTTATTTCCTCTCTTTCCTCATTCCACAGCACATATAGAAAGAGAAAATGCCCCCAAGGGATTGCTTTTGTGTAGGAAGGTGTCCCTGCTTACAACATGGGGTGCTTGCATTCGCCCTAGGCAGCACATTGTGCACCAGCACTACGAAAAGACAGGAATGCATCATATGATATAAAAACTGTGTATTCCTGCTCTTTCCATATCACAGAGAGCAGCACAGGAAGGTATCATGCTGTGCTGCCTACTATTTGATAAATATGCCCTTAGATTAGCTGTTTTTTTTTCCTGGCCTTTCTGACCAAAATGGTGCCATCCTCCTGAGGATGTACATGTAGTCTTTTTCTATTTCCTAGTTGTAAACATTGAGTAAAATATTATAGTTTGCATTGTAGGGAGTTCCCAGGGCCATATTTGTGGGAAAGTCATGCAGTGCAGGGCAGCAAATCACCATGCTGCTATGCATTGCTTGACAATGAAAGGTCATTAATGTCTCAGTATAGTAAATACTGCTCATTCCTGTTCCTTGCAATGCACAATGCAGCATACATAGAAAGAGTACAAAATAAAGATAAATACATATATCTGTCCTGTTGCTCCTCACCAGGGAGTCATACTTTTTTTTTCATTCCCAGGTCTACCACTTCACATAAATCTGGGAATACGTCAAATCCATGGATGTTGCACTTGTCCACCAATGCAACATGCATGGAAATGCCTCCCTGGTGCAGAGTAATGCAACACAGCAATTAGTTCTGCTTTGCATTACTCAAGCTTCAACAATCTCATGTTTACTTTCTGCCTCCTTTTCACCATGTTGTGTGCTGCATAGGACTATGACTGGAGGTGTATGTTGGAGAAACAAAGGGGCATATTACCAAGCAATAGCGATAATTATCGCTATTGCTTGGTTAGCGTGAAAAAATTATCGCCGAGTTGCGTCGATTTTTATCGCAGATAAACCTTGGTATTACCAAGGTTTATCGCAAATGTGATAAAAACCAGCCGCAATGCATGAATATCGCTGAAAAGTCAGCGATATTCATGCATTAGCGAGCTAATGCTCTTAGCCATGTTATCCACCTCCCATTGGATAACATGGCTAAGAACTGCTCAGGGCAGGTGTTAGCTTTTGGAGATATTCGCGCTTAGCGCGAATATCTCCAAAAGTTGGTAATAGGAGATAGCGATGTTAGCGACTGTTTCCAGTTGCTAACATCTTGGCACGCCCACTTTGCATGTCATTAGTGATAAATATCACTGACATGCAAAGCAGGGCCCAAGATGGTCGCTATGTCCTACTAGCTGTCGCTAACTGGTGTTAGCGACAGCTAGGTAATAGGGAGATAATGTTATCTCCGCTTTCTTGGCTTTTAAAGCCAAAAAAGCGGAGATAAACCCCCTTGATAGGATGCCCCAGAATGACCAATATGATCTCTTTTATTATGAAATAGAGTGAATGATTTTATGGGGATGTATTCTTAAAATAAACTTGATGATGATAATGAAGAATGACCAGTGTCAATCCAGTGGTGTTGAAAGGTTCTGTAAATCAAAAAAATAACGTTAATAATTTCGGTCCCTTTTATTACCAAAGCATGGATGCTTACAGACCGCTACACAATGAAACATATAGCTGTAATTACCCATGCCTTATGAAACAAAACTGTACACTGCCATCACCCAGTGCAAACATTAAATTAGCCCTATTACGTTAATGACATGAGACCCAAACAGTAACATATAGTAAACCTAAACATGACATATGTGACATGTGAAGATCTTCATGGCAAGTGGCCTAGTTTTTGTTATAAAATGGTACTATTATCTGAAAACCTCTCACTCATTAAATACTTCACACACTTCACTGTTATTTACTTTCATGGAACAAGTTGTGAATGAAGTGGCACAATCAATTACATGTAAAGAATTGGAGAAGATTTTTCTCAGTTTTCTTTTTGTAGATTTCATTATCGATTACATGCATGCCTCAGCTGTTTAAGTAGGCATCTCTTAAATTCCATTTATATTCAATAAAATGATGCCACCAGTGCTATTACTGTCCTGTGACATAACATATCTATCTACGGTTTACAGCCTAGGTATGTATTTTGTCACATAATATTTGCTTGCCATTTACCTTCTTTTACCGTTCTATGAATAGTATTATTTGGAAAAAAACAAGAATTTCATCGTAATTACTTTATACTTCTCATTACATATATTCTAGACATCACTTTTCCAAGGGATTCCTTGACCTCTTTGTTCCTTAGGCTATAGATCAATGGATTCAACATTGGGATCACCACTGTGTAGAACAGTGAAGCAAGTCTGTCCTGGTCCAGTGAGTACCTGGATTTCGGCCTGAGGTAGGTGAAGAGGACAGGGACATAGAGTATGATGATGCTGGCCAAGTGTGAGGCACATGTGGAAAAGGCTCTCAGCCTCCCTTTCGAGGAGCTAATACCAATTATGGTGTGCATAATATAAGCATAGGAAACGAGGACAAAGATCAGGGATCCCACCTGCACACTGCCACCAACTGCAAATGTTACCAACTCATTGACCAACGTGTCAGAGCATGAGAGCTTCAGCAATGGAGGGAGGTCACAGTAAAAATGAGAGATCCGGTTTGGTCCACAGAAGGACAGCCTGAATGTGAAACCGGTGTGTATCAGGGAGGTGAGGAAGCAAAATGTGTATGTTGCAGCAACAAAAACAATACAGAATCTCGTGGTCATTACAAGAAGATAGTGCAAGGGATTGCAGATTGCATTGTACCGATCGTAGGCCATGACGGACAGGAGAAGTCCATCTGAACTTGCAAGTGCTACATAGAAGAACAACTGGGCTGCACATCCATGAAAAGAAATGGCTTTTGTTCTTGATAGGAAGTTACCCAGCATACAGGGTGTGATTGTTGAAGAGTAGCACAGATCTACAAAAGACAAGTTGGAAAGGAAAAAGTACATTGGAGTGTGGAGTTGGGGAGCCACATAAATCAATATTATCATGCCAATGTTTCCAAGACAGGTGAAGACATAGACCAAAAGAAACAGCACAAAGAGATGAGTCTGTAGAACTGGGTCATCTGTGAATCCTAAGAGGATGAACTGTGTCACAAAGGTCCAATTTCCGGCTTTCATTTGCTTCCTAATTGTTGGTTAGCTGGAAGAGTATTTAGCCAGAAAGCAGAATAGGGTGTTAGTGATGATTTTTGCATTTTCATTTCATTTTTCATTTACTTTCGTGATAAATGTTGAAACAAAAAACAAACAAAAACAATAACAAATGTTTCTTGAGCATTGGATGTGTCATGGATTGTGACATCATTGACCTGATTATTAGACCGAGATTAAGCAGATCAATTGGCTTATGGAAATGTGATTAACCAGAAAAATGCACAGAGTTTCAAATTCAAACTGCTTTTTTGACACACATATTCAAAGCAGAAATATAAAAGAATAAAAGTGACCATCTGCAAAAACAGGTAAATGCATACATGGAAATTACCATTGCAAAACACACCATGCAGTCTATATTCTACAATCTCTGCAAACTAATATATGCCTTCCCAAATACGCCCTGGCTCCACTAAGGTCATCACTGAACACGGCGGCTAGACTGGTCACAGACACCAAATGATACGAACATATATCCCTAGTCCTCAAATCTCTCAAATGGCTGCCCTAAGAAGTACAAATTCAGGTAAAGATTGCCGTTCTGGTGCACCAAGTCCTTCACTTCAATACTCCCAGGTACCTTGTGCAATAACTTGAACTATCCTGTGGCTTAAGAGCCTCAAGAAGTGCCACTACATTCCTCTTGAAACCACTCATCCTTAACAAAGAAATAACTTGTTACCGAGCTTTCTCCGCCGCTGCCCCAAAGATATGGAATTCTCTTCCACCGGAAGTACGCAGAATCTCTTCAACAGAGGCTTTCAAATTGGAAGCTGAATAATTCCTAATGAACAAATTAGGGATAGGCTCACTTGCTTGTTGACATTGTTCCCGCTATCGTGGTACCTCCATTTTTAACGGCTCTTCTTTAATGTGACCCCCCCCCTCGTTGCCCGTGTACACCTGCTTATTGTATTACCCTCCTGGGCCCAATTGTCCTGCATTCTGAGAACTTTCCAGACTTTTCGTTTTTCTCTCTCTCTACCGGATGTTGATATTGCATTTATGTTCTTCCTCCCATCATATTGTAAAGCGCTCTGATATCCTTCGGGATCTTGTTTGTGCTATATAAAACTTTATAAATAAATGTAGGTAGCATGACACTTCCAGCACATAAAAGAATTATACAGCATTCACAAGTCATTACTAGGCACTTTGAGAAACAACACCAAAGGTATTACAGTGGCCTTATATATTATGTGATTGATGCAATTCCAGCTAACATCATAGGGGGGTGACTGGTAAAAGCATTAAGATGACTTGAATCCCTATATATTGTAGAACTGGATTCTAAAACTCCAGGTGGTTTAAATATAGGGGAAGATCTCTACACACATCTATAGCTAAGTCTATCGCACATAACACAAAGGCAGCATCAGTGTAGGCTTGGCATATTTTAGATTTAGAGTTGTCACTTTACCATGATCATATGTTACAGAACACAAGCAGGTGATCAATAAGTCACCAAAAGATATATAGTGGAATTTTCGGGGTGGTAAATTTCACAAATATTGCAATATAGCAATTGGAGAGAATTAAGTGCACCTGTATGCCAAATCAGCATAGTAGCTCTAGCAACTTACTGAAACCAAAATTATTCCCATTAGCCCACAAGGTACCTTCAGTAAGCACCACAGGGCTGCATTGCAGAGAGGTTGTCTGAGCCAAGCCTCTTTTTACACCTCGCTGCAATGCAGCTCTTTGGTGCTTACTGGAGGTACCTGGTGGGCTAGTTGGACCCCAGGGACCCTCAGGAGTCCCCTTGAATCCTGAGGGTCCCTTGGTTCCAAGTAGCCCACCAGGTACCTCCGGTAAGCGCCACAAAGCTGAGTTGCAGAGAGGTGTGAAAAGGGGCATGGACTTGGGCCACCTCTCTGCAATGCAGCTCTCTGGTGCTTGCAGGAGGTACCTGGTGGGATAGTTGGCCCCCAGGGGCCCTCAGGATTCAAGGGGAATTAATCCCCCAACTTAAAACCTGCCAGGAGGCGCGCTTGCACAGTGGTGAAGGGAGGGGCGGGACTGATGTGACATGTGTGTACTTATCCAATCACTCCACCAAAAGTTTGTCTTAAGACAGACTTAAGACAGACTTAAGTTAGGATGTTGTCTTAAGTTTGTCTTAAGACTAAACTGTGAATACCAAAAGTAGTAAGTTTAGGATTTTGTTTTAAGTTAGTTCTTTGAATCAGGCCCCTAGTGTATATGATACTGTAATATGTGTGTATAGATGTATTTTAGACTTTATGAAAAAGGTGTGGACATGGCAGTTAATGGTGAAGTAGCGATGTCCTGAATAACAGCGAAAATGGAAAATAGCTATGAAAGATGTTTTTTTAAAGAAACTTAGTATTATGTGTAGTACAACGTTCAGAATTAATTTATTTACATATTAGTTTTGAATGTGTTTGTCGCCATTAAATATTTTCGCAACGTATTCGCGGAGATCACAACATTGTTGCAAAGATCCCGAAAAAGCTAAAGGAAATAAACCTTTTCATTTCGGGTACTAGGGTGGCTCTCACAAGAGCCGTTGTGTTGGTTGTGTGTATATCGCTGCTATAGATAAGACCGGATGCAGAGTTTTCTAGGTACTTGGAAACACCCTGTTGCCTTCATCTGTAAAGTGCACTCCATCATTTCTCTAAACTCCATGCATGTCAAAGCATAAATTGTTTTTGTATATAAAGCCTATGTTATGGTCTTTGAGGACTGCAGAAACAGTTTTATTTTCCCAAAACAAAAAGAGGAGTTTCCCCAGGACAAAGTGTCCTAGTGATCAAGTGCGGAGGAAGAGATAAACCCCTCACTCACCAACCTGGTTGGTGACACGATTAAAAACAAGTGGGATACTTGTGCTGGCGTGGTTTGACCAGAAAGTATCAAAGTTATAGTATGAATATGGTCAACATGTTTCAACCCTTACAATAATTGTTAGGTTTTCGTCAGGACCAAGTGACGCCCAGGCCTACTAAGAATATCTCTCTGAGATACGAAAGTTTCCACCTCATGGCACTGAAGGAGAATCTTCCATATGGCCAATTTCTTCGTTTAAGAAGAACTGTAGCAAACTACAAGACTACAAGACTATTTAGGCCAATGACCTAACTGAAAAACTCTCAAACAGGGGATACCCAGACGACATTTTGAAAAAATGCCAGAAACGGGCAAGAAACCAACGCAGAGAGGCACTCCTAGAGGATAAGGTCGAAGATGAGAAAAAACCTCCATTGACGTGTGTAACCACATACAACACACTGTCCAATCAAATGACAAAATCCATAAACAAACACTGGAACATACTTAACACCGGAAACCTACACTGGGAAAGACCACTGTTCTCTTTCAAGAGAGCCAGAAGCATCAAGGACACACTAGTAAACACCCGCTCGAGACAAAAGTCAGCAGAGGAACCTACTACAGTACTCAGCGCGTGGGGTTTACCCAAAGTCACCGGACACTATTTGTGTGGAGACTGTAGCGTGTCACCTGACCACGGCTACCAAAACACTTAGGGGCTCATTAGGATTGCGGTTTTCCCGCATCCTCCGGGCCGGCGGAAGCCACCGCCGGCCTGGAGGATGTGGGCAAACCGCTACTGAGCCTCAAAAGACCCACCGCCATATTAGGATGGCGGTGGATCTTGAAATCTGTCCGCAGCTTTTCCGCCGCAGTCGCCTTCCGACCGCGGCGGACAAGCTTTAACATGGCTGGCGGTGTCCATCAGATCCTGGGATAGACACTTTTCTTCCTTTCCTAACATTGTCTGAGCAGTATCCCCCTATAAAGAGTTGAACTTTTCCCTGTTTTCCTTTTAATCCTCGCTTTGTCAAATAACCACCTTGTTTTTCCTTGCATTATTATATGTATATGGATTGGGCCAGCAAGGTTTAAGGGCTGGTTTGAGGAGTACCGATATGGGAAATATGTATGCCAGACTAGGGACTCAATAAAGTTATTTTGTCTCTGACAAGAACAATAGGTATTTTTAACCTAAACCCCTTATGCATAACCGAGGGAATACTATCTTTTCATATTATCCCTTAACACGCACAGGCCGTACGGAACACAACGCCCTTTTTTACTCCCGTTACGATCAGCTGACCGTGATGAGAGCGCTGCGATTGGCCTACCCAGAGACCGGCCCTTATACACACGGAAACTAGTCCTCCGGCATCCTCGGGACTCCGTGTGGACACAGGACAGGTTTCTGGCGGGTCGCCAATATCTGACAAGTAAATGAGATAACTGATGCAGCAAGTGGGCTCCGTATTCTATACCCATTTACGTGCAGAGACCAACATTGTTACTGCGATACCCTAATCCTTACATCTACATTTTCTCTCGCCCACAGAACGCTCAGCTAAAGGCACCCCCACGGTATCCATGGGGCACAACTACAATTAGTTAAGAGTAAGTCCAGCACCTTTGTTGAGTGTATTCTACTACATAGTTCGAGTAGTGTTGAAGGAGAACCTTGGCTCTCAAACCCATTTCGATCTGATACTACGTGCATTATCAAGTCATGTCTGATTCTATGGCATTGTATACGCAATAATCATGACTAGTTATAAGGCGCTCCAAAGAATTAGAGGAACACATGATACCCGCTTTTGGAGTGATGCTTGTTGAGTGGGTATGTAATACAAATAACTGCACACATAGTGGTCAGACTGAAGATGCACTTTAAATAGCAATATACCCCTGCATGCGTGTCTGATGAGCGCTGTTTCACGCCCTATACACTGTATGTGGCTTATATTAAATCTCATGGAGAAGGAATGCACTCAAACTGGGAGGAATTCAATCAAAAATGTGTACCAATGTGCAACCACCATGTTCTGCTCGATTGCTTCAGATTTTTCCTTACACAGAAGGCTCTAAGCACACTGAACCGTAAGTACACGGTCTGGCATTTAGCTGAGTCTGGGACGGGTACGCCTTAGCATGCGTAGACCTCTCGACTCAACTCCCTTGGTCCCTACGAAAACCTAACAATGATTGTAAGGGTCGAAACATGTTAACCATATTCACACTATAACTTAGTTGCAGACGTCAAAGCACACCTGAGTGAGACTCGGTCACTCAGGTGGACCCCGATGATGAAGCATGTCACCAACCAGGTTGGTGAGTGAGGGCTTTATATAAAAATAAATAATTCTCTCTTCCTTCGCACTTGATCACTAGGACACTTTGTCCTGGGGATACTCCTCTTTTTGTTTTGTGAAAATGAAGCTCCAGGGGACTAGGAGTATAGCCCATTGTTTGTTACAAAACTGTTTTATTGTCATGTTTCCAGCTTCGTCTATCTGTTGACAGAATTTGTTTGGCCAATTCAATTTATGCCTTAGGCATATGCTGGGGAACTCCAAGCTAGTCCGAGGGAAAAGTTCTATTAATTAAGCTAAAGTATCCTTCATAAGGATTTCCATTTCTACCTCAGTAAGCGTGCCTAGGTCATTGGAACCACAGTGCACAATCATGAGGTCAGGATGTTGGTAATCCACAATGCTTCCAACCCTCTCTGGCCAACTCCAGTAATGTCCACGTTAGGCATACCCAAGTACCTGTCAGTGTTACTCTTTCTAGCACACTCTCTATCACACATTCGACACTAACCATTTTGAAGGACCTAGTTTAAAAAAAGGACATATTTGATTGGATTGTGTAAATATGCAGGGATCTATAATTAGGTAGTGACATTTAAGAGAAAGTAAGTAGATCTGTGATTGCCTCTGGTACAAAGAATAAAGGATAATGCAATCTTGGATATGCTTTTTATTCCAAACAGGCAACCACAGTGGATGTAGTTGATTTTGAAAGTAGTATGGTGTTTCTAGAATGTTTTGCCATCTTTTGACCTACTGGTTCGAGCAAGTGTTTCAAAGAGGGTTGCTGTGGAAACTCAGTTAAGAGACAAGGGGAGCATAATCAACAAACTGTAACCTGAAATTAAAGTGGTTTAGAGTATGTGCGTATTAAAAAAGGTTTATTTTCCTATTCAGAGCTATCTTATAAAGTGTACTGAAGTTGGAGAATATTAGGAGGACAATGCTAAATACTTTTTCTTACTCCTGTGGGTATTCGCCAATCTGTTGCAAAGTTCCACGAGGGGCCTCGCTGAGCATTGCTACCAATTTGTGAATCTTCTCAAACACTACCTACTGATTGGCCTTCTTTACCAAAGTACAAGAAAGGATTAAGGAACACTGACCACTGAGAAGTTGTATAACAATAAAATATGAAAAGGATGTTATGATTTACTAACTATGACACTATTACTGAGTGCAAAGTTGAAAAGCTGCCAATAATGCTTGCTTTGTATGAGAGTGGTGTACCATTCTTATGCTTAGTTTTCATATTTTCTGTGAGAGGAAAGTGGAACTGTAACTGTCAAAATAATTTACAAACCAACAAACTGATTTAACAGGTATGTGAATTAGAGTCTTGTTTAAAAAAGTGTTTATTGAAAAGGAGTTATGTATGTGCATGAAGTGGACGGAAGTCTGTATGATGTAATAAAAGTAATGAGAGTGTATGTGGGGATCTGTGAGTCGATGAGTGTGTGTTTATGTGGGTTTATGAATGGGTGCTAATTGTCTCTGTGGGTAGGTGAGAGTCTGTGTCTGACAGTAGGTGTGCAAGTAGTACTTTAAATATGTGTTGGACCTGCTTCTGTAGAGCGGGTGTGTGTAGTTCTACTGCCAGGTTAAGATGGCATGCTTGCCAACCTTAAAATTTTCTTTCAGTACATAGTTGTCACATCAAATCAAAAAAGCTTTATTCGGTACATTATACATGACCATAAAAGCATTCTAAAAACAATAATAAAAACATGTTACTTACACATCCTCACAATTATTTACAAACATACAGTCCATTTTTAGGTAGTAGTCCAAGGAAATCAATAATAAGGTTCATTAAGATCTTTTAAATTCATTAGTCTTAAAAAATGTCTCGAAAGTGTGTATAGTGCATTCAATTCCATATATCATATATTTTGGATAAAGGGATATATAACTCCAACGTCAATCAACATAATATTCATAATTAATGCATCTAAATAGGAGTAAGTCTTTCTTTTCTTAATAGACATTTGACAACAAGAGCAGAGTAACTCTGTTGGTGCCTAGCCGCAGCCCGAGGAATCGAGCGCAGAGTTGATCTGCAGCGTGTGAAGCGTGTGGGCGCCAGACGCCGAACGAGACAGGACGAGACAGCACGCACGTGAACGGAGAACGGGAGACGGCAGGCAATTCGTGGGGGGTATTGAGCCCCGAACATTTTGGAGACCTGTGTCTCGTGTGCCCAGCCACCCCTCAACCACCCTGCAGCCCCCGCAGCCCCGCGGAAAAACCCAAGTAGCGGGTGAGCTCATATGGGCACTGACAGGAGCTACCTGCGCTGCCAGGATTCACCAGAGGCACGCAAGATAGTAGTTCAGTAGCGGGGATAAGTACAGTATGGGTGCATCATTTTCGACGGCGAGATAGCACTCGAGGAGCCAGGAGCTAAGGAGACAAGGAACGAAGGCTACAAACCCTGGGTATATAAGCACTGCTGTAAGAAGGAGTATATTTGCCCATAACACAGGGAAAAGCAGAAAAGCCCCAGAAAAGCCCGTGGGAGAGGATAATAAGTGCGGCAAGGCAGGCTGGAGGACTAAAGGCACAACAGAGGTAAGTGAAAGAATTAGCATATTTACAAGTCAATTCCGAACTGTGAAAACAATTCAGCAGCACCGGAGATAAGTGTATTACAATTTTAATAGATGGCCCCGAAAAGAAGGCAAAAACTGCGCAAAGAAGAAAGCCCAGGAGGAGTGAGTTAATGGCGGGCTCAATGTCACCGGAATAGAGCCAGGAAAGCCAGGCCTCTGCCGTGGATAATAGTAAGGGGCGACGTAAGAAAAGAAAAGTTAAAAGGGTCATTAAAATCGTCCCGCTAGCCAAAAGGGATTGTACCTCAACTTCCAAGCGGAAAGACAACGCGGCAGTCTCAAAATCTATAAAGGACTTTGTAGGGAAACACTACAAATCTGCAGAGCCGGTAATACATTTGGGACACGAGGAAGATGAGGAGGAGTATTGCGTGGAGAACAGAGAAAACGGAGAAAACACGGGGTAGAGGAGGAGAAGCAGATAAGGAAAGAAATGGGAGAATACCCAGAAGAAGAAATAGAGGAAGGAAGGGAGGACCCACTACTGATAAACCTCACCCTTTTGAGTCAAAATCTTCAAATAGCAGCTCCTCGTCTTTCATCATCGCCAAAAATTTACTTTCTGCAAACTTCAGAAAATGAAGGGCAAAAAGGAAATGAAAGTCAGAGCCCGAGCTTTGTCTGGGGGGGTGCATCAGATCAAGCTCTGCAGCATCTAACCCAGCAGGACGCAAAAAGAATTGGAAGTCAAGTTAATTCAGAAAGATATAACCCACAGGACTCGGTCCTCTCTGTAACACCCACAGCCTCCTTGATGGATTTAAAATTGATGTTACAGAAGACGTTACAAGGAATTCTAGTAACATTATTGAACAATGGAGTGTTAAAAGCACAGAAACTGTTTTTAAAAAAGATTGAAGAGGAATTGGTGGGAATTAAGAGTCAAATGTCAAGTACGACAAGACCAGTAGACACCCCCAGCCCATAGAAGAAAGCATTGAGGATGAATGTGCAGAGGCAAATGTGGCAAAACCAGTAGCTACCCCCCAGTCCATAGAACAAAGTATAGTGAGTGAATCTGGAGAGGCTTTAGATAATGTATATATCTCTAGACGCCCAATGCTGATAAAAAGGCGTAGTGTGTATGTAGGGGTCCCCACAAAGAATAGGATAGGCAAGAAGCGGGTCCCGAACATAATAACAAAGACAAAAGGGAAGTATTTGGAAGGGGAGGCACAGGCAGGCCTAAATGCAACTGCTTTGACCTATGTACCGATTGGACCCTCGCAATCGGAGAGTAAAATAACAAAAACACCCATAGCACCAAGGAAAAGGCGGAGTAGAAAGGAGTTGATGGAGAAACCCCTAACAACCCACATCGTAAATCAGAAAGTAAAGATATTCTCAGGAGAACAATCCAAAAGTCGCCTAAGAGTTGATAACTCACAATTTCGAGAACCAGCAGGTGGGGAAAGCAAAGGGAGGCCCTCAGTGGGATAAAAGGGTAGCCAGTTAAAACACGAAACACCCAAGAAATTATTAGAGGTGGGTAACAATAAATGGGTGTACCTGGAACAGATACAGACAGTTCAAAGGGGAAAGAAGGTGAGAAAAATGAACCCTTTAAATAGGGCGCAGATTCTGACCTCCTTCGCCGAATGCAGTAGCCTGTGTGGGATCAGCACAAACGATTTGAGTCAAGTAGGCTTTGTTGAAAATAAAAATGGTAAAGAAATAACAAAAGTGTCACTCCATTCGGACCTGGTAAAAATGGCAATTTTAAAAGCTACTAGTGAGATAACCCAAGTGGGAATAAGGGTAATACCAGAGAGGGAAGTAAAGGGCCTCTCAGGCATTACTTTTTTAAAGTACCACGCAGGTCTAGGGAGGAGACAAGTGAAGTTATTAAGAGATAACAAAGAAGACAGTAGCCGCCTAAATATTTTGATAAATAATACAGGAAATGATGCCTCATGGGATAACTGGAGCCTAAGTAGAAGCTATATGGGAGACCCCAACGAGAGATATACGGAGGAAGGGGCCGAAGAGGGTGGCTTAAGTGAGGTAGAATAGGATGGGGGGGTGCCGCAATATCTAAGTCTCTTAACATGGAATGTAAATGGCCTAGACAATGAGTTAAAACGAGAATGTATAAAGGAAGTAGTAAATAAAGTGGAAATTGCCTGCCTACAAGAGACTTGGACATGCAACTAAACCCCACATATCGAGGGATATCTACAATTGAGTTGTCCGGCCAGGAGAAAAAGGTTTGGTCGCCCATCGGGGGGTTAATGACTCTCGTCTCAACAAAAGTATTGAGAGAAGTAACATCGTTAAAAATGAAATGTAAATGGTTACTGGCTTGTAGACTAGAATTATTGAATTTGGAAATGAAATATAAAATGTTGACTGTGATAAATGTGTATATGCAGTGGAATAATGCAGCAGAGTATGAGACTGAGATGGGTCATTTTAAAGAGGATGTTGACTTTTGATTAGGAAAATATGTATCGGATGTAATGATAATTATGGGGGATTTTAACCACAAGCTACACCCTAGAAAGGCCGATCTCTGGAATAGAGAAATGTTAGATGTATATGGAATAAACCACGCTAGCTTTCCAGTATGTGAGCCCTCGAAACAGGAGACAGAATTAGTACATTTTCTAGGAGCTAGGGGTCTCCTCTGTCTGAATGGCAGAGTGAAGACAGATTGCCCAGCAGGGAAGACCTTTAAAATAGGTTTACAGAATTGCCCAATTGATTACATATTTATGCCAGCATGGAATTTCTCTCTAGTACGGGAATTCAAGATAGAGCAAATAGAATTCAGTGACCATAATCCACTGCACTTAATGATACCTGGGGGAAGAAAGATGCCTAGAGATAAAGTGATCCCACAGGATGTTGATTACCCAAAACGTGTAACGACACGACCTACTGAGGAATACCAGGAAAAACTGAAGGTTTTTCAACTTCAAGTTGAATCAGAAGATTTAGAGAGTAGAAACTTGGAATGGCTTATAGAGAAAATAGACCAAGTAGTTCAGTGCCTAAGAATAGAATTAAAAAAGGACAAAAGGAATAGTATAAAAGCCCGGGTCAGTCGAGTAAAATGGTTCTCCGTCGAGTGCCAATCTAAAAAAAGGGAGATACGGGCAGCACAAAGAAGGCAAAAAATTTCACCCAAGAGAGACATAAATGTATAAATAAGCTGAAAGCAGAATTAAAAAAAATGGTAAATGATGCAAAAAGGTCATTTAAAGAGAAATGCTGGTTAAACCTGTTAGAAGCAATTAAAGATAAAAATCTAAGACAATTCTGGAAAATGGTAAAGGCAGCGTCTGATCCAATAGACGGAGAAATGAAATGAGTTGTGGTAAATGGTCTAAATATCGATTCCAAAATATCGAGTAACCTAAATATCGAGTCTAAAATATAGAATGGACAAAATATTGACTGGACAGAATATAGACATCCAAAATATCGTTTTGAAAGTAAGTAATGTAATATTGAATTTAAAATAAACAGTCAAAATATCGAAGTACATAATATAGGTTATTAAAAATATCGACTTTTTTAATAATATCAAATTTTTTAGTGTTTTGTATGTTAGTATATGTGTGAAAAATGTATATTTATTTGTAATTTATTGTAAGTACTTAATTTTATGTTATTTAGTTTTTGCGTAATTTAATTCTGTAGCGGGTTGTGGGTTTATAGGGGAATAGGGTGGGAAGTAATTTAATTATAATTAATTAAATATGTTAATGAATTAATTGGTATTTATTTTTAATAAATTGTCAATTAATTTTTAATTGGTAATTAATTATTTGTTAATTGATAATTAATTTTTATAAATTGGTTAATTGATAATTATGTGAATAATATTATTTTATTTTCTGTAGCGGTTTGTGGGTTTATAGGGGAATAGGGTGGGAAGTAATTTAATTATAATTAATTAAATATGTTAATTAGTTAATTGGTATTTATTTTGAATAAATTGTCAATTAATTTTTAATTGCTAATTAATGAATTGTTAATTGATAAATCATTTTTATTAATTGATAATTATGTGAATAATATTATTTTATTTTTTGTAGCGGGTTGTGGGTTTATAGGGGAATAGGGAGGGAAGTAAATTTAATTATAATTAATTAAACATGTTAATTAATTAATTGGTATTTATTTTGAATAAATTGTTAATTAATTTGTAATTGGTAATTAATTAATTCTTAATTGCTAATTAAAATTTATTAATTGATTAATTTATAATTATGTGATTTATATCAATTTATTTTCACTAGAGAGGGGATAGTAAAATTTACCCCTATGCTATCCAACGCTTTCCCTACTGTTGCACTCTCTGGAGTGGGAATAGTAATTTTAACCCTATGCTATCCAACGCTTTCCCTACTGTTGCACTCTTTGGAGTGGGAATAGTAATTTTTACCCCTACGCTATCCAATGCTTTCCCTACTGTTGCACTCTCTGGAGTGGGAATAATAATTTTTACCCTTACGATATCCAACGCTTTCCCTACTGTCGCACTCACTGGAGTGGGAATAGTAATTTTTACCCCTACGCTATCCAACGCTTTCCCTACTGTTGCACTCTCTGGAGTGGGAATTTTAATTTTTAACCCCTACGCTATCCAACGCCTTCCCTACTGTTGCACTCTCTGGAGTGGGAATAGTAATTTTTACCCCTACGCTATCCAACGCTTTCCCTACTGTTGCACTCTATGGAGTGGGAATAGTAACTTTTACCCATGCGCTATCCAACACTTTACCTACTGTTGCACTCTCTGGAGTGGGAATAGTAATTTTTACCCCTACGCTATCCCAACGCCTTCCCTACTGTTGCACTCTCTGGAGTGGGAATAGTAATTTTTACCCCTATGCTATTCAACGCTTTCCCTATTGTTGCACTCTTTGGAGTAGGAATAGTAATTTTTACCCCTACACTATCCAGCGCTTTCCCTACTGTCGCACTTCCAGGAGTGGGAATAGTAATGTTTACACCCCCGCTATCCTACGGTAATACCATTGTGTATTTTTTATTAATATTATGTTTATATATATATATATGTTTTAACAGATATGATTGTATATTTTTTTATATAAGTTAAATTAATTATTTAATAATTTTAAGGTAATTTAAGTATTTCTAAGTATATTTTAGCTATGTATTTTTAATATTTTTTTAATTTTACATTATTTTTTAAAAATTCGATATTTTTACAATGTATATATATATATATAAACGATATTTTAGATTCAATATTTTGGTACTAACCTGTTTGTAGATAGGAATTCGATATTTTGTCTGTCGATATTTTGGCGTCGATATTTTGGGTAGTCTATATTGTGTCCGTCGATATTTAGTCAGTGATCCATTTGTTGTCAGTGAGGCAGCCTGGGAGGAGTACATAAGGGAACTGTATGGGGCACGAGTCCCCCGAGGACATGTAGAGCCCCGACAATGGCAGGAAATATCTGAAAATTTTAAATCAGACTTTAATGAAAAGCAAGTAGAGTATATAATAAGAGAACTGAAGCTAACTCGCGCGGCAGGCCCAGACAATCTTCCCGCAATAGTACTAAAGTCAGAGGTAAAGTGGTGGGCAAGATTCTTTGCCCAGATGTTCCACATAATACTATCAGAAGGAATAATGCCATCAATTTGGAAGGGCGCAGTAATCAGGCCAATCCATAAGAAAGGGAGTATGGATGCACCACAAAACTACAGACTGATTAACCTCCTGGATATAGGAGAGAAGGTATTTTCAAAAATCGTGTTAAATCGACTTAACGCATGGGTTAGGGAGTTTCAGATCGTTCCCATAGAACAGGGGGGATTTAGGAAAGGGAACTCCACGATAGATCACAGCTTTGCATTGTGGGCAATGGCAGAGAAGTCAACGGAACAAAACGGCAAGTTATGCTGTTGTTTAGTTGACTTCCGAGCAGCCTTTGATTCAGTAGATCGGGACTGCCTCTGGGAAACACTAATGAAGGAAAAAATTCCCAAAGACCTACTGACAATAGTAAAAGAACTACACCGAGGGAACTGGGCCCAAGTACTCAGGGACACTCTGGGGTCATTGACACAAAAAATACCCATTGCAAACGGCCTGAGACAGGGTTGCGTTTTGGCCCCACAGTTATTCTCCATATTCTTGTCAGACCTACCTGCCTACTTAGATGCTGAGGGTAGTGCAAGCCCCAGAATGGATGGAAAAAAGGTGCCCTGCCTACTTTACGCGGACAATCTGGTAATAGGAGACCAGGCCGAGATAGGCCTCCAAAGAAAGTTGAACTTATTTAATGTATACTGTGCTAGGAAATTCTTAACAGTAAACCTGGACAAAAGAAAAATGTTATGCTTTGGTAAAAAGGCAATTAAGTTCAATTGGTTTTTAGGTGATCTTAAACTGCAAACGGTTAAGGAATATCGTTACCTAGGGATATGGTTCGATAAGACACTAAACTGGCGCACTCATCTGGAAGCCCAAAAAGCAAAAGCTCATACATTTGTGGCCTAAAAATGTTTAATCGGGATTATGGGGAATTGTCACACCGACCACTATTAAAAGCTTTTAGTGTAATGATACCCCCACAAGTCCTTTACGGAGCAGAAATTCTTTATCTGAGCGATAAGGGAGACTGGGACTCGGTGGAAGGTAAATACCTGAAAAGCCTCCTATCTCTCCCCCAATCATCCATGGCCCAAGCAATAAGAACAGAAATAGGACCAAAGTCTTGGGAGGTGCAAGCACAAATTGCTGTAATCAGACTTTGGAAACGATTGGAGGATATAGAAGGTCAAAAAGTTGCACAATGGTGTAGGAAAGAAATTCAAAATAGTGACCTAAAATGGGCAAAAGCTTGTAGGGAAAGAATGGTGCAGATTTGTAAAAGGCTAAAGGTGGAGGTGAGCCAGGAAACGCAACAAATAGTCTGTACTAAGAGTGAGTTGAAATTTAATGGGAAAGAAGTATCCAGAAAGACTGACATGGGCTATTTGGCAAAGAAACAATCAGTAGAATTCAAGATGAACTCATGGTCAAATGAAAACTGGTTTTCCTATTTAGATATCCTACCAAATCGCTGGTACAGGCAGGAGATATTAAGGTTGCGGATTGGGATCAATCCATGGTTAATAAATGTATTTATTTATTATTTATTTAAAACATTTATAGAGCGCAACTATCACCTTGCAGGTATCCTGGCGCTGAGATAGCTCTAAGGAACAGATGCACTGGGATAATAAATAAAGATAAATAATAATAAATAAAGATAATAAATAAAGATCTTAAATTAAAAATGTTAGATCACAAAGGGTGTTGCAGGTGTAACCTGTGAAGAAAAAGGAGTCTGGCCCTGGGACGGAGGGGTAGCTGGACCAATTTATAGTGAACAAAAGAAGAAATGCTAACCCCCACTCTAATTTCTTGTCTCTAGATTTAAGAACACACAAACAAAGAAAATATCTTTTGTTTGTAGAGGTTATTTTATTTAAACCCTTTTGAAATTTTTCAAATTTTTTTTTTGTATGTTTTCATGAGTGGGAAAGATACTTATATACAACATTTATACATATTTACAAAACTACTACATAACAAACATATATACAAATATGAACAGTTTATATACAGTCTTCTTTTCAAAAGTGGCCGTTTTTCACAAATAATTCATCTTTGCGAAATCTCTTTTCCACTAAAATAACCACAAAATGAAATAGCAGCAAAAACGGCAACAAATTACTTTAAGAAAGATCAAGAAACAACTTTGAAAACGAAATCAAAGTGATCAACAATAAATTCTTGTTAACTTTCTTTTCGTGCCTGCCGACGCGTTTCGAATCTGGAGTTAAGTTACAGATTCTCATCAGGGCTCTTTCAATGTGGGTAATCTAAACATAAAATGCAAAGGAAGACCATTCAGTAACTACATCTATTAAAGTATTACTCCCCCTTTAAAAGTTATATGTCACTCAGCAATTTACCTTTAGCAATGGGCGACGCGGTCCCGCGGGTCCATTTATTCTAATGAGGTTAGTGAAATCCTGAGTCTTTTAATGCCAATGTAGACCTAGTGTGTAGAGTAGGGGATATTTACTATTTCATCAAGGAACAAAACAACCATATGGGTTCGTAGACATAAAGGCTCTAGGTTCGTACATATTACGGTGTTGTCAGTGAGGAGGAATTCAATTGTTTTTAATTTCGCAGTTCGGAACAATCTGGGGGTTCTAGGTGGGGCTCCAAATGAATCTGCAAAGCACAAACAGTAATGCTGGTGAAGGCCCAGTATTTTTTGGTGCCGTACAAATTCGCCTCTGTATTTGAAAACAGGACGTACTTGTATTATTCTCATTTAGTGCGGAGATCGCAGTTAGCCTTCTCCGTGTATTGCACGCCCGCAGTTCAATTCAGCAGCGTTAGGAGATGATTCTGAGTCCTCCGCGGGGACAGCGTTACAACGTCACGCTGTAAACCTGCACGGGGGAATCATTGTTTAGTGTGAGCAGAGCTCGGGGTCGCGGTGGTATTGATCAACAACACACACACTCACCTTCTTCTTAGTGCAACTGCCTCGATCAGCGAACAAACCACCATTACGGTAGTTACCGCTGAGGTATGTCTTAAAAAAGGATAGTTAATGGTTTTCCAAAATAGGGTTGTATCACGAGTTGTTAAAGCGTGTACTAATTTATCCCAGGCCTCTTCTCGGATCTCAGTTTTCCTAAGAATCAGGGCAATTTTATACTTTCTCCTTAGGTTACTTATTTCAGAAATGTTCCTTGGTTTTGTAATAAGGGTGGTTTTTAAATCCTTATTTAACCTTGAACATTCCTGATTAATCTATCTAGGTACTTGGTTGCGCCCTTTATTATTTTGTTTTATTTTTAGATTGTCCGCAATTTCAATAATAATATTAGAAAAGGCGCTAATAATATTCGAATTAATGGATGAACTATCTAGGCATATGCCAATGCTGTTTTTTTCCCAGTAAGATTTTCCATAAACAGAGAAGGGTTTGCACTTGACCATTTTATTGATACTCCGTTATTACCTTGGATCTCAATGTTAATATTGGCTGCTTTCCCTCTTTTTCTCAATATAAAGGGGTGGTGATCCCTAAATAGACTTACACAAACTATAAAAGATTCTACTAGATCCCTACAGTGTTGTGAGACAATAAAATGATCAATGGTTGAAGACAATCTAGTAAGTATGGGCGAAACCACCACATCATTATCACTCAGCACCACACAGCACCACTCAGCACCACCACAGCATCACTCAGCACCACAACAGCATCACTCAGCACCACCACAGCACTACTCAGCACCACCACAGCACCACTCAGTGCCACCACAGCATCACTCAGCACCACCACAGCATCACTCAGCACCACCACATTATCACTCAGCACCACCACAGCACCACTCAGCACCACCACAGCATCCCTCAGCACCACCACAGCATCATTCAGCACCACCACAACACCACTCAGCACCACCACAGCATCATTCAGCACCACCACAGCACCACTCAGCACCACCACAGCACCTCTCAGCGCTACCACAGCATCACTCAGCGCCACCACAGCATCACTCAGCGCCACCACATTATCACTCAGCACCACCACAGCACCACTCAGCACCACCACAGCATCACTCAGCACCACTACAGCATCACTCAGCACCACCACAGCACCAATCAGCACCACCACAGCACCACTCAGCGCCACCACAGGATCACTCAGCACCACCACAGCATCACTCAGCACCACCACATTATCACTCAGCACCACCACAGCAGCACTCAGCACCATCACAGCATCCCTCAGCATCACCACAGCATGACTCAGCACCACCACAGCACCACTCAGCACCACCCCAGCATCACTCAGCACCATCCCAGTATCATTCATCACCACCACAGAACCACTCAGCATCACCACAGCACCACTCAGCACCACTACAGCACCACTCAGTGCCACCCCAGCATCAATCTGCACAACCATTCAACAACTGGTTCAAATATGTTCTCTCAATGTTTCAAACTTTATTACTAATGTCACCAAAAGATGTTAATATTTCACTTCTGTTCTTGGATTTTTGTCACAATAAAACACACTGAACATAATCTTCACAAAATGTTGTTTAAAAAAGTTTAAGCTATTGCCATTATACATTTAAATCACTTTTATTTAAGTATTAATTATTTAAAAAAATTAAAAGCCATTGTAATTTGTAATATCAATACAGCTAAGTCACGTAAATACAAAACATGTTGCATTACAAATGCTATAGGTGTCACATTTGCGAAAGTTATAACTATTGGCATTGTAAATGACAAAGCTGTTAATTTAGCTATTTTCAAAACCAACACATAAATTAAAAAAATTGTCATTTAGAAGACCAATGGCTCAAACTTTCCTAATGCGAGACCTATTGCATTGCAAATGCTTGTTTTTATATCTGTCAGTGCTTCCTGTTGAGGTTTAATTTTCGTGACAGGCACCTCATTGCCTACTTGTAACTATTCTCTGACCCTGCTTCAAGCAGGGTCAGAGAATAGTTGCAAGGAGGCAACGAGGCGCCAGGAAGCACTTACAGGCTTACAGCAGCAGGTGCCCAAGTTGAAGTTAATTTCTTTGTAACCCTTTTGTAAAAGGTTACAAAAAATTTGCTTCAACTTTTGCACCTGCTGCTGTAACCCTGTAAGTGCTTGGCTGAAAATTCGTCCCCGCTGATTCGCGGATTTTACCGCGATTTCGCGAGATTCGCGGATCGCGAAATCTTGGAAAATCCGCAAATTCCACAAGCGGAACGAATTTTCAGCCCATGCTTACAATCTAGCACCTTTAAATGTCTGGGTAGGTGACTGTCCTTCAAAATCATTTAATTCAATAATTACTAAATTATATTTACGAATAGCAAAATTATTGGTTTCACCATAAATGTCATGGGAAAAATGGAAGATTCGATCTCCATAATGATCAAGATAGCCACATTGTTCTCCTGCTATAAATTCACATTTTTTAAAAATTAAAGTCACCAGCCTAGATAAGCATATAATCACCCTCATCCATTTAAGGAAACCATCCAAAACTTCTTCTAGCAAATTAATTACCTTGGATCTTGTATTATCAAAAATGTTATTATAGAAATGAATTACAACAAAGGACTGTTTCCCCTTAACCCTAAAATAAGGTAATTGATAAAATTGTGACGAGATATATAATTTTTTTTAAATGAGGGAAGAGGATACTGGAATTGCGGCTGCTAAGCCACCTTTTGTGCGACCCATCCTAGAAGGTGTGGCATATGTACATACAGTTTAATAGACATTTATAAAAAATGATTCCATATGCCACATTTCTTGGAGCAACATTAGGCCACAGTTCTCAAAATGATTTAGCCATTCCACATCATTTAATTTATTTTTTACCTCTGCTACATTCCATGACATTGTACATAATTTTTCTTGCGGGAAGTGACAAACACCATCCTCTTGAGTGGGACTTCCTACTTCATTTTCACAGTCTGGAAGCCTCTGTTCAACAGGTTGTTGACTATCACAATCCTCTTGTACAATAGTCCTACTATCCTTTTCATAGTGTAAATACCCATCATCCTGCATCCTGTTATACTTAGAATTGACTTTCTGACTACTGGTAGCCCAATAATTTCCATCACCTGTTGATCTATCACTACAACTGCTTAGTGGGGTGCATCTATTAGGTGTAGGAGTAATCCCCTTTACATCATACCTTTCGAAGTTGTTAATTTCGTTGAAATAATGCTTTTTTTGGTCTATAAAAATATCCAAGTGGAACTACGATGATATATTCGCCCAAATGTACAGTGGATTCTGCTGTGGAGTTACAGAAAAAATCTAACAAAATTCCTACCAGTTCCCTGCTACGAAAATTAACTACCACACAGTCTCCCTGACATATTTTCCTTGAGCTCCCTACCCAACTCACTCTTCTCAACATTAAAATATTTTGTTGTAGTAAGGTAATATTGAGTTTAGACTTAGTAGAGATCCAATGTACAACCTGTTTTTTTAATGTGTCATATGATTCTCTTTTGGTCCCTCTAATTTTAGGTAAATTTTTCAAAGTAATCACATAGGGGTCACCTGTGGGGGTAAATGCAGAACCAAGTTGTTAGTTAATGATTTTGGCCCTTCTATCATTTCGACGTATTGACTTTGGCTGTAGTTTTTAAATTTATGGGACGTCTTTTTTCATCCTTTTTGATTGGCCTGGTGACAAGTCATACCGACGTGATGGTACAGAAGGTGTGAATCTTGGTTACTTTTAACCCGCTGTAATTTGAGTCCCACAGCCTTCTTTCTGTATCTCAGCTGGTGCTTTTATGCTGATTGTGTTATTCTGTATCTCTGTGAATGACAATTCTGAAACCAGTTCTAATATGTGCATGACATACTTTTTAACTCGTTCAATTTCTGACATCAGTTGGTGTTCAATGCTGTCTATTTTACCAGGCAATTTTTTAAAAAGATTTTCCAGATTTATTGTTTTTTGGGCATGGCTATCCATGTTATCTATGTGGGTGCCCCCTAAAACATTTGTCCTTCCCCCCCAATTTTTAGCTCCTGTTTTTGCTTTCGATTTGGGTTTCACTTTTATTTGTTGACTTGCCGTTTGCATGTGTTTTACTTGGGGGAGTTGTTTCCTTTTTTTTGCCGGTGGAGAAACCAATTCCAAGGGGTCAGATAACATGGACATTTCCAAAGGGAACATCTAAACACAGGAATTTCCCCTTTTCAACCCCCTTATTCGTAATGACAGGTGAAAAAGTTTGCATGTTCCCGGCTTCTGTAAGCAACTTTTTCATTGCAGCATCTAGGGCATCTTTTGTAGCTGCGAGTTCTTACTTAACCTGAATTATCTCGTTATTAATTATCCCAACAGAATTTTTTAGGAAGTTGGTAATAGGCACATTTTTAGTGGTAGACTTCCCTCCATTGGTGGCTAGTTTTCTCGTGCCCATAATCCATTAATTTAAAGGGTTCCCAGATTTGTATAGTTTACATGATACGGCTCCTTACCGGTGTGATGTTGCTCTTGGGGCCAAGGGATGTGGTCCGGCCCAGCCTTGGCCCGGGCTTGACCCGGGCGTGTCCGTGCACGTCCTGTGCTGCAGGAGCCCTCGCAAATACTTATGCGCCTCCTGGCGCGTAGGGCGTTGTCAGCAGCCGGCGTGCTGCCTGGAATGCGGGGAGATGGAGTTCTTTGCCACACGCGATAAGCGACTGTCAGCGCCCGGCAGACAGCGCACGACAGCAGCAGCGTGTCCCTGGGTCCTTGGTCAATTGTAGGAGTTGTGGCAAGACTTGAAGCAATGCGAGGTGAGTATCAAGAGCTCACCCCATTTATGGTGTATGTAAGCCATAGGGTAGGGTACTCTGTACTTAGATGGTAAGACTTAAAGTTTGAAGTCTTAATTAGTTCTTCCAGACATATAGACACTGTTAAACATTCAGTGTGCTGCTGGAATATCACTTTATTTAAGTTCTGACAGTGCACAGTGCAAACAAGCCACCCTGTATGGCTTTTCATTGCCTCATAGATATGGTTGCCTCACACAGCCTCAATGAGGAATGACATGGGCATTGCAGTGAGTGTCCCTCTCAACGACCATGTTTTTTGACACATTCCCAGATGTACAACATAGCGTAAAACTGGGAATGTGTCAAAACCCACAGCTTCCCCAGGGGTGGCGTAACAGTTGTTTTTGTAAAGCAAGGTGTCCCTTCCTGTCCCAAAACAACATGATTTCAATGAAGGCTCCCTTGTGCCATGGTGGAAGGGTGCCTGGGTTCACTCTAGGCAGTCAGTTGTGCACCTCATAGATATGACACATTCCAGACCTTTTCTTTTGACGCAGGGCAGCACAGCAAAGTGATGTTCAACTTTGCCCTATGTAAAATTGTTGTAAATGAGGTCCCTAATCTGCCAACATACTGCAACTCACATATGTATTTACTGAATCAGAGTTGCTCACCTAGCAAGTCAGAGAAAGAAAGACCTTTAGACATTCAGTGACATGCCCACACAGCAGTAACAGAGCCAGTTGCACACACAGTTATAAAACATAACACTCAGTAATAGAGACAGTAGGAAATATATATCACCAGTTACATACACATATAGAGACCCATAGAGATACTAAGACAGCCAGTCATATAGCTTTATAGTTGCTTACACAACCAGTGACTCGTCTTAGAGAGGGACTGATACACTTAATTAGATATTACTGAAGTACTGATTCTCCTAGTCAGCCATCCAGACTAGTAGTCCTTTAAACATGTGTTAGTCCTGCAGAGCCCATGTGTGTAGGTTTACTGCAAGGTTGTGTTGGCATTTAACACATGTTTAAACTTTCCTTCGACTATATAGAAATCACTATTAGGTAGGGCATATGTAGGTCATAGGGCAGGGTATGCTATGTAATTTGAAGTTTCAGTTAGTGACAAGCACAGTTATAGACTTAAATGTACGGTTAAACAATCAATTTTCACCCATACTGTTACCCAATGACCTATTAACAAAATTATAGAGCCACTCACTCACCCAGTTAGACGGAGACGCTTGAACATTCAGTCACACGTCCATACAGCACTTACGTTTCCAGTAGTATTACAGCCAGATCCACACACGGTTATATTCTTCTAGAGTGTCAGAGTCACTTAGACTCCCACGAGAAAAGGTGCCTCTATTAATTTGATCTCAATAAAAACCTATATGAAATCAGGAAGAAGGTGTTTACTGGATTGGAATAGGATCAGGGGGCTTTCCAAGATGGCCACCAGAAAGCGACCATTGGTGTAGCACTCTAGTGTTGCAGAGCTGAAGGACAGCTTGTAATGTCCCTTGAATTATTGGATAGTGTCTGATGTAAGGTAAAGTCAGCACTGTAGTACGAGTTCCAAAAATCTAATAAAACCGTTGCCATAGAGAGTTTTTACTCAATTGATACCTGAGCAAGTTAGTTTGACTATTTTAGAGAGGAGGTTGCAAGTCAACACGCTCCAGGCAATTTTCAACAGTACAGCAATGGCGAAAAAGTGTTAAGACGTGTAAAGCAGTGTACTATCTAATGAATAAAAGAAAAAGGTTATACTTACAAAATCCAACAAAGGCGCTGCCGTAAAAAGAGGGTGAAGAATCTAAGATAAAATATAACATACGTATTTAGTGAAAAACCCAGGTGAGCAGTTTAAAAGAGAGATTAACCATATTTGTATTGTCACAGAGTTACCAAAAAGCAGAATAAATACTGTAAGAAAGGAAGAGAAGCATTGTGGTCACAGAAGATTAGGGTTGGTACTGTATAAGATGTCTTGTAACAAGTAAAAGCTACAGAAAAGTTTTCATTTTTGTTAATGGAAAATGGGTTTCAACAAAAAAACATCTTTATTATGAAGCAAACACAGAAATGGTGACCTGCTGGCCACCATCCATGTGTTTTTAGAAGTTCCAACGGGTCTCAAACTGCGATTTACCGCATTAATTTTAATGCGGTACATCACTTTGCGACCCACTGGGAACTGCAAACAGTTTAAAACACACTGTTATATATCCCAGATTGTGATTTCTTAATGGCAAATCACAAGAAATTCACCATTTGGTAATTACAACCCCTTGATTTCCTACATCTGGCTCTTAGTTACTTACCCATACTGTGACACACCCAGGTCTCATACACCTAATTAAAAATGCAGTGAAAAAGTGATAGTCCTAGTCACTAATCCAGACTAGTAGCCCTTAAAAATGTCTCAGGCTGCTAGTGCACTGGCTGTGTTTCATTGGCAGTTTGTGTGGGCATTTAGAATTGCTTGCCACTCCTTAAACTCCTTGTTTGTACATATAAGTCACAACTAAGGCTGTAGGTATGCATACACTGATGCATACACTGGCACACCTAGGTACACACTTATGCATACACCAACATACATTAGAAGACACTCATACATACACTAACACATCCAGGGAACATTCATGCATACACTGACACACTCAGGCATACTTTCTTGCATACACTAGCAGAGGCAGGCTCACACTACTGCCTTCACTAACACATCCATGCACAGACTGATGCATATGTCAATCAATCAATCAGGGTGTTTATAAGCACGCTACTCACCTGTGAGGGCATCAAGGTGCTAGAGATACAACACTATAATGACACAACCAGACACACACTTATGTACATACAATACTGACACACAGGCACATACTGATTCACACCCAGTGACACACTGACCAATTCAGTAAGAAATGCAGGCACTGATTCAGATACTAACACACCCAGGTAGGCAATGAGGCAGATGCTCAAACACCCAGATACACAGCTGCATACAGTAGTACATCCAGGCACACACTGATATATACACATACAAACCCAAGCAGACAGAGATGGATACGATAACACACCTAGAGACACACTCATACATACATTAACACATCAAATGACACACTTATGCATACACAGATACACCCAGTCCCACATTGTTCCATACATTAATACACCCAAGCACACACTTTTACATACAGATAAATACAGTGACAATCTAGCAGACATTGATACATAAGCTCACACACAGTGGCACACATTGATGTATATGCTGACACACACAGGCATATACTGATGTATTCACTGACACACTTCACTACACTCTTATGCATACAATAATACAGCTAGGCACACACCTATGCACAAAGTAACATACCCAGTGACACACTGACCATTCAGCAAGAAACCTAGGCACACAATGATGTGTATACTGCTACACCCAGGTAGACAGTGACAGAGGTGCTGACACACCCAGATACACTCTTATGCATACAGTAGTACATCCAGGCACACACTGATATATACACATGCACACCCAAGCAGACAGTGTTGGATACACGACACCAAGGTACACATTCATGCATATACTAGCACACAAAATGGCACATGTATGCATACTCTGACACACCCAGTCACACACTAATTAATACCCTGTCGCACCTGTGCACACTTATGTATGCACTGACACACGCAGGCACACACTGATGCTTATGGTGATGTACCCAGGCACACACTGATGCTTATGGTGATGTACCCAGGCACACACTGATGCATATAGTAATACACCAGTCCCACACTAAAACATATTCTGGCACAGACAAGCACACTCTGAACATGGAAAGCAACAAACTTAGAGAGGCTATAAAATAGTGACTGTTTATAAAGGTAATTTAATGCTTAAAATTTGTAATTCAATGGTATTGTTTGAAAAGCAAAAATGCTTTGAAATGTTTTTTTCTTTCTAGACGTCTACTTCTTCTTAAAAACAGAGAGTTATCATAACAGAAGGAAGAAAGGAACAGAGAAAAGGATACTTTCCCCTTACAACAGAAAGAAAAGGGACAAACTGCAGGCAATGTAGTTAAAGAGGAAAGAGATGCTGGTAAGAAAAGTTAAATATTTTTTAGAATAGTATGAGGAAAAATGCAAAGTGAGCAAAACGATGCAAATTAAAAGGAATGTTTCAAATCAGAAAAAAGAAACACAAAGGGCCTGATCTAGATCTCAGCAGATGGGTTATTCCATCAAAAAGGTGATGCTGAAATATAAATCCCATAATATCCTCTGGGATTTGTATTTGGGTAGATGGGTTACCCAGCTGGGTTATGCCCCACCATTGTGATGGAGTAGCTCATCCACCGAAATCTAAATCAGGCAACAAGTGACATTAAGAGTAATAAATTGTATAAAAAGCAGATAGTTTAAGAGCAAGACAGAGGCAATTTAAGGAAATAAGAGTCAGAATGCTTCATAGTAGGGTAATTCAGAATTTGGTATAAACTGTGAGGCTGTATAAAAGGAGAAGAGAAGTAGTCAAACGAAAAAACGATTTTGATAAGGCACTTCCTGAAGAGGAAGCTATATATTTTGATTCTGTGAACTGTGTTGTCTATGAATAGACTTACTGACTGTGACATTTTTTAGATTTGAAAGGAAGCATACATGCAGTATTGAGCCTATCTTTAATGGCGAAAGCTACTTCCAGGAGAACACATTAGTAAATTCAGCTGAAACAACTGGTTGATATAATGTCATGCAAAAAAAGAGATGGTTTCTATGAATTTTGAGAAAGTGATAGCTGAGAAGGTACAAGGAAGACTTAATGGAACTGCAGTCGTATTTGCAGGGTTCGTCAGAAATCAATTGATATATTAAGTACTTTCCTACGTGAGCTTCCATGTAGAGGTCTGAAAATGAAAATAGCAATTTTGCAAGGATTAGATTTCTGCAAAGTAAAGAAGGATGTTAATCTACATGGACATTCACTGACATGTCTATCAAAGAAAGTGTGCAAACGCACATTTCATCCCTTCCGAATGTTAGCTGTTCATGACTCTACAATGTGGAATTTAGTTAGGAGACTTTACTATGTGAAAATTCCTGCTTTATGTTTAGATCACATAAATAGAGCTCTTTTGCATGGCAGAGTGGCAGAGTTAGAAAGTAATTGTGAAGTTGTCCAGTTTTGTTTTTTTGGTCCTGAACAAGAGTCTAAGAAAAACAAGGAGTTGGTATGTGTGGATGTAGAGAAACAGGACACAAGTATTAGTATTGATAACTTTACACAAGAGAATGCAAACATTAACACAGTTTCTTCAGAGAAACCAAACTATGTTTGCATTTTTTTGTTGATGCACTCACTGCAAAGTCAAACTATGATACGTTAGGGGATAACACAATGCCAGCTAGAGCAAAAGATAACAAGTTAGAATTGGTGCCAATACCAGAAGAAAAGAAATGCTTATGAATCAATTCTTATATAATATATATACCCATTTCAGGCAATAGTTCATATAGAACTAAAGTCATGGAAGCTGCCATCACTGAGCTACATAACAGCCTTAAATGAAGAGTTGTCTACTAACCTTCATAATTTAAATGGAATATGGAAACTGTATTAGGTAGAGAGCTATATTGATGGTCCACATATCATTCAAGTAAATTGTGTGCCGACCAAGAACAAAAAAATCTGGCAAGAGTTAGTGGATTTTAATAAAGTAAAACAAAATAGCTGCATTATACCTGATAGAATATAATATTTATTATACAAAATGTTAATGTTGTTAAAGATGTAACTTGCATGGTGGATGAAACATTACCACCAAGTGGACAGATGGAAAAATGGAATTGATCCAAATCAGAAGAAATGTATAAACTGTATAGTATGTATCCACTACATTCTAAGGCAGTTGTTTGTGATGCTGTTGATTTCTTTCAAATGAAACAAGCAAAAGCAGGTCCAATGAGTGTGTGAGAAAAAAATCCAGAGGCCCACTATTTTCCACAACTATTTCCCACTAGATCAAACAGATTATATTCAGGGGAACCTAGATTTTTACCAGTGTATTCCATACATATTCCAAATTCTATTTGAGAGTGTGCTACAGAATGAAGCAGGTATTGAAAGAGGAAAACATTTCCCAACCTTGCACCTCGCTACGCCTCCTCTGGGGTGGAGTAGCATTCTGACACATTTCCAGGTTTACAAATTCTCGTTAATCTGAAAATGCGGCAGAATACATGGTTGTTGCATGGGAACATCCACAGCAATATCCATGTCACAGCCGTTTCACACAAAGTGTTGCTTGAGATCGGGTCATATTTACAAGGACACGAAAAGCCATGGGGCTGCAGGTTGCACCACTGTTGTGTCAAAAAAAGTGATGCACCGGTGGCACAAGGGGCTTGAAAATAAGCCCCTTTGTCACCAAACTCCAGACAAAAGAGAGATGTTCTGCCTGGCACTTAGACAACTATTCAAGCCTGGGCATTCTGAATCAGAATTACTCTGAGAATGCTGTGAAGATTCCTACAGCTCTGTGGAAGACAGCGTTCAATGTATCCAAACAATTTGAGAATATTAAATGATGAGATTGAACAGAAAGAACCAATTATTGAAAACAAAGCTTCTAAAGCCATGAGTTAGGTGTAACGAGCAATGCAAAAAGTAAGACAGGAAAGTGCTAGTTGGACAACTGAATGATGAAAAGAAAGACATTTATATGGAGGTAAAAGACAAAATAAAGCATGAATTCCTCCATGAGAAAAATTAATTTAACTGCTCATTATTTCAGCTAATACTATTATACAATAGTGGTCAAGCTGGCACCGGAAAAAGCTTTTGATTTGAATTTACCAATGCTTACCTAGGGATGACTACCAAATCAAATTTGTCCCATGTAGTACCAGCACCAACTGAATTACCGGCACACAACACTGAAGGAACTAATTTACATAAACTACGTATGCTACCTGTTGAACATGTCAATACACTGGAGTACCAAAAGTTATACTATGAAGCTTGTCATGAAGTCTCAAGAGTATTGAGGAAACTGAAACGTTTAATCATCGATGAGGTGAGAATGGTCTAAAACTTAAGGCTTGTCTTTGTGTGCTTGAGAATGCAACGGAATTTAAAAACAGAGTATGACATGCTATTTAGAGGAAAGCACTTATTTGTTTTCAGTGAACTACTACAAATTACCCTGCCAAAAGACAGCCTGTGTCAACACACTTCTCCATGATGAAACTTGTAGTTCTTTGAGAATTATTGGAAACATAAACATTTGGCTAAACTTGCATAAATATTCGACAAGCTTCTGATGTGGACTACGGAAATATTCTGGAGGATATTAGAGTAGGAGTTTGGACAAAGGAAGGGAAACGTTGCTTAGATAGTCAACTTATCAAGAAACTATTTTCCTGAAACAATACCGCAGCACAGCTAATGTACAATTTCATTGAAGAAAGGAAATCCATAGTCTGCCTAATGCCAAGCTTTCAGGAGTGCTTCAATTTGTAACAAACTAAAACTGGAAAAAGAAGACATTTTGGAAATTACAGCAATCAACAAAATAGAACATCAGGGCGTGACACTACTGCTAAGTAAAAAAAAAACTACACACACAATTGGATTCATTAGAGAAATCTGTTCTAGAACTGTAGGATTAGAAAATGGTTTATAAGTATGCAAAAACTGAAAAGTAATTTTGCAGCATAATATAAATGTTGAGGAGGGATGGGTTAGTGGTGTTATGGGTAAAGGTATAACAGTCATTACCTTTCCAAATAGGAATGAGGTTAAATACTTAGCAATAGAATTTAATCCGATTGATGGCGTGAAGTAGATTGATAGATGTATTGTACGTTTTTGCTTGTGAAAGACCTGTATGTCCAGTGGCAGCATTCGCTGTAACTATCCATACATCTCAAGGTTTAAGTGTAGACTCAGCTTTTATTAATATTAGTTGTTCTATATTTAAAGCAAGCTTTTCATATGTAGTATTGTCTCAAATTAGAACAATGTATGGTTTGTTTTGGTAGATATTGCAAAGTAAGTGCTGATGCACGTTGTGTATAATTGGTCAAGAAGTGTATATGCTTCTAATTTAAGACTGTATCCCATTTATGGAAAACTGATAATCTGTCAAAAACAAAAACGTACAAAACAATCTATGGATGTTGCTGAAAAGAAGGAAGAGAAGGAGAAGAAGGAAGGTGTTAAGAAGAAAAACTAGAGAATGAGGGAGATATTGTCAAACTCTCCTGGTGCCAACTGCTATGCAAATGTTGTTCTCAATGTACTCTTTCGTGCAATTGAACAGGAACCACAGAACAGATTATGTTCTGCTCTGTGTGGTGTGCTGCAACGTTTACAGAGTGATAAGACTGTAATACATTGTGCTTCAGGCATTCAACATCTACTAGATATATGTAGTAGATCAGTACAATTTACTGTCAACACTTAAGAGGATGCATAAGATTTTATAATGGTCATCCTTGGAGTTTCAGAAGAAGACAAAATAAGTATTGATGACTAATTTGGACCGAGTTACTCATGCAACCATAAGGGTGACAATTGATATTTTATATCAAACCATTGAGGAATGCATCAACACCAATGCACACAACAGCAAATAACTCTTTCCTGTAGTCAAAGAATTTACCAAACCAAGCACAGAGAAATCATACATCCCTGTCCCAAGACCTACTTCCACGGCAAGGTCAAGGAGATCTACAGTGGCTTCAAAACCCAAGACTCACCCACCCCATCCGCAACTACTGCACCAATGGATCCAGCCCCCAGCAGGCCTTGACCAACTGGACTACCCTCACCTCTGACAACACCTTCAGTATCATGAACAGCATGCACTCCAGATCCCCCTCGGATCCCTGCCCTCACCACATCTTCAAAAGAGCCAGCACTGTAATGACATCATGATGACATTGCGATGTAACTGTGAAAATAAAAAAAATATTAAATCATGCATATTACATTCAATCACCTATTAATCAATTATGTGTTTATAATATTAGATAAACACTTATCTCAAGTATAAATAATATTATGTTGATGTCATTTTATGTGTTTTTAAAAATCACTCTGGTTTTGTGAATTTCCTGCTGTACCAGAAAACCCATGTCGGACCAGTTCAAGAAGAATTTAAGATTATCAAAAAATTATTTAAAAAACAGCAAATCCTGCTAATTTCAAGAAATTGCACCAATACACTCAGGGACATGGATAAGGTGCAGCAGCTGAAAAAACCCTGGAACAGAATGAACAGTGAGATGTTCTAAATTTACAAAGATTAGCATTCAGTCTAAAGCTATCAAAGAACACCAATTGAAAATTCAGGTGAATAGCCAGGGTGTAGTAGGTGTATTCTCAGTAGAGCAGTCTGAAAACTGCAAGGAGTTTGCTTCAAGAACATTACCAAAAGCCACTCACGGAGCAACTCTCTCACCCATGTAGCAAATAACACAGCCACTCACTTACCCCTAGAGTCAGTCACAGACCCACTCACGCACCCACACAGCCACTCATACACCCACCCATCGACCCATACTGCCACTCACACGCCCACTTACTTACCTACATAACCACTGAAACACCAACTCACAGACCTAAACAGACACTCACTTCCAAAGGTTACAGCATACAGTTAGGAAATACAATTTAAAAACCCTAGAAGTTCTCTGAAAAAAACAAAGGTTACAGGGACATTATAGTTCGGCTCAGATTTCACTTGTACAAAACCATTGAAATTCAGCAGTTATAGTTACCTGAGCTAACTATAACTTATGCCCAGCAATGCACTACTTATGACCCTATATATTCAATCACTTATCAGATGGTCAGTGACATCACTGATGAGATCTCAAAAGGCCCGGCCTCTTGATCCTGGGTGCCCTGGAGCCCACTCAGGGCTCCCAGTCTGCAGTGCTGGGGCATGTAGGGGGATCCTTAATGTCCCCACTGTCCCTGCCAGCTACCCCCTTCAGCATGAGCTGGCAGTGCTCCCACATGCTGGGAGCAGCCAAAAATGCTTCTCCCTGCACGTGGGAGCAATTATTTCATCAGTTTTCCTGCCCGCTGTAAAGACGGCAGGAAAACAGATTGAAAGTCAGTTCCCAGTGAGCTTCTGCCAAACTAGAGCAAACAGCTATCTCCCAGGACACAGGGAGTCAGCCGTCTGGGGTGTCAGTCCCCAAGGCCATTAGGAGCTCCACGAAAAGGGCCATGCATCCCCCCTCCCTTGTTTATGTAGGGCCTGGGACGTGGTTGTTCCCAGATCCGAGAAAGGCACAGGGGAGGGCACATATTGCTCCCTTGGAAAAATGTAACAATGCCCCGGTGAGGTTGCTGTAAGTGGCCTGGGAGGGAGAACGCTCAGTCCTGTTCCCCCTTTAAATGTAATTGGTGTCCTTGGGGAGTGGTGGACCCCGGGGCCCTTATGAGGAATGGACGGGGGTCCACATAGCCTACCTCCAATTTTTTGAACAAGCCCCGGGGAGGTGGTGGTCCCTGGGGCTTGTAAGATGTCATCAATTATGTCATTTGCGATGTCATCAGTGATGTCATTAGTGATGTCACAGACCATGTCATGAGTGATGCATTATGTGATGTTATAAGCAATACACTGCAGGGACATACCTCATAGTTAGCTCAGGTAAGTATAACTTCTGAATTTCTATGGTTTTGTATGAGTGAAATCTGTAACCTTTGTTTTTTTCAGTACGTTTCCACATTTTTTTTAACCCCTTCCATGCTGATGACGAACCCCAGCCGTCATGCACTACGGTGCTCGTGTGCTGATGACGGCTGGGGTTCGTCACGGCCCGCCCCTGTTCGTGTTGTTTACAGCACACCAGGGGAATCGCGGCCGCATGGAAGGGGTTAAATTCTATTTCCTAACTATAACCTTTGTTTTTTTAAGTGAATTTCTATTGTTTTTCAAATTCTATTTCCTAACTATAATGTTCCTGTAAAAGTTTTCAGTGAATTTCCATGTTGTTTTACCTAGTAGTCATGTTTGCCGAGTGGTGGGAAAAGACCAGCTCTCTGGAATCCCACTGTGTCAGGCTAACTGGAGGTAACAGGAGGGCTTCTTGGCCCCCACGGAGCATCAGGAGTACAGTGGACTTAATTTCCTAACCAGTAGTGCAGCAGGAGATTTATTTATTTTATTTATTTATTTTGAGAGTTTTATATAGCCCGAACAAGATCTTTGCAGATAACAGAGCGCTTTACACAGGCTGGTGGACGGGTAGGGGAACAATGGGGGAAAGTAGGGAGGTAGATCATCAAGTTCATGTACATAGCAAAAAACAAATTACTTATAGTAAAGGTATGAGGTAGCACGGCCTAGTTGGAGCGTAGGCCATCAAAACGATGTGAATAATACCGAAATCGACAAAAAACTGATATGAGGTAGCAAGGATCTAAGCACTTTAGACTAATATAAGTCCAGACACACGTACATAGGAATGCATAGGCTGTATCATAACAGAATACTGATAATACTGCTCGCAATGAAAATCAAACGAATAGTTCAAGTTTATTTAGCCATAAGGATACTTTTGACTTCTTTCTTAAAAAGAAGGGAGGAAGAGATGAGCCTTGTTTCAGGAGGAAGTGCGTTCCAGATCCTGGGCGCCATTCCAGAGAAGGAGCGTTTGTAAGTTTTTTCCTTCCGGAATCTTGGCAGTTTCAACAGAAGATTGTTTGTGCTCCTGGTAGCTCTGGACCCTCCGGACATTGTCAACTTATGCGTGAGGTAGCTGGGTGATTTCAGGTGTATAGCCTTGTGCGTCATGCAGGCAATTTTCAACTGTATTCTGGCTTCAAGAGGCAGCCAGTTCAAGGATTTGAAGTCAGGGGAGATATGCAAATGTTTTTTGATCCAGTGATGAGTCTTGCAGCCGCATTTAGTGACGCTCTGAGGGGTGCAGTTGTCGTTAGGGGGAGGCCACAGAGGGCCGCACTGCCGTAGTCTATGCGAGGGATGACTAGAGCTTGTACTGCTGTTTGGAAGTCTTTTGCTGGGAGGAAGGGTTTCAGTTTCCTCAAGGTATTTATCTGGAAGTTCGCCCCCTTAGTAGCCTTGCTGATATGCTGCTGCATGTTGAGGTTGGTGTCGAGTGTTATGCCTAGGGATTTTGCTGAGTCTACGATGGTCGGTTGGACATTGAGTGCTGTTAGGTGCTTAAGCCATGTTTGTGCGGAAGATATTTTCGTGGGAGGTGAGATTAGGAGGAACTCAGTCTTCATAGCATTGAGTTTGAGGTGGTTGTCAGCCAGCCAAGATTGGGTGTGATTCTGATCGTTGAATTCAGACTCAGGATGTCTTTGGGGGATTGTAACTTGGGATATATTTGCGTGTCATCAGCGTACATGTGAAAGTGTACATTGGATGCTTGTAACAGAGTGGTGAGAGGTTCCATAACAAGGTTAAACAAAGTAGGGGATAGGCAGGAACCTTGCGGGACACCTAACGATACCGGTACTGGGGAAGACATCAGGTTTTTGCTCTTGAATTTTTGAGACCTGTTGTGTAGAAAGGAAGTGAACCAACGAAGCACAGACCCAGAGAAGCCCATTCTTGTCTTAAGGAGTTCGAGTAAGTTCTCATGTTTCACTGTGTCGAATGCTGAAGAGAGATCAAGAAGGATGAGGAGGCAGGTATTATTTTGATCTAAGATTTGGATGGCGTCGTCAATTATGTGAGTCATCGCCGTTTCAGTACTGTGCCCTGCTCGGAAGCCTGATTGGTGTGGGTTGAGGAGATCAAACTGTTCTATGTGCTTTGTCATTTGTAGTTGGACGCATTTCTCTAAAAGTTTGGCGAGAGTGGGAATGTTGGTAATCGGACGGTAGTTGTTTAGGTCCGTGGGGTCGGCTGTTGGTTTCTTCAATAAAGGTGTAACTTGACCAACTTTGAGGGAGTCCGGGATGGTTCCTTGTTGTAGTGAGCTATTGATAATTTTAGTCCAGAGTGGGAGTAGCAAAGGGATGAAGTCTTTTACGGCGTTAGCAGGAAGAGGGTCAATAAGGTGATTGGAAGGTTTTAGGGTGCTGAGTATTCTGTAAATTTCTTCTCCAGAGTAGGTGTCAAAAGATGACCATGTCGCATTGTTTTTTAGTTTATTTGGTGTTGAGCAGTTGGGTATTGAGTAGAGGCTTGCGTCAATGAGGAGGTCGCTCCTTATATTGTCAGTTTTTTTGTTAAAGAAAGCTGAGAACTCTTCACAGGAAGGAGTAGTGCTCATGATGTCGACAGCTGGGAGTTGTTCCTTAGATTGAGATCGGATTAGCTCGAACAATTTACTTGGACGGTTTTTTGCTTGGTCTAGCTGCATTCTGAAGAACTCTGACTTTGAGCGTTTTATTTTCCTGAAGTATGCATTTCTCTTTTTCCTCAGAGTTTTGAGATGCACTGTCGAGGGAACTGCTCTCCAGGTGCGCTCTGCCGTTCGCATAGCCCGTCTCTCTTCATTGAGACTCCCGTTGTACCAGGGGTTGGATATCTTAGTGGATACTCTTTTCAGTTGCATTGGAGCGGCCTCATTGATTATTGAGGCCATGGAGTTGAGATAGTGGTCAGTTAGGTCCTGAATGTCAGTAGCATCGGTAGGGGGGAGTAGGAGATTGCAGCTGTTGGGGGGTAGAGAGATTGGATTGAGTTTCCTCATGTCTCTTTCCCAGACTTTGGGCTTGGCGTATTGCACCGGGATGAGTTTTACTTTTTCCTTGATGAGGAATGTGATAATATGGTGGTCTGACCAGTCACACGGTTGTATTGAGTCAAGTTGAGTGGTGCCTTCTTTGGAAATGACCAGGTCGAGGATAGAGCCTTTGTCATGTGTCGGGGTGTTGCAAATTTGAGTGAGGTCCGAAGCGGTAAGGAAACTTTTAAGGCTATTAACTACTGCGTCACTGCAGTCATTCCAATGGAGATTGTAGTCACCAAGGTAAATTTGTGTGTTTTGCCGTCCTGCGTTGATTGAAATTGTGTCCATGAGTTGTTGGGAGAAGACGATGTTGTCCCCCGGGGGGTGGTACATGATGTGTAGTGAACATACAGGTTTGTTCTCACTGGTGACATCAAGGCAGAGGTATTCACATGAGGTAAGAGAAGGAGCGGTGACTTTGTTAATAGATAGGTTGCTCTTGTAAATGCAGGCAATTCCGCCACCAGTCTTGTTGTTGGACCTGTCAAGTCTAGTGATGCAGTAGTTGGGGGGGACTAGGATATCCATGATAGGGTTGGAGGCTTCAGTTAACCATGTTTCAGTTAGTATGGCCAGGTCAAGGCTCCTGGACAAGATGAGGTCAGCGACCTCCGTCGCGTGTTTTTGGGCCGACCTACAGTTGAGAAGTGTGCATTTGAGTCTGGGGGTGCAAGGGGAGGTGGAGGGTTCCGTAGCGAGAGGGACTTTAGTGAGGTTGTTGGGAACAGAGCCTCTGTTGCTATGAGTGGGGTGCCTACTAGGGTTGGAGAGTATCGTAGAAATGGACATGTGCGTGGTGGTTAAGCTGTTTTGGGTTGCCGGGACACATGAGCTGAGTAGGGTGTGTATGTCGCGGTCCGAGAGAGTCTTGATTGTGCGCTGGGGGCGGTTGGCGGTATTGCAAGAGGGGATAGAGGTCCAATGTAAGGGGCGGTTAGGAAGTGTATTGATAGTGCGCTTAGGCCTGATGGAGGTATTTCGAGAGGGGATAGAAGTCCCATGTAAGGGATGCCTAGGATGTGGGGGGGAGTTGTTCATTCGTTGAGAAGTGGTTGTGGGGGGGGTATTGCGAGAGGGGATAGAAGTCCCATGTAAGGGGTGCCTAGGATGTGGGGGGGAGTTGTTCATTCGTTGAGAAGTGGTCGTGAGGGGGGGTGCTCGGTGTGCGGGAGGAGTAACTCTTTGAGCGAGTGGACCTCTTCTTTCACTTGGAGGAGGGTGGTCATGAATATTTCCAGCGTGCCGTTGGGAGTGGGGTTAGAGTTATTGGAAGGGTAATCAGCGACAGGAGGGGTGAGGCAAATGCGGGACGAGTGGAGACTGATCGTTGTGGGGGGGCAAGTGTAGTAATGGGGAGTGAGAGTGGGGGGGGATGTTGAGGGGGAGTGGGGACCAGGAGTGGAGGGGGGCTAAGGGTGGGGATTGAACTGTTGAAGGAAGAGTGGAGGCTTGGAGTGGCGGGGGGGAGATGTTGAGGGTGGGGTGTATGTCTGGCATGGGTTGAGTGCCGAGAATATGGGGGGCGCTGATGAGGGCGGAGTGAAGGCTAGGTGTGGCGGGAGTGCAGGGAGTGGGAGGGGAGATGTCGAGGGGGGGGTGTCTGCCAGGATTTCTTTGAGTGGGGGTGGGGGGGGAGATGTTGAGGGAGGGGTGTAGGTCTGGCCATCTTCTTTGAGTGGGGGTGGGGGGGAGATGTTGAGGGAGGGGTGTAGGTCTGGAATGGGTTGAGTGCCGAGACTGGAAGGTGCGCTGTTGAGTGAGGAGTGAGGGCTAGGAGTGGCGGGAGTGCAGGGAGTGAGTAGGGAGATGTTGAGGGAAGGGTGTATGACAGGAGTTGTTTGAGTGCAAAGAGTAGGGTGGGGGGTGTTGAGGGAGGAGTGGGGGCCAGGAGGGGGGGCGCAGGGAGTGGGGGGAGAGAGGACACGGCTGGGGGGGGAGCTAGGTGCGGCGCGGGTGTAGGGAGTGGCGGTGGTGGAAAGATTGGGGGGGTAATTGGGATGGCATAGAGTCGCGTTGTGAGGGTCAGAGGCGGTGGGTCATTCTGAGACGTTAGTTGGAAGTGTGGAGTTCTGGTTCAGTTGGATTGGGGTATGTGTGGAGGGCCGCCGATTGGAGAGGTGCTCTTTGAAAGTGGGGAACAGGTTGTCGAGTAGTTCCAGGTTCCTGTCTGTGGCTTGAATTAGAACAATCCCGTTATTGTAAATAGTAATGACTGTACTGCCAGGGAAGCGTTTGAATGGAGCGATGGAGAGTGATAGTCCATGAGCGGATTTCCTGGTGGCGGAGACGTTAAGTAAGGCCTGGAAGGTTTTTCTCCATTGAGATCTGCGTGTGGTGTGGAAGATGATATCAGTGTTCAGGGATCCATTTACCGGAGAGAAGTAGGTGTCAGCAAAGGGTCTTTCAGGGTGGGACCTCAGGAGGTTGCATTTGCAGAGTGGTGCAGAAAGATAGTGTGGCTCCGAAGATCTTTTAGAAATCCCACTGTGTGGGACTTACTGAAGGTATATTTGAAAGTGCTGTAGTCTCCCTTCTCCACTTTCCAGCTTACTCCGATAATAGTCTCCAAACTGACTAATTGGCAGTGAGCTGAATGGTGGAAAGGGGAATGTAATCTCTTCACTTTTGACTTCCTTTCCTGAGACTTCGGAGACCCATACATGTCAAACTGAAGACTGATGTAGTACTCAATGTTCTAAATTAAGAATAAAAGAAGCAATGCATTATTATCGCCATATCAATGTACTCACAATTGTTTACGGCATAAATACATCTTCTGCCCTTTAACTACCAATCTTCTTTAGGGAGGTTTTAAGCTAAAAGCCGTGTGGCTCATTAACCGTATTAGAGTCTTCTATGTATATGTTTTACTCTTGCCGTAGCCACCTATTACCAAATGGAGTCAAGATATAGACTTAGGGGCATATTTACAATAAATGGCGCATCCCTGCATATCAGCAGGGATGCACCAGTTATTGTGCGCCACAGCTCCACCACCATGGATGCACCGCATTTACAATGCGGCGCTTCATGGGGCAAAAACAGCAAAGATACGCGACACATCTTTGCCGTAAAAGTGGCCCATTGCTGGCTCCAGCAATGCCCGGGGGGACCCTATGTGCACAATGCTGCGCCAATCCTTACACCTGCTTCAAGCAGGTACAGGGTTTTGACGCAGCATGGGCCCAAAAGTGATGAGTGAAATCTTGTAGATTTCACTCAGCCACTTTTAGGAGGCGTTCCTGCGCCGGAACACCCCCCCTGCGCAGGAACGCCTACCTCTGGCACAGGGCTTTACAAAGTGACGCATCTCCCAGATGTGTCATGTTGTAAATACCCCGCATCATGGTGCATCTTTTGCGACGCCGCTGAGGTACAAAAGTGACACAACAGCGGCGTAAAAGCGGCGCAAGGGGCTTGTAAATCTGCCCCACAGTGTTCAGTATCAACTGGTTCGTAAACATGCATTTTAGACCTCTTTCTTAATCACCTGACCCTGAATATGCACAATGATCTAGTTAAATGTCGCTGCTATGCATTATCTTTTACAGAATGTTCAGAAAGCTGTTACTCTAAAGCTATGTTGTTATTCTCTGATGTTCCCTTCTTAACACTGGTGAGTCTTTTTAGTGTAAGATTCTAGTTTTAACATATAATTGAGCCGAGGATGCCTTATGTCAAGAACTCTTGCTGAAAATTGAAATTCATCAGTAGATTCATATTAAACATCATACTAAAACCTAGATCACCATTGTAATGTTATGAGAAAGTAGAGTTTATGAATTTTCGCTAAACCGTGCCACTCTCACAAACGTTCCTTGATGTTGCTCTTTCTGGTCTTTGAGTTCCTCCTCCCATAGGTGTTGATGTGGTTCTTTTTTATTCATGTTCAGGATGCTGATCTCTCCTTTTCTACAAGTTGATATAAATACCAGGGGGCAGATTTACAAGCCCCTTGCGCCACTTTTACGCCGCCGTTGCGTCACTTTGTGATGCAGCGGCGTGTAAAAGATGCGCAAAAGATGCAACATGATGCGACGCAACTCCAGCAATGCACCACTTTTACAGCAGAGATGCGTCGCGCATCTGTGCCGTTTTTGCCCCATGGTGCGCCGCATTGTAAATGCGGCGCATCCATGGTGGCGGAGCTGTGGCGCACAATAACTGGTGCATCCCTGCTGAGGGATGCGCCAGGTATTATAAATATGCCCCCTGGTGTTGCAAAGACCATCTTACTAGCAGCAATTTACATAACTTGTGCATTTCATTAGCTTAGTATGGGGCAAGTACACATGTGGAACATGTAGCTTTGCATGTCCTCTCAACCAGCTGGAATGAGAATAAGAACTGGCAATGTATAAGTGTTGATACTGTATGGACATAATTCAATTTTAAATGTAACTCTCTACTTTGTTATAATTATTTTGTCACTAGAGTCTGGACTAGACATCATCAGAACTGTGTGTAGGGAGAAGAGAGTCTGTAGCAGAGAAATCATCACAGTGTTAATTTCATTAAATGACACCTCTTTTCACTAGCACTACACTATATAATATGATTCCTCCTGAATTATTCAAAAACGCTTCCAAAATCATAACCAACACCCTTGACAACTGTGGATAAGCCACCTGCCTAAATGCAACAACTTAGAGACCATATTCACGAATGTGTATCTCATCCTCAACAATCCACTTCCATGGCTTGTGGTCCTGAGAACAAAGCCACAACCTTCAACTCAGCTCACATTTTTTTTAATTGGAAGAGAAAGGGTTGTACCCATTAAGTCACTGGGATGTTTCGTTTTTGATCATCTGGTTTTAGGACCTTCATTGGGTGTGAGTCTCCCTTCCTGAGTCTCACTCACAGTAACGTCATTTAAAATTGAATCACGCGTCTTTAATGCCAGTGTCTGCTCTTTAACCGCAGCGCTGCTGCGGTTATTTTTGCGCTGTGCGGCTGTTTTCGAATAACCGCGTTACATGACGAGCTCAGCTCATCATCCGCACACGTCACCCGTGGCTGATGACGAGCTGAGCTCGTCATCAGCATCGAAGGGGTTAAGACAAGGCTACTGTGACATAGCAATGGTAATGGTCAATGTGCTTGTTGTTTGAAAGTGAATACCTATGCACACACATTTGCGAATGGGTGCAGTGTGCATGTGAGGTACTACAGTTGTGTGCAGCCTGGTAACTGCACACAGGTAACATACCTGTGGCAGTTTAACCATGCACATATGACCTGTCAAATCACCCAATTCTGTCTTCCTTTCAAATATTAGGAATATGTAAGGATTGTATTGCCCAAGGCACAACTTCTTTAAAGTAGGGCATGTAGAAATAATGTTGAACATATCCTGACTGTGAAATATTACCAAAAAACGTTTTCACTTTAGTTCAGCTGGCTCCTGCCTGAGGGAATAATTGGGCTACTGTGTTACATGTATTACATGCTAAATTCGGATTGGTAGCACCTAGTAAAATCCTTCTTCCACTCTTTTGAATTGTAATATAAACCCTCTTTAATAGTAGGGTTGAACTTTAAATTACTATTTTGGAAATGCCAGTTTTGAAAAGTTTCTTAGATTTTCTAGTTGGTTGGGCTGGTGATGGCTCTCCCACTAGGAATTGAGTATTCAAACTACGCAGTGCACAAAATGGCCTCGGTGTAGAGGGGAGTGCATGTTTCTAATATAATGGCTGGTGAGGAGTTGGGCCCTGCCCTAATTACATTCCAACAGGATTTTCCCCAGCACACTCAATGAGACCTGACTCCATCCTTGTGAGTCACTAGCCATCTTGCAGCCAAACCAGGGATGAGGGAAGAACTGACCAGAACCAGTGTTAGTGACAGACAAATGGCTGTCGAACATCCAGAGACTGGACTGGGCTTAAAAGTGACAGCCCGAAAACAAGAGGAGAGCAAGACCCTGGACCTGGGCTGCAACAGCAACAATGCCATGGACAGCTGGCAAGACAAGCCCCCTAATGCCCAGAGGTCTGAGCTCTCTGACTGCAGATGTCCTCAGCACTAGTGGTCTCTCCACGGCCAGAGATGCAAGTCTCCTTTTGCCACCTGAGTTCTAGTTGAGGGTAGAATTGAACTCCACTGCCCCCTAGATGCCCTACAAGCTTGCCAGGAGGCCATGCGTTCTGTAAAACAAAGACTCCTGCCCATGTTCATTTTCAGTGCTCTATTGACAATATATAGCTCCCAGTGATTTTTTAAAAGCATTGCAAAGTCTTTTTAGCAACAATGGTTACAATGAATAATGGTAAATTATCATTTAAACATAAACACGGTTAGTGATTTCAGTACTATAATGATGATTTTTAGCAAATGTGGCTATGGGGATTTTAAGATGGAGATGCCTTGATAAAGCCAATAGGCTTGCTTTATATGAGTGGTGTGGTGATCCTTCGATAAAGCCAAATGGCTTGCCCTATATATTGATGTGGTGACCTATTGCAGTTCGAAGAAGTTGTCTCCCCTCAAATTGGTATTATAAGGCATGAAGGCTTGCCATATTTTAGCAATCTGCACTAGCATTACTGGGACAAACATGGAGTTATTTATCACAGCAAAAAGGCCTGAAAGCATGGTATCCCATGTGGGAATCAGAACACTTATACCAACGTCCACATGTTAGTCTCCATTCTTTCTGGCTTTCGGAAGGGTCACAGTACCGAATCGGCTCTCACGCACATTATGGATGAGATTTTAAAAATGCTGACCAAAAGGATTCCTGCCTCCTAATCCTCCTTGACCTTTCCTCCACATTCAACATAGTTAATCACTACAACGTCCTATCCATTCTGAAGAACAGATGGGTTTCTCTGGTCTGGTGTTACAATGGTTCTCCTCCTTCCTCCACCACAGATCACAAAGAGTCAAGGCAAACCACTCCCTCTTTCAGTCCTCTCCAGTACTCATGGGTGTCCCCCAAGAGTCCGCAGAATCTCCTAGCCTCTTCAACCTTTTCTTGGAACCTCTAGCAAAATCACTAAATTCCACGAACATTCTCTAACACGTGCACATATGTATGTGAACGACACACAACTTTATTTGAAAATTCCATCCCCAGATAACATCATCTCACTCAACACTACCCTTCAGGCCACACAAAATTGGCTAACTGAGAACCATCTACTGCTCAACACTTCCAAAACTGAATTCCTTCTCATCTCTACCCCAAACCACATCACTAAGCTAGACCTTTGGCTGAATCACATCACAGCCTTCAACTGCACTCCCCTCATCAATGACTCAGCCAAATCGCTCGGACTCACCCTGGACAAGCAGCTGAATATGAAAAATCATATCAGCAATGTGTGTAAGGGAGATAACCACTTGATGAGGACCCTGAGAAACATCAAACCATTCCTGCCGCAAAGGTTTTCAAGCAGGTGGTCAGAGCACTTGTCTTGTCGAGGCTAGACTATGGCAGTGCTACGCTCTGTGGCCTTCCCAAATACACCCTGGCTCCACTAAGGCAATCACTGAATGCTGCAGCCAGACTGGTCACAGGTACAAAACGAAATTAGCACATATCCCCAGTCCTAAAATCTCTCAAATGGTTACCCTACGAAGCTTGAATTCAGTTAAAGATTGTCGTTCTGACGCACAAAGCCCTGCATTTCAAAACTCCCAGGTACCTAGCACAAAAGCTTCAATTATACTGTGGTGGGAGCGCCTCAAAAGCGCTAACACTTTCCTCCTGAAACCTCTCATCCTTAACAAAAAGAAAACTTATCACTGAGCCTTCTCTGGCACGGCCCCAAAGATATGGAACTCTTTTCCACCGGAAGTACTCAGAATCTCCTCAACGACTGCTTTCAAACTGGAAGCCAAAACATTCTTAATGAACAAACACCTTCTTTAATCTGGGCTCGGTCCACTGGTGCTCTTCTTCACACATTGTGCGCGCCCCTCGTAACCCGCTATTACCTGTTTATTGTGTTACTCTCCTTTGTGTCATTTGTCTGTGAATCTTGCGATTATTCATGTTGTGTATCCTTACTTGATGTCGATATTGGTTATTCAACTTTTTTTTCACCCTTTTGTAAAGCGCTCTGATATCCTTCGGGATCTTGTTCACGCTATATAAAACTTTATAGATAAAAAAAATAAGGTTTCTTGAAATTCGCCTTAATTGGAGCATCCTAATTACTGGAGTATTTACAGTTTAGGCTTTCATAACATGTTGCACCAGGCTTAAAATTTCTTCTTCTACAATCGCTAAAATCAAAGGGCAGAGGTTCACCCACTCCCATGCATAATGCCTGCCCGCAGAATGACTTATACTTATGCAAAATTATCAGGTAAAATTAAGAAATGTAATCTAATTTGCATACACTCTGTTCAGAATGTCAGGTTAAAGAATTAAAGAGAACAGTTGTATTGTTCATACTGTAGAATCGGGCCACCGGTCTGAGATCAGAAGACCCGGTATATATAGAAAATATTAGTGTTTTGATTATTTAAATAAAAAAGTATAATAATACATTCTTTGGTACAATGTTTTATCCTGTTCCAGTCAAACTAGAGAGAAGATGCTGGGGCATTGTGCAAAAATAGTTGTGGGTCCTTCCTCCCAAAAAGCCATCTATCTCTGTCCATCCAACCATTTCTCCTTTGTAGACATGCATCTTTAAAGGCTAGAAACAATGGACATGGCTTTATTGACCTACATGTATATCCAGGACCTAAAATACCTCTATTTATTCCTGCCTGTGGTTTACAAAAGGATATAGGCAGCATAAGTAGATTCAGTGTGTGGAGAAATCCGCAGGAGTAAATTGCACTCAATGAAGTGAGAAGTGAGTGTTATAAGCCGTAGTTTTCCTTGTAGTGTTGTAAGACTCACTTTTGTTGGAAACCAGCCACTTATGTTTTCATATCCGGCTTTGATCCAGAGCAAGAGAGAGAAATCATAAAGGGCATAAGAAGGATAAAGAGAAAGAATGAAAAGTTTGAAAAAGGCAGAACGCGGCAAGAGTGAGAAACATGGCCAGGGAGAGTCTGGTGGCAGATGAAAGAGACATGAGGTTGAATCAAGACTATGAGACAATATTCAGCACTTACCTGTAATGGCTCCAGTAACAGGAAATTGAGCAGACTCACCACTTATTCTTTTACAGAGTAAGCACTGATTATTAAGGATGTGTGCCAAAGAGTTATGTTCTTTCACTGAATTAAATATATACAATTCAAGATGAATTAATTCAAATAAAGAACACAAACACCAATAAGTTTTGTCATTATAAAAAACATTCATTTTTTTTTGCTCTGACTTTGTCTTTATAATGTATATAAAAAGCAAATTACCTCTGACACATAAATTAAACAAACGTGTCTTATCCCAAACGATTTTTTATATAACGTTGGGGTGTATAGATCTATATTTTTCTCATTTTTCTTATTTAGTTTGCAAAGCAACTATACACATCAGGCAAGTGAGACCCAATTCTTATCAATATAAACAGTTAAACATTGAAACCACTCTTTGTTTCAAAGCGACAGTGTGTCCAACAATTATGTACAATGAAAAACTCAAATATATAGTGTTATATACATTCAAAACAGTGTGAAAAACACATAGAAATTATTCAAAGGTACATATATGTGATATGCTGAATTCATTGTATTTATTCTTGTTCTTTAGAGTTCTCTTAAGTCATTGTTGGAATGTTTGATGAGTCATACTTTATGTCACTGTGAGCTCTACGGGTTCTACTTGAGCTTTGAAGGTAAACTTCACCAGTTGCTGTTTCTGCATAAAGCCTGTTGGATAGGATCCTTATATTGGAATAAACTTCAAGATACTTCATTCATCCTGTGTCCTGGTGACTTTTAATTATTACAATAAACAAAAAAGAAAAAGCTTTACGTTCAAAGAAAAAGTCCTATAACTTGTAAACCAGGGCAGGTTGCTATATTCTACTGCTCTCAAGCTTTTTACTGCTTGTCTCTCCAAAAGAAGCCCGTCCTGCAAGCGGCAATAGAAGAAGGACACCGCAGGTGCAGTCAATATTGGAGAGAAGCAGACGAGACGTGAGAAGCGAAGGAAGTATGGGATGCTCTTCAGTTTACAGCGCCACACTGACGATAACCCGAAGAGACCGGAGGGTGAATTCGGCTCAGCCCAAGCCAAAAAAAGGGCCAGACGATGAAAACAAGCCCACACCACAGTCAAGGAACCCAAAGACTTCTCAATTGGCCTCCATGTGGTCCCACACGAGGTAGTAAGGTACACGAGTCCTGTTTTGAAAACATACCTTCCCTGACAAAGACCTTCACCCAAATAAGTGCCACACAGAAGGTCGAAACGCGTTGGCCCCCTTTGAGAGAGGTTCCCAGCTGAGCCGAATTGAAATTAGGTCCAAAATTGGACTAAACCAGTTCCTAATTTAGGGTCTTTGTTTCGTGCTCTGAGAAAACCTCTTCTGACCTCTCTTTTGGCGAGACAAGCAGTTAAAAGCTTGAGGACCGAAGAATATAACAACCAGCCCTGGTTTACAAGTTAATAGGACTTTTTCTTTGAACGTAAAGCTTCTTCTTCTTTGTATATGTACCTTTGAATAATTTGTATGTGTTTGTCACACTGTTTTTGAATGTATATACCACTATATATTTAAGTTTTTCATTGTACATAATTGTTGGACACACTGTCGCTTTGAAACAAAGAGTGGTTTCAATGTTTAACTGTTTATATTGATAAGAATTGGGTCTAATTTGCCTGATGAGTATAGTTGCTTTGCAAACTAAATAAGAAAAATTAGAAAAATATAGATGAATACACCCCAACGTTAATTAAAAAATCGTTTGAGATAAGAGACGTTTGTTTAATTTATGGTGTCAGAGGTCATTTGTTTTTTATATATATGATTGTGGATTCCAGCCTCTGTCCATTCCTTAACAGAATCAATCCCCTTTGTTAGTACGTTTGTCTTTCTAATGGGCATTAATATTTTGCTGTAACTGTTCCCTAGCATGTGTTTTTCGAATAGATGTTGATGCAGCTCTATTAATGATAGAATGGGTACAGCACATCTTCAAAGAATGGCGCCTGGGGTATGATGCCCTGACTGGCCTTCCTTTGTGAAGGTTCCTGGTTCCACCGCTGTGCCCTAAACTCCCCTAATGATCCAGCCCCAGTAAAACCAGTATATAGGGCATGGGGTTCCTGTTGACATATTTTAAATCTTAAATTATCAGATAAAAAACTATGACGCAGTATAAGGGCCATTGTATCGTATTTGGGACTGCCCACCTAAAAGGCAGAGGTCCCACAGGGCAAATTAAGATTCAAATGACACCGTGGTGGTCGGACCTGCCACAATACAAAAAATGGACAGGAAACATATCCCTGCACTACGTGGCAGGTACCATGATGCTGGTCACCATAGGTGTCCCTCAACAAGCAAAGTCCCTTCCTGCCAGTTTTTTTTATGGCAGGTTACCCCAAATGTAAGGTCGGACCGCTACAGGAGCAATGTGCCTGCCGGATCCAGGATCCCGCAGCGGTCGCCCAGTGGTATGTAGCAACACTATGCTGGTGGTGCCACTGCAGCGCCACCAAGCATATACTGAGTTGCCTTTCCACCGACTCTTTCATGGCAGTGACCTGCCATGAAAAGGGTGGCAGAGAGGCAACTAAGGTGGCCCTGCGGATCCTGGGCCTGGGGGTGCATGCAGGGCCTGGTATTGTACCCCCCCTTCCTGCATGTTGTGGCATGCATGCCACACCATGAAGCATCATGCAGTCTGTAATCTCACAGTAGTGGTCTGAATGTTACGCTCTCCTACGAACCTAACAGACGACAACTATCAGGCCTCCCCTGCACCAACAGCCCAACCAGGATTACACTTGTAATCTGGTGGGCGCATCACAGCTTTGGTGGTCCTCCAGTGGATGGTGCTGGAGTACCCCCAAACTCATAATAAGGCTCCAAGTCTTTTAAATTAAACTCAAATGCTTCAGTCTATTGGTGGTTTGTAGTGATGGAGTGAGATACAGAAGATTTTGTGTGCACCTCATTCAGATCAATCACCTCCATAATAAAGTAGTATATTAATTTTGATTGCTGTGTAGAGGTGGTGAGAGGGCAGTGGCAGGGCCCATTACTGCTGTGTGCGGCGCCAGCGCGATGAATAACTTTTAAAACTCTGCACTGCTATTGGTAATTTTTATTGTTGCACTTGCAATCTTTTATCGGAGCTTTGTAGGCTGATGACGAGACAGTGATTCAGGCATCTCGTCCTGTCTACATAGAGCGCGGTCCCGATTTCTCCCCGCACTTCCCAGACCTACCTTGAGTGGACGCAGACGGGGGGGCTGATCTCGTCTCCCTTCCTTCACGCCCCGGTCCGACGAGGTGGCTAGCACCGTTGTGCGGAGGGCGTGGAGGTGAGAGACAGCCACTTCCGGTGCGCGAGGGGGCCGGGTAGCGGTCCAGTGTTTGGGAGGCAGACAGGCTGTGGGCTACTTAAGGCCCTGGAGTTCCGCCCGCGTTGTGGTGAGAGGGCAGTGGCAGGGCCCATTACTGCTGTGTGCGGGGCCAGCGCGATGAATAACTTTTAAAACTCTGCACTGCTATTGGTAATTTTTATTGTTGCACTTGCAATCTTTTATCGGAGCTTTGTGGGCTGATGATGAGACAGCGGTTCAGGCATCTCGTCCTGTCTACATAGAGCGCGGTCCTGATTTCTCCCCGCACTTCCCAGACCTACCTTGAGTGGACGCACATGGGGGCGCTTATCTCCTCTCCCTTCCTTCACGCCCCGGTCCGACAAGGAGGCTAGCACCGTTGTGCAGCGGGCGTGGAGGTGAGAGACAGCCACTTCCGGTGCGCGAGGGTGCCGGGTAGCGGTCCAGTGTTTGGGAGGCAGACAGGCTGTGGGCTACTTGAGGCGAATGCCACCCCGGCAGCGCAGCGGACGAGCGCAGCGGGCACGATGAAGGCGCGCCGAAGTTGCGCCTAAGATAAGCCCGTCTGCGCCCGTCCGCGGTCGGGCGCGAGCTAGGGCGAGAACCTCTGGTCCAGGAGGCAGAATTTATTGGCCCAGAGATCGACTTCTCAGCCTCCGCACAGATATCCCCAACCTATGCCTACATAGCATAGATGTGGGAGGAAATGTAGGGTGTGGATGCTGCCAGTTTCGATTTACAACAGGTACTGAGGGCCCCTGTGAACGCACCAATATATCTTGTGGATTGCTGAACGTGAGGTCATTGCGTAAGCACTGGCTTGATGTCTATGATCTGCTCACGGTTAAGCAATTTGACTTGTTGTTCCTCACAGAAACGTGGCTAGACACACATTCTGACTCAGACATCATTGAGGCTATTTTTTTATATCAACGAGAGAGGTAGGGCTCGAGTCAACACTCCTGTGGCCCCTAAGGTTTATTGAAAACAACAAAGGAGTGCTTATGTGTAACTAAAAAACCAAATACCAAAGAAAAAAGAAAAATAAAGTGACAGTTTATTCCTGGACCCCAACCTTGGTCAGGTAGTTCTGTGTTTTAGCATGTCTACTCCTAATAGTCAGGAGGCGTCCACTCAGTGGACAGGGATGACTATATCCAACAAGGCTAGGCAAGCAGCCTTTTGTTTAGAAGGACCCTCACTCACCACTAGTTGGTGGCATGCTTCATCATTGGCTCCCCGCTGGGGTGACTGAATGCCGCCCCAGCGTGCTACAGCGCCTGAGTTACAGCGGAGCGGGTTTGGTGGTGAGTATACTAGTGAATAAACTAAAATGTGTGTGCAAAATAAGTGAGTGCAAAGTTAAAAAATACAGGGTTAGAGCCCAAACAAAATATTTAATGCAGGCCAACCCGTATTAAGGTTAAAAACGTGAAGGTCGTACAACCAATGGTACTATATTAGGAGACCTGTGTCCTTAATTACAACAACTGGTCAACATGTTTCTGCTGTCAAAAAAGTGGGATCGCGCAGCATTCGTCAGGACCACACATAAATGGCACTCCGGGAGTATGCACGCGCTAAGGTACACCCTTCCGTGAGGCCCTTTATGTGAAAAATACAAAAAGTTAAATAGTAAAAAAGAAATTACTTACGGTTATTAACCGTGGCGGCGCACTGTGGAGTACAGTCGCCTAGAGGTACCTGTAAAGGAAAGAAAATGGAACAAACTGACACTTAGAACATTAACAACAATAGGACATGTAATCCAACTTAGTCACACGTCTTGTGGCAACACCAAGGCTCACTCATGCCCCTGTGTCATAGACCCCATGGTACGATAACAAGGTCATGATCCCCATTTAACAAGGAAATCAATAGTGCCTATGCCAAACTAGTTATCAAGCATGGGCAGGGAAAAACCTGCGTTCCCTAAGGTGCGGATAAAGTGATTGTGTCTGCATCTTTAATTTAACACCAATTAGGCAGTTGGACCAGCCCTGCTGGTGTCCAGCCAAATAATCGCGCTGGATAAAGCAAGGCAACCATAAAGTGAATTGGAAAGACTCACGGAAAATACAAATAAGGACCTCAGTGAGGAGGAACAACAGTGGCAGATTCAGTAAATATGGCAGATTTTGTAAATACGGCAAGGTGAGCTAACGAATTCAATTGCGTGTGGTAAACGCGGTGAAACTCACGTGACAAATGAAATGAGTACGGCAGATATAATCAAACCGGTATGCATAATTATGCCGAGCATGGAGACAAAATAAGTCCATTCAGCATAGTAACTCTTTCCGGACCTAAAGGAGGCACTTACTAATCGTTAGAAACTCGTAGACTTCCTGGGTCAGGACAGCGTTGGGCAATATTCACGCCGCGTCCTCTGGAATTAAATAAAGACGTAGGTAGTCACTGAACAGCATTTTCGTAAAACCGATGTTTCAGGAATCGGTAGGGGGATTCCTATAAACACAGGCCTGGTACTTACTTTACCACCTGCGACTCCCCGCCCAGCACCTACATTCAGGGACCGCCGTCTGCCCGAAAGGTAAGCCAGCAATGGAGCCGGGCTGTTTACATCTTCACTCCGGTGGGTCACGTGACCGGCGTACGGCGACGCCGGTGACGTAGGGCCCACCGCGAGGGAATCAGCAGGATTTAAAGCGGCAGTGTTGTAATAAATGCCTGAAGTGTTCGAGGCCCCGTGTCCCCACCAAAAAATGCACATCGTATTCGGGTTATTCAAATAATGTGAGAATTGTAAAACAAACAACATTATTCAAAAGGGCAAATTAGGGCACACTATTACAATATAGCCAGTTCCAGGCATAGCGTATTTGTTGACCAAATAAACATGGTAAATCACTAATTAGGTCAAATCATTTCCATTAACCAAGCCAGGGTATCACTTCTAGGAGCACCCTCCACAAACAGATGGGGTCAGAATATTTTTTCAAAAGAAGAAAAATGCCCTTATTGTGTAGGGGTGAGTGTATCATGTACAAATGATTTACAAAAGGTGATGACGAATCACCAATATACACTTAAACAAGAAAAAGTAATGGTAATTGATGGGTGTACATGAATAAAGAAAACTTTTTCCAGAACTCAGTAAGCCCCTAGGTTTCTTGCTCAGGAGGGCAAAGGATCAAAACACAACCACCATAGTGTCATTTAAAGCGAAAGGGTAACTTTTGGGAATACGCAAAACTCTGTTGAGGGGTTGTGGGTGGTCACAAATACCCCTTTGCATGATGAATCTGCAAACCAGCAATGATCCAAATGTTGACCCTTCAGTTCCGTCTCAATACTGTCCCCCACGGAATATCATCATTCAAGCCAGACTTATTGGTTGATAAGCGATAAATCCATTGTTGTTCCTTTTCAAACAATTTGGCTTCCGATCCTGCTGGCACTTGTTCTAAAATAGTCCAGCGCATGTCATTAGGAGTATGTTGCTTCTCCAAAAAATGGGTAGTCATCTTAGTTGTTGTTTTTCGGCAACAAATATTGCTGCGATGCTCGCCTATTCTTAATTTGATGCGTCTGGACGTCATGCCAATGTACTGTAAGCCACAAGAGCACGAAATTAGATAAATGACATTGGCTGTATTACAATTCGTGTGTCCACGTTGTTCCCAGACTTGGCCATTTTGAAAGATTCAGTGTTCTGGTGTGGGTAGTAAGATGACATATACTACAATTCCCGCAGGGGAAGTGTCTAGTAACTGCTGGCAAACCCCAGGCATTGAGCACTGTTGACCCTGAATTCAAGGAAGTCAGGTCCCTGGGGCGAGTGTGGACCAAAGAGTCTTTCAGGCTGATAGCTCTCTTATACGAGAATAGAGGTTTCTCCCACTTGTGTCTGTTGCTAGTTAATATCTTCCAATGTTTGGAGATGCTCCTACTGACCGCATTAGATAGTGGGTTATATGTTGTCACACAAGTAAGTGGGACTTCTGTGTTTTGGGTCCTTGGACTGGTATCAAGGAGCGTCTCTCTCTGTTGGTTTCTTGCTCTCCTCTGACTGTTGTTAATTATCCTTTGCGGATATCCCCTGTTTTGCAATTTAGTTGTTAGTTCCTTTGATTGTTGTTTATAATCAGGTAAATTACTGCAATTCCGGCGCAGCCTTAAAAACTGGCCGTAGGAAAGATTTTCCCGCAGGGCCCTGGGATGATAACTTGTAAAGTATAACAAGTTGTTTTTAGCTGTGGGCTTTACAAAAGTTTTAGTCTCCAGGTGGTTATCTCGTCTATTGATGGTAACATCCAGGAATGTGATGGTATCCGAGGAGTATTCATGGGTGAATTTCAAATGCTGGTCACAAGTGTTAAGCCATGTAAAAAAATTCAGCAATGGGTGCTCACCACCTTTCCATATCATTGAGGCTATGCCTGAGAATTATCAGATGGTAAAGCTAGACAGGCCTGTTGGGAAAGGAGGGGGAATCGCTATTATTTTTAAACAGCACCTTGGATGTAAAATGGAGCCAGTATCGGTCCAGGACAGCGAGGCAGGCACTTTCACGATAAAAATCGATGGGGGCACCACGGTTAAGGGTTACCTTATTTACAGACCACTCGGGCCCTATACCAAGTTCACGGAGAGCCTGGTGGAAAGTATCACTGAGGCCGCTTTGCGTAGGAATAAGTTCATGGTGTTGGGGGACGTCAATATTCATTTGAACTGCCCGGCAGACAAAGGGGTTGAGGAGCTTTGCAAAGATATCCAGGCCTTGCAGCTAGAATTGAAAGTCCTAACCCCCACCCATCAACAGGGCCATTTACTGGACCCTATATTTGCGAATTGGGGGGAAGTTGAGGTATTTCCGGTAGTACCGATTCCCTGGACGGACCATTTCCTTGTTCCGTTTGCGATATATCTCTCAGACACTAAAGGGCCTAACCAGGCACCCATGAACCATCAGAGCAGGAAATGGGCCAAATTCTCCAGGGAAATATTTAACGGGGCACTGTTAGCAGGAGGTCAGCCAGGTGGGGAGGATGTTGAAACGGCTAACAGCAATTTTAATAAACGCATTACAGAGGCACTAGATTGCACTGCCCCGCTCTGTCAGACCACGGCTGGTAGCCGCACTAAGAGAACGGCACAGTGGTTTGATGAAGAACTGCGGCTTACTAAAGCAGAATGCAAACGGGCGGAAAGGCAGTGGAGGGTAGCCTTCGACAGTCAGGCCAGGGAGACATATCTGGCAAAAAGGCGAATATACCATAGGATGATCAAGAAGGCGAAAATGGCTTTCTATGCAGAGCGGATGATGGAGGCAGAGAACTCTGCTAAGGAGCTTTTCTGCATCTATAAGTCCCTCGCGACCATAAAATCATCGGCAGGACTGGAGATTTGCTCAGTGGAAGCATGCAACCGTATAGCGGATTACTTCGCGGATAAGGTTGCAAAGATCTATACATCTTTCCCGGGTCAACCCGCCATGGGGTCAGAGACCGCCGAAGCACCGGGGGGAGCAGAAGACCAAGGTGCCTTAACCCGCTTCCTCACCCCCTCTCCTGAAGACCTAATCGGGATTTGTAGATCGGTGAAGTCGGGCTCTCCTCATGACCCTATGTCACCCAGATGGCCTGGGGACAGTGTAGGGGTTCTTGAACCCTATATAAGGCATATCTTGGATCTCTCCTTGAGGACCAGCTTGCTGCCTAGTAACTGGAAACAAGCAGTCGTGCTCCCCCTCTGGAAAAAAACAAACATCAGTTTTGAGACACTAGAAAATCTTAGACCAATATTTTTGTTGCCTTATTTGTCCAAAGTGGCTGAGAAGGTTGTGAATGGCCAGCTGATGAAATATGTGGAGGAGGCGAACTTACTCCATGACACTCAGTGCGGTTTCAGGCCCCGCCACTCAACGGAGTCGGCCTTACTTATGGCAACTGAAACCTTGAGGCAGGGTGCAGACGAGGGACAAACTATGGCCTTGATCCTGTTGGACCTCAGCGCTGCCTTCGACACCGTAGCACATTCCACCTTGCTACAGTGTCTGAATAAAGGGGGAATATCAGGTGCAGTGCTGAGATGGATCCAGACCTTCTTAGCAGATCGTAGATTTCAAGTCAGGCAAGGGGACTATTATTCCAGAGTGGTCACTTTGGGCCAGGGCGTGCCCCAGGGCTCGTCCCTGAGCCCAACTCTATTTAATCTATATGTTGCCCCTGTTGCTACTATCGTCGAGAGCTATGGCCTATGAATAGTGTCCTACGCCGACGACAGGCAGCTGGTCATCTCCCTATCGTGTGCACCCTGTCTTGCTGCGGACAATTTCAGAACATGTATGCAAGATCTAGCTGGCTGGATGTCCACCAATTGTCTGAAACTGAACGGCGGCAAGACGGAGGTGCCCATAGTGGGGGGAGGCCGGTCGGCGTGGTCGTGGGAGTGGTGGCCATTCTGCCTAGGGACGGCACTGACGCCCTGCCAGGAAGCCAGGAATATGGTTCGATGCAGGTCTCACCTTTGGATCCCAAATCAATCGTGTGGTCGGTGTTTGCTTTGGTGTCTTGAAAACTCTGAGGAAAGTACTAGAGCTTCTTCCAACTGAAGCACGCAAGACACTGGTGCATGCATTGGTGACCGCGAGATTGGATTATGGGAATCTGCTGTATTTGGGGGCACCTGAGAAGAGCATTGGTCGCCTTCAGGTACTGCAGAATGCTGCGGCACGCCTGATCTTGAGGCTACCTAAGAGAGCATCCTCTAAAATGGCACTTCAGACTATCCACTGGCTCCCGGTAAGGAGCAGAGTGGAGTACAAGGCACTATGTACCTGCCATCGCATTTTGAATGGCAGGGCGCCACAACCGCTGCAGAGCTTGATAGCGAGGTATCAACCGTCCCGTGCCTTAAGATCTGCGGGCTCGGGACTGGTGAAAATTCCCAAGGTTAAAAAAGCGCGCATGGGGGGAAGATCATTCAGGTACCTGGCAGCGTTTAAATGGAACAAATTACCACTTGAACTGCGTCTGGAGCCTTCGGAGACCTGGTTCCGGTCTAAACTCAAAACCTACCTATTTGTCCAGTAGCTGGTCCGTCTCCCCTACTTTTTGGATCCTGTTGCAGCCATCTCACTATAGCGCGGAGACACGCCGGGGCGTGTAACCAGGCGCTTTTTAAGCTTCCCTATTATTATTATTATGTGTATTAACCAAAACACACACATTACATGTGGGAAATGGTTTGCACTAACAGGTTTAAATAACATATTAATTGGTTATGTAAAAAGCATGTTTAATCTATTTTGTGCATTTAAGTGGTGTAATAATGCATGTCTGTTTCATAATGTGCCTCGTGCATTTGCATGTTGCTTTCTGCTTTATTTTAATGTCTTGCAGTGTGATGCTTTTCTGCTAGGTAACAGTCTTACAGGGTAAATATTAGCATTGGTGGTTGGGGGGACAGAAAACACATATATTTTATGTATTTACATTTTCTTTTTCTGTTTATCGTAGTTTGGGTGGGTTGCCAATTCCAAAATGGCTTGGTTTTTCCCGGTTTTGCGCAGATGAACAACCTTAAAATCATTCTGCTGAAAGAAACTCGTCCATGCTCTGTGCTACACTGACACCTTCGCAACCTCAGCTAACTATGATTCGAGGCCACTTGATAATGAATGCTGGTGAAGTGGCGGCAGGCCAAAGTGATAAACACGAGAACAGTTGAATGTCTGCCAAGGAGAAAAGCAGAGTGTCTTTAAAAAATGACCACGTGGAAAACAGCTGAATCACTGAAAATGAACATTTAAACAAAAAGGCCTAATGACGAACAGGAACTGTCGAACGTGTATTTATCAGTTTGTCAAAGAAAGTTATTTACGAACATCCTGGAAGTTGAGAAATGCATGGACAAGTCAAATTTGTATCTGTCAACTTTTAATCAGAAGGTTATCCATGAACATCCTGAAAGTTAAGCAATACATTGTTGATTAGCGAACATCCTGAGAGCTAATAATTGCAATGCCATGACCAATCAGAGAATGGAAACCGGAAAGTGTTGAAACATTTGAAGGTAGTGAGCCAGAAAATATAGTATACATATCAGAGCAAAATTGGGGTTTAATGTCATTGGAGCTGATTGCAGAGGGAGATGCTCTTTGCACTGCAGCTCTTTGCAGAGATGCTGGGAGCCTGAAACTATGCCAGACTGCTTGCTGATAACCCCTGTAAGTTGGAGATTCGTTGCGGGATACTAAGCCTGTGTGAGAGACTGCGTCCGAGGAGACTTTGGGTTAGTAAGTATAGCTTTGGGTTTAGTGCTGGGTAGGCAGGTTTTAGTGTAGAAATCTTTAGAATTAAATGCATGTTTTAACTACGGTTTCTCTGATCTTTTCATGCAGAATTTCACCGTCAGTTGCATTGACCAAGGTTTGATGTTTTATTTTAGAGAATAATGCAATTAATGCGAACCTGGATTTTCTCTTTATGTTTAAACAGTTTTACTTGATTTATTGCCTGAATAAATACCAATGCTCAGTGAGAATTAACAATGATAGAATAAATGCTAATTTTCTTTTATGCAAATTAATTACATAAAATCTTTTGAATTAAAATTAGATAAATGAAGAAGTAAAAGCTGGTCTTTGATTCTTCCTACGCCTACTTTTCGTTCTAGCAGAACCATTGCCATTATGGTGGTGTGTCTGAATTAAAAGGTGATTTAGGAAACCATGGTAAAATATTTTAAACTGCAGGTGTAAACTAATAATTGTTAAATAGGTTTAGACACTCCACCAATGTTATAGTGAGACTCCTAGGTTGATGGCCAAATCTCTGAGCTGAATTAAATGAACAAAGTAAGTATGCAGTGCAATGGGTCCCACTGTTGAATGTTATGCGTGTTTCTGAGGTTTTGGAGAAATGGTCATGGTGATTTAAAATATCTTTTGGAGTCCCGCTGAAGCAGTAGCACCTGGTCGACAAGTAAGGGTTGTATGTTGAATTGGGGACCGTAGAGGAGATAAATTGGATCTAAGTAGCACCACAATGTTTTCGGAGAGGTTGTCATCTTGCAGTAGCACTTTGCCAAGATTTCAGTCTAGCTGATAGGGATAACGTGCATCATTTAAAGTGACCATCCTTCGATGAGGTCCGGAAACACAGTATAGTGCAGAGAGAGGGGAAGTACAAAGTTAGATGTGTTTGTGAGTTGGAGGTATGGGACGTTCTGCAGGAAGGATATGTACTCAAGAGAGCTGAGTAGCATGGAGATGTGTGTGAAAAACTGGAAAGAAGAGAAGAAAGAGAGATGTTCACGGCTGATGTCCAGTACTGGAGATATGTAAAAGGCTGTGTGGTGTCTTGTGAACTGTTGTACCCGCCAATAAACATGCCACACATGTAGTGTAGTATTACACATCTTTATTCTGCTACATGTAACTGCAAACTCAACATTTTAAAACAAGCCTTCATGGTTTTGTTCTCTGACACCTATGTCATTGCTCTATGGAGTCTGTTAGATGCCAAAAGGTTAAATAAAATAAAACAAATATTGCAAGACACTACAGGTTATAGATGTTTGTTGAGGAAAAGCACAGGAGAGACATTTCCCTGAGATGTTCAAAGGTGTAGATGTGCCTATGGTGACTTCGGCTGGAAGTGAGGTGGCTGTGCAATATTTCACATGCCCGAAACAGAGATGCGATGGGTGGAGTTGGACATGAAGAGGAGATGAGAATAAAAGGAAGGTTACAGGAATGCAGATACTCACGGTTTTGTATGAACATTCAATGGTCTACTTGTTGGACAATCTGTGCTAGAGCAATCAAGCTTGAGGCAGGCCTTTGCAGGACATCAGCCACGAGCTAGTCAGCTGTCTGGCTGCTTTGAGGACTTGCTTATTCCAGACCTAACCCACTTAAACACCCTGCAAGCTGACAGTGTTGACGCACCGGACCCACACAAAGAAATCCAGGTCAAAATTAGGCCACAAACTGTTAAGGACAGACATTGCAGATTTGTGCATCACTGGGATGGGCACTCTCGGGAGGTGCACAAGTGTCCCAATAAAAACATGCACCAGTGGTGAACACCACCACATATTTACTACTGTTATTATTACTATGGAACATACATCATGAATGTATCAAGTGATATAACAAGTTGATGGGTGGTCCTGCCACGTGGTGCCTGCAACAGGGTTGTCCTGCCTCCATGGCAATGTATATCAAGGCATCAATCGTCTCTCTGTTTGAATGGACTGTGCTGATCACCCGACAATTTCGCGTGACACACCACTGGCAATTTCGGGGTGTTCACTTCGTATTCTCTCAATTCAAAGGTATCACTTATTCCTTGGCATAAATAAATCTGAGGATATTTAGGGTGAGAATGCCTATGGAAAATGATTGTAATGGGAAATGCCCTTTACCCAACATGCGTTAGTCCACATGCCATTACCCTCACTGTTTTTACAACGCAAAATCTTTTACAACGCAGGGCTTTACACCGCAAACTATTACAACGCATTCCCCAAAGTAACGACCCTGTGGAGTTAGAATAGTAAATTGTGTTATAATGGGGAAGGTGTTGTCTTGGATTGCGTTGTAAAGCCTGCGTTGTAAAATAATTTGTGGTGTAAGAACTGCAGGGTAATGGCAAGCGGAGTAAAAGTGTGCAGGGTAAAGTGTCCTATTGTTATTGTTATTTTTGATTTATAGCGCGCCCAATCACCTACAGGCCTCTAGGCGCTTGGAAATCGATGGTACAAACAACAACTTGGCAGTACAAAGAGCGGCATTCACTAGTCTAGATAGTATTCATGGACCTCCTAAACAGTAGCGTTTTTAAACCCTTCCTAATCTATTCTATTTTAACTAACCAGAAAAAACCTACCGTTATGGATGTGAACAAACTTTCAGGACCGTCCTGTTCTGAAATGGTCCCTTCAGCCCCGTGATGCAGAAACACTCACACAAAAATCTTTTGGGGCCAATTTAGACACTCATTTGCATTTGTTAGTATGACTTATACACAACGATTCTGCAATATTCTGCACGATTAATGTGGGAGTGGATGTTTCTCATTGTGGTTTTCTGCGAAAGTTTAGGAACATCCAGACATTAAAAATTGTGGGAATTTACAAAGCTCCCGAGCTCCGGAAATGGTCGGAGATTTAGTCCTGCCTAAGGCAGATGTATATTACCCTTCAGGGTTGAAGAGGGAAAGGAATAGCTCCGAATGCTCTGTGCTCATCGTAGACGGGGATTCCTTCGTGTTTCAGAAGGTGTAATTGTACAACTTACGTTCTGTATAAACCACCTTTGGTGAAAGCCAATGTTGTTTAAACCTCATTAATGAAGCACATGTTAAAAGGGAGCAATGTTTTCCTTCTTTGACCTACTTCTCTCTGACAGCCTTAATGCTCCTAATGCACACTATACAGTAAGCCACACTAAGATTCTCAAAGCTTTTCTGTAAAATGTTCCTCTACAAGACTTCTGGTGTGAATAATGTTTGTATTTCCAGGAGTAAGATCCACTCATGGAAAATAACTATGTCATGCTGCTTGGAAGGCACCACATCTACCCTTTTATCCCATCCACCTTTCTATCCCATCTATCCATCGATCCCGTCAACCCGTCTATACCATCCACCTTTGTATCCCATCTGCGCTTCTATCTCATCCACCCTTCTTTCCCATCCACCTTTCTATCTCATTTACCCTTCTATCGAATCCACCTTTCTGTCTCATCCACCTTTCTATCCCATCAACCCTCCCATCCCGTCCAACTTTCTATCCCATCTGCCCTTCTATCTCATCTGCCCCTCTATCACATCCACCTTTGTATCCCATCTACCTATCCATCCCATCTACCCTTCTATCCCATCCACCCTTTTAACCCATCCACCTCTCTATCCCATCTACCCTCCCATCCCGTCTACCCCTCTATTCCATCCACCTTTCTATCCCATCTACATTTCTGTACCAACCACCTTTCTATCTCATCCACCCTTTTATACCATCTACCTTTCTATCCCATCTACCCTTCTCTTGCATTCACCGCCCTGTCATTCAATCTTAGGGGAGCCATTTATATTTCAGAGAGGAGGTACATGAACTTTGCAGCTGTGTTATCTTGTATTGCAATTAATGAGTTTAGTGCAGAATAGCGTTTTGCATTTCCATGGCCCGTTGACTCTAAAGGAAAGTGTGATACTTTGTAATCTCAACAGCACAAAAAGCATATTGCTAAGCAATCATGTAGCTTTATTATGAATGAAACTATTAAATGAACACTGATCCCTTGCACATGCCACTTACCACAGTGCACCCAGAGCTCTCCCAGCAGGTACTGCCACAGCAGGCTCCCACCCGTTGGTGAACGTGGGACGCCTGCCTTGCAGCGTGAGGTGCAGCATGGATCATTCTCCAGTAATTATACTGCTCCACGTGTCACTGGGGACCCCTGCACTGAACTCCAAGGGAAATGAGAAGCAATGGTCACGACATGGAAAGCAGTAATGATCACTCCTGCAATTATTGCTACACACCCTTAGGGTCAAACGCTGTTTACACTCCAGGCTTATTTTTCAGGTATTGCCTAATTTTATCATAACACTTGCTGCAAAATGTTTTGATTCTGTTTACGCTGCACTATGCAATAAGGATACATTTAGAAAAACAGGACTGTATCTGCAGACCAAGAGCTGCTTGAATATACATATCTGTGGTACCCTAGAGCAGGTGTGATGATGCCACATCGTATAACGCTCTGACGTGACAGCCTCGTCCAGTGCTTTCCAAACTGTCCAGGACCACCACCCACCATGTCAAATATCTTGACTTGTTCTGATCCTAATACAATCGTTACTTCCATCACACTTCAGAAATATCCTTTCCTAACTGCTGAATGTGTACTGTTGTGTTACGAGAAAACAACATCCTTTCTTTTCACACAGTGTGTCCCCTAGGAAGAATGTCACAACATTCCTTTTCCTTTTCCTTCTTTGTCTGCAAAGTGCGTGGCGCGTGTAAACACCGTTCCTCATGTTAAAAAAATAAGCAGCAATGTGTCCGAAAAAATATCCTGACATTTGACCTTTGTCTTTGAAGTGCAGCAATGTCATAAGATAAATGCAGGATTTAAAAGCATCTTTATTTATAGTTTGGACGAAAAATCCACTTATGATACACCGGAAGGTGGCGATCCACAGTTTGGGAAACACTGGCCTAGTTATCAAATCCCTGTGACCTCACAACTTTTTAATTATGATAATAATGTAAAACTCTCATAACAGATCAGCCACATAAAAGAAACTCCACATAAAAATACCTGGCACGTTCAAATAATATTCTTAATCAAAAAAGTTTTCATTTTTTATAGAAAGATGAAATCTCCAATATTTCACTAGAATTGTACCATTTCCCAAGGCATCATTTTACCAAGGCATAAGTATATTGCCATTCAGGTATCATATAAGTCATTGTACCTTAGTTGATATGTGTCTGCTTGTCCATTACTGTGTTAATCATGGGCCTCAGTCTTTCATACTTCATATGACTCTGTGACATATTCTGACAGATAGCAGCTATTTAGCCAGGTAAATATTGTATTTTCTCTGCTAGATAATAGGTCTCTGACGTGTGTAAAAAACAAGAGACTATTCACTGGTGGTCCAGCAGATGTTCAAAGAACAAAGAAACGTGACCATTTACCCGGCCTCCGGCTAAATAGAAGAGGTCATTTAACTCCATCGCCGCGGGGTTAATTCCCCCCAGCGCGGGGGGAGGTGGGCCGCGCGCGGCGCCGCGGTGCTGCTGACGAACTCGGCTCGTCATGTAGCACGGTGGCCGTGTGCTGGTGACGAGCTGAGCTAGTCACAGCCACGCCGGCTCAATGGAACCGCCAGCACAGCGGGGCAACATTCCGTTACTCATCTTGTGTGTTTTGCTGTTCACCCTATGTGGGAAGGGTATGCCAAGACGTGGGTCGCTTGCTCACTACGCCACTGGAGTGAAGCTATCCTGGCTGATGAAGGCTGATAACCAGAAACCGGTCCTAGGATGCTTGGTTCCGGTCCAGGTAAGACATGGCTTGGTAGTTCGGTCTGGACTGTTCCCATGAGGCACAGGGTCAAGACTGATTTGCATATGGCCATGTCTGAACTGTGGTGGCTAGGTGAGCAAAATAACAATGGGTTAAACCCACATCTGTGACTGGGGGTGAATGTTTTGCCATTGTTAAACATTCCGTCCATCATCTTGTGTGTTTTGCTGTTCACCCTATGTGGGAAGGGTAGGCCCAGACGTGGGTCCCATGCTCACTATGCCACTGGAATCAAGCTATCCTCGCTGATGAAGGCTGATAGCCAGAAACCGGTTCTAGGATGCTTGATTTTGGTCCAGGGAAGACATGGCTTGGCAGTTCGGTGTGGACTGTTCCCATGAGTCATAGGGTCAAGACTGAATTGCATATGACCATGTCTGAACTGGGGTGGCTTGGTGAGCAAAATAACAATGGATTAAACCCAGATCCATGACTGGGGGTGAATGTTTTGTATTGTGTATCATTCCGTCCATCATCTTGTGTGTTTTGCTGTTCACCCCATGTGGGAAGGGTATGCCCAGACACGGGTCCCGTGCTCACTACGCCACTGGAGTCAAGCTATGCTGGCTGATGAAGGCTGATAGCCAGAAACCGGTCCTAGGATGCTTGATTCTGGTCCAGAGATGCCATGGCTTGGCAGTTCGATCTGGACTGTGCCCATGAGGCACAGGGTCAAGACTGATTTGCATACGGCCATGTCTGAACTGGGGTGGCTTGGGGAGCAAATTAACGATGGAATAAACCCATATCTGTGACTAGGAGTGAATGTTTTGCCATTGTGCAACATTCCATCCATCATCTTGTGTGTTTTGCTGTTCACCCTATGTGGGAAGGGTATGCCCAGATGTGGGTCAGTGCTCACTACGCCACTGGAGTCAAGCTATCCTGGCTGATGAAGGCTGATAGCCAGAAACCGGTCCTAGGATGCTTGATTCCGGTCCAGGGAAGACATGGCTTGGCAATTCGGTCTGGACTGTTCCCATGAGGCACAGGGTCAAGACTGATTTGCATATGGCCATGTCTGAACTGGGGTGGCTTGGCGATCAAAATAACAATGGATTAAACCCAGATGTGTGACTGGGGGTGAATGTTTTGCCATTGTGCAACATTCTGTACATCATTTTGTGTGTTTTGCTATTCACCCTCTGTGGCGAAGGGTATGCTCAGTCGTGGGTCCCGTGCTCCTAGGCCACTGGAGTCAAGCTATCCTGGCTGATGAAGGCTGATAGCCAGAAACCGGTCCTAGGTTTATGATTCTGGTCCAGGGTAGACATGGCTTGGCAGTTCGGTCTGGACTGTTCCCATGAGGCACAGGGTCAAGACTGATTTGCATATTGCCATGTCTGATTGGGGAGGCTTGATGAGCAAAATAACGATGGATTAAACCCAGATCTGTGACTGGGGGGACGATGATTTGCCATTGTGCAACATTCCATCTATCAGCTTGTGTGTTTTGCTGCTCACCCTATGTGGGAAGGGTATGCACAGACGTGGGTCCCGTGCTCACTATGCCACTGGAGTCAAGCTATCCTGGCTGATGAAGGCTGATAGCCAGAAACCGGTCCTAGGATGCTTGATTCTGGTCCAGGGAAGACATGGCTTGGCAGTTCGGTCTGGACTGTTCACATGAGGCACAGGGTCAAGACTGATTTACATGGTCATGTCTGAACTGGGGTGGCTTGGTGAGCAAATAACGATGGATTAAACCCAGATCTGTGATTGGGGGCGAATGTTTTGCCATTGTGCAACATTCCGGCCAACATCTTGTGTGTTTTGCTAATTCCTGCATTAGTCAGTCTCTCTAAGGGGTTTGTTGTTTGGGCTAGGCTCTCTACTGCATCACCACTGTGGTTAACTAACTCCACCTGCCTGTTAGTAGTTCCCAACACAGCGCTCAGTGATTATAGCCACCATTTCAACAGAACACCCAAATGTTTGGAGCTATTTGTTCATGTATCTCTGTGGATGTCTCTGTGCTGCAGAATTTAGAGCCATATGTGTGGCCACATATAGCTGTAGTGAATTTGTCAACGCCTAACCACAAGGCTGCATTGTCTTCAGAAATTATTCTTTCTAATTTTGCTACAGGTTTGTTCAATGCGGAGGTGTGCCCTGTTCCTTTTTTCTTAGAAATTTTAACATTGTATGCTGGAGGAGTAAGGGCCTTTTTACCAGACTCAAATTCTGGACCTTACAGAAGGCCTTAGAGCCCTTCTTTCGCTTTCTTAACTAGAAAGGGATCGTGTTGGTTGAGTTACTGAAAAAAGAAGGGATTTGTGGAGCTGGGTATCCCAATGTAGGGATTGTTTTTTGCCTGTTGGGTGGTCTTTTAGTCTCTGTAGGAATGGTGTTAGCTGTACTAACAGTTTCTGCCTGTGTGTGACTGAAGGAATCACCCACACCCCTTGTTTCTGGTGGTATTGCACAAGTATATTAAGCTGTTTAAGTCAAAACTCGTTAGAAATATTTGTTGAATATTGTAAATACACAATATTTTGGATTTCCCTGTCATAGGTCAAAATGACATTTTACTGTATTGTTTTAAGTATGAGTTATAATTCAAAAATATATGCAGCATTAACAAGATATTTTATATAGGCCATCAAGGTAATAATGACGACAATAACATTTTTCCATGTTTGCCTTGGTATTATGCTCAAGGTGTGCATTACCCTTAATGCATTGTTTGAAAACTATCAACACTGTAAGTCAGTCAGTCAGTCATAAAAACTTTTATTCGGTTACAGTTTTGCATAACCATAAAAAGTACATACACTGATTAAAAAACTACATTTCTAGATACATCTTAATTAATAAAAGCACAATACATTAAATACATTTTTTTCTTTTAAAAAAATTAAAAAAGAACTTAGTTCAACAAATAACGTACATTTAAAACAAAAGACTAGGCCTCGGATTTTCTGCGATGAATTTTAAGCGTAGTTCTAATATACTCATTACAGAATTAGCGTTGTGTTCGGGGTCCGCGAACAACACTAAACAATTAGAGTATAATTTAATCAGAGGTAGCTAAGTCACTCAAAGACTTCTCCGAATTTTTAAACATAGTTTTAAAAATCCAGCTACACATTTTGCATTATATACAGAGTCCAAGGACTGTAGTGCCAAGTAAACGGGCCGGCACATTGTCAAACCCATTGTGCGCAATACAGGCAAAATCCAGCGCTTACGTGGGATCATGTAATATCTGAAAAACAGTATTATATGGATTGTTGACTGGTCCGAGATCCCATCGCAGGGACATTTCATTAAATTGTGTGACCAGTCTTGCTGCTTTGGATATGAGACTAGGTGGTGAAATGTATTAAATTTAAACCTAGTCAATAAGTATTTGTCGTAGGTACATAAGTAAAAAGTTAAATATGGCTGGATCCCCAGAGTGGTCTGAAGTGTTAGAATATGAGCGTTTGAAGGTTTGCTTATTTCCTGTGCCAATCGTAGTTCCCTGAGATGAGAGAGGCAAAGTTTTTTCAGGGCTTTCCTGGAGATGTCCATCAATGTTGATGGGCCCCGGAAATATACAATACTATCCAGATCACATAGAAAGTTTTTTACATACCGGAGCCATGGAATGTTATGCCAGTTATCTAGGGCCAGGCAGTCTGTTAAGAGTGAGCGGGTTAGATGGCACTGCGTTTTGGTCCAAACACAGTGCCACAAAAGGATTGGCTGAACCTTGATGTTATCGGTCAGATAATCGATTCCCATCTCTGTGTGGTAACCATACGTAGGGGCGCTTTGAGGTACAGCCAGCAGATATTTTATAAACCCATTCTCAACTGTTTGAAGGGCTTCTACTGGGGCGTGCCCCCAGACCCCTGCACCGTAGGCCGCTACACTGCGGCATTTAGCATAATAGATTTTTAGTAATTCCGTTGCAGCGGGCTTACCCAATTTCCTTGAAAAGGAAACTAGGGCTGAGGTTGCTCTCTGAAAGAGCAATTTTTTACTGACTAAGCCTTGCTTCCAACTTAACTTGTCATCCACTAGTACTCCCTGGTTCGTTCCAATCTGACGTTATCAATACCTATTGGTTTGGTTTTCTTTGCCCTAGGCCCAATATGCATTATAAAAGTTTTGTTTTTATTTACTTCTAAACCCAGGGAAGACATAAATTAGCAGTATTTATTTAGTTGTAGTTGGAGTTGGTTCAGTGTTCTTGCTAATATAACAGAATCATCTGCATATAATAATGCAGGAATAGGGCGATGCTTAATAGTTGGAAGGTCCTGACTCCCTTCAAGCATGGCCACTTCTAGGCCATTTGTATACAGATTAAATAAGAAGGGAGCCAGGACACAGCCCTGTCTAACCCCCCTAATAACAGCAAAAGATGGTGATAATTCTCCATTCACTCCATATCTGACGCAAGCAGAGGCGCTAGAATAGAGTTCGCGGAGGAAGTTGATGGGAGGGGGGGTCGTCAAGTATAGACCACAGCTTTGAATGGATGACGCAAAAAAAGCTGCACTATTTATTTATTTATTTTATTCGATTTATATAGCGCGTTATCACCCAGGGGTCTCTAAGCGCTTGTCCAGTAAGCACAGCAGAAATCCTGAAAGGGCCCTTCCCAGGAGTTATAGCCCACCCCAGGCCTTCTGGAAAAGAACAGTTTTCAACTTCTTCCGGAAGGACAACAGATTAGGTTCCTTACGCAGATCCGCCGGTAGATTATTCCAGACTGCTGGGAGGGTACTAGAGATGGCACGACCACCCACTGTCGCCAATCTGAAACGTGGTTGGGAAAGAAGGGTTGCTTCAGCATATCTTAGCGCCCTACCCGGTTTGTATGGAATCAGGCGGGTCTTAATGTATCTTGGCGCCTTGCCAGAGAGCGATTTATGTGCAATACATAACCCTTTGAAGAGCACCCTCTGTCTTACTGGGAGCCAGTGCAGCTCGCGCATAAGTGGGGACACATGCGTGCTCCTAAGGTCAACGTAAACTAGATATAAATTAGCCCCTTTAACTCCTACATACTTGCCAATCAGAAGAGCTAGATTTAAAGCCTGCTCCACAGTGCCAAGGCCCTCCTGGAAACCATATTGCAGGTCGGTCATGATGTTATTCGTGGTTGCCCAATACTGGAGACGCTCCAGGATTAACCGACCCGCAACTTTGCCCAAGGAATCCAGGAGGGAGATCGGCCTGTAGCAGGCTGGGTTGTTACGCTCGCCTTTCTTAAAGATAGGAAGGAGAATTGAGGTGGACCAGGAGTCTATTAGACCTATGTTAGTAACAGCGGACATAACCTGAGTGATAAGAGGTGTCCAAAGGTCTGGGCAATATGCAAAGATGTCCAAGGGGACCCCGTCCGGGCCTGGTGCCTTGCCAGTCTTAGAGGAAGATAATGCGTTAGTAACCTCTTCATGACTAAACACAAGATCTATTGGGTAAGTCTGGCTTAAACTTCCATCCTCCCTACCTTCAGTGGTAGTCTGTGTAACTGAACCACCAAATATTTTGGAAAAGTGTGCTACCCACTCTTCAGCCGACACCGCCACATCAAGATGGCAGGAAGTGGTGGTATCAATCAAGAAGGGTGATTTAACCGTGCGCCAAAACAGGGAGCTGTCTTTTGCTAGACAGCTCTCATGAAGTTGGGCCCACAGTTTTTTCCTAATTTCTTTCCTGCGGTTGTTTTGAGCTAAGTTATAGCCCTTTCTGAGTGATTTAATTTCGTCTTGATCTCTAACAGGTTTTTGCAGGGCTGCTTTTAAGTTGCTCAGGGCTTTACGACAATCTGAACTAAACCAGCCGTTAGTTTTTGGTTTCTTGGACTTTGGGTTGCTAGTCAGCTCTTCCCGTATTATTCTGACAATTTCCAAGAAACTATCAATGATCAACTTTGGAGAAGAGTCTAGTGCTAGACAAGTGTTCAACCAAGGAAGGGCTCTGCTTACTACTTTACTAGAAATTGCTACAGGGTCGATTTTAGCCCATTTTACTGAAAACTCATTAACTTTGTCCATGGACAATGATTGTTGGTTCAATAAACTCAGCCTGTCAGGTTCAAAAAGAACATTTCTGAGTATTAGTGAAACACTGTTGGGAAAATGGTCGCTGCTGGTATCAGAACCTGTGGTAAAATTAGTCAGATGGCCCTTTATATTTTGAGAACAAAGTATGTAGTCAATTACACTTGACAGACCCCTCCCGTGAAATGTTAGCATAAAATCAACAGGGGGTTCGACTAGGTCATTTGCAAAGTCCATTTCTAAAGAGAATAAACACTCATTCAAACAGTTACCTTCCTTTGTGTAGTGATAGTGTGTTAGTGGAGAACCATTTACATCCATAAGACCACAATTACCGTTCTTAAAATTGGTACATAATGACATGTTAAAATCCCCTCCCCATATCAAGTAAGATGCTTTGGTAATGAGCTTAATCCGCTGTTCGTTCAGGAAAGATGTTATTTCAGTTAGAGTGATTACACAGTCTGCCTGAGAAAGATTGTTGTAGAAATTAACAAGAAAGAACGTCACGCATTTTTTAAATGTAACCCTTAAAATTTGATAGTTCTCTTTACACTTCAAGATATTTGCTTCCATCGATGGGAGATTGTTTGCTACATAAAGTGCAAGTCCACCCTTGGGTCTGCCTGATGTACTGGGACTAGCAGGGAAAAAATAGGTTTTAAAGCCTAATAAATGTATAGGCACAGTGGACCATGTCTCCTGTAAGCATAAAATCTGATGTGCTCTAACTGTAGCTAACCATGTCGTAAGGTTAGTTTTCGTGAGGAGACCTGCTACATTCCAATATAGAACGGAGAAAGTTAAATAGGGGTTTGGCATGTCGTTAATTTCGAGATGGGCCGTACTATACTCCTGTGGGTACATGTCTGTTGACAGTAAGCCTTGTGATGTAACGACTAAGTTGTCGAAAGTGGCTTGAATGTGGGTAGACTCCTTAGTTGGCCCTATGTCTACCACCCCCATATCTGTCGGTAGCTCAGTTTCGATGGTTACAGACCCTGTTTGGTCAGTGCTAATGCCTAGTGACCCAGACTTTGGTGATGTTACCGGGGATATGTTCCTGATAGTTGGTACTGTGTTTACTGGAACTGTGGTTTAAACCCGTCCAGATTTCCGATCAGGATATGCGAGGTTTAAAGGGTCCTGCCTGCATAGTCTAGTGCTCGGTGATGGTCAGTCGACCAATTCTAGGCAGTCAAACCTGTTGGTAACTGGTACGCCTCTCCAACCTACGGAGAAAGGCATACCTCTATCTCTGCTGCCTGACCAGTCTACCCACTCCCTTCTCCTGTCCCATTTCCCTACTTGGGTCCAGTCCCCACCTTGACCTCCGTTACCTGCCCAATCTGCCCAGTCCCTTCTTCTGTCCCAGTTCCCTACTTGGGTCCAGTCCCCATCTTGACCTCCATGGTAGCAATTTACTGGGGGTTAAAAAAGGGCAAGTCTTTTAGTGTCTATTCCGTCGTTCTTAACAGTCGGAGCCCATGAACAAATGTGGTCAACTGTGCGGGGATCATCAAAGTGGACTATAATACAATCCCCCAAAATGTTTTTCAATTCCTTGCCTATCCAGGGAACCCTACGAACCATTGAGATTCTGCTCGCACAGTGCGGGGGCAGTGGTCTATTTATATTGAGCCAATGCTGGACCTTATTTTTAAGGGACCAACTAGGTTCCGCCATGTTGGGACCCAACTCTGGGACCCCTGTCATTATCACACTGTAAGGGCTACATTCCGGGGGTAAATGCACTGAAAACCCAGTTCTCCCCTTGTTCCTATCATTGGCAAGTTGTACCCCTACTGGTTTTTGCTGGAACAGCCTTCTGTGAGTCTTGTATAACGGGAGTTTTTAGCACCACGGGGGCCTTTTTCATTTCTACTGGGGCGGGTTTCTTTTTTACTATAGTGGCTGGTACGTTGACTTTGGTTTTTAAGGTGCCTACTGGGGGAATATTCTTATTCAAATTTTGGGCCCCTGTTGTAGCCACCCCTGCCCCCTTAGGAACATTTACGCGTGCCTTTGAAACGTTTGCGGGTGCCTGCAAATGAGACAGTTTCTCTTCTAAATTAGAAAGGGTCGTTACTATGGGCCGTATGTAGGTTTTTATGAGTTCACCTAATCTGGTTAAAAGTTGGTTGTTTAAACCACAGATTTTGCACCCACCCTCCGAGCTGCTAGTGTCGATGGAATTTTCTACATCTAGGGAGGGTGTTACAATATCAATATGGGTAATTTGTAAATCATTCTGCTTTAATGAGTCATGACCCTGGGCCTGTGTGCAGGGTAAATCAGCCAGTGCGTTATGATCTTTCCCATTTACTTTTGTTTTTGCTGGCTTCTTTTTCTTGGGTATAGCACCCTCCCTTTGCCCCCTTGAGTGTTCCAAGGCAGGGCTAACCCGTATCGGGGTAGCAAAAGGTTCTGGGGTTTTGTCCAGCGGCTGGCTCAGTTGTGAATCCGTTAGGGCCAAGGAGGCCGACAAGTCGACCATATTTGGGACAGTATGGATTTCGACATGTGTTTCAACTGAGGGATTATTTGCCCCCAGGTTATTAGGTGTCCTTACTAGCGCTAATGTTCCCAGTGAAGAGTGCTTAGCTGCTGCTGCCAGGTCTAGTGAGACCCTGCGATCCAACAGGAGTATGCCTTGGTCTACGGCGTCGTTGGCTCTATTAATATACTGATCTATTGGGCCAATCACCTGTGCTGCACCCTGAGCAGCTTTGCTCCTCATACCTCTCGTCGTCATGATAGCTGAAAATTGCTGACGCTTGGGTAGGTAGATTACAACGTGCGTGGACTTAGCAAGATGTAATAAACAGTAATAGGTAGAATTAGTCTGAAAAAGCGAGCAAGACTTTTAGTTCAAATGTATGAGGGATGGCCCAGTCCAGTCTTACCCAGTCTTTAACGGGCTTAAACCGGCCCGCCCTTGGCCCGGGCTTCGCCCGGCGTCCCGCGAGACGGAGCTTCCACCTTCTTTATGCGCCTCCTGGCGCGGCACTGCGCTGGCTGGGACCGCTAAGGATGATGGGGGATGTAGTCCCCAGGCCGCGCTCCGCTCGGCAGCCTCACCGGGCTGTTGTAATTGCAGGCGAAGGAAAGCAAAAAAAGGCTTGGGTCCTGTCACTGTCCGGCCTGGACCACTATTATGAAATAAACAACAAATAAGCCGGGCAGATTGATTTCTTATCGTAGATGCACCACCTAGTGAAATAAGTTACTAGGCTGAACAACCATTTGTATTGAGTTAATTCATTTTTTATAAAGTTATTTTGCAAAAAGTTTTTTGGCATCAAAATGCAACACAATATTTACACCAATACATAGATACATTCAATCAACTGAAAAAACATATAAAACTCAGTGATTAGACAACACAATTATCACAAAAATGCTGACATAGACAACTATGATATGCCTCAAATGAATCAGTTGTTGAGGCACCAGTCCTGAATGCAAATACACAAGTGGGCTGACAACTTATTACATTGGCCTACTTGTAAAAACCTACACAAGATACACGTTCAAATTTATCCTATAGTACTGTGACAGGGAATAACACATAAACTACTACGTAGTTTCCAAGTGTCTTAATTATTCCTATCAGGCCTCTAATGTTTCGTATCTTGGAGGTAAAAAACGCCGACGCGTTTCAAACCCAATGACATTTTACGGGTTCTCCTCAGGACACGGACTGGAGGGTCGTTGTCACTGTGAATTAATAATTAAAAAATGATATCAGTAAAGGAACTGCCTCTAAGGGCTCACTCTCTCAGACTCAGACATTTATTCAAATAAATGTACCTTATCGATGGGGTGTTCAAGATACTCCCTGTCGGCACATAAGGTAAAAATAATTGTTAGGGAAATAATGACACTACACCTCAAAAAATAAATTTGTGCACCCCTGTTGTCGTAACATACCTTGAAATGTGCATATAATGCAAAAACGGGTGCCGGAACACATAGATAACTCAAAGTTCAGTTCTTCGAAGACTGCCTAGGAGACAGGGGGGGACCTGCGTTAGTGTCCGTAAGGTATCTGCCTCAATTGCTTAACCGTTCGGTAAAAGACTAAGTCCTACCTTCATACGGGATGAAAGCTCGTTTGTGCTGCACGCGTGTGGCAGCGGCCGCCACCGCACGGATTAATCGGCTGCAAGGACAATGAGCCTGCAGTTAGAGATCTATTGGAATCCTACATTGTAACAAATAGAGGATTATACTATGCAGTGACACTTACTGAGCGGAGGTAGAAAACACTTCGGTCCGGCACCTTTCTGCTTCCGAAAAGACAGACGCGTGAACCCGAGGGGGCGTGTCTTCATGTATTTAACCTGGCTGCTGTCCCAATGTATGTTGGGAGGCGTAGTTCACTCACTCAAACAAGATCTTAACGCATGGTGGTGAATTGGGTTGCTGGTCAGGGGCTCCTATTTACATGGATAGACATCCCAATGTATATGGCGACGTAGTGTGCTAGAGCAAATCTATTCCTTGAATTTGATCTACAGCGGTCACGTGAGCAGCACTGGACACCGACAGCGGCACGCTACACAGATAGAAGTTCATTGCAAAATCGTTACAGATTGCTAAATTCATTGAGATCATTCAGTCCCGACATGGCAGTGTCAAATTTCAAAATGAGATACGCCTCTTTTTGTGCCAATTGGACGTCCGGGTCTCCACCGGCACCCGTGATATTTTTAATACTTGCCAAGATCGTCCATTTGAGGTCACTGCCCGTGGGGCTCGAACTCACCAATGTAGTCTTCTCTCTGGCGTCTTCGCCCAATATTGTTGAAGTTTAAATCCTCCACTTTAGGGTTCTAGCGAGGCACCGCGAGTATTCCACCGCGTTTTCCTAGCCGTTTTTTCCCCCGCAGTCTACCCGCGTAGCTTGCCTGGAGACTCCACGGTCGATAAGCTGTTCTGCTTCCCAACTGACCACAGGTGTGCAGAGCCCAACCCAGCCACGACGTGTAGATGATGATGGGCGTCTCGATCTAGCGGACACCTGGAAGTAAATTATTTTGGCAACTGAGAAACGTTTAAAAAAATTGAGGTGAAAAAGTACGGAAGGGTATCAAAGGCTGGCTCGTGAGAGCCTGAGCTACAGGGCAACTAGCGTCTGGTGTCAGAGGTTTCATGGCTGGGCCCCGTCTTTACCTCACATGCAAATGACTTTTCCACAGCCTCCTATCAACACATAAAATGAAATAGTGAACAACTTTTATTTAAAATTTTAAATAGTATTTTGATCATTCAAAAAACAATTTTTTAACACATCTGTTCACCCATTTTCAGGTGCTGCTGATTCACACTGAATGTGACTATTCCATGGAGTAGTTTCCCTGCCTGTCACTGTTTTTTCAATTCTATGGTTGTCAAGAACACAACCATAGAGAGAGAAGTTGGCCTAACGGCTAGGGTGGTCGACCTCTAATCTAGAGAACTGGGTTTGCGTCTCGGCAATTACGGGGAACATCCTGTGATTATGGGCAAATCACATCAAGCTCCCCATGCCTAACAAAAAAAATGAATGTGTCCTCATGTAATGCAACTGGTGCCATGTAAAAACCTCTGATACCCGATTTGGGTCAAGTTTGCGCTATGAAAAACACTGTAAATTAAAAAAATAAAATAAAAAAATAAAACACATTTGCATGATATGAACTCATACATCAACTCATGGGGAGAGGATGCAGCCATATGGCTAGAGCTGATGAATTAGTAAGTAAGATAGCTAGGCCTCCACTTGCGTGACCTTTTGTTGAGGATTTTGCTGCGCAACAGAAAACAGAAGAATTCTTAAAGTTAAAATCCACACAACTCCATGTTTCCAACAAGATCTTTCCCAGGTGGCTACCTCCGCAGCATAGAAGGTTTAGTATTTTCTTTTGAGGCATGCAGAGAGCCAGCTACCCAACTCAATGGGTGCTGTTACTGAGCAATGCTTTTATTTCTCCTTTTATTGCTGCATGGTGTGCTGCACCATGCAGCAAACTGCAAAGTTTTGAAAAGTTTAAAAGTTAGTCCAAACATATTATTTTGTACTAGAAGGGTATCTTTTCAGTACAAATCTCATGCTAGCTTCACACACACATTCTTGCACTATCGTGCAAAACTGTGTTTATGGTGCTCAGCAGCAAATTTCAACACCAGCTCTAAGGAGGCGGGAGGAGCGTGCCATATCTCTGTGAATATGGCAATCTACTACTCTCCTTCTCACATAATACAGCACGTCCTTTTTGGTTGTTGTGCTGCGTTGATTGAGATTTTAGTAATTCTGCCCCCTATGGTGTCGCTTAGTGTTATGCGACAGAAGGGAGAAAGGTTGCATTGATAGCTAACTATTTGAAGACCTGCTTTGCTAAAATATTTTTGCACATTGTGGGTAAAATGCTTCACAATGACCACAAACACCAAAGGAGAGATTGGACAACTTGATATAACTGATAGGTATAGAATAATCTTTAGGAATAGCATTTTGCTAACTTTGATTTTTGTCAAGAGGATTTGAAAATTTCACATTTATATTCTGGTAAATAGTGAATGAATGTGAATTAGTACTGAGTCATAAAGAGAAACTGAAAGCTGTTCAAGAACATGGTCTTGGATTATAATCCCTTCCATATCTTGCCCTTTGTGTGTTTTTAGGTCGAGCTGATGTGGCATTCATGCGAAGCTCGACAACTTATGTTGCCCGTATTTAGGAAAGTGGACAGCAATCAGACGCGCGCTTTCCCATTGTCTGAGCTGCACTTGCGCGGTGCAAAGCCCTTGCTCTCACACAGACACAGGCAGCCCCCACCCCTCTGCATGCACGCACGCACACACACACACATGCGCGCGCATGCACACGCAAGCACAGGGCACACATACAGGCACACGGCACACTATCCCCCGCCTCGCATTCTCTCTCAATCACACACAGTCACACATGCGCACACACATTCCTTCGCGCGCACACGCACACACGCGCGCACACACTCCCCCCCTCCCCTCGCCTCCCCCACAGGCATACACACAGGCACGCACGGACTTCACATCAGCCCTGGGCCCCACTCACCGACTGCGCTCTTCCGGCGGGGCTCCTCTCGCGCTCTGCTCCTCGCGGCGCGGCACGTCTCCTCTTCTAAATCAGGGCTCCCTCAGGTCAGAGGAGCCCCGCAACAGGCGCCACACTCCTCCTTCTCCCCGGCCCCCTCCTGGGGACCCGGGCTATCCCGGACTGGCAGGGCGCTCCATGCGCCGGCAGCTCGCGGACCTATAATATGAACTTGTTTTTTATTCTCTGGAAGAAGTGGGTTGTGCATGACTTCGCGTTGTGTACAAGTTAATCACTCAGCAGGAAGATATTTCATTCCTTTGTAGTGCAACATTTACATTTCAACGGCAGTTCAGTCTGGTTGCTATTTTTTGTTTTTCGTCTGGTGATGTACACACATTTTAAAGGAGAAAATCATACGAATTCTACTGTTATAAAGAGTAACTTCTACCAATGCATGTTATAGGAAAGAAATAATTTTGGAAACAACATTGCTTTGACTATTTAAAAATTGCTTCCACTGAAAGACCTTTCCCACGTGTCGTGTCACGTGATCGTTTCTGGGCACTGCGGCCAGTCCCGGGCACTGCTCCTCTCCTAGCAGCTCTTCATTGGACTTTGGCGCTGTGCTTGCACAAGAGCTGTCTCCTCGCAGACGAGAGGCCTCCTGCAGCAGCTGGTGAGCCCCAGACTTCAAACATCAATCATTTACCTGAAGACGGCCGTATCCTGGGTCTTTTAGAAACCCCATTCTACCCCTGTGGTCCAGGCAGTGCTTAATTTAAGGATGTTTAACCCCCCCCCCATTGATGCCTGAGTGAGGTGCCCCTACACGCCCTCTGCTGCCCTGAAGCCCAGCTCCCCGGTCCACTCACCGACAGTGATCTGTGTGCCAGTCACCCCAAGCCTCGAGTCTAGGCGCTTTCTCGAGCTACATACGGCTAGATTCCTGCAAAGTCCGTGCGAGGATTGTATGATAGTGCATGTACCGCAGTGAGAGCTGTGCGTCCTTTGCACCCAGGGCATTAAGTGGGACGAAAAAACGAGGGGGGGGGTGGGCTTGTAAGGTAGGTGACGCTCTGAGTGCAGCTCCTGCTATTGTGATCGATGCTGGATGCTACACGGTGTGTCTGAGTCGCAGCGGCCGTCACGGGTCATTCTTAGCGCTCTCTGCTGGGGATTAATGCATCTCACATGCTTTCTGCACTTTAAGTGCTGTTTCAATGCACTCTGCTCGTTAAAATGTCTTCCCTCTTTATTGTGAGTAGGGTGTAGGATCCATAGTGCACTGCGAGGGGCTACTATTCTCCGTAGCACCCCAGAGTGTCTCAGTTAGGGCTGCATGCCAATTTGGTTTCAGTTCGGCTCCAGGGGCCCTCACACTGGATCTTGATGTTTCTGCAAGATTTCCTTCTTCGTTAGCGGCGTCCGAATATTCTCACATTTTCCGATGGCCGATTATGCGATGTATTGACTTGTGTGGACTGCCATTCCTCTTTTATTCAGTGATGTTGTGCCACTAGGTGTGGAACCGGAGAACTACACTGCCAGCTTCTCCTAGTCACCCTCACACCCTCACTCACCCTCACATGCTCACTCACCCTCACACCCCCCTCACCCACACAACCCTCACACACCCTCACATCACCCCACCCTCTCACATCCTCGCACCCTCACACCATCACACACTCACCCTCACACCATCAAACCCTCACTCACCCTCACACCATCACACACATTCACCCTCACACAATCAAAGCCTCACTCATCCTCACACACCCTCACACCTCCTCGGCCACACACCCTCACTCACCCCCTTCACCCTCCCTCACTCACCCTCACACACCCCTCACCCTCACAAACCCCCTCACCCTCACACCCCCCTCACCCTCACACCCCCCTCACCCTCACACACCCCTTCACCCCCACACACCCCTTCACCCTCACACTCACCCTCACACACACACACACCCTCACCCCCTCTCACCCTCACCCACCCTCACCCACCCTCACCCACCCTCACCCACCCTCACTCACCCTCACTCACCCTCACTCACCCTCACTCTCACCCTCACACCCCCTCTCACCCTCAAACACCCTCTCACATCCTCACCCCGCATCACTCATTCGCCACAACAACATCAATCTGTGCAACCATTCAACAACTAGTTCAAATATGTTCTCTCAATGTTTCAAGCTTTATTACAAATGTAACACAAAGATGTTAATATTTCACTTCTGTTCTAGGAGTTTTGTAACAATAAAAGACACAGAACATAATCTTCACAAGTTATTTACAAAAGTTTAAGATATTGCCATTATAAATTATAATACCTTTTATTTAAGTATTAATTATGTAAAAAAAAAATTAAAAGCCATTGTTATTTGTAATATCAATACATGTAAGTCACGTAAATACAACCCATATTGCATTACAAGTGCTATATGTGTCACATTTGCAAAAATTATAACTATTGGCATTGTAAATGACAAAGCTATTAATTTCGCTATTTTTAAAAACAAAACCTAACTAAAAAATTTGTCATTTACAATTCCAATAGCTCAAACTTTCCTAATGCGAGACCTATTGCATTGCAAATGCTTGTTTTCTTTTTTGCTGAGCAGAGCTGTGAATAAATTACAAAGTGACTGGGACTCCAGGCAAGGTTGTGAATGTACATTAGAAATCAATTTCCTGAGCTCAGGCCCCATGTATATCACACTATAATTATAGCCAATAGTATCGAACACTACTGCTTGTCTATTCATATCTTTAACTGGGTAGTTGGTGAATTCATAGAAAAACAAAAACATAGAAACCACAGTGATGGATATTGATTAGGCAGGTTATAGGATGGATATTGAAATGTGCTACGGGTGCTAGCCTTGTGTACATTTTCCATGTTGAACCACCTGGCCCGCCCCCCAAAGAAAGGCAATTTTAGGGAAAATGAAATTAAACATTTTGGATTTTAATGGAAAGATCGTTTTAAAGCAAATCCAAAATGATATAAAAACGTGGGTGGTGTCTAGGACTACTGTGAGGCTTTTGGGCTCAGGGATGGATCATGCTTAGGGTCATGAGGGGGTTATTGTAGGTCAGGAATAATTGGTGTTAGGGCATAGAATGAGGTTTTGTAGGGTTTAGGGTTGGTGAGGGCTTTTTATGGTTCATGGATGAGTGGTGTTAGGTGTGTGAGGTGTTTCTAGGTTTCAGGGACAGTGGAGTGTATGGGTGTGAAGAGTTCTAGGGTTCATGGATGGGGAGTTTAGAGCTAGTGAGTGTTTTTAAGGTTCAGTTATGGGTAGCAGCTGGGACGGTGAATAGATTTTAGTGTTCAGGATGGGGAAGAGTTTAGGGTGGGGAGGGGTTTTAAGGATTCAAGGATGACTGATGTTTAAAAGGAGAAAGGGTTTTTTAGGGTTCAGAGATTAGTAATTTAGGGTGATGAGTTCTTATGCGTCATGGATGACAGCTGTGTAAGTGTGGTGAGGGATATTTTTAGAGTTCCAGGATGGCTTGAGTTTGGGTGTGCTGAGGTGTTTTAATAGGTATGGGATGGGTTGGGTTTAGGACTAGGAAGGGGTTCTAGGGTTCTGGAATGGGTGTGGGTAGGGATAGTGAATGATTTTAGAGTTCAGGGATGGTAGGTCTCTGGAGTAGAAAGGGCTATTAGGCTTCAGGGGTGACAGTTGTTTAGGTGTAATTAGTGGTTTTAGGGGACAGTGAATGATGGTGTTTAGGGGTGGTGAGGGGTCAGCGATGGGTGTTGTTATGGATGGTGATGGGCCAGAGAATTAAATCATCCAAACTAATTGACTGACAATGTAGACAATATGAATATGTATTGGCCCCTGAAGTAAAGCAAGGAAATAAACATCTCAAACAACAATGTTCCTGAAATTATGACCTGCAACAATTGCATTTACACATCTGTACTAATATAATAAAGAGAGAGTCCAATCCTCTGAGGCGGGTAATCTCAGGAACCACAGCACCAATCACAAAACCCAATACAGCGTTGGAAAGGGCAGTTGCAGCAGAAGGACATGGGCTATGTAGATGCCCACCATTTACATTCAAAAGGTAAAACAACTGTGCCAGGAAAGTAGAGCCCTTGTGGGTGTGTCTGCGTTGTGCTGTGGGTGTGTGCTGGGGGCGTGACAAACGCTGGGGGCGTGTGGTACGTTCCGCCTTTCATGCCATGTCTCATATTGTGTGCTAATCCCACCCTGCTCCCTTTCAATACCCCTGTACCCCATAATCATAACCCACCCTTACTCAATAAAATACCCCAACACCCTCAAACACTAACCCATCTTAACCCTATAAATATACCCTGTACCCCAAAACCCAAACCTAGCCCTGAATCCTATAAATACCCCTGAACCTCAAAACCCAAACCTACCCCTGAACCCTAAAAATACCCCTGTACCCCAAAACCCAAACCTAGCCCTGAACCCTAAAAATACCACTGTACCCCAAAACCCAAACCTACCCCTGAACCCTAAAATACCCCTGTACCCCAAAACCCAAACCTAGCCCTGAACCCTTGAAATACCCCTTGTACCCCAAAACCCAAACCTAGCCCTGAACCCTAAAAATAACCCTGTACCCCAAAACCCAAACCTACCCCTGAACCCGAAAATACCCCTGTACCCCAAAACCCAAACCTAGCCCTGAACCCTAAAAAAACCCCTGTGCCCCAAAACCCAAACCTAGCCCTGAACCCTTAAAATACCACTGTACCCCAAAACCCAAACCTACCCCTGAACCCTAAAAATACCCCTATACCCCAAAACCCAAACCTAGCCATGAACCCTAAAAATACCCCTGTACCCCAAAACCCATACCTATCCCTAAACCCAAAAAATACCCCTGTACCGCATAACACAAAACTATATCTGAACACTTAAAATACCCAAACACCCCAAAACATATACCTCAGTTCCCCAAAACATATACCCCTATACCCATACTTACCTTATCCAAACATTTAAAAAAACATGCTTTTACCATTCTTGCGTTTACAACGAATTTAGTTGTAAATGTATGCATGGTAAAAGCATATAAAATGTAATGCCATGCGTTATAATGGCATTGCGGAGTCATGGTACTTTCATTGTGAAAGTATGCGGAGTGAAGGTATGCGGAAAGAAAGTTGCGGAATAATGGGTGTTTACCCTCTTCCGGTAAGTACATTGGTGGCACGGCGGCCCACATCTCCAGCAACATACTCATATTTTTTCACCTCTCATTTGAAAAATGCACAGGTCTCTCTCATTGATGGCCAGCACCAACATATACTTTTAGACACACCTCCCGTCACAAGTACTAGAATTGCGAACTTTAGAGCTGGGGAGCTACATTCGAATCTCGGCATCAGCTCAATATCCTGTGATTCCAGGCAAATCGCTTCATCTCCCCGTGCCTACCACAAATGAATGTGTTCTTCTGTAATGTAAATTGTGCTCATGCCATGTTGTCGAGTTTGCGCTATATAATATTGCAAGGAAAAATAAAGTAGGGAAACTCGAGTTCACACATTACTGAACACGCACTCTTAAGTGCATCAGCAGTGCACTGTGAATCAGAGCGTTTCACAGGCCTGTCACAGATAAGAAATGCTATCAAAACGAAATCCTACAAAACAATATACTACTGGCCGGCAGCAATTCATACCCGGACAACGTCGGGATGGGCTGCTAGTAATAAATAAGCATTCAAAAGCCACTTTCATCTGAAAAGACTTTCTATGAATTGTTTTTATGAAAAGGTATATGCCATTCATTCTGATAATATCTATTAAACAGTTTAGATGAAATGGTCTCTCAGTAATGGTATTCAATAAATTTGTTTTTCTATGAAATCACATTGTTGTAAATGAATCTCGGACCCTAGTATAAATTTCCCTAATTCATGCCCTTATATAGGTATACTTTATCATTCCCTTATATAGGCATAGAAATCATTACCATATTTGGCCTAAACCATCCAGCCCAAACACGGCATGGATACTTCCACTAAGCTCCAAGAATTAACAACGTTTTCTTGGAAAAACCCGCCTTCTGCAGCCCGGGACTTCCCCCTGCTTGAAAATTAATTTTTCCTAGAACTCCCGGCGTTGAGACTTTGAGTGATGTTATTAAGTCCAAACATGAGTCAAACTCGGCACCTTCAAAGTATAAATATGCCTTGATTTGCCTAAACAAACACGCAGTGGTTTGGAGCAGACCGACTCTCTACTTGCCCGACGCCCTGAAGCAGCAAGTGCCGAAGGAAGCCGACCCTCCAGCAGACGCACTGCGAGACTCTGTCATTTCTCCTGCCAAGAAATCCAGCTCCAGTGTTTCCAGGCTACCCTTGCGGGTATCTGGGAAATCGAGTCCCGAGAATGAGATACAAGACCTCCTTTATTCTAGAACAAAGGTACTTAGCTGATTAGACCTCTTAGAGAATTATTGGAATCAGATTACTGGCAGAGAACTCCTAAAACTTAAGCTACTCCTCTTATACTCCCTCCCTCATACCAGACTTAGGTTAGGTACACCGAGGTAGGCGTATTCTAGAAGCACCAGTTGAGTATTTTAGTTATCCTTTTATCACTGTATGTATTTTATGTATTTTATACATTTTATGCACGTTATAGCTTAGAAACCATATCATGCTTTTACAGTACTACTTTATAATACTGTTCGTATTATATGCATTGTACTTCATAGTAAGCTTTACTATTGTAGCAGTTCATTTTCAATGCCTGAGAAAGAAGACTGTTCAATAAATACCTTTTTATTGAAAACGCCCATCTCTCTATTTCTCTTGCACCTCTGGTGAAACTAAGCATGCACGATTGACTGAGTGAAATAGTTAGCTATTGTTTCCGCGACTCTAGAGATTTGATTTCTTATTCTTGGGAAACAAAGTCGTCATGTTTTATGCGGTTGTCAGAAATTAATCCCTTCTTGTCTATTCGAGAAAGTTTCTAGTGACCTCTGAGCTAGCTGGCACTCACAATTAAGTCTAATATAGCCGGTAGAGACCTAGTAGACCTCATTCCTACGTCTTAGCTACAGGATATATTTTTCCAATGCGCAGAGCCTATTGGGAATATAGGAACTACACTACAACATACTCGTACTATATGAATATGGGTTTGATAGCACTTCCCTATCAAGTATTACTGAAGTGCAGTTTAAATTCACATTGCATATTGGATTATGTCCTGCAGCCTGGTTGCAGTATAATATACTTCTAAAAGCACTTCTCCAGCACAGAGTACGTAGAATACTTTTACTCTATACAACTGCTCAGACTCACTTTGAACCAACACTTGATTTACCAGGTTCACAATGATGGTAATTTATAATTTAACAGTTGCATGTGACTAAAGCCTGATCTCTAGATACTACACAAGTCAAACACATCAGATGTCAAAGCAAGGAAGCAGAGGGATGGAGCTTGAACATGGATTTCCTAATGTCAGCCCTGTATGGAATCATCCCACTTTGAGATGTTTTCTTGGGTACAGCACAAACGGTAAATACTGGTTAGTTAAAGAGACTATGAATAGGTCCACAAGTAGGTAGTAAATGAATATACAAAATGTAAAAACTCCTAGTTAAATTCCAGTCTGGCTGATGATCCTTGATTTACATATCCCTCTTCAGTCTCTGGGTCACTGGGTCAGGCTAAATACAAACCCTGACCATTACGATCTTTGGGATGTACTGGATGCTTCACCCAAATGGTATGGACTTATAGGCAGGTTTTTCTAGTAATGGCAGACAGCTCCTCAGGCTCACTGTTAAACCTGTCAGCCTTAGAGTATTTTTCCCAAATTGTTGCCTTAGGACTCCGAGTATTTTATGATGGTTAACCAGTGCTAAAGCGTGTGTGCTCATTCCCGGAAACATGCTAACATTGACTTACATCCAACTGGCACATTTAATTTATTTGTAAGTCTCCAGTACAGTGCTACTACGTGTACGCAGGACCTGTAAACTAAATTTAAACAGTGTGCTTTATTATGCCACCCACTTAAGTAGCCTTTGAAACATGCCTCAGGCCTGCCATTGCAGTCTGTAGTCAGTTTAAACTGCCATTTTGACCTGGCAAATAAAAACATTTTCCAGCCCAGAACCTTTCTTTTGAATAGTATTGTCACCCGTAGGGCGGGCCTTAAACAGAATATAGGGCAGGATGCAATGTATTTAAAAAATTGGACATGTAGCTTTATGTTTTGCGTGTTGTCACACAGCGTATACGTTCTCAATAAAACTGCATTTGTTGGACAACATAAATGGCAAATATGTGCAAGACTGATTCTGAGCACACCATCAGGATGTGTTGGCCTTAGTCGTTCTAGCTCATCTATATGCCAAACCAGATAAGGTAACAAATAGATTGTGCAACCTCAGTACATGATAACCCTGACTCCCCATGGAAATTGTGGTGACATATCTATTAGCTTTTTTGTTTGGTAGCTCATGCAAACCCAAAGAGATACACAAAAAAACACAACATGACATTTTAATATTTATTGAAGCATTGTGGTTCTTGAATATAATACGTGTACTACAATGGAAGGAAACAGAATAACTTAATTAGTGTTATGAGAATGGTGAAAAAGTTAAATAGTTTAACGATTTAGCTGTTACAGAGAATATATGCTGCATATATGTACTGTAATATATTGCTCCCCTACCTAGAGCTACGTATCCTCGTGTGCCTAGGGTGGGTGAATCCTGCAGAATACCTGTACGGTGAGCTAACTCCACTGTTAACTGTGGGTAAGTGCCATTAGGATGCCTGTCTTGGTGAGGAGCTAGGCATCATTCAATGCAAGAGGTAAACAGGAATCAACAGTGATGTTGTTTACATAATAAACATCACCCTTGCTGCCATTTTGCCATGCTGAAGTCCCAGTCCAGGCCGTTCATTGTTCGTTGTGGTTCTTTTGTGATAACTCAGTCGCCGAGCGGACAATAGCAAACAACAACATTTTATGCAGTTAACTTAGCTCCTGTACAGAATGTTCAAGGTATTGTGATACTATGGCTATGAAGTGGAAATGTAAGAAAAGCCATTTCAGAGTATATTATTCTGCATGGAACGCAAGCAAATGTGTGTCAAATGTCACTGTTTATAAGAAAAGAAGGCACATTTAAAAAGTATGCATGTAAAATGGATGTGTTTCTACCTGGGCAACATGATAATGTCTTGCTAGTGAACAACTCTCAAATTTATTTTTCACTACTGTGAGGCCTACCTTTCCCATAGGAAAATGTTATGCTGTCTTATTACGTTCTTGCCCCTCAAGTGGTTTCACCCCAGTCCTGTACACTTGTTAGTGGGCCTGAAGGTGTTCTGCCAGCCCAGCTGTGGGCCAACCAGAACCAAGGCAATGCAGTCCCTTGCAGCATCGAAACTGCCACTATGCAGCACACTCCCAATGCACGACTTTGCATCACAACCGCACAGCTCCTCGGGACCATGTCTGCGTGATGCTTCCTTGATGCAAGTCCTTTTATCAGCCATAACATGACACAAGCTCAACGCAGGGCCTCTAGATGCTCCACAAAGACGATTTAAGGTATTTTGTTCAGTGGGCCTAACTGGGTTCCTGTACCTGGCCAGCAAAATAGTGATTATTTCCCGGTCAAGAGCAACCAGACAACCACAGTTGGTGCCTTATGCTTTTAGGCAATATTTTCACTTCAGAAAGAGTGCCCCACACTAGATGACTGAGGTTCAAATCTGAGGAATAGGCAGCAAGTCACACACTGGAGACCACCTTTTCTATTAGGAGAACAATCTCCTATACAATGAGCCTAGGGTTCATGGACCTGGGGCATCCAATGTGCTGGAAGTCCCTCAGGGGCACATTAACAAGGCAGGCGAAATGAAATTATCGCCGCTTTTGCAGACGTTTTCGGCCGCAAAGCGGCAAAAATTTCATTGCCATATTAGCAAGCTGGTGATAATCAGCATTTTGGTTCCCGCTTTGCATGTCAGCAATATTTATTGCTAATGACATGCAAAGTCGGCGTACCCAACCTGTTAGCGACTGAAAGCAGTCGCTAACTTCGTTATCGCCTATTATCAACGCAGGCGTAGCGATGGGCCAGTTCTTAGCCTGTATATCCAATGGGAAGTGGATATTTAGGCTAAGACCCTATTGGCGTTAATGCGTGAATATCGCTGTATTCCCAGTGATATTCACGCATTTTGCCGCGATCGCCGGATATGTTATCGCTTTGGAGATGAACGTTGCTAATAGCACGTTATCTCTGCGATAAAATCTGGCGATGCGCGGCAATAAAATGATTGTCGCTGAGCCCATTTAGCGACAAATATCGCTATTTGTTGATAACATGCCCCTCAGTGTTACTTGACCTTCCTTCTGGGTATGACTCAATAATTGACATGGGAGTCATTTTTAATTCCCACTAGTGAAATCAGAGGACTTTTGGCAATTCCACATTATTCTTGTAATGTTGAATTACTGATAAAATAAAACTCTACCACTATTCTGGCAGAATTTAAAATTAGGCATTAGTTTCTAAAAGTAAGAACTGCTTCATACCATTTGGTGCCTTTTGCATCCCGCAGTGATTACAACTTTTAATCACTGCAGAGTATGCAAGGACATCGAGTGGCATTTGGCTACGTTTATTTCTTAGCAACACAAAGAGATGATGTGCGGAATGCTAAACATTGTCAAACATTCTTCCCAGTCACAGATTTAGGTCACCGCCATCGTTTTTTTGTTCCCCATGCCACCTCAGTATGGACCCAGATATATGCAAATAAGTTTTGCCCCTTCTGCCCTAACTATCAGGCCAGGGCTTCCCTGGGCCGGAAAACAATCTTACTGGACCAGTTTCGGGATATCCTCCCTCATCAGCCAGGTTAGCTTGACTCCGGTGGCATGGTGAGCACGGGACCCACGTCTGGGCATCCCCTTCCCACTTACTGCAAATAAAGTCACACAAAAAAACTATGGATGGACTGCATAGTTATGCCCTTAATTATTTTTTTAAGTTACTCTTTAAATTGTTTCCTCTTTTTTAATAATATTTTTTGAACACAATAAATAAAGTTCTAGCTTAATCACATTATACTTCACATGACATATATTCCAGATATCACTTTTTGAAGAGAGCTCTTGACATCTTTGTTCCTTAGGCAATAGATCACTGGATTCAACATTGGGATCACAACTGTGTTGAACAGTGAAACAATTCTGTCTTGGTCCAGAGAATACCTGGATTTCGGCCTGAGGTAGGTGAAGAGGGTAGGAACGTAGAGTATGGTGATGCTGGCCAGGTGTGAGGCACACGTAGAAAATGCCCTATGTCTCCCCTTTGAAGAGCTGATACCAATTATTGTGTAAATGATATAGGCATAGGAAATGAGGACTAAGGTCAGGGAACCCACTTGCAAACTGCCACCCAGTACAAATGTAACAAACTCGTTGATTGACGTGTCAGAGCATGAGAGCTTCAGCAATGGCGGGAGGTCACAGTAAAAATGGGGGATCCGGTTTGGTCCACAGAAGGACAGCCTGAATATGAAACAGGTGTTTATCAGGGATGTGAGGAAGCAAAATGTATATGTTATAGAAACAAAGACAATACAGAATCTCTTGGTCATCACAACAGGATAGCGCAAGGGATTGCAAATTGCATTGAACCGATCAAAAGCCATGACTGACAGGAGAAGTCCTTCTGAGCTGGCAAGTGCTACATAGAAGAAAAACTGAGCAGCACATCCACGAAAAGAAATCACCTTTGTTCTTGATAAGAAGTTACACAGCATATTGGGTGTGATTGTTGAAGAGTAGCACAGGTCTACAAAGGACAAGTTAGAAAGGAAAAAGTACATCGGAGTGTGGAGTTGGGGAGCCACATAAATCAATATTGTAATGCCACTGTTTCCAAGACAGGTGAAGACATAGACCAAAAGGAACAGCACAAAGAGTTGAACCTGGTGCAGTGGGTCATCCGTGAGTCCCAAAAGGATGAACTCTGTTACGAAAGTCCAGTTTCCAGCTTGCATTTGTGCTCTAATTGTTGCTTTGCTGGAATAGAAATTGAGAGCGAAAGCAGCATGAGGCAGATTTTTCATGTTAGGAATACAGATTATCAAATAACAATTATTTTCTTGCACAAAGGATGCGTCATGGATTGTTACATTGTTGACCGAATTATTGGATCAAGATTAGGTAGTCACTTAACTTTCTACACCAGAAAACAGAAGAGAATGTCAACATCAAAGTCTTTTGTTGACACACACATTTAAAGCACAAATTTACAATGACAGAATTAAATAAATGTAACCTCTGCAAGGTGGCTCCTCTGAAGAGATCAAAGGTCTGTGGCCACTATTTGTTTTGACCACAAAATGTTTGGTTTTCCTAAAATGTTCTTCAACATTGGGAGTTTGTTTTTGAAAATAAATTGACCCTCACACCCAGGGAGTTCTTTTGCTTGGTGTGGAGGTACTCATTTTAAAATGCTCTGTTTGCTTCATGTTACCCTTGTGATTGCAGGCAAAAATAAAGCATATGAGATTATCAGCCTTAAACTGGTTAAAGGGTGTGATACCATTATTATGGCAGTCATATAGGCAGCGGGACAATCCCTTAAGCCAAACTGAAATCATGTTTATACATGGATCTTTGAGTAGATGTGGTTTGTTGGTCTAAACCAATCGTTATGTTATGTTATGTTAACAAGTGGTTTGTATAGCGCGCGGTTACTCAGACAGAGTGTCCCGGCGCTGTGTAGATCTGCGGAGAGACGTTGAGCGGAGAACAGGCACACTAGATGCTGAAAAGCCAGGTCTTTAGGCCTTTCCTGAAAGACAGGAGGTTGTCAGCTTTCCTCAGCGAGAGGGGGAGCTTGTTCCAAAGCTGCGGGGCACAAGCTCTGTAAGAGCGGCCTCCAATGCGTGAATGCTTTACAGGTGGAATGACAGCAAGGGCTTGAGTGGCTGACCGGAGCGATCTTGTGGGATGGTAGAACTGAACATGTTTCCTGAGGTAAACTGCACCCGTACCATGTAAGGACTTGAAAGTCAAGGTCAGAGTCTTGAAGATGATACGTTTCCTTACCGGAAGCCAGTGGAGTGCCTCAAGGAGGGACGAGGTATGAGATCTGCGGCTTAAACCGAAGATGGCCCTTGCAGCGGAGTTTTGGACGGACTGTAAGCGAGATAAGAGGTATTCTGGAAGCCCTAAGTAGAGCACATTGGCATAGTCAAGCCTGGATCCAATCATTGCATGAACCGTGATTCTCCTATGAGCCAGAGACAATAGAGGAAGAAATTTCCTAAGTATTCGTAGCTGGCCAAAGCATTGGCCGACCAAAGCAAGGATCTGGGGTTTGAAGGTAAGACCATTGTCAAATTTGACGCCCAGGTTCTTAGCGACCGCAGTAGGAGAGGAAGGAGGATGCATATCTGCCGGCCACCAAGATTTCCATTGAGTGTCAGGAGAGCAGCCAAAAAATATAATTTCAGACTTGTCTGAATTACATTTAAGCTGGTTCAACTGAAAACAGGAAAAAACTGCCTCTAAGCAACTTTTAATAGAGTCACCCGCGAAATCAGAGTTCTTGTCACAGGTAAATAGCAGCTGCGTGTCGTCCGCATAGGACACGATACGCGCGCCAAAGGTCTCTGCTAGTTCGACCAAAGGGGAGAGATAAATGTTAAATAAAGTGGGGCTAAGGACAGATCCCTGTGGCACTCCCACATCAAGAGATGGAACTGTTGCTGAGAAAGGGGGTGACCAGATCAATTGTTGACGTTCGGCGAGAAAGGACTTAAGCCAATTGAACACCGTCCCTCTAATCCCGATCTCCTGAAGTCTAGAAAGGAGCCGGTTGTGAGGGACGGTGTCAAAGGCCGCTGAGAGGTCTAATAGTACCAGCATAGCCTTCCCACCGCGGTCAGTCACTCCCTTTATGGTCTCCGTTACCTCAAGTAGAGCTGTTTCTGTACTGAGGTTAGAGCGGAAACCTGACTGCGTCTGATGGAGAATGTCATGGGCCTCTATGAATTGTGACAAGGTTGAATGGACATGCTTTTCGGCGAGTTTGGCCAGGGCAGGGAGCAGAGATATAGGCCTGTAATTAGAGTGCTCCAACGGATTCAAATTAGATTTTTTTATGAGAGGGATGACATGAGCCTTTTTCCAGGCCCTTGGGACCTCGCCCGAAGTAAAGGAGGCATTAAGGAGAGGATTTATCAAAGAATTAAGAGCGGGGGCCATTTTTGAGAGGGTTTTGGTGGGGCAAGGGTCTGAGGGGGAGCCCGATGTCAGTTTTAGTAACAGGTCAAGCGAGGCCTTCAACGATAGAGGAGGAAAATCAGACAAAATATGGGTACCCTGTAATGTGTTCCCAGTAAAGGAGGAGGGAGCAGAATCTATGGTGGGGACAACAGGCGGAAAAGATGCCTGGATGTTCAGAATTTTATTGTAAAAAAAGCTAGCCAATTGATTGACCCAGAGTTCAGAGGGAGAGAATTTGGGGTTTAGAGCAGGGGGGGAGGTGAAGTCCCTGACTATATTGAATATTTCCTTGCTGATGTTACAAGCTGAGTCAATTCTTTTTGCAAAAAAAGCCTTTTTTGCTAGTGTAATTTCTTTGTGATAGGCCTTAATGAGATTTTTATACCTTATTTTTAACAGGACATCATAATTTTTGCGCCATAACCGTTCGGCTTTCTTGCAGTTTTTCCTAGTTTCATACAGTTCGGTAGTAAACCAGGGGGCAGAGATGCGTAATAATCAGTTCCACTTGTAAGACAAAAGAAAACTCTAATCAAACATAATCAATAATACAATTCATTCGACAAGAAACCTCAATACACAACAATAGAAATGCATTAAAATAGTTAGATGACTGTAATAAGATTGCAAATTAAAAATAGTGCAGATGGTACAATAGTAATGTGATGAAAGTGTTGATTGGTGTTATTGTGACAGATCCAACGTAAAAAACAAAGTCTGTAAAATAGTTCACTTTAAAATCCTTTTATGAGAATTGTTTTCACAATGTTCAAAATAAAAGATCAAAAATTAGGATGATGATTTTTTGATTCTCTAGGACGCACTCAGTGAAGTCATCAGGACAAATGTGCTATCTGCCTAAACGCATCTAAAGTGTAAGCACAAAAGCTCATTTTTACAAACAACTAAAATATGGGAGGTAAAGGATAACCTTTACCTTTTTTCCCACTTTGGATGTGTGGGGTGCAGTGCAGCATACATGCAATGTCAGAAAAATTTGAAGTTTTCCTTTTAAGTCTGCCTCAAAGAGGCATTATTTTTGGGTCAATAGCCAGGGTTTTGCACCAAAACCATGGGTAGTTGCATGGGAATTTGCATATACCTCCCATACAACGCCCCTTTGACACAAAGTAACGCAAAGCAGCGCTGGCAACTTCCTAGAAAAAAAAACATTTTTCCATTGAAAAGTATATTAAAATAAGCATTTTGTTTCAGATTGGGTCAATTATATGATGCAAAACTAGTGCAAAATGTTGCTATATCTGCTCTTAAGTCAAAACAAATAAATCCTGACCAGAAAACTGTGCCAGAAATAGCTGGCTAATGCTAGGAATTCCTTGGCCCATAATTTGAATTTTCATGCTCAAAGCTTTTCCTTCCAAACCAAGGGTTTCGGTGTGATCGTATCTAATGGCTATTTGACTTCAAAAAGACTTCCTTGGATAAAGCCTGAAACATTGCCTCCTTGGAAGTTTTGTGTTGTCCTTGAGACACCGAAGGTAACACAAGGGCAATGCAAAACCTATATGAGATATACCGAGCCATGCAAGGTCACCTTGCATGGTCCTGCTGTGCTTGGTAAAGCTGGAGTAGCCCAAGGCAGTTCTTGCCTTGCTTAACTCAGCCCTAGGGAGGTGTTCCATGGGTGGAGCGGGGGTGTTCCCATGCATCCACACATGGATTTTGGTGCATTCCCAGATTTATTATGATTGGTAGACCTGAGAATATGTCAGAATTCTATGCCTAGCAAGGGGAGGCATGGCTAGAAGAAATATCTTTATTTCTACTCATTGTTTCTTCTTCCTAAATGTGTTGCATTCTGCAGCACACATAGAAGAAATAAAAATCCCCAAAGGATTGTTTTTGTTTAGGAAAGTACCTCTTCCTGCACCCTTGGCCTATGGGGCAAGGATCCCTTTGTTGGCAATAGGCTGCACATAATGCACAAGCGCAAGAAGACAAAAATGTGCAATATAATAGTGGTGGTGCATTCCTGCCCTCCTTCCTGTCAAGCAAAGCAGTGCAGTAAGGGTTCTTACTGTGTTGCTTTGCGTAACATATTGATAAATATGCCCCAAATTCACAGGGAAAACTGCTAGACCAGGATGAGCCGACTGGTGTATCCGAATTTTACTCTTTCACCGTTAAACTGAAATTGAGCAAAAATCCAGGTCTACCACAACCATAGATTACCATTGATGCTTAGTGGTTGTTTGCTTTATTTTCACGTAAACCAACTAAAATTCATTTCTACTGTACCATTTACTAGATTATGATTTTTTGGGGGGTTTAATTTTGATTAGTAACTGTTTATTGATTGTTCTAGACCAAAGAAGGGTTTTTATTGAGGTCTGTCTTTTACTTTTTAAATGTTTTGCTGCTCCAGATGCTTTTCATAAGTGAGAATTGCTCTGTGCCTTAAGTACTAGAGGTTAACCGCAGGACAAAATTACCAAAACATTTGACTGTATGCAACAGTTTAGTAAGTTTATTACATGTGGTGGACTTTCATCTACCCCATGTGAAGATCATCTTTCTTGCAACTATGAATATCAATGTTTTTGAATCTGGATCACATTGACACAGATTGTCATCATTATTAAATTGTAATATGGGCAATGCTATCTATGACATTTCCTCTTCTGTTTTACTCTTCTTTACATTGACCAAGCAAAACAAATGGAGCAGGATAAGATGCAAGGTGGATGGAGCGACCCTTGTGGAGCATTACAAGGAATTGAACCACTCTAGTGGTAGGATTTGGAGGTGGTCAAACAAGACTGGAGTGATGGACACCTTATAACCTTGCTAAGGAATCACAAATGCAAATGGATGGATTTATTGCACATGACACATGATAGTCTGGATGACATTTGTGATCTAAGGAATGTGGAATTGCTAGGCAGAAAAGGAAGGAGCGGTACAGCTAGATAGTTGTGAACTGCTCGTATAAACCACTCTTGTACATTAGAATATCTTGAAAGTTTGCAATTTTAAACTGAAAGTAAACATTTCAGTGTTTGCATTCAATATTTCCCTCCTTTCCTGTTTCTCTCCTGTTTCTATCCAACTACTCCTCTATTGTTCATTTTCTTTGTACGATGCTTCAATTCGAGTTGGTAAGTAAATAGGAGACTGAATGATCTGAATTACATATGGGATCTCAGAAAAATGGCATAAAAATTCAGATGTGGAAAAAGGGGCCTAAATGGATCGTTAAAGCATCTTTTCATAAAAAGCACTTAGACCTTGCAGTTTTTTTCTTCCTAAACTGATAATAAACACCTGAGCTTCTAAATATGATTCAAATTAAAAAAAAAACTTCTACTTCATTTTGCTTCTTTCTTTTCTTTCCTCCTCTTTTCCTTTTTCCTCTTGCACAATACTCTAGCCCGACTGCATGAAGTTTACGGTTTAACCACTAATAGTGGTTTGGCTAATGACATTTGCAATCTAGCTCTCCTTGGGATGGAGATGGATCATTTTCTTCCACCCAACAATGAAGATGATTCTTCCTGACCCTTGGAGAGGAAAGTTTTGTCCTGCTACATGTTGGCCCCTTGATTGAGACACTATGGGGCTGATTATGAGAGGGCCATTGTTTTTCGAAGCCTGTGTTGGAATTATGAGTTTGGTTGTATTTATTTATTGGATGTGTTAAATACCTCAGCCTTTCATAAATTTGCAAAAGCCAAACCTGCTGAGATTTAACATGATGACAGATGTGCTGGAATACCGATGAGGAAGAATTCGGTATTTACCGATTCGGTAAATACCGAATCGGTAATGCCCATTCATTCCTATGGGATTTGAAGCCCATAGGAATGAATGGGCATTACCGATTCGGTATTTACCGAATCGGTAAATACCGATTTTCACAAGGGTGCAGGGGGTGTCACTTTGACACCCTCTGGCACCCCCAAAACAGGCTTGGGTGCCATGTGGCAGGCATACATGCCCTAAGGGCAGGTCTGCCTGTCACATGGCATAGGTGTGCATGCACACATGTGCATGCACACCGGAATCGGTATTTTACCATCAAATTGGATTTGATGGTAAAATACTGATTCGGTAAGGCCTCTGGGACTCTGAAGAGTCCCACCTACATCTGGGTGCCTCAGAATCGGTAAAATTACCGAATTTTTATTTTACCGAATCGGGAAAATTACCGAATCGGTAATTTTACCGATTCGGTAAAATAATGCCCCCTACATACCTGTCACCCATTTACCGATCTGTAACGGCCAAAATCGGCCGTTACCGCTCGGTAAATGGCCTCAAACTGCCACCTACATCTGGCCCCTAGTGATCAATTTTAAAATTATTTTTCGACAAATGGCTGTATAGATAATTATATTGTATATATATAGATATATATTGAATAAATTATGTGAATGTAGGTTCATTTGGTAACTGAGCTACGATTAAATATTGTTTAACTGCATTCAGCACACCTTTTGCAGATTGATGTGGGCTTTTCTACAGTTTCTGAAACTATTAAGATTTAGACAAGTCAATGAATCCATGGGGATTGGTGTCGTTACAACGCAGGCTATTACAACGCCTGCTGTTACAATGCAGTTTTTACATCGCATACCACTACAACGCATAGTGCTTTTAAGCGCTGGATAGTGATTTATTTAATTTACTATTCCAACTCCAGTCCCCGTGGATAGTAGGGAAGGTGTTGGATAGTAAATTAAATATATTCCCTATCCTAGAGCGCCCCCCAGCGCAATGCGTTGTAATGGTTTGCGTTGTAATGGTTGCGTTGTAATGGTAGTGCGTTGTAATAAATGCGTTGTAAGTGATGTTTCCCAATCCATGGTACATTAATTGAAGCTGCATGCTTGTGTATTGTGATTTTTTATCTCTGGCATACTGATGGCAATATGTCATTGCTAGCAATATATTGTGCATTGGTTGAATATAGGATGGCACCAGATAGTTTTTTGGTTGAGCCCCACTTATCGTCTTTAACTTACAATCTAGTTAAATATACAACATCCCTAAATGTTTGGTATGATTTATATTAGCATTGAATGAAATCATGTTTTACGTTTCTCCTATCCAAGTTACTGTGTCACTATTGTTGGAACAAGTACACAGGTGATTGATGCTTTTATCGCTTTTAGTCTGCAAAAATATTCTGAATCATATGTGGTGTTTCATTCCCCCTATTGACTGAATACAGACTTTACTACTTATAATCTATAGATATATGAGTATTGATTTATTCCATTGTTTTAACCAATGTATAATGTAAGAAAGTGGTTTATTAGTTGAAGGTGGGAGAGGCACACTCAAATAAGAAATACAATCCTTGTCATTGTGAACCACAAATCTCAAATAATTAAACCTGTGTTTAGCTCTCTTGTTGCTGGGCACAAAGCAATCATGCTTAAATGAGGCAGTTATGCATAAGTAATTACACAGCACTCAAACAGTAATATAGTGAGAACACAACACCACAACAATGCTAAACTAGAGACTATTTTGATAAATAAAATGATATCAAAACAACAAAAATCCACAAAGTAGAATGAGAGTCATGATTTGTTTATTACATTTCAGGTAGGATGATGGAGCAGGATTTTTTCAAAAAGAACCCTGCTCAGAGTAACACCCCAGTAATACATACTAACAGTGGGCAGTGAAAAATCGACATGCAAATCACATGAACACGGGGAAACCGCATGCGTACACTAATGTGAACTAATGCATGAAAGAACTAGGCTGCATTCTGCATTTGCGGTTCGAAAGAAACAAAATTAGTGCATGTCTAGGCTGCATTTTGCATCTTGCTTAAAAAAAAAACATAATGAATAATGCTGCTTTTACTCTAAGATTATGGCTAGGCAAGGCTGTGTGGCCGCTTCCCGAAAAGTACAGTTACTGCAAGCCCTAGGCACCCTAGCATTCAGATCAAGGGTGATGCAGTCAGACTTTATGGGTGGTCACCTGAGTGTGAGATCCGAGTTTTGTGATTTTGCGCAAGGGAAATGGCCCCTGTTCCTGTGTGTGCGCGGACGGGTGCAGACGGGCTTGCCTTTGGCGCGACTTCGGCGCGGCGCCGGCGCGCCCGCTGCACTTGTCCGCTGCGCGGCCGGATAACAATCATCATTTATACCCAGTAATGGCGGGAGCTCCTCAACAACTAGTCCACTCCCAAAGCTCCTCCTAACATGGCCGCTTATCCCTAACGGGCTTAACACGAGTGCGGAGAGTGGCAGAAATAATGACTGTGCAAATTGGCAATTAAAAAGCAGTGCAAGCAATCACAGAAATACAATTTTAAAAACAGGCTATAATTTAAAGATCAGGCGCTCAATAACGTTTTTCCCGGCTTCCGCCTCAGGAAAAAGTGTAAGCTCTGGTGTCTGCCGGCACAAGTGGGGGAAGCATGGGTATTTATAGCAGCGAGGGCGGGAGTTCCTCAACAACTAGTCCGCTCCCAAAGCTCCTGCTAACATGGCCGCTTCACCCCTGTGCGTCCCGCGGCAGCGCCTAATCGGCTGCAGAGGACCGGGGTTCGAGTGCGGAGAGTGGTGGAAATAATGACAGTGCAAATTGGCAATTAAGAAGCAGTGCAAGCATTCCCAGAAATACAATTTAAAAACAGGCTGTAATTTAAAAATCAGGCGCTCAATAACGTTTATCCCGGCTTCCGCCTCAGGAAAAAATGTAAGCTCTGGTGTCTGCCGGCACAAGTGGGGGAAGCACAGGTATTTATAGCAGCGAGGGCGGGAGTTCCTCAACAACTTGTCCGCTCCCAAAGCTCCTGCTAACATGGCCGCTTCACCCCTGTGCGTCCCGCGTCAGCGCCTAATCGGCTGCAGGGGACCGGGGTTCGAGTGCGGAGTGTGGCGGAAATAATGACTGTGAAAATTGGCAATTAAAAAGCAAGCAATCACAGAAATACAATTTTAAAAACAGGCTGTAATTTAAAAATCAGGCGCTCAATAATGTATTTCCCGGCTTCCGCCTCAGGAAAAAATATAATCTCTGGTGTCTGCCCAGAACTTTGTTTCCTGACTCTTTTTCATGGGACCCCCACTACTCCCTTGGGCAGGGGGTGGTATTTAACAGATCCTTTAGGTTCGTATTATTTTTCTGACTCATCTTTGCATAATTATTTGCAAATGTGTTTTTGTCTCTGAAACGTATGTCTCTTCATCTATCCACTCCGTCATATGCATATCGTAGAAATTGATGATGAGTATGACACTGTTTGCATTTTGCTGATTGTTTTCTCTCCTTTCTGAGAATATTTGTTTGCATTGCAACCTGTATGCGATAAGCATTAATTATTCACCAAAAACTTGAGATAAACTTTCTAAATCTTACAGAGAGTCTGTGATTATTTAGCTAGTTAGATAATTAGATAGTACTATTATTACCATCAGCTACTCAAATAATTGATCGTCGACAAGAGGAAAGAGAATTGTTATACAAGTCTAGTTATGTATTTAGAAATGTTAAACATAAATGTGTGAGGGAAAAATGTTCACGTCATTAAAGTTTGACCCCCAGCGCAACAGGGATTTGTGAGTTGGGTGAATGTGTATGGGCCATTTGTATGAAATAAGAAATGAAAATTGATCCCTGATAAGTGTAGCGCTGGATCAAGGACAAAGTAGCAATCGCTGTTATCCAGTTGATGGACCAGTGCTCAATTTGATCTAGAGGATTCCGGTGCTTGGCGCGGGCACTTAATTGGTTAAAGTGTTGGGCAACAGCACTTAATTGTCAACACCACACCCATGACAGTCTGCCACATGGTGGCACTGCTCATCTAATTTAGAGATAGCATAACACATGTTTTAATGAATACAATCTACATAAAAAATTACTAATAGCTGTGTCCTTAGCCATTCCTTTAAGTTTTGGACCTGGAATAATATTAACTGCCATAAGATGGTTAGCGTTGTTTTGGTACTGTCATTGGCAGCAATGACAGGGGCAATGGTTGGTCCAAGATTCAGTGGCCTCATGGTCAGGGGCCTGGCATTTATCATTTTAAATATTAAGCACTGGACTTGGTAATAAGCAAGAGTTCAGGCCAAGCACGATGAACCACAGGCCATAAACTGGCACCAGGTCTGTCCCATTGGAAAGTTTAGCCTCTCATTCAGTCAAGTTCCACTCGAGGTACCTCAGCTAAGGTCATAAGGAAATTGTTGTCAGGTCTCTGTAGAGACCTTGTAATTTCCCCCCCAGGATGTAACCAATTACGAACGGTCCTTTCCCAGCATGCTTTCGCCTCGGCATGCTCCGTTCATATTACTCCGTTAGCATGACCTTAACCACAATTAGCGCACCACGGACCGCAAAGCATTAGATGAGTTAATAGAACCAATACCCGTACCCCACACATGGCAGTTTGCTCCGTAAAACCGGGCTCATTACCAGGCACTTGATAAGCACGTACACGCTCAGCTTGAGCTCCGTCACCAGTCTAGCTATACCTACTCGTGCAGCAGCCAAGCATGTAGACGTTCCTCCGGAGCATCACCACATCATCCTGATCGTCTAGTCTCACAACTCCTACGCTGGTCACTGGCACGTTTTAAACTTGAATGCCTTTCAACACCTCTGGTTCACTTACACCACATGTCACCCTCCTTAAATAATGTTAGTTTTCCTCAAATAAATGTGATTCCTTTCTCCTATCTTTTTCCTTAGGTAATTAGAGGCTAACAACACTAAGGCATTATTCTAATGTCCTGATGATGGTCCCTGTAATAAATAGGGGGACCGAAACGCCGTCGACCTTTGTAACACCATATACAAAACTTGATTGCTATGTGATGTAATGGTGTTTTCTTGATCTTTCTGTACAACGGTATCTAGTACGCAGAAAACATTTGTCTGCTTTAAAAAGCCTTTCCTGTTTGTAAACCTACCTTCTGTATTAGGACATGTTAGTGTTGGGCACAGGCTTGTGTACCACACTGGTGATCAGTTGAAGGTATTCTGTTTGAATTGAATTGTGTATTCAGTAAACTTGAAGACCTCTGGCCGGCTGGACATGTCACTCAGAATATAGTACTGATTTTGTCTATATTTATTGTTTCTTTTATTAATGAATGCATTGGACCGTTGTTGTCTGAAAAAAGGTCAAAGAGCAGGTCGTCGTTTCAGCTTTGCATTGGTGAGATACATGGGTATTAGTGAATGATGCAAAAAGCAGATCACTGTTGGGCTTAGCATTGGAGGAGAAGTTGGTGGTTTTTTTTAAGTGAAGTGCAAGTCACAGTTGGAGCTTTACATTGGTTAATATGCTGGTAGTTGTTGCTGAAACAAAGAGCAGCTCACCCTCACAGAAGGCACTTACTCATTTGCATCAGACTCATACATCAACATTTTCAGATCTCCTGAGCACTGAGGGTCAACTCATATGGTCAGCTCCCCTCACTCAGCGAAATCCGCCAACTCGATCGAGGTACTGGTTTGATTTTATTTCCAGTTGAAATTGCTGTTTTTTTGGAGGTGGGCCATAATTGTTTGGAGCTGCCTTCAGATCCCCTCCTAAAGATGCCCCATCTTGGAGCACCAACACTGACCTGGAGACTGGTACTAATGACAAAATGATGTAAACAACAAGGAGATTTTCAAATTTAACCAGGGAAATTGGGCGCACACCCGTGTGACCGCACGGTAGAGAGCACCATAAAATGGTAGGTATAGGCAAAAGGGCGAGCGGTAATCTCACAAGACCGCCCAAAGTTGGACCCAGAGGATCCACACAAACAATAGAACAACAATGCCCCTGCACTACACAAGTGTGTGAAACATTACAGTAATGACATTTGTAGAGGGAGGAGTTGACGAGAAATGCAAATAAACGAGGTGTCTCAGTTTGAGACATGGATTTCATGAAAGGCGGATACACCTTCTTAGTGCCGAACTCCCTCTTGTGGTTCCCGGTGCCGTTTTACAATGACGGTGAACCGTCATTGTAAAACGGCACCGGGAACCACAAGAGGGAGTTCAGCACTAAGAAGGTGTATCCGCCTTTCATGAAATCCATGTCTCAAACTGAGACACCTCGTTTATTCTCGTCAACTCCTCCCGGTTTTTGATATACATCTAAACCGAATAAGATCTCTTAAACACGCAGGCAGCGTGCTACAGACCTCTTTTTGACTCGAATCAACTAACAAGATCTCGTCCAGACACGGACATTCGGTACCATTCCGATATTATTTGTCATACTTTCCTCACAAAGCCCTGAAGATTCGCAGTAGGTTCCCTGCGATGAAACACGTGTTGGCATTAACAAAGGAACAATAAACCAATTATTTAATACCAAGAACAGAACATTTCTCTTTCTTTTTCGGAACTCTTGTACCTGAACCTGGATTAATTGATCCTCATAAAGTCACTCCGGAAGTGTGGATGTACACTAACTGATCATCATTTGCTACAAATGTCATTACTGTAATGTTTCACACACTTGTGTAGTGCAGGGGCATTGTTGTTCTATAACTAATGACAAAATGAACCTACATCTATGTAGACTCTACCATGAGGATATTCACAGATTGGTTGCTGGGACTGCTCTCCCAGTGAGATCATCCGAGTTGTTCCTATATGTCCCCAATTTACAGAAAATTGACACCCGGTAATTGCTGTCTAGTTATTGTGTGCAGGCATTCTCCAAATCATGTGTGCTATCTTGTACATAACATAGCATTTCGAGGCGATTTCAAGTTCACCCTAAGAAACCTAAATGCGTCAGTCCCCCATCGCTTGGCTAAAGCATCCAAAAGAGCATCTATATTCAATCTCCAAGAGCTAATGCAAATATATGGCTTTATAAATGTTTGCTAAAAATGATTCCAGTCGAAGCATCAATATACGCATAGGAGTGGCAGATGTGAAGCCTGACACTGGATTTCAATTCAAATTGCTTTAAAGCAATGATTTTGGGGCACCTGCATTTCAGGAGACAATTGACAAGCCAAATTTGGTCAGAAATAGGCATGTAACTTGTTTGAGGAAGAGCTAGTGTCCCATACTACAAGCTATAGATAATACTGTAAGAAGCTGTCAAAATGTTTGAAAATAATTGGCCTGGCAGGAGAAAATAAAAATGACGCTAATGACATTTTCTGCTGGGAGGAGCCTAACATAATTAACAAAATACATGGACAGGAAGGTGTAACCATGATGTTTCGTAAATATTACACTGAGCTCTACTTGAAAGTCTGGCACCACAAGGTGGTTGAGATGCTCACAAGTTGAGAATGAAAAGGAACAGTATGTAACAGCGCATACAATATACATTTTACGATCCTTTTTGTAATCATGCTTAAAAAAGTTGTGATTTTTTTTATTTAGAAAATGATTCCTTCACTATTGAAAATCTTGACTGAGTTGATGAATGAAAGGTTTTTTTTATCAAAGTATTTAGTATTTAGTAGAATGCACAGATACTCATAGGAGTACATGTGCTAAGGAATGGCAGGCCTAAAATCATCAACATTTTCAGGCAGAAGCAAACAGCTTGGTTTTTAATCTTTTTCTAAAACACAATTGTGACCCAATGAAATGATGCTCAGCTGGAAACTGATTCCACACTTGTGCCACCAGATAGGAAATGGTCAAAACATTTCTTGACTTTCCTATCTTTCGGCACAACTTTAAGCAGCACCTTAGGGAACACTTTGCGAAGAGTTATGTTGAAACCTGACCAAGAGATCCTGGGGACCAGAAGCAAAACCCCCTGTGTGAATGAGATAAGGATTTAAAGAGATGTATAAATTACAACAATATAAAAGACCAAAGAGGAAGGTGCACTAAAATGAAGTCAATAGAAAAAAGTATTTATAAATATCTTCTTCTTTATTCAGAATATTATTTTCTGTAAGCAAGGGCACAGCCAATGCGTTTCAATCCCTTTGTGCCGTGGGAACTTCGTCCGGGCGAAATAATGTTATCACGAAATGGCGATCATCATAAGCCGATAGAAATGCATGAACTGGATTGGGAACGTTCTATTTAAATCCACAAGGTAAACGAACGTAGGGAAATGGATAGAAATAGGCCAATAAGTCTCCGCCAAAGTATCTCGCTTTAATACGGCGATAGTGTGACTAATAATAACCACTCCGTATCCCCGCTATGAAGAATGTTATACATCAATTAACGATCAAGACCGAACATAATCAGAAAGTGCTGCACCTGTGATAAGGTGTCAGCTTCAAGAATCACCATCACGAAAGGCATCCAAAGAAATGTCTCTTCTTTACTGGCGGCCAATGCAGGGATCTAACATGAGAAGGCACATGCAGACATTGAAGCAATTTGAGGCTCAGATGAGCTGCTGTACCCGCAGCCAACTGGTCAGGTACTAGGGAAGACCTAAATACAGAACATTAGCATAGGCCAGTCTTGAGGTGATGAGTGCGTGGACTACTGTCTTTCAGGAATGCTAAGAAAGAGGAACTTTTATAAAGCACAAAGCAAAGAAAGACATACTCATGACTGAGGAAACCTGATATTGTGACCCCAAGTTCTTAGCAATTACTACCTTGCAGCAGAGGAGAAGGAGGCAGCAGAGGAGAAGGAGGCAACTTCGGCCAGTAACTCTCCCATCAATTGGTCTGAAAAGTCTCAAGTAATAAAATCTCAGTCTTGCTAATGATGCATTCAAGTGAGTAGGGTGTAGCCAACCAAAGACAGAATGTCGGGAACCTTCAAAGGTTGCTGCTGCAGACCCCCTTCTCAAGACAGGAGAACAGCTGATATTTGCCTGTCTAGTATACTGCTTTAAAACCATAAAATGAGGATCAGGGTGTAGTATATGATATGGCTGTGGGGCCTTATGTGGAGTACACACACAGATATCTTCCTCAAGTCCAGTCAGTCTCATTTACGTAACCTTAGCTCAAACCTGTGTAGCTGAGGCTGCAAGCAGTAAGGCTTGGCAAAGGAACTTACTGTAAAGTATTTAACAGAAACACACAACAGAATAAGAAAATCAGAAACCAATAAAAAATATTACATGGATATATAAAAATAGGGCGTATTTTTATGACTTTTACATTTTTATGAGGTTTGGCAAATGTAAAGTATGAAAGTTTTGGAAAGTTGTAAAAGTTGTGTGAGTGTTCTAGCCTGGCTTGGGCAACTAAATCCGGGAGGGCCAGAAAGAATATTTCAGACAGACCTGGCTGTCACAGCATTTTTAAAGCAAGATTTCAACTTTAAAAAGCAACCTCCATAGAAGTCAATAGAGTGGTCCTGATGTTGAGGGATAGAGTCAAAGATGCTCAAAAGGATGCTTTGGCTGTGGGGGGGTTAATGTGGGTGTCTCGTTGTGGTTCCTTGGACCACAGGTGATGTGGGATGACTATGTAAGTCAGACAACTGATGATGGACTACGTTTACGTTGCACTGTGGTTGGATTTAAAACCTTTGGTGGGAGCTGGTGTCCTTTGAGTACAAATAATCTGACTTTTGCACAGCACTCCCAGATCCACAAGACTCAGGTGCAGGTTTTTGCTATCTTAAATTGTTCCTTTGTAATGAACGGTGACTGGTAACGGCAATATTTCTGTGAAAGCTACCACTCAGTCAATTTGGGCTCTTTCAGTTCCCGTTTTCCTGGAGCTGGTTCTAATAGATCAGCCACCTGATCCTTGGAGTCACTGGTCTCGGTGAAGCTGGGAAATTAACTTTTCCCGGGGCCAGGAGCCGCAGGCACAGTCCCAGTCCCAGTTTTGCTAACCTTAAAGTGAAGCAGGTGCAGTGCTTTCAATGGTGCAGCCTCTCTTTGCACAGGTTAGGGGCAGCAGCGCAAACCTTTTTTGATCCTTTCTTCTTCCTTACTGAAGTGCACTGAGGTGTAGGGAGCCAGGGTTGCTATATTTATCCAGATACATTCCCCAAGAGGCCCAGCAGTCACTAGCCAATGGGCTACTGGATCCCCTCCTCTTTACTGATAATGTTCATGTAACCTCGACATGAAAAACCATATTAGCTCAATGGCCAAGAGCGCCCGCTTCCACTTGAATTACTTAAGAAAACTTAAACCCTTTATCTCTGAAACAGATCTAAAGCTGGCTATCCAATCACTAATCATCTCGAGGATCGAATACGGCTGCACCACATTAGCGGGCCTACCGAAAACATCCACAGCACCACTAAAAGCCTGCCTCAACGCAGCGGCGAGACTCATTACGGGAACGAAGAAATTCGATCACATATCTCCCCACCTGAAAGCACTAAACTGGCTACCTTACGAGGCTAGAATTCAAATGAAGATGGCCTGTATTACGCACAAAGCGGTTCACTACAACACGCCTAGATACCTAGCCAAGAAACTTAAGCTCTCAGGAGGTAATAGAACAACTAGAAGCGCAAAAGATTTGCTATTACGACCAGCCTTTTTCCACAAGAGAAAGACCTACAACCGAGCATTCTCCGGAGCTGCCCCCAGAATCTGGAACTCTCTACCTCCAAACATCAGGAAGATTCAAAATACAGTAACATTCAAACGAGAACTGAAGAGCCACTTGATGAGTAAATACCCTACTTAGAGAAACCTACGGATCACTGGGATGATCACTTACGCTAACTGAGGGCTGTCCTCTCCATGGAAAATTTGAAGATCTGTATCTGATAATGAACTGATGCCGGGCTCAAGCATTACTGCTACCTCATATACGTGTGAACTTTTAACTATATCTCACGGTCAGACTATATAACTTCTACCTCACTTGATTTATTTATCCATATAAGTGTGAATTTATAACTATAGCTCTTAGTCATTCTATATAACTTCTACCTCACTTGATTTATTTATACATATTATCATTGATATGCACTGGAACGCCTTATAACCCTACCTCAATGATCATGGTTTGTTAGCATGACACAAGCCAAGCCGTGCTCGCCATATAACGCTAATTGCACAGTCTTTATGAATATATATATCTAATCTCATCCATGCAGTATATTGCCTTCTACCTCATTATTCTTTTGTGGTTAGTACTGCTACTATAATGTCGATATGCAATTTTGTCCTGTTAAGCGCTCTGATACCCACGGGTCTTGTCCGCGCTATACAAAACATTATAAATAAAATAAATAAATAAATAAATAAAACCTAGCTATTCCAGAGTACCGCATTCTTGCACCGTTTAAGAAGCCGTGAACCTTCCTCGGTCGTGGGGAGAAGAGTAACTCAGCCTAGGGCTGTGGCTACCAGGGATGTTGTTACTAGTGGCCCTTCAAAGCTGACTTCACCTTTGAAGTCTGACTTGTGGGGTAACACCTTGAGTGGCCATCCTGGAAAAGGATGAATCACCTCGCCTGTGGCATCAGCCTTTGTTTCTGGGCCTGGTAGTCAATAAAAAGTCTCCCCAGTTGGTCAGAAATCTGTCTGTGTGGCAAGGTCTTTGTAGGGCCACTGTGTTAGCTGGAGTTCAGGGTAGCAACATTCTAAGGTTGGTGAACTTTAATAGTGATCTTAAACCAGACATGACCATCAGGTCATTTGTAATGTCTCAATTAATTTGATACCTTACATGACTTTGTTAGGTGGTCCCATTCAGGAGTTAAACTGTTTGGAGTGCCAACTGTTAAACCCTGTGTGAGCCAATGCGGCTCATATCCCTAGGACTCAATGGGCCTTCTTTAGTAGAGTCTTAGATATATTACTTAAGAGAAGTTGTCCCTTTGCAATTTGGTGTAAAGACAAAGATGAGTTAGCAGTGTGATGCAGTGCTCTGTCAATCTGCAGTAACAGGCCATGGTCCATTTTACTTCAGTCACACAGAGGATGTTACAAACATTGATACAGTCATGTTTGGACATGCTGCCTTACATGCCCGTGGTACCATATACTAGGGACTTATAAGTAAGTTAAGGCTTTCCAATTGGGTGATTCCAATTAAACATATCTTTTGTATGGGGTTATACACTGGCACTGAGGTCTGGTTGTCAGGCCTCAGTGCACTCTGAGTCAAAAAACCTGCAGCACCAGTTTCAAAAGGTAGAGGTGAACAAGCAAAAAGGTGCATTTCCTTACACATACCACTCAAACAAAGGTGCCCATGGGGCTATGTAGATGTTAAATAAGGTGGAGCTTAGAGAAGGCCCATATGGCACCGCAACAGTGAAGGGCTCAGTGGACAAGGACAGCCAAACTGAGGGGCATATTACCAAGGGCATTATCGCCCCATTAGCGGGACTTTTTCCCACTAATGCGGCGATAATTTTATCGCCCTATTACCAAGCTGTCGCTAACACCAGTTAGCGATAGCTTGTAGGCGATAGCGGGCATTTAGGGGCCCACTTTGCATGTCAGCGATAATTATCGCTAATGACATGCAAAGTGGGCGTGCCAAGATGTTAGCGACTGAAAACAGTCACTAACATCTCTAACTCCTATTACCAACTTTTGGAAATATTCGCACTAAGCGCGAATATGTCCAAAAGCTAACGCCTGCTAAAAGCAGTTCTTAGCAATGTTATCCAATGGAAGGTGGATAACATGGCTAAGAGCATTGTCACGATAATGCATGAATATCGCTGATTTTTCAGCGATATTCATGCATTTCGCAGGATTTTTACCGCTTTTGAGATAAACTTTGATAATATCAAGGTATCTCTGCGGTAAAAATCCTCGGAGCTCGGCAATATTTTTTTCCAGCTAACCAAGCAATAGCACTAATTATCGCTATTGCTTGGTAATATGCCCCTGAGTATCTTCTATTTTGCAAAACAGACCAACATACTGTGAATTAATAATGTCCCTCAAGAAATGTGGCAAAACAATTTGAAAGTGGATGAAAGAGCGGGTGCCTAATTAACTGTAAGCACTGTTAGTCAATAATCACCTCTGCCTACACTGTACCCCATGAAGAAACTAATATGGGGGCCCCCAACAGGGCATCTTGTCCGTAGAAGGCCACCTGTAGCGCCCCCACAAATGTCCATGCACCATGTGCCATGTGCATAGCACTCGGTAAATGGACGGGCAGGAGGTGTTGCCTGGTGGAGACATGTGCTGCGGCCGTTTTACATGGTCGCTGAATACCCCCTCAGCATTTCTGACTGCCAACCTGGTGGTCGCATCAGAAAGCGGCAGTTGAACCACCCGCATGCATGCCTGTGGTCTCCGCAATAGCATATCATAATGATGCCCCGAATTATGATGGAATAATCATCAGGTAAACAGCAACCAGCAGGTGTGAAATCAGAATATTAAACCACATCGCAAAAACTATGTAAAAAAACAGTGCATGGAAAACATTGTTGTGTCTTCTCAATTTTAGTGGCTTTGAAAATTTCTTGCAGATATAAAGGGGCAGATTTATGATAACTGGCGCATCCCCAGGGATGCGCCAGTTATTTTGCGCCGCTGCTCCGTCACCCATGGTGCGCCACATTTACAATGCGGCGCACCATGGGGCAAAAACGGCACAGATGCGTGACGCATCTGTGCCGTAAAGGTGCCGCATTGCTGGAGTTGCGTCGCAAGCGCGATGCAGCTCCAGCAAGGCTCGGGGGTGCCCCATCTTTACAATGCTGCGTCAAGACCTACGCCTGCTTCAAGCAGGCGCAGGGTTTTGACTCAGCATTGGCCTGAAAGTGACTGAGTGACTGCCCCGGAACGCCCACCCTGCGCCGGAACGGCCACAAGTGGCGCAGGGCTTCACAACAATTAGCATCTGCCTAGATGCGTCACGTTGTAAATGGGTCGTAGGGATGCGCCACGTTTACGCCGCAGTTGCGTGACGCAAACGTGGCGCATTCCCAACATAAATCTGCCCCAAAGTATACACGTTTTGGCTTGAGGGACGCTGGTAGTGCAGAATAAATGTGAAGTAGTGTGGCTCACTGGTTAGAGGCGGCAGACCCGAGAGCAGAGGACGGCCCGGGACCAGGGTTCGATTCCCGGCGCGGCAGGTTTCTGGACCAGGGTCAGCAGACTCGATAATTCTCTCGCCTCGGTGCCCACTCTGATCAGCGATCCCACTCAGCAACTCTGGGCATTAGCTTGCCTCATCTTCACTAACGGCCCCACCAGACCGCTGGGGATGCCTGGTCTCACCCTGGAGATACCCATTAAGGGACCATCTCTCAGGGAAGCCAGAAAGGGTTTCGCAGCGGTCGAAGCACCTTGGGACCCTCCGGGTAAGTAGTGCGCTATATAAATGCCTATACATACATACATGTAATTTATAGAATTACGATGTGCTAACTAAAAAATGTGACTTTCAAATTATGAACACTCAGTTACAAGAGTCTGTGTTTTTATCTACGGGTTTTTTATCATAAACATGTAACAGGAACCTCCCTACAAATACCTCTATATTTACAGTGTTTGATATAAAATTAACAAATGTGAAAAGAACAATTACACTTCAAGATTTTGAATTTCAATATTGTGGTGGATAATTTTAAGTAACACAATTAGGTTGGAAGCCATCATAACCTGAAATACATTCAAATGGCCTTCGAAGAACATCAACCAGATTGCAAGCAGCTGGTATCCCATTAACCCTGCATGTAGCCCTGTGCTGCCCCCCCCTAACAAATCTGCTTACACTGCAGAGGTTCCAGTGAGATTAGGGCAAGATGGTACTGTGTATGTTCTACTACTTACCATCAGGGACCTGTCTACTGGTAGAGGTGTGGCGCCGCGGCTATCTGTTGATCTGTATATACCTGTTGATCACGGTTCGATCCCAGGTACTGGCGGCAGATTAGCCCAGCACCATGTGACTCCGGGGAATAGCTTGCTTAATCTTCCTGACGGCCCCCAGCGCCTAGAGACCCTTACGGGTGATTGTGCGCTTTACAAATGTGGATTATTATTATTACTGACATATGGCTTATACACTGTGGTGGTCAACAAAGATGAAGAGTGGACGGCCATGTGGAGTAGGCATGGCTGGAGTGAGCAGGGGAGTAGGTAGGAGTGGAGTTTGTGAATAAAAATACATTTAAAAAAGACTTACCTGGCGCTGCCATCCATTTTGTGCTACTCTGCATCCAGTTCGTGGTCCCAGCAGTCCCAAGGACAGCATCATGGACTCCCCATCCAATCCCTGCACTGCTCTCAAGCATGAGAACAGCGTGGAGATGGGCCTGAGTAGGCTGGATTAAAGCTCGCTCAGGCACAGAGAGTCTGTGCTGTTTATCAATTACAGCAGGTCACTCCTCCCCTCTCCCATGGCTCGACCCTTACCCTCCCTGCAAATGCTGGCTTGAGCTAGCAACTGAAAAATAAAATGATAATTAAATATTGTTTTATTTTTTAGCTGCTGGCTCTGAGCCTGTGAGTAGATGTTAATACGCCATTGCGGAAGAACCACTGCTGGTTATACTGGAGACACAGGGGCCTGAGTTTTGGTAGTAGAAATCGGTTATGTGATCCAGCACCTACCAGCAAGTCTAAGAAAAAAGACTCTAAGTTGAGAAATCCTGGGTTTTCTGGATATTATGTCAAAGCCCCTCTTTCCACGTGTTTTTGACAAAGGACTTCAGAGGCAAAGGACCCACCTGCCATCCAGTGTTCCTATTGGCCCTCCCTCAGCCTGAAGCCTTGCCCTGGACATGCTGCTTTCAGATAAGTGAGTATTCTGCTTGCGGGGGGGTCAGTGTAGAGAAACACCCAGATGCCTGCCCTGCTCACTGAGAGCAATTGGTCCGCTGAAATATACCAGTGTCTGTCTGCCATAGTCACTCCTATGGCCATTGGCAAAAACAAAATTAAGCGACAAGGTGCTTCTGTGAACCCCTTCTCATCCATAAACCACCTCAGCCAGTTGAGCTTCAAGCGTGGCTTGAAGATGCATCATTTGTACGTTTTCAGACAGCAATGTGCCTTGGACTTCCACTGTCCTATTGTCCCCGAAAGAAGCATCCTTGCATTATGCCTGTTGTAGAAGGATGCTTGCATCTCATTAAAGAATGCTGCTGTTGTTTATGCTTATGTAAATATTGTGTACTTTTTTTGCATCTAGCTTTTTATTATTTATTTCTGCTTATGAACCCCTAACCACTACTTGCCTTAACGTATTAATTAACATATTTTAGTGTTACTGAGCATCATTCTTTAAAGATGCTTAGAGGCTAGGCCTGTTTCTTTGTCTGACATTGTGCCACTAAGTAACCACCACTTAAAATCAGACAGATGCATTGATTTGATGTGTATTACAGGAGAGCAAATGAGGAGCCTCAAGCACTGAGCAGACCTAAGCTACTGAGCTACAGCGGGACTTTGTAAATATCCAGAAGGACAAGTGCCCTTCCCTTGTCATGGGCAAGCCTTTGCAGTACACAAAAAAGAGGCCAGAGGAGGTTACAAGAGAAGGAGGGGGCCACGCCCCTCTATTGTAATCTACTGTTCTCACTTTAGACCTAGGGTTGCTTTTTTGTGTTGCTAGACAGAAACCTTTGACACAAGGTACCTTTAGAACTAACGAGCATAGTAGCCACGGCTCTGGCTGTCGACCAAGCTCGTGGAGAGATTATGCTCCTGCGGCATTCAAGGTACAGCCTTAAAATGGCTGAGGCACTTCATGTCAGACAGAATGCAAACCATTATGTTAGGGACATACTTGTCAGAAAAAATGTGTTTATATATGGGTGTACCTCGGGGCTCCTGTCTAAGCCCAATATTGTTCAACATATATATGGCCCCTCTGTAAAAAATCGCAGAGCAGCTAGGCTTTGAGATAGTTTCATATGCTGACGATACTCAGCTCATGTTTACTATCGGCCCTAATCGAGAAGCAGAGAAAATTTGGTTCTCCATCGGTATGCTTGCACTCTCCAACTGGATGACGGAGAACTACCTTCAGCTGAACACTGGAAAAACCGAGGTCATGCTAATGGGGAAAGCCTCAGCCATTTGGTCGGATGAATGGTGGCCCTTACAACTGGGAGCAGCTCCCGTTCCTAAACAATGTGTAAAAAACGTAGGTCTAAAATTGGATCAGACAATAACAATGAAAGACCACATCGTTGCCACTACCAGTTCCTGTTAATATAGCCTGCGTCTACTGCGCAAGATTCTTCCTTATCTGCCTGCTAATCATCGTAAAACTCTGGTTCAAACTGTGGTGATTAGCAGATTAGACTATGGTAATGTTCTGTTGGCCAAAGTGGGAGAGACCTTGCGTGCTAAAATACAGGTGATCCAGAACACTGCAGCAAGCATGATCCTGAACCGCTCAGCATGCTCTCGCTCTGACCCCTTGCTGAGAGAGTTACACTGGCTACCCGTGAGGAAGAGATCATATTTCAACATTTCCTGTCTCACCTACAATGTTCTGAAAGGCAAAGGTCCTTGCTATCTGCAAAAGCAACTCGTAAAACATGTACCTTGCAGAAATCTTAGTTCCAGTACACTAGCCCTTCTACAGGTACCCCGTATATGTCTTAGTCGAACAGGAGGAAAAGCTTTCTCGTATCTTGCCCCAAGATACTGGAATAAATTACCTATGGCTCTGCGTGAAATTTCCATATATAGTACCTTTAGAAAACAACTGCTGTTGGTCTGATTTCCTGCTCTCAGGTTTCATCTGTAGGCAAGCGCTGAGATACCCCGGGGTGAGACATGCGCTATAGAAATAACTGTAATATAACATAACATAACATAACATAACATAACACAACATAACATAACATAACATAACATAACATAACATAACATAACAGACTCACCCCACAGCCCCAGCACACTTCACATGCTCCATCAACAACTTGAGACGCTCTCCTTTATCTCAGTAACCCTCCAATCCCACTCACCAGATGCACAGCATCTATCCAGAGCCTGCCTTTTCACCACAGCACCGCCTTCCTCTCCTGAGGATGCAGTCAGGGAATCACCATGGCAGTCTGCTGCCACTAATGAACCCGCAGATGGGGGGAGAGAGGTCTATTGGGTGAGCCCACCTCACCCTGTGCTTTGGCCAGCCCCTGACACATGTTTAGGCAGTGATTCTACTGTGCCTCTGTTAGTCAGATTTTTTTTGCCAGTGTTGTGCTTGGAACTCCCCTCAAGCCCCACCTTTACACACTCGCCACTTACCTGAGTCTATAATGCTATGATGGCTCATGTCAATTGCATGACAGACAGAACATCCACCTACTGCATCACTAGAATGGCCAGGCATCCATCTCTGCCTTGCACTTTTCTTGTCTTTAAATTTTCGATATTTCTCTTCTCCCCTGAAATTCTCTTTCGCTATCTGCTTTTTCCCGTCCCCTCTTGTGGCCTCTGTGCTCTTTACACAGTTTCTGCTTTAAATATTTCATCATCATTTATTCTGACACCATCCATCTTGCACCTTTATGTCTTTTCCTTGCTTCGCCTACTCGAAAGGAGAGGAATGCACTGTAATGCATAAACATGCGCCCTATTTATGGGATTTTGGCATAGGACAGTTCAGCAAGGAATCTTGCTGAGCTGCCCTATGCCAACGTGGAAGGGCAGGAATGTACTCTATTTATGCAATACAGAAAATTCCTGTTCTTTCTACCTGTGCTGACCTCTCTGCAGAATGCAGCACAGTTAAAAAGAGAAAAAAACGAGGAGAAATAACCATATTTCTAATCATAATGCCTCACCTCGGGGGCGTACAAATTTGGCACTTCCCAGCTTTACATGATTTTGTAATCTTGGGAAGCGTCACAATCAATGGGTGTTGCGTGAGAAAACTCACTGCAATGACCTTGGAACACCACCTGGGCACAGAGTACGGTCAGGCAGCGATTTGCACTGTGTTGTCTTACTCAAGATTAATGATGGCACTCAGAGCCACGCTGGGTGGCTTTGAGTGGCTTTGTAAATCGGATTGAATGACCCGCGTCATGAAAGTACGACTTTACATGGTGCAAAAGAGATGCAGGGCTCTCATTAATAAGCCCCACAGTCCATTCCTACCCTTTAACTTTGGCCTAGGGCAGTGCCGCAAGGTGCTTTGCTGCACTGCCCTGCACCGAAATCCCATAAATGAGGGCCACAATATACTACCCGGAGACAGTGGAAGCAGATGCTTTGATGTGTTTGTAAGATGGGCTTATGAGCGGGTGCACAGATGGGATAGCTGCACAAAAGAGCTGAACAGGATGGAGAAAATGTGGGAAGAGATTAGGGAAGCTAGAGTTACCGGGTTGAGATCCAAAAGTGGAAATGTTCAGAAGGGTAGGGTGTGGATTGGACAGAAGCACAGGAGAGACGTTTTTTTGAGATGTTCAGAGTTGCAGATGGGAAGGTGACGTTGTATAGAGTTTGATGTGTGCAGAAGGGCTGTTCTGCAGGAGATGAGATGTGCATAGAGAAATAGATGCAGTCGTAAAAATATGGAGTTGGAAATGAATCAGAGATGAGATTAACAACAAGGTTACAGGCAGTAGATGCTCAAGGGCAAGCTGAGCAGGAGGAGGACATTGTGGGTGACAAATCTGCGCAAGTTGATGTAAAAAGTGCAGTGATGCCTTGCACATGCCACTTACCACAGTGCACCCAGAGCTCTCCCAGCAGGTACAGCGCCTGGTACACCACCTGGTGAACGTGGGACGCCTCCCTTGATGTGAGGTGCAGGTTGGATCTTTCTCCAGTAATTATACTGTTCCACGTGTCACTGGGGGCCCCTGCACTGAACTCCAAGGGAAATTAAAAGCAATGGTCACGACATGGAAAGCAATGACGATCACTCCTGCAATTATTTCTTACACACCCTTGGGTTTGCCAAGCTGTTCTGTTTACACTCCCTGTTTACATCAGGTATTAGGTAATATTGCCATAGCACCTGCTGCAATAAATTGTGATTTAACGTGGCCAGCTGCAATAGTGATACATTTAGAAGCACTGGTCTGTAGTTGTGAGCCAAGAGCTCGTTGGATATAACTTTCTGTGAATCAAAGATTAAGCAGCAAAAGTGCTTTGTAATGGTTTGTGGGCCAAAGAGAACTAAGACATTCTCAAGAGAAGGTGCCCCTTCACTAAAGTAGAGCGTTTCAGCTACTGGAGGTTGCCATTTTACTCACAATTGAATTGGAACCTCTGTTAGTGTTGAAGGTACAGCAAATAATTAGATCTGCAGACGTTTTTATTTCTTCAGTTTTGCATCGAAGTTAGACTAAAGGCCAGTGAGAGATGACAGACCTGTACTAAGTCAAGTGTCACTCAATTGCTACCTATGGGGCGGAGTGCAGTGGTATCGTCATTGCTCGAGACTCTAAAACACAGACAAGGGCTTCCATCAAAGACTACTTCTTATGCCACAGAGTGCACCCACTTGCTTTGGTCATTAGGAAGTGGCGGTCAGCTGTAAAACATGCATCTGATCTCGCGGACCTCATCCTGAGACATAAATCAGACCTAGCAATTTTGACTGAATCATTGCCCTACCTAGACCTCTTAGTCCCACCCAACTATAACATCGTAAGGATGGACAGGTGCTAAAAGAAAAAAGGGGGAGGCATTGCCTGCATCTTCCGCTCCAACCTCCTTGTTACAGAACTGCCGGTGGACCCTACAGACTCCTGTGAATACCTTGCACTCTCCATCTCCAACAACACTTCTTAACTGTGCAAACGACACATCTTTTAACACGCCCCAGGCAAGAATGACACCTTTACGGACCTCCTCATGGAAATCATCACAGCCAAGGTTTCTCCAAACTCTAATGACATTTTCCCTGGTGACTTCAACTTGTATTGGAACGACCCTAAGGATCCTCAGGTCAATGGCATTAGAGACCTCTTGGCCGATCAAGCCCTTGCCCAAGTCTGCTCCCTCCCTACTCATTTGAAAGGTGCCACCCTAGACTGGATGATTGCTAATGAATCAGTGGTCAAACTTACCTCTATTGACCCTTGTGATTGGTCTGACCACCACGCCATCACCTTCCTCCTGTCCAGCACCCACAAGACATGGGCACCTCAGCCCATGATTCCCAAACAATAGGTTAGAGACACAAAGAACCTTGACCATTAGAAACTGGCAGCTCGTTGTTAGACTGACCTCCCCACCCAGTGCACTTTGGTCGACAACCTAGTGGATCATTACTCCCCAACCATATATGACATTCTCGATGACCTGGCACCATTAAAATTAAAAAGAACCCAGATCATAGACAGGAATCCCTGGTTCAGCGGATCCCTCAACAAGGAGAGCAGATCCCTTCGACAGACTGAACGTAACTGGAAACAACACCCTTCAGCAGCACATCTAAAACTTCTCCGCCAGGCCAGAAATGCCTACAATAAGAAAATCCTCAACTCAAAAAAAGAATTCTTCAGAACCGAGCTGGAGAACGCCAAAAATCAACCTCACAAGCTGTCCGACTTGGTCAAACACCAATCCAACAAACTAGCGAAAACTTCAAAAGAAACACCTAAACCCCTAATAACAAGTGAGGAATTCTCTTCCTTCTTCTGCGAAAAAATCTCTGCCCTAGGTAACAAACTCAAATCTGCAATTCACCACCAAAATCAAAAAGAACCCAGATCATAGACAGGAATCCCTGGTTCAGCGGATCCCTCAACAAGGAGAGCTGATCCCTTCGACAGACTGAACGTAACTGGAAACATAACCCTTCCGCAGCACATCTAAAACTTCTCCGCCAGGCCAGAAATGCCTACAATAAGAAAATCCTCAACTCAAAAAAAGAATTCTTCAGAACCGAGCTGGAGAACGCCAAAAATCAACCTCACATGCTGTCCGACTTGGTCAAACACCAATCCAACAAACTAGCGAAAACTTCAAAAGAAACACCTAAACCCCTAATAACAAGTGAGGAATTCTCTTCCTTCTTCTGCGAAAAAATCTCTGCCCTAGGTAACAAACTCACATCTGCAATTCACCACCAAAATCAAAATCTGCCAGCTCTACCTCTTCTCTCTGCATTGCCCTTGCCAACCTCACCCAAAAGCCTAGCGCACGGGTCCAATTTTGAAATCTATGATGAACACTCTATCTCAAAAATTCATGCCTCCTTAAACAGGAAAAATCACTTCAATGTTCCTCTCCCATCTAACTGCCTAGCTGCATCCTCTCAGGCTATCAATCCTTCCTGGACCTCAATAATCAACAGATCTCTCCTCCAGGGCTCAATTCCTGAATCGCTTAAGGCTGGCCAAGTTGTCCCCATCCTAAACAAAAACACGTTGGACCCTGCTCCTGCTAAGAACTATAGACCCATATCTAACATCCCACTCCGAGCCAACGTTCTGGAAAAACGTGTGCAATGGCAACTGAGCCTACACATCAACAAATGTCAACTGCTAGATGACTTCCAATCTGGGTTCAAATCGGGACACAGCACGGAAACCACCCTCCTTCACATTGAGGATGACACTCTCCAAGCCCTCGACCAAGGCAAAACCTGTCTCCTAATCCTCCTAGACCTTTCCTCTGCCATCGACACAGTTAACCATCAATTTCTCCTTGAACGCCTCAACCTCGGGATGGGGTTGGATGGCTCTGTCCTTAATGGTAAAGATCCTTCCTCCAAAACCGCTCACAGAGAGTCCTCAACAACGGTAATCCATCCGCCCCCTCTCCAGTTACAGTTGGAGTCCCCAAAGGCTCAACCCTCTTCAACCTTTACCTTGAACCTCTCACTGTGGTTCTACGTGCCGCCAATATCTCCTACCTTATGTACGCCGACGACACCGAAATCTACCTAAAAATCCCTTCCCCTGAGGAAATTTTCTCCCTGAATAAGGCCTTGAAGCTGACAGTCCACTGGCTCACCGCCAACTAGCTTAAACTCCACACAAATTACTTTTTGCGCTCCACCCAAACCCAATCCAGATATCCAGGAATATATCAAGAGCATCTCAGTACTTAACTGCCCTCCTACCATTGTTGACTCAGCGAAATCCTTTGGAATAACCCTGGACAGCAACCTGAATATGCATGGACATATGAACTTGATGGCCAAAATGGCTTAATTCCACCTGAGTTACTTAAGAAACCTAAAACCCTTCCTCGATGTGTCCGAACTTAAATCAGCAGTACAGGCTCCAGTCATTTCAAGATTAGGATATGGATGCTCTACTCTTGCAGGGCTACCCAAGAAATCTCTGAGGTACAATAAAAGGGACATATAGAATTCATACAAAATTACAGAATGTTAAAAGCTCACAAAAAAAGTTCATATAATTACTAATAATCAGCAATAAATATTCAGGAATAAAAGTTCTGATCGGGGGGAATAAAAGAAGGAGCATTACATCACAAAAACTGGGTAGCCAGAAGTACTATAATTAAATTCAAAACAAATCATACACATCATACACTAGCCAACCTCCAGTTTGTTACCGGGGCCCAGAGAAGTTCACCCATCTCACGTTTCCTGATTCCTTTAAATTCATAAAGACATGATTCAATATTATGAATCCCCAGCAATCTGGAGAGCCACATCTGGAAGGAAGGGCAACAACGTCCTTCAACCCTGCAGAGATCAGGATCTGGAGTACATCAACTGATATGAAAACTAATGCCTCTTCATTTTCCCCCAGACTTTGCTTTGAATCTATACCGAACAACATCAAAGTTGGGGATAGATCAATGACAAGACCTAGCAGCCCCTCCCAAAATTTTGTTATCTCTCTCTTAATAAGATCCAACCGATTGCATTGAGAGAACATATGCACTATATCTGCTTGACCTTCATTGCATCTGGGGCAGTTGTCATTTCCCCTTAGTCCCCAGGCACATAGCTTAGCCGGTGTATGGTACAGATTGAATATTGTTTTAAAATGTTGTGCCTGAAGTTTAGAAGCTCTAAAAACCTGTTTATTCAATAAGAGGGCCAGGTCTAAATCAACATCAGGATCACCCAAAGTCACCTTACGGGTATCCTGGTGCTGTAACAAGAACAGATTCAGATCCAATTCAGACTCCCTGTCTTGGATGGGGTATCTTAAGAGTACTTTTAGCAGGTTGGGAGTCCCAGCGTTATTTATATAACCCTAAGCAAACCTCCCCCCGCACTAGAGACCGAATAACATGGGCTTTCTGTGATCAGGCACAACCTACCCATAGGTACAAGACTGACCAACTTTCCTCTATGGTTCATTATCATGCTCTGTTACCTAGCCAGAAGTTGAAACTTTATCTTACCTTCATATAAACGCCCAATTTAGGTTTCATCGACCAGGACATACTAGGTCATCTGACCAGGTTGCACTTCCTTTTAACCTTTCCAAAACAGAGTACATGGGTCAAACATTTACCGACATGCACATGTGATAACCTTTCCAGGCAAAGCACATTGCACTTTATGCTTTTTTGTGCACTTTACAAATCTGTGAGAACCCATTTCCTTGCTCCTTTTTTGCACACACTACGCCCTATCCCCAACATGAATGGTTTTAGATTTTTTTCAGTACCTCGATTCACCAGGGTTTTGCCATGCTGTGGTCAGTTATTTTAGAGGGACTTTAAGCATCAGGAAAAGGTGCTTTTGATCAGCTATAGCCACACTGTTTTTCCAGCTGTATTTTGACACTTGAGTTTGTAATCATACTAATATAATAAAGAGAGAGCCCAAACCTTTGAGGCGGGAAATCTCAGGAACCACAGCACCAATCACAACATCCAATACAGCGTTGGAAAGGACAGTTGCAGCAGAAGGACATAGGCTATGCAGACGCCCACCATATACATTTAAAAGGTAAAAGAACCGTGCCAACAAAGTAGTCCCTTGTGGGCGTGTCTGCGTTGTGCTTTGGGCACGTGCTGGGGGCGTGTGGTACGTTACGCCCTTCATGCCATGTCTCATATTGTGTGCTAATCCCACCCCCTCCCTTTTAAATACCCCTGCACCCCATAATCATAACCCACCCTTACTCCTTAAAATTCCGCAAGACCCTTAAACACTATCCCATCTTAACCCTATTAATATATACCCTGTACCCCAAAACCCAAACCTAGCCCTGAACCCTATAAACACCCCTGTACCTTCAAACCCAAACCTACACCTGAACCCTAAAAATACCCCTGTACACCACAACTCAAACCTAGCCCTGAACCCTAGCTATACCCCTGTACCCCAAAATCCAAACCTACCCCTGAACCCTAAAAATACCCCTGTACCCCAAAACCCAAACCTAGCCCTGAATCCTAAAAATACCCCTGTACCCCAAAATCCAAACCTAGGCCTGAACCCTAAAATACCCCGGTACCCCAAAACCCAAACCTAGCCCTGAACCCTTAAAATACCCCTGTACCCCAAAACCCAAACCTAGCCCTGAACCCTATAAATACCCCTGTACCTTCAAACCCAAACCTACCCCTGAACCCTAAAAATACCCCTGCACCCCAAAACTCAAACCTAGCCCTGAACCCTAACTATACCCCTGTACCCCAAAATCCAAACCTACCCCTGAACCCTAAAAATACCCCTGTACCCCAAAACCCAAACCTAGCCCTGAACCCTAAAAATACCCCTGTACCCCAAAATCCAAACCTACCCCTGAACCCTAAAATACCCCTGTACCCCAAAACCCAAACCTAGCCCTGAACCCTTAAAATACCCCTGTACCCCAAAACCCAAACCTAGCCCTGAATCCTAAAAATACCCCTTTACCCCAAAACCCAGACCAAGCCCTGACTCCTTAAAATACCCCTGTACCCCAAAACCCAAACCTACACCTGAACCCTAAAAATGCCCCTATACCCCAAAACCCAAACCTAGCCCTGAACCCTAAAAATACCCCTGTACCCCAAAACCCATACTAATCCCTAAACCCTAAAACTACCCCTGTATCTCATAACCCAAAGCTATATCTGAACCCTTAAAATACCCAAACACCCCAAAACATATACCGCAGTACCAAAAAAACATATACCCCTATACTCATACTTACCTTACCCAAACATTAAAAAAAACATGCTTTTACCATTCATGCATTAACAACGAATTTCGTCGTAAATGTATGCCTGGTAAAAGCAAATAAAATGTAATGCTATGTGTTATAATGGCATTGCGGAGTCATGGTACTTTCGTAATGAAAGTATGCGGAGAGGTGGTATGCGGAAAGAATGTTGTGGAATAATAGGTGTTTACCCTCCCCCGGTAAGTACATTGGTGGCACGGCAGCCCACATCTCCAGCAAAATACTCATATTTTTTCACCACCCATTTAAAAAATGCACAGGTCATTGATGGCCAGCACCGACATACACTTTTAGACACACCTGCCGCCACAAGTTCTAGAATTGCAAACTTTAGAGCTGGGGAGCTACGTTCGAATCTCTGCATCAGCTCAACATCCTGTGATTCCAGGCAAATCGCTTTGTCTCCCCATGCCTACCACAAATGAATGTGTTCTTCTGTAATGTAAATTGTTCTCATGCCATGTTGTCGAGTTTTCGCTATATAATATTGCAAGGAAAAATAAAGTAGGGAAATTCGAGTTCACACACTATTGAACGCGCACTCTTAAGTGCATCAGTAGTGCACTGTGAATCGGAGCGTTTCACAGGCCTGTCACAGATAGGAAATCCTACAAAACAATATACTACTGGCAGGCACAATTCATACCCGGACAACGTCGGGACGGGCTGCTAGTTTGTTTGTTATATAATTGCTTACTCTATGAACTGTATTTATTATGACCTTCTATGGCTTCATTGCCGAATAAAGTTCAGGACTGACTCACATATCTGTGATTTTCTAGAAGGTGTTAAAAGGAAACATGATATAACCATCAGATGTAATAGCTGTGGGGCTGATTCACAGAACTAATCCAAAACGTACCACTTTTGGTATTCATAGAAGGCATTTAGTAGTAAAGTTAGGACTCCTTGAATACATGTTATGAATGTTATACATCAGCTTCTCCATGTGTGGGAGTGTGTCTGTGAGCGTGCATGTGCATGCATGTGTGTGTAAACAGCCGCTTGCCAGGCTTCTTACTTCATATGTGGCTTAGAACGTAATCTACAGCTGGGGCATGTTTGCCGTAGATAGATAGATAGATAGATAGATAGATAGATAGATAGATAGATAGATAGATAGATAGATAGATAGATAGATAGATAGATAGATAGATAGGTAGATAGATAGATAGATAGATAGATATATAGATAGATAGATAGATGTGTCCTTGCCTTCAACAACATTCGCTTGTAAATAATATGACATTGTACCAACATACACACATCTCTTGGGTATGTTAAGTAGTGCTTAGTATCCCGACCATTTTACCCAATATAGGGCTCTATTAGGATGACGGGCGGACTTTGCCCGCCCGTCATCCCATCGTAAATCGGGACCGTGCCATAATGGCGGGGCTCCCGGGTTGCCATTAGGATGTGCCCGCCACAGTGGCGGGCACATCCTCTATTTTCAGCATTGTGGCGGGCGGTGCTCTCTGCACCGCCCGCCACAATGCTGAAAATGCACTTTAACATTGTCATGTGCAAAGCGTCAGGCACTGTGCGGTGCCTGCCGCTTTGCAAATGACAATGAAGGGGGGTACCACAGGTACCCCACCCATGTGCACCCCCCACCTGTACTTCACTCTGGGGGCCCGCAGGGGGCCCCCAGAGCAAAGACCGCATGCCTTTCCCTGGCGGCATTGCTGAATGGGGGCCCAAGAGGTCCCCCCATTTTTTAAATATAAACCCCGGGGAGATGGTGGTCCCCAGGGCATTAGTAAGCCACAGGAGGAGGGGGGCATACACCTCTACCATATTTGCATGCCGCCGGGACCAGGCCCACCAGAGGGCAGTTAATCAAGGAAATGTTGGTGCCCATACTTTGACTTTTATTTTTCAGCCGGATCCACGATTCCCACTGAAAATGTAAAGACCAAATGTGAGGTCCCATTGAGATACCCCCTCCAAAGAGGTGTAAGGGGTCTGGGTGTTTCTACCATGCCCCTTTTCATAATTTTGTTTTAGCTTTTTTTCAGTGACTCAGATCAATTGAGTCCCAAGATGGCTGCCATCACTTCCTGGTTGAAGTGTTGGCAGCCAATCAAATTTTAATAGGATCTGTGAGTCCTCTGCAAGGACTTGTGTCTCAAAATATCCATTTTTAAACTTAAATATCTCTGAAACTACTGAACGATTTACACCAAATCACAAATAGTTCACTTTCTGAACCAGCAACTAGCTGTCTGCCAACTTTGGTGTAATTCCATCCAGAGGTTTGGGCTGCAGTCGTGTTCACAAAAGTAAAAAATCCCAATTGACATAACATGAGAAAAATGCATTTTGCGACCCCCCCCTTTGTTCTCGTTCCCCACTTTATGTATCACCTGGTAACTTTCAACACAGCAGCTGACCAAAAAAGGGGACATTTTAAAAACAAATTAGTGAAGATTGGTTAAGCGATGCCAAACTTATTGGCAAAACAAAAAATGCTTTTCCTATGGAAACTTTGGTACTAACTATTTAACTACGTACTGGAAACTGCCAGTAGGGTGTTTATACATATATCCCAATTCAATAAGGAGACATGCCACCACTCCCATGCAGTCAACAGGCATATGTTTACTATCACAAAGTAATGTTATAAAACAACCTGACAAGTTTATCAAGCCTGGTCTCCTTGATCACAGGTCAGCTTACACTCACACCCTTAGGGCCAGATGTAGGTAATCCCAGATTACCGATTCTTAAATACCGAATCATACTGATTCGGTATTTAAGAACTGGCAATCGGGATTTAGGTAATTTTACCAATTTAATTACCAAATCGGTATGATTCGGTAATTTCCGAATCGGTATTTACCGATTCGGTAATTGCCATTCATTCCTATGGGCCTGTAGGCCCATAGGAATGAATGTCAATTACCGAATCGGTAAATACTGATTCAGTGATTGGGGGAAACATTGAAGGGTGGCAGGGTGTCACTTTGACACCCTGTTGCACCCCTCAATTTTGCATGGGTGCACATGTTGCAGACATACATGCCCTTAGGGCATGTATGTCTGCAACATGGCACTGTTTAAAAAGCAAAACAAAATGCTTTTTAAAGGGTTTTCATTATTTACCACCAACTTCTAGTTGGTGGAAAATAATGGCTCCTTAAACCCCTGTAGCACTGACTGCAGTGCTACCTACATGTCAAAATACAGAATCTGTAATTTTACCGATTCGGTATTTTACAGAATCGATAATATTACTGATTCTGTAAAATTACCGAATCTTTATTTTAACATGCCCCTACATCTCCATCTTCAAACCCTGTAGGTAACGGCTGAAATCGGCCGTTACCGACCGGTATTTGCCTCCTCAGCGCCTGACATCGCCATCGCCATCCCAGGCGGCTACAAGATCATCCGAAGGGACCGCATCAACCACACCGGAGGAGGCATCGCCATCTTCCACAGGAACACCATCCGCATCACGACAAACACCGACGACACCCTCGGAACCGCCGAGCACCTGCATTTTCAGGTCCACATCAACCCCAAGACCACCCTCAGAGGCACCCTCATCTACAGACCCCCGGGACAACGCATACAATTCAGCGAAGACATCGCCGACTTCATCAGCCCGCACGCCCTCTGCTCCGCTGACTACATCCTCCTAGGGGACCTCAACTTCCACCTGGAGAACAACAACGACCGCAACACCACCACCCTGCTGGACAACATCGCCAACCTGGGACTCAAGCAGATGGTGACCGCCCCCACCCACTATGCCGGACACACACTCGACCTCGTCTTCTCATCCAGCAAGGACATCGCCTTCAGCCACGCCACCGGACTCCACTGGACGGACCACAGCTGCGTCCACTTCAGCTTCGGAAGGACCACGATCCACCACCACCAGCAACAGGTTGCACGCAGGAGCTGGAACAAGATCACAGCCGACCAGCTCGCGACCTCCCTGAGCATGAACCCTCCCACCAGCACAACGAACCCTAGCCAGGCGGCCACCAACCTCACAAAGTGGATCAGCGACTGCGCAGACGAGCTCGCCCCCCTGAGGACCCTGCCTAGCAGACCCGGTAGCAAGAAAGCCCCATGGTTCACCGACGAACTCAAGAGCTCCAAGAAGAACTGCCGAGCCCTCGAGAGAACCTGGCGCAGAGACCCAACACCGGACAACATGACTGCCCTCAAGCTCGCCACCCGAAAACCCCACCAACTCATCCACGCCACCAAGAAAACCGCATTCAAGGAATGACTGGACAACAAGGCACACAACAGCAAGGAACTCTTCAACATCGTCAAAGAGCTCTCCAACCCCAACGCCGGAAACAACGACATCACCCCTTCGCAAGACCTCTGCAACTCCCTCGCCGCCTACTTCCACAACAAGATCGCGGACATACACAACAGCTTCAGCACTCAACCGACGAACGCCACGACCGAACCACCGCCCCCCACCACCACCCTCCGCGCCTGGACTCCAATCAGCACCGAAGACACCGTCCGCATGATGAACTCCATCCACTCCGGATCTCTGACCGACCCCTGCCCCCACCACGTCTTCAACAAGGCTGACGCTGTCATCGCACCCCACCTGCGGGACATCATCAACACCTCCTTCGACACCGCTACCTTCCTGGAGAGCTGGAAGCACGCCGAACTCAGAGCCCTACTCAAGAAGCCATCGGCCGACCCCACCGACCTCAAGAACTACCGCCCCATCTCGCTGCTCCCGTTTCTTGCAAAAGTCATCGAGAAGATCGTCAACAAGCAGCTGGCCGCCTTCCTCGAGACGAACGGATCCCTCGACCCCTTGCAGTCTGGCTTCCGGGCCAACCACAGCACCGAGACCGCCCTGATCGCAGCCACCGATGACATCCGAGCACTGCTCGACAATGGAGAAACAGTGGCCCTCATCCTCCTCGACCTCTCCGCGGCCTTCAACACTGTCTGCCACCGTACCCTAGTACAACGCCTCAGCACCGTTGGAGTCCAGGAGAAGGCACTGGAATGGATCATCTCCTTCCTCGCCGGAAGGACACAGAGAGTCCGCCTCCCTCCGTTCAGATCTGAAGCCACCAAAGTCATCTGCGGCGTTCCTTAAGGCTCCTCTCTCAGTCCAACCCTCTTCAACGTCTACATGAGCCCCCTCGCAGACATCGCACGCAGCACAACCTCAACATCATCTCCTACGCCGACGACACCCAGCTGATCCTCTCCCTTACCAACGACCCCGCCACCGCCAGAGCCAACCTTCACGAAGGGATGAAAGAGGTAGCCGAATGGATGAAGAACAGCCGCCTGAAACTGAACTCGGACAAGACGGAAGTCCTCATCCTGGGATCCTCTCCCGCCACTTGGGACGACTCCTGGTGGCCCCCCGCCCTAGGCAGCGCACCCAAACCAACAGACCATGCATGCAACCTGGGCTTCATCCTGGACTCCTCCCTCTCCATGACCAGACAAGTCAACGCCGTCTCCTCGTCGTGCTTCAACATCCTGCGCATGCTACGTAAGATCTTCCGGTGGATCCCCACCGAGACCAGGAAGACGGTCACCCAGGCCCTCGTCACCAGCCGTCTGGACTACGGCAACTCCCTCTATGCCGGAACCACCGCCAAACTCCAGAAGAGACTCCAGAGGATCCGGAACGCCTCAGCACGACTCATCCTGGACATCCCCCGTCGCAGCCACATCTCCGGACACCTGAGAGACCTGCACTGGCTCCTGGTCAACAAGAGAATCACCTTCCGTCTCCTCACCCACGCACACAAAGCCCTACACAACCAAGGCCCAGGATACCTCAACAGCCGCCTCAACTTCTACGCTCCCAAACGCCAGCTTGGATCGACTAGCCACGCCCTCGCCGCCGTCCCCCGCATCCGAAGAGCCACCACAGGGGGACGGTCCTTCTCCTACCTCGCCGCCAAGACATGGAACTCCCTCCCCACCCACCTCCGCCTGACCCAGGACCACCTCACCTACAGGAAGCAACTCAAGACCTGGCTGTTCGAGCAGTAGCCGACCCCCCTCCCCCAGCGCCGTGAGACCCTCTGGGTGAGTAGTGCGCTATATAAATGCAATGATTGATTGATTGATTCCTACATTTGGCCCCTAGTGTTTAAATACAACAATGTTAAAATGGACCTTTACTCAGAACACTGGTCAGGGCAAACATTTCAACCATTTTGGAATGCATTTCATACAGGTCTCCTACAATCAATTAAATGAAATCTGTATATCCTTTCAGAAACACTCTTGAGCTTTCTATTCATGAAGGGCTCAACACCCAGCTCACAGTAATTGTGTACATCACATTGTACATACACACAGCAGATAACCCAATTGGAATGGATTTCATACAGGTTCCTTCTGTCCAGTCAAATCAACCTTGGCACAATACGTTATCTGTATATCTTTTCAGAAACATATTCATGAAAGGCTAACAGCAATTATGTACATCACAGCCCACAGTAATTATGTACATCACATTGCACATACATGAGGTAGTTAAACGCTTTTTTCTCCCTCACACATATCTTGTCAAGGAGCAGTAAATGGGCTTGTATGCAGTGTCCAACAGTGCATCCCATAAATAGGCAGGGGAAACATTGATATACAAAATACATGATACTGTCTTAATATGCACAAGGCCTACATGCTAGAGGACAATTGCACTAACTACCCATCAGTGTACTATGACCCCCTCATGTTAGACACAACCCTCGTAATGCTGTTGCACTCATCGGTAAAATCAAACCCCAGTTGGCGATCCAAATCCTGAATTGAGAAATAATTCTCTTGCACAGGTTCACCACAGGATATGCATGCTGGCCATCAAAGAAAAAGATACAGCACCGTACTCATTGTTTGAGGAAAACATCTGTACCCTGTAATCCCAATAGATAAATCTGGCTTTTTGCTTTTCATACCCAGGTTCAGGCGATATTACAGGAGAACTTGGACACTGCAAAGTAACATAAAAACATAAATATAAACATTTAAAAATCCGCAGGCAAACCTATTCATGCAAGGGAACTAGGAACTAAGAAACATATCTAAACATTGTATTACATCACACAAGTTACGAACACTAAAATACAGCGGGACAAACAAACTACAGGGGTGGCATGTCGCAAGAGGTTCAACCTAGGTGGACCTCCAGCATTTTATCAAGGTTCAGCCCACCCGGTTGAAGGTTACCATAACCAGTAATAACTTTTTATTCAAATATGCTAAATACTTGAACTCCATTTCCCCCTCACTGCCACATTGTAAATCTATCTAATACTTAGCACTGCGGAAGGCAAACCTTTTTGTCTCTAATTTGAAGTACCTGTCAATTGGATACTGGTTGTATTCATTCACAATTGCCTGTACATGTTCCAGTGCCCTCTTATTTGCCTTGTGTATCGTTCTCTCAGTGTAATTTTTTAGCATCTGTAGTACAGAGCATGGATAGTCTGAATTGCAAGTGAGGTGTTTGGTTATTCTATAGGGTTGCTGGGCTGATGGAATATGAATCTGCATCCAGTTTCTACTATTTGCAGGCTTCACACATGTCACTGTTGAAAAAGTCTTGTATATCTGCCTGGGGTGGTGATTTCTCAAACCTAACTGTGGTTACCAATATATTTCTCTAGAAACTAGTCAGGAGAACCTGCCAGAACTTTTGTAAAACTGTGTTTTACCTCCCAAGCTGTAGTGGGTTGTGGGTAGTAACAAACCTGAGAGGTTGAGGATCTGACAACTCATCTCAATTGACTTGGAAAGACTTGGTCCAGGCTGCTTAACTGTTGTCATGGAGTAACCTCTTTCCAAAAATCTATTTGTCATGACAACCAATTTCCTTTGAAAAGCCTGCTCAGAGCTGCAGTTCCATTTAGTTCTGATCAATCCTCCATATGGCATCCTCTGTATCAGATTTTTGGGATGGCAGCTGCTGGCATGAAGCAGGCTATTTTCTGCTGTCTCCTTCTGGACTAGGCTATTCTCAAGCTTCTTAACCTGCACCTCTGAATGCAGATCCCAACATTCTGTTTTACTCTTATGTATATCACCAGTGAATTTCCAGTTCGAAGAGTTGTCATTTAGGGCCTGATTACACGTTTGCCTGTGCCGCACCTGGCCCGCCCCGCCCGCCCCGGCACCGCCAAACCAGTGGTGGTGAGGCCGCCTGCAAGATTATGAGTTAAACTCATGTCTGGCAGTCTTTTTTAGTATTCCCATGGCAGTGCCTCTAAAAACAGGCACCGCAAAAGGAATAGCAAAAACAGTTTCTGCATGGTATGGACACAAAAGTACATATTGTGGAGGAACTGATGTGCATGCACACAGGGGAACACATGTTGTGCCTTCCTGTGTGCAGTCACATGGCGTGAGGCCCAAGGGGGCCCCTTTGTTTCCTTCCTGCTGAAGTTTTCGTGGAGGATGAACCCCCATGTAAACCATGGCACCGAGGAAACTAGTACTATGCTTGATTGGACCGCAGCGGTCCTACCAAGCATATTGTGGCCTCAGGACCACCGGGCCACTTACAATGAACAGACGTTCCCTAGAGGCGTTGACGGTCCCTTGGCAGTCCTACCAGCTGAGTTGCAATCAGGCAGTCAGGAAACTGCCACTGCCATGCCAACGTGAGTCTGGAGGTTCTCGGACCTCAAGACTCGTAATAAGGCCCTAAGAGTGTTGGGAAACTCATAGGCCAGGTCCACACTGCCATTCCAGATACCGAAGAAGTCATCATTGTATAGCAGCTAGATGACAGGTTTGTCAAACTGAGGGATGTTGCTGAACACCTGCTCCTCCCACCAGCTGTGGGTTCAAAGCTTGTGGCCATTGCTGTTGTCTATAGATGTCACTGTAAAAAATAAAAAAATTGTTGGTGAGGCACACCAACTTCATATCGAAAGTGTCTTGGTGTGGAGAAGGTATGATTGGGATATATATTTGTTAATGTTTATATTGTTGGATAAATGCTTATAATTTCAGTAAACTCATGTTGCTATGTATTTAGTTATCATTTTATTAGGGGTGATTTATTTAATTGTGGTGATCTAATATATTTTTGGGTTAAAACATGTGTATATGTTGTTAATGTTTATTTACATTTTGTTGTACTTTTTAATATATATTGATAATGTAATATGCATGGTAATATCAATGTAGTCTATATCTTGTGAGGTAATATTTTAGATTATTCGTATGTTTATGTAACGGTCAGCAATATTTTCTGGTGCCAATATTTATGTTTTCAATATAAGTAAATAACAATATTTTAACAGCGATATTTGTGTTCACGATATTTGTGGCTATATTCGTTAAGTATTGGAAGAAGACATTTTAGTCAATGTTATTTCATTTCTGACTTTTTATGTATCTATATTGTGTTATTGAATTGTCTAAAATCTATGCACAGTAGCAGATTATGGCATATATGGTAATAGGAACCCTGAGATTGAGAGACCATAGCTAAAGTATGGTGATCAGTAATTCTCCCAAAAGGACAAGCAATTGAGACTAATTGTACAATGGTGGATTCATAAACCTGTCTTTTACTGTCCTCTTTGAACAATTATTTGTAAAGATGTTAAGCAAAAAAAGATTGCATTAAGTTAATGCATCCTAGCTCTTGAAAATACTGTCAGAGGCCTTCATCAGGATGGATAAAACATTCCCCATCACTGGGCAGAATAGGTAAACATTGGACGGCTATAAACCAGGTGCAGCAGTTCCATGGTTCCCGCCTCCGGCCAGGCTCACCCTTGATTTCCTGGTTTTAGGGGCCATGAAGTGAATTGGTGGAGATAAGGTGGAACAAGGTGTTTTTTTTTGGGTCCTCATTTATCACCTTGGTTTCAAGTGAGGTCACCGTCTGGAACACTACAATCTGTCTCAGGTTAACAACTAGGCAGGGTATGGTTATAGACGCCTCTGAATGGACCGACACCCTCAGATATGTTATATCCTCAAGGACCATCAAATAAGAAACCAAAAAGGGAGTGCAAACACTACCTTAGCCAGCAAAAGGTGCAAGTACAACCAATATGTCCCAGAAAATGTAACCGGGCTCTTCGGGTTCAAAAGCACCATTGGTGAGTAATCATCTGACCAGGGGAAAAAAAAAACATTAAATCAATGACCCCAATCGAACTGGTGCCAAAATGCTCTCTTAGCTGGGTTGCAAGATCTTACTAGATCAACTCTAGACACTTGCAAAACTGAAATCTGCCAGTCGATGTGTGAGGGCGGAACAGAGTCTTTCCACTTTTTGAAAATCTCTCTACGGGCAAGTAGGATTCAATAAAACAGGAGACTTTTTGCTTGCCCATGAACCTCATCAGAGAGCCCAAAGATGACAGTAGAAAGGTCTAGAGTGATTTGACTTCCTAATGATTCAGAGAGAGTGTGGCATATAGCATCCCAAAAAGGAGTCAAACGAGGGCACTAAAAGAACATGTGGGCATCTAAAGCCGCTGGTAGACCACATTTAAGACCAACCACAGGGTCCCCTTGTGAGAATTTTGAGAGTCTGGACCACTCCAAGATTCCTAGTGGCTTTATCAGATCTTGGTTCTTGCTCTTTACCTCCGTAGACAGATAAGATGAGTTTTTTTTTAACTGCGTCAGATCTCTCTGGGGGACTGCGGTAGTCTTTAGACTCAGGAGCAACTTTTTCCAAAGCCTCTTTCTTTTTTCTACCACGCTTACTCTTTAACTTGCAACCTTTTAGAGGTGACTGAAATGAATTAGGCTGATGCCCGCCTGGGGGAGTATGAACCAGACTGAGTTGAAGCTCACAGTTCCCCCCCCCCTTCCTCACTGCTGATTGCAGAGGGTGCCCCACTATCTCCCTCCACAATGTCTACAAGCGAAGGCTTAGGTAAAGGATTTTTTGATCTCACCTCATTCTTTTGAAATCCGCTGTAAGTCTTACCACCGGGGGCTTGCATGAGACTTCGTGCCTTCCTGCCCCTTCTCAGCTCCAGGACGGCCACCGCCCACAGCCGCATCCCTGGGGAGACCTGAAACTGCAGCGAAGACAGAGGGAATGCAATTCTCCCAGGATCACTGCGAACCAAGCAAGCCAAACGGTACCCTACGCTGATTGGATCTGGCATACGGAGGGAAGACAGACTCTAAAAAAGCCGAAAAAAAAGGAAACACTGGCGGATGCCAAACACGCTATGTGAGTAACTCAAAAGAAATAAAACAAAGGATATTTCCCCCTTCTTGCCTCTACCAAGGGGCACCGCGGGTCTTCAGATGTTGAATTCCGGGCCAAATTACTGAGTCTGCCAAGCGGAGCAGCTCATTGCAGGAGCGCGTTCACGGAGCACCGCGGCAGGTCAGCCGACTGCCGCCTTGTTCTCCCCCAGTGGAACAAGGTGTTAAATGTGATTTTCTCAATTGGTCATAGGCAGTGTAAAGTAGTGTCACTTCCACACCCCTGGCATCTTGGAGAATCAACATCCATGGATGTCCTCCTGTGCAATATCTTTCATCCTGACAATATGCCACCACCTTTATGTTGGGGCAGAATGTGTGCCTCAACCTCCTTCTATCAGCACAGCAGATTCTAATTATTGGGAAGAAAGTCATAATGGGCCACATTGATGGTCATGTAATGCAGTGTAGAGTAGCAGGTCACCTTGCTGAGCGCACTGCATGTAAGGGAAAGGACAGGAATTTGCTGTATTTAAATCAAAATGGCGCATTCCTTCCTTTTCCCTGTGTTGTGCCCTTTTGGCTGCCTAACTGCAATGCAGGCACCCTTGCAAGAAAGACTGCATATTAAGGAAGATTGTTTTTTGTGGGTATGGGTACCATCCTTCTAAAAAAAAATCCCCTGAGGCTCTCCCCTCTTTCTATGTTAGCTGCAAAAACTAGGATAACCTATTTCTCCTCATTACTCCTCATCTGAGGTGGTGTAAGTTTTTGGCATGTTCCCAGGTCTACCAATTGTGGTAAATCTGGTATGGTGTCGAAATCTTTTGCATGGGAATACCCATACAACAGCCATGGAAACACCTCCCTGGTGCAGAGTAAAGCAAAGTAGAGATTTGCGCTGTGTTGCATTACCCGAGAATTATGAAGCCACTTATGTCCACACAGGGTGGCCTCAACTGGCTTTATATATCTCATTTTTAATTTGTGTCACTTTTGAACCATGTTGTGTCCTGCAAGAGTGACATGAAAGTGCTTTTAAATATACCCCTATATGTCCAAGGATCATCCTATAGAATTCTAGCTGACCCTTGGATTAAAACGTAGCTCCCAAGATTCAATACAACTATAAAGGCATATTTACCATCAACTATTAACTTAGAAATAACCTACTTGCCACAAATTTATCTTACCCATATTTCAAGAATGCAACAGCAAACTAGAGACCTTAGTCTGGCTCTTGCTATAATGAATCAAATAAGACAAAGTCACTGGCATTAGTAACTTTATTCTTCCACCAACTGAAGGCTTTGCCAGCAAAATGTCTATACTGCTCAGGTAAATGATTTTCAACACGATGAAATACAAAAAGGTCTCTTGGAAGACTCAGGATCTAGAACACACCATGCTTATGACTGATTCCGGATCTGCATCCATGTCATCTGACAGCTTCTTCCTCATTCACTGAGCCTAAGAACACATTAAAGCTTCCGAAGAATTACACTTTAAATAGTTTTATAAATAAGAGATTTATTTTCCTTAATGTTACAGTTTGTCTTGACCTAGAAACACACCTTCATCTGTTGCAGTATACTATTTCCAGCCTTTTACCTTCCTGAGTAATGCTGTTAACTCTGTTTCATATTACAGCCTGTCCTGTTTCCAGATATGCTGTGTGTTTTTCCTTTCTTTTTACACAGCACTGGTGTTATAATTTGATTTTTACTTGCATAGACAATTGCTTGTACCCACATGATCTTGCCAGACTACTGTTTATCTTTCATTAGGGTGGCTGTAGAAACACTCATGCTTCAGATCACTGGTGCATGTCAGCCCTTTTCCAGATATCACGTCACCTTTACTGTGAGTCTATCTATACAAATCAATGCTACGATTATCACTTGTTTAGACCCATCCATTCCAGTCTTAAGATTCCATTATGGAGTAATTCCTCCGTAAAGTATTCTTCACTTGCTCAATTATTTCACCTCTTTCTAGACTCTTGGAACATTTTTGAGCAAGTCTCCAAACCAAGATGAAACTTCTATTGTTCCACCACAATAACATACTTCAACTCTAGCAAATCCTTCTAGTATCATACTGAGATCTTAAGTTATATGATTGTTGTAGTATTATACTATGCTCTAACTTGAGGTGAGTCTTCAAGTACTATGCTGTGTTCCAAATCTACATGATCCTTCTAATGTTATGATATGTTCCAACCCTAATACCATACTCTAACTCTATAGGCGATCCTTTTAGTATTATAACATGTGCCAGATCTATCTAGTAATATACTGTGTTCCAACTTGAAGTGATACTGCATGTGCTACACTCTGCTCCCTATCCAAGTGATCCTACTAGCATGATACTGCAATCTTCTTCACGGCAATGCATATGATAGTGTAGGCTTCAACAAGAGGTGCTTCTTTTAGACCTACACTGTTCTTCAAATCTAGAGGATCATTCTCATAATACAATGTGCTTCAACCCTAATACTGTACTTTAACTCTAGCCACTCCTTGTAGTATTATATCATCCTCCACATCTGGGTGATCTTCAGGTGCTTTATCATGCTCTAAATCTAGGTATCCTTCAGTGCCAAACTGTGCTCCAACTCATGTATCCTTAATGGTAATTAGCCTTTTCCTCGCCATAAATTAAGCGTTGCCTAGAAAAAATACACCACCGGCCATACAAACCTTACTGTGTATATATATTGTTAGCACAGGCATTCACAAAGTGCATCTAAATAGCTACCAATAAGATCTAGTTTGCTTTATGATGTCATATTTATGGAATGTTGTTTAGATATTTATATGATATCATAGAATGTTGCCTTCAGATAAGCCTCTACTTTTGTGAGGAGCTGTACATCTGTCCATCACCTGTGTGTGGGCCTCTATTATTCTAAAGTTCTAAATAAACACATTATCATCAGTTATACAGTCTTCTCTCTTAACAAGTGGTATTACATGTGTGCAAATTCAAACAGAAGTGTAAAATGAATACCCAATAGAGAAACTACACAGCTAGAGAAAATATAATACAAATTGTTGATATTAAGGGTGTAGCAAATTATTCTGATTTATGGGATTCCCAATCCAATTAAATGTTAATTTCCCCTTGAGGAAGAATGTTTTATAATTTGTGTCCCCAGTGCGATGACAAGTGATATATGCAGCATGACACAAACAGCAGCATTGAAACAGCATCTTACCTAAGATATATATCTTTGCCACCTGAAAGAGTTTAAGATGCTTCTGAGGTCTGTTATTGTTGACCTCACCTACTGCTTGACATCTGGCTGTGGTGTAAGTGTGAGACATCAGGACACAAAATATCATATGTGTTTATTGCATGTGAAATAATAGGCTTTCCATCGTCCTAATTGTGTTTTCGTAATGTGTTTACAGTGCATTGCCCATTTATTAACTTCTCCTTCCCTGCTGGGAGACTGTTTTATCCAATTTATTCACTATGCATAATTTTACTTGTATCTAATCATGAGTACCTGTTACCAACACAGCCAGTCTCATATGTAAATTGAAGCAGTCTGAGGTACTGCTGTTTGGCTCCTTTCCTTCCGACTTCAGAGATAGGCTCTGGCCTCTGGGTTTTCTCGGCCCTCTGAAAGAACGGGCGCAGTAAAAAACCTGGGTGTCTGGTTCGACCAAAACCTGTATTTTGTGACGCACGTGAAGAAGCTGGCCGGTACCTGCTTGACCTGAAGACCTTGAGGAACTTTCTTCCCCTCCTGCTGAGTGCCTCCAGGGAAACCGTGGTCCATGCGTTGATCCTGTCTCGCCTGGACTACGTCAATGTGCTCCTGGTAAGTTGCTCGTGATCCTTGGTCAAAAAACTACTGGTCGTGCAGAACTCGGCGGATAGACTCCTTATGGAGCTTTCTCCCAGAGATAGTGTGTGGACACACTTGCGTGCCTTGTATTGGCTGCCAGTTGAGTCCCGCCTGAAATTCAAAATGTTAACCATAGCTCACCGGGCCTTGCATGATACCAGCCCCCTAAATCTACAGAGAAGATTTGCCTTTTATGTGCCTGGCAAAGTGCTTCGGTCCTCTGCCCAATGACTGATGCTGATTCCGAAATTCAAGCGCCAGCGACTTGGTGGTAACTACTTTGTGCGTGGGAGCAGTTCGGCCTGGAATCTACTGCCTTTAGCCCTGAGGACTACGCAATCATGAGTACCTGTTCCCAACACAGCCAGTCTCATATGTAAATTGAAGCAGTCTGAGGTACTGCTGTTTGGCTCCTTTCCTTCCGACTTCAGAGATAGGCTCTGGCCTCCGGGTTTTCTCGGCCCTCTGAAAGAACGGGCGCAGTAAAAAACCTGGGTGTCTGGTTCGACCAAAACCTGCATTTTGTGACGCACGTGAAGAAGCTGGCCGGTACCTGCTTGACCTGAAGACCTTGAGGAACTTTCTTCCCCTCCTGCTGAGTGCCTCCAGGGAAACCGTGGTCCATGCGTTGATCCTGTCTCGCCTGGACTACGTCAATGTGCTCCTGGTAAGTTGCTCGTGATCCTTGGTCAAAAAACTACTGGTCGTGCAGAACTCGGCGGATAGACTCCTTATGGAGCTTTCTCCCAGAGATAGTGTGCGGACACACTTGCGTGCCTTGTATTGGCTGCCAGTTGAGTCCCGCCTGAAATTCAAAATGTTAACCATAGCTCACCGGGCCTTGCATGATACCAGCCCCCTAAATCTACAGAGAAGATTTGCCTTTTATGTGCCTGGCAAAGTGCTTCGGTCCTCTGCCCAATGACTGATGCTGATTCCGAAATTCAAGCGCCAGCGACTTGGTGGTAACTACTTTGTGCGTGGGAGCAGTTCGGCCTGGAATCTACTGCCTTTAGCCCTGAGGACTACGCAAGACCCAGTGCTTTTTTAAAAAAAAACTCAAGAACGTGCTGTTTTTACCTGATACACGCTCATCCTTTCTTCAGGAGCTATCACCGGCACACTTTTAGTAGCTGCGCGCTTTACAAGCTCAATATAACATAACATAACATAGCAGCCAGGGAGAAATGCGGTTGAAATATGATTATTGCCTGCTCTGCTTTACATCTCCCTACCTTGGTGACTTCCTTTTCTCTATTTGTCAAACATGATGTTCCTTTACTGTACTATAGACTATTTTGCTTAACCAGTAATGCTGAATACCCACCAGCCCATATACAAATTATCTTCCATCATTATTTTCTCTGAAACTGACATGACCCAAAGACAATCAGAATTCTGGATATGAGTGCTTACTAGCAACTTGTGTAGACGCCACATGACATTTAGTTTTTCTTGCTCTCCCCTTGGACTAAGAGCATCCCCGAATACAATTTAATACCATATCATTAAATATGGTCCAGCTGGTGGAGGATGATGGTTCATCATTTCCTCCCATCCATCATTCCTCTTCAAGACATGCTGTTTGTGATCCAAATGCATGACATTGTCTTTGATTGCATTGAACCCATGATACCAAATCATCGACCCTTGTCCGATCTTACCTGAATCACATTTCCTTTTTTGCAGCCCACATCTGTTGTGACTCACCTCATTAGAGATAATCCGACTGTCCCTCAGTATGCATACTGTGTCTACCTGCCCCTCCGATATGCACATATCCATAGTTTGCATTAGAGCTGGTACTTATGATTTTCATCTGCTTCGCCTCTTGATTAGCTCTATGTATCAGAATACTTGTCCATTTGTAAAAAAGATTGTCACTACATTTTCAGACCCAGATGCCATTACAAGTGATACAGCGTTAATTTCATGGTAATTTCTCAATGCAAAATATAATCTACCTCTATTTTACCTCTGAAAAGGTGTTGGGCCCTTGACAACATGTATTACCTTCAGGAGACTCTACATAAACATGAACAGTCAAAAATGAAATTATTATTTAAGCCAATGAAGAGAGTTGTTGAATATTATAAAGGTTTTTATTTTCTAGTCAAACGTTAATTTTTTCTCTGACCCTTTAGTCATTAGTAACATTTCAATCAGGTTACAGAATTTGGAAAACAGGAAAAATAGCATTAATAGAGAACATTTTACAGTCTGCATATAAGCATCACACGTAGAAAAGAAAAATGTGGTGCAAATGTCAGTCAAAACTCTTAAAGAGTTTCTAAGAAAAATAGTGAGTTTTCAAGGCTAATCAATAATTAATAGTTGCAGAAAATCTCCCATAAAGAGAAATAAATGCATGAGACAAATAAATCTTTTCAGACCTAATTAATTAGTCAAAGCATAAACTTAAGGTTTTAGCATCTAATCCTACCTTCTGCCTGTCTGTGTTTAGGAGCAAAACAGCCCGCCCTTCACCAGTCCACAGAGGAATGTGGTCTGCCTTGCCAAAATTAATGACGTGTAAGGACTTCTCTGAAAAAAATATGAGCAAGAAACCCCCCTGACTCTCCTCGGATGCAAATCTCCTCTCAGGCTGCACCTGCGAAGATCACGTACCTAATATGAATGTCTGGTCTAATCTGTTCCTTCTCTCAAGAGCTCACACACCCCCCTAAAGCCTAAAAGCCAAAGAGCCAAAAGAGCCAAAGGAGCCTACACAGTCTAAAAAGTCAAAAGAGCCAAAAGAGCCAAAAGAGCCAACCACGCCTCCAGAGAGGTCATTATTTATGCTCTAATTCTTGGCAGACTACACAAAAATGGTTCATATTCATATAAGTTTGTACCTGATTGGTTAGCCAACATGGCATGAGGTCTCACCATCCTGATCTCATTGTAAATTCCAAACCATACCAGTTTTAACAAAAAAAGTGTTAATGATTAATACATTTATATGTTTTATCAACATTTATTAGGAAAAATGTTTCATTCTTTTTTCCTTCCCTCCTGTCACATCGCACGCAGGAAGGATACTTTAACTAACACTGGTACATTGGCACAATCACAAGAATGTACAGTTAACAGTGGCCTTGAATTCTTCTGTACTTGAGGCAAGCTGCTTTCATCTGCGCATGATCTCTTCTTTTTAATGCAAGTCACAGCCTTGCTGGATTCACAGGCAGCCATTTTATCTTAGGCCCTAAAAACAAAATAAACACAAAAGAATATTAGCTTTATGCAAATAAACCCATTACATTTTCCAACCCCAATACTAATACTCTTTATAAAAGATTACCTAGCCAAGCTATTAGTTTAAAGCAGCTTTTCTTATTGTTTGTGCACAACATGCGAAATGTGCAATGTGCAATATAGCATGATACATGCACCAGTGTATATTTTCAAAGCACACACAGTTAATTCATACTCATAGCAACATACTTTAATGTTCTAGATAGCATTTCATGCAAAAAAAGCGTTTAGCCCTATGTGTAGTATATGGTGCATTGTTAATTAACACACATCATAAAAAGAGGTGTTATCACTGAAATATAAATATATATATATATATATATATATAACACACACAAGTTTGCCCGTCATGGAAGGAACCCACAGACCAGGTAGGTATAGGCCAAAGTTCTTTATTTCAAGCAACAGCAGACGAGACTGTTCAGGAGGCAAACAAGTTGGCAATTAGGCAACTCACTGGAGTAAAACCGGCACTACAGCTACCAGCAGGCCGCGGTGCGGCCACGCCCACATGGGTGGGACAGCTTTTTCAAATTCACGTGGTGCATGAACAAGCCGATTGTGTGTCACAGAAGCCTACAGCCTTTGATGAAGTGCGTTGAGCACGAAACGCGTTGGCTGGCTAGATACTTTGTTTGCCTCCTGAACAGTCTCGTCTGCTGTTGCTTGAAATAAAGAACTTTGGCCTATACCTACCTGGTCTGTGGGTTCCTTCCATGACGGGCAAACTTGAGTGTGTTATATTAGCGGCCAGCCTGAGCCGCGGAAGGAGTTCCCTGGGGTTGTGAAAACAGCCCACCACTGGAGGAGTCGTATGGCACCCCGGATTTGGAGACCAGTGCCATTTATTTCTATGGTGAATTACAGCGGCATTCGAAGCGGCAGGAGGCGCAAACCCACTGGGGTAAGACTTTGACTGTGTTCGCAATTAGGCAACTCACTGGAGTAAAACCGGCACTACAGCTACCAGCAGGCCGCGGTGCGGCCACGCCCACATGGGTGGGACAGCTTTTTCAAATTCACGTGGTGCATGAACAAGCCGATTGTGTGTCACAGAAGCCTACAGCCTTTGATGAAGTGCGTTGAGCACGAAACGCGTCGGCTGGCTAGATACTTTGTTTGCCTCCTGAACAGTCTTGTCTGCTGTTGCTTGAAATAAAGAACTTTGGCCTATACCTACCTGGTCTGTGGGTTCCTTCCATGACGGGCAAACTTGTGTGTGTTATATTAGCGGCCAGCCTGAGCCGCGGAAGGAGTTCCCTGGGGTTGTGAAAACAGCCCACCACTGGAGGAGTCGTATGGCACCCCGAATTTGGAGACCAGTGCCATTTATTTCTATGGTGAATTACAGCGGCATTCGAAGCGGCAGGAGGCGCAAACCCACTGGGGTAAGACTTTGACTGTGTTCGCAATTAGGCAACTCACTGGAGTAAAACCGGCACTACAGCTACCAGCAGGCCGCGGTGCGGCCACGCCCACATGGGTGGGACAGCTTTTTCAAATTCACGTGGTGCATGAACAAGCCGATTGTGTGTCACAGAAGCCTACAGCCTTTGATGAAGTGCGTTGAGCACGAAACGCGTCGGCTGGCTAGATACTTTGTTTGCCTCCTGAACAGTCTCGTCTGCTGTTGCTTGAAATAAAGAACTTTGGCCTATACCTACCTGGTCTGTGGGTTCCTTCCATGACGGGCAAACTTGTGTGTGTTATATATATATATATATATATATATATATATATATATATATTTATATATATATATATATATATATATATATATATATATATATATATATATATATATATATATATATATATATATATATATATATATATATATATATATATATATATATATATATATATATATATATATATATATATATATATATATATATATATATATATATATATATATATATATATATATATATATATATTACCTACTGACGGTCGCCAGTAGGTATATATAGTTAGGATTTTTTCTCTATGGGATTTTTGAAAATTCTATGTCTAATAACTTTGGCGTTTGTGGACGGAATTGGCTGAAATTTTCAGGAAAATGGAACAATTTGGGGGGGTTTCATCAAGGGGGGGCTGAGAAAAAAGGGGGGTCCCAAAACGCGTTTTTCCCATGTTAATTTCCATAGGGCGGTTGGCCTCACTTTTAGCTCGAACGGCTGAATGGATTTGCACGAAACTTAGCAAAATTGTAGGGACTGTTAGCCCGATGTGCCTTTGCTAGGTCTCAATATATGTGCTCCAGTGGATTTTGAGTAATTTAGGTTCAAAAAAGATATATATCTGGGCGGAGCCTACCCACACATCTGATCTGATTGGCTGTCAGCACTTCATCCAAGAAGTGTTGGCAGCCATCTTGGGACCAATATACATGATAGCACCTCATTAAAAAGCATTGTAGTTAATAGAGGGTTTTAGGACTTACATTATAAATCATTTGTTGATGGTACCATACTCGTTTTAGGAATTGTGGTGGGTTCTAAGGTGATTTTACCATGTGAAAAAACCTTCTGCTGTGATATCATGAATATTGTTTGAAAGAAAACTAATATCTCACGATTTTCCCACAGTGGTTTGGAAGGGGATCTATAAGCTAAACTGAAAGCATATTTTCTGTAAATTCACATTATCTTTCTCAGTCATGTGAAAATGAAGTCTGACATTCTCAGTAAAACATGTACATCCAACAAGGACAGAGACTGTCAGTTGATTCCTTTGTGTTCTACTGCAGCCTCCTAGAGTGTTCTAAAGAACAACTAGAGCGCTAACAGTCCTACTTATTACAAAGGTATGGCACACCTGAAGCCATCTTGATTGGAATAAAGTGGTAACTCTTAAAACATTTAATTTAAAAAGAAACAACATGAGGGGGTATATTTTGCCATAGAAAGTATGATTAGTGCTGCAGAATGAAAAATTAGGGCACATTTTGAGTGACTTCTCAAATCCTTTTCTATTTCATTAAAACATTCTGACATGTAGTCTCCCAAAATGGCCACCAGAGACAAAAGAGCCCAAATGTAGCCCAAATATCCCCCAGATGTAGCCCAAGTATAGCCCAATGACAGAATGTCCCAGAGTGTTCTAAAGAACAACTAGAGCGCTAACAGTCCTACTTATTACAAAGGTATAGCACACCTGGAGCCATCGTGATGGAAATAAAGTGGTAACTCTTAAAACATTTAATTTAAAAAGGAACAAAATGAGGGGGTATAGAAGGTATTATTAGTGCTGCAGAAAGAAAAATTAGGGCACATTTTGAGTGACTTTTCAAATCCTCTTCTATTTCATTAAAAAATTCTGACATGCAGTCTCCCAAAATGGCCACCAGAGACAAAAGAGCCCAAATGTAGCCCAAATATCACCCAGATGTAGCCCAGGTATAGCCCAATGACAGAATGTCCCAGAGTGTTCTAAAGAACAACTAGAGCGCTAACAGTCCTACTTATTACAAAGGTATGGCACACCTGAAGCCATCTTGATTGGAATAAAGTGGTAACTCTTAAAACATTTAATTTAAAAAGGAACAAAATGAGGGGGTATATTTTGCCATATGAATTATGATTAGTGCTGCAGAAAGAAAAATTAGGGCACATTTTGAGTGACTTCTCAAACCCTCTTCAATTTCATTAAAGAATTCTGACATACAATCTCCCAAGATGGCCACCAGAGACAAAAGAGCCTAAATGTAGCCCAAATATCACCCAGATGTACCCCAAGTATAGCCCAATGACAGAATGTCCCAGAGTGTTCTAAAGAACAACTAGAGCGCTAACAGTCTTACTTATGACAAAAGTATGGCACACCAGAAGCCATCTTGATTGGAATGAAGTGGTAAGTCTGAAAACACTCAATTTAAAAAGGAACAACATGAGGGGGTTAATTTTGCCATAGAAAGTATGATTAGTGCTTCAGAAAGAAAAATTAGGGATCATTTTGAGTGACTTCTCAAATCCTCTTCTATTTCATGAAAAAAATTCTGACATGCAGACTGAAACATGCACTTTGAATACCAGCAGCAGACGTCCCTGGTGAGCAGTAGCTTTACTACAGTGATCTAATGTGCAACTAGAGTGCTAACATTCAGAATTTATGGCAAATGTGTGACACATCTGAATGTCTTCTTGATGGAACCAAAGTAAACAAGCATTGAAAATGCAATAGATCTCGCCCTCGTTTAAGTTAAAGCCATTCTGTTTGTAATGAGGTGGCTTTTTAGCTTTGCTTTTATTAGTGTTTTTTCAACTTTCATGTAAATAACATGCATCTGTATGCATATAAGTATATGTATGCATGCATTTATGTTTGTATTTATATAGATATACAGATGATATATGTTTATATATGTATGTATACATATATATATTCACTGAAAAAACCATAGGCTATAGACCATATATAGTTAGGAATTGCATTTACAAAACCTTGAAAATTCACTGAAAAAACCATAGGTTATGATATCATCAGTGATGTGATCAGTAATGTCAAATGAGATGTCATCAGTGATGTCATCAGTGATGTCATTTGAGATGTCATCAGTGATGTCATTTGAGATGTCATCAGTGATGTCATCAGTGATGTCACTGACCATGTCATGAATGATGTAATATGTGACATCATCAGCAGTGGATTGCGGGTGCGTGATATATAGTTAGTGCAACTAACTATATATGGAATTTCAATGGTTTTGTGTGAGTAAAATAAGGTTTTGTAAATGCGAATTCCTAACTATATATGGTCTATAACCTATGGTTTTTTCAGTGAATTTTCAAGGTTTTGTAAATGCTAATTCCTAACTATATATGGTCTATAACCTATGGTTTTTTCAGTGAATATATATATATATATATATATATATATATATATATATATATATATATATATATATGTATATATATATTAACCCTGGGCAGAGCACATCGCTTCGCCCACGGAGTGCACGTAGTGTTGTCTACTACGCGATTCGCAAAGTAGGCGTAGTAGGCAACACTACGCACACCCGTGGACGGAGCGAAGTTGCCCGCCGCCCGCCCTAAAACACCTAATTTGTTTTTTTAATAGGTTAAAATATGAAGAAAAGCACTTACCTTTTTTGTGGCGGCCTGGGGCGTCATCTTCTTCTTTGCGCTGACTTCATCCAACCGAATGCGCATGCGCGGGAGGCCGCGCATGCGCATTTCTTGCGAGAAATGCGCATGCGCGGGCGCCTGCGCATGCGCATTTGGTTTGGAAGAAGTCAGCGCAAAGAAGAAGATGGAGCCCCGGGACGCCGCATAAAAGGTAAATGCTTTTCTTTACTGTAGTGGGGCTACGCGAAGCGCGTGGGTGGGCGTAGATTCATGCCCACTTCACTAAGCTTCACGTAGCCCCACTACGCCCACTACGCCCAGGGTTAATATATATCTATTTTTTTTTAATATGCAACAAGCCAAAGTCTTTTAAGACAGGGACAGGGTTGTATATTACAAGGGAAATGAGCTGGGAAGAGAGAACATATTCTATGGTTATCCTTCACAATTGAAAAGCCCACTTAAATCACAAGTTGTTCTCTCTACGGCAAAAACACATGTTAATTCAGCACAAGCATTCAGACTGACTATCCCTCATTTTCATATTTTTATGTGCCATGTGTTGTAACTTGCACCAAAAAGTGTGTGTCAATTTAAATGCAGTCTGTCTGAAGCACAAAAAATTAAAGCAATGCCGAATCCAGATGAAATCTGCTCCATCACAAGGCTGGTTTACAAGTATTTCTGGATGTGAAGCTGTTAAAAGAATTATACACCTCTTTGACCTTTTGCCTGATCATTGTATTTTTATTGGACAATGAACTGTCACTAATTGTATGTGATTAGCATATTATTTGTCTATCCTCATGCTTAACATGTGCTTCTGCAGAGATAAATATTTCAAGAACCTCGTAGATGAAAAGGTTCAATTGCTTAGCGTGTTGGCCACCCTGTCTATATGGCCAATTGTGGGTGTCAACATATAAATTTTTATTTGTGCATGTTTCTCTGTAAATGCACAAAGTTTACAGAACTAGCAAACCAGTATATACAGGGACTTCTTAAGGATGTTGGGGGACCCAGGCCAAACGTTTTGTGGGGGCCACTTTTCGGAATAGCTTTGAATGTACAATTACAGGTCTTGTATACCCTTTTTGGCCAGGTTACGGATACTGCACAAGCATACTGGTCCAAAATTCTTAAGGTCTTTCAATCTAATGTTCAGGGATAGTGATGTGTTTTCAGTCTTGTATGCAGCTGCAGATCACTAATATTATTTCAAATAATCTCTGTGTACCCTCTCAAATGTGGGATTTTCTGTTTCGATAAAAAACAATTTTTTATGGATGTTGCATGATGTTGAAAACATAAACCCAACAATTCTCTTCAAAATGTTTGTGATAGACTCACCTTACCTATATTAAAAATAAATGAAAGGAAAACAGTATTTAAAACCATCAATGTTTAAGAATCATTCAAGTTCATCAGGGCAGGACTGTCTGCAGAACACAGCCGACTCAATCAGGGGGGCCCATGAAAGACTGGGGCACTGGACCAGTGCCCACTTGCCCCATGGCTCAAACCGTATCTGAGTGTATATGAACACTAAATTACAATTACGTTATACCATAATGTAGTTAGAAAATGTAGCTCTACAAATATTGAAATTACCTTCAAGCACATTGAAACATAAGGAAATATATTTTGAAAGATAAGTGGCTATATACTAAAGAATGCACACTGGACTGAAATAAAAATGATGAAAGTATGAAAACGTTCCAGGGGGCCAGCTACGGATGGCTTGACTATCAGGTATAGTACCTGAAGAGAAAAGACACAATATTGCAAAGGAGAGGTAGTGTTCGTTCAATACGAATTGTTTGGGCTCTTTCTTGAAGAGTAGAAAGAGCAGAGAATATGAAAGGATGTAGGGAACCATCCTTGATTAGGGGCAACAACTAATGAATTATTGATTCAGAGTCTGTTTAGTAAAAATAGAGCCTCCGGCTCCTGGAGTACAGGCACCAGGCGGTGGATAGAGTGTGGGCTTCCTGAAATTATCCTTTTCCTTTTTAGATGATGTGGCGATAAAGAGTGAGGAAATTGGTGATCAGAGACTTTGGTGTGGGCATCCCAAAGCTCCCTCTAGAGAAATGAGTATTTGGTGGTGGAAGTTGTTAGCTTCAAGATACTGATTTAGCTTTTACAAGCAAGTCATCTTTAAGAGAAGGACGGTGCCTTTTTTTCGAATCCCAGTTAGAATGAAGTTGCCATTAAAGAGCAGAGAGGGTAATAAAGCCTAGCCTCTTTTAAATCCAGTTCAGTCCTAGATGATGTAGACTAGTTTCTATAATATGTTTATATGTTTATGTAGATTTATTCATCACAAATGAAACAGGATTATTCAGTGCATTACATAATGATACATCTGAAGTTAAGAATGTTGTTGCTGTGAAGGGTAACTCATATAGTAGAGTGAGGATGAGAGATTGGTAGAAACTCCCTTTTCAGAGAGATAGATTTAAGATACTGGAGCATCATCAGCACTGGATGTTGTCCAGTGTCTTGGTTAAAAAAGAGATATCCTCCGCAGAGCAAACCTTTATCGGATTGGATGTAAAAGATGCCAGAAAATCCAATACGATTTTCAGTGGGCTTAACCCCTTCCATGTGGGGCTGTTTCTTCCGGAGTGAGGGGGGGGCGCGCGGCGCTGCGGTGCTCGTGACGAGTCTAGCTCATCATGTTGCACAGTGGAGCTGTGCTCATGACGAGCTGAGCTCGTCACGACTCAGCCCACTCCTGTGGAATTCCGCACAGGAGGGGAATTAGCCACACGTGGGTGTTCCGTGGCATTTATGGTGAGCTCAGCTCATCACGAGCACAGCTCCACTGTGCCTCATGACGAGCTAAGATTGTCATAAGCGCCAAAGGGGGTGAAGCTGATTGTTAAAGAGACGTGGTGCCACAATAAAATGGTTGGTAAACCATTTGGCAATGTGGAACTGGATTTGAGAAAGGGTGTTAGATCTGTTGCTGGTGGTTCAGTATGACAGCAAAACACACAAGATGATGGACGGAATGTTGCACAGTGGTAAAACGTTCACCCCCAGTCACAGATCTGGGTTTAATCCATCGTTATTTTGCTCACCAAGCCACCCCAGTTCAGACATGGCCATATGCAAATCAGTCTTGGCCCTGTGCCTCATGGGAACAGTCCAGCCCGAACTGCCAAGCCATGTCTTCCCTGGACCAGAATCAAGCATCTTAGGACTGGTTTCTGGCTATCATTCGTCTTCCGCCTGGATAACTTGACTCCAGTGGCGTAGTGAGCACGGGACCCATGTCTGGGCATACCCTTCCCACATAGGGTGAACAGCAAAACACACAAGATGATGGACGGAATGTTGCACAATGGCAAAACATTCACCCCCAGTCACAGATCTGGGTTTAATCCATCGTTAATTTGCTCACCAAGCCATATGGCCATGTCTGAACTGGGGTGGTGTGGAGTGCAAAAAAACAATGGATTTAGGCCGAGATCTCTATACTGGGATGAATGTATGACATTGTTCTGCATTCTGTCCATCAACTGTTGTTTTTGCATTTGTCACCCCGAGTGGGATGGGTATGCTCAGACTGGTCCAAGAAAGACATGGCTTGGCAGTTCGGGCTGGACTGTTCCCATGAGGCACAGGGTCAAGGCTGATTTGCATATGGCCATGTCTGAACTGGGGTGGTGTGGAGTGCAACAAAATGATTGTTTTTGCAGGTGGTTCAGTATGAGGCACATCTATCGAGGACATTGCCCTCAAAGGCAGTCCACTCTTTCAGGATTAACCGGGTTGAATGCCTCCAACAGCGTATGCATGCATGATCTCAGGTGTACCAGACCTCACCAGTCATAGACTGCATGGCTCTCTCAGTCTGCAACCCGTTCTAAATTGGGATGATAATTTCATGGATTATTTGAACTTATGAATTGCTTGAATACATGTCAACACACCCTGCAAGAACCTTAGCAAGGTAAGGTAACCCTGATATGGAGCAGACATTGTTTTGATGACCACAGTATGCTGAATGAACAGATAACCGTGACCCAAGTCGAGATACGTGGGCAATGTCAACTGAACATGATGGCTGATGAATATGCAGGACATTGGTTATGATTATATTTCTTAGCACATTTTATTTTGAGATGCCTACTTTTCGTCTAGTTTATTCTGATGGCTCCAAAGTGTTGACTGCATTATATTGAGTAAAGACTCACAGCCTTATTATGACTTAGATGGTCTTCTTGTCGGCCCCCCAACACCGTGCTGACAGACGGACCAAAATAATGCACCTGCCCGCCAGTTTCAGACTTCAGTTGTGGTCAGTCAGGGGGGCTGCAGAGGTCTCACAAAAGTGTTATATTAGTCTCATACGAAAGCCTAACAGGCAGATTGCCGCCATGAGAGTGCTTCTGAATGCTCCTGCACAGTGTGGCATGCACTATGTCATGCATGCCACACAGTGCTGGAATGGGATTGCAATTCCAGGTGGCACAACCTGTGCACTCTTGCATGCACCCCCAGGTCAGGAGCCACAGAGTCCCTGTTAGGGCCTCCTTTGTTGCCTCTCCGCGACCCTTTTCATGTCGGACTCACCACCATGAAATTGGCTGTGGACAGGCAACTTCTGATATGTTCGCCGGTGCTGCAGCAGCACCACCAGCATATTAGTGCTCCTGACTGCTGTGCCACTACCATGAGATCCTGCATCCCAGCTGAAGTGGCAGTCATGTGATGGTCCAACTGTCACAGTCAGAATACTGTGGGTGGTATTGGTGGTCGGACCACCACTGCGAGTACGGCAGTCCCATGAAACGCATACTCGTAATCTGAACACTCAATCGAATGCCCTGGATATTCTAAAATTATACTGAAGCATATGCTTAAAACACAAATCCATCACTGGTTTGTATTGAAATAACGTATATACCCTGCTTCTGTAATTTTAGCATCATTAACCTCCAGTTAAGTACTTCGATCTTTGACCAGACCCTTTCTTTTCAGGATTACAAAATGTATACATTTTCTACTCCATTACATAACAGTAACTTAAATTTAACACCAATCTTTAGGGACATTAGTGTCAGTCAGTGTCAGCTCGCTGTACTCCTGTTCTCTCAGATTTTACATCTCCTTTATCTAGCTTCGGTGAACTTATGCACCTGCTTTGATATAAGCATAACCCAGGATGTGTTGACCACTTAGTTCAGAAGAGGAACACACATCATAGCTTAAAAGGTAAGAAAACTAGGGCCCATATTTATTTAAAAATTCAAGCAGTGCAAAACAGCATGCTGTCTTGATGTGCTGCGCTGTGTGAGAGGCCAGAAATGTGTGGTATTTGATGGTATACAGCACATTTCTATGCATTCCTACTGCTGACACACTTTTGGCTGCCTAGCACTAACACAGGCACCCTTGTGTCATGTTGCGGTGCATGCAGTATTGTTATTGTGTTTGTGCAGAAAAGAAAAACCTGTCTGGAAAAAAACTATCCCCAGTCTTACTTTTCTTCTTTCTATGTGTGCAGCAGAACACACAAGCATCCCCACCTTTGGCATGCCTGAATGCAGCAGAGAAACGCAAGGTAGCAAACATGCACTGTCTTTTGTTACACTAGCATTATTAATCCATCCAGGGTCAATCAAGGTGTCCTCACGTGTCTTAGTAAATCTGACTTAGGTATTGACTTGATCTTGAATTAGGCACTGATTTGCCCTTGTGGCACTATGCATGATGCACGGGCCGTGCAATACCGTGATACATCTGGCCCTAGATATTAGCCATGATGAGACAAGCTTGCAAGCAAACACACAATTAAGCATAGGCATGAATTCAGTGATCGAATGCTCTAAGTGATCTCACCAGCTGTTTTAAAAAGGTGGGGTTTCAACTCCTAAAAGAATCTCATATGATTCCCCTCCAGTTTTAAGTTGAGTTGTAGGTCTTTTCAGGCAATGGCACCCAGTGAAGAAAAGACATGGACCGTATCTAACTCTTGCCACTGTATTAATGCAGCATTCCTTCCTCTCAATGCTGCTCTTATATTGTATAATTCTAGGGGCTTTCAGTGAATCCATTGGTCTGTTTCTATGCCATTCATATTTTTCTTACGCCTGGGACTAAAACATGAAGAAGTTGGTCAGCCACTGGCCAATTTCAATATGAGTGAAAGCATTCTGCTCTTTCACTATGACATCCACATACAAGTATTTCCCTTCAAAACAAGGGACTGATATGGAACTGTGGGCTTTCTGTATGCAAACACGTTTTCTCTATTGCTGATGGTCTTGCAGCTTCCCAACAATAATCGTTTACAAAATCCATGAAAAAATACAAAGACATATTGACAAAACCCAAAGACTTGCAGTCAAAGACAGACCTAATGGCTTTGCTGTTGCTTGTTTAACTTGGATACAATGTCGTTATGCTAGTTTTGGTATAGCACCACATTTTCAGGTCCATCACTCTCCGGGATACTGCATGCTCAAATGTTTGAGTCTCTCTCTGTAGATAATGGCCGATGTACACGGACCTAGTAAGCCATACTAGACAGTTATTCATTTGTGAACACTATAATCTGCAATGGAACTCTTACTGATGGAGCAAGATACTCAGAGTATCATGATTTACAGGACGTCTGAGCCAGTGACCCTGCACCTGTAAATTTCCATGCCATAAGATATGGTCATTATAAGGTGAGGTGCATTATTAGTTTACTATCAAGAAGTTGCCCCTTCCAATAAGAGCATGAACATGGACATCATTGTTTCTGCACCATTTACTAAATGTTTTTGTCTCAGTTCTGATGTGAAGTCCCCATGTAGGTTTTCTAGTGAGTTGTGAGTGAGGACAACATCAAGTGTGTGGTGCTATTAAATGTTGCTGGTATTCCTGTTTACGTCTGATGTGGGATATTCCTACTTCTAATAATGTTTGCCTCATAGATCTTATCCAGAAAAATATCTGGGGGATATTTCTCCCAGTTATGCCTCTGTCTGGTAGGCGTTCAAGGTATCCATACCCTGACCATATATTTAATTTTCGACCTGGCTTTGTTTGCCATGTTTCCGCTGTCTTTATGCTTTCTGACCTTCTGGTTTTGACTCCGTTGTTGCTGGTTTAGTGTCTCTGCACACTTTCTCACTACTGCTCAGTGTTAAGGTGCAGTGCTTCTGTAGTAAAATATATTACAGATTAATGTTTCCATGTCTGGTATATTTTAATTTCTGGTAAGTCCTTAGTCAAAAAGGCACTAGGAGTGCCAGGACCTGTCAATAAAATGCTACTAGGGGGCCTGAAGCACTGATTGTGCCACCCACAGAAGTAGCCCTGTAAATATTATCTCGGACCTGCCACTGCAGTGTCTGCATGCAGTTTGTACTGCTATGTCGACATGGCAAGTACACCCACTTGCCAAGCCCTCACCTTCCCTTTTATACATGTGTGTGAAAGGTACCCCTTTGAGCAAAGTACAGAAGATGTGAAAGGTATGACATGTCCTGATGTGTGTGACATGTCCTGATGGCAAACTACAGTAGAATTGGTTTTTGAAAGGCTATATGTCCCATTGGATAGAATGGGGAGTTCGTTGTAACATCTTACAAGTATATCTTCCCATTGGGACATGATAGAGAAATGGAGTTTAGTATCCCTGAACTCAGAATGTGCAGATGCATCTTTTAGTAAACATGATTTTATATTCTGTATTTGAAAATACCACTTTTAGAAAGTATGTATTTTCTTGCTTAGCCATCCTGTGTGCCTCTGCTGGGTGGTGGATTGACTGACTAGCTTTTGAGTGACAGGAGCTGGGGATGTGCATTCTCTTCAGACAGACACTGGGGGGGGTCAACGTGTAGCCTGGCTTTCCTGGATGAGTCAGGGCCGAGCTGAATAGACCCAGGCTGGATTTAACATAGTGGGAGGAGAATTCATTGCACCTGAATGGGCCTGGTCTGCCTTGGGCAATGCAGTCTCCATCTCCTGCTGGGAAACTGGGAGAGAGAGAACGAAACTGGTTTGGACTAAGGACAGGCACTTTCTGCCCAAGAGAGCAAAGAGAAATGCCATATAAATATTGGGCCCTGACCCCTGAACTTTGGAACTCTCTTAGATTGAGGAACCTACCAACAAGAAGAGCTAGAAGAACTGCCAGGAGGAGTATTGCCCCTTTGCTGTATTGTTGCTTTGCTGGGTTTTGTTCCCATGATGCACTGGGCCAGGGACAGACTGATTTGCATATAGCCAGGTTCTGAGCTGGGATGGTGCAGTGAGATAAATAACGGTGATGGATCAAGCCCTGATCTTTGGACTGGGTAAGAGTGGTCTGCTTAATTCAGACACTCTGTTCATCACCACCCCCTTTTCTGAATCGCTTTGCTGGGTTGGCCTGCATTTGCAGCTTCTACCTTGGCAGTAAAAGGACTGGACTGAACTTTCTTTACTTATTGCTGAGCATCTCCAAGGGCTTGAAAAACAGCTTGCCTTCTGTTCAAAAATTCTCAGGGACAGCAAATACTTCACTTACCTCTGGGTACTGCCTCTGGAACCATGGGTTTCAGTTGCCAAAGAGGGAGAAAGAAGATGACACTGTCACTGACACCGCTGAGGACTCTGTGTCCCGAAGGCTGTGCAGAGGGCACACCGCACTTCACCCTGGTCTCACCGATAACGACGACCGCTGCCGCCACAGAGCAGCGGCTTGCGCTGCAACCCGTGAGCAGCACACTATGACCCACTTTGTTTACTCAGCCCACTGGCCTTACCAAAGATGTCGCTGCCCGCTGACCGTAACACCAGTTTTGTTGTTGTTGTATGTACTTTATTCGATAAAATTATCATAAAAGTATGTACAATCCAAATTCATCATTTTAGGAACAGTACCAATTTAAAAGACAGTGTCATATTTCCATACAACCAGTATAAAAACACATCTAAAAATTGCTGTAAAAACACATAATATAAAAGGGGTAAAAAGACATCAAGTATATAGGCGAAGGGAGACAACAGGGCACATGAAAAAAACCTTGCTTTTTTAATCCCTCAACAGCTTATTTCTCGTTAACCAAGCACAGCCCAAGTACTTGGCTACCCCACAAACCATACTGAGGGAAGATGTGTCAGTTTTTAAAATATGTAACACATCCCTATAAATCTTGGATCCCAAATTGATACAGACAGGTTTGAGCCATTTTCTTCTTGCATACCTGTATGCAGGACAGGCAAAAAGAAAATGGGAAACGGACTCAGAGGGGGCAGCACAGCCAGGACAGGAAATAGATGGCACATTGTATTGTTTCCAGCCTGCTGTGGGTTCATTGAGCGGGAAGGTTCCAAACCTCACCTTCAGGTATAGTATCCTTTCTCTTGGCGATTGAATAAAATCGAGAAAGGGTTCCAGTTTACGAACAGGCTTGTAATCCAGGAACTGCTCGGTTAGGATACTCTGATTAGGACTAAGTGCCTCCTCTGCTTGAACCCATTCCCAATAAGCTTTCCTAACAGCTTGATTGGGCGGGGGTCTGGCTATTCCATGCCTCCGCCAGCCCATTGTCGAAAGCAAGCTATTTAAGCTTGCAGATCCATTTGATCTTGTTGCCTGTGTCCAATTTAATGAGCTCACTAAGGGCGGTAGCATGGTTTGCCAATTCTGGCATCCTTCTCAGGCGTACCCAGAATAGTAAATGGCGAAGTCTTGCAATATCTTCAATGGAGTGTTTCCCATAGTTGTGCCGGAGCGGTATCAATGGGGTAGATAGTGGCAGAGAAACCAGACCGTTTAGAACTTATTCTTGGATCTTACTAAGTCAATGGTATTCTCGAATCCCCACATTTCTGAACCATATAGGGCCGAGGGTGTATAAGGCTTTAATCAATCAATCAATAAATCATCAAATTTGTATATTGCGCTACTCACCCGTGAGGGTCTCAAGGCGCTGAGGGGAGGGGGGTCGCTACTGCTCAAACAGCCAGGTCTTGAGATGTTTCCTGAAGGAGAGATGGTCTTGGGTCAGCCGAAGGTGAGTGGGGAGGGAGTTCCATGTCTTGGCTGCCAGGTAGGAGAAGGATCTTCATCCGATGGTGGATTTCCAAAATCGTGGGACGGAGGCGAGGGCGAGGCTGTCGGAGCGGAGTTGGCGGGTGGGTGTGTATAATGTTAGGCGGCTGTTGAGGTACTTCGGGCCCGTGTCGCGGAGAGCCTTGTGTGCGTGGGTGAGGAGTCCGAATGTGATCCTCTTGTTGACGGGGAGCCAGTGAAGGTCTTTCAGGTGGGCAGAGATGTGGCTGCAGCGAGGGATGTCCAGGATGAGTCGTGCTGAGGCGTTCTGAATGCGCTGGAGTCTTTTCTGGAGTTTGGCTGTGGTTCCGGCGTAGAGGGTAGTCCCGTAGTCCAGACGGCTGGTGACTAGGGCCTGGGTGACCGTCTTCCTGGTTTCGGTGGGGACCCATCGGAAGATCTTACGGAGCATGCTTAGGGTGTTGAAGCAGGATGATGAGACGGCGTTCACTTGCTTGATCATGGTGAGGGAGTCCAGGATGAAGCCCAGGTTGCGTGCGTGGTCCGTTGGTTTGGGTGCGCTGCCCAGGGCAGGGGGCCACCAGGAGTCATCTGAGGCGGAGGGGGAGGGTCATAGGATGAGGACTTCCGTCTTGTCTGAGTTCAGTTTCAGGCGGCTGATCTTCATCCATTCTGCAACGTCTCTTATTCCTTCCTGGAGGTTGGCTTTGGCGGTGGTGGGGTCGTTGGTGAGGGAGAGGATCAGCTGGGTGTCGTCAGCATAGGAGATGATGTTGAGGTTGTGTTGGCGGGCGATGGCTGTGAGAGGGCTCATGTAGATGTTGAAGAGGGTGGGTCTGATTGAGGATCCTTGCTGGACGCCGCAGATGACTTCGGTGGCCGCGGATCGGAACGGGGGGAGGCAGACTCTCTGAGTTCTTCCGGCGTGGAACGAGATGATCCACTCCAGGGCTGGTCCTTGGATTCCAGTGTTGTTGAGGCGTTGTATTAGGGTGCGGTGGCATACGGTGTCAAAGGCTGCTGAGAGGTCCAGGAGGATGAGGGCAGCGGTTTCCCATTTGTCGAGCAGGGCCCTGATGTCGTCGGTGGCTGCAATGAGTGCGGTCTTGATGCTGTGGTTTGCTCGGAAGCCGGACTGTGAGGGGTCGAGGGAGCCGTTGGTCTCGAGGAAAGCGGAGAGTTGTCTGTTGACGATCTTCTCGATGACTTTGGCTGGAAAGGGGAGGAGCGAGATGGGGCTGAAGTTCTTGAGGTCCGTGGGGGGTTTTTTCAGGGGGGCGCTCAGCTCGGCGTGTTTCCAGCTCTCCGGGAAAGTGGCAGATGTGAAGGAGTTGTTGATGATGTTCCGGAGTTGGGGTGCGATGACGGCATCGGCTTTGTTGAAGATGTGGTGTGGGCAGGGGTCCGTGGGGAAGCAGGAGTGGATGGTGTTCAGCTGGGTGTCGCACCACCGACAGGGGTCTAGGTGCGGAGGGTGGTGGTGGGGGGCGATGGTTCGGTGGTTGGGTGCGTGGTCGGTGCACTGAAGCTGTTGTGTATGTTGGCGATCTTGCAGTGGAAGAACGAGGCAAGAGAGTCACAGAGGTCTTGCAAGGGGGTGATGTCGGTGTTGCAGGCGCCGGGGTTGGAGAACTCTTTGACAATGTTGAAAAGGTCCTTGCTGTTGTGGGTGTTGTTGTCCAGTCGTTCTTTGAAAGCTGTCTTCTTTGTGGTGCGGATCAGCTGGTGGTGTATGCGGGTGGCGTTCTTGAGGGCGGTCTTGCGTTCTTCCGTCTGGTCGATGCGCCAGGCTTTCTCGAGGGTGCGGCAGCTTTTCTTGGAGTTTTTGAGGTCGTTGGTAAACCACGAGGCTTTCTTTCTGCCGGGTCTGCTGGGAGGGTTCTTCAGTGGTGCGAGTTCGTCAGCGCATTCGGTGAGCCACTGTGTGAGGTTGTGGGCTGCTTCGTCGGGGTCCGTTGTGTTGGTAGGTGGGTTCTGGTTGAGGGAGGTGGTAAGCTGGTTAGAGGTGATCTTGCTCCAGCTTCTGCGAGGGATCTGTTGCGGGTGGTGGTGGGTCGTGGTTTTCCTGAAGGTGAAGTGGACGCAGCTGCGGTCTGTCCAGTGTAGTCCGGTGGAGTGGCTGAAGGAGATGTGCTTGCTGGAGGAGAAGACGGGGGGGCTTCAGTCCGAGGTTGGCGAGGTTGTCCAGTAGGGTGGCGGTGTTGTAGTCCTTGTTGTTCTCCAGGTGGAAGTTGAGGTCCCCTAGGAGGATGTAGTCTGTGGAGGTTTGGGCGCGTGGACTGACGAAGTCTGCGATGGCTTCGCTGAATTGAGTGCGTGGTCCCGGGGGTCTGTAGATGAGGGTGGTCTTGGGGTCGGTGTGTATCTTGAAGTGAAGGTGTTCGGCAGCGATGAGGGTGTCGTCGGAGTTGGTGGTGATGCGGATGGTGTTTTTGTGGATGATGGCAATGCCTCCACCGGTATAGTTGACGCGGTCTCTCCGGCTGACCTTGTAGCCATCCGGGATGGCTATGGCGATGTCGGGGGCTGGGGAGGCATTCATCCAGGTTTCTGTGAGGAAGGCGACGTCTGGTGATGTTGAGTCGAGGAGGTTCCAGAGTTCGACGGCGTGCCTGTGGACGGAGCGGGTGTTGATCAGGATGCACTTGAGGTGGTTGTCGCTGGGGCTCGGCTTGTCGGGTGCGGTGCAGGTTCGCAGGCATGTGAATCGGCAGTCTCGGCAGGTGAAGAGTCCGTGGGTGCGTTTCGGGATGGCTTGGTAGCAGGCAGGGATCCGGCCGGCATTGAGTGCGTGGAGGGTTGCTGTGTCGTAAGTTCGTCGGGTCGCTGGCATTGACGCGGACCAGGGGTTCTGGCGCTGGGCGCGGTCCAGGTGCAGACGGGCTTGCCTTTGGCGCGCCTTCGGCACACAATCGGCGCGCCCGTAGCGTGCATCCACTGCGCGTACCCTGTGACACCTCCATATGAGGGGTTAAGGGAGGGAGGAGCAGCCGGGAGGCGGGAGCGGGGTGGCGAATGGGAGTGGTGGGGGGCGGGCAGCAGGGATCACCAGGGGTAAACGAGGGCGAGGCGGGAGCGGACAGAGGGCAAGGGGGAGCAAGAGGAAGGACAAATAACAACAAAATACAATTAAACAGGCTAAATGGAAGCAGAAGGCAAGGGGAGTGAGGGGAGACTAATGGGACAGCGCAGAGGGGTAAAAAACGGCGGACACACAACGGGGTGAAAACGGCGAACTCAGAGAGCGTAGCACACAGCACACGGCACGAGGAGGACTGCGCGGTGGCTAGGGGGGCGACCTGCCTGGTGACAGGGTCAACGGGCTTTACCCTCATACACCACAAGAGCCGGGGCTACTGGTCTACTAACAGAGAGTTGCTGAACTCTTAAAATTGCCCCTGACACCCGTTTGTAGGTTTAGAAGCATTTTAGTCAAATGGGAATTCCACTTCATCAAATTATCGACCCGTATACCCAGATAGTCAAAAGATTCGACAAACTCTAATGGAGTGCCATTAAGCATGATACCATTCCTGAACCGTTTGGATTGGGATAGTGCCATTAACTTAGTTTTAGATGTATTAATGCTTAGGCCCCGTGAATCACAGAACAGGCTAAACCTGTCCAACAGTTTTTGCAGTCCTCTCAGGCTTTTTGAAATCAGAAGGGTGTCGTCGGGGAAAAGTAGGGTGGGCGATTTCTCACCTGCCAGGGTTGGGGCTTCGGCTGGGTCCTCCCTCAAATGGTCTACCACCCCATTAATAAAGAGAGAGAACAGTGTCGGGCCGGTACACAACCCTGGCGTACCCCTCTGGCCAACGCCACCCTTCCTGTCAACTGACCCTGGCTGCCCCACCTTATTCTAGCAAAATTCCCCTCATGGAGGCGTTTGATGAAATCCAGGATCAGGGGGGAATACCTAGGTCGAATGGCACCTGCCAAAGCTTGGCACGAGGAACCAGGTCAAAGGTGGTCTTCAGGTCAATAAACGCCGAGTTGAGACTACCTTTCCCAATGACCACATATTTCCAATGGATCATAAAGAATCTAAAGATCTGGTCCATCGTGCCAACCTTCAATCCTAAACCTGCCTGGAAATGTGAGAGGATGTAACACCAGTGACTGCACTGTGGTTTGGGGAACCACACGTAAATTACACAACGCACTGCAATCTGGGCCAGCCCCCATCAACCAGCACTGTCACTTGGACCGTGACCTGTCAGCACCACCACCAGCACAGTCCCATTCTGCACTGCAACCCCGGTCTCACTGACGCCGATGGATGAACGTCACCAAGTGGCTGCCTGCACTGTGACTTGTAGGCACCGCACGCTGCACCACTACGCTTCACTTTGCAACGGATGCCATGACCGGCCCGCACCGATGCTGTTGGCCGGAAGTAAAAGTACTGGGCCCGATTCACAGAACTAACTTAAGGCAAATTCCTAAATTTACTACTTAAGTCTGTCTTAAGACAATATCCAAACTTCTGTGAATACCAAAAGAAGTAAGTTTAGGATTTTGTCTTAAGTCAGTTCTGTGAATCGGGCCCATTGTTTATAAGTCTACTAACACTAACACTGGTCCGCACAAACATGGTAGGCCTGAATTGTTGGATTCTGTTTTTTACAGCTCTGCAGTAGCACAGGCAGAGTTACCAACTCCAATAAACTGCATGTCATACTTTCAAAGTGCCTATTTTTGATACGTGCATGTTGGTCTTTTTTTATTTTGGTCTTGTTTGCACAGATAAACATTGGCTATTTTTCTAAAATTGATGTGGTGTCCTTTTGTATTGTTTTCACTGTATTATTGTTGGTTATGTGCAAATGCTTTACAGACTGCCTCTAATAAAAGCCTGTCTGCTGTGCCAAACTACCAAGGGGGTGTCAAGGGGTTATTTTAGGAGTGTATCCCCCTTATCCTGACTAAAAGGATGGGCCCCTTTTCGGACAACAGTGCAAACCATTGCTATCTAGAGGCCCCCATTAGTAGTTATAGTTAGGATCTTGTTTCTATTCGAAAAGCATTTTTTCTTTTGTCAATATCTTTGGCACTGGTTGACAAATCTTTGCGCAATTTTTCAAAACTAACATCCCATTCATTTCAGCTGTTGTGTTGAAGGTTTCAGGTTGATTAGTGAAGCAGAGGCTGAAAAAAAGGGGGGGTCTGGAAACGTATTTTCTCGATGAAATCATAGAAAAATATTTTGGAGTGGCGGTAGGAAGATTTACTAAAACTCTAATGACAATTTTCCTACAAATACATCATCAATTTAAGGTGTGCTTTTGCCTGCAGACAGCAAATTATTCTTGTTAAAAACACCAGCATATCATGTGTTGTTTTTATGTCTTTTTCTATTGCAGCAGTCCAAATATTGTTGTTAAAATGCAGGTGGGAAATAAGACTTCAGTCAGAGAATTCATTCTTCTAGGATTGAGTGATGATCCATCTTTGCAGATCCAACTTTTCTTGGTCTTCCTCTTTATCTATATCCTCACCATACTGGGAAATATCTTCATTATGGCATTGATCATAGTGGCTCCGCAACTTCACACGCCAATGTACTTTTTCCTTTGCAACCTCTCCTTTGTGGATCTCTGTTACTCTTCAACCATCGTGCCCAACATGCTGGTTAACTTCCTATCAGCTACGAAGGAAATCTCCTATCATGGATGTGCAGTGCAATTGTTCTTCTTTGCAGGGTTTGCTGGATCTGATGCTCTTCTCCTATCTGTGATGGCCTATGATAGATACAGTGCAATCTGCCATCCTTTGCATTATCAAGTTCTTATGACCAAGAGAGTCTGCATCTACTTTGTATCTGGGACATATGCGGCTTGCTTCATTGCTGCCACAGTACACACTAGTGTCACATTTAGGCTGTTCTTCTGTGGTCCTAATAGGATTTCTCATTTTTACTGTGATCTGCCTCCATTGTTGAAACTCGCCTGCTCTGACACATCGCTTAATGAGTGGGTGATATTTGCAGTCGCTGGCACTATGCAAGTGGGATCTCTGTTGATTGTCCTCATCTCTTACGTTTACATAGTCTCTGCCATCCTACGGATCCGCTCCTCACGAGGGAGGTTGAGGGCATTCTCCACTTGCACCTCACACTTGGCATGTGTTATCTTGCTGTACACTCCCATGCTCTTCATGTATCTCCGGCCCAGATCCAGTTACTCGATGGACCAGGACAGAGTGGCCTCTGTGTTCTACACAGTGGTCATTCAAATGTTAAATCCCCTTATATACAGCCTCAGGAACAAAGATGTCAAAGAGGCTCTGGGAAGGGTCTTGAGCGCTCATGTATAACATAATTTGGTTAATCTTGTGTTGTACTTAAAATATATATTTACTGCCAAGATTAACTTTTTTATGGTTTTGTAATGGTTTGGAGGTTCCATGTCAGGCATGTTTTAAATATAAGTGATGTATCACATACGTGTGCTATCACCACGACCGGGGTGAGCAAGTGTCACTCAAGTTTGTGTCTTAGTCTGTGAGAGTGAGGGATGAGAAAGGTGTGGGTAGAGGTAATTTTGAAGCCTCATTTAGATATTGGCACTACATCAAGAGGAAGTGACCTTGTGCTTATATGTACCATAAAAAATCGGCTTAAACCTGTGCCACAGTTTGAGCTAACATTGTGTCTTCTGCAATGTATGCTTTACCAAGCTCGTTTTTCACAATGTGCTAGAAAACATCCTACAAATAGTTTAAAGTCCACATCAGAAATGCTTTCACATTGCAATCTAAAGTGTAATGAAAAATCAGCAATGGTCAAAGCGTGACCTCCTAGTGTGAGACCTTCTCTTTGGATGTGTTTGTTTCTGTGATGTGTCCACACTTGTTTGAATGACAGAGACTTTTACAGCACAGAGGATTCAACTTCTGCAGACATTTTCTCCATCTCTAATTGCCCTCTACGGATTTATGGAGATAAATTGTGAGCAAAGATGTACCTTCACAAAATTTTTATTTTATAAACAGAAACAGGGATTTTTACAAAGGTAAGTTTGAGTAATTTATTTGTGTAATTTACTCTTACATTTTTGAGTAACTGTACTACTTCTGGCTATTTACAAAATCTGAGTATAAAGTTACTCAAAAGTGTGGACTTACATGTCTCCAACCCATGAGAAGAGCAGAGTAGACAAACTTGCAAGTGTAGGTTACTACTGCCAAAATGAAACAGTATGAAGTACAGCACCACAATTGGACAACTACTGCAACACCCACCCATAGAAAATAACAGAGACACTGAGATGCATCATCCTTTGGTCTTTTCGGCAGCAGACTGTGATGGATATATCAAGACTCAGGCAGTGGTGGAGGAGAACAAAGATGACAGAGGTGCATGATGAAGAGAGAAAGAGATATGAGCGAAAGTGCAACTGGGCGACACAGAGAGAAAGGAGTAGGCCATGTACTCCCATTGAGAGTTAAATCTAAAATGAGAAGAATAATAAAAAGAAAGATAGTTACCTGATGTAATTGATGGAAAGATACATTCAATCAGTCAAAAACAGTGGGAAATCTAAATGTTGTAAGGCAAGACAAACAAAATACTAGTGAGGAAAGCTATTAAAGCAGGGACAGGAAATTGAGAACATAGAAGAAACACATTTAATTGTGAGCAAGGAGCACAAACAAAACCAACGCAAAGTGTGCATTTAATGATTAGTAACAGTCAGCCGCAGTAAGACAACAAAAATAGAAAAAATAGAATACACAAATGTATGTTCATATTTAAGTGGGGGAGAAGTCTAGAATACATGGCTGTGTTTTAAATGGGCATCATTCTTTATTTAAATTAGATCTCTCTAATTTGATGCTTGCAGCCAAAATAGAGTACAGGAAAAAGAGCGTGTTGTTACGTTTCTATCAAAGGTCAGGGCATCTTTATGGCTTGAGTTAAACGCAAAGCTAATTTCACAACTTGGCAAACAACTAATACGCTATAAGAATGCGTTGCAGTGCTATCACTCCTGTTTTTACAGGAGCAAAAAGAGGAAATTCGCATTGCTGCTGCAGAATATGGGACAGGAGTCGAGAATATGATGACAATTTGCAAAGAAGAAGTTTACTGTGTGGCAGTCACTGGGCAGGCAGACCAAACACATTTGTCTTGGGGGGTGGAGTGTGGAGCAAGGACAATACGCACCTCCCTCCTGCAATACCAACACCCATCTTCCTGCAGCTCGAGCTGCCCGCCGTTCTTTCTGCCTAGGGAGTTGAAAATTAGACGTCCCCGGGGACAGCAGAAATCTCCCTATCTATCCCAAGAAGCAGTTATTGTATTAGAGCAGCAAAGAACAGACATATTATTAATCTAGCTGCTGCCTTCCACCAGATGATAAGGCAGACATATTATCTGAGGGGATTTCCATTAGATTTCAAAAGAATAACATCACAATTTGGTGGGACACTCATCATGCAACATAGCCATATATAAACATCATGATGGTACTCTCCTGACACACTTGGGTGTTTTTCAGAGAAGTAGAGTGGTCATGGCATGACATACTGGTAAAAGTCAGCAGAAAAATGCTACATGCCAGACAGCTGGCCAATGATGATCGTAAGGGTGAAACACAAGCAGACCCCAAATTAGCTTGTGCTTAACTGTTGGAAATTGGACTACTGGTTGAGCGGGGTGAAACCCTACTCAAGCAAAAAAAAAAATTCTGTCATAGTGAAGTCAGAAACAAACACCAAATTTACCTGTGTTTTACCATCTAATAGCTGGGCACAAGCAGTCAGGCTTAACTTAGAGGCAATGTGTAAAGGATGTATGCAGCACTTCAAACAGAACAGTAATAAAGAGAAAACACCACACAAGACAAATCGCACACCAATTCAGAAAAATAGAGTAGATTGTATTCAATTATTTGACATTAAAACAACAAAAGTCAAACCAGTAGAACTAATGATAAGTACTTTTAAAGGTTTACATAAAAATAATGCCTAAAACCACCAAGCATGCATCAACTGTGGTTATCTGGTCAGGCCGAATGGGACAAAGTCACAAGTTCAGGCTAACCTCAATGGAGTGCAGGCCAGATATAATGACCACGTTAGGCCGGCTAAACAAGAGTACCTTCAATCCTGGTTTGTGGAGTATTGCAAGATCTCACATCAAGGATGTCGTTCAGAGGAGCTGACGGGCTGCAATGCATAGTCCTGCATTGTCGTTAAGTATGCCGTCAATCAGGGGCATGCGCTGCAAATGCCTGCATCAAGGCTTCCTTGTTAAGTGACGGTTTCAAGGAAGCTGCAGGGCAGTGATTCGAAGTCCTGTGGCATAGTTAAGAATACCGTTATTGAGGGAGTCGTGAAGCAAAGCGTTATCTTGAGGATGCATTGCGCAGTGGCTTTTTAGAGCAAGCTGTGGGCTGTGGTGTGTTGTCATGCATCAGAGATGCAGAGCGCTGCAGTGGTTCTAAAGCAGAGCTGCAAGGATGTCATACTACATTGGTTCTGCTTACAGGACTACATCTGAGCTGGCAGAGCACCTTCAGACCCACTTCCAATGGTCTAGGACAGGGGTAGCACTACTTGGAGTGCTGCCAGCAATTAGGAGTCTAGGTGCTGGTTTTCCAGATGATCAGAGCATTTTCTGTCCCTGAGACTCTTAACAAGAGGCCAGCCAACTAGATCTGGGAGTCCTATGAGCAAGATGCAGATCAAGTCCTTTTCTGTAGGGTAGCAGGGCAGCAGGGCAGCAGGGCAACAGAGTAAGAGAGTCTTTCATAGGTGCAGAAGTGTGCTTAGGAGTTGGGTCTGTGGGTCCAATATTTATACCTGGTACCAGCTTTGAAGTAGGAGAAGGGTCTGGAGGCTTCTACCCCCTGAGGCACTTGGAATGCCCATCCTCCCTAACCTAGCCCCAGCTTGCCTAGGAACATAAAATAATACTGTCAAAACCCTTCATGAGTGTGATTTCAGTGCGTCTGTGATGTGCAGAGGTGGTAGGTGACAGCCCCTCCGCATCATCAAGTCAGAGCAGGCTCATCCTGGTAAAACCTATTCCCCCTTTGTCTGTCTGTTTGGGAGTAATACACAATGACCAACTGCTGGCTACACCTAGTCATGTGACCCAGGGACAGGTTTCAGGCTTCCAACTGGTTAGAACAAGATAATGCCAACTTTCTAAAAGTGGCAATGCATAAATTGTGACTTTAAATTGAAAGTTATCATTAATGAGTGTTTTAAAATACAATTATTTAGAAACCGAGCTCAACCTTCCTACTTGCTCCCAATTGAAAGTCGTCACTTATTAAATGTAACACGAAAATCCAGTGTTATCCTATGGGAAAGGTAGGCCGTGCATTATAGAAAAACTAATTGAGGAGCTTTTTGCTAACAGGACTTGTTAAACTATAATGTAAAAATACCAAAGACCCCTGCCTATGCACCTACTATTGACCTCTTTCATTGCTGATGTTAGGTAATAATATCCTGGGTAAAGTACTTGCCACTATGCTAGCACAATTGATGGAGCAAATTAACTCTTCGGCCCAATCCAGCTTTGTTCCGCATTGGTCAACCTTGCTTAACCTACGAACCATATTCACTCTCCTTGTCCTTGACTCTCTCAAATGGCTCTTTGTAAAAGCCATCCATGGCAAGCTTGGCATCCCCCTCATTCATTTCCCTAATCATGCTTTTATATATTAACCCAACAGCTCACTTACGGTTCAACAGCTCACTCACTGATGCATTTCCTATACTGTGAGACACTTGATAGGCATGCCTGTTATCCCTCCTCCTTTTTATAATTGCAATGGACCTTCTTGTCTGGTATTTTGCAAGATTGCCATGTGCACCAGCGGGTGCAGCTCACTCATGGTCCACTACTGCTCTCTCTCTATGATATCTCGTTATTCATTTGGCATCTGCAAGTCAATCTCTTTCCACTCCTGCAGGAAATTGTCTCTTATGGCAACCTCTCCAGACTACAGATGGCACCAAATACTTGGGCATCCAATTTCATTGAGATAAAGAGCGAATTACACACACAAAAGTATGGCCCAGCAGTGGCAGACATTACCAAACAGATGGATAATTAGATCAAGGGGCCACTCTCAATGGGCATGTGGCCATTATCAAGATGATCATGCTCCCACAAATTTTTACATCTTTTTTCTAAAATTCCTATTTCTTTGTCACAATATTTTGCCAATAGCTACCTACCGTCTGTATATATGCCTGAATTGGGCCAGAGTGCACCCCTGTCTCTGCTGGGACACTTTACTCCTTTGCTGGCTCGCCTCGATTACGCGAATGCACTGTTCAGTGGCATTCCGGCCTACCTGGTCAAACGCCTTCAAATTATTCAGAATGCGGCTGTACGCCTTCTATTTAACATCCCCAGGTGGAAGAGCGTTCGCGCCGAGCTGCGCTCACTTCACTGGCTTCCCGTAGCGCAACGCATTCTGTTTAAATCTTTGGTGTTGGCGTTCCGTGCAATTCATGACCAGGGCCCCTCGTACCTGAGAAAGAGATTCACAAGGTATATCCCGGCACGCACCCTGAGATCCGCCTCTTTGTTTAAACTGTCCCTTCCCCGTTTTAAACGTGCCAGATTGGGTGGCCAGTCGCTGTCTGTCGTGGTGGCTCGGGCCTGGAATGCCCTCCCTCTCCATCTGCGCTCCATGCCGACAGTGGCTGCTTTCAAAAAACACCTGAAAACTCACCTATTCAAGAGTGCAGCTTAGGAGGATCCCTCGATGCTTTGTTCTTTGCCTTTCCGTTTTTCCCCCGCGCCAGGATACTCTCCAGTAACAGAGCGCGTTACAAAACGGTTTATACTTATACTTATACTTATACTCTCCCCTTAGGGTTCCTGATTTCTGTTTATAATATTTAGCCGCTCATTGCACTACACTCATTGATGGTATCATTTGGATGCCGCCATCCCATATCTTGTTACTTAAAAAGACCAACTGGATGGACTTCTACATTCACACATACTGCCTGAAGGCGTACCATTGGATGCCAAATATATCCTGACTGTATCTACAAGATGCTGGACGTGGTGTAGGCTACAATGCATGTTGGTCACAAATCTCCTCTATTCAAACCCTCTGCCTCTTCAGGATAATCTGTGGCTTCCACTTACACGGGAACAATTTGTCCAATGCGCGATACACCAGTATAAACTATTCACCATGGGCTAACTGTTCCGGCCATATTGTATAGCTCGCATAGGAATTGTTAAATTCGATCATACTAGGAGGCATATATACAGGGTTTTAAGGCAACCATAGCGTAAATGTTTTGACGTTTTCAGCAGCATTTTTTATTGCCACATTTATAAGATGACAGAAAGTCCAGTTAGTGGCATTTTTCCAGGATTAAAGTTAATTTTTCATATTAATACTTCGGTTAGGGTGACTTACTGAAAATGAAATGCAAGGTAGACATTCCCACGTAAAAACTTTCGCAAAATACACAACGCAATATTTACAAGGATTTTGTTTAACGTGTCTAAAAAAGATAAACTGCTGCTAAATCCCATTAGCGGCAATCGTTTCACATCAGAAATGAACCTGTCTTAAAAACCATGCAAACGCCCTTAGGGCCTCATTTAAGAGTGTTCGGTGCAGGACAGCGTAACAAGGAATATTGCTGCCCTGCCCTGTGACAAAACAAAAGAACAGAAATGCACCCTATCAATAAGATAAGGCACATTCCTGTCTTTCCCCAACGTTGGCACACAATGGCTGCCATGCGCCAATGCAGGCACTGAAGGGTGCCTGTATTGCGGGGCTCATTGATTTTGTGCAGGAAGGGCCTCCTTCCAGCACAAAAATAATCTAGAAAGGGGAAATGATTCATCCATTTGTGCTACAGCATGCAGCGCACATTTTTTTTTCTGTTTACATTTCTTTATTGTTATTTTTTCCAAAACATAGTTGCAATACAGTTACAAGGATCATTTCAGCTCATGCGCAGAGGCGCATAGATCACAGGTAATAATGATTCAGTCACTACTTTAGTTCATGGCCTGGAGCGTAGGCTACCGGGACTAACACGGGGAAATCGCAAATATGTGCTACAGGGCATACAGGGATTCGGCGCTGCGTTTTAATCCGCTAATAAGACTTGATGAGTTTGGCACAATGGAGAAAGGGGGCAGAAGCTAAGATCTAGGGAATAACAGTATTAACTGAGGCCCAAATCAGTTTTCTACTTCTTCTCTTCACTCCTACACCGCTCACATGACCCACACAACCATAGGATCAAGGGGTACACATCTAGTTCTATACCTGGAAGATGATGAAGGAGGTGGGTGTACGATGGGGATGGGGGCCAGGGGGACAAGACAGGGCACCACCTTGTCCATGGAGCATCCCTGCCTTATGTGCTACTGTGTCGCCGCTACTGCCACTAAGTCTATGCATGTTATATATATGTAGCTCCTTCCTGTCTCTCCTTGACCGCGAACATCGAAAACAATGGACCACCAAGCAGCATGGAAATTGCAGGTAAGTTTATTATCCTTTTCTCCTCACTCCTCGCATGTCGCTTTTCGGGCAACAAGGGCCCTTGTTCACATAGTGAGCCTGCAGTACGGTATTGGTTATTTATACAATTCTTTGTGACCATAAACAGTGAGAAAATACTAAGTGCAACAAATATTTATGGAACCCTCTCGTTATGAGGCATTTCACTCTTAACTTTTTTTACATTACAGAAAATGTCAAAAAGTTTTGTCTCTATTTGATTACTTCATTTGTTTGGTATTTACATATTGCATCTCAAATGCCCACAATTTGTGCAAATTTTGGAAGCATTGTATATAAAATATGCAATAAAATATATACATGTTCTAAAACTCAAAGTTATGTGCAAAATACGCAAATTTAAACTTCAGTAAATATATACAAATCTAGGTGCAAATTACTGCTTAAATGCCAAAGCGTTTGTGAAAAATATGCAAAGATGTAAATGAACATTAGCTGCCTGTATATTCTATTAGCATCAAATGGATCTACCTTTTAACCCCTTCGACGCTTATGACGAGCTCAGCTCGTCATGAGGCACACTGGAGCTGTGCTCATGACAAGGTGAGCTCGTCATGCATGATGGGGATTACGAATTTCCAGCACAGGAGGGGAAAAGCCTTAGCAGGCAAGGTGTTAATATCCAACAAATGTGCAAAGCACACTGACCTTGTGTGCAAATTCCCCAATTAAAGTGTTCATAACTTATGTGCAAATTTACGCAGATATAACTTAACACACTCTAGTCAAAAAGTAGTGTTCCTACCCTGCTATCAACTTTCAAACAAATCTTATTCTGAGAAATAATCCAAAAACATCCTTTCAACAAATATACAAAAGAGTGGCCCTCAATCATGTTAATCATATTATATAGTCATGAATGATATGGTTCCAAAAATACAAAGTGTCAAGTTCTAATCCTCTGTGAAAAATAATAATAATGCTTAAAACCAATGATTCTCTTAGAGAACAGAGGCTGAATGGTTGGGTAAAAAGATGTTCAATTCCCATAGCATCTGCGGCATCTCATTATTGTATATAGTACTAGTGACCTGACCCTACACAAGCCTGTGAGGGTAAAAATTAGTACAACAAAGGTCTTTTAAAACTTTAATAATGTCTCTTGTATTGAAGAAAGATTAGGATTATGAGCGATCTAAAGGAAAGTGTGCATGTCGTCTGTATTATTGAGACCATTAGGATGTTTGCTACCCGGGTTTAAGATATATCTTGCTTCTAGTTGTCTCAATCATTTTTCTCTATTGCCACCTCTCTGTGGCATGGGGACAGAGTTGATCACATAATAGGATAAACAACTGATATCCTTATTATGGATTGCTTTAAAGTGTCTTGAGATAAGTAGGATTGCAGTTCAAGATGGCTCTAATGTGTTGAAGTATTCACACGTGCACCTGGAGCTTGGTACTTCCCACATAACTAAGCCCACAGGTGCATGTGAGAACATAAATGGCAAAATCGGTACGGCAATTGTAATTAGCCTTAATGTATATAAATATATATATTACCTACTGGCGGTCGCCAGTAGGTAGTTATAGTTAGGACCTAGTTTCCATAGGAAATCCACATCATTCTGTTTGGAATAACTTTGGCGCCGGTGGACGAATCTTCACAAATCTCTCCAAGAAAATGGCCCGCTCAGTTCCGCTCCTTCCCTGAAGTTTGGGGGTGATTGGCCAAGTGGGAGGTGAGAAAAAAGGGGGGTCCCAAAACGTGTTTTCCCCATGCAATTTTCCATAGGGACTTTTGGCCAGGGCTGAAGCCCGAACGGCTGAACAGAATTACACAAAATTTGGCAGAGAGGTAGAGTTTGGATGGCAGATTGTGCTTTTTGTTAAATGGTGTAAATCCGTTCAGTAGTTTTTGAGAAAATTAAAAATAAAATCATAGCGATATCTAGAGACGAAGAACAGCACGCGTACGGAAATCCCTACAATTACCAGCACGAGCTGCATGCTGATTGACTGTCAACTGTGTGTCAACACTCCAAACCAGGAAGTATTGGCAGCCATCTTGTTCGTCGCTAGAACTGAGTCACAAGAAAACAGTAAAACAAAGTTGAGAAATAAGGAAAGGGGCAGGGTAGAAACATCCTGACCCTGTAGGCTTGCTCAGGGTGTCGTACATAGACACCCTATCTCTAAAGATCTTTATCTGACATACTCCACACACACTCACACTCTAACACTCTAGTAGCAAAAATATTTGTTATATATAGATTATATACAGTTCTTGAAAAACCATAGAATAAAATTTGAAGAGTGAATGAATATAGTACAGGTGCCATTTGTTATTCTTATGGTTTAAAGATCACAAGGTCTGTACATAACAAGGTCTTGTTATGTACAGACCTTGTGAGGTTTAAACCATAAGAATAGTGTGTATGAATGATATGAAGTGGTATAATAGTGATTAAGAATATGTTCGTATATGTTATGTTTTTGTGAAACGTTTCTTTGAAATATGTGAAATCCGCTGAAAATAAATGAAAAAATGACAAATTGAAATAAAATCAAAATCAAAAAGATTGATTCATGAAAACCAGATTCTGTCCACATAGTGTTTAATTCGTATTTGAGGAAGACAAATAGATAGCTTTATTAATATTAGCAGCATTGGCACTGTTTTGTAGTATATATATGGCAGGGTTTGGCCTTGCTGCTTGGGAGCCCATACCCAGTGGTGTTTAATCGCTTTCTATGATAAAGCAATGCGGGCTGTCGAAGGAAGTGGGGAGCCTTCTGGAATCGTGGGGGCATTGGGGCTAAAAAAAAAAGAGTTCTTTTTGAGAACTAACTTTACTGGTCAAAAAAAGAGCTATATTTCTATGATAGTATGTAGAACTTTTCGGGTTTTTTTGTGCACCAGTTGTACTCTCTACGCATGCGCAGCCATGTTTTCAACCCCACTTTTTTTCTTTTTCTTCAAGTTCGCCAAGCAAACCTCTCCTCAATTCAGGCATTACATTTGCTGCTTTCTTTTCCGTGACCGTGTGTGTCATCCGCTGCTATACTTTTGTAATATATTAATAAACATATGTTATCTATATTTTTTTTAAATGTAGTGTTGAGGCACCAAACGTTGATTACATACTCCGTCCACCGCCATTTTAGTAGTTTTCCTCTGTTATTTTTATTATACCTGTTACTTTCATTTTACCCTCCGCTTATTTTCTCTGTCATCGATGAGATTTCCTGCCACAGACACCACGGTGTTTGTCCTTGGCCTTCGATCTTATCTGACTTGGTCACACGTATACCTAAAAACTAATTTGAAGCACGTAAGCCACAGCCATTACCACGCGTGTTCGTCAACACAAAAACATTATTAAGATTATGCGTGGTAAATGTTTACTATTTGTAAAAGCATGTGTGGTAAAGCCATATGCTTGCTAATGGCTTTGTGGTGACGATCACATGTGGTTATGACCGCGTTGTAATGGCTGTTTCCGCCAGGACACTGCAGTGAAGTGGACTCCAAAAGACGTACAATTGGTAATCTGCAAAACAAAAAAGAAAATAGAGTTTAGAAAAATGTATATGTGAGTAAATGAGCTGAAGCATTACAAGTCAAGGTAAATCTAAGATTTTACATGTGCGGTGTGCCTGGTACATTTCACTTCTGTTATAGTGCCGCGTTCAAGTGGTGTCTATATGGAAGTGCCTACTGCGTTAGTGACACAAAAGTGGCATAACGGGATTGCAAATATGCCGACTTATTTCTAATGCATTGTTTTCAAGGCATTGTATAACTAGGCCTCTGTGCTTACCGTTGTATAAACACTGAGGCCAAACACTGCGGCCCGTGGAATTCACAACTTGAAGACACCTTTGCTTCTATACATCAAAGCAGACAGCAGTGTCTATAAGTTTAAAAGAGAAAGAGAAATGATGTCACAGAGAGTGAGTGAGAGAAAGAGAGAGACAGAAAACAACATTGAAACTGTCTCGCAGAGTCTGGAGTTGAAATTCTTTCTTGAAAAGTCAGACGTAGATTTACAAGCTCCATGTGTCACTTTTCCCATGTTAAAGTGACACAAAAGTGACGTAATAAGCTTGTAGATCTGTTTGTCAAACTGTTGTAACCTATCTGTTGTCACTGCTTTGAGATAATTATACATTTTATGCAGTGAAGCTGCTGCACACTAGCCGCTCTTTTCTTTCACAGATAATTTGTTGTTGTTTCGGAAACAAAATTCTTTGTCACCTAAAGCCATTGGCGTGATTGAAACATGGTGATCTACGTGTGAAAGAAGCCTTCACTGTAATGAAGAGAGTTAATCATTTCAATTCAGATAAGGTTGTACACAGCAGAGTGGAGATAGCAGCATCAAAAACTTTAAAAAAGAAATAGAAATGATGTGAGAGAGTAAGAAAGAGAAAGAGAAAAAGGACATTAAAATGTGGGAGAGACACAAACGACAGGGGAGGGGGTACCTGAAGCCAGAGGCGCAACCGCAGTCAGAAATAATGGGGGGGTGCTAGAAAAAAATTGGGGTGGGGGCTTAATTTCAAGCAAAAAGAAGAGTGGAGCTGCAGGCGATGTCAGTGGGGGGATATCAAAGCCTCATTAACAAGCAAAATGTCTTTAAAAGACCTGTGACGTACTCTGGTGTGACTGTGTGTTGGCCCAGTAAGCTATCTCCTCCTAGCTGGAGCCCTGTTAGCCCAATGCGTGTTTTGCGAGCCTGCTGCATACTACAGATTCTCTTCTTTCACAGATAACTTGTTGTTGTTTCAGAAACAAGCATCTTTGCTCACCTTGTGCTATTGCCATCGTCCTTGTTACATAATCCATCGTGAAACTGTACATCTAAAAGATATTAAAAGAAAGATGTTATGATTGGTAATTGTTGCTTTATTAATTTGGAGTTAGTTAATATTGCGCTTTTATAGACGTTGATTGTCACATTTCTACAAACTCTTTGTATTGTGAATATATTCCGGACATTTCAGCGATTATAAAAACGTTACTGCTATTGGGAAAAAAAATTCAACATGTAAATTAATACATTATGTGGGAGTGCGTTTGTCTAAAATACTAAGTCGCATTTTTGTATGTAGTCAGCTACAACCCTTTGACTCCTTCCGTTCATACTCAAGTCTCACTGCTCACCTTTTCGTGGAAAAGTCACCTTCTTCATGATGTAGTCCCGATCTCCAACAAAGAAGTCTCATATATGATGCCGAGTCTTGATATCTGTATAGCTAACAACATACTCGTGCTCCCATCATCATCGCAGGTTCTTCTCCCGCTCAGTGCTTCGGGCACCACAAACTCAGTGACCAAAGAGGCCAAGCATGTAGTAGTGAGCCCCTTGTTCGGTGCTTTGGGAACAACTCTAAAATAGCATACAACACTTGCGCTCCGTCTTTTTTATACATAGGGTCACAAGTGTAGTGACGGATACAGTGAATGGGTGTGGTGTGGCTGTATACCAGCCATGAGGGAGTGTGTGTGTCGATCTGACAACTAGACTTGCAACTAAGAAATAACTACAATGGAAATGTGTGCATTGTACTGTTGTTGTGTTTTTCTGGTAGCGTAAGAGTGGCTTTCTTTTTTCTATGTGACGTTACGATACAGTCACCATGACTGTTGACTATTTCGTGACGCATTTTATTGTATAATGCGTTTCAAGAACGAGTTGTGGTAGGGTGTTTTTAAATTAAACTGTGTACTCTGCTTATGAGCTTGTTGAGTGTAGAAGTATTTTTTTTCTTCTAGTTTTTTATTGTATCCTAATTGTGCTGGCTTTTCTCCTTTAGGGTGCAGTACTATAATATGTTATAAAATGTATATCTGTTGAAATCATCTTTGAAAGTAGAATGGAAGCATGTAAGCTGCTCTCTGTGACGAAAAGCAATGCCGGCTACCGCAGGAAGTGGGGAGTCGGCTGGGACCGTGGAGGTCTTGGGGCTCTTCCCACGGTCCGCAACGTTACATTTGAGCCCCGGGGCATGGGGGCCTCGGGGATTATAAATAATTAGTGATAAAGGATATTTTTTTTATGGTAGATTTATCGTACGCGTACCAAGCACATATGGACGACGTACTGTGCGAAGATTGGAAGTTGTCCCATAAGCTACTGAAGGAAAAAAATGAAGAATATTTTCCAGATATTTATGAAGTGTAGGTGTTTAGATGTTGGGTGGCTCTAAAAAGAGCCCTTGTGTTTATTGGGAGATTTTAGTACCTACAAGCAAGTACCAATGCAAAGTCTAGAGTTCAAGAGGAAGACTCTGTTTCCCTTATCTGTAAAATGTACACCGTCTCTCCTATAGATGTCATGGATATTGAAACGCAGATTGTTGTGGTACATGGACCCCATTCTATAGTCTCAGAGGAAGGCAGAAACAGATTTATTCACATGTTTCCTAGCTTTTTCAATCTGTGGACAATAGTGGTTGGACGACTTCCAATTCTGCCTTTGGCATATATTAGAATACACAAAGGCAGTTTCGGGGAACAGTGTCATCAATTATGCAAAGATGTTCTTCATAAGTATTCCCAGACCTACCCCTGTCAAAGTGCCTAGGTCATTCCAACCACAGTGCACAATTATGAGGACAGGGTGTTGGAGATGCAAAAAGGATTTCACCAATGGCATCAATTGGTGACACTTTAACCCTCTCTGTCTAATCCATTTTATGTCTACATTTGGTAAACGTAGGTCTTTGTGAATTCCTTTCTGTTCTGTGTACCTTTGACTCCAGAAAATATAGCTGTGTCCCACAATCCACACTGTAAGCATCTTGAAGAGAGGTCTGGAAGCACTCTGAATGTCTCTGTATTTGAAATGGCAGTTTGAAAAGTAGGATTTTTCTAAAATGGTGGACAACATGCAGTTTTGAAAAAAGAAAAGAAATGATTTGTTGTTCGACAACATTCAACACTAAGCTAGGATGCATGTTTCTGTTTTTTAAAAGCCTGATTTTTATTGGCTAAAAAAAACTGATAGAAAAGAACGTTACATAAGATGAGCTGGGATATTCTGAAGTCAAGCACACTTGCTGTTTTAATTTGCAACAATGTATGATGAACTTTTCACCTGTGTGCTGAATTAGGTGTTCCCTGAAGTGTTTCTATGGTAACTGGCAGATTTTGGAATTGGAAATGGTTGAAAGTTTTGTCAGTTGGAAAGGGTGCAAAAGTTCAAGCAATATAAAAGGTGTTTAGTTTTGATTTAATGTGGGAATAAATGTAATTTTTTATTTAGTTGTATATGTGTGTAGATTGACAGGAAAAGTTTGCTATTTGCTATAGGACTTCCTGTCCCCCAGGGCAGCTTAGGGTGGGTTACAATGATCCCCAAGGTCAAAATCTTTGATGTCCTTTGTTGAGCCTTTGATGGTCCTGGGGACCACCACCTCCCAGGACCGGCTCCTGTAGTGTTACGGGGTGCCTATCCCTGGGACACCGCTGTTTGCTATGGTAGGGCGAGAGTTATGTTTGAAGTAGGAAAGCAGATTGCTTTTCGTCTGAGGGAGCAGCATGTAAGCTGGTCTCTCTGATAAAATGCAATGCCGGTCGTTCATGAGCGTACGTAAGCAAGAAAAATCAATAACAAATATATATTTTACAGATATCTATCAAGTGTATTAGTTTATATGTTGATTGCTTGCAATGAGACCTTTTCTTTTTATTGGTACTTATAAGAAGTGATTATGCATAGTTTAAAATTGTTGAGGAGCAGTGTTTTATACAGAGCTGAACTTTTGACCTCTGTTGACAGTTGACATTTGCATATCTGTTGGGGGTAGGGTGGAAAGTTATGTCAGTTGGAAACTTTTGAAATGTTAAAACAATAGAAATGTGTGTTTTGTTGTGAATTAATGTGTGAAGGATTTTAATTGGTTGTTTATATATATGTATGTGTAAAATGAGTGGGAAAATGTTCCATTTCGTGGTTCTGCTGCAAACACTGGACTAGAGAGATTCTGTATAAGAATATCTACTGTGTGAGTGGCATTCTTCTTAAACTACAAATCAATTTGAAAGGTGAGTTGATAAGTTGTATGGGCATGTATGTGGTGCATCTTTGACCCTTAAGGAAGTATGGGGCATATTATCAAGACAGGCGATAAAATTATTGCCGCTTAATCGGGAGAAAACTGCAGATAAAACAGCAATAATCGGCTTGATAATATGCTCTATTGAATTCCAATCGAAGCCCATGTTAGATGTGAAGGACATCTAACATGGGCTTTGATTGGAATTCCATAGAGCATATTATCAAGCCCATTATCACTGCTTTATCAGCAGTTTTCTGCCGAAAAAGCAGCGATAATTTTATGGCCTGTCTTGATAATATGCCCATATATTTGTCCCTTGTTAAACGTTTTATAGTAGTAAATGTGTTTTGCTATAATGCATGCTGTTATATTTTATTGTTTAATATCACATTGTGCGTCTGTGTACATTAAGGAATTATAGGCCATATTATCAAGAAAGGGTGATACATTATCGCAGCTTTTATCAGCAGGAAGCTGCCTCTAAAGCGGTGAAAATGGGCTTGATAATATTCCCTTGTGAATTGCCATAGAGGCTCAGGTTATGGTGTTAACCTGGGCTTCTATGGGAATTCACAAGGCCATATTATCAAGCCCATTATCGCAGCTTTAGCTGCAGTTTTCTGCCGATAAAAGCGGCGATAATGTGTCGCCCTTTCTTCATAATATGGCCCTATATTTGTTTCCATAATTTCTAGACTCTCTTTTTATACTTCCCTCTCCCGTTTTTCATATATTTCCTTTTGTCCTATAGTCCTCTCTGTGTTCAGATTGTCCTCTTTTTCTCCATATTTCTTTTCTACGTTCATTTTCTGTCCTCTCTGTCTATACTTCTTAAATCTGTTCACCCCCAGCCATATTATAATGGGCCTGGTGAGATGCCTTTCCGCGGGGGCGATGCCGCCACAGAAAGGCATGCGGTCTTTACTCTGGGGGCCCCCTGTGGGCCCCCAGAGTGAAGGAGAGGTGGGGGGGCACACGGGGGTACCTATGGTACCCCCACGCATTTGCATAAACAAAGCAGCAGGCACCGCACAGTGCCTGCCGCTTTGCCTATGCAAAAGCATTAATGCAATTTTAGCATTGTGGCGGGTGGTGCAGAGAGCACCGCCCACCACAATGCTAAAAATGCAGGATGTGCCCGCCACTGTGGGTGGCACATCCTAATACCCCCCATGGGACCACCGCCCTTATGACGGGTGGTCCATTTTTCCGATGGGATGGCGGGCGGACAAAGTCTGCCCGTCATCCTAATGGGGGCCTAAGAGTAGTGTGCACGAAGTGAAAAATGGTATTAGTGTATCTGCAACGGAAAAGAAAAAGAAGAATAAAGAGAACAATCATGGAATGTCAACTGCAGAAAAAATAGTGTATAGTAAATGGAGGAAAAACCAAATTATGGAAATTAGGATTTTTTTTTAATAAAGTTGTATTAAGTTTAATTAAAGAAATTAAGGGATGTAAAAAAAACTGCATTTTAGAAGAAGAGGAAAGGTATAGAAAATGTAGTTGAGAAAGCTTTTGAATTGAAAACAAAATTGTTTATTTTTAGTAATCAATAGAATTCGATCACTAGATAAGCCAATCCATTTAATTAAGTCCAAAAGTAAGTGGAGAAGAGTAATCAACAGAAGTAATTTTTGGGAGTTTTTTTGGGTGATTGGAAACATAGTTCAAGTTCTGAGCCTTTTTTTAATGAAGAAAGTTGTCTTCAGAGTAATGATTTGTTGCATGCAGTTGACACTAGTGGTTGTGCTTATGAGGTTAGAAATGGTTGTCCTATTGAGAAAGAGAAAATTGTTCTTAGAAATGCAGAAGAGGAGTTAGCTGATGAAGTTTTAGGGAGATGTCCCAAAGCTCCAGTGTACACTTGGAATTGTAGTAGCATTTGTAGTGTATGGCAAGAATCTATTGATTTTTTACTCAATTTCTTGTGTAACTATAGTAAGAAAAGTGTTAAACAAAAGATTAAAATGTTGCAAGGATTAGACCTTTGCAGAGTGAGAGGAAATACTGGTTTGCAAGGTCATTCTCTGGCTTGTGTTTCTAAAAAAGTATGTTGAAGTGTTTTTCACCATTTCAGGATGTTAGCAGTACATCATTCTGAAATTAGTCAGAAGATTGTATTATGCAAAAAGACCAGCTCTACTGTTAAAAAAGTTGAACAGTGCTCTTTTGCATGGATCTGTATTAAATGTAAAAAAAGTTTGTGATAAAATTGGGATTAGTTATTTTTGTCCTGAGGAAGACAGTGCAGAAAGTTAAATATTAATAGAAGGAAATGTAGAAGAGAATGTACAACATTGTAGTACAGAAAATGTTGAGAAAGAAATTACAAAGTTTAAAGTGATTTCAGGTGAAAGGCCAAATTATTGTTGTGTCTGTTGTCGACGAACTCATTATAAAAATCAGGCCAGGAGTGTTGATTTGTATTTAAAAAGTGAAAAGGAAAATAATAATGAGTAGAAGGATTTTGCAACTTATTTATTGGTAGAGAATCGTTTTAATTTGGTTTCTCATCAGTGTATTTGTAAATATTGTTAGAACAAATTAGACGATAACAAAATGCCTGCTAGAGCTGTGCATAATCATCTTGAGTTGGTAAATATTCCTTCTGAACTGATGGATTTAAATACCTATGAGTCTATTCTTATTTAATGTGTGCATCAATTTCATGTATGGAGCCTAAGACAGGAAAATTGCCTTCTTCTGATTTACAGCAAGGATTAAAGGGAAGAGTTGTATATTTGCCTCTAGATTTAAAGAAAAAATATTGAAACAATTGGTGTAGAAAATGTCGAGGATGAACCTTTAATTATTCTTGTTAATGGCGTTCCTACTAAGAGTAAGACAATCTGGCAAGAATTAGTGGATGTTAGGAAAGTGAAAAAGGCAACGTTGTATCTGGTAAAAAATAATCAATATTACAGAAATGTGTATGTGAGAGAAGAAGAAATAACTGTAGAAGAAGATAGTGACTTCCCATCTGGACAAATTGAAAAAGTGGATATGTCCAGAACTGATGAAATCTACGAACATTGCAGTGTTCATCCACTGCATTCTAAAGAAGTGATGGGCAATACTATAGAGGTATTCCAAATGAAAGAAGCAAAAGGAAGTCCCATTAGTGTATGGGACAAAAGCTTGGAAGCTCGTTGTTTCCCTCAATTGTTTGCAACAGGAAAAGGAGGACAATATGATGACCGACCTGTGCAGATTCCTGCATCTGAATACCGGCTATCAAGATTATATGCAGAAGATCCAAGATTTTGACAATGTATTCCGTAATTTTTTAATCTTTTGTTTGAGAGTGATTTGTCTGGATTTTCTTATGCAGTAAACCATATTTTGAAAACAGGTGTACATCTGCAAAATGTTTCGGCAAAGGAATTCATGGATGAGGTACTGCACAAAGATAATGTTTTGGAATCTCAGCTAATTAATCTCATGGCGTGTCAGCGTGGTATTAATGATTGCTCGTACCGTCGTCATGAACAACTGAAATGTATGCTAAGGAACTTAGGAACTCTTACATGGTTCCTTACTCTAAGCTGTGCTGAATATGCTTGGGATGATTTACTTCAATTTCTTCGAGAGGCAAATCCAAATATACTAAATATTGAATACAAGACACCTGGAGAATTGTGCTCTTTGGATCCAGTTAAAGTTGATACCAGAAAGTCTTTGGGGAGCATTGGAAATGTAAACATTTGGTCATATTTTGAGTATAAAGAACTTATTACAAATATGCGACAGGCAAATGATGCTGATTATGGAACTATTCTTCAAGATATAAGAATTGGAAAAATGACTGTAGATGGCAAACAAGCTTTACAGATACGATTACTTTCCAATTTGTTTCCAAATGAAAATATTGTTCCATAGAAAATATACATGAGAATTGCAGAAACAAATCTGTAATCTGCTTAATGCCAACACTACATAAATGTTCTATATTCAATGAAGAAATGTTAAAGGTGAAAATGAAGAAATTATAAAATTGGAAGCTATTGAATAAATAGAACATGAATGAATCACTGTTATTTTGACTGAAAAGTTGAAACAGAAATTGGATTCTTTAGAGAAATCGATAAGTAAAACTGCTGGTTTAGAAAAGAGTTTGTATGCATGTGTAAACTGTAGGGTAATTTTACGACATATTTTGAATGTCGAAAAAGGTTTAGCAAATGGAGCAGTGGGTAAAATTGTTGATTTTGTTAATTATGTAAATAGAGATGGGATTGAATTTTTGAAAATCAAATTTGATGAAATTGCTGACGTACAACAATTTCGTTGTTGTTCATCTCGGTTTTTGCTTGTAAAAGGTTTGTATGTATGCAGAAAACTGTTTCCTATTTGTTTGGCATATCCGGTGACCATTCATAAATCTCAAGGTTCAAGTGTAGATAGTGCTTTAGTGAATTTTGGAAGTACCGTGTTTAAAGAGGGTATGGCATATGTTGCTTTGTCTCAAGTCAGAACTTTATCTGGAATGTACTTGATTGATTTTGATGAGACAAAGGTTAGTGCAGATGCAAATTGTGTGAAAGAGTATACTAGGTTAAGAAGAGAATATGCACCCAATTTAGGTCAATATCTAATATTTGAAAAGGGTGTGGTCGATAGGAAAAGACGATTTGAGAATATCTGTAGTGCAACTGTAGAGAAAGAAAAAAACCAAGATGAAGTTGCGCCTCCAAGCAAAAAGAAAAAGGACAGTGTTGAAGAGAATGTTGGTTATCGGTTTGAAAATAGTTCTGGTGTCAACTGCTATGCTAATGTAGTTGTTAATGTAGGACGAAAGATTCAGTTCATTGTTGTATTCTGTTTACGAGAAATGTAGTAGTGATAAAAGTAAAATACAAAGTGTTTCTGATGTTCCAAATGTTTTGGACATATGTTCTCGTTCTAGTCAATTTACGCATAATATTCAACAACATTGTCAGGAATTTTAATGTTTATGCTTGGTGTACTGAAAGATGAAGGTATAGATATTGAAAACCTTTTTGACCTTTCTTATAAATGGCAACATGACTGTCAAAATTGTTTGTTTACATGTAGCACTAACATAGACACTGAAAGATTCATATATTTGACTTTACCTGACTGTGAATCAGTGTCTTTTAACAATCTAATTAGAGGAACAAGTCAAAACATGGAGTGTAGCCAATGTAAATCAGAAATGTCATCAACATTATTTATACAAAGATATGGACAGTATGTAATGTTAATGCTGCAACGTTGTAGAGCTGATGGAAGAAAATTGGAAACTTTAATAAAAAACGTTGTAGCTGGTCAAGTTTTAATATCAGGAAGAACTTTTGTAGCTGTTGCAATTATTTTTCATGATGGACATTCTACAACATCTGGACATTACACTGTTTATTTAAGATGTCTGAAAGATTGGATACATTGTAATGATAGTCAATCAGTTTTTAAGCAATGTTTGCTAAAGACTGACCAAATTCTTACCTAATATTTTTAAAGCCAAAATCGTCCGAGGCTGACGGGGTGGGTCTAAGGATGAGTACCTTCATTTTGTGTGAGTTCATTTTTAGAGAGCTGCTCTTTATGTAGTTGGTGATGTCCTTTATTGTGTCATGGAGGTTGCTTTTGGTGGTATGTGGCTTCTTGGTGAGGGAGAGGATGAGCTGGGTGTTGTTGGCATAGGAGATGTTGTTGATGTTGTGATGGTGGCCTACTTTTGTGAGGGTGGCCATGTAGATGTTGAATAGCGTCGGGTTGAGGGATGAACACTGGGGGACGGAGCAAATAATGTTGTGTTTTTTGATCAGAACTCTGGGAGGCAAATGTAATACTTTACAAATTATTTTGTGTTGTAAATGATATATTGTAACTATATATTTTTTTGTGTCTTCCACAGATGGTAATATTATAATACATAATTCTTTTATTATTTTTATGCTTAAGGTAAGTACAAGTAACTATTAAAAATGGTCGATGGAACGTGCTTCAACCAAGCTGAAGTAATAAAACATGGATGGAGAACATAAGTGTGTGAAGAAGGTTTGTATCTTTTAAAGACATTTCAAAAAATGATATACTGAGTGTACCTGTCAGAACCCCTAATCAATCCGTGGATACAATAATGACTTATCTAAACCATAGCTGGCGCAGGTGAGATGAAGAATCCACAAGGAATCAGACTTGGAGTGATTTAGTGTAACAGAGGAATTCTAAGATGGCCGCCTCGAGGAAAGACATGGTGGCGGTCTAGTCATTTACCACACACCTGTGGGGAATCCTTGGTGAGGCGGGCACTCCCTAACGAGTTTGCACTTCAGCTAAGACGTTCCCGAGTTCAGACCCGTTTTCAATTGCTCCATAGATATTACTGAAGAGAAAGCACAAAGGTTGCATATAAACACTAGAAGAGAGGCTAGTTCGAAAGACCAAGATGTAGGTAATTAGTAGCGTTAGACTAAATTATGGATAAGGAATAGAGATAGAGTACGGTAGGTTATCACATAATTGTTCTTATCTTGAAAAAGTCCAAGTAGAATGATCATCACTGATGTCATTTGAGATGTAATCAGTGATTTCATCATCAGTGATGTCACTGACCATGTCATAAATGATAAAATATGTGACATCATCACCAGTGGATTGCGGGCGTGAGTTTTACAGTTAGTACAACTGAGGAATTTTAATGGTTTTGTGTGAAATGTCCAGCTAACTATAACGTTCCTAAAACCTATGGTTTTTCAGTGAATTTCTAAGGTTTTTTAAATGATAATTCCTAACTATAACCTTCCTGAAACCTATGTTTTTTTCTGTGAATTTCAAAGTTTTTTTAAATGATAACTCCTTACTATAACCTGCTTGAAATCCATGGTTTTTTCAGTGAATTTCAAAGGTTTTTTAAATGACAATTGCTACTTATTATGTTGACTACTTCCCTATATTTTCAACCAGAAACCAAATCTGCAATGCTACGTAAAAAATCAGGCAATAGTTCCACTTACCACTAACGAATTAACATCAACATTTAACAACTGTAAGAACTTTGAACATCTACTACATGAATTACATGTGTTAGAGATTGTAGTTAAACACTTCCGACACCCAACAAAATCTCAATACTCAGCGCCACTACCACTACAAGCACCCCCACGGACCTCTCCTTCCTACTACCTCAAAGGCAGCACAAAACAGGACAACGAACCTTTCCAAAATAATATATCCCCTCAACAGCACACTCGCTTAATCTACAGAGATGTGGCAACCAAGTATGTAAAAGGGAAAGAACTCGAACAGCAACAATAATGTACACAACGCTAAGATTACCAGTGAAATACTATACACAATTCACTATAGAAATCAAAAACATTTCAGTGTGTAGATATACGATTGATATGTATAGTGTACGGAAGAGTGGGGAATATTTTGGTCGTGTAGCGGTGTTCACTCCCCCCTTTGAAACAGAAGCGGAGTAGGCTAGTCCAACGTAAACAACGTCAACATACAACTATAAATAATTAGGCTAAGACCTGGGCGTGGTTCACTTCTGCAAAGAGAAGAGACTGCATCGCAGTGAAGGTCCCCACCCTGCCACGTGGCTGCCGCCATGACCGAGTGCTTCCTTGATACAAGCCTATTGCGAACTCAGCACCACAGCACCGCAGACGTATGTCTGTTTTGGCTAGTGGTTTCCATCGACACTGCAGACAGCTGAGTTCACAACTTGAATTCAACTTTGGATCTAAATTTGTCTTCAGTATCTGTGTTGAGAACTACCTTCAATCTATTCGGTCAGTAGATTGACAACTTGATACCAGTTGAATTCAGCTTTGAATCAACACTACGGACAGCATTGAATCCAGCCTTGGTTTATTTAAGGCAGCGATAATTGTACTATGTCCTCAGATTCTGTTAACTGTAACAAAATAGCATTAATAGATCTTTGTGTCGACTACTGCCTTAAATCTATACTGCATACAAGAGAGTTCAATACTTGAATTCAGTTTTCCAGCTACACTACGGACAGCATTCAAGACGCCCTTGATTTATATAAGGCAAAGATTATTTTGTTAAAGGATGCCACAAAAAACATTCCTCAATGATTGTAGTGAGTTCTGTTTTCAAATGTACACTGCGATCAAAAGAGTTTACCGCTTGATACCAGTGGCGCATAAGCACTACAGACAACATTAAATTCAATCTTGATTTATTTAAGGTAGAAAAATAGTACTGTGTCGTCAGATTTTGTTAAAGTATGTAACAAAAAAGCATTCCTCGATGTCTGTGTCAACTACAGCCTTCGATGTAGACAGCAGGATTCACAACTTGAAGTCACCTTTGCATGTATACTACGGACAATAAGGAGTTCAACCTTGATTACTTTAATGCAGAGACAATTGTATTGTATGTGTTGAGATTTTTTCAGATAGAATGACGATTGTACATGACGCATTCCAGTAGACAAGAGACAATATACCACTGTGACCCCCCCCGACAAATCATCACAGGGTACACACACGCTAAGTTCTTTCACTACCACTAAATCACTGCACCACAAGTCATTTCCCCGTAGCTTTATTAAAGCGGAATTCACTAGGCAAAAAACATGGCTCCCAGTACAGCCCCGCTGCATTATCCATTATCGCAGGGTACATACAAGCTCAGTGCCGAAGATACTACTAACAGTTTTTTGTCAGTAATAAGGTATACTATCACTTTTAAGTGGAATTCATGCAGAATCCAATCGACAAATGACATTACTCCAATTACTGTGCCCCTCCTCACTCCAGACCACACATCATCACAGAATATGTACACACTAAGCACCAAAGGTACTAGTAACTCAGTGCACCAAGTATGATTATCATGTGGCATTACTAAGGCACCATTCACAACACAAAAAACATTACTATCACTACAGCCTGCCCGGACCACGCATCATTGCAGGCTCCATAGAACCTTCTTGTTTTAGATACCACTAACTCAGTAGAAACCAAACTAAGTATAACTAAGTATAACACCTATCAAACCCTTCACAATATCCCTTTATTATGCTTCCTTGAAAAACGTTTTTTTATCACTTATACTTTTAGTTAAATAATAAAATGCACGCTGCATATGTTTTATCTTCCACTTCAATCATAATTGCAGATGATTCACTCCACCCTAAGAACTTCACTGGGGGCAGCAGGGTATACAACTTGAATTCACCTTTGCATCTATACTATAGACAGTAGGAAAGGGGGCGTGGCTAAGCACGCAATGGCAGAGGACGTGCTCGGGTAGAGCTCTGTGAAAAGCTCCCCTTCCCCGAGCTAGTTATCCGCCAAATTACATCGAGGCCGCCAGAAATTGCAGGCGGATACCCGCGGAGACCATCCCGACAGCCTGGCCGACTTTTGACCCGAGGCTCCGTCGGGCCGGACCCCGGCCTGTCCTACGATCCTCCTGCGGACCCGGAGGCCTCCTGGACGGCAGTGCAGTCACGAGAGACCGGGGCTTAGGCCCAGCGTGAAGGCCCCGGCCCACACTCCTCGAGGGCCGCCAGCGGACTGCCGCCGCACCAGCAGCGACCAGCCTCGCTACCACTGCCCCGACCAGCGAACCACGGCAGCCCAGCATCCACGCTGCAGCCTAGGAGCGCGACTTGACCCGGTGAGGAAGGGGAGAGTCGGGAGGCCCCTGGGGCACCGCACACCACCAGGCGCTACCCGGGGAGTCACAGACTCACATGCAGGCACGGAGGGACCGGGGCGGAGAGGCCGCCTACAACCCGCCACCGCGCCCGGCCCACGCTCCCCGAGGACCGACAGCAACCCGCTGCCGCTCAGAAGGCGACGAGGACCCAGCACCCAGCACTCAAGCCGCAAGTCCGGTAACGCTGCCTCCGACGCGCCTGAGAGGACCGAGGAGCGCAAACCGAGAGTCACAGACAAGGGTGCAGACGCGGAGGGACTGGGGCGGAGAGGCCACGGATCGGTGGTTGGTGGCACAGCGGACACCCCCCCCGCAGTGAATACGCACGCAGAGACATTTGCAGACTCCCCCCCCCCTCCGCACAGGCACACGTGCAGGGAGGAAGGAAGGCCAGGAGGGAGTGACCGGCCTCACACGAGACACCCGGACCCTTGGGACACCCGCTACACCAGGGGCTGTGTGGCGGAGCTGGGCCACGGAGGGGCGAAGACCCATCGGACCCCCCACCCCCCCCCGGCGAAGGCGCCAGCCACGGTCGAGAGGGGACCTCGGACCAACGAACCCCCAACCCAGGCCGGGGGTGATCCCAGAGGTGCCATCAGAGCGGCGGGGACAACAAATCTGCTGGTCGTACACCCCCGCACATGTCAGGAGGGGTGCGGACCCGCACCGGGACTGGTGGGGCCCTGCAGAAAGGGAAAACGAACAAGCAGCTCGACAAAATGTCTGCCGAGCAACTGGCCACGAGACTATACAGCGTGCTGGCGGCCGTCGAGCGAATGGAACAATCGCTCCAGCAGACCAGGACCTCCCTAGAGTCCAAGATAGACGGCGTGGCCGTGGACCTGACCCTCCTGAGAGACGACCACAGGAAGCTGTCCAACCGAACCAAGGTCCTGGAAGGCGCAATGAAGGAGATAGAGCCCAAAGTCACCCAAACGGACAGGCACGTGCAGGACCTCCTGAACAGAGTAGAGTTCCTGGAAGACAGGGCCGAAGATGCGGAAGGGAGGGCGAGACGCAACAACATCAGGCTCGTGGGAGTCCCGGAAAAATGGGAAGGGAACCACCCTGCACAACATATGGAAGACTGGCTACGGACCCTGTTGCCTGAAGGCACGCTCTCGCCCCACTTTGTCGTAGAACGAGCACACCGAGTGCCGACGAGACCCTACGCGACCGGCGCCAACCCAAGGCCACTACTCTTCAGGATACTGAACTACAGGGACCGTGACACAGTGCTGCGGGAAGCCAGGAAGATGGGTGAAATCCGCATAGACAATGCGGCGATCATGTTTTTCCCCGACTACACCATCCAGGTGCAACGCCAGAGACATGACTTCCTGGAAGTTAAGAGGAGGTTGCGCACTGCAGGCCTCAAATACTCCCTGCTCTTCCCCGCAAAGCTGAGAGTGGTGGCGGGGGACAACACGTACTTCTTCGGGACCCCCGGGGAGGTCAGCGAGTGGCTAGACAGAGGCACGGACGCGGCACCCAAGAACCATCGTGGGGGCGAGACAAGGCCCAGACGACGCGGCCCGCGACACCGCCGGAGGCACGGAACACAGCAGTCCCAGCGGGCAGAGGGAGGGTCGCGACACTCTCCCCCATTGGATCAGATGCTCCAGGAACAACGCGACGCGATGCGGAAAGTTTCCCAACTCAGCAACCCACCCTCCCAGGAATCACACCCCGAGGACGGACAGCAGACGGCGCCCAGCGACGACGACGAAGCCATCTACGGGATCCCGAACTCACAGATCTCTGTGGAACTGCCGGTGGTCACGCCGCAAACCTCAGACCTGATCCACTAGCCCCACAGAAACAGTCTGGAACATGACCGTCCAGGCGAGGGGGATGCGGCAATGGCCGACGGGACGCTGAGGCGCAGCCAGCGCCAGGTGCAACCAGGAGTGCGCTCCACTCCCCCCCCTGCCTGCCGAATGGACAGCGGACCACAGACACAGTGAGTACTGCCTAAGTGGCGTTGGAGGCTGAAGGGATTGGTGATGGTGGGGTTGCCCCTTGACCCACGCTCATCCTTGGCCATCTGCAGATGCGGCCTGGGGGGGAGGGGTGCCCTCCCTGACTGGGGCCGCGGGCTCGCGCAGAACTGCGACCCTTCGCCCCAAAAGGCCGGGGTCCACACAGGCGGGGCCCCATAAGACCAGAGCCACGTCGTGTGCCAGTCCACAGCCGGTGGCCAGCGAACGGCCTGCACCCTGAGGCTCGGGGATGGAACTGGAATTCCTTTAACTGACTTAACTTCCTCTTAGCCTCAACCGTGCTTATGCGCACTGCCCCTTAGACTGGAACTGTTGTCCCTCTCAACTGAGATTATGGACGGTGGCCCGTTTCGCCACTGCCCCTTTGGTATTTCAGTGGGTCTCACCCACAGTTGGTTAATGTTGGTTATTGTTTTTTCCCCACCTAATGTCTACCTGAACAATGCAAAGTGTACTACGGGGAGTGGAGATGGGCATGCTGAGGATGGCGATGGGAGGGCCCCTGGTGGAGCGGCTGTTTGTACGAGGGAAGGGGAGGAGTACGCACCGCTAGTATGACTTCGATTAAGATATGCACCAGGAATATCAGGGGAATGCACACACCCGCGTGCAGATACCAGATATATTCCTACCTGAAAAGGCAGCATGTACAAATCGCACTCCTGCAGGAGACACACCTATGTGGGACGGAAGTGGCTGCACTGCGGCGCAGGTGGAGGGGTCAGTTGTACGCCACAGAATACTCCTCGTTTGCCCGTGGGGCACTACTGTGGGTTAGGCCGGGCACCCCCTTCACAATGTCTGAAGTGCTCACGGACCAGGGGGGGAGGTATGTACTGGTGAAGGGCCGGATGGACGGGCAGCCAGTAGTCCTGGCGTCCGTTTACTCTCCAAACACAGACCGGGGAAGCTTCCTGACACACCTATCGGAAAAATTGGCGCCCTGGCACGGAGTCCCCTGGGTACTGGGAGGTGATTACAACACAGTGCTAGACCCTGTACTGGACCGCTCGACCCCGCCCAGGCCAGATGCTACATCTTTGGGGGCTGCGAAGGCATTCACAAGATGGGCGAGACAGTGGGACCTCAAGGATGCATGGCGCGCGCACAACCCAGACACCAGGGTATATTCATATTACTCGGGGGCACACATGCTACATGTCCGCCTGGACAGATTCATGTTGACAACGGAAATGCTGCCGCACATTACTGAGTCGCAATACCTCGGCCGGACACATTCAGACCACAACCCACACACGCTGGCAATAGCATGGGAACGCCCACACCCACCCATACCCACGTGGTAGCTACAACCCGCCCTGCTGCTCGACGCACCCTTCAGCGACGCCCTGCAGGCCCGAGTAGCACAGTACTTCACCAACAACTCGGGTACGGCGTCCTCCCCAAGCGTGGAGTGGGACGCCTTCAAAGTGGTGATACGGGGTCACTGCTTGGGCACACAAGGGAGCATACAGAGAAAGTTAGAGGCGGACCTAAGCAGGGTGGAGGCGGACCTGCTCCGTTGGGAGCGGGAGGCGGTGATCGGCGCGGGTGACCGGCTAAGGGAGGCCCGAGAGGAACACACTGCGCTACTAGACAGACTGAAGCACGTCAACTTCGCGGCCCACTCAGCGCGGGTGCACCAACATGGCGACAAGCCGGGGAGGTTGCTGGCTTGGCTGGTCAAACAGGAATCCCGCACGGAACCAGTATCCGCTATTCGGACAACTGGAGGGGAGATCGTGTACACACAAAGCAAGATACACCAGGCATTCGTGGGGCACTACCAGGCCCTATACAAGTCACAGCTGAGGGTCTCAACGGCCACCATTGAGGGTTTCCTTGCTGACATCCAACTGCCTTCTCTGACGAACGCGCAGCAGGAGGACTTAGGGGGCCCATTCACCCAAGAGGAATTGCGAGAAGCCATCTTCGCAATGTCCAACGGCAAGTCTCCCGGCCCTGATGGCCTGCCTGCCGAGTTCTTCAAGGCCTGCTCGGACGTACTGGTCCCGGAGATGCTCAAGCTATATACACATGCGATCGAGGACTCGGCGCTCCCAAACTCACTAAACGAGGCGAACCTGTTTTCGCTGTTGAAGCCAGGTAGGGATGGCACGTGCATGGGGTCCTACAGGCCTCTAGCCATGCTGAACACGAACTACAAAGTGTTCACCTCCCTGCTGGCCCGCCGCCTGACCTTGGAGGTCCCGGCACTGGTACATACAGACCAGAACGGGTTCATGCCGGCAAGGAGCACTTCCCGTAACTTGAGACGTCTCTTTCGAGTCCAGGAAGCGGCCACAATACACTGGTCTTAGACCTGGAGAAGGCCTTCGACTCGGTGGAGTGGCCGTACTTAGGAGCGGTGCTAGACAAACTCGGCGTCGGGGATGCCTTCATGGACATGGTTGGGCTGCTATACCAGCGACCTAACGTCCGCGTACGGACGGGCAGGCTGCTGTCGGAGACGGTGCGGGTGCGCAGGGGTACCAGACAAGGCTGCCCCCTGTCGCCCCTTCTCTTCTCCCTAGCAATCGAACCCCTGGCGGCTCTACTGAGGGACAAGGGAGTGGAATGGGGGATCCCGCTGGCTGACGGGGTGCACACGGTCTCGCTATACGCGGACGACCTATTACTCTACGTGCGAGACCTCACGACGGTGCCTGCAACACTGTCGGACATATTCCGGACCTTTGAAGGGGTGTCGGGCCTCAGAGTCAATTGGACTAAGTCCGGAGTATACGCCTTCAGCCCGGACCTGGAGGAATGCGAGGTGCACCTTGGTGGCGCCCGGCTTACCTGGTACCCGACTACGTTCAAGTACCTCGGGCTGCACATTTACCGAGACCCGCAGAATATACTGGAAGGCAACCTGGTGCGCGCCGTGTCCTCGCTGAAGGCCCAGATGAACTTCTGGAAGACCTTGCCATTGAATGTGCCTAGCCGGATCGCTCTGTCAAAATGATTGCGCTACCGAGACTACTCTACCACTTTGCAAACATCCCCCTGTATGTCCCCGCAAGGATCTTCCGCGAACTGGAGGCGATGCTCCGAGGCCTGATCTGGAACACGGGGCGCCCACGAGTAGCCCTGGCAAAGCTGTACTCCCCGACGGCGGAGGGGGGGCTGGCGGTCCCCAATATGGAGTTGTACTACCTGGCAGCACAGCTGCAATGGGTCACGTACTGGCTTAGCGACTCACACCTCGACGACACCGCCAACGCGGACTACCAATGGACGCACCCGCAGGTGTGTGCCCTGTTTCACCCACTGACCAAAGGACCTCGCCCCCTGCCCCTGCACATGGCCATAGCCCGCAAATGTTTCCTTCGCTGCCTAAAGTTGACAAAGAACGTCAGGCCGTATGCCCCCGCCCTTCCCCTGCTGGGCACCCCCCGGAGGAATGGGATGGTGTCGCCACGCAGCATGGAACCCTGGGTTGCCGCCGGAGTGGAGACGACCATCGGCCGGTTAACATCTTTTTTAGACAGCAGGTCACAGCAAGTATGGATGCCGCCTTTCTCCTCCTCTCCCAAAAAACTTTCTACTGGTGTACCACAGGGCTCCACCTTAAGCCCTCTGCTTTTTAATGTATATATGACCCCCCTCATTTATCTTGCGGAACAGCTAGGTGCCAAAATTATGGCTTATGCCGATGATACTCAGCTTCTGTTTACATGGCCTAAAAACAACTCGGACACATCGAGAGTTCAATTTTGCTTATCATCGGTTTTTCGCTGGCTGGCCTGTGCCCGACTTAAATGTAATGAGAGCAAATCTGAAATCCTGTTGTACGGCTCCTTTCCAGATAACTTTAATAACTCTCTCTGGCCCACCGACTTTCCTAGCCCCAATTCCACTGGCGGACCTGCAAAAAACCTAGGAATTTGGTTTAGCAACAATCTCAGATTTGAGGACCACCTGAAAAAACTTACTGGAATCTGCTTCTCCACCCTTAAAACCTTGCGCAGATTTCTTCCTCTGCTTCCGAGAGCAGCTAAGGAGACGGTCATTCGCGCTCTGATATTATCCAGATTGGATTATGCGAATGCTCTCTACTGTGGACTCCCAGCCTATCTGATCCACCGCCTCCAAGTCGTTCAAAATGCTGCGGTCCGGCTGCTGTTTAACATACCCAGAAGATCTAGTGTCCGCCAACCTCTCAGAGATCTCCACTGGCTCCCAGTTGCCCAAATGATCTTATTTAAGATCCTTGTGCTAGCTTACCGAGCACTCCATCTAACAGGTCCAACCTATCTGAGAAAAAGATTTTCCCTCTATGCTCCCAACCGCCCTCTTAGATCAAGTAATCTTCACCAAATGACTGTGCCAAGGTTTAAATATAGTAGGCTTGGAGGCCAATCCATCTCGGTTAGAGCAGCGAGAGCTTGGAATACCCTGCCTCTGCAGTTGAGAACAGCCCCTTCCATCATGGCATTCAGGAAAGGCCTAAAAACCCACCTCTTTAACACCACTGTATAATGACCATCTCTCCTCTGCATTTACTGTGATCTGCTCCCCTCTCTTCCATGCCAGGATACTATACTATTTAGTAACAGAGCGCGTTACAAAAGCCTCTATAATAATAATAATAATAATGGGAGACCTCTACACGGACGGGGGCCTGCTTCCTTTTGCGGAACTATCGGAGAGCACTGGCCTGCCAGCAGGGCAATTCCTGCTCCACGCGTCAGTGGTGAGGGCGTACACGGAGTCCTGGGGGGACATCCAGGAGGAGCCACCACTCCATCACTTGATCCAGTACCTACATGTTATGGGCAGAGGATCACACATTACACACTGGTTGGCACAGGCGCTCCTCATGCACACTCAGAGGTCCACACAACCGATTAGGGACAAGTGGGCGACCCACCGGGGGAGGGAATGGACAGACAAAGAATGGAAACTGGTCCTAGCCAGCCCTGTGAACGTCCCACGTAACTCCCGATTCCGCACTATTCAACTGTATATACTGCATCAGGCATACCTGTCGCCAGACAGGATAAATAAGTACTTCACGACAGACACCGCAGCCTGCCCCAGGTGCGACCTGCTGGATGCCGACATCCTGCACATGCTTTGGAGCTGCCCGACTCTGTCCACATACTGGGGGGAGGTGACATCGCTCCTGACGCACAGCACAGGCCCGGGGCTACCTAACACGTGGGAGGCATGCGTTCTTGGGCTGTACAAGAGGACTAAACAAAATAAAACACTAGCCCGGTTCTGGGACCTAGGCCTTATCACGGCCAAGCGCCTGCTCACCAGGCACTGGAAAAGTAGAGAACCACCAACCCCCGCACACTGGTACACATCCTTTATCAACTGGGCCAGAGCAGAGGGCACGGCACTGCGAGGTGAGGAGATTGCGGGTTTGAGGCAGTTCCCGATTGCACACGTCTGGGATGATATCCTGGGGTCCCTGCGGGGGGAGGGCGAGGCCAGAGGGCTCACGCAGAGACAGCTGAGAAGGGTAGGCGCCCCGCGAGCGGCGACACCATAGACAGGGCTACACACCACGATGGCCCCACCCCCCTCCATGTGAGCAGCACCGACCCCCCCAACACACAAGCCACGACCAACAATCGGCCGCACACACGAGGGCCCTCCACCACACAATAGCTCGAACACTGATCTTAGCAACTTTGCCTTGGCCCAGCCCCCACGAGTACACTTCCCCCCCCCTATATCCGACCCCCCCCACGCAACCCAAAGTTAAGGGTTTCGCACTCCTGTTCTTACCAGCCGCGTGAACACCCACCATCACACAGCGGCGGTCAAGTGCCACTGCCTGGACACTCGGCAGGGAACACGGGAGCGGGTGACACCCACCAACAGTGCAACAGGGGCAACACATATGTCTGCCACACACGCCGTACACTGAACCGACAGATGGGGGGACACCACCGCTCACCAAACCTGTTCCACACCAGCTTTACAGCTACACACATGAGCGAGCCATAGACCCCACATTTCATTGATGCGCCACCAGCGCATGCCTAACACGTTGATGGGACGTTGGTGCCGTGCGCACCTATGGTACGTGGCGCGGCACTGGCATCACAGACACGCTGGGACATACTGATATGATCATCCCTGTTTTATGTTGAAGAGTTACTGGTTGAATTATAGAAAAATGTAAAATGAGACGTCAATTATAGAAATGATCGTGTGCGAAATGTGAAGAGTATACATAATCCGCCAGTGGCGAGGCACGCCGGACAACGAGCGAGACGATGCATAATGCCTTCCCCTGTAACCCTATGTCCCTATCATACACGGATTTCTTGCAGCCGGCCCACAGGGTTGTAGGCTCTGCTATATGTACTGCACTTTTTTTTTCTCACAATAATAAACGTCTTCAAAAAAAAAAAATAATAAATAAAAAAAATATAGACAGTAGGAAATTCAACCTTGATTTATTTCATGCAGGCAGAATTATACTGTATTTATTCAGATTCTGTTAAAATAAGTGAAAAAAACATTGTTCTCTAACTGTACTGACTACTAGCTTCTATGTACACTGTGCACAGTAGGGTCCACAACTTGAATTTACCTTTTTATCTACACTACAGACAGCATTAAATTCAGCCGCAATTTATTTAAAGCAGAGAAAAAAATAGTGCTGTTGCACTGCTAATATGTGCAAGCACCTTCAATAGCTGCATCATGTGAACTATGATAGCAAACAATGTACACGATTGTGCCAAAATGTACTTCCACCACCAGCAATAACAAGTACCTCTGGGGTATCTCCTTCAACATCGCCACCAGACATACGTCCCCAATTTGTCAAAGTTACGATGCACTGCGTGAAGAGGAATTGTTTAATTTGTTATGAGGAGCAATCAGTACACCTAGTTTTCACAGCAATTGATAACCATCAATGCCAGTTTTTTTACCCCCTTCAAGATTCATATAGTCCAGCATGCAACGATGAATGATTTCAGTGCAGCCCGTTCAGACCATGCATCATTGCAGGGTGAGCACACGATAAACACCAGATGTACCACTAACTCAGTACACCATAAATAATCACCACGTCCCCTTGTTAAGGCAAAATTCAATAGTCAAAACACATTTTTGCCAGTGCGGTCTGCCTGAACCACGCATCATCGCAGGCTCCACGCAAACCGCCCCAACCTCAGTCCACCACAACTCATGAATTCTTACAATAGAATCTTCTGTGTATTATTTGACATACAATGCATCTACCTTTGTACAGCAGAAGTCATAAACTGTTTATGATTAAATATCTGTTTATGATATCACAATTACTATTCTACTTCGTAACAACAACAACGTAATAAAATGGAATCAAGCACACATGCCCGTACCCACCTTAACTATCTCTCTGTGTCTGTGTATTTATTTTGTTTGTAAGATGCTGCTCCTCCGCCCTTCCACATTATATTGTGCTATAAATAGCATATGCAACCATATCAACTGTGACAGTAAGTGTGGTTATTCCTCCTATTTTTTTAGCATATTTATGTAGCGCAAAATCACCCCCAAAACGAATACATTTCCAGGCACACGTACAATGCGTCATTACTGTACTATAACAGGATGTGGATGCAACTCTGAGGCTCGAACACTGATTTCCAGCACCAAGTTCTACATTGTACCTGAATAATCACATAAGTATTTATATATATTAGCTGCCCTTCATGTGCCAAAAACTGCAACTTAAACCTTTCACAGCCCTGCATTACTATAGCTACAACACTCCACTGAATGTACAACAAACATTCATAATCACAGAAATGCGTCATGTCCACCATCTTTTATGTGTACAACTATGAACGAATATAGAGTCAGTAATACCCCCTACCTTCCATGTTGACCAAGTTGTGGGACTTTACAGATATATTGACACGTTTCTTTCTTAGACCGAGGTGACGTCAGCACTACAAAACGGACACCAAAATTACTTAATTTCTCATATAGCTCACAACTGGACCACGCCCATAGCTCCGGAATCATGGTTCAGAGCCTCACGCAGCACTGGCATACGTCAGGCCAGCCCACTCCACTTATGCTTCCAGGAAAACACAACAACAAGACATTGCCCAAATTGAATTGTAGTGATTCCTTAGTTCCCGGTCTAGTTATCAGAATGGCACACACACTCCCTCATGGCAGTTAAACACCCACACCACACCCATCCAGAGCATCCGTCACTACACATGTAACTGTACCAATAAAAAAGACGGGGTGGACGCGCTCTACGCCATTTTTGAGTTGCTCCCATCCCAAGCGCTGTGATGGCCCGTCCTAGTGATTCAAACGCCTCATGTAGGCCCAAACCACCAAGAAGGGGGATCCACCACTACATGTGTGGCCTCTTTGGTCACTAAATTAGTGGTATCAGAAGCACTGAGAGGGTGAGGAACCTGTGATGATGATGGGAGCAAAAGTATGTCGTTAGCCATACCGATATCAAGACTCAGCACCATATATGAGACTTCTTAGTGGCAGATCGGGACTACATGATGCAGAAGGTGTCCTGTCCACGAAAAGGTGAGCAGTGAGGCCTGGATGCGCATCAAAGGGAGTCGAAGGGCTGTAGCAGCTGGATACAAAAAAAGCGATGCAACGATTTAGACAAACGCAGTCCTATATAGTGTATCAAATTACATGTACATTTTTTTTCAAATAGCAGGAACGTTTTTATAATCGTTCAAACTTTAGGAACATAAACTATACAAATAGTTCTTTTAAATGTGAGAGGGAACGTGTGTGAAATGCCGATGTTATTCAACTCACATTAAGATAGTAACAAATACCAAACATAACTTCTTTCTTTTACTATCTTTTAGATGTAGAGCTTCAGGGTGCATTATGCCTCAGCACATGGTGAAAAATACACTGGTGACAGAAAGTTGAGCTGCGAATATTCTTTGCAGTCACTCTCTCACTTCCTCTCTCCTTTGATAAAAAAGTTACAAACAATGTTAACTTCCTTTTTATTTTACAGGTTGTATTTCACAAATTGGCGTCCCCTCCCAACATCTCTAAAACTCAACGTTCGAGGATTCTGTGAAGATGCGTGGCTATCGTAACAACATTTGAGAAGGCTACTACGACAAGTGATGCACCCTCTTTGAATCACGCCAATGGCACAAGGTAAGCAAAATGATTCTTTCCGAAACAACGACAAGTCATCTGTGAAAGGAGAGAGTGGGTAGTGTGCAGCAGGAATGTACAATTACCTCGGAGCCGTGACAATAGATAGATTACAACAGTCTGGGAGGCAAATTTACAATCCCCTTACGCCACTTTTGTATGTACTATACTATGACTAACTCTATATACTATACTTCAGATCACTAAACTGGAGGGTGCACTGTGAACCAGCACATACTTGGACACACAACCGAGCTATGAGTATTTTTCTCCACTATTAACTGCTCCATCTATAACTTTCACTCTCTCACAGATTTTAATGTGGTTTTCTCTCTCTTTCTATCTCTCCCTCTCACATCATTTCTCTTTCTCTTTTAAAGTTTGGACGCTGCTGTCCACTCTGCCGTGACCAACCAAAGCTGAGTTCAAGTTGTGAACTCTGTTGGCCACAGTGTTTACACAAGGTACGCAGAGTGACCTAGATAAACAATGCCTCTGATTAAATGCATTAGAAATGAAAGACCTTATTTACAAGCCCCTTGCGCCTACCCTACTTCCATTGGACTCCATATCACATTTTTGTTTATTATATTGTTTTGTTAAAGTTATGTTTCTAGTTATTTATTGTTTTGTTATCTTTAAGTGACATTTCCAGTTATTTATTGTTTTAATAAAAGTTAATTACAAAAAAAAGTATATATGTCTTTTTTTGGGGGGGGGTGGAACGGTCCCCAATAGAAATGATATTCATAATTTGAAGTATAATTCTGAGGCTAACTCTGTACCAATCTTTACCAGAGTCTGTACCTATGACTAACGGTTACTATGGAAAAGTTTAAAAACTCCAGCACAGTAACTGTTTTCCATTACCAACATAGTGTGGTGAACTTCTAACCTCTGTGCTCATTTAACCTGTTCCATGAACTGTTACTATGGTAACAGGCAGAATGCCGTTTGGGGTAGAGTTGAAAGGTACTGGCTCTACAAAAACCGTTATATTAACCCTGGATCCTCTACAAGACCAAAAAGGAAAGCAAAGTAAAGCAAAACACTGTGTACCAGATTTACAACCCCTTGCACCACTTTCGCATCCAATGCCCCGTCCTACAAAAGTGTGTGGGCCTCAAGCCCGGGAACCACCACCCCCAGAAATGTGTGTATTGGGAGAGACTGCCTGACCCTATGCTTAGAGCCCTCGAGAACCCTGGGGACCACAACGCCCGACGGCCAGCTCATGCATTATCCCCGGGTCCCTACCCCCGGGACAATGCTGTTTGCTTTGAGAGTACAGGAGTCTCACGGCTGTCACCTTCCCATAGCAAACATAATTTGAAGTATAATTCTGAGGCTAACTCTTTACCAGATCGTTACCAGAGTCTTTACCTACGACTAACGGTTACTATGGAAAAGTGTAAAAACTCCAGCACAGTAACTTTTTTCCTTTACCAACATAGTGTGGTGAACTTCTAACCTCTGTGCTCATTTAACCTGTTCCATGAACTGTTACTATGGTAACAGGCAGAACGCCGTTTGGGGTAGAGTTGAAAGGTACTGACTGTACAAAAACCGTTATATTAACCCTTGATCCTCTACAAGACCAAAAAGGAAACCAAAGTAAAACAAAATACTGTGTACCAGATTTACAACCCCTTGCACCACTTTCGCATCCAAGGCCCCTTCCTACAAAAGTATGTGGGCCTCAATCCTGGGAACCACCACCCCCAGAAATGTGTGTTTTGGGAGAGACGGCCTGACCCGTTGCCTAGAGCCCTCGAGAACCCTGGGGACCACAACGCCCGACGGCCAGCTCATGCATTATCCCAGGGTCCCTACCCCCGGGACAATGCTGTTTGCTTTCAGAGTGCAGGAGTCTCACGGCTCCCACCCTCCCATAGCAAACTTTTAGTTCGCATTTTGAAAGACAGAGCAGAGAAATCCGTTCTTTCTTTCAAAATAAAAAGCAGATTGCATTTCCACATACAAGTTAGCATCTCCCCTTGCGGAAAAGCAATGCCAACTCCCAAAGAATGCGGAAAGGCGGTGGGACCGTGGTGGCATTGAAGCTCCCCTCATGGTCCCCAACATTTTTTATAAGACCTGGGGGATAGGGTCCCTGGAGATAATAAAAATTCTGATAGGGGCTCTTTTTTTACGGTAAAATTACAAGTCGCGCACCCAGCGCAGCGCTCAGTGCGGCCCCCTGGTGTGTACGCGTAGGGAGCACAACTCCAACGCCTTTGATGCACAACTTCGACGCGTTTGGGACGCGGCATTACTTTTCCACATCACCAGCTACTAACATACAACTCCACATGTGGAAAACCAATCTGATTTTGATTTTGAAGGAGAGAACAGATTTCCTTGCTATGGGAGGGTGGGATGGACACTCCGGAACACTGCAGGAACTGGCTCTCCCACAATATATATTGACCCGGGGAGTGGTGGTCTTTGGGGCTTTGGAGACCTTACAGCCCCCCTTCCTAGCCATACTTTTTTTTTGTAGCCCCGGTGGGTAACGGGGCCCTCGAGTGCTCCAGGAGGGGAGCCAAGAAGTCCCCCTCCCACAATACATAAACCCCAGATGGGTGATGGTCCCTGCGGACCTTCGACCTCTCCCCCCACCAGACTGGGGGTCCCTCTGGGCCCCACATAAAATGTAATAATTTTGCCCCCGAAATTTAACCCCCCCGGAGACAAAGTATTTGAAAAAAAACTCATTTTTATTTGATTAATTTTACGCCACAGTCGACACACCCTACACGCATACCGGTTAAAAAAGAAATGTGGGCCTGGGGGGTCGCTCTAGGACCCCCTAAACAGGTCTAGAGAGTACAATTATTTCTAAACTGCCCCCTTTCTCCGTTTTGAACACATATTCCACTGACTTCCTCAGCCTCTCTTTTACCGAGGCACAAAATGGCTGTACACACTTCCAGGCCCAGTGTTACGTCACAGACGTATAGTGTCACGCTGGGTCTGCCATTCCCTCATTTTATTTTTACTTTTTTTTTAACTTTAAACAGTATATTAATATATGAGAGCAATATTTTAAACATTTATATATTTCTAACTGTAATAAAATTATATTATGATAAATATATTTTGACAAAATCACATTGGGTGTGGCCTCCTTGCGCTCTGTTTCCGCGATTGCCATGTGACCCTAAAAAAAAGCATTTGATTGCTTCATAACATTTCCCATTGTAACAGTTGGACGACCCCACCTATTTTAGTCATTCTGTTTACAGAGTTTGATGAGAGACACCTCTTCTGCTTAGAGAGATTTTTTGAAAAGTGTTTTCCTGTATACACATTTTTTATACTACACACAACATGCAACAATCATCTTGATCAATATTCATGGTCTGTACATCAGCCTTCAACGTGTGAACGCAATACATCTCAAATGTTCCTTCAAAAAACAAATGTGTGTTACATTATGCCCCTGGTGTGTGTGCACATTATTGTACTCCTTTCGACCTGGATATTGGTGGCTCTAAGAAGTATCAGGAGCCACAGGCCGATTGTATATCCTAGACCATATGTAACAAACAGTAAACAGCAATGTGTAGATTTATTTTGCTATACGCTCTGTTGTCAGGCTTTACCAATATAATAGTCTGTTATTTGTGAAACTTTCAGATACACATTTGACATGCATTGTTAGATTGTAATGAGCTTTATCAATGTGATTGATATAGCCTCACTGCCGATCCTCCCTCCATCCGAGCACATTCACATGTGTACGCTTCGCAATAGTAGCAATTTCAATATTACCGCACACCATTGACATGCGTGTCTGCGCATATCCACAACATTGACAACAACATGTGATGTTCGCCATTCAATCTTGTCAAACACCGTCTCATTAGCGATAGTTGCCTCCCTCATGATACACTAATGTAAATTGTACGCTCTGCGAGGCCAAAACTACAAAAGAAACACACATAAGTACACTTCCTGGCCAGGCAGGAACTGAACAATGCCCAGGTCCCCGGTATATTTAATTACACCCCTACGCTGGCCTGGCGTATGCAAGCCCAGTCCACTTTGCGTACGTATAAATAGGATAACCACAGCGCTACATGTCTCTCTTCTTCCACACTGCCTCAGGTGATATGGCCGTATCCACCTCGCATATCACAATGTGCAATAAAAAAAAGAGATCTCTGAGGTGCACGCCATCCTGCAATCATCACTCCAGCTGAATTGTGAGCACTGCTGCCCCTAGTGTTTCACACACAACAATGACAGCAGGTGAGCAGTGAGGCCTGGGTGCGCAGGAGCTACAATTAAGCGTGGTGCGGCAGGAGGGGTGGGGTGCATCAGCCTAGCTGTACAGGTGCGCACAAGCGATGTTACCTTGCGTAATGATGTGATCTCTGACCTCATTCAGTCACATCTCTGCCTCATTTTAAGGACCTGCTGAACCATACTGTAGGCCTGAGCCAGAGGGCAGCGCTGTTCTTCAGACACATGTTGAGCGCAGTTCTGCAGGAGGGGTGGGGTGCATCAGCCTGAGTGAGCAGTTGCAAACAAGCAATGTTGCTGTGCGTAATGATGTGATCTCTGACCTGATTCAGTCTCATCTCTGTCTTAATTTAAAGACCTGCTGGACTGTACTGTAGACTTTAAGTCAAGCAAATATTCCTTTTGGGACACCTTATTATTGAAACAAATATTTTCAAAAACACAATACCAGAAGTAAACACTTAACAAAAATACTGTACTAGTAAGGCAAAGTGAAAACACATACAAATTGAGTGTTTGCTATGCTTTTTTCCTGTTCGCAATTGCTGTTTGCATGCTCGGTGGGAAATATCTTGTGAACACACATTTTGAGTACGCGAACAAGCAACAAATTTTGCGAAGTCGCGGAACGCAGAATTTTGAGCAATTTTGTGTTCTCGGTGGAACGCAAAATTACCCAAATTCCGCAAATTGAACCGAATTTACCACCCAGGCCTATTTTTAGCGTTTAGGGTAGTGCAGTGGTGTTTGGGTAGAGTAAGGGGTCATTCTGGGGGTAGTCTTTTAGAGTTTAGGGTAACCCTGGGCATAATACAACGCTACGGAGCATGCAAAGTTTGTACTAATTCGCACTTCGCAAATTGCACGTAGTACAGTACCAAAACTGTACTTGATCCGGTAGCGTAGCAGCTAAATCATTAACATCCTCAGATGCTTTGAAAAAGCAATTTTACATGCTTAAAAGCCTTTAACCAATTCACAAAAGTGAACTTTTACAATGAAAACATGAGGCAATGAGAGAGTTGATGTGGTCCCCCCTAACCTAGGGGGAGGACCAAGCAGATGCCTTGAACACAAAGAGCATAAACAAAAAGCACATTTGGTTGAACTTTAGTGGTGGTCCCATCCTCTTAGGACCACCCCAAGCACAGTTATTGGCAGAAAAACAATCCCAACCAAAGGCCTTGCAAAGCATTATGGCTTGGGATTACCAGTGGGCAGTGAATATTATAGTATCCCTTTCATCAAGCATTTGCATTTGACTTGTGAGGGACATCTTGTAACCACCAGTTGAACTGCAGCTCTTTGTAGAATTATTTTGATATCAGATACTATATAATATTCACTGCCGACTGGTAATCTCATCCCATAATGGTTTGCAGGGCCTTTGGTTGGGAATGTTTTTTTGCCAATAACTGTGCTTGGGGTGGTCCTAAGAGGATGGGACCACCACCAAATCGTTCAATAAGATGTGTTTTTGTTTGCTTTCAAGGCATCTGTTTGGTACTCCCCTAAGTTAGGGAGGATCCCAAAATCATCACCTGTCTCACTGCTTGGTAATTTTTCAGTTTCACTTTCGTGAAAGTACTATACGCGCTTTAGCATATAAAGATAGAGATACTTATTTTATAATAACTGGCACAGTGCAGGATGCCATTTGCAATTATTTTGCAATTTTTTTGCAATTTTTTCACAGTGCAGACAAGTACACATTGTCAACAGCTACGCAGATTACGTGTACTATGTGAAGTTCAAAGTATACTACACAAAGCTATGTGTAGTGCTGCTACGCCCAGGCCTAGTTCAGGGTAGTGCAGTGGTGTTTGTGTAGTGTAGGGGTTGTGCTGGGAGTAGTGTTTCAGTGTTTATGGTAGTGCAGTGGTGTTTGTGTAGTGTAGGCGGTACTGCGGGGGTAGTGTTTTAAGGTTTAGGGTAGTGCAGTGGTGTTTGGGTAGTATAGGGGGTCGTGCTGGGGTAGATTTAGGGTGTAGGGTAGTGCAATGGTGTTTGGGTAGTGTATGGAGTTGTGTTGGGGGTTGTGTTTTAGGGTTTAGGGTAGTGTAGTAGTGTTTTGGGTAATGTAGAGAGTTGTGCTGGGGCAGTGTTTTAGGGGTTAGGGTAGTGCAGTGGTCTTTCTTTAGTGTAGGGTGTCATGCTGGGTGTAATGTTTTAGGGTTTAGAGTAGTGCAGTGGTGTTCGTGTAATGTAAGGGTCATGTTTTTGGATTTAATGTACTGCTGTGGTGTTTGGGTAGTGTTGGGACCATGTTTTGGGTAGTGACATAAGATGAATATCAGAGGCAAGATGGCTGCTGTGGCGTGGGCTGTGTAAGCAGCTCATCCCTCCGCTCCGAGTTCCCCGGTGGATCGCTGTTCTGAAGCCCTGAACTCGAACTCTACTTATCGGCGCGGACGGAATATGAATGTTTTTTGTCCCATTTAATTCTTTCTGGCTGCTTTGAAGAACTTTGGTGTTTGGCGAGAAGAAAGCAAGTAAAAAAGTCAGCTGTAGCCTGTAAGCTGAAAGAAAGCCGGTGTAACGGTAACGGGAGGCAATACGCTTTCTACCCTGCCTACATCCATCTGTTGGCTCGCTCACCTGCCTCCTGTTCCGTGGACCGCGAATGTTGAATGATCTGCTGCTACCTCGGCGCTGTGCTCCGCTGTGGGGTTTTCCGGTGATAGTGCTTGGGCTCCGGAGCTTTGTGGTCCGCGGCCGCGGAGGGACCCACAAGAAGAAGAAAATGCCCCCGAAAGTGAAGATTAAAGCTGTCACGAGAAGCGTTACATCAAAAACTGCTGAAGGAAGAGACAGTGACAACATGACACACGCGGGAGATGAGAGAGGGCCGGCTTGTATCGAGGCGAATGCGGGTGCTAGTGCTGCGGGAAGGGGAAAGCTTTTACTCTCCCGGCACTTTTCGAGAAGCAGTTTGCCAAGAAACATGCGAGTCACACTGATTTGGTAACACATGAAAAAATCTCCGATGAAGCGGTACAACCGTCAAACGGTAATTCAGCAGATTTGGTTTGCGCAAATAATGGCATTATGGGAGATGGAGTTGTCACAGAAGCCCGTCAAAACTCTGTACTGGACTGTAATCTTACTGCTACGAGTCAGGAGGAGAGTGCATCCAGGCTTGATGATCCCTCTTCGGCACCAGATCTATCAGGAATCGTGGGACCACAAGAAGCAATAGAGAACTTTTTTTCTTTATCCGATCTATCTTCGGATGAAACCAAGAACTGTAGCAAAGACTGGGCTGACCACACTGTAGAAAGTAGCTCTGCCGAGGGGAAGACTTAAGACTTAATCTAGCCTCCCCGCATTCGAGCAGCTCCACTGGTAAAAAACGTAGGAGTCAAGTCAAGTCAAGTCATAAAATTTATATAGCGCACTACATACCCGGAGGGTTTCAAGGCGCTTAGGAAGGGGAGGAGGATTACTTGTCAAATATCCACGTTTTAAGTTGCTTTCTGAATGCTAGGTGGTTCTGGGTAAGGCAAAGGTAAGCGGGGAGTGATTCCATGTTTTAGCAGCCAGGTATGAAAAGGATCTGCCTCCCATGGTGGTCTTGTTGATGCGGGGTACAGTGGCGAGGGCTTGGCTGGAAGAGCGTAGTTGGCGGGAGGGGGTGTAGAAGGACAGTCGTGAGTTGAGGCATTCTGGACCGATGTCGTAGAGTGATTTGTGTGCGTGGGTAAGCAGTCGGAAAGTGATCCTCTTATTGACGGGTAGCCAGTGAAGGTCTTTAAGGTGACCAGAGATGTGTTCGTTGCGTGGGATGTCTAATATGAGTCTGGCTGAGGCGTTTTGGATTCGTTGGAGTTTCTTCTGGAGTTTTGCGGTAGTACCTGCGTAGAGGGTGTTTCCGTAGTCCAGTCGGCTCGTGACCAGAGCGTGGGTGACTGTTTTCCTTGTTTCGGAGGGGATCCAGCGAAATGTTTTTCTGAGCATGCGAAGAATGTTGAAGCAGGAAGAGGATACGGCGCTGACTTGTCTGTTCATTGAGAGTGAAGAATCCAGGATGACGCCTAGGTTCCGTGCGTGGTCTGTCGGGATGGGTGCTTTTCCGAGGGCTTCCGGCCACCAGGAGTCGTCCCATGCAGAGGGGGATGTGCCTAAGATGAGGACTTCTGTTTTGTCTGAGTTCAGTTTCAGACGGCTTTGTTTCATCCATTCGGCAACTTCTTTCATTCCTTCGTGTAGGTTGGTTTTGGCGGTGCTGGGGTCATTGGTGAGGGAAAGGATCAGTTGAGTGTCATCCGCGTACAAGATGATGTTGAGGTTGTGTTGGCGAGCGATGCCTGCGAGGGGGCTCATGTATACGTTGAAGAGGGTGGGACTGAGTGAGGATCCTTGTGGTACGCCGCAGATGAGTTCAGAGGCCTCGGAATTGAATGGTGGAAGGCGGACTCTCTGGGTTCTTCCGGTGAGGAACGAGGTGATCCATTCAAGTGCTTTTCCTTGGATTCCGATGTTATTGAGGCGTTGTAAAAGGGTGCTGTGGCAGACTGTGTCGAATGCTGCAGAGAGGTCGAGGAGGATGAGGGCGACTGTGTCTCCATTGTCCAGTAGAGTTCGAATGTCGTCTGTTGCTGCGATGAGGGCGGTCTCAGTGCTGTGTTTTGCTCGGAAGCCAGATTGTGAGGGGTCGAGGGATTTGTTGGCTTCGAGGAAGGCGGCGAGCTGGTTGTTGACAGCTTTCTCGATGACTTTGGCCGGAAATGGAAGAAGCGAGATGGGGCGGTAATTTTTGAGTTCGGTGGGGTCCGCTGTGGGTTTTTTCAGAAGGGCGGTGTGTTCAGCGTGTTTCCAGCTTTCCGGGAAGGTGGCGGAGTTGAAGTAGCAGTTGATGACGTCTCGGAGGTGCGGTGCTATGACGGAGTCTGCTTTGTTGAAGATGTGGTAAGGACATGGGTCTGTGGGGGATCCTGAGTGGATGGAATTCATCAGGCGGATGGTGTCCTCAGTGGAGATTGGGTTCCAGTCATTGAGGGTGTTCATGGGGGGAAGATGATCAGCAAATGGTAGGGTGGGTTGGTTTCCGGGTTAGTTGTCAAAGCTGTTGTGGATGTCTGCAATCTTGTTGTGGAAAAATGAGGCTAGGGAGTCGCAGAGGGTTTGAGAGGGGGTGATGTCGTTGGAGTTGGCCGAGGGATTGGAAAATTCCTTGACGATGTTGAAAAGTTCCTTGCTGTTGTGAGCGTTGTTGTCAAGTCGATCCTTGAATGCTGTTTTCTTGGCTTTTCGGATTAGTTGGTGGTGAGTGCGGGTGGCATTTTTGAAGGCGTCCTTGGTGCTGGTGGTTGGGTCTTTTTTCCAGGCCTTTTCAAGGGAGCGGCAGAGTTTCTTGGACTTCTTGAGATCATCGTTGAACCATGAGGCCTTCTTGCTGCCAGGTTTGTTTTGACGGAAAAAATGCTCTCAGTGTACTAGCAACAAGGATGTAGTAAGGTCCATGAAGGATTAGAATGTGGCACTGTGGCATTAGTGGAAGGAGAAGGATATGGACCAATAACTGGTGTGGAATCGGGCATTGAGAATGAGAATGCCTCTCCAAATCTTAAGGAAATAACACTGACCACTATTTATAACACTATGATGAGCCACCGTGCCGAAAGCAAGGCAGAGAATCAGAGAACCCAGGTAACTTGCCCCAAGGTCAAGAATGCCATACGACGAGCTATCAAATTGTGCACAGAAACAGCTGATAGAGTAACAGAAGTGGAGGCAAGAATCTTGGCGTTGGAAGAGGAGACAATGACCCAGAAGCTTGAACTTGAGAGTATCAAAGCACAGAAGGACGATGCTTCATATAAACTGTCCAGGCTGGAAAATCAGGCTCGCAGGAACAACTTACGCTTTCTTGGCATACCCGAGAAAAAGGAGGGGGCTGACCCAAGAAGATTTAATATTGAGCTATTACCTGAAGCATTTCCCGAACTTATATCTTGGGATTGTTCAACCTCTAATTCTCTGTGGCGATCTGAATATAAATATTGAATCTGACTGCAATATCCGGGCTCCAGGGAGGTATATCGGTCGGAAGACTAGGACCTACAGAGCTTTAAGAGCCCTAGTATTAGGGAATGTGCTATTTGATGCATGGAACACATTTTTCCCAACCAACCCTGGCTATTTTTTTTTTTTTCATCACCACACCGAAAATTTGTTAGATTAGATTATTTTTTTATTTCTTCCTTTTTTATGGAGAGTGCTAACATTGATATTATGCCTCAATCAGTCTCAGACCATAACCCTGTCATCTTACAATTATTATTACCCTCCCAGGGCTCTAATCCAAATCGCCAATGGTCGTTTCAAAGGAGTCTACTCCTAAATGAACAGTATCTGGTACATATGTCTGTCCTGACATATTTTTTGGCTCTATTTCTGAGTGATGATGACTTTAAGCTTGCTAACATCTATAATTTGTATTCTTGCTTTGTGTTGGTCCTTTTAAGGCCTTTATTCCAGACCTAGAAGCATAAACTAGAGGATAGCTGCTTAATATGATGATAGATCCCTTATTCTTAACTCTAATCCATCTATTGCCTATTGGCTTTGACATAATTATGTGTCCTTTCATCATTCTGCCTATAGTAGAGGGTGGATCCTGTAGTCCTGACTTTATATTACATATTGGTATGGTTTGTGTAGGTACTTTGACAGAGCTTAGTGTTATAACATCCTTCTCAGGCCTACAAGGCCCGGAACTATGGAGAGACTCCATTTTGCTTTCTGCCTCTGCAGAACTGAGATGCTTGCAGGGTAAAGGTAATGTTTTGGTTTTGAGCTGTTGTTCGCTAAGGGAAAACCAGCCGGGACTGGTTCTTATCGGATGAATGTATTTGTCTCTTGGGCCCAGATGTAACATGCAGATGCGCACTGCGGTTGCGCGGAGAGCTCTGGAGCTAGCACAGGAATTCGGTGGGAGGCAGCCCTCTGTTGGAAATTTCCATGAGGGGATAGGATTCCATATTAGCGAAGTGCAGGAGAGGAGGAGTGTCAGTTTGGTTCTTGAAGAGAGAGGAGTAGGATGGTTGCTGGGAGCTAAAGAGTACAGTTCAGTTCAATTGGTTTTCTGGAATGGAGAGAGAAGGCAGATAATTGCTGAAGCTGGAGAGAGCAGTCAGATGAACAAAGTTGGAACTATCAGCTGGAGCTGCCAGTTTATCAGAATGCATTAAAACAGTTACCAGTCAGATGAAGGAGCTGAAGCTGCCAGCTGGAGCAGTTGAGCCAGAGGAGTGAAGCTGTGGTGACGGAGGGAGAGAGAGCCCTGATTCCACCAAAGAGATAGAGAAACATTCCTTCTAATAGGTGAGGTAGTCTGAACTAGTTTGCTTTATACTTACACCTTAATCTTGTCCTTTATTACCTAGGCTATTGTATTGCTAATCCTTTTTCTTTCAGCGGTGTGACAGTCCCTGTTATTTACATGTGGATGTAGTATAGTAATAAAGCTTTACAGAGACCCCGCAGATCTGTGTATGTGTCTATTCCCATTTTATTGTTATTGTAATAAAGATACCCCAGTTCTTAGTAAACCAGTGTGCATGTGTTGTTCTTATGATAGAGCTAACCTTTCTTCTAACCAGATGCTATATATAGCAACTGATGGATCAATAGGAAATAGGAGCACTTAAATAAGGGAATAACTCTTGCATACAGTGTGTGTCTCTTGTTCTTATAGTGCAGGTAACCTTTTCTACTTGTCAGGTGTTACAGGCAGAACAGATGCTGCCCCTGATCAGGTAAGTAGCCACTGAATAATTAGGAAGAGAGAGGAGCCCTTGAGCTAGGAGAATAAGTTATACACTAAGTAATTCGGCCATTCCATAATATTATTGTAGTAGTGAACCTTTAGTGAATAGTGAGAGAAACTTCCCAACATAGAGAGAGAGAGAGCTGAAGGTATTCATAGGAAAGTGATCGTCGTTGGGATGCGGCGTTATACCCACCGGATTGTGGCTTGTTAATGAGAGCACCGGAGGGACACGGTGTGTAGTGAGATTGCTGCTAGAGAGAGAGTGGCATTAGTGAGAGCACTGATTGTGGTCAGTGTGTATACCCACAGGATTTTGGCTTGGGCCCTGGATGAAATAGTGAGAGGACTGGGGGGATACAGTGCCTATCTTGAGCGAGCACTGGGTGTAACCAGTGTGTAAAGGTAAATAATCAGAACTGCCCCAGGGTAGATTAGTCTGGACCCATGTGGTCGCGAGACTATGAGGTATGAGTGTGGTGTAGGGCATGGACGTCCTTAGTAATCAATGAGTATTCCTAGTAATCCCTATAGATTTAGTGGTGTTTCTGATGATATGAGCTTGTATATTGCGAGTTCCCCATCCTCAGGTAGGTACCCAGGTGCCTGGACAGATGAGTCCTGAGGAGGGAGGTGGTTACGTTCCGGCTGGGTTGGAGGTGGTCTGAGGAGCTGATCCTATCTGGTCCGCGAATCCGGCCGTTACAATGTCTAAAATTATTCAGGATTTTTTTCAACATAAAAATGCGACAGCCTCAACCCAGATTGTTTGGGATACATTTAAACAGTTGTTAGGGGGGAAACTATTAGTTTTTCCACTATCAGTAGTGGTCAGGGAATAGAGGAAGCTCAGCGCTGCTTAACTATTGAACGGTCTGCCCTATATGCTTACTTAGCCGATCAGGTTGCTGTCAAGTATAAACAACACAAGGCAGAATGCTATGAAGTAAATGATCAGACAGGTAAAGTTTTAGCGCAGCGGCTAAGAAAAAAAGCAGTCATGATTGATATAACAAAAATTGTTGATTTAGCTGGTGTAACCCAAGAAACTCAAGTAGGGATATTAAAGGCATTTAGTGATTTTATACATTATTATACAATAAAGCAGATCATGGTGACAATCAGGAAAGGGCTCTATTGGACTATCTGAGGAATGTTGATAATCCTCCAATAACTGATGCAGATATTACATCTCTAAGCGCCCCAATTTCCTGGGACGAAATTGAAGCAGCCATTCTGGGCTTAGCTCCAGGCAAAGCAATGGGGCCAGACATGATTCCCCTAGAATTTAATCGGGCTTTCTGTAACACGCTCAAACTCGAACTAATTAAGGTCTTTCAACAAGCTTTCCAAGGAAACCCACCTACCTCCTGGTCTTTGGCAACCATAGTAATATTCTAGAAGAAAGGAAAGGATGGCAAGGAATTGGGATCATATAGGCCGATCTCTTTAATTACATCGGATAGTAAAATGTTCTCGAAAATATTAGCAAATAGATTGGATGATATAATGCCAACGATAGTATCTAAGATCCAGCATGGATTTATAAAAAAGAGGGACACTACTGACCACGTCAGACGGATTATTACCCTGTTGGACGGGGCGCAGGACACAGGATCCCCGGTCGGTGTTGTCCTATTGGACGCTGAAAAGCCTTTTATAGGATTGACTGGGGGTTTCTGTGGTCCGTGTTGGCATGGAAACGGTTTCCTAAAGAATATATTCATGCAGCTCAGGCATTATACAATAACCCAAAAGCCATAATACGAATAGCCACTGACTTGTCTGATCCTTTTCCAATTACAAGAGGGACAAGGCAAGGGTGTCCTTGTTCCCCCCTGTTGTTCGCGCTTTAGATTGAGCCATATTTAATTAGATTAATAAAAGAAACTAGGATTCCCCCGATCACGTTACACCAGGTTGCCTATAAATTCTTCGCTTATGCGGATGACGTTGCTATTGTCACGACAGACGTAGCATCTGCCCTACCTAAAATTACAGAACTTGCCCATGAATATGGGGAGTTCTCTGGATACAAATTAAACATTATGAAGACCCAGCTTGTTCACTCGGCTGAAGAGAGGCCGGACGGTGTAGCATTCACCTTCACAGCTTCATATCTAGGTGTGACAATTTCTGCTAAAGTGGAAGACATTGTTGGACTTAATACAGATCCGCTACTATTTTCTGTCAATAGGACCTTGGAGAGGCTGAACAAATTACATTTATCATTATACGGCCGCACAAACGCAGTAAAGATGGTCATATTCCCCAAATGTTTGTATTTATTCCGTACCATACCACTTTTGTTTCCCTCTGCTTTTTTTAATAAATCTATCCATATCTAGATTCATATGGGGCTACCGGAGAGTTAGAAGATCTTTGAAATGGTGTACTATGCCTAAATTAAGAGGAGGATTGGGGATCCCTAACTTTCGATTATATTATTGGGCAATTTTTTTAAAAGCTATGGGTATCCTAATTTTTTCAGACTTTTATTTGGATGAAGCAATGGCTCCTTCTATATACGAAATGCTTTTAGGAGCAGAAGCCCGACAATGTTTATTAGGTTGACAGAACCAAGTTATTACAAATTTGGAAACAATTTAATAGAAGGTTTCACCTTTGCACAAAGTTGAATTACTATACACCATTCTTGAAGAATCTCTCGCTTCCAGAAATCTTTAGGGATCCTGTTATGCAGAGGTGGAATGATCTTAAGATCAGTTCTTTCGGAGATATGTTCCAGAGTGAGCAGATGGTATTATACTCGTATTTGCAGGGTAAATATAGTCTTACAAGGAGAGATTTTTTTTAAGTATCTCCACATTCGAAGCTTTATAGAATCTAAAAATGTATTTAACACCAGTTCTATGAGCAGAATAGATGTGTTGGAAAGCTGTCAAAGAAAAAGTAGAATTGGCTCAATTTATCAACTGATGCTAAATAGAATAGAAGATAATCTCGAGACACATATCGATAAATGGCAAAGGAAGCTTGGAATTGAAACGGTTGACATATCTAGATCTTTAGTAATGGCCAGCATGGTGTTATTTAACGGATCATTCAAAAGCCAGCATTTCATGGCCGTGTGTGATTTATATTATACATCGTCAAAACTAGCGCTATGAAAAGCAAAAGGGGGCACTAAATGTAGCCGTTGTGAATATGTGGCGGCTGATTCAGTTCATATGTTTGTTCAATGCCCAAAGTTGACCCAAATTATATTAGAAGTGCAAGGGTTCCTAAATAGTATCTTAGAGTCATCACTTATATTATCATCAGAATTAGTGATACTGGGAACTCAAACTGACCAAATTAGTGCTAGATCGGTTGAAGAAGAAGGCTTCGTATTCATAGCTATGTCTGTATATAGATACCGTATTACTTCTCGCTGGTTAGATGTGGATCCCCCGATTTTCTATCATTGGCAGTCAAAATGATTAAAGGTCTACCAGCTTGAAAATGCGATGTGTAGACTTAAGGGCCAGAGAAAGAGGACGTTTGGGCAAAAATTATGGTCACCTATTAATAATTGGATTTAATTTGCTTGCCATGATTTAAAAATTAAAGCGAACCTGCTCTTTTTGTATTATGCTATTTTTGTAGAATGTCTGAGAAAATATCGATAACACAAATATCGATATACAAAAATATCGGAACAAAAATATCGAAGTAAAAAATATAGGAATACTATCCCTAACAAGGTAAGTACAAATATATCGAAAATAAAATATAGAATGACATATCGTTTTTTGTAAAATATCGTTTTTTATATAAAATAAATATCTAATATTAACAAAATAATACTTATAAATGTAATAAACATATTTAAAAATGTACTATAATATTAAAAAATAATACATAATGCAATACAAAATAATATTAATATATAATATATAATATATTTTTCATTAATAATAACTCTAAATTAATTATTTTCATAACTTATGAACAAATAAAAATATAATAAATTACTAATACATTTATTTACATAAAATAATCACATAAATAACAATTAATAACAACATAATACTAATACTAATAAAAAAGCTAAATAAATTTTAGATAGCGTATGAGTAAAATTTACTATTCCCACTCCAGAGAGTGCGACAGTAGGGAAAGTGTTGGATAGCGTAGGGGTAACAATTACTATTCCAACTCCAGAGAGTGCAACAGTAGAAAAAATGTGTTGGATAGCGTAGGGGTAACAATTACTATTCCAACTCCAGAGAGTGCAACAGTAGGTAAAGTGTTGGATAGCGTAAGGGTAAAAATTACTATTCCGACTCCAGAGAGTGCGACAGTAGGGAAAGTGTTGGATAGCGTAGCGGTAACAATTACTATTCCCACTCCAGAGAGTGCAACAGTAGGGAAAGTGTTGGATAGCGTAGGATTAAAAATTACTATTCCAACTCTAGAGAGTGCAACAGTAGGGAAAGTGTTGGATAGCGTAAGGGTAACTATTACTATTCCAACTCCAGAGAGTGCAACAGAAGGGAAAGTGTTGGATAGCGTAGGGGTAAAAAATACTATTCCCACTCCAGACAGTGCAACAGTAGGGAAAGTGTTTGATAGCGTAGGGGTAACGATTACTATTCCAACTCCAGAGAGTGCAACAGTAGGGAAAATGTTGGATAGCGTAGGGGTAACAATTACTATTCCAACTTCAGAGAGTGCAACAGTAGGGAAAGTGTTGGATAGCGTAAGGGTAACAATTACTATTCCAACTCCAGAGAGTGCAACAGTAAGGTAAGTGTTTGATAGCGTAGGGGTCAAAATTACTATTCCCACTCCAGAGAGTGCAACAGTAGGGAAAGTGTTGGATAGCGTAGGGGTAACAATTACTATTCCAACTTCAGAGAGTGCAACAGTAGGGAAAGTGTTGGATAGCGTAAGGGTAACAATTACTATTCCAACTCCAGAGAGTGCAACAGTAAGGTAAGTGTTTGATAGCGTAGGGGTCAAAATTACTATTCCCACTCCAGAGAGTGCAACAGTAGGGAAAGTGTTGGATAGCGTAGGGGTTACAATTACTATTCCAACTCCAGAGAGTGCAACAGTAGGGAAAGTGTTGGATAGCGTAGGGGTAACAATTACTATTCCCACTCCAGAGAGTGCAACAGTAGGGAAAGTGTTGGATAGCATAGGGGTTAAAATAATATACTTATAAAAAAAAATTCTTTTTTAATAATACAAATATGATCTATTAAATAAATATAAAACATTTACAATACATATAAATAATTATTAAAAACATGATTAGCAAAATATATGTACCCTAAAAAAATCATGAAAAACATGCCATTTTATAATATTTAATTACCAATTAATAAATAATTACTTATAAAATTAACTTAACAATTATTTTTAATTCATTATTACTTAATTACATTAAAATTAGTTCCCACCATATTCCCCTATAAACACACAACCCGCAACATAACACATCTATCAATTAATGAATTATTTAAAATTAATTAACAATTAATTACAATTATTTACCAATTAATAAAATTTAATGTATGCTTCCTACTAATTACTAATTAATTCTACATAATAAAATTACTTCCCACCCTATTCCCCTATAAACCCATAACCCGTTACAGAACATATTTATCAATGAATCAATTAATTAAAAATAATTACCAAAATAATTAAATATAATGACCAATTATTTTAAATTAATGTATGATTCCTACTAATTAATAATTATTTCAACATTATTAAATTACTTCCCACCCTACTCCCCTATAAACCCATACCCCGCTACAGAACATATTTATCAATTAATCAATTAATTAAAATTAATTAAAAATAATGCTCAATTAATTAATTAATAATTCCTGCTAATTAATAATTAATTTAACATAATTAAATTACTTCCCACCCTATTCCCCTACAAACCCATAACCCGCTACAGAACATATTTATCAATAATTCAATTGATTAAAATTATTTAAAAATTATTCTCAATTAATTAATTAATAATTCCTTCTAAGTAATAATTAATTTAACATAATAAAATTACTTCTCACCCTATTCCCCTATAATCCCACAACCCGCTACAGTACTAAAAGACAATATTTAATTGAATTACATTAAAAATTAATAATAAAACATAATAAATACAATATAATATACACAAAATTTATTTAAAAATCGACATTAGTAACATTGAAATTATTTACTTCGATATTACTGACATCGATATTTAAAACTTCGATATTACTAATATCGATATTAAGAGTGTCGATATTACTTACCTTCTATATTATGTCCCATCGATATTTAAACTTCGATATAATTGTATATCGAAATTTAAAACTCGATATTTTGTCTGTGTACCATTTTTGTATACAATGCTATATTTGTAATATTCATTTGAAACTGTGTTTTGTCTCCGTGATGAATCACCTTTGTCTGTGTACTTTGCAACTTTCCACTGCCAAATTAAATCAATAAAAAAAATGTAGTGTAGGGGTCGTGCTGGGGGTAGATTTGGGGGTTAGGGTAGTGCAGTGGTGTTTGTTTAGTGTTTGGGGTTGTGCTGGGGGTAGTGTTTTAGGGTTTAGGGTAGTGCCATAGTATTTGTGTAGTGTAGGGTGTCATGCTGGGGGTAGCGTTTTAGGGTTGATGATGGTGTAGTGGTGTTTGTGTAGTGTAGGGGGTCATGCTGGGGGTAGTGCTGTAGGGTTTCTAGCAGTGCAGTGATGTTTGTGTAGTGTAGGGGTAGTGTTTTAGGGTTTAGGGTAGTGCAGTGGTGTTTGTGTAGTGTAGGGGGTCATACTGGGGGTAGTGGTTTAGGGGTAGGGGTAGTGCAGTTGTGTTTGGGTAGTGTAGGGGGTCAGGCTGTGGTGGTGTTTAGGGTTTTGGGTAGATGTAACGGCCGGATTCTCGGACCAGATAGGATCAGCTCCTCAGAGCACCTCCAACCCAGCCGGAACGTAACCACCTCCCTCCTCAGGACCCATCTATCCAGGCGCCTGGGTACCTACCTGAGGATGGGGAACTCGCAATATACAAGCTCATATCATCAGAAACACCACTAAATCTATAGGGATTACTAGGAATACTCACTGGTTACTAAGGACGTCCATGCCCTACACCACACTCATACCTCATAGTCTCGCGACCATATGGGCCCCGACCATTCTACCCTGGGGCAGTTCTGATTATATACCATTACACACTGGCCACAACCAGTGCTCCCTCAAGCCACAATCTTGTGGGTATAAATACCAGTGTCCCCCCTGGTACTCTCTCTATTTCCACACCAGTGTCCCCCCTGGTGCTCTCACTATTTCCACACCAGTGTCCCCCCTGGTGCTCTCACTATTTCCACATTAACACCTGTGTCCCCCCTGGTGCTCACTTACTTACATTACAAGCCGCAATCTTGCGGGTATATACACCAGTGTGCCTCCTGGTGTTCTCTTACTTACAAGCCACAATCCGGTGGGTATAACGCCGCATCCCAACGACGATCACTTTCCTATGAATACCTTCAGCTCTCTCTCTCTCTATGTTGGGAAGTTTCTCTCACTATTCACTAAAGGTTCACTACTACAATAATATTATGGAATGGCCGAATTACTTAGTGTATAACTGTTTCTTTAGCTCAAGGGCTCCTCTCTCTCCCTAATTATTCAGTGGCTACTTACCTGATCAGGGGCAGCATCTGCTCTGGCGGTAACAGAAGGAAAGGTTACCTGCGCTTTAAGAACAAGAGACACACACTGTATGCAAGAGTTATTCCATGATTTAAACGCTCCTATTCCCTTTTGATCCATCAGTTGCTATATGTATAGCAACTGGTTAGAAGAAAGGTTAGCTCTATCATAAGAACAACACATGCACACTGGTTCACTAAGAACTGGGGTATCTTTATTACAATAACAATAAAATGGGAATAGACACATACACAGATCTGCGGGGTCTCTGTAACTAACAGGAACTGTAACAAACCACTGAAAGAAAAAGGATTAGACATACAGTATAAGGACAAGGTTAATGTTTGAAAATAAGGAAGGGTATCACCTGAGGGGTGTGAGGTCTTGCTCTGGCTGTCATCTGGGCTCCTCTCTCGTCTGTGCCTTAGCTCATCTTAGATCCTCTCCTGCACTCTTGGACACACATCTGCGCTGATCACTCTGCACTGGATTCCTCTCCCCCACGAACTCTCTCCACCTTCCAACTTCAGTCTAATTGTTTCTGCCGCTCTGATAACTGTTCGCTCCACTAGCTTCGTCACTCTGTCTGATTGTCTTCATGCCAATGTCCAATTCACTCCAGCTGCTCCCACTGATTAATCCACGATATAACTTCAGTCTCTTCCAAAAGGCATTACTTCAGACTCCAGCTATTCACAACTCCTACTGATAAGTAACTGCTTCTGACTGCTTCCTTCAGTTCCAGCTCACTGACTGTCTGTCTGTCTTCTCTCTGTTCCAAGCATCTTCTGTCTCTTCTCCTCCTGCAACTGCACTCCTCTCCTCTGCTTCGATTCAACTCTAACTCTTTCTGATTCTCCACTCCTTCTGCAACTCCACTCCTCTCCTCTGCTTCAATCCAACTCAACTGCTTCCAGCTCAAACTCTTTCCAGCTCGAACTCTTTCTGCTCCTCCAACTCAACTAACTAACTCCACCTCTGCACTTCACTAATATAGAATGCTCTTCCCTCATGGATATTTCCAACAGACGGATGCCTCCCACCGAATTCCTGTGCCAGCTCCAGGGCCCCTCGCGCAACCGCAGTGACCATCTGCATGTTACGTCTGGGCCCAAGAGACAAACACATTCTTCCGATAAGAACCAGTCCTGGCTGGTTTTCCCCTAGCAGACAACAGGCTTAACTATAAACATTACCTTTACCCTGCAAGCATCTCAGTTCTGCAGGGATATAAAGCAAAATACATTAAAGATCGTCTGGCAGTGTATAGCCCAAAGAGAGCTCTCAGATCTTCAGACTCTCAACTATTGGTCTGCCCTCGGTACAAACTTGCCACCAAGGGCGGAAGAGCCTTTTCGGTGTTGGTTCCTCAGCTTTGGAACACAATACCTGAGCCACTGCGCAGGGAAGAGAACCTCCTACGCTTTAGAAGGGGGTTGAAAACGCTGCTGTTTAGGAGGTCCGTGTGAGCCACTTAGGCTAGTGGAAGCCTTTCTGTATTGTCAAAGTTGTTGTTTTACCATCGATTCCCGAGCGCTTAGAGGCCTGTAGGTGATTGAGCGCGCTATAAATAAAAAATAACAATAACAATAACAATAACAAAATGGAGTCTCTCTAGTTCTGGGCAATGTCGTCCTGAGAAGGATGAAATAACCCTTAGCTCTGTCAGAGTACCTACACAAACCATACCAATATGTAATATAAAGTCAGGACTACAAAGGACACATAATTATGTCAAAGCCAATAGGCAATAGATGGATTAGAGTCAAGAATAAGGGATCTATCATCATATAAAGCAGCTATCCTCTTCTAGATCTGGAAGAAAGGGCTTAAAAGGGCCAACACAAGGAAAGAATACAGATTATAGATGTTAGCAAACAAAACAGGTGATGGACCGAATGTGGATCAATGTCACACATTCATCCCAGTCCAAAGATATGGGCCCAAATCCATCGTTTTTTTGCACTCCACACCACCCTGGGTTAGACAATGGCGATATGCAAATCAGCTCTGACCCTGTGCCCCATGGGAACAGTCCAGTCTGAACTACAAAAGCTTTGTCCTTCCCAGAATGGAATCAAGCATCCGAGGACCGGACCGGTTTCGAGGTAACACCTCTCATCAGCCCGGCTAGCTTGACTCCAGTGGTGTGGAGTGCCTGGGACCCACGTCTGAGCATCCCCAGCGCACTTATGGCAGCAATTGCAAACAAAACAGGTGATGGACCGAATGTGGATCAATGTCACACATTCATCCCAGTCCAAAGATCTGGGCCCAAATCCATCGTTTTTTTGCACTCCACACCACCCTGGGTTAGACAATGGCGATATGCAAATCAGCTGTGACCCTGTGCCCCATGGGAACAGTCCAGTCCGAACTACAAAAGCCATGTCCTTCCCAGAACGGAATCAAGCATCCCAGGACCGGACCGGTTTCGAGGTAACACCTCTCATCAGCCCGGCTAGCTTGACTCCAGTGGTGTGGAGTGCCTGGGACCCACGTCTGAGCATCCCCAGTGCACTTATGGCGGCAATTGCAAACAAAACAGGTGATGGACCGAATGTGGATCAATGTCACACATTCATCCCAGTCCAAAGATCTGGGCCCAAATCCATCGTTTTTTTGCACTCCACACCACCCTGGGTTAGACAATGGCGATATGCAAATCAGCTCTGACCCTGTGCCCCATGGGAACAGCCCAGTCCGAACTACAAAAGCCATGTCCTTCCCAGAATAAAATCAAGCATCCAAAGACCGGACCGGTTTCGAGGTAACACCTCTCATCAGCCCGGCTAGCTTGACTCCAGTGGTGTGGAGTGCCTGGGACCCACGTCTGAGCATCCCCAGCGCACTTATGGCGGCAATTGCAAACAAAACAGGTGATGGACCGAATGTGGATCAATGTCACACATTTATCCCAGTCCAAAGATCTGGGCCCAAATCCATCGTTTTTTTGCACTCCACACCACCCTGGGTTAGACAATGGCGATATGCAAATCAGCTCTGACCCTATGCCCCATGGGAACAGTCCAGTCCGAACTACAAAAGCCATGTCCTTCCCAGAACGGAATCAAGCATCCGAGGACCGGACCCGTTTCGAGGTAACACCTCTCATCAGCCCGGCTAGCTTGACTCCAGTGGTGTGGAGTGCCTGGGACCCACGTCTGAGCATCCCCAGCGCACTTATGGCGGCAATTGCAAACAAAACAGGTGATGGACCGAATGTGGATCAATGTCACACATTCATCCCAGTCCAAAGATCTGGGCCCAAATCCATCGTTTTTTTGCACTCCACACCACCCTGGGTTAGACAATGGCGATATGCAAATCAGCTCTGACCCTGTGCCCCATGGGAACAGTCCAGTCCGAACTACAAAAGCCATGTCCTTCCCAGAACGGAATCAAGCATCCGAGGACCGGACCGGTTTCGAGGTAACACCTCTCATCAGCCCGGCTAGCTTGACTCCAGTGGTGTGGAGTGCCTGGGACCCACGTCTGAGCATCCCCAGCGCACTTATGGCGGCAATTGCAAACAAAACAGGTGATGGACCGAATGTGGATCAATGTCACACATTCATCCCAGTCCAAAGATCTGGGCCCAAATCCATCATTTTTTTGCACTCCACACCACCCTGGGTTAGACAATGGCGATATGCAAATCAGCTCTGACCCTGTGCCCCATGGGAACAGTCCAGTCCGAACTACAAAAGCCATGTCCTTCCCAGAACGGAATCAAGCATCCGAGGACCGGACCGGTTTCGAGGTAACACCTCTCATCAGCCCGGCTAGCTTGACTCCAGTGGTGTGGAGTGCCTGGGACCCACGTCTGACCATCCCCAGCGCACTTATGGCGGCAATTGCAAACAAAACAGGTGATGGACCGAATGTGGATCAATGTCACACATTCATCCCAGTCCAAAGATCTGGGCCCAAATCCATCGTTTTTTTGCACTCCACACCACCCTGGGTTAGACAATGGCGATATGCAAATCAGCTCTGACCCTGTGCCCCATGGGAACAGTCCAGTCCGAACTACAAAAGCCATGTCCTTCCCAGAAAGGAATCAAGCATCCGAGGACCAGCCGGTTTCGAGGTAACACCTCTCATCAGCCCGGCTAGCTTGACTCCAGTGGTGTGGAGTGCCTGGGACCCACGTCTGAGCATCCCCAGCGCACTTATGGAAGCAATTGCAAACAAAACAGGTGATGGACCGAATGTGGATCAATGTCACACATTCATCCCAGTCCAAAGATCTGGGCCCAAATCCATCGTTTTTTTGCACACCACACCACCCTGGGTTAGACAATGGCGATATGCAAATCAGCTCTGACCCTGTGCCCCATGGGAACAGTCCAGTCCGAACTACAAAAGCCATGTCCTTCCCAGAAAGGAATCAAGCATCCGAGGACCAGCCGGTTTCGAGGTAACACCTCTCATCAGCCCGGCTAGCTTGACTCCAGTGGTGTGGAGTGCCTGGGACCCACGTCTGAGCATCCCCAGCGCACTTATGGCAGCAATTGCAAACAAAACAGGTGATGGACCGAATGTGGATCAATGTCACACATTCATCCCAGTCCAAAGATCTGGGCCCAAATCCATCGTTTTTTTGCACACCACACCACCCTGGGTTAGACAATGGCGATATGCAAATCAGCTCTGACCCTGTGCCCCATGGGAACAGTCCAGTCCGAACTACAAAAGCCATGTCCTTCCCAGAACGGAATCAAGCATCTGAGGACCGGACCGGTTTCGAGGTAACACCTCTCATCAGCCCGGCTAGCTTGACTCCAGTGGTGTGGAGTGCCTGGGACCCACGTCTGAGCATCCCCAGCGCACTTATGGCGGCAATTGCAAACAAAACAGGTGATGGACCGAATGTGGATCAATGTCACACATTCATCCCAGTCCAAAGATCTGGGCCCAAATCCATCGTTTTTTTGCACTCCACACCACCCTGGGTTAGACAATGGCGATATGCAAATCAGCTCTGACCCTGTGCCCCATGGGAACAGTCCAGTCCGAACTACAAAAGCCATGTCCTTCCCAGAACGGAATCAAGCATCCGAGGACCGGACCGGTTTCGAGGTAACACCTCTCATCAGCCCGGCTAGCTTGACTCCAGTGGTGTGGAGTGCCTGGGACCCACGTCTGAGCATCCCCAGGGCACTTATGGCGGCAATTGCAAACCAAACAGGTGATGGTTAGCAAGCTTAAAGTCATCATCACTCCGAAATAGAGCCAAAAACCATGTCAGAACAGTAGTGCAGTGGTGTTTGTGTATTGCAGGGAGTCATGCTACGGATAGTGTTTTAGGGTTTAAGGTAGTGTAGTGATGTAAGAGTGGTGTAGGGGTTCATGCTGGGGGTATTGTTTTCAGGTTTTGGGTAGTGCAGTGGTGTTTTGGTAGTGTTGGGGGTCCTGCTTCGCTTAGTGTTTTAAGGTTTAGGGTAGTGCTGTAGTGTTTGGGTAGTGTAGTGTATGGGGTCATACTGGAGGTAAATTTTGGGTTTAGGGTACTGCAGTGGTGTTTGTGTGGTATAGGCGGTCATGTGGGGTGAGTTTTTATAAGGTTTAGGGTAGTGCAGTGGTGTTTGTGTAGTATAGGGGGTTGTGCTGGGTAGATTTAAGGTGTAGGGTAGTACAATGGTGTTTGAGTAGTGTATGGAGTTGTGTTGGGCGTCGTGTTTTAGGGTTTAGGGTAGTGCAGTGGTGTTTGGATAATGTAGGGAGTCCTGCTGGGGGCAGTGTTTTAGGGGTTAGGTTAGTTTGGTGGTCTTTCTTTAGAGTAGTGCATCATGCCGGGTGTAATGTTTTAGGGTTTAGAGTATTGCAGTGGTGTTTGTGTAATGTAGGGGGTCATGCTGGGGGTAGTGTTTTAGGGTTCAGGGTAGTGCAGTGGTGTTTTTGTAGTGTAAGGGTCATGGTTTCGGGTTTAATGTAGTGCAGTGGTGTTAGGGTAGTGTTAGGATCATGCTTTGGGTAATGTTTTAGGGGTTAGGATAGTGCAGTGGTGTTTGGGACTTTGTGAGTGTAGGGGGTCATGCTGCAGTAGTGTTTTAGGGGTTAGGGCAGTGCAGTGACGATTGTGTAGTGTACGGGGTCATGCTGGGGTTATTTTTTGGGGGTTTAGGGTAGTGCAGTGGTGTTTGTGTGATGTAGGAGGTTGTGCTGGGGTAGTATTTGTTGGTTTAGGGTTGTACAGTGGTGTTTATGTAGTGTAGCGGTCGTGCTGGGGGTAGATTTGGGGTTTAGGGTAGTGCAGTGGTGTTTGTTCAGTGTTAGGGGTTGTGCTGGGGGTAGTGTTTTAGGGTTTAGGGTAGGACCATGGTATTTGTGTAGTGTAGGGTGTCATGCTGGGGGTAGCGTTTTAGGGTTGATGGTGGTATAGTGGTGTTTGTGTAGTGTAGGGGGTTATGCTGGGGGTAGTGTTGTAGGGTTTCTAGTAGTGCAGTGGTGTTTGTGCAGTGTAGGGGTAGTGTTTTAGGGTTTAGGGTAGTGCAGTGGTGTTTGTGTAGTGTAGAGGGTCATACAATGGGGGTAGTGTTTTAGGGGTAAGGGTAGTGCAGTTGTGTTTTGGTAGTGTAGGGGGTCAGGCTGTGGTAGTGGTTTAGGGTTTTGGGTAGTGCAGCGGTTTTTGTGTATTGTAGGGAGTCATGCTACGGATAGTGTTTTAGGGTTTAAGGTAGTGTAGTGATGTATGCGTGGTGTAGGGGGTCATGCGTGGGGGTATTATTTTCAGGTTTAGGGTAGTGCAGTGGTGTTTTGGTAGTGTAGGTGGTCCTGCTGGGGGTAGTGTTTTAGGGTTTAGGGTAGTGCAGTGGTGGTAGTGTAGTGTATGGGGTCATGCTGGGGGTAGATTTATGGTTTAGGGTAGTGCAGTGGTGTTTGTGTAGTGTAGAAGTTTTGTGGGGGTAGTGTTTTAAGGTTTAGGCTAGCGAAGTGGGGTTTATGTTACCTTCAACAACGGTCTTAACTCTTGTCATAAACAGTTGGGCCCCCTTCAAAACTTCAGTTAAAACTTAGGGTAGAAGAAGTGGGCATGGCTCAGCATTGGAACTTTTCTGTAGCTCAAAATCTCCACTATATGTGAGAATTATAAAAGAGCAAATGTGACTGACAACAGAAATTGAACACAAAGCACTACCACAAAACTGGTGTTTAGCCCCTGGTCCCTAATGACCCTCCCTTTTGAAATGCTCCGGTACTTGGAAGAAAGACTGTACCAATGTAGAGGAAATGAAACAAACATGAGCCATAGTCATGTTCACTATACGCTGTCATGCTTCCTCTGCAAACAGAAAGTAATCAGTGCCAGATTTCTGTTAAAAAACACCATGGAGGCAGCCACGGTGAGTCAGAACTCTACTTGCAATGTTCATATTTGAAAAACAGTCTAAGAAACTAGCATAGTGACCGGAAATCAAAATTGGCGCTTACAACCATGTGCTAGGAATACGACCAGCTGATCTAATTATTAAGAGAGTTGATCAGATTCATCCTGTTTGAGCCCTTCACCTGGACCTACAGATTTAGAAATAAAATCCCAACTCAAAGATTTGTGGCAGATTTGCATACCATTTGAAGCACAAACTCAGCACAAATTGTTCATAAATTACAAGCCACCCCCATTGCTCTTCACTCTCTTTTGCAGACAGCTGTAGTGTTAAGTAATGTAGGAGTCACAGTACAATTATATGATACATGACCACATATGCAAAACTTCTTTAACAGAATGTATAATAATGAATTTTCACAATGCAAAATCGACTGAATGTTCATTTAAACATTTGTAATATCTTACCAAATAATGCATCAACCTTCTCCTCATCAAGGACAGCTGTTCCAGCACGAGCCTTTGTTACACATTTTGCAGATGCAATTTCTTTTGCAGAAAAAAGTATTTTTTTAAGAGGAAAAGTGAGTCTGAAACTACACAAATACAAACAATCTCAATACGAAAGTGGCGATAGAGTTGGCAAAATTCTAGCTTATAAAGTTGCTGAAGACAGGGCTAATTCTACGATAAAAAACACTACCGGGGCGGTTGGGATTAGTTACAATCAACCAGAACAGATACTACAACAGTTTGTAACATACTACAGCAAACTATACACACCTGAAAGTACCCCTACAGAAGAGAACATGCAAAGATACTTAACTAAGAACTGGCCACTAGATAGGGAACTTGTCCTGATGGAACAACTTGAAGGACACTTTTCACTATCCGAAATACAAATGGCTATTTCTTCTCTCCCACAGGGGAAATCTGCTGGGGATGATACACTTCCAATGGAAATTTATAAATGCTGCAGCGAGGAACTTCTACCTACACATTGCTTAATGATCAACCAAATTGGAAACTCAGGCAAAATCCCTAAATCCTGGAAAACCGCTAAAATAATCTTTTTTTTAAAGAAAGGTAAATCACCGGTGGAGTGTGGGTCTTACCCGCCCATCTCCCTGATAAACGCTGATGCCAAGGTTTATTCAAAACTACTAGCTATGAGATTAGCCCCGCTAATGCCTAAATTAGTTAGCCAACACCAGCACGGCTTTGTGATGGGTAGAGACACAACAGCACATATCAACACTGCCATTACTACATTCGACGTTTCCAATACTAACACCTCCCCACTCGGTATGGTGCTATTAGATGCAGAAAAAGCCTTCGATCAAGTGGGGTGGGATTATCTTTGGGCTTTACTAAGGAGGATGGGCTTTGGGAAACGGTTTCTTACCAGCATGCAAGCCCTGTATGACTCACCTAATGCAAAAATAGGGTATGCTAATTTAATCTCCGATAGTTTCCCGGTTTTAAGAGGCACACGTCAAGGGTGCCCCTTGTCGCCCCTCTTGTTTTCTCTCGCAATGGAGCCTTTTATTAACTCAATACTGACCCAAGAACTCATTATTCCATTCACTCATGGCAATAACTCCCTCAAAATCACTGCTTACGCAGACGATCTTGCAATCTATACTACCGATGTGCCTAAAGCCATAGCTGGGATCATCAAGGAAGCTGATGATTTCGGCTTGGTCTCGGGGTACAAACTAAATTTAAACAAAATCCAAATCGTTGTTAACCATAAGCTACCGGCTCCAGTTTTGGGGGTTTGCCACATTGCAAACTACTTGGGCATTAAAATAACATCCAACTTAAAAGAAATTATGACCCTAAACTACGATACTCTACTGAATGAGACAATAAGGACCCTCAAAAAATGGCATAAGGTTCCCTTAAATTTAATAGGACAAATCAACCTTATAAAAATGAATATTTTGCCAACATTTTTGTATTTGTTCAGGTCCATCCCGCTATACGTCAACACCTATTTTTTAAAAAACTGGACGGTATTCTAGGAAGCTACATATGGGGCTACAAGAAAAATCGCACAGCTCTGTCTCTTCTCAAATTAATTGCTACTAAAGGTGGACTAGATTTCCCCGAATTTAAATTTTATTTTTACGCTTCTTTCCTGGGTCGGATAGCAAGCCTTTTTTCTTCTAACTATCCTTATTTTTATCACCAATTCATGTTAGGCGCAAATTCTGTACAATTTTCAGCTAGAAGTAACGACCCAAACTACTTCAAACGAGTGAAGTTCAAGACCGCGAAAGATATAGTACATATTTGGTATACTATTATGGATATTAATAAAACTACGTTCTTCCACCCAAATTTAAGCATATGGTATAATCCGGGTTTACCTGAAATTTTTAGTGATCCAATAGCTAGAGTATGGGCTAATCACGGTATAAACCACCTCTCCGATTTATATGGATCATCAGGCTTTTTAACATTTGATACCTTAAGAACACTTTACAAACTACCTGTAAATGCTCTCTTTAAATACACACAGATACGTGACTTCCTCATGAATAAAATGAAACTAAGGGAAATTTTAGACTCAGAAATATGGACTTACATTTACGGGGAAACAAACAGCGAATTAATTAGCCTGGGATACAAATGTCTCTGTCTATCTAAACCTGATGACTGCGTAAAAATCGCACAGAAGTGGACATTTACTTTAGGACTTCCAATCTCTTCAAATAATATCTCCACCTTTTTTTTATAAGAGTAACTTTTTAACTAATTCTTCTAGTTTAAAACTTCAATCCTACAAGACTGTATGCCAGCTATACTATACGCCGCTTCACTTCTCTAAATGGTCATGGAACAATTCACTACCCGAACGTACAATATGCCCAAAATGCGATCTACTAGCAGCCGATATAGTACACATAATTTTTTCATGCCCTGCTCTACAAACATTATGGGATGAAATAGAAAAAGTGTTGAAACTGTACAAATTGTTTACTGGTAAAATATCCGCCGAGATGATAATTTTGGGAATACAACCAAACACTGTTACTTATAAGGACCTAATGTTTATTCTAATTTCTTGTGCAAGATTGATAATTGCTAGGGCTTGGATTTCTGACAAACCACCAGTGGTAGCCGAATGGTGGCTACTGGTAAACGAGATATATGATATGGAACTTTCAACTGCAAAAATTCGAGGGATTGGTTCTTTGAAGAAAGTTGATAAAATTTGGGGCAATTTGTTCCCTATTCACGATTTGTGAATAGCTCCTGATGTATTCTTTTCTTCTTATACTGTAGATTTCTTTGCCTATCTTTTAATTTGATTAGGCTTTTAAGGAATTCATGTACCTCAACTTTCTTTTTTTATTTTTACTATCGTTGTAATATTTTATTTCTGAAATGCAAGTTTGCTTGTGCTGTCAACAAAAAATCAATAAAAAAAAAAAGTATTTTACTGATACCATTGAGAAGGAAACCTGCACTGTCCTGAGCTGCCTTGGCTTCCTCCAAGAGTTTGTGCAGTTTTCTCTTTGGAACAGGAACATCTCTGAACTATGAAGGATCATTCGAGTCCATTGCCAAATGCTGCATATCAGTCTGCAAAATAACACAGCTATTAACTATTTGCCATCATGTTAGTTACATACTAAAAAATATATATAGAAAGAGATTGTTTTTGATTTGGCATCTATACATGGCTATCAATGTAATATTTGCTAGGTTAGCTCCAGGAGTATAAAGGAGCCATATTTCAAAACATTGCATGCAGAACGATTTCCTCATGCAGGAAATTTACAAGGTTTGTCATATACAAACCTTAACAGGGCTGAAAGAGTGGCAAAGAAAACAAGTACTGTTTGTACAGAAAATGATCGACTGCATATTTTTGATGCACCACTTTACTGCTGCTTCCTTGACCAGTGAACGGAGCGGGTTAGACAAACTGCGATTAGTGCCGGAACAACATAGGACTGGAGGCGGCCCACGAAATAGATGCAACGTGCCTGCCTACACCCGCTGATGAGCACTGTAAGGGGGTACCCTGGGCGCTCCGCACATCCTAAATGGTGAGGGGCGTGAAACATGTCCCACAAAATGGCAGGTGCGAGACGACGAGGGACTCCCTGCAAGACACTGTTGAGCAAAGCGAGAACAGAAGTCGTGGATGACAGCCATCTTGCAGTGGAAGAAGGTGGCCAGCGAGTTGCAGAGTTCTTGTGAGGGCTGGATGTCATTGGCGCTGGGGTTGGAGAGTTCCTCCATGATGCTGAAGAGTTCTTTGCTGTTGTGTGCGTTGTTGTCCAGGCGGGCTTTGAAGGAGGATATCTTGGCTAATCTGATGAGATGGTGATGTCTGCGGGTGGCGTCCTTGTGGGCTGTGTGGCTGTCCAGTGTTCGTTCGTGGAGCCATTTCTTCTCCAATTTCTGGCATATCCGTTTAGAAGTCTGAAGTTCTTCGGTGAACCAGGCGGCTGTTGGAGTGTTTCTTGAGCGGGGCGAGGGTGTTTACGCAGTCGTTGATCCACTGTCTGAGGTTGCGGGCGGCGGCGTCTGGGTTGGTGGGGTCGGTGGGTGGGTTCTGGGCGAGGGTGGTAGCCAGCTGGTCTTCGGTAATTTTGTTCCAGCAATAGCGGGACAGTTGTTGGGTGGGTAGTCCGTAGTGGGTTTCTTGTAGGTGAAATGGATGCAGTGGTGATCCATCCAGTAGAGTTCGGTGGTGCGGTCGAAGGAGATGTGGGTGCTTGAGGAAAAGATGGGGTCAAGCATGAGGCCGGCAGCGAGGGTGGGAGTGGTGACGAGTTGTCTGAGGCCGAGGTTGGCAAGGTTGTCGATCAGGGTGGCGGAGTTGGCGTTGTTGTTGTTCTCGAGGTGGAAGTTCAGGTCCCCGAGGAGGATGTAGTCCGTGGAGGCGAGTGCATGGGTGCCGGCGAGGTCGGCAATGGAGTTGCTGAACTGTGGTCAGGGTCCTGGGGGTCTGCCGACTAGTGTTCCTCTGAAGGTGGTGTTGGGGTCAGTGTGGATCCGGAAGTGCAGGTGTTTGTTGGTGCTGAGGGTGTCATCTGAGTCGGTGGAGACCTTGAAGCTGGTCTTGTGGATGATGGCTATTCCTCCTCCAGTTCCGTTGGTGAAGTCTCTGCGGGCGATCTTGTAGCCGTTCGAACGGCTATGGCGATGTCGGGAGCCGAGGAGTAGTTCCACCTGGTCTCAGTCAGGAAGGCAACGTCTGGGGTGGAGGTGTCGAGCAGGTCCCAGTGTTCGACGGTGTGTTTGCGTGCAGAGCGTGTGTTTAGGAGTATGCAGGGAAGGTGGTTGGGTACGGTCCTTGGTGGTTTGGTGGCTCTGTTGCAGGTGAAGCTGCAGGTGCGGCAGGAGAAAGGTCGGTGGGTGCGTTTCGGGGAGGCCTGGAAGCAGCTGTGGTTTCGGCCGGCAATGAGTGTGTGGAGGGTGCTGGTGTCGTATCGGAGTCTGGCGTCATGGCATTCGCGGGGGCCAGGGGTTCAGGCGCTGGGCAGGGTCCAGGCATGGACTGGCACAGACGGGCTTGCCTGGCATGCCAGTGGCGCAGCAGAGCAGCGTCCGGCATATATGGGGAGGTGGGAGGGAAGAGAAGCTGGGAGGCAGGAGCAGTGAGTGGGCAGGGGGAGGGGCCGCAGGGGGCACAGCGGCAGGGAGATTGAGTGGTACAGAAAGCAAAAATGGGCACAGAAGAAGGGAAAACTGAGGCACAGAGCAATAAAAGCGGGGCACTAAGGAGGGGGAAGAACGAGTGGCAAAGAAGCACAGAAAACGGATGCTGGGCACACTTACCAGTGCATCTTAGCAGCGGCAGTAGGGGCACACAGGCGGAGCTACATGGAGGGGGAGAGACCTAAAATGAGGGTCAGGAGTCGCTCTCCTCACCACGCAGCATCTGGCATATATGGGGAGGTGGGAGAGTGGAGCAACTGGGAGGCGGGAGCAGCAAGTGGGCATGGGGCGGGCCGCAGGGGGCACAGCGGCAGGGAGAGCGAGTGGTACAGAAAGCAAAATGGGGCACAGAAGAGGGGAAAACAGAGGCACAGAGCAAACAAATGGGGCACTAAGGAGGGGGATGAACGAGTGGCACAGGAAGCAGAGAAAAACAGGTCACAATGGAGGGGGAAAAAATGAGTGGCACAGAAGCAAAGAAAACGGAGGATGGGCACACTTACCAGTGCATCTTAGCAGTGGCAGCAGGGGCACAAAGGCGGAGCTGCATTACCAGAAGAGTCAGGGGTTGCTCTCCTCACCACATTGTGTCCTGCATATCTATGGGGAGGTGGGAAGGAGGAGCAACTGGGAGGTGGGAGCAGTGAGTGGACAGAGGCGGGGACGCAGGGGGCACAGCAGCGGGAAGAACGAGTGGTACAGAAAGCTAAATGGGGCACAGAAGAGGGAAAAACAGAGACACAGCAAAAAAATGGGGCACTAAGGAGGGGGAAGAACGAGTGGCACAGGAAGCAGAGACAAATGGGTCACAATGGCGGGGGAAAAAACAAGTGGCACAGAAGCAAAGAAATCGAAGGATGGGCACAATTACCAGTACGCCATAGCAGCGGCAGCAGGGGCACACAGGCAGAGCTGCGTGGAGGGGAGCGACCTACCAGGAGGGTCAGGGGGAGCGACCTACGTAGCTATGTACTTAATATGTTACTGGAATCGTGTTCAAATCCATGTTCTGCATTGTTTGCATTTTTAAATTAAATGGTGCAATAAGTTTATCGTGATCACAAAGTTATATTGTCCAGATTTGAGAATACGTTATTAACATAATAAGTCACCAAACCAGCTTCTCTGATTTGCATAAAGCCAAATCAATAACACAACACCCAACCATCTGGAGGTTATTTTACCAATACACTATTTGACAGAACATTCCATTAAAGAAGCAGATGACAACAATTTATACAATATACAGCACCAAAGAAATTAAAAGAAGGATCCTTGCAGACTTCAAGCACAGCAGATGACATTATCTCAAAAGTAAAGTATGAAATTATAAACTCCTTTTTATACTGCTTGCATTAAGAATTTGATGCATGAAAGTATATAGTTTGAAAGCACATCACTTGCAAAAATGAAAGTCCTCATCAACCCACATTGAATTTCTGCCACAGAAAATGTAATTGTTTACTAACACATAAGTTTATTTTATTTGTTGATTAATTAAAATCATTACAAACAGCAGGAAACAAATTCAGTTTACAAACTAGTTAAAACAGACCGATAGAAAAAATTCAAAACCAGCACATTATTAAATCCGAGATGAGTTCGACAGTAACACATATACATAATTGGCTCAAGTTGGAGTAAATTAGTTTTCTATTATGCAATTTGACAGCAAAAGGAATAAAGTGCAATGTGCAATCTTGGTCAACATAAGCTGCAAAGATTTATGATAAAACAATTTTAGATTAAAAATAAGCATAATACACTGCCCACTGGCCAAATTTGGAGAACTTTGATTGAAAGTAACATATGCGAGTGGGACAGGCACCTCGACCTGTACTTACAAAAGCAAATACTGTTACTATTAGTCCGGTAACACCGAGGATTAAATTAAAGTGCCAAGTGCTAGCAGTAGATATTATCCATAAAAATGATATAATCCAGGAAACATTAAAATAACGTGGATTAATAGTAAAATTATTTTGTTTCAGCTATAAGGATAAACTTAACAAACGGATGTGCTAAAGTAGCTGTAATACCTCCTAAACATACAATAGTTGCAGTTCTGCAAGTTCTTACTCCCAATTCCCTAAAAATCGGCTTTAAAATCATCTTTTGTTCTGCAAGCAGTTTTGGACACAAAGTTACTATATGCTGTAAGATTTCTTCATTCTTGCCACATAATCCACAGACATTAGATTTCCACTTTTTCCCATTTTGGGGTTCCATCTTTGGTTGGGTATCTCCCAAACCTTAACAACATACATTTGTTCTTAATTAGAGGTTTTAAATGAAATAGCAAATAATGTTAAGGATACAGTTTAATAAAAGAATTAGCAAGTGACCAAAGATGTTTTTTACCCTTAGTTCATCTTTGTCCATTATACAAGACAAAAGGGCTGCTGATTGATTAATTGTTTTTTTGTAAACCATTGTACTCCTTGTTCCATCCACTAATTTTGGGCATTCCAAGGTGTGTAAACAATCATCTAGTTAGGATTGCCAGTTTTTCGCATGTCCCCTCTTTCGATCTCAAGCCAACACAACTCAGCCAGCGAACCTTCCTCCGATCTGGATAAAAACAGTAAGGACTTTAAAAATGTAGATTGTCAGACTATACTCTGTTTCTTCAATCCAAATTTGAGTCTAACATTCTCACAGCAAATGTGGTTAGGGATTCGAAAGACCGATTTGAAGGCCCTTATTTCAATATCGTCTAGTAATTTCGCATCTTTGCCCCAAAAAATAATAGAACCATTGTCCAAAGAGGGAATTTACTTTGCTTTCATGGCGTTTAACAAATGATCATAATTCGGGCATAGTAATTTGTCTCCCAGTTTTTTTTTAACAAATGATCATAATTCGGGCATAGTAATTTGACTCTCACTTTTACTAACACATAATACATTTACAATATAATTAATCATATTTTACTTACTTGGGCGTCGATTCCGATCCGGTAAAAAAAAAAACCCGTACGATTTGTATTCGTAGCCGTTTCCGTACGACTCGTAAACACACCGTACGACCCGGCGAGTACGATCCGGACCGGGTGATCAGGACGCTATTCGTACGGTCCGCGTCAGGTAAGGGCGATTCGTACGGAAAAGTGCTCAATCGCATACACACCGTACGGCGCGTACCCCCCATGATCACCGGGGTACGCGCGTACCCCTGCGATCATGGGGGGTATGCGCCGTACACCCAGCGTACATGGGGTGCGCACCGTACGCTGCGCACATGTACGCTGGGTGTACGGAGCGTACCCCCCATGATCGCAGGGGTACGTCACGTACCCCGGCGATCATGGGGGGTACTCGGTGTCCCCGGGGGGGGGCGTTCCGTACTTGTTTTGGCGTGAACTATGCGCTTACGGCTGTTTCCAGCTCCCGTAAAAGAAAGGGTCGTACGGTGCGTACCCGACACGAATCGTACTTGCTGGGTCGTAAAAACCAGCCATGAACCGTAGCGATGTCACGTACAGCGGGTTCCGAGTGAGACTCGTACGGATATTTTAGTCGTATGGAGTCCTGTACGAATCGTACGGTCTTTGGCTCCTGGTACGAATCATACTTCGGCGTACGTACGGGGACGTTTACGGGTACGATTCGTATGGGGAAAACTGCTCCGTACGACGATTCGGAGCGCATTTTACCGGATCGGAATTGACGCCTTAAGTGTACATCACCTTCTGCAGAGCAGTGTACATTGCATTCAGACAACAGTACAGCATTACCAGATTATACCCCACCAGTAGATGACACAGATGAATATCCAATTGATGCTGTTTGGGATATGCTTTGTAGAGGCTTACAAAGGTGAAATGGATGCTCATTTTAAAGATGATTTAATTAATTACTCGGATTCTAGTTTTGAACAACTTATGGATCAAGTTGGATATACCATTCAAAAAGAGTATGGCAGGGTTACTAGATTCATTCAGTGTAAGCAGGTAGATGTGTCTGTTAGCCTAGCACTCATGGTCCCTCCTAAGTTTGAATCCTATGACTTGAAACCAGTTTATCTGGAATAGTAGATAACAACATCACAGCTCTCATGATATCAATGATAAAATGTGCCTATTTTTACATCCAGGTAGAAAATGAATCATTTGTAAGTGAAATGCCACATTCATTTGAAATAGATTAAGGAAATCATGATAGAAAGTTCTCCTACATGCATTTCTCTTTTTATAGAGCATTTAATTAGAAATCATCTTGATAAGCATTCTTAACCAGTGCTCCAAGGACACTTAGAGGTTCGTGACACCTACGCATGGGTCCTAGACTGCTCATAAAACATAGTAATGTTGGCCAAATAATAAATTGTATATCAATATAGAAGCAAAATATACAGCTGAACATTCAAAAAGGTTTATAAATGTGCAGCAATATGAAATTGGAGGCTAATAATTCATTTGGTATCCTCACATTGATTTTTGGAAGCAGTGCAAGTGCATCAAGTACAATACAGTACAGCCAATGGGTAGCCTCAATTGATTTTAGAAAACTTTCAACCTTCTCATTAAAAGTAAAATGGGTTTTTTGTATTTGTTTGTGACTGCAATGAATTATTTCATAATTTGTGTATTTGTTTGATGGATGCTTGCTTCCGTCATTTGGTGTATTACTTTGTTGTGCAAAATCATCAATTATCAGATGTCTAAATAAAGATTCTGCTGCATTATGTGCCACCAGTGATTGCATAATGTGCAACTTTTAATTTTGTTACATTATTTACTTTATCCTGCCACATATGTTTATAGTTCCTTGTTCCTTAACTTCAGGGACCATGCCTACAATGGCCAATGTTCATCAATATTAATGTCAGGCTTTGATATTTTTACAGTGGATGATTATTTTACCTGTTTTGTACAAAAAGTGACAAAAATAAATAAATGCATTGAAAAATAACTTCTGACTAATACACAGTTTGCTAAAGCACATTGTATGCTCAGTTGTGTATAATAGAAAATGCATATGTCATGTTGCGTTTATCTGCAATTAATCATGCAATCACCCAACAGTTTGAATTTTTCTGGAAAGCTGAAACCAAAGTGGTAGACGTGCTATTTAAACAGACAAGCAATTCCTGTTTAAATCACCAGAAGCAAAAACATCTTATTGAAAACACAATAGTACTTTTGAAGTAATCAGATACTTATTTTCAAATCATCCCAAAGTCATCAGGGACAATGTCGTCTTGTAAAGTTATCGGAGATTCATTTTCAAGTCAAGACACATTTGCCCATTGCCTAATTTTTGGACAGTTCGGTCTAGTCTCCTCCCCTGGGCCACAAAAGTCGGGCTGGCGCGGGCGCGCGACCTGACTGCTCCTGAGGCGTGAGCCGGGAGCTAGGTGGAAGACACAATTGCCCATTGCCTAATTTTTGCACAGTTCGATATCTGAGTGCTGCTATATTTTTTCTAATCGATGCTATTCTTTCCTTTAATTCGGTGGTGGGTGAGGGGCAGGCTGATTTAGAGACTCTGCACCCTTGTGTACTCACAGGTTAGGTGGCAGGGACGAGGGAACTGCGACTCGACGCTCGCCTGGACAGCCACATCTTGATGCAGGCAAAGGCTGAGCGGTCGAGTCTTTCTCCTCCCCATGACCACAAAAGTCGGGCTGGCATGACCGCCCAGCAGATGAGCACAGCGGGCACGCCGGTGGTGCGCCAAAGGCAAGCCCGTCTGCGCCCGTCCGTGCCAGATCCGGGCCCAGCACCACACCCCCTGGTCTGGACACCGTGAGCACTGTAAGCCACCTTACCTATGATCGGGGTACATTGTGGGCCCTAGGGAGAGAAGGTAGAATGTCAGGTTGCGTTTGCCTTGAAGACCCGCGGGCTGTATTACACCGATGCCCGAGCTGTTACATAGCCCTTCCTAAGGTCTGTTGGCAGGCCATTAGCGCCATTTCCAATACAGGTAGTGGAGAGGTGAAGGTTGAGCCTGTCGATGTTAAATGTCTGTTGCTGAATGCTAGATCCCTAGTCAAACATAGTATTGAACTAGCGGACTTGATACAGGAAACGGATGTAAAGATAGCTTTTATAACTGAATCATGGACTGATGCAGCTTCGGGCCGAGACATTGTCAAAGCCACCCCCCCCCCAATTATGGGTGCCATGTCCAGAATAGATGTGGACAGAGAGGTGGCGGTCTGGCGATCATCTACCATGATTCTGTAAGAGGTCATTTTCAGCCAGTAGTGGTAGATTCGGGTGAAGCACTGGCTTTTAACTTTAGCTTGTCCCATCATAAATCCCTCAGAGGCTGTTTACTTTATAGACCCCCTGGGACTAAGGCCCCATTTTTAGCGGCATTGGGAAGTCTATTAGAGGAAGCAGTATGTGCTAAGACTTTTACAGTTCTAGGGGATTTTAATTTCCACCTTGACTGCGGCTTGGACCCGGATACTCAGGAGCTCATGGAGTTAATGGATGGGGTTGAGTTAAAGCAGTTGGTGATCGGCCTGACTCATAAGGCTGGGCATACCCTGGATGGAGTTTTTTCCAACCATCCTAATATAGGTGTCACTGCTATGCGCCCGGTTCCCTGGTCTGACCATACCACAGTTTGTTTTAATATTGCTATGGCACTACCCCCGAGATCGAGACAGGTCAAGAAACCAGCTAGGACCACCAGGAAGTGGAAAAATATAGAAGGCATGTCCCTTGACGACCTATTGATATCCACAATGGTGCCCCTTTCAGCTGATGTAGAGGATGCGGCCACCATCTAAACCAACAGGGTGGACGAGGCTTGTAGACAACTAGCACCACCCAAACTCTGCCACTCTACTCGCACGTTGCCATCAGCCCCGTGGTTCTCAGAGGAAATCAGAGAGCATAAAATTATCTGTAAGAAACTAGAACGGGTGTGGAGGAAAAACTAGTATGAGGCCGACAAAAAGAGATACAAATTGGACCTAGCAGTATATAAAGATCTGATAGGGAAAGCAAAACGTACTTTCCTCACCAATCACATCAAGGAGGCAAGGAACTCTTCCAAACAGTTTTACCATTGGCAGCCCCAAAACCTGCGGTTGTGCCCCCTAGTCGGGAATTATGTGAGGATCTGGCTAAATTCTTCCAAAATAAAGTGGAGACGATTTTTAACTCCCTGGATGGCCAAGTTAAGATCAACCCCCCAGAGGTCATCCCAGAGGTGGTAGACTAATTTACAGGAAAGTAGGCTCCTGAGCTTCTCCCCGGTAAATGAGGAGAAGGTAAGGAAACGGTTGCTGAGGCTAAAATCAGGCTCTCCTCATGACCCCTGCCCAGCTACTATAGCAAAGCTAGCTGCAGCCCCGATAGCCTTCATGCTCACATCATTATTTAATAATATGCTGGAAAGTGGGGAATTTCCCTCCCGCTGGAAACAGGCATCAATCTTGCCCCTCTAAAAAAAAAACAAATCTGGATATCGACGATCTGAACAACTATCGGCCCATTGCCAGACTTCCATTACCGGCCAAGCTTATAGAGGGAATATTGAATTCTCAGTTGAGCTCTTTTCTCGAGGCTGCGCAAGCTCTGGACCCATGGCAACACAGATTCAGGGCAGGGCACAGCACGGAATCGGCCTTAATCAAGTCAGCGGAAGACATTAGGAAAGTGATGGACGCTGGAGAAAAAGCTGCATTGATCCTGTTGGACTTGTCCGCGGCCTTTGATACGGTCCACCACATGTTACTGGTGGGCCGGCTGAGGGCCTCTGGGATTCGGGGTAAAGCACTTAAGATCTTGAAAGCTTTCCTTTCCAACAGGAGTCAGGTGGTGGCCTTGGATGATCAAGAATCAAGTCCGTTCGTGCTCCCTTGTGGGGTTCCCAGGGCTCTTATCTGAGTCCGACTCTTTTTAATGTGTGTGTTTCCACCCTAGCACCAGTCATTAGATCCTACGGTTTTAATTTAACATCATATGCAGTTGACACACAGATTGTGGTGTAGCTGCTACCAGGTGGGGAGGAAGGCACGGCCAGCAAGTTTAAAGATTGCATGCTTGCAGTCAGCGACTGGATGGCAGGGAACTGCCTAAAACTGAACTTGGCTAAGACCAAAGTTCTCCTCTTTGGGGCTAGAGAGAATTTCTGGTCCCCAAGATGGTGGCCGGAAGAGTTAGGCGTCCCTCCCTCACCTGTTACCAAGATCAAGAACCTTGGGATTCTTATGGACGATAAACTGTCCTTTAGGCCTCAAGTAAATTCGCTGTCCTCAGCCACCTTTTTTGTTCTAAAGACATTACGCAAGATTCTGCCCTTTCTTCCAGATGAGTACAGGAAAACAGTGGTATCGGGATTGATCCTGTCCCGGCTGGATTATTGCAACGGCCTACTGCTCAATGCTCAACAGGAGCTGCTCAATAAATGACAAGTTCTGCAAAATGCAGCAGCCCCCTTGATCACGGGTACTCCCAAATTTACCTCTGTCGCCCAAGAGCTGGTGAAATTACACTGGTTGCCTGTGCGTAAGCGGATTGCATTCAAAGCATTATGCATAGTCTTTAAGGCACTTAAAGGGTTGGGCCCTCAGTATATGACCCAGTACTTTCGGTGGTACAAACCTGCTAGATCCATTAGGTCAACCGATCAGGGGCTGATAGTGGTCCCAAGATTTAAGTAAGCTCAATGGGGAGGCAGAAGCTTTTCCTTGGGAGCAGCAAAGGCTTGGAACGCCTTGCCAGTGGACCTCAGACAGGCTCCAGATCTGATGTCCTTTCGGAAGGTCCTGAAAACATGGTTCTTTAGGCAATGAGCATTAGGGCTAGTCTTCGGAGTGGTCAATCAGCGCCAGGACACCGGCTGGTAACAGTGCGCTTTATAAATGTTGCAAATAAATAAATAAATAAATAAGTCATCCTTAAATCATCAGAAATATTTACAGCTACTAAAGTCATCAGATACTAATTTTCAAGTGATCTTCAAATCATCAGGGTGAGCTTTTCAGCTTTGCTGATGACTTCAAGAGCTTGATGTTGTCTGATGATGTGAAAATGACTTCTAAGGTAGTTGAATGATTATCGGATGAGTCTAGGATGTCTTCTAAAGTAATCCTGTTTGACCTGGGAATAGAATCTCATTATCCCTCACAGCAGAGAAACATTTTTATTCAAGGATTTACATTTAAGGATGAATCTTAGTAACCATAACAGTTCTTGTGTGCATGTTGAAAATTGAGTATTCCCTACAGTGGAGAAAGAGATAACACATTTGATCATGTTGCATAAAATGCTGTCTCATATGAGATGCATGAGTGTTAGCAACCCTATTACAAGCACTCATAATACGGCATTTGTGCAAAAGCATATTGATTGCAAACTAGAAATGAATTATAAACAATTGGATAAACATTAAAGCATGGCAACAATCATGCTGGAAAAAAGCTTAAAGACAATGCAACAAAAGTTAGAGCATAGATACATTTCCTGGCTCAGTGGCTTGAGACTTAAGTAACACAATGCGCATATTCATTGTCACATTTCTAGGTTACAGAGTAAATCAAGCCCAGACACTGGCAATATATAGAGAGCACGATCAATGCGATAAAAAGTAAAAGCATGGGAACTTGTTCTAGCCAGGTAGCTTGAGACATAGTGACATAATGCGCATATATTCATGGTCATGTTTTAGGTTACAAATGGTAAACTAAATCCAAGCATGAGCAATGTGTGATGAGCATGTCCCTGGTGCCCACCCATAGCACCCCAGAACAACATTTGGGGGGAGAGGGGGGCAGAGGGAGCCCCAGGGCCCCTGTAGTCCCATTAGCATTGTCTTTTGTACATTTCTTTTTAATTAAAAAGTACTGTGCCCCGGGTTTGAGTTTAGTGAATAAGCAGCTGTAGGTTCATATTCAACTATTTTCTGGATGGTAATGGAATAGGCTTTCCAAAAGCAGAGCCAGGTTCTAATATATGTAGGGCAGGCTTTAGTACTGCTACACATTAGACCAAACGCTGGATGAATGCACTGTGTACGACTCTGGAGACCTAAAAAAGATCCTTCTTAAAAAGTGACAGTCCCTTAACAGATGCACTTTCCATTCCATACAGAAGAGCGGAGGGGAATTGAGGCATACATGCCTTGGATAGTGAGGTGAGATGCTACTTAACTACTGCTTTCTAAAAGGTACACACTCAAATTCCATGGGGAGCAAGAATATGTGTTTGTCTTTTGATGTGTGCTTCAGAAAAGAGATTCAATGTCACTATTTTACCTTAATAAAAAAATGATTTCATTTTCTCTGGGAATACATTTGCCATGTTTGAAATGACTTTCATTGTCATTATGTTAGCCTTATTCACTTTTGTATGCGAATGCCAATTTGGAGTGTATTTCTCAAGCTGGTTCAATATTGATATTATGCATGCGTATGTGGCATTCATTGAAGCAGAATTGTAGAACCAGGACCACACATTTATTAATTGCAATCTACACCAATGCAAATAGATCTGCATTCTACTGCAAACAATTCTTAGAAATATCAAATTATTGCAAAAAGCAATTAATCCATTGGGACAGCCCTCATTAACTCTTCTTAAACAGGTGCTTGGAGGAATTTCTCTTTTCTGCTTTGAGAAAAGCAACAGGGATCAATTCCACAAGGATACGAGCAAGGGATATATATACATATACTGCTGCTTGAACCCAATATGCTAGAGGTAGACGCGTATCAACCTTTTGTTGGAGGTTATTTGTAGATGATCATACCTGCTGCAAAACATGATATTGTACCTCTTGTAGGAGTTGAGTATTTTATGAGGATTTATTGAGTGCAGATGGGTTAATTGAATCCCTACACCAGGTTTCAACCACATATGTATGTAGGTATGTATTTACTATTTTTGTGAAAGCAACCTAGCCAAGGTGGAGAAAAAGCAAATGGTGTTGCAAGTGAATCATGTTTTAGAGTCCACTGTGAGAGTATAGGATGGTCGACTGTGTCATAGGCAGCTGAGAGGTCCAACAACATCAGGAGACAGAGTTCGTCTCTAACTGTGATCAGGTGGGCATTGTCTTCAATGTGTAGGTTAGCACTCTCCTTTCTACTGCATGATAGGAAGCCCGACTGTTAGTTGGAGAGGAAATGGGGGTTAATATTGTGATTTTGATGTTGTACATGGTCTTCTTTTTCAATGAAAAGTGTAGGTTTCTATAGTAATTGAGGATCTGGCTGTCCTTCAGCCTTTTGGGAACATGGTTTGAGTGAGTGAGGTCTCAACCGGGGTGAACAGAGGGAGAGAGCATCTGGACTGGTGTGGCTCACTGGTTAGAGGCGGCAGACCCGGAAGCAGAGAACGGCCCGGGACCAGGGTTCAATTCCCAACGCGGCAGGGTCATGGACCAGGGTCAGCGGACTCGATAATTCTCGCCTCGGTGCCTACTCTAACCAGGGATCACACTCAGCAACTCTGGGCATTAGCTTGCCTCATCTCTACAACGGCCCCCAACATTCGCCGGGGATGCCTGGTTTCACCTTGGAGATACCCAGTAGGGACCATCTCACAGGGAAAACCAGGACGGGTTCCCCAGCGGTCTACAGCGCCACGACGCCTCAGGGCAGCAGTGCGCTTTACAAGTCACATACATTACATTACATCGCAGAACTTTGATGGAGTATGAGGATAAGGCTTCATCTTCATAACAAGTGGATTTGAGAAAGTTGAGTATGATGGTGAGGTCTGGAGAAATAGGGCTTCAGAGGCAGATCATCGCAGAATTCTACTTGAAGGTGTCATTGTAAGAAATTAAACAGGTTTGGCATCGTTGATATAGTGTTGGATAGCATCATGAGGTCATCTGCAGTTCTGCCTGATTGAAGATAGAACTATGTTATGGCTAGTTTGAATGCTTTTTCCACCTTCATCTATTTTCCTTTATCTAACTTTAATACACCTGTTACCCTTAGAATATTTTTGCTTCTGAAACTTCACAACTTTGCTTTAAATGGATCAAATGTTTCAATATATATTTAGAAACATTGCACTTGTGAGAAAAAGCTAATTTTTGCCACTATTAAGTAATCCTGATGCAGACGGAAGTCTCGGGGACAGCTGGAGTTCATGCCACGTAAGTGTCAGCTACACAGTTTTGTGAATTTGGTGAATGCAAAGGGATTCATGTGTTAAAATAATGTAATTGCCTTGTAGATTGTTTTATTTTTAAATGTGTTTCAGAGTGATTTCCCTGTAACTCCTGTTTTCACACCAAATGTTCCACTCTTTTATCTAATATAGAAGTACTAATCACACCCCGGTTTTCTGTTACTATGTCTGTTTTCACCTGCCTACCTCTCTTGCTTTGAATATTAAAAGCATATTTTTACATATTTCTCCATTAAATCCCTTTACTTTGTTCATCAAAACAAACATTGAAGCAAAAGGCATGTGTTATTTTAAAACGTTTTCTCTTTGAAACTGCATTTTCAGTATAGTGAGCAATCATGATCATTTACATCATTTCATTTCAATAGGATGGCTACAGAACCCAACTAGGAAATGTTCTCAAAAAAACAAGCACTGGCATGGTAGATAGATGTGACTTTGAATCTGCTTTGTGTGTTGTAAGTAGCATTTCTAAACATTGAAATACATTCAGAGACTTTAGATCAATGCCTATTGCATGCAGGAGTAGTACAAGCATCAATGTGTTTTAAATGACACCGATGCTGCGGTTACAAAACAACAAACAGGAAACACAATGGAGATTACATCATACATACCGTAGGGCATAGCTTCAAACTGTATCTGCCCTGTACACGTGAACTTTCAATATGTTTGGTTTTCAGAAGGCATATGAAATAGAGAACAGAATAACCCCCTGAGACCTTAGGGTGTAGCATTTGGTAGCTTATGGCTACAGTAGGTAAATGATGAATTGAAAATCACACGTTCAGTACATAACAAAAATGGAAATATAGCTCTATCTACACAAAGTCTTCACTTTGATAATTGTTAAATTATGCAATAGTTATATTCCAACGTTAAAGCACAGATAGAGAACTACCTAAAATGTGTCATTTTATATATCAAAATCCATTAATTTGTGACTTTAGATGCCAAACAGATTTCATGATGCACGGCACCACTGCATGAAGGACACAAGGCTAAAAAAACAGAAAATATTTTACAAAGGGTCAGATGTAGGGAAACCCCACTAGAAAAGAATGGTTGCAAGTAGTTCACCGACTTTTTGTGAATGGAATAGAATTTTGTCAAGTGACTTATGTACTAATAGGTCAGTACACAATATTCCCATTGAGAGTGGGTCACAATCTACTCTATATCATTACTAATAACGATTTAGTTTGCAATTTGTGACTCACTCCAATTGGTGGCTATCACAGAGATACTTGTTTGCAGAAGAGAACGAGGGGGCATATTTACAAACCCTTGTGTCACCAGAGCAAAACATTTTTTATGCTCTGGTGGCACATTGTGCTGGCATATATTTACAAGGCCACACAAAGCCACTTTGCGTAGCTTTTTTAAAAATGCTCTTGTAAATATGGCACCCTTTCATGCATTACTCTGCAATGAGGAGATATACCTTTATTTCTCCCCTTTTAGCTTTCTCAATGTGTGCTGCAGAAAGAGGAAAACACAATCAATTATTGTTTTTGTGGGAAGGTGTTCCTTCCTGCACAAAAACATTCATCCCTGCATTGCAGACACCCTTGCACTAGGCAGCAAATTGTGAGCCAATGCCGTTGAAAGAACAGGATGCGTTGTATTGCTGTAAATATGATACATCCCTGCACGCGCCTAGTGACACGCCATGCTACACCATTTCATGTAAATATGCCGCCAGATCTGTTATCGCTTTCTAAAATATATATTTTTTAATGCATTTTATTTCTTTTATGGAAATGGGGCAGCATGCAAGCAAAATAAATATTGTTTGTAAAGTTTGTTTGTGGTTTGTCGCCAAAACACCTTTCCTAACATTCACAAAGGGAAAGTAGCCAAAAGGGAATCTTTTTCCATTTAGTTATGGTTTACCACATCAAATTGGGAGACTGCAACTTTCCGATGTTTTGTGACCAGTTTACAGACGCAAAACATTGATGCATTGCATTATACATTGGAATTTGAATGAATACATGAAACCCATCACTAATACACAACAAAAAGCTTATTTGAAGTCTCCAACCCTGTGATTTTCTGAGTCTCAGGCCTTGCAACCACAACATGGCTTTGTACATTGAATAAAGGAAAGTTCTGCTCAGGAGTAAATGAATTACAAGTACTCCAATGTCATTAATAGTTCAGGTTAAACACTCATTCCTGCGCTCAGCTTCAGCCCTTTAAATCCAGTAACCCTTCTGGCTCACATTATATGATAAATGTAAATGATTCCAGGTGCGGCCAGCATAGGTAAGAGCGCTGGGGTGAGGGGCGGGCGGGGTGGGGTGGTCGTGGGGGAGTGAGTTAACAGACAACGCGATAGGTAAAATTAAAAATTAAAAAAAATAAAGAAATAATACCACTTACCTTGCACTCGCCACATCATCAATGAGGCGAGCGCAGGGTAAGTGGTTTTGTTTTAGTTTTATATTCAATTTAACCAATCCCGTTGTGTGTTAACTTACCACCCACCAACCTCTCCCCCCACACCGCACTCACCTGTGTGGCCATGCCTGAATGATTCCTGGATTACAACAAGTACTGTGATCCTATGAGTGATGCCTATGTCACTGGTTTAATAAACACCAATTCATTTCCCCAGGTGAAACAATAAGTAGTGACGGAATAAGAAAGCTGGTGCCACAGTATTTGCATGTGTTCATTCAGCCCTGAGTGATTTACCTGGTGGTGTGGTGTATTGATTAATAAAATAGACAAATGGCACAGATAGCTGAAGGCACTGCATGGCACAGAGAAAATGCAGTGTGCAGGAGATCATGAGTGTGATGACCTGCAAAGTAGGCTGAACCTTCAATAGAGCACAACTACGATTGATAGGATATTTAATACATCAAGACATTACACCACAAAAGTGAAGACAAACAGATGTTACTATTTTGGTGGCCAAATTATGGGATATTACTTCAAAGACCAAATTTGATGATCAAACCTGTGGCTGTGTTTTGTGATGGGTTAACTTAGGACTACTAAAATGATGCATTGATCAGTAGGTGTCAGGATGGCTCAGAGAGCTCAACATATGTCACAAAAATGCAGTGTGTTAGGGGTGCAAGGTAGAGGCTAGCCAAGGAAGATGCAGTCATCTGCCCTAAACCTTGCATCATAGATTGACCAATAGGTATATCTGTTTCTTTAGAGGACACAGCAAAGATTTAAACACATTCTTAAGGCTTATAGGCAGGGGAAGTGCTCGTAAATATATGAACCCTGTTAGGAAAGTGAAAGTAAATTAATAATGCATTTGCAGGTGCACTGTGATTGTGCTGGGCTCATTTTAAAACACACAGAGCAGGGACAAAGGACTATGAAGGGTTACTTTTTGTATGGAGTGCATGCATGGGAAACAACATCGAAGGTGATCAAAAGCTTGATGATTGCAAGCTCTTCTTGTATGACAAGTAGTGCCTAGTACATTGCCATGGAATCACTTCATAAGAGCTGGAATGATACTCAAAGTAGCCAATAGAATGAAGAATAGAATAGAAGAGGATACTGCTCTTTGTCAGAGTCAAGGACCACGCATAGAGTACTGGCAACAAAGGGCCTCATTTATGAAAAGTGACGCATCGCTGTGTGAGAACTGAAATGCGTACATTTTCATTGCACCCTTCTTGCGACACCTATGATGAGTCATATTTACAGTACGACATATCATGTTGCAAGGAGTTACAGATACGTCAGTATTTCTGACGTATCTGTAGGTGCAAAAATTAGGCATTGCTAGAGTGTGTCGCAAAAGTGCCGCAACTCCAGCAATGGGGCATTTTAGATGGGCAAGTCCCATTTCAAATGTGCCTGCATCAGTCTTACGCCTCCTCTAAAGCAGGCCGAGATATTGACGCATTTGCGTCCTAGAAGTGGCGCAGTGAAATCTCATAAAGTTAACTGCGTCACTTCTACGAGGCTTACTTGCGTCAGAACGCCCACCCTGGATACATTATACCCGGCGCACGTATAATGTGGCGTAGGGGTTTACAAAGTGACGCATCTACCTAGATGTGTCACTTTGTAAATATGACGCAATGTGGCACATTTTTTACTCCCTGGTGCGTCACAAAAAGTGACTCACCAGCGGCGCAAAAGTAGCGCATTGGCTCATAAATAAGCCCCAAAATGTTTTAGTGACAGCTGCCCTTTCAAGCCAGATCTAAACACAGAGTTTCTTTGTTTAATCTATGGGGATTAAGAAAGACACCCACACTGTAGGTGATTTACTTGTATTTATATTGCTTTGTTACAACTATATGATGTAATGTATGTATCATTCAGCTTGATTTGGCATGCACACGACCTAACCGACTGCCAGAGAGCTTCATTTAAGAAACAATAGCATACGTAACCACATACAATTTATTACATTACCTTACACTAATGTTGTATGTAGGTTACAGGGTATTTAAAAACAATCCAGTGTAAAATGCAGTTTGTGTTTTCATTCCTCCTCCAAAGAGCACACCAAAAACCTTAGGGTAAGGGCGTCCTGACATACATCCTGCGAGCTGGCATTCACCAATCACCAAGCAGCAGCCTCCAGTCTGTCTGTATGGACTCATCTGCTTTCACGGATGACATGACCAACATAATCCCAATTTGTGTACAACAGCTTTGTATGCCTGACTATGGTTGCTGACTGGCTCATTCAAAATTATCATTCTCTAGCATTTCATAATTTGATTTTCTTGCTGATCAAAAGAATCCACTTATTAGTGCATAAGAGAAAGCAGCCATTTTTCTTCAAACATGGCTGCTGCCTTCTAGGAAAGCATTACATACCACAGGTCTCCACATTGTCTTAACCCAGCTGCATTGTTCACATAATCTAGAAAGAACCTGGAGTTCCCCTGGACCCGTGCATCAAAAACCCTGCGTGTGGAAGGAAGGCCCACACCATATCTCAAGGATGGGCGGACGCTGTTCCCGAAGGCCAGCAGGTGGGACAATCTCATCACCCATTCTTCCATCTTAGGGACAAGGCCCAAGGAGAACAAACATCTCGCTTGCCTCAGGCTCCAATAATGGCCCACACTGCACCAGGACAGAATTTACTCTGCCACACAAACAGATGATGAAATCCTGGCCCCATCCATGCACCATAACAAGTAATGTCCCACAGAATATCAATGGGGTCTAATGAATAGCAGGACCCAGTGAGACATTTATTGCAGCGAGGATATAACGTCTTGAATAAATAAATGTATAACAAATAAATAATAATTATATAATACATAAATAATAAATATATACATACATTTCTACACTCTGATACCGTCTTTTGTCCTTTCATACCTACAATAATGGATGAGGCTACTTAGACACAACTATCCCCCTTTGCTGATTTAGGGGGCGGTAAAGGACTTCTATTCACTCTTCTGAGAACTTTGTATTTCAACTTTTAACTGCTAATTTCCGTGTATCTATGTGCAGTGGGCTTCATGGCCCCTTCTCACCCTTCTCTCTTTCCACAGCAAACACGTTAACCCGCAATAACATGTAGGATCTCGGTTTATTGCACTCAGAACATGTGATACATCCTGCCATTACACCAAACTCTCTCAGGAATGTGTCTTAATAGTTATATCATGAAAAATATAGTTAACACTTCATAAAGAGCAATGCTGAGCCAGCCCTTACTTCTTTCAGTTATTAATATGTCTCTATACAATTAACTATCCTCTTTTCCCAGTTTGTTATTAACACAACGGTTATCTGTTGCAATGCATTCTCAACTTTCTGGAAGTACCACTTACAGGGTTATTTGACACAGCATCCATTAATAACCATTTAAGAACCACAGTCATTAACTGACCTTGATCCCTCTGATAATTGCAAACGGTGGCATATTGAGATATCGATTATAGGCAGAATAAACGCTGGCACTAACAAGGATTTCATATGGAATTATTTCAGATAGATTATATATTTGCCAATATATCTTAAGTGGATATCCCGAAAATTTAGAAGGTTTCCTGGAACTTCATTGGTCGCATCCAACAATCCATCCACCTTTTAGTTTAGGCTTTTAATACTAAAACCCAGGGGTAAAAAGTAGCTATTCAGTTTAAATATTCATGATTACATGCTAAGCTATCTAAACCTTGTACAATAAATCAATCACAACTACTAGTTGGTTTATCCACCATATGCTGTCCATACATGAAAGAAGAGAGTCTAGTGGCTAGAGGGGCCAGTCTATTCTAATGTAACATTCCCATTTATGTAATCACCATGATATTTGCAAAGATTAGGAAAGGAGTATGAGTGCACATAAAGTAATACTGTCTCTGATCTTGCTGACTACCCTTTAGTCCTTTACAGGGTCAATCGAAACATACTGCCTATTTATCTTTGTTCACAATCTCTGAGTCCTTCAGCTACGACTATTCAACCTGTGTAAGATCACTATTTTCATGGTGCAAGGGTGCCTGCATTACCGGCAGAATTGTTTTTGCGCAGGAAGGGATACCTCCCTGCACAAACACAATAGTTAGAGGTATATTCCATATCTTAGATCTGCCAGTCTTAGAGTGGTCCTCTCCAAACATTGTGCCTTTATCCTCTTGTCTTTCTGGATTCATTTGTGCTGGTTTCCGGGCTCTGCGCTCTACCACTGCTAACCAGTACTAAAGTGCTTCAGCTCACTCCCTAAGCATGGTAAAATTGGCTTCCCCCTTATTGGAATACTTAATTTGCCTAAAAGTCCCAAGTAAATCGGAATATACTACACCCATTGTCTGCAAGCTAAATGCTAATAGAGGTCCTGAAACAAGTATTGTAAGATGCTCTTCCGTAATCCCTGAAAATATGTCCATGGCCTGCCATTGCAGCCTCTATGCTGTTTTACATTGCCAATTCGCTGTGACAATACAATTCCCTTGCCACACCTTAAAATGATGGATATACATCACCCTTAAGGTAGGCTCTAGGCTTCCCATAGAGCACGGTTTGTTGTAACTAAAAGGGTGGACATGTACTTTTAAGTCTTTGATGTTCTAATGGGGAAAACATTTTTGGCCTACCTCTCCTCTGGGTCACATAACTTGGTGTAGTTGGCAGTTGGACCTTGTTTATTCTATCCAGAGAGCCACACAATAGAGGGACTAGGTGTGCATTAATGGGCCACCATTGGCAGGATGGCCCAGAGCTGGGCACAGCTCCACTAGATAATCAAAAGGCTGGGCCCTGCGTTCACACAAAGGACTTCAAATCACTCCATTGTTCATACAGCCAATCAGGAGCCAGGGCAAGGGAGGCAGAAAACATTAGGAAATTCAAGGGGAATTCTCTAGAAACTTCTCATTCTTCAAAGAAGGCACCAGATATATTCTGTAGCTTGAGGTGTACATCAGAAGACTACTTTGCTATACCTGGAAGGACTGCTGTGCTTCCTGAAAGTTACCCTGAACCCTTAGAGGCCTACCCTTCTGCTTTCACCTTGTTCCACTCCTTCAATCAAAAACTACTAGAATGACTCCAAGGGCTAGTTCATGGCCTCCTGATAAGATCCTCAAGACTCAAACCATATTAAACCCACACCTGGACCAAACAAGAGTGAGTCCAAACTCTCCCTGTGGCGCTCCCCCAGTTCTGGGCCTTTGCAGTTTTGCTAAAGTTATCCAGAGAACCAGAATCCAAAACATGGGACTCTTCCCTAAATGGTGCTCTGAGAACTGATAGGACACTGAGAGCAACCTAATTGATGAGCTGGCCAAGGAAAGTCAAGAAAAAATAGATTAAGTCCAAATCTTCACCGCCACTGTGTCAAGTGACTCCCCAAAGAGCATCCCTACTCCTCAGACACTGCCTGTAGCTTTGCCCTACTGAACTTCACATTCTCAGACAGTTTTTGCTGTTCGAAGGGAAGTTCTTACCGATCCCAGTCTAATTCTTGTATATGACCCATGCTCCGTTGCAATTGGCCATATTTTTGATCTGGTCCTGTCAGATTAGACATCCGTGGTTGAAGCTTTGATCTTTTTGGTGCTAGTTTTTGCCTTAAACTTACAAAATGTATAATTCCAGTTCAACGAATCGAATTTCGGTCATTTTAATAACAAAGAATGTATTCTATTTTCTAAATTGGTGTGAGGTACTTCTTAAGTTGCATGTTTACTTTATTACTGTTTGAATGCTGCATACATAGTTACACATTGTCTCTAAGTTAAGCCTGACCACTTTTTTGGTAAGCTACCTGAGGGTCAAGCATAGGTTCCTTTTGTTACTTTTGTGGTTCATCCTGCCTGGGATTGAGTCTGTTGTTTGAGCTGGGTTTACACCCCACTGAACCACCAACCCAATTTCTCACATTGGTGATCAGTGGTGTGGTCCAGTCCTTGTATTTGCATAGTACCATACAATGAGTTGAGTAAAACAGAAATATCATGTAAATGATTTGACATCAGGAGTTGATTTTTAAAAAAATTCTCCTTAGTTTTGCTGTTCTTAATTTCTGAATGTAAGTATACTATCTCCCTTTTTGTACAATATAGATGAAACGGTTCAACATTGACAACTTCACCAGGGCTGAGCAGCAAGTGCTTCACAAGGAAAGGGAGCTAAAGATAAAAAAGAAGACCACAAATGTGGACCTCCAGATAGCCCTCAGAGTGTATTAGAACGTCGAGAGGTTGGAGGCCACACCAAAAGAAGACAATCATGAGGAGGAGAATATGAATTTATATTAGGAGAGCAAAGGGCCCAGATTTCATTGTGAACTGCAGTAGGAGCACAACTTATCCCCAGGAGAGGACCTCTAGGTGTGCCTTCCCGGGCCCTGCACCCAGAGGGGCAGGAAGACAGGAAGGTAGGGAGAAAGCTCAAACTACAGCTGGCCAAGATTAAAATGGAAGTAGGGGAGAGGAAGTGAGACAAAGAGGGCCATGGCCACAGAAAAGGCCAAGGCAGAAAGAATCTTAGACAAAGAAAAGGTACAAGCAGAGGAGAAAAGGGATGAGGCTGAAAGGGTATTGTCTGGGAGGAAGCTACTGCTAGAGCATGAGAAAGCATGAAGGAGCTGGAGCACAAGGCCAGGCTTCAAATCAATCAGAGCAGGTGGCAGCTTATGTTCGTTGTCAAATGGAGAAGTGTGCATACCACAAGTGCTGGTGGCAAGTTATGTGGTTGTGGATGATATAAACTTGTTTTCTGCCTATTTGGTTGCCCTGAGAATGCAGAGTATCCCAGAGGAGCATTGGAAGTTGTAGCATTAATTGATTAAATTACTGTAATTGGGCCTCTGCCCACGAAGCTTTCACTGTTGTTGGCCCCAACCGGTTCCGGTTTCGCTTCTTTAGCCATTTTGGTGTTAATGTGCCTCGGAGCCCGTCCCCTCCACCACGCACCCGCCTCCCAGCTGACCCTCCCTCCCACTGACTCACTAGGCTCGCCCCGTCCTAGAATTCACTGTGACCGTCCTGACTCCGTCAGAAGCGGTCGCTCCCCACAGCCACTGGCCCTTGCTACGATCGCTTTGCTGTTCACATAGCGCCATTACCCAAGTTTGCTCCTCTCACCGCTGCCTGAGTTTTGGAATCGTACTGCTGACTGCATTTTGGAGCGTGCTGCTGCATTTGGTATCGTACTGCTGCCTGCATTTTGGAGCGTGCTGCTCGTGCTAGCATTGTTTTAATCAGTAGCGCCTGCATTGCCTCATTACAGTATAAAATTACTCACCTCGCATAACGCCCGCCATAATTGTGAAGTTGTAGCATTAATTGATTAAATTACTGTAATTGTGCCTCTGCCCATGAAGCTTTCACTGTTGTTGGCCCCAACCGGTTCCGATTTCGCTTCTGTAGCCATTTTGGTGTTATTGTGCCTCGGAGCCCGTCCCCTTCACCACGCACCCGCCTCCCAGCTGACCTTCCCTCGCCCTTCCCCTTCCGTTATCCACATATGACCGATGATTCTACGTGCAGTGGTCGCGCCCCATGCGCGCCGAAGGTGCGCCAAAGGTAAGCCCGTCTGCGCCCGTCCGCTCCTGGACCGCGCCCAGCGCCAGACCCCCTGGCCCCCGCAAACCGCACTCCTCCCACATAACGTATGCCACCTCCACCCTCCTAGCCCTCAACCCTGGACGCACCCCACAATGTTGGGTTGCTGCCCCAGGAAACACCCACGGACCCTTCGCCTGCCACTCCTGCAAGTTCGCCTGCATCAGGTCCCTCACCAAACCCTCTTACCCCAAACACAGCTCCGACTCTAACCACCTGAAATGTATCTTGTTGAACACCCGCTCGGTCCACAGACACGCCACTGAACTCTGGGACCTACTCGACACTGCTTCACCGGACATAGCCTTCCTCACAGAAACCTGGATGAATGCATCATCAGCACCCGACATCGCCATAGCCATCCCGGACGCTTACAAGATCATCCGAAAAGACCGCACCAACCAAACTGGAGAAGGCATCGCTATCGTCCATAAGAACACCATCAGAATCACGACCAGCTCCGACGATAACCTTGCAACCGCCGAACACCTCCACTTCCAGATCCACACCGACCCCAGTACCACACTTAGAGGCACCCTCATCTACAGGCCACCAGGAACCCGTAATCAATTCAGCGAAGACATCACCGACTTCATCAGCCCACATGCCCTCGCCTCCGAGAACTACATTCTACTGGGAGACCTCAACTTCCACCTGGAAAAGATAAAAGACAGCAACACCACCACCCTTCTGGACAACCTGGCCAATATTGGGCTCAAACAACTTGTTGACACCCCCACCCACCTTGCCGGACACACGCTCGACCCTATCTTCACCTCCAGCAAACACATCTCCTTCGATCAAACCAAACTCTCCATTGGACAGACCACAGCTGCGTTCACTTCAGCTACAAAACTACCACGATCCACAACCCCCCACAACCTATTCCTCATAGAAACTGGAACAAAATCACCACCGACCAATTCCTCACTTCGCTCAACGAAAACCCTCCCTCCCTCTCATTGGACCCAAACGAGGCTGCCACCAAACTCAAACAATGGATCTCTCACAGCATTGACGAATTAGCACCCTTGAAAATCAACCAGATCAAACAAGGTAACAAAAAGGCCCCCTGGTTCAACGATGACCTTAAAAAATCCAAGAAACTATGCCGTACTCTCGAAAAAACATGGAGAAAAAACCCAACCACTGACACCCTGACCACCTTCAAGGCTGCCACCCGCAAACACCACCAATTGATCCGAACCACCAAGAAATCAGCATTCAAGGATCGACTCGACAACAACGCACATAACAGCAAGGAACTATTCAACATCGTCAAAGAATTTACCAACCCCACTGCAGCCTCAAATGACATCACTCCCTCCCAAGACCTCTGCGATTCGTTATCCTCCTTCTTCTACAACAAAATAGCTGACATACATAACAGCTTTGAGAACACTTCCAAAGAACAGTCCACTCCACCCACCTCCGAACCTACATCGCCCTTTAACAACCTTAGCGCCTGGAACCCAATCTCCACTGAAGACACCATCCGCCTAATGAACTCCATCCATTCTGGTTCACCAACCCACCCCTGTCCCCTCCACATCTTCAACAAAGCAGACTCCATCATCGCACCCCATCTCCGTGACATCATCAACTGCTCCTTCAACTCCGCTACCTTCCCAGAAAGCTGGAAACACGCCGAACTCTGCGCCCTCCTGAAGAAACCTACAGCAGACACCTCTGAACTTAAGAACTACCGCCCCATCTCCCTCCTCCCATTCCCAGTCATCGAGAAAGCCGTCAATAACCAGCTCGCCGCCTTCCTTGAATCCAACAATTCCCTCGACTCCTCTCAATCTGGCTTTCGAGCCAAACACAGCACCGAAACCGCCCTCATTGCAGCGACAGACGACATCCGAACTCTATTGGACAACGGAGAAACAGTTGCCCTCATCCTACTAGACCTCTCCGCCGCCTTCGACACAGTCTAGTCATAGCACCCTCATACAACGCCTCAGTAACTGCGGCATACAAGGAAAAGCCTTGGACTGGATCATCTCGTTCCTCGCCGGGAGAACCCAGAGAGTCCGACTTCCCCCATTCAAATCAGAGGCCACCGAAGTCATCTGCGGAGTACCACAAGGTTCATCTACCAGTCCCACCCTCTTCAACGTCTACATGAGTCCACTCGCATCCATTGCGTGACAACACAACCTTAACATCATCTCTTACGCTGACGACACCCAGCTGATCTTTCCCTCACCAAAGACCCTAACACCGCCAAAACCAACCTACACGGAGGCATGAAAGAAGTAGCCGAATGGATGAAAAATAGCCGTCTAAAACTTAACTCAGACAAAACGGAAGTCCTCATCCTAGGATCATCTCCATTCGCCTGGGACGACTCATGGTGGCCATCAGCCTTGGGCACAGCACCTATACCCACAGACCACGCACGTAACCTAGGTTTCATCCTAGACTCCTCACTGACCAGACAAGTCAACGCAGTCTCATCCTCTTGCTTCAACGTACTTCGCATGCTCAAAAAAATCTTCTGTTGGATCCCCTCCGATACTAGAAAGACTGTCACCCACGCACTGGTCACCAGCCGACTGGACTATGGAAACACCCTCTACGCCGGAATCACAGCCAAATTACAGAAAAAACTGCAACGCATCCAAAACGCATCAGCCAGACTCATTTTAGACATCCCTCACCAAGATCACATTACCGGTCACCTGAAAGACCTTCACTGGCTCCCCGTCAACAAGAGAATAACGTTCCATCTCCTCACCCACGCACACAAGGCCCTCTACAAACTAGGACCCGAATGCCTCAACACACGACTGTCCTTCTACATACCCAACCGCCAACTAAGATCCTCCAATCAAGCCCTCGCCGCAGTTCCACGCATCTATAGATCCACCATGGGAGGAAGATCTTTCTCCTACGTGGCGGCCAAGACCTGGAATTCTCTCCCCACCCACCTCCGCCTTACACAGAACCACATATCCTTCAGAAAGGAACTTAAAACATGGCTTTTCGATAAATAATGCACCCCCCCCACAAGCGCCTTGAGACCCTCTGGGTGAGTAGTGCGCTATACAAATTCCTGAACAAGAACTTGAACTAGCTTATGCAAGTAGACACTTATGTTGGGCTGTACAACTTAATCCTGAGGTAGCACATTTGCAATACCTGTGCTTTCACCTAGTGCATAGCAAGCTCATGGGCTACAGGGATCTTGCTTAAGGACAGACCTCAGGGTCAGTAGTAGAGTATCCAAGAGGTATCTGGGAAGGGCTCATAAGGGTAGTAAAGGTGCCCATCAGAGGAAGAGAAAACTAGGAAGAAGTCTCCTCAGTCCAATCTGACCAGAAAAAAGGAGTATGTGGAAATGAACACTGGGAATTCTGTCTCTAAGTATTATGAGTGTTGCCAGTTTGGGCATACCAAGGGAGACGCCAAGTGCCCAAACAGGGCACAGCACCCAGTGATGGACATAACCTTGGATCGGCAAGCTCAGCACTTGCAGAGGAGATGGCCTCAGTTAATGTGGGGGAGACAGCTGAGGCTACCCTAGTGTCCCTAGGTGAGAGTGAGGGAGAGATGATGCCCAAAGCCCATATACTTTTAAATACTTCACATTACAAGCACTGTGTCACCATGAATGGGCAGAGAGTGGAAGCTCTAAAAAATAGAGGACCCAGCATGACTACTCTCAGGTGTCATCTAGTGTCCTCAAAAGAGGTAATACCGAAACCATTCCACAAGGTTGTAATAGCAGACAACAGTGAGAGCCATGACCCTGTGGTCCTGGTTCCATTTGAATAAGGGTTTTCAGTTGCTCTTAAGGTAGCCGTGAGTCTGTTCATGCTTTTGAATGTTTTTCTTTGAAATCATCTAAATAGGTCAAATGAACAAATGATGGACGGAATGCTGAACAATGAAAACATTCACCCCCAGTCACAAAGATCTGGGTTTAATCCAATGGTATTTTATTCACCATGCCACCTCAGTTTGGACCCAGCGATATGCAAATCAGTCTTGACCCTGTTCCTCATGGGAGCAGTCGAGCCCGAACTGCCAAGCCATGTCCTCCCTGGACCAGAAGCAAGCATCCTGGGACCAGTTTTAGGAACCTATAGCACACTGCCTGAAAGTAAGTGGTGCTCAGGTCACACCTGTTGGGATTTCCTGAATTAGTCTGTATGACTGCAAGGTCCATAGCTGCCAAAGAGGGGAATCAAGTAAGCCTGGAAGAATGCCCCACCTTCTCTTCTAAGAAAGAGAATGAGGGCCTGGGAAACCAGCCCCTAAAACTCACATACTACAGGTGGATAGGGTACTAGAGGAGGCAGTTGTGGAGCCTACTGGAGAGGACATTGCCTCCCCATGAGACCTGTCTGATCTTGGGGGATGACAAGCTGAGGGTAAACCCACCAGGGAGGAGTTCTGTAAGGTACACAAAGAGTGCCCAACACTAGAGTGCATGAGAAGGCAAACTGATGCCCAGGTAGCTGGTAACACGTCTGAGATCACCTCACCTATTATAAGTATGACCTCCTCTACAGTGAGCCTAAGATGCCTGTGCATGTGCAACACATGATTTGGTGGTCCTCCAATGGTGCAGGAACTTCCTAATGTGACTGGCATATGAGAAACCCCTGGCAGGACATCCGGGGTATGACAAGACCGTTGCAGGCTTGTCTCCCACTTCTATCGGCCCTGTATGAAGACATCCTCAGATACACTCTGTAGGGCATGTCTCACATGCCAGGCCAGGGAGAAAACAGGTAAAAAGATAAAAGGCTCCCCTGAATCCATAATCTGTCAATTACATCCCCTTTGAAAGTGTGGTCCTCAACATTGTTGGCTGCTTGGACTGCCAAACTGCCCTAGGCAACAGGTTTATTCTGGTTTTGGAGGACCAAGGCAGTAGGTACCCATAGGCCAAACCTCTGAGGACTGTAACTGTACCTGTGGGGCTAGGGCCTTGGCATGTTTTTCACTTGAGTATGGTTCCCCAATGAAGTGTTGTCTGATAAAGGCACAAACGCCATGTCTGCCTACACAAACTCCATGTGGGAAGAGTGTGGAGTAACCTACAAGTTCTCCACATGTTGATCGTGGAGTAACATACACATTTTCCACTCCCTATCATCTTCAACCTAATGGGCTAGTTGGTAGGCCCTGAATGGCATGATTATTGGCCTTTCTGAACCCATAAGCTGAAATTGGGACATCCTCTTACCATGCCTACTCTTTGCCTACAGGAATGTGCCACCAAAGGAAACTGGGTCTCGCCCATTTGAGCTCCTCTATGGCCACTCTCTAAGGGACCTCTCAGTTTGGTGAAGGAGGGATAGAAACAAGCTCCCAAGAACCACCCTAACAAGATCTAGTTAGTTAAATGCTAGGTCACAGGAACCACATGACCAAATCCTGGATAAAGGCTTTTGAGAACTTGGAAGCTAGCCAGGAAGTCATGAAACTCCGGTCTAAATAGAAGGCCGCTATACAGGAATTTTAGCCTGGCCAGAAAGTGTGGATTAAGGAGCCAGTAGTGCTCAGAGCGGCTGGGAATGACACTCCCTATGAAGCGAACAGTGAACTTCAAGACCAACAGACAACCCCGTAAGGGTTCTCCACATCAATCACCTCAAACCCAACTACGAAAAGTCTGGGGTTATCATTCTGTTGGTGACAGACAATGCAGAGGAAGAGGAGAATTAACCTGTTACTACCCTCCTATGGACAAACATGGCTCAGTGGATAATGTCAACCTCTTACCTACCCTGACCCCAGAACAGCAGAGGGACTCTCCTCGGTTATTGGGACAGTTCCTCTTACTGTTCTCCCTCAATACCGGGGCTTACAAACTTATGTATCTATGATATTGATACTGGGACTGTCTGCCTGTCAAAAACATAAATAGCAGGCTGTCAGACAACTTGGGGGTCACCAGCATTGTGGAGGACGTCTAAAGAAATGTGAAATTGGGATGACTGAGCACTCTGATAGTCCCTTGTCTAGCTCAGTGTTGCTGGTACCCAAATCAGCCACGCCAGGCACCACCCTAGAACTCAGATTTTATATGGACTACAGGGGACTCAACTCATTCATCAAGACTGATGGTCACGCCATTCCTGAGCAAATGAGCCCAGGAAGGTGATCTGGCAGAGAAATGTCAGAAAGCCTTTGATGCCTTCCAACAGACCATGTGTACAGCCCCTGTCCTGACATTGCCAAATTACAAGCCAGGAGGAGGATTTGCTATCATCTAGAAGAAATCCATCACATGCACAACATCCACAGAGAATACCACCCCTTTAATGGAACCCATTCTCTTTGATATCAACAAAAAAGTCATCATGATAGTACCTTTGCCTACAGACCACCCAGACCATGAGCTACATTTACCATTCTCATCACTGACTTCGTCACCACACACACAATTGACTACAGAGCCTACATTCTCCTTGGTGACCTCAGCTTTCACCTGGGAGACCAAGATAATCCACAGCACTCCTTGAAAACCTGAGCAACATCAGACTCAATTTGCTCCTCTCAAAGATACCACATATCATGGGACATACTTTGGACCTGATCTTCATAACAAGCGACAGCATCAAATAATCTCCACCTCTCCACTCACTTGTCCCAACGACTTCATCGTTCGCTTCCATATCACCACACCTCAAAACAGCATCCCTACCAGATTCAGCATTTCAAGCTGCAGTTGGGGCAAAATTGCAGAGGTAGACTGGCTCAGTGCCATCCTCATTGATCAACTTAACTACACAGACAATCTCATTAAGAACATCAACAATTTCAACAACTAAATCAATAATTGCACGGAATTCCTCACGCCCATCAACCCAACAAGCATAGTAGATCTCTTTGAGAAACCAAATGATGCTGTAAATAAGTTGAAAGGAAATGGAGAAACAGCCATGACACCACCCAAAGAAATACCTACAAGACTGCAATCAGACTCTCAGACTTTATAACCAGTAAATGAGAGACACTATGAAAAAAGCACTAATGGACCACATCACAGGAAGTTCTAACAGCTGCAAGGAGATTATTAGAAATTGGGAAGATGACTGACTGGGGTATGAGCCCTCATCAAGCAGGAACCACAATCCTAGTCAGGGTAAATGTCAGGCAAACCCTAAATTTACTTGTGTTTACTCTCTGGTAGCTTAGCACAGAGCGGTCAGGCTTAATTTAGAGGCAAGGTGTAAAGTATTTATGCAACACTTCAAACAGTAAAACAATGAAAAACCACACAAAAAAGATTTAACACCATCTTAAAAAAGTAGAACCTAGTTTATTAAATAAAGCAAGACCAAATGGCAAACATCGAATAAGTAGAACATGGGATATTCCTGTTAAAAGTTTCAAGTGAAAATGGCACTGAGAATCACAAAGTGCTAAAATGGGATATCTGGTTGCACCAAACCAGCACAAAGTCAAAAGTACAGTCCAACTGAGATGGAGTGTGGGCAGGAAACAGGGATATAGTTAGACTTCTGAACATAGGCACCTTTTCTGCCTGCACTTTCCCTTCTCCTGCAACACCGGAACACCAGCATGCATGACAAACACCTCCACCCCGACTCGACTGTCTCAGAACCACTTCATTGCCTCCTGCTCAACGCAAGGTGTCTACAAGCTCACCACTGAGATCTTGGACACCATCACTTCCCTCATCCCTGACATCTTCTTCCTCACCAAGATCTGAATCAAACCTGCATCCATGCCTGACATTACCTGAGCAAACACTACATTTTCCTCAGAGAGCTCAACTTTCACCTTGATAACCTTAATGACAATGAATGAATTAATGAATGAAGTAGGTCTTCTAGGGCGCAACTTAGCCCAAGGGCATCAAGGCGCCAGACATAGCACAGTGGACAAACAGACAGACACAGAAATCTTTCAGCACCGGGTCCAGGATCTACGTATAGGCCTCCTGGAAGAGCCAGGTTTTCAGTTGTTTATGGAAAAGCCCCGGCAGAGGTTGGGATGCCAGCTCAGGAGGGAGGGTATTCCAGAGTCTGGGCGCCAGAGTGGAAAAGGCTCTGCCTCCCCATCTAGCCTTTGCAAATCTCGAAACAGTAAGGAGATATTTAGAGGAGGAACGAAGCACTCTGCTAGGGCGATAGGGCTGAAGGAGGGAACTGACACCTTCAGAACCATAGCCATACAAGGCCCCATGGGCAAGGCAGAGAAGTTTAAAAGATATCCTAGCCTGAACAGGAAGCCAATGAAGGCCTTTCCGGGCCTGGGATATTGAAGCAAGCCGAGGGAGATCCAAGACCATCCTAGCCGCAGCGTTCTGTACCATTTGGAGGCGATCACCTGCAGATTTGCTCATGCCTCCATATAAAGCATTACAATAGTCTAGTCTCGATGAGACCAGAGCCATTGTTACTTGCTTCCGGGCATCTGGAGATAGATAGGCGGCGATCTTTCTGAGCATCCGGATGATACCACAGCAGGTCGACACAGTCCTACTGACTTGTAGGTCAAAGAAGAGAGAGTGGTATCAATCAGGACCCCCAGGTTTCTAGCCGAGCGAGAGGGGACAGGGCAGTCTCCAAGGGAAGGCGGCCACCATTAACTGGACCTGATGTCCTGACTCCCCCCATATATCAGGACCTCCGTTTCCTCCCCATTCAGTTTAAGGAAGTTTCGAATCATCCACCTGGAAACTGCTTCCATACATGATCTAAACTTGGAGGCAGACTCGGCCACTGACAGGGTGAGAGAGACCAGAATTTGGGTGTCGTCAGCGTGTGACAGCACCTCAAAGCCAAATGATCTCACCACTGAGGCAAGGGGGGTCATATAAATAATAAATACCAGGGGATTCGTTGCTCCCTTTGCTGGAGGAAGGAAGTCAGAGACTAGGGGCCAGATGTAGGTAATTTGTACTTTCCGATTCTTAAATACCAACTCATAATGAATCGGTATTTCAGAATCGGAACATGGTATGTAGGTAAAAAATCGGTCAAATTTACTGTTTCGGAATGAGTCAGTATCTGATTTCAGTATTTTCCGAATCAGTAAAATCCGAATCGGTAAATTCCGAATCGGTAAATCCCATTCATACCTATGGGCCAGGAGGCCAATTGGAATAAATGGGTTTTACCAATTCGGAATTTACCAAATCGGAATTTACAAAATTGGAAAATACAGATTCGGAAAATACCAAAACGGCAGTTTGAAAATCGACATGTGAGCCTGCCAACCAATCAGGAACACCCTACACACCCCACAACCAAGGCCCAGAGAATTCAACCAATCAAAATGATGCACCCCTCCCCAGTATCTGGGAGTGGCCACACCCATGTAGGTGCACAGCAACTGAACAAACAATTGAGCTGAGGTGAGAGGAGCTGAGCATCCAGAGCCAAGCAGTGCTACAGAATGGAGTCTCAGGAAGGGTAAAAGGATGGTGGGGAGCGCCAAAGAAAGATAAAGCTCAGCCCAGCAGAACTGCAGGTGGCTGTAGAAGAAATTGTAAGTCAATACAACCAAATATTTGGAAGACAGTCTCTGCATGTTGCAGAGTCTGTGAAGAGGAACATGTGGCCTGGCATATAGGACAAAGTCAATGATATTGGTGTGACGCACCGGGAGATCGAGGACTTTAAAAAGCGATGGTATTACCTGCGCATCGTAACCAAAAAGAAGATTGCTGCCCAAAAAAAGGATGCTGGTGTGACAGGAGGTTTAACAACAAGGGGTGGTGATGGACAGAGTTTCTGAATTAGGCAGAATACTCTCACCCAGTCAAGAGATCAGGGCTATATCCAACACCGTTTTTTAGCTCACTGCACCACCCCAGCTCAGAACCTGGCTATATGCAAATTAGTCTGTCCCTGGCCCAGTGCATGATGGGAACAGGGCAGACCAAACTACCAAGCCAATTCTTTTGCTGGAAAGGAAACAAGCTTCCGGGGACCGGTTTCTGGCATTTCAGCCGTTGTCGGCCCGGCTTGCTTGAATCCTGATGGTGGAATGAGCAAGGGACTCACATCTGAGTATACCCTTCCACGCATAGGGTGGACAAAATATTTAACAACAAGGGGTGGTGATGGACAGAGTTTCTGAATTAAGCAGAATACTCTCACCCAGTCAAGAGATCAGGGCTAGATCCAACACTGTTTTTTAGCTCACTGCACCATCCCAGCTCAGAACCTGGCTATATGCAAATTAGTGTGTCCCTGGCCCAGTGCATGATGGGAACAGGGCAGACCAAACTACCAAGCCAATTCTTTTGCTGGAAAGGAAACAAGCTTCCAGGGACCGGTTCCTGGCATTTCAGCCGTTGTCGGCCCGGCTTGCTTGAATCCTGATGGTGCAATGAGCAAGGGACTCACATCTGAGTATACCCTTCCACGCATAGGGTGGACAAAATATTTAACAACAAGGGGTGGTGATGGACAGAGTTTCTGAATTAAGTAGAATACTCTCACCCAGTCAAGAGATCAGGTCTAGATCTAACACCGTTTTTTAGCTCACTGCACCTTCCCAGCTCAGAACCTGGCTATATGCAAATTAGTCTGTCCCTGGCCCAGTGCATGATGGGAACAGGGCAGACCAAACTACCAAGCCAATTCTTTTGCTGGAAAGGAAACAAGCTTCCTGGGACCGGTTTCTGGCATTTCAGCCGTCGTCGGCCCGGCTTGCTTGAATCCTGATGGTGCAATGAGCAAGGGACTCACATCTGAGTATACCCTTCCACGCATAGGGTGGAAAAAATATTTAACAACAAGGGGTGGTGATGGACAGAGTTTCTGAATTAAGCAGAATATTCTCACCCAGTCAAGAGATCAGGGCTAGATCCAACAGCGTTTTTTAGCTCACTGCACCATCCCAGCTCAGAACCTGGCTATATGCAAATTAGTCTGTCCCTGGCCCAGTGCATGATGGGAACAGGGCAGACCAAACTACCAAGCCAATTCTTTTGCTGGAAAGGAAACAAGCTTCCGGGGACCGGTTTCTGGCATTTCAGCCGTCGTCGGCCCGACTTGCTTGAATCCTGATGGTGCAATGAGCAAGGGACTCACATCTGAGTATACCCTTCCACGCATAGGGTGGAAAAAATATTTAACAACAAGGGGTGGTGATGGACAGAGTTTCTGAATTAAGCAGAATACTCTCACCCAGTCAAGAGATCAGGGCTAGATCCAACACCGTTTTTTAGCTCACTGCACCATCCCAGCTCAGAACCTGGCTATATGCAAATTAGTCTGTCCCTGGCCCAGTGCATGATGGGAACAGGGCAGACCAAACTACCAAGCCAATTCTTTTGCTGGAAAGGAAACAAGTTTCCAGGGACCGGTTTCTGGCATTTCAGCCGTCGTCGGCCCGGCTTGCTTGAATCCTGATGGTGCAATGAGCAAGGGACTCATATCTGAGTATACCCTTCCATGCATAGGGTGGACAAAATATTTAACAACAAGGGGTGGTGATGGACAGAGTTTCTGAATTAAGCAGAATACTCTCACCCAGTCAAGAGATCAGGGCTAGATCCAACACCGTTTTTTAGCTCACTGCACCATCCCAGCTCAGAACCTGGCTATATGCAAATTAGTCTGTCCCTGGCCCAGTGCATGATGGGAACAGGGCAGACCAAACTACCAAGCCAATTCTTTTGCTGGAAAGGAAACAAGCTTCCGGGGACCGGTTTCTGGCATTTCAGCCGTCGTAAGCCCGGCTTGCTTGAATCCTGATGGTGACAGGAGGTGGCAGGAGCAAAACTACAAAACTGTCTGAGATGGAGGAGCTTGTTGAAACAGCCCTGGAGCCAGAATGCATTGATTGGATTGGAGACCTGGACAGTACAGCCAGAGCATCAAAGAAACAAGGTAAGATGCATGTACCCTAATCCACAACCATTACCCTGAACCCGTACCCCACTGAGTAGAATCATTACACTGCAGAACAGCTCATACTTGGGGCCAGCAATGCATCATGGTAGACGTAGTCATGAGTACATACATGCAATGCATACACCACAAGACTCAGCAAGGCATGCCACACACATCTCCAAACACACAATGAATGAACACTGGGCAAAGGTGTGTAAACTATTTATTTAAGAAGTACACACAGGTTTACAACAACATTGACCCTATGTCAATTTCATTCCACAGGAGAGTCCTCACGCAGTTCAGCACCAGCAAGGGAAGAGAGGGCGCCAGCAACTAAGAGAAGTGAGAAGGAGAAACAAAGCACAGGTCATAGCGCTGTAGAAATAGGCAACAACACAACCCAGGAAGCCTCAACACCAGAGCGAGCCTCAACACCTGTCCCGCTATCACATCTATTGTTTAGATCTCCTGAGGTGGAAAGCACACCGCTTACACCCAAACCAACTTCCAGGTTGTCCATGCAGGGAACGTTAAGTAGGCCTGATGTGCCCCCTCAGAGGATCCTACAAACCTCTGATGAGGAGGATGAGGATGTTGTAAATCAGACGATTGCACCTGTGGCTGACAAGGCCAGATCAGATATTACTGCTGGCGCTGCGTGCACCAGTGTCCTTGGCAGGAGGGCACGTGAGCCTGGCGATGGGCAGGAAGATGGGAGCGTATTCTGTAGCCTGGAGGCCACAATGGTCAAAGTACATTGCCTGCAGGCCAAGGCACTGATGGCCAGGCATAGGCAGGTGCGCAGCATGAACAACAAAATGACATATATAGACAAGGGAATAGGCCACATTGCTGTAGTTTGGAGGCAATTTCCAAGGGGATGTCACACATCTCTACCTACATGGGTATACTGTCTGATAAGTTGGAGAGGAATCAACTTTAGTGTCGCAGGGAGCGGCAGTATATTCAGCAGCAGTCCAAGGCACTGAACAGATTTGCTACATCCACATCCCTACTGTGCCGCCGCTCAATATCCATGCAGGATGCAATTGTGCACTGCTGCACAGACTTGACACGGGGCATGGGAAGAGTGACCTATGGGATGGAGCAGATGCTCACAACTCAAACAGGCAATGCTGGTGACACGGGTGTGGAGGAGACAGAGGGTCCACCAGCTGGAGTGGCTCCAGCACACCTGTACCAGAGGTGCGCAGGAGCATCAGGCGCAGCAATGCTGAGTCAGGCCCCAGCCAAGATATGTAATCCCTGTCACGTCAATCCCGCAATGTAGTGCATGGGCGTAAGCATTGAACATTGCCTAGAATTCACAGGACTGCTCACAGTCACGGCAACGGAGCACACACAGTCATGGACATGGACATTAAAGGACAATGGCTTTTCTATTTTGATTATGATGTAGTGAATATTGAACTACACTTGTCAAACACTATACCTGTCTGTGTGTCATACATTACCTAGAAATATCGACGTGTAATCTCTGTCCGTCTCAATCTTCCATCTGTCGCTGCTGCTCCTGCTGCTTGGGGGTATACATGTTCTTGGTCATCATCAATGTCCTCGTGATGTGTCACCTCCACCTCTGTGCCTTCTTTGGTGGCAAGATTGTGCAACATTGCACAGGTCACTATAATCTTGCAACACATGATGGGGGTGTACTGTCGTGCTCCTCCACTCTTGTGGAGGCAGCGGAACCTGCTCTTGAGGAGTCCAAATGTGCACTCCACTACGTTGCGAGTTGATCTGTGTGCCACATTGTAACGCCTTTCGCCTATGTTAGTTGGATTGAGGTATGGTGTGAGCACAAAGGAACGCAGGGCATATGCACTATCGCCTAGGAGAGAATGAGAGTTCCATGAGTTACATACACATGACACATACATCTGCCATTCATATCAGGGCGTGTTACACTTATTTACCTAGCAGATATCCATCACCAAAATCTCCAGCAACAAGCCGTGTGTATATTCCGCTGTTCTGGAATATGTAGGAGTCATGCGTGCTCCCTGGAAATTTGGCCACTATGTCAGTGATGATGTTGGCAGCATTGCATATCACCTGCACATTGATGGACTGTGTCGACTTACGATTTCTGTAGATGTGTTCAGTGGTTGCAGGTGAGCATAGTGGAATGTGGAGGCCATCTATGCAGCCTATCACATGTGGGAAGTGTGCCAGTCCATAGAAGTCAGTTTTAGTTTTTGCAAGTTCCGCAGGTGTGTCAGGGAACCGGATATAATTTTCCATTCTCTGCGTCATGGCATCCAGGAACTAACTGAAGAAACGGGACAGGCAGCTCTGGGATACACCACCAACTGCAGCAATTACACTCTGGTAGCTCCCAGAGGCAAACAGGTGTAGGCTACACAGCACCTGCACTTGGGGTGGGATGGCACATTTTGGGCCCTTTTTTATAGCCTGCACCTGGTTACCACCTGCTTTCAGACCATGGTAAATACCGACTCTTAAATACCGAATTCCATGTAATTCGGTATTTTTGGCCTTTCCTACATCTCAATGGGCCTTTTTTCTTAATTACCGATTCGGTAAATAAGGACTCGGTAAATAAGGAATAGGTAAATACCAAATCGGTAAATATGGAATCGGTGATTACAGAATCGGATTTTTACCGATTCATATTTGCCGATTCGTTACATTTTTATCACCTACATCTCATTTCCCAGATACCGGTCGGTAACATCCAAAATTACCGATTTTCGGCCGTTACTGACCGGTATTTGCCTACCTACATCGGACTCTAAGTGCCAAGCCACCAACCCCTATCTCCCCCAGCCTGGAGACCAAGACCGAAGGAGAAAAGGTGTCAAAAGCCGCCGTAAGGTCAAGGAGGACCAAAAGAGTGATATGGCCCTTGTCACCTTTAGACCGGATGTTATTTGCAACGACAGTAAGGGTGGATTCTGTGCTATGAGCACTGTGGAAGCCATGCTACGAGATGTCTAAAAGGTTGGAGTCTTCCATGAAGCTGGTGAGGTGACGATTTAGATGAGCCTCCAGGATTTTAGCAGGGGCCGGTAGTAAGGAGATTGGACGGAAAATGTTCAGGACACCAGGGTACAGAGAGGCCTTTTTTAAAAGCGGTTTTACCACCGCCAATTTCCATACAGATGGAAAAATTCCCTCAGTGATAGCCCGGTTCATCACTTCAAGGAGGGGGGGGGACAATAGCCTCCCTACAAGATTTCAGGGTTTTTAGAGGACATGGGTCTAGAGGGGAGCCTGACTTGATGTTATCAAGTAGATGATTTAGGCCCTCATATGTGAGAAGAGGAAAGTCCAGGAGACTAAATCCTGGATTCACCATAGGAGGTTTGGATTCGTAGGGGGAAAACAAAGGGGCACTAATGTCCAGTTCTGTATTAAGGAGTTCGAGAGATTTATAAATATCAGCGATTTTGGTGTGAAAGAAAGATGAGATATTATCGCCAAGCTCCTGAAATTCTACAATAGGATCAATAATCTTATGGGCAGAAAGACAGTCGATGATTTTAAAAAGGTCTCTAGATTATTTTAATGATGCCGTCAGATTGGTATAGTGGGCCTTTTTCTCCTCAGTTATTGCTATCTTATATGCCTTAACGAGCAGTTTATGTTGTGCCTTTCCAGCGGAATCTGGGTGGGCATGCCATTTCCTTTCTTGTTTCCTACAGTTCTTTCTCAGTTTTCTAAGGCGATCATTAAACCAAGGCATAAAGGGACTCTTGCGGGCACAGTAATACTGTTTAGCAGGAGCCAAAATATCCACAGCTCTAGAGATGGAATCGGTCAGGGCCATTGCAGCAGAGTTTGCAAACTATCAGGGAAAGGTATAAGTCCAGTCATATATGGGCCAGGGTTTGATCACTGATCTGCTTAAAATTACATCTGAGTTCCCCTGTCTTAGTGTCAGAAAGGGACAGGGAAGGGTGCGGGATGTTCAGCTCAAAAGGTACTGCCAGATGGTCTGACCAGGCCAAAGGTATAGGAGTTCCAATTTTGAGCCTGATATCATTTGAGAAGATGCCATCGAGCGTATGGCCTGCCAGATGGGTGGGACCGGCCACGAACTGTGTCAGGCCACATGCAGCAAGGGAGTCCACCAGGGAGGTAGAATCTGTAGAACTAACATTTTCTAAATGAAAGTTAAAATCACCTAAGAGAGTGAAATTTGGCCTGCCAAGGAACGGTTTGACAAGATTCATAATGTCCTGGGTAATAGAGGGTCTACAACCCGGAGGCCTATAACACAGAATGCCTGAGAAGGAAGCTGTAGCAGTAGAGTTCAAAGAGAAATTTAATGCTTAAAAAGGGTCGGAAGGGGTAGATAGAAAATCAAACCGGCAGGTGAGCAAAGTCTTATGCAATATGCCTAGACCGCCCCCTCTGCGCCCGGTTCTGTCCATCCTGAACAAGGTATAGCCTGATGGAATGGCATCGACTAAGTCGGGACCTGAAGATTCCGAGGCCCAGGTCTCAGTAATAAAGACCCAGGAAGGTTTCTTTTGCGAGACAAAGTCATAAAAAGCAATATTGTTTTTTCACAGCGACCTGGCGTTGATAAGAAGGCCTACCTCTATTAGCGAGGCAGGACTCTTATGTACTTTAATGGCTCCCAGCGGTCTTACCGGGTGTTTACTCTTTTTATGCGCAAGGCTGTGACTACAGCAGGGTGCGAGGAAGGTATCGATGGGGGGCAAGGTACGGTGACACAATTTCGACTGTGCTCTTGGGTAGAGTAACCTATTAACCGAATAAAGGAAACTCTCTACCGGTAGGATAAAGCGGACGGCGCAGACGGGCTTAACTTTGGCGCAACTTCGACGCGCGCCCGCTGTGCGTGGAGAAAGCATTCCCGCCTAAATAGGGTTGTGCCTAAATGTGGAGCCCCGCGTGACCCACACTAGCCAATGGGAGCGGGGACACCAATTGTTTGCCGTTGCGCCCTCCACACAAACAGGAACACCAGCGGTGGAACGGGGCACAGGGTAGAAAAAGCGTCAGACAGGTAAGAAGGCAACAAAGGGTCTGGGATCACAGTAGAGTAACAAGTAAATTCTAAAATATGGAGATGTTTAAAAGCATATTATTCATGCAGCGAAAGACAGAATTAACACGGAGGTGCTTACAGCTGAGGCATCATAGTCATGCACTCGGTGCCTAAGACCAAACAGACACAATTCTAGTCGTCACGCCTAAATAGGGTTGTGCCTAAATGTGAAGCCCCGCGTGACCCACACTAGCCAATGGGAGCGGGGACACCAATTGTTTGCTGTCGCGCCCTCCGCACAAATGGGAACACCCGCGGTGGAACGGGGAACAACGACAACATCATGAACCTTCTCAGAAGTATGAACAACATTGGCCTCACCCAAATAGTCACCAACCCCAAACACATGACAGGACACACACTCTACCCCATCTTCAAGGCCAGTGACATGTCACTGAGGTCACTTGGACAGACCACATTAGCATACACATCACCATAACAGAATCCCCCAGCATCACCACCAAGCTACCCAGCACCTCACATTGCAGCTACAACAAAGTATCAGAGAGTCTGTGGACCAATGCCCTCACCACCTCTCACACTAACACTGCCACCAACCTAGAACAGGCTGGCAATAATTTTTCCACCTGGATAACCAATTGCGCTGATAGAGTTGGCCCTGTCAAGCCCACCAAACTCAAAAGATCCTCTAAACAGTACAGCTGGTACAACATAGAACTGTGAACCCCCAAATGCAACTGTAAGGGTCTGGTGAGGAGATTGCACACCAGCATGGAGCCCACAAACCAAGCGAAATTCAAGACATCCCTCAACAAATACCATTAACTACTGAAAGATATGAAAGGCGTGCCGTTTTTGAGCATATCAACGCCAGCTATTACCACAGCAAAGAACTCTTCAATATCCAACCACTCGGCCAACAAAAAGATCATCTTATCCAGGAAACTTTGTGTTACTCTAGAGGACTTCTTTCACAAGATATCCACCATCTATAAAAGCTTACACCCCCAACCCACCACCACCAACATCCACAGCCTCCACAATCCCACCGAGGCAACCACCGACCACCTGCTTACCACCTGGGACCATCTCACCACATTGAACTCCACAGCCATCATGAACTCCATCCACTCACGAGCACCCATGGATCTTCAACCTCAGGCACAAGATGATCAGCAAAGAACTCACCACCTTCAATGCATCCATCACCACTTCCACCCTCCCTGAAGAATGGAAGAACACAGAAGTGAAATGTCTACTCCGCTGACCCCAGTAATCTCAAGAACTATGTCCCATCTCTCTGCTCTCCTTAACAGCCAAAGTCCTCAAAAAGGCCAAAAACCGCTAACTCATGAATCACCTGGAGAACAATAATCATCTGGACAATTCTAAATCCAGATTCCACAGCAACAACAGCATTGAAACCACCCTGATCACTGCCACAGATTACATCAGAACCCCTCTGGACCAGAGAGAAACGACAGCCCTGACCCCAGAGCAGCATGTACCCTTCATCAGTGGAAGGCTACTTCCAATGGAACAGAGGTGGAGTGCTGTTGAGAAGGAATTCTTTGCTGAGGTCTGGGCACTGAAGAAGCTAGGACCATAATTGTTTGAGACTCTCTTCCGGGCTCAGAGAGGGCATAGGCCCCTCAGATGGGATGAGCATCTCAAACTGTTGAGTTGGTCAATCTTCCCACAGGTAATGGACTTTATGGTGAAACACCATCTCTGGTCAGACCACTCTAATACTGATGGTCTGTCCAGGTTCTTCCACCTTAGTGATGAGAGCTCCTGGGAGGTGGGGTGGGGTGGTTCTCCCCATTTTCAGATGAGAGGCACACATGACATACCTGACACCCTTGGGGTGGTCTTCCCCAAAGGCTTTCCTTCCTATTTTTCTGAAGTTAACCAATTATTAAGTGTTTGTTGTCACTCCCTAAAAATGGCCAAATTGACTTATACTTGATTTGCATATTAAATGTACTTATAAATACCTAGTAAAGTATTATACGATATCCACAGGGAGGTAAATTAAATGCTACCAGTGTGTTTGCAGCACTTATTATGCCACCCACTTAAAGAAGCCCCTTAAAAAATGTTCCAGGCAAGCCATTGTCAGTTTGCTTTCAGTGAAACAAAAATAAATGATTATGGAATGTGTAGGAGTCATAGTGAAAGTGAGAGATACATCTACTCCTTTGTGGCAGTTATGGGATCAAAGAGAAAAAGTGAAATGTTAACTGTGGAATTTTGATGGCATGGTATGGTTCGCGGGACAAAATCAGAGATCTTTGATGGCACACAGCTCTCATTATAGTTTATGAGTGTTATAGTTTTCTGTGAAAAAATGGTTTAATGTAAACTGAAAGTATGCCTCATAGGCAAAATAGGACAGAAAGAGTGTTTAGGTTGTGGGAATTCAATGTTCTGCCTACTATTAAGTTCAGAGTAGGTGGGGTGATTGTTTGATTATAGCGTGAAACTATGGCATGTGACATATCCAGAATAGATTATTGTAGCATCCTATTGCTTGGTCCAACCAAAAGACACTCTCCCATTTGCAGAAAATGCAAACCTAGGCAGTTCTCAAAGTGGTTCACCTCGGATGCTAGAATTCAACTTTGCAGGCCCTCTGGACTCATGCATGACATCAAGATATCATGTATACACAAATGATCAGTCAAAACTTTCAGGGAAGAAGCCTGCATTGAAACTATGAATTGCTTTAGCCAGATCAAATTAATCACAGCTGGATAAGCATTCTTTGAGCTTCTTGTACAGTTACATCTGGAAACGTCTTCCTTTCTACCTCAAAACCATTCATTCTTCTTTAGGTTTGAGGAAAGCCTTAAAACAGTCTTATTCTGTTAACCATCTTTCTTTTGTGCCTGCCATTTTTGCAATACTTTTTATGCCTGCTAGTTTTCAGTTCTTGACATTTGCCAAAATGTCTCTTGCGGTAAAGGAGTGCTGTCTAAATGAGGAATAGAATCAAATCTAAATCATGTAAGAGACGTTTACAAGGAAACTCCAAGATCACAGTGAAGACAACAATCTAATTCCATACCACAGAGAAAACTGGATAGAAGACTTGCTAATAACAGAGAGTAACTCCTGTATTTTCCTGTTGGGGGGGGGGGGGGTTGTATCAGCAGCATTGATAGTCATGGGACCTTCAGCAGTGTACAGTTTGACCTATCAGTCAATGGTCAATCAGTTAAGCAGTCTGCAAAAACAGGCAGGGGTATTGGAGTGTTACTATCCATCTCTAATAGACTGTAAATACTGATGGGCTTCATTCTCTACTCATCAAAGATGGATTCCACTGGGCTATGATTATGCCTATTTTGATGTTAATGCTTTTCACAGTTTCTATCTACCTAGTGGCAAGGGTGATCAAACAATTCCCCATGGATTTCAATAATGATATTGGATTCAAAATGTTTACATTGCATAGGTAAACACCAGAACCATGGGGATCTATTATGCCCTGAAGTTATATGGTAAAGTTCCCTATACTTGCATTCAGTGCATAACACCAAACACCAACGTCCCCTGTTTCTCTTCATGACATCCTCCACAAGAACAGTCATCTTTGTAGTAAATCTGTAAGTTTTCTTTCAAAGAACAGATTTGTACAATGTAATGGGCATCACAATGTAATATTCTCTTAGTAGATATCTTCAGGAAAGAGATAAGAATCCTTATGAGCAATAGCTTGAAAATTGTGTACATTATAAGGATATTGCAATTCAGAGAGGAGTACTACTATGACTATACAATACCTCTGCATGTGTGCCTTTTATAAGGTTGTGATACTACAAAATGACTTGGTTACAATGTCTTTTTAACAAACTTTTGTGGACATTTTATTTTTTACAGTGATTATGTGTGACAAAGGTTGTCATGTTATGTCTGACAATTTAACCTATTAAACTATTTAGAAACTAGAACTTTGCTTCTGTAACCTTTAGGCTTATTGTGATAATGTAAAATACAGAACTACACGTTCCAGAATGCAAAGTTGGCAGCTTGAAAGGCGGGAGAGACAAGTAGAAGGTAAAAAATAAGGTAAAGATCATCTACACTTTCCAATGGGAATGGGTAAAAAAAAGTAAATGTAAGCACTTGAACAGTTTAGTTTAGAAAGTAAAATGATGCTGTTGTTGACCCTACTCAGCTGGCACATTGAACCATACCTGTGTCTGAATCTCCTGTCAGTAAAGGGGGATAACGATCTATATGGTTGACCAGATTTCTGAGGATCCTGTTTAACCCCAGATGTAAGGTGTTTGGCAGAAGGCATGTGGGTTATCTGCTCTCTCCTCCTCATATTCCCATTCAGCCTCGGATGCCAGTGCCTCCTGGCAGGCTGCCATCTAGAAGTGCTGAAAGAAGTTGTCCTCTGAGACGAGTCCTGACTGTACCAGCACAGTAAGAGATGGTTGTGAACTGACACCATGATGTCACTAGTTCCTCATTTTAATTTATTGCAGAGGAGTATTTTTTCCTTTTACCAGCACCCTTTAATGTTTAGTTCCTTGATAGGTATTAGGAGTTACAGCAGCCAAGGTATAAGATAATGAATATCTCAGAAGATAATGCAACTTGGAATTTGTCCAATCATTCTCTTGTACTGGAAGTTTATAAATAAATTAATTGTAAAAGAAATATCATGCATTGCAATTGCTGCATCTCACTGTGAATTTCACTCTTGCTCCTCAGATTTAATTTTGAAAGATGCTGATCGAAAACAAAACATCATCAAAGGATTTCATCCTGTTAGGACTTACTGAAGACCAAAGCCTCAAAGTTCCACTCTTTGTGCTGTTCACTGCAGTTTATATAATCACTCTGCTGGGGAATATTGCCATAATGGTATTAATTAGGGTCTCTCCTCGTTTGCATACGCCCATGTACTTCCTGCTCACTGCCTTGTCATTTGTAGATCTCTGTTACTCTACAGTTATAACTCCCAACATGTTAGCCAATTTTCTTTCAGAAATACAAGAGGTTGACTTCCACAGATGTTTGGCACAACTGTTCTTCTTTGTTGCTTTTGCAAGTTCGGATGCTCTTCTCTTGTCTGTAATGGCTTATGACAGGTACAACGCTATCTGTAAGCCCCTGCACTACCCTGTTCTTATGACCAGGAGGGTTTGCTCTTCTCTAGTCATTACAGCATGCACAGTTGGGTCATTTAATTCTCTGGTGCACACTCTTTGCATCTTAAGACTGAAGTTCTGTGATGACAATGTGATCTCTCATTTCTACTGTGACATTCCTCCCCTGCTGAAGATGTCCTGCTCTGACACTACGCTCAACGAGATTGTACTGTTCTCTGTGGCTGGCTGTGTGGAAGTGGGATCTCTTTCCATTGTCCTAATCTCTTACACTTTTATCATCTTGGCAATCATAAAGATACAGTCCTCTGAAGGCAGACAAAGAGCCTTCTCCACCTGTGCCTCCCACTTTGTTTGTGTTACAATGTTCTACATTCCAGTACTTTTCATGTACCTCCGGCCAAGTTCCACCTACTTCATGGATCAAGACAAAGTAGCATCTGTGTTTTACACAGTGATAATCCCAATGTTAAATCCCATGATCTATAGCCTTAGAAATAAGGAGGTCAAAGGAGCTCTTAGTACATTGTTACAAAGAGCACATTTGCGTTGGTAAACAGTCTCATACAAATTTACAGTGAAACTGTATGTTGAAAAAATGTATGAGTAGATTCAAATTTGGGTGGTTATGCCCAATGTATAGATATTGTATAAGGACAGTACAAACCTGGCAAAAGAAGGGTCCAAAAAAGGAATCCGCGATGTCTGCAGCAGGGAATCTGCTTGTTAAATTGCTTCTGCCACAGGGATAGGATGGCTGAGATATTTCTGGCAATAGATTATTCAACAGGTGAAATTTTCCACTTTCTCATCCAACTGATTCTCATCTTCCAACCACTTGTAAAAGGCCCTAAACCCAACTCATAGCAAGGAAGAGTCCCTTTATCAACTGGTATAGTCCGAGACAGATAGTCTACAAGGCTATTAAAACATTCAATACACGGATGATTGAAAGTTCCAAACTAAAAAGAACGAAACAGAAAGGACATCATTGGAATGTTCAAAGAGAAGTCTAACACCAGCCATTATGCGTCTGACTCCTCGGCCACTTCGTGTCTTCAGTGAATATCCCAACATGTGTTAAATGTGCCTTAGAATTATGTTTATTTGTTTATTTACTGTTGCCTTTTTCTACAAAAATCACTACACTGCCATTCATACACAAAATCAGGAGGATTGGGATTCAGGATGTCTTACCTTATGTATGCTTCATTTATAGGAACTAGTTGTTCCCTTGCTGAGCTTTTGTGGCTTTCTACATGAAATAAAGCTTCAGCAATTGAAAGTGTGCAAAACGTTATTAAAAAAAAGAGTTGGGTTGTTCAATTGATTATTTTTTGCCCTTGATTATTTTTTTGATCTTTCCGTAAAAGATCATATGCCATTGCAAATTAAATTTCTCAGTTACTTACTTCAATTCCTAACCTTATTCGGGCTGCCAGTGATGGGCTTTAGAGAATGTTGCTCTCTTGTGAGTTTCTTGTGTTATGAGAAGCATTGATAGAAGATTCTTCAACAGATTCCAAAACATGTTTTGGTTGGGTCTGATACATTCTTTTTGTTGCAAATAGTTAACAGTTAAAATATATTTTACCAGAAATAATTAAGTTTGTAATGGAAGTGTTGTGTGACAACATATTCTGTTGATGGTTTAACATCTATACTACAATCTATATAAAAAACAACAGAACAAAATAACAAAAAATCTCGACAATGCAACTCCACAACATAACACCATTATTGCACAACAGCAGTACATTTCAAGAACACCATAACACAGCAATACCATGATATACTACAACATCATACCAATGCAGCACAAGAACAACACAAAATATTAAAAACAAAATGTAGCACAAAATAGAAAAAACAAAACAGTACAAAACCAACAACACATAACAGGATAAAGCACATCAGTAAAAACGATCCAGCATCACAATACATCAAAACAGCAGCACAACTGAACAAAACAACATAACACTAGACACAACATACCAACAAAACACAATTGCACCACTCAAAGCAACATAACAAAACCACAACATAACCAACTCAGGTTCATATAATCACATAATAAAACATCAAAATAACATAACAAAACACATATCAACAGATTAAAAAACAAAACTATGTAATTGTGTTGTATTTGTGTTGTGTTTTTGTAATAGGCGTTGTTAGTGTCCTTTGCATTGTAATGCAGTGTTTTGTTTCAATTCGGTGTTTTTCTGATGGTATCATTGTGTATTACATGTTTCTTTGTGTTGTGTTTTGGGTGATTTCTGTTGTGATTCTTCTCTTCATTGTTCTTTGCCCTGTATTGATATGTCGCCATATGCAGGTGTGCAGTTATGTTGTTGTTGTGATTATTTTTGTATTATTTTATTTTTTTGTTGTGTTAATGCTCCATATTTTATTAAACAATTGTTGAGACAATCTGTAAAATGTATCGAAAGAAAATACCACAATAATGCTCAGCAGATATCTTTCTATTACGAAAAAAGTAAATACAGCATCATAATAAAAAATAATAATGTTATTTTGGTAAGAATCACTTTTATCAAACAATTCCCAGAGATCCTACATATTATAGCCCTGATTAGACATTTATAAACAATTTTCAAGTACAAAAACAACATGCTCAAATTACAAACAGTACTTTATTCCTCACTTATATATAATTTATTATACCACAAACCTATTTACCTGGGTTTCAGAGCCCTTAACAAGGCACATTTAAAAACAAAGGGGGTGGATTTTCAAAACTGTCACCCAATGTAGCGCAGCAGTAAAAAATGCAGCAGTGTTTTGCTTGACAAAGAGGTAGCAGGAGAGTACCATATCCACAAAGATATGGCTCTCTTCTCCACTCGCGCTAGCGCTAGTGCTGATTTCAGCTGCCATGGATCAGGCATACACCTTAGCGCCATAGTGCTAAGGTGTGTGCCCGAGTCTACCATAGGTTTTGGACAAGAAGGGGACCCTTCCTGTGCAAAATACGAAGCCTAGGCAAGCTTAAACACTTTTCCTACTTTGAATGTGTACTGCACTTTGCAGCATGCATGCAAAGTCAGAAAAGACTTTGTAAGTAAGAAAGTAAGGCAACGCAGTGGTTTGCGCTGCTTTGTGTTACTTTTAGAGTACTTTCCTGCGAAATAAAATGAGGCAAAAAAATCTGTGCTGACATCTGTGACACTAACCCAGCTCAAAATGTTTGTAAAGCTAACCCAGGGTCTCATTTACAATGACTTGGCATAGGGCATTGCAGCGCTACTGCTGATTTCAGCTGCCATGGACCAGGCATACACCTTAGGGCTATAGTGCTAAGGTGTGTGCCCGAGTCTACCATAGGTTTTGGACAAGAAGGGGACCCTTCCTGTGCAAAATATGAAGCCTAGGCAAGCTTAAACACTTTTCCTACTTTGAATGTGTACTGCACTTTGCAGCATGCATGCAAAGTCAGAAAAGACTTTGTAAGTAAGTAAGTAAGGCAAAGCAGTGGTTTGCGCTGCTTTGTGTTACTTTTAGAGTACTTTCCTGCAAAATAAAATGAGGCAAAAAAAATCTGTGCTGACATCTGTGACCCTAACCCAGCTCAAAATGTTTGTAAATCTAACCCAGGGTCTCATTTACAATGACTTGGCATAGGGCATTGCAGCAAGTTATTCTGCAGTGCTGCCCTGCGCACAATTTAAAGGGGCAGGTATGCACTGTATTTACAAAATACAGTGGATTTCTGTTCTTTCAGCCAGCTGTTGGACTTGGCCCTTTTTCCGGGTTCCTCCCTAAACCTTTCTGCCTTTCTCCCCGCCTTATTTCTGACAAGGTGTTGGGGGTTTTAGGCCTCTGGGCACTTTAGCACTGCTGTCCAGTGTAAAGTGAGTGTGCTCTTTATGTTACATTTGCATCGGACTGCATTGAGGATTCCCTGATCAGTGGGTCAGTGGTAATTCCTGATATGGGAGGAGCAGCATAGTCGTGTTTAGTATTTATGGAATTGTAATATTAAATGTTGTGCAATGGTGGGTGCAGATATATTATGACTATCTGAGAAATGCCACTTTTAGAACTCTGCCTGCCATATGTGAATTGCATGTCTAGTTTGTGAGTGACAGGGGGTGGGAGGTGTGTGTGGCTCCAGGAGGGGCAGGGTGAGTCAGCACTAGGCTGAATGGGACATCTGCATTGGGAGTAATGGGAGGATTAATCCCCTGACTCTGAATAGGACTGTGCCCCGCCCCCTGTAGTGTGTCTGATCACCTAGCCCCACCAGACAAAGGGAAGAGGAGCTTGGAAAACAAGGTGCTCCAATTCCCCCCTGAACCAGGTGCATCTGGTTCCCCCAAACCCTACACTGCAGAACAAAGGAGAAAGGACTATAAATGTAGGAGCTGTGACCCCATGTTTTTGGTTCTGTGCTGGTGCATTTGGAGGAAGTACACCGGGTGCCCACCCCACGTGTGGTGTGCTGTTTGGCGGGTGCCCACCCTGCACTGTGGAACGATGGACGGCGGGAGCCTACCCCCAGGTCACAAAGGAGAAAGGAATCACCACTGCGACCCGGCACAGGCGACCCAAAAGCCAGGTGCCTGCTGCATGATGGTGGGCGGGCTGTGAAATGAGAAGAGGACATTCGTGGTCAGTGCCCTCCCAGAGCGGGGGCTCCCGTGAGTTTTGGGAGCCCTGCATACCCCCACGACAAACAGAAGCAAAAGGAGGAAATTTCAGCAAGTCGACGGGGCTCCTGTGAGCCTGAGGTAACCCCACGGGTAGCAACAGTGGAGCCGGTGGTCCGGAGCCTCGTGGACTCCACATCAAAGCCCTCGGCCCCAGGAGAGGGCCCGGGTGAAGCGAGGAGACTGAGAGAAGTGAGGTTGCCTGTCCTGGAGAAGTCCTGCCCAGAGGGAGCCTGGTGAGTAGGGCTCCCTCTGGGCAGTAGCACCCTTTTTCCCTGGGCCACTATTCTCTTTTACTTTCACACTCTCAGCTGCCCTGAAAGCGATATTTAGCCCACCTTCTGAAGTAGCATACTTCTGACGTAATTCGGAATCATTCCCCATTACTCTAGACTTTTGTAATGTTAGCCCTTCTTTTGTACCTTTCAGAGATATCCGGCCAATTTTTCTAGAATCAGTGGCATGTACCATGGTTAAGTCACTGTGCTTGTCCCTTGCCTGGGTTTGATGTACCTTGCGTACTGTGCTTGGTTTTGTTGGGAAGACATTTCGTGCAATTGATGTCACATTAGGCAGGGTATTTAGTCCTCCCTCAGGCTTGCCACTAACTAGAGTAGTTACATTTATAATTAATGACTTTAATGATTCTATTTCGTCTCGTAAAAGAATGACAAGGTTGGCTAGAGTATTGACTTCTTCAGACACTACTTTACCCCTTCTGATGTTGATATAGGGTGCAGCGTCCAAACTGGCTACCTGTTGTATCACAGGGGCAGTAGATATCCCTTCAGCCCCTGTGCCTAGTGACATTTGTGGGATAGAGGACTCATTGTGAATGTAAGCCAGGACTTCAAACCGGTTACCACAAGGTATCGAGAGGACAGAAGAAGATGACAAGTCCTCACTCGTAGCGTTAGGGGGGGCATCCTGACCGCTATGACAATGAGCCTCACTAGGTATAATGGAACAACCCCTAATCTAATTATTAGTACCATCCTTGGATTTTCTTTTTGCCCGAAACATAGCTGGATATAGGGGGATCGGTAGCATTGTTTACTGATCTTGATATAGCACCACTCTTATCACTTGTGACCTCACCGCTAGTGTAGCCTTGATCGGCCACAAGGATCTCTCTGCAGTCATCCACAAGATTGTTAATTCGATCTATTACACAATTTGCAGCGGCATGGCTAGCCCCTTTTCTGGGTTTCTTTCCCTTTCGATCTTCAGGGGGGTTGCCGTCCCCACCCCTTCCCCCCTCCATGGATTTGCATTTTCCCATAACATCTGTATATAATTTAATTTACTAAATACAGTAAAACTGGTAACAATTACAGACAGCCCAGTGCAGTGTAGTAAGAAGTTTAGCCCTGACCTTTAGATCGAACACCCTCAGTCCTCTGTTATAGTACAAGTTTCTCAGGTTTAGGCCCAATGATAAGTCTGGTGCAGCAGATGTTATGGACTGGGCCCTGCCCTGCCTTGTCCTGCCCCGGACGGCCACAGACGGCCCGCCCTTTGCCCGGGCTTAGCCCGGCGCCGCCCGCGCACGTCCCGCATGGCAGGAGCACCAGGATGAATTTATCCATCAGGTGATTGGTATTGCGGTCAGAGCCCCAGCGGCAGCCTGGTCGCTGTAGGCGCCGCTATCCTTCTCCCACTCAGTGCTGCGTCTCCCGCGGAGGTGTTTAAGAATGCACCCAGTGATAGCCTCCAGGTGATGGTGGAAGGGGGGTATTGCAGTCAGAGCCCCCGCGGCAGCCTGGTCGCTGTAAGCGCCGCTGTCCTTCTCCCTCTCAGGCGAGATGTTTAAGGATGCGCCGGTAAGTACCTAGTAAAGTGGTATTATGTGTACCCAAAGCCTGTGAATTAAATGCTGCTAGTAGGCCTGCAGCACTCATTGTGCCACCCACTCAAGTAGCCCTTTAAACATATCTCAGGTCTGCCATTGCAGTCTGTGTGTACAGTTGTAAACTGTCCTGTTGATCTGAAAAATAAATCTTTTTCCAAGCCTACACCTTCCTTTTTAATACATCTATGACAGCCCTAGGGTAGACCCTGGACAGCCAGGGTGCAGTGTGTTTAAAAAGTTGGAACATGTACTTTTACATTTTACATGTCCTAGCAGTAAAAAATTACTTACTTTGAATTTCACTATTGCAAGTGCTGCCTCTCCCACTGGATAACATTGGGTTAACTTATTACATTTAATACATTATAGCTTTCAATTGGGAGCAGATAGGAATGTCGACTTTGGTCGCTAAAGAACTTTATTCATATCATCTGTAAAGGTAAAGTTGGATTTAAAGTCACAAATCTGAAAATGCCACTTTTAGAAAGTCGGGATTTCCTTGTCATAACCCTTTGGAGCCTGTATCCTGGGTCGCACTACTATATATAGTTGGCAGTTGGTTTTGTGCATTACTCCCAGATAGTGAGGCAAGGGGGGAATAGATGTTAGAAGGCAGGACCATCACTGACTTGGGGGTGAAACTATGATTTACCACACTTGGACATCACACATTCTCTTCCTTAGCACACTCACAACGGGTTTCACACTAGCCTTTTTGTGCCTGGAGACAAAGGTGGGCCAAGAAAAATGTCATAAAACTCTGTTGGGAGGAACTCTCCAGACGTTTCCCCAACTTAAAGTCAGCACCAGGTACAAATGTTGAACCCTCAGACTCAACTCTTCAGTGCACTTCTGGACCTGTGGAAGACTTAGAAAATAGAACTGCTGTTCTGCTCTTCTGCAAGGACCGCCTTGCTGTCCTGTTGCACTGCTGCCCTGCTGCCTGAGTGGAGAGGACTGGCCCTGAACCTTGAACCGAGGAGCAGCAGAGTGACTCTAAGGGCTAGGTGGCTGGCCTCCTGATCAGAGTCTCAGTGAGAGTAAGGGCTCCAACTATCCTGAATCCTGCACCTAGAACCTGCCTGCTGTGAGTCTAACACACCAAGTGGTGCACACTACTCCTGATCCTCGGGAAGTGGGGCTAATGGTTATCTGCTAGGGCAGCTTTGGTCTTATCAGAGCTGACGCAGCGCACCGTATTGCAAGCCCCAAACAGCTATTTGCAGCCCCTTATCAACACAGTGTGAGTCAGCCTCGATACAACTCTGAATTGCAGCCTGTACAGCTGAGCTGAACAGCCATTGCCCACTGATCCTCAACATGGACCTCACAGGTTCTGATCAGAAGTAACACAGCACAACAGCCTCAGCTCCCTGGAACTGCCACTGCATGAAGTAGGATCAATGGAAGTCAGCATCACAGCACTATCAGCTCATTGGAACTGGTGGTGCCTGATACATCCTAAACATGGACCTTGCATCACTTCTCTGGACCTCCGCTGCACTGTGCAATGCTCCACAACCAGGATTTAAGGTACATTTCTCAGCAGGACTACCTTGGTTCCCTTATCTTGTGCATGGTTGGCCTAAACTTGTATTACATTGTAGTCTATTTTTTAAAACTTATGTGAGATTTTTCTTGTATTGTGTTTGCACTTTATGAATGTTTGCGTGCTGCATACTTTACACATTGCCTCTTAGTCAATTGCTGTTGTGCTAAACTATCAGAGGTTTTATCACAGGTTAATTTTGGGTTTGCTTGTGTTCCACTCTGATAAGAATTGTGGTTGCTGCTTGAGTAGGGTTTCACCCTCCCCAACTAGTAACTAAATTTCCTGCAATAAGTGGTAAATAATCATGTACAACTTTATGCAAAAAAAACTATGGGCTAATTTAAAGAGATTTTTCTTTTCTTCCTCATATAAACAAGGTCCCCTGTTTTCAATTCTTGAAGATTTTGAGGGACATTCCCCTATATCTCTATCAATCCTATCCAATGATTCAAGTTTTCATGGGGTCCCATATCAGTTATCATGGGAAACAACCTTTACAACGCAACTTGTACACCGCACTACCATTACAACGAAACTTTTACAACGCAACAGCCATTACAACGCATGCATTTACAACGCAACCATTACAATGCACGACACTACAATGCACACCACTACAACTCATACCATTACAACGCAGTCATTACAACGCATACCATTACAATGCATAGCATTACAACACATAGTACCCTTACACTATCCAACACTTACCCTACTGTTTCACCCCCTGGAGTTAGAATAGTAATTTATACTCTTACACTATCCAACACTTTCCCTACTGTTGCACCCCCTGGAGTTTGAATAGTAATTTTTACCCCTACACTATCCAACACATACCCTACTGTTGCACCCCCTGGAGTTAGAATAGTAATTTTTACCCCTACACTATCCAACACTTACCCTACTGTTGCACCCCCTGGAGTTAGAATAGTAATTTTAACCCCTACACTATCCAACACTTACCTTACATGCAATGTAATGTTATGCGTTGTAATGGTATGCGTTGTAAAGGTAGTATGCGTTGTAGTGGAGTGCGTTGTAAAGGTAGTTTCAAAGAAGTCGTTGTAATGGCATGCGTTGTAAAGGTATGCGTTGTAATGGATGTTGCGGTGTAAAAATTGCGATGGCCTATCCATCAATCCTGAGTCAGACATTCGTGGTCAGGCAGGCCCTGCAACCCTAGGCCTAAAGCAACTGATTGACAGACCACAGGTGAGTTAACCTAAAGCCAGTAGACAAACGCAAACAGGAAGAACCCAGCTTGATCCCACAGATATGCAGCAACACCACAATGGTCCAGGGAAATTGGCCCTCAATAAAACACAGTTGCTCGGAGGGGTGTGCGTTCCCTAAACACGGCAAACTTAGAGGCCACATGAAGTTAGGAACACTCAGCAAATCAGAACACAGAATACATCCTATACACAGTGATCACATGCTCCCCATCCTGGACATCTTGACACATACAAGTCAAGTCAAAGATCTTTATTCAGAATTAAAAATATCCATAAAAGTACAAACAAAATACATTTTCAGACAATAACAGTGCAATACAATAATAATACAGCTGGAAACAAAAAATTCTTTAAGGCTAGTAAGTCAATGTCAGTTCCATTTTCACATTTGCATACAGATTGTCCCTTTTTAGAAACACATTATATACAATTAAAAGAAGTTATAAAACATAGTTTAAAAGAAGGTGAATCAATGGGTAGAACGGCATCATCAATAAGTCCATATCTATAATGTACAAACAGCAGCAATACCAACTGGCCTGCACTGTGTCCACGCAAGGTGGAGTCAGATTTATACCTCTGTGACTAGGCCCAGATTTCTTTCCCGAAAGGAATGTACATAATGTTTTATGACACTTTGTGAAATGTGTATAATGGTGGCCAAAACCAATCTACTTTGAGACAGTCTTAAGACCCCCTTCCCTGTCACTATTATCCCAGCCGAAGCGTGTAATGAAACCAACTGTTCTGGGCCTTAGAACATTTTTTGACCTCCAGACCTACTGAGGATCAGGACACACCACCCCAGCATTTCCTTCCAAGGCACAAACTTAGTGAGCTAAACACATAAGTTCGTCCTACTTGAAGAATCTCCAGATCAGCAAATCTGGTTCAGCAGACCCGAGGCAAGAGGGGCTTGTTTCATGGAACTCATCATTGGATTTAGCTGCAGCTTCGCATGTCTGAAGGATTCTGACTTGCAAAAAAGTAACTATGTCTGAAGGTAAACACCTTTACCAGGAAAATGTAGCAAAAGAATCAGGCCAGTGAGAAAAATTCCCTGGGCGCAAACTTGAATTTTTCCTGCTCTGAGCTTTTCCTGCTACAACCAACAGCTTCAGTAGGGAATTGTCCAGTGCATATCTTTCTTCATGAGGACCTCCTAGAACAAAACCTGCTTGGACGTTTTTTTTTTTTATTGGCATTTTATACTTCCACAACATAACAAGCATGTCATCATTTGTGATCACATCCGTCCCATCCACCCCATCCACCCCCCACCCGCCAAGCATCTTTAAAAATAATAGCACATTCCCCCTCAACTCAGGCCATCCCTCCACAAGGTTGTTCAAGGCCCCTGCAATAACGTTGAAATATTCCTTCTCGTACCACCCCCGGTGGCTATGAGAGGACCCTCCCCGTGTTCTAGGCTGAAAGACTACCATCTAAACAATGGTAACGCCTCCATTTACCCCAGACCCTACCAAATTTCTTATGACACCCCCTCGCCTTGTAGGTGACTCTTTCCGCTGCCATGTATAGATCTAGTCGAATCCTCCATTCTTCTAATTGCGGTGGTGCCGCCACCCCCCACTTTCTAGCCACATCTCTCTTGGCTACTACCATGGGCAGAACCAGAAAAATCAAAAATGGGCGTGCAAGGTCCACGTCGTTTGTCATGCCCAACAGAACCAGCTTAGGGAACGATGGCAGGGTAATCTCCAGCACCTCCCCAGCTCTCTCAGAACCTCCCCCCAGTAAGTTGGTATTGTGGGGCAGGACCAAATGGTGTGATAAAAGTCCGCTTTGCTGTGACCACATCTCAGGCAGCTCGGGTCCACCGCTCATCCCATCCTGTGCATTCGCTCCCTATGGTAATATGTCCTGTGCAGAATGTTGTACTGGATGAGTTTCAGCCGGGATTTAATTGCCACTTCTCTCGGGTGCATCAGCACTGTGTCTCAATCTACCTCTTCCATTTCTCACACATCCTCCTCCCATTTCCTGCTAAGAGTAAGAAATCCATTAGGCATATTATTCATCAGTGTTCTATATGTTAGTGAGACCGCCCTATCTGGGATTTGTTCCTGTAGGAGTCGGCCTTCAAGTGGCGCATATTCCGGGAGCATCCCCAGCTGGGATCCCTCTGCCCGCCAGGCATGTCTCAACTGTGAATATTTAAAATACTGAGTGTGGTGTAGTCCGAACTCGGCCTGTAGTGCTTGGAATGATTTCAACTCCCCTCTCGCAATCACATCTCCCAACTTTGATATCCCTATGTAGTCCCACCACTGGAACCCTCTCAGTTTGTTCAGCTCTTTTAACCAGGTACAGTGCCACAGTGGAGTCTGCCTAGTCGGTTTCTTTTCCCAGCCTATTCTTCTGGTCGCCCGAACCCATACTGTCAGTGTAAGACTGGTCGCTGGGAGCAGGTTCCCCTTCCCTTTGCCCCCATATAGATAGTGGGTATATGTGTGGGCTGCCATAACGCTTCTCTCTAGAACATATGTGGGGTGCTCGGTGGGAGCGTGGAACCAATCAGTAATTGGAACCAGGTGTTCCTCCAAAAAGTAGGCCTCTATGTTGGGTAGAGAGATCCCGTTGCTGTGTTGATGTCTATTGAGGGTCGCCAGTGCCACTCTAGGCTGCTTACCCAACCACAGGAATGCTCTGAATTCCGCATTTATTTCCCGGAACACCATATTTGGTAGAGAGTAGTACTCATTCTGAAAAGCATACAGGAAACTCTGCAGCGTCACCATTTTAAACATGGCTGCCCGGCCCAGGATCGTTAAAAGGAGCAACCACCACCGATGTGCATTCTCTACAAAGTTTTGCATTATCCTTTTAAAGTTTGTCTCGAATGAGCGAGCCCTATCCATAGTCACGAAAATCCTTAAATATTGGAAGCCCTCATTCGTCATTTGCAGCTCTTCTGTCAACCCCACCCATTGTTCCAGACCGCGGGGATCATAGATTACCGACTTGTGCCAATTTATACGGTATCCGGCTCGCACTCCGTACCTTTCTAGTTCTAAGAACAATGCAGGTATGGTGGTGGCTAGGCGTGTGATATATAGGAGGACATCATCCGCGTACAGGGATATTTTCTCCTCCGTTGCATCTGCCGGTCCCAGTTGGAACCCCTTAATGTCCGGGTTCTGTCTTATCGCCCCCACCAATACCCCAATAGTGAGTGCAAATAGTAGTGGGGAAAGAGGACACCCCTGTCGGGTGCCTTTCCTTACCGGAAAGTCCCAGGAAAGGACCCCGTTGACCCTGACCTTCGCTCTTGAGTCCGTATATAGCAATTGCCTCCACTTCCGAAATTTGGGACCCAACCCAAACTGTAAAAGGACTACCTCCAGGAAAGGCCAATGGACTGCATCGAATGCTTTTTCGGCGTCTAGGGACAAAAAACACAGTACGGATACCGGCCCGCTCACTTCCTGTAACCATTATGTGTCCGTCTAAGGTTCAGTCTGGTGGCCCTGTCCTGGAGGAAGCCCATCTGATCCAGGTGTACCAGCCCCGTTATCACCCCTCATAGTCTAAGGGCTCAGATAGTTTCACTTCTATGTAGGGAGATGGGCCGGTACGAGGCGCAGTCCTCTGCTGGCTTACCCTCCTTGTATATTGGAATTATCGTAGCCATGCGGAGATCCGGTGGCAGTTCTCCCTCTTGTACAGCCTCTTCGAAAAGTCCCAGCAGATGGCGGGCCAATCGATCCGATGTGCGTTTAAAGAATTCCACCGGAAAACCATTTGGGCACGGGGACTTCCCTGGTCGTAATTTAGTCAGTGCTTCCCTAACATCTTCTAACTTTATATCAGCCTCCAAAACCCCCTGGTCCTCATCCGTCAAGCCTGGTAGGTCAATGTGCGCCATGTATTGTAAAGCGCCCTTTGTCGTCCCTAGGTCCCTGGCGTCATAGAATGATTTGAAATGTGTGGCAAAGGCCTCTCCAATCAACTCGTCAGCTCCCACCAGGTTCCCTCGAGCATCTCTGACCTGTTCTATCCATCTGGCATCCCTCTCTTTCCTGCTGAGCCATGCCAGTAACTTTCCGGATTTGTCCCCCACGTCATACAAGCGGTGTAGCGTTGCCAGCGCCTGCGTTTTGGCCTCCCCTGTCAACATCTCTCTATACATCTGTCAATCTCCAAAAAGTCTCTCATGTTTTCTTATGTTGGTGCCCCGTTTCCAGCTCCAGTATCTTAGCCTCTAGCATCTCGACCTCGTTAGGCACCTTCCGGGCCTCTTCCGCTAGTCTGTTCTGCGCTCTGTCACGCATAACCGCCTTAAAGGCCTCCCAAAAGACTACCTTTGATGCGACTGAGCCCTCGTTTTCCGCTATATAGACCTTAATATCGGCCCTAATACCCCTCAGTACCGTCACATTCTGCAGGTCCCAAGCCCTCAACCTCCAAGTCTTACTCTTCGCCCCCACTTACCCCCCACTGACACTAGGAGCGGGGAATGATCTGGAATACGGCTGTATCCTCAGTCGTCAGGGTATTATGCGCGATGACAATATAGTCCAGTCTCGAGTACATCCTATGTGCTCCTGAGAAAAATGAGTATGCCCTATCTTCCGGGTGTAGCCACCTCCATACATCGGTCAAGCCCCAGGTGGACAGTGTCTTAGAGAGCATGGTCAGTGTCTTTTCCCTAGATCTATCCCCCATCCTATCCTGCGTCGGGACCATCAGATTGTTAAAGTCTCCTCCTATCACTTGTAGGGTGTTTGATGTGTTAAGGAGAACTTCTGTTACCCCTTTGAGTGTGGCTCCTTGCAATTTCGGGGGGGCATAGACCGAGACCAAAGTGTCGTTTCCAGGTATCGCTCACCCCCACATAAGTCCCCTGGGGATCACTCCATGTTCGTGTAATTTGGAAGGGCAGGTTCTTTTTACTCAATATGGCTACCCCCCTGGAGCCTGTGGTAAACCCGGCATGCGCTAAAACTTTATATTGGCCTCTTGCTAAAAACCAACATATGGTACACTGCAGGTTGCATAATTGTACAAAACCCTCGCGAACTTGCAGAAACCCGTGCGAACACAAAAAAAAGAAAAAATCTGCAAAATCTGCGATAATTCGCTGATTTTGCGGATTTTTGCAATCCGTGAATTCGCAAATCCGCAAATTCGCGGATTGCCACCCTGGAAAGCCCACGGGTGGGGGGTGCACAGCACTTGCATCACCCTCTCTCTGCCTGCCGTTGCGCGCATTGAAGCCCGTACATGCCAGTAACCCGATTCAAGGCCCCACTCTCCCGATTTTTTTTTTAAATCTCCCACTTTGCTCTTCTGAAATGTTGGCATGTATGATGTAACTATTTTACAATGGCGCCAGCAAGCTGCCAGCGCCGTTGTAAAATAGTTACAAAGTTAGCTTGCACAGGAAGCACTTAGATAAAATAAAGCAGCACCTGCTTCGTTTTATCTAGTGGTTCCTGTGCAAGCTAACTTTGTAACTATTTTACAACGGCGCTGGCAGCTTGTTGGTGCCATTGTAAAATAGTTACATGAGTGGGGGTTCAACTTTTGAACCCGTTACGTCCGCGGATTTTTTTTTGCGGATTTTGCGGGAAATCCGCAAAATTCGCGGATTGCGAATTTCCCAAAAATCCGCAAAATCCGCGGGCGTAACGGATTTCCCGCTCATGCCTAGCTGCAACGGAGCATGTCCTACACGGTCATGTCGTTGGCCACGCCCCCTCTTGGACGTTTCTTTGGTAAAGCCTGCTGCTAAACGACATTGCAGGTTTTTGACTTCCAGAAAAAAGACTCAAGGTAAAGCCTCCAACCAGGTTAAAACGCAGTACAGACAGACTTAAATCATGTCTAGGTACTATTCTACAGCAACGATTGACTATTAATGGAGTTTGTGATTTCTGGCTACAATTTTCCTTTAATCTTAAAATAATTATTTTGCCTGTTTACCCTATGGATGTTTGTAGTTTTTATGTTGTTGTCTTCATTACATTTTGTTCTATTTTTATAAATTGGAGTGGATTTTTTGTTGTGTTTTTGATGTTTTAACTGTGTTGGTACTTTTATTGAAACCTTTGGCTGGACCTAACAAGGTCGAAGACTTCATTACTTGTGACTTAAGAGCATCAAACTGACATAGAGCCACAGGAAATATGATGATATCAATCACCCCATTGGGATTAAACTCCATTTTCTCTCATTTCCCACCCCTACCATCTTCAAAACCAGCGTAGTCATTTACAAAGTCATCATGAGCAAAACACCAATTATCTTGCAAAGAGCTCATTTTCTAAGGTGGTTCTTGGCACACTCGCAGCTAGGACACCATAAAAACTGCAAACTAGGATGTGTAAAAAATACAAATCAAGGCAGCAAACCTTTTCCATCTTTGCATTTGGCATCTGTAACATCTCAACACGCATCAGAACTGCCCCAACTTTGCTCTAATTTAGAAAGGAGTTGAAGATGCACCTCACTAAATGCCATTACTACACAATGTATTATTAATAAATTAACTAACTTTCCTATGACTTGTTTACTGTATGCTTAACTTTGACTGTGTAGAACACAGTGTGCACTATAAAACTACCACCAACTACCATACAGAATTATTTAAATTTTTGTTAATTTTTGGGGGGAATAAGCTGCAAATTCCATTCAATCACTTGTTGCCTAATAGTTATTTGAGATCCAATTAAATATGGAGTTTGATTTTATTTGGCTAAATATGCAGGAAACGTAACTTTAAAAAAAGTAGACATTGAAAGCGTGAAGCTCCAGGAAGCTAATTTTGATTATTGTATCAGCAGCTGTGCCAATCACTGCTTTTTTCCTGATAAAGTGTGCAAACTGCTACAATAGCAGTGAGAATGATTTGAGCCTTTTGACATGAAGATACATGTGTGATGAATTAGACTCATTCTCCAAGGGAACCAAGACCTGCAAGGAGGGTGGCCACAAGGAGGGAGCTACTGTGTTGAGCTCTGGGACAAGGGATCACTGTAGTGTAAATCAAGCCCTCCGGAACGAACCCACCCAACCCCCCTCTTCCGACGGCACGTCCAGCACCCACGTCCAGCAACGGGCCCTACCAATGAACCGGTACCCTCAACCACAGACTTCCAGAAACTCAGGAGAGTCAGCACAGGGGTCGGGCGCCCATCGAAGAGGACTGGGTCCCACACCCACCAGAGCCCCGCCCCCCCCCACCTGACTTGGTCACTGGATCGCCTCCCTGCTCTAAAGGAACATCCAACTAAAAGTGGATGCCAACTTTAGCACTCACCGGAACGAGGAGAGGACGAGCAGTGACCCATGGCATCCGCACTGAGGCTCGCAGCGCCCTGGAGCCACGAGCAGCAGCGATTCAGGACCATCTAGCCCAACGGAATCCGAGGGCACAGCGGAGTCTCTAGCTGACCTCCTAGTGTTTCGGAGCAGAGGAGGGGACCCTCGGTGGGGTGGCACGGGCATCACCGGTGGTCCTGCATTTTTACCGCCGGGGCTGCCTGCCCCCAAAATGGCTGCTCGCTAGTCTAACCATCCAGGGGAAAAAGTGAGGCCATACAATCTGTAACAGCCCCAATTAGCCGCCAGCCCCGGATCGCGGCGAGAGGACCCCGCACCGTCCCTAAGGGGCGCCAAACTCGTAGCTTCGCAGAAGAACCTCGAGCCGGAACTGGATTCCCATTTAAGGCCGCCTGACCGTAAAATGGTCGCCAACTCCAGACATCTACTGCTCATTTAAGGAGCAAATGGCATGGACTCTAACCACCCAGTGAAGGCCCAGTGGAGGTTGTAAGCATAAGACTGACCCCAATATTCATCCGTCTCAGCTGCAGAGTCCCCTCTTCATGTAACGCCGGCCACATCATCGGTCTAATGCTGGGCCACTCTCCTCTGGGGTTGCCTGCCCTCAAAATGGCCGCCTGTTTGCCTTAAACAGCCAAAAATGAGGACACCCTGACCGGATCGGACCTTTTTGACGCCTGCTCCGGATCGAGGAAAGAAGACCTACGCTACGAACTAAGGGGGCACTAAATTCACTGCATCACTTGTTGACAGCAAGTTCCAGCTCGCCTCTAGGCAATGAGGCTGCCTGACCTTAAAATGGCCGCCATGTTTCAAACACCAAATGCTCAAGCATGGAGCGTGAAGCTCACCATTGTCCGCCTTTAACATCCAATTTTAAGACTCCCCCGAGGACTTGGTGCCTTTACGCGCATTAACTCTAGGGGGCCGCCTATCCCTATAAGGCATCAGTAAAGCCTCCTTTCCTCACTGAAATTCATTTTGGTCCTAGGAGCAATGGCCCCTCCTGCATTGCCCAGGTGGCCGGAGTGTCCCATTGCAACTCAACTAGAGGACCCACCAGTTTGAAATCCCCAAGTGAGCAGTGGGAAGGTGATACCCCGCTTAGCCCTCAAGAAGATCACTCTGCTAGTTCCGGGACAGCTCATGCAGAACAGACCCTCAACGCCTCAGCATCTCCAGGTTAGTGAGGCCCCCGATCCTATCCACTCCCTTAACCAGGAGAGCCGAGGGCCTCTGCACTCCCAGCCCACCACTGCCCCACCCTCAGAGCGGTCCCCTAACTGCTCCCACTACTCCCCATCCATCCTACTTGGAAATCTACTTCCTTCCCCCTCCCGCCAACAGTCCTCACCTAAAGTGTGACCTCAGTGCGCTATACCCGCCATCACCCCTTATCGAACAGCCCAGCACCCACCCAACACAACACTCCCCCCCTCCTGCACCCGAGGACCCTCGCCTCCCCCTACCCAACGAAGATGCCCCCGGCCCTGCAGTTCGTTTTTCATGCCCTTCTCTTAACTTCCTGACACCTCACGGACAGAACACCTTCGCTATAACCTGCCCCCACAGTTTCTCCTTCAAAGCGAAAAAACGCTTTAAACAGAAATTATTCAGGCAACACCCCAAAACACTAGTTGTTGACACTTACCACTGCTCTTCTAGAGGGCAGAGGAAAATGGACTTCATTTTCCATACCAACAGACCTGACCTCTGGGTCTCTATCTTCAACTCTCACCTCCCCGTCTACAAAACCACCATCACAGACCACAACCGTAAACTAACCATCTCCAGCTTGAAAGAACAATCCTTAACCGGTGACATTTCCATTACCATCTTTGATAACGGTACCATCCTAATTCATGCCAAAGGCGAGAACCTCAAGTTCTTCTACTCTCTTTTCCTAGGATTAAAGTCGGCAATTTCCCACAACTCATACCTTTCAATCCCACCCCCCTAGCAGCACTTTACAACCTTCTAGCCATCTGTTCTTGATTACGCCAGCACTGATATCCCATCCACCCACATTTCGTCAATCCTCTAGCCCCGCACCTTCCCCATCCACAGCGCCTCCTATCTCCTGACCTCCCTCCACCTCTCATATCACCGAGCCTACCAGAACTCAGCCCCCCTCCTAACCCCAACTGAGCCTCAGCCCCCCACCCCTATCTCCTGCAACACTCCCAGTCCACAGTCACCTGTTTAAAGAGAATCCCGACTCCCAAGCAAATATGACTCACAGCCCCCAGCTATCCCCTTCCCTTCAAGTATTCAACCACCCCCCGAGAGAGGACCTCTACTCCCATCCCCAACTAGGCCTCCTACCCCTCCCCCCTATGCCTTTCCACAGTCGAACTCTGAGCAAGAATAAGCACCCCCTCCTCCTCCCAACCCCTCCAGTTCTGATTTGACTTGCGGCCCCTCACCCAGAAGGCTCACCTCCGCCCATCCTCCCCTCCTCACCCCCTCAGACAAGCTGACGCAATGCCTCGATCTTTTGGGAGCGCAGCTCGGAACCCTGATTTATGGCCTGAAGGAAACCCTATCCTCCCTAGGAAAAATCCTTATGCCTACCCCTCATTCCGCATCACCCCATATCCTACCACTTCCCAGTAGGAATGACTCACCTCCCCTTAACCAGTCCCCGACCCCTCCAGGTTCTTGGCCATCTCTCTCTAAATCCTTGAATGAGTCACGAGCAGACAGACCCAGTAGAACTAGGCCCTCCCTCTCCCCCCAGGAAGCGACCGCACTCGCCACATCATACGATCACCCCAATAACCAGTCAGCACTGGCTTCGCCGTTAAACTTTACTCCCACCTCCCTGATACAAGACATTACTGGACTGGGTTGGGACCCACTCCACCGAAGAGCCCCCAGACCCCCACCATACCTTTCCTCTATCCCCAGAGCCAAGTCTGGCAATCTGAAAACGAATGATGAACCTTTCATCAACTGTATGCTTATCAATATCAACAGCAGGTCTGCTGTCAAACATGCAACGGAAGTAGCAGAAGCCATCTTCTCCCACGACCTGGATGCAGCTTTCATCACGGAAACCTGGCTGAACTCCCTGTCCTACCCCAACATGGACCTACTGGTACCGACTGGTTTCGCAACTATCCACAAAAATAGACCCGAGCACAAAGGGGGCAGCATAGCAATTATTCACAAAAGTAACCTCTCCATCCTAGAAAGTCTCTCCTGCCTTTATAACTCGTTTGAATGCCTTTCGGTCAGCATCAAATCGCCCACAAACAGTTCACCTCAATGCCACCTCCTATACCACACTCCAGGCAACTCCATTGAATTTGGTGCACAGCTATCATACCTGATCACCCAATCCGCACTCACCAACGACAACAACATCTTTCTGTGCAACCTCAACCTAAGATGGAGCGAAACAAAAAATCTGCTCATCCAATCTCTCAACAACCTCCTGCTAGACAATGATATGATCCAACAATGCTCAGAGGAAACAAACCATAGAGGACCCATCCTCGATGCAATTATTGCGGAAAAAAATGCAATCACTATTGACTTCCTCATCCCCGTGGACTGGTCCGACCACCACATCATACTCTTTCATATCAACCGGCCCTATCCCAACCACCCACTCAGGCCGCTCCTTTGTGCATCAGGAACGCTTCCCGAGTCCCCCGAGAAAAACTGGAAGAAGGTATAAGCCCGCTCCTCCCAAACATGATTCAGAAAAGGGGGTGGTGATGAACAGAGTGTCTGAATTAAGCAGACCACTCTTACCCAGTCCAAAGATCAGGGCTTGATCCATCACCGTTTTTTAGCTCACTGCACCATCCCAGCTCAGAACCTGGCTACATGCAAATTAGTCTGTTCCTGTCCCAGTGCATGATGGGAACAGGGCAAACCAAACTACCAAGCCAATTCTTATACTGGGAAGGAAACAAGCTTCCGGGGACCGGCTTCTGGCATTTCAGCCGTCGTCGGCCCGGCTTGCTTGAATCCTGATGGTGCAATGAGCAAGGGACTCACATCTGAGTATACCCTTCCACGCTTATGGTGGACAAAATGATTCAGAAAAGGGGGTGGTGATGAACAAACATGGCAACTCTCCTCTCAACCGCTGAACACACTTCAACCTACCATTCCAACTTGTTGATCACTTGAACCGGCTGGCACCCCTGAAAATAAAACAAACCAGAAGCAACCATCCCAAGTCCTGGTTCACCACAGACATCAATGAGGAAAGAAGACACCTCAGAACCTTAGAAAGAACCTGGAGGAACAACCCCTCCTCCATCCATCGGGATCAACTCAAGGCAGCACGCAGAAAGTACAATGATATAATCAAGAGCGAAAAGGCAACATTCTTCTGCTCTGCCATAGACAATGCTAAATACCTCCTCACAGAACTCTTTAACATCATCAAGAGCCAAACATCTAAACCAATGGCAGCCAACATGGAGGTGTCCAAAATCCACTGTGACAACTTTGCCAGCTTTTTCAACGAAAAAATCGCCAAAATGTATTGATCGCTAAAGATTAAGCCCGCCACCCCGATAGAGATTCCGACACCAGCAACCAATAGCAATACCCCAATGATCACGCCTACTCGCTGGTCTTCCTTCCGTCCCATCCAGGAAGAAGGGGTAAGCAATCTGATTGCCACCGCTAAACCCTCTTCCCACGCCATTGATCAGCTTCCCTCGAGACTGACTATAGACTTGAAGCTTACACTAGCCCCAATTTGGTGCAAGATTATCAACAGCTCACTGAGCACAGGATCCATTCAGACTGCCTCAAAATTAAACAAGTCACGCTGCTATTAAAAAAAACTGGCCTTGACCCTGAGGACATGAACAACTTTAGACCGGTATCGAATCTTCCTCTCCTTTCCAGAATTCTAGAAAGATGTGTTCTTCCACAGTTAACCCAACACCTGGAGAACATCAAACTACTAGACCCACATCAATCAAGATTCAGAAAGGGCTGCAGTACTAAAACCGCAATCTTAAATGTCTTAGACGATCTCCACATGTCACTCAACTCTGACCAATGTAGCCTTCTCATCCTCCTAGATCTGTCGGCCAGGTTTGACACTGTCGACCACACCCTGCTCCTCAAAGTCCTCCAGGAAAGAGTGGGCATTGAAAAGTTGGCTCTAAAATGGTTCTCCTCCTTTTTCCACAACCGACACAAAGAATAAAAATCAACAACTTTAAGTCGGGCCCCCTTCCCGTGAGCCGAGGAGTTCCACAAGGTTCAGTTCTCTCCCCACAACTTTTCAACATTTATATGGAACCCCTCACCACAGTGCTAAGAAACTCCAACATCCCCTTCCACCTGTATGCGGATGACATACAACTCTATCTGGAAACTTCCTTGATCGCAGACATTCACAGACTTAATGTCACACTCATTGAGGTCCAACATTGGCTCTCAACCAATCACCTCAAACGTAACCAAGAGAAAACTGAAGTTCTCCTCATCTCTAACAGGGACGAAAGCCCCCAAATCATCGAATGGCTCAAAGCCTTAGACACCCTCAACGGCCCTCTTACGACAACAGACTCAGTGAAATCCTTAGGGATTACCCTTGACCCCAAAATGGACTTGAAAAAACACATTTCAAAGACCCCCAATAGTGCGTTCCTAAATCTGAAACTACTCTACAAAATTAAACCCTTCCTTCCCCCGAAAGATCTTAAACAGGCCACTCAGGTAGTGGTGCTCTCTCTAAATGACTATGGCATCGCAGCACCGACCAGGTCAGCAAAATTGCACCTTGGTCCTTTCTCCACTACCCTCAACGCCGCTGCAAGAATGGTCACAGGAATGAAGAAATATGAGCACATCTCTCCGGCACTCAAGGAACTGAAATGGTTCCCTATTGACCAGCGAGCCAGATTCCATACAGCTTGCATCACACACAAAGCCTTGCACACAGGCAAACCAGAATACCTGGCCGCCAAACTGAAAAGGGCCGGTCAGTCCAGGAACGTCAGAAGCTCCAACACGCTTCTTCTCATCCCACTCAAATCACGGAAACACAAAACCTCAAACAAATCATTTGCGGGAAATGCTCCTAAGATCTGGAACTCCACCCCCCATATCAGAATGACCACCTCCTTCCTGAAATTCAAGACATTACTTAAAGCCCTCTTCCTATAACGCTCTCGGCCGTAACAAGAATCCCGCTTTTAACGGGGGGTAGGACAGCTATCTTCCCCTCCCGAAACCCCACAGCAGGAAGTGGCGCTCTTGAACTCTGTTCCTCGTTGCTCTTAAGTTGATGATTTGCTGACTTTTATTTCTCTGATTGTTCTCGTGTTCCTGTTTGCCACCCAAAATGTTCTTGTTCATAACTGTACATGCTGTGAAGCGCTCTGATACCCTCGGGTCCAGCTAGCGCTATACAAAACTTCAATAAATAAAAATAAATAAGTATAGTTAACTGCAAATTGATATCTGGCCAAAAGGGGTTCTTTCATCTTTGAGTCAACATGAGCCTATCACTTTGACACTGGAGAGATAGCTAGTTCAAGAAACAGATTTTCATTGTTTAGGAGGAAGAGACTTTTCATTTCCCTAGACAGTTACCTGGTAATGTGTCCAGCCTTATACATGGGCAGAAAGGTTCTGCCATCTTTACTTTTCCTAGGAACTGGACACTATATGTTATATGCAATAAGGCAATCAGGATGAGCTGAAAAAGGGGAATGTTTGGCTTTGGGAACTTTTTCATGAATGACCCCACCCTCTGACTAGTAAGCTCTATCCGTGGGCAATAAACTCCGCTCCACTAGAAGAGGTTGCAGAGAATTGGTTACTACGCATTTCATTGAAAAACTAAATTCCTGCAATAATTTCGACTCCGCTATGCAGTGGACTTAGCTACTGCACCCACAACCCCTTTGATAAAACAACTTTACCTTTACATGCTAAAAAGCATATAACCTATTCACAAAAGTAAAGTTTGAAAAATACCAGCAATGAGAGAGGTGATGATTTTGATGTCACCCCTAACCTAGGCGGTGGGCAAGTAAATGCCTTGAACACAACGAGCATAGCATACTCAATGATTTGGTGGTGGCCCCATCCTCCTAGGACCACCCCAAGCAAAGTTATGGGCAAAAATACAATGGGAATCAAAGGCCCAGTAAAGCAATATGGGGCGAGATTCTAGAGTTTAGTGGATATTATAGTATTAGCTCTCAGCTGAGCCCGATAGCCTGGCGCTGGAGGAATGTTTTGATATTGAATACTGTAATATGCACCACATTCTCTACAGAACTACATTATTGCATGGCACAATGTGTGCTGCTGCCGACCAGTACAGCTTAATTTACAGGCCCTGGGTTCATGTTGTACCATATACTAGTGACCTACCAGTAAAATAAATATACTAATCGGGTGTAGGATACTAAGGGCATGCTTTAAATGAAGAGCACAAGTACTTAAAGCTAATTATCAGGGAGTCCCAAAAGCCAACAAAAAAAGGGTTCATTTATTTTTATTTATTGAAGTTTTGTATAGCGCTAGAAAAGCACTTCACCAGAACACAATTCTCCTACCAGATCAGGACGTCCCTCCATCACTGGTCTACCACCTGGAAACTCTTTCACTCCTGCAGTACAAAGCACACAGCACAGTCCCTCTTCAAGCAGGTGGGGGGACACAGCACACAGCAAAGTCCCCTTTCCTCTACCTTAGTGGAAACAACAAACTGCAGTGAGCCCCAGAACACACAGCAAGGGCAGCCCCCTCAGTCTCTTCAGCTGATCCACTTTGGCAGAGATTCCTCTTGACCTAGAAGTTCCCTAATCTCCCAACCTAAGATCTAAACCCTCAGGTTGCACCAGGGTCAAAAGTAAGGACACCGTCCCTCCGCACCCCCTTCCAGTTCCATGACTACAGGCCCAGTATGTCTCAGGCTAGACAGAGCACACGCCAGCGGCGTATCAGCGACACACTCTCCTCCAGTACTCCCTATCAAAGGGTAAGTCTCAGTATGTAGGGGTAAGGTACGAACAAAAGTGCACCGGGTTATGTGCCTGGTAGAAAAATGGGGAAGGAAAACTAAATAACTAATGACTGGAAACACTCTAGTGTTGATTTCTTATGATATTTTATTTTTTTTAACATCTTTTTTTTCCCTTAGCAATTGTTTTTCTTAATTCATTATACGTGCAAATTGTTATAGGTAAAAAGAGACAAGATATGTGCAAATAGTGCAAAAATAGACAATTTGATTAATTATTAAAAATACAGATGTGCATTCCTTTTCAACGCGTTTCGGCGTGAGCCTTCTTCAGGAAGTCTGTATTCATGCACCAATATCTTAAATTGAGAAATAAAGATTACATGTCATTAGTCTGATATCTTGTTTTCATACCTCACATGATTTATAAATGCATTTCAATTGATAATTTGTTCGTTTTGAATGGATCTCTTATGTGGCACCCTTTGGTGACGGCTAGGCTAAACCTCAAATTCCCTGTGTATACATACATGTTAAAAATGTACTGAATGAACGTATTCGACAGACTGTTTGCGCCCACTGGCCTATATTAAATGTGAACATACCAAAGGAAAAACAGCTAGCAAAACCGATGTTCGCTTATAAAAGGAACAAGTCTTTAAAAGACCACATAGTGCATTCCCGCATGGTACAAGGCACTCCCAGCAGACAACAATGTATAATGAATACACTTCCAGTTACTGGTACCTTTAAATGTTCAAGTTGTAAATCTTGTGCAACAGTACTTGAAGGCCCGACTCTGACCTTCAATAAGCAACTAATCAAACCAATGGATCTAAATAATTGCAAGACTTCCAACGTGATCTATTTGATTATTTGTCCCTGTCTCAAAGGCTATGTGGGACAAACCAGTCGAGCGTTGCATGTAAGACTTACAGAACACAGGTCGGCAATTAGGACACAAAAACTCACACAAAAACTCACAGCTCCCATGGTTTCCCACTATTTAACACAAAATCATGAACCAGATCAAATGTCTTGGTACATCCTTGAAAGAATACACTTTAAAACAGGCATAGACATAGACAAAATAAGAAAACTTAGAGAAGTCTATTGGATTTTTGTGTTGGGAACAGCTGTGACAGGATTAAACGCCGAGATACCTTGGGAACAGGCTATTTTATAATGGAAACTGATAATGCACATGGGAACAAAAATATGTTCTTTGCCCAAATATGCATACTCTGTACTTGTTGTCAATGATGAGTATCATCACTAATGCATATAGACTACATAGGACTCATGGCAATCCCCATTTCCCCATTATACAAGATTTCCAAGCATCTAAGCCATAAAAGGGACCGTCCTTGGCCCCCACCAAAAAAAGTTTCTTTAGGTCGATCCCAATAGCATGTTACATAATGTAATTTAATCATAAACCTTTAATAGATATAGAACACTCCAGTTCTAATAGATCCATTTTAAATACATACCAGATCACATATGGCACTTTAGCCATACTTATAGTTTATTGCAACTGTATAACAGCTGGCTTTCAAAACCCATGAGGGCTTATTGTAATTTCACATCTTCTGTTTCCCATTCAAAGATGGCGGCCAGTATAGTCATAGTGCCATACATACACATACCAGACCTCTCTAGTCACATGTTAACTCGCATTCATAAGTACACCTCCACGCTATTAATTCTGCAGCCACTGCGATGTCTCTTGGTTAGTTTAACCCATATAATATACTTCCTGGAAATAAGGGATACATTTTGGATTGTTGTTAATTTTATCCCAATTGCTACACAAGATTAACATAATAATATCGGGCCCACGTTATCATCAAATGACCGTGTAAATTTCAAATCTCACGGTTTCCCGCCTCTAATTACTGAACACCAATCAATATGAATAGAACAGCCACCTTGCTAAGATGGCGCTCTAGTTAGTCACATCCTCTAGGGCGTCCTCACTGGCTGCAACTTTCGTTTTGTCGATCCTCTCGCGAGCTTTCCAGCCGCCCACAATACCGCTATACTTTATAAACACGGCAACCAGTAACTTCATTAACTGGCGGACCGTACAGACGGACGATCTGGTAATGGACGGATCCTCACAACCATAGGTAAGTGTTCCCCCCGTGGACACTCACGAATTTGCAGCCGCGTTTTCGAGCTTCCTGCTCGCAGTAACTTAAATGCGATTAACGCTTTAGGTGCGGAGATGCCTCTGTCAGCACCTATCTTCAAATCACATGCATGCGCTCCTCTATTTGGAAATACCCTAATTTGTATCAGCGCTCTCCAGCTACCTGCTCGTAGCGTAGTTAATGCAATTGGCGCCCCCGGTTAGCAGACGCCGATACCATCAGCCTTAGTCAGTAATTATTTATCAGCGCACCCTAGCTACCTGGTCGTAGCGTAGTTAATGCTATTGGCGCCCTCGGGTGGCAGACGCCGATACCATCAGCCCTAGTCAGTTATTATTTATCTTAATATCACATTGAAGCACTCCGCCTCGTGTAAAAATTAGAATTGTGCTTCAGCTTTTTGCACGGTGTTGATGCAATTGGCGCCCTTGGTAAGAAGATGCCCATTCCCCTAGTCTGAGGCAGCAATTACGTTGCAACATACGCAGAAACCTTAGATTTCTGATATCAATGACATTTATCACAAAGAAAGTAAAATATCAGCAAACAATGCATATAAGGGGCTACATTCAATAGTATGTGGTCAGAATTATACACAGACCACAGTTTCGATCATCTGCACATTAAGACACTAGTCAGCACAGTATCCCTTATCGGTTAGAAAACTTATTAAAGCTGATATACTACAATCATTTACAGATGGAGTCCTCCCTGGATTCATGAGGGTAAACATTTTACCTGCATCAAACAATCGTCTCCTGCTCGATGGTACCATATACCTTTATATAGGTAAGACATCCGGCATGCACCTGCCACCCCTAAATTACTTACCTTATATAGCTGGTACATTGCTCATTAGTTTCTGTTGTTTCCTGGCCCTAGAGTCAATCCATTGGAAAGAATACCACGCATATCCACCGATTCAATCATTGTATATAGGAGGACCCATCGTTCACGCAATCATAGACCACCGTCAGGTATATAAATTTATCTTCTTGTCATCCAGCGTTAAGTAGTGCTCCACCTCCTTAATTAACCCCCTAATTGAATGTGTTGTGTCTGCCAGATAGGATATCTTCCACACCACAAAAAACCAGCAGGTGGCTTGACTTCCTTACCATATTACATCGGCTTGGGCTTTATCCGCCAGCAGGTATATACATAAGTGCCTTTCTTTCCTGTCTTTGTATGCTAGATCTAGAAAACAGACAGTGTTTCAGTATGTGGCTATTAGAGGTGCCCCATACTTAAGTATGTGAAATGTTTCTGACCATCGCATGCCATCCATATCCACTATCATAGTTGCCTACATGTTAGGTTACCCACTTACTTGCAATTTTCGTTTCCAGTTCTGTACAATAGGGTCCTCTTGGGCCCCCCCCCTTTTTTCCCCATCCAACACACGATCACGCAGCTAACCTGTATTAATTAGTCCAATATGCATTAGAAGATGTAATCATCAGAGAACTTATAACATTAGTTCCATGTTCCTATACTATGAGTCAATAAAATGTATAAATACAATGTATATAAGTGTATATAGAAGTCACAATGTGTATAATTAAACAATAATAGAATGTAGATAATGCACTAAGCACTTAGAGATTTTAAGGATGTAATATAAATAATCTTTGTCGCTATGTATATATAAAAAATATGTTCTTTTTCATTTTTAACATGTATGTATACACAGGGAATTTGAGGTTTAGCCTAGCCGTCACCAAAGGGTGCCACATAAGAGATCCATTCAAAACGAACAAATTATCAATTGAAATGCATTTATAAATCATGTGAGGTATGAAAACAAGATATCAGACTAATGACATGTAATCTTTATTTCTCAATTTAAGATATTGGTGCATGAATACAGACTTCCTGAAGAAGGCTCACGCCGAAACGCGTTGAAAAGGAATGCACATCTGTATTTTTAATAATTAATCAAATTGTCTATTTTTGCACTATTTGCACATATCTTGTCTCTTTTTACCTATAACAATTTGCACGTATAATGAATTAAGAAAAACAATTGCTAAGGGAAAAAAAAGATGTTAAAAAAAATAAAATATCATAAGAAATCAACACTAGAGTGTTTCCAGTCATTAGTTATTTAGTTTTCCTTCCCCATTTTTCTACCAGGCACATAACCCGGTGCACTTTTGTTCGTACCTTACCCCTACATGCTGTTTCCTTGCCAGGGTTCATCCGATTAGGCAGGGGCCCCTTATTTTCCTAAATTTAAGTCTCAGTATGTCCCAGGCTAGACAGAGCACACACCAGCGGCGTATCAGTGACACACTTTCCTTCAGTACTCCTTCCAGGTCAGGCCACAACCCCAACCTGGCTTTCCCCCCTCCTCGGGGAACGACCTCCAGAGGCCCCACAAATGGTCAAGCACTCTAGACGGTCAAATGCTCAGGGAGCCAGGACTTCTGCACCCTCCACTTAGGAGCGGTACTGCCCAACACTAGGACCGCCGGAGTTCTGGTTACAGACACCCCCCGTCCTCTAGACACAGAAAGATCCTCCTCAAATGACCTATGTACAGCTTAGGCCCCTGACCTGGCGCTCCCTTAGGGAACCCTCCAGGCCCTGAGATAGGGTTTCAGGCCAACGTGGAACACACCGTCGCACACTCACTCCGCCTCCACTGAGACAGGGCGTGAGCCCCTACACCCCTACCATACTACTGGGACCTAGCTGGGTCACACATGAACCTCTTCCCCTTCACAGGATCATCAGATACACAAGCCACTCCTTTTAGAACCACTCCCGAATGCCTCTGCAAGACATCTAGCACACTGCCAGACATCCACCTTCTTGTCCAGTGCCTCTGCAGGACCTCCTGCACACCACCAGAGGTACACCTCACGTGCAAGCTCCTTAAAAAAAACTCACCCTAGCTCCTCCAGTTCAAGACACCACTCATCCACACACTCCCCCTCCAGACTGGTGAGACAGTTCCTCACTGCCTTTGACTCTCAACCTGTCACCCTCTTACTGAGCACCAGGCACCATACTCTGGGAACTGGGAATGGGACTTCACAAGCACTGGACACATTTAAGCTGCCACCACTGGATCCTACCACACTGGGGAATTCAGACACACACACTACACTCAGGGAACAACCACACTCCTGAGCTAGTCATTTCTCCTCACACTCCCTCTCTTCCATCTACCCACACAGGGACAGAAATAGGGATTGGACACTGGACCCAGCAAGGGATTCCTAAGCTATGGGAACCTCCCCCTCTACTGGCGCCCCGCCCTGTCAATTTCTCTCATATGCCACTAAACATAAAGTGCAGAAACACATTTGAAAATGACACTTTTGAGGAAAAACAAAAATCAAAAACAATAATCCCAAGCATGTGACTATCTAAAAAATGCAGAGTTTTGTAATGTAGCCAGTTGTCGCTGTGGCACTGCGCAAACACAAGTCCAAATCCCACCGCTGCCACCAATGTGAGAACTGGCTATTTCTGGTAGGCTAAGGCTGACGCCAAAGCCAGGCAGAAACCACCATTCTAGTCAGGGCAAGGAAGTCACACGCCAAGATAACCCCTGCTCACCCCCTTGGTAGCTTGGCACAAGCAGTAAGGCTAAATTCGGAGGCAATGTGTAAAGCATTTGCGTCAGCGCACAACAGCAACAACATACTAGGCACACCACAAAAGGAACTCCACACAAGGTTATTATAAAATAACTTTTGTATTGTCAAAACACATATCAGATAAACATCACACATGTACATTGTGCCAACTGGCACGGGCAACATTCATAAGGGATTATTTACAAGACAGAGCCACATGGGCCACTGTCAGAATCAGATATAGTACTTCTAGAATAAGAAATAATAAACATAAAATGGTAATCACAAAGATCACACCAGTATCCACTGGTAACAGGAACCAGGACCTTACTAGGACCACCTGTACTAAAAAGGACAACCACCTAAGAATAAAATACATTTAGGGGTATACCAGAACACATTACCCATGATGCATGAAACACATTCAGAGGAATAATAAAGAGAAACACATGATGCCTAAAACATTCAGAGGTGTTAAGAATAAAGCACATGATGCAATAAAATACATTCAGGGGTGCAGCGCAAGAAGACACATGATGCCTAAAACATTCAGAGGTGCAGCGCATGGAAAGAAAGACACATGATGCATAAACCTACACATTCAGAGGTGCCAGAACATAAGTCAATAGCGCAAAAACACACAGTAGGCAATTACTATTAAAAACATAGGAATCACATTGCGCATAACTTACATAAGCCACCACTTGTGGCAGTCCCTAGGCCAACTGGCCTTGTTGGGGCAAAGATGCCCTGGGTCCAAATGTCAGGGCCCGCTGCCATGCAGCTCCAGTCTAGGGTGCGCCACTGGCGTAAAACCTAAACGTTGCAGGTGCCCACTACTTGCTGGGCACCTGAGGACAATCACAAAACCTAAACGCTGCAGCTGGCACTAAGTGCTGAGCAGCTGTGACTGGCCGGGCACCTCTGTGCCATCTCTGTCCCTCTCAGGGACTCGCTCTCCATCTTGCGCCTAAACGGTGCAGCTGCCCACTAATTGCTGGGCAGCTGGAGAATCATAAAAACTGTGCCAGGGCCCTCACTGGCCCTTAGGCGCAAACTGCGCCACTGCTGGAGCCACACAGGCTCTTACACCAAACACTGCGCATGTTGGAGCCACACAGGCTCTGGCATAACACAAGAGCCTCACAGACTCTTAAAACAAGTATGGCCCATGGAGCCCTCAGGCTCTGCAACCAATGGCCCCCTCGAGCCTCGCTGGGCTCGTAGATTCAAATGCCCCCTTGGAGCCTCCGTGGCTCTAAACAAAGGGATGCCCCCTCTGAGCCTACCTAGGCTCTCCAAACAACTATGGACGGGGACCTCTTGGGGCTCGAACACAATGTCCCCCTAAGAGCCTCTCATGGGCTAGTGAGTCCAGGTAGGGTAGGCAGAGTCCCTCTCGGGGGACTCTGCAACACTGGGGGCCCCCCGGGCCCCTTTGCACTCAGGCGCTCACTCTGGAGGGGGAGGGGCAGGCACCGACCATGTGCCCCTACGCCCCATCTAAAGGCTGCCCTCGTTGGAGTCCCCCTCAGGGGACTCGGGATGCCAAACATGCCCGCAAGAGCCTCTCTGGGCTCTGAGTTTGCACATGCCTTGAAACCGAATGCGGGGCAAGGTAGGAGCGGCCCGCTGCGAGACGGGGCCGCTTCAGACGAGAACAGAGCAAGGTGCCTCGAGGCACCCATCAAGAAGCCCCCACACTCACCGGACCTCGGGCGGTGCTTCTGGCGACAGCAGCGCGGAGGGGCAGGCACCGGCATTGTGCCTCCCGCCCCCTCCGCCAGATACAGGCTGCAAGGCTTCTCCCGCTTCACCCGGGCCCCCTCCTGGGACCCGGGGCTCTCAGCCACAACTCCATTCCTCCGGGGCTTCCTCAGCACAGAGGAGCCCCGCGACTGGCCGCCATCATTCTTCCTCCTTCCCTCGCGCCGCCAGCATCTCCTTTCTTACCCCCGGGCTGCGGGGGCGGGCACTTCCGGCCGGTCGCGCTGGGATTGGCCGGCCGGCCAACCACTTCCGGGTCGCTGCGGACAGCGCAGCGGCCCTTCTCCTTAGGCAGGCAGGCGGGGGCTGAGTTAACCGAGGAGTGGGCTCCCTCGAGTTAAAATATAAAAAGCGAATACACGGCGTGGGTAGCCGCCGAAGGCCCTAACAGCGCTACCAGGCGCTTAAAAGAGGAAATGAAGCGCTCCCAGCGCTTAGCAGCGAAAGTAAAGCGCTCCCAGCTCTAAAAGTGAAATTAAAGCGCTCCCAGCGCTAAAGGCACACAAAGTCCAGCCAAAAGTCTTTCAGGGGATACAGAAAGGTCCCTCCAGGGTAAAGCAAAGTTCCCCATCCTTCCAGGACAGGCAGAGGGGTCCCCCAGAAGTCCCCCAGAAGTCCACCAGGCATCCAGGGGCAGGGCAGCGCCCGCCCCTGGTAGATTCAAGTCAGAAACAAGAACATTTTGGAAGGGTACACAGCCCCTTCTTATACAGTGAAAAGTCTTTGAAGTCTTTGATGTCTCAGTGTGAGAACCAGCTAGACTGGTTTAGAGGGAAGTCCCTTCAGTATCAGGGACAGAGGTGACAGTCGCCCAGCGGGGGGGGGGGGGGGTTTGGGTGGAGCCAGCATTGTGGCAGGCAGGCACAGCCCTTCACTATCAGGTGCTAATCTCCTCCCACTTCCCTGGCAGCAGATGCTGCCTTTCATCCACGGGCTGACTCAGACAACCATCTGGGGGCTCTGCAGCCCCTGTCACACTCAAACCAGACAGTCAATCCACAAGCAGGCCGAGGCACTCCTGACCCAGGCTCACCAGCCAATCACACGCCAGACACAAATTACACAAATATGCCAACCTCTAAAAGTGACACTTCTAGACTAGACACACTCATGCCGCATATACCATTTTTCAGCATTCAGTCTCACGAGTTCTCTCATACCAAACTCGCCCCTGCACTCCCCACACATCAGGAACTACCATGGGCATACATATTCCCCATTCATTCCTATGGGAGGGCAGGTCACTCACCACACATAAACAGAGAGCTCAAGCACTTTACACTGTACCACAGTGAAAAAGGGCACAGAGGCCTAAAATCACTACCACCAGGTTCCAGAAACAGGCTAGGAAAAAGCAAAAAGTCTGGGGGTGGACCTGCCCAAAGGGCCGGGTCCAACAGTCTTGTTTTACTCAGATATATATTCTATATTTTTCTTAAACCTGTGTGGAATCTTTTTGTGGTGTATTCATTATGTTACTGTACATGTGTTTTACACAAATACTGCATATTGCCTCCTTAGAAAAGTCTGACTGCTCTGTACCAAGCTACTATAGGAAGAGCACAGGTTATGTTGCTGTGTGTATCTAACTTACCCTGATTAGAGTGGTGGTTCCTGCTTGTGCAGTGGGCATACTCTGATAACCAGAATCTGCATTTCTAACACGCAATTTTGTAAGTGCCAATAGATATTTTCTAGTGTGTGGTTTCTAGGTACTTGCAGTTCGTGACAGAAGCAGGTATGATGTATATTGAAGAATTTTGAAAGCTATATATTTCTGAACAGTAGACAAATTTCAAACTCAACAATGCATACATTTTTTAATACACTCATGACTTTCCCATAGAAACTAATTGTTAAAATAAAAAAATGACAATAAATAGGAAAAATATAGAAATATGTGTTGTATTAATCTGTAACATTTTGCCTTAATGACACATTTTCAAAAGTAGTATATTGTTACTTCTGTCGGAGTCCCCTGGTCCCGCTCCCAGATCTTCTTTCTTTACTTATATTATCCTTGGTGTCTTGCAGATTGGGAATAACCTCCCCAAAGCCATCTAGGGTAGGCAAAAAGACTGCATGTTTGTATGTATGCATGCATGTATGAATGTTTTCAGTATGTACGTAGGCATTTGGTATTACTATATTGCTAAACTAGACAAAAGGTCTAAGCATAAAATCAACACGGGAATTGAGAGGTAGCTGGTTTATGGACAGATAAAGTATTTTGATATTTTGCTCTGAAAAAGGTGCATCGCATAGACCTGTCATTGGGTGACACAGGCCCAATGTTATCATGGATCACCCCTTTGTTTTTTTAATTTCTTCTGTTGTCTAGTGGGCTTTCTGCCCCTTGGAAGATAGAAAGAGTATTTTATCCATTTTGGAATGGGGTATGACTCAGTGCCGTAACCCTACCATACCCTACATCTCTGGGTTTTATTGGACTTTGTACTGGGGTGGGGGCATGTTGAGATCCACCATAATTGCACTCCAGAGGAAGAAGGAAGACTATTTTGCCCCTTTTAGGGCGAGGGCATGGCCCAATGCTAGGGTGCTCTGTCACCAATGCTTTAAAAATATAAATATACCAGGTGATCTTGTGGACTTTCTGCTTACAGCTTGGCCTGGGGATAGAAAGACTGTTTCATCTTTTTTGTTGTTGTGGAGAGTGCTTGCTCATTCAGGTATCCCTGGAAAGGGGGCATTGTCCCCTTTTCCAGTAGTGCCTCTCTTGCACAGATTGGTGCTTCTGAGGCAGAACTAAGCTACCTGAGCACCATCAGCTTTTCTTTTTGTTACCGTGACGTTAGCAGGCTGACCGTCAGAGCAGTAATAAAGATTATTTGAGGACACAAGGGAAGCTCTTCCCTCTCATTCTGACAGCCTTTTTAATGCCTTTTAATAAAAGACCCTTAAGTTGCTTCTACCAGCATGTTTTTCTTTGTAAATACGGTGGATAAACGATTCAATGTCATGATACTACAAAAGAAATGTGATAGAAGTCGTCAATTTGTCCATTGTATTTAACCAGTTAATATTGATTTTGTCCCGAATAAATACTATCTGATGAAACTGCCATTGCTATGTGCCATGGCTACTAGCAGTAAGCTCAGGTTTTCTTGGTGACATTACACTTATCCAACTAGGCACTGCATTATTAACTTTGTGAAAATGTATAAATCCAATTACTCATTAAGCATCTCACTCTCTCGGGCCATATTTATGGCTCATTTTGTGTCACTCTTGCACCATGCAACATGATACAAGACCAGCCCATACCTTACACCATATTTTTAAAGACACGCAAAGTCACATTGCATGGCTCTGATTGGCTCCAAAAATATGTAGTAACGCAATGCAGCGCATAATGCCACATTGTGTTACGATGCCCTGAGTAGGGATGCCATGCCTCACGTAGGTGTTCTCACACAACTCTATTGTGGTCTCTTGCTTTCTCATGCATTCTCCCTACAGTCTTGATGTTCCCGGCTGCTCAGCCAGAGAGTGAGGCCATTGTGGAAAAGTGGAGAGTTGGAGTGAGAGGGTCTGAGAAGCAGAACGCTGCTCCTGGTGGGGCTTTATCTGTATCCTAAATATCCTAATAAACATACATCTTTTACAACCTACGAGTATCCATCCTTCAATGTAACAAACTCCCATGGTTTTTGATGCATTCCTGAAATGCGCCAAAAAGATACACCTCCCTAAGGAAGGGCGTAATGTGAAGAAATATCTTCATTTCTCCTTGTTTCTTCCTTTTTCTGTGAGTGTTGCATTTTGCAGCACACTTACAAAGAGGAAAAAGCCTCTCAGGATTGTTTTCGTGCTGCCACCAAAATACTCCTGCCTACAGCACAGGCATTCTTGCACCATGGAGCAAGGGTGCCAGCGTTTACACTACGCTGCCAAAATGGAACCAGAGCAGGGGGAAAAGTGAGAAATTAGCCATATGCCTTGAATACAGCACACGCCTACCCTTTCCCAATGACGCAGAACCGCGCAGCAGGTGACGTCACTATCTCATAAATATGGCTCTCGTTGTTCTGAGTTCTGCTTGATGAAACCCTTCGATGTGTCAGTGCATCACCGATTTCGCGGTAGGAAATCATAACTGCCCAATTTAATATATTTGGAATGACCTTCATGCATTTAGTACTGAAGTGGATCCGATGCCTGGCTCGACTAGATCAATGTAAACACGCACATTTTTCTGAGACTTGTGGAAACGAATAAATAATTCACTTTTGCAAACACAGCCACTAAAGCACCCCGGAGTTAGATCATTCACAATTCTGTTAATTGCTCTTCTGAGGAATACTCGATCCCGTGGGATTTCACACTTGTCCCTTTACCATATAAAGGGAGCATCACTCCTCGTGCAAAGATCCAGGGCTGAACCCATCAGAGCAGAGCGCCGATCACATGTAAGGTACAACTAGCAACTGAGGGGACATCTGAGAATATCAGGGCTCAGACCAGTGCTGTGCATGCAAGGATAATGCCGAGCCAATGCTTGATTCAAAGCTGAATGGGCAACACTGAAAATAGTGTATTACGCAGGTGTAAAATCCCATCAGCACATGGTGCCACATCAATCTATTCATACTTCATAGCATTTATTAATCCAGATTTTGTAAAGCGTCCTGTAAGGGTCTCTAGGCACTGGGGGCTGTCGGAAAGATTTAGCAGGCAATTGCCCAGAGTCACATGGCGCTGGGCTAATCTGCCACCGGTGCCAGGGATCGAACCGTCATCCCCAGATTCCAGAGTCAATCGCCCTGGCCGCGGTGCCACACCTCTTCCACTTGAATTACTGGAGCCGGAAGTGGTTCACAAGGGTGGATATTTACAAAGGCTCCCACTGCTTGAAGCACCGTGTCTCAGAGTTGAGTGTGCGAGCACCATACGTCACCTCCCTCGCCTTCTCCAAGGACAAGCAGGCTACCAAGATAAGCATGACCCGAGGGGCGGAGAGGAGGCTGGAAATGGATGACACATGGAGACAACTTGTGGCTCAGAGGAGTGTCCTCAGAGCATTAGCACATTTGGACTGAGAGCAGTGGGTGCTCATAAAATGATGCATTTTGTAGGGACATCCAAGCCGGACTAAGGGGCATATTACCAAGCCTGGCAATATTAGATTATCGCAGCCTAGCGCCGATATTTATATCACCCTATTAGCAGGCTGTCGCTAACAACAGTTAGCGACAGCTTGTAGGCGATAGCGAGCGGGTTGGGGCCCGCTTTGCATGTCAGCAATATTTATCGCTAATGACATGCAAAGTGGGCGTACCCAACCTGTTAGTGACTGAAAGCAGTCGCTAACGTCGCCATCGCCTATTATCAACACAGGCATAGCGATGGAAATATACGCGCTATGCCCAAATATCTCCAAAAGCTAACGCCTGCTCAGACCAGTTCTTAGCCATTATATCCAATGAGAGGTGGATATTATGGCTAAGACACTATTGACGTTAATGCGTGAATATCGCTGTATTTTCAGCGATATTCATGCATTTCGCCTCTATCGCCGGATATTTTATTGCATTAGAGATAAACGTTGCTAATAGCACATTATCTCTGCGATAATATCCGGCGATGCTTGGCAATAAAAAAGACTCGCTAAGCCCATTTAGGGATAAATATCCCTAGTTGTTGGTAATATGCCCCTAAGAGTGCTGTTAGATTCATTGGACGTGAGATTAGAATGAAGCCAGGACAGGAGCGTTTATTGGATGAGTCCTCGGATTCCCTCACACAAACATACAATGAGGGACTGAGGGGCTGCACGAAGTGAACAAACCATGAGGCAGAGAGTTGGCACTTAGTACCAGATTCCTAATGCAATGTAAGTGACCGAGGCTCATCCAGAATTAGGTGTAATGAGTTAACGCTGCTTATCTGTGGGCAGAGCGCATATGCCCCAGCAGCGCCCCATTCCTCCATGTCTCTGCGTATTGACCACTATCCTACGTTTATGCATGCCGACTCCCTCAAAAACCCCAACCATCTCTTGCTTTCCAGGGGAACCAAACAAATCTGCCCGACCATCACATCTGACCCCAGTGGTGGTGCTCCTCCCAGGTGGTCCTAGTTTCGCAAACTCCACCTTCGATACTCCCTCCCAGAGGAGATCTCTTCAATGCAAGATCTGTCACCATGCACAGCATCACACCATACTTCACTCCGCCCCAACATGTCCATGCCCACTGAAACTCAGTTTACCAAACCCCTCTGTTCCCAAGCCAGAGAATTCCAGGATTACCTTCAACAAGTGAGCATCTGGCTATCTCAGAGTTAACGCATCCTGGCACACGCGTGAGGGTCTGGCTATCTCAGAGTTGATGCATCCTGGCGCACAAGTGAGGGTCTGGCTATCTCAGAGTTAATGCATCCTGGCACACGCGTGAGGGTCTGGCTATCTCAGAGTTGATGCATCCTGGCACACGCGTGAGGGTCTGGCTATCTCCGAGTTGATGTATCCTGGCGCACGCGTGAGGGTCTGGCTATGCCAGAGTTGATGCATCCTGGCACACAAGTGAGGGTCTGGCTACCTCAGAGTTAATGCATCCTGGCGCACAAGTGAGGGTCTGGCTATCTCAGAGTTAATGCATCCTAGCGCACATGTGAGGGTCTGGCTATCTCAGCGTTGATGCATCCTGGCACACGTGTGAGGGTCTGGCTATACCAGAGTTGATGCATCCTGGGGCAAAAGTGAGGGTCTGGCTATCTCGGAGTTGATGCATCATGGCACACGCGTGAGGGTCTGGCTATCTCCGAGTTGATGCATCCTGGCGCACGCGTGAGGGTCTGGCTATACCAGAGTTGATGCATCCTGGCGCACAAGTGAGGGTCTGGCTATCTCAGAGTTAATGCATCCTGGCGCACAAGTGAGGGTCTGGCTATCTCAGAGTTGATGCATCCTAGCGCACATGTGAGGGTCTGGCTATCTCAGCGTTGATGCATCCTGGCACACGTGTGAGGGTCTGGCTATACCAGAGTTGATGCATCCTGTGGCAAAAGTGAGGGTCTGGCTATCTCTGAATTGATGCATCCTGGCGCACATGTGAGGGTCTGGCTATCTCAGCATTGATGCATCCTGGCACACGCGTGAGGGACTGGCTATCTCCGAGTTGATGCATCCTGGCGCACAAGTGAGGGTCTGGCTATCTCAGAGTTAATGCATCCTGCTCACGCGTGAGGGTCTGGCTATCTCAGAGTTGATGCATCCTGGCGCATGTGTGGCGACAGGAAAGAGCATATTTGGGATTCCCAGCAAATTACTCTGCATTATGAGTACCTACATCTCAGTCCAGGCCATCACTTGTAACATTGGCATTGTATCACTTATTGCAGTGAGTTAACTTAGGTGCAGGGAGTATGGAAACCCTTTATTACTTTTCTGCACGGTTGTGGTGTTGTAACCAACCCCAGGGCTATAGGAGTGATGAGGGAGGTCAATGTCTTTCTTTGCTGGGATTTCATTTTGCAAAACATCCCACTGCCAGAACTCCACTCAGAAGACAGCATTTACTCATTAAATGTATAGGTCTGAGGTGCAAAATCTCCCACTTGAGTAAGGAGCGCAGAGGCCGCCTCTTTAAATCCCTCCAGAGAGTGAGTCTGGCCTTGAACAGAAAGAAGAACCACTGTCTTCAGGCGCCTGTGCATGTATAAACCATTCTTTAAATAAAGCTGCTAGAATCTCTACCTACTGCTCTGTAGACCCATCGCCACTCATGCTGTCTCCTTTATCTTTCATGCCCTTAACAGCACGACGGACAAACTGCACAAAACTGAAACGCAGGGAATTATTCAAGACATCGACAAACGCAAGCCTATCCTCTGATTCCTGCGCAGGTGCCAACACACACCTGTGTCAGTGCTTTCCGAAGGTAGGTGCTTGCCCAAGGAAAACAAAATATCACAGGGGCCTCCGGTTAAAGAAACTGAACACTGATGCTGCGGTTCGGAATTCTCTAAATATATATATTTTTTGTAATCTCCCGAAGTTCAGCGAACCCAGAACTAAACACCTTTCTGAGTGGTTTCAAGTTGGGTTTAAGAGCATGCCCTTCTATCAAACCCACTGTAGTGCACACCAGGGAAGATCTGTGGTCACAAAGGGAAACACTGAGTGGTGTTAAAGGTTTGCAATCCAGAGGGACACGCGAGTCTTCTCTGATTGATGTACAAGGCATAAAATGGGTATTATCGCTTCTGCACGTGCACCAAGGCTTTTCATTTCACTGATCCTCCGCAGCGCCAGTGTGTGTGGCACTCTCCGTGCCCCTCCTCAGCCACCATGATGCTGGGCATAAAAAGTAGGTGCTCACGAAGGATGACCCTGTTCAGTGCATTTGCAGTCTGCGGAAACAGATTAAAAATTGTTCGAGTCGGTGACAGGATATCAGATTGCAATGAATGAGGAGATGAATTAAACGAGTTGCACGAGGGAATTTTATGGACAGAGCTAAACATAAGAATGTGGAGGTTACAAGAAGAATCAGATCGGATTTGATTTGCCAAAACTCTATCATGGTAAATTCAGGTCCTTGGCTGTATCTGCTCTTTCGAGTGAAGTAGTGTGGCTCACTGGTTAGAGGCGGCAGACCCGAGAGCAGAGGACGGCCCGGGACCAGGGTTCGATTCCCGGCGCGGCAGGTTTCTGGACCAGGGTCAGCGGACTCGATAATTCTCTCGCCTCGGTGCCCACTTTGATCAGCGATCACACTCGGCAACTCTGGGCATTATCTTCACTAACGGCCCCACCAAACTGCCGGGGATGCCTGGTATCACCCTGGAGATACCCATTAAGGGACCATCTCTCAGGGAAGCCAGGAAGGGTTTCGCTGTGGTCGAAGTGCCTTGGGACCCTACGGGTAAGTAGTGCGCTATATAAATGCCTATACATTTACATTTACTCTTTAACTACTGCTAGTTTACTGTTAAAAAGGAGCAAAAAACTCTAATCTGTACATTGAGGGCCCGATTCACAGAATGAACTTAAGACTCAATCCTAAACTTACTACTATTTTGGCGTTCCCAGAATGAACTTACTACTTTACTCCACGATATGTATGCCAGCGCTGTTATGTTGTCTGTTGTTGAACAGCCCGATCTGAATCCTGACAGGGTATGGGACAGGATACTTCTTTCTGTGTCTCAGGTTTCTAGTTCGGCCAGTAGAATACGGGTATAGGCCTTAGCTTCGAAGTCCAATAGCCCAATTCGGAGGTAAGTGGCCGGGTTAGAACAGTTGCCCTTTTTATGAAGTGGATGCAGTATTGAAGCCTTGACATGCTGATGATTATGTCAGCTACTAGAATTTCTGGGTCCTGAGTACTTTGGGGATTTGATATCTGACTAAAGTGGGGAGCTTGCATTGAACCAGTCTTACCGCTATAGTGCTGTTTAATGTGGTTAACCCATGGGCTCTCAGGTACTCCATTCTCCTTAGACTTGCAGTGGTTGCTAAGTTTGTTGATATAGTTCCATAGTAAGGCAAGGATCTTTCCCTTATGAAGGGAGAAGATTTTGAGCCAGGCGGCTTCTATCCATTTGGTGCATTGCTCCCATATACATTTCGTTTAAGCAACTCAGAGGTATCCCATGATGTCACCCAGTGGTGCTTTGTCTCCTCTCCATTTTGCTTTTAAAACCTTTCGAAGCTTCGGCTCACATGCCAAAATCACCTGTGATTCCTTATTCAGCTGTCGAGTTGGGTGGTTTAGCCCCTACTTTTGGTGGACTTCCAATGTGCCACCCAGCGCCAGGTGTAGGTTGGTGAGAAAACCTACACCTGGTCTCCTCACCGACCAGATGTAGGAGACACCTAATGATCAAAAAGAGCCTCTGGGCTACGTGGGTTTCTTGGTTGTTCATTTTTAGCTATCCAGATGGTCACTTTTGAGCCAAGCTTGGCGGTCCATTTTATTCTGCGGAGTACTTTGTTGTGTTCTTCCCCGTGGGTTCGCATATTGATGTGAACTTAAGAGAAACAGCTGTAGATAGTCTGAGGGATGCTCTGAGGTGTCTGTTGTTGCTCTCTGCCCGGTCATCTATGTAACAAATGCTAAACTTTAAAGCTAGTCCTTTGCTAATAAATATATATTCGATTGTGGAATTGTCCTTGTATATGGGAAGTGGAAGCCTAGTGTTAGAGGTGAAAAGGCTGGTTAGTTGTGGTGAGAGAAATATGGAGCTGACCTAGAAGTGTGTTCTTTATCTGGGTTTCTTGATATGCTACAGTATGTGTTTAGAGGCCGTGGTGATAAGTTAAAAGAGTGCATTAACCACAGAAAGACGAGTACTTTGAAGGCTGTTTTGGCTGCCGCTCAGCAGATCCTTCTTCAAGTCTCAATTAAAACATTGGACGTCTTTCACTGGGTTTTAACCCCTTTGGTGCTCAGGACGGCCCCTGGCCATCATACGTCATGGTCGGCATGTGCGGTGGACGGCCGGGGACTGTCCAAGCCCTTCCCGCTCATTAATTCTCCCGCACAGCAGGAGAATTATCACAGCACGCAAGGGGTTAACTTCAAGAAGTATACTATTTTTAATTAAGTTAAACCAGCATTAATTGTGACAATTTACTGGACAAGTTGAGCTAAATGTGTTGGTTGGCGACCAGAGCCTGAAGGGAAGCCATCTTTTCAGTGGTTTAGAATGTGTATGTAAGCATGACTGTATCTGTAACTTCATAACACGTCAGTAGACCCCATGAAGAATGGGTGTAACATATGTGAATCTGCATAAAAACATAGAGCCACCAAATCCATCTCATCTGCCCATTTCACAGTATGCATGCTTTGCTTCATAGAGAGGTGCTCACAGCCCTGGTGATAGTATTTTACCTAAGTAACTACTGTGACATGTATACCTCTACCATTCTGGCTAAATCCAGTGCCTAACATGTTCCATACGAAGTGTGATAACATGTCCTTCAGGTAGCAGAGATCGGTAAAGACTGGATTGACTGCTCATATATTGAAATATTTGAATATTTTTGTGAAACTTCAATTTCAAGACCAATGAAACATCCAGCATCCTGTGGACTCATGTCTGGAAACGCCCTTCCAAAGTAACTCACTTAAACAGCAAAGAGTTGCAGATAGAAATGCTTGGATTAGTTTTATCCATTGAGAATGATGTGTGCTAACAATACCAGCACGTCTCCTTTTTTCTTGACATAGTACTTACAAAATGAGGCGAGTCTTCATCCAAGTGCAATGCAATCCACTTCTTTCCTTAGAAAAAGAAGGGAAAAAAACGCTCTCTAAATGTATGTTTTGACCTGTTGGAGGTTTCCCTTTCTATGTTTGCAGGAACTGCAAACAATTATCAGACAGCATATAGTCCTGTAGGCACCATCCTTTCCATCAGGTACAGAAGTCCATGCTGTGTAAGACACGTCTCGTGTTTGTTTCAGTTTTCATTTTGTTTTATTTACTGCCTTGGAGCCTCCTGGGGGATTACTAATGATAGGCTCATGCCAGGTCTAGGGTTTTAGAGAGCCACCCGGGTCTTCTACTACAATGTAGCCGTTTTCCATGAACACATACACCCCTTTGGGCGGGCTCGACCCGAGGAGATAAATAAACGGCCGGAGACCGCTCGTGGTCTTCTGGCCACGAGAGTGAAAGTCGTTGTCTTGTGTCTTTATTTTAGAGCTGCTGCGGCCTAGTCATATCCAGGCCCCACCGTGCTTCATTGGCAACAAGGCCGGTCGCACCCCACGCGTCCCCGCCTACCTGCCTGGTTCCTGCTGGGAGCGTGAGGAGCCCACCCGAGTGGTCTTGCTCCCTTTGCTGCCGCTCGGTGTCGTGCAGGGAGCTAGCAGAGCTCACCCGCACCGCTCTGCACAATCCGGCACCTGCTGCTCCCTGGAGCCTCTGCAGCCACACCGCCTGCCCCACTGCCAGGGCAGATCAACCTGAACAAGCTTGAAGATCTTGACGTGATTAAAAAAGGTCTCTGGCCCAACCCCTTGAGTGTCTCAGCTGGTTGTGGCCCCCAAACCCAAGCAGCCTGTAGCCATCCGGCTCTGAGTCGACATGAGGCTGCCAAATGTAGCTGTCAAGAGAGAGCACCACATCACTAACATAATGGATGGCATAGTGGCAGGCCTAATCAGAGCCAAGTGGTTCTCTAAGCTGGACTTGAATGCCAGCTACCATCAGCTGGAACTTGAACCTGAGAGTAGGTATATCAACACCTTCTCGAAGCACGTTGGTCTCCAAAGGTACAAGAGGCTCAGTTTTGGGGTATCGTCAGCAGCCAAAGTCTTCCAAAATGCCATGAGAGAGACGCTGCCTGGGCTCCAAGTCGTAATCAACCTGAGTGATGATATACTAGTATTTTCAAACCTCTACGACCCACTTGAAGAGACTAGCGGACTGTGGTTTGACTCTGCACAAGACTAAATGCTCATTCTACCTGGAAACAGTTGATTTCTTCGGGTATACCTTCCCCTGAGAAGGACTCCTAGTGAACCCCAAGAAGGACACTGCCATCCATGCAGTCAGCACGCCGAAGAACCCCACAGAAGTGAGGAGTTTTCTCGGCATGGCCACATACTGTGGGTGCTTCATTCCAAACCTTGCTGCCATGTCGGAGCCACTCTGAGCCCTCAGGCGCCATGATTAGAAATGGGAGTCGACAGCAACTGCCAACAAGGCGTTCAACGACATCAAAACAGGGCAGCTGGACAAGACAGTGATGGCCTTCTTCCATCCCTGATCACGCAAGGACACCGACACCGAGATCAGATACGCCCAAATCGAGAGGGAGGCGTTGGCCATCAAGTGGGCGTGCCAACATTTCCACCTGTACCTGTGTGGCCAGGAGTTCAATGTTGTGACTGACCACAAGCCTTTGCTCCCTCTGGTTGCAGGCTCATCCCAACTGGCACCCCGCGAATCGAACGGTGGGCAGTGCAGCTAAAGTACTACAACTTCAAAGTTTTCTACCATCCCGGGGTCCACAACCCGGTGGATTATCTCTCCCGTCACCCCGAATCCATGGTGTCCTCAGACCCATAGTAGGATGTGTGTAACACCGAAGCGTTCATGAACATGTTGTGGCAAGGGGCGTTTACCACAGCCATAACGCTCGAAGACATTGGCTGGGCCACCCAAGAAGACCACACTCTGTCTCGAGTGAGAGAGGCGCTGGAGAGCAATGGATGGGCAGACTTCATGGATGAAGCCCGTGTCCTCCGGCCAGAGGTCAGCCATGCCCAACAACAATGCTGGCAATTCCTCCAAGAACTCATCGTGGGGGAGCAAGGGGTCATCTTGAGAGGACACCTGCTAGTGGTCCCAGAGAGGTTGCAGAAACTGATTATCACACTGGCGCATGCTGGCCACCAAGGGATGGTGAATATGAAGGCCAGGCTGAGGAACAAGGTCTGGTTCTCCGCGATGGACTCCATGGTGGAGGAGATGGTGAGACAGTTCCATGCCTGCACGATCACCGGAGGAGATCCAGCACCGGCACCAGTGATCACGGAAGAACAGAGCAAGTCTCCCTGGGTGCACATCAGCCTAGACTTCGGGAGCTTCCCAGACGGACATCACATGTTGGTCATGGGTGACTCATTCTTGAAGTTCCCTGTCATGGAAGTGGTGAGATCAACGGCCTTCCTCCAGGTGAAGAGGGTCCTAGACAAGACGTTTGCAATGCTGGGACTACCTGAAGAGGTAAAGTCTGACAATGGACATCCATTCCAGGGCCGAGAATTCCAGGAATACCTTGAGAACAAGGCAATTTGCCACCAGAAGATCACCCTGTTATGTCCACAAGCTAATGGGAAAGTGGAACGTCTGATGCGGACGCTCCACCGAGCACTGTGCATCGCTGTGGATGAAAGAGAAGACGCAGACCAATTCCTCGGTGCTTATTGACAGACCCCTCACAGCACAATCAAGTGTGCTCTAGCTTATCTACTGTTCAAACGGGCCCCACTAGACAGTTTCCCTTCTGACCCGACTTCGGTGACCGTGGAGCGGGATGATGAGGCCATTCAAGCAAGGAGGGAGACTAGGCCTTGGCATCAAATTCCGTTTCGCTCACGAAAACTGCGATCATTTGACATTTTAGCATTCCGCGGAGAGCGCAAAAATGCCAAAATGTCCACGATCCGCCACGTACCGGAACATTTTTTCATGCTTTCGCTGTAAAAATACGTTCTCGCACGCACGATCATCATACCTGGATCCCCGTATTCGCCGGCATGTTTTCCCGATCCGATCGCGTGCTCCACGAGATGTTGGATTGTTGGTAGCTGTTAGAACTGGGATTTCTGGTTGGCTAAGGCTTACGCCAAAGCCAGGCAGAAGCCACCATTCTAGTCATGGCAAGGGAGCCACACGCCAAGATAACCCCTGCTCACCCCCTTGGTATCTTGGCACGAGCAGACTGGCTTATCCCGGAGGCAATGCGAAAAGCATTTGCGCACACAGACAACAGTAACTTTATCCTAGGCACACCACAAAAAGAACTCCACACAAGGTTATATAAAAATAACTTTTGTATTGTGCAAACTTTTCTATCTTGGGCGACCTAAATCTCCACTTTGATAGGTTAGAGTCTCTGGCCATCAGTGGTTTTTTGGCCGATTTAGAGGCTTTGCAGTTGACCCAGCTTATTTCTCAGCCTACACACGTGGCCGGCCACACTCTTGATCCGTTTTTTACGACTCTCTCGGATGTTCGGATTGTGGCGGTTGATCCTGTGATATGGTCTGACCACTATCTGGTGTCCGCTTGGCTTCCCCTCCCTGCCAATCCCACTATACCACCTCCTTTGCGGATACCCCGGCGCCACTGGAACAAACTCAGGTTAGAGGACCTTCACCGCATTATGGGTGCTGAGCCATTAGGTCCCCTGCTGAATGCCACCTCGGGCTATGACCGGTTCTGTAACTGGATTACCAGGGCGCTGGACGTCCTGGTACCTATCATCTCCAGCAAGTCCAGTCCCCGGCAGGCTAGCCCCTGGTATGACAGCGCGCTGCGTGCAATGAAGTCCTCTTGCAGACGGGCGGAAAGGGTGTGGCGTAAGTCGTACGATGCCGACAAGAAATCCATCTACCTGGCCTTAGTTAAGCTTTACCATCGAGCTATTTGCAGGGCCCGGGCGGCGTTTTACGCAGCCGAATTTCGAAACAGCCTTAACCCGACCAAAACCATCTTCAAAACCATAAAAGACTTGATGGCAAAGAGAGTTCCCCCACAGTTGGACAGTTCCACCGCCCACTGTGAAGCCCTAGCCACCTTCTTTCTGGACAAAGTCAGGAAAATCTATCTGGCGTTTCCAAGCACACTGTCTCCTGTGATTCCCTGGAGCGGCTCTAGCAGCTGCCCATCGCTGCACTCCCTTCCTACCATCTCTAATGAGGAGTTCGCAAAGTGGGCCCTGCGAGTCAAGTCTGGATCGCCTGCAGACCCGGTAAGATCTGCTCTTTTCAGGGACGTTGCTTTTCAGGGACGCACAGCAGTGTGCTCCCTGATTAACCTCTCCCTGACTTCTGGCCTGGTCCCTGCCAAATGGAAGCAAGCGGTGGTTTCCCCGATCCTAAAAAAACCATCTTTGGATCCGTCGAGACCTGAAAACTACCGCCCAATATCTTTGCTCCCTTGGCCGGCCAAGGTTATGGAATGTGAATGTCCTGGATCCCACGCAGAATGGGTTTCGTGCTGGCCACAGCACTGAGACGGCCCTTCTGGCAATGGTTGAGCATCTGCGAAGTGTGCTCGATGCAGGTCAAACGGCAGCGCTTATTTTACTAGACCTGAGCGCTGCCTTTGACACTGTTTCCCATCGCATCTTGCTACACCGCCTGCAGGACATTGGCATTTGTGGTACAGCTCTGCAATGGTTCCGCTCCTTCCTCAGTGATCGCTCCTTCTGCGTTGCCACCCCTCCTTTTCAGTTCAAGTACCATCCTTTGGACCTGGGGGTCCCTCAGGGCTCCTCGCTGAGTCCCACGCTTTTTAATCTGTACGTGCAGCCGCTGGCTGAGGTCGTCAGGCAATGGGGCCTAACCATGGTCTCCTATGCTGATGACACTCAGTTGGCGGTTACGATCAGCGGGGATGCCAAGCAGGATGCCCTCAGGTTCCGAAGTGGACTGAGAGAGGTGGCCAGCTGGATGAATAACAACTGTCTCCAGCTGAACGCAACAAAAACAGAGGTGATGATCGTTGGAAGGGAAGCGGACCACTGGGGGGACGAATGGTGGCCTCCAGAGCTGGGATCAGCGCCGGCCCCTGTCCTGGAACTCAGGAATCTGGGAGTATGGCTTGACCACACGCTAAGCTTTGTGACTCACACAAAGAGAGTGGCGGCCTGCTGTTTTGGAGTATTACGCGGGCTAAGACCCCTGCTGCGATTCTTCGATGCTCCTACAAGACAGCTGGTCATTCAAGCAATGATCATCTCGCGGCTGGATTACGCCAGTTCACTCCTTTTAGGAGCGAACCAAGCCGAGATTCTTCGTTTACAGCGAGTCCAGAACGCGGCGGCTAGGGCGGTGGTTGGTCTGCCTCGAACCTGCCCTACCTCTAACACCCTGCGGTCCTTGCACTGGCTCCCGATATGCAAGCGTATCCAATTCAAGGCTCTCTGCCTGGTTTTTAAAATTCTGAGAGAGACGGCACCCGGGATACTCAATACACTGATCTCTCCCTATGTTCCTACCCGCTCACTACGATCCCTTGGACAGTCCTTGGTGGTCGTCCCCCGTTTTAGACTTAGTTGGATGGGGGGTCGCTCCTTCCGCGGGAAAGCTGCAACCCTCTGGAATGCGCTCCCCTTGGAAATCCGCCTTTCGAATGACCTAATGTCTTTCCGTAGGGCCCTGAAAACCTTCCTGTTTTAAATGTTCCTTGTTTTTAATGTTTGCTTTTTGTTACTGGACTTAGTGTTGTGTTGTGTTTACCTTTCCCTGCGCCAGGACGCTCCTTCGCTGGAGCAGCTGTGCGCATTAAAATGCAAATAACATAACATAACATTGTCATAACACATGAGATAGTAATCACACCATATACATTGTGCCAACTGACATGGGAAATATTCACAAGGGATTATTTACACCAGGAAAGGGCCACGTGGGCCACTGTCAGAATCAGCACTTAGTAGAACTAGCACTTAGAATAACTGTAACACCAAATAACAATTATAGACCACAACCAGTGACCACTGGTAACAGGTAGGTACACACTATGCAATACTAATAACCATAGGCATAGATCACGCAGGGACACAAGCTCACTAGTAATACTAGGCAAAGCAAACTTCTAGGCATGAGCACCTTCAAAAGTATAACACAAGCATAAAGGCAAAGCACTTTACGCAGCAATCACATCTAGCCCTAAACAGTATAACTACAGTAGGCAATCTCTCACTAGTCTAAACACATTAGACTCTGCCTCCTAAGAATAAATCACATTTAAGGGTGTAACTCACAGTGAAGTAAACTCTCCCTAACACCAACCTCCATAGGTAAAACCCTCTCTAGAGGTATCAACACAGGGTGCGTAAAAACATACTAGATGCATTACATTTCCTAGCACCACATCATTGTAGCACATAAATCACATTAGGCAATTACCATCACATACATAATAGATAATCACATTGCGCCAAAATAAATCACATTAGGGCCTTGCGCCCCTTCCGCATACCAGCCCTTTGGCCAACTGGCCATCTCAAGAAGGGGACTCAAAAGCCAGTCAGGTATGCGCCACCGGCGCAAACCTAAATGTTGCAGCTGCCCACTACTTGCTGGGCAGCTGATGACAATCACAAGGGCCTAAACGCTGCAGCTGGCACAAAGTGCTGCGCAGCTGTGAAAGGCCTGGCACCTCTGTGCCACTTCTGTCCCTCCCAAGGACTTTCTCTCCCTTGGCACCTAAACGGTGCAGCTGCCCACTAATTGCTGGGCAGCTGGGAATCAGCAAAACTGCGACAGGGCCCTCACTGGCCCCTTAGAACCCATCTGCGCCATAGTTGGAGCTATCTGGCTCTAGGAAAGCATTTTTGCGCCTTTTGTAGCCCTCTAGGCTCTGAAACAATACATGGGCCCTCTGGAGCACTCTGGCTCCTCAAAAACATAATGCCTCCCAAAGTAATTATGTCCCAAATGTGGAGCGATATGGGCTTTAAGCAACACATACCCCCAAGTCCCTCGTGGGGACTCTAAAATCACTGTGGGCCTCGTTGAAGCCTTACCTGGCTCGGAAAAATGGTGGGGCGGCCCACTGCCATCCGGGGCCACCCTCACAATACTTAGGTGGCACGTTGGAGCCATCATGGGCTCTGAAAATTTTACCTGTGCCCCACGGAGCCCTCGAGGCTCTAATATCCTCTTAAAAACATTGGGGCGGCTCACTGCCATCTGGGGCCGCCCTTAATGCACCCCAGTGCCAGGGCCGCACTCCGGCAACACACACAAGCCCAACTCACCGGCCAACTGCTTCTCCTTTGACGGGGGCTCCTCCTGGCGGTGGTGCAGGCAGGCTCTGCTTCACCCGGTCCCCCTTCTCGGCACCAGGACTTGGTGGGGAGCCCCAAGGCTCCGGGATAAGTCCTTTTGCGGGGCTTCCTCCTGCTCATGGGTAAGTTCCTGGCAGCCCGGGGCTCTCCCCAGCTTTCCCCAGCTCACCGGATCCCCAGGCGGCCATCAACCGGCCTGCCTCTCTTCCTGCCGCACTCCCTCTCTCCAGTAGGCATGGGACGGCAGCTTCTCCGGTCTCCCACTCAGCACGGGAGACCGGAACAGACGAGGCAAGGCTTCGCCCAATTAGCGCACGGCAACGGGCGGGACTTCCTTCGGCAACCCGGAAGTCCCGCCTAAAGCCAGGCGGGGTGCCACCTGACTTCCAGTTTCGCCCGCGGCTGTGGTGGTGATTCCTCTGGGAAATAGCGAGGGGTAGACACCCTTGAGGTGATAAATAAACGCAGAAATGGTGTAGGCTCCGGTCAAGGACACCCAAAAGCGGGGTCGGCACTAGTAGGAGAAGTATCAGAAGTACGGGCATCGGACTTCATGCAGGGTGGGCACCTGCAAGGCATAAAAGGGCCGGAGCGCTTCCCCCTCGAGGGACAACAACAGCACTCTGCCCAGCGATCAGGATAAAGCACCCACGAGGCGCTGGGGGGCCCAGAAATCACAAAAAGGCCCCAGAAAGGACCCCCACAGCAAGGAGGGTCCCAGCAGCAAGCAGGGCATTACAGGACACGGTTTCTAGGGCAAGTACAGTCTCCCAGCCATCCTCAGACCAGGCAGAAAGGGCCCCATAAAGAAGTCCTGCAGCAGTCCAGGATATCAGCAGTCCAGGGGCTGGGCAGAGCCCAGGGAGGCAAGCCTTCCCCTGGGCCCCAGCAGCAGCACGCCCCTGGTAGAATTAAGTTGGAGAACAAGAACATTAACATGAGGTCACAGCCCCTCTTTCATACAGCACAATCCTTTGTCTAGCAGGGTGCAGACGATGTGAGAACCAGCTACAACTGGTTATGGGGAACTCCTTTCACTGGCCAGGCTAGGGACATCAGACGCACCACAAGGGGTGGAGCCAGCACTGTGGAGGGAAGGACCAGCCCTATTCAGGTCCCAGGTGTACCCCTCCCTCACATCAGCATGCTAATCACTCCATTCAGCACCGGGGCAGACCCATCCTGACTCCTGGAGCCAGGCTCACCAGCCAGCTCCAGCCAATCACACGCCAGACACAAATTACACTAACATGCCAACTTCTAGAAGTATTTACAACAAGGGGTGGTGAGGGACAGAGTCTCTGAATTAAGCAGAAAGCTCTCACCCAGTCAAGAGATCAGGGCTAGATCCAACACCGTTTTTTAGCTCACTGCACCATCCCAGTTTCAGAACCTGGCTGTATGCAAATTAGTCTGTTCCTGTCCCAGTGCATGATGGGAACAGGGCAAACCAAACTACAAAAGCCAATTCTTACACTGGGAAGGAAACAAGCTCCCGGGGACCGGTTTCTGGCATTACAGCCGTCTTCGGCCCGGTTTGCTTGAATCCTGATGGTGCAATGAGCAAGGGTCTCACATCTGAGAATACCCTTCCACGCTTAGGGTGGACAAAAATATTTACAACAAGGGGTGGTGAGGGACAGAGTCTCTGAATTAAGCAGAAAGCTCTCACCCAGTCAAGAGATCAGGGCTAGATCCAACACCGTTTTTTAGCTCACTGCACCATCCCAGTTTCAGAACCTGGCTGTATGCAAATTAGTCTGTTCCTGTCCCAGTGCATGATGGGAACAGGGCAAACCAAACTACAAAAGCCAATTCTTACACTGGGAAGGAAACAAGCTCCCGGGGACCGGTTTCTGGCATTACAGCCGTCTTCGGCCCGGTTTGCTTGAATCCTGATGGTGCAATGAGCAAGGGTCTCACATCTGAGAATACCCTTCCACGCTTAGGGTGGACAAAAATATTTACAACAAGGGGTGGTGAGGGACAGAGTCTCTGAATTAAGCAGAAAGCTCTCACCCAGTCAAGAGATCAGGGCTAGATCCAACACCGTTTTTTAGCTCACTGCACCATCCCAGTTTCAGAACCTGGCTGTATGCAAATTAGTCTGTTCCTGTCCCAGTGCATGATGGGAACAGGGCAAACCAAACTACAAAAGCCAATTCTTACACTGGGAAGGAAACAAGCTCCTGGGGACCGGTTTCTGGCATTACAGCCGTCTTCTGCCCGGTTTGCTTGAATCCTGATGGTGCAATGAGCAAGGGTCTCACATCTGAGAATACCCTTCCACGCTTAGGGTGGACAAAAATATTTACAACAAGGGGTGGTGAGGGACAGAGTCTCTGAATTAAGCAGAAAGCTCTCACCCAGTCAAGAGATCAGGGCTAGATCCAACACCGTTTTTTAGCTCACTGCACCATCCCAGTTTCAGAACCTGGCTGTATGCAAATTAGTCTGTTCCTGTCCCAGTGCATGATGGGAACAGGGCAAACCAAACTACAAAAGCCAATTCTTACACTGGGAAGGAAACAAGCTCCCGGGGACCGGTTTCTGGCATTACAGCCGTCTTCGGCCCGGTTTGCTTGAATCCTGATGGTGCAATGAGCAAGGGTCTCACATCTGAGAATACCCTTCCACGCTTAGGGTGGACAAAAATATTTACAACAAGGGGTGGTGAGGGACAGAGTCTCTGAATTAAGCAGAAAGCTCTCACCCAGTCAAGAGATCAGGGCTAGATCCAACACCGTTTTTTAGCTCACTGCACCATCCCAGTTTCAGAACCTGGCTGTATGCAAATTAGTCTGTTCCTGTCCCAGTGCATGATGGGAACAGGGCAAACCAAACTACAAAAGCCAATTCTTACACTGGGAAGGAAACAAGCTCCCGGGGACCGGTTTCTGGCATTACAGCCGTCTTCGGCCCGGTTTGCTTGAATCCTGATGGTGCAATGAGCAAGGGTCTCACATCTGAGAATACCCTTCCACGCTTAGGGTGGACAAAAATATTTACAACAAGGGGTGGTGAGGGACAGAGTCTCTGAATTAAGCAGAAAGCTCTCACCCAGTCAAGAGATCAGGGCTAGATCCAACACCGTTTTTTAGCTCACTGCACCATCCCAGTTTCAGAACCTGGCTGTATGCAAATTAGTCTGTTCCTGTCCCAGTGCATGATGGGAACAGGGCAAACCAAACTACAAAAGCCAATTCTTACACTGGGAAGGAAACAAGCTCCCGGGGACCGGTTTCTGGCATTACAGCCGTCTTCGGCCCGGTTTGCTTGAATCCTGATGGTGCAATGAGCAAGGGTCTCACATCTGAGAATACCCTTCCACGCTTAGGGTGGACAAAAATATTTACAACAAGGGGTGGTGAGGGACAGAGTCTCTGAATTAAGCAGAAAGCTCTCACCCAGTCAAGAGATCAGGGCTAGATCCAACACCGTTTTTTAGCTCACTGCACCATCCCAGTTTCAGAACCTGGCTGTATGCAAATTAGTCTGTTCCTGTCCCAGTGCATGATGGGAACAGGGCAAACCAAACTACAAAAGCCAATTCTTACACTGGGAAGGAAACAAGCTCCCGGGGACCGGTTTCTGGCATTACAGCCGTCTTCGGCCCGGTTTGCTTGAATCCTGATGGTGCAATGAGCAAGGGTCTCACATCTGAGAATACCCTTCCACGCTTAGGGTGGACAAAAATATTTACAACAAGGGGTGGTGAGGGACAGAGTCTGCCCTGTTCCCATGATGCACTGGGCCAGGGACAGACTGATTTGCATATAGCCAGGTTCTGAGCTGGGATGGGGCAGTGAGATAAATAACGGTGATGGATGAAGCCCTGATCTTTGGACTGGGTAAGAGTGGTCTGTTTAACTCAGACACTCTGTTCATCACCACCCCCTTTTCTAAATAGTAACTTCTAGAAGTGGCGCTTCCACACTAGACACAATCATGCCGCATACATCAATGCGCAGCATTTATTCTCATGAGTTCGCACATACCACACTCGACCCTGCACTCCCCACACATCAGGATCTACCATGGTCACACATATTCCCAATGCATTTCTATGGGAGGGCAGGCTACTCACCACACATACACAGAGAGCGCATGCACTTTACACTGGACCACAGTGGAAAAGTGCACAGAGACCTAAAATCACCAACACCAGGTTACAGAAACAGGCTAGGCAAAAGCAGAAAGTTTTGTGGTGAACCTGCAAAAAGGGCCAGGTCCAACAGTAGCCATTTTGCGCTATCTTGCGCCCACAATCACGTCATTTGTCTCACGATCATGCACCGCGAGAGTAAGAGATCTCAAACACATCATTCTCCACCGCGAGCGAGAGCGTGAGGACGCAATCATGTCATAACTAACACGACAGGGAGCGAGAGAACCCAAACATGTCATTCTCCACCGCAAGTGAGAGCGTGAGAACGCGAACACGTCATATCAAACGCGACAAGGAACGGGAGAACCCGAACACATCATGTGTCCAACGTGACAGGGACGTCATTTAGGACGCGCCATCGACTTCGGGCGGAAGTAATGTGAAGCTCAAGAACTCAAACATGTATAATTTTCAATTTGAAGAAGAATATCAGCTCTAGCAGCATAAAACCTTCTGCAAATAATGATTTGGATGAAAAAAACTCCTCAGGTTGACATGTGGCTGTCCTTTTTGTGCAAGGAGTCCTTTTTTAAAATGGAGGGAGAGAGAAGAAGTGCCACAGAATCCCCAACTTCCTGTTCCTGCCCAGCAGGCTCCTCCCAGTGCTTTGTCCATCTCCTGCTCATTCTGCCTTTGGATTTTGAGCTGGAAAGATCACTTTCTTTGTCTGATGCCTCATTGCAATTGGTTTTGAGGATTTTTGAATTGGATATTTTAGAAGTAAGTGGTTGTTGTGTCTGTTTGATTGTGGGCATTGCAGTTGTTGCAACTTCAATTTAATTTTGGTAACTATCATTCTTTTTTAAAAAAAAATGTTGTGGGTAGTAGTAGTCAGTAGTAGGCCCGAGCTAGTCATGGCCTCATGGGTGTGTGCATGATGAAGCAACTGTTCCTTAGGTGTTTTTTGAATGTATTTCATTTTCAAGCATCATTTAGGGCATTTAAGTTGAGGAAATGTGTTTTTTGGGGTGGGCTTTCTGTTGTTAGGCCTGGCCTTGTGGCTGGTGACCATTATGAAGCCTAGGCCTGCAAGCTTGTCTGGCCTTGTCTGCCAACAGGCCTGCTTTCATCCAGTAGGCTCAGAGCAGGTAGCCACAGCTTTATTAATCAAGTGTTTCTGTGTGATCTGTTGAATTTAGACATCATTTAGAGCATGGATGGCATTGGATTGAGTTGAGAAATCTGTTTTTTTGGGAGTGGGCTTTCTGTTGTTGGGCATGGCCATGTGGCTCGTGGCCATTTTGAAGCCTAGGCCTGCAAGCTTGTCTGGCCTTGTCTGCCAACAGGCCTGCTTTCATCCAGTAGGCTCGGAGCAGGTAGCCACAGCGTTATTAATCAAATGTTTATGTGTGGTCTTTTGAATTTAGACATCATTTAGGGCATGAATGGCATTGGATTGAGTTGGGAAATGTGTTTTTTTGGGGTGGTCTTTCTGATGTTGGGCCTGGCCATGTGGCTGGTGGCCATTATGAATCTAGGCCTTCAAGCTTGTCTAACCTTGACTGCCAACAGGCCTGCTTAATTCCAGTAGGCTCAGAGCAGGTAGCCACAGCTTTATTAATCAAGTGTTTCTGAGTAGTCTGTTGAATTTAGACATCATTTAGGGCATGGATGGCATTGGATTGATTTGGTAAATATGTGTTTTTGGGGTGGGCTTTCTGATGTTGGGCCTGGCCATGTGGCTGGTGGCCATTATAAAGCCTAGGCCTGCAAGCTTGTCTGGCCTTGCTGCCAACAGGTCTGCTTTCATCGAGTAGGCTCAGAGCAGGTAGTCACAGCTTTATTAATCAAGTGTTTCTGTTTGGTCTGTTGAATTTAGTCACCATTTAGGGCATGGATGGCATTGGATTGAGTTGGAAAATGTGTTTTTTTGGGGTGGGCTTTCTGATGTTTGGCCTGGCCATGTGGCTGGAGGCCATTTTGAAGCCTAGGCCTGCAAGCTTGTCTGGCCTTGTCTGCCAACAGCCCTGCTTTCATCCAGTAGGCTCAGAGCAGGTAGCCACAGCTTTATTAATCAATTGTTTTTGTGTGGTCAGTTGACTTTAGACATCATGTAGGGCATGGATGGCGTTGGATTGAGTTGGGAAATGTGTTTTTCTGGGGGGTGGGCTTTCTGTTGTTGGGCCTGGCCATGTGGCTGGTGGCCATTTTGAAGCATAAGCCTGCAAGCTTGTGTACCCTTGTCTGCCAACAGGCCTGATTTCATCCAGTAGGCTCAGAGCAGGTAGCCAAAGCTTTATTAATCAAGTGTTTCTGTGTTGTCTGTTGAATTTAGACATCATTTAGGGCATGGGTGGCATTGGATTGAGTTGGGAAATGTGTTTTTATGGGGGGGGGGCTTTCTGTTGTTGGGCCTGGCCATGTGGCTGGTGGCCATTTTGAAGCATAGGCCTGCAAGCTTGTCTGGCCTTGCCTGCCAACAGGCCTACTTTTATCTAGTAGGCTCAGAGCAGGTAGCCACAGCTTTATTATTCAAGTGTTTCTGTGTAGTCTATTGAATTTAGACATAATTTAGGGCATGGATGGCATTAGATTGAGTTGGGAAATGTGTTTTTTGGGGGTGGGCTTTCTGTGGCTGAGTCTAGCCATGTGGCTGGTGGGAATTATTAGTGTCTTGCCTTTGCATTATAGGCCTGCATGGTTTCCTATTGGCGTACTGCTTCCATCCATCCACCCCCTTTGCCAGCAACAGCTCCATGAATGATGTGATGCTCAAATAATTTAATGGAAAATAGGGTCCACCCCACTTCCATTACATTTAATTTTGGTGGTTCTTATTCTCTTTCCTATCCTTCCTGAGAGTGTAGTGTGGGTACACAGTAGTAGCCCTTGTTGACAAAGTCTCAGAAATGGCTAGACTATATCTTTTGTTTGCACTAGTACAGTAGTAACTGAACCACAGCAACAAATGCAACATTTCACTGATGTTCTTCTCCTGGCTTATTTGCATTTAGGTGCACAAAAAGCTAGAGGAGGAGGTGTCATCATCATCATCCATTGTACTGCCAGCCAGCCAGAAGTCCTTCTGCGCTGTGCATCACATCCACGTGTGATCACAACTTGTTGTGCATCTGCATCCTGCCTGACTTCTGAAGAAGAAGGCTCCAAAGAAAGGTACCAGGTCCAGTACCAAGAAAGTTGCCAGTGAGAAGAAGGAACAGAAAAAGGAAGTGCCATTAACCACGACTGGTGTGCCGGCCAATGTTTATTTTGGGACCAAAAAAGTTACGCCTGCAGCAGCGTTGTCCGGCAACCAAGCTGGGAGCAGCACCTCTGCACCAGCGGTCCAACCCCACCAACATAGGCCCAAGTCCTTGAGTGTCACAGAGGTAGCCAGTATACTAACGAGCAGCGATGTTGAAATATCATTATCGCAAAGTAGTACACAATCAACGCAGGCGGAAACTCAGCAGATAAGTGTGCAGCCGCAACAGCAGCAGCAGCCGCAAGAACAGCAGCAGCAGCCGCAAGAACAGCAGCAGCAGCAGCCACAAGAACAGCCCGAAATAGTATTTGTTGCCTCCAAAGTGGAACAAACCACTGTTTTGGAAGATCTATTTTCTTCCAAACCACCAACAAGGAAAAGGGGGCTTAGTCCATCATCTTCTTCAAGCCTTGCTTCTGATGATCGTGATGCCACTTGGCAGCCACCAGCTCAGTCTGAGAGTGATGCACGCCATAAGACAATGCTTCTGAAAAGGATGGTTTTAGGAAAACCTAGAGTTATGGAGGTAGATGTAGAAGAAGTAGTTGATGTTGAGGAAGATGAGCCTGTCATCACGCACATCACTCCCGCCCCATAGGAGATGGAGACCGACATTCTCACCCTATCCTGAAAGGCTGCTACTGAGCGAGATGTAGCACGGATACCACCAACACAGGTTACACCACCACGACCTCCAGCTGCCATATTTTCAAAGGTCCAGCAGGGACCTACTACATCCAGCTCAACCATATCATTAGGTTGTGGTAGTAAAAGTCACAGTGTAGCTGCACAGAGTCACATTCCAAGCACACCCTCATCTGGTATTGCAAGTGGCACACCCAGCAGTGCCAGAAAGTTTTCCTCCCAGTTTGGGACTTCTTTTCTGTTAGCACCAAGAAGGAGAACGTTGCTATATGTTTAATTTGTCACACAGGTGTTCGGTGCAGTAAGCTTGGAACAAACTATGGTACCTGAGGCCAAGCAAGTCATCTCAGAATTCACCATACTATCTTGTGGGAGAATCACCTACTTAACTTAAAACAAAGTTTTAGCATTGAAGTTGGGCATGAAGAATCAGGGGACGATATTAGTGCAGTGGAAGGTGAAGAAGAGGGAGGCATTTCTAGCCCTGTCCCCAGTAGTACAGTGGTACCACCCACATCCTCCTCAGTAACATCTGAGTGGCATCGCATTAAGAGCCATACTCTGAGTCAGCCTGAGACACCAATGCGACCGAGTACTGCCATGAGACAAACTGCATCGTTGAGCCTAAGTGGGTTAATGAATACTACAGCACCACAAAGGAAAGTAATCCAGCCTACCATTGAGAGCATGCTTAGGTTGGAGGGGCAGTTCCAACGCAACCACCCAACGGCATGGTTGTACAATGCAAAGCTGGCTAAAATGTTAGCACTGGACCTTATCCCTTTTTCATTTTAGGAAGGGGTGGGTTTCCTTGAATTTGTGTCTGCCATCTGCCCTAAATGGAAGGCTCCCTGCCGGTCCTATTTCGCAAGAATAGCTGTTCCGGCACTTCATCATAATGTGCTGGAATTGGTTGTACAAGCTCTGCAGCAGAGTGCTGTTCACAATATACACCTGACAACAGACATGTGGACCAGTTGCCAAGCCACAGATTACATGTGCATCTCTGTACACTGGGTCTCTTTTTTAGGGGTTTGAGATAAGCTATCTGAACGAGGTGTTGTTGACACAGCTGAGATTTTTAAAGCAACTCGGAAACATGCAACTGTAGCCATGTTCGCCATAGAGAAATCTCATACTGCTGTAAACATTTTGGAAGAGTTTCGCAACAAGGTTTTTGAATGGCTGAGCCCAAGAGGGCTTAGTATTGGTTTTGTTGTGACAGATAATTGCAGTAATGTTCTTAAGGCCATGGACCTTGGTTCCGATTTCAGGGTTCCGTTTTTGGCGCACTGCATAACATTATAGTTCAAGACTTTCTGAAAAAAGAACCCATTGTCAGCAACTTACTAGCCACCTGCCAAAGCATATGCACTCATTTCAGCTATTCTTTTAAAGCTCGGAAGCAGCTGAGGATCATTCAACGTGAATATAAGATGCCAATCAAAGCACTCATCCAGGAGGTGGCAACAGGTTGGAACTCAAAGTATTACATGTTTGATCGTCTGTTTGAGCAGTACAGGCCACTCAATGAATATGTCATGCCAAGACCGGATGCTACTGTGAGAGGCATGACCCTTCAGATGAACCAATGATGCCTAGTTAAATGCCTGACCTCAGTCCTTTTGAGGTCTTCACATGTCAGCAAGGGCCAAGCTATCCCATTATTGCAAATGCTAGAGCATCAGCTGAAGAAGGTGTCTGAATTATACAAAGGTGTAGAGTAAAAAAAAGAAGCCCATGACTTGGTGGAGAGCTTAGCCTGTTGCTTAGCTGAAAATACAAGGGTGCAAAATAAGATTTTGTCACAAGAACATTACATTTCTGCCACAATTCTGGATCCACAAGCAAAATTGGGACTGAAGACATTCATTCCTTTTTCAGAGATGGATGTTGCCCGCTACAAAACTTAGATAGCTGAGACAGCGAGTAAGTTGGAAAATGAACGGCTGCTAATTAAAAGCCCGCAAGATCAACCCAGAAGAAGTACTGCAGCAGGGCATGCGGCATCAAATGCAACTTCAGAGGCTGAGGGCAGTGCGTTTGGCTCACAACACTCAACATCACTATCAACAACAGCAACAACAACTGGATCATTAGGCCCAGTAGAATCGTTACACGATTAGTATTTACAGTTAGACATTAATTAGCACAGTGCTGATGCACAGAGAAAAGAGCCCGAAAGGTTAGCAGCAGCACCCCTGAACATTGAGTGGATGGTCCTGGCCTATCTGGACGACCCAACAGTGGTGTACATTGATCAAAACCCTTTGCAGTATTGGTATAGGAAAAGGGCTGAATGGCCACTGCTCAGCAGGCTGGCGATAAGTTATCTGGCTTGCTTTGTCGCAAGTGTCTCTTCGAAACGTGTTTTCAGTGCTGCTGGTTCCATTGTAACAGTGAGAAGGACCAGTTTCTTGCCCAAAAACTTGGAGAGGTCAACAATGGTAAGCACTTCATACCACCGAATTACACAATACGTGAAGCTAGGGTGGAAGATGGGGACAGAGGCTCAGGTGACGGAAGTAGTGTGTCACATGATTACCTACTACTGGCTGAACCCCCAGAGTTTGAAGATGAGCTATACTTCCCGACAATTAGTCTTGCACTTACTGTCTTCCTCCCTTATTTTCCTTTATTTGTGTGTCTGTCGTTCTGGTTACAAACTTTGAATCACAACAAATCCATTACCACTCTCTTCTACTCTTCTTAAGTCAATATACAAGTTTCAGGTGTCTGCTTTTCACAGTACAGTCCTCCGAATCCAGCTCCTCTGCTCCATCATACTGAATCTCCCTAAATCCATTGCCCTCATGATGATTGGATGATGGAAAACAGAAGAAAAAATACAAACTTTCCTAGTCCCGCCAAAAGAAATGGAACATGATAACAACTATAGTTATCCTCCTTTCAGAGCTGAGAGAGACTGCCCATTAACTGAAAATGATATAGAACAGGTAATGATTGATGCCATGCATTGTACGCAGAGTTGCAGACTGAGTGATTTTGTTGTTGTTTGTTGTGCATGAAGTTACGTCATTATGCACTAATCATCTTTCTACAGTACACACTAAACATAACTCAAGGCAATTTTCCCCTTCCTGCAAATATTTGTAATAAGAAATGTATACTTCTACTGCAGCTTGATAGATTGCTTTTGATTGAATACAGGAAGGGGAGTCAATCTGCACACTGAGTATGACAACAGCACCGTCAATGATGTCGATGGCGAAAAAAGATGGTCCGTTAACTTAAGATGAGAAGGAATAGGTAATGAAAATTAATGTCATGCATTGGACACCTGACTCTGAGCGATTGGTGTTTGTGTTTTTGTTGTTTGTTTGTTGTGCATGAAGTGAAGTCAAAGTGTACTAGTAATCTTACTGTACACACTAAAGAGTGACTCAAGTCAACAATATTTCTACTCTTGTTGTGTAATAACAAAATTTTACTTCTACTGCAGGCCGATCTTCACAGTCAGTCAGTACAAGAACCGGAGATGGTTGATGGAATAATAACTAGTCAAGAGGACGTTTCACGAGTGGCATAAAAGGTAAACACGTCAACAACCACAGCAGACTCAATTGTCTGTGTAGAAGTGGAGTTGAGTATAGCGGTGGGATGACTGCGATGCATTGATTTACTAACTTAAATTGTAAAATGCTATGTTTGGATATGTGCTTTGTCCAACTCTTTAAACAAAAGTACTCTTTAATGGAGGATGTGCTAAGGGACGTGCCATCACTGTGGGCCTGTTCTGTCCTGTTGTTGCTGGAAACAGACTAGAGTAGAGATGACGCATACATGCCGCCTCGGAAAGTGTTCTTGTTGCACTGCACCATAACTTGTGCATTTCTTTCAACTTTGTTTCTCAATATCCCTTTTGTTTTTCCATCTACAATTACAGGCCGGGCCTTGCCCTATACTTGGGAAAACATTACAATGCACACTTATCGTACCAATAAATCTACATTTTTTTTCCAGGTGGGCAGTGGTGACTGGCGACACCCAAGATTGATGGACAAGAGGAGGACCATGAGGAATGCCGAGATGCAAATCCAGTCCACATTTTTGACCAGTATAACACAGTAACAGTATCAACTTTCAGCATCTTTTAAATAATGTGATTTATTTTTTTGTCTACGGTCTTTACAACAGTGTGTTCTTCTTGTTGTTGTTATTATCATTAGTTTTGCTCTCTGTTCTAAACATTTTATTTTCTATCTGTAAAAGTATTAAGCCCGGAACAACTGAACTAGAAGTATATGTAATCCGGGTCTCCTTATCAATCATCATCATGCGTGCATTTCCTGTTTCTCCCTTAACATATTGATATGGATATGGTCTATACAGTTTGTTGTTTGGTGTTTGTCCATGCATTTGTGTTCAAACCTTTCCCCAAAGCCCCCATTCCCATCCATTTACCAAACCCTAACCCTCTTCCCCGGGCTGTGTGACTTATTGAGGTGTGACTAAATTAAATGTACACCAATAATTAATCACACGCTTGCTTGGGCGGATGTGGCGAAAGCAACAGTACTTCAATTTCAAGGCAGAGCGATGATCTTCTTCTGCTTGTCCACCCATAAGCAGTATATTTTAGAGGTGATTTTTATTCAACAAAGGAACATATACCTCTGCATTAATTGCCAGCATTGATTGGATTTGTTGTCATCCTCATACACAGCACTAACTGTTATTCTGTAGGCCTAGTCAAGTGACTCGACACAACTATAGTTTGTAACTCTGTCTAGTAGGCTATCCCCACCACCATTATGTTTTGTTGTAAAATATTTTTGCATATTATTGTTGCTCGGTAAGCTCTGTACTGTACTTCATGCTACAACTCCTCGAACTGTCTCTCAAAGGTGACTGAATGTCTAATTTTTTTGTTGAAAATGCTGCTGCCCTGCCAGTGTCTACTACTACTACCACCAACATGTCAATCATGGCATGCTAGAAAAATTGAACCATCATCACCATGCAGCCAACACTGTGCCTAAGTTAAACATCAAGTAAATGTAAGAGAAGTTTGGGGGAGGCATAATTAATAATAATAATAATGGACATGATTTCAATGAATACACACACCCCTTTGAGTCCAGATAAAGAATACATAGACTAGAAGAGAGAGACTGAAAGGGCAACTCAATCAGTGAGGGGTGTCGCATCAATCTGTTTGTGTCTTACACAGTCAGCCAATTACTTAAATCAAACACTGGCTATGGGCGGACCTGCACCAGCAAGGAAACAGTGTGATGTAAAACAGTAACCCACCTACAAAACATTAACAATATTGCATGTAAAATAGAAATATAGATTTATTATAACCCTACCAATTATAAAATATGTAAAAAAAATACAATCCCCCTCCCTAATGCCAACCAATGTCCGTAACGAGAAAGTCCAAATGTAAAAAACCCCAACACCCGATTTCCACCCATCAAAACAAGAATTAAAAAAGGGGCAATAGACAGGGACCCAATGTTTTGGCGGGATTGGAGGACGACACGCATTTGCTCCTCTAGTCGGGTTACGCAGCGCTTTAGAGTGCGGCAGTTGCAGCCACAGTAGGGGGGGCACCAGAGATGGAAATGTGGCGGCGGGCGGCCGCCAGACAGTGGCGCCTTACCGCTGGAGGGCGGTGGCTGGGGCCCGGGGCACTGGAGGAGTCTTCAAGTGCTACAGCCTCCTCCTCCTCCTCTTCCAAGACCACCAGCCGCCGATATTCTCGCTGGAATACCTCCAGCTTGCGCCGTGCCTTGGCGGCCAACTCCTTCAGATCAGGTTTGGAAGCAGTAGCTGTATATGAAAAAGATTAAACAAGACAATTGTAAAATATACTCTTAGAAACACAGTAAAACAACTTAAATATACACATAGTGGCATGGTAGCACTATAAAGCACAGTACATAACATTTCTGGTATGTATCTATCCTCCCTCATGCTTGGGCTTTATCATTTGCAGGATTTTTTTCAGGCATTCAACCAACCATGCATCAGATTCTTTACTATCAGCCACCAGCAATTTGCATGCTTGCATCACATGTATCCTTCTCTCTGTGAGTCATTAATATTAAATCTCGCCCGTCCTTCTTCCTTCCACCGTCTTTCACTTTTTAGTTCAAAACCAGGTGATCTGATTTGACTTTTAGTCTTCTCCATCAAACTTTCAAAGCGGAGTTGAAATCACAGATAGATGAGGCCATTGGTTGCTGAATATTCCCACCCCTAATGCCTTTGCTATTGCCAATTAAAAGGTGTCTTCACTCTTCAAACATCCACAACAAAAATTACTTACTTAGGGCATCATTAGGATCCTCAGGCTAAAAGGGGCCGCACGCCATAAGGGCGGGGGTTCTGTGGGGCAATTAGGATTAGGACTGTGGCGGGCACATCCCGCTGAAAGCACCGCCCACCGCAATGCTAATAATACATGTTTTGCTTTTCCAAGCACAACGTGACAGGCCCCGCGCGGAGCCTGCCAAGTTGTGCTTTGAAAGGCAGGGGAGTACCATAGGTACCCTGCATGGGGGCCCGCAATGGGCCCCACAAGCATACTCTGCATGCCTTTCTGTGGCGGCATTGCACCCACAGAAAGGCATTCCAAATTGCACATTATATGGCTGGCGGTGTGTTTCAGACACTGCCACCATATTGAACTCTTTTCCGCCCGTTCGACATGTCGACTGTGCGGAAAATCAGTGGACGGTTTCTATCCGCTGCTAACCCCCAACCATTGTAATATGGCGGGGGTCTTTTCTACAGGGATGGCGAGAGGTTAGGTTTGCCCCTGCCGGGCCGGCGGTGACTACTGCCGGCCCGGAGGGGGCAATCCGAAGGCCATCCTAATGGGTCCGTAAGTCTCAACAGCACAGAATACATACAGTACACCCTTGCAGTGAGTGTAATGTTAATAGTTAAGGATTACAGTGCACGAAGGAACCACAAATCCAATTAATTATAAAAAACTATGTTTCATTTAATAGGTATACAAATATTCATATTAAAAACAATTGATAAAAAACATAAATTCAAACCAATTATATAAAAAACAAATATACAATTTTCATACAGTACATAAAAAAATATGTATAAAAAAGTTTTATAACAGTGGCAATCAATATTGTTCGAAGCTCGTTTCGGCGTTATGGAAACCGCCTTCCTCAGGAGCCACAAATAATATCTGAAAGACATAGTTAATTCACAATTAATCAAAACACATAGATGACCATTTTATTCAAAAGTTGTATTCTAATTTACACCGATATTTGAAAACCAAAGGATAACCAGAGACAGGTACCTTAATGACATTTCCTCCCTGCTTGTATAGCCAATTGAATACAGCTAAACAAGGTACAGACTAACATTCCTATATTTGAGCAGTTGCAATTGCAAGAAGGGTAAATCCTACAGAGCAAAGGATTGATAAGGGCTTTAGGATTACTCACTTCTTTCTAAAAAAGCCATGATGAATGAACCCTCACGATTAGTAAACAATTACTCTCCTGATTGGTGTCTTGATCTCAGGGTGTACTTCTTATATCAGTTTCTACCCAAAATTTAGACACTGTCTTCTACTCTTCTTAAGTCAATATACAAGTTTCAGGTGTCTGCTTTTCACAGTACAGTCCTCCGAATCCCGCTCCTCTGCTCCATCATACTGAATCTCCCTAAATCCATTGCCCTCATAATGATTGGATGATGGAAAACAGAAGAAAAAATACAAACTTTCCTAGTCCCGCCAAAAGAAATGGAACATGATAACAACTATAGTTATCCTCCTTTCAGAGCTGAGAGAGACTGCCCATTAACTGAAAATGATATGGAACAGGTAATGATTGATGCCATGCATTGCACGCAGAGTTGCAGACTGGGTGATTTTGTTGCTGTTTGTTGTGCATGAAGTTACGTCATTGTGCACTAATCATCTTTCTACAGTACACACTAAACATAACTCAAGGCAATTTTCCCCTTCTTGCAAATATTTTTAATAAGAAATGTGTACTTCTACTGAAGGTTGATAGATTGCTTTTGATTAAATACAGGAAGGGGACTCAATCTGCACACTGAGTATGACAACAGCACCGTCAATGATGTTGATGGCGAAAAAAGATGGTCCGTTAACTTAAGATGAGAAGGAATAGGGAATGAAAATTAATGTCATGCATTGGACACCTGAATCTGAGCGATTGGTGTTTGTGTTTTTGTTGTTTGTTTGTTGTGGAATGAAGTGAAGTCAAAGTGTACTAGTAGTCTTACTGTACACACTAAAGAGTGACTCAAGTCAACAATATTTCTACTCTTGTTGTGTAATAACAAAATTTTACTTCTACTGCAGGCCGATCTTCACAGTCAGTCAGTACAAGAACCGGAGATGGTTGATGGAATAATAACAAGTCAAGAGGACGTTTCACGAGTGGCATAAAAGGTAAACACGTCAACAACCACAGCAGACTCAATTGTCTGTGTAGAAGTGGAGTCGAGTATAGCGGTGGGATGACTGCGATGCATTGATTTACTAACTTTTAAATTGTAAAATGCTATGTTTGGATATGTGCTTTGTCCAACTCTTTAAACAAAAGTACTCTTTACTGGAGGATGTGCTAAGGGATGTGCCATCACTGTGGGCCTGTTCTGTCCTGTTGTTGCTGGAAACAGACTAGAGTAGAGATGACGCATACATGCCGCCTCGGAAAGTGTTCTTGTTGCACTACACCATAACTTGTGCATTTCTTTCAACTTTGTTTCTCAATATCCCTTTTGTTTTTCCATCTACAATTACAGGCCGGGCCTTGCCCAATACTTGGGAAAATATTACAATGCACACTTATCGTACCAATAAAGCTACATTTTTTTTGCAGGTGGGCAGTGGTGACTGGCGACACCCAAGATTGATGGACAAGAGGAGGACCAAGAGGAATGCTGAGATGCAAATCCAGTCCACATTTTTGACCAGTATAACACAGTAACAGTATCAACTTTCAGCATCTTTTAAATAATGTAATTTATTTTTTTGTCTACGGTCTTTACAACAGTGTGTTCTTCTTGTTGTTGTTATTATCATTAGTTTTGCTCTCTGTTCTAAACATTTTATTTTCTATCTGTAAAAGTATTAAGCCCGGAACAACTGAACTAGAAGTATATGTTATCCGGGTATCCTTATCAATCATCATCATGCGTGCATTTCCTGTTTCTCCCTTAACATATTGATATGGATATGGTCCATACAGTTTGTTGTTTGGTGTTTGTCCATGCATTTGTGTTCAAACCTTTCCCCAAAGCCCCCATTCCCATCCATTTACCAAACCCTAACCCTCTTCCCCGGGCTGTGTGACTTATTGAGATGTGACTAAATTAAATGTACACCAATAATTAATCACACGCTTTCTTGGGCGGATGTGGCGAAAGCAACAGTACTTCAATTTCAATGCAGAGCGATGATCTTCTTCTGCTTGTCCACCCATAAGCAGTATATTTTAGAGGTGACTGCGTTGAACTATATTGATTGCCACTGTTATAAAACTTTTTTATACATCTTTTTTTATGTACTGCATGAAAATTGTATATTTGTTTTTTATATAATTGGTTTGAATTTATGTTTTTTATCAATTGTTTTTAATATGAATATTTGTATACCTATTAAATGAAATATAGTTTTTTATAATTAATTGGTTTTGTGGTTCCTTCGTGCACTTTCTCACATCTATTTTGTCGATATTATGCCATGTTTTTTACACTGTGTATTTCCCTGTATTAAGAATTGATATTCCGAACAGGGGGTCCTTGTTATTTACACTAATAGTTAAGGATTATGCATCTAACTTACCACCGCCCGCCACTGGTGCTGGCTCACCCCCTACCGCTCCATCGGCAACTGCAGCATCCTCTCCATTCACGTTGCCTTCACCGTTGGCCCCGGCAATGGTGGTCCGTAGTGCGCCTAAAAAACATTACACATTTTGTAGGCATCATATACACCTACCCCTATTGGTCAGTAGCAAGATTGAAAAATGAGTTAATAGTATACAACATACATCACTAGTACAAATCAGGTAGTAGTAGAGTAGACACTAGCAGGTATATATGGTGCCTAGGGTCATTCTTGCCTTTGTATGTTAGCCCGAGCTATGCAACCATTTCACCTTTGTTTCTTTTATTTTTGCACATGTGATGATACCTTGCAGCTTGTTATATAAGACACCTTTGAGCCCACATGACCACATACTGGTACTGTCTAAGTGCTGTGTACAAGGTCAACCAAAACATTAACAAGCCACTTTTTATGAAGTTCTGGTGTACTATTAGTCCATATTGCTTATCCATAAATGCTACACTTTTTGGCACGGCTGAGAAATGCTTGCAATATACTAACACGCACCATTTCATTTTTCGCATTACAGACGGAAGATTCCCTTCTACGAACCAGAGCTTTGCAGAGCTTATGATGCAACAACTACCAATACAAGGTTCTTCTAAGGCACGGGTCTTCAAACTGTGGGGCGCGAGCCCAATGGGGGTCCATGGAGTGATGCCAAGGGGGTCGCGCCTTCACAGTCACACTTCTGCCGAGGCCCAAGGGCTTCAGCCCCCCTCCTCCCTCCTCGTGTGTCTCAGCCCCGCTGCTTCTGCAGTGAAACTCAAGCTGCTGGGGGCTCGGCTGGGCAGTGTCTGGATTCATCTCCTGCACGCTGAGTTTTTCACAGGTCTTTAAAGACCATTTGCATATTTACATGTTTTTGTAAACTTGTTACAGAGGCTTAATATTTTTCCTGGTTCCAGTATCCCCTGGGCCCCCACTCTGCTTGTTCCTTATATTTGTATTTTACAATTACTGTTGTACTGTGAGAATGCATTTAATGAAAATGAATATAAAGTAGGGTTGCCAAATGAAAAATGCCTGCCTGTTTAGTTTAAAGAGCCTGGAAAGACCTCCTCTTGATACTAAATAGACTTTTAAATACAAAAGTATGTATGCATTCCTTATGTGACTTTTCTGTCTTTTTTCTCTTCATCAGTCATGGATCATTTAGGCAGCCTTAGAACACAATTAAAAGTGCTTTCTAATTATATTTGCTGTTCGAAGTATGCACAGATAAATGCTGAGAATACAGCTTTAGATGACTGCTTATTTTTGTACCGACTTGGCCATCAAAATAATCTGCTGGGAACCCTAACCATAGGACTGTAAATTTGTTGCAGGATAAGCACATTATTTATTTCCTCCACCCTCGATCCCCAATTAATGCCACAATAGTTTAACTTTGATCTTAAACCCTACGCCGCCGTCAATAACATGATGAGTTACTTCAAGTGTCTGGAATGCTCACTGCATTCAGACATCTCGCTCCTCATTCTCGCCCTTCACTTTCACACTCACCCTGCACTCACACTGATCACCACCATGCACTCACACCATTCACCCACTCACACTGCGCTCACAGTGATCACTCCGCACTCACATACACAGCATCACATAACATCACTTACATTTTCTTCCCACACAATTTAGTCAAGCCTGTCACAGCATCACATAACATCACTTACATTTTCTTCCCACACAATTTAGTCAAGCCTGTCGCGTAATTTGGTCCTCACCTGCCTCATAATTCTAGTAGCCCTGCCTACAGGGTTAGAAATTTTTGTCAGGAGGGGTTCCTTACACCTCACAATGTTGACAGGGGGGTCTCGGTAACCAAAATTTTGAAGACCTCTGTTCTAAGTTTAGGGGTCCACAGAATTCACTCAGAGATCTTCATTTATACATTGATATAAACTATATTCCTACCTAGGGGATGGTGGTGCTTCCACCACTGTTCAGTTATCAAGATTTATTTCCCAACTGTAAGTAAGTGTAACAATGTTTATCGTTTTAATGTTATTGATTTTCCTGTTGGTGCTGCCTTATAGAACAACGTACATAGCTTGTCAATTAACAAAAAAAATTTGAACTTACATAGACTTGGTGGTATTTGGTGTGGACTTATACGAGTGAGCGAGCAAAAGGAAGGGTGTGCATGTGGATTGCTTCCATGACTGAGCGGTTGGGTTTGTTGTGTTCTGGGTTGTCTACTTGTTGGGTATCTTGGGGAGGGTTCAGAGAGCTAATAGTGACAAGACACTACTATAGTAGTCGGGCAGGGGATTGTGGTGGGTTCTTAGCTACTAGAGTACAGACAGAATAATAGTAGTAGTAGTACTTTATTATTTATGCATGTATCTATTTATTTAAAAGGTTTTATATAGCGCTACTGGTCCCAAGAGTATCAGAGCGCTTTACAGGATAAGTTACACATCAAGAAACAGATCAACATAGGGCAATTTGTTAACATAGGATAAGGCATTTCAATCTAACGAGAGTAAAATGAAAAGGTAATTCAAAGATCAAGTAATGGAGAAGAGGACTGTTGAATAATTATATAGGGCTCGATTCACAGAACTAACTTAAGACAAAATCCTAAACGTACTACTTTTGGTATTCACAGAAGTTAGGATTTTTTCTTAAGACAGACTTAAGACAGAATCCTAACTTAAGTCTGTCTTAAGTCTGTCTTTAAACAAAATCCTAACTTCTGTGAATACCAAAAGTAGTAAGTTTAGGATTTTGTCTTAAGATAGATATGTGAATCGGGCCCATAGAGAGGGGTAGATAGAGAAGGAGAGAGAATATAGGAATAGGAAGTAGGAGGGGGTGAATAGAGGAGTGCAATGAGTAAACGGACAGAGCATTAAGTATAATTAAAGACCCCAATATTTGTTGAGAAGAAGTAACTTGAGGCTTTTTTTGAAGAAAGGGTTGGAAGGGTTGCAACGAAGATCTTTGGGAAGAGAGTTCCAAATCGAAGGGGCATTACCTGAGAATGCGCGTGATTGAGTCTTTTTATTTTTGATTGAGGGGGAATTATGACAAGGGTGTTAGTGCTCCTCATAGATCTAGTACACCCTGCTTTTTGGAGTTTGTCAGGAAGGTACGAGGGAGTGTTTTGGTGAAGGGCTTTGTGAGTGATACAGGCAATCTTGTAGGTGGCACCTTCAAAAATGGCAAAAAGTACATTCGTGAAAGAAATCGCAAATTATCACCAACTCTAAGTTGGTGCTAATTTTTGGTTTCTTAAGGAATAATCGCAAAACTTCAGTGGTTACGCAAAGTTAGGGAAATTTACACTGCGATTATCCTCATACATACCGTTTTCTGAATTTTGATTCGCAGATGTTGCTTATTTGCGATTCGCAACATTTGCGAATCAAAATTCGGTTGATACATATGACCCTCTGTCTCTCAAACTGAAGTCTCTAGTTTCACCTTCCACTGTGTCACTGTTACGTGACTACTCTTCTTTCAGAAAGTAAAAAACCATCACTATTTCATAGTTATTTCATGTTTGCATTGTTATATTTGTTCACTTCGATGACTGCCTTGTAGGCTCTAATCCTTCACTCCAGAAGGTTGCTCAAGTTCATGATTTAGGTCTTATCCAGGCAGGAGTCACTGTCTCTTCAAGAAATCCTGTATCATTGGTTCCTGACCTTCAGTAACACTGGCTTCTCATTGATGAATACACTTAGTAGTTCCTCCCTTTGGAATTCTGTATCCTCCCATGAGGAATGACCCTCTTATATTGTGTTATTTCTGTTCAGGGTATTTATACTTAGAGAGAACTCTTCTTCTGTACATAATTTGCTCGCTTGCCGTCATTTTGTCTCCCTTGCCTCCTCCTCACCTCTCCAACAACACTGATTTGGTTACTTCATATCCCTTGATCTTCTGGTGACTCCCCCTGACCCCTCCCACAACACTATTCACAGACCTCCACCACCGCTCCAAAGCCACTGCTGTTTGGCTCAATTGATTAATTTCCCCTAGTCCAACTAGTCACCATGGGCTCGGAGAAATTAATCAATCAGCCCATTATTACAGTATGTTGTGCCTGACAGCAGACTCAAACCAGTATCCCTAGCTCACCAGTTATCAGCTCTCACCTCTGTACCATATCCTTTGCATAGTCGTGATGCAAGGTGCAGTACCATATGTGGCCAAAAGAGGTCCCAAGGGACACCCAGTGACAGCCTGTGCTACTGCTCCCGCAAAACACTGCTTATTTTAAAGTGGAGTCGGAACTGACATTTTCACTCCCAGCGCTACAGCACTATTGCAGGTGTTTTTTTTCAATGTCTGTATCATCTTAGTGCTGTAAGCGCTAATGAGCTGCGAAGGACGCAGTAGGCAGGTGTGGTTCTTTATGGTGCAGGTCACACCAGCTTGCCACAAGCTTGCAGACTTGGGGAGCCCAGAACTTTGTCTCTTGCAGCTGCTCGCCTCACCTTGGGAAGCAAGGGCCCGTCGTGAATGGGGTTAGGGTTGGGGAGGGTGTCGCTGGAGTGAAACTCAGATGGGAGTGCAGCCAACGGGGCTTCTGATGTTGTATCTCATTCACAGTCCTCCTGAGTCCTAGGATGCCCAACTCCCCCCTCCGAGTCCAGTGGTTCAGCCCACACACCCGCGCCCCTGTAGGTAGCCGTACAGCCTGCTCCAGGTGAAGGTCCCTTTTGGATTTGGACAGGTAACCCAGCAGATTCCTGTTCATCTTGCCTTGTGCCCTTTTGTATGGACTGTAGGCATGTGGTATACGGTCCCTCTGGCCACCAATGTGTACCCAATTTGCTGAGCTGATGTACTGGTGCACTAGTGTGCTGGGGTGGCAATGAATGACAGAGCCTCCTGTGAGTTTCTGTGAATGGGGGCTTCAAGGTGCTCCAGGGGCGAGTACAGCCTTCCGGGCAAGCCTGCAGGCTGCACTCAAAACTAACTGAGCTGCCTCCACTGGTTACCAGGAGCACACACTCTTCGACTGCTGACTGTTAGCAGCCGCACTCGTTTGGTCACCTGCTTTGGTCTGGTGGCTAACTGCGGGACTGCAGTCAAACCCCGTATGCAGGAGACTAAGTAGCAGGAGACCAAGTGGTGGTGGTCAGCCGGGACCGAAGCACTAACCCTGGATCCAGGACTCTGCAGTAGTTACTGTTCTCCTGCTGTTCCCCTGTCCATGGCTCGCAGCTTGCGACTCGCAGCCTCCTGCTCTGCTCTGCCTTTCGCTTTGCACGTCTTCTCCCATCACCAAAGAAGCATCAGAGCTATACCGTCCAGTTAAAGACTAGTGCACCACCTCTCCTACTGGTATTTCAATCTAAAAATCCATGATGATGTAGAGATTGTTAATTCATGAAGCATGAATATATTTAAATACCTATCCTAATTCTTCTAACATAGTGTCTCATATCATAAATAAAACAGCTCATAATATATTTCTATTCTGTAAAAAAATCACTATCCCACAACAAACCATGAGGCAGGTTTACAAGAAAGTGACGCATCTACCATTAGAAAACCTTGCGCTGCTAAATGCGCCGTATTTATAATGCACCATGGCGCAAGGATTGACAGATGCGTCTGTTGACGCAAAAGTCACACATTGCTGTAGTTTTGTTGCAAGCACGACGCAACTCCGCCAATGCAGGGGGAGGCCTATCCTCATTGTGGTGGCGTCCTAGAAGTGGCTCAGTGAAATCTTGTACATTTCACTGCATCACTTCTAAAAGGCTTTTTTACATTGGAACGCCCACCCTGCATATATTATACCTAACACAGGTATAATGTGACGCAGGGCTTTACAACTTGACGCATCTCCCTAGATGCATCACATTGTAAATAGGCCACATTTTTACATTTCTGCTGCAGCACAAAAAGTGACGCAATAGCGGCGCAAAAATGATGCAAGGGGTTTGTAAATCTGCCCCCAAAAGTTTAACCAAAATCTTCCCTCTCCCCTCCAAAAAAAAACATTCCTTGGGGGCCAATTGTGATTGCTGTTGGCAGATTCCAGAAACACACAATCCTCAAGCACAAATAATGTTGTCAGAAGCATTGATGAGAATATGAGGCTCTCCCGATTCCTCTCCTTTTGTTCTGTGTCCCTTCTGGAGGCAGAAATATGCTTGGAACAGTATTAACTTAAGCTGATGGTTGTCGGTGCCTGCCTTCGCCAATTATTTTTGGGGACCAACACTTATTTTTAACCATCAGATATTTCCTAAGATCAAGAGAGGGAAAAACACACAACTTGCAAAGATGGAGAAAGAAGGTAAAAAATCACAAGTTAAAGGAAAAAAAGCAACTGCAACAAAGAGATAAAGGGCAGGGTGCACCTGGTAGTGGATTCAAGAGACAAAGCTATCAGCTTTGCAATTCAGTTTGATGACTTTTAATTGCAACAGCCGCGCGCTTCTGAGCAGAGCTTTGGGCACCAACACTCTTTTCCAAATCAAGCACTGCCCTGGGCATGTGAAGCCATTGTGACCTGCTCCTTCCACTGCGTCGTCCCTGCTGTATGGCACGATGATGTATTTGATGAGGGTGATGGAAAATGACGTTGAGGAGATGCCGCGCTGGCACCCATAAATGTTTCAATGAAGCAAATGCTCAGATGCTCCCTCCTTGATGAAATATTCAATGTTATCAACATAGCCACTTTTCCATGTATGGAGAATAGGGATAGCATTGTTCGTTTTTAAGAATCATAAGGTTCCAGGTAAATGGGTGATGAGTAATGATGGGCCCGATTCTCAGAACTAACTTAAGACAAAATCCTAAACTTACTACTTTTGGTATTCACAGAAGTTAGGATTTTGTCTTAAGTCTGTCTTAAATCTGTCTTAAAACAAACTTAAGATAAAATTCTAACTTCTGTGAATACCAAAAGTAGTAAGTTTAGGATTTTGTCTTAAGTTAGTTCTGTGAATCGGGCCCTATGTGTCATGCAATATATTGCAAAATAACTTGTAAAAAGGGTCAGTGCTGGGGCCCAAAAATGTTGCTGCACCAAATTCCAGGCTGTGTATCCTTGAATTGAACTCATGCTTCTTTAATCTATCTAACAGACACTCATTGACCCATTATCTAGTTCTTGCTGGTTGTTGCATCCTCCTTTTGCAAAAGTGTATCTGTCTATCTCTTCCTCCCTATTTCTTCTGTGTTTGTTTTATCTTTTCTTTCTCTTAGTCAATGTCTGATGAGGAACAGCAAGTGCTGGTCATCAAACAATGTGTGCCAGTGGGCCCCACCAGCAACCACCGGTTCAAATTAAGCATTGCATAACAGTTTATATTCCATTGTATTGTAAGGCATGTATACATTTATTATTCTTAACTCCACTGTGTTTACCTTGGGAGTTAAGCAAAAGTGCAATTAAGAACAGTAACTGTATACCAGCCATAGAATGTGATGATACATCAATAAAGTGGATGCACAACGATTTCCATTCGAAATATGACATGCCATATTTTGACCCCTCCCCAACTTAAATTCCTTTAAAAATGCTTCAAGTTACAATGTATGGACACCCAGTCATGAAGAGTATAATTTGCACCCAAAATACTACATGTGTGTGTTCCGAGTGGGAAATCCTTCACTTGGACACAAAGGGGCCTATTACCAAGAAATGGCGATAACTTTCCATAACCTAGGTTAGTGCTACTTCTCCTATCCCCGTTGATTCCAGCAAGTTATTGCCCTGTTATTTATTTATTTATTTATTTATTTATTGCATTTATAAAGCGCATCTATCACCTAAAAGGCATCCTGGCGCTTACAGACTCAAGACAGCAATAAGAAAGGAGGGCGGTAGCGGACTAGAGTTTAGGGAAGAGAAATGTTTTCAATCTCCTCCTGAACAGGAGGAGATAGGACGTGTGTCTGAGCTCAGCCAGCAGAGCATTCCACAGTTTCGCCGCGGCTACGCCAAACAATCTTCCTTCTGCTTTGATTTTCTTAAACTGAGGTATTGTCACCAACCTTGCAGAGGTGGAGCATAGGCTGCGGGCTGGAACATACCATCTAAATTTCCTTTGTAGGCCAACAGGACCTAGATCATGCAAGGCCTTAAAAGGTCAGACAGAGAGACTTAAATTGTACCCTCTGTCTCACCGGGAGCCAGTGTAACTGGGCCAAAGCCATAGAGGAGGAAAACACACCCCAATTTTCTTATTATATCCCAAAACACACTCTAATTTTCATATTATACTCCATACACCCCAATGTTCATATTATATCCCAAAACACACCTCAATGTTCATATTAGTCCCCAAAACACACCCCAATCTTCATATTTTACACCATAAACACCCAAATGTTCATATTTTACACCATAAGACACACCACAAATTTCATATTTTACATCTGGAACACATACCCACCCATAATAATTTAATGTACACCATTACTGACCTCAGAATGCGTTGCAATCAAATGTAATGTGAAGGCACATGCGTTGTCAGAGTTGCATTGTTAATGATGTACTGCCTGCATTGGAAATGGTCGCCTCACTTGACTATGGCAAAGCATAGACAGCACTGCTTGACTCCATCTGCCCCTGAACTGTGCTCAGCACCAAGGAGCATTCTTCTTGGACACTCCACCGCTACAACGCCAGCACCCTCCTCGGCTTTAACCATGGATGCCACCTCGCCGCCAGGCACAACCTCTGCTCTGGGCAGGACTTCACCATCACCATCACTGACGGCTGCAGTTTCACCCGCAAGGAGCATCCTGACTGTCAAGGAGGAGGCCTTGCCATCACCTACAGAGAATCACTCCAACTGACCACGCACTCTAATGACCCTACAGTGACCATGGACCACTTCAACTCCCAGACCAAGCACAAGCACCTCCTCTGCGGCACCCTCATGTGCAAGCCCCCGGTCCATGGCCCCTCATTCTCCAATACCATTGTAGACATCATTGCACCACAGGGTCTCCCATCTACTGATGACATTCTTCTCTGTGTAATCAAGTTCCACGTGGACAACCCCAGTGACAAGGACACCACCCACTCCTGTGGAAGGTCACCTACATCAGACGCAAGCAGCAAGTCACTGCATCAAGCCACATAGCAGGACATATGGTTGAGCACGTCTCCTCCGCCAGCTTGAACTTCAACGGATGCCACAACACCGGACTCTCCTGGACCGAGTATCATTGGTAACAGCACTTCTTCACCTTGCCCACTGGAAGCCACTGCCATTATCGCACCCCTTCGCAGCTGGATCAAGGCCACTAAAGAATGTCTCGTCAACTCCCTCTGCACCAACACTCCACCGATGCTTCCAGATGATGACACTGCAGGGTGCAGCCACCACCGATGGATCTCAAACAGTGCCACCATTCGGGCACCGCTCATGAACAGCACTGCATCAGTACTTTCCACCTGTCTGAGGCCGGGCTTGAGGTTGAGGTAGTGCCACAGGGATAGGCTGGCCCCATGCCAGGGTTGTGACGAGACTGCAGCAATGCGCAACTTCAGCGCAGGCAGATACCTCAGGATTCCTGATGTATATGTCGCTACTTGCGTCATGGAGCTCATTCCAGTGATTACAGCGGATCCATGCTGTCGTAAGAAGGCCGTAGTAAGAAGTGTTGCAACGCTGTCTTGTCACAGCGCAGCAACACATTTCATGACTGTGGCACAGTAATGCACACTATCTTATTGATTTTGCGCATTCCTGCACTGTAGTTTTGTCACAGGGCAGCACTGCAAGCAATGTTGCAGTGCTTCCCTGCGACAAAACCTACAGAGATTTGGGACCAAATTTTATCACCATTTTTAAGAGCAGCTATTTTCTGGTCTTAAGTAACTGTCTCTAACTGCAGTTAGAGCCATTTTTTGGCTCTTCAGAATTACAAGGAGCCCCTTGATGATATGGAGTAGTGGTGTTTCCCTGCCTTTTTGCATGGGAACGCCTACTTTGCATGTAATTAGCGATAAATTTCACTGACATGCTTGGCGATAAAAAAACGGGCAGTTATCGCTAGAAAACGGCCCATTAGCCGCAGCTTGCCAATACTGTGATAAAAATATTGCCGCGTTGGGCTTAAATATATGCCCCAAATTGAGCAATGTGACTTTTACGGAAAATGAACAAACTTTTACATCGTTGGCTGGCTCAACAGCTGTCGCTATTGGGAAGAGTGTGTCTGATGAATGAGTCTGTTTTGCTTTTATTTTGTGCAGCATGGTTTTTAGACAATAAAGTGGTTAATTTCAGGCTTCCTTTAGGTAAAATGCAATAGGTACATGTGTACTTTGAAGATTATATAATCTATTGAAAGGGGAGGAGTAACAATCTTTATTATTCAGATTTTTTCTTTTGCACTAAAGTTATATAGATTCTGTACTAAGTTAATCACAATTTTTGCACCTTTTTCATAATTTCATTTTATTGAGAATACAAGTACATTTCAGTTGTTCTGAAAGCTCCATCTTTTCTAAATATTCCGAAAACCCTTCCTCATAATGCTCAATTTCTTTAAAGCCATCGGACTATTTGGAGTTTTATTCCGAATTATGTGTTACGCTTTATTTCTCCTTGTGATTTAGTATTCCTGCAAAGTGAAATAAATAGGGTTTTGTTAACACTTGTGAAAATGTTATGAGTGAGAGCTATCACTGTTTGGTGGACACTGAGGCTGCTTGTCACAGCGGGCCAAGACAAGGACTTGAAGGCCCATAACTCTTTTGGTGCAGGAGGCAGGTTGATTAATTTAAAAGGAAGATTTGAAACCTTCAGAGCCTGTTCAAAAGTGGACTGGGCCTCTGCTCCTGGCTATATCTTCTAGTACCCAGTGTCATTGTGTGAGAAAGCCATTTTTTTGCCCTGACCACCTTCATTATGACACTGGCACAGGTGGTAAACTGACTCTGATTGTGCTATGGGCTCTGCTAACCAGGCCCAGGGTTAGTACTCTGTGTAAAAGGTATACAGTGATTACAACTTCTCGTGGCAACCTACCTGGTAGTCCCCTGAAAATGGTAGGGCATGTAGGTTTAGAGGCCCAAAAGAGTGAATGCACTTAAGTGTGCACTGCTATTTTGCCTACTGTCATTTTAAAGGCGGCCCTGTTTTATAGGCTACTTTTAAAATTAAATGGCATGCACATTAGACTTTGGATGATTTAAAGGTACTTTCAAAGTCTAAAATTAACTTATTCTTACATATATGTCACCCCTAAGGTGCAGTCCTAGGGTGCATTGTAACCATAAGCAGGGACATTATAAAATATGTTTTATATGCCCTGATGAGTGAAAAACCACCAATTTCCTTTTTCCCTATTGTAATGCATTGACTCTAGAGGATAACATGGGAATACTTTAATAAAGTATAACTATTGAAATGAGTGAGATAAAATAGTATTTCAAATACAAAAAAAAATCAGCTCATATAAATACAACAACTTGCCATGGTGGATTTAATATAACTATTACAGAAAATACGTTACAGTACTTTCTTTTCTATGTGCTTAAAAAAAACCCTACCGGCAGCCTCTCCCGATTGGCCAGATGTTGGCGGGCTGAGCCAAACTACTCTGATGAGGTGTGAAGTGGCCCGCTTAGAGGACAAGGGACTTCTGGTGGAGGAGAACTGCCAGCAGCAAAGCAAAAGGCAGGATAAGGAGGGTCTTCAAAGGGAGAATGACAGTTAGGACAGGATCCGGTGTCCCCAGCCTGGCAAGAGCCTAAGTAACTAGATTAGTGGAGGGGCTGGCAGGGGAGTGTTAGGAAAACTAGCCCACCAGTGGGTTGACTCAGCCAGATTTTATCTTCCAGGAGAAAGATTCTCCATTTTAGATATCTGAGTACAGTGACTCACTTTGGAGAACGTGTTCATACTTCTGGGTGTCATCCTGTAACCAATTGGCCAGATGGGCCCCCTGCTTGTCACCCAAGGACTATACTAGGAGAAGAAGGACTGCCCTGCACCAAAAGATGATTGCACTCTAAAGGACTGCACCTGCTGCACACTTTGAGAACTACAGTCCTAAGGACTTTGCCTTGCTCCACAAAGTGAAGGAGTGGACTCTCTGAAAGCAACAGGTTAAAAGTGCTACAACTGCATATCTCCACCAAGAGCAAACCAGCTGAACACCTTCAGTTGGACTTTAAAGGATTTGGCCAGGTGCATTGTGGGAGAATAAGTCTCAACATCTCATGGCACACATCTGAGCTTCTGGACCTATGGATTTTGGTTGTGGATACTTTGAAACCCAAAGAGTACCTTCTGGAACCATCTCCAGAAGGTTGGAGAAGTTTGAAGAATGGTGGTTAAAAACTCAATCGTCAGCAGCAGGCTGGACTACAGGAATGTCCTCTACGCAGGAGTCTCGGCCAAACTCCTGAAAAGTCTACAACGCATACATAATGCCTCTGCTCGCCTGATCATCGAAATCCCACACCACAGCTACATCACACTACACCTGAGATACCAACACTGGCTTCCCGTCAACAAGAGGATCACCTTCAAGCTCCTCACCCACAAGGCACTCCACAACACCAGACCCACATACCTCAACAGGCCGCTCACCTTCTATACCCCGAACCGACAGCGCAGATCCGCTGACGTCGCCCTCGCCACCGTCCCCTTGTGGCAGATCGTTCTCCCACCTCAACACCAAGACCTGGAACACCCTCCCCATCCTCCTACGGCAGACCCAGAACCTACTGACATTCAGGAGGCTCCTTAGGACCTGGCTATCCGAGCAGTAGTGTTGTAATCAAAAATGCACTTCTCAGGGGTTCCACTGATACTTAGTCCATGTAAACCAACAAAGAAGAAATTGGCACAGAATATAACAGAGAATTTTATTAACCTCAAATGAGGTGAGACTACGTCACACAGAAGCCTTAGCAACTGAATGAGGCAGTCTAAGGAGTACAGAACACTGGGCCTTATATATGTGAGGGTTACATACTCAGCATAAAACCAAGGGGCAGTCCTGGCTCATGTAAGCATGCAAAATGACCAAGATGGGCATGCAATATCTACTTGCTCAACAAAGTGGGAGGAGAGTTACTTCTCCATACAGCAGCAAAAATAGCCTGACAGTTATTCTAGAGAGGCAGGTTCATTCTACTCACTAGGTCCTTCTGGGAGGATGCTAAACATAGTTTGTCTCTAGGCAGGCTACAAGAGCAGTTAACAGAAAGGTAGGACAGAGCACATGGCAGACAAAATTGCCACCAGAAATACAAAATGGCTTTCAGCTCATGCTAACAAATCTGTCCAATATTTAAGAGTAGCATCACCCTCCCCCCAGCTCCTTGAGACCCTCACGAGTAAGTAGTGCACTTTAATCATGGATTGATTAACAAAGCCGTCAATGAGAGTCAAGTTCCCGACATCAAACCTTGACCCGGCCTGAAATCCAGGTTTGCCCTCCTGAAGCTCCAGAGCTCTTCCTCATCAAGAAGTCTTCCAGGAGTTAAGGACTGCCACTTGACCAAGCAGGCGTTGATGACACCAGTCCAGCCTGATGAAGTGCCTCGCTCGACGACAATAAAAAAAGCTAAAAAAAACCGACTAAGAATGAAGGTAAAAACTTGACTGGGGCATACCACTCAGTGTATCTGACCCTCTTCGATCAAAGTGGACCTCAAACTTTGACTTTGCCCCAGTCAGATGCATTCAGATGTCCCAAGGTGGCACTTTTTTAATTTTTAGGAACTATAAAACATTTCATCATCAAAAATTCATATCTCCAGTTCCCTAAACTGGTTTCTTGTCATTTGGTGTCATTTTAGTCATAGCAATATAACATATTTGTATACATTAGTGTTGGATTTTTATTGTGTTTTGTGTCTTATGTATTCAATGTATTGTAGTTTTTAAATGCCTTACACACCTTTATTCTAAGATAAGAGGAGAAGATAAGTGGAGAAGTGTGGCTCACTGGTTAGAAGCGGCAGACCCTGAAGCAGAGGTTAGGTCCAGGACCAGGGTTCAATTCCTGACACGGCAGGGTCTTGGGCTCAATGTCCACGGACTCGATAATTCTTGCCTCTGTGCCTACTCTAATCATGGGTTCCACTCTGCAACTCTGGGCAATAGCTTGCTTAATCTCCAAAACGGCCCCAACAGCGCTGGGAAGCCTGGATTCACCTTGGGGGTGCCCAGGAGGGGCATCTCACAGGGAAAGCCAGGAAGGGTACCACAGCGTTATACAGTGCCAAGATGCCCCGAGATGGGGCGGCAGTGCGCTTTACAAGTATACACATACTTACATTTACATAAGCCTTGCGTGCCCTTAGCCAGCTACCAAGGGTTGAGCAAGGGAATAATTTATTGAGATCTTTACTGGACCCTATATTGTGTTTGTTACCTTATTACTAGTGGTTGCTACCTACTTACCCCTACTAATAAGTCACATTTCAACACATAAGCACAAATTAACCACTGCACATGGCGAATTGAAGAGCCCTAGTAATGCAGCTAACATCATTTCAATTTTAACATATGCTGTTGGGGCTATAACCGAGGAGCATGGATTGGGTGGGTAGGCGTCTAATTTAGTTATGGAATAATGTCATCAATCCTGATAAAACAACAACCTTAGTGTCTGGCCGCCCCTTCGAAATAGCTGACCTGATGGCTGCATTTGCCGATGTTGTTGTTGTTTCAACTCAGCTGTTTTCCACCAGCCACCTTGGAATGCCCCTGCTGCCCTGACAATTATGAAGCGGAAGAGAGCAGCCAAGGGTTTTTCGAACTCAATGCTTGCTCAGTCCTTTATAGACAGTGTGGTATCATCTTTAGCCTCCGCTGAGTTTTGTGATATTCTATTTGAAGTTAGACTTCATGATGGCCCTCTCTTTTTTATCTTGTGAGCAAAGACTTTAAAAGTTTGAAAATGCTATTTTAAAATTTCAGGATCGTTTATAACTTTTACTATTTATCCCAGTGCTGGGTCACCTACTACCCAGTTTCCTAAGGAGGGGCTTAATTCCATTGAACCCATCCTGCCTGTTGTTTTGGCATCCCCACATAATGTTTCCAATTTGAATTTAATTTGAATTTAAAAACATTTATTGAGCGCTCCTATACCAAGCGGTTTCATGGCGCTTTGGAGATTACGACCACCAAACAGCAGCAGGAGAGGGCATACTAGGTGGCAAAAGCACTAGAAAAAAAGAAAAGTTTTCAAGTTTTTCCGGAACTCTAAATAAGAGGATGAAGTTTGGAGCACCAGGGGGAGGGAGTTCCAGAACACAGGTGCAAGAGCAGCGAATTTCGCCCCGCCAGCTATCTTTTTCTTAGAACGGGGTATGGCCAGGAGTGCCATGTGAGTAGAGCGGAGTTCTCTGCCCGGTAAATAGGGCCTGACAGCTGAGCAAATAAACTCGGGGGCAGTGCCCATCCTGGCCTGGAAGTTGAGGCAGCCTAGTTTGAATAAGGACCGTTCTCTCACGGGCAGCCAGTGCAGTGCCTTCAGCAATGGGGTGGCTCGATGGAATTTGGGCAGTTCATGAATCAGGCGGGCAGCCTGATTCTGCACTAGCTGCAAGCGGTGTATGGCGTAGGCCGGCGCGCCGTTGTAGATTATGTTTCCACAATCAAGGCACGAGAGCACCATAGCCATTACAATAACCTTTAGTGCTGAAAGGGAAAAAAAACAGGATATTTTCCTGATTATCCTGGGAGAGAAGAAGCAGGAGGATACCACCGAGCTGACGTGGGAGTGCACAGAAAGTTGAGAGTTAAGCAGAATCCCAAGGGTTTTGACTTTAGGGACCAGGAGTGGGGGTGCACCAAGTGATGAGGGCCAAAAAGATGGGGACCATGGACTGCAACCACCTCCAGTCAAGACCAGCTCAGTCTTGTCTGGATTAAGCTTGAGGTGGTTGCAGTTCATCCAGTCCTGAATGAATAACATTACAGTTTGAACATTCTGAGCGGACGAGGGGGAGTGGGAAAGATTGAAGATTAGCTGGAGGTCATCGGCGTAATTAAACACCGTGACCTCCAGCTGCTGTAACATAAAAATGAGGGGGTAGATGTATAAATTAAACAGAAGGGGGGAAAGTGAAGAACCCTGAGGGACGCCACACTCCACCTTACGGGAGGCGGCAGTGAAGCCAGCAAGGTGGACCGCTTGAGCCCTGTCGCACAGGAAGGACTCAAGCAATGAGAGGGCTAAGCCCTCTATGCCCGCCGCCTTGACACGGGTGAGGAGGATGGAATGGTCCACCGTGTCAAAGGCGGCGGACAGGTCCAGGAGGATGAGGGCCTGCGGGAGATTGGTGTCAATGCCCTCGCGAAGTTCATTCATTACCGAAATCACTACCTTCTCCCTGGAGTGTAGAGGTTGAAAGCCCGCCTGGCGGGGAGAGAGGCAGTGATTTGCCTCCACATGGGTGCTCAGGGTGCTGGTGACGTGGGTTTCCAAAACCTTTCCCAAGTAGTGCAGCAGGGAAATGGGACAATAATTGAAAGGGGATGAGGGATCGGCGCCAGGTTTTTTTAAGATTGGAATAACAACTGCTGCTTTGTGAAAGTTGGGGACGACTCCATTGCTGAGCGAGACATTAAGGAGTGTGAGGGGAGGGGTATGGCAAGCCAGGAAAATTTCTCTGAGGTCGTGGGCGGGGCCGAAGTCCAGGGGGGAGCCTGACTTTACCCGTTGAAGCAACGGAGGAAGTGAGTCCATGGTCAACAGAGGAATACTGGTCAGTTTAGAAGTGGTGGGTGGGGGAGAGGGGTTAACGAATGTTGGTGAAGGGAGGGGTATGTTGATTTTGATCTTTGCAACCTTCTCAATGAAGAATTCTTTGAGCGAGTTGCATAAATGCTGAGAAGGGGGGATCGTTGCCGTGGCTCTGTCGGATGAGGCTAATTCGTGGACAGTGGCGAAAATTTCTTTGGACTGGGACTCTGCCGCTAATATCCTGTTGGAGTAAAAATCAGTCTTGGCCTCGAGAATGCCTTTTTTATAGGCCTGGAGGGCAGAAAGATATGCGGTTTTCAGTACAGGGCAGTAAGTTCTCCTCCAAGCTCGCTCAGCTCTCCGTGCAGCTAGCTTTTTCGCCTTGAGGTCTGAGTTAAACCATCTATTAGCTGCATGGGCCCTTTTAACCATAATCCGTCTCAGGGGGGCGAATTTTTCGCCCGATTGGGTCAGCCAGTTGTTAATGGTTGCCAGCTGAACTGGGGCTGTGAGGCCTGAGAGGTCAGGGCTGGTCTCGGCCAAGGACGAGCAGAAGGACAGCATATCAGCTTTGCCCCATTTCCTGATCCAGATATTCTTGCGGAGTAGGGGCTTGGCCTCAGGGGCTAGGGCAAGGGAGAATGAAATAACTGAGTGATCAGACCATGAGCAGGGGGAAACGATGGGAAGTGATGTCAGTTATCCAGCATCGAGCTTTTGCCAACTCAATAAGCGGTAGGAGTTCCACCAACATTAATTTTCAAGTAATTTGTTGCGACAGGGAGTACAGCAGTCCCCCAGAAGTGTGGTTTAGAAAAGGTCACTCTGACTCTCATAAAACCTCTTCTGGAGCTGGAGATTTTGCTCTTGGCCTCAAGAGTATGAGGCTCCCTAGTGGTTGGTCTTAAAGCTGCAATAGCAGCATGGTTACAGATTGCTTGATCTTCTGGTTCAGGGAGGACCTGGCACGACATTTCCGGCTGGACTGTTCCCACTTGAGCAGGGTCAAGACTGATTTTCATATGGCTGTGTCTAAACTGAAGGGGCCTGCTGTGCAAAATAACAATGAACTGGGTTGCAGGCCTGCTTAATTGCGTGTGGCTGAGATTATTTCAAGCATTTGATCCATTATTTTCTTTGTGTACATTATTAATAATCACATATTGTGATACTGCATGTAGTATTGGTGGAGGGTATTATGGTTATAGGGTTCATGCCCATTAGTGATGTAAAGTACAATAAGGTTGTCACCAAAAGTATTTCCATCTACCTAATTTAACGCATGTCATTTAGTAGTATGTGTGTAATAAAACCCTGTTTATTTTTTAATTGAAAAGGCACTGACTTGACAATAATTTATTAAGTGTTATTGTTATGTGCCAATGAGCTGGGCTACTAGCCCACACCATCACCTGACAACACCACCCCTAATTAGGGCGTGGCCTGCTCTGCTTCACTCCTGTGAGAGATTCAAGTGCTACAATCGTACTTGTTTCACAATAAAGAGGAAATTGTGGACCTATTTTTTGTGAACAACTCACAACTTATAATTATCAATTACATGCATGTATGCTGTGGGGGAATTTCTTAAAGTAATTAATTGTGTTAAATTTAGGCCTCTAATAAATTGCTTGTATCTTAAGTCTATGACCAGGGGATTTAAACAAGTAAATTACTTCACTGGCTGAACTGTAGAATAGATGAAAAGCAACACAAAAGTAATATATAGCATCATAAAATCCCTTACCACCCTGCAGAATATAGCCAATTTGTTTGTACATTTCTACAACAAACTGTACACCCGCACACCATTAGCACCAGGTAAAAATTTGATTTAACATCTTGAAGATGCCTATCTTCTTTATCTAACAGAGGTAAGATGAAGTGAATTAGAAAAACAGCAAAGCACAAACAGGGATATGACAGATCATCTGACATTATACTGACCAAAGACCTTGTCAACGTCCACTTTTGAGTTTTTTAAGAGTTATTCTATATCGAATTTAGTGGATACATGCCACACTGGTCAACAGGAAGAAAGGTATTGAATGCCTTTGGCTTGTCGGTAAAGTTAGAATAGTCATTGGCCATATTAATAATTGACTTCGAGAAGGTATTTGACAGACTCTCTTGGTACTACCTTTTCACTCTCCAAGAAATGTTATATTAAATTGGTAAATGTTCAATGGATGTGTTTCTCAAAAAAGTAGGCGCACAGTGCTCGCATGTGGTTGGCTGAGAAATACATGCTGGTGTTCAGAGTTATTTAAGACGCCAATTGCCGCTATAGTGTGGCAGGTCAATCTATCCTTGTTAGTAAGTTAAGGCAGAACGTTTACCACATAAGAAGAAAGCATGTTTCTAGATGCGGTAATGTGTGGCCAGAAATGTTTGTGCGTATTTATTGTGTGCTTTTTTGTAGCTGATTTCTGGTGTTTTTTGTGCTGCTGTGTTTATGTGCTGCAATGTGTTGTAGCTCTGTTTTGCAGGGGTGTTGTCTTGCGACTGTTTTGTTGTTGCGCTGTACCTGATACGTCAATGGCATTGATGTTTTGCTTTGTGTCTGTCATTATGTTATGTACTATTCCTAACTCAAAATAACCATGAAAAGACTGTATCTATCATTGGCACTCCCCATCAGGGCGGCTTTAGAACTGTTTGCACCCGGTGCGACAATGTTTGTTGGCACACACAATGACAACATCCGCCACCCTCACTACCAACCTTTAACAGTGCCCCTAAATTCTCTATTACCGCTCTCTCAGATGCATTCTATTCGTTTTATAGCACCACTTATAACAGTGTAGGGTATGAGAGCTCTTTACATCACACACACATTACATAGAGGTAATCAATCATACTTGTGTAAATCAGTGTACAGTAATGTTACATAATACAGAGGACTGCATACTGGTAGGCAGTATAGTTTAAGAGGCTTGGTCTGAGGATGCACACACTCAGAATTTAAAACATAACACCATGATTGGGGGTTCTCTTTAATAAGAATAATTGATTTCTATCCAGATGAACCCTTTTTACAACATTAGCATTCATAACACTCTATGTCTTGCAGTTTGCATGCAGGTCTTTGATGACATTTAACAGCTCACTGTCCTATACTAGAATTGTAGCTTATAAACTTCAAGCAACAAAAGGATCTGTTTGACAAAAGCAGTGACCTACTAAACTAGCTACGTTATATGAACTTGTGGCCTGCATAGTACAATTCACAAGCAGCAGTGACAAGGACACCACCCACTCCTGTGGAAGGTCACCTACATCAGACGCAAGCTGCAAGTTACCGCATCAAGCCACATAGCAGGACACATGGTTGAGCACGTCACCTCCGTCAGCTTGAACTTCAACGGCTGCCACAACGCAGGATTCTCCTGGACCGCTACTAGCCCACACCATCACCTGAAAACACCACCCCTAATTAGGGCGTGGCTTTCTCTGCTTCACTCTTGTGAGAGATTCAAGTGCTACAATCGTACTAGTTTCCCAGTAAAGAGGAAATTGTGGACCTATTTTTTGTGAAGGACTCCCAACTTATAATTATCAATTACATGAATGTATGCTGTGGGGGAATTTCTTAAAGTAAATAATTGTGTTAAATGTAGGCCTCTTTTCTATATGAGGCCAGTAATTAATTGCTTGTATCTTAAGCCTATCAGCAGGGGATTTAAACAAGTAAATTACTTCACTGGCTGAACTGTAGAATGGATGACAAGCAACACAAAAGTAATATATAGCATCAGAAAATCCCTTAACCTCCTGCAGAATATAGCCAATCTGTTTGTACATTTCTACAACAAACTGTACACCCGCACACCATTAGCACCAGGTAAAAATTTGATCTAACATCTTGAAGATGCCTATCTTCTTTATCTAACAGAGGTAAGATGAAGTGAATTAGAAAAACAGCAAAGCACAAACAGGGATATGACAGATCATCTGACAATATACTGACCAAAGACCTTGTCAACGTCCACTTTTGAGTTTTTTAAGAGTTATTCTATATCGAATTTAGTGGATACATGCCACACTGGTCAACAGGAAGAAAGTTATTGAATGCCTTTGGCTTGTCGGTAAAGTTAGAGTAGTCATTGGCCATATTAATAATTGACTTCGAGAATGTATTTGACAGACTCTCTTGGTACTACCTTTTCACTCTCCTAGAATTTTTATATTAAATTGGTAAATGTTCAACAGATGTGTTTCTCAAAACAGTAGGCACACAGTGCTCGAATGTGGTTGGCTGAGAAATACATGCTGGTGTTCAGAGTTATTTAAGACGCCAATTGCCGCTATAGTGTGGCAGGTCAATCTATCCTTGTTAGTAAGTTAAGGCAGAACGTTTACCACATAAGAAGAAAGCATGTTTCTAGATGCAGTAATGTGTGGCCAGAAATGTTTGTGCGTATTTATTGTGTGCTTTTTTGTAGCTGATTTCTGGTGTTTTTTGTGCTGCTGTGTTTATGTGCTGCAATGTGTTGTAGCTCTGTTTTGCAGGGGTGTTGTCTTGCGACTGTTTTGTTGTTGCGCTGTACCTGATACGTCAATGGCATTGATGTTTTGCTTTGTGTCTGTCATTATGTTATGTACTATTCCTAACTCAAAATAACCATGAAAAGACTGTATCTATCATTAGCACTCCCCATCAGGGCGGCTTTAGAACTGTTTGCACCCGGTGCGACAATGTTTGTTGGCACACACAATGACAACATCCGCCACCCTCACTACCAACCGTTAACAGTGCCCCTAAATTCTCTATTACCGCTCTCTCAGATGCATTCTATTCGTTTTATAGCACCACTTATAACAGTGTAGGGTATGAGAGCTCTTTACATCACACACACATTACACAGAGGTAATCAATCATACATGTGTAAATCAGTGTACAGTAATGTTACATAATACAGAGGACTGCATACTGGTAGGCAGTATAGTTTAAGAGGCTTGGTCTGAGGATGCACACACTCAGAATTTAAAACATAACACCATGATTGGGGGTTCTCTTTAATAAGAATAATTGATTTCTATCCAGATGAACCCTTTTTACAACATTAGCATTCATAACACTCTATGTCTTGCAGTTTGCATGCAGGTCTTTGATGACATTTAACAGCTCACTGTCCTATACTAGAATTGTAGCTTATAAACTTCAAGTAACAAAAGGATCTGTTTGACAAAAGCAGTGGCCTACTAAACTAGCTACGTTATATGAACTTGTGGCCTGCATAGTACAATTCACAAGCAGCATCAATAGTCATATTAACCCTCTGAGCTACCTTACGATGAGTCAGAACTTACACCATCCAAAACTCTGATCTCTCTCCAGAAAGAACATTAATCACCGGATTTATCTTGACATTTTATTGTTGCCTGAAAATTTCTGGAGACAAGGAACTTGGCAGCTGGTGCTTTTAAAACCATTATATAGGTCCAAACATAGCACCCCCACCCGAAGTCATTACCCAGTGAGGTGGCACTGGTCTCACCACCCTAGAGCCAGCCCTGCTCTTCATGCTCACTGTATATGATAAGGCCCTCACCGTTAGCAATTACAGTTCTCACTTTATGTGATACAGCCTCCTTTTTCATAGACAATGTCATGAACAACAAGGTATTAACTGTGTGTTTCATTTTATGTCTGTAAGTATGTTATTGTCTTACAATCAGTCCATTTTCTGGACCTGTTCACACCAGGGCACATTCCTGTCAAATGGACACATTAAAATATTAAGTGTAATATGTTGTAATTTTATAGTAATTTCAGAGTAAATGTATCAAATCAGTAAGCAAGGATGACTGTGCATTAAGAATATTTGAACATCATTTTCTCTGAAAATATCAATGGAGAGCATGAACTCATATGATTCTTGACTCTTACAGTCAAAGCATGACTAATTTTGCAAGACAAGCTTGAGACGTACTAGTAGATGTATTTAAATCTTAAGAGGTAACTGTTAAAGATTCTACCAGGTCAAAAGAGATAACAAACAGAGGCTGTGAGAAGTAGGATATTTGAATAGATAGTGTGCAAGGATTTGGTAGGGTGCCCCAAGGAGGGAACATTCTACATTTTAACTCTTCCCAAAAATGTGATGTGCAGATGGAACTTTACAGAGGCAAAGTTAAGGGGAGAATCAAAATATCTAAGAGAGATGAAGTGAAAAAAGCTGATAAAGAAAGGCAACAATGTGGCTGTATCCATATATAAAATCTGGGATCTGCCCCGCAGGCTGATCACACATGGCTTTGAATTCAGAGAAAGGAAAAAGTTCTGATTTCTTTCATTATGTCACTTAACAATGGAGCTTTTAATTAAATATCCCCTGACCACACAATGAGTCAAGGCAAATGTTTCAACAACGATGGGGAAGAGGCCAGTTTGAGTAGCACCAGTAAAACTGAGATCCCTCAAGATGAGATATGCATATTACCCTTGTCAGAGTGCAAAATGTAGATTCCTAGTAACACCATGAGATGAACCACACATTTAAGAAGTAGGGAAAAATGGGGAAGGGGAAGCCTTACTGATTCAACAAAACAGTAAGGATAATAACATTTGGAATGAGGTTACTTTGTCAAAAGCAGCGGCGGAGGATGCAAGCCAAAAGTAATAATGTATTCCAATAGTATTACCTCAATAGTGAGGAAGCTCAACAGTCCATCCAGATCTTTAAAACAATTCATCTGCATACAGTAAAAAATACACAACAAACCACAAAACCTATTTATATTTATTTATTTATTTATAACATTTGTAAAGCGCGCTGTTACCAAATGGTGTCCTGGCGCTGTAATGTTAGTTCCCCTGGCCTAAGCCTCCTGTCTAGTTCGTGAACAGCCAAGTTTTCAGACTTTTACGGAAGGTCATCAAGTCAGTAATCTGTCTAAACGCCACAGGTAAAGCATTCCAGGCTGTTGCTGCCCCCAGAACGAAGCTTCTGCCTCCCCAGCATGCTTTCCTTATGCGTGGGGTCCTAATCAGCCCCAGGTTGGCTAACCTGAGATGCCTACCCGGTCTATACCACTGGAAATGCTGTTTTAGAAACAACGGGCCAAATCCATGGACAGCCTTGAAGACTATACACAGGGTTTTAAAAGAGATCCGTTTCCGTACTGGAAGCCAGTGTAGCTTCGACAGTTCCTGGGAGATGGATGCAAACTTTGGTAGGCCTGTGATTAGTCGAGCTGCTGCATTTTGCAGGACCTGAAGTTTGTTAAGGAGCCCTTGTTGAGCCTCTAAGAATAAGCTATTACAATAGTAAAGGCGCGATAGAACGTGGGCCGTAACCACCGTTTTCTTACACTCCTCCGATAGGAAGGGGAGAATATTCCGGATAGTTTTCAATGAACAGTGGATGGATGAGGTCATTGCATTTACTTGGGGCCTAAAAGAGAGCTTATTGTCGATCAGGACCCCTAGGTTCTTGACCTTCGTGACTGCAAGCCACCAGTTAGGACTCAAAAAGTTGTCACTGGAGCCAAAAAGTAATACTTCGGTTTTAGCCGAGTTCAACTTTAAGCAGTTCCTGGCCATCCAGGTACCAACTGCTGCCATACATTCCTATGTAGAATCAATGGCAGAAACAGCAATAATAGCTAGTTAGACTCTTTTGCTTGACCAATTTCAGAAATAGGATTATTAAGTTAAAGCCTCAACAATTCTTGCAAGATAGACTCTTCATACTGTATGCTATATGTAGATGGAATTCTAGGATTATCAACATACACACATTAACAAGCCTCCTGTTTTTCTGTGGGCTTTAGGAATTAATGTGTTTCAGATGTCACTAACAATAGCAGTGACCAATATTTCTGAGCCAGACACCTTCTTTCAAAGGCCACTGTACTCTTACCCAAGTTACTTCCAGATGCCTGCCACTAGCAGCGACAGTGTAGGAGTTCGACTAACCGCTTGTTGGTTCCTCCGGAATTCCTTCCTTTACTTTTGGCAGTAGGGGCAGTTTAAAGGGAACAATTCATGCCTCTCTTCAATTCTCCCTCAACCCTTGTAGCATTCACTTGATCTCTTGCTTTTGCTCTAACGTTCTCTTGTCAACAATCTTTTTCTCTGTGTCTCATTTTACAGTGTATCATATCTTAATGCAATTGTACGAACATTGATGTTTATTTTTTCAAAGAAAAACATATGCACAAAACTGATGGGACGAGGATGCTGTTGAACTCTCTAGTTTAAAATGTATATGTCATCTGCATTTTCAGATCATACCACTTCAAAGTTATCATCTTTTGAATGAATGGAGACAAGAAATCTAACTTCAGTGCGAGAATTCATTCTTTTGGGACTCACCAGTAACCCACAGCTTCAACCGCTCCTCTTTGTGGTCTTCCTCTTATTCTATATGACAACAGTTATAGGAAACCTTGGCATCATCATCTTGATATCAAAGGACTCTAGGCTTCACACTCCCATGTACTTCTTCCTCAAAAACCTCTCTTTCTTGGACCTCTTCTATTCTTCTGTGATCACCCCCAAAATGTTGAGCAACCTACTTTCTAAAACCAAAGCCATCTCATTTATTGGATGTGCTGTGCAGATGTATTTGTTTGGTTCATCGGTAACAGTAGAGTGTCTTCTTTTGGCAGTGATGGCATATGACCGATATGTGGCAATTTGCAGCCCATTGCTTTATCCACTTATAATGAACACAACAATGTGTGTGCGATGGGTGACTGCTTCCTATACTACTGGTTTTCTGAGTGCTGTTATACACAGCAGCTCTACATTTACTCTGAGCTATTGTGGACCAAATGTTATTAAGCATTTCTACTGTGATGTCCCTCCACTCCTAAAGATTGCTTGCTCAGACACTACCCTAGTTGAGGTCCTGATGTTCCTTTTTGGTGGACTTGCTGAAATGATTTCCCTTTCAGTGATCCTCACCTCTTACATCTCAATCATCTCCACCATTTTGAAGATTCACTCATCTGCTGGCAGAAGTAGAGCCTTCTCCACCTGTGCATCCCACCTCACTGCTGTTTGCCTTTTCTATGCGACAATTATTTTCATGTATTTGCGTCCTCCTTCTGCATATTCCCTAGAACAGGACAGGGTAGCGTCTGTGTTCTATACTGTTTTGATTCCCATGTTAAATCCACTGATCTACAGCCTGAGGAACAGTGATGTGAAAGGGGCCTTAAGAAAGGCATTGAGTGGGAGATGTGGACCTCTTCCTATGAAGTGAATGGTAGCAAATTTTGTTTTCAAAATTCAATAACACCACACATGTTTGCACTATGCTTGTGTATAATTACTAAAGATGTTGCCCCACCCAGTAAAGTAACCTTTTAGTTTACATTTTTACTGACAGATGCAGAGATGTGGTACAGAAGTTAAATGATGATGAACTTTACTATGGAACGGCAGTGGGCATAACATTGGTATACATGTTTACCACACCTATAGTGAATAGAAGTAGGAAATCATTCCCTTATAAAATAATCTATGCTGTGTATCTGCAAATAGTAAATGCATTACTCCTGTCCATCTCGATTACAGAAAAAGTGCCAAAATGTTTTAACAGTGACAGTACAAAATAATATACATTCTGAACCAGGCTTTGAAGTTAAAATGTCTGCTGGTATTTGTGTCACTTGGCAGTAATTTTTAGTTAATACATAAATCATAAAATGTGTTTTACAGACTACATTATTTACCGCAGAGCAAATAACCTGAATCATGTTTACTGCCAGCTATATTACCAACAGGGCCCAATTCACAAAGGTAAACTTAGACCAAAAGTATAAGTTTATGACTTTCAGAATTCACAAACTTAAGTTACGAGTAGTATCTCCACGTCTGCACTCTGGCCGGAGTTTCCGCTCTGCATGCGTTAACTCTGCCCGAGTGAGGACGAGAAGATACTTCTCGTAACGTACCCTTGACTTAGGCATCAATTTTTCAAGAGTGGCATGGTAATCCATGCCACAAAACGATTGAATGGATGGGGCCTTTACATATCTCCATTATCTGGTCAGGTCTCTTTTGACGATCAAATATGCTGATTGAACAGATTGCACTGGTCCATTATCCCCAATAAGCTATTTTTAGATCGAGTTCTAGTGGGGTACCTATCATCTGACCCATGTGTCTGACATGCTTGTGCCCCTGGGGATTTCCAGATAGTGTGGTAAAAGCTACCAAGGTCAGAACCACAGCGCACACATGCACCAAGAGGCATTTGGGGGAGTGATATATCCTGTGAATGTATTTGAATTGGACTAGGCATATTCGCATTGATCTCACAAACGTCCTTTGGCCATAATTGCCTCCAATCAGACATTGTCATCTAGTGCTCAACATTTTCCTCTCACTAAGGCATCCCTCAGTTGATTGTATCAGTAGAACATGAAACAATGAAAGGAGCACATATGGCCCTCTCTATAGACATCTCCCAGTGTGGAGATGCCGATACGGTCTCACAACCGAAATCCATTCAGTCTTGCAGTCTCGGCTAACCTTCAGTCATCTATGGTGACAAGCTGCAAAGAAAAGTAATGTAAGTGAATATATGCTCAACCTAGCCCAGCTTCATAAGAGGTGTGATGAAGAGGTGTTGCACATTGGCCAGGGTGCCTGACTCCGGACCACAGGGTTCACAGTTTGATCCCCAGCTCCGGTGGCAGGTTAGCCCAGCAACATCTGGCTTGCTTAATCTTCCAGACCGCACCCAGCGCCGGGACACATCCGCTTTACAAATGCTGGCATTTACATTTTACTTTGCAAAAGACACCCTGGAGGTTTTGCTGGTCCAGAGAAAGGTACAAATGTCCACTGTAGTTCAGTAAAGAACAAGGGCTGTATTGCATAATGGAAGTGCTGTAGTACATAGAGGAAGAGTGGGAGAGCTACCATCTTGAAAAGGGCAACCCTGCCTGCAATCAACTTTGTGGCTTCGACCACTCAAACTAATCTTGCCATGTTCGGGTCACCAAGAGGAGTACATTGATGTCCCAGTAGTGAGGTTGGGATAGTGGACTGACCTTCCCAGGTAGTGAAAACTATTTCCCACTATGTTCAGGCTTAGGCTCGGGCCCACCCAGTCACTCAACACCTGTGTGTGGATGAGTAACAGAGTCAATTTGGATAAATTGACCCTTAGAAGTAACGCTGTCCCAAAGATTTCCATAATCTCCATAAGTCTCAGGTGCGTGGGCCTTCTGGATGAAAAGGAGCATGTTCTCAGCTTATGAAGAGACTCTGTCCTCATCTCTGTTTTACCAATCAAAGAGGATGAGACTTGCATCTATGTGATGTGCTCTGATAGAGGATCCATTATCAGAGTAAATAACAAGGGCGAGAGAGCACATCCCTGATGATTGGCCCTCTCAAACAAGAACTAGTTGGAGAGGGCGCCGTTGACTCAAGCCTGAGCCTACAGCCCAGTGTAGAGCATTTGCACCCAAATGCAAAAGTGAGGACCAAACCCCATTTTGTGGAGAACCGTGAATAGATAAGCCATTGTACCATATTGAATGTCTGCTCTACAGCATGGCATCACCAATCAGTTCACCCGGTCCAGCGAGTGCTACATGGAGCAGCTGCAGCCTCCAGGTGGGTGGCGAGGATATTTACTTCCAAGGTAATAAAGGATATGGCTCAGTAAACCCACAGTCCTTCGTGACTTGTCAGGTTTCAGGATGACAATGGCAGTCGCCCCCTCAGGTGCTGGGAGACTATGCAACTGAGGAGCACCATATCATCGAGCTCTGGACGTGGGGTGTCAAAAGAAGCTTGAACCGTTTGTGCAGTTCAAGTGGGAACCCGTTGGAGCCCTGGATTTTTCCTAAGGGCATTGCCGATATTGTCAGCAGAATTACCTTAGAGTGAGGAGCCTCGGTCTGCATAGAGGCTCTGGAAGTGGGAGTAAAAGCATTTTGCCAGGCCTAACACTCCAGTTATTACCTTACCCTCCACAGGTGTCCGTTGATTGTGGTAAAGGGACGGCAGGCAGTCATCAACCAATAAATCAATGTGCCCGCTCTGTCACTCTTCTCGTAGACCTTTCCCAAGGAATGGAGTCCAACAGTTTATGTCGAAGATCCAGATGCACTTGTGCCTGCATACACTGCTCCTCTTGGGTGTGGGAGCCAGTGGCGCCTTCAAAGTATTGAATATTGCCTTCTATGTGCCACATGTCTGCCTTGCGGTAGCATGTGAAACCCCTGATAGTGAAGAAAGTCTGGCCTCTAAGGACCATGTTATACACCTCCCACTGTGACACTGGATAATTTATTGAACTCTTGTGTAGTTGGAAGTTCAATTGCCCAAGCCCTCCTCTCACCTTGGACGCCGCCACCCACTAATAGTAGTAAAAGAGAGTGGTCAGATAGTGCTCGTGGATAATACGAGACTGAGTGGCCAATCCCATGTCTGAGTATGGGAGAAATAAGTAATCAGGCCATGAGGATCTGCAGTGTGGGCACGAGTGAAATGTGTATTGCCGCGCTGTGCAATGATGGAGACGCCAAACGTCTAATATACCTAAAGCATCTACTTAGGATCTAAGCCTGTTAGTTTAGGGAGCTGTCTATCACAGGGTCTAATAACGCATTTATGTCACCCCCAAAAGAGTGAGCCCAGGGATGGCTACAATCAGGAAACCTGCCACAGCCGCAAAATAACTCCCAGCAGCTGAGGCAGTACATATACACTCCCATCTAACATGCCTTATATAATTACAAATCTCACAGCTGGCCATGATGTACCTCACTAACTACTAACTGGAAGGTGTGGTGCAGTAGTACAGCCACCCCCATGGACCCTCTCACATAGCCCAAGTGGTATAAACAAGAGTAGCTGTGGTGGACCAAGAAGGGGGTCAGGGTCAGGAACTACAATGGGAATGTGCCCTTTCACGTATGACATTATGGTCCCTCGTTTAATCTTCTCATTGAAGGCATTGATATTCATGGAAACTATCTTGTATTCCCCTAGGTGACCTGCAATTCTTGGTTACTCCAAGAGTTGAGAAGATATTCCTGTGCTCTTATCACTCATAAACTAATGTGGGTCATATTGTGGAGCTCTTTCAACTGTAAAAACAAAATCTTACCATTGTACCACCAGTGGAACTGCAACCAATAGCCACTGGTCCCCAAACTCACCCTCCACTTCCCCTGTGGCATATCTGTTCCCCTAGAAACAAGAACATAACTCCCAACAAAAACACAAACTGTCAGACAGTGAGGTCCTCTGACTCTCCAGAAACAAGGTTATGACATTCTTGCATGACCCTCCACAAGACATCTTTTATAAGTTCAGTAGGCATAATACTTTCCTCCCTTGTCTCCTTTCATATCTGCGGACCTATCTGCTGAGGTCATGCACTGTTAGCATGGGAGATCATAGGTCTTATCTGCCGATCTGTGGTGGGATCTGTCTTTTTTATGTCCCTTGGGAAGCTGCTTCTAAGCCATCACCACTGCTCAGTCTCCTCCAGAGTTGGGGGACTTCTATTGGCCCCCGAGGCCAAGGCACAGTGCTTCTCCACTTAGGCTCAGGCACAGTCCGTCGAAGAACATAGGGCGCATGTACAATAGAAGTGGCGGAGCGTGTCGTTAGCCTCCTGGGCTCTACTACTTCAGAATTGCAAGGCTGCACCATATGTGTGGAGAAGTGTGGCTCACTGGTTAGAGGAGGCAGACCTGGAAGCAGAGGTCAGTCTGGGACCAGGGTTCAATTCCTGGCTTGGCAGGTCTTGATTCCTAAAATGTCCACGGACTCTACAATTCTCGCTCCGGTGCCTACTCGATTCACGGGTTCACACTCTGCGACTCTGGGCAATAGCTTGCTTAATCGCCACAACGGTCCCTTGCGGTGGGATGCCTGGCTTTCACCTTGTGGATACCCTGCTGGGGTTATCTCACAGGGGAATACCAGGACGGGTTACCTAAGCAAGCGCTTAGATACCGGGTCGGTGATTTGCGCTATATAAGTACATTTACATTTATATTTACAAGAATGTGGCACAGCCTTGCATTTCCCCCTGCGATGGTGCTAAGTTTAACAACTTAGCACCAACGCAGGCACCCTTGCATCAGAGTGCAAGGGTGTCTATGTGCATGGAAGGATTGGTTATGTGTTAGGAATGTGTCCCTTCCTGCTCATAAACAATCCTAAAATGCCATTTTGTGACTTTCATGCGTGTTGCTTCATACAGCACACATGAAAGTGATAAAATGTTTATTTACAGAAAAGAGCATCTTCTTGTACATAAACAAACCAGAGCATTTTGCTTTTTTCATGTGTGCTGCACAAGGCAGATCACATGGAAAAAGCAAAAAAAATAATGCATTTCTCCTCGTTTCGCCAACTTAAGACCAGGATTTTCCTGGTGTTAATTTTGGCGCTGCCTTCTATGTATGCCACCCATGTGCATAGGGGGCAGCGTCAAATACAAAGGGTGTTGCGGTGGAATGCCCACCACAACACCCACTGCAAGCCCCTTTCATGCTAAACATAACATGAAACAGTGCCTTATGTACAAGGCATCGTTAAGCCACGTTAAGCTGCTTATCGATGCCTTGTACATAAGGCAAGGGCCCTATCGCCACAGGAACATTCCAAAAAATTGACATTCCTGTGGCGATAGGGGCTTGTTCATATGCCCCAAAGTCTTTTCATTGTAGAGAAGCTGGAAACTGAAACATATAGGAGATCTGCATGGTTTGAAGCTTCTCCCTGACGGCCTCAAACGTACACCTCTGTTTTTGTTCTTTTATTATTTAGGCGGTGAATAGCATAATCTTATGTACTGAGCACAGCAGTTCCCCTTTCTTCCTGGCCTTGCACAGGATCGTATCCCTGTAAACAAAGTTGAGGAGCCTGGCTATTGTCCGTCTATGGGGAGGGACCTTTTGGCCCTTCCTACCATGAAGCAGGGCGACAAGGAGTCCTGCAGGGCCCAGGAGCAGAGCCAGTCTGAGATATAGGCAGTAAGTCAAGGTCCCTCCATGCCATCTGGGACCCCTACTATGTGGATGTTATTGCATCAGGACTTGCCTTCGGCATCCTCCATCCTATTCTTCAGGAGGCCCAACCGCAGCGGAGCGTTGCCTGTTCAGTCTGTTGTAATGTGATATCATCTTCGACTTGGAAAGCTGTCTCTCTGCCTTCTAGACCTTTTCCACTGAATTGTGGAAATCTTAGTGCAGTATAGTTGAGAAGCTTTGTCCCACCATCCGTCTTGTCTGGGGTGGGCTTGGTGATTTTCCCCTGAACCGGGGATGCTGCCCTGTCCTTGCCAATAATAGGAATCGTCCCCCTCAGACCGGTATCTTATGCTTTGACTGTAGGTTTATTCGATCTTAAACGAGAAATAGTTCCTTTTGTGCATGAACCCTTATCTCAGTTTACTTGAAACTTTTTTAACAATGACTGAAGGAGACTACACTTAAGCAGCATTACGTCTATATGAAATGTGGTAAGATGAAGAGGCAGGTGCCCATTAGACATGAGAAAATGCCATACTGGATAGCGCATAAATTAACACAGTTAGGGACGTTTTTTTTCCATACACAAGCCCACAAGAATAACATAGAATGCTAACACTCTCCCAACAGAGGATTGTGCCCCTTGGGGTAAGGTATTCACTGCCATATATACCAGGACTCATGGTATCCCTTAAATAGCAGTAATTCCTGATGTATTGAGATAAATACTGAATGAGTTTGGAGCAGCACCTTCTCTGAACTTAGGGATTAAATTGTTAGGACTTTTTGAACAGGTATCAACCATTATATTGGCAAGCGTAAAAAGGTGAGGCAGCAGCAGTGACAATACGCCAACACCTGAGGGATTTCACTCCTTTACAACATGTGCCTGAACTACCTGGAATTATCTAAGATACAAATGCTGAATTGGGTATAGATAATTTGGGAACTAGAGCAACAAAACATCAACTCATGGGTTGACCTGAGTAGGATAACATCAAGTAAGCACCTGATTCTTCAAGATGAAAGGCAGACACTGTGTAAGTTTTGCTAAAAGGAGCGCTTGGGAAAAGGCTGTTTTCATATTTTTTTTTAAACTCAGTCTATGCAATCAGTGCTTTTAATTCATTCACCTTGCCTATTTGAACATATTGCTTTTAAACCACTTTACACGAGCAGATTGTATTGAGCACAAATAATTTGCATTACCTCCTGTACTTGTGTTCTATGTCCTCGGTCCACCGCCAAACGTTTGGTTTCTGTGGAGGGACTGGAACCGGGCTTTGAGGAAGTGATTCACAACTTCTGGGACAGGTTGCCAATCAGCTGCTCGCAGCTGACTAACCTACGCCCTTAAATCAACTGCACTTTCAGTCGCGCAGCAGACTCGCGCAGCAGACGCAAGCAGCGGGTGCGCAAAAGGCAAGCCCGTTCGCAGCCAGATGGGGTCTGGAGCCAGAACCCCTGCCCAATTTCATCTTGGCCCTCTCAAATACCCCCGAGAAGCCCTCCGGTCTCTCCGGTCCACCCAGTGCACACACAATGCTCCCCTTAGTTGTGACCTAAGCCCTTCGCACTGCTCTGGTTGTGGTTTCTCTCTCTCACCTTCCCCATCTAAATTGAACACTAGTGTTTCAGATTTTGTACAGGTCCCTCATATCAAGAAAAACGCAACCAAATTCTCAGAATTCACCTTCTTCAGCCTAAACTCCAGATCACTCCCAAGACATAAAAGAGACATCTATGACCTGCTATCTGTCTCTCAACCAGATGCTATCTTCCTCACAGAGACATGGCTAAGCGATAGTTCTGGTCCGGATATCGTGACAGCACTACCCCCTAACTATACATACCTTGGAAGAAACCGTGTCCGCGAAGATGGAGGAGGGATAGCAATAATTTTCAAAACCTCCTATAAATGCAAATGGAATGACATAGACTTCCAGGACTGTGAAGCCGGCCTTTTTTAAACTTCTGCTTTCACCTAACTTTACTCTCTCAGGAACACTATTCTACCTCCCCCCGGGACCAGCCGGTGCCTGGGCCGCCTCACTTCCTGATCGCATTGCCTTCCTTCTACTTCAAGCCACTAATTTCTTGATTGTGGGCGATCCTAATATACATCTTAATGAGACCTCCTGCCCCACTAACGCCAACCTCATTGTGGACCTGTCTGCTTTGAACGTTACTCTCCATAACTCCGGCCCCACGCATAAAGCAGGAAACTTACTTGATCCTATCTTCTCTAACCTTACCAACGTTTTATGTAAACCTGCCATCGCCATCCTTTATTATTATTATTATGGAAGTTTGTAAAGCGCCTGGTTACGCGCACCGGCGTGTCCCTGCGCTAGGTGAGAGAGTATGAGGGGGCCAGACAGGGAAGGTTACACAAGTGCTAACCGGAACAGGTGAGTTTCGAGAGGTCTGCAGAACTTGGCCTCAGAAGGTTCTAGACGCAGCTCCAGCGGAAGCATGTTCCAGCTCTTGGCTGCAAGGAGCCTGAAAGATCTGCCCCCCATGCACGCTTTGTAAATTTTGGGGACAGCTACCAGGCCGGTGCCAGAGGATCGAAGCATCCGCTCAGGTCTATAAGGAGTGATAAGGCTATGCAGGGGATCGGGCGCCCTGCCCCCGATGATGCGATGACACGTGCATAACGCTTTAAAAGTGATCCTTTCCCTAACAGGGAGCCAGTGGAGGGCCTTCAGAGCCGCTTTAAAGGCCGTTCTTCTCGGAAGCCTCAGCACCAGTCGGGCTGTAGCATTCTGTAGCACCTGGAGGCGATTAAGGCTTCTTACCGTGGTCCCCAGTGAGAGGAGGTTGGAGTAGTCTACTCGCGATGTCACAAGGGCATGCACCAGAGTCTGCCTGGCACCAACGGGGAGCAGGTCCAGAGTCTTCCGCAGACTCTTGAGTATTGCAATGCACATCCCAACCACTCGATCAACCTGGGGAGTGAACGATAGGTCAGAGTCAAACATCACCCCGAGGTTTTTGGCCTGCCGACAGGGCACTGGAGTGGTGCCTAGGCCTGCTGGCCACCATGCAGAGGACCACACACCCGGACCACCCCCTACCACAAGCACCTCAGTTTTGGTCCCATTCAGCTTCAGGCAGTTGTTCCTGCATGCAAGCACTGAAGCTGGATGCCGCCACATCGGGTGCCCGTGACAGCGAGATGACCAGCTGTGTGTCATCGGCATATGACACTAATTGGATGCCATGGCTTTCCACAATATTGGCTACGGGGGAAGCATATAGGTTAAACAGGGTAGGGCTCAGGGCAGAGCCCTGAGGTACCCCTTGATCCAAATTGAACATACAAGAGTAGTGTTCTCCCTGTCTAACCTGAAAGCCCCTATCGTACAGAAAAGATTGGATCCACCTCAGCGCTGACCCTGTGACTCCACCCTTGTTCAAACACTGTAGCAAGATGAAATGTGCTACAGTGTCGAAAGCTGCACTTAGGTCAAGTAGAATAAGGGCCATCATCTGCCCCTCATCTACCCCTTGCCTAATGGTCTCAGTGGCCATAAGCAGCGCTGACTCAGTGGAGTGACGTGAGTGAAAGCCAAACTGAGTTGGATGGAGCAGATTGGCCTTCTCCACATAAGCCATCAGCTGAAGATTGGCCACCTTTTCTGCCAATTTGGCCAGGTAGGGGACGAAGATTATCCAACCTGTCCCAGCTTAGATTAGGCTTTTTTTGAAGCGGGAGTACTACTGCTTGCTTCCATCTTTTAGGTACAGTGTTCGATTTAAATGATAGCTCTAAAACATCCCTAATATAAGGCTCAAGGATCTCGATACTCCCGGCAAGTAATTTCGGCGAAGCCGGATCGCGAGGGGATCCTGACTTGATGGAGCAGCATATTTGCCGTAGGCCGTCAGAGGGTGGGGTGAGAAAGTTCTCCAGCCTATTGACACCCACATCCTCTAGTTCACTCTCACTAAACTTCAATCCCCTTCTCTTTCCTCCTGAAAAAGTGGAGTAGATGGTAGCCACCTTTTCAGAAAAAAATGCAGCGATGCGGTTACATGATTCCTCTGAGACACTGGATGGGTCAACAGATGAACCGCAGAGAGAGATTTCTTTATAGATCTTGAATAACCCTTCGTGGAATTTTTAGCTTCCCCAATTCTGCCTGAAAAATAGGTTGTTTTGGCACACCTGATTAAGCTATGATAGTCTCTCCGTTTATCTTTATTCCTCTGTTTTGCTTGATCAAGGTAGGCCACCCTCCACTGCCTTTCGAGTTGTTTACACTCCGCCTTAGCTTGGCGGAACTCATCGCTGAACCAGGGTGCGGATTTCTGGGGTCTACTACAGGGATTCCTATGACAAAGGGGAGCTATGTCATCCAAAGCATCATTGATGCAACCTTCCAATCTATCGTATGCGGTATCAGCATCCTGACCTCCCGGTCTCCAGCCTTTAATCAGTGCAGTATCGAACTTGGCTTTGGAAAAAGCAGCCCAATAACGACTCGAGTATTTCGGATTAGTTCGCTTTTGGATGTTGCCAGCAGGGACATTTATTTCAAAAGGCACTAAGAAGTGATCGGACCAGGGAGTTGGTAAGGGGGTCTTAACTTCAATTTCATCCCAGTTGGCAAAGATAGGATCCAGTAAGTGGCCCTTTTGATGGGTAGGGGCCTGGGATCTAATATGTAGTTGGAGAGAGTGTAGTTCCTGACAGAAGTCAGTGGCTCCTTTGTCCAGTGGGTCATCCAAATGGATGTTTAGATCCCCTAATAGTAGAAACTTATCCCTACGCAGGGCTGCTTCCATTATACCATCAATCAAGCTGGTAGTAAAGCGAGTAAATGGACCTGGAGAGCGGTAGACCAGGAAGCCCTTCACCGTATTGCCTGCATTGACCTTAATAGAAAAGGCTCCTGTCTCACTGTCAGCAATGGAGAGCGGTTCGAGTTGACAGTATAGTGGCAACTTAGATTCTATCACTATCCCGCCACCTCTACCCAAGGCTCTGTCCAACCTCACCAAGGTATAGCCTGCCGGGAGGGAAGCAACTACTTCCGGCTCAGAGTTGGAGTCAAGCCACGTCTCGGTGAGGAATAGGAGGTCGAGTTTCATATCAGTGAGCAGATCGTATATGTCCAGATTATGCTTCCGCATAGATCTGGTATTCAGTAGCCCACATATAAGCCTAATGTCCTCACCCTTCTGCGTAACTCTAGTGTGCCAGTTAAACTGACACTCTTTGCAGCTGTTATCTTCTTCCGCCTTTAGGTTATGGAGACAGGCTTTAGCGAATATGGGACAAAGGGCACGGAGTTGTTGCGCGCTCCACCGTATTACTGCCCCATCTCGTCCAGGGGTCGTGGCCCCTGTCCCCCGCCGGCTGCGGACGGGCGCAGACGGGCTTGCCTTTGGCGCGCCTTCGGCACGCTATCGGCGCGCCCGCTGCGCTCGCCCGCTGCACGGACGAGTCACCATCTCCTGATGTAGGGAGTCGAGGAAGTGACGCAGCAAGGGGGAGGAGTCATGTCCCTCCGTTGAAGCAGCACAAAATCCCCGTGACGGACCGGGGACCGAATCAGGTGGGTACCAAGTGCAGACCAAGTATTTTACATCAGCACACAAATTCACCCCCCATTAGATGTTTTAAAAATAGAAATAGCACCGAAGCACTACACATGATAAAAAGATAGTTACGCTAGCCGGTTTTTCAGTCAACCGCACTAGCGCCAGACTCTCATTAAAAATGCACCACTCGCTGTCAGCGCCGGCTCACCTTTGGTCCGAACATTTCCTGGTTGAAGTCCAAATTAAACATGAGCTACATTCTAAGAACCCCGTATACCCACCAGGGCCTAGGAACGGCAGAAATTGGAAAGATCTGGACCAAACAAATTTAACCTTTTTTTAGAAAACACCAGACCGGTAGCCTCCATCACCAATTTGGATAGTGATGCAATCATTCATCAATGGCTTAGTTCAGCTATTGACGCATGTCTACCTCCGACCAATAAGTAATATAACCACCACTACCCACCCACCCCTTGGTTCACTGAAAAACTCAAACAAGAAAAAACAAAATGCAAAAAGTTAGCAAGACGTTGGTGCAAATACTACGATCCTAGAACTAAATCACTATACAAATCAGCCCTAAGCAAATATCATTCATTATGCAACATCGCTCAGCAGAGCACGCCAATGTAACCGTTTTACACGCACAAAACTGCCAAAAAGCACTTTTCAAAGTTGTCAAGGAACTCTCGGGTGCCACCTGTCAGCCTAAACCCACATGCCAGGACTCTAAGCAATGTGATGTTTTAGCTGATTTCTTTGTTGACAAAATTGCTAATATCTATGCTGACTTTGATAAACAGACAACTACGCTAATAAACTCAGGATCTGATAGTCTCCGAAAACAACATCTCCCCCTGGAAATTATTCCAGCCAACAGCGACACCTGTTTAGATAAATGGACTCCGCTGACATCTCCACGTTCCGCAATATTCTTAGCAGTATTAAATTAGGGTCCCCCAAGGATCCACTTTCCCACCGGTACTCCAAACATTGGACCACACTACACTCAATCTAATCTGTAGCAGGGTTTCCGTTCTCCCACAGAACTGTGCATAGAGATCTAGAACCTCAGTGAGTTAGGATGATCCAAAACTCATCTCAGTGTCAGAAATCCCCTTACCTAGCTAGCTACAGTGTCTCATGGCTCATTATGGAATGATCCATGTCTTAGACAAACCAGAACATGAACTTTAGAATACCTCAGGAATCGTGGAACACATGAACACTCTTTCGTTATATAATCATTTCAAACCAAAACTGAGAGTCAAAGAACACAAGTGCAAGTTTGAAATATTTATTATTCAATGCAAAGTTCTCAAACGCAGTATCTTGTATAATACCAAAATGCAGATTATAAAAATCAGAGTCAGCAGCATAGTCACTAATCCATAGTAAGCAAAGGGTGATAGCATGTTACAATGCAAAATCTATAGAAATCTATATCACCTATATTTCGCGCACCCTATTTTAGCATATTATTTTATATCTAAGAAGGTCTCATTCGGGCTTTAGCAGGGCGAACCCATACCTCTAAATGTCAGTAGGAGTAGATCACATCAACAGCTACCAGCTCTCTTCATGCGCAGCACCAAGTGTCTACGCTCATTCCGTGTAACTCTATCTTAAACCTGCGTAGAGCCCAAAATGTTGGCATCAACATTATTTGTGTTATGTCTAATGTGGTGCGAGGATCAGGCCTCCCAGCAACCTTGTGTTAGGTTAATTTTAGAGTGTGCAGCTCTCAGTGTGCAGACAGTTGTACCAAGTGTACCAGGCAAAGCTGATAGCATAGAAATAACATATTATTCTCAAATAAACCACCTCACCGCTTCTAGGGTGAAAGCGACAACAACAAGTATGTGTCGTGTGCAAAACTGAAGCCGAAGGAAAAAAGGCTGTTTAAACATGTAATGCACTCATGCTAACTTAACGCAATATATGTAACGAAGTATCCATATGACACCCCCCCATTGGTCCGAGCACCGTCAAACATAAGGGAAAAGGCAATACTAAATCAGATACAAAAATTGAAAGCAAAGTTCAATAATCTTGAGCTAAAATAAGCTAAAAATATGTATGAATGTATATGTATGAATGCCTACAGTGGCCTCAAATCTAAAAATAAAAACAAAACTTTCGAACCAAAAGTTATCCGCCAGGTCTCCAAAATATGAAATGTAGGACCTGGTCGCATCAATTCAAATGTATGTAAGAAAAAAAAAAACAAGGCACTTATCCGATATCCAAAGTCATGTGCCACATTGACGTTATCCTCAGCGACATCAAGTGATTGAACTCTCCATCAGCTGAACACAGTCCATCCCTCCAATTCAGCGAGGGGAAATTCATATTTCACAACAAAGCATTCCTCCCAGGCATGTCACGATTGGAAAGTATATGCAAAGAAAGTTGCAACAGCCTCCAGTATGAAATCACTGCCATCATCCGAAAATAGTTCAGCAATCCAATTCAGCAATGGGAAAGAACATACGTGCTCCTCCAGCATCGGATCCTCCTGTAACGTCAGAGGACAACTCGGTGGGTTCACCAGATCGCTGTGTGTCAAAAAGGCATCCGCTGCTGCAGAGATCTCCCATTGGCCCAGAACTCCATTTATCGCTGCCAAGGCCATAACTCTTTCGCCAGAACAGATCAGCTCGTGAGCCACCACGGGACGCATTAGCTGATCAAAATCGACGTCAGGAGCAGTCCTCAAGCATAGGCACAAATCAATGGCCCAATCGAACTCGCAGCTCAGGCAGTGAAACACAGGTTGGACACACGTGAAGTCGGTGAACCGAAATGACAATCTATAGGCCGTGCTTAATGCTGCAAGCGGTAAAGTTCCATAGTAATTGAGCATCCGATTACGGCACAGTGTCAGGAGGCGTTGAACGGCTTCTTGTGCAGGATGGGCATCCATGTTTTATGAAGAAAAACACCAATAAAATGCCAGCGGCTACAGCCAGCAACACAGGTAGTCCACCAAACAAACTCGAAAAAATAGAGTGGAAAACGTGGGAATGATACCAAAAACTTTTTCAAACGTAGTCACGAGGCCACTGCTTACCAATGTAAAAAAATGTGCAAGCCCAGTCGTGGAAGAAGCATTAAAAATCTGGTGCACCAGCTCACAGAAATGAAACGGCAAATCAGTATTTAAAAGCGCCTGCACCTCTGTGCGGGTGTTAGCTATGTGAAGGACATAAGTTTCCCGGGCCCAACTCAGGGTCACTTGTTTTTGAGACAAAAGGGCCCTTATTCTGCTTAAACCATTGAACTTCGCTTCCAAGGTTGGAATCCGTGGCCAGATGGAGACATCTGAAGACCCATGCGTGGGTGGGTATAGAACATTCTTGCAACACACCACACGCTCTGATACAGTTACCACATAAGCCACACCAATTAATAACCCACAACATAACTCGTTGTTTAAAAGCAAATAACTACCATTAGCCAATAATGTAAATGTGGGAACCACTGCTGGAACTGGCGTGCCTTTTAAAACACATGCTAAATTTGGGCGGTCCTGATTACAAGAACCGTGTAACTGAATATGTCTGCATATTAATGAATGGTCAGGTGACTGTGTGCATTCCTCACCATTAAGATTCACTTCTTTTCCATCCTTCAGACATCTGTATGTGTATGGTAAGGACCATGCCTCATGTAGGAATGCATTGCCTAGTGGTTCATATCGTCCTATAGCAATATACCGCATACAGTTAGTAAATTTATATAAGGGAAATGGTAATGTAATTAATCCATGAATAAGCCACGTGGCAGTAGTGGTTTCAGCAACAGAGAAAGGTAAGGATTCTAGCTTCTCAATATGTAACATAGAAAATGAAGCATCACGCATTGAAAGCATGCGCTGTTTTTCAGTCAGATTAAAAGGGGCGAAAAGGGATGAAACGTTCAATGAGGTCCAGGGAACCCGACCAGCCTTAAGTGTCTGTAGGGTCCAGGCAAACTGCATTACAGAGCGTAATTGATTCTGACCATGGTATAACGTGGACACTTCATCATGTACAATATCAACAACAGAAGAAACAATATTATCCAATGTGTAAATTCTGGAAGAAAGCATGTTAATACTGTTATCGACCACTGCAAGCACTTTTTCCAAATTTGCTTGATCAATAGCCCTCAGGCGTTTAGCTGCCTCAACTTGTGAAAATTTCCAAATTTCATTGTAAACAGCATAAAGAAAGCGTTTAGATCTACCCCTAGCCGGACCTTTTATAAAATCATTCAGTTCTATATTCTCATTTAAACGTGACAGATGCAGTTTTACTGCAGCCAAAGTGGAATGTTGCAACCAGTTCTGACACAATTTGCCTACTGAATAAGTAGTAACTGTGTGATCTGTTTCAAAACGGGGATCCGGCCTGATGTGTTTAAAACCTTCAGACAAACCCAAAAAACGACGTTGGCAAGAATCAGAGCTTTTTTGCCACAAAAGCCACCCATCTGGATCAAAACTGGAAATATTAAAGGAGGAATTGTGCAATAGGTCTCGCATCTCACTTATGGACAATGTAGTGAAATTATTCCAGCCTGAATATTCTTCCAAATCAGGGATGGTTGGTGCATTTAATTTTTTAGATGTAGCCAATCCAAAACATGTTGTCTGGGAAATAGTAGAATTTAAAAACAACATGTGATTCGGGATGAGACATGCACGATGCAAAGCCTCAGTGCCTTGTACCTGCCAATCTTTGGTACCCCAAACCGATTTAAGGTCAATAGCTTCCTTCCATAACTCATAGCCATCTACAGCTAACCTGTCAAGAAAGGACTTTGAATACAGCAATTTTGTATCGGTAAGTCTGACTTTGGACATGAATTTCTGTTCCACTTTAAAATAAAACGACTCAGGATTCGATTGATTAAAATCTGTAAAATATAAGTATTTTCCCAGAAATGTACTCGAGCTTCCTTGCAAAGGCGCAGGACAATGTTCCCACTGTGTGTAGTTCACCGGAACCCTCCCGGAACTCGTTTTGTGTAAGAAATGATTTCCATAATGTTGATAGCAAAACAAATCACCATAATTAACAGAATCCAAGTACAAATCCTCAGCATCAAAGGCCGCATAATATTTCAAATCAGAGAACAATGCTTCAACGGCCTGAAGATCCCAATCATCAGAACGAATATTTTGCTTAATCACATCTCCCATGTTTACTCTAAGCACATTAGGAACATTAATAACTTCTGTGGGGCCATGTATCTGAAACCTAACCGCATCCCACACAATCCCATCAAGGACAGGCCAAGCAGTAATCTCAACTGTATTTAAGTCTCTTTTTAGTCTGTGTGCTGAATGTGAGGAGGAAAGAGGGGCCAATGTTCCATTAAGGTACCGAATTCCTGTTCTTTCTTTCACATAATGGCCATCGATCAGGCGAAAAAAATAAAACACAAAACCAATTGACATAAAAAGATAAAATGAAAATAGTATCAGCCAAATGTATATCCAAGGTGGAATCAGAAAATGTTTTTTAAACAACGTGGCATATTTTGCAATAGTCGATGGTTTCTTTGAAAGTTCCGAATCAGAGTCAAAAGAGAATCTGGACTGGTTAGCCAAACGTGCTTGTAAATCGGACATAGATAAATCAGCAGGTTCTGCATAGGTCAGCTCATCAATGTTAGTAACAGGAATAGTATTTAATAAAGGACTGGATATTGCAGGCATCTCGAGGGACACCTCCTGATCTGCACCAGATGTAATAGCCAGCACAGAGTGCCTCACCATGGAAGGACAGGATACAGCCGGTGTCATGCTATGAAGAATCGGCCACCCTGTGTGTCTTGACATTGTCAATAGAAATAAATCTGTTTTCTTTACGACCTGGAAGTGGTGGTAAAATGACTGTTCTTGTGCCCTTCACTCCAAGGACTCGAACCGGTGCTCGATATGAGGGACCAAACTCCTTCTTGTTATCGATCTTCTCTCGAACCAGTTCTCCAACTTGGGGTAGCCAGCCAACTACCGGGATCTGCAACGCATCATCCGACGTGGAGGGCAAGTGTTCCTTAGCAAGACTGTCTCTGGTCTTTTGTAGATCCTGTAAAACATTGTAATGTTCATCTACGTCAAAGGCCGCGGCCTGGGCCTGGCAGTCTGCACCATCGAGGTCAGGGACGTACATCTTGATACCAAAGAGCATTTCGTATGGGGTCCGCCCACCCAGAGACCTTCTAGGGAGATTATTAAGCGCACGCTGCACGCCATAGAGGTGGGTCAGCCAGTTTCTACCAGTGCCTATAACTCGGGCTGTCAAAGATTGCTTTAAGTCGCGGTTCATTCTTTCTACTACAGAATTGCCCTCAGGCCTGTAGGGACTTGAAAACTTCACCTGTACTCCCAACGAAACCATAGCATCCTTATATGCCTTAGAGGCGAATGCCGGACCCTGGTCCGAATGGAAAGCACCACAAGCAAAGATTCCCACAAAGACACGCAAATCCTTAATGACAGTTCGCGAATCAGCGCTTCGATGCGGCCATACCCACACAAAGCGTGTGCATGAGTCAACTGCTACTAAGATGTATTTATACGCAGTATCAGAAGAAAAAGGACCGCAGTGATCCAAATAAACACAACCAAGTGGTTTATTAGAGATGTACAACTGTGTCTGAGGCGGACGCGCAGCAGTAGAAGGCTTGATCTGCTGACAAATGTCACACATAAGGACATAATCGCGCGTCTGTTTGTACAGTCCCCGCCACCAGAACCTCTGTTGTAGCTGAGATACAGTGGCTGAGACGCCCGCATGCGCAGACGCCACACCTTCATGAGCCGCTGTAATCAGAGAAGCTCTGCGATCCGAGTTGGGAACTAGACGCTCTCCAACTTCAGGAATTTTCACATAAGGAACCTTATCGGGACTTAAGTGGTATGTGTACTTCGAAGGGAACCCCGCAGGATATTTACCTCCCTTCTCCGTGGCAGCAACAGCCGCCAAGATGTCATCATCTATTTTGCTTTTGGACCTCGTGACTGCTGCAACCAAGTATTTCGATACCGCAGACTTCGCTGCCTCATCAGCAAGCGAATTACCAACAGCGTGGACCCCCACGCGCTGGTGGCCGAGAGTATGAATCACATACACGAGCGGCAGTTTCTCTTTAAGTTCCGCCACTCGGACCCAGATCATTTTATGTTTTATTGTGCTACCTTTGGAATCACGAAAATCATTCTGAATCCAAAAGAACAAGTTCTCATTGTAAGACTGGACACAGTAGTAAGAATCACTTACGATTAAAGTCGTCACACAAGGATCAGCGTACTCCAATGCGAGCATAAGAGCACGAAGCTCTGCTAATTGTGCGGTGCAGTCCCCTAGTGTTTGCGTGTGCACAACACTGGACTTGAACTCATCGTTCACCATGGCACCGACTACAATGGCGCAAGCGGAAACGTAGGCATGTTTAGAGCCATGCGCAACCTGCGCCGAACCATCAGTGTAAATGATACAATGGAAATCCTCCAACGGCCGCATCGCTAAAGGAGCAGGATGAACAAATTCATACTGTAAATACTCCTGCGACCGTAAAGCGGCGTCAAAAATAAACGTGACATCCTGGGATGTCAAGGATGTAGCCCACTGAATCCACCGAGGGTGCAAAGCTTTAGAATTCGGTACACTGGCTTTCGTGACCGCCTCCAAGGCAGGACACGGGGTAACAACCAACATGCGCTTTCCCTGCGACAGGGTACGTTCCTTAAGAATTGCCATCTGCACAGCCGTTAAAACTTTCTCCACAGTGGAAAAACGCAGTTCAGCCGAAGTGTACAAGTGCGACTTGTAAGCAATAGGTACAGTATCCCCTTCATTAAAAGTCAGGTACGTGAAACCCACCGTCCCAGGGATAATTCTTATCACCAGGTTGGTCTGGTTATCACAAGTCTGTAAGTAGTCAGAAGCGAGCAAATCAGCCTGCAAAGACTGCAGAATGGCTGAATGCTCAGGCAGCCAGCATGATTTGGAAAAAGATGGTTGTACCAAGGCATATAGAGGCTTGATACGCTGGGCATATTCCGGAATGTATGTCCTTCCGAAATTTAAAAAACCCAGTAAAGACTGTAATTTTTTCAGTGTTGTCGGAGAGCGCAACTGCGCGCATTTCTCCAGGAAGTGAGGAGCCAACCCCTTTCCTTCATGGTTAAGTTCATAACCCAGAAACAACACTGTGTACTCCGCAATGTGTGATTTTGCAAAGTTAAACTTGTAACCCATGTCTGCAAAGTTACAAATGATGCTATTTACTCGACACAGATGCACCCAAAGTTCGTCGTCTGTGAGATAAATGTCATCCACATACGAACATGCAACTGGATCGAAGCTCTCCAAAAGAGAGACTATGCGGGCGGAAAACACTCCAGGACTATTCTTATATCCCATTGGGAGTCGTTTAAACATTTTTTGTACTCCGCCGCACGTAAAACTGGTCCATTGGGAACTTAGACCATCTAATTTATGTGCATAAAAACCATTGGAAATGTCAAGCGTGGTTTTGAACCGTTTGCGCTCAAGACTATTCACTAGGGCAGAGCCGTGAGTATTCTGTACCGCACAGTTACGGCAATGCGAGTTCAAATGCCGGTAATTCAAAACCAGACGATATGAGCCGTCCGGCTTGTTAACAGTAAAAAGGGGATTATTCATCGGTGACACACACGTTTCAATTACACCTTGATATTCCAATTGTTCAAGGATAGCCGCGACCGAAGCTTTAGTCCCGTATGGGATACTGGGGTTGTGGCTGCGGCTGTGACCGTAAAGGAATCTCATGGCTAGGGGACAATTTATCCCAGCCACACTGATTTCGGTACACAGCCGGCGCAAGCGCCAGAGCCCACTCTTCTGCAAAATGCAGCGCTTCCACTCTCGATACAGTGTGCGCGAAACTGGGGAGGATCACCTCCTCCCCTCGCGGAGCTGCGAGAACAAAAGGTGGGGGCCAGTCAGCCTCCGAAAGCAAAATGTCATACGTATCCGAAAGATTTTCCCAAAATACCCCTTTTACAGTTCGCTGCATGTCACCTTCAATTAACAGGACAATTTCAAAAAGTCTTTCAGGGGGAGCAACATGTGTATCAGCCGTTTCAATCACAATAAAAGTTTCAGTCGCTGTCACCTTCAACAGTGGACGGAGGGCCTCTCTCACTATGGTAATCTCCGCCGCGCTGTCCAGCAAGGTCAGAGCCCACGTCAGATTCCGAAGCCGCGTTCTCACTATCTGGGGCATATCGATGCGCCGTTAAGGCTGCGACTTTCTTCTTGGCAAACTGCGGTCTCTTTGGCGTAGAGTCGTCCCGCTGATCCCCTTCACTTCGCGTGCGGGGCTGGCCACGTCCTTGCTGGCCACCCCTGCCCCTGCCGCCCCCTCCACCACCGGTTGACGGAGCCGATGAGTCCTGAAAGGAACGAGGAGAGCGTTGGTCTAATCGTCGCGCGATCGCGCAAATCATAAACTCGATCTGACTGCGCAGGCTGCGAAGGCGTAGGACTAGAAACCTGTGTCTGCTGTTGTTGTTGCTTACCCTGATTCTGCTTTTTAGGCCAATTTTGTTTTTTGGACTTGGGTTGTCCACCCGTTTCCGAAGACTGTCCCTGGGGCTGCTTCTTCTCTTTTTCAGAAAAAGCCTTTAAACCCTTAGAAGTGCGGCCAACCATTTTATAAGCCGCCACAATGATTCTTGCCAGCTGACGGGGTTTCTCGGCATCGGGAATTAACGCCAGAGCATTGGCCACCTGAAAGTTCACTGCATCCCCCTTGACATTCGCAAGGATAAGACCGCAAACCGTCTCAAACGAGCCGCTCAGGCGCATACCTAATTCAACCGCCGACTCCGGTCCGTGATCATCCTGAACACGTTTAAGGACCGCAGAGAGGTTTGACACAGACGGGGTGCCATAGCACCTCGAGTAAACCGCTGCAAAAGTCTTACCCCAAGTTTCACAGTCAGCAAGTTCAGGGGCTAAATCTTTCGGTAAACTAAGCGTAAGAATCCGGTGTTTTTCACCCGGAGTCGTATTAGGAAACACGGCCTCCAGCTGGTCGAATTTCTCGGCAAGCCAGTAAGGAAAATCATCCTTATCCTGGGGCTTCTTGCCCATAACGGAATTCACCAAGACAGGACTGATTTTCAAACCAGCCTGTTCCGCTCGAAGCTGCGCACCTGCGGGGGCTGCGCCATGAACATTACGACCAATGTAATGAACCAGCGCCCTAATCACTCCAACCGCGACTTCATGAAGACGCCGCAGCTCAGCTACACTGCAAGTAGCGCGATTAGGGTGAGGAGTAAATCCACCCAAAGCGGGCCAATTTGTGCCCGGAATGGACAAAGGACCTAACCTCGGAGCCGTTAAAGAATGGGGTAGGGGGCCACCAAACCAAACTCCGTGCTGCCAAGCATCTATAGGTACTTCCAGTGCCCTGTACGGAGCATAAGCCGCCGGTACAGCCGAGGCAGTGTATGAATGGAAGACACCCGAATTAGCGTCCACTTCCGGAAATGTTACCCAGGAATAAAACAATTCGTACAGGTACGCATGTTCCGCACTCACCACTAGAACCACAGCCAAGCCTTCCACAGGGACATTATATGCCCGCAAGTGGTCGCGAACCGCGACGCGGCTATGCTGCGGTATGTCCACGGCCATGGTAGCACAGGAAGAGAAAAAAGACAAAGAACACTTTGTAGCACAACTGGGTAGTAATTCAAAGAAACCGTTTTTAGAAGAATTCAAGCTTGAAAAGACCTATTTAAAAAATAGGTAGGTTTTTCCGACACCACCGTTTACCGGAAACGGGAATGAAGGTCTCAAGGTTTGAATGATATACTACTCGAGTGTCATGTTTAAGGCCAACAACGTACGGGCGCCATGTAGCAGGGTTTCCGTTCTCCCACAGAACTGTGCATAGAGATCTAGAACCTCAGTGAGTTAGGATGATCCAAAACTCATCTCAGTGTCAGAAATCCCCTTACCTAGCTAGCTACAGTGTCTCATGGCTCATTATGGAATGATCCATGTCTTAGACAAACCAGAACATGAACTTTAGAATACCTCAGGAATCGTGGAACACATGAACACTCTTTCATTATATAATCATTTCAAACCAAAACTGAGAGTCAAAGAACACAAGTGCAAGTTTGAAATATTTATTATTCAATGCAAAGTTCTCAAACGCAGTATCTTGTATAATACCAAAATGCAGATTATAAAAATCAGAGTCAGCAGCATAGTCACTAATCCATAGTAAGCAAAGGGTGATAGCATGTTACAATGCAAAATCTATAGAAATCTATATCACCTATATTTCGCGCACCCTATTTTAGCATATTATTTTATATCTAAGAAGGTCTCATTCGGGCTTTAGCAGGGCGAACCCATACCTCTAAATGTCAGTAGGAGTAGATCACATCAACAGCTACCAGCTCTCTTCATGCGCAGCACCAAGTGTCTACGTTCATTCCGTGTAACTCTATCTTAAACCTGCGTAGAGCCCAAAATGATGGCATCAACATTATTTGTGTTATGTCTAATGTGGTGCGAGGATCAGGCCTCCCAGCAACCTTGTGTTAGGTTAATTTTAGAGTGTGCAGCTCTCAGTGTGCAGACAGTTGTACCAAGTGTACCAGGCAAAGCTGATAGCATAGAAATAACATATTATTCTCAAATAAACCACCTCACCGCTTCTAGGGTGAAAGCGACAACAACAAGTATGTGTCGTGTGCAAAACTGAAGCCGAAGGAAAAAAGGCTGTTTAAACATGTAATGCACTCATGCTAACTTAACGCAATATATGTAACGAAGTATCCATATGACAAATCATGGAACTACTTAACACTTCTTTACTTGAAGCAAGGGTCCCTGCAACTTGGAAGCATGCGATGATTGTGCCCCTGTTGAAAAAAGCTAACTCCGATCCAGAGGTACCATCTAACTTTCGCCCCATCTCCCTTCTCCCAGTATTTTCCAAGATTCTGGAGAAACATATATATGTCCACTTGCTTTGCCATTCTTAAATGGCTTAGGAAAATCCTCTGGATGCTCCCTTTGTCCACCAAAAAAACTGTAGTCCAAGCCCTGATAACATCCAGATTGGACTACAGTAATGTTCTGTACTTGGGCGCAAGCAAGGAAGTGGTATGCAAGCTACAGGTTGTACAGAACTCGGCTGCAAGATTATTCTGAAAACTTCCTAATAAAACTGCTATCTCAGCCTCACTACGTGACCTTCACTGGCTCCGAATTGACAGTTTTGCCAAATTTAAAGCCCTATGCTAAATGCATAAAATCGACTCCGGTGTAGCACCCCATTACCTAAGGGCCTTAGTGCACCATTATCGCCCCGCCTTCTTCGATCCTCCAATCAACACAAGTTCCAAGTCCCTAGGGTCAGACGAGCCAGAATGGGTGGACGCTCCTTTTCCTATCTAGCTCCCTCACTCTGGAACTCTCTCCCCAATCACTTACGCTCTGAACAACACTATCTCAAATTCTATAAAGATTTAAAAACCTGGCTTTTCAATCAGTAGCCCCCCTACCACTTTGGTTGCCTAGCCTTTCATCCTTCTGTGTTCTCTAGCGCCGGTAAATCTCTGGATAGCTGTGCACTGTACAAATGTAATATTAATAATATTAATAATAATATTAATAATAATAATAATAATAATAATAATAATAATAATAATAATAATAAAGAAGAAATAGAGCAATAAAAAGAAAAGAAAAGAAATCCAGGGGTGGGTCTTCTCAACAGGAGTCTTATGAAAGGAGGTACAACCTTAGGAATCATGATAACATTAAAAAACCTGACAGGTATTGGGATACTGATACATGTTTCTCTCATTCCTTTCAGGGTTCATCAGAAAACTCTGAGTGGGAAGGATGGTCAGAACACAGACATACACATCGTATTTCGGACTATGATATCAAGAAAGAAAGAAGATAAACCAAAATCAAAACCTGAATTTAAAAAGCCGGTCTTAAAGTTAGACATGCCAAGGATAACTGAGGACTCAACTTCTGAATGGGAAATGGGCTCTGACGATGCTAGACAGCTCCGCAGAAGCAACAATAGCTCACCAGAACCTTTTGGAATTTCTGGTGACAGCGGAATTGAATGAGGATATCATGGTGGAGACACCTGATACTAGGATAAGAGTCCCACACCTGCTACAAGTAATAACATTCCAAATGAACGGGGACAAACCCAGGAAAATGAAAGGTCTCTTTTTGGAGAACCTGTCTTACGGTTATGACATCCTTTTGGCTGAAAAAGTTTGGCAGCCTGAGATTGTCATGGAGTGCCCAAAGGGAGAAACAGTAATTTTACCAGCTTTACCAGTATACTTAAAACATTCACATGCACAGAAGTGGGATGGTGAGTCACCTCACCAAGTAATACAAGTAAAACTACTCCAACTCCACAGAGACAGTACCTCATCAAACAAGAACAAAGAAACAGGTCAGGGAGATCTTAGATCAACTTGAATACCAAGGTGAACTGAGGAATTGCACCTCTTTAATGAATAATCCTTTGTTTTTCATAATGAAGCCTCACAATTCACAGCATCTGGCTTTAGACTACAGACATCTGAAAACATGCACTAAGACATTTGCAATTCAGAATGCAAACAGTGCTGCATTAATGAATAACATTGTGTGGAAAAAATACGAAACAACACTAGATGTCTCAAATGGATTTTTCTGCCAAAAAGAGCACCTGAAAGCAGATATGTGACAGCATTCTCAGCCTTAGGTTCTCAGAATCAATTCTGGCAACTGCTGCAAGGGTATGAGAATAGCCCAGGGTTTTTCTCAGCAAGGGTAACAGAGTTATTTCTAAATGTTGATGAAGAGGCATTGTCCTATATAGATGACATTTATCTGATGGATGATGATTTAATGGATCATTTGACCAGGGTGAGCAACCTAATTTTGGGGATCGCTTCAGAGGGCTACACATTCAACTTTAAAAATAGCAGATCTCAAAGTCATATTTTTGGGATACAAGTTATCAAGTGAAGGGAAGAGCCTAGCAACTAACTTTTTAGAAAAGTGTGCACCGCTCCAACCTCCAAAAACTCTGAAAAACTGTTAACCTTTCTTTGATTTAATCAGACCTGATTTTTAATTAAGACATTGGACACAGATATCCTATGTTCCGTACAAGCTAACATGATAGCTTGCAAACATCTACATATACAAGTAAATACTACAAATTTGGTGATCCGTGTAATCGCAGATCAATCAGGGTACGCTTACCTAACCTTCAATGAAGGGGAAACAGTGCCCGTAGCATACAAATCACACTTGTACCCAAACGCCGGAACAGGGGAAACAAATACTTGTCGTAACTCCAGTACTGGCCTTAGCGGTTGTGACAAAGACAAGCGTTCCAAATATGAAAGCTTTACATCCGAGACGGATACAATGGGCTAAATTCTCTCACTGCAACAGATGTAGACTACAAATTTGATTCTACATTAAAAACACAAGTATTCTTGCAAAATGAACAAGAATATCCTCCCCCAAATGAAATAATCTAGATCAATATGAATACATTATTTACACTGATGGTGCTGCTCAGCTTGCCACAGGAAGTAAACGGCAATACAGAGCATCGTGTACGATTGTAAAAGGACGTATGCGGAATGGCAAGTTCCATTCTAGCAGTATGAAGACGTAGTCTTTAGGAGATTGCACGGCACAGTTGGCAGATTTAAAAGCCCTATCACTGGCACTAATGCAAATGGATCAGAAACTCCCCATACTTATAGTGTGCCATTCATTTGACTGTTTCCAGTCTTACAATGTCTATCTTCACTACTTGGTTAAGAATAGACTCAAAAGGTTGCACAACAAAGCACAAAAAGCACACAAGGGTCGGGGTCTGCCCACACCGGGATTACCACAGCAGTTTAATTACTGAAACAATGCTGTTGGTGGCCAGGTTTTACAAAACATACAAAGGGATTTGTTCTTAAGAGCGTCATCTGTCAGCAGATGAAGGGTTTCACCGTAGCACGTCCACTGCAAACACCACTGCAAACACCACTGGACCTCTCGCTTTTGTCTATTTGGACCACTGCTGCCCCTTGCATTTTGATGGGGCTTACAAGCACAACTTGGTGGCAGTGGATTCATGCTCTAAATTCCTGTGGGTTTGGCCTCAGTGCTCAGCTGATGCTCGAACTGCTATAAAAGAGTTGCAAGTCTTATTAGGCAAGCCTTATAAAAATTCTCTCTTGGAACCTAAATGGTTTTAGGGTGCGAGGGAGATGAGAAAGAGTATTATAATACTTGAAGGACTGCCCAGCTCAAATTTTAATAGTACAGGAAACGCACCTAACTGAGAAGGAAGGTATGTAACTTTTCAAGTCCAAGAAATGGATTGCCCAGGTGGCATGTACATCTCAAACAGCATGTACTAAAGGGTTAGCAATACTGATTAAAAAAGGAGCGGAGGTGATGTTAGAGTCCTTTGTCTCTAATGAAGCAGGAAGATGGTTAGTGGCTAAGGTTAGGATAGTATCCCGCCTTTTTACTCTTGCGGGCTAGTGCGGTCCAAATCAGGATGACGTTAATCCCTTCGGAGAATTAATGGCTGAGTTATTGAACTCTCCAACCCAATAATCTTAGCTGGAAATGTTAATGCAGTTTTAAACCAGTCCCTTGACAGATCATTTCACAGTAGGGCACTGCTAAACCCGAAAATGTCAGAGTTGATAAAACAGATGTTGGAGCAATTGTGACTATGCAACTTATGACGTCAAAGAGCAGGTACACAAAAAGGTTTTACCTTTTGTAATAAAAAATATAAACACCCGGCGAGATTAGATTATTTTCTCATTGATGGTGATATAAAATATGAGGTTCACAGGAGTGACCATGTGGGAGTTCACCTGTCCGATCACTGGGCAGTGATCCTGCAATTAAAGCTCGGTGAGCAGCCTGATCAATATAGGTGGATCTTAGACCATACAGTTCTCCAGGATGAGGGAGTTATAGAAATGTTGAGCAAAGAGACTGATGAGTTTTTTAAATACAATTGGGGCTCGGCTACTCCAGGTGTAACCTGGAATGCTTATAAGGACTTCCTAAGGGGAATATTAGGAGCTCTGGCGGCAGGCAAGAGGAGGATTTATCATGAAGCAGTGTAAGTACAAGAGAAACGACTCCGCTCTTTAGAAAAGGTTATAATCGACCCAGGGACAGAGGAGGATGTGAGGGTAAGGCTGCTGCAGGAAATAGCTCAAGTTAAGTCCAAGTTAGAAATAGTTCATGAAGATAAGGTGAGGAGTCGTTTAGCTCGTTTTGAGTACAGTGAAGGATGTAACAAGCTGATGTCCTGGAAGAAGAAGAAAAAGCAAGTAAGGAACCTAATAGACCAGTTTATATGCAAACAAACTGGGGCCCTGATTGAAGATATGTGAGGGATTGAGCAAACCTTTCCTATCCACTTCAGTAAAGTGTCCCGGAAAGACCAAAAACCAACAGAAGAAGAAATAAAGGAATGGTTAGGACAGGACTGTGCAACCGCCCTTCCACCAGACAAAGTTGGGCTCCTGAATAAGGGAATGGAAATAGGTGAAATAGATATGGTAATCAGACAGCACAAGAACGGGAAGGCTCCAGGGCCCAATGGCCTGCCTCAAGCAGTTTATAAGGGCCTTGGTGATACATTAACTCCCATATTGGCAAGGTTATTTAATGACCTGTTTATTTAAAGGTCCAGAGCATCCTGCTTCCTGGAAAGAAGCCACTATAGCTTTAATTCTGAAGCCAAGGAAATGCCCTGAAAAATATGACTCCTAACGGCCAATATCATTGTTAAATAGCGACTATAAAATCTATGCTAAGATCTTAGCTGACAGGTGGAATGGGTTAATGGCTGGAATAGTACATGTAGATCGGAAGGGTTTTATACGGGGTACAAAAATAAAAGATCTAACATTTACCTTGGTTGGTTCAAAAGAAAACAAAAATATAGTCAACAAAAACATGGATGTAAAAATATTGATTACAAAAATATTGACTCCCTATACTTAAAGAGGGAAGTACATCAATATCAACTCAAAAATATCGATGTAAAAAATATAGATGTAAAAAATAGCAACTTTAAAAAATAACATAACCTAAATTAAATTAATTAAATAATATTATTATTTTTATTAATAACAAATTAAATTTAATGTAATATATATGTTAACTAATAACAAATAAACCTAATTTAATAAATATTCACTTAAAAAAAACATAGGTGTCAGGCCTTGTATAGTTAGGAATTAGCATTTAAAAAACCATTGAAATTGCTCCTATACAGTTAGTTGTACTAACTATATTTCGCGCACCCGCAATCCACTGCTGGTGATGTCACATATTACATCATTCATGACATGGTCAGTGACATCACTGATGACATCACTGATGACATCTCAAATTACATCACTGATGACATCTCATTTGACATCACGGATGACATGCAATTTCAATGGTTTTTTAAATGCTAATTCCTAACTATATAAGGCCTGAAACCTATGGTTTTTCAAGTGAATTTGCAAGGTTTTTTAAATGCTAATTCCTAACTATATAAGGCCTGAAATCTATGGTTTTTTAAGTGAATTTGCAATGTTTTTTAAATGCTAATTCCTAACTATATAAGGCTTGAAACCTATGGTTTTTCAGTGAATTTGCAAGGTTTTTTAAATGCTAATTCCTAACTATATCAGGCGTGAAACCTATATTTTTTCAATAAAATTCAAAGGTTTTGTAAATGCTAATTCTATTAGCGGATAACGTTTATATATGTTATTATCCTTCTGGGACCACCTGAGCAGCCATCTTGTTTCTCAGGAGAAGTGAGGCACAAGAGAGCACAAAACAAGAGTGGAAAATGCAAAAAGGGGGCAGGGTTGAGACCCCCTGACCCCCTAGCCCTTCTCAGGGGGTCCCAGAAAGACCACCAAGTGCAAAAAAAAATCTTTTTTTTAAAATTGTGGGGTACTTGCACTGTATGCTTACCGTACGCGTGCGGGTACCCCGTGATTTTTTTATTTATTTTGCCCTTGGGGGTCCTGTTGTGACCCCCTGAGAAGGGCTAGAGGGTTAAGGGATCTCTACTCTGCCCCCTTTTTATGTTTTTCACTCTTGTTTTGGGCTCTCTGGTGCCTCAGTTCTCCTGAAAAACAAGATGGTGGCCAACACTTCCTGGGTTGGACAGTTTGGAATGTTGACAGTCGACTGCCAGCCAATCAGAAACTCGCTCGCGCACAGTGAGCGCATATAGATATATAATTTGCTCAAATTCAATTTTCTCAACAACTACTGTAGGGATTTTCACCAAATATAGAAAAAGCACTACTGCATACCTGTCCCTAGGATTTTGCCAAGTTTGGTGTAATTCCGTTCAGCCGTTCGGGCTGTAGCCATGTCTGAAGGTCCCATGGAAAATGCCATTTGAAAAATTTCAAATTCAATTTTCTCAAGGACTACTGGAGGGATTTTCACCAAACGTAGCAAAGGCACATCTGCATACCAGGCCCTACCATTTTTCCAAGTGTGGTGTAATTCCATTTAGCCGTTCAGGCTGTAGCCGTGTCTAAAGGTCCCTATGGAAATTAACATGGGGAAATCACGTTTTGGGACCCCCCTTTCGGCCCCCCCTTGACGAATCCCCCTGAAACATTCAGGGAAGGAGTGGAGCAGAGCTGGCCAGAATTCTGGAAAATTACACACAGATTCCTCAATCGGCGTGAAAGGTATTCCCAATAGAATGTTGAGCGCATATAGATATATAATTTGCTCAAATTCAATTTCTCAACAACTACTGGAGGGATTTTCACCAAATATAGAAAAGGCACTACTGCATACCTGTCCCTACCATTTTGCCAAGTTTGGTGTAATTCCGTTCAGCCGTTCGGGCTGTAGCCGTGTCTAAAGGTTCCATAGAAAATGCCATTTGAAAATTTTCAAATTCAATTTTCTCAAGAACCACTGGAGGGATTTTCACCAAACATACAAAAGGCACTGCTGCATACCAGACCCTACCATTTTGCCAAATCTGGTGTAATTCCGTTCAGCCGTCGAGCTGTAGCCTTGTCAGAATGTCCCTATGGAAATTAACATGGGGAAAACACGTTTTGGGAACCCCCTTTTTCTCAGCCCCGCTTGACAAATCCCCCCGAAACTTTCAGGGAAGGAGCGGAGCGCAGCGAGGCAAATTTAAGGAAAATTACAGGCAGATGCCTTAATCGGCTCCAAAGTTATTCCCAATAGAATGTTTGGAATTTCCTATGGTAACTAGGTCCTAACTATATATACCTACTGGCTATCGCCAGTAGGTAATAAACACAAAAAGAGTACATATACATATATTTACTTCAAATCATTTTATTAACTGTTATCTTTATTTAATTTATAAAAGTTATTAATTATATAAAAATAAAATAAACACATATACAAATAATTTAAAATAAAATAAATTATTCTATATTTAATTAACACATTAAACTATTTAAAATATTCCCACTCCAGCGAGTGCAACAGTAGGGAAAGGGCAGGATTGCGTAGGGGTAAAAATGACTATTCCCACTCCAGTGAGTGCAACAGTTGGTAAAGTGCTGGATAGCGTAGGGTTAAAAATGACTATACCCACTCCAGTGAGTGCAATAGCAGGGAAAGCACTGGATAGCAGAGGGGTAACATTTACTATTCCCACTCCAGTGAGTGCAACAGTAGGAAAAGCACTGGATAGCATAGGGGTAAACATTACTATTTCCACTCCATTGGGTGCAACAGTAGGGAAAGCACTAGATAGCGGAGGGGTAAAATGTACTATTCCCACTCCAGTGAGTGCAACAGTAGGAAAAGTGCTGTATAGCGGAGTGGAAAAGATTACTATTCCCACTCCAGTGAGTGCTACAGTAGGGAAAGTGCTGGATAGCGGAGGGGTAAAAAATACTATTCCCACTCCAGTGAGTGCATCAGTAGAGAAAGCGTGGGATCCAAAAACAATAAAAAACAAAACTATCAACATTTTTATTAAATGTAATTTCCAATTTTAACATAATAAATATATAAATGTAAATATATTATTAATAACAAATATATTAAAACATAATTAATTATACATTATTTAGCACTATAATATCCACAACACACACCTACAATTAATTACACAATTACATTTAATGTTTACTAAATAATTAATAGTAATTAATTTGAAAATATTTTACCACCCTTCACACCATTTACACATATAAACACCACAACACACACATAAAATTAATTACACACTTACCTTAATTCATTATTAATTGACTAATCGAAATTAATTAATAACTAATTATTAAACTATTATTAATTAATACATTAATTAATCAATTAATTTCATATAATTAAATTACTTCCCACCCTATTCTCCTATAAACCCACAACCCGCTACAGAACTCATAACACAAAATTAAACTTAAAATAAATGAATGACTAGAAAAATTCTAAAACATGTAATAAAATAACAAAGAATTTTTATTAAAAACTCTAATATGTCAACTATATTTTTGTAAATGATATTGATTGCAACTATATTTTTGTAATCGATATTACTCACCTGTCAGTCGATATTCTTGTCAACTATATTTTTGTTGTCGATATGTCTTCCAAACGATATTTCTGCGGAGATATTAATGTCCTACGATAATCCTTCTCTGCACTAACCCTGGGTGTAGTTTGTGTAGCAGCACTACATGTAGCTTCATGTAGCATACTTTAAACTTCACGTAGTACATGTAGCATAGCTGATGACACCGTGTACTTGTCTGCACTGTGAAAAAATTGCTAAATAATTGCAAATGGCATCCTGCACAGTGCCAGTTATGATAAAATAAGTATCTCTAGCTTTATATGCTAAAGAGCATATAGTACTTTCACAAAAGTGAAACTAAAAAATTAGCAAGCAGTGAGAGAGGAGATGATTTTGGGATCCTCCCTAACCTAGGGGGAGTACCAAACAGATGCCTTGAAAACAATAAATCACATCTTATTGAACAATTTGGTGGTGATCCCATCCTCTTAGGACCACCCCAAGCACAGTTATTGGCAACAAAAACATTCCATCTAAAGGCCCTGCAAAGCAATATGGGATGAGATTAGCAGTGGGCAGTGAATATTATATAGTATCCAATATCAAAATAATTCTACAAAGAGCTGCAGTTCAACTGGTGGTTACTAGATGTCCCTCACAAGTCAAATGCAAATGCTTGATGAAAGGGTTTCAATGGTTTTGCATTTGACTCATGAGGGACATCTAGTAACGACTAGTGGAACTGCAGCTTCATGTAAGAATAATTTCAATGCGTTGCATTTGACTCGTGAGGGACATCTTGTAACGACTTGGTGAACTGAAGCTCTTTGTAGAATTATTTTGATATTGGATACTATAATATTTACTGCCCACTGCTAATCTCGTCCCATAATGCTTTGCAGGGCCTTTGGTTGGGATTGTTTTTTCGCCAATACCTGTGCTTGGGGTGGTCCTAAGAGGATGGGACCACCACTGAAGTTCAACAAAATGTACTTTTTTGTTTATGCTCTTTGTTTTCAAGGCATCTGCTTGGTCCTCCCCCTAATTTAGGGGGGACTCCAAAATCATCAGCTCTCTCATTTCCTAATATTTTCATTAAAAAAAGTTAGCTTTTGTGAATTGGTCATATGCTTTTAAGCATGAAAAATTGCTTTTTCAAAATATCTGAGGATATTGTTGATTTAGCTGCTACGCTACGTGATTAAGCACAGATTTTGTACTGTGCTACGTGCAATTTCGGAAGATCTAGCCACTTCATACAAGCTCTCTCTGGCCTTTTTGGCTTTAGATGCCTCACAGGCTTTTGATCGGTTTAACTGGGCCTATTTAAAAGCTGTGGCAACATTTTTGAATCTATGATCAAACTTCTGTAATGCACTGGCGGACATTAATAAATCTCCAGAAGCCAGAGTTTTAGTTAATGGCTCCTTAACAGAACCTGTATGCATCACTAGAGGCACGAGGCAGGGTTGCCAGCTGTCACCCCTCCTTTTTAACCTCTATATTGAGCTGTTAGCCAGGAAACTCAGGGAGGAGCTGGCTATTTCACCCTTCAAGTTCAATGATTGGAATTAAAACCTGGGTCTATAAGCAGATGACATTCTCATTTATACCACAAATCTGAAAGATACTCTAGATCGAAATATGACTCTGGTGACCGATTTTGGGAGGATCTCGTTTTCTGAGATCAATAGGGGTAAAATGGAGATCATTACCTGGAATTTATAGTCAGGAGGGGCGGTCAAGAAAGAAGAAATTAGATATTTAGGAGTCATGATAACACAGGACATCAATAAAATCACTAAGGTTCATTTTGAGACAGTTAAAAAGGAGGCCTGCAGACTTCTGAAGATATGGTCCCACCTTCAGTTATCTTTTTTGGGACGGGTTAATTTAGTTAACATGATAATCCTCTCGAAGTTTTCTTTTTGATTAAATACCCCTCCCCTTCGGGAAAGAATGGCTAAAGAAGATGCAAAGCCAAATCAGAACTTTTATTTGGTGAAACAAACTTCCCAGAATAGCATGGAAAAAACTAAGAAGGAGGGTAGAGAAGAGGGGCTTGGCATTGCCGGACCTGCTTTTCTACTCTTGGGCCTTTCTTTTAAAGAATGGAAGAAGATTGTTTGGCAGCCCAAGCATAACCAAGATGGGAGGCATGTGGGCCACAATGTCAAATTTAGAGCCAGGAGGCAAACAAGGGTTTCTGTTCAAATACGCAGACCCAAAGTATTTTTAAAAAGTAAGCCAACAAATCTTAAAATATTTGGCTGAAATTTGGTATAAGGTCAGGAAAGTTTTCTGAAATTCCTTACCAGAGTCTGCTGGCCCCTATCTGGGATTCACCAGGTTCTCCAGAATGGACTAAAGATGCTCTTGCAAGACCACTATTACAGGCAGGCTTAGTATGTTGGGATCATATAATCATAGAAGGGGAGTTGATCTCTTGGGAAGGGTGTAATCAACAAACAGATCACCAACTATCTAGATTCAAATACTTGCATATGAGAAGCTGGTATCAAGCCACGGATACAAAAATTAGGAAAAAACTATCTGGAAACACAAGTCATGTTAGAGACTGTATCTAAGAAGGAGCCGGCGGCTATCTATTGGCTTATGATCAACTCATAACAAGGAGATTTCACTCTGTCAACAGAACTATGGGGAAGATACTTGCCGGAAGCATCTGTAGATCATCAATGGCAAGTATCTATGATCCTGTTATTTAAAATAGTTAAGCCTGCATACTTAGAATGAATTATCTCTTTTCCATCCTCAGAGCTTATTAGTCCCCCAAGAGACTGTCAAAGTTTGGGAGAGGAGGGGATGTCACCTATCCATAATGTGTTAGTATGTTGGTATGAAAGAGGATAATGTTCACATGCTTGTGGCTTGCCCAGAACTTCAGGTCTTTTAGAGAGACATGAGTAGGACTCTGTCTGAATGTATGAAAATCAACATCGAGGTAAGCGTTATGCATACTATTTCCTGCACCCCCCCCCCAGCGCCTTGAGACCCTACGGGTATGTAGCGCGCTTTATAAGTGTCACTGATTGATTGATTGATTAATATTTCTGGGCACAAAAAATCAGGCAAGGCTGATCTTTTATAGCATACTACTGGCACGCAGGGAGATCTGTAAACAATGGGTGGCTGCAGCTCCTCCAAGTTTTGAAAATTGGGTGCATTCTGTCAAACATATAGCCTCCTTAGACATGTCAGGCTCAGCCACCAATTTTTTTGGCTCCCGTTTCTTGAATAGTGTAAAAGATAAGTACTAGAAGTTAAAAATAAAGGGGGACCGCGGTGGACGAAAAAACACTGTCTGCCACTTTTTTTTTTGTCCGTCCGCCACTTTTTTTTCCTCCGGTCACCTTGCGGCCAGGGCTGAAAAGGGTTTATATGGTGGCGGTGTCTGATAGGATGGGCTGTTGCAGATGCCTTCATTGCCGCCACGGCGGGAATTGCTTGTGGGGTCCTGATGCAGGCCCCCAATGACTCCGGGGGGTGGGGGGTGCACATGGGTTGTACCAATGGTACCCCCCAGCAGTTCCATACTTAGAATGGCAGGCACCGCGTGGTGCCTGCCATGCAGTGCATGGAAGTGCACAGCATGCCTTCCTGCCATTGTGGCGGGCGGTGCTGAGTGCACCGCCCGCCACAATGGTTGGAATGCTGGATGCGCCTGCCACTGTAGCGGGTGCATCCTAATGCTGGCAACCGGACCCCCGCCCTTATGGCGGGCGGTCCAGATCACCGGTAGCATGACGGGCGGACAAAGTCCGCTCGTCATCCCAACGGCCCGCTAAGAGTCTTCAATTCGAAGTAATGAAGTTTCCAATAATGAAATGGAACTCTCTAAAAAAGAGAGGGTTTTTTTGTAACTCAGGAAGTGTGACTATCTGCTCAATTAACATAAATTTGTGGTTTACTCTATTCCTTATGGTGCAACCAGGTGAGGGGATTTGCCCTGTAACCCCTAGAGTTAGTGTAGGGGAAATCCACACAGTTACATATATAACCAAGTCCTGGGCACACATAAAAGTAATCATACACCAATAATGTATCAATACAATTCCAGTAGATTTGAAAGTGACAATCAGAGTTCCTGGTGGGTAGAAAGTTTCTGTGCCTTTATTCTATATGTCATTTGCGAAAGAAAGAAACCAGCCAACACGTGTTTCGTCACAATTGGAAATTAATTCCGCAACTTCCTCAGGGCTGTCTCATAGGAAATCCTTTTGACCGTCCTTTCTACTTTAGGGTAGATGAGAATTATTTTGTTCACCCCTGTCCTGATGAAATGCCACTCATCCTTCAGGAGAATCAAGGCATGAAACATGTTGACCGACAGACCACTTTCACTTTTCACCCCACAAATTGAGCTGCAGCAGATTTCATTTTCCTCACCAGCCATGACTCTCCTAATCAGTTTTTATTCATAGCATCAGTATCCTGTGAAAAAAGCATCTTCGGACACTCATAGTTATTTTTAGATTCACTTTCACTCTCACTCTACTCACCACATATCCGCTCCAACACCCCATCTTCAAGGGCCTGTCGGCAATCAACATTGAAGACCACCGGCAAAGAGCCCCTCTTCGGCTAACGAGGAGTTGCCCTATGATGAAGCATGACACCTCTCGGGGAGTGTGAGGTCCTTTGCTCCTTATTGGAGCTCTCCACGTCCTACCTTCCTTCTCCCACCTGGAATCCTGCTTTGCTTTGACCCTACAGACTCGTTTCATAGGAACTGCATACATTCTGTTTCACTTCAAGGTTTATGGGCATGTATGCTGGACCTACACTTAAAACACCCTTGTACGCATTATTGTTGTCATATATATATATACCTTATACTTCACTCCCCAGCACACGTCAAATTGCAAACTGGTTTCCCTATTATGGTAAAGAGCATTTCATTATATCATCATCATGCAACATAAATTTCGAAACAATTCTGTCTGGTTCTTTTTTCCTTTTATTTCCGTGTGCTTGTATATCAGTTGTCAACAGCCGCAGCCAACACGTGTTTCATCACTTTTGGAGGTGTAGTCCCGCGACTTCCTCAAGGCTAAATGCTTCAATTCAGTGTTCGATGAACAGCTGAACACAGTGGAGAGCGGGAGCGGCGTCTTTCTGAATAAGAATATACTGAGAACCCAGAATTAGAGTTGGAAAGGAGACTGTACATCTAATTGAATATCATGGACACGCTGCATACATCGGAACCCCAATGTGGTCGGAAGTATCACCACATTTCAAAATTTACTGAGGGAGTGAAGTATATTGTGCACAGAGTTGAGGCTCGAAATTTGTAGAGTTTTGTGGTTCTCTACACCCTTTAGCACTGTTTTGTATAAATGTTATATACCCTAATCAACCAGCGTGATTCTACCGAGAGGCGCCATAATTCTATTTGTAATACCACGTTTCGAAGGCCATATCTATATACCTGCCTATATTCATTGTTCTAGCACTATGGTAGAAATCTACCATCCATTTACTCTGTTGGTGCTTATAATCATTTACATCTGCTTCTATTTTATGGTTGTTTCAGCACACCAATTTTACACTGCAATGACACTGGTTCAATAAATGCTTATTGAAAATTCCCCCACCTTTTATTCTGTGTATCTCTCTAAGACAAAGTGAGCATGAGTGACTGAGTGAAAAGTACTGGACTGTTTCCTGATCCCTGATGGGACAGGGTTGTCATGCTCGATAGTTGCCAAGACCTATTCTCTCCTTGGTAAAAGGAGTTTACAGTGGCACTCTCTGCTAGCTGGTATACAGGCAAACATGCAAACATACCAGGTGGGGGTGTCTGGAATCAGCCTGGACACCAATCCCACAGTTTATGCTGTTTAAACAAGTAGATCCTATATAGATTTATAGGACCTACATGACACACCAACATGAAGGAATGACCTCCTATGTGAGCTACAACAGTGACTTTCTGTGGCCCATGACCTGCTACTCACATTAACCACAACCTCTTCACGGCTCCCACCAAAACAGATGGCAGATCCTCACAAGGACTTTAGAAGGTAAGTCTTCAGCAGGACAAACCTGGTCCCTATATCGAAAAAGGAGCTCCATGACTTTCAACCAGAACTTTTGAATTTACCCTGGTCCATCGCAACCATATAATGGGGAGTGGTGCTTTTTGCTTTATAGCACTATTTTCAACTCTATATTTCCTGTTCGACCGATTGGATTTATGTAACTCTGACGTCATTCTATTTTTTTCAAGTGGTTTACATTTAAAAAAAAGAAAATTATTTTTAGTGTTTGAGTACTAAATAAACACTTTAAATGTTGTCTCTGAGTTAATACTACAGCTTTTGTGCTAAGATACCACAGCATTAAGCACAGATTTAATTAGTGACTTTTGTGATTCACCCTGACAATAAATGTGTTTGTTTTTTGAGTGTGCATTTCACCCCTCTCAATTAATGACCCAATTTCTTACACTTTTATTTCCACTGTTCTGCGTAAATTACTCCACTTCACCTCACTCTCTTACTCATTCTACAAATTATATTTTACAACTTCTTATGTCTAGGCTGAGGCAGATAAATGTTGGCGAAACAGTTAGAAGGAAATTGGTGGCATTGAACTATTCTTGGTGTGGAAAACCTCAATACAAGATCATCTATTGACCACTGATAAACAGGATGAGATTTTTATTGGCAGATACTGCCAGCTCTTAAGGGCTTCTGGTCCACTGATTCACTCTCTGAACCTTGGGTACAGAGGCCTGCACAGGTGCTTCAGCATTTGCCCAGTGAATTAGGAATATCCCCCTCTTACTGTAATCCTTTTTAGGTGAACACTAATCCTCATCTCCACCCAACTAGGACATTCAGGTAATATGCTGAAATGATATGAAAATCAATTTCTTAACAGAGAATGAAATAGAACATATTTAAATTTAGGTTCACTGCTGAGTGGGCAAGAAATGGCAGCATTTTGAAGGGGCTTAGTATGACTGTTCACATTTAAGTTCCAAGGCTCCTTGTATCAGTTGGAAGTTGAGTTGGGGGGTACTTAGTACTACTAATTATGGGGAAAAAAATTGTTTAAGGTCCCATTTGGAATTCAACGCTCATGAGGTATATACCATTATTGTTGGATCTGGTCCAGTAGGTGAAAGAGAGGATCGAGCCTTAACCTGACATGAATCACACCGGCTAGAGTCATTTGCTGGAGGGACAAATGCAGGCTACATTAATAAGTATTTGGAACATCTTGATTACAGGGTGTTCCAAATAAGGAGAAGGTTGCTTGCTGACTAATATAAACTGATTCCATAAGTGGCATAACTGCTGCATCATCTGAAAGATCTGTTGTAACCCTATTGAAGTCACTTAAATTGATTTAGAATCAAATAAGCATGTTGAGATTAGCACAGAAAATCAAGTCTCAAGGTCCAACTATCTCGATTTGCATCAACTTACTAACCAATGTCTTGCAGAAAAGTATCAAAAGAAAATAATACAGTGGCATAGCGAGAACCTGTGGCCTCCCGTGTCGGCCCCTGAGTTTGCCATCTGAAGAGCATGGGAAAGGGGGTGGGTAGTGCTGGCGATTCCTGTGGTGGCTACCCAGCTATGGCCACAGGTAAGGGGGGGTCAAAAGCCGCCACCCTCAAAACATGTGCTATCTGGGGCAAAATACCCCTCCCATGCTACGTCACCGAAATATTTGCATATATGACAAGTAATCCCGAAAGAATTTGAAAATAAAATACAAATGCACAGTGTGTGAGGAGCATGTCTAGAAGTGCTTGACCGAAGTATATGTAAAAGAGTGCTTTAATTCAGCCCTTCTCTCAACATTGAAGCACCAAAGATAATTATGATGGTGTGAGCACCAGCTATAGATAGGCTGTATACTGCCAGAATTCAGACTGTCAACAAAATTGCCTCTTCCTGGTCTCCGTGATCGACATTCTCAAGGTGCTTTTAGCCATCACGTGACATGGACATGAACTGAAGCCGCATTGCACACTAAGGGCAGCATACTATTGACCATCATGGGTTGGCAGAGCTGGTGAATGTATCACTAACTCTTCTACTAACACTTACTAAACTCAATTTCTCCTAGACAGGGGATTCAATCAGAGAAATCATCATGTTGTTAAAAGCGTGTGCATTTGGGACAATACTCATTAGATTCCCAGAAGAAGCCAGTGGTGGTGCCTTAGAGGAAAGATGACAGAGAATGATTCCACAAGGACCTTACTGAGTGTTTAAATGTGCACTTCAGCAGGATCCAGGTATGCTTGAAACACAGGTGTGTCAAGATCATAGCTGTGCCTCTCTGCATATCTTAGAGCCTGCTGAGAATCGTGGTCCTCAGTCTCCTGTATCAGTTCTGATTTTGAGGATTTTTCAGTGAGTGGTGTTGTATTACTTAGATGCTTTTTCCGGGTTTCAATCAAAGCAGATAACAGCGAAATGTTTTTTATTACTATTGCTAAACTTGAATATCCTTGATTTGAATTGCCAGCACACCACACACATTGAATGTCCTTGCTTCTGAAAGCTCAGTCCACTTCTGAAATATATTTATTCCTTCGTAAAACATCAATATTTCTTTTTTAGCTACTCACTAGACTAAAGAGGAAATAAAATATATTTTCCAGCACTATTCAAGAGCACACACCTATGCAGTCAGATGTCTTAAATTGAAGAACTTTTGTTTTCAATACGTGTCAACTACAAATTTATGGAAACATTTTTAAAGTAATATTTTCGAGCGTGCATACAATTGATGTAAAACACAGTTTTAATTATGTGTTTTGGAAATTAAAATGCAAGACAGAGATACCGAATCTGTGACTATTGTTGTCTAGTTGCCTCTTCATCTGGAATACATTTGGGGATGAATCATATTTCTATTTTAGTTTCAAATATTTTATACGGCTCTCTGCACGAACTACTCGTTCTGTAGCTACATACACATCTCAAAGATGATTGAGATAGGCGGCACATAAAGATAATGACAAGGAATCAGTTTCAGTCAAATAGTTTTTCTTTTTAGAGCGTGGTCCATTAAAACCAACATAAATACAATCACAAAAACGGTAAATAAACATTAAAAATTCATAGAAATACATAGAGGGTTGAAAATGAAAAAAACACATAAGTAAACAGAATCCCAATACAAAAGAGTCTAATTCTGCACAACACAAAAACTGCTTATTAAACCAACAAATAGTTTAAAACACCCCTCACTGCAATAACACATATCCCAACGGCACAAGTGACCTTCAAGGATCTCATATTCATCCGTAGATTAAATGCTTGATTACGAATAACAATACCATATTTTACTAATGTTGACTTTACAAATACTTTCAGCACATTCCAAAACCATTGACACTCTAATAGTAGATGTGCCCTTCTCAACATACCGCAGATACACTTGCCCAAGCCACCGATAATAGCCGATTGTATCCTCTTATCAGCAAAACAAGGATGTATCTCAAATCTAAATTGTAAAACTGCGCACCTAAGCTTGGGACTAGGAAAGTCCTCCATGTATGGAAAGCAGTCCTCTTCAAACAAAGCCTTTATCAAAAACTGTGTGGAAGTTTCCCCCCCTTGATACCACAGTCCTCATCTCTGGCATATTTAGTAACCGTAACTCAGATTTGGAGATTTTTAACTCCATCTTCCTCTGATCCAGTTTTAATGTCAGCGTATCACATATTTCGATCATCGCTTGTCTTACCCGCAAAGGCTATTTGAATTCACTAGATTGGACCTCACCTTTGCAAAGGGAGGACATTTTTGGGATTCCTTCCCTCGCAAACCTAGCTGCAAAACCTAAATAGCTCCAAGTGGTAAGCTGCGTTTCCATCGGCATAGCCAGAATCCTAGCTGAAGTTGCCAGTGCAAGGAGTCTTTTCATGCATTTACCTTCTGCACAATTCCAGTCCAGTTTACCACCTAAGGTAAGGACTTCTGCTCTATACTGGAATCGAGCGTTGGCCATTGTGTTGTAGGGTGACAATATGGGGACCTCCCAACTTCCTGTTAAATTGCTGAAGGTCCTGCACTGAGGTCGGAGCTGTTGCTTTTAATGATTCTAAATGCTCTTTCCAGTTTAGCTTACCTTCAACCACATGCAATGGTAATAATACTTATCTACAAGCTCCACATTATTCTCTCACAAGCGCCAATTGAACCCAATATTTCCTTCCCCCAACAACATGATCTTTGTCTTTTTCAAGGTTACCGTTATTAACTTCCTTTAACAATATTTAGTACATTTCTTTTGGTATAATAACATGTTTCTGTCGAATCTTTATTGGTAAAGAGTATGAGTCTTCTCTTTGGAATCATAATTAAGGCCCCTGATAACAAACGCAGGTGGGCCTCTACCCCGCATGGACACAATGTGGGCCAGTGGGTAATATGTCCAGATGGCTGGCAAGAGGGGCCGTGATCCCTCTGTGTACTGTGTGCTGTGTTCTTATTGGCTGTGTGTTCCTAACTTTGTGAGGTATCTGACTTTATGATGTTTTGGAAATGCGTGCACCTTTCTGGCCATGTGTGCTTTACTGGGCCCAATCTGCCAAAAAATGGGGAGAGGATATAGCCTTGCAGCTAGAGCAGTCAACCTCGGACCTGGGGAACCGGGTTCGAGTCTCGGCAACGACCCTCAACATCCTGTGATTCTGGGCAAATCACTTAATCTCCCTGTGCCTAACAAAAGAATGAATGTGTTCATCTGTTACAAAACTGGTACTCATGTAAAGTGCTCTGATACACGCAACAACCCAAGGACCACCAACAACCATCAAACCCGCATCTGAGCAAGTGTGTTCGTGTGCTCATTGTGTTAGCATGATAAGCAAATGCACTACAACATCACAGTGTGCTGTCTTAAGCAGACATTCCCAAGTCACCTCAGTGTTAGCAGTGACCCTGGAAATTTAGCTACGCACGCATCCTCCTGCAAGCAAAACACAGGTGTGCTGGTCCGGCCTACAAAATTCAGCGCAGGTGTGTGCCTATCCAGCAAGGGAAACGGGGTGTCTCCCACAGGTCCGTGTGCAGGAAGTGCGGTAAGTGTGTCTCTATGTTCTGAAGTAGCCTGCCACAAGGTCCGCAGCAGACAATGTTGTACAGTGGCATCCATCACCACCAAACGAAACTCTCATGGTGTAGTTTGAATACCGAACGACATGCTGAAATAGGCATTACAATGCTGTACCGTATGAGTGCACAGGATACAACAGCGCACTGTAATAAAAAGTAGGAAGGCTCGAGGGAAGGAGGAGCAGCTGTTTGGTAATGTAACACACAATGAACCCGCCCATGTGCCACGTGCTGGACATCTCATCCATGATGACCGCACTCGCACATATCTAAAAACACTCACAATCGGCCTCTGTACACATCATATATGAATGCAACGTGATTTTCACTTCTATGCTCCTTCAGCGCTGTGATGTTGCCGAGTTCTGTGCCTTATGCTCCTTGTTGGTATGTTTCATTTTGGCCATTGTTTGTCTATACTTGTGCTGTACTTCACTGTACATGTATGCTATTGTGCCCATCTCCCCCGTCCCCCCGCTCCCTGCTTATTCCTCTTACTGCCACTCTTCTTTCTATAATTTTGCTCCTCGGCACATAAATACACATAAAGAACAAATCAGAATAGTTCCTCGATTCTTTTAGGTTTCAAAACCTCACTCTATTACTGTCTTTCTAATTTTCCATATAAAAAGTTTTTTTAATGTTCAAGTACACATAGAACTCAGAAAAGCGACGTATTCTATCAACACACTTTCTAGAACATTTTACAACACGTGGAGGTTAAAAGTTCACAATTGTTTTAAGTTTGAACAGTGCCTTCCAAATGCAAGTAGCAGGTGTGGTTGAGTTGAGAAAATGTTATCCTATAATATATACTCCACGTTCAAACTGCTTTTTCTTAACCAATCACAAAGATGCTTTTCCACAAAACGAACTTTTAAAAAACAATCCTTTTCATCACCCAATCAAGTACCATTTTGTATGCGTGAAGAAAATAGTTCCCCATCTTTAAACATATCTCTTATTCTACGAAGGAACTGCATGAGCTACAGAGGATGTACCATGTTACAACGCATACCGTTACAACTACCTACCATTACAACGCGACCATTACAACGCATACCATTACAACGCATAGCGCTTTGAGGTGCTGGATAGTGGTAAGTATAATTTACTATTCTAACTCCAGTCCCCGTGGACCCTAGGGAAGGTGTTGGATAGTAAATTATACTTATTCCCTATCCTAGAGCGCCCCCCAGCGCAATGCGTTGTAATGGTATGCGTTGTAAAAGTCGCGTTGTAATGGTAGTGCGGAGTAACAGATGCGTTGTAACGGGTGTATACCGCTACAGACATCTTTCCATACCTTCCAGCCATACCTTTAAAATGCTAGTGTGGATCATAGGACATAGCTATGTTTTCTGGTGCAAGAGGTATGCAGAACAGAGACGTATTGACTTAGACCTAGGTTTACAAAATGTGAACATTAAATTGTTTGCACATAGACGATTGAAGTGGCACCAATATTTTCTTTTGTTGTGCACTGTGGTGGAAATGACCTAGACACATTGACTGGGATAGGTTTGTAAATGCTTAAAGAGAACACCTTTGGACAATTGATGTTACGTTTGCATCAAACTGTCTTTGTATATTCCAATATATCCCAAAGACAAAAGTGGAAATGGTCCAAACAATTTTGTCCTCAGATTGAAAAATCTCGGAAGAAAGTCAACAAAGCTGTGTCTGCATACCTCAGAGATCACGAAATGGGGTCCATCTACAACGACAATATACGTTTTGATATGACTGATATCTACTGAAGTGATGGAGTATACTTCACAGATCAGGGAAATAGAGTTTTCCTGAATAACTTGAAGCTATGCATCTGCATTTATATGTAGCTCCAACTAATGAACACAAGGTCTCTTTTTAGAGCCACCCTATAACTTACAACTTAGGCCCATTATTTTAGGACCACATAACGGCAACTCCCGGACCCTCGCCAAAGAGTTTTCTCCACACAGCTGTGGCGCTGCAGCCAGACCATCTCACTTTCCAGCACAGAGCTCTGCTTTGATCCTTGGCTCTACTCACCCATAGGGGTGAGTAGTTTGTGCTTCACAAATACTGTTTTTACCTTCGCACTTCCTATACACCACTGCCTAAGCACCATATACAAGTTGGACAGGTGTGACACCCTGCCCAGAGCACATGACTTCACAGCTTAGCACACACAGTTTAGGCTCACGGTTTCATCCCCGACTCCAGCAGCAGCTGAATTGATTTTATATGCATGAATTTACCTTCGCACTCCCTCTATAACACCCAGTAAACACCATACACAAGCTACAATATACGTAACAAAGGTTTCTCCAAATAGCTATAACTACATGCTGATACTGCTTGGACAGATGTGGCACAATGACCAGAGAACATAACTATGGGAACAACAGAGGTCAGTTGTTCCCATATATGAACATAGCTCAAAAATACATATTGCTTAAGTTAGTCAATTCTTTTAGTGGTAGATTGTCTACGTTTCGACCCTTGAGGTAGGGAGGGTAATTTGTTCCTACCGTTGAGGTCTTCAGCATGGCAGGGCTGGGAAGTGCACAGTGGTAATGACGATCAGTGTGCATTCCCTTGTGGGCTATCATGTAGCTCCTGAAATCCAAAGAAACAATATGTATCCATTGAAAAGTGTGGTGATGGGACATCTCACTCCATGGACTTTATTCGGGTAATTGTTTGTTTTTCCTGGTGTCCTCCAGGAAGTATTACATTTTTGGGGGATACTGAGACTTTGGCTAGTGTTGCACCTGTGAAGTCCTGCCAAAATGGAAGTCAACTTTTTCCACCTGTATATCTACACAGTGGAGGAGATAAAAGCCTTTTGTAAAGAGAGGGTGCTTCCCGTGGAGAGAGGTTCCACAAGGGGGGATCTTGAGGCATGCCTGTATTCCCATGAGGCCAGAATTTGGGAAGCAAGACTAACAGATGATTCTGAGGAGGAGGACTTCTCTGACAGTGAGGGAGAGAAAGATGAGTGGCTCCTTGCGGCTGTGCAAAGCGTCAGAGAATTAGACCGGGAAAGCAAAGAGGGTGAGATCCGGTGGGCCTTAGCCCAGAAAGAAGAAAAAGGTGTAGCTCAAGAAGTGAGCTTTGCTGAGTTGGAGGTGGAGTCCAGCTCAGATGATGGCAGCATGGTTATGATATCTAGTGCTAAGAGAAAGGTACAAAAACCCAGAGATGTGGCGCCTGCCTTGAGGGAGGGGGTCAACATACACCAGGGGGTTCAGGTTTATGATGTAGTTCCAGTGGAGTGCAGTGTCCCTGAAGTAGATTGGGGGACTGGCACAGGGGACCATATTCCTAGTGGTAGGAGGGACACTCTATTGACTCTAGAAGAGAGGTACCAGGAGAGGGGTTCCCCCGTGGTAGACACCTTGGTGTGTGTGTGTCTGTGTGCGAAGACCAGCCAGAATAGTGTGGGTTATGTGACAGAGACAGCCAGATACAGTCTAGCCAGTCTCGGGAGAGTGGTGTGGGGTATTTGTGTGAGGCACTGGAGGGTGAGGCAAAGGGTAGCTTGGTTGACAACTGTGGGGGGCTGTGTGATTCATTTTATGTAGAGTATATTTTAAGTCCCTGTTTTCCAGAGCTATGCCAACACCCGGTGGAGTGTGAGTTCTCTGACCCCAGGGAGCTTGCGTTGGAGGCAGACCTCTTGGTGGATTCCAGAGAGTCTGAGGAGGCATTGGGGAGTGATCCCAAAAGGAATGGCACAGATATCTTCCCGACCTGTCAGGTGGAAGAGGTTCAGTGTAGCCCAGTTAGGTCCCAGTACAGTGGGAGGGGTGTAGGGGCTCATGTCCTGTCTAAGCGGAGAAGGCGTGAGTGTGGGACGGTGTGTCTCATGGTCCCCGAAACCCAGTCTCAGGGCCTGAAGGGTTCCTTAAGGGAACAACAGGTTGGGGACCTAGACTGTACTTGTAGGCCATTTGAAGAGGATCTCCTAGTGTCTGGGGAATGGAGAGTGCCTGTAGCCAGGCCTCCATCAGTTCTGGTGTCTGGCAGTGCAACTCCAGTTGGGAGGGTGCAGAAGTCCAGACTGAGGGGTGAGAGGGGGGAGGAGTCCCCAGTGGGAGAACCAGTGGGTCAGGGGCCAGCCAGAAGGGCTGAGTCTCCCAGGAGTGACCACGGTGACACCACTTCTGTCCTGGGGGATCTTCACGCACTACCAGGTGAACAGGGGTCTGGAGATCTGTGCCAGGCAGACTGTCACAGGACACATGAGGCATGTGTCACCCTCACTGGGGTAACAGTGAGTCCACAGAAGTCCTGGCATGCCAGGCAAGTGCACAACCGCAGATATTGGTCCCTGGGTTGGGAGACCAGGTTCAGGATCTGCCTGACATGGAAGGAAGGACATCTGTAACCAGTGTCCTGAGTAGTTTGGCTTAAAGGGGTACCTCTCCAGTAGGGAGGGTGCAGCAGTCTGGAAGGGGGTGCAGAGGAAGGGAGTCCTCGCCTCTGACCCCGGGGCAACCTGAGGGTTTAAACCCTAGGTTGGGAGACCAGTTGCTGGAGGGAGGTCCTGAACTGATTGGAGAGTTGTGTTCTTGGTTGTCCTGAGGGGCAGGAGTCTCACCCTGGGGATGGACTGGGCCACACCGTTGTATTGGCCAGGTGGGTACTGTCTACCAGTGTGGGCACATCAGTGAAGGAAATCCTGGTGCACAAGGCCAATGTTCCACTGCAGGGGTTGGTCCCTGGGTTGGGAAGCCAGTTTCAGGTGTTGTCTGACCAGGAGGCAATAGGAGCCTAGGTTTGAGGGTCAGGTCCGGGGTGTCCCCCCTGACCTGTAATACCAATTGCAGGATAGAACCCCTAAACTGGTGGGTGAATGGTGCAGGACACCTGCCACAGGTTTCCTGACTATTCTAGAAGGCAGTACCGCTCCAGGTTGGAGGGTACAGAGCTCCAAGGAAGAGGAGGACCGGGTGTGGAGAATCCCACCCCAGCTTCCTATCCAGCTGCCGGATAAAGGCCCGGGACTGGTGGGTCAGTGCCAGAGTGTCAGACCTGACCTGTCAAGAGAGGGAGTGGACAAAGGGTGCCAAGCACCCGGGGCTACTGCACCAAACCCTCTGACGCCACAGTGGTTTGAGAGCCCTGAGAGGCATAAGGCTTGGGTCTCATCCCTGATCACTAGCTGTGGTCACTGTGGCTTTCTGTCTGTCTGTTGGGACACACCTGTGAGCAAGTTACAGTTAGATGCTGCACAGGTGGTGTCCAGAGGTGAGGAGATGGGTTCCACATGGATTGGCATGGTGGACCCTGAGAGTATGGGTAGAGTGATACAACTAGGTTCAGGTCGGCGTAGAACAGGAATTGTGAGTGCCCTGCTGTTTGGGCCAGTTTCCGTGTTCTATCGCCTTAAGCAGGGAACCCCATCGAGGTATTGTTTGGTCTACCCTGGCTTTAGGCTGGAAGGGGGTTGTGTTGGAATTGGCTCTTTTTGCAGGGGTATTCCCAAACTTTTTGCTTCTACCTTCCTTATTTTCCTGGCTGTTGGCAATAGAACTCTGCACACTTTACTACTGCTGATCAGTGCTAAAGTGCATATGCTCACTGTGTATATTGTTATTGTAATTAGTTATCCCTAATTAGCATATTTGTGTTACCAAGAATTCCCTAGTAAAGTGCATTGAGTGGGCCTGCAGCACTGATTGTGCCACCCATATGAGTAGCCCTAAAGGGTGCCTCAGACCTGCCTCTGCAGTGCCTGTGTGCAGTCTGTGTACACTGCCATGTCCTCCTGCCTAGCCCTTCCCTTTTTGTGCATATTGGTCACCGCTATGGAAGGTCCAAGGTACCCCCCTGGGCAGGGTGCAGGGTATGTGAAAGGTAGAACATGTACTGGTGCAGGTGACAAGCTCTGGTAGTGAATTACAAAACATTTCCATTTTTTCACTATTGTAAGGCTAACATGGGGGACGTTGACTACAGTGGCTACCAGCAAATCTTTCCATAGGAACAAGATAGGACATAGAGTCTAGTATCCCTGGACTCAGAATTTAATAACACATCTTTTAGGAAAGGTTGTTTTTGAATCCTGTGTTTGAGAAAAGCACTTTTTAGAAAGTTGCTGTTCTCTTGTCTGACCTTCCTGTGTGCCTTGGCCTGTTTGTGCATTGACTGTCTGGTTTGAGAGTTACAGGGGCTGGGGATTCCCCAGGAGGCTGGCTGCGTCAGCCCTAAGCTGAATGACTGCATTTGCAACTTGAGTGGTGGGAGGAGATAGCACCTGGGCCTGAATAGGGCTGTGCCTGCCTTCCACAATGCTGGCTCCCCCTACTGATGGGCCGCTGACGACCCTGCCCCTTACTCTGAAAGGAAAGGAGAAGCCAGGAAAACAAAGTGCTCAAGAAACACCCAGAAATGGTTCAGACAGGGCTCAGGGCCCACTTGCACAAAGAGAACAAAGACTTTTAGGGGTATAAATACAGGACCCCTGACAACAGAAAATTAGATCTTCCTGGAATCAAGAAGGAACCTCTGTCAAGGAGAAAGCTGAAACTGAAGAAGGAAGATTGTCCAGCTGTTGCTCTGCTGGATTGCCCTGCTGTTGCTTTGCTGCTAAGGAGAGGGGAAGGACTTTGCTTAGTGCTGTGTCCCCTGGCTTGAAGGAATCTCCAAGGGCCTGAGAAGAGCTAGCTTCCTGTTCTGAAGTCCCATGAGCAAAAGGACTTCACCCCCAGCTTCCCCTGAGCTCTACCAAGAGATATCTGTCCTTCCTGGTGTGTGTGGCCCATGTGTGGTGCCTCTGGAAGTTGTACCTGTGCTGGGATGCTGGAAACCAAGATTTAAAGCCTTTGCTACAAAAAAATTATCACATCGCAGTGACAGTGCAAGGAAATTCTCGCCGCTACGAAGGCCGAGATCGTCGCAGCGCCTGTTGCTGCTGCCGGAGCCATCGCATCATTCGTTTGCGGGACGCACCAGACCAGTGCGGGAAGACTACCATCGCTGCGAGTGTCATCGCAGAGTCTGTCATCACTGGGTGAGATTGCCGCACCGCTTGCTTGCAGACCGCATCACGTCACTGCAAACATCATCGCAGAACCATCGCATCGAGAAGCTGGATCGCGCATCGTCGCCCCGGAAATCGTCGGGGCCCCTACGAGATCGTCGCATCGTGCCTTTGCGAGAACAAACTTCCTACGGAACCTACGCACCGGAATCCATACAAGTGGCCTTCCTCCCCATACAGACCGGGTTTGTCGCAACACGCCGCTGCCGCAGCGGGGTTGTCGCATCGCCTCCCCAAGGTCTCAGGAGCAACGCATCACTTGTTTTCCACCACTCCAGCTTCTGCTTTTGGAACTTTGTTGTAACTAAAGGTACTGTGAGCTAAACGTTACGCAACTGTGAACTTTTCACGCAACTTTGGGTTATTTTTATCGCAACCTTAAGAACTATTTTGCAATCATATTCTTGAACTGTGTACGTTTGATTTTTGTCATTTTGGACTTGTGTAGTTTAGATTAAATACCTTTATTTTTCTAAACTGTTGTGGAGTTTGTGGTGTTTTTACTGTGAGTGTTGATTCAAATACTTTACACATTGCCTTCTGATTAGCCTTGACTGCTCGTGCCAAGCTACCTAGAGGGTGAGCAGGGGTTATCTCAGAGGGTTTCCTCCTTACCCTGACTAGAAGCAAGGGTCCCTATTTGGACACCGGTACCTACCTCTGCCAACTGGAGACCCCCATTTCTCAAACCGGGTGACGGGTAGAGGATGGATTTGAGTGGGTTGTTATGATGGGTAGATGGATGTATTGGATGGAGGGTGGATGACATGGATAAATGAATGGGTGTATGGATGGGTTAGCTCATGCAATAGTGGATTAACTGTTAAGAGCAATCTGTACGTTCTAAGTTGCCTGGAGGTTTTGATGCAATATTGCAATAGTGCTATCATCCTGTCAATTATTCTAAAGCAAACACTGCAACATTTTTTAATAATGTACTTTATTTAAAGACTGTATCGTACTGTGTCACGTATATCATGAGGGACTTTGGAATAGGGTCATTTGCAGTCTCGCTGTATTTTCCGATTTTAATCAACAGTTGTAATCAACAGTCGCTTCAGACTGGGCACGCACCTGTAAAAAGAGGCATAGTGGCATGCACCAGAGGCATATTGGCTGCACGTGAAGTGTTTAATAAGCCCACGCAAGGTGCTGAGGTGCCTCCTTGAGAGTTCTAGAATTCCACACACATACGTACATGACGAGGAAGAATGGATGCATGCCGCTCCCCTCCAGCTTCGTGATATTAAAAATGTTTAACCGCATTTAAAATTCAACATATATATATAATAGGAAACCACCCTGGCTTATGGCGAAATTATAACATGCACAAAGAACCCCAGTTGTTTCCAGTATTGAAGCGGACGTCGCCACGTCACCTCAAGAGCCCTGCAGTTTATTGCGCACACAGTTGTAAAAGTGAATGCTGCAGTCATTCCATGTCACTTTGACATTGGTAATATTCTCAAAATTAAACCACTGGGAAATGGATTGCGCTTTTTCATTTACTTAGAGTTTCTTTACTGGCGCATAGCGCTTCAGGTCACACAAGTATCCTAGATGCAGTAACACGCGAAAATGGCATTGAAAATTCATGATTGGGCAACCTTTATTCTTGCAGACGCTTCAAATATGAACGTGTGCACATGGTTTCCATTTAAATGCTAGACTGTAGAAGAAAAATCGGCTTTGCATACTTTGTATTTGAGAATTTACACGGCTCAAATAAAAACATATTCTTTGATTTCATTAACAAAGCCAGGGCTCAGGCAGTGCCACATCAGTCTTTAGAGCGCTAAAGATAACAATGGAACTGTGAACTCCTGTGTCCATGGCAACAAGAGCTAAATCTTCTTTAAAATCATGGCGGCAATTCTCTCTCAAGTCATGAATCGGTTACAAAACAAAACACTCAGGGCCCGATTCACAGAATGAACTTAAGACTCAATCCTAAACTTACTACTATTTTGGAATTCACAGAATGCACTCACTACTTTTGGCATACACAGAATGAACTTACTACTTTTGGTATTCACAGAATGAACTTACTACTTTTGGTATTCACAGAAGTTATGATTCTGTCTTAAGTCTGTCTTAAGACAAAATCCTAACTTCTGTGAATACCAAAAGTAGTAAGTTCATTCTGTGAATGCCAAAAGTAGTAAGTGCATTCTGTGAATACCAAAATAGTAGTAAGTTTAGGATTGAGTCTTGAGTTCATTCTGTGAATCGGTCCCTCACAAAGAGTTTTTGAGCAAATAGCCTTGCAGCTAATCGGGTAATAGGAAATAATGTGCAGCTAATACACACATTCCAGTCAGCCGTGTGTTTTCTTAAAACTTTGCTCCGTAAGCCTCCCTTCCAAGCAAAGCATTGTAAAGGATAGAAAACAGACACTTATTAAATATAGAATAATACTACCTGGCCACTTTGAGTCACTATCATGCTGCAACACGCAAGCTTGTGACTCTTTGTGGGCGTTACAAGATACAGAAAAAGAATGGCTTTAATAAACAAGAAAGTGAACGAGTGGTGTGAGGCGAAGCTGCGAAAGTGAAAGCATTTGCAACCTGATACAACACAGATGGCGGCTGCAGGCGCTGCTGACTTTGAAGCTGGAGAACAGGGTTTGAACCTCTGCGTGGGCTGCATTATTTAATTATTAAGAAATAAACAGTGATCTTGGGGCGAGAGACAAATTAAAAAAAATATTACACATGGAGGGGGAGACAGATACAATAAAAAAACAAGGTTGAGAGGGACAAATGTAGCATCTGAAACTAAGTGCAAAAAACGGTGCCAGAAGATGTCTCAACAATAATGCTGCTGACTTTGGAACCGCAAAACAGGGTTTGAGCCTGGGCGTTGGCTACATCATTTGAGCATTATTTACTTATGAATAAATTAAAGGTAAATAAATAAACAGGGTCCGGTAAGTGCAGGAAGCTGTCAGATGTGGAAATTACCAGCAGCAAATAAAAAAAAGTAGTCCCTTAATAAAAGATAACAGCCAGCAGCGTATGTTATCTGTAGTTGGTCCATGCTGCTTCCTCCAGAAACCGAAGAAAAAGGAAGTGATGTATCGGGCCACAAGCCAACTATGAACAAGATAAGAACAGCAATGCCAGATTCCATCAATGGCAATCAACAAAACAAAGACAAATGCAATGGGTGGAGTTTCAGTAGGAATACTGATTACTTGATTCCTCGTAGAGGCAGCGCATGCGCTGTCTATGCGAGACCTAAAAAGGAAATGTGTAGAAGGAGCAAACAAAAATACATGAAGTTTTAAAAACATAAAGTTCGAATGGGGTGTCTCAGTGTATACAATCTTTTTATGCCAATTAGCATTAAGTCTCCTCAATGAGCTTAAGTGCCTAATTTTAGCCAAGGCCTTATCCCTCTCGAAAACTTCCACAACAATAGCCCACCACTCCACTAGATTGCATGGTTTAGGAAAACTCCAGACACTAGAAATAGCTAATCTAGGAGCAACCAGAATTATGGAAATTTGAATTTGAATTTTGAATTTTTAGTTATTTGTAAAGCGGACATACACTGAGCAGTTTCTTGACGCTATAGAGTTTCAACTGAGGGAAAGAAAGGACTAAGGATTGAAGGCTTGCTCAAACAGAAAAGTCTTTAGAGCTTTACGAAACTCCATATATGAGGGAGAGGATCTGAGAGGGGGGGAAGGGAATTCCAGAAAGTGGGTGCCAGTACCGAGAATTTCTGGCCAACAGATCGTTTTTTTCTGAACTGGGGGATGACTAGCAGAGACTTAGAAGAAGAGCGTAAGTCTCTGGCGGGGAAGTAATTAGTGATGGCAGAGTTGATAAACGCAGGGGCCGTGACTGCCCGAGCTTGGAAGGTAAGGCAACCAAGTTTAAAGAGAGCTCTTTGTTTGATTGGAAGCCAATGGAGAGCCATCAGGAGCGGGGAGGAGTGATGGAATTTTAGGAGGCCATACACCAGTGGGGCTGCCTGGTTCTGCACCATCTGGAGGCGTTGAAGTGCGTAGGCGGGAGCACCGTTGTAGATGATGTTCCCGTAATCGATCTTAGATAAGATTATGGCCATGACAATCAATTTAAGTGCGGAGAGGGAAAAAAACGGAATACTTTTCTAATGATACGTAAGGAAAAAATACAAGAAGAGACAACGGAACTTATATGGGTGTGAAGTGTCAAATGGTGATTGAGTGTGATACCAAGGGTCTAACGGCATTAGAAGGGGAAGGGGGGGTCCAAGGGAGTTGGGCCAAAAGGTAGGCGACCAAGGATTGCTGCAGCCTCCAGTCCAGATCAACTCTGTTTTATCCGGGTTGAGTTTAAGATGGTTTGCATTCATCCAAGCCCGGATAAACAGTAAGACCGACTGGAAGCTGGAGGCACCGAGTGAGGAGGGGGAGAAATTAAAGATGAGCTGGAGGTCATCAGCATAGTTGTAAACTGTGACCTCCATCTGTTGGAGTGCAAAAATGAGGGGAAAAATGTAAAGATTAAATAAAAGGGGGGAGAGGGAGGAGCCCTGGGGAACCCCACAAGGCAGAAAATTCGGCCAGATGGACTGCCTCTGTGCGCCCCTCCAGGAAGGATCCCATCCAGGCAAGGGCCTGTCCCTCTATACCCGCCGCCTTAACATGGGACAGAAGAATAGAGTGGTCAACCGTGTCAAAGGCGGTGGATAGAACGAGGAGGACCAAGGCCCGGGGGGTGTTGGTGTCAAGTCATTTCCTTAGTTGGTCCATGACTGAGATAACCACCTTCTCAGTGGAGTGGCGGGGACGAAAGCCCGCCTGACAGGGAGCAAGGTAGTTGCTGCTCTCTATAAAGGAGCTGAGTACCTGGGTGACGTGGGACTCTGCTACTTTTCCCAGGTAGGGGAGAAGGGATATGGGGCGATAGTTTGCAGGGGAAGAGGGGTCGGCTCCTATTTTTTTTAATATAGGAAGAATTGTGGCAGTTTTCAAGGGGGACGGAACAGAGCCTGAGGTGAAGCAGTTGTTTAGGAGGTCTATGGCGGGAGCTGGACACGCCGAGAAGAACTGGCTAAGAATATGTGCCGGGGCAATGTGGCTGGGGAGCCCGATTTAATGCGGCTAAGCAAGGGGGACAGATTCGCTGGTGAGGGGAGGGATGGAAGTGAGGAGACAGTTGTTTTCAGGGGGTTGGGGTGGAGTGAAAGTGGAGGAGGGGGGAGGGATGTTGGCTTTGATGAGGGCTATCTTGTCAATAAAGAATTCGTTAAGCGAATCACATAAGCCCTGGGAGGGGGGAATCTTAGGCAGTGTTCTGTCCGATGAGGCCAGCTCATGGACGGTGGAAAATATTTCACGGGGTTGGCATTCTGCTGCCAGGATGCATCCGGAGAAGTACTCGGATTTAGCTGTCAAGATGGCTACTTTGTATTCTTTAAACACGGTGACAAAATGTAGTCTGCTGGTGGTGCAGTATGTTCGCCTCCAGGCTCGTTCAGCCTGTCTTACCTCTAATTTTTTTGCTTTAATAGCAGGACTGAACCACTTGTTGGCATTATGAGAACGGTTGATGGTCAAAGGGGCCACCGTGTCACAGGCACTAGTGAGCCACCGATCAAGAGTGGCAGTCTGGGAATGGGGGTTTAGGTCTGAAAGATCAGGACAGGTTGTAGTTAACGTATTGCAAAGGGAAGGAATATCAACTTTATGCCAGTTCCTAGACCAGGAGTTCTTGGGGGGAGGAAGAGATGTTTTTTGGTTCAGGTCCAGGGAAAAGCAAGCAGGGAATGATCCGACCAGGCACAGGGCAAAATGGTAGGGGTGGACATTGGAATGTTGAGCGTCCAGATCTGATCTAAGATGCGGCCGCGGATGTAGGTGGGGCCTTGGACGTGCTGAGTGAAATTGAGACTAAGAAGTGATTGAGTGAAGTCTTTAGAGGTAGAATCCTCAGCGGGATCGGTGGGCCAGTAGTTGAAATCGCCCAAGACCAGAACAGAAGCATTATTGATCACCAAGGTGGCCAGTAAGTTCTGAAAGGCAGAGAGAAAGGCGGGGGATGACTGAGGTGGCCGGTAGGTTAGGACACAAGTAATAGGAGTCTTAGAGGAAATAGAGCGCACTACCAGACAGTCAGCTGCTGGCAGTGTGGGCGAGTCCAGGGACTGAAAGTGAAGATCCTTGCGCGTGATCAAGGCTACTCCGCCTCCCACTTTGCTCTCTGGACGATCGGCGTGGAGCATAGAGTAGTGGGATGGAAGAGAGGCAAGGTCGTTAGGCAAGGAATCAGGTTTATACCAGGTTTCAGTTAGAAACAAGAGGTCTGGGGAATTGGAGTCCAGAAGATCATAAATTTCAGTCTGATGTTTGACGGCAGATCTCGTGTTGAGAAGGAGGGCAGTTGTGGTGGAAGGGGTAGGAGTTAGTGGGATGGGCCCAGGGGAAGCAATGCCAAGTCTTTGGGCATAGGACAGAGTGGCCTGATTCAAATGCCAATTAGCTTGTAGTGAGCGCAGTTCATCAGTGGTATATGTCAGAGAATGCGCAGAGTGTTGTGCCCCGTGTCCCGGCCTGGCGCGGACAGGCGCAGACGGGCTTGCCTTAGGCGCGCCTTCGGCGCACATTCGGCGCGCCCGCTGCGCTCGTCCGCTGCGCGAACAAAAATTGCACATTATATAACGGACCGGAGGTAATGAAAGGGGGCGTGGCCTCTCGAGCAGCCTATGTGGGCGGCGCTGATGGCGGCAATGTCAGGGTCCCGCGGCACCGATAAACTCCGCTGCGCGGTAAAGTTAGAGACGAAAATGCACCCTGAGCAGTGGGGAATCAGCAGGTAAGAACAACAAGTAATAGGTTATAGTGACACTCAAATTTTAAAAGCACGAACAGATAAGACTACTCCCGGCTTCCGCCTCAGGAGGAAAACTCTATCAACCTGACGCTAGCATTCAGCGTCGGTTTTAAAGGTGATGGGGGCGTGGCCTCTCGAGCGAGGGGCGTGGCCTATGTGGAAAGTAGTGCACAGCATGCATAGCTTGGATCTCCCTTATAGCTCAACATGATCTCCTGTGTAGTAAAAACTAGATCTGATCCAAGGTGATATTTACACATCTGTATACCTCCTTGCCAGATGCTGATAGCTTTGGACATGTGGCAAACACATGTACAATATTTGCACCACATTTAGGGCAATTCCACCTATTTCTCAAATATTGAGTTCTTTATCGCCCCCAGCTCGCAATTATTTCAGGTGTGCAATATAACATGCATACTGTTTTTATTTCATTAGGTCCCGGGCATAATGGCAGAATATTTTCACCAGTAAGTAAAATCTGAATGAAGGGTTCAAGATACAGGGCAAACAGTAGTTGGTAAAGAGGGTATTCCTGACGTGTTCCTCTGTTTATATGGAAAATTGCAGATTGTGAGCCAGTATAATTCAATTTAGCTTGCAGAGTATAAGAAAGTGCCCTTACCCATGTAAGAATTTGTCCCTTCATTTCAAAATGACTAAGAAAAGGCCACAGACAACCCCAAGTCACACTATCAAAAACTTTTTTTGCATCTAATAGTATAATTCCCAAATTACTACCAAATTGTTTAGCCAAGTCAAAAGCAATTATGGCAGTATTAATATGTGCAGAAGTATCTCGGCCAGCTATAAAGCCAAGCTGTTGACAAACAACCAGTTTTGGCATCAGTGGAGCAAGACGATTAGCTAAGATTTTTGCATACATTTTGGCATCAGCATTGTTAAGCGAAATCGGGTTATACGAGCTGTAATCTTCCAGTGGTTTGCCCTTTTTCAGAAAAAAATACTATATTAGTAATATTCCAAGTTGACGGCGTTGTACTAATATCGCCTATCTCTTGAATGATCTTGGTAAAAAGTAGAGCTACTGTCTGCCTGAATATTTGATAAAACTCATTAGGTATTGAAACTTCACTCCTAGTTTTACCTACAGGGAGTGAATACAAAGCATCCAGAATTTCTTCTGACAATATCTCTGCACAAAGTTGGGCACCATCTTCTGCTGGGCGAGATGGTAGTGCTGCTTTCCCTAAATACTTAGAAACTTCTTCCTAAAATTATTATAGCGTCTGATGGAGCATAAATATCTTCATAAAAAGATATGCATTATCCAAGTATCATGTGAGTTTCTGTATAAAGTATGTTTCCCGATCTTTTAATGGCCTTTAATAAGTTCCTAGCCTTATTGTCGGTTAATATGTAAGCTAGTATCCTGCATACCTGCTCACTATATTCATATTGAGTAGATCAATATTTATTATAAGCAGCAACAAGTTTTTCTCTAAATATCCCTACTGCTGTTGCTTGTGCTTCTTCCAAATTAATATAAACCTGTGTCTGGATATAGATATATTGCCTAAGAGCTGTTGCATGACAATTTTCTAGGTTAGTTAACACTAAGCAAGCCACCTTGATGGATGTCTCCTTGTTTTTTTTTTAGCATATACATTGTTGTGTAATACCCCTTATGAATGCTTTCATTGAGTCCCAAATCAAACATAGTGAAGCAGGGTTAATAAGAAACTGAATAGATTCTGACAGCAGTTGCCCAATATGTTCAATATAATCATCATCAGTCAATCAATCAATCAATCAATCAATCAATAATCTTTATTCGATCATATTAAAAGGATCATAAAAGCACATGTAATTTATTTACACTAAACGTTTTATCCAAATTCTAACTTTAAGATTACAAATATTCCATTACAATTTCAGAATAAAGATGCAAGTACATAAAAATGTTAAAAAACAGATTCATTCCATGTGCTCAGTCTAGATACTTGTATTATTGTTAAAATGACTCCGTAACCAACAAACAATCCTTTTCCTATTCCTCATGCAAGCCCATAGAAATGATCAATGACCAAAGGAACAGAGTGTTTTAAAAAAAATATTGCTACCCGACACTGTTTAAAATTTATTTTCTTTCAAATTGGTTTAAGATGGGCAATCCTTTCCTCATCATATAGGCTACAAAATAAAAGTATATGCAGTTCTGGTTGTGCCTATAGCTTATCACATGGGCATGTACTAGATCAGAGTGATTATATGTTTTTTCAGGGTAGCCTAACTTGAGGGGAATCAGATTAGTGTGGAACCTCAATAATATAAATCTGTGATGCATCTTATTTACATTTGCTTCAGGTATTGGCGGGTTGAGGCCATATGGCCTGACTGCTTGTTTCTCTTTAGAGCATAAACATGTATCTAACCCTCTGTTTTGACACCTTTCTACAGGCTAGGGGTTCTTTGAAGAGTTCTTGGAGACCAATCTCCCTTAACGCTGAGTCCACATAGCTAAGCCACCAAGACCTCTTCCACATGTCCATTTCTAAGCAGCTCCTTAATATTATTTGACTCAGTGGAACTGTATCTCTACTCCAGATTGAGTGCCAGAGGAGAAGTGGGACTAGCTGTGTGTATTCTGAAATGTAAGGCAGATTCACTTTCAAGTGTAAAATACCATTTGTAAAAGAGAGAGGTAATCCAACTACAGATTTATAATATATATTCTCAACGGTTTATAGTGGTTAAGATTCAACCCTACCCCATACCCCAGCTCCATAAGCCGCTGCTGCCTTAACTCTGCCCTGGTAAATATTTTTTACCGGTAATAAGGGTTTAGCACCCAATTTTCTAGCAATGGATTTTATGGGATATATGACGGTACAACGCGTACCGTCACAACGCATACCTTTACAACGCGGCCGTGACAACGCAAGTCGTTACCACGACTTGCGTTGGGGGGGCGCGGATTTCGAATAGTTTAATTTACTATTCTAACACCAGTCCCCGTGGACCCTAGGGAAGGTGTTAGGATAGTAAATTAACTATTTTTAGACCTTGAGCGCCCTCCAGCGCAAGTCGTGGTAACGACTTGCGTTGTCACAGCCGCGGTGTAAAGGTACCGCGTTGTGAAAACATCGTTGTAAACGATGTTTACCGATTTTATGGCAACAATACCCTTTTCCATCACCATCTTTCTTCCCTCCATAAGTTTTGCCTACAACAGGTCTTTTCCAAAAAGTATGCCCATGTAGGGAAAAGAGTCTACTACCTCAATTTTTTCCATTTCTACACAGAAGTGTGGTACCTTTTCTTTTTATGAATCCCCTGCTATTAATACCTTAGTTTGGTTCACTTTCAACTCAAGTGCATCCATAAAAGAGACATACACAGTTATCATCCTTTGTAGCCCCTTCCTTGTTCTGGCGATTAAAACTGCATCGTCTGCATAAGCCAACAGTGATAGCGTTTGATTTTCAAAAAGCGTACATCCCTGTTAGCCACTGTAAGGACCCTTTCTTCTCAGTTTGCATACAGAGAGAAAAGGAAAAGGGCCAGTACGCAACCTTGCCTTACTCCTCTGGAGATTTTAAAAGAACGTTGTGCAATCTCCAGTTTTGGTGTAACACACTGATGCTGTTGCGTATGCATACCCCTTCCTAAGAAAATGTAGAAAGCTGGTTCGACCCTCATCTTCTCCATTATAAACCATAGCTTATCATGGGCCACGCAGTCAAACGCTGCACTTAGGTCCATGAAAGCCATGTATAATTTCCCCTCCTTCATTCTTGTATATTTTTCTATGATCAGTGCTAAGTTCAAGCACTGGTCCACAGTACCCCTTCCCTGCTGGAAGCCATACTGGGCCTGGATCAAGATCTAATTTTCTCTAGCCCAACCCTCTAGTCTAGAGAGGAAAATGTGGTCCACAAGCTTTAATGTTGTGCCAGGAGGGAAAATTGGTCTGTAATATTTTAGGTTTGCCCTATCCCCTTTCTTATAGATAGGTACTATAGCCCTGAGGACCATGAGGGGGGAAGCTGCCAATGCTATGCTATTCAAGACATTAGTTAATAATGGGATCCATAAATCTGGGATTTCTTGAAAACAATCTATTGGGACCTCATCAAGTCCTGGGGCCTTTCCCACACGACATGCGTCCAGCCCCACTTTGATGCTACATCGTGGGTTCTTAGGACAGGATTCAGGGAGAAAATATTCTCGAAATAAGATACCCATGCCTCCTCGTCGACATTTGTATCCAATGATGGATCATTAGTGCTCTTAAAATATGGTACATTTACCAGCTTCCAGAAATATGAGCTATTTCCAGAGATGGCTGCCTTATCCAGATTGTCCCATAAGTCCTCCCTGATTTCCTTTTCTCTAGTTTTTCTTGCTGTTTTATATTCTTACCGCAGCATTCTTATTTGGTCATAATTTCTGGGCTTAGCCTTTAAGGCACATAACAGAGCCTTCCTTGCTTTTGTGTATGCAGGGTCAAACCAACTCCTTTCTTTATCACTCCTTATTGCTTTTGTTTATGTTTGGGCTGTTTTTATATTTTCCAAAATGTTACAAAAAGCTGGTACAACTTCTCTTGCTTTAGCTTCTGGACCTAAGCATAATTGCATGTCTTTTTGAGTCTCTTCTATGATTTTTGAAACCAACTTAATTTTATCAATATGTGTCCATTTGAGCTGTACCCCATTCTTCCTAGCCACGATTGGTGTTTCAAAAGTGCTACAGTATTGTCTCCCAGGTACTAGTGTCTTCAGTTCTATTAAAACTATGGCGTGGTCGCTAAAGGTCGTAAATGAAGTGCCTATCTTGATTACCCTTACGGTAGGAGGAGCAGTCAAGAGTATATAGTCGATTGTTGAACCCGCCCCATTTTGTTGGAAAGTTTCCGGCAAAATACCTGTTTTGCGGTCTGGGTCAGAGATTATTTCCATATTTAAGGAGACTAATAACGTGTTTAGGCCGTTACGATAATCACTGTGTAAGAAGTGCTGGATGGAATTTCCCCTTGTATCCTCTAATCCACAAACAGGCAGTATATTATGGTTACAGGGGTGTATATTAAAATCACCTAACCATATGATGTTTATATTAGGAAACTTATTGCTATTTGCAATGTCAGAGATAGCTTTTTCAACTTTCCCCGCAATCGTGTGCATTTTTGCGCCAAATCTGTTATTATAGAAATGTATTAAAACTCATGTGCCTTCCTGTTGTATTTCCATTACCAAAATAAGGAAGTTTTGTTTTGATTTCGGATTCACTTTTACTTTGGCTGCTGTCTCTCCTTTTTTATGTTTGAAAGCTTTATTAAAGAACATTAAGGTAGGCAAAAGAAAACATCAGCAAAAAGACATAAAAGTGCTTAAACATAGTCTGAAGAAGTAACATTGCTAATGTCAACAACTAAGAAGCAAAAGCATTTTATGGGAAGTTTAAAGATACAGGGAAAGAAGGAAGAAGGGGAGGGGAGGAGAGAATAATGCTACAGCATATTAATACTATAAAGAATTACGGCAGATGAATAAATGATACAAATTATCAATACAAAATATACAGTAAAAAAAAAGGGTGATACAATATATGAAATCTGCAAAAAATAACAAATAAACAAGAAGGAGAGAGTGAAAGTCCTTCAATGGGGTTTAACATTTTTTGATTTGATGTGAGTAGTTTTTTTCAGAACCAATCGATCCAGGTACGTGGTGCGAGGTAACCAGTAAAGATCCACATTACGGATTGGTTTGCAGGAAGAAGCAAAAGCAACATCAAGCCTATGAAAATGGCATAAAGTGTTCCACCAACCGTTTATGGAAGTGTTTGTAAGAGATTTCCAGTTGAAAGAAATGCGTTGGAATGCAAGTGCAATCTGGAGATCATAAAGACCATGTGAGTGTGAAGGCAGATCTAAGGAATCTGAAAGACTACCCAGAAAAAGAAGATTGATAGAGTATGGAACAGAGAGGGTGAAAATGCGAGAGAGGTGAGACCAAACTGTTTCCCAAAAAGCAGATACAGCAGGACAGAGGAGGAACAGACGAAGAAGATTGGCATTTAAAGTACCACAAGTCCAGCATTTAGAATCAGAAGAAGATGTGAAACGGGATAAAGAGAAAGGAGAAAGATAAAGTCTATGTCATAGATAAAATAAAGACTGAGTGAGAGAGGCTGAACGAGAAGTTTTCAAAGTTCTGGACCAGAGTTTATCCCAGAGACCAAGTACAATCAAAATCCGCTTCCCAAGCAAGCTCCAATTTATTTTTGGCACGGTCTGGGTCAGGAGAGGAGAAGAATTTATAAATAAGAGATGCTTTAGGGAGAGAAGAGAGTAATACAAGAAGATGAGATTGAGGAATAAGTGAAGCTGAGGAAGGGAGAGAATAATAACGGTCAAGGCAGTACCCCATCAAAAAGATAATTGACCCACATGATATCTTTTAGTCTCCAAGACGGCCAACAAAGGGGTCTATTGTTTAAGAGAATAAGAGAATTATACCAAATGGGGGTGCTTAAAAATGATTCACACGTGATGGTTGTCAGAAAAATCAAGGGTCTTAAAAGAGAAGAAGTATATCTGAGTAAATCTTATATCCTGAAACTAGAAATTCAGATCGTAAAGGGGAGACAGATACTTTTGGGTTGGAAATAAAGAAAAGGATATCATCTGCATATGCAGAACGTTTCAGTTGATTGTTAATAGGGGGAAAGCCAGAAATTGATTTATTGTTATGAATAGAGGAAAGAAATGGTTCAAGAGCTAAAACAAAAAGAAGTGGGGAAAGAGGACATCCTAGATGTACACCCCGTTAAAGGTTAAAAGATGAGGAAAGCTGATCGTTTACAAGAACTGAGGCCTTGGACCATAATATAACAAAGAAATTAGGGATATGAATTTGGGACCAAAACCATGCCATCGTAATGAAGCAAACAAAAAAGAACAATCTACTCTGTCAGAAGCCTTTTCCCTATCAACAGAAATAGTCGCCAGAGGAATCAAGAGAGAAGAGGCTGTATTCAAGACATTAAGAAAAAGACAAGAATTATCAGAGGTGAGTCTGCCCTTAACAAAACCACATTGCTCCTTACCAATAAGATGAGGCATAAATGGGTCTAAACGTAATGCAATTAATTTGGCAAATAATTTGTAATCTACATTAGCTAAAGAGATTGGATGATAATTTTTACAAAATTTGGGATCACGGCCGTCTTTAGGGATAAGGCAAATGGTGGCGTCTTGAAAAGTGCCATCCACTTTACCAGAGGAATAGAATGATTGAAAGGGCATTAGAAGTTTGGGCAATAAAACATCAGAGAAGTGTAAATAAAATTCAACAAGAAATCCATGAGGGCCAGGTGTTTTACCTTTAGTAAGGAATTTCAAAGCCGTGGAAATTTTCGTGTAATGAAAGGTCAAGTTCAAGGTCTGGAAAATTGAGATGGGTAGTAGAAGGTTTAGGTAGTCTGTCAAAATAATTCTGAATAAGAGAGGGAAAAGGAGGAGATTCTGGTGTATATATCTGTTGATAAAACAGTTGAAATTGATCAAGTATTTCCTTATCTTTATGTAGGAGAGTATTATCAGTAGAATAAATGGATTCTATAGGAATGCATTCTTTACGAGATTTAAGATAGTTAGCTAAAAGCTTTCCAGACTTATTACGACCACCATAATAATGAGCAATACTATGAAGAAGAATTGAAGATGCATTATCAGAGGTAAGTTTATTGAAATCTGATTTTGCTCATAGAAGATCTGGTGACATGCATTTATCTGAATTATAACATTTATGTTCCAGAGTTTTTTTATGCGCTAGGGAGAATTTACATTTCTGAAGATATTGCTTCTTTTTACTAGAAACAAACTTGATACTAAATGCCCTGACAGTAGCATTAAAGGAATCCCAGAGGATATGAGGAGGGGTACTAGGGTCAGAATTAAATAGAAAGAAATCTTTAATAAAAGATCGAATAGAAGAAGAGAAGTTGGGTTCGGTGGGAGCACACAATTAAAATGCCAATGAGATAGCTTGGGAAGAGGCGGAAGTAAATCAAGATCTGTCACAATGGGGCCAAGGTCCGAAATAACTATGGGTTCAATGGAAGAAGATAGTACATTTTGAGATAAGGATTGATAAAGAAAAATATAGTCTAGTCAAGAAAAAGAAGTGCTAGGAGGAGAGAAAAAGGATAGTCCAAAGTATCTGGATGTAAGTGTCTCCAAGAATCAGCAAAACGTGACTGAAATGGTGTCTAGAAATTGTTTATGTGGTTTGTGAGGGATGAAGCTACCTGTGGATTTGTGATCCAGGAAGGGGTACACAATCTGATTGCAGTCACCACCTAAGAGAAACAATTCACCTCTATGTCAAATACCTTTTTCGTAATTGAGGGCCAAAAAGAATAGTCAGGTTGAGTAGGACCATCGACATTAAAAACAGTTAACGGTATCAAATTAACTAGCAATTTGGTCAAAATCCATTTTCCCTCACAATTTTTCTCCTCTAACAGAACCTTAGATTTCAATTTTTTATGACAACCCCATTCTTGGTATTGTTGGAGGGGAAAAATAAGACTGTACCAACCCAGTTCCTTTTTAATTTAAGGGATTCCATTTCAGTCAAATGAGTTTCTTGTAGATGGACTGTATCAGGGTTCAATCAATCAATCAATCAATCAATCAATCAATCAATCAAAGACATTTATAGAGCGCACTACTTACCCGTAGGGTTCAAGGCGCTTGGGGGGGGGGGGTGCCGTTACTGCTCGAACAGCCAGGTCTTGAGCTTCTTCCTGAAGGAGAGGTGGTCTTGGGTCAAGCGCAGGTCGGTCGGGAGGGAGTTCCAGGTCTTGGCGGCCAGGTAGGAGAAGGACCTTCCTCCTGTTGTTGCTCTTCGGATGCGGGGGACGGCGGCGAGGGCGTGGCTGGCTGATCGGAGGTGGCGTTTGGGAGCGTGGAAGTTGATTCGGTTGTTGAGGTAATTCGGGCCTTGATCGTGTAGGGCTTTGTGTGCGTGGGTGAGGAGACGGAAGGTGATTCTTTTGTTGACGGGGAGCCAATGCAGGTCTCTCAGATGTCCGGAGATGTGGCTGTTTCGTGGGATGTCGAGGATGAGTCTGGCTGAGGCGTTCTGGATCCACTGGAGTCTCTTCTGGAGCTTGGCGGTGGTTCCGGCGTAGAGGGCGTTGCCGTAGTCCAGTCGGCTGGTGACGAGGGCCTGGGTGAAAGTCTTCCTGGTCTCCGTGGGGATCCACCAGAAGATCTTCCGTAGCATGCGCAGGATGTTGAAGCACGACGAGGAGACGGCGTTGACTTGTCTGGTCATGGAGAGGGAGGAGTCCAGGATGAAGCCCAGGTTGCATGTGTGGTCCGTCGGTTTGGGTGCGGTGCCCAGGGCGGGGGGCCACCAGGAGTCGTCCCAGGCGGAGGGCGAGGAGCCCAGGATGAGGACCTCCGTCTTGTCTGAGTTCAGTTTCAGGCGGCTGGTCGTCATCCACTCGGCTACATCTTTCATCCCTTCGTGCAGGTTGGCTCTGGCGGCGGCGGGGTCGTTGGTCAGGGAGAGGATCAGCTGGGTGTCGTCGGCGTAGGAGATTATGTTGAGGTTGTGTTGGCGTGCGATGGCCGCGAGGGGGCTCATGTAGACGTTGAAGAGGGTGGGGCTCAGCGAGGATCCTTGAGGGACGCCGCAGATGACTTCGGTGGCCTCTGACTTGTACGGTGGTAGACGGACTCTCTGTGTTCTTCCGTCGATGAAGGAGACGATCCATTCCAGTGCCTTCTCCTGGATTCCGACGTTGCTGAGGCGCTGCACTAGGGTGCGGTGGCAGACAGTGTTGAATGCCGCGGAGAGGTCTAGGAGGATGAGGGCCGCTGTTTCTCCGTTGTCCATCAGGGCTCGGATGTCGTCGGTGGCGGCGATGAGTGTGGTCTCGGTGCTGTGGTTGGCTCAGAAGCCAGACTGTGAGGGGTCAAGGGATCCATTCGTCTCGAGGAAAGCGGCCAGCTGTTTGTTGACGGTCTTCTCGATGACTTTGGCTGGAAACGGGAGGGGCGAGATGGGGCGGCAATTCTTGAGTTCGGTGGGGTCCGCTGTAGGTTTCTTGAGTAGAGCGCTGAGTTCGGCGTGCTTCCAGCTCTCAGGGAAGGTGGCGGTGTCGAAGAAGGTGTTGATAATATCCCGCAGGTGGGGTGCGATGACAGCGTGGCGTTGTTGAAGACGTGGTGAGGGCAGGGGTCGGTCGGAGATCCGGAGTGGACGGAGTTCATCATGCGGATGGTGTCTTCGTTGCTGATCGGAGTCCAGGCGCGGAGGGTGGTGGTGGGCGGCGTTGCTGTGGTTGTGGCGTGCGTTGGTTGAATGCTGAAGCTGTTGTGTATGTCCGCGATCTTGTTGTGGAAGTAGGAGGCGAGGGAGTTGCAGAGGTCTTGCGATGGGGTGACGTTGTTGTTTCCGGCGTTGGGGTTGGAGAGCTCTTTCACGATGTTGAAGAGTTCCTTGCAGTTGTGTGCGTTGTTGTCCAGCCGGTCCTTGAATGCGGTTTTCTTGGCGGCGCAGATCAGTTGGTGGTGCTTCCGGGTGGCAAGCTTGAGGGTGGTCATGTTGTCCGGTGTTGGTTCCCTTCTCCAGACTTTCTCGAGGGCTCGGCAGTTCTTCTTGGAGCTCTTGAGTTCGTCGGTGAACCATGGGGCTTTCTTGCTGCCGAGTCTGCTGGGCGGGGTCCTCAGAGGGGCGAGTTCGTCCGCGCAGTTGCTGATCCACCTCGTGAGGTTGTCGGCGGCCTGGCTGGGGTTCGCTGGGCTGGCCAGAGGGTGCTGGCTCAGGGAAGCGGCGAGCTGGTCGGCTGTGATCTTGTTCCAGCTTCTTCGGGCAACTTGTTGCTGGTGGTGGTGGATCGTCGTTGTTTTGAAGGTGAAGTGGACGCAGCTGTGGTCCGTCCAGTGGAGTCCTGTGGCGTGGCTGAAGGCGATGTCTTTGCTGGATGAGAAGATGGCGTCGAGTGTGTGTCCAGCGAGGTGGGTGGGGGTGGACACCAGCTGCTTGAGTTCGAGGTTGGCGAGGTTGTCGAGCAGGGTGATGGTGTTGCGGTCGCCGTTGTTCTCCAGGTGGAAGTTGAGGTCCCCCAGGAGGATGTAGTCGGCGGAGGGGAGGGCATGCGGGCTGATGAAGTCGGCGATGTCCTCGCTGAATTGTGTGCGTGGTCCCGGGGGTCGGTAGATCAGGGTGCCTCTGAGGGTGGTCTTCGGGTCGGTGTGGATCTGGAAGTGCAGGTGTTCGGCGGTTGTCAGGGTGTTGTCGGTGTTGGTCGTGATGCGGATGGTGTCCCTGTGGATGAGGGCGATGCCTCCTCCCATCTGGTTGGCGGAGCGGTCCCTCCGGGTGATCTTGTAGCCCTCTGTGACCTTGAGTTATAAGAAGATAAATGGGAAAGTACTCTCTGACGTTTAATAGGGTTAAATAAAACCTTTTACATTCCAGGAAACAACTCTAAATTTTCAAATAAGACAAAATTGGTAAAAACAAAAAGTGCAAAAAGGTACACATTTATCCCACAGCCTACAGCCGAAAAAAGAGAAAAGTAATAGAAAGAGAGAGATATAACAGACAACTTGAAAAAGAGGGAGGAGGAGGAATAGAAAGTAAAAAATAGAACAAGTAGCATTAAAGGAAAAAGGAAAGGTGAAAACAGGGAAAGAAGAGGAAAGAAAGAGAAGTGGGGAGATGAAATAGCAGAGGAGACAGTACATATCCAAAAGGACGACTGAGAATGACATACCTGAAGGGGACATACAAGAGGGAGATGGGGCAATGGCAACACTCAACAAGACGGACTACCGGAGGAGTGGGAATCCAAATCGAACCAGGACATGAGTCAAAGGAAGGGCGCCACATGGAATTAGGGGACAAACATCACAAACCTGTGTAAGGATATAAAAGAGATAAAAACAAATGACAATAGTGAAACAACAATAAGGATGCAGATCATAATGGATATAACAAGCAAAAGTAGTTCATAACATATTCACAAAACTTTCAAAGGTAAATTAGAATGTGGAAACACCAGCAGGACCGCGTCAGAAGCATTGTAAGAGGATAAACAACAAATATAAAGTTAAGTCAGTTTGCCACTAGGAGAAGTAGAAGTATCCATGCCGCAATTGGATTGAATGTGAATAAAGTTCTTAAGTTCCCCAGGGTCTAGAAAAGTCCATGTGCGATTCTGATGAGTAACCTTGAAAATACATGGGTGGAACAAGCCATATCTAGCTCCAAGAGAACGTAAGGGTGCAAGCAGATTGAGAAATTCCTTTCTTCTGGATGTAGTGGCATTGTAGATATCTTGAGAGAGGAACACTCTCTGACCCAAACAAGAAACTTGACGTTTGGATCTAGCAGCGGAAAGGACTGAGAGAAGATCTGTGAATTTCAAGAAAAGGATGATGACTCCTTGTGGTTTTCGTGAAGTAGAAGAGTGTGGACCAAGTCTATGAGCTCTCTGAATGGTAAGAGAAGTTGTGGGTGGCATGCTCAGTAATTTTGGAAGAAAAGAAGTGAAAGAAGTAACAGGATCATCACCTTCCAGGAAGACCCTAAATACGAAGATTATTTCTCCTATTTCTATTTTCCAAATTCACAGTGTGCTGCTGGAGAGCTAGAACTGACTTTTCTAGAGAGGAAATGCGTTGAGCATGGGATAGTATCTCGATAACCTGTTGTTCCACAGATACAATTTTACTGTCCATAGATGACCATTTTTCCTTCAAAAGTTGCATTACATTGTTAGTTTCCTCGACAAATGGAATCTTCTCCAAAAATAATTCCATAGAGATAGGAGGTGACCATGAATCTGGAGACGGAGGATCCTGCTTCAAGCATTTGGATGAATTAATAGGAGGGGAGACTTCTATGCTGTGGACTGCGGTGAGGAGTAATGATTGGGCGTAGCGCCAGCCATTTGAATTACAGTAGTAGAAATAGGGGAGACTGAAGAGTTTGAAATCTGGACACCCTGAGAAGGTACAAAGACAAATATTAGTTTGCTCAATTTTCCCATTGAACCTTACAGTCAATTGAAAGATGAGTAGGTGAGCTGATGGTAGAGCAAGTTGAAGCAAGTTCCACAAAAATCTCCAATGATGAAAAGCACTGTTTGAAATTCCAATGCACTGCTTCTTGTTGAACATAGGAACCAGCGTGAGCAGCAAACATTCCAGAAGCGTTAGGTCCGTTAATCGTCAGTCGCGGGTGATTCTAAAAGGGCAGCGGACATGGAAAGCAGCACAGTAGAAGCCTTAAAAAGGTCTCACCAGTAACTCCAAAGGGCCCGGTGTGCATAACGGAGTGCCAGGTCAAAAAAAAAGGGAAATAAGCGCATTTAAAAGTCATAAGGTGGCATCTTGAACGGTGCCTTAACCACACCCCCCCCTGCTAAGTCATTCCTAATTAAGGTCAGGATGCCCCGCTTGCCCTCCCTGTAGTAGATGGAATTGCTTGGATCTGAAAGGATCTAAACCCGTTGAAATAAACTGGGTCCGGGGACCATATTTCTTGGAAACAGACTATTTCCTGGTCTTGGCTTATCTGTATTCAATTTGTGTCAGTCAGTTTTTGGGCAATACCAGCCACATTCCATGAAGCTATGTTCCATACATTTCTTAGTTTGTCCTGTTGTGTGACAAGAGGCTATTGCTCTTAGTATTAACCATAGTTTTGGGGGGTTGCCTTTCATTGCTCCTACGTGTACTTGTGTGTACTGACTGTAGTCAGTCACAAGCGTCAAGGTTGGACAGGGGCGCATATCTATTTTTGAGCCTCCAATCCATGGTCCCACTATTTTCCCAAGGTAAGCTCTCTGTTGGTTTTTCCTTAGGCTGTGAATCGCCCATCATCATTCCATGGATAGCGTGGGAAAGAAAAAAAACGCCTAGATTTACTTGTTGGCTGTAGCTGAAAAGAAAACAAAATAGTGCTGTGATCTAATGTCATTTTAGGATATACCTCTATCTTAGCTGTTTAAAGTAATGTATCATGAGCCCAGACCAAGTCTATCCTTTAATACTGCTTATGTGGGTGCGAATACTATGTGAAACCTGGGAGATTTCAATGTAAGACTCTTAATACATCCCTGAGTTGTGTAGGTGTGCTAACTCTAAAATAGATGCCTGTACTTTCGGTATCCTTATAGTTGTTTGCTGAGGAGTAGAGTCTATCGATTGGTTCATAACACAGATAAAATCCCCTGTGACTATTAAAGCCCCTTGCAGTTCTAATGTAGTTAGCATTAAAGAACTAAACATCTCAGAGTCATCAACATTAGGCCGCTAGTGTCCACTAAAGCAGAAATTTTGAGTTGAGCTATTGTTCATCTCCCCTTCGGATCTGATAAGACTTGGTACATTTTATATATAAGTGTTTTACTAGCTAAGATAGCAACACCCCTAATCTATATCCCCTGAACAAACACACAACTATTTGAAATCCGAGCTGATTAGGCAGTGCCCGGTCCTTATACTCCAAGTGGGTTTCCGTCAAAAAATCAAATGAGGTCGAAACATTTTTAGCTCCTCATGTACCAATTGACATTTATGACCAGCATTTAGCCCAGAGATGTTCCAGCATAGACATTTAATTACCCTCATAGTGTAGCGCGAAATACCTCATATAGCATGTGTTCTCCTGTAATACAGATAATTGCCCTAGTATAGCCTTTATTAGTGCTGTCTGTACCTAATACAGAAGCTTCTGCAAGCTGTCACTCTTCCCTGATACTTTGTCCTATCCATACAGTGTGCCCCTTGCTTTTAGCCATTGCCCACACTTGCCCTCTCCCTCCGGCCCTACACCCACCCAGTGTCTATGGAAAAGAATCAGCCTCCCTTATTGCTGTCAAAGTAGATAGCATTAAAGAGAGATTGCACACAGAGGGGAACACAGCCATAAGTCTAGTCAAATACAGTGGAAAAAAAAGAATTAAACAAAGCTAAGGAGAATCCTTACAGAAAAAAAAACAGTGATTGTGGAAAAGAGAAAGGAGGCAGGCCCATACAAGTGTGACAATTTAATTATTTGGAGGCCTCCTAATGTCATCTGACAAAAATCTCTTGGGCATCCTGTTCCGTATAAACCACGGTCTCTTGGCCATCTTTAGACATTTTGAAACAACCAGGTTCCTGCAAGAAAACCTGTGCCCCTTCAGTCTTTAAAGGATCAATAAACTGGTGTAATTTCCATCGCCTGTCCACTGTATTTTTACAAAACTCCAATCTAGTGAACACCGAAAAGGAATCCACACAGATAGGAGATGTAGGTCGAGCCTTAATTGAAACCGGTTGCGTTAATAAAAAATTGCCAACGTAAATAGGAATCATCTTGGAAAGCGTCCCGCGGGTATATAAGAGACTACTGACAACCTATGTGCCAGTTTAATTTGATCTGGGAAGCTTTTTTGAAAAAGTTGAACAATGTATGTACGGGTATCGGTGTCTTCCTCTCCTTCTGGAACCCCAAACAGCCGAAGGGTATTCAGGCATTGCTGATTCTCAAGATCCTTAATACTTCCCTGCATAAAATTAAGCTGGTTATCTTGTGCGTCTGAAGTTTTACTGATTTATTAACATAGTCTTCTGTGTCAGCTACTCGCTCCTGTAACTCCGTGATGTCTGATGCAAGAGAGGCCTCTTTGCTTTTTACCTCCATGAGAGATAGTTTAATCAGTGAGCTATCAGCCCTAGCTTGAGCGTAGTATTTGCGCTAGAGCACGCTCTGCGACATCGACTAAAGAGACTGCTGGCTCATCTAGTGTGGAGGGAGATGCACACCCCTCCGCTGTAAAGGGCAGCACGACACGGACTGCAGCCTCCAGAGTTGGTCATCCAATAAAAATGGTACTTCAATCAGCCAAAGTTACTGAGGTCATTAACCATGGAGGTTGACCGCTAATTTACCAGAGACTGAGATAATAGAGGCAATATTACGGTCTGCACTGTCAGGCACCAGATATAATGTGACAGTGAATGCTGTGCTGAAGCTATCTTGGATGTAGCACAGCCAACTTATCAGTGCAAAGATAATACTTCTTAATGCATGGATGGGCTACCATCGAAGTTAGCAATTTTACCAGTAGATCAGGCTGCTAGGGGTGGCACGATGAGTGAGGGGATAATAGAGCAACCCATTAGCCTAGTAACAGGGCAGCCAGCTGCCACCCACCAAATGCACACTTATAATCAGACATTGCTGCAGTCTGGCACTATTTTTGAAAGCCCAACTGGTTTTAACATGGATGTGGTAAGTGGTCAAGAGGGTAAAGTAATTTCAACACTATAGCTTGAGCTTGAACATTTAGATAGCTCCTTACCCACTAATACTCCTGATTTACTTGGAAATAAACCCAGCAGTGGGGCCAGTCGACACAAAGCTAATACCAGATGGGACAATTTACTATAAGCAATGAGGGGTCCTATGTCAAATCAGCCGACATTTCATCTGGATACAAAAAAAGCAATACTAAACCTAAGGCCCCAAGATCTCATTAAAAAAATGAGTTGACTAACACGTGTCATATGACAAAGCAGCATCAGCTCTGATAAGTTTGCCTCGGTTAGCAATCCTCTTTGGTAATTGGTTACAGCAAAAGGGTATCACATTTGATATCACAGCTTTCTGGTTCTGATCCAGCAATGGTAACTGGTTCAAAACATAGACCTCAAGGCGCTGCTCAGGGGAATGCAGCTACAGATTTTATGGCATCTATTATAAGCGAGACTTTGTTACATGGGACTGATCATTCTCCTTCTGCCTCCTTAACTCCCCCAACGGCTATAGAAGAGCAGGACCTAACTGGTCTGCGTACAACACCGGATGAGTCTTCTCTCACAGTGATTCTTCAAGCATTGCAACTCCAGAGAGAAGAAGCGCAAGAATACCATGCTCAAGTTTTTTTCTGAGCAATAGTTGTACTTTGGACAATGATTCCAAACAAGTGTGTCTCTACCCTAATGATGTCTTCCACCATGATTGTCAATTATGTGTCTGTGAATGTCGAGTTTATTCTCCCAGCTATGGTTTAAAAGCAAAACAAAAGGAAAAGTCGGAAATAAAAGGACTGTTGGGTAAATGAAAAAAAAAACAGGGAAGGAAAATTATAGGGACAAAAAATGCCTAACAGCTTCTGCCTGCTTCTTAGAAAGGCAAAGCGTCATGATAGGGCATGGAGTGAGTTTTTTAATGTGCTCTGCAGGTGTGATTACTTAGAACATTACTATCAGGTGCATAACTTACATATTGTCTTTAAGATGCAAGGCTATACCATGGAAAAAGGGGTCTGCAGTGTGTTCACTCTAACAAAACACTGCTGAGAGATTGCCCAGATGCAAATATATATCAATTTGGCAGGGAGTATCACATCACCTAACCGCCAATGGGGTGTTATCCAATGACAAAGGATTAATCATCGCCTGCGTAGTAGAACCTGTGTTAAGGATGGATCTAGCTCTGTCAAGACTGGCAGTGGTTTTCCTGTTCAATATATTAATCAGAAAGGAGTTATTCTGTCAGGCTGACAAATGGATTTAAGCTCCAAATTTGGCAGATGGACGCTTGACCATCTAATTATAAATCAGCTCTGTGGTCTCTTTTCTGGAAGTCATATTCCTTTGGTGGGGCAAAACTACAGGATTTAGCCAGAGAGGTTTCTTTTAAAAAAACATTTTTTTTATTATTCATCATCAGAGAGTACAATTCCACATGATTACAATCAATTATTTCATTCCGAATATTCATTTCTTTTAGCGGATGTGCATCATTATGAACAAGATTAAAAAATAATTTCACAGATCATTTAAGTCTTTACACAAACAAGCTAAAGTTCATGAAAACAAGAAACAAAAAAGTGAGAATCATTTTAATGCTATAAACTAATGTTGTATAATGAATTACCCCTCTATTCTTAATTTCCAATGCTCTACCGGTGCCCAGATTCGTTTACCTAATTGCATCGCTTTACGGCTTTTTTTTCATACAATGATTTCTCCAATGTATACATTGACAGCATTCTTGTAAGCCATTGGTTAAATGACGGGGATTAGGATCCTTCCACAAAGTTGCTATACAAAGTCGGGATATAGCCATTGCAATATATAAGAATTCCTGATGGGGGATATCCTGCCCATCTCTCCCTATACCCAAGATCATAATCTCGTTTGTTAAGTTAATCGATATCCTTAATTCGTCCCTAAAAAACATTTCGATTGCCTTTTTAAAAGGATTTAATTTTGGACATGCTGAAAACATATGGATAGTATCAGCTTGTGTACTTTGACATCTGGGACAAAATATTCCACTAATTCCCCCCCATTGTGCTATTTTATGCGGTGTATAATATAATTCATGGAAGGTTTTGTAGCATTGCGCTTGTAAATTAGCAACTTTAAGAATAGAATTAGCAAACTGCAGCGATTTTTCCCCCTTGTTTCCCACTAAGTTTAACTTCATCCTCCATTTAGCAAAATTTGTAATCCTGTCGTCTTCTTTGCATTCACTCAGCGCCCCGTACAATTGTGAGATTGAGCAGTCCTTCTCTTTTTGAATATATTTCATCAAATCTTCTCTTTCAAAATGATCTCCCCTAGGCAGTTTCCTTTGTATTACTGATCTGATCTGCAGGTATTTGAAAAAGTCTCTACGATCTAACTTATATATTTGACAAGCCCTTTCAAATGAAATTATACCCGTATCATCTATAATGTCACCTATAGTACAAACCCCTGCACTATCCCATCTTTTCATGACTTGATCATGAAACACTTCAGGGAGTTGCTCATTTTTATATAAAGGTGTATAGAAATTCATCCGTCCCAGCTTAATTTTTTTCCGAACCATTGACCATACCGATTTGGTTGCTGCAAACACCTTAAACGTTGTTCTTTTATAGTAAATAAATTCTTTAAATGTAAGTAATCCTTTATTGGAGTCTCTAACTAATAAATCTTATATATCTGGTATACCAAAACCATCCCGCCATCTATCGTTGGTATTCCCCCCTAGAACTCCTCTAAGATACTGTAAAGATGCTGCTAAATAATATCCTTTAAAATCTTGAACTGCTAAGCCTCCCTTTTCCTTAAGTAGTACCATCTTTCTTATGGACCGCCGAGTTTTGCCTTTTGCCCATATAAATCGATTACAGACCCTTTCAATATTTTTAAACCAGTTATTATGAAATATTAATGGAATAGTTCGAAAAAAATATAACATTTTGGGAAGAAACATCATCTTAATTACATTGCAGCGTCCAATTATTGTAAGATGTAAATTATCCAACTTATCTAGATCTTGTTTAGCCTTTCTAATTACCGGAGTAAGGTTTTCCTCCACTAACTTAGATAGATTGGATGTTATATTTATACCCAGATAGACAGCTGAATCTATTACTCTAGCATCATCTATTATGGCAAATTGATTAATGACTATCTGTGTTTTAGTTTGGTTCAGTTTGCACCCAGACCAAAGCCCATATTTTTTTGCTTATTTTTCTATTTCCACTAGCGCTGATGCTGGGGTCGATGATGTGATTGCTAGGTCATCTGCATAACCCCAAATTTTTGTCTCGTAGCCATTCAATACGACAGGGCATATGAGCCTATTTCTTTCTACATGTCTTATGAAAGAGTCAATGTAACAAGCGAAGAGCACCGGTGAACAGGGACAGCTCTGTCTAGTTCCTCGCTTGATGTTAATATTTTCGCTATGTTCCCCCGCTACTCTTACTTTTATGACTGGGTTTTTATATAGCGCTTTCAATCCCCCTAAAAACTTTTGCCCAAAGTTGAGTTTATACATTGTTGTCCAAAGAAAACCCCACAAGACTTTTTCTGCGTCTAACAATATTAAAGACATAGGGTCTCGTGAGGCTGTCGTTCCACCGAACAAGGTAATAACTCTTCTAATGTGATCAGCTGTCCCCCTACCTGGGATAAACCCATTAGCCAATATTTTCGAGTAGGCCTTTGTATCGCTATTCATCAGGCTAATTGGCCTATATGACCCTGGGTCTGTGGAAATTTTATTCTTTTTTAAGGACCACCATTGTCGCTTCACTCCAGGAATCGGGAGGTTCAGCTCCTTCTTGGATCGTGACCATAAGTGTAGCGATATCCCCCTCTAATATTGTAAAGAATTTCTTATAAAATTCTAAGGGTATTAGGTCAGGTCCTACAGCTTTCCCTGACGATAGTCCATTAAAAGCCAGTTGAATTTCTTCTCTAGTAAATTTTGTCTCCAGTCTGATTCTATCTTCCTCTGTAACTTCATCTAGTGCAGCCTCTTCCAAATATCTTTCTATTTTGCTCTTTCATGGCTCTTCTCCCTCTTGATTATAGAGTTTCTTATAAAAATTCTGGAACACTGCGCAGATTTCCTTTGGGTTTTTAACAACCACTCCTCTTTCTGTGATCATTTCAGTTATCTGTCCCTTAGTAACTGCCTGTCTAGTTCTTATCGCCAAGATGCGTCCAACTTGCTCATTATATTCATATTGCACTTCTCTTCTTGCTAAATACTTCTCGGCTGCTCTTGAGCTATATACTTCCCCAACTGCTGTTTTAGTAATAGCTAATTTTTGAGTCACCTCTGTCACATCTCCTTTCACTACAAGAGTCTTTATCAGATCTTCCTCCAAGTCCACCACAACGCTAATCTTCTTCTCTATTAATACTTTTTGCATTTTATTGCGTCTGAGAGAGTAGATTAAAGTTTCTCCTCTGATACCGGCCTTCATCGCATCCCAAACATCCTGTCCAGTTAGACTCTTACACCTCATTGTGGACATCGCCAACCCAATAATAAATGCCATTGTCAACACCTCACTGTCCACAGCCAAAGTCCCCCCAGAGTGGAAACTGGCAGCGGTGAAACCACTGCAAAAAAAACAACTCCCTGACCCCACCACATTGTCGAACCTACGGCCCATCTCACTACTTCCGGCCCTGTGTAAAGTCACAGAGTCAATTGTAAATAAACAACTTACTCGTTTCTTGGAAGATAGTGATGCATGGCACCCTAACCAGGCAGGTTTCAGGGTCCAACATTCCACCGAATCGGCCCTCCTGTTCACCACAGAAACTATCTGCTCAGCCCTAGACCAAGGTAAGAAGGCCGTCTTGATTTTATTAGACCTATCGGCGGCCTTCGACACGGTCTCACATGCCATCCTATTAGACCGGCTAATAACATCTGGCGTCACAGGGACAGTGCTTGAGTGGATAAGAAACTTTTTAAGTGACAGGAGGCAAGTGGTGACCCTGGGGGAATTCTGCTCCAGTGAAAAAGCGCTGTTGACGGGAGTCCCGCAGGGTTCGAGCCTGAGCCCGACCCTGTTTAATGTTTATACCGCACCCCTGATAAAATTGATTTAGTCATTTGGCATAGACGCTATAGCCTATGCCGATGACACACAACTTATCCTGGTAATGGATAAGGATAATCAAGCCTGGGAGGAAAATCTCAAAGGTTGCCTAACGGCCACCTTCGAATGGATGCGTCTAAACCATCTGAAATGCAACACAGGCAAAACAGAGATCATGCCTATTGGCCCAAATAATGAGTTCATCCCACGATTATGGTGGCCAGAAAAAGCTGAAATACCACTTCATACAACCAACTTGGCCCGTAATCTGGGGGTGCATTTTGACTCTGACCTGTCTTTTAGACAACATGCGGCTAGAGTGGCAGGCATGTGCTTTGGGGTAATAAAGGGACTGAGAAAGTTCTTTGATCTTCTGCCCCTTGAAGCAAGGAAAACAGTTACGGTTGCACTAGTAACATCACGCATCGATTACTGTAATAGCCTCTACGCTGGTACAAATAAAGCTGTCACACACAAACTTCAGATGGTGCAACATGCAGCTGCGAGGTTGGTTTTAAAGTGGCTGAAAAGATCATCTGCAACCAAAGCCCTTAAGGCATTGCACTGGCTGCCTATTACAAAAAGGGTCTTGTTCAAAGTACTCTTAATTACTTTTAGAGCTGTCCACAACTTAGGCCCATCCTACCTGAGGAAAAAATTCAGCAGATACTGCCCAACCAGAGCACTGCGTTCTTCAACGGCCAACCTGCTTACCGTCCCAAGTTTCAGACTTAAAACTCGAGGGGGTAAATCCCTGGCGGTACTGGGAGCAAAAGAATGGAATACCCTTCCCCCCCAGTTGAGATTACTGGATAAAGAAATAGATTTCCGTAAACACCTAAAAACCTGGATCTTTAATCTACAAGATACGACTGCCTAAAGCCTAGTGTAATTCGGGTCTCGGTCAAGTAAGCATAGGAACTACCTAACATCTGGTGGTCCTTTCTGGGCGCCTAGATGCTCCTTGGAGCGATTGTCGCGCGTTATAAATTGGTATTTACATTACATTACATTACATTACATTACAACTGAAGGTCGTGCCGTACCCCTGTTATGTCCCAAAAATTCTTTTAACCACTTTTCCATAAGGGAAACATAATCAACATCATATAATAAAGCTCTCTCAAATGACCAAGAAGTTAGATTTAACATTGCATTTGCCAGAACCATCTCCAAAGCTAAAGGGTTGTGATCAGACATTAATCTTGGTAGTTTTGTGATTGTAACGATCGGTAGCAGTGCAGGTGAGATCAAAAAATAATCCAGCCTTGCTATTGTCTTATGTGGAGCCAAATAATATGTACTGCCTCCTCCTCCCATAATCTGCTCCCATGTGTCAATTAAGCCATTATCTCTCATAAGATTAACCAGTGCTCTATGACTTCTTTTATTCCTTCCTTTAAACCTACCTACATCATCCTTCCATAACACTAAAAGACCATTTATGTTTAAATCACCGCACACTATGATCAGAAGTGTCCAGTTAGATAGCTGTGCAATTATTTGGCTGAAAGTATCAGGATCATCCACAGTAGGTGCGTAAATTGAACATAGAGTAAAATTCAAATTATATACTTGTAATTCAGCCAAAACCCATCTGCCGTGTTTATCTGCCTGATGTTTTTTCAGCTTAGCACTATTTCCCCGAGCCAATATCGCTACCCCACATGTCCTCGTACCCTGAGTACTGCATACCAGAACCAAATAACCTAATTGCTTTAATAAGTATTTCTGCGAGAATTCAACGTGTGTTTCCTGCAAGCATATTAGGTCTGCTTGCAGTGCTTTAAAATATTCTTTCAACTCCCTTCTTTTTCTCGCCTAATTTAAACCACAGACATTAATTGTGACTATGTGAATGAGATTTTAGTTTTTCCTTTTTTTCCTTAGCCATTTTTTCTCTAGCTCTTTTTTTTTACCCTTGTTCCATTTAGTAAACATTCTGGCTTTTTCATTCAGAATCTCTGATTCGTCCCCACCACCACTGTACCATAGTTTCTTCTTTTCCTGGTGATGAATTTTTTCCCTCTTTTTCCCCCCTTTTAACAGAGCATCCCATCCCCCCACCTTCTCCCCCTCCCCTTCCCCCACCACTTCTTGAGGCATCCTGGGACCTAAATCCATAAGTGTGGGCGGCCGAGTGCTCCGGACATCACCGCTCGCTCGACCACCTGATTTGTCAAAAAACTTTAAATATATAACATCTCAGATGGCTAGCTTTTCCCTTCCTGTTTTCTTAATTCAGTAAGTTCGAGCAGGTACGCCTCCGCTTGAATCTCACTTACGAAGTTCCTTAAGGTTCCTCTATAAAGTCCTCTTAAACGTGCTGGGTTTAGCAAATGAACAGTTGCTCCGATCTTTTCAAATGGGGCAAAAAGTTGCCGCAACCTCCAGCGACGTTCGACTGTTGCATGAGCAAAATCCAGATGAACAAAGAACTTATTCCCTTGATATTCTTTTTTACTCATCGGTCGGGCCAGGTCATAAATTGCTTCTCTTAAGAGAAAATTTCCAAAGCAGACCAGCATGGCTCTTGGATATTGGTTTTATTTTGGAGTTTGTTTGGGGAGTGTTAGAGGAAAACGATGAGCGCGTTGGACTTCACGTTCTAGTTCCCATTTTTGAAGTTCTGGCATAAAAGATTTTAAGAGGTTGATGATATATCCCTTCGGATCGCTTCCCTCTGCACCTTCTGCAATTCCCAAAAAGCGTAAGTTATTTCTCCTCCCCCCGTTCTCAAGATCCTCCACCTTTGTCATTAGATCTTCGATAACTCCAGCTTGGACCTTTTCTCGACTTTGAAGTTTGATAACATCTGCTTCCAGATTTTCTGTGAGGCTCTCTACCGATGCCATTCTATCCACTATCTCGGTGCAAGTGTTATCCACCTTCTGGATGGCGCCTTGAAGTTGTTGGATAGCTTTGTGATTCCTTTGGCTGTCTGTTTTAACATCTAGGTGAAGATCCTTTATGGTCTACAAGACTTCACTCAACGTTGGTTCCACAGAAACCCTGTTTTGCCAGTTTCATGATATTGTTTTTCCTTATATTTTTCACCTGCACCAATTTTCGGGTTTCTAAATTCTGTGTCTCTTATAGATGTAGGAGTCAAACTTTTCCGAAAAAGTCTAGATTTTTTTCTATGTCTGATCCTGGTTACTTCCCTGATCTGTTGTTTAATAATCCATGGGTTTGTGGAGTTTTCTATGTTTTGATTTTTTTTCCCTTCCGCTTTCTTTTTGAATACCAAGTCTCGACCAGATCCGCTATTGTTCTTAATGTCTCCCTGATCTGTCTGATAGACTACTTCCAGATTAGCAGTAGGTGAGATTTCGTCCTCACTGATCGCACTTGAGTCCCCACTTGAGTCCCCAATTTCACTGAAGATTGATAAACCGGTTTCATAAAATTCAGAGCTAGATCCCTCCCGATTTGTGATTTTTTATCTCCAATTGTGATTTGTCCAGTATTAGGCATATAATCCAGATCTAGTTCCGCATCTGCAATCATGTCTGTGCCTCCGCTATATAAAGTGACTTCCTCACCAGGAAGCTTATTCTTCATTGCATCCTGTAGCGTACCATTACAAATGCTGTTACTGTTGCTGCTATCCTTTTTACTGCTTTAATTCAAGGCTTCCTTTGAGATTGGTACAAATATAGTTGAGATCCTTGATTGTGTTTCATCACATGATCCCATTAATTTAGCTGAGGCCTTCAAATTTTTAACAATTTGTACTCTTTTAGCCTTTTTAACCAGAAGCTCCATCTTGTCATCAATTTGATCATCGGACTTTTCTTCGGGTGTACCTTCGTTTAGCTGATCTTGTTTCTTCTGTTTTCCCCTCTCAGTCTCCTTCCCAGCAGTTTTTGTGACATTTTTATTTTTACTTTTACTTTTCTCTGTGTGGTTTTTATACTTTGCTTTACCATTACCATTGCCATTGCCATTGCGATTGCCATCCATATTATCATCCATTCCTCCTTTACCATTTCCATTTCTAGCCCCTTTGGCCTCTTGTGTCTTCATTCCTCTAGTTTATGGTCTTCTCATGGAGATATTGTTTTTTGGTTGACAGGTCACCGTTTGTTTTAAACTGGTTCCATGGTCCCAAGTTGCTGATGTGCTTTCGGCACCTGCTTTGGCCGCTTCATTTTCCTTGATCAACTCAGTTATTTCGCCCTCTGAGAGCATCTCTAAATTCTCTCCGGTTGCTCCTCTGCTGAACGCTTCACTTGTGGCTATTTCAGAAATTTTTTGTACTATTCGTGTTTGAATCTGTGTTTGAGTCTGTAATTTAGTCTGTAATTCTAATACCACTGTACAAGTTCCTTCAGGATCATTGGGGTCATACAAATCCGAAGTATAGCCTGATTCTTGATTTTCTTTAAAGAGTCTTATTGAAATCTTATGTAACTTTATCCCCCATTCAAATTTTCTTGAGCTTTCACGCAGTTTGTGCTTATCTTTATATATTTTTATACAAAGGTGCTCCTTGTGTTTACTTCTCCCCCCCATTTTTCTTGAGAGAATAAATTGGGATAAGCTCATATAGACAGGCAGTTAAGTTTTGTAAGCTTTTGCCCCTTTGTTTTTTTTGTTTTTTTCCTTGCTTGTATTAACTGTGTTAGCTTCTGTTAACTTTTGTTACCTTCTATGTCTCGCCTTGCAGCCCCCAGAGTGAGCAAGTAGCTGGTAACAGGTAATTTATAGACACAGTGCTCTGATGACGTCTCCCTCGGTGATCGGCAACCGACAGCAGACAAGCGAAGCTTGCATATACGGAGCAGTGGGAGTCCCGAAAATTTCCAGCCGCAGCCGCAGCGTTTGTTTTGCCAAATGAAGCCCTCCCCTGCAGAAAAGAAAAAGGTGCGTGGTCCGTGTCACCGTACACAGTGCACAAAACCCGCAACACAAAACCCAATGAGTCCAGGGAGGCCGGGGCCGGGGCTGCCGACAGCCGAAGGTCGAAGCAGGAGAGAAACAATCCTTGCTCCCAGGTTCGAAGCTCCCACTCTCGGAGATAATCCTCGCCCTCTTTTCCTAATGCATCACTTCTCGGAGTTGAATTTTTTAAGCTCGAAGCACCGGAGCAAAGCGATGACAGAAGCAGCTAGCCATCAGATATTCCTCAGGACCTGGAGCGAGACTGGTGCGACTGCTCAATTCGCCGCTATCTTGCCAGAGAGGTTTCAATGTCATTAGATGATGCTAAGCATGTGACCAGCTGTATTGGATTTGCTATTGCTGAGAGAAATGTAGCAGGAGCTGCAGCAATGTCATTCCCACCAGCAATACACATTCTGCAGATAAGCTGGCACCTAATTCCCAGTCTGCATAGAGGTCAAGACTCATACAAGAGAAGCCACAAGCAGGTTCCAGGGCAGATCCATTTAGAACAGGTCAGCTGGGCTCTTCCAGAAAGTTTACTTCTTGCCCCTTTTGTGTCTCTGTAGCTTAAAAGGAGATCAGCAAACTGAACTTTGGAGTCCACTTCTCACTCCTGGGTCCAAGTGGCAACAGGTCCAGCCTTTGGGGGTTCTCCTTACAGGTCAAAACAGAAGGTGCATTCTTTCATCTGTCTTCCACATGTCGAGAGGTGTTCTGAAAAGGGCACTGAGTGAGTCAACTTTATGCCCAGTGCCAAGCTATGTTTGAGAGAAAATCCTGGCCACTCCCCAGTGAATCAGTCAAAGGTTCCGAGAGTTGACCCTACCCAATTGTGCTGCACTTACTATGTGATTTACTGAACGCTATCCCACAGTGCTCCTCTCGACCTAAAACCAACATAGCAGACCTTTCCTCACCTGTACAGAGCTCCTGTGCCCGCTCAGAAATATGGCAATGGTAATGAGCAAACCAACCTTTGTGGTAATTCCAGACCAGTTCTCGTGTATCCCCAGGGCCAGACAGGCTATAGCGGGCAGCAGGTATTTCCCCGGTGGGCCGCTAGGGTGGGGGATGGTTTCGGTCCCCTGGGGGCCGTTTTTGTTACCGGGGTCAGTATTATCGGCCCCCTGTAACAAAATCGACCAAAACCAGCCATAGCCAACTGCTTGGCAGCACGCCCCCCCCCCACCCCAGGGGGTCCGGCAGAGCAGTTTACCAGGGCCGGTTTTGGTTCACAGTACAGCCCTGGGTATCCCCCTAACTAAGTTCGGAGACAAGCCAGCCATGAAGACAAAAGGAGGCAGGCTTAGGTGTGACCTATATCTTCAAGGTACTGGGATGGCAACCTTTGAAGCTCAGGAAGGGGCTGGGAACAGTTCCCCAAGCCATCCAGCTTGGGGAGATAACATTCCCGACACCCAAGCCGTTTGTCCACTTGCTACTAACAATTTATATCCCACCATAGGGAAGCCATCAACATTCTGGTGACACTGAGTACTGGCAGAAAGACACATCTGGCCCAGGCAGAAAAATGACAACTTTCTAAAATAGTCATTTTCAAAATAGTAACATAAAATACAATTTGATCACTGTTAGATTTTAAATTACTATTAGAAAGAGTACTTGAATCTTTTTTTCTAATATTCCCCAACTAACGTTACGCTGTTTTATTGTTGTAATGTATCACTGTGCCTTCCTCTGGGAGAGCCAGCCTTGCCATCATGATAAACAACTTTGTAGATTTCTGACTTCTAGGACATGTGAAACGCAAATACACATGTCCTTCTTTTAAAACACCATGCATGCTGTCATAATTGCACGTGGGACCTACTTTAGGGGTGGCTTATAAATGTTAAAAAAAAGGTTTAGGAAAGGTAAGTGGTTTATTTTGCTAGGTCAATCTGGCAGTTTGAAATACTGCACACCCAGTCTGCAGGGGCAGACCTAGAGAAATGTTTTGCATTTTCACTTTAGTGGTGGCACAATAGTTCCTACAGGGCAATGGGGATGTTTAACTTACAGGCCAAGGTTACACTTTGTACCATACACTAGTTTGTATAGGTAAGTAAAATATGAAAACATTTTCATGGCAATGGGAAACATGCATTGGGGTTATGTTAGCAGTGCCCCGGGGACATAGTAAAAAAACAGCAGCACCAGTCCAAAAAATGTGTGTGAGCAATCCTCTTACAATTATGTTAATGTGGCTGTTTTTTCTGCCTTTTTAATAGGTTATTCTCTTACACTGATGGTCAAGATGATAACACAAGACTTCCTTCTGAAGCTAAGAATTCCTTCTCTCTTTTCTGCTTATGTTTTTTTCTTCAGAATTGTGTGTGTATTTGTACTAGCAAAACATATCTATAACTATAAGCAGCAGAAGAATGGATATGTTTTAGTATCCATGCTGCTGAGTGCCGATTGGTGTAGGAGTTTGAATTACCCACATGGGCTGAATGATTGGCATTCTTGGCTTTATTACAATTTGTGCCTGAAATTGTTGGTACAACATTGATGATGCAGGGATACCATATTTTATATAGTTGTAATATCAATTGATCTATTTCTATCAGAGCAGCTTCTTCATTTAACCACTTGGGTTGATATATTACCAAATACTTCATTCAAAGAGGTAGAAATTTCAGTGTGCATTTCCAAAATTTTGTTGGTCATCCAGGATGAATGGAGCCCGCTTTAGTAATATGTTGTACAAGCATTCTGAGTGTAAATACCCACTAAGGATGGATTCACGCTAATTTTGCCTTTAAGCTTGCTGATGTAGTAACACAGCACTTGCACTGTAATGGTGTATGTACATGCCATACATGACCATCTGGATGAGCTCATGTAACCTGGAATTTTGAAGTAATGAAATCAGCCTGTTGTAATTCCTTTAGCAAGGTTACATTTGTTTCATCACTCTGATCCCCTATGTGGTGATATAGCACTTCTACATGTTAGATATTTATGATTTATGTATCTAGGAGGATGGACTTATGTAACTTTCAGAATGTATAATCTTACTACAATTACAAATTGGAAATACTATCAGTGTTGTCTCTTAGCGGAGTTACAATAGTGATGTGGGACTTCCATAATTCACAGTCACTTTCAATACTGGCACTTTAGTTTTAACTCATGATTCAATTGTAAGGCTTGACACATTTATAAAATGTAATGCTCGGGGATATAGATAATTTTTTTTCATTATTTATAAATTGTGTATTGTGAATCAATTGTGTGCATACCCATGCCTGCAAATTCCATTATGTCCATTGCCATTATGTTATTGTTGACTAATTTTCACATGCTGGGAGATGGTGCCTGTTTTTTTCTTACTTGGTTTGTAATGCTGGAAAACATTTTCACTGTCTATGACACTGTTAATACACTGTTGCTACCCATGAGCATGATACTCTGGCTGAAATATGTAGGTTTGTGTCTCCACACTGAAAAAACACTTTGCATCAGAATTGCTGTGGGCACAATTTGAGTACAGAATTTTGGTTTGGATATAAATATATATCCAATCCAAAACTCATGCCAAGAAAAAGGTAATGGCCATGTAGGAAACACCTTTGTTTCATATATCCATATATAGAGAAGAGTGCTTATATATAAAAATAGAGCAACCTATTTATTTGCATTAATGTGTACTCACAAGTAAATAAAACTCAAAACCAATTTGATGTGAATTTATTGGGTATCTGCAACTTCTGTCCCAGCAGTTCCAAAAAGTAAGTGATAATTTTGAGGACACCATTAGTACAGTCCGTCAGGTTGGTGGGCAGTGCCCCCATCAGCCCATCTGTATGATGGGATGGCTTACGGACATAAGTCGTAATGGGGAAACCCCTAGGTTTGAGCAGGTCATTGTCCCATCATCTGAGAAAATAATCGTTATGTTTAGTTAGACTATTAAATCTTTTTCAAGGAGGTTGGTTGGGGATGAAGGCTGATATAGGAAATGTCCCTCTATGTGGCCGCCTCCCACATCCAACAGTAGGGGTTTTGTGAAGGGGACCCTCATAACCGTACTCAAGAACCCCTGCATGTCCATAGAGTCTTTGGATAGGGGGACAATCCCTTCTTTTAGGCATGACTATGTTGCCCTTGTGTCAGTCAGAAAGCTGTAGTGTGTGTTGTCTAATATTACCTCCACAGATGGTGTTGCCAAGAGTATAGGGCTTGTGAGGGTGTGTGTGTGTGTGTGTGCCTTTCACCAGATGCAATACCAACCCTTGTTGACCACTAGGTTTATCTACTTCTGGGACAAGATGAGGAATTGCAACCAGGTCCCGCCTTTGGGAGGTGAACTTTCTTAAGTCCTTCTACTACATACGTTATATTTTCTGAACCGCTCTGGTGATACCCCATCAGTGCTGCTGCCTTCTGTGCCATTGCAGGTACAACTATTCTACCTGTGCCGCCCACTCCCAGCTCAGGGATATTGAGGTAATGCCTCGATTCTCCCTCAACTCCTCTCAACACTATGTATCTTCTTTCTTTATTGTGCCTTTTTTTCCACCCCGCGAGGCATCGGTGAATGTTGGGAAAGTTCCCGTTAGGATTTGCCTTTCCATATCTGATGCAATCCTCTACTATCAAAATGTCTTTTGGCACAAATTACTCCCTCCAGGACTGGTCAAATTCATTCTTCTTCTCAGTCCAGTCTGAAAGCAAGAATCCGAATGGGTGTTGAAACATCTCACCTTCTTCCCATGCTATTATCTCTCTTGGGCTCCCTATAATATGTCATGTGCTTGGGTGCAGCAGCATCCACCCTTGTCCCTCATGACTACTTGATAATGCTAGGACTCATCATCTATTGGCACTTCTGTTCCATTAAGTTGTGGATAATTGAAAGATTGAATTTTGAAAAACCAGGCTTTGCAGTGGCAACACCGTCAACGATCGATTGACATAAGCATCCATGTTTGTTTAGAAATTCTTCGTTGGAGAAGTCAGAGGTAATGAGCTTTAGGTCCTGTGTATAGACTATCAGGAGATTGTTTATAATTAGGGGAAGGAAATTATTTGTAGACTGTCTAATGGATCTAATCCCTTTTCCTTTTTCCCTTCGAGCTATATGAATAAACAAAGTTTTCCTTATCCAATCATAATTGTTTTTTATAAACTTTAAGCACAACTTTGAGTCTTGCACACTTTTTATAGTATTATATGTAATTATGTTCATGATTATGTTTTATCTCCTATGATTCGCACATGTTGGTGAGAGTCAATATATTAGTAAATGTACACTATAGACAACACAAGTCCTTGAAAATGCTTCGGAGTGGTACATTTGCTTGTTTTTATTGTATAGATAATATAGTAGGAGAAATGTAAGATACCTCCCTGGGCTTTTTTGAATTCGAAAATGATAAATTTAAAGAGTAATTAGTCTTCACGTTGTCACTTCAGACCAGTTCCCCCTTCATCCACCCGTTATAAATTAAAAAATATCAGATCCTGAAGAAGATGGATTACTAACTTAAACATTCCTTCGAAACGTACGTCGACCAGTTAAAGTGTGAAACCCAGCTATCAGCACAGTCATCAAGGGTTGATTTAATTACCTGATTCTTTCCATCTGTGCATGCAGTGTTGTTCTGGGGTGTAGTGTGTGTGTATTGTATGTAAAGGATGCAGTAGTGGATCATCTAGAGGTGTGTATGGATGCAGGGTTGTGTTGAATGATATTGTTTTACTATTTACAATTTTACTCATGTTGCAATAAATTGTGTTTTATGTATTATATTTGACCAATGGTAAACAGTGATATTTTTGCAAAAATTGAGTGGTTTTTTGATAAGTATTGTGTATCTGTTTCCAATGCAAAAGATCAGATAAATAAGTACAGAAAAAGGAAACATATTAAATAAAATTTCGAATAATGACCTATTATCTTTTTGGTGGAGAAAAATGATTTTTGATGCCCTATGTTTGAGCTTTCCTTAGCCAGTTATAAAAGAAATATAGGTCTAGAGGGTTTTTCTTTTTTGCTGTTGTGATTGTATTTCCCCCAGTTCCCTGACCAGTTAAATAATTTGAACTAGGGTGTTGCCTTGTCTTTTTTGATTAAAAACAACCCGCCACTTGAGCTTCGCCTCCTGCCACTGATCTGATGAACTCTCCAGCTCCCAAACTGAAGTGTAAAGCCACAAAATGTGATGATTCACAAGTTACTTGGAAGGGGCTCGGCGGTGAACATGTTGGAAATATACTGAAGGGCAGGGACGAGGGCTTGGACGACTTTTGGGCTCTGCTAATGCAAAACATAATATCATGCTCACTGATTGATTGACCCCACTTTGGGACAAAATAACAAAATTGGTGGTGGACTCAAGAGATATGTTTGATAGATTTGAGAGAATGTTGTCCTTTTTTAATAATGCCTCTCCCTCCCTCCCCCACATATCCAATCCATGCCCTCTGACTTGTCCCCCAGTACTTGCAAAGCCACACTCCCGGCAGCCATAAGTCAGAATACCTCTATTCAGGCCATTGATCGTCACGCCAGTGGTAAGGGTTTAGCCTCTGCTAGATGGTCCATCCTGACTTGCTTCTCTGTAGCAGCTATGCAGCCCCTTGGCTCTGCCAACACTAGCCCCCCTATTCAAGTAATTAAGCTCCCTCCAACCTGTTGTCCTCAGTGTTGACAGGGCTCCAAGGACTTTCTTCCTCCAACCAGGAAACCATAGGACAATTGATCAACAAGGTCTCACACTGGGTAGGCATAAATACTAAATATAATGCTGCAGGCCTCTGGCATATCCTGCTGGATAGGGACTACTGGATAGGGACTACTCGGAAATCTTATGAGGAAGATTATGTGATCATCACAATCAAATATCCAGAAATAGTACGAAATATTCGGAGGTGCTCTTCCCAGACTTACTTTCCTGAATCTGGTATTAAATCTCTACCGCTGGGCTTCTTTTATAGACCCTCTCAAAGTTTTCCAATCAGGGCTCAGCCTAAGCTCCTCTGGTGTATGTTAATGACCCAGATTGACTTCCAGAGAGCAACAACAGAAATACAGCTCCGGACCTTCCCCTAGGGTCATGGGAAGTGATAAATACTGAGGTCCGGCCTCGGCTAAATTTAGAGCATTAACTTAGTAGGTCATCTTCCCACGGGGCAACAGACCCTCCTGCAGGCCATATAATTCCCATTTAAGTCATGGTACCTGGAAAAACTAAACACTTGTTTCATGGAATGTGGCTGGCCTATCAGCAAAGTATTCAGATGAAAGGTGCAATTTGTTTATTAGTCTTTTATTTGTCTTCAGGAAACGTGTCAAGTTGAAAATATTTTATTCTGAGAGTGTTATAAAACATTTTTCTGCCAAGCTTTGGGCTCTAGAGCAGGAAAAGCTAGTGGGGGCTTAATTATTTTCATAGCCCTCAAGCAATAGACAATAAAGTGCAACTCCAAAGTGTTTCAGGGCCTTAAACTGGTAGTTGGGGCATACTTTTGCTTGGCAGTAATCAATTATCATAACGCTAAAAATGGGAAGCCAGGGCCCTAAAACCGCTCAGCCTTAAGTAGTGCTATTGATTCGCTGAGGAGAAAGGGCCTCGCCCAAGAGAATCTTATCTAGGTGGAAGTTTTTAATTGTTATTTGTGCCCAAACTCACTATATTCTCTGCACAGTCCCAAAACCTGTGTGATCAATGAGGTCATGCACATGGAGCACACCTCAGAATGTGCAGAATTGAATAGGTGTTTACAAACTTATAATCTCATATTCACCCTGGATAAGATGATACACACCTTTAAGTCTGCTATCACTCCAACCTAAAAGGAAGGGGAAGTGCTATGATTATTGAGCTCATCTTTGTTTCAACCTTTTTGGGATGGCCCTCATATTTTTTTAACATTGTACACAACCCCTTGACCGTAGTGCTTGAAGGGGTGGGGAACCAACCTGAGCACCACCGAACACCGCTGGGCATATTGTCTTCAACCGACCAGGGGAGGCAGCTAGGCTGGTTGCAGACAGATGCCAAGGCTTTTTATAGTGCCCTGTTTAAGACCTGACAGCAGGAGATTCTAACTTGCTAAGACCTTACAGCCATTGGTGAAGCAATCTTAAGTTCCTTTATTTCTATTGCCCATCCTTCCAATGTATCACAGCATATAATTAAGCAATATATTGATGACTTGCAATGTCTGTATAATGTTCCTTTAGGGATAGTTTAACCCACAGTTCATACTACAGACCTTTCCTTTGCTTACAAGCTAATCATAGCTGGTGATAGCATTCCAATTTTGTTATTTTACACTTTATTGAGAACACATTGTTCTCTGTTAGTCCCATTAAAATGACACTCACAATCTATTTTGTACTCACCCAGGACTTGTAGATCACAATTTTTAAACTACCACTTAATAAGGATTTTACTCTCTCTTGAAAGTCTCTAGTTTGTTTGTTAGATATGACATAGCTTACCATCAGTGCATAATGATTATGACATTGTTATGCAGATGCTACTCGTGCCCAGCAGAATCCATTTTGAAATATGCATTTAAAAAACCAGACGTCACTGAAGGATTTCATCCTCTTAGGACTCACTGAAGACCAACACCTCAAGATTCCACTCTTTGTGCTCTTCACTCTGGTTTATTTAATCACCCTACTAGGGAATATTGGCATAACATCATTGATTATTATCTCTCCTCGTTTGCATACTCCCATGTACTTTCTGCTCACTGCCTTGTCTTTTGTGGATCTCTGCTACTCGACTGTGATAACCCCCAACATGTTGGCCAACTTTCTTTCAGAAATACAAGAGATTGACTTTCACAGATGTCTGGCACAACTGTTTTTCTTTATTACCTGTGGAAGTACCGATGGTCTTATCCTGGCGATAATGGCCTATGACCGGTACAACGCTATTTGTAACCCATTACACTATCCTACTCTAATGACCACAAAGGTTTGCATTTCTCTAGTAATCACAGCAATTACAGTTGGTTCAGTTAATTCCCTGATACACACTCTTTGCATGTTCAGACTAAAGTTCTGTGAAGATAACTTGATCGACCACTTCTACTGTGACATTCCTCCCCTGCTGAAGATCTCCTGCTCTGACACTACTGTAAACGAGATTGTACTGTTCACCGTTGCTGGTTGTGTAGAAGTTGGTTCTCTTTCCGTTGTCCTCATCTCATATACTTATATTATCTGGACAATCATAAAGATACAATCCTCTGAAGGTAGACAAAAAGCCTTCTCCACCTGTGCCTCCCACTTGGTTTGTGTCACTATGTTCTACACTCCAGTGCTTTTCATGTATCTACGACCCAATTCCATCTACTCTGTGGGTCAGGACAAAGTGGCATCCGTGTTTTACACAGTTATAATCCCTATGCTCAATCCCATGATATATTGCCTCAGAAATAATGAAGTCAGAGGATCTCTTAAATCATTAATACAAAGAATGTATTTGCATTGATAAACATTCTGATTAGACTTAACAATTACTTTTTAAGTTTTATGAAGCAGCAGTAGATTCAAGGATGATTTGTAATGATACATTTTCCAACCTCACAGGTGCAGGATCTGTTTATAAAATTAATGCTACTATGTTGATAGCATGGCTTACATATTTTCATGAACAGTTTCCAGCAGTGAAAATTCATTTTTGTACTTCCTCCACAAATAATTGGAATGGCAGCTTCCACAAACTTAAATACCAAGGACATGACTCTGCCACTCTGTCTCTCTTCTTATGTTTTTCAAGAATATCTGCTGGGAGCATCAGATATTTAAAAGACTGGAGAGAATTTAAGTAACATGTCCTAGATGGCTCTAAGCTTAACAACAATAACTGGCATACCTTTGCAATATTTTTTCGTAACCAAGTCACAGTACTTTAGAGTGAAACACTTTTAATTACTGTAATCAAAACACTCAAGGAATACGTACCTCAAGCAAATGTTCACTAACACTTCTCCAAGGGGCTTGGAAATAGTTATACCAGAATATGGTCACTGTCTCTCCAGAATACACCAAACACAAAAGTGATGCTTGCAAAAAGTCCAACTACTGGCAAACTCTATGGGTGGCATTCTAACCCATTGTTCTTTCTCCAAACCAAGCCACCTCAGATTAGACCCTTGTCAGCTTCATTGGTAAGAAGATGTTTAAGTGATTTCTTGGTTTGATGTCCAGCAATGCAATGCTTCTGATCTAAGAGGCATTAATAGGTGGGTTGGGTGCTGTTCAGTAAACTTGTAAATCTCTGGAGGAAAGAGAATATACCTACAAATTTTTAAATCAATCACTCAGGTATCTTGTAAAGCACAACCGCTCACCGATAAAGGTCTCAAGGTGCTGAGGGGGGTGGGGGAGGGGATCTGCGGTTCCTTTGAAGAGCCAGGTCTTGAGGTTCTTTCTGAATTGTCGCAGCAGTGGTGATTGCCTGAGGTGCAGAGGCAAGGGTTTCCAGGTCTTCTCAGCAAGGTTGGGAAAGGATCTTTCTTCAGCCGTGGTCTGATGGTTCCAAGGGATGGTGGCTGGACCAGTTGGGTGGAGCTGAGATGTCTGTTGGGATTGTAGAAGAAGAGGCAGTGATTGAGGTATGCATTCCAACATTGTGGGGGGCTTTGTAGCTGTGCGTGAGGAGCTTGAAGGTAATTCTTTTGTTGATAGGTAGCCAGTATAGGTCTCTCAGGTTGCCGATGATGTTGCTGCAGCATGGAATGTTCAGGATGAGTCTGGCAGAGGCATGCTGGATATTCTCAACTTTCATTAGGAGTTTCTGGGTAGTGCCGGCGTGGAGTGTGGACCATTTGCTTGAAGTAGGTGGTGGTTCACTTGGAGATCTTATAAAGTAGAGAGCGTGTAGAAGCAGGAGGACAAAACCGCATTGATGTGGCAGTTCATGCAGAGCAAGGAGTCCAGGATGATGCAGAGCTTTTGTGAATAGTCCATGGGTGTGGGGCGGGTTCAGAGCGCTGCTGGTCACCAGATGTCATCCCAGATAGAAGGGGTGGAGACCAGGATGAGGATTTCAGTCTTGTCTGAGTTAAGCTTGAAGCAGCTGTCCTTCATCCAGGTGGCAAAAGTTTTCATCTCATCGTGGAAATTGCTGTCGGTTTGTATGTGAGGGAGAGAATCAGCTGGGCGTCATCAGCATAGTAGAAAATGTTGAGTCTGTGGCTTTAGGCGATGGCTGCAAGTGTGCAATATAGATGTTGAAGAGGACGGGGCTCAGGGAGGATCCCTGAGGCACTCTGCATCAATCTCTGTGGGTTTTGAGTTGAACGGTGGAAGTCTGACTTTCAATGTTTGGCCAGTGAGGAAGTAATAGATCAATTCTAGGGCTTTGTTACCAGTGTCATAGAGTCTTATGCAGAGGTGGGAGACAGTTTCAAAGGCAGGTGTATAAGAGCAGCAGTATTGCTCCGGATAAGGAGGGTGTGCATCTCATTAGTAGAGGTGAGGAGAGCTTTCTCTGTGCTGTGGTTGCTTCTGAGTTGTGTGTTGACGGCTTTCTTGATGACTTTGACTGGGAAGGGGAGCACAGAGATGGGCTTGTATTTCTTGTGATCCGTCGGGTCAGAAGAGGGTTTCTTCAGCAGGGGGTTGATATCTGCATGTTTCAAGTCTTATGGGAAGGTAGTGGACTCATTGGAGCAGCTGATGGTGCGGTAAAGTTCAGGTGAGATTGAGGTGCTGGCTCTGTTGAAGATGTGGTGAGGGCTGGGATCTCAGGGGGCTCTGGAGTGTATTCTCTTCATGATCCTGAATGTGTTGTCAGAGATGAGGGTGGTCCAGTTGGGCATGGTCTGCTGGGGTCTGAAACCAGTGGGTGTGGAGGATGCAGGTGCAGTTTGTGGGTCTTAGGTTGAGAAACTGTCATAGATCTCCTTGACCTTGCAGTGGAAAAAAGTGGCGAGGTTGTCGCAGAGGTCTTGAGAGGGGCAAACGTCTGCTGTCTCTGTGCTAGGTTTTGCTAATTCTTTGACCACGGCTAACTGTTCTTTGCTGTTGTGTTCAATGGCATTGATGCATTTCTGTATGGCTGCTTACTTTGTTGTTCTGATGAGGTGGTGGTGTGTGGCGACAGCGGTTTTGATGGCTGCGTGGTCTGCGAAGATCTTGCTGCTCCTTAATCTTCTCTCGAGTCATCTGCAGGTGTGCAGGGGAAAATAAGCTGGCTTTCTAAAGGGTTGCTTGCCTGAGGTCTTCCTGAGGGGAGTCAGTGTGGTGATCCAATAATGGAGCATGCGCTGTGGATGTCAGTGGTGAGGTTTTGCTAGGGGAGGTGGTGAGCTGGTCTCCGGTGACCTTGTTCCAGCTTCTGTGAAGATTGCAGTGGGCATCGTGGCATATGGTGGGTTTTCTGAAGAAGTGGGCACAGTAGTGATTGGTCCAATGTGGCTCGGAGGTGTGTCTGATGGAGATGTTGCTGCTTGCAGAGAAGATTCGGTTGGACGTGAGTTGTAGATGGGACCAGTTGTTTGTGTCTGATGGTGGCAAGGTTCTCTAGTAGGGATGAGGTGTTGTGGTCATCGAAGTTGTCCAGGTGGAAATTGAGGTTGCCGAGGAGGATGTAGTCCTAGGTGAGAGCATGGTAAGCAATGAAGTCGGCTATGGGATTTCTGTAGGCAAGTGTGCCGCAGAGGGTGGTGTTCAGATTGGACTGGATCTGGAAGTGGAGGTACTCCTTGTTAGATGAATGGTCATCAGAGCTGGTTGTGAGGTGGAGGGTATTTTTGTATACAATGGTGATGCCTCCTCCCGGTCAGTAGATGCAGTTCTGGTGGATGATTTTGTAGCCATCAGGGATGTCGATTACGATGCCAAGACTAAGGTGAGTTCATTCAGGTTTCCATAAAGTAGGTGACATCAAGGGAGGTTGAGTTGTGCAGGTCCCAGATCTCCACGGCATGTCCGGGTATTCAGTAGGATGCATCCTGAGGAGGTTGGGTCTGGTTCTTGAGGGTCTTGTGGTTGGCGGGTCTGGTGTGCTAAGAGAGGAGAAGGGCAGTTGCAGCAAATGGACAGGTCGCTTGTGTTCTTTGGTGATGTAAGGTGTCAGGCAGTAGACCATCCAGGGTTGAGTGTATGGAAGGTGCTGGAGTCATAGCGGGGATTGTTCAAGGACCAGGGTCTTGGCTCTGGCTCTGGGTGCAATCCAAGCACAGTTGGGCACAGATAGGCTTGCCTTTTTGTGCGCCAGAAATGCTGCTGCATTGCGCTGCTACTAAGTAATGTTTAGGGAGGGCTGGACAGCTGGGAGGCGAGAAGTGGGAAAAGAGCTCTCAAGGGGGAGGGCATGGGGGACGGCCAGTGGCAAGGGCACAGAAAGGGGAAAAAAGCCTCAAGAAAGTGGAGAAATTAGAGAAAGTGAAGCAAGGATATATAAAAGAAAAGTAAAAAAGAGAGGAGGAGCAAAGATGCTATAAGCAGAAAAACACAGGGCAGAGTGCAACAGCTGAGCTGAGATGCTCTCCACCGGACTACCACAGATAAGGGCCTTGATCTAAAGAACTGAAAGTTCATGGTCAACAACTACCAGGTAGAGCTGTGCAGGGAGCGGAGCAATTTACTGAAATGTCTTTTTTTTAGACATCTGGCTTTAAATGTGTGTCAGACTGCCATGTAAACTTAGATTTCATGTCTAAAGTTAGACTTCAGGTCTGAGCCTGGAACTCTAGGTGTAAACTTATACTTTAGGTCTAAAGATAGACAACAGGTCCAAAGTCAGACTTTAGGTCAAAAGTCATACTTTAAATCTAAACTAAGACTTTAGGTCTGAAGTTAGAATTCAGGTCTAAGTTTAACTTGTAAATTTGGCCCAAAAATGTTTGGTATTTTGTTTACCTCCTTTGAAGTGTGCCCCAAATGTTATACACAAAATCCCAGCAGACCTGTCAAGTAGAAATTGACACTGGTTTGACACTGTAATGTCAAACAGGATGCTCTCAGCCCCACTCCTTTGGTCACTCTAAATCACTTCTCGGGCAGCTATCCCTCTCACTGGGATTGGTGCCTGAACAACCAGAAGGATATAGAGAGGAAGGTCCAGGTGTGAACTACATTTGACTATGGAAGTGGAGGGCCTCTTGAAGTGTACCAAGATTGTGGGCACCTTTACAGGCCATCATGTAAAGGGGAGAAAAACACCTCCCCATACCCAAGGCTCATTGTCAATGTCCAGGAAACAGTTCATATCATAGTACAGGGTACCGATTGAGCTGTATAGCGACAGTTGAAAGCTTACAGAAATGCCTTCAGAGGTTTAAAGCAGGCAAAAGATACATTTTCTAAAATAACCTTACTGTAATAGTTAGATACAATTCAACTTCACCATAAGATTAGATTTTTATTACTATTAAAAAGAGTCCTTGAAATTTTTTTTCGAGCTGTTCTCAATCTGAAATTACCATTATAATTTATTATACCACAATCCATTATTTCCCTCTGGAAGTCACAAGTTTGCCACATTCGAAATAGCTGTTATGCTTTTTCACTATAAGGACATGTGGAATATCAAACTTCTACATGTCTTACCTTTAAATATCATGCACCCTTCTCTATGGGCAAAAGCACATTAATTAAGGATGAATTATTATTTAAACGAAAGTTTAGGCCTGACTAAAGTGTTTCTTTTTACAAGTCAAATTGGCAGCTTAAATCAATACAGCCAGGCTACTGATTGAAGGCCTACAATCATGGTTGCACTTTCAGTGCAGTGGGTGGCACAATGAGCTCAGAAGCTCATTGGTGATATTAACCTTAAAGGGAAGCTGGGTACATTGTGGGTATCATATACTAGGGACTTTTAGTTAAGTTAAAAATGCGAATCAAGAGTACATGAAAGGAGGAGCACAAGCATGTTGCTACTGGATAGCAGGTGTAAAAATGGAGATATAGCCCTAGAGGTTTTTCTTGGGCTTTAGCACTCTATTAGCTTCAGTTAGAAATACAGAGGATATGTGGCCCACATAGTTCCTACAAGTTACATGGAAATAATAAATATTTTATAATGAACAATCCCACCAAAGACCCAGTCAGAAAAGCATTTTGTTTGTGGGCTACTGAAAAAAACATCCTTCATAGATGGATGTACACAAGAAATCCATACTATATTTAAAATCAATTTAATTGAATATTACAAACTGGTTCAAATGCAGATGATGTGAAAAAGCATAATTGCAGTTTTAAAGATTATGTTGAAAATAATGTTTCAATGTATGTAAAAATGATTAAAATTGGCAACATACCAGATAAAAATGTATAGATCACCTTTTGATGGAATTTCATGTTTTTTTTCCTGGCTTTTGACTATTTTAGCACCAACATTCAAAATGAAGCAATGTTTTCTCAATCTGACCGCTTGATTTGGGAAGAAGGCCATTCTTTGTCATTATCATGCCATTGTTCATTGAAGAAACAGATACATAGTAACAGAAAGCATCCATGTCTGACCTTCGCACAGATTATTTATGCATTTGACGCTACCTCAGAATGTCTTAGGCTACACTCTTAACAAAAAGACCCATGCACAGATGTTCTTTGCTATTTCTTAGCATTATTATAGAAAAAAGCTTTGTGATTAGTGATGTAACATGTGAATATAAATTGTATTTTATTGCACATTTGCCTAAACTTGTTGTATTTCCCTCTATAAAACATATTGCAGAAATACAAAACATATCAACTTATAAAAAAAGAATAATTTTCCTATGACAGTGTGTCATAAAAAAATGAAAAAAACAATGACTTTCTAGGTGATCATTTGCAGACAAATGTATATTGAAAGGAATGCTCACTGAGGAGTTTCAGAAGCAAGGACAAAATATGACTGTACCACATTTTATATAGATTCTCTATGTCACTCTTAGAGAAATGTAGCTCTGTCTATTTTGGGTTTTTTCTATGTTCCTAAAAAGCTTTGTTTTCGCTAAATGTAGTTTGGCTGGTGAGAAGAAGTCTAGAGACTGTAGGGATTCTTAGAAGTATGCCTTGGATCATGTTTTTGCCAATATTGAAGATGAAAATTTTAGAAGGCGGGAAAGGCACAGCAATTGGTTTTTGGATTTTGGAATTAAGATTAAGGTTGTGGTTATTCATGAAGACTATTGGGCCTAATTTAAAGTTTGGCAGAACTAGTAGTGTCCTTTGCAATCCTGAGGGTACACTGCCACACAATTTACAGATGAGCATCCACCCTGTGGTCTTCTTAACACCTTGGTTTGTAGAGGTATTCTCCCCCGGTGCTGCATTCCCATATTTCCATTGTTCATGACGAGCTCAGCTCTTCATCAGCACAGCTCAACCGTGCCTCATGATGAGCTGAGCTCGTCATGAGCATCGAAGCGGTTAATTCTTTGATAGGCACCGCCATCACAGCAGTTCCTTCAGTAAACAAAACGTTAGGGCCATATTTATGTTAAGGTTGTGTCACTTTTGCACTTTTTGCACTGCGCAACATGGTGTATGTCGGATTCGACCCTACATTGCGATTTATCAAGACACACAAGGCCACCTTGTCTGGCCCTGAGTCGATTGATAAATACAGAGTAACAGCACAGCGCTAATTGCTGTGTTATGTTATTCTACCACAGGGAGGAGTTCCATGGGCCCTGCATAATTGTTGCCATTCAACACCCATGGATTTTGATGCATTCCCAGATTTACCAGTACTGGCAGGTCTTGGAATGTGCCAAAGAGCTGCACCTTTCTCCTTGTTACTTCCTCTTTCTATATGAGCTGCATTCTTTGTTGCTATGTGGTCCCATCTTGATCTCCCCTCTAATGCTGTACTTTGGTCTTGAGGTTGCAGAAGAGGGGGCTCAGGGTCCACATCTTTGAAAACAGTCCTTCAAAGTGATGGGTAATCCGCTCCGTGTGGCTACGTTGTGCAACATGGCTCTAGTTGCCACAATTATGTGGGCTGTCTCAGGCACTTACTGCTGTGTACCTCCACCCTTGTGAAGATACCAAAATATTGATTTCAGCATGACAAATCTTTTTTCAAACACTGCCTGGTACATCAAAGAGCAAAGTTGTACAACCCTTTGGTTTTGTTTGCGGCAGCTAAGTATGGTGTCTCAATCTAAGGCCTTAACACATATGCACCTTCACCTGAAGCAAAAAAACATAAGTATGAGCATGTCTAAACTTTGGACTTGATGAAAACATTCATATGCGGCATTGTACAGCGTCACATAACCTGATAAATAGCCATTATCAAATGCAACTCTTTCAAGGCTTTGGTGTATTCCACTGTACCTGAAAATATATGAGTAATGGGTTCTCCCTGGGTATTTTACCACTATATCTAGTCATCATATACAACTCATTTATAGAAGGGATGTGTATTTTTCCTATAATGCAACCGGTAATATATATGGGCTGCAGGACAAATAGGAACATGTGTTAGATCTACACACCATATAACATGGGGGAATTTGGCATCAGGTAAATGATCAATTATGTGACTTGAATAGGTATGTGTATCTGTTGATGTTTATGAGCATGGCATCTATGAACTTACAAGTTCATAAATGGGGTGTTGTAAATAGACACTGTGCAACACCCCACCAGCAACCACAATCACAGCCTCTTAGCTGTCAGAGGCCAACAGGCACAATGAGGACAACACTTACACAAGAGTGAGTATGGAACGGAGTATGGAAGTGCTAGGCAGGCATAGTACTGCTTTCAAAATGAGGTTTCACTATTTCAATTAAATCAAATATCGTTGCAATACTCAGCATGAATTTTTCACAGATTTCCTCCTCTGTCTGGTAGAAAATGTGAAGCCTGTTTCTAAATAGCCTATTCCGTTTCCTCCTGCTCCTCCTCTGCTGAACAGTAAATAGTCTCATCCTCCTCAGAATCCAGTAGAAAGCAGCCATTGTGGAAACTCCTGATGCATTTTGGAACAGCTTTTATAGTTTGCACACAGTTCCACCTATTTTGATTTTGTGCTAAATTGAATGTGGAAACAGGAGTTTTTGCGACAGCCTCTAACCTAACGTTTGCTAGTTTTCAAATACAAAAATCAGTATTTGAGACTAACAAGTATAGGTCAATAAACATACAGTCACAAATTGGTTGCATCGCACATTTGTATTCGCAAATGGCGTTCGTACATTTCAAATCACCACTTTTTCTGTTGCTTACCTATTTGTGACCGATTTAAGAGTCACAAACAATGTGTTCATCCAGTCCTAAATAACTATGACCATTTTGAGAAATTGGATTGTTGGTTAAGAAGGGTGTAAGCCCTTCCCAAGCAACAGCCACAATCCTTGGTAGGGTGAGCCAAGAAAGTCACAAAATGAACCTGTGATTACCCTCTGGTAAAGTTTTCATGCTGCATATATTAAAGTCCCATACTAATTTAAAAAATAAAACTTTAATAAAATAGTTCACACCAAAATGACAAAAATCCTATCAGTAGAACAGGAGATAGAGCATAAATGCAAGAAATGCCAACTCTGGATATCTGGTTGTAGTGGGCAGGATCCAAGTCACAAAGTTAAGCTGACCACTTTTGAGCAAGGGCCGGATAACATACTGAGTTGAGTCCCTTGCTAGAAGTACGTTGATTCCTGGTGAGTCTAGATGGGAAGTCCTTGCTTTGGCATGATGCGGCACAAGACTTGATGAGCCATTGATGGGAGCTACAATGTGAGGACGTACATAGAGATGCTTCAAGTTGAGTCGAGGTTATTGGAGCTATTGATGGGAGCTTGCAATAAGGAGTCTGGCACCTAGATGCACCATACTGCATTAGTTTATGAAATCGCTGGTGCAGTGAGATGCACCAGTGCTGAACTGAGAGGCATCGAGCTAGGCCAGTGGTTGGCATCAAGATGCATTGCACTGTGCTGGTGCTTTCAAAGCAGGCGATTAAAAGCTTCAACACGTGGTCCTGTATCGAGATGCGTGGACCTGGTCTGGTTGATGGCATCCAGATGCATAGCACTAGGTCATTGTTGCGAGATGTGGTCCTGCATTAAGATACAGCATGTTCCATTATCCCACAGGAGCCTGTTATGTCCCTGTGGCTCAGAACAGCATGCCAACTGACCAGCCTTGGGAGACACTGATGGCCCTGGATTCATGTTGTAGATTCAGTGAGGCTTCCTCAGACAGTATGGCAGATGAGCAGTCCATATAGTAGCAGAGCAGCAGGACAGCAGAGCAGAAGAGCAACTGGACAGTCCTTCTTGAAGCAGGGCAGAAGAGCAACGGAGTATTCATTATTTTGAGTCTTCCACAGGTGATCAGAGTTGGGTTGAGGCTCCGATTTTCATACCTGGTACCAGCTTTGAAGTGGGAGAAGCTTCTGGTTTTTCCCCCAAGAGATGTCAGGAATGTTCTGCTTCCCTGCCTGGTCCCAGTCTGTTTGAGGACACAATAGGCTAGTGTCCATTTTGTGTGAGCTGAGCCAGTGCCTTTGAAGTGTGGTTGATAACAGCTTTGTCATTCTATCAATTCACAGATGGCCCATCCTGCCAACATGCAGCCCTTCTAATGTGATGTTGTCTTTGAGGAATACACAAATGCCAACTGCCAACCATACTATGATAATCAAAGTCTGGAGGCCGTAGAGTATATTATAGAAGGTTTAGTGGATCATAGTTCCAATGAAATAAGATGATGGTTAAGCCCCACCAGGAGCAGCATCCTGGTGCTAAGCCCATAACTAACTGTATCCCACTAACACTCTTATTCCAGATTACCTCACACTCTGGCTGGGTTGCTGTGGCATGGAACTCTGGGGAGGATTTAAGCAAGGGAAGCAAGTCTCAACACATCTTCCCCTCATAAGGAAACAATAGAATATACCAATAAAACAATCAAGTCCCACAAATCAAAAGGACAAAAGATGCTACCACATTGCGAAGGTGCAGGTAACCCAAAAACTGAAACAACTCTCCTTTCCGCAAACAACATACATTCACACAGGACCAGCCTGAATCCTGCACGGAATAACACTGGAAAGGGTAGCATTGAGCTAAAAAGCTACTTCAAAACAATGTAACTACACACCCACTTCTCCTCCTGCATCATAAGCAGGACAAAAAAAGGGTGGTCACACGTCATACAAAAATTGGACCACACACCAACTTCACACAACAACGTGACTACACATCGACTTCACACAACGATGTGACAATATACTATATAGCAAACAGGGCATGGGAAGGAGGGGCACACTACACTCCTCCTCCTGTATCACAAACAGGACCTAGAAACGTCACTTCACACAGCAATGTGACTACACACCCACTACACCATATACCTAGTGATGTGACCCAGGAACAGGCGGCAGGTACCACATGATTAGGCAAGAAAAGGCCAACTTTCAACTTTGCATAGGGCCATGTCTGAAATGGGGTGGCAGAGTCGGCTAAAGAACGGTGATGGATTAAACCCAGATCTGTTGACTGGGTGTGAGTGCTTGATTGGTTCAGATGCTCCGTCCAACACCACCCCCTTTTGTACCGCTTTGTTTGCCATAAGTTGGGAGGGTATGCTCAGACGTGAGTCCCTTGCTCACTTTGTCACTGGATTCAAGCAGGCCTGACTGAAGACGGCTGTAATGCCAGAAACTGGTCCTAGGAAGATTAAATCCGGTCAAGGATGTTTGGGCTGGACTGTTCGCATGAGGCACAGGGTCAGACTGATTTTCATATGGCCATGTCTGAACTGGGGTGGCAGAGTGGGCTAAAGAACGGTTATGGATTAAACCCAGATATGTTGACTGGGTGTGAGTGTTTAATTGGTTCAGATGCTCCCTCCATCACCACCCCCTGTTGTACCGCTTTGTTCACCATAAGTTATCAGGGTATGCTCAATCGTGAGTCCCTTGCTCACTTTGCCACTGGATTCAAGCAAGCCTGGCTGAAGAAGGCTGTAATGCCAGAAACCGGTACTAGGAAGCTTGAATCCGGTCCAGGGAAGGCATACTTCGGGCTGTACTGTTCCCATGAGGCACAGGGTCAGACTGATTTGCATATGGCCATGTCTGAACTGGGGTGGCAGAGTGGGCTAAAGAACGGTGATGGATTATACCCAGATCTATTGACTGGGTATGAATGTTTGATTGGTTTAGATGCTCTGTCCATCACCACCCCCTTTTGTAACGCTTTGTTCGCCATAAGTTGGCAGGGTATGCTCAGATGTGAGACCCTTGCTCACTTTGCCACTGGATTCAGACAAGCCTGGCTGAAGACGGCAGTAATCCCTAAAACCGTTCGTAGGAAGCTTGAATCCGGTCCAGGGAAGGCATGGCTTGGCAGTTCGGGATGGACTGTTCCCATTAGGCACAGGGTCAGACTGATTTGCATATGGCCATGTCTGAACTGGGGTGGCAGAGTGGGCTAAAGAACGGTGATGGATTAAACCCAGATCTGTTGACTGGGTGTGAGTGTTTGATTGGTTCAGATCCTCCGTCCATCACACCCCCTTTTGTACAACTTTCAAACAGTGGCATTTTTCCGATTTGTGTATAAAAATTACCATTAACGAGATTTTTAAATTACAATTTTTCAGAGAGCAAACATGATTTTCCTAGCCACTCCCAATCAAATGTTATCACTTATTAAATAAAATAAGGTAACCAATGTGCTTTCTGGGAGAGGTAGGCCATGCAATAGTGAAGAATAAATATTAGAGCTTTTCACTAGTAGAACATGTGCAAGTTAGCAATGTTCACCTTTTCAAATACAATGCAGCCTCCCTCTGGCCTGTTTAGGACCCACCCTGGGTGTGACTTATTTGTATTAAAAAGAAAGGTTAATGTCTGACAAAAGATGTATATTTCCAGAATGAAATAGCAGTTTAAAACTGTACACTCACTCTTCAATGGCCCTCCTGGGTCATGTTTGAAATGCTACTTAAGTGTGTGGCACAATCAGTGCTGCAGGCCCATTTGTAGCATTTGATTTACAATCCCTGGGTACTTGAGTATAAATTTACTAGGGACTTACAAGAAAATTAAAAGTACCAAATGGGCGTTAACCAATTTTATTATGTTTAAAGAAGAAAATACAGGCACTTTAGCAGTGGTTAGCTGTAATAAAGTATGAAGGGTCCTAAGGCCAACAAAAATGGATTCAGCAACACAAGAGGAGTGATGGCCAAATTCTTGGTGAAAGACCACCCTAGGACTACCCTAAGGCTGACAGGTCTAACAATAACATCTGCTCCAATCTGCATTATCAACAGTCTTGTTAAAGTCTAAACTAAATTTCAATGTAGATCCGATTCTTGACTCTTCTCCTTCTCTTATCTTATTTCCTGTTTAATCTTCTTAGTTAGTACTGCTTCATCCTCCCACATTCTTTCATTTAGCTCATTTACAGAGACCTTCTCATTTTGACTAATCCTTCAGGTTAATTCATGCTGAACAGAGTTAGGGAGGTTTGCATTGTTACCACGGTGAAAAATTCCACCATATATTTACATAAGTTCATTCGCTTATAAGCTTTTGAAAATCGATGTGGTTGTTGGTTGTCCATAAATACTCATTTGATTTTTCTATTTTCGTTAATCTGGATTGGAAAAGCATTTCCCTCCAGGAGACAGAAGTCTAATATCCACCCAACTACAGAAACTGCTATGACAACCCTTAAACTACTAGGACAATCTTACAGCTTTTAAGCTCCATGTTAATTTTGTCCAGGTCAAGGGAACTATCTTCTCCTAGTTACTTCAATAGGTTGGTCATCTATTCCTTCCATTTTGTCTCACTTATTTGTCAAATATAAAGGTGCAATCAGCTCAGTAAGCTGAATTCCTAAGGTCTCTAAGACCCTAGGATATCACGAGTGCAAATGCACTTTGTGAATCAGACCTAAGGCTTCTTTTGGGGCCTCACCAACTCTGTTTCTGCTCTAAAATAGGTCTCTGCAGCCTGTTATAGTTTTGCTCTCTAGGTGTTTCTGAACTCTTGATGTATCCTGAGTCGCAACTTCCGGTGTCGGTTGATACACGTTGCTCAGGATTTGAAAATATTTCTTCTTACATGAACCCGGAGTCAAATGTTCAGGTCATGGCAGGGGGCACTCCATACAGCTGGTCTTCCAATGTCAACCTGCTGAGGTGGCACTATTCAATACTTGAAAACTAGGTCATCTGTGATATTCACAAGTGCAGCTGCTGGAATAGAGGGCATTCTCATCATTCTTCCAATCAATAGTACGTTTGTTGAGAGTTCTGTTCTTCTGCATGGAGTGCTTTGATTGGTCATGAATACCATTGGAGTGCATCTGGCCATTTGAGAGACGTAGAAGAGCATGCCTTGTCTTCAATGCCTGAAGCTTCTTGTCTGTACCTTCAAGGGAATCTCTATCCAGTCGCAAAGTAGCTGCATCACCACATCCTTAAATTGAGCCCCTTGGTATGACTCAAGATGTACCACCATCTCAAGCCATGACATCAATTACAGTAAGAGTTGGAAGCTATGAAACTATTATATTTCACGATGGGATAGGCCTCAAACCCGCAGAAAAACAAGCATAAGGCAATTAGTACATACCTTAAGTTCACTACATTGAGCATTTTCAGGAAATCTAGTTGGAGACGGTTAAAAGGACCATAGGACTTTCCTATGTGACTTACAACAACTCATTTCCTGACCTTCAGCATTTCACACATCATGTACAGCTGTCACAGATTCTCAGCCATGACATGAAAATGAGGATTGTACCAATACCTTTAGAAAGTATGGACCATACCTCCTTGACTGACATGGGTCAAGCTTTTCAATGCAGAGTTCAATGCTGGGATCCACCGTACTGCATCAAAGTCTGCATAAAGCTGCTGGTGACCCAAGACGCGATAGTGCTGAACTCAGATGCATCAAACTAGGCCATTTGTTGGACTCAAGATGCATCACACTGAGTTGGTGGTAGGAAGCAGCCAATCAAAATCTGCAACACGTGGTCTGGGCTTATTGCTATCATTGAGATGCTTTGCACTAGGTCAGTGCTGCGAGGAATGGTCCTGCCTTAAGATGTATTGGGTTAACTTGTCACAGAAGAGCCTGCTAAGTCTTTGTAGCTCTGAACAGGCAAATGGAGAGGCAACAAAAACAGTTATTAAATTTGATAAATCAAATTGATGAATTGAGACACATGTCTAAATTGATGTGAAAAATGTCCAAATTTTAATTGATTTCTCTTGACACGATGATAACAGCCAAGAAACTCAAAGTATGAAGATCAATGAAACAGCACGAACACAGCCTCAAAATATGATGTTCAATAAACCAGCACGAAACAGTCAACGCATTTCACCCGATAAGGGCTTCCTCAGGGCAGAACAAATTCAGATAGAATATCGTCTCATAGACAAAAGCCACAGCTGATACGAGTCATCAGCAACCAAGCTCATTGAAGTACAGATGATGTGCAACATTCATGGTGTTGGAAAAACGACAACAGAAGATGACTCAAATGGAGTACCAACTTATTTATTTATTGATTTATCAGGCTTCTAAAGCGCGACAGCTACCGAAAAAGGGTTTCCCGGCGCTGAAAGATACTAAACCAATGAGCAGATCATAAAGCTCTGAGGAGAGGCGGGAGCAACTTACTGATTAAAAAGCCATGTTTTTATGGCTCTGCAGAAGTGGATGTAGCGAGTTTCCAAGCATAAATTCAGATGGAGAGAATTCCACAGTTTGGGGCCCAACAGGGAGAATGATCGTCCCCCAATCCTGGCTCGGCGCACTTTGGGCACACAGAAAAGGTCTTGAGATGAAGATCTCAGGCAACGAGCCGGCATGTAGCAGTGCACGAGGGCTTGTAGGTATCTGGGGGCATTTCCCCATTTGATTCTGTGCATGAGGCTCAGTGTCTTAAATTTGACTCTGTTTTCGATTCTCAGCCAATGGAGTGCCTTAAGATGACCAGACATTCGTTCCATTTAGTGACACTTGCAGAGTAGTCTTGCAGCGGCATTCTGAACAAGTTGAAAGCGTCTCATGACTGCCTGTGATGACCCCAAGTAGAGGACATTTCCGTAGTCTAAACGGGAGGTGATTAGAGCGTTGACCACGGACTTTTGTGTGTCGTCAGGCAACATCCAGATGATTTTCCTGAGCCACCTCAGAATGGTGAAGCAGGTAGATGTTAAGTTAGTGACTTGGGGCTCCATGGTTAGGCCATTATCAATGATAATGCCCAGATTGCGTACTTGGTACGACGGAGTGGGTAAGGAACCCATTTCTGAGGGCCAGTGTCTTGGGTTCCAAAGATTCTGATTTGGACCCAGTATTAAAACCTCGTTTTTACTGCCATTCAGTTTGAGCAGATTATCACTCATCCAAGTTGCAATTTTCCTAAGGCCTATCTGCAGGAGAGAGGAGGAGTCATGATCTCCGTTAGAGAGTGAAAAAACAATCTGTGAATCGTCCGCATAGGTGAACATGTTTAAACCTACTGCTTCGGTGATCTGGGCGAGAGGGGTTGAAAAGCAGAGGACTCAACACCGAGCCCTGGGGGACTCCATAGGGGGATAGATGAACATTTGAGGCCGAGGTGTTAGAAGTGATCTGAAATGTCCTTAATGTCAGGAATGATGCAATCCAGTCCAATGCTTTGCCCCTGATGCCCATGGCAGAGAGTGTTTTTAACAGAATGTTATGGGAGATGGTATTGAATGCTGCGCTGAGGTCAAGAAGAATCAGCGCAGCGGCATCCCCTCTGTCAACCAGAAGGTGAAGATTTTCCATCACCCTGAGCAATGTCGTCTCTGTCGAAAAGCCAGGGAGAAAAGGGTGAAGTATGTCATTCACCTCCGTGTACCTAGCAAGGAGACCATGGACGTGTTTCTCCAAAACTTTAGAGAAAGCAGGTAGGAGGGATATAGGACGAAAATTGGCCAGGATTTTAGGATCTGCCGATGGTTTCTTTAGCAGTGGTGAGACCATGGCATGTTTCCACATAGATGGGACCTTTGCCGTGGAGAGAGATAGATTCAAAGTCTGGCAAATTACGGAAAGTTGTGGAGTATCCAAAAGTCTCAGTACAGAGATTGGGAGGTGGTCGATTGGAGAGCCAGATTTCACTTTCCCTAAGATAACTCGAAGGCCCTGAACGTTTATCTCAGGCCAGGATGTAAGTGGCTCATAGGACAGGACTGGCGAAAGGGAGGTGCCCTCCTCCCTCGGGCTGAGATCTGGGTTCCTCGCGGCTTGTGCCTGATGCTGTTTGACGATATCCTGATAGATGGTCTCAATCTTGTTTGTGAAGAACTGCGCCAGTTCTTCACATTGAACATCATTCAAAGGAAGGGGTTTGGCTGTGGTGTTGGAGCCCGCTAAATCCTTTACTAGATTGAACAGTGTTTTAGATTTGTTTGTGTCCTCAGAAATTGTCTTCGCCACGTAATTGGCTCTAGCTGTAGTGCAGGCTTTGTGGTAGAGCTTAAGTTCATTTCTTTCGTCCAGTCTGCGTTTGGTTAATTCAGATGGTGCAAGCACTAGAGTATCTGTAGTCAACTTTATTTTCTTGCACCCATCAAAGTATGGAAGTGAGTGCTCTGATATGCAATACACTTGGATAAGTTCTATATTAAAGAGTCGTCCTCATCCAGTATGAGAAGGGATCCAGTCGTAGCACCCTCCTACGCGCGAATTAAGCGCCAAAAGAAAACATTCTTCTGGCGCTTAATTTATTGTTTCATTGGGATAGGACCCTCCTACCTTGCTGAGAAATTGGTCTGGTACAAACCCTCCAGAACCTTAAGATCTAGCACCAAGTCCCTCCTGGTACAGCCAAGGGCCAGAACATCGAGAATTGGATGTAGAGCCTTTTCCTACATAGCCCCCCAACTTTGGAACAAGTTGCCTACTCATCTACTGTCTCTATCCAATCATCAGGCTTTTCGTAGGGGCTTAAAAACCTGGCTCTTTCCCAAGTAATTCCTCACCTACCCCCCCATACACCTGGTTGTCATTTGTTGCTAAGCGCCTTGAGACTCAGGTGAACTGTGCGCTATACAAGAAACTATGACTCTGACTATGACTATTGGAACTCACCTGGATGGACCACCACATCTTATGCTGCTTACTCTGCACATCACATGTGAATAACACAGTGTTCCCTTCAGCAAATGGCCCAAGATCACCCACAGCAATGGACTCACACCCTCAGCACTGCTAAACCACCAAAGGAGCTAGCTTGTACATGCCAAAACTCAGAGCATGAACAAGTGGGTGTAAACAACTAGAAAGAAGATGGCGAACCAGCAAGAGTGACTGTCAAGGAGCACAGAACTCACAATTAACAGAGACTCCCAAGAGCAGAACAAACTGTAATTCCCAACTGAGAACCTAACTTAACCCTCAACTGCAAGGGAGACCTAAGCAAATTCCACTGGGGAAAGGGTATGAGGATAGAGAAGAGACTGCCTTTACTAGATCTTCCTCAGCACACCGATACCTCTCTCCATTCTGTTGCTTTTTCGTGTGACTGGAATATTAGAGAGTTGCTGGGTGAGCTGTACCATAAATAACACTAATTAATATTCTTCACACTGGGCCCGATTCACAGAATGAACTTAAGACTCAATCCTAAACTTACTACTATTCTGGTATTCACAGAATGCACTTACTACTTTTGGCATTCACAGAATGAACTTACTACTTTTGGTATTCACAGAAGTTAGGATTTTGTCTTAAGTCTGTCTTAAGTTTGTCTTAAGACAAACTTAAGACAAAAGCCTAACTTCTGTGAATACCAAAAGTAGTAAGTTCATTCTGTGAATGCCAAAAGTAGTAAGTGCATTCTGTGAATGCCAAAAGTAGTAAGTGCATTCTGTGAATACCAAAATAGTAGTAAGTTTAGGATTGAGTCTTAAGTTCATTCTGTGAATTGATTTATTGTTTAATATGTTGAATAGTTCTTTAGAGGAGTGGGATGCTTTGTTGATTCTTTGGGTGAGATAGCTGGATTTAGCTTCCCTTATGTTTTTCAAATAGATTGAATGGATCTGTTTATAATTTTTACGATGTTCCATCGTTTTTATTTTCCTCCACCACCTTTCTGCTAATCTATTAGCAGTTTTCTCTATTTTCAATTCCTCCGTAAACCATGGGGAGTCAATAGATTTTACTTTAACTCTTGTTTCGGTAATGACCTTGTCCAGTGCAATCTTAACACATTCTTCCAACTGGTTGACCATTAGGTCAATGTTGTTGGTTGTATCATTAAGAGGATTAAAGTGGGTCTCAAAAGCCTCCAGTGTCAGTTTATGCCAGGGCTGTATGAGCCTGAAATCTGAACACTTCGAAATCCTAGACTTATAAGGACCAGGGAAGCTGAATTTCACTATAAAGTGGTCTGTCCAGTTCATAGGCAGAGGGGGTTCACAGGTGAAACTGGGCATATTAGTAAAAATTAAGGGGCAGATTTATGAAGGGCTTGCGCCACGTTTACGCCGCCGTTGCCTGACGCAACGGCGCGGAAACGTGGCGCATCCCTGAGCCCTATTTACAACGTGACGCATCCAGGAGATGCGTCACGTTGTACAGCACTGCGCCATGAGGAGGCGTTCCTGCTCATGGGGGGGCGTTCCTGCGCAGGAACGCCTCTTGAAAGTGGCTGAGTGAAATCTATGAGATTTCACTCAGTCACTTTCAGGGCAATGCTGCGTCAAAACCCTGCGCCTGCTTGAAGCAGGCGTAAGGCTTGAGGCAGCATTGAAATAATAGGCCCCCCCAGAGCATTGCTGGAGCTGCGTCGCGCTTGCGACGCAACTCCAGCAATGCGCCACATTTCCGGCACAGATGCGTCACGCATCTGTGCCGTTTTTGCCCCATGGTGCGCCGCATCATAAATGCGGCGCACCATGGGTGGCGTAGCTGTGGCGCATGTTAACTGGCGCATCCCTCGGGATGCTCCAGTTAACATAAATCTGCCCCTAAGTCAAGAGTGTGCTCTGCCTGATGGGTGGGTCCTAGAACCCTTTATTCCTTAGATGACAGGAGTCAGTGTTGTGAATACGTTCCATGTGATAGTTAAAATTTCCTATTAAAATGAAGTAATCAGTGGCTATCACATGTGAGGCAATAGTGTCCAGAAGAGCATTAACAAATTTGGATTTTTCGCCCGGGAGTCTTCAGACCAGAGCAGCTCTTCCCATCGTCGTTTTGAGATGTGTAATGTTGACTATAAGAATTTCAAACAGGGGGTTTGAAAAGGATTCGAGCAGGGAGATACCAATCGGGCCTTAGCAGCCACTGCAACTCCACCTCCTCTCTTCCCCTCTCTATCTTGTCTAATAACGTGGTATTCCTGTGGGAAAGCAATGGCAATATCTGGCGATGTTTGGCTGTGAAGCCACGTTTTTGTAAGGAAACATATATGTGGTCGTTTATTGTCTAGTAGACTCTATATCTCAAGGGCATGCTTGGGGATAGACCTGGAATTTATGTAAAGGGCAGAGAGAGATTTAAGGTCTGCAGATTTCACGGCAGGTATGGGAATCGCAGGGGTGGGCATGGACACTAGGGAGGCTGCAGTAATAAAGGGGTTGTTCGTGGGTGTGCAAGGCAGGGGTTGAGGATAGTGAGTGGAGGCCGCAATTTTTGGATTGAGAGACATGAGTTCTTGCCTGGAATAACGAATCATATCTGTGTGGCTGACTTTGATTCAGTTGCTGGATGTGAAGGTGGGGTCAAGGGTGTTTCCTGCTCTGTGTGTTGGAGCTCTGATGATCTGCTTGAGGCCGATTTTGTCTAGTTTTTCCAAGAGGTCGGCAGTGTTGGCGTTGGTGGAGTTGTCTAGGTGGTAGTTCAAGTCTCCCAGTGGTGTTTGGTTTCAATGGCAAGAAAGGTGGCCTCTATGTGAGTATGCCTTTGATGGTGATTTTGGTGTTGGCTTGGAGCTGTAAGTTCACGTGTTGCATGGTTGGTGTGGTGTCATCATTAGTGATGGTGGAGGTGATTAATTCCTTCTGTACGATGGCGATGCCTCCACCACGTCTTTTGGGGCGGCCTCTGTGTTTCATGTTATAGCCACTGAGGGTTGCCATGATGATGCCTGAGGACAAAGTGGGGGTGAGCCAAGTCTATGTAAAGAAGGTCACATCTGGAGAGATGACAGAGATGGTGTCCCAGATTTTGGTGGCTTGTTTGTAGAGTGATATGGCATTGATTAGGAGGCGGTACAGTTGAACAATTGGGGGGGTCAGTGTCTGGGGTTGTGGTAGTGATGGTTGATGTGGTAGTGGCTAGTGGCCAGTTGGTAGTGAATCAGCAGTGGATGCAGGTGAAGGGTCCCACTGTAGACCATAGTGATGAGGTGAGCTATCTATCATACATAAAAAACTGCTCATTACTATTCACCATAACATATTTGTGAAATAGCATAGATAAATCAATTCAAAAAATTATTTCCAAGAATTCCAACAGTAACAACATGCTACAACATCGATCCTTAATTTCATTGATACAGACCTATGGCATTTAAAAGGTTGCAACATTTACATCCCTCATGATTCATAACATTTTCTAATGATCGTTGCAACTTTAATAAACTTAATCACAGCAGTGCAAATGTCTAGGGTACCCAAAGAGTGCAGAACATTAGAGCCTTCAATATAGGTTCAAGGCCGTTTTTTTCTCAACAGTGGGACTAGAATTTTTCCCCTCAGCTGTTCATAAAGGGAGCTGAAAAACATAAAGTGCAGGGTACTCTGAGCCGCCAAATTATCACAAGGGCTGGGTGTGAGTTTGTTGACCCAACCTGACTGTTTTGGGAAGGAAACTAGAAAGTGTAGAGTGTGTAAGCAAAATCTGGTTAAAAGAAATCAAATCCAGGCATTAACAGTGTAAGTTAAATAAAACTGCTCTTGTGCATGGAACAAATGTGAAGGACCTGAAACCTCTCCATGCGAGCGGAGCTCACTCGCCCCAAGAATAATACGTCTCTTTTATAGTTATGACGTTAATACTAGTTGGGTTGTCATAATAGTGCCCCAAGCCTATCTCATGGAATCTATCTCTCACAAATTTGAATACAATCCTTCATAATGTACCTTGTAAACATTAAATCTTCAAGCAGCCAAAATGTTGCCCATAAAAACAGCAGGCAGTATTGATTCAGTCCTATAGAAATTGCAGCCCCATCTCACAGTATGTTACACCCTGGCAGAGACTAGGAGACCCCAATTCAAAGTATTATTAACATTATTCCCCAAGAAATTAAAGTTAGGCAGCTTATCAATAGTCTTACCCATTACAGCAAACGTCCTTGTTTTTATCGATTTGGGGCCACACACCATAAAATAAGATTTAATAAAATTGACTTTTAAGTCAAGGGCTGACATAATATCTGTAAAAGCATTATGTGACTTTTGAAGGCTGTTTGCTGTCAAAGCCATTAGCACAGTGTCATTTGCATACAATAGTAGCGGGCCCGGGTTGCCACCTATTTAGGGAAAGTCAATTTCCTTGTCTATTAAAATTGCATCTAGGCCATTGGTATACATCAAAAAAGGAAATGGAGGTAAAATACACCCCTGCCGAACACCTTCTGTAGTGACAATAGGCCTAGTCTTATCCCCTGGGAACCATATATTATAGCAACAGTGCTAGAGGTATGCAGCTTGTGTAAGAGGGAAATCAGAGGTTATTCAACACCCATTTTCCTCATTAGTGTCCACATCTTCTCCTGATTAACAGTAGAAAAGCGCTGGAAAAGTTCATGAAGGTCAGGTGGATAGAAACCCCCCATGGCCCTCGTGTACTTGCCCTTAATCAGGGACAGGTTGGGGCACTGCTCGGTTTTGTTTGCAACCCTCTCCTGTAGCCATATTCTGTCCTCTATATTATCCCTGTGTTGGTCGCTCAGGTTTCGAGTTGTGCAAGCCCGACCCTCCCCAAAACCTTAGTCGTAGCATCAATAAGGGTAATTGGCCTATGGCAGGCAGGATCACTCCTGTTACCCTTTTTGAACACAGGAAACACAATGGCCATCTTCCATGACACTGGGAAGGGGGCAGTCACCACTGATTTTGAAGACATTTGTCCGGAGGGGTGCCCAGAGGTTGGGGTTACTTTTAACACATTCGGTGCTCATGACGAGGCCACGTGCGGTTAATTCCCTGCCTGTGCGGGAGAATTAATTAGTGGGCGGGTCTGTGACGAGCTCAGCATGAGCACAGCATGAGCACTGACGAGCTGAGCAACGAAGGGGTTAAACAAATCTAAAGGGACCTCATTAGGGTCTGGGGCTTTCATACAGATTCCTTTTGCTAAAGCCTCCTCAACATCAGCCACACTGAAGAATGCACTAACTTGGGCAGTCCAGGTTAGGTCTGACGGTGGATCCTCACTTTCCTCCTCTAACTGAACACAGTATGGATTAAATATAGCCAAGAAATGGGATTCCCAAGTATCCCCAAGATCAGAGAGACCATATGCCCAACCTCATCCATAAAGACATTAATGATATTCCCAAAACTTTTAGAGTCTTTGAGGACACTAGCGCTCTCCAAATATTTCCAAGCTAATCTCCTCAGTTCTTCTTTCATTTGGTTAATAACACTTTTGTATGTATGTTTGCGCTTTTTATTTGGGTTCTATGATGAGGATTGGCATAACGAGCTATTTTAAGATTCTTTTGGGCTCTGGAACACTCTGTACTAAACCGCCGCCTCTCATGGGGTTTCCTTATCTCTATGGCTCTAGTATGTCTTTTAGCTACATCTGCACAAACCAGTTTAAATTCATGAGTGACCTCATCTACGGGAGTGTCATGTTGAAGACATCTCATAATAGAGTCCACATTTTCTGCCACAATATTTCCCTCAAATTCAGTAGTGTTTATTTTACCCCAGTTTAATCTTACCCCTTTGTTGCAGTCATATTGAATGAGCTGACCATCACCTTTCCCTACCGGGGCTACTATGCTAAGGGAAATGGTGAGGGAATTATGGTCATTGGTGTTGTTTGGATCCACCACAAAATTGCCAACAAAGGGCAAATACCTCCTCGAGATGAACATAAAATCAATAAAAATTCCCTTATCTCCTCCAACATAAGTGGGTCACTGTGCTACAAGGTTAGTGGCCGAATCATTGATAAGACCCAGGTCATTATCAATAATATTAGAGTTTAAGGCCTCGCCCTGTGGTGTATGAATAAAATGCGACTGAGTGTGGTCCTCTATGTCCAGCAGCCCAAATACTCGTTTTTAGTTCTAAGTATGCAGGAGGTAAAGTTAAAATCCCTCACCCAAAGAATACATAAAAGCTGCCACTTCACTGAGATAGTGTTAATTTCTGCCTGTAGGGCTGTGATAACATGACAGCTATGTTGTAATACCAGCTTACCACCAGTAACTTGACCCGCATCAGGTTAGAAATCCAAATTAGTTGGTACCCGGCAGAGGAGTTAACGCCAAAGGCTTGTACAGATCCATATTTTACAGAAATTAGTAGCACCAGCCCTCCTTTAGCCCTCCCTGCCAACGAGGGTGTTGCGTATACGGTGAAGGAGCAATAGCCGTCCACCACAATATTATCCTTATGCCACGTTTCCTGTAGGCAGATGATGTAAAAACCCCTAATATACTCTAATCACACCTCATTGGACAATTTATTGCGAATACGAGCAATATTGCAGGAGATATTTCCAAATGGGTGAATAGTGTGTTTCTGATTCGCCATGCTCACCAATGTGGAATTATTAACAGGCATAACAACAATAGTTCCCAGGCTGGACCCCTCTCCTCAGGAGTTATCATTAGAGATAGAAGTAGAAGGCTGGGAGCACTTTTCAGATTGAGCTATGTTATTGGTAGTGCCAATGAGGTTTTGTAAACGGGTACCAGATGACAATGCGGGTGATTTGCTACCAGTGTCAACAACATCTGAGACTCTATCTAAACTAATGCGTTGTAAACTAGATCTTCTCGTTTAAGCTGTACTACCCGTAATTAGGGGCAGTCAGTTGATTTCACTCAAACCAGAGAGAGCATCAATACGGTTAGAATAGAAAAATTGGGGGATCTATTCTGACGTATCAATGAAGGCTGTTGTCTCATGTTGGTCCCCTGGTTGGGAGCATAAAAAAAACAAGTGGACAAACTTTAATCAATTCACTAGATGAATTTCTGAGATGTGTTCGGGGCGAAATGCGCAAACCTAGCTTTGCTAGAATTAAGCACAACACAATCCCCCTCCACACATTTAGCCATATAGCCCAACCAGCACATCTGCCTTGCCATAATAATATGTCCAGATCAATTTCTTTGCAAATTTTTTCCCTAGAAAACCAATGTGCAGATTTGTGATGAGGCTCTGGCGACTTTCTTGTTGACCAGGAAGGAGATGGGGGACCCCTGTCAAGATAACTGTGAACGGTGTGCAATCTGGGGGTAGATCTAAAGTATAGATTGCACTCCGCCCACCCTGAGCACCAGACACTGGGCCATTTGTATTTGTATTTGTGAAGCCTTGTGGCGGCCTTCCCCCACTCAGAGTACCAGGACTCACTTAGTTAGTAACCCCATGTCCTGCTTTCGGTTATCCCCAAGGAAATTATTTTCCTGTTCCAAATCCCCAGATGTCATAGGTATTGAATTATTATTGACGTTGATGAGGGGGAGCTCTTGGGAGGAGGTCTGGGTATTTGTAATAAATAGGCCACTTATAGGGCCCGACCCACTCAATCACACTAATCACCCAAGAGGGTATTCAGGGAATTGGGCAGCTGTGTAGGAGTTAGGTCCCGGAGGTGCTTATGTGAAGAGCCAGGTCTTCAGCTTCTTGCGCAACTCAAGATATGAGGAGGTGGAACCAAGACAGGAAGTTGGTGGAGCCTATGGAGAAAGTAGGCAGAGCCACAAAAATAGGTTTGGCCACCTAAAAAAATTGAGCACCTGCACTTAATATTTTCCAAATTAAGCACTGCCCACCGCTACAACTCAACCACCCTCCATGCACTCAACCCCGGAAGAGACACTGACTGTGCAAGATCCTCACCGAACACCACCCATGGGCAATTCTTATGCAAACCCTTCCACAGACCCTTCACCATCAACAAAGCTTCCATGACCGCTAAAGGCCCGCCTGATGCAAGTACCACTGAAACCCTGACTTGCATCCTTCTCAACGTGCACTCCCTGGAGGAGGACACGCCATCGCACACATTACCCCCCTCCGTCTCTCCACCTCCTGCACAAATAACCCACACAGATCACCTCTACTTCCAGATTCAGACCAGCCCCAGGACCACGCTACATGGCACCCTCATCTAGAGACTGCCATGACCGCGCACCTAGGCCGCAACTACCATTGCAGAGCTCACCGCACCCCACACCATCACCTACACGGACTACATTCTACTCGGGACATGAACTTCCACCTCGACAACTGCAACGACCCAACTCCATCACTCTCCTCGCCAACCTCGCCAACGTAGGAATGAAAAAGCTCGTCAACACGCCCACCCACAGAGCGGGTCACACTATTGACCTCATATTCAAAGGAGGAACAAACACCTGCTTTAGCCACACCAGCCAGCCCCTCTTGACAGACCACCACTACGTCCACTTCACCTTCAACACAACCACTGCACCCAAGCCCGCCCCGTGCCTGGCACAATGGAACTTGGAGCAAGGTCACAGAGGAACACCTCAACACCACCCTCCATCAAACCGCCCTGTCGCCATGACCAACACCAACACTGCAGCCAGGGAATTTCACCCCTGGGTTTCCTGTTGTGCAGACAAACTCTCACCCCTCCGCCTCCCCGACAAACAACGCCCTCTGAATGACGCCTGGTTTACCACATAACGTCAAGAAGCCAGACTCTCCTGCAGATACCTAGAGAAAACCTGGTAAAACCAGAAAACCACGGAAGCAAAGAACAACCACAAGAGCGCCCGGAAGGAATAGCACCAGCACATAAGAGACGCCAAACAGACCTTCATAAGAGACAAAGTCCAGACCAATGTGACTAACGCCAAGGAACTGTTCAAAGTCATACAGCAGTTCGCAAAACCCACCTGCAAAGACACAGACGTCACACCTTCCCAGGATCTCTGCAACAAGCTCAGCTCCTACTTCCATCTGAAGATCAAGGCCCTCTACAACAACTTCAGTGAACCAGCCACCGACACCACCCCCCTACCCACTGCCGCCAACAAGCCGACCATCATGTCTTGGGATCCCGCTACCGTCGAACTCATCACCGCGACCATGAAGAAAACACACTCAGGAGCACCAACGGACCCCTTCCCACTGCACATATTCCACAGGGCCGCCACCATCATCGCACCCGAACTAGGAACTACTATCCACGCCTCCCTCAGATCCGGTATCTGCCCAGATGACTGGAAACGGGTGGAGGTGAAACCCTCCCCAAGAAACCAACGGCCGACCCGACAGACCTGAAAAACTACCGGCCCATCTCTCTCCACCCCTTTGTGGCCAAAGTCACTGAGAGACCCGTAAACCCCCATCTGACCACCTTTATCGAAGAGAACTCCATCCTAGACGCCTCCCAGTCTGGAATATGCAGCAACGACAGTACCGAGACTGCCCTCCTCACCACCACTGACGAAATCCGCATGCTACTGGACATGGGACACACTGCGGCCCTCAACCTTCTAGACCTCTCCGCAGCCTTCAAAACGGTTTCACATTGCACGCTCATAACCAGACTTCATGACGTGGGGATACAAGGAGCCGCCCTCGACTGGATCCAATCCTTCCTCTCTGGCAGAACCCAGAGGATTTGACTCCCTCCCTTTCACTCCGAAACCACGGAAATCAACTGCGTAGTACCCTGGGATCACTCAGCCCCACACTCTTCAACATCTACATGGCCCCCCTCGCCACCATCGTCAGACAGCATGGGCTCAGCATTGTATCCCATGCCGACAACACACAGCTCATCCTCTTACTCATGAAGAATCCCGAAGAAACCAGACTCTGCTTCCAGGAAGGAATGAAGAACGTGGCAGCCTGGCTGAAAGACAGCTGCTTGAGGCTCAACTCAGAGAAGACCAGGGCCTCATCCTCGGACCATGCACCACCACATGGGACAACACCCGGTGGCCCTTTACCCTCCGGAGCCCACCCACCCCTACAGACCACGCTTGGAACCCAGGCATCATCCTCGACTCCTCTCTCTCCATGAACCGCCAGTTCAAGGCTGTCACTTCCACCAGTTTCAACTGCTTTTGCATCCTCTGTAAGACTTTCAAACGGATCCCCTCTGACTGCAGAAGAACCATCACCACCACACTCATAACCAGCAGACTGGACTACGGCAACGCCCTCTACACCAGAATCAACAGAACTCTTCTTCACAAACTCTAAAACATCCAGAACACTGCAGCCAGACTCATCCTCGGGACTCCTCGTCACAAGAACATGACCCAACACCAATGCGGCCTCCACTGGCTCCCCGTTGAGAAGACGGTCACCTTCAAACTCCTCACCCATGCCTACAAAGCCCTCAACAATATTGGACCCAAATACCTCAACGCAAGGGTATTCTTCCACGTACCCATAAGGGACCTCCAGTCCACCAACCTCAACCTAGCAGAGATCACCCTCATCCACAGAAACAAAACCAGAGGGAGAGCCTTCTCCTACATCGCAGCCGAGACCTGAAATGAGCTTCCTGTGAACATTAGACACTCCCCGACCCTGCACACATTCAGGAAGGACCTCAAGACCTGGCTCTTTGACTGATCCAGAGCGGCTTCCCCCACCAGAGCCTTGAGATCCTCACGGGTGAGTAGCGTGCCCTGATTGATTGATTGAATGCTTATCCTTGCATATGTGCACATATGTGTACTATCATGTGCATGTTGTATATGAAGCTGGTGTTGTGTCACTCCTTGAAGAATACTTTATCACCATGGAAGACATTCCCGGTGTCACAAAATGTATATGTTGCCCAAAAATGAGAGGTTTATCTTCGGCATAATTCTGACTATTCCTGACATAATGTTGGTCCATCTTTATATATGTTGGTCATCCTTGGCCTAACTATGGCAGCTATGCTTTTTATATTGTTGTGAGTATGCTTAGCCTAAATGTGCCCATCTATTACATATTTGCAGCCATCCTCAGAATAATAATATCCATCAAGTGTTGAAATTCATGGCACAATTGCTGCCTTGACATGAGTAGCTGGGCAGGTGGAACAGAATCTGTCAATGTGATGCTTTCTCTATAGGAAGATCACAAGTTGCCATTTGGTGCCATGCATGAAATCTGATTTTTGGAGCAAAAATTGAGATTTTGTTTTCAGTAAAACAACAACAGTCTTTGTGTGTTTTAACCCAATATGGAAAGTGCATATTTGATGGAAAAACATATATTTTGAGAAACAGAGAAGTTTGTAGAATTAAATCCACATCTATTTATCTTGAAAATAAAAATGTATATTCAAGGTACCTAGATCTGAAATTAAGAAACATGAATTTGATACTTATATGAATATGCACAGTTATGTTATCAGAACAAAAACAAGCCGCCACTTACCTGAGAGACGCCGCCACTGCCAGGAGTCATACAGGGGCTGCCAGTCCCTCGGGATCACGCCGCCACCGCCAGGAGTCATTCTAAAGCTGACAACTCGCGCCGCCGCTCCGGGACTACGATTCCCGGCAGCCTACGCTGTGGCGCGCTCTGTGACACCGCGAGAGCGCCAGGAGGCGCACATAAGCAGCGCTGCACCCGGCGGAGTGGGGGATACGAACAAAAGCAAGCCGCCACTTACCTTAGAGACGCCGCCACCGCCAGGAGTCATACAGGGGCTGCCAGTCACTCGGGAGCACGCCGCCACCGCCAGGAGTCATTCTAAAGCTGACAACTCGCGCCGCCGCTCCGGGACTACAATTCCCGGCAGCCTACGCGGCGGCACGCTCTGTGACACCGCGAGAGTGCCAGGAGGCGCACATAAGCAGCGCTGCACCCGGCGGAGTGGGGGAGACAAACGAAAGCAAGCCGCCAATAACCTGAGAGACGCCGCCACCGCCAGGAGTCATACTGGGGCTGCCAGTCACTCGGGAGCACGCCGCCACCGCCAGGAGTCATTCTAAAGCTGACAACTCGCGCCGCCACTCCGGGACTACAATTCCCGGCAGCCTACGCGGCGGCGCGCTCTGTGACACCGCGAGAGCGCCAGGAGGCGCACATAAGGAGCGCTGCCCCCGGCGGAGTGGGGGAGACGAACGAAAGCAAGCCGCCACTTACCTGAGAGACGCCGCCACCGCCAGGAGTCATACAGGGGCTGCCAGTCACTCGGGAGCACGCCGCCACCGCCAGGAGTCATTCTAAAGCTGACAACTTGCGCCGCCGCTCCGGGACTACAATTCCCGGCAGCCTACGCCGCGGCGCGCTCTGTGACACAGCGAGAGCGCCAGGAGGCGCACATAAGCAGCGCTGCACCCGGCGGAGTGGGGGAGACGAACGAAAGCAAGCCGCCACTTACCTGAGAGACGCCGCCACCGCCAGGAGTCATACAGGGGCTGCCAGTCACTCGGGAGCACGCTGCCACCGCCAGGAGTCATTCTAAAGCTGACAACTCGCGCCGCCGCTCCGGGACTACAATTCCCGGCAGCCTACGCGGCGGCGCACTCTGTGACACCGCGAGAGCGCCAGGAGGCGCACATAAGCAGCGCTGCACCCAGCTTCGCGGGACGCGAGCGGGACGCCCGGGGCTAAGCCCGGGCAAAGGGCGGCCCTCTACGGCCCTCATCGGCAGGAAGAGACAGGGACAGGGGCCTGAACTCTGACCAAAATCTCTAAGTAAGTCATCATCTCCAAATAGAGCTGCAGTGGCCGAGACAGCTCCTTGAGTCCTACATAACACAGATTTATCTAGGCATTATTCGAAAAAGCCGCCCTTCAATATGTCTAAAGTAAAATCGAATGTCCCTCTTAATACCATAGATAATTATATGGTTCAGAAAGTTGCAAAAATTAACAACGACAGGAGATCATCACTGGGGTTGAGCCTTTCACCTGAATTGCCATTTGACAATACGCCTTTACCTACTCCTGCTTTTGACATTAGTAATGAGGTGTTTCAGACACCGGAGAACAACTCATTGACTCAGCTTCTAGTAGCTATTGTTGACTCAGTTCCTGAGAGCACACCTGACGAAGAAATAATACTGCTAGAAGAGGAGCCCCCAGCACCGGTCCCAGCACCAAGAGTAGTAAAGGGAGGGGAGAAGAGCACATCAAAACGGGGCGGACTCCGCTCAAGAAAAAAACGTCCCGATGCATCCCCACTAGAAAATATTGGTGAAGACACAAGGGGAACTTCTGGAGGGAAGGTACACTTGGATGAAGATCAATTCATGAAGTTGTTAAATGCCCTAGACAATAAGATCAAAACTATAACTAAGCCTCTCCTAAGTAAAATAGATCAGCTGACGGAAGAGGTGAATAGGCTGGGGGGTCTTCTGCAAAAATCAATAGAAGAAAAAGTGAACACTCCAATGCCGAAAACACTTATAGTTGAATCGAAAAATACCCAAACCGCCCCCAGGTTAGAATTACTTGAAAGCACTCCTCTGATCCCTATGGTGACTACTGATCTAGGGAGGGGGGGCCCTAGGGATTTAGATATCAACATTGGTGATTCTGAAGGGCCGAGTCAAAGGGACAGAATGGTAGATTCTAATCTAGAGAAGGGGCCTGTAGAATTAAATGTAGAGGCATCTCCCTTAATATTGGTTTTGGCAAATGTCCCCCATTTGGAACCAGGGCAAGTAGAGAACATCCCTTCCCTGCTAAATAAATCACTCCATTGGTTATCAAGGAACATGGCCTTTACCCCGGGAGGTAGGGACCAGTTGGCGCAAACGCCAAATGTTGTTGAAAACATAATTTAGGCCACAGATGGCATTGGAAGAAATTAAAAACATGTTGTTTTCTTTTTTTGCGGTATTTCACTTTTTTTCAAAAAAACTATTATTTTGGTGGGGTAATATTTGATGTCCGAGGAGGACGTGTGTTGTCGTAAAAATTGTATAGCTTTTTGTATTGGGCATTGCTGAAAAAATGGTAGGGTTGTCTTCATTGTTTACCATACCTCTTTTTCTGGCTACTGTGTGTGTGTGTGTGTGTGTGTTTGCCATAGGTGACCATTTTGTTTTTGTTCTCCATGCCATGTGGCCATTTTGTGCAGCCAGCCTTAAGGCATTACCATAGGCCTGCATGTGTTCTTTTGTATCCATGTCTCCGGTGGCCATTTGTGTAGCCAGCCAGCGTGCTTATCTCATCGTCATGTGTTCTTTGTTGTGTCCATGACTCCTTGATTGTTGCCATTGATTGACTATGCGGCTGGTTGCAATTTTTGTGCAGCCAGGCAGTGTTCTTATGCCATTGGACTGTATGATTTCTTTTTCATCTATGCGTCCTTGCTTCTTGTTGTTGTTTGACAATGTGTCTATTTTGTTTAGCCAGCCACAGTACATTTGCCATAGGCATGATGTGCTTTTTGTTGTGTCCATGCCTCCTTGCTTGTTCTTGTTACTTGACCATGTGGCCGGTGGCTATTTTGTGCACTTAGCCAGTTTGTTAAACCCTTTGCTTTTCCAGTTTTCAAAGCTGTTTTCTAGGAAATCGATAGAAGGTGGCTATGTCATTTTTCAATTAACTTTTGTATTTACTTTTCTCTTTATTTATGTATGTATTTAATGGTTTTATATCCCCCCACTGCATGCCTGCTGTAGGCTCCTGGCACACACCATCATTCATTTTTTTAAGATTGTCATGCCTTATTTTCCTATGGACCCTCTGACTGCCGTAGGCACACACCAAAATTCATTTTTTTAAGAATGATTCAATTTTGCTTAAACCTTCTGCCTGCCGTAGGCACCGCCAGCTTTAATTGTGTGGGGATTATTCAATTTTCTGCTGTTCCCTCCTGCCTGCCACAGGTGTCTCCCCTTAGAATCACATGAGAAAAACAGTTACATCTGTATGTTGTTATCCTGATTGAAGAATTATTTTATCGTGATGTAGTCTGACTTTGGAATGGATACACTATTGGTGTTAGTTATTTGGGATTATATTGTCATTACTCTAATTCAAATAACAAAAATACCACGTTTTACTAAATGTTTTTCTTGCTTGTTTGATTTTAGGTGCACATCAGGCATCCTTGTCAGTACTGCCAAACAGAAATTTGGCACAGAGTGAAATGACCACAACACATAAGCCGCCTCTCTACCACATGTGCAGCTAAGTGTCAACTGACAGAACTTGAAGATGGCCCCAAATGAAGTTGCTGCAAAGAAAGTGGCCATAGAGGAGGAGAAGAAGAAGCAGATTGCCACCACAGGCTTGCCTCCCTCCTCCTTTTTCAGGAAACATTGTGTGCCTTCATGAAGTGATAACTGATCTTGTCCCCCTTATCAAGGGCCAGTAGGCCATCCATCCCCTTGCTAGGGATCTGCTTCAAGCGGCTAGCCCCCAATCATCTCCAGGATCCTATGTATCTTCAAAGCCACCTCATACACTTTAAACTGCTTGTCGATGTCATCCTCCACAACAAAGTCAGGTCCCTGACCTTTGGGAATATGGACCAGTTTGAGTACACTGCAGGTAATAATGCTGGGCATGCCTGCCTGGCTTTGAGGTCCAGCTATTTGAAGCTCCTTTCATGAGCCAGACATTCTGAGGCCAGTTTCTCCTAAATGGCCAGGTCCCTTTACCCCATCTTTATTGTGGTCATCTCCAGCGTGAACTCCCTCTCTGCCTACCTGTCCACCTACTCTCCTGGGAAGAGGCCTTTGGAAGATAGGCTACTCTTTGCTCTGGCAAGGAACTCCAACTCTGGAGGTAAATCATCCCCCTCAGCAAACTGCTGTCTCTTGGCGCTTGTGTACAAATCCTCTTCTTTCTTGTCCACATCATCATCCCCATCTGTTGCTGTAACAAGTGACTGGTAGACTTCCACTCAGGCCATCAGTGCCCTTTGGAGCTTCACATTCCTGGTGCTGCTCTTTTATGGAGGACCCATATATTTGCATCACTACTTGAGCTAGGACTCAATGGTGGCCTGCTAAAACTCTATACTAACAGGTGTGAATACAGAATTGGTTTCGATATGGAATGCTGCTAAAAACAATATCAATGTATGGTACTGCCCAAACACAAGTCCTGATCCTTACTGCTGATATCCAATATAAGATGTGGGGCTTACTGGTTGATGAATGTGTGAGTCCTGGTCAAGCAACAACCAAAGTCCTTGTTGCGGTAAGCACACAAAAAAAAACAAATTAACCTGTTCAAAACCCCCTGGTAGCTTGGCACAGAAGAGTCAGGCTTAATTTAGAGGCAATGTGTATAATATTTGTGCAACACTTGAAAACAGTGATAACGTGAAAACACCACACAAAAAGGATTCCACACCATGACACAAATCCAATCAGTAGAACTGAAGATAAGGAAGTTTTTATCACTCCAAAAAGTACAAAGTGCCAACTGTGGATTTCTGATCAAGCTGGAACAGGGCAAAGTCACAAGTTCAGGCCAAAAGGGATGGAGTGTGGGCCTGCTACAGGGACCAAGTTAGGTCTACTGAACAAAGTTTCAGCGCCAAAGATGCATAGGGAAGTCCAAGCGATCTGTCAGGTGAGATGTGGCAAGGCTGCAATGCAAGGTCCTTCATCATTGTTGAGAATTTCATCAATGAGGGCTTGCGATGCGAAGCCAGTCGTTGAGAATACGTCTCACAGTAGAGGCAATACGTTTGTTCTGAGGAGCTGCAAAGCTGTGATGGGGAGTCTGGCATGGCTGTTGAGGCTGCTCTCAATGAAGGATGCAAGAGCCTGCACTGAAGATGCATTGTGTTGTGGCAGTTCGAATGAAGTAGGGGGCTGAAATGTGGTTAGGGTTTTTGTGCTGGTGCAGGTCCATGGAGCGGTAGCAAAGTATTGGTTCTACTCTGACTGCAATATGCAGTAGAGGTTATGTGTCAGTTCTGCTGTATCCACAGAGCTGGCAGAGCACCTTAGGTCTCTTCCAAGGGCCCAGAACTGAGGTGGCACCACTTGGCAGGGAAGGCTCACAGATGGCAGAGTCCAGTTGCTGATCCAGGTCCAGGTCCCGGTGCTGGGTTTGAGGTTGTGGGAGCCTTCTGTCTCTGAGGCTCAAGTCAGGAGGTCAGCGAACGAGCCTTTAAAGTCACTCTGGGGTACTCGATTTTAGAGGTCTAAATCCAGTACTTCACACTTACACAAGCAGGCAACAGTTCAGCAAGGCAGCTGTCCTTCAGAGCAGCAGTCCAGCAGAGATAGAGTCCTTACAGCAGCAGAGCAGTCCTTCTTAATTGCACAGTATCCACAGGTACATTAGTGTACTGGACTGTTGGTGTCTGAGTTTCAATATTCATGTCCGGTCTTGTCTTTTAACACCTTGGCTGCTAGTGGTTTTCCCCTCCTGTGCTGAAAATACTTGAATACTATAGAATCATGACAGGTCAGCTCGTCATAAGCACAGCGCAGGTAACACCCATGATGAGCTGACCTTGTCATGAGCATGGAAGGGGTTAAGTGGGAGAAGGTTCTGGAGGACCCCCTTTGAAGTGCACAGGTGCCACGCCTTCCTTGCCCTGGCTCCAGAATAACCAAAGGGAGTATTCAGCCCTCCGTGAGAGGACATGACATTTTAAAGTGTAACTGGGACTCGTCCCTCCCACCCTGCCAGTGATGGCCCATTCAGGCACATCTAAGCTGCCTTCTGTATGTAGCTGTCTAGTAACAGCACACAAATCCCAACTGTCAACTATACCCTATCATATGACCCAGAGACGGGATGCAGGCATAAAATGATTAAGGCAGGAGAATGTCAATTTTCCAAATTGTAATTTAAAATCTGACTTCACTTTAAGTTAGGATTTTCATTACAATTCCAAAAACATCAAACATGAATAAGTTACATGTTCATATCTGGAATTACAGATTATTAAATGAAAGAAGGTAACTCCAATGTTATGCTGTGGGAGAGGTAAGCTTTGCAGTAGTGAAAAGCGTATTTATGAGCTTCTAATTACCAGGACATGTAAAACTTAAAAGTACATGTCCAACTTTTTAAATGCATTGCACTTTTTCCCCTGGGCTGTTCAGGGCCTACCCTAGCGGAGACATATGTATTCAGTCAGTAACAGCTTTATTCGATTTAAGATTCAAATCATAAAAGCATAACGTTCATGAAACATACATTACAAAAACACAAAATATCTACAAATTAAAATTAAAATATGATCCTCATCCTTTAGAGGCAGATTCCTGGCTAATTATGTTCATTTCATTGGATTTAAGCATTTGGGACTACACCGTTACAGCTGAATGGTCCCTAAATTAAAACAATTAAACACAAACAGGGTGGATCTATTGAGACTTTTCCATATGTAAATCAAGCGTGGCTGTTATACAATGGTTCAAAACAGTTAAAAGTGCAGCCACTCAATGCGCGGATACTTCCTTCCATCCAGTGGTTATGCTTAGCAGTTGGTCTTGTTAAGCGAAAGCATGGCATGGTAGGATAGAAGTCATATAGATCCCAGGTGGATATAGGGCCATCTCCTTTTTGGGGCTGCCAAGTCTGAAGATATGGGACAACGTTTTTGTTCCTGAATTTTACTAGGACCAGGTCCCCCGGGATATCTATTGGGAGGGGTCCTAGCCAGCCCACCCTTCTAACTCTCATGATATTCCCATCTATAGTGGGGGGCAGTGGTCTATTTTTTGTTAGCCAAAAAGTAACCTTATTCAATAGGTCCTGATGGCTCTCGGTTTTTCCACTTGTGAGTGCTGGCACACCTGAAAGAACACAGACAAATGGAACGGCCTCCGGTGGTAGGTGAATGTGATTAAGTGATCTTAACATATTGCCGTGGTTAGAAACTGTCCCCTTATGGAATGTTGGATCTTTGCTCAATCCTAATCTGTCGGAAGTGCACTGTGCTGGTGTAGGGTTAATGGATACTCTTGAAGTATTTGGCACTGGCGTGAGTGAGGCTACTGGTTGTATTTGGACCTTAGTAATTTGTGCAGATTGTTTGGACACTTCTGTAGTAGCGAGAGACAGGGGAGGGTTAGATTTAATAAAGCTTTTTATGAGTGTTGAACTGGCCTGGATTGTTTCCTCTAATTCCATGAGCCTATCCCCTAGAATGTTCATTTTTTCAATCACTGGGGATATTATAGATTTGACCAGATGTTCAATCTGGGCCAGTATTTTTTCATTGATGGGAGGTGCCAAAAAATTTGATTTGTTTGGATTCAAATTTAAGTTTGAATTAGAGGCGACCATTGGGGCTGGCGGGGAAGTGGTAGTGGCCAAGAGGGGGCTTGAGCACAATGTAATTTGTTTCGCCTGGGTTCCCAGTTTTGTAATCCCATTTTGCTTTCTTTTAGCCGGGGGATCCTGAGGGGGCGCTATATTTGGGGTGATATCTTTTGCAGATAGTAAAATGGAGGTGCCTAATGGACTATCATTTTGGTGGGAAGATGTACTAATCTGGGGATTAGTACTTGCTGTGTGGAAGTTAAATGCGCCAATTTGCTTTGTTCTTTGTTCCAGCGAAGCATAGTTTGTTTTACATATATTATTTAGTTCCTCCACTAGAGATAGATTTTGTGCTGTGTCGACTACCTGTAAGGGAGATTGCTTGTTGGGTGTGCTGTCTATGAGCGGGGATAGTTCCAAACTCTCTGTTTCATGGGATATGGGCAATATTGTCCTGGTTAGATAATGGTCAAGTGTCCCATTCACCGAATCCCTCTGGGGGTGGCATTTTTGAAAGCCCCCTTGCGAGTCAGAATGTAGCTCAATTAAATAACAGCGAGGACCAACAACTGCAGCAGGATCTTGTAAGAACAAAGGTCACAAAGTCAAAATAACCGTTTAGGAAAAGCTGTAGATAAGAAAGTCCGAGACTTTACCTCCTCATGTACTGATGCTAACGGGGGTGGCCCGTCCCGTCCTCCTCAGGCCTCTGATGGCCACAGATGGTCCTGCCCTTGTCCCGGGCTTCTCCCGCGCGCGTCCCGCGATGCGGGAGGCGTTCCAATCCTTTCAAGCGCCTCCGGGTGCTGCGGTCCCATCACAGTGTGGAAGCCGTTGCCCTCACGGCTGGAACTGCGGCCAGGTGAGCCCTGCCCTGACGTTTCCCCCCACAGCATCCGGCGCTCCAATCCTTTCAAGCGCCTCCGGGCGCTGCGGTGTCGTCACAGGTGCGCCCTGACCCCCGGGGCACCTGGGAGTAGTGGTGCCGGGGTGGGGAGCACAGAAAATGCTGGAGCTGTTGCCCTCACGGCTAGTGCTGGTGCGCGGTGGGGAGCACGGAGAGTGTGGAAGCTGTTGCCCTCACGGCTGGAACTGCGGCCAAGTGAGCCCTGCCCTGACGTTTTCCCCCCGCAGCTCCCGGCGCTCCAATCCTTTCAAGCGCCTCCGGGCACTGCGGTGTCGTCACAGGTGCGCCCTGACCCCCGGGGCACCTGGGAGTAGTGGTGCCGGGGTGGGGAGCACAGAAAATGCTGGAGCCGTTGCCCTCACGGCTAGTGCTGGTGCGCGGTGGGGAGCACGGAGAGTGTGGAAGCCGTTGCCCTCACGGCTGTAACTGCAGCCAGGTGAGCCCTGCCCTGATGTTTCCCCCAGCAGCTCCCGGCACTCCAATACTTTCAAGCGCCTCCGGGCGCTGCGGTGTCGTCACAGGTGCGCCCTGCCCCCCGGGGCACCTGGGAGTAGTGGTGCCGGGGTGGGGAGCACAGAAAATGCTGGAGCCGTTGCCCTCACGGCTAGTGCTGGTGCACGGTGGGGAGCACGGAGAGTGTGGAAACCGTTGCCCTCACGGCTGGAACTGCGGCCAGGTGAGCCCTGCCCTGACGTTTCCCATATGTATTAAAAAAGGCAGTCCTGAGACATGTGTAAAAGTGTTGCTGATGTGGGTTGCACAAACAGTGCCCCAGGCATAGTAGCATTTCATTCATAGGATCAAGGCAGAGGTAGTGCCAGTTTACTAGGGACATATAAGCAAATTAAATATGCCAATTGTGTATGTGGCAATCTTACCATGTTTTAAGGAGAGAATCCAAGTACTTTAGCATTGGTTAGCAGTGGCAAAGTGCACAGAATGCTCAGACCAACAAAAACAAAGTCAGCAAACCAGAAGGCCTGAGCGCACAAGGTTTGAGGCAAACCAAGAAAGGAGACCATGTCTAACATAAACAATGTGGGAAAGTTGGTTGTTAGTTGAATGGGGGAACACCTGTTTAAGCAAATATTTCAATTTCTTAGATACTAAACACGAAATGCTTACCAGTTGCCAATTAAAAATCAGTAATAAGGCAATACAATGTTATTAGTTTTTGGACAAAATAGATAAAAATATGTAGGCACAAAAATATCACAGTTTTTATTTTCATGATTCAGCAATATTGTGAAACAGGAATTTCATTGACCAACATGTTGATCTTCTAAGGTAATATATATCAATGTTAAAAATATCTATGTTGTTAATATCGTTTACAAAAATATTGTTTTTGATTTAGGTGTGGGTGCTTATAGTGTTATGGGGTGGGATGTGATTTAATTAATTAATAATAAAATTTTAAGTACATTATTTATTTGATATGTTATATTTCAGGTGCAGGTTGTGGGTTTTGTAGAGGTTAAGATGGAAACTTATTAACTAAGATGGAAACTTATTAACTTATAATTATTTTTATTGCATTTTTAATAAATATACATTATTTAATGGATAATCAATTATGTACATTGGGTAATTCAAATATTTGAATGTCATATTTATGGTGCAGGTTCTTGTGTTACTAGGGGTGAATGGTGAGATGTCAATTAATTATAATTAATTGAGGATTAGGTGTTTATTGTACATTGTCTAATTATAATATTTGTATATATTTTAGGTGTGGGTTGTTCGGTTTTTAGGGGTACAGGGTGGGAAGTTAATTAAGAAATATCTTATTGCTAATTTATTATTCGTTCGTAAATAATTATTTAGATGATAAATATGTAAATTGTAAACTTATACTATTTGTTAAATAATATTTTAGGTGTGGGTAGTTTAGTTTGTAGAGAAATAGGGTGGGAAGCTATTTAAGTAAAAAGAAATGTAAAATTATTTGTTCCTTTATTATAAACGTTGTTGTATGACTTATTACCTAATATGTTAATTGTTGTATGCTTTTATATTCCAATAAACATTTTATTGCGGTCAGACGAGCGTCTGATGGCCATTGCCTTCGACAGGTGTCCGACCGACTAGATGTCGGCACTCCCACCTGCCCGATTGCAATGCAACTGCCATGCAGGCTGTCGGAAAACTGCTCTTTCCATTGCAACTTGTGTCTAGAAAAGGTCAGCAGCATAAGCGGCTGTGGAAATGGGCACAGGGTGCATGGATGGTTGGAAGGGCACCAAATGTGACCCTCTGGGCCTGGCCCTCGGGGTATAGGCTCTGCAAGGTGCCCGCAAAATCCCATGCTGTTTGCCTTTACATGGGTGTTGGACCAGCTGAGGAAAAAGGGCAATCCTTACGATGGTGCCTCCGCCGGAATTACCCCCATTGTAGGGAATTTCACTCGAACAACGCTCCAATAAGCTCTCTGAGCCTGTTGGAGCGCCTGTCAGTTCCTCCACCCGCTGCGCTCCAACTGACCACATCATTATGCAGCATTAGGGACGCAGCCTCAGATGTCAGATAGACTGCCACCAACTGCTTGTCTCTGGTGATCCAGCCGACATCATAATCTGGCCCATTGTCTGCCATTTCAATTAAGGTAATACTATTTTTTATAAATGATAATTATTATAAATTGTAATACGTACGTAATTTGTTTATTTTGTAAAATGTTAAAGCCTCATTTTAACATTCACAATGTAAGTCCCACAGTAGTAAAAAACGAATGTATGAATTTTTCACTCTAATAAAATATTAAGTACATATCCAAACTTTTAAATACATTGCACCCTGCCCTAAAGGATACCAAGGGCTTACTTTATGCAATAATTGGGGTTTGGAAAGGGTGCTATAATGGAAAGTCAAATTGGCAGTTTAAAACTGCGCTCAGGCTTCAATGTCGGCCTGGGACATGATGTAAGGGGCTTCTGAAGTGTGTGGAACAATTTGTGCTGCTGGTCCACATTTAATTTACAGGCCCTAGATATATGGTATACCACTCCACAAGTGACTAATAAGTAAATTAAATTTGCCAATCAGGCGGGAGACGTTTTTGCAATATCCATAGAGAGACCACAAGCCCTTTGGCACTGGTTTGCAGTTGCTAAGTGCACAAAGTCATAAAACCAACCAAAACGATTTTCAGCACAACGTGGAGGTAAAAGACAAAATGTTTGGAGGAAGACCATCCTAAGACTGACAGGTCCAACAAACAATATGCAGAATACCAAGGAAGTTACTTTTTGTTGTTTCAACAATCCTCAGCCATACGTATATATGTATTATGTGAAAGTCAGAAATGTGTGTGCAAAACGTCATATGACAGTACAGCTTTAATATAAATAAATTGCAATAAGTAAATGTCTAACTTACTTTCTGTAATTTAATTTAAACCTTTATGACATTTTGCCATTTCACTACAAAGTCAGTATAGATTGAGGGAATTCAGAAAGGACCTGTTCACGCCCTGATTGGCGACAAAGAGTCCAGTATATCAGTGAGTTTCGTGTAAATTATTTCCACCTATCCCAGAACTAGAGGAAATGAGAGGGGAGGAATAAGGGAAGGGAAATAGTGCTACTTTTCTGTCATAGCCTACTAAATTTGAGTTGTGAAATCTGTTTCTCTGAAATGAACAGGAATTAGCAGAAATGAGACACACACAGAAGAATGTTTATTCTTTTGTTCAGTTAGAATTCTTAACACAGTAGCAAACATCTCACTGCATGTGTTTAAGCATTCTAAATTGCTGTTTTAGAAAGTTGCATATACCAATCTTATGAGAAATTGTTTGCAAGAAACTATTAGCTGAATATGCATAGGCTTAATTTTGCTCAGAACAGCCACATATCCTCTAGGGTATTTAAAAGAGTCCTGCGCCACTGGAGTGTCACTTTTTTGATGCATTGGTAGCACAGGCCTCTCAATCATATCTATGAGGTGATGCAGAGCAGCCGCCTTAAGGCTTTGCAAGGCCTCATCAAAGTGGAGTAAGGCAAGGCTGCACGGACAGCGATGCATTGCTTTACTCTGTGTCTAGGAGGCGTACCATGGGTGCTTCTGTGGGGTTTCCCACTCAACATCCATGGATTTTGATACTGCCCCAGATTTACAAAATTAAATAAATCTGTGAAGTGCCAAAACTTTATGCCTCTACAGAGCAGGTGTTACAAGAAGTGTTTTATTTCTCCATATTTATTCATCTTTCCATGTGTTCTGCATTCTACAGCACACATAGAATGAGGTATATACCTCTTGTGATTGTTTTTGTGCAGAATAAAGTGCCCATTCATGCAAAAAAAACATTCATATCTGCAGAGAAGACACCCTTGCACCATGGTGTGCCGGTGCTGACTGAAAGGACAGGAATGCACTTTATTGCATACGCAGTGCACAAAGAAGACTTGTGGTGCTGCCTACACGAATTCCTCGTAAATTAGCCCTCCTGTTTTTCATATTTTTACTGGCATTTTGGGGGCATTTACCTGTGTCTTTTCCTGCTACCACTGTCCCGCAGTTGGTCTCCCTCTGCCGCCGCAGCTTCACGCCAGAATAGCATGGCCAGCAGCGAGGGGGGACTACAAGCACCGGCAGCCTCTGCGGCAGGAAGCCGCCACCGCAGATTCCGCACCGGTAGGCGCATAAAGCAGAGGACAACCCCGGTGCAGCGGGTGTGTTACCGGCATTTTGGGGGCATTTACTGTGCCTTTTACTGCTACCACTGGTCCCACCATCCCGCAGTTGGTCTCCCTCCGCCGCCAAAGCTTCACGCCAGCATAGCGTGGCCAGCAGCGAGGGGGACTAGAAGTACCGGCAGCCTCTGCGGCAGGAAGCCGCCATCGCAGATTCCGCGCCAGGAGGTGCATAAATCAAAGGACAACCCCGGTGGAGCGTGTGTGTTACCGGCATTTTGGGGGCATTTACCTGTGTCTTTTCCTGCTACCACAGGTCTCACCGTCCCGCAGTTGGTCTCCCTCCGCTGCCGCAGCTTCACGCCAGCATAGCGCGGCCAACAGTGAGGGGGGACTACAAGCACCAGCAACCTCTGCGGCAGGAAGCCGCCACCGCAGATTCCGCGCCAGGAGGCGAATAAATCAGAGGACAACCCCGGTGGAGCGGTGTGTTACTGGCATTTTGGGGGCATTTACCTGTGTCTTTTCCTGCTACTACTGGTCCCACTGTCCCGCAGTTGGCCTCCCTCTGCCGCCGCAGCTTCACGCCAGCATAGCGCGGCCATCAGCGAGGGGGCCTCTGCGGCAGGAAGCCACCACTGCAGATTCCACGCCAGGAGGCGCATAAATCAGAGGACAACCCCCGTGTCGCGGGATCGCGCGCGGATCATGGCGGGCAAAGCCAGTGCAAAGGGCGGGCCGTCTGTGGCCGTCAGGGGCAGGCAGAGGCTGGGCTGGGCCCCCCCCCAAGCACCTGAGCGAGGTGAGTGCACAACAAGTATCATGGGGAAACGTATAGTTTCTACAACTACCTCGGGCCTCAGGAGTTCTACTATTATGACACCTTCCTTTGAAAGTATGCTTGAAAACGCGGTTAACATGGTTAATTCAGAGATCGAAATTAGTGAGAGAAGACTCTCTATGAGCCAACCAACATCTCACCCACATATGTCTTACGGACTAGAGGAGGGTGGTTCAATGGCACCTCCGCCGTTATCACTACTAGAATGATCAATAATTTTACCCATTATGGAAAGTTACCTGAGGGGTCTGTGACTGATAAAGATATGATAGATATTCAAGACTCTCAGCAGGGGTCCTAAGTTAATAATACCAGCGTTATTACCCCAGCGCTAAATACAAAGAATGTGGGCGAGAAAAGGAAGAGAGGACCATCAAAAACACCTATTAATAAGAGGAAACAATCTCCCTGCAAAAAATCTCAACCTACCCCCCTGAGTATGTGGTCACGAGGAGAGTCTGGAATAAGTGGGGTGTCAGTCAGTTCGACTGTGCAATCACACAACAGCACTGTATATTTGACCACAACAGAAGCTGTTTCCCTTTCTGCCTGCACACAAACTGAAATATTTGTAAACGGCATACACAGAAGATCAATTGAAAATCTAATTGACACTATAGTGGACTCTACTTTTAATCGTCTGAAAAGTCTAATGGATAAACAATTTAATGTCACTTTTAAACGCTTGGATAGACTGGAAAGCCTGGTGAAGAAAGATGATGTCAAAAGAAAAGCGGTTACTATCATTGATCAAATCAGGGGGGAACACCTCTTAAAGGATATGGAAGCAGTTAATAAATGTACTGCCGGGGGGAGTGGTACTTGTATACCTTTTGGTACCAATAATGCATGTGAAAAATGTGAGGGTAAAAAGAATAACCTGTCACCTACTCTCATGCCTAGTACTGTGGTTAGTAATATACTTGTCGGGAATAGGCTCCCTAGCGAGTATCCACCTCCCACAGCAGTCCCGCCTGCATTGCCTGTGCTAGGACCCACGAAATCGGCAATACACCCAAGTAATAAGCCAATCCCTGCTAGACAGGTTAAAAAAACATGCTGAGGCAGTTCTTCATTTACCCCCATAAGCATGCCCTTATACCACTATTCTAGCTGGCGTACCCCCACTTAAAGAAGATCAAAGTGAGTCTTGGGACCAACTCAAAAATAAGTGTATGGATTGGTTCTCAAAATACAAGGGGACAGGGAGGGAGATTGCTAACGAAATCTTGATGGTGCGACGGGTGGGATGGGTAGGACCTTCAGCTAAGAACATCATGGTCGACTGTATAGTCGTGAATTTAAGGCACCCTTCCCTGGTGAATTGGTTAATGAAAAGCTCAACTGACCTTTTCAGTACTCCTACACTTATTACTCTACTAGCATTGGGTTTCTTTTACAGACCTCCACAGAGAACATGCAACTTAGCCACCCCATTATATTCTACATATAATTGGATCACTGCTCTGTCCGACCTGGAGAGACTGGACTGACTACCAAATATACCTTTGAATATTGTAGTAGGGTCAGTTGATTCACTAACGGACCGTTTGGCTGTTATCAAATCTAGGTCCATTGATATCCCTCTAAAAGTTTGTTTGATAGAACCAGTATCAACCTGTCCTGTCACTATTGAACCACGACTTTTAGACCAAAACCTAAATATACTTAGTCAGAACATCGCAGGTCTAAAATCCAAACTGAATATAGCGTAATGGATTAACTTGGTTAGTAATTTTGACATCTTAATGTTCTAAGAGACATGGTGCACCAGTGGCCTGTTTCTTGAGGGATTTGTCTGTTTTGATAATATTGTACCCAGCCCCGAACTTGGTCGACCTATTGAGGGACTATCCACAGGGATAAAGATCTCTGCAGGAGGTAACATAAAACAACTGGAGACAAATGATGGAAATTTTCAGGCTATGATCTATTCTCAGGGGATTACGTTCTGTTTAATAAACTTTTATAATAATGATTTTACATCCCTGCCCAATAGGAATTTTATTAAATTATTTGAATTTATTGACAATTTGGTAGCTGAAGAGTGGTATGGCAAATTGGATGGAATCTGTTTGGGGGGATTTCAATGCACATTTGTGGAATAGAATAGATAACCCTGTTGTCACTCCTGTCCGGGTAATTCCGTGCAAAAGAGGGGACGAATTGCACAATTTCCTATCCACTCGGGATTTAATTAATGTAATGGACAAGGTCGGATGTGAGTCAGATAGAGGCCTATTGCCTACCTATAGAGGACGTGGATGATCATCTACCATTGATTATGTTTTTATATCCTCCTCTATTGAGAATTGCTTAGTCAAGGTTGAAGTTTTAGGCAACTATTAGATTTTTTAATAAATTCATAAAACGGAAAGAAACAGGGGCAAAGTACCTGGTAGCATTAACCAATAAACTCAAAGTGATTTGGAAGGGCATGGATAATAAGGGCCTACTTGCCTTTACTATAAAATCCTATCCCCTATTAGTGGAGACATGTTTGTCTAGTAGATGCTCAGGTACAGAGATCGTTCAAGCCTTTACCGGGATATGTGCAGGCTTAAAACACGAGATCTCTAAACCTGTCACGAACCTGAGTAAAAACCCCAGATGGTTCAATGGCACCTGTTTCCCGGGCTAACAGAGCACTTCGTAAAACATTAGCTGGTGAACCTAGGGACACAACTTTTGTGAGATTATTGAGAGAGCGCTATAAGAAAGCAACTAAATTACTCTCAGAGGAGATACTGAAGAATCGGTGGTACTCCCTGGCCTGCGCTGCCACTCTTAAAGATGTAACTAGGTTTTGGAGTGAGGTAAAAGCTATGAGGTCTATGGGATTAAACATCAATCCCTTAAACTGCAATATAGCTAGTAAGTCATGGGAGGAGCATTTCTCAAGAATATACACAGCTCCCACGACAATTGACATTCATCTCCCAGTCACTAAGGTTGCCATATCAATAACTGAAGTTGAAGACGCCATATCTCAAAGTGCAGGGAAAAAAGCCCCAGGTTCTGATGGCTTGTGAATTGATCTCATCAATTCTGAACCCGACTTCTGGTTCCCTCTTCTATGTAATGTTTTTAATAATTTGACCAACTTCCCTATTCCAAAAACGTGGTCAACCAGTATAATTGTGCCCATTTTTAGGAAGGGCGACAGATCCAACCCCAGTTGATATCGCCCAATATCTCTGATAGATAACACTTTGAAGATCTTGGGCAGGGTTGTTTTTAATAAGATTAGGAATTGGGCAGAGGAGAATCAAATTTTAAATTGTTGTCAGCTGGGTTTTAGGAGTAAAGTTGGAACTGTTGAACAGTGTCTAAATTTAAACCTCATATTGGGCAAATATACCATCGCTAAAAAAGTTCCATTATATTTGGGTATAATGGATTTAACCTCAGCCTTTGATTTTGTTAACCAATCACGTTTATGGGAGATTCTTTTAAATTGTGGGTTGGATGATGCACTTGTTTATTTTTTGGCATGTTTGCACAGAGACCTGAAAGCACGGGTGGGGATCAATAATGAAGGGGAGGTCTCCAGGGATATTTTAATTGGTAGATGGGTTAGACAAGGTTGTGTCTTAGCCCCTCTACTTTTTATCCTTTATATAAATGAATTAAATAATTCCCTGTTCAAACTGACATGTGACGTACCCAAAATTAATGGTAAATTATTCCCCATACTTTTATATGCGGACGGTTCGGTCCTTATGGGCCGTACACCAAAAGCACATCGCACTTTAATTACAGGTTTTGTATCTTTTATGGTAGATTTGGACCTTTGCACCAATTTTAAAAAATCATACATAATGTCCTGTGCTCCAAAAAAACACTGCATTAAGCACATAATGTCGGGAAATGATTCTTTAAAAAGCACTAGCACGTTCCCTTACTTAGGTTTAATTTTTTCAGACTCAGGATCATGGGAACCACATATAGCCCATGGTAGAAATAAACTTGGCAAGGCGGTTAACTCTATCATCAGCTTGCGACAGCCTAAGAAGGTAGAGGTGGTGATACCTCTATTACAGATTTATAAAACCCAATGTGTACCAACGGCAACTTATGGTGCCGAAGTGTGGGGGTGTGTAAATTGTAAAGGGATACAAATTGAAGAAAATAGATTTTGTAGAAGGGTACTAGGGGCACGAATTCCATCGCCTACTTATATATGCCATAAAGAATTAAATTTACATTTTGTGGAAGATTTTATTAAATCTCGACCAGCATTATTTTGGCTAAAGATATGGCGGAACCCAGCTGCAATTTTAACTCAAGAGATAATTGCATATTGTCTTAAATGTGATAGGGGTAGCTGTATACCTTGGCTCGGTGCAGTACAAAATAGCCTAGCCAGCTTGAAGCTGGAGCATGCCTTTCAGCACCCCTTAGCTGCAGACAGTATCAATTTAAAAACAGTGAGAGGGGAAGTATATGACTTATACCGTAAGGAAAGAGGAAACATTGAGCTCTGAAAAGCATCAATTATCAGATATATCCCTATCTTGGTGTTATCAAGCATTGAGTATCATATGCCACAAGTTTATCTCAGAAAAAATATCGGGAGATGGAATAGGAGTTTCTTTTTCCGTCTCAGGAATAACAGTATAAAATATTCACTTTGTTTCCCGATTAGTTTCAATAATAATCTGGAGGAGTTGAGCTGTCCATGTGGCATTGGTTGCAAACAAACACTGTTACATGTTCTGTTTTTTTGCAATCTTTATGTGAGATACACCAAACAATTTTTAATCCCTTATTTAAAGGCATACACAATATTGATTATACTCTTGCATACCAGGAAATATTGCAGCTAGGATGTGATGATATGATTTTCCGAGTAAGTTTATTTTTGCAAGCTGCGGTACGCTCACAAGCCTCTATGAATACACCTTAAAACATGTTATTTATTTGTAACTGCTCTCTTAATAAGTTTATAGTACACTGCTTTTTTTGCACATGTAATACCTGTTTTAGAGGATTTAACAAAAATGTTTACAAAATTTAAAGTAATGTATGACAAGAGAAGAATTACATTATGTCGTACTGCACTGAAAAAGCAAGAGGCAAACAGCACCAGTATGTCTTCTATGTTTATGCTTTAGAATACGTCACATCATGTGCATCATGTGCACTGTGGGTGGTCAGTTTATATGAATTTGCACGAGATTTGAAAGATTATGAGCTGGGACAAATTTATGCATTTTCCCAAAAATTCGATCATGCAAAAAAACTGAAGATAAATGATAAAAAAACAAATCCAAGCTTATTGGCCAGTACTGCCAGTACATCCGGAATAGAACAAACCATTGATACAGATGGCGACAATGTATCTGTGTCCAGTTTCTCAAGTATGGAAAGTAGCAATCTGGCAAGTTTGGGAGATAATTTAGTTTTGAATCTAAGCAAGGAGATCGATTTTTTAGTCGAGGACAGGATAAAAACACTTCGTCCAAGACAGAAGAATGTCCAAGGAAAAGGAGGAATGCCAGACGCAGGGCAAGGAGAAAAAGACAAAAAACAGCAGCCAAAGAGAAAGCAGTGGTTCAAAAAGGAAAAATTATAGATTTGACAATCACGAATCTGTCTTCAACCACGTTAACAACTGCTGAAGAACAACTACTTGCCCTAGGACTCAATTTAAGTCCAGAAAGCTCCTTTAATTATGTCAACACAAGAGACGATGTTTTCTGTTTTATTCGAAAACTAAAATTAAAAAACTGTTCACCATTAAGGAAGGAGGCAATACCAATCAAGTCACCACTACCCAGTCAAATGTCCTACCAACACAAGTGTTACAAGAAATGGATGCACAAAATCTTTTAACCCTCCATGAATTGGCAGTGTCAGGATCAGATCAAGTTGATCTACATGATGGAGGATCAACAAGTACACAAGAACGCCTTGGAGCGATAGGAGTTAAACAAAGGGGAGCTGGGGAAAGTCCCTTTAAACCCAAAAGTGTCTTTCTACCCAACATGCCTAAAGACGCAATAGACATTTTTCATGAGTGCGTTGTGGAAGACCTGAAGAAATTAAATCGGACTGTGCAAAAACATCATCATAATACAAAGAAAAATTATAACAATGAACAATATGCCAAGTTGATGAAAAAGTTATCAACATCAAATAGATTGGAATACAAAAAAGCATAGGATGAATTAAAGAAACTACAACATGAATACAAGAGAAATGGTTTGATATCTCTGAATGAATTCAAGTAACTACATGTAGAACATCCTGTTGTACCAATCCTATACCTAATACCTAAAATTCACAAGATGGTCCAACCCACGCCATGCAGGCCTATAATCTCCGCAATCAATAGTGTGGCGGAACATGTGTCCCAATATATAGAATTTTACCTTCAGGACCATATGAAAGGGCTTGAAAGCTATGTGAGAGACACAGGTGATTTTTTAAACAAACTTGGCAAAATTAAGTGGAAAAGCGATTGGTGTCTAATTACATTGGACATTGAATCGTTGTACACAAACATTGAACATGAGGCAGGCCTACGTGCAATTAATTACTTTTTTGGGTACTAGACCATGTTAATAATATAGTCACAACAAAATGATCAGTGAATTGACTGCGTGGTGTTTAAATAACAATTACTTCTTGTTCAATAAAGAATATTGGAAACAGAAGCGAGGAGTAGCCATGGGTTCCTGTTTCTCCCCCAGCTACGCGTGCTTGCACGTAGGCTGGTAGGAGAAGCAGGTCCTAGAGGGCACACACAATAGACACAAAGTGAAATATTGCTTTCGTTTTATCGATGATGTTTTTGCAATTTGGGAGGGTGATGTTAAGAGCGCAGAAGAGTTTGTAGAAATTTTAAATGTGAATTCTTGTAATCTACATTTTACATCTAACATTAGTGTATCCACTGTCCAGTTCCTTGATGTACATGTGACAGTCACTGATGATACTTTAGAAACAACTTTTTTCAGAAAGAAGGCTGCGGGCAATAGTGTGTTGCACGCAAGTTGGTAGCCTGTAGGTGATCTACTAAGATTGAAACGCATTTGTAGCAGCAGAGAAAATTATGAGAGCTGCGCAAAAGAAATGATGGATAGGCTCGGAGATAGTGGATATTCTAAAATTACTCTCTCTAAAGCATGGGCCAATACTGAGAAGCGTTCACGGGATTCATTATTGACCCCAAAAGATTTAGATGATGGTAATACTAATGAAAGTCCTCGTCTTAAAACTACTTTTAGTAAGCAAGAACGAAAAATTAAAACCATCGTCAAAAAGAATTGGCCAATTGTCCTAACAAGACGGTGTACTTTCCAGTAGATTACCTAAGTCACCATCAATTACTTTTAGACGAGCAAAATCTATGAGGAGTCAATTAGTTAGATCAAGTCCAGAAATTAAAACAGACGGGGTTAATTTCATGCAAAGAAAGGGTTTATATAAATGTTCATCATGCCAAGCGTGCAGATTTAGTGTTAATACAACCCATTATACCACCCCATTTTCAGACAGGAGTGTAGCCTATTATGGATGCCGCACTGAGTATGCTGTATATGTTCTGGCATGCACCTGTGGGCTTTGTTACATGGGTAGTACGAAGCTGCAGGTGTATGTCAGGATATTGCAGCATCTCAGGGCAATCGTCAATAATGATACTGCCTATCCGGTGCAAAGACATTTTAGAACAGTGCACAATAATAATTTAAACTGTCTGTCCTATTTTGTGATTAATGTACTAGCACCAATGAGAAGAGGGGGAGATAGAGAAAAATTGTTGAGAAAATTGGAAACTCAAACAATCATAAAGTTAGACGGTAAGAACCTGAATGGGTTAAATAACACAGAAGATCTGCACCACTGCTTATAGAACTCCAGTCTAAGAATAAATGAATGTCAGGATTAAGCACAATGAAATCTAGATATGTCCAGTGTAATACGATCGATAACAAAGCAATAACAGTAACAACATTGAAAGATTGAATATACAATAGAATATTTATGCATCTATACCGCTGAAGAAATTTTAACTGTAGGTTTTTAATATAAATGTTTGGGTATATTTCTTAAGGAATTAGCACTGTATCTCACTTTAAGCACTTTATAATTCACAAGCACTTAAAAGAGCCTTAAGTGACATTAAAAACTTAAAAACTCTCGATTCATATTATGCAGCAATTCCGAGGGATCAGATATGTTGAATATGTTGCACTTTCTAAATATGTACAGATAGTCATGAAGAATTGCTTAAATAATTTTATGGAATTTTATATATTTATGGTTTTATAACATAAATTATATATATATGGAAATACATTTTAGGATTTATCAATTATGTTCATATTTTAATATGAGAAGAGTGTTTATTCAAATTGGAAATTTGTATATATGTCTATTTATAGCAGAATGTTGCACAATGTTTTTTGAAATTTTGGGGTTGTTGCAATAAGGCATTTACGCTGATTACAAGAGTTTATGTTTGCAACATTTAAAGTAATGTATGACAAGAGAAGAATTACATTTTGTTGTACTGCACTGAGAAAGCAAGAGGCAAACAGCACTAGTATGTCTTCTATGTTTATGCTTTAGAATACGTCACATGATCACGTGCACTGGGGCGGGCAGTTTATATGAATTTAAAAATACCACATTTGCTGCCAAAACTTTGTGTGAGCATGAGCACGGCTGTGCTCGAAACGCGTCGCAGCAGAGCGGGGGAACTATAAAATTGCCTTCCTGCCTGGTTCCAAGAGGTCCGCCTCCTTCATTTCCAGAGAATGGTTGTTTGGAGGATTGTTACTGTCAAGGATTTAAGAAATATGTAACTGCCTACTCTGTACTTAGTCCGAAGTTTACATCTGCCTATTTTGCACTGTGTACAAAGTTTTCTACTTGCGATTTTGCACAAAGATGCTGCTAGTCCTTATGTCCGCTATATGTTTATATAGCATTATATTTGCACTTTATTGCTATCTTTTGCACACTGATTTTATGCTATCTATTGATTGTTAGACTTGACTTACCCAACCCTATTTTTCATTACTTTTTAATGTACTTTGTTTGATGATTGTATTTTATGTCCTACTGGCGGTCATGATTGTACTTTTATGGATATTTTATATCCGAATAAAGACCATTTGACTTGACTTGACTTTTCATATTTTTTTCTTTGTCAAAAACTGTGCAGGGGTGCAAGACTTACTGCACAGCTTGTAATTGTGCTAGGTGCAGTAACAAAGGTTACCACGCATATTGCACTTAATGGAGCAAACCTTAATCAGGACACAAGTATCTGGTTTTTGATGTATATTCAGCAGGTGTAACTCAGGCATCTGCACCCCCTGTGGTGTGTGGTGGGGGCTTAGGTCCAGGGTGCCCCTCAGTACTGTACTCTGACCTGAGATCTCTTGACTGACCCAGAGGGGGGAGGGGGTAGTCCATGTAATTTGCAATTGGAGGCAAGTTCTGTTATGTCACTGAGTATTTTGTAAGGCAAATGTGACACTTTACCCATAGGTATTCAGGGTACTAAAATGTGCTAACACAGGAGGGATAATACAGAGTTATCTGACTGCCCTTTTACTAATAATCAAAGGCGTGTATCCCTATAAAAACCTTTCCCTGGATTTTAATTGGCACTCATACAAAGCAGTCATTCAGTGCCTTTGTTTGGAACCCAAAGGCCTCCTTGGGAATCATTACAAACGTTACCTCTCAGTGCATCTGAGCTCACTAAATACTCCAAGGATTATGCAGCATGATCCTTGGGGCTTCATGCAAAGTATAAAGGTGCACAGAGCAGAGGCACCAGCAGTCTGCGGAACTACATCCAATATGCTCTGCTGCACATCAGTAAGTTTTTTCTTTTCTTTTTTTACTTTGCAGAAATCAATGTGCTTTTCAAACCTGCTGAAAAATATACATATGCGTTATGATTGTGTGAAGACGAGAAAGAGGCATGCATAGTGATTTATTTTATCACAGAAGCAATAAGTAACACCCTATGCATGGCAATGGTGGTGGTCATTAGCACTGAGTGCATTTTTGTCTCCTCCATAGTTAAGCAGGGATCTCGAATTTCAACATGCACCTACTTCACAAAGCTTCACAGTTTCTTTCCCTTCCCAACCTCCAAACAATGTTTCTCCGCACACCAATATATGTTTGACACTACTAGGGAGTAGGTAAAAAAAAAATCTTTGCAATGTGCTACTTTAATTTTTTATTATCTATTGCACCCTGGAAAATGTATGGAAAGTTTTTTCTTTTGCAGTTTACATTTTTGTGAGTTCTTCACTATTACAAAGCCACTGCGAAAAATAGGCTTGTTAACGATCCAATTACTACAGAAAAATAAATATGTGAGGAGATACCACTTGGCCTTCTCTGAGCTGATGGCAACTGTATACACAATTCAGTACGGAGGAGAGAAGGTGGAGACAAGGGTGAGAGAGGAAAGAGGAGGGGGACCAGCCCCTCAGCAGCAACACACTGACATTCTATCTTCCTCCCTCCTTGAATATAAGATACAAATGGGTCACTCGTAGGTGCCAGTGACCTGTGAGTTGAACTCTTTGATAAAGTCACTTTAAGAAGAAAATAAGAAAAAGAAAAACATTTGTTTGCAAAAAAATTAAGAAAAAAACGGTTATGCCTCATTCTGACTAGTTTGTGTAGATGTTTGTCAGGCCAATCAGTGGAATCAGGGGAGAGAGGGAAGCAGCACCAGACTGCCAGACCTGGGCAGAACTGGGGATCCACCCCCGAATCCCAGTTACACTGGGTGATGGTCGGATTATCACCACCACCATGCGGACAACTGGTCAGCAGGTGACGTCACTGGAAGTGCTGCCAGCCTTACTGGACTTCTTATCCCCTTGCTGCTTGAAATGCCCTTCCTTCCTTGATTTTGCTAGTTGAATACAGAGATAGATAATGGCTGAAGCTCGGCACAGTCAGGTGTGCTAATTGATCTGTGCAATGTTATGTATTCAAAGCTGCTTAAATCTCCAACAGAAGAAGCCAGGATCATGGTTGTCTATATCCCAGTTGAGTTTGTTACACATTGTACACGTACAAAGGGGCATATTTACATGTTCTGGAGCAGGGATGCGCCAGAACAGATGCGTCATGCAGTCCCCTCCTTCCGCCTCCACAGATGCACCGCATTTACAATGGGGCGCACCATAGTGCAAGGAAGGGAAGATGCGTGACGCATCTTGTGGCGTATGGGCGGCGCATTGCTGGAGTCGCGTCGCAAGCGCGACGCAACTCCTGCAATGCACAGGGGCCACCTATACTCAACGTGGTGACTCACTCCTTACGCAGGTGTAAGGATTTGACGCAGTAGCGTCGTAAAACTGACTCAGTGATATCTTGTAGATTTTACTGCGTCAGTTTTACATGGCTTGACATGAAGTGTCTTCAGTTCTAACGACAAAGAACATCAAAATATGTCTCCCAAACTCTCTAACATTCACCTTTAACAATTTTTTCAGAAATACATTTTTTTTGTTGGAAACATCAGCTTGCGAGTTTCAAAAATTACTACAATAGCATCCACTCTTGAATAGCTCAGTGCCATTCTGGACAAATAAGTTCAAATACCAGTAGCAAAACCTTGGGCCTGATTCACAGAATGAGTTTAAGAATCAATCCTAAACTTACTACTATTTTGGTATTCACAGAATGCACTTACTACTTTTGGTATTCACAGAAGTTAGGATTTTGTCTTAGGTTTGTCTTAAGACAAACTTAAGACAGACTTAAGACAAAATCCTAACTTCTGTGAATACCAAAAGTAGTAAGTGCATTCTGTGAATACCAAAATAGTAGTAAGTTTAGTTTTGAGTCTTAAGTTCATTCTGTGAATCGGGCCCTTTGTTTCAAAGTACCCATTTCTCAATGTTTGGTCCCGAAACATAAGGTTGTCATTCTCCCACATACAATACTGTTAGACAAGGAGAGACCCTTCATATCATTTTATAATAAAAAAGGGATACGGCCAGACTTATATAAAGAATGGTCACAATATGCGAATATTGACCACTATGCAGCCACGGCCCATGGTGTGGCCTAGTGGGGGGGAGTTTCGATAGACGGTTTTCAGGGGAAATTAATTATTTATTTAATTTCCCCATGTCATTGTCCAGCAAAATCCCGCCTCCCCGCCCCCCACTGGTCCCCTCCGCTTTTACCTGCACGACCGCAGCTGCCACTATGGGCCTGTGACATTCAAAATCATCAAAGGAGTAACCACAATTTGAAAGAACAGGCCACCTTATTGGCAGGGACAACCAGAATGTAGCTTATATTGAGTAGAAATATTTCAATGAAAAGAGAGTAGTTCCCAGGGAGCCAGCCAGATGGCTAGAATATCCAGACACATGTGAATGATGGGCCAGTAATTCCCCATGAATAACCAGCAAGACCCAAGGAAGGCTAGGAATGTGTCATTGATGGAATATTCTTCAGGGTATGCCAATAATGTTCTTAAGAGTGTGCCACCTTGCCATCATTTCAAGGATACCATCATGTGTTTAACTGATATCTAGAACATGGAGAGTCATCATGATGTGGTTAGCAGCACTTCCATACAAAAACCCAAAATAAGTCACTGATGGACCATTGTGACAGAGTTACCCTTTAAGTGATATGCCCTCCCCACTCTGGTTCTAACTGGAAACCTGTACATTGAAAGGCACGCTATTTAAAAAAAAAAAAGAAAATGTTTTTATTGCATGTTTGTTACTAAGAAAACCTTGTACACCTCACAGTCCAACTGTGGAACACTTCTCATGATATTGTACATTTCTTGCAAATAAATGGTGGCTGGTCAATGGACAACCGGTCGATCATACACTCATGGAATTTAAGATCAATAACTATTAAACCATAGTGCATTAACTCAGTGCCTTAGCTATCTCCCCCCTATCTCTGCTTCCTCTGTGCCGCGTTACCCTAATTGCCAACCACTCCCTTCCTGCCCATCTGTGGGCATTCGCCCCACTCTAACGAGACTCTCCTTCAGAAAGACCAGAGCTGTTTGATGTTGCGTCCACACCCCACACGTCTGACTAACATGCAACACACCTTAAGTGATTGGGACTAGGAAAGCCTTGCGTACGTCTCTCCAGGAGCCTACAAGAAGTTTTTATTGTTTACATCTGAAGCCCTCGTCCTGCAGCTCCATCTCCTCTGCTGCAGGCCACTTCTCCATTTCCTTCTTCCATATACTATGTGGTGGTCCTTCTGAGGACATTTTAAATGCGGCGCACCATGGGTGGCGGAGCTGTGGCACACTGTGGGATGCGCCAGTTAACATAAATCTGCCCCATTGTATCCTGTCCTCTGGGCTGACCTGGGCCTACCTTAGGCAGCACCTTAAATAGTATTAAAATGGTAGGTTTGGGCTGGTCAAAAGGTTTACTGTTCCAGGTCAAAATATCAGTTTAAACTGCACACTTAGGCTACGCGATAGCAGGCCAAAGACTTGTTTAAGGGGTTACTTATGTGGGTGTCACAGCCAGTGCTGCAGTATCACATGGGCACATGAGCTGCCACTTTACCAGGGATTTATAAGTAAATTAAATAGGCCAAACAGGTACAATTCTATTCCACTATGTTTTAGGAAAACAGCACAAGCTCTTTAGCACTGGCTAGCAGTGGTAAAGTGAGTAGAGTACAACAAAAACAAAGTCTGCCAAAACCAGAGGTAGGAATGCAAAACGTTAGGGAGAAACTATGCCAAGGATGCCAAGTGTAACAATATCTGTACTGCTTCATTTGATTGCTAATTCCCTATAATAATTTATTATGCAACTACTCTTTGCTTTCTGTATTGTACCTGAATATTTATAATAAACCTTCATGGTTTCATTTCATTCCTGATTCTTGGATTTATTTCTTGAAATGTATTTTTTTTAATTTATATTTGGGTGTTGTCTAGGGACACATTGTCTCATACATGCTTGAAGTTTAGACCCATCCAGGATTTTGCATAGGAACTGTGTCTGCCGAGATAGCATCAACAAAACCAATGTACACACTGTTCTCAGGGCGGGTGAGTTTGTGAATTATTTAGATGCCACAATAGTTCCTGAGATAACAAATGAACTATGGTACCTCCTACTGTAAGGTTTTACTGCATTTACAACTCTTTCCTGTTATTTAGGGGCACAATTATCCAAAGGGAGATGAACACGAAATTTGTAGTTGAAAATATATTGAATTTACTGCTTTTTAAGGAACAAATATGTCTCTATCCATAGATCTCAATGTAATCTATCATATTTTGCATGTCCTAAGTGATACCTTAAAGGTAGAAAAAATAGTGGTATGCATGAAAAATATGTCAGTTTCTTGACACCAACCACTACACTGGTCAGTGATTCTCTGATGTTATAGTAAATGTATTGCACAGCCTACATAAAAAGAACTGAGCAGAAGGAGAATATTCTAATGTAGGTTTGAAAAGCTTGAAGCATTTCTTGGAGAAGCTCTTAGCCTGCATTCAGACGTCGATATTTCACCGTCATTGTGACCTCTCTTGCCTTTGCCCATTTCAAACCAGCCTCTTTCTATCTCGAGATTTTTACATTAACTAGTGGAATTAAATGACGCCCTCTGCCCATCTGACCCTGGCGTATCTCAAATATGCTGCTGGTTTATATGAAAACATTTCTGGAAGGGAAAGAGTGGAAAAGAAACTAGAGACCTGCAGGCCAATGACCCCTTAGTTTGTATACTATTTTCATGCTGCACCAGCTCTGAGAGACAGTCTGATGGCTCTTGCCTGTTTTAATGCTTAGATATCACACACCACATGTTATGTGTGCAACTGGGTCTTGCAGTCCCCGCAGATCTGTACTGAAAGATAATGAAGAGATTTTAAGGCTGGTGGGATACGTCTATTAAAATTCAGATATAAGAACCCGTTTGCTGCATAATTAATAATACACAGGATTGGAACCGCGGAATAGTCTTCTATGGTAAAAGCAATAAAGTTCTTCTATGGTTAACAAAGCCAATAGGTCTGGGGTTGGTCGTAGTTGTCCTGAACATTGCTAATACTTTTTTGCAATGTAAATACTTTAAAAAACATTATCGCTAAACTATTTTCGTTTGGTCATCTGTGTGAGCAGACACACGCATGTTTATGTGCACACATGGGTGGCCATCTTAGAAATAATATAGTGAAAAGATTTTATAAAATACTTGCAAGATGCCTACCCTGGTTAGCACAAGAGTGCACAGGAGCGCATGCAGCTGGTCATTTTGGAATAGTCCAAAAGGACATTTAAATAATTTAAAATGGCCACAACAGGTAACTACTATGAGCGAGGAAAACGAAGTGCCAGGGCACTGCCTGGAGACCTAAGAGGCCCTCAGGCAAAGATTTTTATTTTTAAATGACAAAAAGGATAACAAATAATTGAAATGAAAATTGGGTAAGAGGTACCTGCACTGAAAGAGGTTACTTTGTCTTAGGATGTGCACACAAATCATGACATTCCAGTGGCTGAAGTGCACTGAACAATTAGCCTATAAGTAAAATGTGGAGAATATATGCAGACTTGGATATCACTCAGACAGTTATGCACTGTGGAGTTGATCCACAGAGCATTTTCTATTAGTTGATCTGCCTTGGGTCTGTCTTAGGTTTGAATCACCCCTTGAGTACCAGACACGATTCACAGATGCTTTTCTACTAGTAGATATATCTTTTAACATTATTAGATGTGATTTGAACATGAGCGTCATGTTGCGTCAAGTGCCTGATTTCCAAAAGGTATTTACTTGAGAAAGTTTTCTTTACTCTTGGAAATTAGTACTTTTTTGTGGCCTTAGTTCAAAGTAGTCTAGTAATCTTTACTTTGCATCTTCTTGCACAAAAACAATCCTGCCAACAATGGTGCAGGGGTGCCTGTGTTGGCGCTAGGCTGCAGAAATGGCGCCAGTGCCAGAGTAAAGGACAGAAATGCACTGTATTGCTTAAATAAAGTGCATTCCTGGCCTTTCTCTTTGGCAAAAGGCAGCGCAGCAAGCAGAATTCTGGCGCTGCCGGATGCCAAATCCCCCTAAATGAAGGCCTGTTAAATTTTATGAAAAGTAATTTTAAGACTGCAGACCTCCGTATATAAAAAGATGGGACAGACCAATCTTTTTATGTGTGGAGTGAAGGAAGCTGACTCTTCATATACTATACTAAAGTAAGATCTCCAGAGTTATAGCAGAGGCTAAACTAGATAATACTAACAGCTCTCTTTGTGTTATTGTGGTCGAGCAGTTAGGCTTATCAGAGGGCTGTATTAAGCATTTAGGGGTAGATTTACAAGAAAGTGATGCACCTGTAGATATGGTCACTTTCCTTTCACCACCATGCAAATCCCTTGCGTCACCATGGATGTGCTGTATTTACAATATGGCGCACCATGGCACAGGGATTGACAGATGCGTAAGAAATTCTTATGTATTTGTTGACGGAAAAGTCACGCATTGCTGGAGTCGTGTCGCTAGCACAACGCAATTCCAGCACTGTGTGTTGCAGCCTATTCCCAATACACTGCGTCACTCATTAAGCCATCTTCAAGCAGGCGTAAGGTTTTGACGCAGTGGCATCCTAAAAGTCATGCAGTGAAATCTTGAAGATTTCACAGCGTCACTTTTACGAGGCTTTTCTCCATGGGAACGCCTACCTTGCATACATTATACCTGACGCAGGTATAATGTCACGCAGGGCTTTACAACCTGACGCATCTCCCTAGCTGCGTCACGTTGTAAATGGTCTGCAACTTTTACGCCACCTCTAGGACACAAAAGTGACGCAACAACGGTGCAAAAGTGACGCAAGGGGCTTGTAAATCTGCCCCTTATTGTAAAAACTCAGGCAAGAAATTATGTCACACACTCAAAGACTCAATCCAGACCAATTGTTGTATGAAAAGTTATACTTTGTATTTATTTTAAAAACCCAAAGGTCACTTAAAGCAGGTAAGAGCAATACTTTCAAAGTATCAAGAATGATTTTCAATAGAAAATGCAGTCCTGTTTAAAAAATGTCAATAACGCTTCGTACAGTTATGAGTTTATTTTGTAATTGTAACAAAAATACAGTTTTATAATTCAATTAATTGTTAGCAAGTAGAAAGTGTACTACAACAGAGTTTAATGCATTCCTTTTGAGGAAAACAAGGTTTGAGACTTACAGTTAAATACTCAGATTGTCTCCAGTTTGTAGCACAGACACAGGCTAAAGGTCAGGTAGGTACAGGATTTGCACCCTCAGCGGCACAGGGTCGGCTGGGTGCAGGAGTAAGAGAGGGGATGGAGGCTCAACGTAGTGCAATGGTGACAGCGGGGTACTCGAAAGAGCACCTCTTGCAAGCAAGCACCTTGTGGTTCCAGGCCAAGGCCCAGGGATCAAGGTTGAGCACAAAGGGGGTGCCATAGGAGCACAGACAACGCACCACCAGCGGCACTCGGGCGGCCGATTGTAGTGTGCACATTGTTGTTGTGTTCCCAATCGAACTCTATAGAGGATGTCGGTTGAAAAAAAATGCTGCAGGCTCATTCCAGGAATTGTAAGAAGGTGTCCTGCAACTAGAGAGGTAGTGAGGGGATCCCAGGATACTGTTGGTTTGGCACATCAAGACCATGGGTCGGCGGGTGCAGGGGTGTCTTTTGGCATCGCGTTACTCTCACCAACTCCGGTTGCGGTTGGGTGGACTCTTCAGGTTGAGACTGCAGGCGTTGGGAGGAGATCTTGGAGATGTCAGCCACCGGTGCAGAAGAGGTCAGGATCGCCAGAGAGACTTCACAGATGAGTTGGTTCACTCGTACTGGGCCCATCGGTGTCCAGGGCAGAATGGGTAGAGGTTGCGGATCAGTTCGGCCCCAGAGTCCTTGTAGTAGAGGGTTTTGGTGGGACAATCCATGCCCCTTGTAGGAAGAGAGTCTTTATTTAAGGTTGCCGAAGCTCTGAAGAGGTGCTTTCTGCAGGACACACTGGTTTCTTCTAAGTAGGAGGCAGGCCGGTAAGGCTGGGGACAAGTCAGTTGTCATCTTCTCCTTGCACTGCTCTTCGGTCCTTCTTCATAGGTTGTCGTAATCTGAAGAGGCAAGGTTCAGGGGTGCCACTAAATACTTGATTTAGGGATGTTACAGGGGTGTACAGGTCCCTACCGTGAGGAGTCTTCAAGAGGATGAAGGGTCATATAATGGTTGTTTCTCAAACTAGCTTTCCTTGAAACAGTTTTAGGGGACTCCTGCAACCTGGACCACAGGGTTTTGTGAAGAAGTCTTGCTAAGTCCTCTTCCTGGAGGCATCAAAAGTAAACCAGTGTGGTACCCATATACTCCCCAATAGCTTTGTATAGAAATGTAATGAGGTGTCTGTTAACCTCCGCACATGAGGTATAGGGTGTACATCACCTTCTGGGTAGGCGGTTCTTCTTCCAGCGCTCACTATAGTGATTGGAGTGCCACCAGAAGTTGCCCTTGTGTTAGGAGCTGGCTGTGGGGGAATGTTACAGTGTTATGTTCTCGGGTTAGGCCCATGTAGCGAAGCAGCTTATTTCTAACATTGTCATATTTTTCACAATAACATTGTGGCTGTGTTCTTTTGCATACATTTACGTGCATATAAATATTGGATTAGTTTTACTGAAACTACTTTTTTTACAGATCTAGCTTCGCATAAAATTATCACCATGCCTTGAACATCAAGTACAAGGCCTCTTTCCGCACTGTGTACAAATGTTGTTCTATCTTTATCCACGGAGTGACAGAGATATCCACCCATCCACAACATCACTAATCTACAGGTACATCACAAGGCTGCTTTCTATTATAAAGAATGAGTATCCCAATAGATTAGCAGAGGAGGCACTTTAATTTACACCGAGGGTCCCTGCATGATGAGATTTCACCACACAATAGTCTAATATCTCTGTGAGAGGGTGTCCAGTTCATGACCAAGACGGGCTCCCACCTTATCTTCCACCAGGTAATGGGGTTGGATCATCCCATGAGGATATTCTTGGCTTCAGACCTACTCACATTCTAGACACACTTAGATTAGGGTTATTCATAGTAGGGGTACCGTAGATTACTGCATTGTTTATATGCCTGCATATATATCCAGTTTTAGCACCATGGTATAACTTATCTACTCTTTACAGTGCTTGTAATAACTGTTGTCTGCTTCTGTCTACTGTTTATTGCAGCACATGTCCCTATACAAGAATAATGTTGGTTCAACAAATGTATTGAAAATGCTCCACTTCGTTTTCTGTATATTTGTCTGAGCTCGAGTAAGCACTAGTGACTGAGTGAAAGGTTCTTATCTGTTTCCATGATCCCTGAGGGGTCAGGGTTGTCAAGTTCAGTGGTTGCCAGAAATCATTCGGTCCCTGGAAAGGTTAGGAGGGCTTTTGGCCGCACTGTGAGGTAGCTGGTCTCTATGACAACATATACTATGGAGTGCATGGAATCAGTGTAGGCACCTCGCCCAAGGTTTATGTTGGCCAACAAACGCACAGATCTATTGGATTAGTAGGACCTACACAACATGGCGCCCACTGTTGGTTGGGTTCCTATTTAACAGTCTTTCTGAGTAGTTCAGTTGCACTTTTCCCAGAGAGCACTACTCACCTCCAAACCAGAGACGTCTGTGGAGGGAAGAAAAATCTGCCTTAGCTGAGTAGGTATACCAAGGTATTGGCTGTAGGTTATTCAAGCTTGTATGATAAAAATTCTCCCCATTGTGCTAACCCTATCTCCATAAATTAATTTGAGGAATTTCTTCTTTCGTCACACAATGTTCGAACATGGAGATAGTGGTGAAGATCAAGAAGCTAGATTAAACATTACAGAAAACTGCAGACATGCAATTACTATGAAATGATCACAGCAACAGGTGGAGAGGTAAACTTCGTGGTTGAGGCACATGAAGCATTCACAACAGAGGTATTCTTCTCTTGTGTTAATTTCCCCACTGCAGATGCAGATGCAGATGCACATAGACAATTGTTTCACACTTACATTGAGGATGAAACACCAGACTAATACTTTCCATATTTGGACATTGAAATTCTGTTAATGTACCACGAACACATAAATTGGTTTAAAGGCACCCTTCCCCATATCAAAGAAAACGTGAGACTCAGTCCACTCAGTACAAAAAGAGAGACTTGGCTGGTCCTACCTGCTGATACACTGCATACTGGTAATTTAAAGGCAGCAGAAATAACAACACTATACAAAGATCTAGTAAAAATGTATATAAACCTCATGCAGTACATTATGCTAACACTCACAGTTAACCCTGCACGGACGTTTCAGGGTGCACAGCCACAATTAGCTTCTACGGCTATCAGCCCTCAAACGCTGAATGCCAATATGGAAAAGGTTCCCAACAGTCAGGAGCAAATTCTGTTCTGGATAGCACAGAAAACAAGTCTGCTTGAAGCAGCTTTTCCCTATATGGGACTGCAGGATAAACACAGGATATTAACAATTTGCTTGCCTAGGTGGATGGCTCCCCTGGTGGAAGATCGTGCCACTTGGGGTGTAGTCTTCACTTCAGTTTACACCAGAACAACTGGTACCCCTTCAATAGCAGTTTTACCTGAAAGAGGTACAGAATGAGTATGAGGAAATCTATGCCCCGGACTTAGGGATGAAACTTATTGGCAACTTTCCCGCAGAGCAACTATTATGTTAAGTGCCATAAAAGGGGTAGCAGCAGCATTAGCTATACAGCAACACCTGAGGAAATTCACTCCAGTGCAGCAGGAGCAGGATTTGCCTACAATTATCGAAAAAAGCTATGCTACGCTAGGCAGAGATAATTTGGGAGCCAAACCTGGAAAACCTCAGACTAAGGGTAATTTTGAAAAGGATAACTAGAAGCAAGCACCTGATTCTTCAATAAAGAAATGAGATAATAAGCAAAAAAAGTATAAACAAAATAAGACACAATCACGGGGTGGGTCTCCTCAGCAGGAATCCACTGACAAAAAATATATTAAAGAAACTGGGATTATATTAGAAATTCTGACAGGTATCAGGATACTGTTACACGTTCCTCTCATTCCTTTCAGAATTCACCTGATTCACGTTTGGAGAGAGATGGATGGTCAGAGTGCCGATCAGAAAAGTGCATGAAGTTGAAAAGGAAAACACATTGCACTTCAGAATTCAAGAGGACAAACTAAAGACGCAGAAACCTCAATTAAAAAAAGATGAAAGTAGCAGGGATAAAATAAGAAATGCACATACTACTGAGGACTCTGCTTCTGCGTGGGGGTTAGGAAGTGAGGATGCTGGACAGCCCATCAGAAGTCACAATAGTTTGCCAGAACCTGATGGATTATCCAGTATTATTGCTGAATGAGCATATACCAGTGGAAACACCTGATACAAGGGTAAGTGTCTCAGATCGTTTATATGAAATAATTTTCTAAATGGAGGGGGACATACCCAGGAATATCAATGATCTCTTTTGGGAGAACCTAACCTATGGTTACAACATCCTTTTTGCTGAAAAGGATGGCCACCTAAGTTTGTAATGGAATGTCTGCTAGGAGAAATGCTAATATTACCTGCTTTCTTGGACCTCATTCCAAAATCAGTTAAACATTAATTTGCTGAGGAGTGGGCATTAACACTAGGTCCTGCACTTTATCAAAATCATGTTGGGTAGGATGACGAATCTCCTTATTATGAAATCCCAATAAAATCAGTTCCTCAACCCCAGAGACAGTAACCAATAAAACATGAAGCTTAAAAAACTATTTAGGGAAATACCAGAACAACTTGAATACCAGGGTGTAGTAGAAAACCTCATCCATGAATAATACCTTGTTTCCTGTAATGAAACCAGACAATTCACACCATCTAGTTTTTGACTACAGATATTTGAACACTTCTACACACACATTGCACTACAAAATGCACATAGTGCCGCACTAATAAACAACATTGTGAAGAAGAAATACAAAACAATACTAGATATCACAATTGGATCATTCTGCCAGAATATAGTGCCTGGAAGAAGATATCTGACTGCATTTTCAGTGCTACATTCACAGCGTCACTTTTGTCGCTCCAGCAAGGATGTAGGAAAAGCCCAGGGCCTTTCTCAGCTAGAGTAACAGAGTTACTTCAAAGTTTTGATGAGGAGTCATTGTCCTATGTAGATTATATTTATCTCACAATTGATTAATGGAACACCTGGCTAGAGAGAACCATATCATTCTTGGGTTTGCTTACCTGGGATATAAATTTAATAAAAAAAAAATCAATAATTGCCCACCTCAATGTCCTGTTTTGGGGATATGAGTTGTCAAGTGAATGCAAAATCCTGGCAGCACATTTTTGCATAAAATACACACTGCTCCAACCTCCAATGACTCTGAAATTTTGGCAGAACATACATTTTGTATTATGTAGAATGAGTAAAACCGTTCTACGACTTAATTAGACCTGATTTTTCAATCAACCATTGGGCACAGGAAACCAATAAACATTGTACGTTCCATACAATCTGATATGATAGCTTTCAAACTTTTTCACACATGTGTAAACACAACTAACCTGGTGATCCGTGTAGTCTCTGGATTCACCGTGTACACCTATTTCTTTTTCAATGAAGGTGATGCAGTAGCAATTTCATACAAATCGCATTTGTACACAAATGCTGAAATGCACTTTCACAATTGTGCAGACTGCTGTAGTGAGAGAGAGAGGGAGAGAGCACTGACTCGGGGTAGGCACATAGTTGTTACCCCAGTACTGACCTTAGAGGTCTCCACTAAAGCAAGTATGCCAAATGCTAAAGCTTTACACCCAAGAAGGATTCAATGTTCTAACTCTGTCACTGCAACTGAATTAAACTACATACTTGATTCTCCATTACAAACACAAGTATTCCTGGAGTACGAACAAAAATATCCTCTGCCAAATGAAAAAATGTCTTTAGATCGTTATGAACCCATCATTATACTGATGGATCTGCTCAACCTGTCGTAGGAACACAGTACCAATATTCTGCAGCATGCACAATGGGAAAGGGACACATGCATGATGGAAAGTTTCTTCCAGAAAAAACATACACGCAGTCACTAGGGGACTGTATAATGCAGTTGGCAGAAATTAAAGCCCTGATACTGGCACTACTAAGTATAGAACCCGAAATACCCACACTCATAGTGTGGGATTCATACAACTGTGTCCACTCCTATAATGAAACCTTCACTTGTGGAGAAGTGTGGCTCACCGGTTAGAGGAGGCAGTCCCTGATGCAGAGGTCAGACCCTGGACCAGGGTTCAATCCCCGACGCGGCAGGGCCTTGAGCGAAAAAATGTCCACGGACTCTATAATTCTCGCCTCGGTGCCTACTCAAATCGTGGGTTCACACTCTGCTACTCTGGACAATAGCTTGCTTAATCTCCACTACGGCCCCACCGTGATGGGATGCCTGGTCTTCACCTTGGGGATGCCCAGTAGGGGTGATCTCGCAGGTAAAGGCCAGGACGGGTTCCCAAAGCAAGCGCCTTGAGACCTTACGGTGAAAAGCGCTATATAAGAACGTATGATTTATGATTTACTTTTGGGACACAATGGATTTCAAGATTCCAAGAGTTTCACAATCAAGCACAAGATGCTTTGGGAACAGGTGGCAAAGCTAAAAGAATGCTTTCCACAGGCTCATGTTATACACACATTGAGTCAAAGTGTTGGCATTCATGTTAAAGGGAATTCCATGGCTGATGAGGCTGCAAAGGCAACAATTCTCACTTCTCACTTTGCTGCAATCACTCGTTCCGTATGAGATGAGACAGAGACAACATGGTGGCCATCAATGCTGCCTGCAATGACACCCACCATACGAAAGTCTTTCTAATCAAGTACCTCTACACGTTTGATGCAAAAAACATTCTGTATGCTCAGATTCAAGGAGTGGGGGATAGAGTAATACCAAACACTGATGGTAGATTGGGATTAATACTAGCTGCACAAAAGGATCTGCGATCAACACATGCAGGGATTACTGGTACAGCCTTGTTACAGAAGCAAAGCTATTGTTGGACAGGTCCAACAAAACAGACTAGGAGCTTTGTCTTGAAATGCGACATTTTCCTGCAGATGAAACACTCCACGGTAGCACGTCCACCTCAGACACCTCTCTTCATTTTAGAGAAGCCTCTGGTGGTTATTTATTTGGATCACTGTGGTCCCTTACACTCAGATTGGGCTTATAAGTACATCTTGATGGCAGTGGATTCCTGCTCCAGATTCCTGTGGGTTTGGCCAAAGTGTTCGGCTGACACTGTTATATTGGAATTGTGAGTCTTCATCAGGGCATATGCACTTGGCACACTACATTCAGACCAGGGCATTTGTCTATTAGGCTTACAAAGAAGCCATGGGAAGCTTGGGTATTGCCTTGCAGTACTCCTCCTCCCACCATCCTGGAGGAAATTCGGTAGTTGACAGGAATAACTGTAACTTAAACCAGTCCTTAATAGCAAGGGTATTAGGCTTCGGCCATGGCAGTTGGGTCAATCACATATATGAGGTCCAAAGGGCACTCAATATTGTGACAAGAAAATCCCTGGGGGGTTGCACTTCTTATGAACTCCTACTTGGTGTGAGAATGTGGGATCCAGACCTCGATATTGTCAGTGCAGTGGCAGCGGAAACACCATTTGACATCAACGTTACGACAAATTTGCTTAAATATATGGAACAGTGCATCTTAGAAGAGGTCTCCGACTGTGTCTGAGAAGTGTGCTTGCGTCACTGAAAGCTGGTTGGCTTTGAATATGTTGGTGGGCAAAGGGCCCTGGTACGTTTTGGAGGTGAATAATTGGGGGTGTATGGGATGACCCTATTCATCAGATGGAAAACCCTAATTAGCCATTTTAGGGCGATCCACCATATGGGACCAAGAGTAATGTATCTTGATAGTGGGGTGTAGGAGCTCACATATTAACAAAAGGAAACGATTCCCTTGGCCAAATATCACATACACATTAGTTATGAATATCCAACATTGAATATGTACCCAAAGTTTTGTTTCAATTATATTTATTAAAAAGGTAAAAAATATTTTGTGCACAATCTGTCCCACAAAATACATAATTACATGAAAATTAACAAACATTAAAATCATTACTTTCTCCTTTAAAAACACATACATAAGCAATATGTCATCCAAAAAAAAAAACAATAGATAAACATTTTTTCAATTATGACCAGCATAAATGAGACAGACAATTGTAAGACCCAACCCTTGTCAAATACAGTTGTACATTTAATCATAATCAAGGACACAACGTTACTAAATTGATCCAATCAACATTATGCCTGTTTGTGCCAGTCCTTGAATTGTACTTTTATCAACAACGTTGACGCGTTTCGATGGCTCCAATCATTTTTATACCATCTTTATCAAAACAATGTATTTTCTGTCTCTGAGATTATAGCAATAGAATATTCTTTGCCCCTTTTCATACAAAAGATTCTGCGGTGTCTTGTTGACACAAATTCTTTACATTTTTGGCTCTTCAGTGTGGGTCGCCATTTAAAGGTTACTCTCATTCCTTTACGGCTCACCCTCTTCACGAATTATGCATGTTTGTCTCTTGCTTAAACGTAGTTAATCATTTTATGGCCAGTATTGCACCGTGTCAGTTCCACCGGCAGAGAAATTCACGTTTTCCCTCTTCTTAAAATTAATCCCCCACTTCCCTAATATTGTGGGCTGCAGACTGAAATGCTCGCCAATTACCCTGTTCCGGGTTTCTTTTTATTTCGTATTTTGAGAAGAGTTATTTCGTGCTGCCGGGTGCCAGGTAAAATTAAATTTAATGGCAAGGTCCATGTTGGTCCTGTTGGAAGCTTGCTCTCTATATAGTGCACTAAAAACAAGTACACTATGCAGAGAGTCCAGTGAGTCCCAGACTGGTATACAGAGGCAACGGTAGATAATACTAACTCTCATTTTGTGGTAGTGTGTGCGAGCAGTTAGGTATATCAGAGGGTAGAGCAAAGCATTTGTTGTACTCACAGAAGCAATAAATAAGACACAAACTCAAAGAATAAATCTGAGACCAATTTATAAATAAATAACACTTATTTATATAGATATATTTTCAAACCAAGAACTTTGTTCACAGGTAAGTGCTGAATTTCTTATTAATTATTCTCATGAGGACAATAGTCCACATTTGTGTACAATTAAGCACAATCGGCCCTATTCACAAAAGTAAACTTACACTTTTGTGTAACTTTGCTACTTTTTGGCATTCACAAATGTAAACTTAGATCAAAAGTCTAACTCAACTACTTGTTGGTATTCATAAAAGTTAACTTAGACCAAAAGTCTAACGTTACTACTGTTCTGTATCGGGGGAAATGCATGGGGGTTCTGTCATACATGCTGTGCAAGTAAAATATAGAGCATGTACTTTTATGCTCTGCATTTCCTGTAAGTGACAAAAGGCTACATTCGTTTTTCACCATTGTGAGGCCAACTCCTCGCATATGCCAGCATAGGGAAGTCCTTTCTTAAGATACCTTTAAGCTTGAAGTCCTGATCAGAGAGGAGTAGCTTTTGCATATATGTAATAACAAATCCTCCTCATTGGTAAAATTGAATTTAAAATTACTGTTTTAGAAATGTCACTTTAAAAAGTGGATTTTTTGTTTGTACTGGCAGTTCTTTGTGCCTGAAAGCCTGTCTCCAATACACTTCTGGGCTGGGTGACATTCTCTCTAGACAGCCACAAACACAGGAAGGTGATGCTCATCTGCATTCAGAGCACTTATATGCATCCTGACAGCCTTCCTTGGCAGGAAGGGTGAGAGGTGGCTCATACTTACATCTTAATACACTGTGTCCTGTCCTCACACAAAGCACTGCTTTACCCCCAGGGTTACCCTGATAGACAGGACAGGGTTTGAAAGGGATCCTTGTGTACTTCAGATAATTCTTTTGAAGTAATCCCCTACATCAAAGCACTTCAGGGTTTAAGTACTGGGGGCCTGATTCACAGAATGAACTTAAGACTCAATCCTAAACTTACTACTATTTTGGTATTCACAGAATGCACCTACTACTTTTGGCATTCACAGAATTAACTTACTACTTTTGGTATTAACAGAAGTTAGGATTTTGTCTTAAGTTAGTCTTAAAACAGACTTAAGACAGACCTAAGACAAACTTAAGACAGACTTAAGACAGACTTAAGACAAAATCCTAACTTCTGTGAGTACCAAAAGTAGTGAGTTCATTCTGTGAATATCAAAATAGTAGTAAGTTTAGGATTGAGTCTTAAGTTGATTCTGTGAATCGGGCCCTGGGGATCTGGCCCACCAAATCAGACACTATGTTAGACTTCTAACCAGACACTGCTGGCTCTACATGTGCCCATTGCTAGAAGAACTGCTGCGCTGCCAGGATGGACTGACACTTTGCTAACTGCTGCCTGCTTAGTGCTGTGCCACAAGAGGGTTTGCCACTCTGCGACCTGCTTGTCTATTAGTGTACTGACCGGTAAACCCCAAAACCAGAACACTGCATGCCATTACATTGCGGTTGTTACAACAACCGCATTGTTACAACGTATGCCATTACTCTGCAAGTGAGAACAATGACTTGCTCAAGGGGTCAGAACGTGTTGGATTTTAAATCGAACACCTTCCCTACTGGTGCACAGACTGGATTGGAATAGTAAATTATACTATTCCAACATCCAGTGCCCTCCCAGAGCAAGTTGTGTTCTGACTTGCAGAGTAATTGCATGTGTTATTTCAACACAGTCTTTGTAATGACTGTGTTGTAATGGCATGCAAAAAAAGCATGCATGAAAACGATGCATATTCATACTGGCCTGCTATCTCTGTGATGTGCTCACTACCCGTGTTCCCCAAGGGCTCGTTGGCTTGCCTCCGTTCCCTGAAGTTTCAGGGCCAGAAAAGACTTCAAATTCCCCTGATGGAAGACGTTATTCTACAACATTTGTGCAGTATGCTCTGACCTGCAATTACGAGTGACTTTATTTTCCAATCAACCAGTACGCTTCCTCCTTTGCTGAGGGCTCACTGCTCCAGCAAAGCCCACTGTAACATGATGCCCTGGTGTCGAGGGGCGCGTCCTGAGGTGCGAGGCTCATTACCTTCTGCACATCCTTGCCCCACAGTGCTTCTTTCATCAACCACCGCTGAAGATCCTGATCAGTTCATGACATGGGCCCTGTTCTCATAGCCCACTGATAACATGTGCAGCAGACTCCTAGATTCACCAAGGCACTGTGGGCTTATATTTTCCACCAATGCTCCTAGTTACTGTACTTTACCTAACCTGCACTCCCTTGTTGGTGGCTTCCCATGGCCTGAGTGGCACACAATTTGGGTGCTTTCTTACATTTGATACTGGGCAGCAGCCTCTGTGGAGGCCCCTGCCTTCTGCATTTGATAATTTCTATTTGGTCCAGTGTGTCCTTGCAGAGAAAGACAGGGAGAGCCCTGAGCATTATATTTTTCTCTTGTGATTTAAAACTTACTTATCTTGAAAATCATATTTCATTTATTTTAAGGTTTTATAGAGCGCAAAACAGACCCGTGAGGGTATCAGAGCGTTTTACAGGCTTGAGGGTGGTATATAAAGCGTTAGGAAGGGAGGGAACGATTTGGTAAGATGGGGATACATTATATATTATACAAGAAAAGCATGAAGTTTAAGGTCCCGGCTACAAGAAGGATAAAATGTTAACAACGAGAAGAAACTTATGAAAGAAGGCCTGCAGTCTCAACTCTTGGGTGGGATGCCCAGGAGTGCAGTATTAGGTATCCTTCTCAGAGCAGTGGATGATGTGAAGGTGGAGGGTGGAAGCAAGTTGCTACGGTGATTGCGACGTAGTCATCAAATGAGGTATTTGTCCATTAAGAAGATTTTGGTTTCCTTTTTAAAGTGTGCCAAGGACGGAAAGTCTTCTATGGCGGTTGGGAGGGAATTCCAGATTCTTGGAGTGGCTCCAGAGAAGGCCCGATTGTAGGTTTTTTTCTTGCAGAAGCGGGCTGGTTGCAGCAATAGGTCTTTGGCAGATCGGGAGTTTCTGACTTCTCCTCCTTGTTTTGATAATAATACAGAAAGCTATTTTTTATAAACCTGTGTTACTGTGTGTTGCACAAACACTTTACACATTGGCTCTTTTGATAAGCCTGTCTGCTCGGCTCAAAACTACCAGAGGGTGAGCGCAGTTTATCTGATTTGTGTATTACCCTGATTAGAGTGGTGGGTTCTGCCTTGCCAGAGTGTATAATATAGCCAAGCAGAAAACCCTTTTCTAACAAGGCACCATAAAAATTATCTTGCTGCGTATTGCATCTCTGTGGCCACAGAGGAGGTCCGCCAACTGTCCTTTCGAGTCCACATCTTTGTCTTTGGTATAAACAGGAGCAGGTTCAGTCTTCATGGCTCCTCTCTGGTTACAGCAAGTAGGATCCATGCCTTTTCTGATCATGCACAGGTCCAGACATTTTCTGAGGATGGTTCCTTGGAGAAGGGGGGGGGGGGTGCTACCTCTCTCTCCCTAAAAATCAAGTGTCCTCAGGGGATTAGGTCCCTGGGACCCTACGATGTCACAAAGAGGAGGACCACAGCCTGGCACAATATCCCAATCCTGCCCAAACCTTTGTGTCACTGTCTGTGAAAAATGCACAAACACCAATAGCAAAGCCATTGACAGTCATGAGACCCAGTTCACTAGCAGATGTCACAAATAGGTTGGGACAAGAAAATAAATGTCAACTTTCTAGAAGTAGCACTTTCGGAATTGTGGAACAAAAGCTGACTTTACCATTAAAGATGATTTTAACTTAGAATTCATTTGGGCCTAAATACCATATCTCTATCTGTTACTGTAGTGTAGTTCCTATATTCCCAATAGGCTCTGCGCATTGGAATAATATATTCAGCAGTGTAGACGTAGGACTGAGGTTGACTAGGTCTCTACTGACTATATTAGACTTAAGGTTTGCCAGCTAGCTCAGAGGTCACTAGAAACTTTCTCGAATAAACGAGGAGGTGTTTAACCTCCCTGGATAGACAAGAAGGGATTAGCTTCTGACAACCATATAACATGACAACTTTGCTCCCTCAGAATTAGAGTGTATCTCTAGAGTTGTGTGAAAACAATAGACAGCTATTTTACTCAGTCAATCATGCATACTTAGTTTCACCAGAGTGCAGAGAAAAGAGAGACGGGCGTTTTCAATAAAAAGTGTACTTTATTGAGCAGTCTTCTTTCTCATGCAAGAGAAATGAATTGCCATAATTGCAATACTTAATGTAAAGTAAAGATCATGCAGTAAAAGGAGTATTATGAAATAATATTGTAAAAGCATTGATATGGTTTCTTAGCCATAAGATACTTTAAAATGGATAAAATATATACATACATATATACATTGACTAACGTACTCAACTGGTGCTTCTAAATACGCCTACCCCGGTGTACCTGACCTAAGCCTAATACGTGGGAAGGAGTAAGTAAGTAGCAGTTTAAGTTAAGTTGGTTTTGCCAAGAATCTGACTCAAGAATTCTCTTTAAGGGTTTAGTCAGCTCCGTACCTGGGTAATAGAATGCAGGAGGTCTGGTATCTCTCTTTCAGGACTCGATATCCCAGCAGCCTGTGAAGGCGGCTGAGAACACCGGAGCTGGATTTCTCGGCAGGAGAAAAGACAGCGTCTCTCTCAGTGCGTCAAAAGGGAGGGGCAGCGTCCGTGAGCTCTCGCATCAGCTGGGCTCTCGGGCAAGTAGATAGCTGCTCGGCTCCAAAACCACCACTGTCTGTTTGCTTAAGGCAACGTTGGTATATTTATACCTGAAAGGTGCCGGGTTTGACGTAAGGTTGGACATAAGACGTCAATAAAGATGTCACTAAGAACTGGCCGTTCTTACAGTGCTTCACAGGAGTTCTAGGACGAAATCAAAACAAAAGCAAATGGGGATTTCCCAGGTTGCTGGAGGTTTGGATTCTTTAGAGAACTTGTTGTGCTTTCTAGGAGTCCGGGGAAGTAGCCTTGCTTAATGTGACTGCTTGGGCTACAACTAAATATGGATATGATTCCTATGCCATTATAGGGATATTATTGATTATAACCGTACAAGGACATAAAATAGTAATATCGATTTAGGTTCCTAGATAAAAACACAATATTTCTAATCTAAAGTTAGCACTTATTAAATGTAATAAGGTAACCCTGTGTTAGTCAATGGAAGAGATAGGCCTTACAACGTTAACTAATGAATTTAAGACTTTTTCACTGCCAGAACTAGTAACACTTAGTGCACATTTCCTATCTTTAAATACAATGCGCTCAGCCCTGTGAGCTTTTAGGGCCTACCTGATGTGTGCCGTGAAAGTATTACAAATTAAGGTTTCGACAAGCCAAAGATTTATTTTGCCAGGTGAAAATAGCAGTATTAAAAAGCACAAGATACCTGTCATGCCCCGAGGACCCAATCAAGGCGCCTGGTGTTCCTTTAAACGCTGGTAGCCTTGGTTTCTATTTAAGGCACACCGATTCAACAGAACGCCGCTTTGCGTTCTATCGTTTGGCTCACTTCCTGTTCTTCCGTCCCTGTGGCGTTTGCCTGACTTCCGGTTTTGTTTGTGGTGTTTCCGGCCCTGAGCGTTCCATCCTACGTGCCGGTGATCTGCTCCACCGTTTCCCGTACAATCTCTGGCAGTTCTAATTTACTGCATTTTGTTTGGGGCACTTAGTGATTCCTTCGAGGCTTCCTTAGAACACGTTTGCTGTAATTCGTGTTCGTTCGCATCATTTCTTTTTTTTCCCCTATCCTGGTGCTCCGCCCGGCGGCTGGGTTTTTTTTCCCGTCGCCCAGCCGGGTGCTGCTTTCTCCACACTCCCCTATCCTGGTACTCCGCCCGGCGGCCGGGTCTTTCCCCGTCGCCCAGCCGGGTGCTGCTTACTGCACATTCGTATCAGGTTCACTGGCTGGAGCTGTCCCCATTGGGTGAACCACCCTCTTCAGCCTTCCCTTTGGCAGTTTGCTATAATCCTTCCTTTGGGGCACTTGCGTGGACCAGTGTTTTGTGTGTTGTGCTGCTCAGCTACCAGAATCACGGTAACAGCGCGTAGCGCTGCCTCTCTTATATTCTTGTTTGTGGTTATTGATGGATGTAACAAGGTTGCGACACTTTTGACAGATTACACTTTGTACGTACGTCAGACGAAAGACTCGTACAAGCACATTATAACTTGGAATAGGGTGAGGTACAAGCCAAGCATTCCTCAAATCTGCGTGGTGAGATTTACAGAATTTCTTCTTATACATACTAACATAAGTTTGGGGTAGAATGTTATAATCTATGTCTTTTTATTGCACAGGGAGTCAACACCAGAATTACCCACCATTGGTATTCCAAAGCTCTGACTATTACTGTGGTAGGTGAAACATATGTATTGGAGATATACACAAGCTTGTAGTAGAGAATAGGTTGTAACCTTATCCTTCCCTTACAGCCTGCCTCCTCATCCAGAATCCACGCTGAGGTGCCACATTCAGGATCTGCTATCTTCTTCCCCAACCTTTCCTTGTTTTGTTTCCCTGTTTTCCCCTGGCGTGCCATCCGATACTCTAGAGTCTGATAGAGTCGGAGGGCCGTAGGGGACGACTGAGGACTGCTCTCCAAGTTCCTGACGCTCCTGCGGAACAAGCCTGAAACCATTACAATACCGAAGTGGTAGACCTGAGACATGTTTTAAAAGGCTGCTTGAGTGAGTTGCACAATGAGTACTGCAAGCCCACTATTAACATTTAATTTGCAAGCCCAAATTAAGAAAAACCATTTACAAGGTACTTACGACTAAATTAAATGCGGCAATTAGGTGTCGGCCAATTTTACCTGGTATAAGATGTTCAGCAAAGGAAGAGAAAGAAGGCAACACATTTGGGGTGACCCTGCAGAGAGGGCCAGGTGCAATAGTTATCATAATAATATTAGTAAGTGAATACTTCCAGTTACAGCTTTTGTTCAGTAATATTTGTTTTTCATATTACCACTCAAGCTCATTAGCAAGAGTACTACAAAGCAAAGATAACTCCATTTTCTTTTTTCCATTTTGATTTCAGCATATTTAACCTAGAAACCAGATGAATGGAAAGGAATCGAACATTTGTGACTGACTTCACTCTCATGGGACTCACAGATGTCTCTGGGCTGCAAGCTCCACTCTTCATATTTTTCCTCCTAGTTTACATTATCACTCTGATGGGCAACATTGGCATCATAACTCTAATTCGGATTACTCCCCGACTGCACTCACCCATGTACTTCCTGCTTTGCCATTTATCCTTGGTGGATCTGTGCTACTCCTCAGTCATTACACCCAACATGTTGGTAAACTTCCTCTCTGAAAGAAAAGCAATATCTTACTATGGATGTGCAGTTCAATTATTTTTCTTCATTGATCTGGGAGCCACAGATGGCCTTTTACTTGCAGCAATGGCATATGATAGGTATGTGGCAATCTGCTGTCCACTACTCTACCATACAATAATGAATAAGAGATACTGCTATTTCCTGGTCTCTGTTGCCCATATGGGTGGTCTTGCTCAATCATTGATACAAACAGGCTGTACTTTCCGACTGCACTTTTGCAACTCACGTCAACTCAATCACTTCATGTGTGACATCCTTCCTTTGCTCCAGCTGTCCTGCACTGACACATTCATAAACGAGATAGTCCTTCTCGTCTTTGGGAGCATAACTTCTGCTGGTTCCTTGCTGGTTGTCTTGGTTTCCTACGTTTATATCATCACCTCTGTGCTAAGGATAAGTTCAACTAAGGGGAGACAGAAAGCATTCTCCACCTGTGCCTCCCACTTTGTCTGTGTCACTGTTTTCTATGGCACAGTTCTCTTCATGTATCTCCGCCCTAGGTCCAGTTACTCCCTAGACCAGGATAGGGTGGCATCAATTTTCTACACAGTCATCATTCCTATGCTGAATCCCTTAATTTATAGCTTCCGGAATAAGGATGTTAAAGGGGCTCTGGGTAAAACTGCAGCCAGACTTTTTGATTAAACATAGAACAATTCATATGGTTGAAGCAGTTTTCTGTAGAATGACAAAAGTGATTCGATATTTTTACATACACTATTTGTAAGTGTGTACAGAACGATATAGGAATTAAAAGGCGGGAAAAGACAAATTAACATTATTTGTCATTATATCAAATACTCTTCAATGTAAACTTTTTCACTGTGATAATGTATGTGAATGTCCCTCCATGATGGTTCCAAAACCTTCCACTGACAAGATGGATCAGTGAGTTAAGCACATCTATGCTATCTATAGCTCACAAATGTAAACCCTGTTAAGTTAAGACCATCTCTGTCTTCCAGCCATCCAAGGGTGGTATATTTAGTTTCAAAAAATCTGTCTATGAACAATATCTGATACTTAGCGTGGTTTAAAATAATAGAAGTGCCAAATTACCCACAATATGAAAACAAATTGTAATTGTTCTGAGTGAATGCTTTTGTATATGTCTGTATAATGCCACAAAGACAGTAACTAGGTTACATATTAAATCTCAAACCGCACATAAGCACAAAAGAACACAAACTAAATACTATATGTAAAATAAACAAAAATATAAAAGGAGAGAATAAGAAGTCTTGGTGTTAGTGAAAAATGTTATGAATTGAAACAGGGAGTCCCCTAAGAGTCCATTCCACATGGGCGGATCCAGCGCATAATGATTTTCCTCTAAAACTCAAATCCTTCAGGAGATCCTGAATGCATGCTTCATCATGGAGTTTTCATGATGGAGTATAGTACTTCCAGCACAGCCTTCAACCTGATCTTTTTAAGACACACTTAATCAATCAATCAATCATCGCATTTATATAGCGCACTACTTACCCAGTGGGTCTCAAGGCGCTGGGGGAGGGGGATCTGCTACTGCTCGAACAGCCAGGTCTTGAGTTGCTTCCTGAAGGCGAGGTGGTCCTGGGTCAGGCGGAGGTGGGTGGGGAGGGAGTTCCATGTCTTGGCGGCGAGGTAGGAGAAGGACCGTCCCCCTGTGGTGGCTCTACGGATGCGGGGGATGGCGGCGAGGGCGTGGCTGCTCGATCAAAGCTGGCGTTTGGGAGTGTAGAAGTTGAGGCGGCTGTTGAAGTATCCTGGGCCTTGGCTGTGTAGGGCTTTGTGTGCGTGGGTGAGGAGACGGAAGGTGATTCTCTTGTTGACCGGGAGCCAGTGCAGGTCTCTCAGGTGTCCGGAGATGTGGCTGCGGCGGGGGATGTCCAGGATGAGTCGTGCTGAGGCGTTCTGGATCCGCTGGAGTCTCTTCTGGAGTTTGGCGGTGGTTCCGGCGTAGAGGGTGTTGCCGTAGTCCAGACGGCTGGTGACGAGGGCCTCGGTGACCGTCTTCCTGGTCTCGGTGGGGATCCACCGGAAGATCTTACGTAGCATGCGCAGGATGTTGAAGCATGACGAGGAGACGGCGTTGACTTGTCTGGTCATGGATAGGGAGGAGTCCAGGATGAAGCCCAGGTTGCGTGCGTGGTCTGTTGGTTTGGGTGCGCTGCCTAGGGCGGGAGGCCACCAGGAGTCGTCCCAAGCGGCGGGTGAGGATCCCAGGATGAGGACTTCCGTCTTATCTGAGTTCAGTTTCAGGCGGCTGTTCTTCATCCATTCGGCTACCTCTTTCATCCCTTCGTGAAGGTTGGCTCTGGCGGTGGCGGGGTCGTTGGTAAGGGAGAGGATCAGCTGTGTGTCATCGGCGTAGGAGATGATGTTGAGGTTGTGCTGGCGTGCGATGTCTGCGAGGGGGCTCATGTAGATGTTGAAGAGGGTTGGACTGAGCGAGGAGCCTTGAGGGACGCCGCAGATGACTTCTGTGGCTTCAGATCTGAACGGAGGGAGGCGGACTCTCTGTTTCCTTCCGGCGAGGAAGGAGATGATCCACTCCAGTGCCTTCTCCTGGACTCCGACGTTGCTGAGGCGTTGTACTAGGGTACGATGGCAGACAGTGTCGAAGGCCGCGGAGAGGTCGAGGAGGATGAGGGCCGCTGTTTCTCCGTTGTCGAGCAGCGATGTGTGATGGGATTCTACCATAAGATGGTTAAAAGGCTGCCTGAGACTTACCTACAACAAACTTTATTAGCAGAACATTGCCTTGTTAGAGTTAGAAACAAATGCTGACACTGTGTGGGGTCTAATTACCCAAGTATCCTTCCTGCGGTCTACATGTTTCAGCCTCCTTAGAAGATAATGAAGCTTTTGTCATGATCAGTATTTTAAGGATCCCTATGTATTGCCTAATCCTCAAAAGGTCATGAAGTGGTGAATTATCCTTTTTTGCACGTCCTTCTTACATTCATACCATGAATAACCTTTATGCTTATGGCCCCACCGTCTAAATCATTGGTGGGTATCTCTGGAGAGATAAGGAAAATTACCACATTTTATTTGACTTCTTATGCATCTACACAGACTACGTGTCTCTTACTTGAACATTCCACCAAACACCTGTGTGTAGAATCACACTGCACAATCTATAGGTGACTATAGCTACGGGCTCTTAATGAGTCCTGATACTGGCCCACTCTACTAGTTAGTTCTTGGTCATACCTGTGTCTTGTATATTATAAATAAGGTGGTCCTGTTCCGCATGCACAGACTCCAGGCACACTCCTTACTGGTATATTTAGATCTACCTTCCTTCTCTATCAACTAGAGAGACTCAATGTCCTTACAGTCACACTCTAGTTTTGTATCAGAGGAAAATGAATAAAAGAAATAAACATGGCGATTGGATCAGTTTCTCGCTATAACCCTCTGTGATGCACCATTATGCCCTTTAAAGAAAAGCAGCTACCTCCATCAGATGTATTCTTGTTACTTGCACTCTGCTACCAAGCTAAAGCCTTTTTCCACTCCTCACACTTGCTTCTTCAAAGAAATGTTGGGCTCAATCATCCAAGTGTCCTTCGATGGGAGGTTCACAGCTATCCCAGTGCAGTCGCCTACCTTCATTGTCACATATGATTGACCCTTCTGTCTAATTCATCTCATTGTTGTGTTTTCAATTGGGCTATTTGTTCCAAGTTCAAACGAGGGAATGCCTGCTTGCATGAGACTGGTCATCTGGTGGCACCTATGACATCAAACTATATAAAACCCCAGCTCATGTGGACCTGATTAACAAGAGTGTCTAATTTAAATATAACTTCTGTTGGGCGATAAAAGACAATATATATTCTTTCTTGTTTATTCACCAATAGTAAGTATGCACTCCAGTACGGATGTACGTTGTTACAACGCATGCTTTTACCAAGCATGCTGTAACAACGCAAGTTTTAAAACTTATTCCATTACAACGCATTACACTGGGGGGTGCTGGATAGTGAATATTTTAATTTACTATTCCAACACCAGTCCCCGTGGACTCTAGGGAAGGTGTTGGATAGTAAATTAAAACTATTCCCTATCCTAGAGCACCCCCCAGTGTAATGCGTTGTAATGGTTTTCGTTTTAAAGTCTGCGTTGTAATAGCACTGCGTGCTAAAAGTTGCGTTATAAAGGTTGTTCCCCCTCCAGTACTATCCATTCAGGCTACCACATGGTATTTAATCAATCAGTGGTGTTTTACTGGTTGAAAGGTGGAAAATCCCCCTTTGGTTTTTTTGAAACAGCTTTCCCTCTGCATTGTGTGTCCCTGATTCGAACTGTTCTATGCCTTTCAACTTACAATACATGGCGGTATATCCTGACGTGATGTAGTGGTGGCGCATTTTAGCACAACGTACATTACTATGGTACTCCACGATCTGAACCCGGAACGTACACAGTCATCTCTATGTACTTTATACCACAGGGGCAAGTAATCATGGAGATGACGCTAGAATCACAATTGGTATCTTTCCTCAGTCGCCATCGCTTTGGTAAACCTAGATCAATCCTGCTAGTGGCTTTTGTGAGGTTGCATATACTGCATTTACAGCAGAAATATTATCACTGTACTGGTGGAAGACCCCACAAAGTATTCATCTGGCTAAGGCCCACAGCTGGATACTGTCCGTCTCTTGTGTGCACTATTAAATCCCTGATGTTGGGGCTGCAGTGATGGGAGAATAGAGGTCTATTCCAATTATTATCTCCTGTATTTTGTATCTGCCAATTTTTTGGGATCACTTTTATTACATGATTAGACATGGGGTTATAAGTGGTCACAATATCCTAGGGTCTTGTGCTTCCCAGAGTATAACTTCCAACCAGGCATCCATGTTTTGGGTCTTCACTCTCTTTTTACACTTTTGGTACTACCTCCCATTACTTTCTAAACTAGGATGCCAACCTGTTACCTTTAATCTTTGCATTCACTACAATTTCACCTTATGCGTAAGGACTGACCATAAGGTAGATTCTCCCTTAGGGATCTCGGGTGGAAGCTATGAAAGCTTGGTAGGTTGTTTCTGTCAGTCGGTTTAGTATGGTCACAGTTTTCATCTTCCCTATTTCTGCTGTGATTTTCATGTCAATATATATCTTATCTGTGCTGCTCATTGTGAAAGTGAATTTGAGATTAAGTTGCACACATTGAATTGACTAGCCCATATATTATGTGGTTTTGTGTGTACCCCTCCCACACCACTAGCAAATCATCAATAAACATTTTCCATATCACTATCCTTGATCTGAAAAGATTGGGCTAATACAGTACTAAGTTTGATTCAAAGTTACGTACATTGATACCCTCCAAGCTCAGGACAAAGGTACTGGCCATAGCCTTCCCATGGGTCTGTTGGTACCTCTGATCCTCAAACTGAAGGATGTTCTTGCAGAGGGCCAATCGGGCTCACAGCAAGACAAAAGCTCTGATGTAGATATTGCCAGGAATGCATTCGTCCCACTGTGGTGGCCGTTCTAAGTACTCCACTGAGCTGACTGCTGTCCGCTCTCCGAGTTTAGATGTTGCAGCAATAGACAGTTGACCGGCTCAGTTGCGATATTCTCCGATGGATAACAGTACTCACTTGCCTTCAAGCCAGCTGGTTTGCACCAAGCTGAATTATATGTTTTCATTGTGCTGGCAGTGTCCTGGTGGCGGATTCCTGGCGGGGTGAGGAAATGGTGGTGCTGAGACAGGTACTTCACATATATGTTTTGAATGTGTCATAATGAATATGTAGGTTATGGGTAATGCCCTTTTTTTTACATATAGCATAGCACACCAACAACATAAACCCACTATTGAATGTACACCCACAAGCACCACAAGCACAACACCCAGAACCACAAACCACCAAAATATATTTATTATATGTCACCACAGGTTTTTGAATTTTACCACGATGAGTTGGTAAATGAACACTTAAGCGATAACAAAATTGCATGTGAGAGTAAGATGGAAACGGAAGTGGGAAACTGAAAAAAGGAACGTTCTCAACTCTTTTTCTTCCATTACACCAATTAGAGTTTGGAGGTTTACTCACCACAGTTGCCTCAACGGAAAGGCAAATTGTAATCCGGACAGCGGTATTCTTGGAGGTAGTGCCACTCACTCATTTATAGCTCAGTGCCGAATTGTATGGGTATATTGGAACTTAGCGCTAGTTCCTAAACTAGCAAACAAAATTAAAGTATCATGTATTCAACAATGCTAAAGAAACTTGCACAACAATTAGGTATTGGGGTTCAACCATCCTCTTAGCAACAAATATTCAAAGAAAAACACAACATGAACCTGAATGAGTAATGTCCTTGAGAACATGTTTTTGTAAATACCAAGACGCCAATGGGTGTCACCCAGTCAGGTAACTGCAACTCAATAAAACAACGTGCATCAACATACGGCATCAAAGCGTGCAAAAGTGATCAATCGGTAGGTCCAACGGAACAGGCTGTGAAATCAGCGGCCATTTTGGCACAATAACAGTCTGTGTAAGTTAAAATGGTAACCATACTATCAATGTAGAGTGAACCTATACTACCACCTCTATTAGTGTCCCAACCGTGTCATAAGAAACGATAAAAAATGCGAAATATTAAAACAGACTATACTAAAATAGAACGAGTTACTTAAAACAAGGGGTCAGATTCACAAAAGTAATCTGAGACAAAATCAGAACTTTAACACTTTCGGTATTCACAAAAGACATCTAGGAGTAGTAAAGTTAGGATTCCTAACTTTACTACTCCTAAACTGAGACAAAATCCTAACTTTTCGACTTTTGGTATTCACAAAATGCATTTGAGAGAAGTAAAATTAGGAATCTTAACTTTACTACTCCTATATGCCTTTAGGAATCGGGGGCCTCATTTATGAGGCGGTGCGTCACTTTTACGCCGCCGGTGCGTCACTTTTTGTGATGCACGAGTGGCGTAAAAAATGCGCCTTGTTGCGCCATATTTACAAAGTGACGCATCTAGGTAGATGCGTCATTTTGTAAACCCCTGCGCCACATTATACCTGCGTCAGGTATAATGTATGCAAGGTGGGCGTATTGACGTAAGGAAGGGTCATAAAAGTGACGCAGTGAAATCAATGAGATTTCACTGTGTCACTTTTAGGACGACATTGCGTCAAAATCTTGCAGGCGTAAGACTGACGCAGGCCCTTTCAAATGGGGCTTGCCCCATGAGAAAGGACGCATTGCTGGAGTTGCGTCACTTTTGTGACACACTCAGCAATGCGTCACTTTTGCGCTTACACATACGTCAGAAATACTGACGTATCTGTAACTCCTTGCGATATGATACATTAAATATGACGCATCAGGAATGTCGCAAGGAGTGCGCACTGAGAAGTGACGCATCGCTGCTTTGTCATGGTGTGATGTCAGGGGCGGAGTTAGCCAAATTCCATCATGGTATACTCAAATATTTTCAATATTTAAGATGCTCTTCTGGGGTATGGGAGCTCAATTGTTATATAGGCCTCTTCAACAATCTGTTTATTAGCATTCACAAAGGAGAAAGGGCACAAGGGAATAAGTCATTTTGTATTGTTTTGCAACAGTTTTTCTGCTGTAAAACATTGATATATGTTACAAAAATTTGGTATTTCGAAGAGACGCCTAAAACACTTCCCTTCCGAATAGAAAATGGATGTGAGGGTCAGGTCGTCTTAACAGCATTATAGTTCCCTGGGCAAAGAAGTTCACAGCACAATGCACCTGTGCCCATAACGAGCAGAGCTCGTCATGACCACACCCGTTTCTTTAGAACGCTCGCACATCAGGGGGATTAGCCCAGCATGCGAGCGTTCTAAAGGTCATGACAAGCTCAGCTCGTCATCAGCACCTGAGCACAGTCGCTCATGACGAGCTCAGCTCGTCATGAGCATGGAAGGTGTTAAACCACATGCTTGTAGTCTGTTGTATTCACAAGAAGATGTCTAAGAGCCCATAGAAAAATATACAGTGTCTTCACCCCTCTGCATTCTTGTTTGAATAAAAATTGCTTTCTGCAAATGTGTCACAAAACTCACAAGCATCTACCCCAATGTAGGGTAGTCACTCAGCTTTAATGCAGTTGTTCCTTCTTTATGAGACTTTAGTGTCCAACAATTATGTCTGTCTTATTAAGCAGAGGGTGCAGCTATAGTGCTTCTGTTTGGCCGTCAGTGTTTTTTAGTTAACATGGAGAAAAAAAAACTTGTTATAACAACATATTTCAGCCACTTGGTCCTCAGCACATAGACTATCTTAGCTCTCGAATTAGGACTATTGGAAAATAATTAGGTTTCTTAGGGTTCTAAAGAATTTTCTTGTAAACTAATTCATTGGTTCATGGAACATTGTGTTTTTTAGGTATTATGAGATTTTATCATGATTTGCTCTGGGGTTTCTCTTTTGTTTTCGCACCCTCTCACGTTCGGATTATATACACCATGGCTTTCAGTGCCAAGCAACCTTTCATGTAATATATTAGTAAACAACTGCAATAAAAATCAAGGGACATGTTTGTTGTCTTCGCCTCCTCGTGAGCCATGAATTTTCTCATATAATCAATCAGGTTTCTTATAAAATGCGAGTACACCCCTGCTAGGGTCTCAAGTTACAGAGTGGGTCGGTGGGGGGCATCTGTGGTTCAGGTGAAGAGACAGGTCTTAAGGTCCTTCCTGAATTGTGATGGTGATTGCCTGAGGTGAAGAGGCAGTGAGTTCCAGGTCTTCGCAGTGAGGTAGGAGAAGGATCTTCCTCTAGCCTTGGTCTTGCAGATCTGTGAAATGGTGGCCAGTCACCAACTGTGAGAAATCACAGTTCGATAGAGAGGATAGGGCTGGTGAGAGTGTATAAGGAGAAGCTGTGGTTGCGGTTTGCAGGTCTGCAGTCCCTTGAAACAGAACCTGTAAAAACAGCCCTCTAGGCCAAAATATTCCAATCATCTCCATACTCTTGACAAATAGGGTTTCCTAATAAAAAAAGGTCATTTGGATACCAATGATTTACCTCCATCTGAGCAACGTCCTTCAGAAGGGAATAATAGGACACCTTCAAAAATATGTTCACAAACATAATCTACTGCATGCCTACCAAGATAGGTTTCAACTTTGATGCAATATGGAGATTTTCACCTTAGAAGACATTGATGAGTTCATGAGAAACAGAGTCAAATGTGAATCCTTCCTCCTGAACCTTATCAATATCTTTACAACCACCAAAACCACCACATATTACTTAAAGCCCCATCTAACCACATAAGAATCTCTCACACTGTCCTCAAATGGTTATTCATTTTTTTTACAAACATATTCAAATTTAGTCCTCAAAAACGTACTTCCATACCAGTCAAAATACGTGCTCCTCAGGCATCATCATACTTCAGTATAGTCAGCCTTTTACATAAAGGCCACAGGGATGTTTCCTGATTGGACATCACCCTACTCAGCTATTCAGAGAACAAAAAACTCTGCGTTGCGAGGGCCTCTTTAAATGGCATACAAAATCTAATACACCGCCTACACATTTGGATGTCCCCCAGCTGTCTAAAGTGTAATTACTTAAAAACATGCTTCATACTCACCAACTGTGAGAAATCACAATCTCACAATATTAACATCTCCCCCACACAGAGGATGTCTCATTTTCTTCTACTACAAGTGTACATCAAAATCAAATTTTGCACATTATCTTTCAGGCTACACACATAAAAACCGACATATTCATGAATACACATACATCTACAAAAACACATTACAACTACACTTACTCTAAACTGATAATTATTACTTCCCCTATGTTTCCCATTCATCTGCTACTCCCACCAACCTATCATAGAAAATAACAATTGAAAAATAAAAAAATAAAGACAAGAGTGTAAACCTTTTTCATTCTTCGCTTTAGATCAGTATGGTTCATAAGTTAGTGGGAAACTAACTCAAGACTCTGTTCTTGTCACTGTACATGTCTGTCAGTAACTATGATGGTTGATACCAATAGCAAGCACCATGCTGCCCATATGTCTAGATGCCTGGTGCTTAATAGTATAACAAGCTCTGGATATCTGAGTCGGGGAAAGGAACGAATCGGTGGGTGAGGTGAAAACACTGGCCCACATGCAACACTTTCTGAAACCTCTCAGGCAACACACCATCTAGTTCACAAGTAATGTGTGAGAGGTGTTTTTCCTTTTATTTGCATTAAATACTTTAGAAACTGGGGTTATACGAACACAGCCGGTGTTTACTCTGACATCCATCTTGATATGAGGTACTAACACACCACATGATCAACTGCATTGTTGTTTTTGTTCTAAATGAAGAAATACAAGCTTTACGCTAATATACAGTGAACATGTCCAGAGGCTTCTCACCATACTGTACCTAACCAAGGACATCCCAAGCTATCATTCATACAATGTATCAACTCAAATACTAGAATAAACTGTGAGAATGAATGAATCCAATGTAACAGAACAATGGGAGACTCCTTGAATGTATGTTGTAGTAAAATGTTTCTTCCAACTTTCTTCTCATTGGTGTGTATCCTGAGAACTATGCACTTGTGTATTAATGTATGAAAACCATTGTCTAAAGTCCACAAAATGACCCATTTTCCTCTGTACTCTGGAACACCCATTTCCCATTCTTTTTAGACAAATTTAAGCTGGATGTTCTTTATACTGATGATTTGCTTGCTTTTCTGCTAAACGTATTGATGGCCTATTTTATGTATTTTGTCTATTAATCCTTATGTAAAACTTTGACCTGTGTTTCATTGAGAATGTGAAAGCGCTGATTACTGAAATTGCTTTTACATGCATTAGAGAAGGGTCCTATTGGAGAACACCAAAGTCCATAAAGGAACTACAACACTTCTGGACCAATGTATATATAGATCTGTACTTGGTGCTGAAGTTTAGATGAGGGCTTCACCTAGACGGATAGGCCCTTATTATGATGTCGGTCAGCTGAGCATCTGACTGACACCATAGTGGACTGGGACCGCCCGACTACCAGTTGGTGGTTCCACCCACTGTATTATTATGCGACCACCCTATGGGCGGTCGGAAACATCTATTTTTCAATCGCAGCTTAAGCGGTGGGCAGAAAAGGGCCACAGCATAAGCTATGTTCATTATCATTTAAAACAGAAACATGCGACAATCCCGCACATCTTCCAACGCAGGGGGTAGCAATTCATTCAAAGCCCAAATGCAACATGGTGGAGCAAGACAAGACCCCAAATAAGCAGGACCCCTATCACACAAGCTAGCTCTCTGAAGAATACAGCTTCTGACATACACGGGGTATACCATGTGACCTGCCAATTGAAGAGAAATTGCGAAGGCTCACGGCAATCACCCTCCCGGTGGCTCGTTTAGCAGCCTACAAACCCAGGGCTAAAATTCATAGCCGCCGCATTGCGGTATGTCAATCGGAGTGCTTCCCCAAGCAGTTTCCCTTGTGGGCATTGTCGTAGGAGAAATGATAAGAAGGAATAAACACACAAATAACAACGAAATACGGAACCCCCTCCCCATCCAAAACCCTCCCCCCTCCCCAGTGGTGGTAGCAACTTAAAAAAGACAAAGGTCAAGGACACACATTGTCAGGGAATCATAGCTGGAAGAGGTGGAGGGCTCTAACACTAGCAGGACACACCGCAGACAGAATACCCCTGGAGAGAAAAGCAACCAACGGGCCCCAGCGGAATTCAAAGTTCTTAAAATCATCCCTAAAGATGTCTGCCATCCGCTGTAGACTCAGTAGCTTCCAGAGGTGCGAATGCCAGAGGGAGGCGGCCGCTGCCTCCTTCCTTTTCCACGCTGCAGCCAGGGTGAGCTTGGCCGCCCGATGCAAAGCCACATAATCTTTTTGTCTGCCTTAGTCTGCCCACTGCTATTCTCATCCCATAATGCTTTGCAGGGCCTTTGGTTGGGAATGCTTTTTTGCCAATAACTGTGCTTGGGGTGGTCCTAAGAGGATGTGACCATCACCAAATCGATCAATAAGATGTATTTTTTTTGTTTTCAAGGCATCTGTTTGCTACTCCCCCTAGGTTGGGGAGGATCCCAAAATCATCACCTCTCTCACTGCTTGCTAAGTTTTCAGTTTTACTTTTGCACTTTAGCATATAAAGATAGAGATAAATATTTTATCATAACTGGAACTGTGCAAGATGCCATTTGCACTTTTTTTGCAATTTTTTCACAGTGCAGACAAATACCCAGTGTCATCAGCTCTGCTACGCAGACTACGTGTACTACGTGAAGTTCAAAATATACTACGAGAAGCTACGTGTAGTGCTGCTATGCACACTACGCCCAGGCCTAGTTAAGGCAGGTAGCGATCTTGTGTCTGGTTGAGTGGGTAGAGGATGAGGCAGGTAGCGATCTAGTGTCTGGTTGAGTGGGTAGAGGAACAGGAAGTGAAAGAACAGGAAGCTCCATAAGCGGGAGGTTAGTGGAAGAGAAGCTACGTGTAGTGCTGCTATGCACACTACGCCCAGGCCTAGTTAAGGCGGTTAGCGATCTAGTGTCTGGTTGAGTGGGTAGAGGATGAGGCAGGTAGCGATCTAGTGTCTGGTTGAGTGGGTAGAGGAACAGGAAGTGAAAGAACAGGAAGCTCCATAAGCGGGAGGTTAGTGGAAGAGAAGCTACGTGTAGTGCTGCTATGCACACTACGCCCAGGCCTAGTTAAGGCGGTTAGCGATCTAGTGTCTGGTGGAACAGGAAGTGAAAGAACAGGAAGCTCCATACGCGGAAAGGTAAGTGGAACTGGGACTGGGTTTGGACGGCTATCTTTTAAGGGTGGGGGTTGGTTTTAGTGCTCAGGGTGGGGGATCAGGTAATTTTTTGAAGGGGGCAGGGTTTAGGGCTCAGGGTGGGGGGTCAGAGTATTTTAAGAGTTGGGGCTGGGTTCAGAGGGGTATCTTTTAAGGGTGGGGGTCAGTTTAGGGTGCAGGGCGGGAGTGTCAGGTAGTCTTTATAAATGGATGCAGGGTTTTAGGGCTCGGGCGAGGGGATTGAGGTAATTTAAGGGCTGGAAGCGGGTTTCGGGGGAGTTTTTAGAGTTGGAGTTTGGATTTAGGGCTCAGGGTGGGGGTGTGGTAAATTAAATATTACCCTGTCGGAATTTCTATACTTAAACAATGGGTCATGCATATAATGAGAGGCAGAGTCCGTGGTGTCCGATTCAAAAGGGCTTTATTTCAGTAACTCGAGTTAAGGGAGAATCGGGTTCCGTCACCACTAAGGTTCAGGAAGGGTCTTCCGAACTTTATTCACAGAGTACAATATTTATACATGGAATATGCATTGTATTGCATAGAGAAGGAGGAGCGCTCCAGGCAGAGCAAGGGAAAGAGAGAGATAAGAGCGTATGGGCGTGCAAGAGGGCGTGTAAGAAGGCGTTCACTTGAGGAGTCATCGGTGAGTCATAGGTGGGTGGATACATGGAGGGGGTCTGTATGGCCAGCTGGAACCTTTACCCTACTTGTGTGCGCATCCTTGGTCATGACGTGCAACTAACGTGTAACTGGGGGGAAGCTGGGGGGAGCTGACTTTCGATCTAGTAGGGAGACCTTCAGTGTCAGGACGACCTGCTCGTTTGGTATTATCTGATATCTTGGATCCGGGGATGTATTATCTGAAGTAAAGGTCACTCAAGCAAAGGTTGCTCATCACCAAGAGCCGGTGGTGTGGGCATATATTTCTTCGTGCATTGCGTGGGGGCCATGGGCTTTCTATGGATACGAGCTCTGTAAATCACTTAAACGGAGACAGAAAGGCTAGGCCCTATCTCTGCAGACGGGTTCTGTTTACCTTCTTCACTAGGCAGGAATGTGTTTTCTGTGGAGCAAGCAGATAACTGTGTGCAAAATACTGTCTTGGCACCCCGGGCTGGGCCCCTGTCGGCTAAGTCAGAAGTATGCAAGAGGTCAGGGATACGTAGCCGTGCTGCAGCTTTCAGAGTGTCTGGAGGCATGAGAAACCTTAATTCGGGAACTGGCTCAGGCTGAGCCACAAAAACGGGTTCATCTCGACTTTTAAACGTGCACCATGCAAATACATTGGCAACATAGGCCTCAGTGCAGAATTACTGTTTCTTTCATGGAAGACTGGGTAACTGACATTCTAATGTGGGACGGAAATGCAGAGGCATCATTATTGCAGACATGAGAGGGAAAATGCATGGCTAACATGCATATACACTAAACGTGGGGTACAAGCAGGGGACACATTGGCCACATAAAATTTCTATTTCCTCATTCCCTCCTTGTCCCCTACTGTGCCCTTCAGGACACATCTATATTCATGAGACCGTATATCTGATCATACAGCATCATTTGTTCGTCTTTTTTCTTTTGTATACGTGGATGGGGAATACAGACAGTGGCACACAAGCCGCAAATCGCCGGGCCACATTGCAAACAGAGACAACAGCTGAATATCATAAGCAGTATCATTCCTAGGAACGACAACACTGTCCATCCCCATCCTGATATTACACTCCAGAGCCAACCGGACCAAGTCCATGGGTCTTGATGCATCTCGTGAGCTATCTTGTGGAGCCTTGTTATTGCTGCATACACAGATGGCGCGTTATTTGGAATAAACACGCAACAACTGGAGCCGATCACTCTACAAGCCCCACCCCTATCTGCCAGGATGACGTCAAGAACAAGACGATTCTGAAGAACAACAAGTCGCATAGCAGACTGCTCCTCGGTCAAGTTAGCCAGGGCAGATGCAGTCTCATTCACTACTGCTTCTAGAGTTCTTGTTAACCTGCGTATAAGTTTACTGTTTTGGACGGGACCTATGAACCAAAAGTATCCTTTAATGAAATCTGTGTATTGCTCCCAAGCAGTCTCAGTCTGATCAACCACTGAGGAATCGGTCTCCTTCCTGTGTCTAACATGCACTAGTAGTGAATCTCGATGATAATGGGATGGGGCTAGAAAGACAGGTGGCACAGAAACGCTATATAACATGTCCCACCCCAGTCTAAAGGCAGATGTACATAGGCTGTCTGACCGCAAATGAAATATGAATGGCGGGAAGCTTTGAAAGAAGACTTTCCTTTATCATTAAACTCGACTACAGTATTACATTCACTGTGTCCCAAATGCACTGATCCTTTCTTTCTAACGCACAATTCACCTTTTACTGGTAGGACTGATATAAACGGTGGACTTGTATTTTGCTCGGGCTGGACATTCAGAATCATAAAGCTAAAGGAAGCATTTCCTTGCTCGTACACTTCATTTTCTAGATCGGTCCCCTTCCTTTGGGGAAGACCGTCTTTGTCTGGAAAACATGTCTCATGCATTACTGTATTCAAGTTTCCCCATATCCAGACACCCTGAGAAACTGCGGACTTTCTGTCTAATGATGTCATTAAAGCAAACCATGCTCCGCACGAACCATTGTGCGAGAACGGAAAAGGAAAAAGGGGCAGAACTCCCTTTGTTTTCTGATAAGGTGGGAGTCGGCCACATACCCAGCAATTTGTTACATTGCTGGTCTGATGAGAATGGTGCAACATTCGAATAAAAGTATTGTTGCGCAGGGCTAGTCGATATGACAGTTCATGGGGAGGCAGATCACTGAATGTATGCTCTACAGTGTTATTAAGGAAAGAGTGTATATGTGAGGCAATAGGAGGAAAGAAAACATGTAGCGTGAAGCTGACACATATTATAGTGATGCACAGAAGAGACATAAAAATCAGAGTTACTATGCATCTACTGCGTAATATCTTGCAGTATTTCTCTCTCATTTTGTTCTTTTTGCTATTCTGGTCTACGATCTTATACATGTCAGGAACCTGTCTAACCGATTCACCACCTAGTGGACTTAAACAATTAAACGCTGTCTGACTTACTAGACCGTAATTTAGACCTGTATTCTTGTTGCGGAGTCTTTTCTAGCAAAGGGGGCTTAGAATCTGTAATGTCTTTTGTCTTTATCAAAGTTCCAGAATCTCCAAAGAATTTCTTGCAGTGTTGGGCGTGAAGCCAGCCTTTACGTCCTTCGACCTTGAGCAATACTAATTTCGGCGTCTTCCAGCGTGGCTCAAGGGGGCTTGATCGATAAAAATTTCGAACGTACACGTGATCACCAGGGACGATGGTATGCTCCTTGACTTGGGTGTTGTCAGGGAAGGCAGCGGCAACCTGTGAACGACAAGAGAGTAGTGCAGACATCAAGGAAGCCAGGTAATCTGTCAGCATGTTACTGTCAACATCAGTTATTTTTTTAGGCATAGGCGTACCTCACATATTCGGTGGTCTACCGAAAACCACTTCATAAGGAGATAGGCCTGTTCTGGAATGAGCTACCATACGCATGTAAAAGAGGGCAACCGGCAAGGCTACCATCCAATGCACGCCTTTTTCTGCACAAACTTTTGCTAATTTCGTCTTAAGTGTCTGATTATGACGCTCGACAAGTCCTGCTGCTTCAGGGTGTCGTACACAATGAAACTTCCACTGGTATCCTAACAGAAGGGACACTTGTTTCATTAATTCAGAAGAAAATGGCTGACCATTATCGGAGTACACGACACGGGGCAATCCATACCGTGGGAAAAACTCACGCACCAATTGTCTGGCGGTGGTCACAGCAGTATAATCTGGGACTGGGTACGCTTCTGTCCATCTAGATAGTGCACACACAACTACCAGGACATACTTGTAACCTTTACATCTGTCCATTTGGATATAATCCATTTGGAGGACTTCAAAAGGCTGGTCAGGAGGATGAAATCCGCCTTGTTCCACCGGAATGCCTTTACCTGGATTGAACTGGCAACAGATCATACAGGTACGTACTTTCTGTTTCGCTGCTGCACGTAGGTGCTTGTTAAACCAGATATTCTGTAAGCTGTCTAGCATTGCCTTTTCTCCCAAGTGTTCTGGACTATGTGCTGTGTTTATGATGACTTGTACCATAGAGTCTGGGAGAAACCATGTAGCTTTGCCTTTAGTCATCCAACCTTGGTCAGTCTGGACCCCTCCTTGTTCTGTCCATTTCGTTATTTCATCTGAAGTGGCATGTGTCTGTATGTCGAGTACATCTTGTGAAGGATCCCTGACTGTCATGCTTTTTGTCAGTAATGGTACCTCTGTCTTTGTCGTGTCTGTTGGTGTCTGGGCTGTAAGTTTAGCTGTTCGGTCTGCCAGGTCATTACCCTGGGAAATGGTGTCTGTAACTTTGGTGTGTGCTTTGCATTTCAGGATGGCTATGGCTGTAGGCAAATGTATTGCTTCTAACAGAGCCTGAATAAGCGGAGCGTGCTGAATTTTAGTCCCATGAGAGGTCAAGAAACCTCTTTCCCTCCACAAGACTCCGAAATCATGAACAACACCGAATGCATACTGTGAATCTGTATATATGTTCACTTTCAAGTTCTTGGCTCTTATGCAGGCTTGTGTCAGAGCGATGAGCTCTGCTGCTTGTGCCGACAGTGTGTCTATTCTTTGTGTCTCTATGACTTCAGTATCAGTGGTCACGGCATATGTGGCCACTAACTCTCCTGTACTCGTTCTCATGCATGAACCATCTACATAAAGTGTCAGGTCAGGGTCTGGCAATGCAATATCTGTCAGGTCTTGTCTTGGTTTCGTTACTGTATTCATTATTTCTACACAGTCATGTGGTGCAGTGTCTACTGTACTTGAGGGCAAAAGTGTAGCAGGGTTGAGAATATTGCATCGTCTGATTTCTATGTGTGGCTGAAATAACGTCAGTTCATATCCTGTCAGTCTCGCTACAGTCAAGTGCTGTGTCTGTGTCCTGTTCAAGAGAACTTCCACTGCATGTGGTACCTGTACTGTCAGGGGATGTCCCAGCACAATGGAGTCACTCTGTCTTATGGCTAGGGCTGTTGCTGCAACTGATTTCAGGCACGCAGGCAGAGCCTGGGCCACTGGATCCAGTGTACTAGAAAAATAAGCACAAGGCTTGTGTTTTCCTGCCTGATCTTGTGTGAGGACTGATAGTGCTGTTCCATCTCGTTCAGTGACAAAAAGCATAAAAGGGTTGCTGTAACAAGGAGTCGCTAAAACTAGCGCTTGACATAAGGCTCTTTTTAATTCTTCAAATGCCAAGGTATGTTCTTGTGTCCAAGGGAGGACTGTCAAAGATGCTGCCTCCTGTGTTGTCAACTGTATGAGTGGTTTGGCTAGATAGGCATACTGGGGAATCCATTGTCTGTAGTATGAAGTGAGGCCAATGAAGGCCCGTACTTCCTTTTGTGTCTTGGGCTGTGAAAGGTTAGCAATTAACTGAATACGTTCTTGTGTCAGCTGTCTACCCCTCTTGGACAGCAAGTGTCCAAGGTACTCCACTTGCTGTGCCCAGAATTGTAACTTCGAAGGGGACACTTTGTGCCCCTTGTCTGCCAGAAAGTGTAAAACTGTCAGTGATGCATTTTCGCAGTCTGGTTCTGATCGTGCTGTAATTAGGATGTCGTCGACATACTGGAGCAGTGCAGTGTTGGTAGGCATATGAATACTGTCTAGCTGTCTCTTTAATGCTTGGCTGTAAATACTAGGACTCTCTGTAAAACCTTGGGGAGCTCTTGTAAATTTAAAGCTACGTCCATTTAAACTGAATCCGAAAAGATACTGACTATCTGGATGAATGGGAACACTAAAGAAAGCATTTTTCAAGTCAATAACAGTAAAGAATGTTGCCTCAGAATCAATAGCAGTCAGTAATGAAGAAATTTCTGGGACAACTGGGTACTGTGGAACTACACATTTGTTCAATTCTCGAAGGTCAACAACTAGTCTGTAAACTGGTGGTGCATTAGGGTCTGTTCTTTTAAGAATAGGGATGACAGGTGAATTACATACATTCGAGTCAGTCTCCACTACCACCCCTTGTGCAATGAGCTCGTCAATAATTTTCAGTAAGGCTACTACGGCATCAGGTGGTAACTTGTATTGTCGGATACGTGGTAGTACTACTCCTCTTTTGAGAGTGACACGGTGGGGTGTAATGTGCATGTAACCTACGTCAGTAGGACCTTGTGCCCATAGGTGCTGTGGTAAGTTCTGGAGTCTGTGATCAAAATCCTTCAACACATAATGTCCCTTAAAATCACGTAAAAACAGTCGTACTCCTTCCGGAGAACAACATATAACTGCTCCTAGTTCTTTTAATGTCTTTATACCAAGCAAGTTTTCTGGACATGACTTTGTAAGTAGCAAGTCTGTGGTACGTGACAATGGGCCTACTCCTAAGGAAACTGGTTTCGATACTTCGTTAACAATAGGCTTTCCTGAAAATCCCAGGGAAACATTCTGTGAGCCTGAAAGGGGTGCCCCTGGAACCTCGTCATGGCTGATGGTAGTTCTGCTCGCCCCTGTGTCAATCAGAAATTTTTTGTCTTGTCCCAATACACGACTATGTACATAGGGACCCTCTTGATCTACAGGAACTTCAATAAGGGGCAAGCCAACTTCCCTCTCTAGGCTGTTTCATGAGAACTGTTGGTATTCTGGATAGTCTGACTGCGTGTACTGATACATTTGTGTTGTGGCATTAACAGGTGGCGGTGGAGGTGGAAAATTCGCTACTGTCTGTTGCGTGTTCTGTGGGGTGCTATTCTGCCTGGGAGGATGCGGTCGTTCTTTTGTCTTGCCTGTAGCTATATTGTGTTTCAGGACAGCACATTCATTTACAAAGTGACCTGGTTGCTTGCAGTAATTACAGTTCCCTTTGACAGGTGTTGTGGTATTTTTGCCATTTTTGTTCGCGTTTGCTGGCACCGATTGGGCAACCAGCACTTTCATTTTCGTCTCTTTCATGCGTCTCTTTTCATGATCCTGCTCATCCCTAATTCTGTTCTGGTGATATTGTAGCATTTGCAACATTTGGGAAGGGCTATTTGCTTGCCAAGTACTCTCAACCTTCAGTACTCTATTCTTGATCTGGGGTAAGGAATTCTCTACTAATTTGCTCACGAAAAGATGTGGATATGACTCGCTACTGGGCTTAAGGCCACTATTAATAGAAAAACATTTCTCGAATCTAGAATAGAAATCACTTGTGTCCTCGTCTTGTTTCTGTTTACAGGCTGAAAAAGCATCCCAATCTTCCTTTTTAGTAATCAATAGTCTCGGCAAAACCTGTATTAGGAGTTCAGGTAGTGCTTTAGCTTTTTCCCCAAGACCAACACCAGGGTGCCGGCCTTTATCCTCTGTTTCCAATTCTGTCCAATTTATCTTTTTCTCTCCCACCTCCCAGTCTTTTTCCTTAAGCTTTTCATAAATACCAGCAGGCAACAGTACTTTCAATAATTTTAGAATGTCAGCGTACGTGTAATCTCCGATGCGGAGAATGTCTTTTAATTCTCGGTGAAACCCCCCCCGGGTCTTTATCATGGCAGGGCAGCATCTTTTTCATTTCCAGTATTTCTAATTTCGTCAAGGGCGTGTAAACATACACTCGTTGAAGCTCACCTGCTGCATTTTTGACGGGATGTACCTCTCGCAGGGGATTCTGTCTGTCTATGTATAAGTTCTTTCTGTTGTGGTGTGGGGTGGGAAGCATGCATGTGGTCAGAGAAGTTAAGTACTTATGTCGTTGGTCCAGAATGACATTAATTAAATCAGTACCTAGGCCTGTCCATCTCTCTAGAAGTATATCGTCCAGTAATTTATACAAGTGACCGGGATCAGAATATTGACTCTCGTACAACGTTATCAAATGTTGAACCATGTAAATACCAGCCAAACGCTGTTCGTTCGGCGGAAGGCTCAAGAAAGTCTGGGCCACTATGTCATTGCTATATATGTTAGAATTGGACACCCACTGGACGGCTGACCGGACCAATTCCTTTTCGTGTGGGGTGTGGGATCGTTCGCACTTCGTCATTTCAGTGCTTTTACAGTAGCTTGGAATAGATTTTCAAGGGAATATCTTTCTTTTATAGCCTGTCCCTGTTTGCGGTAGTCGAGGCACTTGGGCCTGTCAAACTGTCGTGCTTTGCCTACATAATTCATTTTGTCCTGTTCCTCTTCTAACTCTTCCGTTGACGACTCAAACTGCCCGTCAGACACTTCACTGTGTATTTCTAAGATCTCCTTTCGTATTTTCTTGTACATACTTTCTGTCTGTCCCAGTTTATCATGCCGACCGGCAGCTATGTTGTCACTCCAATCCATCAGACCTTTCTTTACATCTCTGTCTGGTTGGTCTTGTTCCCTGATCAGACAATTAATCATAAAACGTAGAATGAAGTTCTTAACCTCCACCTTTCTGTGGTCCATGGCCTTTTCTATACACTCGGGTCCCTCCCCTGTTCTAATGAAGTGATATATTTTATCTAGGTGTTCCTACATGTCTGGTAATGTGACCAAATAGTCGGTGGCATGTCTTAACCTTAGTGAATACACGAGCATTGCACCCTCTCCTGGTACTGGATCGTATATGCAACGTGGAATTGTTACATCTACAGAATACTTGAATGGTGTTGATGTCATTTGTGGCGTTCGTGGTGGCCCTAGCGGTGCTCGTGGTGTTGGTGGTGGCCCACCTCCCACTGCCCCAGGACCTACGTCGTCTTTCACGATCTGCTGGAGCTGTGCCTCTGATGGGGCGGAGGGAATTCTGCATTTACATAATCAGGTACGGGCTCTTCTAGATAGGAGGAAATAAAAGCTTCTGATGCTGTCGGCTTTGTTCTACGTACTCTAAAGGGTACTGGTGGTGGCGTATGCGACCTACGGGGTATTTCTGAGGGTGTCACTCTAGCTAGTTCTTCTGAGAGGACAGGATAAATACCAGCAACAAGGGCATTTCTTTCTCTATCTGCCTGTTCTGCCTTGACCCGTTCCCCCTCCTCCCGCAGTTCTTTTTCTTTGACTTTTTCCGCTGCTTGTTTACTTCTCTCTGCTTGGTGGAATTCTTTCTCAGCTCTCCTATGTGCTTCTTTACGCCATAACTCAATGGCATCTTTCTGAGACAGTCTTACTTTCCTTTTCCATAGCGCTTCCTCTACTTTCATAATGCATTCAGAATCCCATGTTCCTGAGGCAGGCCATCTGTACTTCTCCTCTAAATCCTTCGTGTAATCTACCCATAAGTCTAAAAACAATATGGCATCTAGCCCGTGTTTGTTATACATAAAATGACCAGGTGTGTCTCTAGTCGGGACTGGAACCTACTCTTCGAGTATTCCTTTCCTGGTCCCTATCTGACGTAATTTCGAAAACAGTGGCATGTTGAAACGAACTTAATGAACAACACAATAAACACAAAAATATTCTGACTGAAACAATCATTCACACTACAACACTAAACATCAAAACAGATACATTCTAACTGATACACGGGGAAAAACATGAACTTGAAAACAGTTAACTTTATGCACTGGAATACAGTACAACCATACCGGTCTCATGAAGAGACACGTCTTTACCGTGCCCACGTTTACCGTGGGCCCGTCTTTACCGTGTCCACCGAAATGGACCCGTCTTTACCGGTCTCGTAAAGAGACACGTCTTTACCGAATTCATATAAATGAACCCGTCTTTAATCTTTATGTATTCCCAATAACGGTACTCACCGGGAAGCAGAACTTGAAGGCCTCGGAAAACTTGATACTGCGTGAACTCGATACTGCGCATGCACCTCGGAACAGGTGGGCCTCTGGAAACCTCGGACCGTGCTCTCTCACGGCTTGGGCTCTGGTTGGGATGATCTGCGATCCTCACCGCCTCGTGTGGATGCCTAGTCGCAGTCCGTCTCCTCCGTGGGCCTGAGGGAGTAAGCAGGAAATCCCGCTGTCGTGTACACTGTGAAGTCCGTCACGGCTGCAGAAGGGGGCAAGGGCTGGACCTACATCACCGGCGCGTGGGGAGGGGGACTTGTCCCTATTCGGGCGCCATAATTATGTGGTAAATTAAATATTACCCTGTCGGAATTTCTATACTTAAACAATGGGTCTTGCATATAATGAGAGGCAGAGTCCGTGGTGTCCGATTCAAAAGGGCTTTATTTCAGTAACTCGAGTTAAGGGAGAATCGGGTTCCGTCACCACTAAGGTTCAGGAAGGGTCTTCCGAACTTTATTCACAGAGTACAATATTTATACATGGAATTACATTGTATTGCATAGAGAAGGAGGAGCGCTCCAGGCAGAGCAAGGGAAAGAGAGAGATAAGAGCGTATGGGCGTGCAAGAGGGCGTGTAGGAAGGCGTTCACTTGAGGAGTCATAGGTGAGTCATAGGTGGGTGGATACATGGAGGGGGTCTGTATGACCAGCTGGAACCTTTACCCTACTTGTGTGCGCATCCTTGGTCATGACGTGCAACTAACGTGTAACTGGGGGGAAGCTGGGGGGAGCTGACTTTCGATCTAGTAGGGAGACCTTCAGTGTCAGGACGACCTGCTCGTTTGGTATTATCTGATATCTTGGATCCGGGGATGTATTATCTGAAGTAAAGGTCACTCAAGCAAAGGTTGCTCATCACCAAGAGCCGGTGGTGTGGGCATATATTTCTTCGTGCATTGCGTGGGGGCCATGGGCTTTCTATGGATGCGAGCTCTGTAAATCACTTAAACGGAGACAGAAAGGCTAGGCCCTATCTCTGCAGAGGGGTTCTGTTTACCTTCTTCACTAGGCAGGAATGTGTTTTCTGTGGAGCAAGCAGATAACTGTGTGCAAAATACTGTCTTGGCACCCCGGGCTCGGCCCCTGTCGGCTAAGCCAGAAGTATGCAAGAGGTCAGGGATACGTAGCTGTGCTGCAGCTTTCAGAGTGTCTGGAGGCATGAGAAACCTTAATTCGGGAACTGGCTCAGGCTGAGCCACAAAAACGGGTTCATCTCGACTTTTAAACGTGCACCATGCAAATACATTGGCAACATAGGCCTCAGTGCAGAATTACCGTTTCTTTCATGGAAGACTGGGTAACTGACATTCTAATGTGGGACGGAAATGCAGAGGCATCATTATTGCAGACATGAGAGGGAAAATGCATGGGTAACATGCATATACACTAAACGTGGGGTACAAGCAGGGGACACATTGGCCACATAAAATTTCTATTTCCTCAGGGGGTCAGGGTAGGTTTTTTAAAGTGGGGCAGGGTTTTGAGCCTCAGGGTTGGGAAAGTGGTAGTTTTAAGGGCAGGGGGAGGTTTTATAACTCAGGGTGGGGGGTTTGGGCTCAGGGTAGTTTTTGGTCAGGAGCAGGGATTTAGGCCTCAAGGCGAGGGGAGGTGAAGGGGTAGTTTTAAGGGCTGGGTCAGTTTTAGGGCTCGGGGTTCTGAGGTAGGGAAATAGGATTTTAGGGCTTAGGGTGAAGAGAGGAGGTCAGGGTAGGTGTAGTTTACTATGCATATCCCTTTAGCAAACATGCCTTTACAATGGAATTAGTTGTAAAGGTCTGTGTGCTAAAGGAATGCGTGGTTAAGATGCATTTGTTGTTAGGACCGCATTGTAGAGGCACATGTGGTTCACCCATGCGTGCCTCTGTCATACAACTGCAAGAGCCAGTAGGTGGGTGCTATATAACCAGTTTCCAAAGAAACTGATGGAACAGCACAACAACCAAAAAGGTGAGAAGCCTGTATGCCTGTGTGTGAAATTTGATGACAACCAGCAGAACCTAATAAAATGCACAGTTACCACACCCTGAGGTTTTCCTCAGGCTGCCTCTTATGCTCCCTCGTCAGTATGGAACCAGACCTTTCTCAATTTGGGAAGCAGCACCATCTTGCTTTGGGAGGAAATGTATTGTTTTTTACACAGACACTACCATCTTGGAACAGATTAAATTCCAGTCTGCTCTCAATGGTACAGGTGGATCTAATTTGTGAGTCTCCAAGGACATAGACTACCCCTAGAAATCCACAAATGCCAACCTTCCATTGTAGTTGAATGCGCCTTCCACTAGGAGGGACTTGGAAAGGTGAAAATTAAGCATGGGCTGAAAATTCGTTCCGCACGCGGAATTTGCTTGCGAAATCTCGGTAAAGCCAAGCACTTAGAGGGTTCCAGCAGCAGGTGCAAAAGTTGAAGCAAATTTTTTGTAACCTTTCACAAAAGGGTTACAAAGAAATTAACTTCAACTTGGGCACCTGCTGCTGTAAGCCTATAAGTGCTTCCTGGCGCCTCGTTGCCTACTTGCAACTATTCTCTGACCCTGCTCTGACCCTTGAAGCAGGGTCAGAGAATAGTTACAAGTAGGCAATGAGGCGCCTGTCACGAAAATTAAACCTCAACAGGAAGCACTGACAGATATAAAAACAAGCATTTGCAATGCAATAGGTCTCGCATTAGGAAAGTTTGAGCTATTGGTCTTGTAAATGACAATTTTTTTTATTTATGTGTTGGTTTTGAAAATAGCTAAATTAATAGCTTTGTCATTTACAATGCCAATAGTTATAACTTTCGCAAATGTGACACCTATAGCATTTGTAATGCAAAATGTTTTGTATTTACGTGACTTAGATGTATTGATATTACAAATTACAATGGCTTTTAATTTTTTTTAAATCATTAATACTTAAATAAAAGTGATTTTAATTTATAATGGCAATAGCTTAAACTTTTGTAAATAACTTTTGTAAAGATTATGTTCAGTGTATTTTATTGTTACGAAAATCCAAGAACAGAAGTGATATATTAACATCCTTTTGTGACATTTGTAATAAAGCTTGAAACATTGAGAGAACATATTTGAACCAGTTGTTGTTGAATGGTTGCACAGATTGATGCTGGGGTGGCGCTGAGTGGTGCTGTGGTGGGGCTGAGTGGTGCTGTGGTGATGCTGAGTGGTGCTGTGGTGGTGCTGAGTGATACTGGGATGGTGCTGAGTGATGCTGGGGTGGTGCTGAGTGGTGCTGCAGTGGTGCTGAGTGATGCTGTGGTAGTGCTGAGTGATGCTGTGGTGGTGCTGAGTGGTGCTGTTGTGGTGCTGAGGGATAATGTGGTGGTGCTGAGTGATGCTGTGGTGGTGCTGAGTGATGCTGTGGTGGCGCTGAGTGGTGCTGTGGTGGTGCTGAGTGATGCTGTGGTGGTGCTGAGTGATGCTGTTGTGGTGCTGAGTGGTGCTGTGGTGGTCTGAGTGATAATGTGGTGGTGCTGAGTGATAATGTGGTGGTGCTGAGTGATGCTGGGGTAGCGCTGAGTGATGATGTGGTGGTGCTGAGTGATGCTGGGGTAGCGCTGAGTGATGATGTGGTGATGCAAAGGGCAGAAAGGCACAAAAAGCAGTCTAACAAAAGGCAGAAGAGCAGAAAAACAAGGGAAAATCGAGTCTAACAGAGGGCAGAAGGGCAAAAAAAACGAGTCTAACAGGGGGCAGAAAGGCACAAAAACGAGTCTAACAGAGGGCAGAAGGACACAAAAACGAGTCTAACAGAGCGCAGAAGGGCACAAAAACAAGGGAATAACAGAGGGCAGAAGGGCACAAAAAACGAGTCTAACAGAGGGCAGAAGGGCAGAAAAACAAGGGAAAAATAAGTCTAACAGAGGGCAGAAGGACACAAAAAACGAGTCTAACAGGGGGCAGAAGGGCAGAAAAACAAGGGAAAAACAAGTCTAACAGAGGGCAGAAGGGCAGAAAAACAAGGGAAAAACGAGTCTAACAGAGGGTAGAAGGGCTCAAAAAATTAGTCTAACAGGGGGCAGAATGAATCCCGCCCTGCGTGTTTGTCCACGAAGATGCCACCTTTTTGTGCAATACCTCTACTCAACTGGAGTACTTTCTACTGTCTAATCAGTAAGTGCTCCCTCGTTGGCTAAATGTATAGGGGCAGATTTACAATAACTGGCGCATCCCCAGCGTTTGCGACGCAGCTCCAGCAATGCTCTGGGGGGCCCTATCTCCCCAATACTGCGTCAAGCCTTGCGCCTGCTTCAAGCAGGCGCAGGGTTTTGACGCAGCACTGGCCTAAAAGTGACTGAGTGAAATGTTGTAGATTTCACTCAGCCACTTTTAGGAGGCGTTCCTGCGCAGGATCGCCCTCCTCTGTGCCGGAACGCCTCCTGATGGCAGAGGGCTTTACAATGTGACGCATCTCTCAGATGCGTCACGTTGTTAATACCCAGCACCATGGCGCATCTTTTGTGCTGCCGCTGCGTCACAAAAGTGACGCAACTGCGGCACAAAAGAGGCGCAAGCGGCTTGTAAATATGCCCCATAGTGCTTTTACTACACTGTAGCTGCGTAAAGGGCCAGAAGATGTGTCTCCAGTGACCATGTGTGCCATTGCCCGTGTTACAGGCACACATGGTCACTGGAGACACATCTTCTGGCCCTTTACACAGCTGCAGTGTAGTAAAAGCACCATACATTTACCCAATGAGGAAGCACTTACTGGATTAGCCAGTAGAAAGTACTCCAGGGCAAATCACAATTAAATCTGCGATTTCGCTGGAAAATTCGCGAATTTGCAGATTTTTTTGCGATTTCGCTGGGAAATCCGTGAATTCGCGGAACGCGAATTCGCAAATTTCGCCCATGCTTAGTGAAAATGACGATCAGAGGTTTCTGATATTGTGATGAGTATCTGGTCCAGACTTACAAATCTTTCCCTAAAACTGACCGACCTCACAATGGAATTACTATAAGTAGGTACATGTTGTAAGATGTGCACATCTTGCAAAATTAAAGGTAATATATAGATAGTGGAATGGAACATCTTCAATAAAACAGCAGATGCAGTATTCCAACAAACCCATGACTCCACTGCCCATTTAAGAGTATGGATGTTGTAACTATTGCTTAACCTTCCCCTGTCCCACCTTCCATCACCTTCTCTTCCCACTTTATACCCTCCTCCTTTCCCCCGTGCTTGCTCCTTTATTTGTACATTCGACCTGTAGAACTTTGGGATGAAGCTCACCTTAGAATGTTGGTGACTTCACTCTGCGAGCTGGCTCTGAAGGATCCAGATAATAAACGCCTGTTCTTAACTGACTAGTGTTGGTGTCATCTTAACAATGGAAAATGCAGGTTTTCCACCAGAGAAAACCTTCATCCAGAGATTTGTCCACTGTGTGACTGCCTGGTCATAATAGTCACTGCTTCATCTGGTTTACGGCAAGAAGACCCAACCATTTTCCCTGCCTCAAAATTCAGATGATAGATTCCATGCACAAGGAACAAACATCCTGAATTTCAGAGTCATTTGAGAGTCTGTTTTTAAACAAGACAATATTCGAGAAGTTAACTTTTCAAATATGAGTCCCACATGGCAAAGATTTAGGGCCTCCTTTATGAAGCTGTGTGTCACTTTTATGCCGCCGGTGCGTCACTTTTTGTGACCCACCAGCAGCGTAAAAAATGTGCCTTGTTGCACCAAATTTACAAAGTGACGCATCTAGGTAGATGCGTCACTTTGTAAACCCCTGCGCTACATTATACCTATGCCAGGTATAATGTATGCAGGGGGCGTTCTGACGCAAGAAAGGGTCATAGAATTGACACAGTGAAATCTATAAGATTTCACTGCTCCACTTCTAGGACACAAATGCGTCAATTTCTTACGCCTGCCTCACAGCAGGCGTAAGACTGATGCAGGCCCTTTCACATGGGGTTTGCACCATGTGAAAGGACACATTGCTGGAGTTGTGTCACTTTTGTGACACACTCCAGCAATGCGTCACTTTTGTGCCATACAGATATGTCGGAAATACTGACGTATCTGTAACTCCTTGCGCCATGATGCGTCATACTGTAAATATGACGCATCATTGGTGTCGCAAGGAGGGCGCAAGGAAAAGTGACGCATCGCTGTGTTCACACAGCTATGCGTCACTTTTCATAAATGAGGCCCTTAGTATCTTCAATGGAGCTCATGCCACACTGGTGACTGCATTGAATGCACAGAACCCTCACCAGAAAGGTAAAGATCTACAATCTGGCTGATAGTCCATTACAAGAAGAGTGAAGGCCATATTCATGTATGTCCTGCATGGTGTCAGAAATGTATATTTAGTTGAAGCAAATATTTATGGGTATAAAGTTGTACATAACAGCATTATGCAGGCCATGCTTTCAATAGCAGTTCTTCTGAAGGTTAGTTCTTGCGAGATCAGTGTGCAGCTGCCTTTGAATATTGTTGCACTGTGGTTGGAACTTCAATGGTGAGCACACAAATGTGTGATGGGGATTCCTGTCTCACTAGCACCTAGTACATGTATGGTGCTCTACTTAAAATCCCTTAATGCTTAGGGCCTGATTACAAGTGTGCAAATAATTCCGACCGGTACTCAAATCCATGTTTTCACACTGGTCAGAATTACGAGTTTGGCTCTATTTAACACATTTGATAATTATCTGATATGTTGAAGGCTTCAACTGTTGTTACATTTCAGCAGGTCAAATGTTGCAACATCTAATGCAGGAAAGTCATTAGGGACCCGATTCACAGAATGAACTTAAGACTCAATGCTAAACTTACTACTATTTTGGTATTCACAGAATGCACTTACTACTTTTGGCATTCACAGAATGCACTTACTACTTTTGGTATTCACAGAAGTTAGGATTTTGTCTTAAGTTTGTCTAAAGACAAACTTAAGACAGACTTAAGGCAGACTTAAGACAGACTGAACACAAAATCCTAACTTCTGTGAATACCAAAATAGTAGTAAGTTTAGGATTGAGTCTTAAGTTCATTCTGTGAATCGGGCCCACAGTATTTACCGTACCAAGCAAATTTTCGTGTTTAACTCACCACAAAAACCCAAATCTGCATGTTATTCCCACCCACCGTGTAGTAGGTGTTATTTATTGCACAAGATTAATAATGTACCCCATTGTATTGTTATATATCAGGTGCGGTAAATACCATAAACTCATAATCAGGCCCATACTCTCTTTATTTGGGTGCCACCAACTGCACGTGTCCATTCTATGAAACTTTGCAGAAAGCTTCAATTCACTCATCTTCATATCAGGGTCAGTTATCTGGCAGTTGCTACAATAAAATATGTACAGTGATCTATTTTCGGCCAATGACATCAGTGGCTTTTTCCCACACATACAAGTTTCAGTTGTAGGATTCCATATATCCGAACCATGACATAAAAACCAGCAATCACATATTTTAAGTTGAGTTTGTTTTGTTTGGATTGAGGTTAGATGCATGGCTGATTGCACTTAGTAGGTCAGTTATAGCTGAATGGCTCATAGGCATGATTGGTGTGATATGATATTATATGATATAGTATTAGGTAATGTTGGCTGCCTTCTCCCAATGGTAATTACTGGTTGGTTTCTTTCATTCCACTTCTGTGCTGCATAGGTGAAGAAGTTCTGCATGTAGCCAACTGCGCAAACCTCACTTTTCAAATGTGCTCCTGGTGATTCCACCTTTATTTTTGCACCAATATTTTTTCACAAGGCAATACCTCACCTTTTGGCCTCCTGCATCATTTTATCTTTAAGTAAACAAATCCGAATGGGTAAATTAAAATACATTGATAATTGGTTCTGCTGATAACTTTTTCAATGTTAGTGCTTTCCGGCAGCTAATCGATTACTTTCTTTAGTACAGGGGATGATCACAATCTCTTGATCCATTATGAATTATGTCTCACTGTACTTTACTTTAGAAGAGCACCAGTAAACTAATAAACAGACACCACTGCAGCCCAAACCGCTACCAAGCCATAAACTAAAAGCAGCTGTAGATGTGTGAGGTAAACTCAATAGGAAAACACAAGCTTAACAAACAGTAATTGAACTTTTAAAAAACACGAAGAATTACTGAACAGCCCATGGGATGCCATTTGATTGCAGTGTTGTGGCAAGGTTTAAATCTATGTGAACCTATAATGATATTGAATCCCTCGGGGGCTCTATCCCTAAAGTCACTGCCTAGGGTATAAATGCTCAAACCAGAGCGAGGAGCAGGAATCATTTAGTGCGAGACTGGAGGTCTGACTCATCAGCTAAAGACTCGCAGAAAGCCTTAAGAAACCGAGAAACGGATGCAAACACTGCTATTCACCGAATCTGGACATGCATTAGTAACACAGGAGACAAACAGTCGTCATTTCAGGTAACAATCACAACATGATTGTTTTAACTCTCTTTATTTCCACCAAAATTTACCCAAAAGAATTAAGATCCAAATATTAAAAGCTAATTTGTAGATATTAAAAAAAAAATACATATCTAAATTTGATACAATTTATCGACTGTGAAAAAAGAATTTGAATGAAAGAGGAAAAGACAACTTAAACAACAAAAATTGTATATTGAAATAGGTGTCTGGTAAATTTTAAATTTAAATCAGTGCGTCTATACCTAGTCATCTACATTGCCTGACTAAATCGACAGCACAGCCATCTGGTGGAAAGGGATTAAAAGTTGTCAGAGATAAAAAAAAGAGCCAGCGCCAGGACCGGGCACACACTGGCCCGAATTAAGCACTGGCTGGTTTCTGATAGTAAACTTAGCCCTTATTTGCTCTATGTTGTCATTCAATGCACTTTCCCATTCAAATCATCCTTGAGTTGAAGAAACAAATGTATATAATGCGAACCTTCCGCCTGACCGTCTTACCAGAGTGGGTGCTGCTCATATTGCTGCACCACCGCCAAGCTCCAGAAGAGACTCCAGCGGATCCAAAACGCCTCAGCCAGACTCATCCTCGACATCCCACGATCCAGCCACATCTCCGGACATCTGAGAGACCTTCACTGGCTCCCTATCAACAAGAGAATCACCTTCCGCCTCCTCACCCACGCACACAAAGCCCTACACGACCAAGGCCCGAGCTACCTCAACAGCCGAGTCAACTTCTACGCTCCCAAACGCCACCTCCGATCAGCCAACCACGCCCTCGCCGCCGTCCCCCGCATCCGAAGAGCGACTACAGGAGGAAGGTCCTTCTCCTACCTGGCCGCCAAGACCTGGAACTCCCTCCCGTCCGACCTGCGCCTGACCCAAGACCACCTCTCCTTCAGGAAGAAGCTGAAGACCTGGCTGTTCGAGCAGTAGCGGCACCCCCCCCCCCCCAAGCGCCTTGAGACCCTACGGGTATGTAGCGCGCTTTACAAGTGTCACTGATTGATTGATTGATATTGTCCACTAATGTACCTCTCCTGACAGACACAGGTGTGTCCTTAAACCATGACATCTTATTTCCTGCCGTGTACATTTTAAAGGCCAGCAATAGATATATACAACGCTACCAATTCCTATGAAGTGCTTAGAAGCCTCTGCTATAATTACTGCATTTCCCATATCTGAAAAGCTTGAATCTCAAAACTTCTAATTGGCGAACTAAGAAGAGGAAGAGTCGGCACTGGTACCAAGGAGATGAACAAACTGGCAACACTTATTTAAAAGTACATACCCCCCCCCCTCCCCTACTTTCTAAACTTTGTTGGTCATTTCAGTCTGAAGAGCAGGCTGCATGGAGTTTAAGGGTAAGGATACCGATCAGATTAGTTTATACAGATCCATTTCTGTCCAATCAGGGCGAAAGGAGGTCGAGTGCTCTTACCTCTGGAGTGCTCCAAACCCATTAGAGAGCAGCATTTTCAGACTTGTTCTTGTGATTTGGTGCAACCTATCAGGTGTGATGAAGCAGAGACAGTGCCAATGCAGGTATATGCATCAAGTTGACATCCTAAACTACCAGCACCTCAAACAATATTTCCTTTATTACTTTGTCTTTCCCACTAAGAGGTGCTCCTGAATATGATTATCAAGATTAAATGCATGCACATTGACATGAGGCGCTGTAATGTAACATTACCTCTTTCTGCAGTGGCAAAGTATGTTGAATGAAAGAATGAATAAATTAAGGAATGAATGAATGAATGGAGGTTAATGATATAGCGCGCAGCTACTCCAAGAGTGTCCGGCGTTTAAATGTCAGAGACAGACAAAGAGGAACAGAACCCAGCTGGTGGTACCCGGTAACTTAACTGATAAAGAGGTGATTTTAAAACTAAGGGTTATATTATCAAGGCAGGCGAAATGAAATTATCGCCACTTTAGCTGCCGTTTTTGGCCGCTAAGCGGTGATAATTTATTCGCCCTATTAGCAAGCTGTCAATAACATCAGTTAGCGACAGCTTTTAGGTGAGAGCGAGCAGTTTGGGGCCAGCTTTGCATGTCAGCGATATTTATCGCTAATGACATGCAAAGTGGGCGTACCCAACCTGTTAGCGACTAAAAACAGTTGCTAACATCGCTATTGCCTATTATCAACGCAGGCGTAGCGATGGAAATATTCGAGCTAAGTGCGAATATCTCCAAAAGCTAACGCCTGCCCAGACCAGTTCTTACCCATTATATCCAATAGGAGGTGGATATTATGGCTAGGACCCTATTGGCGTTAATGCGTGAATATCGCTGTATTCTCAGCGATATGCACGCCGCTATCGCCAGATATTTTATCGCTTTAGAGATAAACGTTACTAATAGCACGTTATCTCTGCGATAATATCCGGCGATGCTTGGCGATAAAAGAAAACTCGCTTAGCTCATTTAGCGATAAATATCGCTAGTTGTGGTAATATGCCCCTAACTCCCTCTATCATTAATCTCAGATGTCTAGACAGCCACTTCCACAGGCTGCCACCAGGACCATAACAGTCGAACCCTCTCTTCACTTCTTTTTAAAGCAGGGTGTTGTTTACAGCCCAGCATGTCAGCCTTGATCCTTTCATTCAAACACGCCGGCCCCCTGTTGTGGAGGGCTTTGTGTATCAAATGAACGCTTTAAAAATGTCTTGCTTGCGCACAGGAAGTCAATGAAGCTTCTCTCAGAAAAGCGATACAGGTGAGTATTTAGGTAGCTTGAACAGCAGGGAGACTGCCATATTTTGCACTACCTGCAAATGCTGGATTAAATACTCCTGGATGCCCAGACACAAAATATTGACATAATCCAGCCCCGACAGTATCAACACCCTCACCACTGTAACCTGTGCTTCATGAGGGATCAGAAACAAAGTTTCCTGAACAAGCAAAGAATCCAGAGACAGGATTTTACAACCGACTATTCGGCCGGGCTCCTGTACATCCTGTTGAGGGGATTGGCCCAAACAATGGGACTTCTGTCTTGTCTGGGTTACACTGACATTTGTTCTTCCCGAGCCAATTGACTAGCATTTTATAAGAAAGAGAAAATGATTATTTGGTGCTAACTGACTCCCTTTCATGGTTAGCAGGAGCTGTGTATTGTCTGCATTAGAAATAGTTTTAATGCCAAACAATTCCACCAAGTATGCCAGAGGGGACAGGTACATGTTGGAAAGGATGGGGTGCAGGGCAGATCCCTAAGGCACCCCCATCTCAACCGTTTGACTTTGGAAGCAACTAGTTTCATCCCTACATACTGTTCTCTTTCCCACAGAAATTATCTGAACCATCCAAGGACCACGTCTGCAATGCCCAGATGTTTATCAATATGCTGTGGTCCACCAAGTCATATGCTGCTGACAGGTCGAAAAGCACCAATGCCACTTTAAGACCAGCATCCAAACTCAAACTAATGGCTTCAGAAATTTTTAGCAATGCTGTCTCTTTGCAATTTCTAGTGCAAAAGCCGGACAAGGATGGTGCATCAGTAAGAAACGTATTAAGCTGGTGGATTAAACATTTTTCCAAACGTTTAGCAGCCACGGGCAGTAATGAGACAGGACAAATATTAGCTGTTACATCTCAGTTTGCATTTGTCTTTTTAAGGGGGGGGACAAAATTTGCTCTCTTCCAAGCATTAAGGCTAACATTCTACTGCAGTGAAACAGAGAACTGCTCCTCACAAGTTGTAGCAATATTATCATCTGCAGCTGCCAAAATATGCAGAAGAAATGGATCCTCTGGTGATCCTGATTTGCACATCACAAACTGCTTCTTCAAGTTCTCTATTGTGGGTCATACAATTAGTGTCAACTTAGGGGCTGATCATGATACCAGGATGATCGCCAACGCGGGCCCTGCAGTGACAATCCGCCCGCCATCCTAATATGAATTACGAACTGCCATATTAAGATGGCTGTGGGTATCGCAGCAGACAGAGAGTCTGCCACCGCTTTTCTGCCAGTCGCCAATCATTACGCTTGCCAGCCAGGCGGAGCTGGTGCACATATATGGTGGCAGTGCCTAGAAGGCACAGCCATCCATAATATGATGTTGGTTTTTAAAGACCTTTCCATGGCGGTGATGCTGCCCTAAAAAGGCTGGTGGGGACTTGCCTAGGGGGCAAATTGTGGGCCCGCGAGGGTGGGAGTGCACTTGGGAGGTACCTATGGCACACCCCTGCATGTCCGTGCATAAGGTGGTAGAAACCCTGCGGTGCCTGCCACGTTTGCATGGAAATGCACAACATGGCATTTCACCATTGCGGCAGGTGCTGAAGCCAGCAGCACCCGCCGCAATGTTGAATCGCCAGATGCGACCGCCGCGATGGCAGTCGCATCTTAATTAGGGTGGTGGGACTGCCACTTGGCAGACGGGTGGTCCCTTCACCGCTAGGGGGGCAGAAGGAGTCCGCCTGCCATACTAATGAGCCCCTTAGTTTCTGCTAAAGGCCTTGTAATATCACTGGGTACTGTGGCAAACACTGGTGAATTGGGACTCCCCATATCAGCCTGGATTTTGAAGATCTTGCTTTCAAAAAAGTTAGTTAGACTCAGACAAATAGCTTGATTAGACACTGGGATTGGGGCTTTTATGTTAGGGTCCACAAAACTGAAGACAATCTCAAAAATCTCCTTGCCCTCATTGTTGGTCTCTCTAATGCGTTGTGTATAAAAAGAGCAGCATGTTTTTTTTTAAATATTTGGTCATGCAGATATAATGGCGACACCACACTCTCTGAAGCCTTTTAAAGCAGCTCTCTCAAAGACCAGCTTCTGGGCGAGCCATCCGGCTGATAGCCTTCTGCCTCTTCCTGGTGGACCTCATAGATACTGTTCAACCAGCCGCTTTCAGGAGCCCGTTTGAGTTCTCTTTTTCCTACGGATACTGTGATACCGCTGCATAAGTAGGTTAATTTGTTGCCCATCACAAAGTTGAATGCAGACTATATCTGCAAAACAGATCACACAAAAGCATATCCATCTCCCAAGTACGTCTGCAGCGATGATCCTGCAAAGACAAGTCAAATACCAGGTCAGGTCCCGCCCTACCCTAGCTTTTTAGTCAACCACAAGTGGAGTTCAGCAGTTTTCGATTCATGTATTTAAACATTCAAATATGGCTACAAAATTCTAGTGTGCCGAGTTTTTCTGGCTAAAAATAAATTCAGCACTGATTGGAAGATATTGACCACTGAGCAGGTCTGATCTTCAACATGTAAATTAAGTACTCCTTTTGCTTTTTGGGAGCAGGAAAGGGGGGGATTTAGAAAAACAATAGGTGGAATTTGATTCTCCTTTCAACTTGAATTGGATTTGAGGGTGTTTTAAGAGGAAGAAAACAAATATAGCATCATGTTTAGCAAATACAACGTAGAATTTTCCACCCAAATTTGGATTGCTGCATATTTGCGAACATTCTGTATGGCAGGTTTTATTAGGTTTAAAAACAACTAATTATCATGCTGATGCTATCACTGGAAAGACAGTCACATGAGTTTAGGGTCAGTGAATATATCACATAAAAACATATTAAATAGAATTGGAATGAGATTAGAGAAACCAATCATGTGGCAATAGACACAAATGACATCATGAGGATTTAGCTACATGGAATTAATCTGTACCAATTGCGTATGTATTCAAGCATAACCTCAATAACATTTGCCTTCACAAACATATCAGTCTGTTGTTAACTTCACTAGTTGTTGTGAGAACTGCACTTCAGGGCTTTCAGAGGAATTTACTTTTTTGTTCACAGGACTGGTACTAGACAGCTGTCTCATTAACATAACATGGGTCATTGCATGAGTGCATGGGTAGTGACTGGATGATTATAGTACTGCAAAGAGAGTGCATGGTGAATTTATAAGGGCTTGGGTATTGGCGGAGTGATTGGATTAGTACATGGTACTGGCTGGGTGATTGGAGGAGTGCACAGAGATTGACAGTGTGATTGCTGTAGTGCATGGTTAGTACCTGAGAATATGAAGGTGTGAATGAGCAGCATGTAGGTGTTTAGAGGACTTCATGGGTTGTGCAAATGTGATTGTAGAACTGCATGTGTTAGTGCCTGGGTAATTGTATGAGTACATGGATGATGACTGGATGATTAAAGTACTGCAAGGAGAGTGTATTGTGAATTTATAAGTGCTTGGGTATTGACGGAGTGATTGGATTAGTACATGGTGCTGGCTGGATAACTGGAGGAGTGCACGGGAGTGACAGTGTGATTGCTGGACTGCATGGGTGCTTCCTGGTTAAATTAAGGTGTGAATGAGCAATGTGTAGGTGGTTAGAGGACTGCATGGGTAGTGCACATATGATTGTAGCTGTGCAAGTGTCAGTATCAGGGTCATTGCATGAGTACATGGGTACTGACTTGATGATTAAAGTACTGCAAGGAGAGTGCATGGTTAGTTTATAAGTGCTTGGGTTTTGGCGCAGTGATTAAATAAGGACCTGGGACTGGCTGGGTAATTTGGGGAGTGCATACGTAGTAACAGGGAGATTACTAAACTGTATAGGCAGCACTCAAAGGATTGTAGAAGGGCATTAGTTACTACCTGGGTAATTGCATGAGTACAAGAGTACTGACTGGACGATTAGAGTACTGCAAGGAGAGTACATGGTGAATTTATAAGTGATTGGGTATTGGCGGAGTGATTGCATTAGTACATGGTACTGGCTGGGTGATTGGAGGAGTGCACATGGAGTGACAGTTTAATTGATGGGCTGCATGGGTACTACCTGGATAAGTGGAGGAGTGAATCACTATTGTAAGTGGTTAGAAGACTGCATGGGTAGTGCACATATGATTGAATCACTGCAGGTGTTAGTGTCTGGGTACTTAGAGTGCTGCAAGGAGAGTGGATGGTGAATTTATAAGTGCTTGGGTTTTAGCACAGTGTTTGGATTAAATCATGGGACTGGCTGGGTAATTGTAGGAGTGCAAAGGTAGTAACAAGGAGATTACGAAACGATATAGGTAGCACTCAAAGGATTGTAGAAGTGCATGAGTTTGTGTTGCATCCTGCTTTCATTTCTTTTCTGTCCTTCTTTAGTGTTTGTCATTACTTGCTCAGCAGTCATCTATGATGTCACATAGTGTTCCAATTGTGTATGCTTGAAAGCAGGGACAGTTACATCTGTGGATCTATTTTATTCTATTTTATCTACCTGACCAAAATCTTATCTTCAATAAACCTAATCCGTTTCATATACTGGACTTAAAGACTTCAATTTGTTACAATTTGGGCGACGAGGTACAGAGCCTATGCGTGAAGAAAAGACTGGATTACTGCAACTAAGAATTTGAGAATACTGCGACTAGAGAACTTTTTGAAGCCAAAGAGGAAAAGGTATTTAATGAGAGCACACTGGTCAACCCCACCAGTGTCCTTTGTGATCTGGACAGCCTGTTGCCCCAGGGTGTTGGAGTTCTAACTGCATGATTTGGACATTATTGACCTGAGAACTAGACACTGAACTTTGATGTCTGTCATATTTTAAAAAGTCTGCCATCAAGTGTGAGGAAGTGGATGCGCAGTATTTGCATATTATTAGATATTACAAGTGAGAAAGCAACCTTGCCAGAGAGAAGGCAGAGGATTTGAGCACTTTTACACACTTGTCAAGAAAAATGATGCTGTAATTAAGGAAGTGCCTGATACATCGCTGCGTGTTTAATTGTTAATGAAAGGCAGAGCAAGGCGAACTGTGAGTGCAGCGTTTCAACTGCTATCAGAGACTGTCACAAGTTTATGAACACGGACTAATGACATTGTTAGCATAGCAAAGCACAGTTATGAAGAGGTGAAGAGGTGAATTAAAAATCAGTGTGTTTCAATGGTTACCAATTACCATAATTGTGATTGTGTCACTTGGCACTTGCAACCAGTAACATTCGCACTGAAGCCTCCTGCCTTACTCCAAGGATAAAAGATCGTTTATTGATCTATATTTAAACTGTGATGATAGCGTGAGGAGCAGGTGGCAATATTTACAGTGAAGCTGGAAAGGAAACTGTCTTTTAAAATTTGTCGTCTGCAAGTAATGTGTGACTGTGTGAGGATCAAGCGCCATCTAGTAGAACTGTTTGGGTGCTTAGTTTCCTGCCTTCCTACGAGTATAGGGAGATTTTGATCATCTTTGTTTTCAAAGTCAGTTGTGATGTCTGGCAGTGTGATTACAGTGTTTTAATAACTATTTAAACAATATTTCAATCCTCATCGGATGTCACAATATTGAAGTAAGCCAAGTTACCGTTACCTTCAGAACTGGGCTCGAGCGAACTGTTACTTGGAGCGATCTCGAGCTAGTCCTACGTCAATGACTGTGTTTGAATCCCCGATGAAATCAATGCTTGCATCGCGTCATTCACGTTGCTCCTACAAGTCCAACTTCCCGTAAAAAGGACGCGATTACGACGTCTGCGGCCATTTTAGATAACATCACCATGAAAACACCTCTGCAAGGCATTGGATCAACATTTCGGATCGGAGCTTCTTCTATATTATGTCACATATACGAAATTATGGTATTTATGTTCATTTTATTCAAAGACAGAGACCTCGGGTGAGAGATCGCTCACCGGAGTTTGTTTACTCATTTTATTGCTTAAGGGAATATTAACATTTTAGTGTATTTAGTTTTATGAAAGTGGTGGTAGAGTCTCATATATGTGTTTTTGGGAAGGAGTGCATATTATTTGTGTTGTGATTTATGATTGGTATATGTGGGTATTGGAACTGATAAGACTACAGTGAGATAGTATCTTTAATGGTTGAGGTGTTTAGTCGTTTTCATTTTGCATGTGTGTATTGGAGCTGATAATACTACAGTGAGTTAGTTTCTTTAATGCAATGAGCCATTCATATGCTCAACTAAGGTTGAGGTGCTCAGTTTTCAATTCAAGATGTGTGTTTGAAGTTACATTCATTTAGTTGTTCGGGGGACTTATTGAATGTGTACGTTGTGAGGAGTTCTAGGTGCTTCTCGGTTTTATATGTTTAAGGTTTGCATCTAATGATGAACCTTGTTTTACAAATTTCAATGTTTTGTAGAGTTTAGAGATTTTCTGGACCACTTATGTGCTCTAATGTTTTTAGAGGAGTTCAGTTTGTTGGATGTTTAAAGAACCACAGGTGTTCGCTATGTTTGATTTGTAGGACTACAGGTGTTCGCTATGTTTCATTTGTAGAACCACAGGGTTTTGCTATCTTTTATGCTTAGAGAGCCGCAGGTTGCTCATTTGTAGAACCACTCGTGTTTGCTATCTTTTATCTATTTATTGAACCACAAAGTGCTCTAAGGTTTAGAGGTGTTCAAATTGTTGGGTGTTTAAAGAGCCGTGATTGCTCATTGATATGAATTATTTATATGCTCTAATGTTTTAGAGAAATTCACATTTATTTGTCAAATCCACTCATTTCAATTCTTGTGGATTTTGTACCTTGTGGGTGACTGTATTTTCTTTCGCACTTTCACCATTTGATGTTCTATCTCTTTCTTTTACTTTACCAATATTTTTACTGTATATGTGCTGTATGTTCTTTTATCTATTTTTCTTCTTATCTTGTTTTATTTTGTCAAGGGGGAAGATGTGTTGCATCCTGCTTTCATTTCTTCTCTGTCCTTCTTTAGTGTTTGTCATTACTTGCTCAGCAGGCATCTATGATGTCACATAGTGTTCCAATTGTGTTTGCTTGAAAGCAGGGACCGTTACATATGTGGCTGAGCTGGAGTCCATCTGCTTCTGGTGGGGTTTCTATTATTGGATCTATTTTATTCTATTTTATCTACCTGACCAGAATCTTATCTTCAATAAACCTAATCTGTTTCATATACTGGACTTCAAGACTTCAATTTGTTACAGTTAGTGCCAAGTTTCATTACATGAGTACACTAAGCATACATGCAACTGTATACATAGTTTCTGAAGACATACTTAACTCATTACACACTATCTAGTAAAGTAGATAAGTGCAACATGCTACATAGGGTAGTATATGGTGATTTATTTTTGAGTTACATCTTGACCATTCAATGTACAAGCATGCTATTTCATTAAACTGCACATCACAATAGACTTAAGAAAGAGGAGCAATTAACAACACATTTAATGATCATTTTTAAAACCACATATATTTTCAGCTTTGTATCTAAAATGATATGGCATCATTCAGCTATACCTTTTCTCAAACTACAAAAAGAAGCTTAATTAGCATCACCTTATTTTACCATTCTATCTTTAATTATATGCCATAGTTTAACTTTACCTTCTGTACAAACTCATAACAGAAACCTAATTAAAAACACCTTATACGATCATCTTTCAAACACCACAGTTGTGCTGCGTGCTTACCAAAGTATCGGTAATTGTGCAGTATCATTTAACTATACCTTTGTAGAGAGCATCTTTCAAAATACCAATTTGTACTGCATCTTCAACCAAGTATCTAAAAATAGGAGGCATCATTCAGCTACACCTTTGGACAGACTTAAAAATATACATAGTAATGTGCAATGAAGCTAATCCCAATATACATCTCTACATTTAATAATATATTTCAAACAACACAGTTTTAGAGTAGTGTCAAATATTTTCTCTGTTGAATGTACAATCTCACACTCTGAGACAGGATGTTCTTTTATACACAGTCAATAGAAATCACCAGTAATGGCAATCTTTCCCTCTATTTTTCCATACAAATGCACATAAGCAACAAATGACATTGCTTCCCAGAGATTTTCAAATTGTAAAACACATTTTCATTGGTCATAGATAATAACCCTTTTCAACTGACTTCTTCACCCCGTCTGCTTAATGGCAGTTTCCATTGCAACACCTCATGCAACATTCAACTTAACTGACAGGTCACAAGTTCACCATATTTTCAAGTTCACCACACAATGTTCCAAATGCAACCAGCAGATGTGGTTGGCTTTGCATAACATGACCATATCCTTTCTGCTGTTTATTTATTTATATATTTATTTTAACATTTATAAAGCGCACTGTTACCGAACGGTGTTCTGGCGCTGTAATAATAGCTCCCCTAGCTAAGCCCAAGGTTTAATTTGTAAACAACCACGTTTTCAAGCTTCTCTGAAACATCAGAAGGTCCGTGGACAGTTGGAGTGCCACCGGGAGGGCATTCCAGGCCAGAGTAGCCCCTCAAAAAAAACATCTGCCCCCAACACATTTTCCTGATGCGTGGGGGTCTTAATCAGCCCAAGTGCAGCTGACCTGAGGAGTCTCCCTGGCCTGTACCAGTTGAAATATCGCCCAAAGAATGGTGGGCCAATTCCATGGACTGCCTTAAAAACAATGTGCATTGTTGTTCCTCCCAAAGTGTTTAAAGCCAAGATGAGGTGGTGGTCCCCGTAAGCCTGCATTTGCATTTTAGTGCCCCGGGAAATGGCGGTCACTGGGGTGTGTGGGGAGCTGAAGCCCCCCCACAAGGGTTTGAGTTTTTTTTCAAAAAGAGCCCTGGGACAGCGGGGGCCATTTGACCTCGCTAATATTTACAAAAAGCTCCGGGCGGTGGTCCCTGGGATTTGGGTGGACTTGGAGGCCCCCACACATTAATACACAAGCCCCAGGGGGTGGCAGTCCCCGAGGCTGCTGAAGGGCAGCCCGGGGAAAGAAAAAGGTGTCTGCCTAGTGCTGCTGTTTACTTAATGTTTAAACATTATTTTCCTGGTTTTACTATAATATATTTATTCAGTTCTTTTTTATTATTATTATTATTATTATGTTTCTTATATAGCGCCTGAATCAACCCCCGAAGGGGTATCTCGGCGCTTGCCTTGGGAACCCGTCCTGGCTTTTCCCTGTGAGATAGCCCCTACAGGGCATCCCCAAAGTGAAAGCCTGGCATCCCGCCGCGGGGGGCCGTTGTGGAGACTAAGCAAGCTTAATGCCCAGAGTTGCAGAGTGTGAACCCACGATTAGGTCAGGCACCGAAGCAAGAATTATCGAGTCCATGGACATTTGAGCTCAAGACCCTGGCGCGTCGGGAATTGAACCCTGGTCCCGGGTCTGACCTCTGCTTCAGGGTCTGCCTGCTCTAACCAGTGAGCCACACTTCTCCACTATCCACTATCTTTTGTATATGCTCTGAATTTTTATTTACTTTTATATATTTTGTATTTATGTATTTATCTTGTTCTTTTGTGGCCTATTAAGTCGAAATAAAGATATTAACTGATTGTGTGAAATTGAATTCCACCAGCAATATACAAGGTGTATACAGGTAATTTACTGTGGATGTGTATGTTTTTTTTTCTTATCCTGCTAATTACAAGTGGCTTGGATTAGGTGCGGAAATACCACGCTGCCGGAAATAACATTTGTAGCCAGTATCATTGTGTTTAAATATGACTATTCCAAGTCCATCCTGGGATTTTTTCTGGGTGAAAGTTCACTCAAAATCGCAATTACATGTGAAGAACTGTATCATTTGCCAAATGATCTGAGCTGGTAGTAAAAGGGAGCTGTAGAGGACAGTGCAGGGCTAGGTTGGAGCTGTGGACAGGGTGGCAAAGACTGAGGGACAGGGGAAGGGGACAGAGGTCATGCTGAGGGATCATGGGCATGAATTAGGGTGTGCTTGCAACCAGAGTTACATTTCATTTTACTGATGAATTTCCTACACTCAGCAAGGTGCAGGAACATCAGCCCATTTGTAATTGAGCAAAACCATATCACACCTGAGATACTGTAAGGTATTTACAACATACTTGAGACAATTATTCTTGCATAGTATCCTGTTTTCCATAAAAATATTTAATCTCTACTGGCATGCGATAACATATTGGAGAGGTTAGTGATATCATAGTGCCCCATAATCTTATTGTCAGGCCAGGCATCCTTGGTATGGGTTCCCCCAGACTTTTTGCCTTTTGACTCCCCAGTTTTACTGTTTTGCCAACTTCATTTTTGCTGCCATTAGAAATGGGAGCACTTTACCATGCTTTCCAGTTCTAAATTGCATTTGCTCTTTACAAATAAACTTCTGCCTATCCACAATTGGCATATTTAATTTTTTTTACAACAAATTCAATTACAAATTTATTTTTGATTTAGTGCTTTTCTGTGATCAACAAAAATAGGTACAAATTCAATACTTTATAATTCATACCCACAGCTTCTTTTAACTCCTAAGGGGGTGAGGGGGCCGTGTGCGGCGCGCCCATGCTGGTGATGGAACCGCACCGTCACCAGCCTCGGTTGAGCTGTGCTCATGACGGAGCAGTTCCGTCATGGCCCCGCCTGCTCAATAGAACGTGCCGCGCAGGCGCGAAGTCAGCGCCGCGCAGGCACATTGAGCGGGCCATGACGGAACTGCTCCATCATCAGCGCAGCGCTACCGCGGCTGATGACAGAGCGGTTCCAGATCATGCATCTCACGAGGGACTGCTCCATTTGCTATGGATTCACCGCATCAGGACTGACCCATCGCTCACTCACCCCAATGCATTACTGCCGCTGCGTGGAATTACTGACAGATCTTGTTGCTTGCAAGCAGAATCAAGGTACTAGTACTCAGTGGGCTCTGAATGGGTCCTGTATCCAGCCCGCGCTCCATCATGGTGGGCCTGAACTGTTGAACCGCCCCACCCCCTTAGCGCTGCGGCTGAGTAGCCGCCGCAGCGAAGGTGTTAAAGAACAATGCTACTGTGGTCATCATCAACTCCGATAAGGGAGGCAACATTGTCTTGTGGGATAAGCATCTTTACAGAGCTGAAGCCTATCAGCATATTAACAACGTTGAATACCATGAGCAAACAAATGCTTCTTTTGTCAGGAAAATGAACATAGATTTCAAGGATGAACTCACCACATGGCAGAGGGAAGGTCTCATCCCCAGAGATGAATTTAAATATTTGAACAAAGAATTTCCGACCTTTCCTACATTTTATTTAATCCCCAATGTTCATAAGGCACATACTCTATGCCTGGAAGACCGATATTCTCAGCCAAAAACAGTACATTCAAATGCACCTCGAGCTATGTAGACTTTTACCTCCAAGATCTTGTGGTTAATTTGCCTTCCTAACTACGTGACTCTAGTGACTTTTTATTGAAACTGAATTCAGTGCAATGATCCAATGAATATCTGCTCTTAACATTAGATATTACCGCTCTGTATACAAGCATCCGACAGAGCGATGGAATAAATCCTGTAGGGTATTATTTGCGACATAGGTGTATTTCAATGTATAAACACAATGCAATGTTGGTTAAAATTATACACTGGTGTCTCCATAACAACATTTTCATGTTTGATGGCAAGATTTTCAAACAAAAACAGGGCGTTGCTATGGGGGCATGCTTCTCCCCCAGCTACGCGTGTCTTCACATAGGCTGATGGGAGGAGCATGTTCTCAAGGTCGATAACAAAGCACTTTTTGACAAGCATGTTGCTCATATAAGGAGATATATTGATGATGTTTTTATTGTGTGCGAGGGAACACATACTGAAGTCTGTAATTTCATTGATGTCATCAACAAGAACGATTACAACCTCAATTCTATGGCACATATTGATCCTACAACCATCAATGTTTTAGATATCACAGTGTTTATTGAGAAGGGTGTAATTGAAAATTGTTTATATAGGAAACCGACAGCAGGCAATAAACTATTGCATGCCTCAAGCTTTCACCCTCAGCAAACTACGTCTAGGCGTACGTACGGCAAATTTTTGCGTATCCGGAAGGCGTGCCGTTCCAATACTACTCCAGTGATAGCACAGCAGGCCACAAAAGAAAGGTTAATGGAGAGACGCTATGATTCCAAAAAATTGGACATAGCCATAAAAAAAGCCAATGGCAAAGATAGACAAGAGCTATTGAAACCAGTCAACAAACTTAGCAATGCAGCCATGTCTACATTTCCATGTAACTGATGACACAGAAGATGATAGTAGGTTGAATGATATATCCTGCAGGTTCATCTCGACTTATAGCAAACAGGCTAATGCCATTAAAAGCATTATCAATTCCCAATGGCCTTTACTGCTTACCGATGCTCCACTTCAACAGATACTACCCAGCAAACCCAATTTTACATTTCGCAAAGCTTACCCTATGCGCAGTGATTTAGTCAAAACTAGTCCTGAGTTAGATACTAAAAGCAGTTGGCTCACCCCCCAAAAATGTCTTTTTAAGTGCAGCTCATGCCGTGCCATCAAGTTTGGGGTGAATTCCTCTTCCTATTCAACCGTTTTCTCTGATTCTCCCATCATGCTCAATGGATACTTCACATGTCGAACAGAGTTTGCTGTCTATGTTTTAAACTGTGTCTGCCGGTTACGTTATGCCGGAAGCACTAAATTGCAAGTCTTCACACATATATTGCAACACCTCCGGGCAACTGTCAATTCAGACCCTACGTATCCCGTTGCGAGACACATCAAATTGGAGCATAACAATACTCTTAATGTGCTCCAGTATTTTGTCATTGACATCGTGCCTATCAACAAACGAGGAGGAAAACATGAGAAGACGCTTAGACAGCTGGAAACCCAGTACATTATTGAACTTGACAGTAAAGCCTTCGGGGGTTTGAACATCTGTGAGGATCTGCATTATTACCTGTAGATGCCCAGCCGCACAGCCACTACACATGCTCTGCAATTGATTACATTTTATAAATTTTATGGCTTTTAACTATTAATTTAGTTGTGTACATATGAATTTTTGGTGTTACGTGATTTATTAATATATTTGCACTGTTAGAACATTGGTCAAGTTATGATACCAAAGACCACCGGACACAAAATAATGACAGATACGAAGAAAGCGCTCTCTAAGGGGATAGTATCAACAGCAAAGAATTTAGTTACCGCTAATGCATTTTGGAGAATCACGTCTCCTTGTTCAAACACTGGTCTGTGGTCCAAGCACATATTTACATAGTTGAATTGTTGTATAGCATTTTTGGACCCAAGTTTAATTTTCCCAATTCATGCCCTTATATAGGTATAAATTACCTTGGGCCCAATTTACAGAACTAAGTTAAGACAAATTCCTAAACTTACTACTTTTGGTATTCACAGTAGTTAGCATTTTGTCTTAAGACAGACTTAAGACAGACTTGAGACAGAATCCTAATATAGGTCTGTCTTAAGTCTGCCTTAAGTTTGTTTTAAGACAAAATCCTAACTTCTGTGAATACCAAAAGTAGTAAGTTCAGGATTTTGTCTTCAGTTAGTTCTGCGAATCAGCCCCCTTGTCCTTATATAGGCATAGAAATCATAACCATATTTAGACATAGCCCATGCAGTCCAAATACAGGCATGGATACTTCCACTAGTTCCGAAAAGCCACACCGATCTCTTGGAAAATTCGGCTTCAGCAGTTAGGTACCCCTTGTTTTAATATTGATTTTTCCAAGAACTCATGGAGTTTTCAAAGAACTGCGATCCTTTGAAGACATTATTATGTCCAACTTTACATCAAACTCGGCACTTTCAAAGTATAAATATGCCCACACTTGCCCTAGCAAACACACGGTGCTTTCGAGCAGTTCGACTATCTACTTGCCCGACACAGCTTGCTGCAGCAAGTGCAGAAGGAAGCCGACCTCCAGCTGGCACACTGAGAGAGATGGTGTCTTTTCTCTTGCTGAGAAATCCAGCTCCAGTGTTTCCAAGGTCCCCTTGCGGGGTGTTGGGAAACCGAGTCCTGAGACTGACAGATACCAGACCTTCTTCATTCTAAACCAAGGTACGGAGCTGGTTAGACCCTAAGAGAAATCTTGAATAGATTCTTGGCAAAGAATACCAAACTTATACTACACCTCACTTACTTCTTCCCTCGTACTAGACTTAGGTTAGGTACATCAGGGTAGGCGTATTTTAGAAGCACCAGCTGAGTACATTTTAGTATTTATTTATTTACGTATGTATTTTATGGCTTAGAAACCATACCATGCTTTTACAGTATTATTGTATAATACTCTTCTTGCTGTACGCATTATACTTTACAGTCAGTATTACAATTGTAGCAGTTCATTTCTTCTGCATGAGAAAGAAGACTGTTCAATAAATACTTGTATTGAAAAAGCCCGTCTCTCTATTTCTCTGCACCTTTGAGGAAACGAAGCATGCACGATTGACTGAGTAAAATATCTATCTATTGTTTCCACGACTCTGGAGATACGTTTTTCTCTTGGGGAAACAAAGTTGTCATGTTTATGCGGTTGTCAGAAACTAATCCCTTCTTGTTTATTCGAGAACGTTTCTAGGGACCTCTGAGCTAGCTGGCACTCACAATTAAGTCTAATATATTCGATAGAGACATAGTAGACCTAAGTCCTACGTCAAATCTATAGGATATATTATTCCAATGCGCCGAGCCGATTGGGAATATAGGAACTACACTACAGAATTGTGACATAGAAAATGGACAACAGGGAAACAATGGTGCACTGGGTTACCACAGCAGCCATTCAGAAATGGCTATTTAGACCATGATTATTGTTTGAAATATTCTATCTCTTTACACCAATGTTGTGGACACATGTAAAATTGAATGAAATTTACAAGAAATTCAATTCTAAAGTGTGTCCCAATCTAGGATGTCTCCATTAGAATATTGCAGGGTGTCTTCGTGAACAGACTTTCTACTGTGAAAACGTCCATTCTATTGTGACTCGATAGTGTGGAAATCCTAGACTATAGTAGTCTGTGACCTGCTCATATGTGTACTCACACTAGCGGCTTCTTAGCTGTGAGGAATTGGTTTAACATTGAATTCAGTATTCTCCTCCTATAGTCATCCTATGGTAGGAATCTTGACATATTTCCCCCACATAGTGGCTAGAGAACTAAGGTGTGGAAGCATTCAAGATCTATTGACTGATCTCCTTGATATGGTTGTCTCATCTATGTTTTGTCTTATGTATGTGATTGGTGGACACTAAGATTGGTTATAACACTCTCACCTTGTGAGAACCCATATCCCTTGTTGGTATCATCATGTTTAATTACAGAAAATATTTTTGTTTAACCTAATGTCAAAATGTACTTTTCTACAAGGTGCTCTTAACCCACGACTATGTGATCTTGAAGAAAAGGGTAGGTGACTTCTGTCAGCATCTCTTCCCATGAGTAGGCCCCCTCCTTTCCTCCTAAGTGAAAACATTAAAAATGTAAAATCAATCAAATTATTAAAAACCACAGTACATCAATAAGTACACAAAATCACATTAAAACACAATGCATATATTGGTCAGTGTTATAGTGATCGTTATATTTCTCTAGTTCTGTTTCTTTGGTAGGGAATCTGGTCTTCATGTAAATGTATTCCCAATTCCTCATCTAGATTTAGACCTCCCGGGGTTTTGGTTTGGAGTTCTATGATATGCAATGATTCTCTTTGCCTGAGGTGTAGGACTCTGTTCCCCCCTCTTGTACTTTTCTGTACTTTCTCTATAGCATTGTATTTGAGAATGAAACTGTTAGACAGATGGTACTCTTCAAAGTGCTTAGCCACCGGACAGTGACTGTCCTTGTTAGGTTAGGTGGCCCATGTTGGGGGTGGAGGGGAGGTTTGGGGGGTGTTCTATGGGTCTGAAGACATGTGTGATTTCTTCCGGCACCCGTTTACTCTGGCCAGACCACTGTATGTCTCTGGACGGTGGTTTGTAGCTTTGAGCCTTGGGTGTATGCATGCCCCAAAATGAATGACAGAATATAAAGCATAGACTAGGGGAATATTGTATGTTGACTGATTGAGTCACAACATTCAGGCATATTCTGTCCCCTATGGTGTAACAATCTTGAACATATGTATGAGGCCCCAACTTGGTATAATCAAAGGTGATGTCAGCAAGTATCTTATATTAACTTTATGACCTAGAGAACCTGTCAGGCAAAGGGACACGCAATTACAATCTCTCTCTATGGCAGCAGGAACCTCCTACACAAATAAGGAAGGGGGGAAGTTTATACCGCGTACCAGACATTGGCACTATTGAACTCTCTCTTTTAAGCGCACAAATCACATCAACTCACAAAAAAATGGAGGAGGAAGCAGAAAGGAGGATTGTCACAATTAGGTTGTTTTGTCACCCCAACCGGGATTACATCTTTTGAAATGTTGAAAACTGAGTACCATTGGATTGGCGAGATTTCTTTAAATACCTACAAACAAGGGACTTTCTTATACGAGAACACAGAGGGAAAGTATGGGGTGAAGAAACAGCTTTTTTTGAGGTAATCATCCAATCCAGGGCCCACACTATTGGAGGATTTTACTTCTCGCTTATAGCAATGCTTCCGGATGATCTAGAGAAAACTTCCCGAACTGACAAGATATAGTAGCCATATCTGCTGAGGGATTTAAACATGCCTATTCTCTTTCCCAATCCATTCTCATGTCTACCAAACTTCAGACACAGTTCTATAAAACCTGCTTTTCTCTTTATTATACGTCAGACAAAATCGCCAAATGGGGAAATGGTAAGGGAACATACTGTCCTAGATGCAATACTTTTAAAGCCAACTCTGTTCATATTTTTTCCTTGTGTAGTGGGCTTACAAAGTTAATACGAGATATAGAGACATTTTCGACTACTGTCTTACAACGAAATATAGTCCTAACCAGTGAAGTCATTTTGCTAGGGGCCGCCGAGCCGGATCCTCCGGGTGACGGCCATGAGCTAATCTTTATTGCAATGGCAGTTCTAAGACAATGCATAGCCTCTGCGTGGCTAGATCCATTGACTCAGTCCTTCCAACAATGGTTAGCTAGACTTTTAGCGATCTTTAATCTGGAGGTTGCAATTTATAAATGGAAGGCTAAACATTGTCAGATTAGGGGACAAAACATCTGGTCTCCTTTGCTACAATGGAGTTTGGCTTAGGGTTTGGTTCAGAGCACAGTTCAAACTTGACGCTGACGCTGTTAGCTTATGTTAAATTTTCTTTTTCTTATTTTTTTTCTGCTTCTGCTTTCTTCTTGTTTAGTCTTCAAAAGTACTGTTGCTTTAGTCTTTTATGCTAGACTTAAATGTATGATGCCTTAGAACACTTATGCTGCCTTCAATAGAACATGTATTATGTTATTTTTTTTGTGTACTTGTCTGACCAGGGTGGTTGAGGGGAAGGGTGGTAACTATTGCTGTAAAAATCCAATAAAGATCATTTGAAAAGTAAGGAGGGCAGCTGCCCTGAGCCTGTTGGCAAGAGCAACCCATGAAAGGACCGACATTGAAAGATTCCGCTCTCCATGAAAAACAAAAAAAACGTGAAAAATGTAAAAAAGCTGAATCATCTAAATAGCGGGGGGTAATTTCACTCCAAGACTACATAGACAAGGAGATGGTCCACGTGGACTATGCATTTACACAACTGCCTCGTATGAATACCCAACCAAAAAAATGCTTGAGGAATGATTGGAATACTCGGCTAGAAGTTCAAAAGCTATGTTAATGATTCTCGTAAAATATGCCTGGGAGGATGGAGAAGGTATCCTAAAAGAGCTGAAAACATTGGAGGAAGATCTGAAAACACATAAAGAACAAGGGGGCATATTATCAAGGGATTTATCTCTGCTTTTTTGGCTTTAAAAGCCAAGAAAGTGGAGATAAAATTATCTCCTTATCAGCAACAGGATACTAACACGCAAATTCGCATGTTAGCACACTTTTTCTCTACGCTTCCCCTTGCATCTATAATGAGATGCAAAGGGGGCGTTCCAGAGAAAAATAATAGGAGAAATGTTGTCAAGCAACATTCCCAGAGATATGGCAGTTATTGTGCACTGTGATATCAGCACAATGGATGCACCGTATTTACAATGTAGTGTATTATGGAGCAAAAACGGCACAGATATGTGATGTATTTGTGTTGTGAAGGTGGTCTATTTCTTGACTTGCGTTCCAAGTGCAACGCAGCTCCAGAAATGCTCTTGGGGTTCTATGCTCACAAAGCTGTGTCAATCCTTACACCTGTTTCAAGCAGGTGCAGGGTTTTGATGTAGCATAGGACTAAAAGTGACTGAATTAAATATTATAGATTTCACTCAGTCACTTTTAGGAGGTGTTCCTATGCTAGGTCACCTCCATCCCCTACCCCCCCCAAAAAAGAATTTTGGGTACATCTATAATGGTGAAAGGCACTATGACTTTAATAATAACATACACTACCAATCATTGTACATTAAAAGTAACATCAATAACAGAACACAAGATTTGATGCCTACTCTGATAATAATAAATTTATGAACAGAAGGGTGTTAAAAAGAATAATTTGACCTTCACTCTCTATAAGATACTGATATGTTAGCCCATTCAGGGCTGGATAGTAAAGTTGGGGTGAAAAACATGGTGGGGGTCACCGAATAAGAACATACTAATTGATAAATCCAAGTGATTGAATGTGATATATGCAATGTTAACGCAAAAATGATAACTTTGCTAATGGTATACTCTGCACCATGAAATTAACACAAATGTTCTCCTCTCCCCAACATTTGTTTCTATCACAATTGCACAAAGCACTTTTTTCATCGACATTTCAATGATCTGTATTTTGTGTAACATGTTTTAAGATGACCGCGCTAATTGTGAAATGAATTTGAGTCCATCATCGCTGTTTACATAGATCTTGTGAGGATTCATGATATGAAATTGTCGTATGTTTTGCACAGAAACCTAACATTGACAAAGTCGTAAGGTGAAACGCGTCTTGGGGGGGTTGAGGGGTCTCCAATAAAGCACTTTGTACCATATACCAATGTTCTTTCCTCATTCGACGTTGGAGAAAATATGCTGATCGTTCTTTAAATATATATGCACTAAAATAAAGAAATAATCAAACCTGACTGATGGTGTGCGGCCTGTTGCTCTCCGAAGAGGAGACAGTGGTAATAATGTTTACGGGCTTGGTTCCGCCCAGAGGATCGCACCGCCAGCAAAATGAACTCCTTGGAACCCCGAAAAGTGGTTAGGGATGGCAGACGCTACCAAAGACTGGCTCTGATATGGTTTCCCGATGGGAGCATCAGTGAATGATACACACTTTTGTTTCAAAAATTAACTTTGAATTGAATATGGCATTACCCACTGGAGGGTTGTTTTCATCACCACAAATCCCAGGATGCATTATACATCCAATTATGGATGCCCACTAGAGGGCTTTAAAATAATGGGAGGAAACTCGATGGTAATGAAGGAATGCAGATGCAGAAGCCTCTGAGGAAAGTCGTAGCTCGACTGAAACGCGTCAGGACTGCACTAAAATAAAGAAATAATCAAACCTGACTGATGGTGTGTGGCTCGTTGCTCTTCGAAGAGGAGAGAGTGGTAATAATATATACATATATATATATATATATATATATATATATATATATATATATATATATATATATATATATATATATATATATATATATGTGTGTATAAGAAAGTCACTTTTACAATATATTGCTAGTTAATTTACTGGATGTGATGAATTTATGTGAGTACATATATATAATCACTACAATATTTTGGTACTCAATATTCTGGCTGTGGAAGATTTGTTCCACAATTTTTGAAGCTCAACATTTTTGAAAGATCTTACCCAACCCAAGGTACAAGCTAAAAACAATCTGAGTTTCTACTTTGTTTTTCTTCTAGGACCCTGATGACCTTGTGATGAAATGGGACTTGGAAACCAATCCATGGTAGAAGACTTCATTCTACTGGGGATGAGCAACAAGCTAGAGCTCCAACCTGTGCTCTTTATTATGTTCTTATTGGTCTACATTGTCACTATTTTTGGAAATGTTGGCATGATCCTCCTGGTATGGGTGTCTGACAGCCTTCAAACGCCAATGTACTTTTTTATCGCCCAGCTGTCATTTGTAGACCTCTGGTATTCTTGCACAGTTAATCCCAGGATGCTAGCTGACTTCCTGTCTCTTCAGAGGACTATCTCCATCCTAGGGTGTTTTGTTCAGTTGTTTTTCTTTGGGTCATTTGCTACCACTGAATGCTTTATTATTGCTGTGATGGCCTACGACCGCTACTTGGCTGTTTGCAACCCACTGCTATACTCCCTGCTCATGAATTCAACACTTACTGGTAAGCTGTTGTTCAGTGCATATTTTGGAGGCTTCCTCCATGGATTAATCCATACTTGTGGTGTTGTAAGACTACGTTACTGTGGGCCCAACCTTATACCTCATTTTGTGTGCGATCTCCCACAGCTTCTGAGGCTCTCCTGTTCTGACACCAGCCTTAATGTGGTTTTCATCTTCGTCTTTGGTGGTATTGCCGCAATGGGCTCTCTCATCATTGTTGTTGTATCCTATACCTTTATCCTCATGGCTGTTCTGAAGATCCGTTCAAGAGAGGGGAGACAGCGTGCCTTCTCCACATGCACATCCCATTTCACCTGTGTCTCCCTCAGTTATGGGACTATTTTCACCATGTACTTTCGACCTAAATCCATTTACTTGCCAGGACTGGATGCTATCGCTTCTGTGTGCTATGCTATTATGGTGCCTATGGTGAACCCTCTGATATACAGTCTTAGGAACTCAGAAGTGAAGGGGGCCCTGAGGAAAGTAATCCAGAGAATTAACATTTTATAGATTTTCAGTTTTACAATCAAAAGTCTTGAATACCAGGAATTACATTGTTTTCAAGTACATTCTAATAATACATCTGGTGGTATTTCAAGTACCTTTAGGGTGAGATCAAACCCAAATAACCCCTGGAGCCTGGATTTTATGTTAGTGTTACATTATGTTATGGGGTGCAATTCTGTGAAGCTATGATGTTACATGGTACCAATTTCCAAAACATTATATTATATCTAGGGTTATTCTTCACTTTGTATTTTATTATGGTTTATTTTGTCAATTGACCAACTCAGTGGTGTATGTTATGTTATGTTATAAAGAAATTTATATCGAGCACTAATACTCTGGAGTGTCCTGGCGCGCTCTGGAGTGTACATTGTAAGACTCTACAGACCTGTACCACAGACTACAGGATGACATTCAAAGCTGGGAAAACAAAACAACTCATCTCTCACACACATTCAAGGCACTAAATACAATTGGCACCACTACCTGAAAAGTGACATCTGTTCCACCACCACCAAGACACCTAAGCTCCACCGACCCCCTATTCACACACATCTCTTACATACATAGAACCAGATCATGAGGATGGGAATGTTCTTACATTGCTCTTCAAACATGAAATAGCATCTCACTCTACATAAGAGCATATTCCTCTCTTCTAGAATTCTGCAAGAATCTGAAGAATTGTCTTTTCAGTTAATCAACATACCCTATGTAATGCTGGGCACTCACACCTGTTCAGCACCAGAATAAACTTGCGGTGATTTACAAATACACATAACATATCACAGTGTAACATAACATAACGTAACATCTAACTGCTTGTAATGCTGATAGGGGCAAAAAGGGAGGTGTTGTAACATCAGCTAACTATAATAATTTGGTGAATTGAGACGTCTGACATTTGGAGAACAGAACTTCAAAATTTAAACAATTGTTGAAACAGGTCCATTTGTTGATTTGAGCCTGCAAATTATACCAGACACAGCTGTTTGCCTTCATTGTAGTTATTAAGTTTAGCGATCTGTAGTTAACAGCTCATTAGTAAAAAAGAATAGCCCTGTCTTCCCTTTTGCACTAAAATTTGAAATGATGCCATACTGGAAGAATTATAAGTGTTTGTAAATTCATTTATTTTAACTGTTTAAAGATGGTGTTTTTTACACCTACTTGTTTTTTAGGTGTCTTGGTACCAATGTGAGCTGGGCTTGATACCACTGAGATTATGTTTGAAACGTGTGAATGTTAAATTACAAACAGAATGTACCAGGAAGGCAACAACTCCTCTGATTCTCTAGCCATTAAGGATACATTCCATATAGGCAAGCAGGCATCATTGGCAGGACCTTGACTCTATGTTATTGTGAGACAGTACATCAGCACTAGTCAATGGATATACTTTTGCCTTCAAAGATTCAAGACAGAGCTGGAGACATTTCTATCAGGTTAGCAAACAGTGATGGCTTGAGGGTCAAGAATACTAAGCATGTTTAAGGAGGGTAAAACATGTCAGCTGTGATTGATGGCCACCTAGGAAATAGGGCTAATATTCCCAGGCTTCCCATGTACATATGTTGCATCAATGTTACCACTTCCAGTTCTATGGATATGTTTTAAGGTAACACCTAACCCACATTCTCTTTCTCATCAGGAAGACAAACTGGTCTATCCTCTGCCCTTGTGCTGGCCTTTTCCATTTTCCTTGTTCCACCTTAAAACTAGGCCCTACCAAGTGTAGAGGTATTCACCACCCAAATCTGTTTCAACTCTCCAAGGAAGCTTGACTTGAGTGGCATGCTACTCTTCCAACAGCTCAAAGAGAGTGAGTTCCATAACAGCTTTACCCAGCAGATGTGGCCTGGTAGGACTGGCCCAGACTTAGCGGCAGATGTACTGACATTTGAAGCAGGACAACAGAGCAATACAACTTGTTGCACTGCATCAAATGATGACGGCAGGAATGTACCATAACTACTATAATACACAAGAGGCTGCCAAGCGCCAAAGCAGGTTTACTTGCACCGTGGCATAGGAGTACATGCATTGCATGTAAGATTGTTTTTTTGCAGGAAGGACCAACGTCCTGCACAAAAGCAGTCATCCAAGGAGAACATATTTCTCCTTGCTACACCTCTCTTGGGAAGGTATAGCATTTTGACGCAATCGCAGGTATACTATTATTAGTAAATCTGGGAGTTAGTCAACAGCCATGGGTTGGTGTTTGGAAACTTGTTCTGCCTTGTATTAAGACACTCAAGGTGGTTCTGCATGTCAATGTAATTCTTACTTAAGGGCTTGGGCAATGTAATCCCTTAGCAAATGTGAACCTTACTTCCAGGTGTCCATATAGCTGGAATACCAGAAGAAATATCCAAGAACGCCTTGTACTGCCTATTAATAACACATCAGTTTACTTCCCATGGTTTGAGTATTATTGCTTGGATGCATTGCAAACCTCAGCATTGAGTGTCCTTTTAGTTTTAGAGTGAATATGTAAAACAGATGATGCCCTTTAACTCTACTGCCAATATCAGGGTGCACTATCACTATGTAACAGAGATTCTTATATTTTCACAAAATATTTGCTAAAAAAAAAGCTCAAATATTAAAGCAATCATTAATATGTCTTTCAGTCTTGTTTTTTAAACTTTTTGAAGCTACAAAATGCAGCTATAAAACCAACAAAAGGGGTCACTGCAGTCTAGCTAAATAGCACATAGCTCTAGCTCAGAACTGTCAGCAAAATAATTGTAAGCTGCCCAGAGGTTATAGATTCAATAGCCCAGAAGACTTACTGTGATCTATTTAGTTGCTGGGGGCCTGCTGCTCCCACAACATTAAAATAAAATGCTTGATTGTGCGCCTACCCCTCCTCAGGAAACAACCAAGATCACTAACTACAATTAAAAAGCCCTTGGAGGGTATTGTGGGGCACTCCTTTCTAGAGCAGTAAATAATAAATAAGTGGCTCCTGACTGCCATAACCAGATAATCACTGTAATACAATTCCCAATGGTTGCGATGCACAAAGTTAGTCTATCTACACCCCTCTAATTTCCGTGGAAGGAGCTTAATAATTCACCACCGAGAACCAAAGAAGGGCATAGGGGAAGGGACAAAATAATAAACGATCAACCGATGACCACCTTGTTACGCTCATGGTTGTCTGCTCCAGACTCTTGGCATTGTTCAACCTGGCATCCTTAGGGTGGTCTTCGACCTGGACGTTTTGCCTTTTGCCTACACATTTTGCTTATTCTTTTTATTGGCTTTAAGAATCTGAGCACTTTACCACTGCTAACCAGTGATAAAGTGGATGTGCTTCTCCCTTAAACATGGTGAGATTTATGTATACCTGACTGGCATATTTGTTGTACTGGTAAATCCCTTGTAAAGTGGTATACTATATACTCAGGGCCTGTACTTCAAATAGTACTGATGGGCTTCAGCACTGATTGTGCCACTCACAGAAGTATCCTTTTAAACTGCAGTGCCTTTGTATTGTATTTATGGTCACTTCTATCTGGCAATTCAAACTACTTGCCAAGCCTTAAAATCCACTTTAATACATATAAGTCAGCCTAAATAACATTAAGGACAGGGTGACATGTAAGTAAAAGGTAGGACATACACTTGTATGCTCTTCATGTCCAGGTAGTGACAAACAGCCTCTTTAATTTTTCATTACTGTCCGGCCTACCCCTCTTATATACCATCACTGGGAATTCCTTCAAACACATTTAAGCTGTAATTCCTGCTCAGGTAGGGATAGCTTTTTCATGCTTTATGTGTTTGAAATGGTAATGATAAATACTCCTTACTTGTAAAGTTGGATTTAACATTAGTGTTTTACAAATTACATTTTTAAAAGCAGTAATTTCTCTGTACTTAAGATATCCAATACAAGCCTGGGTTTAGTGACAGCTACACCTGGTGCATTCACTCTAGACAGCCACAAACACAGGACAGTGAGGATCATCTGCATTCTAAGCACTCATCTGCATTCTGATGGGTTACCTGGACAGGGAGGAAGAGGAAGGGCTGACACTTAAAATTCAATAGGTAGTGTCCTGTCCACACACAAAGCACTGATTTACCCCACAGAGATAGCCTTGTAGACAGGACTGGATTGAAAGGGATCTGTGTACGCTTCATATAGCTGCTTTGAAGTTACCCCCTACATCAAAGGTACATTTGGGTATAAGTACAGGGTCTCTGACCCCCTAAAATCGGACCCTTCAGGATCTTGAACTGAACCTCTGTCAGAAGGACTGTTGTGCTGCTTAAAGGACTCAACTGGATGGCTTTTCTGCTTGTTATCCTGATGCCTGCTGGTCCTTGACTCCGCTAAAGGAGAGCTGGACTCTGCTTTACCTCCGAGTGATCTCCAAGGGCTTGCTGGCCTGCCTCCTGTTTTCTAAAGTATGAAGGACAAAAAAGACTTCCTATAATTCTTCTACTACAAAACTGACACATCATCACCACTGCGCCGATCAGACTTGACAATAATGTATTGTATTCACTTCCATGGAGCTCAACAATGAGAAAGTGACTTAACTGCACAGAAGAGATTGACACATCAAGCCCTCAGCATTGACACTTTGTTCTATCCAAGGTACTTTCTCAGTGGACCCTGCCGTCCATCAACCTGAACTTTGGGTTTACCCCAGTCCCTCATGACCTCAAGTAACCCTTTGATTGCTAGTGACTTCTAAGCACTATTTTTACATTTAATTTTTCGAATCTTCAATTCTACTGAGCTGATTTTTGTTGTTTTGGTCTTATTTCACTCAGATAAATATATTTTCTTTTGTGGTATATTTATTGTGTTTCTGTGTGAGTGTGTGGAACAAATACTTTACACATTGCCAATCCAGAATGCTCTGTGCAAACTACCAGAGGGTGAGTGCAGCTGATCTTTTACTATGTATCTAGTTTACTCTGAGTAGAGTGATGGTTCCTGCCTGGCCTGAGTACATACCCCAGCCAACCAGGAATCCCATTCCTAACACACAAGCTCTGGGAATCTGAAGATGAACAGGTTCAATATTTCAGCTTGTTTACATGTCCTTTATGTCCTGGTGCTATCACACTCAATGTTGATTACCTGGTGGTGTACTTGGCCATGCCTTACTGAGGTATGAATGAGGACTAAAGTGTTCACTTCAAATTATAACAAGGAGGCATGCACCTAGATATTGTACACTAGGATAACTTATTTCTGGGAAAGGGCAAGCCTGTTCCATGAGGTTGAGGAGTCTCAGATTGTCAGGTACCCCAAGCCTGATCACTGTTCTGCATTTCTTGGGAACAGGTAACAACAAAAATATATATACATAAATCAGTCTCTACAACCCTACATGGAAGTTGCTGTGACAAGGGCGCTGATTACCGCCAGATACAGTAGTTTGAAGGTGCAGCATGTGTGCATGCCTTTTTGGGCTTGTTCCCACGGTTCTAAAATTCAGTGACAGATCTGGATTCCTTTTTGTGTATGTCCTGTTCGCACCCGAGACGCCCACACCTTCTTTACATTTTAGGGCCACAGGCGGAAACCCATTCTGGATGCTGGCGGAAGCCTGCGATTATTGGTTTTCCCCTGGGTGTCATGGTTCCACCTGACAAATGCACCCATGCCTTTTTAAATGTTGAGGATTATTGGGGGAGTCTCAAGGCCTCCTCAGCCCCTGCCAGTTCTCCAGTCAGCATCCAATCCTAGTTGGCATTAGAAAGCAGCCAATATTTCCATGAATGTCACAGCCTGCACATTGTTGGGGTCCACAGGGGAAGGCCCTTGGACAATTTGGTACTTGCTAAACCCCAGTCAGCTCCCTTAGATTTACATTCCCTGACTGCACTCTCCAGGCAGGGAAATGTTGTGTCCTGGGGGATGGCATCCTCAGGTATTGGCTTTTCAGGCCCATTGTTGAGGTCCTCTTCACTGTCTTCTATCTCTGGAGAGAGGTGTCTGCCACTCACCATAAAAGAAAAGTATTGACGCTGGGGGGTGGGATTCCTGGGGCCTTCGAAAGGCTCTGCGAGTGGGACTGCAAGTTTTCTTCTCCTAAAGTTGACACCAGGAGATGGGATACCCAGAGTATTCTGAAGGCTCAGTGCGGTGGTCTGCGCCCCTCTTTCTCCATAAGTAAATATATTATCTCTGAGGGATGGGCCCTCAGAGCCTTTAAATGGTTCATTGAGGGGGCCCTCTAGCCCATTCCCAATATAAATGCTAGTGCTGACTGGCCAGGCCCTTTCCCTCAAGGGGTGACTTATATATTAAGGGTCTGCATCCTCCAATAGATCCTGAGTATTTGAAAAAAAGAAAAATTAACAATAGCCTTCCCCTATATGTTTTATTAATCTTTTTGCTATGTTATATGTTATGTTATGTTATGTTAATTACCATAAGGTGTCCTAGCGCTTAGCTCAACAGAAATAAAGACAGGAAGAATGGAAGCCTAGAACTACTGATTCCTAGAAAGCAAGGTCTTTAACACCTCCCTAAAAGAAAGTAGATCTGGGTAGGCACTGATATCGTAAGAAAGAGCATTCAATGCTCTAGCACTGATGACAAAACTCCTATCCCGCCTTACTTGTCTTTTTTTTTTTCAAACCGATCATTTATGCTCCAAGTGAGCACGGGGTTTTGGTTGGGGTGTATCAGCTAAATCTTTGCCTAAGGTGATCAGGTCCTATATCAGAGTTTTAAAGGTAAAGCAAAGTGCTTTGAATCTGACCTCTTGCCTTATTGGCAACCAAGGAGCTTTCTTATTATTTTTGCATGACAAAGGACTATGTACCTGAGTACTAAAAGGGCTGCTGCCTTGACTTGTTGATGTGGTGGCAGCAAATTGGATCTTATCTTAGGATCTGTCAGGTTCGCGCATCCTCTATGGCATGGGATACACATGAATTTTTAACCTTAAATTCTCAAAAGCAGCTGAACAGATCAATACCAAATCATAAAAAGCCTGCTTTCTACTTACAGCTCAAGCTTTGTTTTAAATTTGGAGTGGTTCAATTCAGCCATTTTTGGTGCTTTTTATAAATCTCTATGGAAATAACATGAGGAAATTACACTCTGGACAGTCAGAGGGACTGCAATAAATGCAAAAGTGGGGCACCGTCGTAGGGATTACATTGTCCCTTTCTGCCAGCTGTTTCATGGTGGTTGACATGCCATGAAAAGGCTGGTCGAAAATGAGTTTGAGGGCCACTAGCAGGCCCCTCTTCGCCCTAGCCCTCCACTCTTGGTCCTCTAACCCTACACCATTTGGCAGGCACCATATAGTGCCTGCCACATGGTGCTTGGATGTTCACCAACCTGCCCTGTAGCATTGAGGCTTGTGCTGCAGCCCTTTTTGGGCTGCAGCACTGGCCTCAATGCTCAATGCTATGAGGCATGTTTCTGACCGTATCCATGGCAGTCGGATCGTAATCTGTCTGGCGGGACTGCAGACTCCCAGTTTTTTCTCGACAGATTGGTGGTCTGACGCTTGTTCGACCACCACCATAATGAGGCCCTTAGCATCCTCGATCATGACAAGGATTGAAGCTCTATCCGACAATGAGTTCCATGAGGACGGATACTTTCTCACCGAGGGCCTGCTAAATATGATTTACTACTGTGGAGATGCTCCAAGCTGATGACGCCTGTTTCTATGGTGCAGGAAAGTCTTGCGTATTAGTTTCGTGGTGGCCTGAAAGTTCACCCATTTCGATGTATTGACTTTTCACAGTTATTAGAAGTGCAGTTGATGCTACAAAGCTCTGTACTTCAGGAAAAGGACCTTGTGCATCTTGTTTTGACCCTGGAGCCACAGAGGAACACTGTTAGATCCAGCTGTTTCTGGCTGGCTGGGATGCATCGAAGCCACTGAGAATCTGTTGTCCTAGATAGGATGAGTATGATATGTCTGATAAACTGCTCACGCTTAGATAGCTTGCCACAGAGGAGTCAGGCCTATCCTCGGGGCCCAATCGTAAAGTATCAGCACAGCATAACGCTTGAAACAACCTGTGAATGCTACAATAAGACTCCACACTACGTATAAAAAACTCATCTTTGTATTACACAAACATTGAACTCAAAATATATAAATATTGTATGTACACTTTATAGTAATATACAACTGTCAAACTTTACCCATTAGCAGTAGAATGTCATGAACATTATGTCCTATTCAGAGGTATTCATCAAACACAACATTCCCCAATTTTGCATACTCCAACAGTTGCAATGATCACAAAATCATAGGTCTTTGAATACATCTGTGTCTCATGACCAACCCCTCAGTCACTCAACTACACCAGTCAATGATGCACATTGCCCCTGCTGGCAACACTTTGATTAGAATGTTGGAGCCACCTAAAGTTTTGCCTATCCTCATTAGACCTCCAGGCACCCTTGTGAACCTTAACAAGTGAGGGATCGTTATCCCCCCATTGGCAAAAGGCTGCAATCAGGGAAGCTGGTGTGCTTGCAAGTGTGGAAAAATATTTCCCCTCCAGCGGAGGTGCAAGTTGCCGGAGCTCCTGGTGGCCAGCTGTAGGTACCTACAAGGTACAATGAAACCCCTTTGGCCCGTCATGATGTTCTCCAAAACAATGTACCTTTTGGTGTAGGACTGGGGAGTGGGAACACAGGTGTCCTGGTTGCAAGCAAAGGTCCCTCAGTCTCAGCAAGCTTCCCCCACACTTCTCGAACTGCAAACATCTCAGAACGGATGCACACTCCTCTATACAGGGTGATGATGCTGTATATCCACCCATTGTTGATGTACAATGCTCATTCCTTACTATCTCTTGGAATCTGGGAGATCCTTTGTGTCCCTGGGATCTTGTGAACATTAGACAAGCCAACCTACACTTAGAGAGTACTTAGGGACCAAAGCCAAAACAATTGGCACTTAGCTGCAGGCCAGGAACATCCAGGCAAAATCCTGCAAATGATAATCCCCTTCCTGGAGCACGACAAGCCCCATGCTGCGGATAATCCAGTTGCAATACATCCTGTCCTAATGATTCCTCTTGTCGATATGCCAGCATCGAACCAGTGTAGTATGGTTCCAAATCCAAAAAGCGTCCCCAACTTCTGAGGCCAGAGCAAGGTGCAAGGTGGGTCCAAGGATTTAACAGATTTTGTAGTGACATCTGATTGGTTGCCACCACTTCAACAAGGAAGCGTTGGCAGCCTTTTTGGGATTCAAATGTAAATGTGAGTGCCCCAGAAATTACAAAAACAGCAAAAGGGGGTAGCACCTGTGGCCAACCCTTAAAGCAGCCAACATGCCCCCCTTTTCAAGGCCAATATTGACACCCGGAATTCTATCCCACAGGGCCTATCATATTTGTTTAGGGGGGTACATGACTCTCCTCTCCGGGCCATATTTGGGCCACAGGGATCCTACCTTCTGGGATGCAGATATATTTGGAAAGGGAAGGGGGATAAGCAGCTTCCCTCTCTACCCCTAAATCTGACCTGGGGACCCCAGCTCATGCAGTTCATCTAATTGAGGAAGGAGGCACATAGCCCCCCTCCTCTCCTGGCTGATGCCTGGCCATGAGGACCCCATCTCCTTGGCCCAGCCATATTATTGAGAAAGGGCGGACACACTGGCTCCTTCCCTAGGCAAAATGTGGGCCTGGGTACCTCATCCTCTGGGACCTGATCTTCAAACTATAGGGGCGGGGTGCCCCCCTCCTCTGACCCATTTTGACCTTGGGGACCCCATCGCCTGTTGCCCAGCCATTGTCTGAAGGGTGAGGAGAGTATGCAGCCCCCCTCCAATGGGTAGCATTGGGCCGAGGACCCCATCGCCAGGGCCCATCTCTTAGATCGTAGGTGCCCTGGAGCCCAACCAGAGCAATCACTGTATTTTTGGTGTGGGACAGCGGGGGTAGCCCCAATGCTCCCATGGCCCCAGCAGGTTGTCCGGCTGTAGCGGTAGCCGGCATTGCCCCTGCCCACAGAAAGCTGCTAAAAATGATTTTTTCATCTGTTTCCTGGCTGCCTCATCGCTGGCTGGGGTAAAAAAGATGAAACGTTCGCTGCCAGCAGGCAAGAGTATTTGTCAAGCTCCCTCTTGCTTGGTGCGGACTTTGGGCCTGATTACGAGTTTGGCGGTCTTGCAACAGTCTGCCACACCAGCTTCCCACTACAAGACTACCAAACTCGTATTCGAACCACCCTTCACATTTCGAGTCAATTCTCTGTGGGTGGTCCAAGCCCCGTCCCTGGCAGCCCTGAGGGCTGCCACCACACCAGGGCTAAAATGTAATTAATGCAGGGGTCCCATTGACCACCCCCGCAGCCTCACCTCCTTTGGTAAAAATTGACACGTAATCTTGGGGGACCATCTCACCAGCCATAGATGAGGCCACCACTCCTGGTATGTTGTGGGGTGCTGTTTGCTATGGACATGGCTTGGAGGGTGCTTGAGACCATTAAAATGCTATTTTTTGCAGGAAACGGAGCTGAATTGTTTCCTTAGAGAGGGAGCTGTATGTTCAGCAGCTTCTTCTCTTTGAAAGAATTGGCGTCTTCCGCAGGTGCCGGGGGCCAGCAAGGACCACAGTAGTTTAATACAACCGCTAGTCTTGCTAGAAGAGTAGTGGAGAAAAGGGGCGGGCCTCTGACCAACTCCCAGGAATTCCACTGTGCGGGACATACTGGAGGTAACAGGAGGGCTTCTTAGCCTCAAAGGACCATCAGCATCCAATAGGACTACATCCCCATGCAGTAGTGCACCAGGAGGCGCGTTTGTAGAGTGGTGGAGAAAGGGGGTATGGCCTACAACGACCATTCTGCAATCCACCAGTTTGGGACTTACTCGAAATAACAAGAGGGCTTACTGGACCCCAAGGATCCTCAGCAGCCAAGCAGACTTCATCCCCCAATGAGTAGTGTGCCAAGCGGTGCGTTTACAGAGTGGTGTAGAAAGGGGATGTAGCCTTTGTTGACCTCCCAACAATCCTGCTGCTTGTGACTTACGGGAGGTACCAGAAGACCCTCAGAATCCAATGGGGCTTGATCCAGAAACCAATTGCGCCAGGAGGAGCTTTTGCAGAGTGGTGGTAGAAGAGGCGGCTTCTGGTAACTTGCCAGACCAGCTTTCTTTTTACCTTTTTAGTTTCACTATAGGGGGTCCCATGGTCTTCCTCAACAGTGCCGATATAGGCCGGGCCCCATTCACTGGGGACAGGCCTTCTTGGAATTGGAGGAGGGGGGCAGTATGGCCACTCTTCCAGGCGGATTTCGGTCCTGGGGTCCTCATTTTTTGGGGCCCATCCTTTTTTTTATTTTTGCATTTTTATGTTGGAAAGAGAGAGGCCAACGGGCTCCCTCCCTGGGCGAACTTCTGCCATGGTGATCCCATTCCCCATGGCCTGGCCTTTGTGGGAAAATATATTAAAACATTTTTGGGGGATAGAGGCCCTTGGTGCTCGGCCATTCTAAAATGGTGGAGTGGTCCATCCAGCCGCACTCCATGAGCAGAGTTCAGCAGGAGGCCCACCATATCTGCTAGGTGCCCTTAGTTTACCCAGTCTCCATTAGGATAGCAGTGGAGCCTGAAGGACCCCATGCTAACCGCCACACTTAATTCAATAATTAATCATTCGTGGGGTGCAACCCGTTTTTGGAACGAGGTAAAAGCATATTGTTTATTTATTTTTTCTTGATGGTTTTATTTTACAATGAGGGAGTTTGGGTGAGGTATTTCTTGCTGGATTACAATCTTGTTTGTTTGGGTTGTTTGGAGAAGTGTGGCTCACTGGTTAGAGCAGGCAGACCCTGAAGCAGAGGTCAGACCCGGGACCAGGGTTCAATTCCCGACGCGGCAGGGTCTTGAGCTCAAATGTCCATGGACTCGATAATTCTCGCTTCGGTGCCTGACCTAATCATGGGTTCACACTCTGCAACTCTGGGCATTAAGCTTGCTTAATCTCCACAACGTCCCCCGTGGCGGGATGCCTGGCTTTCACCTTGGGGGTGCCCTGTACGGGCTATCTCACAGGGAAAAGCCAGGACGGGTTCCCAAGGCAAGCGCGGAGATACCCCTTCGGGGGTCGATTCAGGCGCTATATAAGAAACATAATAATAATAATTAAGAGGGGAAGTACGGCCAAAGGCAGTCCTCGGTAAAATTATAGATGATGTTATTGTTTGCAAGACATCAAAAGAATGTGTGGTTTTTATCATTGTTGATGCAGTTCTTGTTTAATTTATTTGCAGTACCCCTGAAGAAGAACAAATGTTCGAAATGCATTGGGTTTGTTAACTGTACCGGTCTAAGGATGGTTGAAAGCACGTGTCAATGTTCTAAGCTTTCGGCAACATTTGGCATTTGAAAATGCGGAATAAACATTCCACTTCAACCTGGCTGTCTCTCAAGTGATTTAAAAAGAGAAGAATGGAGTACATGGACTGCCATTTTTGCAAACTGACATTGGATTACTGTGGTTTACTTGGTTTAAATATGGATTGTTGTGAGAGGAAAATTCCTCATTTTCGCAGTGCAGCAGTAAGGGGCAGAAGTGTTGCCCCTCCTTAGTTCTAATGTCCCAGGGGTTGGCATCCTGAGGATAGCAGGAGCGGGTCCAGGGGTGCTGATCCCCAAGGCTATATTTTCCTCGAGAAGGGGAGTTGTGCAGCACCCTCATTTCTTCTGGTCGGGCCTGCCCTGGGGTGGTGGCGGTTCTTAGGGCTAAAAATCGCCCAGATGGTTGGCCTTGCAGCCCCACTCCCATTTGAAAAAAATAATTTTGGCCTCGAGGAGGTGGTGGTCGTTGGGGTCCCCAGGGGTCCATGAGGACCCCGATTACAAATTAAACAGCGTTGGTAGTCATTTAAACAATGATGCACACACCCCCGGGACTTAGCCCGCACTTCTCTTTTTCTAAATTTTTTGGCAGGAGCCATGGCTTCAGAAACACTCGTGCAGAAAAGAACAGATTTGCTACTGGCTGGGTCCCTCCTGCACCCCACCAAAAGGCCTAGGGTTCAAGGTCATCCTACTGTGCCCCTCTCCCTCTTTTTTAATGTTTTTTGTTGGGACTAGGCCCAAACTGAGTCCCAAGATGGCTGGTAACATTTCCTGGTTTGACGTGTTGGCAGCCAATCAGATTTAAGCCCGAGGACTGTCGAAGCCCCTGAGGATTCATCTCCATTTACATGCAAATTAGGATTTTAAAACTTCTACATGGATTTCTGCCAATTTACAAAAAGGTCGCTATCTGGACCAACAGCCACCTTTCTGCTAAATTTGGAGTAGTTCCATTCAGCAGGTTGGACAGTATTCGTGTCTAAATCTCTATGGGAATTAACATGGGGGAAAAAGTTTTTGCCACCACCCTTTTTTCTGACCCCATACCCCACTTGACGGATCACCATGAAACTTTCAAGACAGCAACTGCAGTGAGCGTCATACTAGTTATGAAAATGTTGTGAAGATTCGTAAACTGACACTAAAGTTATTGGCAAATGAATAAACACTCTTTCTATTGAAACTACATACTAACTATAACTACCTACTGCCAGTCACCAACAGGTAGTTATATTTAAGACCGTGTTTCCATAGCAAAACTTTTTATTGACATGCCTATATCTTTGGCACCATTTGACAAATCTACACATGCGTCTAAAGTGCACTGGCAGTTCTAGTTGTGCATAAAACATTTCGTGGTGATCTGGTAAGCGGGGCAGATAAAAAGGGGGTGGTCAAAAAAGTGTATTTTTCCTGTTAATTCCCATTGAGTCTTCAGGTGCAGCTGCAGCCAAAACTGCAGCCCGAACTGTGGATGAAATGACATCAAATTTAGCAGAAGGGTAGACTTTGTTCCATAGATCACACTTTGTGTTATTTGGTATAAAGTTTTCAGTACTTTTTTAGAAATTAAAAAAAATCCAAATTAGTATATTGTGGCAGAGCCTAAGCACAGATCTCATGGTGAAATCTGTATGGCTGTCAGCACTTCAACCCGAAATTGATGGCAGCCATCTTGGGAGCAAAATTAATGATAGAAGCACTTTGAAAAGCATTGTAGTGATTGTCAGGTTTTGAGAGTCACAAAAAGGAGAACTTAAAAAGGTTGATAACAGATTTTAGTTACAATATAAATCATTTGTTGCTAAGGTGATTTTACTCTGTGAAAAAGCCTTCTGCTGGGATTTCAAGAATCATGTTTAAGAGAAAACAGTTTTCTTTTTTTTTTTTTTTTTTGGTGCAAAACATTTATTGAGTATTGTCAGAGTTACACAGCGTCACGCCAACAACCCGGAGGCTGGCCGCTATCAGTGCACAGCAACAGGACGATCAGTGACATAAGAATAAGAGTGCGAATTCCGTTGTGCAAAACAGCATCATCATATTGACAAGTACAGTTTCAACATGACTAAATCAGTGTGTCTTGCATTTTTCATTTTTTTTTGTTAACAGTAACATGTGCAGTATCTCGGTGAGCCCTGGGAGGGGGTGGGTGCGCCAGTCAGGCGTTGGACCAGTCTCAATTGGCGGTACAAGGCGTGCAGCCCGCATAGCTGGGAACTCACCAAAGCAGAAATATTGTGTCTCAGCACATGAGGTAGGCAGACGAATCACCGCATCTGAGGCATAGGGCCGCGAGCTGCCAGGGTAGTATTGTGGGAGTATAAGTAGGCCACCGGCACTGTAAAAAAAGGGGGGGGAGGGGCTCGGGGGAGGGATAAGAACCACAGTACCCCAGACCACACTAGGCCAGCCCGAAGCCGTCATCTCTAGGATAGGAAACAACACAGCAATGTCTCATCATCTCAACATCAACTACTGGCATCCCCCGGAGGGTCCGTTATTAAATAACATTGCAACGGGGCCCAAATGTCAGTGGGCCTGGAAGTAGGTGGCAATAGTTCGGAATAGGTATGCAATTGTTCTTGACAGTACACCATGTCACGCATCCAATCCTTGAACTTGGGTGCCCTTCCCCTCCCCCACCTACAGGCCACTCTGCGTTTAGCCAGTAGCATAGCCAGTATATCTATTTGCGATGGGCCGCCTGGAGTGGTTCAACATACCCCAGCAGAGCCACCAATGGGGACGGGTCCACCGTCATGTCTATCATCTTGGACAGTGCTTGAAAAACTTGGACCCATTAGCGGCTCACCTCAGCACACCCCCACGCAAGGTGAAGGAAATCAGCCCCTGGGGCCCCACACCTGTCACAAGTGTCAGTAGACCTCAGCTGGAATCTGTGTAGGCGCGCCGGTGTGTGGTATAACCTGTGTAGGAATTTATAATGAATTATCCTATATCGGCTGCTAGAGGATATGCGCTTGGTTTGTTGTAGGCAGAATTCCCACTGCCTGTCAGTAAGGGTCATGGCCAGATCCTGTTCCCATTTTCCCCTGGCGGGAAGAGTAGTGTAAGTCATGTTGGCACGGACCGATTTATATAGTGTGGACACCAGTTTATTGGGATTGTCGTGTAGCAGTAGGTTCTGTAGGGGAAGAAGTTCGGGGGGTTCGTGTGAGAAATCAGGTGTGATGGCCTGAAGCCCGTGCCGGAGCCTTATATAGTAAAACAGCTCTAGAGGTGTCGGTTGTATGCCTTCATATAGCAGGTCCTTGGTACGAAAGGTGCCATTACGGTACAGATCCCCCCACGTAGTAACATGTATTTTTTTTAACAATTTTCGAAAGCCAGCTTCCTGTAAGAGCGGAAGATGTGGGTGGTAAGTCAAGGGCAGCAGTGGGGCATATAGGAAGTGTAGATCGAGTCTCAAAGTGATGCAGTTCCACGCCGTCACAGTACTAGATACCGTGTTAGGTGTCTTATCCCTACCTTCAATCGGGGAGTATAGTGCACCATCAATGGGGGTCGGGTGGGCCAACCAATGTTCAGCCACCAGTTGGGGCATGTATGTCGGCTGACGAACCCAGAAGTATGCATAGTGAGCCTGGGCAGCCCGGTAATAAAGTTCAAAATCCAGAACACCAAAACCACCCTGCGAGTATGGTCTGACAAGGACTTCCCACTTGAGCCTGGGCGCCTTTCCACCCCACACCAGCCTGATCAATTACGAGCGTAGCAGTCTAAAAAAATAGGTCCCGGGATGAAACGGTATGTTCAGAAAGAGATATAGAAGCTGGGGGAGTATCACCATTTTGACTAGCGAAGCCCTCCCGGCCATGGAAAGGGGAAGTGTGATCCATCTGGAGATATTGTCACTTATCTTATCCATCAACGTGCCATAGTTAGCACGAATCAATGCCTCCCTATCTTTTTCCACATATATGCCCAGGTACTTAAAATCCCCCTCACACCAAGCAAGCGGGAACTCTGACGGAAACTGACGTGTCGAAGCAGTAAGTGGGAAAATGCATGACTTTTTCCAGTTAATTTGGACGCCCGAGAGGGCGCCGAACCGTATGAATTCTCTGAGTATGGGATGTAGGTTGTCACCCGGGTGGCGAACATAAAGTGTAATATCATCGGCATACATAGAAATGAGTATCTGCCTCTGCAAACAGCGTAGTGCACTATCTCGATGATGTTGACGTAGTTTAGCAGTGAGGGGTTCCGTGGCGATAGCAAACAGGAGTAGGGAGAGGGGGCAGCCCTGCCTGGTCCCCCTGGAGACAGGGAATTCCGGAGACAATCTCCCATTAATGAGTACTCTGGCCACTGGGCGTGTATATAATAATCGAATCCAGGAGATAAAAATAAGCGGAAAGCCCATTCGCTCGAGAACTCTGAGCACATAATCCCATTCGAGCGAGTCAAACGCCTTGGTGGCGTCTAAAAAAATGGCTTCCATTGGGAGGAACATAGACCGAAAAAAAGGTACGGAGGTTGTGCGACGTCGCCCTACCAGGGACAAATCCGGCCTGGTCAGGAAGTACCAGATCGGGTAGTAGGAGGCTAATGCGCGCTGCAATCAGTTTGGCGAGTATTTTCACGTCGCAATTTAACAAGGATAATGGTCTATAGGAGTCGCAGCTAGTAGCAGGCTTCCCCGGCTTGAGTAGAGACGTGATAAGGGCGATTCTCATGGAGGCAGGGAGGTGGCCCACCTCCAGCGCATCTTCATATACTTCACGCAGTACTGGCGCCATGAAGCCTATGAACGTTTTGTAAAATTCAATGGGGATGCCATCCAACCCGGTGGCTTTACCTGAGTTCATATGCATGATAGCCTCTCTGACCTCATCTAGTTCGAACGGGGCACTCAGAAAGGTTATGAAGTTATGTTGTTCGGTCAAGCGATGACACACTGGTCATCAGACTGGTGGCCTCAAGAACTGGGTCCTGTCCCCACCCCCAAAAGTAAGGTTAGAAACCTGGGAGTATTATTTGACCAACAACTTACTTTTAAGGTCCACGTCAATCAAGTAGCCGGCACCTGTTTCCGGGCTATAGGGATGCTAAGACGTGTCTTCCCCTATCTTCCGGATCACCACAGAAAAACTCTGGTGCAGGCTCTTGTTATCAGTAGGGTTGACTACTGCAACGGATTGCTCCATGGAGCCAACGAGGAGCAACTTAAGAAATTGCAGGTTATTCAAAACACTGCCGCAAGGATCGTCATGAATGCTCCACCAAGGACACCATCCTGTCCCCTACTGACTCAGCTTCACTGGCTTCCAGTGAAGAAGCGAGTCCAGTTCAAGACCCTGTGTACCATACACAAGAGCCTTACGGGGATGGGCCCTAAGTATTTCATTGACATCTTTCAGCCCTACATCCCAGGACGCTCTTTGCGTTCCAGTAACCAGCAACTACTTAAAATACCCAGAATTAAGAAAACCAGACAAGGTGGCCGTGCATTGGCCTACACCGGACCCACATTGTGGAACTCACTACCGCTTGAACTGAGGTCAATCATCAACCATATCATATTTAGAAAAAATCTAAAAACCTACCTGTTTCCCAGCTATTAATGTCACTTTATTCCTGGATACACTTTTACTCTCACTTTCATCTGCAGTTATAGCGCGGAGATACCCCTTCGGGGGTCTAGTCTGGCGCTTTATAAGCATATAAAATAAAATAAATAAAATAAAATAAAAGGCTCTCTGTGAATCGCTCAGCCACCCCAAGGACACATCTGCCAGGTAGTCATCCAGTGTAAGTTCACCAGTCCTGGTAGAGGAATACAGCGTACTATAGTGCCGCACAAATTCATTCCGGATTTGCGTAGTGTCTCTGAGGACCAGCCCTTCAGCAGTCTCTAATTCCAGTACAACGGTCGGCGAGCGCATGAGTTTAACCGTTGCCGCCAAGGCTTTCCCAGGTCTCTCACCCTCCCCATATCGTCTGGCCACCCAGTGCTTGTTTCTGAACTTCACCTCCCGAGCAGCCTCGTCAGAGTACTCCGACAGTTTCTCCCGTATGTCAGCAAGGGTTGTATTCTCAGGGTTCACTCTGAGGCTCTCTTCTGCCCTCCGGAGGTCAGACTTCAGAGTGTGCAATCTATTCAGTATGCTCTTGAGTACCCACGAACCTTTTGAAATGCAGAGACCCCGGAGCGTGGCCTTAAAGGCGTCCCATATGGTCTCAACGTCTTGGACAGAGACTTTATTGCGTTTAAAGAAATCTAAACATTCTTCCCGGAGTTCCTCCTGGAACTCCGTGTCTAACAGCATTGAGGATTGCATACGCCACGCCGTGACCGGGGGCCCCAGTTCAGAGTCGTTTAAAGTGATGAATACGGGGGAGTGGTCGGAATATGTTCTGGGGAGGTGTGTCGCGTGAACCAGTATCGTGTAGAGGTGTGAAGTCAGGATTATATAGTCAAGTCGTGCCCATGATCCAGCTTGTGCTGTGAAATATGTACCCTTGCCCCGCAGTGGGAACGCCAGGCATCTATGAGATTATGACTGTCAATAGTCGCTCTAAGGACCTCTCTCCCATTAGTATAATGGTGGGGGGCGGGGTGCGATCTGTCCAGGGGAGGGTGCAGGGTTGTGTTGAAATCTCCCCCCCATATGAGGTGTTGTGGTCCCGTCTCCACTATCGCCTCCCATAAATCAGTAAAGTACTGCGGATCCTCTACGTTAGGCCCATAACAACATGCAAGCGTCACTGCCATACGCCCCAGCCTACCCCTCATTAAGCAATACCTCCCCTGCGGGTCACCCTTGGAGCCAGCTAGATGGAAATATGTATTCCTCTTAATCAGAATGGCTGTACCCCGTGCATATGAGGAGTAAGTAGAGAAGACTGTATGTGAGGCCCATCTACGTCCAAAGGAGTTCGATCTATGTGGCGCAAAGTGCGTTTCCTGTAGGAAAGCAATGTGAACTTTGTGGCGATCAAGGTAACTCAATATTTGTCTCCTTTTCCTATGATCACCCAGTCCTTTCACATTCCAAGTGATCACATTCAGGCGTGTATCCCCCATGTATGGTGTTGTATATATTGATGCAGGATCAAAGTGTCTAGCACGGCGTAGCTACCATCAGCTAGTAACAGGCCACCGCCGAATCGCACCCGCCAGGTTGTACCTAGAGGGAGCAGGAGTCTCAACGCTGAGGCAACACCCCCACCACTTGCTTCCTGTTCCAGCCACGGACATAGCACACAATTCACAACCGGCTTACCCATCTCCCGGCCACAATCAATTCGCCCCCCATAGAGGCGGAACAGCAAGTCCTCGATACCTAATGCACATGTTATAAACTTAACCCCAACAGTTCCCTCAACTCGACCCCCCTCCCACCTCCCCACAAAGAGTCCCAACAAAAGGACAAGGCCTGTAGAAAAAACAGTATCCCTTAGCATCCAACCATGTAGGACGAATCTACCTGGCTCCATCAGAGTGAGCCATATTCTGCCAGCTGCATTTCCACCATGCAAAGTTACCGGTCCACCACCCCCCTCCCACTGAAGCTTCCCCAACTCGCCAGTATCCCAGGCCCACCCCCCACCCATATACCAATCAAAACAAATGAACAACAAACAAAAAAAGAGTCAAGGTTCTTGGGGAACACCCAGTAGGGGTCATCAGAGGTGCACGTTCGACCACCCCCAGTCCTCCCACTCCGTTCAAGTCCACCCTTAGCGTCTCTATCCGGAGGGGAGAGGGAGTAAGGGGGGTGGGGGCCTGGCATACATTACCACCTGCATTCCAGCACCCGTCCATGGCACCCCAGGAGTCAGTCGCAACCACTGCATATAATGATAGCATCCGCCATGTAGTGAGTCAGTGAAGACAATCCAGACAATCCAGAGACTGCGATGTTAAAAAACAACACAAAGCCATTTGTCGTCTATTCAGGACCAGATGCATGTAGGTCTTCGGCTTCCGCAGGTCGCCTACCTCGTTTAGGCAAAGTTTTAATATAATCCTCAACTTGCTGGGGGTTGAGAAAAAAATGTTGCGTGCCCTGGTGGGTGACTAGTAGTTTGGCCGGGTACAAGAGGGCATAGTCAATGTTCAGGTCTCGAAGCTTCCTCTTGACCACAAGGAACTTCCGCCGCTGCTCTTGAACCACCGGGGTAAAGTCAGGGTATATAGAGAAGGACACGCCATCATATGTGAGGTTTTGGTTCGCCCGGGCCGCTCGTAGGGCTGCATCGCGATCTCGATAGTTGAGTAGGCGTGCAATTATGGGTCGCGGCGCGGCCCCAGGTTTAGGCTGGGGTCCAAGTGAGCGATGAGCGCGTTCCACAATAAATTGGCTCGAAAGAGCCTCCGCCCCCACTGCTGCTGTAAGTAGCTTATCAATGTACAGCTCCATCTTCCCCGTGTTGGTCGATTCTGGAATGCCCGTGACGCGAACGTTGTTCCGCCGACTTCTCGCCTCCAACTCCTCATTTTTGGCGGCAATCACCCTCAACACATTGTCCATTCTGGAAAGTCGTGAGTTATGCGCCGCCGTGGTGTCGTCGTTCTCAGATATTCGACGCTCCACCTCTGTAATGCGCTCTTCGTGTACATCCATCTTTTGGACTAGGCCGTCCATTCTAGCAGATAATCTATCCACTTTGTCAACCACCGTTGCAAAGCCCTGGCGCATCTCCTGCAGCATGGTAGCGATGTCCGGGGCCGGAGGGGCCGACATTGAAACCTCCGCAGCCGGGCTCCGGGGTTGCACATTGTCCCCCGTGTGCTGTGTCGCCTTCTTCTGCGTTGCAGGTTCAAACTGCAGCTTGGGCTGGCGATTGTCCGGCTTCCCCATGTTGGCAATGAGAAAGAAAGAATCGCTGCATTCCGGCGCTATCCCCACCGCGGCTGGAGAGTCGTGAGGCGAGGAATGGCACCCCCTTTAGACTTGGCGTGATTCAGTGGTGCCGCTGCTCCGCACGTGTCACGAGGCAGAGGGGGAGAGTGTGGCGGGCGTCTGCAGTGAGGACCCACTGTGAAGTGAAGTGCAGTCTCGGGCGTGCGTTTGTAACCCGGTTCCAGGCGCCTGAGTCGATCACGCCGCTGTACGCGCTACAGCGCAGGACAAGATGTAGTGCCTCGAGGTCTATACCCGAAGCACCAGGCTGGGGGAACCTTCCGCAGGTCTGGAGTCGTGGCAATAACAGGCTTCGTGGCCTGTGCGCAGTAAGGAGGAGATCAAGCAGTCACGAGCTCAGGGCGCACTGCAAGTATGGGAAGTCAGTCCAATATGGCGCTAGGAGGTCGCGCCTGACGCAATATCAGAGGTGAGACTGCCGGGGCGAAACAGCGTCTACACCGCACCACATGTACCCCTTGCGCCGCAATTAGCACTCGCCTTGTGTTTTACATCGGCCGCTTCCCGGATGGTGTTCCGAGTCCGCTTCTGCCACCAGGACGGGTAGCGCCACCCGTCTCAGCTCTGCAGGCCTGCTTGTCTCGTGGTGAGCCTCGGGCTTGCGCAATTTCAGGAGCCGGCCACGGGCTCCACAGCGACAGGACACACGTCGGCTGGGGGCTCTGCCGATGGCAACTTCGGAGCCCAAGGGGGTAGAGCCCTCAAACTTGCACCGAGTGTGCAGTGGCGCTTGCTGCCCCTTCGTGGGGATTTTCGGGCGGGTGGGAGCAGGAGAAACAGGATCAATGCCGGATAATCATGCCAGGCTGCTGGAGCCTCACGGAGGTGCGGCCATTCAGCTCGTGCGCCCTCTAGCGCCCCGAGAAAACAGTTTTCTCATGCTTCTCCCATAGTGGTTATAGCAGGAGCTTCAGATCATAAACTAAAATTAGAGCACATTTTCTGTAAATTCAGACTATATTTCTTTTTTGTTTAAATTTGTTTATTGAGTTTTGACATGTCAGGTACATTAAATCTGTATTTCTTGCTTCAAATTACATGTATTTGTTTGCTTGCATTATTTCAAATAACAGTTTTGCATTGGCATTGGACTTTATACATCGCTCTTACATATCCATATTACATTCCCAATGTTACCTGCACATTGATTCAGTTTGCATTCATCATATGCTTCCCGTGATACACCTATGTGTGTGTGCCCCGGCGTTGGCAGCCTGTCTGCCTTCGCTATCGCTGAGGGTCATAGTGTAATGTCCCGGTGATGTGGTTGCAGTGCCTACCCGCTGATACCTCTGTCAAAGCTGTTGGGTTACATTCCTAACTCATATCTTGGTATTTAACTCGGGTTAGAATTAGGGGCCAATGGGGGTGTGTGCAGGCAGAAGGGGATTCCTTGTGTGATGACTAGTGGCCATTCAGCAGTTTCTGGTTGTGTGTGTAGGGGGACATGACAGTTGTACCCAAGTCATTGTGTGGGTGGCAATAAATGTGCTGATTGTGTGAAGTTCTCTCTGAGATGTGTTCGGCCCAACCCGTTGTGTCTGTCTGCCAACTGTAGTTGGCTAGTGTGTGCCGTTTGGTGTGGCGGTGTCACTGGAGGTTCCACTTGTGTGGTTGGAGTTTGAATTGATGTAACAGTTGTGCCCAGTCCATGGGTATGTGGTGCTTACTTGCCCTTCACCTCTTTGGCCCACTGCCCTTCCTCCTCTGCCCCTCCCCATTCTTTAACCACACCCACTCAGGCATCTATTGGAGGTCCCTCCGGGGCTCACCAATACATGACTATTCCTCTCTTAGCTAGTAGAATTCACACTATATTTCTTAGCCATTAGTGAATGAAGTCTGACATTCCCAGTAAAACGTATATTTCCAACAGGAGCAGCCTGTCAATTCATTCTCTTGTGTTCTACTGCAGCCTCCCAGATTGTTCTAAAGAACAAATAGAGGACTAACGATCTTACATATGAAAACAAATGTAAAACATTTAATTCAGAAAGGAAAAAAAGGAGTGGTTTATTTTGTCATAGAAATTAGTGTTAGTGCTGTATAAAGGAAAATTAGGACATGGTTTAAGCGAGATCTCACAAATCTCCTATTGTACTTAATCAGGAACACCGTGTTAGTTGATTCCCTTGTGTTTTACTGCAGCCTCCCAGTGTTTCAAAGAACATATAGAGCGCTAACTGTCTTACTTATGACAAAAGTGTGGCACAGCTGAAGTCATCCTGATTGAACCAAACTGGTAAAACTTAAAACATTTAATTTAGAAAGGAACAAAATAAGGGGTTACCTTTTGCCATTGAAATTATGTTAAGTGATGTAGAAAGAAAAATTAGGATGCGGTTTAAGCGAGATCTTACATACATGCTATTTCATTTTATCTGGAACAGCTTGTTAGTTGATTCCGTTGTGTTTTACTGCATCCTCCCAGTGTTCCAAAGAACAACTGGAGCGCTAACTGTCTTACTTATTATAAAAGTGTGGCACAGCTTAAGCCATCTTGATTGAAACAACTGGTAAAACTTAAACCATTTAATTTAGAAAGGAACAAAATGAGGGGTTACATTTTGCCATAGAAATTATGGTTTGTGCTGTAGAAAGAAAAATTAGGATACATTTGAAGTTACTTCTCAAATATCTTCCTCTTATTTTATATTAAAATATCTGGCATGAAGACTGAAAATGCCCTTTCAGCATCAGCAACAGACTTCGAGTTAACTCTCTGGTGAACAGTAGTTTTCTGCAGTGTCCTGGTGAGCAACTATAGTGCTAACATTCAGAATGTATCCAATTGTGTGGCCCATCTCACTGCCATCTTCATGGAATCAAAAAGCTCAACTGAGAGCATTTTCTACTGAGGATACTGCAGTAAATGAAGAGATGATGGAGTTTCATGACAAATAAGTCTACCAAGTTAGCCACAAGAGAGCTCAAATGTAACACAAATGTAGCCCACATACAGCCCAAGTACAGCTCAGTGACAGTAGTATGCAAAGCACATATTTTTATTTTATTTTTTTGCAGTTTTAGATAGCTTGACCTGAAGATAATTAAGTGTTTCACATGAGCATCAGACACAATACACAAGGACACATTCCTTTTGGACTTCATGCATCAGAAGATTAAGTAATGTGCCAAAACTCACAGGATGTTGAGCTGATGCTAAAACTTTAACATGGTTCCCAAGTTGCAAAGATTGCATCTCCGAACGGAATGCCAGATTCTCTCCCCAAAGTGCAACATATAAACAAGTGATCATGAAGATAGCAAATAATTTAAAAGTGCTTTGTCGCTATTTGAGAGCTCAGAAATATATGTCCCCATTTTAGTTTTTTTAAAGCACCTAATTTCTATAGGAATAAAATCCTCTCACATTATCGTTTCTAAAGGAAATGCTTTAGGTATTGTAGTTTTTATTTAATCAAAATGACGTCAGGCATCCAACACTTTTGTAATAAATGTAAAATGTTTGCACTCTAGTTCTTTGTTAGAATAAAGTGGGGAGGCAGATTTCCGGGCAATGACTTGGATAATTTAGGTCAGGGTGAAGGGTGTAGAGCCAACAAGTTGATCATGCTGGGGAGGTAGGAGGGTCAGTAGGAGAACAACAGACTATGGGGGGCAGGGACAACAAACAAACCATTCAGAACAGGCAAGAGAGGCTGTGTGAAAATTACAGACCATTGAAGGCAGAAGGAAGAGGCACGGCCAGTTCAACCATGCATGGCAACAGACCCGAGTCAGGCAGGAAACTCCAGATGTTTTAAAGATCAACAGGGATGTATCTGCTTCCTACCTAAAATCTCCTCTTTTTCAGTGTAGGTCAATGTAGAAAATCAATTCCCCACTATTTTTTCTAATTCTCCCTCTTAACAAGTTCAACATGTTGGCAAGTATGGTACACTAATCACTGAGGGCAGGAGGAACAGAGTAGGTACATGGACTTGGATAATAGAGGGCTGGAGGGAGAAAGGCAGGGGCACCAAAGAGGAAAGGTGATCAAGCTGTCCATACTGGACAGACAGGGGCAGTTGTAGTAGAAATGAACATGAAAGGCAGCAGGGAGGGCGCAGGGACATGACAACAGACCAGACAAGGCAGGAATGAGGAGCTAGGGGCCTGCACATGGACAACAGAGGGCAGGAGGCAGGGCTGAAGCCGCAAGCTGACCTTGGAGGCCAGGCAGGATGGGCACTGGAAGCACCACACCCCATGGAGGGCAACAGTGATAATATGATAGCAAACACACAGGGTAGATGGAAGGCGGAAGCACAGAAGGAAATGCATGGCAAGCGGGAGGGTTAGAGGCAGCACAACAGCCATGGTGGGCAAGCGGGATGGGGAAGGACCATGAAATAGGGACCATGTAGGACAGAAGGGGTGGGTAGGGGTTCCACACAGGCATGAGAGGGCAGCAGAGGAGGTTGCTTCACAACAGACGACATGGAGTGGGCAGGAGGAGATGTTGCAGCACAAGAGAGCACAGAGGGCAGAAGGGAGTGGCAGCAAAATGAACCATGGAGGGGGTGGAGGGAGGGGATAGGGGCATGCAACTCAAACAGACGGGATGGAGGTTACATGCTCAGGTGGCAGTCATCTGACCATGCTAAGCAGGTGGGAGGGGTAGTTGAAGTTCAACAGAACACTCAGAGTAGAAGGCGAGGCAGTAGCTGGTCCATGGAACATGGTGAGCAAAAAGGAGGGAGCATGGGAAAGCACCCAGACATCAGAGGGCAGCAGTCTAAGCAGGAGGACAATTTTGGGCCATAGAATTGGGAAACGGAGGACAGGAGAAGTGGGCAGGGACATCAGCTAAATGGAGGGCAGATATGGTGCACTTGACCATGCACGGCAGGAGGGAGGGGGATGGTGCATGGACCTAGCAATAGACAGTTGGGAGAATGCAGATGGGGCAGCAAGCTAACTGTTCATGGATGGCGGGAAGGGCAGTGGCATGGACTTTGACAATGGATGGCAATGAGGTGCTGGGCAGGAGCGGCATGCTTGTGTGGGGGCAGCACAATGCCAGGCTATGTGCTGCAGCCTACTCCCCTCCGAGCATGCACTGCGAGGGTTATTTTACTTAACGTTTAAATAAAACAAGAAATTCACTGAAAAAGCAAACGTTACAGGGACGTTATAGTTAGGAAATAAAAAATTTTAAACTTTGACATTTACCAAAAATTCATAGGTTATCGAAACATTATAGTTAAGTTCAGATTTTACACACAGAAAACCATAGAAATTCAAGTTAGTTCAAATAACTTTAACTTGTGCCCTAAGGTAACTATAATTATCTTTTTTCTACTTGCCTATATCTTTGGTGTCGTTTGATAAATCTGCTAGAAATGTTCCCAAAATGTTCCCTACTCCGTTTAGTTGTACCTGGAATGTTTTGGAGTGATTCGTCATGTCGAAGCCAAGAAAAAGAAGGGGGCAAAAAAGGGAGTTTCCCATGGAAAATCCCGTAGGGATTTTGAGCACGACTAAGCCTGAACTGCTGTACAGAATTACACCAATTTGGCTTTGAACAAGTGAAATCTGAGCCTAACTATAATATACCTCAAACCGTTGTATTTTTCAGTGAATTTCTACAATGTATATATATTTATAGACATATATCAAAAGAATACCCTTTCAGGCTTAGAATGCCACATAAATTATGCAAAATAGAAGCAGAGAACACTGGGTAGTTCCTAGGTTTAGGTGGAGCACAGCTCCTGTATCGAGCACCCTAAAACACCAGCAACACTCTGAAGCTGCTCACCTCAAATGTCTGTTTTTTCAGCAAAGTATAAGAAAGAGTGCCATCCATGGCAAGCTACAAAGGGACAAAGTATTTTGCACAGTGCCATCATCGCCACGCTGTAAAATGACAAACGGCATTTTACCACTCCAGGCACAGTATTACAGCTTTGGATTGGTGCAATACCATGAAAGCCAACCTGAAATGAATAAAAGCAACCCCTAACATGTGTCTCATTATTATTATAGCAATTCAAAGAGGTTTAGCTTTGTCTAGACACAAGAGATAACCCAGTATAAGTACAAATGGTAAACATCCATTACAATGCAGGCCTTTACAACACAACTATTACAATGCATGTGCCATTACATCACCTGCCATTACAATTCATGCCATTAAAACAAATTTTAAGGTAAGTAATGGAGGTAAGTTTTTATTTTAGATTTAAGCTTATAAATAGTTATTATCAATAAAAATTAAAATAAAAAAGTGATGTAATGTTGCCCCACAACCATCCAACACTTTCCCAGAGCCCAGCACCTATGAGAGTAGGAATGGTAAGTTTGCCCCCACGCCCATCCAACACCTTCCCTGAGGCAAACACCTGTCTGAGTAGGAATAGTACATTTCACCCCACCACCATCCAACACTTTCTCTAAGGCAAGCACCTGTCAGAGTAGGAATAGTAAATTTGCCCCCACCACATTCCAACACAAAAAAACGAAGAAAAAATATTATGTGTTGTAATGGTATCCATAGTATTATTATGCATTGCAATGGAATGCGCTGTAATGGTAGTTTTAAGGTATCTCAATGAACATGTGTTGTAATGGTATGCGTTGTAAAAACATGTGATGTTAGGGTAGTTGAGTTGTAAAAACTGTGATGTAAAAGTGTGTGTTGTAATGGTATGCATTGTAACATCATATATTCGTAAAAACAGTACCATTTCGGGCATAGAGTGACACATCAATTATGCAAAAAAGAAGCAGAGAACTCTGGCTGTTCCTAAGTTTAAGTGGTGAGCAGCTCCTGTAAATAGCACCCTACAACACCAGCGCACCTAAAATGTCTGTTTTTCTAGCAACGTTTTTAAGAAGAGGATTATCACAATGTGATCCATGCTGAGATAGAAAGGGGCAAAGTATTTTTACCATTGCAGGCAAAGCATTATAGCTTTGGATTGGTAAAACACCATCCAATCCAACACGGAATGAAGAAAAGCAACCCCTCATATGTTTCGCTATCATTAAACCTCTTCAGAGAGATTTAGCTTTGTCCAGCCCCAAGGGAGCATCCAGTATCAAAAAGCATAAAGACAGTAAAAAATAAAAACACAAAATATGAAAAATTATGAACCACGTTAGCAAAACAGAAGGAAATTTAATAAGTAAACTAATACCAGAATGACAAAAATCTAACTAGATATGTATTTTCAAAGTTTTAGTTAGATATAGTGCCTGAAAACACAGAGTGACATTGAGGTCATCTGGTCATGCAAAACGGAGAAAAAGTCACAAATTCAGGCCGATTGTGTTGGAGTGCAGATGGCAAACAGGGACATGGCTAGCTTCTTGAATACTGCGTGAAGAGTTCCGTTGGCAGAGGAGAATGGCACAAGGAGCAGGGAGAGATTTGTGAATGATCATCGCTTTAGCGTCAAGATCCAGTCAGGCATCGCAGATGGTTGTTTCTGGAGCTTTCCACTGATGGTCACTACAGGATGTTGTTGCTGTTGCATCAAGTGTGAATCTGCTGTTGCCAGTCATTGCTGGCATCATTGCAGGGTGGAGAGTTAGCTTCACAGGAGCTTTACTTAAGAGGTTGTCATGATCAACAGAGTCTCACCACAAATGGGTCTGTTAGCATTCATCTAGAGCTCAAGTCCAGGATTCCTGCTTTTGCTCCTAGAGGTGCTCTACTGAAGCCAGCCAAGAGGCCAGGATCTGGGGCGGGCCTCCTGGGGATCAGAAAATCTTTCCAGCAGAGCCCAACAGGGCTCAGGCAGGTCCAGTTGCAGAAGGTCAGCTGAAGAGTTGCAGCGAGGCCTCTGGAGGTTGCTGTGTCCCTGTAGCTCAGAACAGGGGGTCAGCCAACTGACCCTTGGAGTGACTCAGGTCTTCCTGGGAACAAGGAGATTAGACAAAAATAACCAGAGTTTGGTAGAGGGTCTAAGGGATGGTTATAGACCAACCTCGAATTTCTTCTCCAATCAATTCGTTCATGACAAAACAAATAATCGGTGGGTCTCTTGAAGCCAGGCCCTTTCTGTGGAGGACGCTCTGAACATGAGTGACAACAGGACTACTACAGCAATCAATTACAGAAGAGAAAGACCCATAAGAGCTATCGGATTCCCATCGTTCAGCGATGTGATCCAACAACTGGATATCCTTCCTACTATCCACCTAACCTCTTGATCATAGAGGGATTTCCCGTGGATGAACTTATGTGGGTCATGTAGGAGGAGCAAAGAACCAAGAAGGAGCAAAGCTCTCAAAGCACAGGTGTGATCATAAATGATGTGTGGGAATGATGGGTGCAGTGGAAACAAGTGAAAGTGAATGGTAAAAAAGGATTTGCAAGATAGAAACACTTTTATTGGGATTTCCCTTGTAATCCTTGAATTAAAAACAGTGCAAAAAGCTGTTTTCAAAAATAGCTGCTTATAAATGAGGTTGACATGTTTCAGCCTTCAGGACCATTAGCCTCTGGCTTTCTTCAGGACCAATCTGAATTTCTGGTTGATACTGCAATGAAAATACATGAATAAACAGTGAACATTTCTGAATAGAAAAGACAAGAAGTGAAAGGGTTGGATCCATTCAACCTTATGTACCAAATACGACTCCTTTGTATTGATAGGATACAAATGGTACCTGTGGAAAAACAAACAATTGTAGTACTTGGACTGAAACACACACACAGAGTCCACCGAATAGTGGTATGCATTGAGGTATATAACCTGTCATACCCAATAAGCTAACTAACTACAATACAATAAAGAATTAATTGAAATGTTTGTGCTCACCCGTCTTATACCAGGACTAGACCTCATCTCGCCTGGTAACAACTCAGGTCAGAGGCCCCGCTCTAGGGAAACAAGGGAAAAGGGAAGAGGGAAAAGGGAAAACTAACAACAACCTGTGTCAGCCCTTATTGCCTAATCCCCCATGTGTCCATCCTTTTGTATCCCTACAACAGTAATGTTACTTATTGTTCATAAAATAAAATATTGACATCTCCAAATCAACTGATTGGTGCAGATTAGTACTTTGCGACACAGTGTGGTTCCTCGACTAGAAAGGACTGCGCAAAAGATAGCCATCTTTATTGCAAACCTTCACCGTGATACTAGGTCAAAAGCTATTTAAATGTGTTTTTTTCTTGTATAACAGGCGTAGAATGGAAAATGAAAAGTACTCATCCCTTATTATATAAAGCATCATTTTCCATTCTACGTCTCCATTCCATGCTATTAGTTTCAACACCATAGACTATGCCCTTAAAATAGATCCAAATACGTTTAGGATTGGATTATCCAATTTCTACATGTTTTAGGGTCAAAGCACATACCCAGGGCACTAATCAGCAGTACCCCAGTGTGCAAAGTCCAAGATCCAGCAAGAAGGGAAAAATGGGCGTGACTACGAGGAAAGGGGATATTTCTCTCAAAGAGCATTCTGCTGTCATTGTTTACTGATTGTAGGTATTTCAGAAAACACAAGGCCAAATAACATTTAACACAATAGAGTTATGTGATGATGTTGAATAAACATGCCTTAATAGTTGCAAGAGAATCGAGAGCATCATCCAATGAAATGTCAGATACTACAGAAATACTTCACTTGTAATCTCTACAAAGGTAGTATAAAAGTACTTCAGTTTCTGACTACATGTAGTGTTAGTGACAACACACAGATCCCTTCGGTGTGGGTGAAGCAACAGAATCACACATAAGAAACAATGTAAACCTTTGTACTGCTGTAGGAGATTGCTCGTTAATAGATGCAAAATACATGCATGTAAATATTTCAGTTGTGTGCACAGAAAAGTAAATGTACCATCTGTGAGCATCTGTGCTCTGAGCTGTATCTTAAGGGACAGAATCCCAGGAGAGTCATCAACATGATATATCCATCTCGCACAGCAAGAGAATCACACACCTCAGTCGAATTGTCTTCACAGTGCAGGTGAGTTAAACCTCTGCTCTTACAGGTGTTTGTGCAAGGATCTTCACCAGAATGAGTATACACAGACTTGGAGATCAAGTGATAAAGGAATATGAATATAAAGAAAAGCGTTTCACCATTTAGGACTTGCTGACTGCTAGTAGGCACTTGGGGCATGAAAAATACAATTACATTTCTTTGGATGTTCGCAGAAATGCTTAACTTTCGACTGACCCAAATGATTGTTGAGGTGTGGGATTAGTGACAAAGTCGGTTCCAGTGGATATTAAGTTAACACTCGTCCCTCTACTTGTATCAGTCGTATATTGCTTCACACGTTAGCAAAGGTGTCCAAGTTAGGTCCAGGGATGGGAGATCCATGCTAGCTGTTTTAGGATAACAACTGTCAAAGTTAATTATTTTTAGGTCGATTCACTGGATGCAAATGTATTTTGTCACTATCACAGAAATCGAGCCTGAATCATGCCCTCCTTGAACCTACATTCACCAGCCCTTCTGTGTGGGTGGCTTAGTGACGTAGGCTGGCGTGGTTCACATAACACATGAAGGGCGGCTGCTAGGGGGGATAGATTGTACTCCCGCTTGTATTATATCGCCGAAGACACGGAGCACAACAAGGCTAAGGACATTACTACAATTACATAAGCAGTGGGGCGCTAGAATTCACCTGCACCCCTTCGTTTGCAAAGGATGGTTTCTCACGTAGATCTGAGCTCCCGAAGTGACGTGGTTCGTGACTACTTGGCGGCAGGCAGGGGGTTCCTGTTGACGGCGTTGGAGAAGCAGGGACAGTACAGAGAGTGCAGGGTGGTTTTGGAGTGGGAAGGGTATTTTGGTTGTAGATTCTGTTTTTCGGAGAGAGCCAGACTTCCTGGTGAAGGTATGACGAGGCAAGTATGCCTCGCGAGACTGAACAATGCTCTGGTGCAAAGGTCATGACCTTGCCGAGTGGTTCAAGGGGGCATTGGGTAAACTCTTGGTAAGCTATTCGATTAGTCAAACTTGCTCAGTACTTAATACGTCACTGTCTGTGCTGTGATGAACTGGAGCCCTTCGGAACACCAAAGACGATGGGGGAGCGCGTTTTCGACACATCCGATGCACACTCCTGACATGTCACCCAGAAAGAATAAACACTAAGTCATAGTGAACTCTCATGCATCAGAAAAAGTGCATGAGTTATTAATGATTTCAAAAGAAGCATGGTGTGGTCCTGTGCTAAGGACCAGATTCATCAAAAGGTTTACATGGCCCTCGCACTGCGCAAGGAGACGCAGGGCGGCACAAAATATAGAAAGAGATTTGCCTCGCAAGGCCACCTTGCATGGCCCTGCCTGGCTTGGTAAATTTGGAGTAACAAGCTGCAGTTTCTGCATGAGAGTGGAAGAGTGTCGCCCCCCTTTCCTCACCTTCCGGTGCAGCCGCACTAAAGGTGAAAAATAAAATGGCCCTGACATATTTTCGTTGCCATTTAATTTTTCATGTGGCAGCTGTCAGTCTGCTCCCAGCCCGGAGAAATGAGGGCGTGTCATCCTCGGCTGCTGATTGGCAGCATTGAGGACTAGAGGAAAGTGCTGGCAAGAGTGACACACACTTTGCAGCTCTCCACCCAGCTGTCTTGGAGGGGTGTTCCGCTAGCCCACTCCATCCAATCCCGGAGAAGTACCAGTATTGGTTTTTGGAATTGGCTGCAGCAGGAGCACTCAGAGCTGGTGTGTGGACAAAATATCGAAAACACAAATATCGCGATACACAATATTGTGTCAAAAATATTGAGGATAAGAATATTCGTGAAGGTCATTTATTATGGATAATTAACGTTTTACTATATATAACTGCACATATATGTACTATGACAATATATATCTCCTAAAGGTACATAGAACTGGAGAATATTACATTTATAACTATCTGTTTGCACTTACCTCCTCGATATTCTTGTCCTCGTTATTTTTGACACATTATTCTCTCCACACGATATTCGTGTGTTCGATAATCTATCAGTGAATCCTCGGAGCTAAGTGACAAGAGCGAGAAGGACATTAGACATGCAGGGATCAAAGTAAGTGACTTCCTTTTTTAAGTCGTAGCCACTCACCTTGCATGCACCCAACCACCACCCATTTGCATGCCCACCAATATATGTACCTGCCAGCCATCCGTGGGGGTAGTGCAAGGCAGCACTAGTCGCTGTCTTGTGTTACTCTGCCCCAGGCAGGCGTTCCATGGGTGGGGGTTAGGTGCTCCCCGCGTCCACCGAAGGACTTTGGCGCATTCCCAGATTTACCATGTGTGATGGACCCGGGAATGCATCAAAAAGCAACGCCCTCCCTGTGGAGGTGTAAGGAGGAGAAATAACTTTATTTTTCCTTGTTTCTAACATTTTTCTGCAAGTGATTCATTCTGCAGCACATGTAGAAAGAGGAATGTAGGGAGCTGTCTCTTTGCATACAAAAACAATCCTGCATGTAACACGGGCACACTTGCACCATGGTGCTAGGATGTATGCGTTGGCACCAGGCAGCTAAAAGTGTGGCAGCATGAGGAGTGTGCAGGATTGTGCCACATCTTGATAGATATAACACATCCCACCCGCTTCCTTTCACGCAGCTCATCGAGGTTTCTTGCTGCGCTGCCTTGCATTACATTTTAATGCATCTGCCCCTAAATCCTCTTGGCTCTTTTCAGATGCTATATAACTTCTGCTCATATAGCCAGGTTGTGGGATTACTGTGACAGCTGGCTGCTGGGAAGAGCCTGGTGACAGAGGGTCCTAGAGTCCAACACATGCGCACAAATATTACCCGCATCACACTGTGCTATCTGAGTGAAACAGAAAGCGTACAAGTGATAGATGGGATCCAATTCAACATTTTAAAGCTTCTTTCTGTGTTGATTGTAACATCTGGATATGGTTCTAGTTGTGTATGTTGGTAGGCGGGGTTAAAATGGCCCTGCATTCACCGGTGCTGCAACCGGCACTTCACATTAACCAAGATTAGCGGTGCTTGATGGACAGCACATGACTGGCTCAGGTGAGCTCTGCGTAGCACTGCTGGACAGGTGGTGCTCTGCTGACCAGGGGCTTGTGAATGACGGGAGCTTCTTTGCAGCATGCACACTATGCGAGCACCAAATATGCCAAGTCGAGTCAAAAAAACTTTATTTCTGCTATGTAGCCATAAAAGCACATATATATATGTGTATATATATATATATATATTTATATATATATATATATACATATATATATATATATATATATATATATATATATACATAAAACAATACATTTAGAGCACCTAGTAGTAGAGGCATTTTTGCATGGTTTAAAAGAAAAAGATCGATTTAAAAAAGTGTACTATATCGCTAATTTATACATTATGCTCTGGCTCGTTAATCTAATACATTACAGGGTTGGTTAAAATTCATTAGCTGAGGGGGGGCGTGGCTTGAACGCCGCACAAGATGGCGGCTTAACGTCGGAGCTCCGCCAGTCGTTCACCGGAACCGGCGACTTTCACCGCACTCACCGGACCTTCGTGAGCGCTGATGTTATATTTCAACGCCGGAACGTGAGGTGAGCAGGGAGACCTGAGCTGCTCTCCTCTATTCCGGCGGTATGCGCTGTTCTCGTCAGTGACGCGCTTCACCTCCCGGCGGCCGCCATTTTCTTTCACTTTCCAGCGAAACTCCCTCATCAGCGAGCGCCGCTTTCATGCTTCAGCGTGCGTAATGCGGATGCTTCATACACCGGCCTCATGCCTTAAAAAACCCCTCTCCTGCTTCAAGTCTCACAACTTGTGACTCTAATTATTGGTTCTTTGAAGAAACACCGCCATTTTCTCTCAACATATCTCAGCGATACTCCTCATGTCTGAAGCCTTTCTCCTCACAATTTGGTGGCACCCTACTCTACATAGAGCTTATTGAACCTTTCAAGTTGAATTAAGCGTTTCAATCTGCAATTCTATGTCATGAGGTGACAGTATATATCCACAAAATTTTTCTGGTCCTATCTGAGGAAAGGTTATATGTTTAGTGACTGTCATTTGGTTGCATCTCATCATTCCTCGTTGCAACATATATACGCTTTTTACAGTTTCTCTCCATAAAGCGTACCTCCTGCTTCCTATTTACAACATTTTTCTCATCCAAATTTTGTGGTGTCTTTGCTCTTCCTTCTCTTGCCATTTATGGGGAAGCTCCGCACCCTCAAACTTACAGCATCAAAAACCAAACCACAACTTTCCTCAGACTCTGATTCCACGGCACCTACTATGGATGATCCTGCTCCCCTCAAACCAAACGCCGCTCACGGCGCAATCCCTAAAGCTACCCCATCCAGTAAGCTTTTACAACCTGGTTCAACGAAACGTTTGAAAAAAGACCCTCCATCTCCAGGCTCTTCATCACAATCTGCGTCAATGGATCTTATTTTGGAGGAACTTCGTGCACTCAAACCCTTCATGGCTGAAACCACTAAAACCTTACAATTTCTTCATGACAAATGGTCTACTTTGGAATCGAGGGTTCTTTTGGTGGAACAATCTACAGAGACTCTTCAATCCTCCTGTGCAAAAATCTCGCTCTTAGAAAAAGATGTCTCTCTTCTGAAGCGACAGTCGGAGGAGTTGGAAAATCGCAACCGGAGGAACAACCTACGCCTTTATAATCTTCTGGAACTTACAGAGGGATCCAATCCAACGGCTTTCTTCCAAACCTTTTTACCAAAAATCTTGGATCTTCCTCCTTCCTCCTCTCTAAATATCCAACGTGCGCACAGACTTGGCCCGAAAGTTTCCACAAAGCCCCGCGGAGTTATCATGCTGTTCCTCCAGTATACTGACCTCCTCCAAGTGCTATCGGCAGCAAAGGCTAAAAAACAAGTTATGTGGGAGGGTCACAGGCTATACCTTTCTCAAGATGTTGCTAAGGTCACAGCTGATCGTCGAAAGCAGTTCCTTGATTTGAGACCACGTTTGAGAGCCCTTGGCGCCAGATATGGACTACTACATCCATGCCTCTTCAAGGTGACCTACAAAGAAAGAACAACTACATTTGAAGATCCACTCGTCCTTGAAGAGTTCCTGCGTCGCCACGAAACCAAAAACATGGACACTGCAAGACCCGTCTAACCATTTCTTTTTTTTCTGTTTTACCATGTTTCCTCATCTGTCTGACTATATGTTTCCCTGCCGTTTTTTGTTTCTGATCCCTGTATATGATTGAGTGCCTTCTACCCTTGTATATCCTACCTCTTTTGTGCAATGTTCTAGTGCTACTTCTTTATTTTATCCACCATATGTATTTCTAATGTTCTCCTCTAATTTTTTACCTTCTTACAGATCCTCTCCCCGTGTTTCTTCATCCCGGTGTATCCGTACTTCCCTCCATTTCGTTCCTTCGCTGGTTCCTCAAGTGTTCGACGATGTGAGTCTCCGTTGTTGATGTCGTCCTCTTCTGACGTCGTCATCCCTCAGTTCTTTTTGACTTGTTTTTATCTGTTATGATGTTACTACTTTCTTCATGCTTTGCTCTATATTTTCTACTGTTCTCTTTTTCTATACTTTCATTCAATTCTTTCTCTTCTTTTTCTTTACTATATTCTCCTTATTCTCTTCTGATCTCTTTCTCTTACAATTCTTGTTTCTTACATTCTCATTACTATTATCTTCCTTTTCCTATTCACTTTTTAATATATCTTATTTTATATCATTCTACTGAAGTTGCAAATTCCGAGTAGTTACTTGGAATGTTAAGGGGTTAAATAACCCCATTAAACGTCAATGTGTCCTAACTAACTTGACACGGCTTAAAGCTGACGTAGCTCTCCTCCAAGAATCCCACCTTTCGGACAAGGAGGCTAACAAACTTAAACGTTGCTGGGTGGGACATGTTTTTCATTCTCCTGCTTTAGGTAAGAAAAATGGCACTGTTATTTTATGTCATAAAAAGTTAAATGTTTCAGTTGTATCCCATGAAAATGATGATAATGGCCGTTGGGTTATTACCAATCTTCTTATTGATAAAATTCCTATCGTTATCTTCAATGTTTATGCTCCTACGGGTGTTGACAAATTATTTTGGCCTGCTATTTCTGACAAATTAGTTACAATTAATGAGAAATATGTTATTTTTGGTGGTGATTGCAATCAAGTTTTGGACCCCTTTCTTGACAGAAATTCTAAGGTTAAGTTTATTCCCTCTAAGATGCATTCCCAGTTTATTACTTCTATTCGAGATTATGCTCTAGTTGATATTTGGAGACTATGTAACCCTGACCTTAAAGAGTACACGTTCTATTCCCCCACCCACCACTCCCAATCTCGTATTGATTACCTTTTCCTCAGCAAGCCCCTAGCACAACTAGCCACTCATTCAGACATTGGTTCTATTTTAATCTCAGATCATGCTCCCGTTTTTGTCGATATTGACCTTATCCCCTTCTCTCCTCATTCAGGACGTTGGAGATTTAATAACTCTTTACTCCTAGACCCCATATTCTCCACTAAATTTACAGCTTTTACCTCTGAATTCTTTGCACTAAATCATCTCCCTGGGTCTTCCTTTGTTACGGTGTGGGATTCCTTCAAAGCAGCTGCTAGAGGTTTTATCATCAATTTTGTTTCTCAAAAGAAAAAACAATCAATCACCAAATCAACTCAACTTTTAGATAAAATTAAGAAACTAGAATATACTTATTATAACTCTTCCTCTGAATCCTCACTTCGCGAACTTATTTCTGCCAAAATTGAGTTTAATAAGTTTACCACAAATGCGGCATCGAACTCTCTCCTTAAATGTAATTCCCGTTATTACGGAGGACAAAACAAAATGGGCAAACTTCTAGCTAATTACCTTAAAATACGCAAAGAGAAAACAAAGATTGAATCTTTACAAGGTCCAACTGGTGTTTCTTTCTTCAAAGACAAGGATATATTGGCTCAATTTGTCTCTTTCTACCAAACTCTATACACTCCTGAATCTATCCCTGATCCTGATGATCTTCTTGCTTATTTTCGAGATATTCCTTCCCCTCAATCTTCCCATGTTGATTTTCAAATGTTAAATTTAGATATTTCCCCCTCTGAAATTTCTCATGCTGTTTCAATCCTACGTAAAGGTAAAGCCCCGGGACCAGACGGTTTCACCATTGAGTTTTATAATCATTTTTCTTCCCTTCTCCTCCCTAAACTTTTCCTATTATTTCAGTCCTTTGTTGATTCTGGTTCCTCTCGGGGAACTTTTCAAGAAGCATTAATTTGTCTAATACCCAAACCAGATAAAGATCATACTCTATGTAAAAACTATCGCCCTATCTCCCTGGTCAATACAGATTATAAAATTTTTGCCAAAATTATAGCCCTTAGATTAGACCCTCTGTTACCGGAACTTATCGGTCCGGAACAATCTGGATTCGTTAAAGGTCGTTTGTCATCAGATAATTCTCGCGTTTTCTTTAACATTTTGAGTAGAGCCGCCTCTCTCACTTCCCCACTAGCTGCCATTTCTCTCGATGCCGAGAAGGCTTTTGATAGAATTGGCTGGGATTTTATGTTTCAAGCTCTTCGTTGGTTCGGTTTTCCACCTAAATTCATTTCTCTTATTTCTTTACTTTACTCTAGCCCCCATGCCTCCATTTTTGCTAACGGCATCACTTCTGATTATTTTCCTCTCCGAAGAGGAGTTCGTCAAGGATGCCCTCTATCTCCTCTTCTGTTTATTCTCGCTTTAGAACCCTTTTTAACCAAAATTAGACGTGACGAGAATATTTCCGGTTTTCAATATGGTCCCCAACAACAACAAGTTAAATTATCGGTGTACGCTGACGATATTTTATTTTACTGCTCAGACCCTCAAACAACCCTACCTTCCTTCCTTAATCAAGTCTCCGCTTTTTCTAATGTATCTGGCTATAGACTTAACACGGACAAATGTGAAATTCTACCCCTGAATCCTTTATGTCTAAAACATCTATTTGATACCTCTGGTTTTTCCTGGCAACCCTCTAAGATTAAATACCTAGGTGTTTGGTTCGCCCCTCGTCTCTCTGATACCCTCAAATTTAATTTCGAATCCCTCTCTACTAAGCTCACTTCTTCCATCAATCGTTGGAATCCTCTCTTTCTTTCTTGGTGGGGTCGCCTGGATTCCATAAAAATGATGCTAGCTCCTTTGGTCCTATACACTATTTCTATGATTCCCATTCGCATCCCTAATCAACACTTCAAATCAATAGATTCTATTCTGTTGAAGTTTTTATGGAAAGACAAAAAATCCAGAATAGCCCTCTCTGCTTTAAAGAAGGACAAATCTTTGGGTGGAGTCAAATTTCCCAATTTTAAATCATATCATACTGCCTTTTCCTTAAAACAAGCCTTGCGTTGGCTCTCTTCAGATCTTCCGTATTATCCTCCACTTTGGTTGACACTAGAATCATCTTTCCTTCACCCTTATGAATTCAATGAAGTTCTTTCCTTTTCCTCTAACGTCACCTCTCTCCAATCTCCCATCATTTCTCACACACGTTCTCTTCTTCAACCTTACTTGATATCCTCCTACCCTTCTGCTTCTTCTACTCATACCCAACCTATTTGGCATAATAAACACATTAAAATTCGTAATCGTTCACTCTATTGGAAATCCTGGCATTCCTGTGGTCTAAAATGGGTTTCTCAACTTATCTCTGATACTCACCCTCTTCCTTTCCACTCCCTCCAAACCCAATTTTCGTTACCTCCCTCTTCTCGTAAACAATATTTATCACTGATCCCCTCCCTTACCCAATATCTTTCCTCCCTCCCTGCCACCAACACTATTCCTATACCTCACCTTTCCATCTCTAATGCTCTTGACCAATCCCCATCTGCTTCTTTTCTTTATAAATCTCTCCAAGCATCTATTGAACGCACTAAATCTAAGGTTGAGTTGGCTTGGGAGGATGATTTGTCTCAAAATTGGCCCCCTACTCTTTGGGATAAAATTTGGTCTAAAATTCATAGTACATCTAGAGCTGCCAACACTACCCAAACCTTATTTTTTATCTATAATCGTACATTATATACTCCCGTGAACCTGTCTTCTTTCTCCTCAGACACTTCTCCCACTTGTTGGTCCTGTCCTTGTCCATTGGCTAATTTGAAACACATGCTCTTTGAATGCCCTCCCATTCTCCATTTCTGGCAATTAGTTTGGTCTCAAATGCAAAAAAAATTCAAACTCACTCTCCCCTTTTCAGTCCTTCACATTTTTCTAGGTTCCCTTTCCCCTGACCTCTCTAGACCCCACCATAAACACAAGCTACTCGATCTCCTGATAGCCATTGCTTTCCATCATATTACATCACATTGGAAACAGGCTAAGGAGGTTTCCTTCTCTGTATGGTGGAACGCAGTTTGTTTTAATCATCGTCTAGACACCAATTTTGTCTCCCCTATTTCCCTAGCAATTAAACGTGACCTTCTATGGCTCCCTCTTACCGAATATTTATCCAGAATTGCCAGACCATCTCCCACTTCTCCATTACGTACTGTTGAAGTTCAAAAACCACCGTGAATTGTTTTATCTTAGTATATGTAAATTTATTAATGCTTCCTATGTTTTCTTTCTTATCACTTTTACGATGTATGATTCTCATGTTTTCCCCTAACCCTCAATATTCCTGAAATTTTAACTTATATTGTTTTTGTTTCACATTTATTTCTTTGATCAATTCCATTCTGTTGTAAGAGAGATTTCTTGTTTTTATAACTTCTGATTGTTTCTTCATGTACTGTCTTTTCTTCTTTATGCCTTAATAAACTTCAAACTTAAAAAAAAAAAAATTCATTAGCTGATAGTTTTAAGACCATTAAAACAAGATTCAATAAATAATTTATAAAAACAATTGAGATATTGTTAAAAATTCAATTCCAACTGTTTGTCCTTACGTGGGAGAATATACAAAATGCGATAGCAAATAGTGGAATAGGGGAGCAGTGTACAGCAGTGACTTTGCGTCATAGTCAATGGTTAAGTAGAATCTAATTGTCAGTGGATTGTTTTCCTTAATAATCCTCCTACGTGCACACCACAATGTAAAAAGGAACCTAGAGGTAGCAAGCACATATAGTGGGTCAGTTTCGTATTTCAATATCCTAAAGGCCTCAGAGTGGTGTATGATTCCCACATTCCTGCAAATCTGGAGTATCCATTTAGCCCTAGGTCTGCTATAAGGGGGTTAGAAAAGGGGAACATGAAGTTCTGTTTCTTGGGTCGCGGTACATCCAGGGCATCCTAATTTAGTTGCTCCCTTCCGTTCATTGGTTAATGCTCTAAGCAGGAGCACCCCGTGCCTAAATTGAAAGTACAATTTCTTTGCAATAAGGGGCTGGATGCTATCCAGGGCGAGCTCCAGTTTGTACTGCTGCTTGGCCTCCAGAAACCTGGCGGTCAGACTGCATGAGTTAGCACACTGCGATAGTTGAATACATTTATATTCCTTATAAGCAGAGAACGGGGATTTTTTAGACATTGAGAGGCAGGTCTCGTCTGGCGTCAGCCACATATTCATCCTTCCTAATACTTGGCAAGTATTCATAATGTGTGACAGCCAGGGTATATTTATATATGCTCTCAGTATAGTCATAACATCCCTCAATTCCTCCCTATAGTTCACCAACTCTGGCGTGCTCCAAATACGATGCCAGAAGAGGAGTGGGCGAGAGGCAATTAAATCAGCAAAGGGCCAATACCCAAGTCCATCCGTAATGGTGTCAGTGGAGTACTTTTCAGGAGTGCTAACAGCTGCCTAAGAAATCTATTCTCAGTTAGTGATAGGGTGTTAGTTGGGCAATGTCCTCAGAGCTCTGCTCCATATAGCAACGCTCCCCTTGCCTGCACTTTATATATTTCTGCCGGTGGGCCTACCACTTTCGGTGTGCAACTTTTATAGACTTTCAAAATTCCACCTATAGACTGGGTACGTTTTAAATTAGCTTTCTTTATCTGGTTTCCCCAGTCCATCTTATCGTTAAGAGTCAGACCTAAATTGTCAAAGATAGACACCCTCTCTAGGGCCATTCCTTCCATTTGGGGGTGTGGGCAGTTGGTGGTACTTACAAGGAAGACTATATATTTTGTCTTTTGGAGATTTATCTCCAAATCCAGCTTCCTGCAGAATGAGCAGAATTCTTCCAATACCCGCTGCATACCCATTGGTGATTTGGAGAGTAGCAGGGTATCGTCCACAAACAATAAAGCTGGGGTTTTCTGGTTACCTAGCCTTGGGTAATCTATGTCTTTTACAGCCAGTAAAGTTTCAATAAGGCCATTTAAAAAGAGGGAGAACAGGGTCAGGGCTAAAACGCATCCCTGTCTCACCCCTTTCTCAACAGGGAAAGGGGCCAACAGTTCCCGATTCTTGCCGTACCTTATTCTCACGTACGTATCCTGATGCAAGCGCTTAAGCAAATTTCATAAGTGGGGTGGAACTCCCATATCCCGGAGTGTACCCCAAAGTTGGTCCTGCTGTACCTTATTGAATGCAGATTTGAGATCCACGAAGGATAGGTAAAGGCTGCCACCCTCTAAAAAGTCATTTTTCCAATAAATCAATTGCAATCTAAAGATCTGGTCTATGGTTGAAGTTTTAGTCCTAATACCAGCTTGTAAAGGCATTAGTACATATTTTTCCTCCATCCATGATTGCAATCGGTCAAGAACAACCCTGGCAAATATCTTTTGGGTAACGTCAATGAGACTAATTGGACGGTAATTTGCCGGGTTGAGCGACGAACCTTTTTTATAAATAGTAATCATTTCTGCCCCTGCCCAAGTTTGGGGCATTGCCATACCTTGTAGGATGGCATTGAACACAGTCCATAGATAAGGTGTCTACACTGCTTGCTTGTTTCTAAATGGGTCACCAGAGATTCTATCAAGTCCAGGTGCCTTAAAAGGGAGCAGTCTTCCTAGGGCCGCAGAAACCTCTTTCATGGTGCAGGGGGTTGCATCACTAGTTGGATTGGTTTTATTCATTGATTTCTCCCTGGGAGCTACTTCACCAGCAGTCCTCCTCGTATATAGAGTTTTGAAATGGGATCTCCAAACTTCTTCCCCCAAATTTGGCTCAATTGCAGAGTTGTTTTCGGATTTTTCAGTTTTCACTAGGTTCCAAAAACGTCTCACATCCCGATTATCTAGTGCTTTCCTAATTGGCTCCCATTTGTCTAGCTCCCAAGTATCTTTCGCTTCAGCTATAATTTTTTTGTAATATGCCCTGTTTACCTTAGTGGATGGCTTGTCGTTATTTTTCAATCCCCAGTAATAGAGCATGTTTGGCGTCTTTACACAATTGGTTGTACCAGGGATGTTTAGTTTTGGAGTCAGCTCTATTGCTACACTCATTGTTCCAAATTTAAAAACAATTCCTGATGGTTTGTATTTACAAACGACAGGAGTTCTACACCTTGACTATTATCAGGTGCTCGAAAAACTATTTCTAAAAAGGGAATGACTTGATTATAAAGGGCGGCCACTTTATCCAGTGTTTGAACAAAAGTTCATCATCGCACTCTCCTGCCCCCTTCGGAAGTGATTACGTTTGGGACTACTCGTGGGGATGTACTCTGTAGAACCTTGAACTGGTGGAGGGATATTTCTAGTACCAACGGATCATGGTCACTTTCAGGTCTAGGCTTGACCGAAAAGTCAAAAGTTTTGTGCCATAGATCTACACCGTCCAAAATATAATCAATTATAGAGGCCTGCCCTATCTTGTTAAAAGTAAATTTTCCCAGACTGTCAGAGGGAAAGCGGTCTTTACATCCCCTGAGAGAGTGACTGTAAGTTAGTGAATTCATCTGGAAAACTAAAGGGGTCCATCCGCTTACTGGATAGCTATTGCAGTCGGGAATGGACCAGACCGAGTCTTCGTCACTCATAATTAGGGCTTAAACGGATATTTACATATAAATACAGACGGAAAACTATTTTTCCTTTGTCTGTATTTATATGTAAATGCGGTTAAATACTAGTAAATGTTACGTGCTGCCATGCTCCAGCCAAGGTGATTTGCCACGTCCCTCACCGGCAGGCAGGTCCACCTCCCCTCCCCCCGTGTGTGGCAGCCTGGGCTTCCCGGGCGCACACACAGCCACTCCCGAGTACTTCACAGCTCTTTAAAAGATCTTTAACTTGGTAACGAGGCTTTGTTGTTTTGTCACCACTTGCAGAGCCCCTGTATCTCCAATATAGCTATTGCTGGGAGAGTCAGCCCCCCCCCACCACTCCCAAAATGTTCTCTCAGCCCCCCAGAAATTAGTCTCTAGTTGCTGGAGATTCCTTCTAATTAGGGTATCTTTTGACCTGCTACCGTGCCCCTGAGCCAATCATGGTTGGGGCTGGAATGTTTAAGTGTTTGTGGCCGGGTTGCTCTTGTAGCGCATTGTACTGTCACGTAATCTCCCCATGACTGCCAATAATGAATGTGTCCTTGTACTATGAAATTTATGCAGAAAGGTAAAGCGCTCAAATACCTCGTGCCAAGTTTGCGCTATATAAATCTACAACAACATGTGGCTGCAAGAATAATCAGGCCACAAACTCGGGAAACACTCCAGCAACTGCAACTTCAAAGCCAAGCAAAGCTTGATGGCAGCTTCACAGTCCACTCACAGGGGCCGAGTTTGTTGCAGGGTAGTTCTTGCAGTGCAGTACACTGTGTACTGTCATGTAATCTCCCTGTAACAATCTAAAATGAATATGTCCTGTTACGTAATTAATGCACATGCTTGTTTATTTACTTGTGTAGTTAAGAAGAGTGATGAGAGAGCTGAGGAACTTTGTCATGAGGATAGGGAATGACGGTTTGAAGGGCTGAGCCTCCTTTCACTCATGCCCTTTTAAAATATTTTGTGAAAAATTCTTTAGTATTAAAAAGAAATCTACAACGGCACATTTCACAGAGTTATCCTGAATTAAGTGCATACGATAAATAAGCAACAGCTATGACTTTGTTCTATATAATAATAAAAATGCTTAAGTTCTGACATAGTGAGATTGTGAAAGAACTATAACTAATCTCTTTTAAGTTACATCAAAGCAGCAAAGGGCAATACTGATTTTTACCCCACCTCTAGGGTGAGGGCAAAAATGGAGAGCCCGATAGGGACCCGTCTCAGCACCTGTTTTTTAGAACTGCTGATGCTGAGCACCGGCAGGACCAAGCTCACTTAAAGCCCTGGAGTTATACGGATCGCCTACTTTTGTGATACATTAACTGGGGCAGTAGTTGGCCCAGGGTGGCGAGGTGCCACAAATGTACCATTTTCGGCTGCTGCTCAAAGAAATTGAATGTATTTAGTCTCTGGCTCCTTTTTATTTTTGCTTGTTGGGTCGATATTACTCGTGCAGGCCGGGGCCACCCTTTACAGGGGTCTCAACGCTGCACCCTAGTTTCAAGGGCACCCCAGTGGAAGCCTTGAGCCAGGAAGTCAGCTTTCTGATTACATGAACCAAGCCTAAGGCTCAAGCACAAACAGGCTTCAAAGGAAGCGGCGGCAGTGCTCACCTGAGTGCACAAAAGCAGCAGCTTATTTATTTTACCGCAAATAATCACTGTGACACCAGCCCATCTTTCATAGGTGAGGTCTGTTTTGATCTAAAAGAAATGTCTGTAGCTTCTCACACATCACCCATATTAAACAGAAATGAAAGGGACACAGTGTACATGGTCTATTTAAATGTGGAAAAATACTAGCTGCAGAGCTGCCTTTTGATTGCAGCAAAAATAAATGTGGATAAATACAGATAAAATGCCCAAAAAATAAATATGGATAAATACAGGCGGAAATGGCAAAAAAATAAATACCATAAAACCGGGAGCCCTACTCATAATACAATTGTAAATGCCATTTAGGGGTTCATAGTGGCAATTGAAGTCACCGCCAATAATTACACATGTATGTTCTGGTAGCGTATGCAAAAAAGTATCAAGACAATCTATGGCATAGGATTTTTTCCCCACCCTCACTGGGTGAGAGTAAATAATAATAATTGCTATCTTCGGCGGCTTTAGGAAGGAAAGAAGAATGCACACAATATAAGGAGAGGGAGTTTCTACCATTTTAATACTACATACCAAGTGTGTACTGACCCATATGAATTAACCCCCTGAGGGTCTCCCCCTAAGCCCCTCTTAGTTTTTCCACAGTTGTAGGGCTCCACTGTGTGCTCAGTAAAGGGTGTTAGGCTTTTAGGTATGGAATTTAGTCAGTCAACCAAGTCCAGGGAGCTAAATCTATTGCTCACTGGAATGTTCAATGACACCGTGTCCTCACGTCCCTGTCCCATATTATGGGTAATGGTACTCTGGCTTTCACTTCCCATTTTCTGTAAACTCTTCCTATTTTATTCACCAACTGAGTTGGAGGGTAGAAGTAGGCCAAGGATGGTGTTTGGAAGGCTGCCGTCTCCTCGGAGGATCTCCATCCCAGGATGTGCTGACTGCTCTCCTATCCCTAAAGTTGATCAAGACACAATCCCCCTAAATTTCCTTCCAGGTCTCTCCCAGTCAACCAACCCTACATGCAAAAAAAAAATCACTTTGGGTTAAAAATGGGAGTGCTCTGTATTTGTTTAACCAGTGTGAAACTTTGTTTTTTAGTTCTGGGTATGTCTCCCCTCGTCCATTTTCCAGCTCTGGAATTCCAGCTAGTTTGACAACGTAGGGTGTGGATGCTGGGGGCAGATCTATACGAGGGAGTGTTGAGCTCTTTTCCCTCGTCCTGAGGTGTGGGGTGTGTTCCGAGTGTCTATGGTGGGGTTTCTTTGTGGCTGATGTCCTATTGGTAGATCTGGGTTATTTACCATGGGTCTAAATTCTTGTTCATGAACTGTGGGGCAAGACGGCCTATTTTGGGAAATTACTAAGGTCAGGTTTTGTTGGGGAGGAGGCACAGTCCCAGTGCAAGCTTGCATGTTAGCAGGTTTTTCCTGATCCGGGAGGAGGTAACAGTGAAATGGGAGGTAGAGCTTCCAGGTTTCATGGGGAAGCAGTACAGTGATTAATGTTGTTTAATGTGTTCAATTGTTTGGCAGATAGAATCAGTTTTAGACCCCCACGAGACCATCATTGAAGTTAGCTTATCGATGCGTCTCATAGCTAATTCGAATTCAGATTTTATAAGGTGTTTGAAGTGGACCTTCAGCTCTGTAACCAGTTGTAGTACCCTTTCTGGGGGCTCCAGGGGTTTGGGGCTACTTTCATTGGCCGCTTGACCTCCTGCCGGGTTATCTACAACCACCACAGGGGTGTTTTTCACCTGTTTCCCTCTTTTATGAGCAGTTTGCTTCCTAGTACCTCCTTTCTTTTTCACTCCCCCGCCCGTGCCGGTCCTACTGTTGGTTCCCTCGGCAGGGAATTCTTGGGCACAGGGTAATTCTAACTTGGTAAAAGCCACCATTATTTGGGGAGAATGGGATAGCTCAGGATCTTTGATTGGGGAGATGCTTGGTATCTCTGCCCGCTGCAACATTTTATCAATAGCAGTTGGTTTAACAATCGGCGTAGGCAAAGCAGCTTTCTGCCTTTTTATTGGCCTAGACGGTTGGGGAGTATGTTTACCCATAGTGGTTTATTTTTGTAGGCCACCCCAGCCCACAATAGTTCTTAAAAACGTCTTGTTACTGGAATTTAAAAGAATTAGGGACTATGACTTTTCTCAACAGTATTCCCAACTTGTACTCCCAACTCAATGTAGGTTTATATCTTGCTCTGCTATCAACATTAACAGTACCTTTGGTCCTCAACCAAGGGGGGTGGCCCTGCCCAGCCTTGGGCAGTCTCGGACGGGCTCAGACACACCCGGGCTTTGCCCGGGGGCCAACCCGTAAGCGTCCTGTGCCGGGGGAGTGTTGCGCTGTTCTTATCGTGCCTCCTGTCACAGTGTCAGCGTCAGTGGCTGTGCGAGGCGCTGGGACTTCTGGGGGATGTAGTCCCTCGTGTAGCCGTTTCCCTTACGGCGATGGTTTGGTGGGCAAATGGCGTTGGATGGCTGTTTCCCTCACGGCGGCAAACAGCAGGAGAGTCCAGATGGCTGTTTACCTCACGCCGGCAGTCGATACTACTGGCAAGTTTCAACAAATATGTGACAAAAGGACCCCCTGATGCACCCCTGAAATAGCCATGTGACCACATGTTGCGCACACACATGCCACATTTTAATTGGATCTAGTAACAACACTATTTCTGTTTTCATAGCATCACACTGTACCTACACTTTTCGGGAAGATTCACGAGTTCACACATACTAGCCCAAGATTGCCACCCTACTGTGCAGTCCTATCTCATTATTCACGAGATCAGCCTGAATCATACCGATTTACCTAGTCCGTGACACACACTAATTTTATCCATCATTGCGGTTACTCCGCACACTTCACCCAAGTACATTCAACATTTAACCTCTTGGACGCTCATGACGAGCTCAGCTCGTCATGAGCAACGGCGCTCCGGTGCTCCTGACGAGCTGAGCTCGTCATGACCGCGCCCGTTGGATGGAACGCTCGCACGTTGGGCTGATTCCCCTGCTGTGCTGAACGTTCTATTGGAACGGGTGCGGTCATGATGAGCTCAGCTCGTCATGAGCACCGGAGCGCCGTGGCTCATGACGAGCTGACCTCGTCATGAGCATGGGGGTGCAGTACGCGCCCCCCCGGACCCCAGCACAGCGGGGAAATTTCGCCAGCGGCGAAGGGGTTAAAATTTAATAATATTACTTAGTGCAACTAACAGCATTCCGCAAATCGCCTTTCCACGTAAGATGGCCCATAGACCTTTTGTCCTTTTTCTATCTACACTATAAGCATCTACCCGACAGGCACTCTGATAAACACACGCCACTCAGACCCGGAAACAAGTCTCGAAATTATTCACTCGAACGGAATCGTCACCAGATACCAATGCGGTAAGATTCGTTACTAAGCAACATGTCTCACTAACAGGCTTGCCATTATGTGAACATGATGTGTATACCATCGGGCCATGCTTAGCGCTTAACCTCTTTACCTTCAGTCACACAAGTGGTACATTTTCCCAGCACGCCCCACGGGACTACTTGGTGCACGTATTTCTCTATCTACAACAGACAACATATCTGGAACAGTTTGTTCTTCCCTGTGTTACTTTTCACCCTTCACCCACCTCTCTTTTTTCACATAAGTCTTCACCATTACACTCATGTACCTTCTTGTTCACCTTCAACAGTCACAGAATTTTTCACATTTGTGCTGTTAAGTGGTGCAGTAACCACACCTGGACTTTACCTAGTACTTTCTCTTTTACCTCATATGTATTTCCCTGATGAAGGGCAAAGTCCCGAAATGCATAGGGATTAATACGTATTACAGTGGATCACACTTTGCTTGAAGAAATGACACTTTAGCCCTTATATACTCGTATTGGATTACCTTACAATATGTACATTGTGAAATCAACAATGCAGCAATGATATGAATAAATGAACCTTGAATAAAGGTGACACATGAAGTTGGACACATTGTATTACACGATTGGCATTTCTACAATCAGTAATATCAAGTGAGAGCACGTCTCCTAAGGAGTGCCATTTGGCAAAGTGTCATCACGGTGACACTGCAAATCACATATACTGAGAAACAACACCGATCTATCCAGCAAATAACAGTTATAACTAGGTTGGGCCACACATCATACTTCTTTCTTGTGTGTGTGTAACATGGAACTTTGAAAAATGCACTTTAAATTGATTGTTAATTTGTGATCCCTTATCACGATATCGCAATTTAAAAGTGCATCATGCTTTGCATTTAGGGAACTACAATTTGCAATTCCCTAAATGCATTTGCAGCTTAAGTAATCACACATTTTGAGAGTACTTAAATTGCAAATTTGCATTTGAGTCATCCCAAATACAAAAATACTGGTCACAAAGGGGCAGATTCTGCAATTCTGCCCATTTGCGGCCGGGATTTAGAATGATGGATATGCCCCTACGTCTATTAAATTATGTAAACATATGACTAATAATGGTCCTGAATATAGACTGATTTTTACCAATTGATATCAGTGATACGTACACCTTTCTCGCTCTTCTGCTCTTCCCTTACACTCTCCAGCAATATCTCTCAATACCACTGTCATCTTTTTGTATAGTGTGGCTCTTTTCTTTCTCTCTCTCTTCTCTGGCCCTGTATTAAACCCTTTGTTTCCCCCCTATATTTCACTGCACTATTCCTCATTTCTCATGTCTTATTATCCTTCTATATCTCATCGCTCCTTTTCCTTACACTTTCTTCTTTCCCATATCTCACCCTTGCCCTCCTTGCTTTCCCTTTCTCTCTCTCAAACCTGTTTCAGGTTCTCACTTTCCAATGTCCTTCTTACTATCTCCCGCCTTCCCTCGCTTGCCGTGCCTTTCCCTCACGCCTCTTTCTTTGTCTCAGTGTCTGGATTAGAAAAGTGGGCCTGGGGGGTGGGGGTGTCCCTTCTCTCCTTAACCTCTCCCACCCTTCTCTTTGAAATGCGATTCTTTTGTTGGTTGAAGCTCCGACCTCAGTGCTACGACATTGGAATAATAATGTGGGATCTCCAGAGAGAGTTTACACACACTATGGGGCATATAATCAATATTTATCAATCTTTCATGCTGCTAATTTCAGCAGATAACTTGTGCTCTGTGAAAAGGAAAAGGCAGGTATGCACTGTATTTAATAGGTCTGGGAGGTAAATTTTGCTCCGCTCATGGAATTTGGGTAATTTTGCATTCCGAAGAGAACGCGGAATTGCCAAAATTCTGCAATCCGCGGCTTCGCGGAATTTTTTGCTTGTTCATGCTTTCAAAATGCGTGTTCACAAGATATTTCCCCCCAGCACGCAAACATTGTTAACGAACAGGGAAAAACATCGCGAAAGGGTGGAACAAGAAATTCTGTGTGTTCGTGGAACTCTGCATTTTCGCAGACAGTTTTTACCGACTACGCAAATTCCGCCCACCCTTAGTATTTAACATCATATTGCTCATTCCTGTCATTTTCTTCTTTCTACTTGTGCTGCAGTACAGAAATAGAAAATGAAATACCAGAAAATAACATATTTCTCCTTGTTATGCCGCCCTGGGGGAGGTGTGGAATTTTGATGAATTCCCAGGTCTACAATCAATGGTGAATCTGGGAATGAGCAAAATACAAGGGTAGATGCGTGGGAACAACCAGGCTCAACCCATGAAACACCTCCCTGGGGTGGAGCAACGCAAGGCAGTGATTTGAGTTGGCTTGCGTTTTCTTCAGATATATTAAGCCATGCAGGGCCACACAAGGTGGCCTTGCATGGCTTAATAAATCTCACTTTGGTTTTGCATCGCCTTTGTGCCCCCTTGCATGTTTCAAGGGTGGTTCAAACCTTGATAAATCTGGCCCTGAGTGTATTCAGAGTAACAAAAGTCGGCATATGAACATGTCTCAACAATGTCCTGAGGAGTGTTCTCACCTTTACTTTAAAAGCACAATGCTATCTGCTTTCTAACTCAAAGCACAAGTGCAGTCACAACCCGGACTCTTGCAACAAAAGTGATGCAACCCACGCAAGCTGTTGAAAAGGAGTGCACCCTCACTGTTGCACCAGTTAGCAGGCACTGCACTAAGAGCCTGGAGGGTGGCTGTGTAAATCAACAGGTTTTATTGCATGAGGCATCACTAACTGTTTCTTTCAAATCCTGAATACTACTCCCTTTCCTATGACATCATTAATGACCATGTAAATTACACAGATTGCCTTGAAGCTGGTGAGGACAGGCACGAGGAGCCAGTGGAGTTCCATCAGGGTGCAGTTGTATTTCATGGTGAAAAATAGAAAATAATTGGCCCAGACACACTGAAAATGTCATATTCTTCCCCACTTTTATTTAGGAAACAGTAATGCAATTCCCCCATTCTTAGAATTATCACTGTACTCGCTATTGGTAATTTGGTATGTAGGGAAGGTGGGCAATTCTTTGAAAAATCTGTCCCATCTTGCCTCCCTTAGTCTTTGTTCACTCTATGAAATAATTGAAACTAACTTCTACCAGTAGCCCTTATCTAGAGAAGAATCGATGGGTGACAATTCAATGGACCCATATTTTAAATCGTTCCTGCTTATATCTTTAGGAAAATCAATGTGGCAAAGACATGCTGAAATATTTGGCAAACCTTCATTTTTATTTCAAACATTTGAGACCTCTTGTGTTCTTTAGTATTCTTCTTTGTGGCTTACAGCCCACCCACTGCTTTTCATTAAAGTTAAGAATCCTAATGTTACTACTCCTAAATGCCTTTTGTGAATACCGAAAGTCGTAAAGTTAGGATTTTGTCTCAGATTACTTTTGTGAATCAGGCCCTCTGCAAGGGCCCTGCTGTAGGCATCAGAGCTAGTTCATCAGTGTGCATTGGATCATTTGGAACATGTACTCAAGACAGAGTTGGTTAAGCAAAAATTATAATGCGTATTGTTGATGCTTATTTATTTATTTTCATTTTTTTACATTGTGCTTTTTTCCATGATCTCTAGCCCTTTGGTTTTCCACCAACTCTTCTGGGGAAAAACGTTCAGCTGAATGGTTGCTGCCAGCCTTGTAGGCTGCTCTGGACACAGGCAGATCCTGAGGCCTGAAACCATCCCTTTCTGTATCCTCCTCCACTTCTGCACCATCTGTCTCCCCAGTTTCTTTGGTCTCCCACCAGGCCCTTAAGGCTTTCTGTAGCTCCTCCTTCTTGGAGCGGCGCTTCATGGGGCATCCAAAGCTCCTGCAAAACTGCTTGAGTTGACATACTGTGTAATCACTTAACATTTCAATATCAAACTCAAGTTCTGCAACCTCACTTGCTGGTTTACCATTCAGAGATATGATGTGTGGATACTTTCAGGGTTATGATCAGCAATAGAACCAACAAAAAACTCAAACGTAGTATGTGGTGGCGTAGTGGTCTGCACTCACTAGTGATGTACACCAGTCACGGTGGTTCTAGTACAAGTTCAAGATCCCACAGTTGACCAACAATGTTAGCACTGGGGGTCTCTAGTTGGCAGAGGTAGGTACCACTGTCCAAATAGAGACCCTTGCTTCTAGTCAGGGTAAGAAGAATGCACTCGTTAGATAACCCCTGCTCACCCCCTTGGTAGGTTGGCATGATCAGTCAGGCTTATCAAAGGCAATATGCTAAGTATTTGTACCAACACTCACTGTAACACAGTGACAACACCACAAACTGACTCCACAACAGTTTAGAAAAATAAAGGTATTTAATCTAAACTACACAAGAACAAAACAACAAAAATCCAACATACACAGTTCAAGAATATGGTTTCAAAAGAGTTCTTAAGGTTGCATTAAAATAATCCACAGTTGTGTCACGTTTTAGCCAACAGTACCTTTAGATGCGACAAAAGTTCCAAGTGAAAGCTGTAGCATTGAAAAGCAAGCGATGCGTCACTCCTGAGATCCTGGGAAGGTGATGCGACAACCCCGCTGGAAGTAGGGGCGTGTTGCGGTGACTCCGGTCTGTATGGGTAGGAATGCGATACCTTGCGTTGATTCAGGTGCACAGGTTTCAGTGGAAGCGGCTCGCAAAAGGTACGATGCGACGATCTTCGGGGCGGCGACAATCTCCGGTGCGGTGACGATGCATGGCTCAGCGGCGATCTTCTCCTCTCGCGGCTCTGCAAAGACTCTCGCAGCGACGTGATGCAGTCTGCAAGCAAGCAGTGCGACGATCTCACCCAGTGACGACAGGCTCTGCAACGATACTCGCAGCGATTGTAATCTTCCCGCACCGGACTGGTGCGTCCAACAAACGAAGGATGTGATGACTCTGGCAGCGGCAACAGGTGCTGCGATGATCTCGGCCTTCGTAGCGGTAGGTATTTCCTCACACAAACGGCGATGCGCACCGCGAGTAAGCAATGCGTTAGAACTTGCAGAAAGTCTTTAAAATCTTGGTTTCCAGCTTCCCAACACAGGTAGATCTTCCAGAGGAACCACAACTGGCCCAAGAGACAGAACTCTCTCAGCAGAGTTCAGGGAAGCTGGGGGTGAAGTCCTTTTGTTCCTGGGACTTCTTAACAGGGAGCCAGCTCTTCTTCAGGGCCTTGGAGACTCCTTCAAGCAAGGGGACACAGCACAAACAAAGTCCTTCCCCTCTCCTTGGCAGCAAAGCATCTGCAGGTCAGTCCAGCAAAGCAACAGCAGGACAGTCTTCCTTCTTCAGTCTTCCAGCTTTCTCCTTGGCAGAGATTCCTTCTTGTTTCCAGGATGATCTAAAGTTCAGTGGTCTGGGGTCCTGTACTTATACCCCAAAAATCCTGTGTTCCCTTTGTGCAGGAGAGCTCTGAGCCCGGTTCAAACCAGTTCTGGAGCACTCTGTTTACATGACTCCTTCTTTCCTTTCACAGTGCAGAGCAGCAACATCAGATACCCCACAGGAGTTGGAGCCAGCATTGTGGAGCGAAAGCACAGCCCTGGAGCACTTTGTTGTCATGATTCCTTCGCTCCTTTCACAGTACAGGGCAGAGACATCAGACGCACCACAGGGGGTGGAACCGGTTCCGTGGGGGGCAGGCACATCTAGATGCAGATCTCTCTGTTCACCACTGGGTGGACTCATTCTGTCTCATGGAATCCCCCAGCCCTTTCACTCAAAAAACATACAGTCAATTCACAAACAGGCCATGGCACACAGAAAGGTCAGACAAGAGAACAGCAACTTTCTAAAAGTGCTGTTCTCAAACACTCAATCAATCAATCAATCACGGCATTTGTAAAGCGCGCTACTCACCCGGGAGGGTCTCAAGGCGCTGGGGGGGGGGGTAAGTTACTGCTCGAACAGCCAGGTCTTGAGCTGCTTCCTGAAGGAGAGATGGTCTTGGGTTCGCCGAAGGTGGGTGGGGAGGGAGTTCCAAGTCTTGGTTGCCAGGTAGGAGAAGGATCTTCCTCCGGCGGTGGCTCTGCGGATGCGTGGAACGGTGGCGAGTGCATGGCTGGTCGATCGCAACTGGCGGGTGGGCATGTAGAAGCTCATGCGGTCGTTGAGGTACTTGGGGCCCAGGTTGTGGAGAGCCTTGTGTGCGTGGGTGAGGAGTCTGAATGGGATTCTCTTGCTGACGGGGAGCCAGTGCAGGTCTGTCAGGTGTCCGGAGATGTGGCTATGTCGGGGGATGTCGAGGATGAGTCGTGCGGAGGCGTTCTGGATGCGTTGGAGTCTTTTTTGAAGTTTGGCTGTGTTTCGGCGTAGAGGGTGTTCCCGTAGTCTAGTCGGCTGTTGACAAGTGCCTGGGTGACGGTCTTCCTGGTTTCCGTGGGGATTTATCTGAAGATCTTGCGGAGCATGCGCAGGGTGTTGAAGCACGAGGCTGAGACGGCGTTGACTTGTCTGGTTTTTGACAGGGAGGAGTCCAGGATGAAGCCAAGGTTTCGTGCCTGGTCCGTTGGTTTGGGAGCGGTGCCCAGGGCCGTGGGCCACCAGGAGTCGTCCCAGGTGGAGGGTGATGATCCCAGGATGAGGACTTCCGTCTTGTCTGAGTTCAGTTTAAGGCGGCTGTTTCTCATCCAGTCAGCGACGTCTTTCATACCTTCGTGTAGGTTGGCTCTGGCGGTGGTGGGGTCGTTGGTGAGGGAGAGGATGAGCTGGGTGTCGTCGGCGTAGGAGATGATGTTGAGGTTGTGCTGGCGTGCGATGGCAGCGAGGGGGCTCATGTAGACGTTGAAGAGGGTTGGGCTGAGTGAAGATCCTTGTGGTACGCCGCAGATGACTTCGGTGGCCTCGGATCTGAACAGAGGGAAGCGGACTCTCCGGGTTCTTCCGGTGAGGAACAAGATGATCCACTCCAGCGTTTTCTCTCGGATTCCGATGTTGCTGAGGCGCTTCACTAGGGTGCGGTGGCAGACGGTGTCGAACACTGCAGAGAGGTCCAGGAGGATGAGGGCCGCTGTTTCCCCGTTGTCGATCAGGGTTCTGATGTCGTCGGTGGCTGCGATTAGGGCGGTCTCGGTGCTGTGGTTGGCCCGAAACCCGGATTGCGAGGGGTCGAGGGATCCGTTCATCTCGAGGAAGGCGGCAAGCTGTTTGTTGACTATCTTCTCAATGACTTTGGCCGGAAAAGGAAGGAGTGAGATGGGGTGGTAGTTCTTGAGGTCGGTGGGGTCCGCCGTCGGTTTCTTCAGGAGGGCGGTCAGCTCGGCGTGCTTCCAGCTCTCCGGGAAGGTGGCGGTGTGGAAGGAGGAGTTGATGGTGTCTCGGAGATGGGGTGCGATGGTGGCGCCAGCTTTGTTGAAGACCTGGTGTGGGCACGGGTCGGTTGGTGATCCGGAGTGGATGGAGTTCATCGTGCGGGTGGTGTCTTTGGTGTTGGTCGGGGTCCAGTTGCAGAGGGTGGTGGTGGCGGGCGCTGGTTCGGTGGTGGGGTGCGTGGACTGTGCGTCGAAGCTGTTGTGTATGTCGGCGATCTTGCGGTGGAAGAATGAGGTGAGTGAGTTGCAGAGGTTTGCGAGGGAGTGATGTCGTTGTTTCCGGCGCTGGGTTTGGAGAACTCTTTGACGATGCTGAAGAGTTCCTTGCTGTTGTGGGTGTTGTTGTCCAGTCGTTCTTTGAGTGCTGTCTTCTTGGTGGCGCGGATCAGCTGATGGTGTTTGCGGATGGCGTGCTTGAGGGCGGCCCTGTTGTCTGTGGTGTGGTCGAGTCGCCAGGCTTTCTCGAGAGAGCGGCAGTTCTTCTTGGATTCCTTGAGTTCGTCGGTGAACCAGGGGGTTTTCTTGCTGCCGGGTCTGCTGGGGGGGTTCTTCAGTGGTGCGAGGTCATCGGTGCAGGTGGTCAGCCACTTGGTGAGGTTGCTGGCTGCTTCGTTGGGGTCCGTTGTGCTGGTCGGAGTGTTCTGGCTGAGGGAGGCGGTGAGCTGCTCGGAGGTGATCTTGCTCCAGCTTCGGCGGGGGAACTGTTGCTGGTGGTGGTGGGTCGTAGTTCTTCTGAAGCTGAAGTGGACGCAGCTGTGGTGGGTCCAGTGGAGTCCGGTGGCGAGGCTGAAGGAGATGTGCTTGCTGGATGAGAAGACGGGGTCAAGCGTGTGGCCGGCGTAGTGGGTGGGGGTGTGATTGAAAAACCACCTTTCCTAAAAGATGTGTTAATAAATTCTGAGTTCAGGGATACTAGACTTGTATGTCCTATCTTGCTCCTATGGGATGATATGCAGGTAGCCACTGTAGCCAGCATCCCCCATGATAGCCTATGAGCAAGATAGCATTACAATGGTTAAAAATGAAAATGGCTGTAATTCACTACCATAGCATGTCACCTGCACTAGTACATGCTCTACCTTTTACCTACAAAGTGCATCCTGCCCAGAGGGGTACCTTGGGCCTTCCATAGGGGTGACCAATGTGTACAGAAAGGGAAGGGTTAGGCCTAGTTAGTGGAGACACTGACCAGGAGGACATGGCAGTTCACAGACTGCACACAGGCACTGCAGTGGCCGGCCTGAGACTCCATTTTAGGGTTACTCATGTGGGTAGCACAATCAGTGCTGCAGGCCCACTAGTAGCATTTGTATCACCAGCCCTGGCACACTCAGTGCACTTCACTAGGGACTTCTTGGTGATACAGATATGGTAATCATGGATAACCAATTACAATAACAATTTATACCGAGAGCATATGCACTTTAGCACTGATCAGCAGTGGTAAAGTGCCCAGAGTCCTATTGCCAACAGCCACATTTCAGGAAAAATAAGGGAGGAAGAAGCACAATGTTTGGAGTTAACCCTGCAAAAAGGGCCATTTCCAACACAAGGATTTAGTAATCTGGTAACCTCAGTTTGTGAATATTGTAGTATAGCAACATTGATTGGTTTTCAACACTTTGCAGTAAGTTGCAAGCAACAAGGATGTGTATACTACTCTATACCACAGGCCTAGTCTCATCTCCTTGAACAATTACACAGCCTGAGCTAACGCCTGATAGGATTATGGTAATTTATAATAAATACTTCGAGGAAATGAAACTTTGTTTCTTACTAAACTACCTTCCAAAAAGTCCACCCCTCAAAAAGTAGAAGCGCTGTGGTACAACGGGAGTGTTGGATAGCTGAGAACACACTGCTTTGTGCCATAAAAGTTGGGTGCCTGCAAGCTATCCAGCTTGCTAAAGCCAACTACAAAGAAACAGTATTACATGCAAAATCAACCTGGGATGCTATTATTTGGCATTATTTCTTAAATTCCGTTCACACAGGGAACCCATTCTGCCACATAATTTCTCATGTGCCAGAACCACTAAGATGAAACTCGAATATTTTATCCTCCCGCAGGACTGGGTAAACCATTTTATGTCTTCATAAAGTAGCCCTTCCACCTCCCATACTTCTGTGGTTCCTGATAGGGTGGGCTGTGCCAGACCTAGTGAACCCTGTCCCAATCTTGAATCACTAAAAACTGAAGGGTTTTATACCCTGACTGAAGTTATACAAGCAATCTCCGCTCAGAAGCCGGGGAAGGCGCCTGGTTTAGACAAAATACTGTTGGACCTTTTTATATCAGAATCAGTCATCTGGGCTCCCTACCTTACTCACGTCGCTAACAGTATTATGGAAGGCACAGATATACACACATTCTGGAATGGAGGGGAACTCCTAAAATGTTTTTCTGGTATCTTTTGTAACTATTTCCCCCTCATCTCTATGTTCTGTCTTCCTCCTACCCCTTCACCCTATACCCTTACCCTTCCTGCTCCATTCACCTTGTTCCCCTATGTTCTTGAAATGTTTTTGTTGATACTTATGTAACTTTAAACTGATGTAAATTGCAACATTATTGTCCCTCATGTAAAGCGCTCTGATTCCATCGGGTCTAGCCAGCGCTATATAATAAATCATTAATTAAATTTGTTCCCATTTAGTACTCTTTCTTCCTTTGTCTACCTCCCTAGCTCCTAGCTCCTATCCTCTCTCCCCTGAATCTCTCACCTTACCTGCTAGTCTGTCTAGCCCCCTGTCCTTTGTGCCCTTTGACTAAGAACTCCTTCTCCCCTTGTTGGGGAAAGATCCAATATTTATACTCTGGAGTCTCAGCACACCTGCTGAGAGAGTCCTCTGCACCAAGGGAGCTACTCACAGCTGAGGTATGGTATGGCACACCTTGCCAAATCACTCCCTCTCCCCTTTTTAGGGGGAAGTATCCAGTATGTAGGCCTGGAGTCTCAGAGACCCTTCTGAGAGAGTCCACTGCGTAAAGGGAGCCTCCCGCAACAGAGATAGGGAAGTGATACCACTTCCCCTGGGATCACAGCTTACTGGAAAATTGCGACGTTGCTTTGACTCGTCTACCGGTTTGTGTCCCCGTCGCTATTCCCCTTCTCTTTCCTTGCGATGTCCTTCACCCTCCCCTCCTCTTTCCCGCCTTCATTACCTATCTACTTCCTCAGCTCCTTCCCCCCTCCCCTGAATCTTTCCCCTTGCTTGCTTTTCCCCTTTCGTATTTGTGCTTATTGTTTATCTTGACCTTACAAATAAATATGTTACAATGCTCTAATAACTGTGTAACCTTTGTAACGATGTAACCTGTAACTACGATCTGATGCTCATGTAAAGCGTTCTGATACCTCCAAGTCTAGCCGTGCTATATAAAACCTTTAGAATAAATAAATAAAACTTACTGGCCAATCAGCAAAATCGTGCTCAACTTTATTTACCTTGGCATCCATCTATCTAGTGCCATTCCTGGAAAATCCTGGTCACTAAAAGCATGCTGATCCTTCATTATTAAGCAGCTAATATTCTAAAACTTTCAAACAAAACTTTTTTCCATCCTATTTCCTCCCTCCTTTAAGTTTGGAGAACCTAAGCAGTTGCTGCAGCAACCAATTGGGCAGAGATGTGGAAGTACCGCAACACTAACACCTTAGAGGTAGCTTAAAATAAAATTCATGAGAGCAACCCTCAAACTCCTCCAAAGCATTCCCTTGGTATTAACGCAAGACTTAGGTATTATAGGACCCCTTAGTCTGTTTGAAACCGATCTTATATAGGCCGCAAGCTTGGCCAACTCCCCAGCTGGCTATCAACAGGTTGGGCTTAAGGGATGTATTCAATAGGTCGCAGGGAGGGGTTCTTATTACATGGGTTGACTCATTCAATCAGTCTCTTTTTTATCTTAGGACTACAAGAGTATTAGGTAGACCCAATCACAATTCCACCAAGAGTGGTAACAAATTTGAAACACATTATTGGGAACATGAAAGAGACTAAAATCGTCAAATAGCAAGGCTTTGAACCCTTGCTAGAAGGTTTCTTAGAGCTCAAGTCACTTGCACAGTTTGAGAACTACATAGATGATATTGATCCCCCATTTACGAAATCACTGTAAATAAGGTTCCTACTGGGCACCCTTCCAGTCGCCATGTTTACTGTCAAATGGAATGGGGACAGCAAAATCTGTCCTGCCTGTGCGAAGAGTGATTAAACCGATGACCACCTACTGTTCTTTCATCCCACTTATTGCAAACAGCGGATGCGCTGGATTGCCCCCATGCTGCTTTCTAGGTGTCATACAGTATAGGGTAGCACTGAGAACATGTAGAGCAGACATGACCCTGGTAATTGTTGTTTCTATTTGACAAGAACCTAGAGAGTGGCTGGCCAATACCAATCTTAGCTACAAGCAGCTTTGACCAATCATTCTCCTGGTCCTGCGTATATTTAACACAACATTCCTTTTTTTCCTTTAGTGTATTGTATGGGTTTTTCGATTGTTTTTATTTATCCTTGTTATGCTGTTCTGTGCAGTTTTAATGAATACTTATAAACATTTGGCATGGTATGATGCACTTTACTGATATAACCTTTGAATAACTTTCTTTTCAAGAAAGATTGATAAGATTCTAAATGTTACATAACACATTAGTCCCTGAGAGGCGAGACAGAAGTATGTTTGTACTGATGATTTAGTCAACATCTGTAAACTAGTGCAAGATAAACCAATTGTAAAGGTATCCCTTAAATAACCATATATACTGTGGATAAGCAAACAATAATGAAATGTATTTTGCATGTTTTTTCTTTTATGTGTTCTTTTGTGGCATTTGGCTGAAATACGCTGAAGTGAGTTAATTATCATTGAAATCAGGGCAAATATAGGGTGTTTTACCTTCCGATTAGAAACCAGTAATGCTTTAGAAAAGTAGCAAAATGCAAGCTTCTGGACAGGATGGGGCTGGGTGTTAAGAAAAATAAGAGTAGAGTAAGCTATCCGACAGGAGGGGATGTTCATATGTGTGAAGCTTGTCCATGACTGCAGCAAAGACGACATTAAGTCCGAACCAGTGCAAATTGCCAGCTCATCAATAAGAAACACTGTAGATACCACTCAGGATTAGCAAATACATACGCATTTCACACAGAAATCACAGGTAGTTCAGATTAACGCTAGCAGCATAGCCATTACTTTTGACAAAATGAAAATTACCTGTGATTTAAGAAATATGTGCCTTACATTAAAGAGCTTCTTATGTGAAAGTCCTTGTTAAACATATGGTAGTCGTGTGGTTCAAATGTAATAGTCATATGCCCTCTTTTAAAACTCCATGGGCAAGTTCATATCCATTATTGTGGCATGGCTGACTCACATTGTTATACCAGTTCGATTCCACTTAACATTATTCAACAACAAATCACATACATCCAAACCACACCACATAATTTCACATCATGCCATAAAATTCAAAAGCATCCCACATAATAAAACTCTACTACATACCACTAAAAAACAAATGTATCGATTAATGTACCTCCTCATCCTCCTGTAAAGTGCTCTGATATCCCGGGGAAACAGTTTGTAAGCTGCTGTACCTCACGCAAAAGCCTGCACAGCTGCTGTAATAATCACCACATTATGATGGTGTCAACCACCATTCTCATTATTGCACATGTGCATGAGCTAAGCACTAGGCCCCAGCAAAATGTGCATTACTCTGGAGTAATCTGCCAGAATTTCTAGCATTTCATATTACACTTGCTACCCAAAATGTCTAATATTACACTATTACATGATAGTCAGTAATTTTCCGTCCAAATATGCAAACATTTTATTATAGGACAAGAATAGCATGATCGAACAGAAAACAAACAGCTGATGTTTATTCAACGAGCAATTTAGTGCATTGTTTAGGACAAAATGCATTCTTGCATCCAAAATGGAAGTTAGAACTAATTCACGCTGAAAAATAGCTCTAAATGGCAGGTTTGTGACTCAAAAATTGTGCATATTTTTTACAAAATTTCATGTGTATGCGCAAGAAAATTATGTGACTTTTGCACACCTCTACTGCTGGCCTAAAACCAAATGTGAATCGAGTTTCAAGTGCAGCCTGACCCTCTTCTACAGCCTTAATAGTAAGCATTATGGGGGCATGATTTCTAGTTGGCTCAGCTGACTATAACCACTGAATTTCACTGGTTTTGTACGAGTGAAATCAGATCCTAACTATAACATCCCGATTCACAGAATTAACTTAAGCCTCAATCCTAAACTTGCTACTATTTTGGTATTCACAGAATGCACTTACTACTTTTGGCATTCACAGAATGCACTTATTACTTTTGGTATTCACAGAATGAACTTACTACTTTTGGTATTCACAGAAGTTAGGATTTTGTCTTAGGTCTGTCTTAAGTCTGTCTTAAGTCCGTTTAAAGTTTGTCTTCAGTCTGTCTTAAGTCTGTGTTAAGACTAACTTAATACAAAATCCTAACTTCTGTGAATACCAAAAGTAGTAAGTTCATTCTGTGAATGCCAAAAGTAGTAAGTGCATTCTTATTACTTTTGGTATTCACAGAAGTTAGGATTTTGTCTTAAGTCTGTCTTAAGTCTGTCTTAAGTTTGTCTTAAGTCTGTCTTAAGTCTGTCTTAAGACTAACTTAAGACAAAATCCTAACTTCTGTGAATACCAAAAGTAGTAAGTTCATTCTGTGAATGCCAAAAGTAGTAAGTGCATTCTTATTACTTTTGGTATTCACAGAAGTTAGGATTTTGTCTTAAGTCTGTCTTAAGTCTGTCTTAAGTTTGTCTTAAGTCTGTCTTAAGTCTGTCTTAAGACTAACTTAAGACAAAATCCTAACTTCTGTGAATACCAAAAGTAGTAAGTTCATTCTGTGAATGCCAAAAGTAGTAAGTGTATTCTGTGAATACCAAAATAGTAGTAAGTTTAGGATTGAGTCTTAAGTTCATTCTGTGAATCGGGCCCTATGAATTTATCAGTGAGGCAAGAATGAGCTAACTGCAGGGTGGCATAGCCATGAATTTGTTTAATACATGGATCACAGTCCAGAGTTAAAATTATTTCTCCACTGCTCCTTACGCGTTTGAAAACCTGCTGGTTTCTTCATCAGAGGAACTTCACTTTGAAGGAAAGTAATCTTAAGCCTTTAAGCACACGTGCCAAATCAATTGCTCCCAGGTGGGTTTGGTGTTGAGCATGCTGGTGCTTGTAGTTTAGGGTAACAGGCATTGTTATTACCCCACTAGGTTCCATTCAAAGTGCAGATGAAAGTCATTAAAATACCCATGTGGGCCTCCAGGCCGAGTAAGCTGCTCTCTTCGTCTGTCTGCCCCCCTGTGCCATACATCACAATGTTAAGTATTTCTGTCGTCAGGCCCCACAAGAACACTTGTGGTGGCAAGTTCTCTGAGGCCAGTCATGCCGCAATTTAAATCCACAAAAAAGTTTTCCCTGAGGGGAGAACGAGCCAACTGCAGGGTTGCGTATCCATGAATTTATTTAATACACCGATCACAGTCCAGAGTTAAAATTAGTTCTCCAGTTCTCCTTATGCGTTTAAAAACCTGGTGGTTTCTTTGTCAGAGGAACATCACTTTGAAGGAAAGTCGCCCCAATCATTTAAGCGCACGCGCCAAATCAATTGCTCCTAGATGGGCTTGGTGTTAAGCATGCTGGAGCTTGTAGTTTCGGGTGACCAACATCGTTATTACCCCAGTGGGTTCCTGTGGTATCTTCCACCTTAGGGGGAAAGCCATGCCAAGCCATTGTATCTTCGCCCCTGCAATCACCTTGGAACGCACCGCTAGTGACATCACTTAGAATGTCACAGCTGGGAGCGTTCTAAGGTGAGCGCCCATGCGAGGCAGGCGGCTGGAGCGAGGGTGACAGTCAGCTGTGGGTGGGGTCGCTCATTTCATTTACTTGTGACAAATAAACCTGTTCCTTGTACCAACTCACACCTGCGTCCAGCTACGTTTGTTTAAAATCCCACACTGACGACTAGGACGGGATGCGGGGTCAATAAGGGCAACTGATGCGACCCCAACATGGTGGGAGCGTTCTAAGGTGAGCGCCCAGGCGAGTCAGACGGCTGGAGCGAGGGTGACAGTCAGCTGTGGGTGGGGTCGCTCATTTCATTTACTTGTGACAAATAAACCTGTTCCTTGTACCACCTCGCACCTGCGTCCTTCTATGTTTGTTGAAAACCCCACACTGGCAACTAGGACGGGATGCGGGGACAATAAGGACAACTGCTGCAACCCCAACATGCTAACTGGTCCCCCCAAGGCTGAACCGGTGACTGTGGAACTGAGCAAGGGTGACTCCCTTTCAACACTTTTCAACCTCATCTGGTGGTAAAACTTACCGGGAGAAGAACCGCCAGTGTTGGTGCCCCGAACCGTCACTGCTGGACGTGGGTGGTCCTGACTTCCCTCCGCTGTTTCTGTGGAGCAGCGCTCAGAGGCGAAACAGAGGCTGACTTCCAGGCAAGTGACTGTCACTGTGGAGTCGGTCAGGATCTGGACAGAATACAGTACTGGTTTGCGTGTCCCGGTGAGTGTGACGGTGGGCTCCTGAGGACGCGCTTTCCATTTGAGTGAAGGTGGCGCTCCAATGTTTGAGGCAGTCTGTGACGCTGCGCAGTGTGTAGCAGCGGCATTTGCACTGTGGACGACGGCAATTCTTCTGATGAAGAAGCCCATGTCGCAGTGAATAGTAAGGCATTCGGAGGCGGTTGCATGCTGGTACGTTTGCGGTGCAGTCGGTGGGAGTCCGTCATCATTCGCCGCCCGGATTAATCAGAGGCTGTGTGTGGGCTTCGTGGGAACGCCTCCTAGAAGTCTCGACAGGGCAGGGTGTCTGACTGGAGCCCGTGAGCGACATCGCTCTGACAACAGGTGATGGTGCAGTTGTGAGGCCAATCAAAGAACATACACCTCACTTCTGTAATAGTAGCCTGAGGAGGCTGGGAGGTGTCTTCACTGACTGCCGGCAGTTCCTGTTGTCAGAGGGGAAAAGGAACTGTGCTGAAAGATTAAAAATACAAGATCAATGAGAGAAAGACCTTTTCAGGAAAAGCATACACTGAGGGACAGTGCCATCTAGTGGGCTCCAGGGAGTACTTATCTACATTTTTCCACCATGTGTCAAAACTGTTTGTTCTGAGAAGTAGGGATCAGGACCAAACTTGAGTGTTTTAGGTTCACAAATTTGTCCAGCTTTGTTTAAATAATTTCTCTTTCTTTGTCTTGTACACCGTGCCCATAGGGGAAAACACCACCCTGGTAAAATTTATCCTACAAGTGGTTGTACTAAATATACCCTATCAGCCAGGAAGTAAAAATGCAGAATGTCACGCCGCCTCCCTTCTTTTTATCCAATCCAGGAGAACCCGCCCTTAAGTGGAGCAAGTGGAAGAAGGTCTTCCAAAACTATACTGTTGTGTGTGAACCAAACTTAGGACTAAAAAGGAAGGTAGCCTTGTTGATGCACTACATGGGGGCGGAAGGACAGGAAGTGTTGGAACACCTTCCAGAATTGAGTGCTAATGAGGCAAGGGGGTTAAATGAATTCGAAATAAGTCTAAAAAAGTTAGATTTACATTACCTACCCAAAACAAGCACCATCATGGAATGATACCATTTTGGTAAAAGCGGGCAAAAAGAGGGGAAATCAATAGAGGAATTTGTCTCAGATTTACGCAAACTGGCAGCTACATGCAAGTTTGGGGGAGCGTGTGAGGAGAGGATCAGGGACCAGTTTGTTTTAACATGAAGGATTGAGCGGGTGCGAGAAAAGTTGTGGTTAAAAGATGACCCACCTCTAGGGGAGGTGCTCATAGTGGGTAAACAGGTGGAACACATGATGCAATGAGTAAGTGAAATCAAGCAAGACAGCGAAACTAAGGTTAAAGTGAGCGAGGTGACTGCAGAAAGTGACTGTGTGTTGGCGGTTATGGAACAGAAAAAAGAGCAGAGGGAGACCAACGTGGGTTAGAGTTTTAAGGGCAACTGCTACAGGTGTGGTAAACAAGGGCATATGGCGAGCGACAAAGATTGTCCTGCTTTGAAATCTACATGTAGCAAGTGCGGTAAGAAGGGACATTTCAGGCAATGCTGCAGGAGCAGTCACATTTACAAGAGGCAAGGTAAAGACAAAACCACACAGGTGTGTGATGAAACCATCTTGCATGTACAAGGCGGACAGGTTAGCAATCCCAAAGACACGATAAAGGTGGAAGAAACAGGGGTAGAGGCAATGTTTGACTCTTGTTCCAAGATAACTATAATAAGCGTAAAAGAATTTGAAAAGGGGGCGAAAGGAAAGTTCACATTAAAGAAAATGGATGTAAGGCCAGGAGGTTATGGGGGACAACCAATTAACATAAAGGGATTCTTTTGGGGCACTGTAGGCTACAAGGACAGACTGACGGTCGCAAAGATTTACGTATCCAAAGAGGGGGACAACATACTGGGGTGGCAAGCCCAAAAAGAATAAGGCATATATCTCGACCCCAACAAAACTCTGCAGATATTGGTGCAAGAGGTAGGTGAGATGTTGGGGAAAATAGAAGAATACTTTAAGGAAGTGTTCAGCGCGGAACTAGGATGCCATAAAAAGTTATTCCCACAGGATGAAATTGAAGTAGTATGCAGTGCCAGTGGTAGCAAGAGTCAGAAACCTTCCCATAGCTATTCAGGAGGCCATGAGGGAAGAATTGGAGAAGCTGTGCAACCTAGGGGTCATTGAACTGATGGAGGCAACAGAGTGGCTGGCGCCGATCGTCGCAGCAAGAAAAAAGGATGGATCAGTCCAACTATGCATCGATCTCAGGGCGTTGAACAAAGAGGTCATAGTCGACAAGTTGCCGCTCCCAAATATCTCGCAAATGATGAGCATGTTGGAAGGAGCGGAAGTATTTTAGGTCAAGCTTCATGAAGACTCACAAGAACTAACGCCGTTCGTCACAACGAAGGGAGCCTACAAGTTCAAACGAATGCCGTTCGGTCTAGTCTCGGCAGCAGCGCTATTTCAGAGAATTATGAGCAGTATCCTCAGAGGCATTCCAGTTGTCTTGTGCTATCAAGACGACACACTGGTCTTTGGTGTACACAGCAGATAACACGAAATAAGATTGAGGAAAGTGCTGCAGAAATTCAGAGAGCAAGGTTTCACGGTGAAGAGAGAAAAGTGCAGGATTGGCAGTGGACATTGTAGACCCATTGTCGGGTGAGCTTCGCACCCCTTTCATCTTGGTGCTCATGGATCTCTATTCAAGGTGGCCAGAGGTGTAGATAGTATCCGAGATCACCACCAAGGTGGTCATTGAGTTTCTGCAAGAACTATTCCTCAGGGAAGGTTTACCTAACAGCCTGTTGACAGACAATGGAGTACAACTCTGCTCAAAGGAAATGAAAGACTTCCTCGAGAAAAATGGGATCAAACACAAGCGCTGTGCACTGTACCACCCCGAGACCATTGGGATGGTTGAGCGGTTCAACAAAACCCTCAAGGAGAGCATCTAGTTGGCAAGAGCTAGTGGGTTAAATTGGAAGGAAGAGCAAGGCAAGAAGACCCAACACGAAGTTAGCACTGGGGTGGATGGAGTGGCACAACGGGTGGACGGGACACTCTAGAGAGACACTAAGGCAGGACAGGGAACTCAAAGCTATGAATGACACGGAGGACATGTTTGACAAACTACACTCCGTCAAAAAGGCAGGGTTTAAGGTGGCAGATGTGGTTAAAATCAAAGCGCCGACAGGCAGGGCAAACTGGTCTAAATTCACTAGGCCCACCAAAATTGTTAAATTGTTTTAAAATGCTGTTAAAACACAGGAGGGGGAGATTTGGAATTTGGGAAGAGTTGTAAACTATCATTCCCCTCCAGAGGACAAGGACAATGGTGCTAGGAGAGAGGACAATTCCCAGATGAGGGGCGACCTGCCCAAGAAGAAGTGTTCTAGGGAATCCTACTCTTTCAGCAGGGCTAGCCACAGCCACGAAATACCTGTAGAAATATGTTACCATGTAGTGTACAGCAATGTTCATTTGTTTCTTATACTTGTTGTGTTCTTGCATTGTGTAGAGGAGGGGGATGTGTGGTATCTTCCACCTTAGGTGGGAAGACATGCCACGCCATTGTATCTTCGCCCCTGCAATCACCTTGGAGCGCACCGATAGTGACATCACTTAAAATGTCACAGCTGGGAGCGTTCTAAGGTGAGCGCCCAGGTGAGTCAGTCGGCGGGAGCGAGGGTGACAGTCAGCTGCGGTTGGGGTCACTCATTTCATTTTACTTGTGACAAATAAACCTGTTCCTTGTACCAACTCAGACAGCGTCATTCTACCTTTGTTGAAAACCCCACAGTTCCATTCAAAGTGCGGATGAAAGTCATTAAAATACCCTTGTGGGCCTCCGGGCCGAGGAAGCTGTTCTCTTCATCTCTCTGCCCGGCTGTGCCATACATCACAACGTGAAGTATTTCCGTTGTCAGGCCCCACAAGAACACTTGTGGTGGCAAGTTCTTTGAGGCCAGGCATGCCGCAATTTAAATCCACAAAAAAGTTTTCCCTGAGGCGAGAACGAGCCAACTGCAGGGTTGCGTAGCCATGAATTTATTTAATACAGCGATCACAGTCCAGAGTTTAAAAAAATTCTCGATTTCTCCTTATGCGTTTCATAGCCTGGTGGTTTCTTCATCTGAGGAACATCACTTTGAAGGAAAGTAGCCCCAATCATTTAAGAGCACAAGCCAAAACAATTACTCCCAAGTGGGCTTGGTGTTAAGCATGCTGGTGCTTGTAGTTACGGGTGACCAACATCGTTATTACCCCAGTGGGTTCCATTCAAAAAGCGGATGAAAGTAATTAAAATACCTATGTGGGCCTCCGGGCCGAGGAATCTGTTCTCTTCATCTCTCTGAACCGCTGTGCCATACATCACGCCGTGAAGTATTTCCGTCGTCAGACCCCACAAGAACACTTGTGGTGGCAAGTTCTCTGCGGCCTGGCATGCTGCAATTTAAATCCACAAAAAAGTTTACACTGAGGCGAGAACGAACCAACTGCAGGGTGGCGTAGCCATGAATTTATTTAATACAGTGATCACAGTCCAGAGTTTTAATTATTTCTCCATTTCACCCTATGTGTTTCAAAACCTGGTGGTTTCTTCGTCAGAGGAACATCACTCTGAAGGAAAGAAGCCCCAAGCCTTTAAGTGCACATGCCAAATCAATAACTCTCAGGTGGGCTTGGTGTTAAGCATGCTGGTGCTTGTAGTTTAGGGTGGCAGGCATTGTTATTACCCCAGTGGGTCTCATTCAAAATGCAGATGAAAGTCATTAAAATACCCATGTATGCCTCTGGACCGAGGAGGTTGTTCTTTTCATCTCTCTGCCCCGCTGTGCCATACATCACGACGTGAAGTATTTCCGTCGTCAGGCCCCACAAGAACACTTGTGGTGGCAAGTTCTCTGTGGCCAGGCAATTTAAATCCACAAAAAAGTGTGCCCTTAAGCAAGATCATCAAGTAGTGCCCAAGAAAAAAGGGGGGGGTCCCAAAACACGTTTTCACCATGTTAATTTCCATGGGAATTTTAGACAAAGCTACAGCCCGAACTGCTGAACGGAATTACACCAAATTTGGCAAAAAGGTAGGTCTTGGTCCAGAAAATGACCTTTTTTCCAAATGGTGTTAATCCATTCAGTAGCTCCTGAGAAATTGTGAAAAGAAAAATAATGATATCTGAGCACTGTTGAGGAGTTGCAACTCCCCCCGGGCATGAGCTTCACTCTGATTGGCTGCCAACACTCCAAACCAGGAAGTGTTGACAGCCATATTGTGACTCGGTAACCGAGTCACAACCAAAGAGTAAACAAAAAAAGGTGAAAAACAAGAAAAGGGGGCAGGTTACAAACACCCTGACCCCCTAGGCCTGCTCAGGTGTTCACACAAGGACCCCCAGGGCCAAAGAAAGCATTTTTAAATGGCCTAATTCACGCTGAGGTTGTAAATCCAGCCGCTTTGTTGAATTTAAGCCCCCAGTTGGGCAAGGTCCCAGTGCAAGCTAAATTATGCATTTCTCAGGTCCACCGCTGATTCTTCAGATTGTGTGGAGGGAACTCAGATGTGAAAACCGAAAGTGAATTACTACTTCTGAATCACTCATGCAAGTCAGCACACTAGAAGCTGATCTTTCCCCATAAAACTGGGATGTCGGTCGCAACGCACAGCGGATGGTTGCAGCGGGCACGCCAAAGGCGCACCTAAGGCAAGCCCGTCTGCTCCCGTCCATGCCTGGACCAGGCCAAGGGCCATGCCCCCTGGCCCTTCCGAACCAGCCTCATACAGCAAGGCTTTAACACACACCAGCAAGCAACTAAAAACATATGTCATGCCATTAACGACAAACAGACCTGCTCCACCATTAACTTAGAGACTCTAGCCTCTCAGTCTCCCACCACCTACCCAGATTGCCCATTCACATTGGATACCATTGACAGGTAACTGCCCACATGCACTAACACGGTGTCTACAAATCACGAAAAAATCCACTCAGCACTTAAAAATGCACGCTCCCTCCCCAAACACAAATACGAAATACAAAACTTCTAGAAGTCTATAAATTAGATCTCTTATTCATAACAGAAACTTGGGGTGACCCCTCATCTGGGCCAGACTTCTGCACTGTAACCCCGGACGGCTTCAGTGCCTGTAGATTTGACAGAACCATCAGAAAAGGATGAGGCCTGGCACTCATTTACCAAAACAAATACTCAGTCTGAGTTAATTCTCTCAAAGATCTGTGAAGCCTTTACTCATTCACTCCCATTCCTTTAGGGGCATCCTTCTCTACGGCCCACCGGCTCACAATCTGAATTCCTCTCGGCCATGGGACATCTACTAGAGCCATTAGCAGGAGAATGCAATTTCACCATATTGGAAGACTTCAATTTCCATGATGACGATGGCACCTCAGCCCTTATAGCAGAACGAGAGGCAGCAGGCCACTCCCAAATAGTAACCAGCCCCACACACTCTGGCGGCCACACGCTGGACGGTCTGTTTTCCAAAAACCAGCAAATCTCACTAGCGAACGTCCTCCCTCTATCCTGGAAGGACCATTGTGCAGTTCTCTTCGACATCCAATTAGAGAGGAACACCCTTGTCAGGCCAGCTTCCTTCCCCCAAGCAGTTCAAAGCATGGGGCAACATTTCCCCGCATGTCCTCAAATCTCACTTGCTATCCACCCAGCAAGACCAGCTGCACGATCCTGAATTGGCTGCCTTTAACTACACCCAATGGCTCCACAATGCATTTAACACCTTGGTCCCATTAAAAAATGCCTCTAGAAATTGAAAAACACCATCCACCTCTTGGTTCTCTGAGATACTAAGACTGGAGAAACAAAGGTGCTGGAATCAAGAAAGACGCTGGGGTCAAAACTATGACCTCGCTGAAAAAAATCCGCTACAGGGAGGCAATGAACAAATTTAAACTGCTCTTAATTGCAGAGAAAAGTAACTTCTACCTCAAGCAAATTGAAACAGCGCAAGACTGTCAAAGAGCTGTTCCAAGTATTAATCAAGTTATAAGGACCAGGGACCAACTCCCCCACAATCACCACCCAAGCTCTCTGTAACTCTCTGGTCAACTTTTTCCAAGAAAAGGTCAGCCACATCTATGACAATTTCTCAGCCCATACAAAGACCGACAATCTGACTTACACCTCTAGCGACGATAAAAACTCTCCCAACCCCACGGAATTCAGCTCCACTGATGATGAAATTACCCCTTATCTTTGGGAATTTAGCTCGGTCTCTTCAAAACAGATCTCTGACCTAATTTCCACTACGAAATCTGGCTCTCCCAATTACCCCTGCCCTCCAACCACTCTGAAACTGATTCCCAACATCATAGGCCCCAACTTTAAAACATCTACAACTCAATGTTCAGAACAGGCATAAACCCCTCCATATGAAAAAAGGCCGTCATCAAGCCATTACTAAAGAAGAGCAGCCTTGACCCCACAGAGACCAAAAATTATAGACCAATTGCATGTCTCACAATCCCCGCAAATTTTTTTGAAAAGGTCATGAACACTCAGCTAGCCCACTTTATTGACAAAAATAACTTACTGGATTAGACCCAATTTGGCTTCAGAAAAGGCCATGGCACCGAAACAGCCCTAATCAAGGCATCCGATGAAATCAGGATGATACTTGATCGTGGGGGTGCCATGGTCCTGGTGGTGCTGGATCTTTCAGCAGCATTCAACACGATCGACCACGCAACCCTGATCGACCGTGCCTCAGCCATCTGCATCAGACATAGAGCCAAAGCCCTCCTGGCCTCCTTCCTAGCCAATCGGACTCAATTAGTGACGCTTGGCGACTTTAATTCCCCATCATTTGCACTCCCGTATGGTGTGCCACAAGTATCATCATTGAGTTTGACCTTGTTTAATATATGTGTGTCGGACTTGGTGAAGCTCATTAAATCCTACGATATGCATCTTACGTCGTACGCTGACGATACACAATTGGTGCTAGCTGTATATAACGACGGAGGGGCAGTTGCGACAAATTTTAAAGCTGGAATGCTAGCCATTAGTGCATAGATTGCAAATAATTGCCTCAAATTAAATTCAGACAAGACCGAGGTGATGATTTTTGGTAATCTTTCCTCTAGCGGGTCCCCCACTTGGTGGCCAGATAAGCTAGGCTCACCTCTGTACCCCGTCACTAAGGTTCGAAATTTGGATGTCATGTTCGACGACAAGCTGTCTTTCTTACACCACACCAATGCAGTTGTCTCATCATCCTTCCATGTCATCTGAATGATAAAAATACTTCTACCTTTTCTCCCAGCCAGCGCCGGCATAACTCTTGTCTCTACATCGTTTATGTCAAAGGTTGACTATTGCAATGGTCTACTTATCAATGCACAGGAAACAGTCCTAAACAAGCTACAACTGATGCAAAACGCAGCTGCAAGGATTTTGTCAGGCACCCCCAAGTTTAAACTAATATCCAAGGTGGAGCGGCAGCTCCACTGGCTACCCATCAGGAGTAGAACCAAGTTCAAGGCTCTATGCATTGCATTCAAAGCAATCCACAACACAGGACCTGAGATTCTGAAGAATACTCTTTGCTCCTACATGCCCAGCAGACCAATGCGCTCATCAGCAGTGAACCTGATGATTGTCCCTCAAACCAAGAAAGCCTCTTGGTGCAACAGAAAATTCACTGTCACCACTACCAGATTATCGAACATGCTCCCCCTTCACATTAAGAACAGTCCCACCCTGCTTAGCTTCTGGAAACGACTAAAGACCTGGCTCTTTAACCAATAATCCCCCAGCTCCTGGCACTACATTTGCCCAGTCCGTAGCGCTGATACACCTATTTGCACGCTTTACAAGTTACTTAAATAAATACATTGGTATTGCCACATTCAATAAACCTGCTCAGCATCTCTTCTTTGCTGATGTGCAAGTTCTCAACACAGCTACAATTGTGCCTCAGCCTAAATAATTCCCCGTAGGTGATATTTATTTTCAGATGTTGGGGTTGAAAGCTGCACATGTGCAACATTGTGTTTCCATATGTTTTCTTTCTGTACCGTTTAGTCTCCAATCCATTCCCTTTCATAAACATCTAGAATTCTAAAATTCCACTTGTAATGCACTTATGTTACCAGTGAACTGCAAATTCAAATTATTTTGATTGATTGCCTCAATAAACTATGTGGCAACTTGGAACAAACCTCTCCAAATCCAGGTGGTCGATGCATCACAACCGACAAACCACACAATATTCCAACATTTCTCCATGGTCATGTATGAGTACCTGCTACTCTCACCAGCCTTTATGCAAAGAAGCCTAGCTGGAGGAGAAGAAGGTGCTCATCGGTGTACTGCAGATCGGTCTGAAGAGCTGACTGTTAAATAGAAAATAGTCATTATGTAAACACCACTTAAACAATTTATACAAATACAATGGACTGCTTTTCAAAATGTGCTAACTGGGACGAATACGGTTACGGTCCTCGAGATTGACGCTGGTGTGCAAGGATGAAACATAAAGCATGATTAGCAAACATTCATCACAACAAGGAATGTCATATATCCTCTTTAAATGTCCCCTGTGTCCTTGACATACAAAGGTAGATTCTGGACATATCCTTGAAAGAAATAATCAAGGCATTTTGAGGTTTTTTCAAAGAGAATCTCTTTGGAAGAAATTATTGGCCTTCCCAGTGGTTGTTTTGGGTCTTTATGAATTTTACAAATGAGGTATAGTACCGTTGGTTTGGGGAAATCATTCCTCAAATATAGATATTCTTCTTGGCTAAGTAACCTCGTATTTCTCCATTCAAGAAGATCCAAATGGTATTGGGTTGTTGTCCTTCGTAAGCTGTTCGTGCCACTTCTCATGTGACACTTGTCATAATTGAGTTGTTAGTATGCTTCAATCTTGTACAGGGTGAGACGCCACAGACCTATATTTCCTCTTTGCTTCAATTGTAGACAACCACATCCCTTTCAGATTGTAAATATTTGATCAAATTGTAGCAGGCTCACTGTTCATTGTCACATTTTACACAATGGATCTTTGTCAATATATGATAATCCTTGATAGCATCTGTTACACACTCATAGAAAGTATCAATAGAGTTGTGTTCCATGGTAGGCACAAATGTTGGTGGCGGAATGAATAATGTTTTGCTCTCATAAACAAAATCCTCATGCAGTGTTTCAATAATATCTATCTATCTGTCTGTCTGTCTGTCTGTCTGTCTGTCTGTCTGTCTGTCTATCTATCTATCTATCTATCTATCTATCTATCTATCTACGTATCTATCTATAGAGAGCTATACATAGATATAGATATATATTACCTACTGGTGTTCACCAGTAGGTGGTGATAGTTAGGACCAAAGTCTCTATAGGAAAAGCATTTCTTGTTTTGACAATAAGGTTGGTGCCGCTTGACGAACGTCCTTGAATTTTTCACAAAATGTCCCCCTTTTTGTTCAGCTTCTGTGTTGAAAGTGTTGGGATGATGCATCAAGCAGGGGTTGAGAAAAAAGGAGGGCCACAAAAAAATGTATTTGTGAACCCTGGGTGGGCCTAACCCCAGGGGCATGAGGGTTTATAGTGAAGGAGGGGGGCTCATTGGACTCCCCCTCCAATGCGTATGAAAAGCCCAGGGAACCACCATCTCGTTAGGGCATTACATTTAATTTACTGGTGGGGAAGCAACGCAGCTCCCTTCCTGACATGGGGACTGCTACCTCCCTGGGCCACCCAGACATTTTAAGTAAACAGGGGAGACCGTATGGTCGCCCCAGGAGAATTCCACCCCTAGATGCAGTAATATTATGTGGTTGGGCCACATGGCTCCCCTGCTACCGCAAGGAACACCACATCCACTGGGCACAAACATTATGGCCTCCCCAGCAGCCCCCAGGACTTCCACCTTCCCAGGGAAAAAATTATATATATATTGAGAAGCCACATGGCTCCCCTACTGCCCCAGAGACCACCACCTCCCCGGGGCACAAGCAGTATAATTGAAGCGCTCCGTTGCAGACCCCCAGTCCAGGGGATTACCGACTTCCCGGAGCTAAATACTTGAAAGAGGGGGGGCCTCATGGAGCTGTTGATGGCCATAAGGACCACCACCCCCCCAGGCCGGCTCCAGCAATTGGTCAGGGTGCCGACCCCCAGGACATTTGTGATCGTTATCACTTGGCGGGAGCAGTACCGCTCCCACCAATCCATAGCAAACACTGCTCTGCTTTCAGCAAGAGAAAGCATTACAATGCTCTAGCTTGCTGGAAGCAGAGCAGAATTGCTTTTGGACAGAGGGATCTGCATGTCTGGCATCATCCTCTATCGAAAAGTAATGCAGCTCTCAAAGGATGCAGGTAGGCGACAGGGACAGTAGGGGCCTTCAGGTTCCCCCCTCCGTCCCAAATGAAAATTAATGGATATCCTAAGTGGAACCAGGGCACCCAGTATAAAGGCAAGTCCCTGGGGGAGGAGGGCCACGTGCCCCCCTCCTTTAAAAAAATAAATAAATATGGGGCAAGCCCAGGGAGATGGGTTCCCCGGGGCCCAAATAGGATAGGGACCTCACGGCCACATAATTTTCATTAAAAAAAAAGAATTTATAAAAACGAAAAAGAAATGTCGGGCTCAATGGGATGGGGTCCTCTGGGTTCAAATTGCATCTGGGAGGGGGGGCCACGTGACCCCCTCTCCATTGTAAAAATTCCTGGTCCTGAGGGATGGGGTCCCTGAGGCAAAAATTGCCCCTGGGAATGGGACCTGTGCAACCCCCTTTCCTAAATTTAGATACATTTTTTTTTTAATCCTGGCAACTCACTGAGGCCCGCTCCTATCTCCACCACTCCGCAAGCACAACTGGTGTGCTACTGATTGGAGGATGAAGGCTCTTTGCCTCCAGAGGGTCTTTGGGAGTGAACAGCCCCTCCTGTTACCTCCAGTAAGTCACACACAGTGGGCTTGCTAAGAGGCTGTCGGAGGCCATGCCACCTTTCTCCACCACTCTTTAAATGCACCTCCTGGTGCACTACTGGTTGGGGAATGAATACCACTTTACTCTTGAGTGCCTCAGGACTGAAGTGGAGTTTTCCCCTAACCAGTAGTGCACCAGGTGGCGTGTTTGGGGAGTAGTGAAGAAAGGGGGTGCGGCATCCGACAATCTCTTAGCAGTCCAGATGTGTGGGTCTTACTGGAGGCAGCAGGAGTGGTAGTTGGCCCCCAAGTACCCTCAAGAGCAAAGGGGACTTCATCCCCCAATTAGCAGTGCACCAGGAGGTATGTTTTCAGGGTGATGGAAAAAGGGGGCATGGCTGCCAGAAACCTCTCAGCAATCCTGCAGTGTGGAAAATACTGGAGGTAACAGAAGGGATAGTTGGCCCCCAAGGACCTTCAAGAGTCAACTGGTAGTGCACAAGGAGGTGTGTTTGCAGAGTGGTGAGAAAAAGGCACAAGGCCTCTAACAATATCTTAGCAATCCATCTGTTTGGCACGTACTAGAAGTAACAGGCAGGGTAGTTGGCCCTCTAGGCCGTTCTTTTGGGCCAACTACTCCTCCTGTTACCTCCAGTATGTCCCACACAGTGGGATTGCTAATATGTCTTTGGAGGCCGCACCCCATTTTTCCAACACTCTGCAAACACTGGTTTTGGCCCATTACCAGTTGGGAAATGAAGTTCATTTTACTCCTGAGGGACCTTGGGGGCCAGAAGCCCTCTTGGTACATCCTGTAAGTTCTGCACAGCGGAACTTCAGATAAGTGGTTGTTAGCCCGGTCTCTTTTTCCACCACTCTGAAAAAGTGACTATTACTTATAAAAACAGAGAAATATACGGAAAAAAAACAAAGGCTACAGGGGCTCTATAGTAAGGAATTAGCATTTAAAAACATATTGGTATATTCACAACAACGTGTGCGAAATATCACCCAAAAATGCTATTGCACCTTTACACATCGCAGCTGATCAAGGGATAATAACCCTGTGTTAACGTGGAATTCACAACACCACGGTACCATGCGATAGTTCACCGAAAACGTGTCCAATGTCCGCGACACAACTACCGCGACAGAGAAAAAAACACAAGCCCCAACTAGGAAAAACGTGCAATGAGCCCATCCGCAATGAGGAAAGTAGGGATAAGCACCGCCAGGCCCGTGACACACACAGAAGGGAAAAACCACACTGCCCAAAAGGGAGAAGGCCAAGCCAAACCAGAGCCAAAGGGACATACCACACACAATGCAGCACACACACCTAGGAAGCAGAGCATCCCAACATCTAACACTATGTGGTACAAACACCAACATTTGCACAACCAAACACAGGACACAAATGCACCCGCCTATGGCCCGTAAAAGGCCATATGAATCTGGCAATGCACAAAACAGGGACATGATAATGCACAAGAACAATCCCACAGTCCTGATGAGGTAGCAATGCCCGTATGGCAGGGAGCCATAGAGTCTGTGACACACACATTGGCATATGAGTAAAGACACAACACAGAGACAAGTGAAAGTGCTCAAACTTTATCAACAACTGCATGTCAGTACAGCCAAGAAAAGTGCCACGATATGCAGAAAAATGCAGCAGCATGCCTGAATGAGGAACGTAGCAACACACCCATGTCCACCACTGCGTAGTCCATCACCAACACAAGTTTGTACCAAGTCGCATTGGTTGTTCGCGCTGGGATCATGTGTCCAGGACAATGCAGCCATGTCCACTGTCATCTCGGGACATGTAAACAGATCCACCACCTGCAAACAGGTATCGGGACACATGCAGTGGGTCACATCCAGTCGTGGCTGCAGGTACTTTGTCACTCATCCATGAACGCAAATGCAGCACCGTGGGACAACACCTGCAATGATCTGTGGTTGTCCAACTCATCCGGCATGTCATCGACGTAATCCATCAGCTGACCCGGACAGATGTGCTGATACCAACCACTTGAGCCAATGTGCACCAAAGCCCAATTGGGTAGTGGTTCAATGTGCTCACTGCACATGACAACTCGTGCAATCTCCCAGGCCCAGTTCCCAGCCTGCATGCCAAACATCCATGCATGTCATAAACTGGCATCACGGTGACACTTCTGGTCTTTGGCCAACAGGGGGTGCACACACACGTCAAAGTCCAGGTAAGCCACTGTGACATTGGAGAGGCAGACATCCATGGACCACTCGAATATGCACGAGCGACAATGCAACACAGGCTGAACGTAGGTGATGGCTGCAAGGTAGAAGCTCAGCCGGTAACTGATCCTTGGCACTGCCAACAGCAGTGCCACCAGAAAATACAGCAGACATGCACCGAACAGCTCCAAGTGACTGGAGTTGGGATGTCCAGGATGGTCTGCCATTGCGTCAGTGGCTCTGCTTGAAGTGGCACTGGCTTGCCATGCGCCAGACCTGTGGATGGAATGGCACAGCTCGATGCTATGAGCAGTGTCTACGTGCAATTGGTGCAAGTCTGGGGTGGGGTCGGGGTACGTGTGAAGGTTATTTAATGCACGCTAACTACTACCGAGGACTTCTGCATGTGGGATGTGTACACAGTGGAGCCATGTCGGGCAGTGAGTAGTGTGGTAGTCACAAGCAAATGCTATCATATCTGTCAGGGGTGCTGGCCACATGCAAGTTCCTGCTTGGACTTCAGATGTGCTACCGCCTGATAGTGCAGACAAAGGACCTTTCTTACCTACACTATTTTCACCATATGGGAGATGTACAGAGGCCTGTCGTGGGTGTGGTGAGATGCCTGCGACCCTGGGAATCTTGGATGGTATGCCAAGCGCGTGGCACATGCGCAGGCCCACTGTGTGTCGCGTTGCCACATATCTACCCGCCCTACCCACAAGCCCCCTCACTTGTGGGTGCTGTGCTCCTACGTGTTCCCATTGGTACGGGCCTGCCCTCATGGTGCATGCTGAATTGCAACATCGACTGCTGTGGCCCTCGTGGCGACTACACCCCAACACAGAGGCACACTTACCGATCCTCCTGCATGAGGATTCAGAAAAGGGGGTGGTGATGGACAGAGTATCTGAATTAAACAGAACACTCATACCCAGTCAACAGATCAGGGCTTGATCCATCACCATTTTTTAGCTCACTGCACCATCCCTGCTCAGAACCTGGCTATATGCAAATTAGTCTGTCCCTGGCCCAGTGCATCATGGGAACAGGGCAGACCAAACTACCAAGCCAATTCTTATACTGGGAAGGAAACAAGCTTCCGGGGACCGGTTTCTGGGTTTACTCAGACATGAGTCCCTTGCTCACTGCACCATCAGGATTCAAGCAAGCCCGGCCGACGACGGCTGAAATGCCAGAAACCGGTCCCCGGAAGCTTGTCTCCTTTCTGGTGAAGAATTGGCTTGGTAGTTTGGTCTGCCCTGTTCCCATGATGCACTGGGCCAGGGACAGACTAATTTGCATATAGCCAGGTTCTGAGCTGGGATGGTGCAGTGAGCTAAATAACGGTGATGGATCAAGCCCTGATCTTTGGACTGGGTAAGAGTGGTCTGCTTAATTCAGACACTCTGTTCATCACCACCCCCTTTTCTGAATCGTTTTTGGCCACTATAGGTGTGGCAGGGTATACTCAGACATGAGTCCCTTGCTCACTGCACCATCAGGATTCAAGCAAGCCGGGCCGACGACGGCTGAAATGCCAGAAACCGGTCCCCGGAAGCTTGTCTCCTTTCTGGTGAAGAATTGGCTTGGTAGTTTGGTCTGCCCTGTTCCCATGATGCACTGGGCCAGGGACAGACTAATTTGCATATAGCCAGGTTCTGAGCTGGGATGGTGCAGTGAGCTAAATAACGGTGATGGATCAAGCCCTGATATTTGGACTGGGTAAGAGTGGTCTGCTTAATTCAGACACTCTGTTCATCACCACCCCCTTTTCTGAATCCTCCTGCATGAGGCCAGGTCTGAGCCACTCCCTGCTGCCTGCCGAATCAGCACACCCCTGCGGTGACCTGACATATGCCGGACCAGCACACGCCGCTTGTGTATGCAGGGTGGTGCATGCGCAACATGTTCATGGCCACTGCCAACGCTGAATGACATGGTAAGTCCAATGACAACAGAACACTGTGATGTTGCAGGACAAATGCCCATCATGCTGATACAATAACTACATGGACACACTTGATCATATTGTGTAAATAGTTACATGCACGGGCACATTTATTAGCAGGCACACATACCGAGTGATACCTGTGTTGGATGTGTGTGGGGTGTGTGCACACCAGCCGGAGAGGGCTGCCGGTGCAGTCAGAAATCTACAAAAGTGTACATCGTAAAGGTCATAACCATACAACAACAAAGGCCCCATGACTTGTGCTGCACAGAGTTAGTGCTCCCGGATGCACTGCGGCCAGAGCAGGCTCATCACCACGGTACAGTGACTTTCGGTGCAGTCAGATGGGCCATGCAACCTGAGCGGGTCCTCATCAATGTCCGAGGTGCACGTGGCTGAGGGTAGCAGGGCAGAGGTTTGATGTTATCCGGAAGCAGCAAAAGAAGGAGTGGATTGCCACAGCATTGTTTTTGCCACTGAGTCAGTATCACTGACATGATGACAAACTCAGGTTCACGTACTCAGTCGCCCCCAGAGTCCAACCAGAATGTGTTTTAGGTCTCGGGACACAGACTCAGTGGCACCGTGGCAGAAAGGAGATGCAGTCTGCATTGAGGCCTGTACAATGACATCAAGTTTGCCAAAAATAAATCAAGGCTGAATTCAAAATTGTGTGTGACTTACTCGACCGCAGTGTAGTCCTGAGGCAGCTGTCAGCACGGGCCATTCACTGAGTGTCGCCGGCTTAGGTTGGATGGCCCCACCAGCCTGCATAGTTCAGGTTCTGTGGCACTACAGGACGTGGACTTGCGGTGGACAGGTTTGATGGCACCAGGTCAGTTGCTGATAGTGTTCGATCTCCTCCGTGAATCTGATACGGCTCTCGACCGGACTGAACCGCATCTTCCTTACACCTCTCTGTGCGTTCACTGGTGTGGACTCTGCCATTCATGATTCACGAAAGAGTGCTGGATGTGTGACCTACTGGTCCACAGGGTAGGCCTGGGCCCTCAACCACATGTTGCCGGCTTGTGTTGAACAGGGTTAGTGGCACCACGTGTGGCCGGCTTGCATTGAACAGAGTTAGTGGCACCACATGTCACCAGCTTGCTATATGGAATTATTAATTAATTAATTTATTGCAAGTTTATATAGCGCTAGGATCGACTCCCGGAGGAGTATCTCCGCGCTTCGACCGCTGCGAAACCCTTCCTGGCTTCCCTGAGAGATGGTCCCTTAATGGGTATCTCCAGGGTGAGACCAGGCATCCCCGGCGGTCTGGTGGGGCCGTTAGTGCAGATGAGGCAAGCTTATGCCCAGAGTTGCCGAGTGTGATCGCTGATCAGAGTGGGCACCGAGGCGAGAGAATTATCAAGTCCGCTGACCCTGGTCCAGAAACCTGCCGCGTCGGGAATCGAACCCTGGTCCCGGGCCGTCCTCTGCTCTCGGGTCTGCCGCCTCTAACCAGTGAGCCACACTACTGCACTTATGCCTCACTGAACGAAGGGGGTCTGGTGCTGTGGCCGCTGCCACAGACTTGGGGACACTGCCATTCAGGACTCAGGACACAGTTCCACATGTGGGACCTACTGGGCCAACGAGGACACCGGTGGAGTATGTAAATGAGAAAGGAGTACTGTGGGCTAGCGATGGTCTGCGGAGGCTGCAGAGGTCAGAGGCTTGGAGTTTGCACCGGCATGTGGTGGGCTCTCTTTGCTCACGCCAGTGATGTAGCAGGTGAGCAGAGCCTCGATGGTGTGAGCATGAGGGGTCTGGGGACCAGAGGCCCAGGGAGCAGCAGGCGCACAGGGACGCAGGCCCCACTGCAATCGGCGCAGTACTTGTGGCGCCCTGGCAGACGTTGGCTATTCAAAATGAGAACCATTGAGCAGTGCGAGTGCTTTTTGTTCACAACTCCACCCAGGCCTGGCATATGCAGGTCCAACCCACTACGCACGAGCATGCAGGGGGAGACGTAACATGCAACATTTCTCCTTTCTGCTTTCTGCCCCACAGCCTGTGGGGACATGGTAGCGTCCACTGGTCACTGCACTCCATGCACCTGCAGCAGTTCCTCACAACATGGACATTTCGTGGTTTGCACTCTGTGGTCTGTCAGCCACCTCCAGGCCACACCTGGCATTGGGTAGGTTTACATTCCTTGGTCACTTACAGTTCTGGCACATTTGTGCTCCATGCCTCTCCTCACATCCTGCTATTGCATGCTCATTGTCTCCGTGGCATGTGTGGGTCTTCTGTGGTGTTTCTTGCTTGGGCTCCCTTTAATGTTGTGGGTAATCATCCTGCTTAGCACCAGCAAATGGCAGGTGTTAAATCCCTGCTGCTACAGTGGCTTATCTTCTGTTTTTGGTTCGCATCACGGATCTGTCATTTTGTTTTGAAAGTGGTGCTGTGGTTTTTTGTGTGTTTGCATGGGAATGCCTACTCTGAATCTCATTAGGGTTAGTTGGTGGTGTCTACAGCGGAGGTAAATTTCAGGGCAGTTATCACGGGAATACTGGCGATGTCTGCAGTTTGCACTAGCTTGTGAAAGGGGTGTTAAATCTATCTCCACTTTTGATGCAGTATGGTGGGGATAAATCGGAGTTAAGTCCTTTGAGAAATTCACTGAAAAAACTAAAGGTTACAGGCAATGTTCCCCCTATTTTTTTCCCTCTGTGTGCGGCAGTGTAGGGTCTCTGTGTGCTTCAACCCTGGCTAAGTGCGCCATGAACCACAATGCGAGTGTGTGCAGCGCCAAATATCACTACAAACATTTTCTTAAAACCCTAGCAGCCCAGCTCTGTTAAAAAGAGACATTTTATTCCTCTGATGTAACTTTTCCTAAACATTGATTTACACACTATGATACAGTGTCATTGTGTGATGTGTATGCGATGTAAAGTGCTTAACACCTTACACTGGTATGAGTGGCGCCATTAAGCAAAATATTATGACAGGCCAGGTCACCGACACTGTAGAGGCACACTGGTCCAAATTTTAAATGTGCTACCATGTAATATTCAGGGGTAGTTGGATGTGTTTTCAAAATTGTAACATAGCCTGAAGGAAAAGGAGAGGAGATTAGTGAAAAATAATTTAGTGGCAGAGAAAGGGGGAGAGAGGAACAAAGTAGAAAAAAAGTGAGGGCGCAAAGACAAGAAATGGGGAAGGGGTAATGGAGAAATTGGTAAGAGAGGGACGGAAAGAAAGGCAGCCAGAGGCTTTGGAGAACTGGGAGGGAGAACGAAGAATGGAAAACCGGTAAGAGAAATGGAAAAGAACAGGCAGTGAGAGGGAAATGGAGACAAGAATGTGATGGGGAGATGGGGAAAGTGGGTAAACGTGGAGCGGGACTGCTATGAGGAAGAAGAAGGAGACGGCGAGAGCAGCTGGGGAGTGGAAGAAAAAAGAAAAAAGATATGTCAGGGAAGACAGCGAGGGTGGTATGGCAATGCTTCAGAAGTAGCGTCTCTGCATATCGATGTTGGGGTGTTCTATTGATAGAGCGCAAGTTCACCTGCCCGTTATTTACCATACTCACCTGGACCCATAAAATACATATATATTCAATTTGAACTAGTAAAACCTACACTCATATCAAACTTTGTTTTAACCATTCAGGGCCTATACCATTGGACTTACTAATCTTAGTCACCGGTACCTGAAAACCTATTGAATCAGGGTGTTAGCATAATTGGTAGAAATAGAACATTTGCATCATAAAATAACCACAACTCGGGAAAGGTTTAAACTCTTTATCTAAAATCTTTAAACTGTCATAATCCAAGCATTGAATATTAGAAAATTCTCAATTAATAAAATAATGATTAGAATGAAAATATGCAGAGTTTTTATAAAGCAGTCTTTACGCATTTGACAAGAGGGTGGGAAGAGAGAAGGAAACAGTACAATGACAATACCCACATTTAATATTTACCTAGAATGGTGTGAAGAACTAACCCTGGCCATGGGTCAGTTTAAAGGACAGAACCTCGAAAGTGCAGGCACAATAAATGCAGGCAGGTGCAGATCGGAATCAGGACAGGTAAAGCCAAATTAGATCAGGACAGGACCACCAAGGGTTAAGACCAGCACCCGCAGCTAAAGTTGCAACACCTGCGTTACTCCCTCTCTGCATCTAACAGCCAGAACCCGGTAAAAGGTATCGATTTCTCCGACAAAGTGCTTTGCCAGCACTTCAGCCCTCAAACCCCGATCTGGGTTTGAAACCTTCTGACTGGGGGCTCCGCCAGCACCTCTGCGCCTGATCACCTACTAAGTGCGTTGGGTCAGTGACAGGTCAGCTATTTGGACAAGTCGGACAAACTAACTAGCTAATCCCACCCTAGTTATATTATTTTCCATGTCAGTGTACCACCCCCCAATATTGCATGTGTAAGGATCCCCAATTTTGATTGGACAAAGAATGAGGAGAGGTCATCACACCACACTGAAAATAAGACTTTCAGAATAAAAATTAATGTTTACGTTCCCGCCCATCAATTTATTTTTCCATATATGTTTTATTCCACCCGACAATGTTCTATTAACAAATACTTTGTTATAACATATTAACAAGTTTTCTTCCGTTTGGGTTCAAAATTTCTTTTTCCCATGCGCATCTTCTAGTGCGCTGTAGCTTGGCATTGCTTCAAGGTTGGATGACTTCAGTTCTCTTTTGAGTTAGACATGCACGATGTGGGTTTTCAAGATGGAGTAATAGCATCTCCCAGGCCCAAGATTACATTGTTTCTTTTTGTAGGACAGGGACCTAACATCAAAAACAATGCAAATGAGGTATATCCAGGCTTGGTTATATGCAACTTAGTAATGCACAATAATGGAAAACTTGACGGTTTCTGAAGGGCTGGTTATACAATACCAAAGAAACTGTCAAGTTTTCCATTATTGTGCATTACTAAGTTGCATATAACCAAGCCTGGATATACCTCATTTGCATTGTTTTTGATGTTAGGTCCCAACAAAAAGAAACAATGTGTGTTTAGAACTTAAAGGGATCCTGTGAGTCTGAGCTTGACGGTGTAGTGTGCAGTATGAATGAAGTGTTGTGGTTTGAATGTATAAAGATGTTTGAATGGCTGTGTTACTTTGTATGAGAGAATTGTATATAGATGAAATTTGTGATGACGTTTTTGCTTCTGTAATGTTGTTTTCATTTATGACGGTGTTCTTTCTTTAGTAAAATTGTGGAAAAAGAAAACGAAAGAAATTTTGAAGGAAATAAAGTTTATTGATTAAACATGGCACATTTAGATGAGTAGCTTTTTGTGCTTCGAAAAGGTATTTCAATAAGTATCAGTATTGGCATTTGGTTTTGTTTTGGTTATTAACAATGTGGCGCATCTGAGAGATGCGTCACGTTGTAAAGCCCTGCGCCATCAGGAGGCGTTCCGGCACAGGGGAGGAGGTTCCTGCGCAGGAACGCCTCCTAAAAGTGGCTGAGTGAAATCTACAAGATTTCACTCAGTCACTTTTAGGCCAATGCTGCGTCAAAACCCTGCGCCTGCTTGAAGCAGGCGCAAGGCTTGATGCAGCATTGGGGAGATAGGGCCCCCAGAACATTGCTAGAGCTGCGTCCAGCAATGCTGAGAGATGCGTCACGTTGTAAAGCCCTGCGCCATCAGGAGGCATTCCGGCGCAGTGGAGGGCGTTCCTGCGAAGGAACGCCTCCTAAAAGTGGCTGAGTCAAATCTACAAGATTTCACGTAGTCACTTTTAGGCCAATGTTGCATCAAAACTCTGCGCCTGCTTGGAGCAGGCGCAAGGCTTGACGCAGCATTGGGGAGATAGGGCCCCCCGGAGCATTGCTGGAGCTGCGTCGCGCTTGCAACGCAGCTCCAGCAATGCGCAGCTTTTATGGCACAGATGCGTAATGCATCTGTGCCGTTTTTGCCACATGGTGCGCCGCATTGTACACGCGGCGGACTATGGGTGGCGGAGCTGCCCCTATACATTTAGCCAACGAGGGAGCACTTACTGATTAGACAGTAGAAAGTACTCCAGTTGAGTAGAGGTATTGCACAAAACGGTGACATCTTCTTGGACAAACACGCAGGGCGGGATTCATTCTGCCCCCAGTTAGACTCGTTTTTTCCCTTGTATTTCTGCCCTTCTGCCCTCTGTTAGACTCGTTTTTCCCTTGTTTTTCTGCCCTTCTGCCCCCTGTTAGACTAGTTTTTGTGCCCTTCTGCCCTCTGTTAGACTCATTTTTTCCTTGTTTTTCTGCCCTTCTGCCCTCTGTTAGACTCGTTTTTTGTGCCCTTTTGCCCTCTGTTAGACTTGATTTTGTGCCTTTCTGCCCTCTGTTAGACTCGTTTTTTGTGCCCTTCTGCCCTCTCTTAGACTCGTTTTTCCCTTGTTTTTCTGCACTTCTGTCCTCTGTTAGACTGTTTTTTTGTGCCCTTCTGCACTCTGTTAGACTCGTGTTTCCCTTGTTTTTCTGCGTTTCTGCCATTTGTTAGACTGCTTTTTGTGCCTTTCTGCCCTCTGCATCACCACGTCATCACTCAGCACCACCACATTATCACTCAGCACACCACAGCACCACTCAGCACCACCACAGCATCACTCAGCACCACCACATTATCACTCAGCATCACCACAGCACCACTCAGCACCACCACAGCATCACTCAGCACCATCACAGCATCACTCAGCACCACCACAGCACCACTCAGCACCACCACAGCATCACTCAGCACCACCACAGCACCACTCAGCGCCACTCAGCGCCACCACTGCATCACTCAGCGCCACCACAGCATCACTCAGCGCCACCACATTATCACTCAGCACCACCACAGCACCACTCAGCACCATCCCAGTATCACTCAGCATCACCACAGCACCACTCAGCACTACCACAGCACCACTCAGCGCCACCCCAGCATCAATCTGCGCAACCATTCAACAACAACTGGTTCAAATATGTTCTCTCAATGTTTCAAGCTTTATTACAAATGTCACAAAAAGATGTTAATATTTCACTTCTGTTTTTGGATTTTCGTCACAATAAAATACACTGAACATAATCTTCACAAAAGTTATTTCCAAAAGTTTAAGCTATTGCCATTATAAATTAAATTCACTTTTATTTAAGTATTAATTATTTAAAAAAATTAAAAGCCATTGTAATTTGTAATATCAATACATCTAAGTCATGTAAATACAAAACATGTTGCATTACAAATGCTATAGGTGTCACATTTGTGAAAGTTATCACTATTGGCATTGTAAATGACAAAGTTATTAATTTAGCTATTTTCAAAACCAACACATGAATAAAAAAAATGTCATTTACAAGACCAATAGCTCAAACTTTCCTAATGATAGGCCTATTGCATTGCAAATGCTTGTTTTTATATCTGTCAGTGCTTCCTGTTGAGGTTTAATTTTCGTGACAGGCGCCTCATTGCCTACTTGTAACTATTCTCTGACCCTGCTACAAGGGTCAGAGCAGGGTCAGAGAATAGTTGCAAGTAGGCAACGAGGCACCAGGAAGCACTTACAGGCTTACAGCAGCAGGTGCCCAAGTTGAAGTTAATTTCTTTGTAACCCTTTTGTAAAAGCTACAAAAAATTAGCTTCAACTTTTGCACCTGCTGATGTAAACCTGTAAGTGCTTGGCTGAAAATGTGTCCCCGCTGATTCGCGGATTTTACCGCAATTTCGAGAGATCCGCGGATCGCAAAATGGCGGAAAATCCGCAAATTCCGCGAGCGGAACTTATTTTCAGCCCATGCTTAGTGTGAATCCCCCGACAGCTGCGCTCTATTAAGTAGAGAAATTCAGCAAGTCTACAAACACGACATGTGCTTTCCACGCTGTGTTTGTAGAGTTGCTGCATTTCTTTTCTTAACAGAGCTGTGCTGCAAGGTAATTGTGGAGCTTTGTTAAAGATTTCAGATTAATCACTGCCCCCGTCTGAAGCTGCTATTAACCTGAAAACTTTAACAAAGTCACACAATCCCCCCGCAGCCCAGCTCTGTTAAGAAGAAATGCAGCAACTCTACAAACAGGACGTGTGCTTTTCACGCCGTGTTTGTAAAGTTACTGCATTTCATTTCTTAACAGAGCTGGGTTATGAGGTGATTGTGGGTCTTTGTTAAAGATTTAAGGGTAATCACAGCACCCGTCTGGAGCTGTAATTAACCTGAATCCTTTAACAAAGTCTCACAATTACCCCACAGCTCAGCTCTGTTAAGAAGAGAAATTCAGCAAGCTTACAAACACGATGTGTGCTTTTCATGCCCTGTTTGTAGACTTGCGGAATTTCTTTTCATAATAGAGCGCAGCTGCAGGTTGATGGGCACATTGTGTGCTTTTTAAAAAGTATTCATGTTAATTGCAGCTCGTGATGACGCTGCAATTAACATGAAAACTTTAAACAAAAGCACACAGTAGGCACCTCAGCTGGGCTATACATGAAAGAAACACCCGGTTTTCGCTCTGCTCACTTTTTGAAAGCAGCGGCGCGAGTGTTGTTGATTGAAGTGCTGTGTGTGCCGCTCCACACACAGCACTGCATGCTTCATGCAATAGAGGTGCCCATGCACGCACGTTATTGGAAACAGTGGTTACAGGGATGCTATTGTTTAGTTTGACTCGTACAAAACTAATGCGATATCCTCAGTAATGTTATCAGTTATGCCACTGACCATCTTATGAGTAAAATAATAAGTGAGGGTAAAAGCAGTGCATTGCGGGAGCACGAGTTATAGTTAGCTCACTAACTATACTGGCTGAATTTTACTGGTTTTGTACAAGTGACGCAAACACAGGAAGATGATGGACGGTGTACTGAAACTTTTCAGACACTCACCCCTAAGTCACAGATCTGGGTTGAATCTATCATCATTCTTTAGCCCACTTTTCCACCTCAGTTCAGACCCAGCTATATACAAATCAATCTTGACCCTATGCCTCATGGGAACAGCCCAGCCCGATCTGCAATGCCAGGTTTTCCCTGAACCAGAAACTAGCATCCTGGGACCGGTTTCGGGGTAATATCCCTCCTCAGCCAGGCTAGCTTGAATCCAGTGGCAAAGTGAGAAAGGGACCTATGTCTGGGCATACCCTGCCAGCTTAGGGCAAACAAAGCAAATCGAGGGCGATGATGGACAGAGGGCTGAAACTTTTCAGACACTCAACCCCAGTCACAGATCTAGGTGGAAAACATCATCATTCTTTAGCTCGCTTCGTCACTTCAGTTCAGACCCAGCTATAGGCAAATACGTCTTGATCCTGCACCTCATGGGAACATGCCAGCCCGAACTGCCAAGCAAGGTCTTCCCTGGACCGGAAACAAGCATCCTGGGACTGGTTTTGGAGTAACACCCCTCATCAGCAATGTTAGTTTGAATCCAGTTTGTACAAGTGAAACCTGAGCCTAACTATAACGTCCCTGTAACCTTTGTTTTTTTCACTAAATATATATACATAATAATTAAGGGGGGATCCCTTGACGATCCCTACACATAGCCCTGGGGGTCAGACTGTGCCTGAGCTTACCCCTTATGCAGATGTTCTCAGGGGACCACAGTACCAAAAGGACTGACAGAAGGAAAAGCTCCCTTGGCCAATCTTTTTCTAAGGGTTAACCAATTTGTACACAACCTGGGCCCCTCCTTAAACATAAGTTAGTGAAAAAAATACAGATTTATACCAAATCACAAAAAGCAAGCTTTCCAAGTAAAGCTCTAACTTTTTGCCAAACCTGTTTTTTTCTGTTTCAGAGAGCAAAGTTTCCTATGGAAATTAACATGGTAAATCACAGCTTTGGGAACCCTTTACTTGCTTGCTAGATAGGCACAAAACTTTCCACAAAGAAACTAATGTGGATGAATTTTTTTTAGAAAGTGCAAGGCAGATTTGGCAAACAGAGTATATATATATATATATTATATATATATATATATATATATATATATATATTCACTGAAAAAACCATAGGTTATAGACCATATATAGTTAGGAATTCGCATTTACAAAACCTTATTTTACTCACACAAAACCATTGAAATTCCATATATAGTTAGTTGCACTAACTATATATCGCGCACCCGCAATCCACTGCTGATAATGTCACATATTACATCATTCATGACATGGTCAGTGACATCACTGATGACATCACTGATGACATCTCAAATGACATCACTGATGACATCTCAAATGACATCACTGATGACATCTCATTTGACATTACTGATCACATCACTGATGATATCATTCATGTGATAATACGATGAACCTCTTCAGACTCTAATATAACCTTAGATACAATCAGTGTAAACAGACACTCACAGACTGTCACTCATCCATGGAGTTACTCACACACCTAGTCAGTCATGCAAAGAATCAATCACATCTCCATTTCCTCAACTATACAGTTATACAAACTTTACTTATTCAAACATATACTAACACATATTTACTCTCTTATACAATCCCTGATACAAGTTCACAATGATCCATACAGCCACTCACACATTCACTGGCTCTTATGCACAGTTATTTATATATGTCAACTCTCACATGTACTGTGTTTTACATATGTACTTACTTTGACATGTAGCACTGAGATATCCATTCACTCACCAATACACTCATGCACACAGTCAACCGCCCATACAGCTGTTTCCACATGCACTTTTGAAACCATACATCTAGTGAATCAACTGCTCACACATCTATGCACAGAGTCATACACCTCCCAGCCAGCCACACACACACTCAGTCTCCCATACAAATACTTGGGCAACCAATCAATAACCCATATAGTTACTCATATAGCTACTTATCAACACATGCAACAGTTTACAGAACAACAGACATAATGATGCACAAATTAAGACAGTTTAGTCACTAACCCATGCACTCAGTGAGACACATTTAATCACTCACTCATACAGTCAGTCATGCACCTACTAAATCCTTCATCCAGACACTTATACATCCACTCATTCTTCAATATGTAAGACATATTTTAACTTTACAGAAACATACAGTCACTGGATGTTGTCATCAGTGATGTCATCAGTGATGTCATTTGAGAGGTCATCAGTGATGTCATCAGTGATGTCACTGACCATGTCATGAATGATGTAATATGTGACATCATCAGCAGTGGATTGCGGGTGCGCGATATATAGTTAGTGCAACTAACTATATATGGAATTTCAATGGTTTTGTGTGAGTAAAATAAGGTTTTGTAAATGCGAATTCCTAACTATATATGGTCTATAACCTATGGTTTTTTCAGTGAATTTTCAAGGTTTTGTAAATGCTAATTCCTAACTATATATGGTCTATAACCTATGGTTTTTTCAGTGAATTTTCAAGGTTTTGTAAATGCTAATTCCTAACTATGTATGGTCTATAACCTATGGTTTTTTCAGTGAATATATATATATACATACATATATAAACATATATCATCTGTATATCTATATAAATACAAACATAAATGCATGCATACATATACTTATATGCATACAGATGCATGTTATTTACATGAAAGTTGAAAAAACACTAATAAAAGCAAAGCTAAAAAGCCACCTCATTACAAACAGAATGGCTTTAACTTAAACGAGGGCGAGATCTATTGCATTTTCAATGCTTGTTTACTTTGGTTCCATCAAGAAGGCATTCAGATGTGTCACACATTTGCCATAAATTCTGAATGTTAGCACTCTAGTTGCACATTAGATCACTGTAGTAAAGCTACTGCTCACCAGGGACGTCTGCTGCTGGTATTCAAAGTGCATGTTTCAGTCTGCATGTCAGAATTTTTTTAATGAAATAGAAGAGGATTTGAGAAGTCACTCAAAATGATCCCTAATTTTTCTTTCTGAAGCACTAATCATACTTTCTATGGCAAAATTAACCCCCTCATGTTGTTCCTTTTTAAATTGAGTGTTTTCAGACTTACCACTTCATTCCAATCAAGATGGCTTCTGGTGTGCCATACTTTTGTCATAAGTAAGACTGTTAGCGCTCTAGTTGTTCTTTAGAACACTCTGGGACATTCTGTCATTGGGCTATACTTGGGGTACATCTGGGTGATATTTGGGCTACATTTAGGCTCTTTTGTCTCTGGTGGCCATCTTGGGAGACTGTATGTCAGAATTTTTTAATGAAATTGAAGAGGGTTTGAGAAGTCACTCAAAATGTGCCCTAATTTTTCTTTCTGCAGCACTAATCATAATTCATATGGCAAAATATACCCCCTCATTTTGTTCCTTTTTAAATTAAATGTTTTAAGAGTTACCACTTTATTCCAATCAAGATGGCTTCAGGTGTGCCATACCTTTGTAATAAGTAGGACTGTTAGCGCTCTAGTTGTTCTTTAGAACACTCTGGGACATTCTGTCATTGGGCTATACTTGGGCTACATCTGGGTGATATTTGGGCTACATTTGGGCTCTTTTGTCTCTGGTGGCCATTTTGGGAGACTGCATGTCAGAATTTTTTAATGAAATAGAAGAGGATTTGAAAAGTCACTCAAAATGTGCCCTAATTTTTCTTTCTGCAGCACTAATAATACCTTCTATTGCATAATATACCCCCTCATTTTGTTCCTTTTTAAATTAAATGTTTTAAGAGTTACCACTTTATTCCCATCACGATGGCTCCAGGTGTGCTATACCTTTGTAATACGTAGGACTGTTAGCGCTCTAGTTGTTCTTTAGAACACTTTAGGAGGCTGCAGTAGAGCACAAAGGAATCAACTGACAGTCTCTGTCCTTGTTGGATGTACAAGTTTTACTGAGAATGTCAGACTTCATTTTCACATGACTGAGAAAGATAATGTGAATTTACAGAAAATATGCTTTCAGTTTAGCTTATAGATCCCCTTCCAAACCACTGTGGGAAAATCATGAGATATTAGTTTTCTTTCAAACAATATTCATGATATCACAGCAGAAGGCTTTTTCACATGGTAAAATCCCCTTAGAACCCACCACAATTCCTAAAACGAGTATGGTACCATCAACAAATGATTTATAATGTAACTAAAGTCCTAAAACCCTCTATTAACTACAATGCTTTTTAATGAGGTGCTATCATGTATATTGGTCCCAAGATGGCTGCCAACACTTCTTGGATGAAGTGCTGACAGCCAATCAGATCAGATGTGTGGTTAGGCTCCGCCCAGATATATATATTTTTTTGAACCTAAATTACTCAAAATCCACTGGAGCACATATATTGAGACCTAGCAAAGGCACATCGGGCTAACAGTCCCTACAATTTTGCCAAGTTTCGTGCAAATCCATTCAGCCGTTCGAGCTAAAGGTGAGGCCAACCGCCCTATGGAAATTAACATGGGAAAAACGCGTTTTGGGACCCCCCTTTTTTCTCGGCCCCCCCTTGATGAAACCCCCCCAAATTGTCAGGGGCTGCTCAGAAACAAAATGTTCCATTTTCCTGAAAATTTCAGCCAATTCCGTCCACAAACGCCAAAGTTATTAGACATAGAATTTTCAAAAATCCCATAGAGAAAAAATCCTAACTATATATACCTACTGGCGACCGCCAGTAGGTAATATATATATATATATATTACCTACTGGCGGTCGCCAGTAGGTATATATAGTTAGGATTTTTTCTCTCCGTAACTTTTGAAAATTCTATGTCTAATAACTTTGGCGTTTGTGGACGGAATCGGCTGAAAATGTCAGGGAAATGGCACATTTTGTTTCTGAGCAGCCCCTGAAAATTTGGGGGGGTTCCGTCAAGGGGGGGCCGAGAAAAAAGGGGGGTCCCAAAACGCGTTTTTAACATTGAGTTTTCCATAGGGCGTTTGGCCTCACTTTTAGCTCGAACGGCTGAATGGATTTGCACGAAACTTGGCAAAATTGTAGGGACTGTTAGCCCGATGTGCCTTTGCTGGGTCTCAATATATGTGCTCCAGTGGATTTTGAGAAATTAACGTTAAAAAAAACAGATATTTCTGTGGCAGCGTCCCGGATAGCGCACCAGTTCGCGTAGTTTTCGTGTAACGGAGCTTTGCGAAGCGAAGCTGATTGGCTCTCCGCTGTCTGTCAACATCGAGAGACAAGAGGAGGAGAAAAACGAAGGGGGAAATTAATGAAAGGGGGCAAGGTAGACCCCTCTTGACCCCCTAGGAATGATGTTGGGGTTATTAAAGGGTCCCGTGGGGCAAATAAAAAAATATTGATTTTTTGCAGTAGAAGCGCTTTCCGGTTCGCGAACCAGGTAGTGAACCGGGACGCGAAACGGGAATTAGCCATTTTGTGTTTCGATTTAATTAAATTACAAGATGGAGGAAAAACAATGTAAGAAATGGGTATAAGGGGGTACGGGAGACGTATCCTGACCCCCTATGTTTTCTGAGGGTGGCTGAGGAGGCTCATATATGTTGATACTTGTCTTCCAGTGGCTGCGCGTGAGCGTTTTGTTTTTTTTTTTTTTTTTGCTGCGTGACGTCTGTTAACGTTCGATTCGAAGGAAATCAGGAAGTGTTGACCGCCATTTTGACACTGCGAGTAAATATATTGTTAAAAATAATTGTTATAAATTAATTCGTATTGATAAACATTGTCTGCGCCATCTTGCTTTTTTTCCAATGCCACACTTTTGTCGTGCACGGCAGCCATTTTAGATGCCTTTTCCAGACCCATTCTCTGCACGCCGCCGATCCTCAGCATGGCTCCCCACCCTCGCAAGCATCTCTCCCACGCACTGGTCACCCCCGCTCTCTGTCTTATGCTTGGGCCATAAACCTCCCCCCATCTGCGCTGCTCTTCGCTGAGAATCACACCATGTGCCCGCCCGACACCACCCTTTCACCCGATTCACTACTGCACGCTCTGACATTCCTCTTCCTTTGTGTCTGATTGTCCAGGCCGGTCCCAGGCTATCACGTAGCCCTGCGGATGTAGTTTATGGCCTCAACTGTAAAGAATCACCCCTCTTCAAAGGAGTTACAGTAGATCAAGGCCCCCACCCGATGAGATCCGTCACACCACACGCGTTCCTACTATCTGATAACGATCCTGTATTGTGATTGGGGAGGTGGATTCTCACTGTGAGGGTGTGTGGGACCGAGCCTGAAGCGGAAGATTCCAGGGATGCCTTTTTGTACATCAAAGTCTTCACAATTATGTGTCACATTAAAAATATTTAGCACTCCAACAAAGTAGTAGGATTATAACACTTTAATAACTTATAAATATATACATCGCAACAAAAACAGTAAACACCGTAATTTTTTTTTAATTAAAACAGAAGCAACAATGGTCAGTAGCGGTCTGTTGTGCGAATAGTCCCAAGGCAGCACAACGTGCTGAGTTCTGGACGGCACCCAGGTGATGTCACCTGGGTGCCGCACTGGTTTTGGTATCCTACAATGCTGCTCCGAAAAACGGCGTGGGGCGCCCCGGGGGGGGGGGGGGGGTAGGGGAGATGCCGTGAACGGGCCTCCCCAGGTGGAGGCTCGTCTGTTGTAGTGGGGCGCCCCTTTAGCGTTTCACTTGCCATTCAGCGGTTTTCCGCCCGCTTTTGCTGCACTGTGCCTCGTCAGTAGCGGTCTGTTGTGCGAATAGTCCCAAGGCAGCAGAACGCGCTGAGATCTGGACGGCACCCAGGTGATGTCCAGTAAGTTGCCGCACTGGTTTTGGTATCCTACAATGCTGCTCCGAAAAACGGCGTGGGGCGCCCGGGGGGGGCGGGGGAGGCGGCGTGAACGGGCCTTCCCAGGTGGAGGCTCGTCTGCTGTAGTGGGGCGCCCCTTTACCGTTTCAGTTGCCATTCCGCCCGCTTTTGCTACACTGTGCCTCATCCGCCATTCAGCTGTTTACCGCCCGCCCTTGCGGCTACAGCGTGTCGCTCACCATGTAGTTGAGTTGCGCCCACTCTTGCGGTGCAGCGATAGGCGGCTGCCACAGGACTCTTAAAATGGCGGCCGGCTCTTCGGATTTGGGCTGGTCCACTAAAATGGCCCTGGGACACCTTGGAACTCGGACGCTTGTCTGCTAGGGCTTGGGCTCCATTCTCGAAAGCGTCCCCTCAGCCTTGAAGATTCTACAAAAGTCTTGGGGGCCCCCGACTCCCGCAGGCTTCCGGTGGGGAGCGGCTGCCATGATTGCTTGCGGAATGGCCACGACGGAGCTACGAGATGGTGGTGCTCTCATGCTTACGCCAGCTTCAGTCTGAAACATCCAGAAACACTGTACACTATCAATTCGATGAGTTCCGGTGGAGCCCCAATGTGACCCGGTAGGGAAGAACTTGCCCTCCCCTTTTTTGAGTGATGGTTCTTGTTGCCTGTCCCCTCTGTTGTCATCTAACGGAACCTTTTTTGATTGCCGAGTGAGAAAAAAAAAGGTGGGTCTTTCATCGTTTGGGAAAAAAAATGTTTTAATCCAATGAAAAGTGTTATTTTTAGGTCATATGATCAAGCCTTCCATCATTAGGAAACCAAAAGTAAAATGAACCAATGAAAAGTTTTATAAACAAGTCACATGACCTGTTATGCGGCTTTGGGCTATAAAAAGCGTACAAATGCCGTTGGCCCATGAGGCGGCGTCAGTAGCGGACCGATGTGCGAATAGGCCGAAGGCAGCACAACGCGCCGAGATCCGGATGGCACCGAGGTGGTGTCCAGCAAGTTGCACTGGTGTGGCCATCCTACAATGCTGCGCCGAAAGACGGCGTGGGGTGCCCGGGGGGAGGCGGCGCGAACGGCCCTCTTCCGCCTCCCCAGGTGGAGGCACCTCATCTGCAGTGCGGCGCCCCTTAGCGTTTCACATGCCGTCCAGCCGAGTTGCGCCCGCACTTGCTGCTACAGTAGGCCGAAAGCAGCACAACGCGCCGAGATCCGGATGGCACCGAGGTGGTGTGGGGCGCCCCTTATCTTTTCACTCGCCGTCCAGCTGAGTTGCGTCCGCACTTGCTGCTACAGTAGGCCGAAGGCAGCGCCGAGATCCGGATGGCACTGAGGTGGTGTCCAGCAAGTTGCCGCACTGGTGTGGCCATCCTACGATGCTGCGCCGAAAGACGGCGTGTCCAGCTGAGTTGCGGTCACTCTTGCTGCTACAGTACGCCGAAGGCAGCACAACGCGACGAGATCCGGATGGCACCGAGGTGGTGTCCAGCAAGTTGCTGCACTGGTGTGGCCATCCTACAATGCTGCGCCGAAAGACGGCGTGTCCAGCTGAGTTGCGGTCACTCTTGCTGCTACAGTACGCCGAAGGCAGCACAACGCGACGAGATCCGGATGGCACCGAGGTGGTCTCCAGCAAGTTGCCGCACTGGTGTGGCCATCCTACAATGCTGCGCCGAAAGACGGCGTGTCCAACTGAGTTTCTCCCGCTCTTGCGGTACAGTGACTCGAACGCGCTGAGATCCGGATGGCACCGAGGTGGTGTTCAGCAAGTTTCACTGGTGTGGCCATCCTACAATGCTGCGCCGAAAGACGGCGTGGGGTGCCCGGGGTGGGGGGGGGAGGCAGCGCAAACGGGCCTCTCCCTCTTCCCCAGGTGGAGGCACCTCATCTGCAGTGGGGTGCCTCTTAGCGTCTTGCCCGCCACCCAGCTGAGTTCCGCCCGCTCTTGCGGTACAGTGACTCACCCGCCATCTAGCTGAATTGCGGTTACTCTTGTGGTGCAGCGATAGGCGGCTGCAACAGGACTCTCAAAATGGTGGCCAGCTCTTTGGATTTGGGCCTGGTCCACTAAAATGGCCCTGGGACACCTTGGAACTCGAACGCTTGCCTGCTAGGGCATAGGCCATATTCACGAAAGCGTCCCCTCTTTTGACTGATTGTTCTTGTTGCCTATTTCTTCTATTGTCATTTAACGGAACATTTTTGGACTGCCGAAAATGGTTCTGGTCCGATCGCTGGTTGGTGGAGACATTTTGACTATATCCTGGACCTGCCCGGCCGCGCCCAAAATGGCGCCGGTATAAATGGGACTCGTAACTCCTTGTTGTGTACTGGTTGCCCAACCTTGATATCACGAGATACGTATGCAGTTTTGAAGCACATGGCGAGCAGGGACGAGAATTGATTGAACATTTTGACATCCCTATTGATATTAAGTTCTAATGTGTTATTGATTACTGTACTATTGAAAGTTCAAATTAACGTCACCCATGGTACTTGCCCGCAAATGTATATCTAGATAATTTTATTGTAACTGGCCCTGTCGTACTTTAATTATAAAATGTATGTCCACCGATTCCGTAAATGTTAGACACCTTAGTTCTTGCAATCTAATGGGTCGCCCGTTACGTTCTTCTACAGTGTAAATGTGCCCTCATTATATACGATTCCAGTTTGCTCCATGGCCGGCCCACGTGGTTATAGGCCCGTATTTGTATACTGACATTTTCACAATAAAGGTTTTTTTTAAAAAACATGGTAGTAGTACCTACATTGGTAAAGTTTTGAATAATAGCCACTGTTTTTGAATCAGTAAAAGGCAAGTGAAATAAAGCAGTCCAATTACATGACTGTTAAAAGGTATAATACGCAGGAACGCAGTAAAGAAAAATGGTCAAGGGCTGTTGTGTTTTCTACTCCTGCAACATAAAGTGATCGATAAGAATCTGATATTCATGCCTATCAGCGACTAAGACAGCAGGCCGAGCCTCTTTTGCTCAACGGCTCCCTCATGGGACGAAGAAACGCCCTTTTTCTCGAAAAAGGAATATTTTACTTGCAGGACAGTTGTAAATTTCCCGGGAAAATACATTAGCCTGGAACATTGTTAGTGATAAACTGTAAATGCATCTGGGTCCTTTGCTTTACAAGTCAGAGTGCGAAAAAAAGGTGGGGCTTTCATCATTTGGGAAAAAAAAATGTTTGAAAGCAATGAAAAGTGTTATTTTTAGGTCATATAACCAAGCCTTTCATCATTAGAATAACAAAAGTAAAATGAACCAATGAAAAGTTTTATTAACAAGTCACATGACCTGTTATGCTTAAATTACGCGCTGCGTGCCGCGCTCTGGATCGTTTCCGGGAAGCTGCGCCTTGCGCACCGGAGCACTTCCGGGTGCGCTAACGCGGTGCGTCATATGACGCATTACGCGACAACGCAGGTCCAGAATATAGTCAAAATGTCTCCACCAACCAGCGGTCGGAATATAACCCCTTTCAGCAGTCCAAAAAGTTCTGTTAAATGACAAGAGAAGGGACAGGCAACAAGAACAATCAGTCAAAGAGGGGAGGGCAAGTTCTTCTCTACCGGGTCACGTTGGGGCTCCACCGGAACTGATCGAATTGGTAGTCTACAGTGTTTCTGGATGTTTCAGATTGAAGCTGGCGTCAGCATGAGAGCACCCAATTCTAAAACAGTAAATGCTTGGATAACAATGAATCAAATGTAGAGGGAAGCAGGCACGACGGGTTACAACGGGGGCAAAGGCTTACGTTACCTACCCTTCACTATCTGCAAAGAGAGAATACTCCTAAAAGAAAAGAGGAGGGGGGGGGCAGCGTTCAAAGCACATCAGCGTGCATAAATACGAAAATGTTTTTACCTACCACGTACTTGACATTTTACAGCTTTTGATATTTGCTATTAAAAAACCATTGAAATTCACTGAAAAAACCATAGGTTATAGACCATACCCACACACATACTCAGTCTCCCATACAAATACTTGGGCAACCAATCAATAACCCATATAGTTACTCATATAGCTACTGATTAACACATGCAGCAGTTTACAGAACAACAGACATAATGATGCACAAATTAAGACAGTTTAGTCACTAACCCATGCACTCAGTGAGACACATTTAATCACTCTCTCATACAGTCAGTCATGCACCTACTAAATCCTTCATCCAGACACTTATACATCCACTCATTCTTCAATATGTAAGACATATTTTAACTTTACAGAAACATACAAACACTGGATGATGTCATCAGTGATGTCATCAGTGATGTCACTGACCATGTCATGAATGATGTAATATGTGACATCATCAGCAGTGGATTGCGGGTGCGCGATATATAGTTATTGCAACTAACTATATATGCGAATTTCTATGGTTTTGTGCGAGTAAATTAAGGTTTTGTAACTGCGAATCCCTAACTATATATGGTCTATAACCTATGGTTTTTTCAGTGAATATATATATATATATATATATATATATATATATATATATATATTACCTACTGGCGGTCGCCAGAAGGTATATATAGTTTTTTTGAATAGGGATTTCTGAAAATTCTATGTTGAATAACTTTGGCGTTGATGGACGGAATTGGCTGAAATTTTCAGGAAAATGGCACATTTTGTTTCTAAGCGTCCCCTGAAAGTTTTGGGTGGGGGGGGGGTTCGTCAAGCGGGGGCCGAGAAAAAAGGGGGGTCCCAAAACGTGTTTTTAACATTGAGTTTTCCATAGGGCGGTTGGACTCACTTTTAGCTCGAACAGCTGAATGGATTTCTATGAAACTTGGCAAAATTGTAGAGACTGTTTGCCCGATGTGCCTTTGCTAGGTCTCAAGATATGTGCTCTATAGTATTCTGCTCATCTTGTTGTATGCACATTGCACTTTCTCTTCAGTACTGTGATTGTCTTGCAATTTTGAATTTAGACTAGTGAAATGATATTTTAACATGCATCCTGGACCCCTCCTGACCTTTTTGTAATTGACTTCTTAACATTTATTGATTTAACAAATTTGCACTTTTCTCTGGTAGCACTTTATTGCCATGATGACATGTTTGCACTAATTATGCGTATTTGCACATATCTAATTTTATCTTTTACCTCAGTGCCAGTGTATAGCCCACATGGGCATTATTTCTTCTGAACAGACATGAATGCATGACAATTGGGACTATTTGTTATCCTCTTGCATTTTTTCACTGTTGCCTCTTTCAATATACGTATGGCATTGTGTTCTGATGGATTTTAATGGCAAATAATTATATATAAATATTTATAAGGCTTTTAACTTTTATATCTATTTTAGAGGTTTTTTGATATAGTCGTTGCCATGAATTCTTACACTGACATTTGATCACTGAGGTTTTACAGTTGGGTTTGCAATATGTATTTTACAGTTATTTTAAATACCTGTTACCAACTTGTAAACTGTGTGTGCAATACCGGCATTTATGCTGTAACTTTATTACGTGACACTTTGGAAATAGTAGTATTTTTTCGTTTTCCATTACATGTGATGGCACTCTTGCACTTTAAATGGGTGGTCAGCCCCCATGACGTTGTCATGTGATCAAGGCTATCTCTAGCCAAAACGCGTCATGGCGGACTGGTGCTGGGTTGAAAACTAAATAAAGAAAATTTGCACCTTCCTGGGTCTCGCTGGTTCCTGTTTGTTCGTGTGGCTGTACGTGCTGTGCTTGCGGACTTTGGAACATCACATACCTCATATATATATATATATATATATATATATATATATATATATATATATATATATATATATATATATATATATATATATATATATATATATATATATATATTACCTACTGGCGGGCGCCAGTAGGTATATATAGTTATTTTTTTTTTTAATAGGGTTTTCTGAAAATTCTATGTTAAATAACTTTGGCGTTGATGGACGGAATTGGCTGAAAGTTTCAGGAAAATGGCACATTTTGTTTCTGAGCGTCCCCTGAAAGTTTGGGGGGGTTTCATCAAGCGGGGGCCGAGAAAAAAGGGGGGTCCCAAAACGTGTTTTTAACATTGAGTTTTCCTTAGGGCGGTTGGACTCACTTTTAGCTCGAACGGCTGAATGGATTTCTATGAAACTTGCCAAAATTGTAGAGACTGTTTGCCCGATGTGCCTTTGCTAGGTCTCAAGATATGTGCTCCAGTGGATTTTGGCAAATTAACGTTCAAAAAAATATATATATCTGTGTCACGGTTAGCGCCCCGGTTCGCGTACCAGACGCGTAACGGAACTTCGCGAGGAGAAGCGGATTGGCTCTCCGGTGACTCTCAACATTCTAAACAGTCCGGAGCGGCCGCCATCTTGTCTCTCGGTAGGATCGAGAGACAAGAGGTGGAAATAAACGAAGGGGGAAATGAATGAAAGGGGCAAGGTAGACCCCTCCTGACCCCCTAGGATTGATGTGGGGGCTATTAAAGGGCCCCGCAGGGCAAAAAAATAAAATAATTATTTTTTTTATTTTTCGCGGTGGAAGCGCTACCCGGTACGCAAACCGGGTAGCTCACCGGTAGCGTAACGGGAGTCTGCCATCTTGTGTTTCGGACGAATTTAGCCGCAAGATGGAGGATAAACAATGTTGGGAATGGGTATAAGGGGGCACGGGAGACATATCCTGACCCCCTAGGTTTTCTGAGGGTGGCTGAGGAGGCCCATATATGTAAAAAAAACAACCTTTTTTTTTCAAATTTTCGCACGGTTAGCGCCCGGTCCGCGCACCGGGTAGCGTTCCGGAAAGCGTAACAAGGGGAAAACCAAGGGAAATAGTAAAATCATATTTTAGAGTGCTTTGAGGTAGGGTAGCTCTGAATAGAGCTGTTGTGTTGTGTGGGTGATGTAAGTACCAACATGTAGGTACCAATGAAGAGTCTAAAATTCAATGTACACCGTCTCCTCTGTAGATATTTTGTATGTTCTAATATGGGTTATTTAAATGTAAATGTGTGGAAAAGCACTTCATGCTCTAAAGCAATTGTATTTTTGAACTGATTGTTCTTTCCTCTTAGTCCTCCTCTTTGTTTTTTTTTCCCCACACTCTTCTTCAGCATGATAGTTGATAAATGTGTTCCCTCAAAAAATGTATATACATAAAAAAAGTTATATTAAATACATATAAAATATATTTTTCCTTTAAAAGAAGAATACATTTTACAGCTTTTGATATTTGCTAATAAAAAACCATTGAAATTCACTGAAAAAACCATAGGTTATAGACCATATATAGTTAGGAATTAGCATTTACAAAACCTTGAAAATTCACTGAAAAAACCATAGGTTATAGACCATATATAGTTAGGAATTAGCATTTACAAAACCTTATTTTACTCACACAAAACCATTGAAATTCGCATATATAGTTAGTTGCACTAACTATATATCGCGCACCCGCAATCCACTGCTGATCATGTCACATATTACATCATTCATGACATGGTCAGTGACATCACTGATGACATCACTGATGACATCTCAAATGACATCACTGATGACAACATCCAGTGAATGTATGTTTCTGTAAAGTTAAAATATGTCTTACATATTGAAGAATGAGTGGATGTATAAGTGTTTGGATGAAGGATTTAGTAGGTGCATGACTGACTGTATGAGTGAGTGATTAAATGTGTCTCACTGAGTGCATGGGTTAGTGACTAAACTGTCTTAATTTGTGCATCATTATGTCTGTTGTTCTGTAAACTGCTGCATGTGTTGATCAGTAGCTATATGAGTAACTATATGGGTTATTGATTGGTTGCCCAAGTATTTGTATGGGAGACTGAGTATGTGTGTGGGTGGCTGGGAGGTGTTTGACTCTGTGCATAGATGTGTGAGCAGTTGATTCACTAGATGTATGGGTTCAAAAGTGCATGTGGAAACAGCTGTATGGGCGGTTGACTGTGTGCATGAGTGTATTGGTGAGTGAATGGATATCTCAGTGCTACATGTCACAGTAAGTACATATGTAAAACACAGGACATGTGAGAGTTGACATATATAAATAACTGTGCATGAGAGCCAGTGAATGTGTGAGTGGCTGTATGGATCATTGTGAACTTGTATCAGGGATTGTATAAGAGAGTAAATATGTGTTAGTATATGTTTGAATGAGTAAGGTGTGTATAACTGTATAGTTGAGGAAATGGAGGTGTGATTGATTCTTTGCATGACTGACTAGGTGTGTGAGTAACTCCATGGATGAGTGACAGTCTGTGAGTGTCTGTTTACACTGAGTGTATCTAAGGGTATATTAGAGTCTGAAGAGGTTCATCGTATTATCACATGAATGATGTCATCAGTGATGTGATCAGTAATGTCAAATGAGATGTCATCAGTGATGTCATCGGTGATGCCATTTGAGATGTCATCAGTGATGTCATCAGTGATGTCATTTGAGATGTCATCAGTGATGTCATCAGTGATGTCACTGACCATGTCATGAATGATGTAATATGTGACATGATCAGCAGTGGATTGCGGGTGCGCGATATATAGTTACTGCAACTAACTATATATGCGAATTTCAATGGTTTTGTGTGAGTAAAATAAGGTTTTGTAAATGCTAATTCCTAACTATATATGGTCTATAACCTATGGTTTTTTCAGTGAATATATATATATATATATATATATATATATATAACCTACTGGCGGTCGCCAGTAGGTAGTTATAGTTAGGATCTACTTTCCATAGGAAATCCGCAACATTCTATTGGGAATAACTTTGGCGCCGGTGGATGAATCTTCACGAATTTCTCAAAGTTCGTGGCCTGCTCCGCTCCGCTCCTTCCCTGAAAATATGGGGGGGATTCGTCAAGCGGGGGCCGAGATAAAAGGAGGGTTCCAAAACGTGTTTTCTCCATGTTATTTTCCATAGGGCGGTCGAACTCACTTTTAGCCCGAACGGCTGAATGGATTTACACCAAACTTGGCAAAATTGTAGGGACTGGTAGCTCGATGTGCCCTTGCTATGTCTCAAGATATGTGCTCCAGTGGTTTTTGAGTAATTTAGGTTCCAAAAAATATATATATCTATAGGTGCGCCCCGGTACGCGCACCGGGGAGCGCACCGGCCGCGCTACGCGACTTGCGCACGGAAAGCTGATTGGCTCTTGGGTGTCTGTAAACATTCGAAACAGTCCGGAGCGGCCGCCATCTTGTGTCTCGTTAGGATCGAGACACAAGAGGTGGCAAAAACAAAGGGGGAAATGACCATAAGGGGCAGGGTAGACCCCCCTGACCCCCTAGGTTTGATGTGGGGGCTATAAAAGGGCCCCGCGGGGCAAAAAAAAAAAAATTCGATTTGCGCGGGGGGAGCGCCCGGTACGCGCACCGGGCAGCGGACCGGGGAGCGTAGCATGGGGAAAACCCAGTTTATTCACTGCGTCACCTCTGCGACCCTTTCTTGCATCAATACGCCCCTTTTGCATACATTACACCTGACGTAGGTATAATGTGGCGCAGGGGCTTACAAAGTGACGTATCTACCTAGATGCGTCACTTTGTAAATATGACTGAATAAGGTGCATTTTTTACAGCACTGGTGCGTCACAAAAAGTGACGCACCGGTGGCGTTAAAGTGACGCATGGCCTCATAAATGAGGCCTTCAGTCTTCTAGTCATGCGTCATATTAAATATATGGCGTATTATGTCGCAAGTACTTACAGATACGTCAGTATTTCAGACGTATCTGTAAGCGCAAAAGTGATGCATTGCTGGAGTGTGTCACAAAAATTATGCAACTCCAGCAATGCATCCTTTCACATGGGGCCAGGCCCCATGTGAAAGGGCCTGCATCAGTCTTACGCCTGCTGTGAAACAGGCGTAAGATTTGGACGCAACAGCGTCATAAAAGTGACGCAGTGATATCTCATAGATTTCACTGCGTCACCTCTACGACCCTTTCTTGTGTCAATACGTCCCTTTTGCATACATTACACCTGAATTAGGTATAATGTGGTGCAGGGGTTTACAAAGTGACGCATCTACCTAGATGCGTCACTTTGTAAATATGACTGAATAAGGTGCATTTTTTACAGCACTGGTGCGTCACAAAAAGTGACGCACTGGTGGCGTTAAAGTGACCCATGGTCTCATAAATGAGGCCTTCAGTCTTCTAGTCATGCGTCATATTAAATATATGACGTATTATGTTGCAAGTACTTACAGATACGTCAGTATTACAGACGTATCTGTAAGCGCAAAAGTGATGCATTGCTGGAGTGTGTCACAAAAATGATGCAACTCCAGCAATGCATCCTTTCACATGGGGCCAGGCCCCATGTGAAAGGGCCTGCATCAGTCTTACGCCTGCTGTGAAACAGGCGCAAGATTTGGACGCAACAGCGTCATAAAAGTGACGCAGTGATATCTCATAGATTTCACTGCATCACCTCTACGACCCTTTCTTGCGTCAATACGTCCCTTTTGCATACATACAGATACGTCAGTATTTCAGACGTATCTGTAAGCTCAAAAGTGATGCATTGCTGGAGTGTGTCACAAAAATGATGCAACTCCAGCAATGCATCTTTTCTTACCCTTCCACACCCCCGTTCCTTTTCAAGATTTTCTTTAAATATCCACATTCCCCATGTTCACTCTCCTTCTCCTTACTTTCCTTCCCAACACTCACCTTCATTCAGTCCCCCTACTTCACTTCCTTTCTCCTCTCATACCTTTCTGTTCTTTCTTACTCATTTTCCGTTCCATTATCAATGCACTCCACTTCATTTACTCTTTTTCATTTTTTTAAGAATATAGCTCTTTGATGAGAATTGGAGGTAGTTCTGAAAAGAACTTTTTTTTTCTTCTTTTTTCTTTTTTTAGAACAGAAACAAAAACAGGGAATGGAAACTGCTCAACAGGAGCAAAAAAAAAAAACAATTTAGGGCTGGGAACGGCAGCGATGGTTCTCCAATGCTCGAACCATGAGCAGGACACTTTGCTCCCCAAAGGTAAGTAGTTGATCGCAGTATCTGCATTTCAGGACACCTTTGTTGAATGCAGGCTGAATGTTTGGAACCAGCTCCTGCGATCGCCCCCTCACAGAAGTAGTTGCTCCTCCGGTGGATGTAGAGGCCCCATCACTGGGAACCTCTTGTGTCAGAGCCCTGACACTTTCCCGGGCAAAATTCTGGGGGTGCTTCCTCTCCACATGGCGAAGCATTGTGGAGTTCCCAAAAGAATTATTTTTTTGGGGTCACCCCGTGACAGGACTGTATGGCAGATCCTGCACTCCACTTTTGGAGCATTCACCTTTTTCTGGTCATCTGGTATGGAAAAAAAATTCCAGATGAAATGCTCTTTCACCTTTGGCTGAGGAGGCTCTTCATCGATGAATTCAGGCTCATCTTCACTGCTGGATGGTCTGGCAGCCATGATTAACCAAGCAAGATCGAAGAGAAAAAAGGCAGGTCTTTCAGTCACAAAAGTGAAAGAAGAAGTGAAGGAAATGGGTGGGGATTTCATTCTTTGTAAAAAAAAAATGTTAGCAACCAATGAAAAGTGTTATTTTAAGGTAACATGACTTGACTCGCTGACGCTGCGTGCACTGGAGCGCTTCCGGGGGCGCAAACGCGGCGCGAACGTAGGCGCTTCCGGGGGTGCATACCCGGCGAGAACGCAGGCGCTTCTGGGGGCGCTTACACGGCGCACCGAAGTGACGTTTTGATAGTTTCAAGGAAATGAAAAATTATTTTTATTTCCTTATTAAAAAAAACTGCTTTTATATGTATGGTACTAAATGTCTTGCGTTATTATTTACTTTTCATTCATATTTTTTTACACAAACGCAAGTAGCGCTCTGGGTGCGCTCTCCGGAGAGCTTACCGGCGCGCGGACCCGGAGCGCCCCAAGAAAAACTAGTAAAAAAAAAATATATATATATATTATTATTAAAAAAAATAATGCTAATTAATACTCACACAAAACAGCATATTAAAAAAAATCGTAGGTTACAAACTCGATATAGAAAGGAATTAGCATTTAAAAAACCCATGAAATTGACTGAAAAAACCATAGGTTTCACACCAGTTATAGTTAGGAATTAGCAATTAAATAACCTATTAAATTCACTGAAAACACCATAGGTTTCACACCAGTTATAGTTAACTGGAAGTTTTACTGACATAAAACCATTGAAATTCCACGTTATAGTTAGTTGGACTCACTATAACTTGCGCGCCTGCAATGCACTGCTGATGACGTCACATATTACATCACTCATGACATGGTCAGTGACATCACTCATGACATCACTCATGACACCATCCTTGTGACAGAGTGACAGACCTCCTTTTAGTGTAATGTAGCCCTTGAAACACATATTTAAAAATAGAAACTAACATTTTCAAAACAATTGAGATACCCATACCAGTTACAACAACCAATTCAGTAATTCCAACATCTATATACACATCTACTCATTCACCAACACTTCTATATAGTCACTCATACATATACTCACTCATCATATGTAGTGATACACCTATACATCCTGTTACACACTGACAGTCATCCAAAAGTTACTCACACATGCAAATAAAGTATTGAACATCCATTTATTTGCATATACAACTTTACACACACTACCACCTTACTTCTAAGGAAACTTACACATACTTCCTCTATTAAACAATCACTTATAGAAACACATACTTATTTGAACAGGAACTCTTACAATCTCTCACTCTCACATATACTGACTTATATACATCAATACTCACATATACTAGATTAAAACATATCTTGTTACTGATAAAGACACTAGTGAGACAGCCATTCACTCACTAACACACACATATATACACTCATCCACCCATAGAGTCCTGCACATATGCTGTATTCAAAACACATACAAACAGTGAGTCAGTCACCAACCCATGCAGCCACTTATACACAAAGTGAAACACTGATACATATATTTAAATATTTAAACTTTACTCGCTAATATATGTATTCACTAAGATACACTTAATAAGCCAGTTAACCAATCATTTTTTTTTTTTAAAACATCCATTTAGACACTTACTTAAACATTTATTCTTCCATCGTCCTTTTTCATATACATATATAAAACATATTTATTTTTCAGAAAGACACACATTCACTGGATGGTGTCATCAGTGATGTCATGAGTGATGTCACTGACCATGTCATGAGTGATGTAATATGTCACGTCATCAGCAGTGCATTGCAGGCGTGCAAGTTATAGTGAGTCCAACTAAGTATAACGTGGAATTTCAATGGTTTTATGTCAGTAAAATTTCCAGTTAACTATAACTGGTGTGAAACCTATGGTTTTTTCAGTGAATATATATATATATATATATATATATATATATATATATATATATATATATATATATATATATATATATATAACACCAACCTCCTCTCGAGTGAAAGAAGCAGAAGCCACAGCCGGGGTTAGAAGACAGCTCCGTTTATTAATTAACTAAGGCGAATGCATTTCGGCCGATGTGGCCTTCGTCAGCGCCAGTAAAAGTTCAAAGGAAATCCCAACGATGTGCAGTTTAAATGAGTCCACCCGCACTCTGGTAGGTGCAATGTAAGCTCCGCCCCTAAGCGCAAATTGTCTCAGTTCAGCTGGTCCAGACGATCTCGGGACTCAGTTTCCCAGGTTGCAGCAGTGGCCCCCAGGTGAGTAAGGCTTAGGGACGTTCCGGGTAGAATCCACGAAAATAGCAAGGGTGAGGCACTTGCACAGCGTAGACAGGACCCCCCAAGTTGCAGAGCTGCCTCCGGTCCCCGTAACATCATCTGCCGACAGTCCGATCAGGAAATAGGCGAAGGCGGGAGAACAGTAAATCCCGTCTGAGTTGAAGGTAAATGCCTAACTACACCGCTCCATGTCTTTGCGGACTGCTGGCGAGCCTGGAGAGTTTCCGAAGCAAGGAAGAAAAAAGAATGCCGTAGCATGGGCCAGAGTCTCCAAGCCACTCACGATGAAGGGGCTTCTGAAACGCGCTTCTGGGACACGCGTTGAATAATGAAACACCAACCTCCTCTCGAGTGAAAGAAGCAGAAGCCACAGCCGGGGTTAGAAGACAGCTCCGTTTATTAATTAACTAAGGCGAATGCATTTCGGCCGATGTGGCCTTCGTCAGCGCCAGTAAAAGTTCAAAGGAAATCCCAACGATGTGCAGTTTAAATGAGTCCACCCGCACTCTGGTAGGTGCAATGTAAGCTCCGCCCCTAAGCGCAAATTGTCTCAGTTCAGCTGGTCCAGACGATCTCGGGACTCAGTTTCCCAGGTTGCAGCAGTGGCCCCCAGGTGAGTAAGGCTTAGGGACGTATATATATATATATTCACTGAAAAAACCATAGGTTATAGACCATATATAGTTAGGAATTAGCATTTACAAAACCTTATTTTACTCACACAAAACCATTGAAATTCGCATATATAGTTAGTTGCACTAACAATATATCGCGCACCCGCAATCCACTGCTGATGATGTCACATAGTGTGGCTCACTGGTTAGAGGCGGCAGACCCGAGAGCAGAGGACGGCCCGGGACCAGGGTTCGATTCCCGGCGCGGCAGGTTTCTGGACCAGGGTCAGCGGACTCGATAATTCTCTCGCCTCGGTGCCCACTCTGATCAGCGATCACACTCGGCAACTCTGGGCATTAGCTTGCCTCATCTTCACTAACGGCCCCACCAGACCGCCGGGGATGCCTGGTCTCACCCTGGAGATACCCATTAAGGGACCATCTCTCAGGGAAGCCAGGAAGGGTTTCGCAGCGGTCGAAGCGCCTTGGGACCCTACGGGTAAGTAGTGCGCTATATAAATGCCTATACACATACATATTACATCATTCATGACATGGTCAGTGACATCACTGATGACATCTCAAATGACATCACTGATGACATCACTGATGACATCTCAAATGACATCACTGATGACATCACTGATGACATCTCATTTGACATTACTGATCACATCACTGATGATATCATTCATGTGATAATACGATGAACCTCTTCAGACTCTAATATAACCTTAGATACAATCAGTGTAAAAAGACACTCACAGACTGTCACTCATCCATGGAGTTACTCACACACCTAGTCAGTCATGCAAAGAATCAATCACACCTCCATTATCTCAACTATACAGTTATACACACCTTACTTATTCAAACATATCTAACACATATTTACTCTCTTATACAATCCCTGATACAAGTTCACAATGATCCATACAGCCACTCACACATTCACTGGCTCTTATGCACAGTTATTTATATATGTCAACTCTCACATGTACTGTGTTTTACATATGTACTTACTTTGACATGTAGCACTGAGATATCCATTCACTCACCAATACACTCATGCACACAGTCAACCTCCCATACAGCTGTTTCCACATGCACTTTTGAACCCATACATCTAGTGAATCAACTGCTCACACATCTATGCACAGAGTCATACACCTCCCAGCCACCCACACACACTCAGTCTCCCATACAAATACTTGGGCAACCAATCAATAACCCATATAGTTACTCATATAGCTACTGATCAACACATGCAGCAGTTTACAGAACAACAGACATAATGATGCACAAATTAAGACAGTTTAGTCACTAACCCATGCACTCAGTGAGACACATTTAATCACTCACTCATACAGTCAGTCATGCACCTACTAAATCCTTCATCCAGACACTTATACATCCACTCATTCTTCAATATGTAAGACATATTTTAACTTTACAGAAACATACAGTCACTGGATGTTGTCATCAGTGATGTCAGCAGTGATGTCATTTGAGATGTCATCAGTGATGTCATCAGTGATGTCATTTGAGATGTCATCAGTGATGTCATCAGTGATGTCACTGACCATGTCATGAATGATGTAATATGTGACATCATCAGCAGTGGATTGCGGGTGCGCGATATATAGTTAGTGCAACTAACTATATATGCGAATTTCAATGGTTTTGTGTGAGTAAAATAAGGTTTTGTAAATGCTAATTCCTAACTATATATGGTCTATAACCTATGGTTTTTTCAGTGAATTTTCAAGGTTTTGTAAATGCTAATTCCTAACTATATATGGCCTATAACCTATGGTTTTTTCAGTGAATATATATATATATATATATATATATATATATATATATATATATATATATATATATATATATATATATATATATATATATATATCACTTCTATGGCAAAATGAAACCCCTCATTTTGTTCCTTTTCAAATTAAATGTATTAAGTGTTACCACTTTATTCCAATCAAGATGACTTCAGGTGTGCCATACTTTTGTCATAAGTAAGACTGTTAGCGTTCTAGTTGTTCTTTAGAACACTCTGGGACATTATGTCATTGGGCTATAGTTGGGCTACATCTGGCTGATATTTGGGCTACATTTGTTTTTTTTTGTCTCTGGTGGCCATCTTTGGGCTACATTGGGCTACATTTGGGCTCTAACATATATATAGCCCAATGTAGCTCAATATATATTTTTCAAAGTTAATTTTTGGAAAAACCACTGGAGCATATATCTTGAGACATAGCAAAGGCACATCGGGTGACCAGTCCCTACAATTTTGCCAAGTTTGGTGGAAATCCATTCAGCCGTTCGGGCTAAAAGTGAGTCCAACCGCCCTATGGAAAACTCAATGTTAAAAACACGTTTTGGACCCCCCTTTTTTCTCGGCCCCCGCTTAACGTATTCCCCCCAAACTTTCAGGGGACGCTCAGAAACAAGATGTGCCATTTTCCTGAAAATTTCAGCCAATTCCGTCCATCAACGCCAAAGTTATTCAACATAGAATTTTCAGAAATCCCTATTAAAAAAAATCCTAACTATATATACCTACTGGCGACCGCCAGTAGGTAATATATATATATATATATATATATAAGTGGAGTTAGTAACAGCGTAAGATTTATACTTACATTTATTGCTCACTTTTAAAATATTTTGGAAGTCATTACCCTGGCATATGAATCACCTTTACAATATTTTCGGCAGTCAATATTTTGGCTGTGATAGATGTATTGCACATTATTTTGAAGCTCAACATTCTATTGCTAAAGTTGAATGGTATGACAAAATGGAAAAGAGTAAACTATTTCAGTGAGGGGAAGCTCATAAAATTGAAACACCGTAAAGCCAAAAGGCCACTCTGGACAACACAAATTCAAAGATAGGGAGGAAAGCTGCCCAGTAGGAAGCACGGAGCTGCAAAAACATCAAATGAGCTAATGGCAGTTGTAAAATTATCTTGTAGCATTTGTTAAAGGATTTTTAAAAATAGATTCCCAACAACAGCATAAAAAAATGAAACAGTTGAACTTGTCTCCCGCAAGACCTAAACGAGAAAGCAGAAGGAGAAAGAGGGACAATGGGGAAATCGGCAGAAGAGTCAAGCAGGATGGAAAGATCATACCCGCCCCAAGCTACAAATTGAAAACAATAGTGTATGAAATGATTCGTATTTTATAAAAAAATTTCTGATGTCTGCCCACTTGCTTGACCAAGGCCAGTTGATGTGAATTTCTCCTTTGTTTCCCTTCTAGGATCCTGATGACCTTGTGATCAAATGGGAATGGGAAACCAATCCTTGGTAGAAGTGTTCATTCTACTGGGGATGAGCAACGAGCTAGAGCTCCAACCTGTGCTCTTTGCTGTGTTCTTATTGGTCTATATTTTCACTCTTATTGGAAATGCTGGCTTGATCCTCCTGGTATGGGTGTCTGACAGCCTTCAAACACCAATGTACTTTTTTATTGGCCACCTGTCATTCATAGACCTCTGCTACTGTTGTACAGTTGATCCCAGGATGCTAGCTGACTTCTTGTCTCTACAGAGGACCATCTCCATCCTAGGGTGTTTCGTTCAGTTGTTTTTCTTTGCTTCTTTTGGCACCTCTGAATGCTTTATCATTGCTGTGATGGCCTATGACCGCTACATGGCTGTCTGCAACCCACTTCTGTACTCCCTGCTCATGAACCCAACACTCACTGGTAAGTTGGTGTTCAGTGCCTATCTCGGAGGCTTCCTCCATGGATTGATCCAGACGTGTGGTGCCATAAGACTACGCTACTGTGGGTCCAACCTCATACCTCATTTCGCGTGCGATCTCCCACAGCTGCTGAGGCTCTCCTGTTCTGACACTAGCCTTAATGTGGTGTTCATCTTTGCCTTCGGTGGTTTAGCCTCAATAGGCTCTCTCATTATTGTTATTGTATCCTATACCTTTATCCTCATGGCTGTTCTGAAGATCCGTTCAAGAGAGGGGAGAAAGCGTGCCTTCTCCACCTGCACATCTCACTTCACCTGTGTCTCCCTCAGCTACGGAACTATTTTCGCTATGTACTTTCGACCCAACTCCATTTACTTGCCAAGACTGGATGCTATGGCTTCTGTGTGCTATACAGTTCTGGTGCCTATGGTGAACCCCCTGATATACAGTCTTAGGAACTCAGAAGTCAAGGGGGCCCTGAGGAAAGTAATCCAGATAATTAACATGCAACACATTTTCAGTTCTATAACTAGAAGATTGTAGAAAGAAGAATTGCATTGTTTTTAAGTACATTCTATTAATACATCTAGTGGTATTTCAGGTACCTTTAGGGTAGGATCAAACCAAAATAACCTCTTTGAAAACTGTATTCTGGATTTTCTTGTGGCTTCCACTGAAACTGGGACTGACACTGTGTTACACTATGTTACGGTGTGAGATTCTGAGAAGGCATGATGTTATCTGAAACCATTTTAAAAAAATCATTATTTTACATCTAGTATTACGGTGCACTTTGTTATTTAATGCTCTGTTGTTTTGAGTTATGTTGTTGATTGAACAACTCAGTGGGGTATTCAAATTATAACACGGTGTTGAACTGCACTCCAGACTAAGGGATCACCCTCTAAGCTGGGATATCCAAGCAACTCTCCAGAGACTACAAGCTATCCACAACTTGGCTGTCGGTCTCATCCACAACCTCCCACAGAGAGGTCATGTCACACCACACCTCAGGAGCTCCACTGACTCTAGATACACAAACACACTCATTTCAAACTCCTCATTCACACTCACCTGCTCAGTGCCAGGATACCCTTGTGGGTGATAGTGTGATTAACAAAAGACAATATAACATAATGTAACATCTAACTTCTTTTAATGCGAATAGAGGGCAAAAAGTGTGGTATTTTAACTTCAGTTACCAATATTAATTTGATGAATTGAGAACATTGACATTTTTAGAACTATACTTTACAACTGAAACAATTGTTGAAAGGGTTCAATTATTGATGTTAGCCTGATAATCTCACCAGACATGACTGTGGGACTCCATTGTTGTTATCAAGTTTAACGACCTGTAGTTAACAACTCATCAGTAAAAAATGAGTCCTGATTTTACGCATTGCACTAACATTTGAAATGAAGCTTTACTTGCAGATTTGTAAGTGTTTGTAAATTCAAGTAAATATTTCTTTTCACTTGTAAAATATGCTGTTTTTTGCACCTAATTGTTATTTAGTTATGCAGATACTAATGTGAGGGGGGCTCAATACACTGAGATTATGTTTGAAGCCTGGAAATGTTAGGATCTTAACAGAAATGTTGCAGGAAGGCAACATCTTCTCTGATTCTCTAGCCACAGAGGAGAAATTCCATATAGATGTCATTGATAGGAGTGGGACTCCTCTGTTTTTGGGGGTCAGAGCGTTCGTTACTAGTCCATGGAGATACTTTCTGTTGTAAAGATTCAATGCAGAGCTGGAGACATTTCTTTTAAGTCAGCAAACCGTGAGAGCTTGAGGTTCAAGAATGTTAAACAGGGTAAAATGTATCAGCTGTGATTAATGGCCACTTAGCAAATTCCCTACAATTCCCAGGCTTCCCCATAACATATGTTTATTCAATGCGACAACTTCCAGGTCTATGGATATGTTTTGAGGTAAAATCAAACCCACACTCTCTTTCTCATAAGAAACACAAATTAGTGGATCCTTTGCCCTTGAGCTGTATCTTTCAATTTTCTCAGCTCCACCTTAAAACCTAGCCCCCACCACATGTAGAGGTATTCACCACTCACAACTGCTTCAGCTCGCCAAGAAAGTTTGACTAGAGTGGCATGTTTCTGTTTCAACAGCCTAGAGGGGCAGAATGTTATTACAGCTTTACCCAGCAGACGTGGTCTGGTTTGACTGGCAATGACTTTGGGGCAGATGAAAAAAATGAAATGAAATACCAGCATTTGTGAAGCGCACAGCTACCTCCAGGGAGGTGTCCTAGCACTGAGGGCCGTCGGGAAGATTAAGCAAGCTATTGCCCAGAGTCACATGGTGATCGAACCGTGAACTCCATGGTCAGGACCTTGGCCGCTGCGCCACACCTCTCCTGACTGTACTGACATGTCACACAGCACAAAAGAGCAACACAATTTGCTGCACTGGTTCAAACACTGAGAGTGTGCCAAAAACCATGGATTGATGAGTGGCAACTTTTGCTGCCTTGCATTATGCAACACAAGGTGGTTCTCCATGTCATAGTAAATCTTACCTAAAGGCTTTGTTTTCCCTTGTTTCACCATGCATTAGGTTAGGGCAATTCAAGCCTTTTGCAAATCTGAGCCTTACTTCCAGATGTCCACGAATCTAAACCACCAGAGAAATGTCAAAGAATGCATACTACGAACTAGGGCCCGATTCACAGAATGAACTTAAGACTCAATCCTAAACGTACTACTATTTTGGTATTCACAGAATGCACTTACTACTTTTGGCATTTACAGAATGAACTTACTACTTTTGGTATTCACAGAAGTTAGGATTTTGTCTTAAGTTTGTCTTAAGACAAACTTAAGACAGACTTAAGACAGATTTAAGACAAAATCCTAACTTCTGTGAATACCAAAAGTAGTAAGTTCATTCTGTGAATGCCAAAAGTAGTAAGTGCATTCTGTTAATAGCAAGATAGTAGTAAGTTTAGGATTGAGTCTTAAGTTCATTCTGTGAATCGGGCCCCATATCTGTAGACTTCTCATGATTTGATTTTTATGGTCTAGATGCATTAGCTTTGAGAAGGCTTTTTCTCAGAATAGATACCAATGTGTTGCAATTCATATCGATCTGGATACCTCGGTGTTAGAAATGGGTGTCTCTATTTGGCAGAGTTCGGTACCTTTGACCAAATAGGGACCCTTGCTTCTAGTCAAGGAAAGGGAGATACCCACTTTCGATAGCCCCTGCACGCCCCTGGGTGACTTGCCATGAGCAGACAGGCTTATCCAGGAGGCAATGTGTAAAGTATTTGTACTTAAAACATACAATAATATAGTGATAACACCACAAATGGATACCACACTAGTGTAGGAATAATAAAGTATCTTTATCCAAACTCAACAAGACCAAAATGGCAAAAAAACAACATACATGCAAACAGGATATGACTTTAAAATGGTTTCAAGCAACTGGGTCCATAGAAAACAATGGATGCGTGATATCTGTAGATGCATTGAAATTCGCAAGCCCAAACAGCCGCAGAGATGGGGAGCATTGAGAAACAAAGAGATGCATCATTTCCTGAGAACATGAGGAGGCGATGCAACAGTTATTCTGCACACAAGAGGAGTGATGCTTCGAATCTGGTCTTTAGGGGAAAGTGATGTGTTGAATCCAAGACAATTCTGGTCCGCGGGTGATGTGTGGGGTAAACTTGCCGCACAGGTACAATGTGTGGAAATCCGGGATGCCCCACAGATTGACGAGGCAATGTCTAGTTGCGCTGCATAACTTTCTTCAGCCGCGATCCCTCGATGTGTCGGTTCTTGCAGCAGTGACGTCATTGTGGAAGGGAGACAGGCCATATTCAGGTGCAAGGAAATCTTCTCCAACTACTCTAAATGCAGACAAACCCCATTCATCTCAGCTCTGAGAGACCCAGGAAGGGCCAGGCACACCTCAACCCCCCCATGACTGTCTACAGTGAATGCACATCCGCTGTCACTCCAAAACCAGACAGTCAATACACAAACAAACAGAGGCAAACAGAATGGTTAAACAAGAAAATGCCTACTTTCTAAAAGTAAAAGACACACAATTGATGGGTAGAATGCAGAACAAATCAAAACATTAACCCCCAGGTAAGAGATCTGGATAAATCTATCATTATTTTGCTCACCATGCTACCCAGTTTAGACCTGGCCATATGCAAATCAGTCTCGACCCTGTGCTTCATGGGAACAGTCCAGCCCAAACTGCCAAACCAGACCTCCCTGGACTGGAAACAAGCATCCTAGGACCAGTTTTGGTGTTTCACCCCTCATCAGCCAGGATAGCTTGATTTCAGTGGCACAGTGAACCCAGAACCCATGTCTGGCCACAGCGGGCACACTTAGGGCAGGAAAGAAAAAGAGAATCAATTAATGGACGGAACGCAGAACAAATCAAAACATTCACCCACAGTTAAGAGGTACATGCCACCCGAGTTAAAACTTGGCCATATGCAAATCAGTCTTGACCTTGAGCCTCATGAGAACAGTCCAGCTCAAATTGCCAAGCCAGGTCTTCCCTGGACCGGAAACAAGCAACCTAGGACTGGATTCAGAGTTTCACCCCTCACAAGCCAGGATAGCTTGATTTCCAGTGGCACAGTGAGCCCAGGACCCACATCTGGGCATACCCGGCACACTTAGGGTGAGTAAGAAAAAGACATACAATTGATGTATTGAATGCAAAAAAAATCAAAACTTTCACCCCCTGGTCAGGAGAGCTGTGTTAAATCCATCATTCATTTGCTCACCATTCCACACCAGTTTAGACCTGGCCATCTGCAAATCAGTATTGATACTGTGTCTCATGGGAACAGTCCAGCCTGAACTGCCAAGCCAGGTCTCTCCTGGACAGGAATCAAGCATCATAGGGCCGATTTTGGGGTTTTACCTCTCATCAGCCAGGATAGCTTGATTCCAGGGGCACATTGAGCCCGGGACCAATGTCTGGGCATACTCAGCACACTTAGGGCGAGTAAGAAACAAACACACAATTGATGGATGGAATGCAGAACAAATCCAAACATTCACCCCCAGTCAAGAGATCTGAGTTAAATTCATCCTTATTTTGCTCACCATGCTACCCTAGTTTAGACCTGGCCATATGCAAATCCATCTTGACCATGTGCCACATGTGAACAGTTCAGACTGAACTTTAAAGCCAGGTCCTCCCTGGACCGAAAACAACCATCTTAAAACCGGTATCAGGGTTTTACCCCTCATCAGACAGAATAGCTTTAATCCAGTTGCACAGTGAGCCCGAGACCCATGTCCGGGCATACCCGGAACACTTAGGGCGAGAAACAAAAAGACACACAATTGATGGACAGAATGCAGAACAAATCAAAATATTCAACCTCAATCAAGAGATCTGGGTTAAATCCATCCTTCTTTTGTGGGAAACAACCAGCTCAGTGCATGCAGTACAGCCATGAGTTTACATCGCGTGCAACAACATCGCACACGATGGTACGACGCGAGCGTTGTCTACGCACGCCATTACGTCGAATGCGCGTTTAGAACGCATGCATTCACAACGCACAGCCTCCAGGGGAACACAGACGGCAGGGAGACAACACAGGAACAACGACGACACAGGTAAGGAGGTGCTGTTTTGGGATTGTGTTAGGGCTTAGGGGTAGTTGCAGTATAGGTGCTGTTTTCAGGTGGGGGATTAGGGCTACTTGTAGAATGGGTGCTGTTTTCGGGTTGCGGTAGGGCTACTTGGGCTAGTTTCGAAAATGGGTGCTGTTTTAGGGTGGCATAAGGGCTGCTAGGGCTAGTTAGAAAATGGGTGCTGTTTTGGGGGGCGTTAGGGCTACTAGGGCTACTTAGAGAATGGGTGCTGGTTTGGGGTGGCGTTAGTGCTACTAGGGCTATTTAGAAAATGGGTGCTGTTTTGGGGTGGCGTTAGGGCTACTAGGGCTACTTACATAATGGGTGCTGTTTTGGGGTGGTGTTAGGGCTAATAGGGCTACTTACATAATGGGTGCTGGATTGTGGTTACATTAAGGCTTAGGGCTACTTACACTATAGGGGCTGTTTTCACCTTAGGAGATTAGGGTTTAGAGTTGAGCTCGGAGTGCAGGCTTGTATTGCTGTTTAGGGCTTAGGGTTTAGGGAGGGTTAGCGTGCCAATATTGTAGGGTACTGGTTCAAGGTTTAAGGTTTAGGGTTTAGGGTCGGGTGAAGGGAAATGCGCATACGGCAAAAATTGCTATGTCATGCCATGCGGGGTGTCTGTATGCAATGTTACGGTCTTTTACATGCATGCCTATACAAATGCAACGTGATGGTATGCGCTGTGATTAATCACGATGTAACGGCACATGCGGTGTATCATTTGCGATGTGAAGGCATGCGATGCGAGTGTTTGCGATGGGTCATCATACAACCTTCTTTTACTCACCATGCCACCCCAGTTTGGACCCTGCCATATGCAAATCAGTCTGGACACTGTGCCTTATTGGAAAAGTCCCGTCTGAACTTCCAAACCAGGTCCTCCTTGGACCAGAAACAAGCATCCTAGGGCCAGTTTTGGGGTTTCACACCCATTCAGCCAGGATAGTTTGAATTGATTCCAGTGGCACAGTGAGCCCGGGACACACATCTGGACATACGTGGCACACCTAGGGCGAGAAAAAAAAGACACTCAATTGATGGAAGGAATGCTGAACAAATCAAAACATTCAACCCCTATCAAGATATCTGAGTTAAATCCATCATTCTCTTGCTCACTATGCCACCCCAGACTAGACCTGGCCATATGCAAATCAGTCTTGACCATGTGCCTCATGGGAACAGTCAAGCCCAAACTGCCAAGCCAGGTTCTCCTTGGACCGGAAACAAGCATCCTAGGACCGGTTTAGGTGTTTCCCTGCTCATCAGCCAGGATAGCTTGATTCCTGTGGCAAAGTGAGCCTCTAACTCACGTCTGTGCATACCCGGCACACTTAGGATGAGAAAAAAAAATACAAAAGATTGATGGACGGAATGCAGAAAAAATTAAAACATTCACCCTCAGTCAAGACCTGGGTTAAATCCATCATTCTTTTGCTCACAATGACATCCCAGTTTAGACCTGGCCATATGCAAATCAGTCTTGACCATGTGCCTCATGAGAACAGTCCAGCCCGAACTGCCAAGCCAGATCCTCCCTGGACTGGAAACAAGCGTTTTAGGATTGGTATGGGGGTTTTGCCCCTCATCAGCAATGATAGCCTGATTCCAGTGGCAGAGTGAGCCCGGGACTCACGTCTGGGCATACCCAGCACACTTAGAGGGAGAAAGAAAAGGACTGATAATTGATGGATGGAATGCAGAACAATTCCAAAACATTTACTCCAAGTCAAGAGATCTGGGTCTAATCCATCATTCTTTTGCTCACCATGCCACCTCAGTGTAGACCTGGCCGTATGCAAATCAGCTCTGACCCTGTGCCTCATTGGAACAGTCCAGCCTGAAATGCCAAGCCAGGTATACCCTGGACTGGAAACAAGAATCCTAGGATTGGGTTTGGAGTTTTACCCCTCATCATCCAGCATAGCTTGATTCCAGTGGCACTGTGAGCTCGGAGCCCACGTCAGGGCATACCCGGCACACCTAGGGTGAGAAAGAAAATGACACACAATTGATGAACGGAATGCAGAACAAATCAAAACATTCACCCCAAGTCAAGAGATCTGAGTTAAATCCATAATTTTACTGCTCACCATGCCACTCTAGTTTAGACATGCATATCAGTCTTGACCCTGAGCCTCATGGTAAGAGTCCAGCCCAAACCTCCAAGCCAGGTGCTCCCTGTACTAGTAACAAGCATCCTAGGACTGGTTTCGGGGCTCCACTCCTCATCAGCCAGGATAGCTTGATTCCAGAGGCACAGTGAGCCAGGGACCCACGTCCGGGCATACATGGCACACTTAGGGTGAGAAAGAATAAGACACACAATTAAATGGACGGAATGCAGGAACAATCAAAACATTCACCCGTGAGTCAAGAGACCTGGGTTAAATCCATAATTCTTTTGCTCACCATCAACACCCGGTTTAGACCAGGTCATATGCAAATCATTTTTGACCCTGTACTACATGAGAACAGTTCAGCCTGAACTGCAAAGCCAGATCCTCCCTGGACCAAAAATAACCATCTTAGAACCGGTTTCAGGGATTCACCCCTCATCAGCCAGGATAGCTGTAATCCAATTGCACAGTGAGCCCGAGACCCATGTTCGGGCATACCCGGCACACTTAGGGCAAGAAAGAAAAAGACACACAATTGATGGACAGAATGCAGAACAAATCAAAACATTCAACCCCAATCAAGAGATCTGGATTAAATCCATCATTCTTTTGCTCACCGTGCCACTCCAGTTTAGACCATGCCATATGCAAATCAGTCTTGACCCTGTGCCTCATTGTAAGAGTCCAGACCAAACTTCCAAGACAGGTGCTCCAGGGACTGGAAACAAGCATCCTAGGACTGGTTTCGGGGTTCCACTCCTCATCAGCCAGGATATTTTGATTCCAGAGGCACAGTGAACCAGGGACCCACGTCTGGGCATACACGACACACTTAGGATGAGAAAGAATAAGGCACACAATTGGTGGACGGAATGCAGAAAAAATCAAAACATTCAACCCTGAGTCAGGAGATCTGGGTTAAATCCATAATTCTTTTTGCTCACCATGCACACCCAGTTTTAACCTGGTCATATGCAAATCATTCTTGACCCTGTACAACATGGGAACAGTTCAGCCTGAACTGCAAAGCCAGATTCTCCCTGGACCAAAAACAACCATCTTAGAACAGGTTTCAGGGTTTCACCCCTCATCAGCCAGGATAGCTGTAATCCAGTTGCACAGTGAGCCCGAGACCCATGTCCAGGCATACCCGGCACACTTAGGACGAGAAAGAAAAAGGCACACAATTGATGGACAGAATGCAGAACAAATCAAAACATTCAACCCCCATCAAGAGATCTGGGTTAAATCTGTCATTCCTTTGATCACCATGCCACCCCAGTTTAGACCCTGCCATATGCAAGTCAGTCTTGACCCTGTGCCTCATGGGAACAGTCCAGCCCGAACTACCAAGCCAGGTCCTCTTTGGACCAGAAACAAGCATCTTAGGACCAGTTTTGGGGTTTCACCGCCATTCAGCCAGGATAGTTTGATTCCAGTGGCACAGTGAGCCCAGGACACACGTCTGGGCATATGTTGCACACCTAGGACGAGATAGAAAAAGTCACTCAACTGATGGACGGAATGCAGAACAAATCAAAACGTTCACCCCCAGTCAAGAGATCTGAGTTAAATCCATCATTCTATTGCTCACCATACCACCCCAGTTTAGACATGGCCATATGCAAATTAGTCTTGACCCTGTGCCTCATGGGAACACAGTCCAGCCTGAAATGTCAAGTCAGGTCCTCATTGGACTGGAAACAAGCATCCTAGGACCAGTTCCGGTGTTTTCCTGCTCATCAGCCAGGATAGCTTGTTTCCAGTGGCAAAGTGAGATTCTGACTCACGTCTGGGCATACCCAGCACACTTAGGACGAGAGCAAAAATACACACAATTGATGGACGGAATGTAGAAAAAATTAAAACATTCACCCCGAGTCAACACACCTGGGTGAAATCCATCATTCTTTTGCTCACCATGCCACCCACATATAGACATGGCCATATGCAAATCAGTTTTGACTCTGTGCCTCATGGGAACAGTCCAGCCCAAACTGCCAAGCCAGGTCCTCCATGGACCAGAAAAAAGCATCCTATGACCGGTTTTTGACCACTCATCAGCCAGGATAGCTTGATTCCAGTGACACAATGAGCCTGGGAACCGAGTATTTGCATACCCAGCACACTTAAGGAAAAAAGAAAAAGACACACAATTGATGGACGGAATGCAGAACAAATCATAACATTAACCCCCAGTCAAGAGATCTGGGTTAAAATTGTCATTCTTTTGCTTACTATGCTACCCCAGTTTAGACCCGGCCATATGCAAATCAGTCTTGACCCTTTGGCTCATGGGAACAGTCCAGCCTGAACTGCGATGCCAGGTCCTCCATGGACCGGAATCAAGCATCATAGGACCGGTTTTGGGGTATTACCCCTCATCAGCCAGGATAGCTTGATTCCAGTGGCACAATGAGCCCGGGACCAATGTCTGGGCATACCTGGCACACTTAGGGAGAGTAAGAAAAAGACACACAATTGATGGACGGAATGCAGAACAAAACAAAACATTCACCCCCAGTCAAGAGATGTGAGTTAAATCCGTCATTCTTTTGCTCACCATGCCACCCCAGTTTAGACCTGGCCATATGCAAATCCATGATGACCCCTGCGCCACATGGGAACAGTACAGACTGAACTGCAAAGCCAGGTACTCCCTGGACCGAAAGCAACCTGAAAACCGGTTTCAGGGTTTCACCCATCATCAGACAGGATAACTTTAATCCAGTTTCACAGCGAGCCCAAGACCCATGTCCGGGCATACCTGGCAGACTTAGGGCGAGAAAGAAAAAGATACACAATTGATGGACAGAATGCAGAACAAATCAACACATTCATCCCCAATAAGAGATCCAGGTTAAATCCATTATTCTTTTTGCTCACCATGCCATCCCAGTTTAGACCCTTCCATATGCAAATCAGTCTTGACCCTGTGCCTCACTGGAAATGTCCAGCCTGAACTGCCAAGCCAGGTCCTCCTTGGACCAGAGACAAGCATCCTAAGACCGGTTATGGTGTTTCACACCCATTCAGCCAGGATAGTTTGATTCCAGTGGCACAGTGAGCCCGGGACACAAATTTAGGCATACTTGGCACACCTAGGGCGAGAAAGAAAAAGACACTCAATTGATGGGCCGAATGCTGAACAAATCCAAACGTTCACCCCCAGTCAAGAGATCTGAGTTAAATCCATCATTATTTTCCTCCCCTTGCCACCCCAATTTAGACCTGGCCATATGCAAATCAGTCTTGACCCTGTTCCTCACGGGAACAGTCCAGCACAAACTGCCAAGCTAGGTCCTCCCTGGACCGGAAACAAGCATTTTAGGACTGGTTTTGGGGTTTCGCCCCTCATCAGCAAATATAGCCTGATTCCAGTGGCACAGTGAGCCCAGGACCAACGTCTGGCCATACCCAGCACACTTAGGGGGAGAAAGAAAAAGACAGATAATTGATGGATGGAATGCAGAACAAATCCAAAGCATTCAGCCCAAGATAAGAGATCTGGGCTAAATCCATCATTCTTTTGCTCACCATGCCCCCTCAGTTTAGACCTGGCCATATGCAAACCAGCTCTGACCCTGTGCCTCATGGGAACAGTCCAGCCTGAAATGCCAAGTGGGATACACCCTGGACTGGAAACAAAAATCCTATGACTGGGTTTGGAGATTTACCCCTCATCTTCCAGCATAGCTTGATTCCAGTGGCACTGTGAGCCCGGACCCCACGTCAGGGCATACTGGTACAATTAGGGCGAGAAAGAAAATGACACACAATTGATGAACGGAATGTAAACAACTCAAAACTTTCTCCCCAAGTCAAGAGATCTTGGTTAAATCCATCATTACTTTGCTCATCATGCCATCCCTGTTTAGATCTAGCGATATGCAAATCAGTTTTGACCCTATGCCTCATGGTAAGAGTCCAGCCCAATCTTCCAAGCCAGTTGCTTCCTGGACTGGAAACAAGCATCCTAGGACTGGTTTCAGGGTTCCACTCCTCATCATCCAGGATAGCTTGATTCCAGATGCACAGTGAGCCAGGGACCCACGTCTGGGCATACACGGCACACTTAGGGTGAGAAAGAATAGGACACACAATTGATGGACGGAATGCAGGAAAAATCAAAACATTCACCCCTGAGTCAAGAAACCTGTGTTAAATCCATCATTATTTTGCTCACCATGCCCCCCCAAATTTGGACCTGGCCATAAGGAAATCAGCCTTGACCCTGTGCCTCATAAGAAAAGTCCAGCCAAAACTGCCAAACCAGGTCCTCCCTGGACCGGAAACAAGCATCCTCAAACTGGTTTTGTGGTTTCACCCCTCATCAGCCAGGATAGAATGATTTCAGTGGCACATTGAGCCGGGGACACACATCTTGGCATACCTTGCACACTTAGGATGAGAAAGAAAAAGAAACAAAATTGATGGACGGAATGGCGAACAATTCAAAACATTCACCCCTAGTCAAGAGATCTGGGTTTCATCCATCATTTTTTTGCTCACCATGCCATCCCGGTTAAGACCTGGCCATATGCATATCAGCATTGACCCTGTGACACACGGGAACAGTCCAGCCCAAACTGATAAGCCAGCTCTTTCCTGGAGCGGAAACAAATATTATATGTCCGGTTTTGCAGTTTCACCATTTTTCAGCCAGGATTGCTTGAGTCTTGTGGCACAGTGAGCTCGGGACTAACGTCTGGGCATACCCGACATAGTTAGGGTGAGAAGGAAAAAGACACATAATTGATAGACAGAATGCAGAACAAATCAAAACATTCAACCCCATTCAAGAGATCTGAGTTAAATTCATCATTATTTTGCTCACCATGCCACCCCGGTTTAGACCTGGCCATATGCAAATCAGTCTTGACCCTGTGCTCCATGGGAACAGTCCAGCTCAAACTGCCAAGTCAGGTCCTCCTTGGACCGGAAACAAGCATCCTAGGACCGGTTTTGGTGTTTCCCTGCTCATCACCCAGGATAGCTTGATTCCAGTGGCAAAGTGAGAATCTGACTCACGTCTGGGCATACCCGGCACACCTAGGTCGAGAAAAAAAATATACATGATTGATGGACGGAATGCAGAAAAAATGAAAACATTCACCCTCATTCAAGAGACCTTGGTTAAATCCATCATTCTTTTACTGACCATGCCATCCCAGTTTAGACCTGGCCATATGCAAATCAGTCTTGACCCTGTGCCTCATGAGAACAGTCCAGCCCGAACTGCCAAGTCAGGTCCCCCTTGGATCGGAAACAAGCATCCTAGGACCGGTTTTGGTGTTTCCCTGCTCATCAGCCAGGATAGCTTGATTCCAGTGGCAAAGTGAGAATCTGACTCACGTCTGGGCATACCCGGCACACCTAGGACGAGAAATAAAATACACATGATTGATGGACGGAATGCAGAAAAAATGAAAACATTCACCCTCAGTCACGAGACCTTGGTTAAATCCATCATTCTTTTACTCACCATGCCATCCCAGTTTAGACCTGGCCATATGCAAATCAGTCTTGACTCTGTGCCCCATGGGAACAGTCCAGACCAAACTGCCAAGTCAGGTCCTCCTTGGACTGGAAACAAGCATCCTAGGACCGGTTTTGGTGTTTCCCTGCTCATCAGCCAGGATAGCTTGATTCCAGTGGCAAAGTGAGAATCTGACTCACGTCTGGGCATACCCGGCACACCTAGGACGAGAAAAAAAATACACATGATTGATGGAAGGAATGCAGAAAAAAAGAAAACATTCCCCCTCAGTCAAGAGACATTGGTTAAATCCATCATTCTTTTACTCACCATGCCATCCCAATTTAGACCTGGCCATATGCAAATCAGTCTTGACCCTGTGCCTCATGAGAACAGTCCAGCCCGAACTGCCAAGCTAGGTCCTCCCTGGACCGGAAACAAGCATTTTAGGACTGGTTTTGGGGTTTTGCCCCTCATCAGCAAGGATAGCCTGATTCCAGTGGTACAGTGAGCCCGGGACCCACGTCTGGCCATAACCAGCACCCTTAGGGGGAGAAAGAAAAAGACAGATAACTTATGGATGTAATGCAGAACAAATCCAAAACATTCACCCCAAGTCAAGAGATCCGGGTTAAAGCAATAATTCTTTTGCTCACCATGCCACCTCAATTTAGACCTGGCCCTAAGCAAATCAGCTCATACCCTGTGCCTCATGAGAACAGTCCAGCCTGAAATGCCAGGCCAGGTAAACCCTGGACTGGAAACAAGAATCCAGACTACCGCTGTAGGGCCACAAGCGGAGATGAGGTGCTAAACATTATTAAAAAAATTCAGTGTCATCGGTGTTCGGACCATAGACCGCAGCGATCGCAATGAGCTGGGCCAATAGCAGACCATGAAGGATCACATACCTGCCCTAAGGATCGCTGAGTACACGGGGGTCTCCCAAGGGAGGCCCCTACCCATCAGGACTGAGACCCGCCTGGCATACGACGAGTAGGTGGATGAGTGCAATTCCCCCCAATATCGGGCTTGGAGTCTGGAGACGGAGCCAGGCAGCAGATGCGTCTCCTGTAAGAGAAATATATCTACCTTGTGTCACTGTGTGAGTGAATCAGTCTGGCCTTACGGTGGTCATTCAAACCTCGGACATTCCAAGTCCAGCAGATGATGTCAGCCATAAGGGGGTTGTCCCAAGTGCAAAGCTATGCAGCGCAGGCAGTAGGCATCAAAGGTAGGCATAGCAAATTTGAGGAGCAGGAAAATCAAAGGGCGGCAAAATGCCCTGCAGGCAGGAGGCTTCGCATACAAAAAAAGACTGCCCACCGGGGATTTCCATACGCAGGGCAGCGCGGGAGAAGCGAGTAGGCCTCTAACTAACGGATATGGTTTTGAGAACAAAGCTCGCCTGTGAGCAATGATAGTGCCCCACCAACCCAACCACAGGAGGCGCAGCAGATAAGAGGAAGGAGGGACCAGTGGAGCAACATGGTTACCAACAGTGAACATCCAATTACCGTAAACAGAACAAGGCATGAAAAGCAATGCAATGTTGCAGGCAAGACTTGTGATAGCAGTACTAGAAAAACATACAATGATGGACTGAAACCATTTCCCCAGTAGGGGAGCAGAAAACTCCCAGGCCAAGCGGCATGGAGGTGGTGATGCAATGGCCATCAGCCCGGCGAAATAAACAGCCAGGAGCACAGTGCTTTGTCTAGGAATGGACATGTGTATGAAATGCAGGAGAACCCGACTATACCATATAGAAACAACAACCCAAGCAGGAAATCAAAAATACCCACCCGCAATCCCACCAAACCCACCCAACCCACCCACCATGAATCTAAATCGGGATGGCAATACTCCCCCATCACACCAATCAATGACCCTAACCCGAATGACTGAGAACGAAACACAGAAAGACCCCCAACCCCACTCACACGCCAAAACCCCAATCATGCTGAGGCACTAACCCGCCCCCACCCCAGGGACCCACAACTAGGAAGGGGAGAAACAGTAAAGCGAGTGGGAATCATCCCGTGAGGGCAAGGCAGGGCTAGGCATACACCCCCACAGTAAAGCATGGTGGCCAACCTTGGGTAGAATCAGGCATCACATAAACAAGGGAGAACAACAGCAGACATAAAATAGCACATTAGTCATTGTCACTGAAGTGGTCTGCAGCAACGGATGGGGATTGAGATGCCGGTGGCCTGGATGATTTGTTGAGCTTCTTGGCGAACACCAATGCCTCCCGAGGCTCAGGGAAGACAAGAGTCTTTGCACCCTGGCAGGCTATGAGCTTCACCGGATAGGCCAAGGAGTATGGGACCTCATGTTTCTGTAGGATTCGCTTTGAACGAAGGAACTCCCACCGGGCTACCTGTACAGTTGTGGTGTTGTCCGGGACAAATGAGAGGGGATTGCCCTGGTGGATGAAGGTGCCCCTGTCCCGCGCAGCTCTAGGTATGGCATCGTAGTCCCGGAAATTGAGCAGTTTAGTGATGATGGGGCATGGGGGCAGACCCAGACCGGGACGAGGACCAAGGGAGCAGAGCACGTGCTCCACAATGAAAACAGAGGAGAGGAGGTCGCCGAAGAGTTCTTTTACCAGGGTCTCCATAAAGTCCTCCATACGGGAGATGTTGGTCAATTCCCATTATACGGAGATTGCTCCGGCGGGAACGGGCCTTCAAATCCTCATTTTTCTCACAGATGACTGCCAGGATCCTGTCCCTTTGAAACAGTTTTTGACGGTCCTGCTTGGCAGCATCACCTGCATCGGAGACCCGGGACTCTACATGTAACAGGTGGCTGTCGTGAGTATTCACACAGGCCTTCACTGAGTACAGGCTGGCCGACAGCTGGTCCATCTGGGTGGCGATGCCAGTGACAGTTGACTTTAAGTCCAGCATGATTGCCTTCAGGTCGTCATCTCGGGAGGGGGGCCCCTCCATGGTGACAGCGGTCTCCCCCCTCAGCACTGGAGCACTCCTGGCGGGAGGACCTACGGAGATCGAAGGTGATCTTGGGCTGCTTTGGTTCAAATTTTCCCATGGCAAATAAGGTTGACAGCTGACCAGCTTGCCAATGATGGGGACCCACACATTTGGGAGAGCAAGGTCAAGAATGCGCTACCTGCGTTGAGGGCCACCAGCACAGCATTGTGAGGGAGCGTAGTTGTGCGGCCAAGGCAACCAGAGGGTGGAGGGCAAAAAAATAGCGGCCACGCAACAGAATCAGTGGTGGGCAGACTGCGCCCACACAAGGAGGGTAGTCAAACAGGAGTGGGGCACCAGCTAGAATAGTGACCGGTATCAGGCAGCACAAGCAGAGACCCCGGTACGGGGGTGGGGTCAGCACGTGGGTCCCCCAGGCAAAGGAAGAGCAGGAGAGAGGGCACTGCACCCACACAGAAGAACCAGAGGCGGCTGCCCACCGTCAATGGGCTGTCACCCTAGGGCCCCAAGCAAGAAGGAAACGGCTGGGTGTGGGCACCCCCAGCCCACGAGGTCCACAGCAAGCAGGGGAGAGCTCCAACAGACTGGAAAGTAGGGTGCAAGATGGGTCCCCCTCCTCCAGGCAACCTCAGGGGGACCCCCAAGACACCCCACACCAACAGCAGGATAAGGAGAGGGCCAGGTGCGGGAGGGGCCCAGCAGGGCCCACAGCAGACGGCGGGAGACAACCAGAAGGCAGGCATAGGCCTCAACTCGCCGCAGCAGCCAGGAGTTAGCAGCAGCAAGGCCCAGCAGGAAAGGGGCCCCAGCCGCCACAGCAGTCAAAGTAACCAGACAATTGTGCGGTCGGGAGTGGCAGAACGAGCCCCCAGCACCAGGGTGCCAGATGGCAGAGCTCTGGAATGGCCGCGGGCTGAAAATGCAGCGCAGAGGGTCCCGGCATCGTCGGGCCACAGCGTGAGGCGAGTGGGGGGGCACACAGCACTCAGGGGGGCAGTGCCGGCAAGGAGACATGGGGGGTTGCGGCCCCATCACACGGGTCCGGGAAACAGCGACCACCGGGAAGGACGGCCAGTGGAAAGTGGGGCAGAGTGTAAGCAATGAGGCCGCAATGCCCCGGACCCAGTGGTGTGGCCTGCGGACCCGCAACCACACCAGCAAATACCCCAAAGGCGGCGCCACTCACCAGAAGATGTGCTACGAGGAGGAGCTCCGGCCGAGCCACAGCGGGCAGCGCAAGAAGCCCTCGTGGCCTCGGGGAACGTAGATTGTGGCCAAGACACAGGCCCGCACAGCCTTCAACGGAGTTTTACCAGCCTCCCAGTCAAACAGGAGCACAGAGACAGCTCTGGAAGGTGTCTTTAGCCACAGGAATGCAGGATATGGCGACAACGTGCGGGTAAGGTGCGATTTCCTGCAGGATAGTGCCGGATTTTAAAGCCCCCCATGTGCAAATCATTCTTGACCCTGTACCACATGGAAAGAGTCCAGTCCGTACTGCCAAGCCAGGCGATTCCAGTACCGGAAACAAGCATCCTAGGACCGGTTTCAGAGTTTCACCCCTCATCAGCAAGGATAGCTTGATTCCAATGGCACATTGAGCACACGACCCAAGTCTGGGCATATCCAGCACACTTAAGGTGAGAAAGAAAAACACAGACAATTGATGGATAGAATGCAGAACAAATCAAAACATTCACCCCCAGTCAAGAGATCTGGTTTAAATCCATCATTCATTTGCTCATAATGCCACACCAGTTTAGACCTGGCCATATGAAAAACAGCTTTGACCCTGTGCCTCCGGGTAACAGGCCAGCCCGAACTGCCAAGCAAGGTCCTCCCTGGACTGGAAACAAGCATTCTAGGACAGGTTTTGGGGTTTTAGCCCTCATCATCCAGGATAACTCGATTCCAGTGGCACAGTGAGCCCGGAACCCATGGCTGAGCATACCCGGCACACTTAGGGGGAAAAGAAAATGACACACAATTGATGGACAGAATGCAGAACAAATCAAAACATTCACCCCCAGTCAAGAGATCTGGGTTAAACCCATCATTCTTTTGCTCACCATGCCACACCAGTTAAGACCTCGCCATATGGAAAACATCTTTGACCCTGTGCCTCATGGGAACAGTCCAGGCCGAACTGCCAAGCCAGGTCCTTCTTGGACCAGAAACAAGCATCCTAGGACTGGTTTCAAGGTTTTACCCCTCATCCTCCAGTATAGCTTGATTCCAGTGGCACAGTTATCCCGGACCCCATGGCAAGGCATACCCGGCACACTTAGGGCAAGGAAGAAAATAACACACAATTGATGGACAGAATGCAGGACAAATCAAAACATTCACCCCCAGTCAAGAGATCGGGGTTAAATCCATCATTCTTTTGCTCACCTTGCCACACCAGTTAAGACCTCACCATATGCAAATCATATTTGACCCTGTGTCTTATGGGAACAGTATAGGCCAAACTGCCAAGCCAGGTCTTTCTTGGACCGGAAACAAGCATCCTAGGACCGGTTTCAAGGTTTCACCCCTCATCAGCCAGGATAGCTTGATTCCAGTGGCACATTGAGCCTGAGACCCATGTCTGGTCGTACCCGACACACTTAGGGCAAGAAAGAAAAATACACATGTTAGATTTGGGTGTCTCTAGTTGGCAGAGGTAGGTGCCTTTGACCAAAGAATTACCCTTGAGTCTAGTCAGGGTAAGGGGGTACACTCTTAAAATAACCCCTGTTCACCCCCTTGGTAGCTTGGCATCAACAGGCATGCTTATCTCAGAGGCAGTGTGTAAAGCATTTTTAACACATTCAGTAACCCAGTGACAGCACTACAAATGGACACCATACAAGTTGTAGTATAAAAATAAGTATTTTATATAGACTTAACACAAGACCACAAACAACAATAATCCATAATACTGTACTTTAAAAATGGTAGAAATAGCTTAGTTCTCTTAAGATGTAAAATGTGACACTTTGAGTTCATTGTACCTTTGGATGAGTAACCCTATACAGCGAACGTGTTGCTGGGAAGGTGATGCATTGGTTCCTTACAAGCAAGAACGGTGATAGGTTGGGTCCCGACTGATGCGTAGGGGATGCATTGGTTCTTCTTGGTGTGGGGAGGTTATGCATCAGTTTCTTACTGCACTTACATGGCGATGCGACCAGCAACACCGTGATGTGATGAAGATCCGGTGCAATGAAACAGAGATTGCTTCTTCTTGTTGATGTGACACGATGCGTGCACGCCTGATGGCCGTGCAGCGACTCAACCAGTCTTCTGAGCCACGACAGGCCCTGTGACAAGCTTCCTGGTGATGCGGCGGCGTCTGATGTGACATCAATCCTCTTCTCCAGCGATGTGAGGTGCTTAGGCGAAACAATGCGACAGCTGCAGCGGCAACCCCCTTCTTCAGTGATGCAACGACAGCGGCTGCAGTGGCGACACGCTTCTGCGATGATGTGGCGGCATCTGATGCAACTTTGAGCCTCTTCTCCTGCGATGCGAGGCGCTTCTGCATTGAAAAGCGGCAGCGGCGACACCCTTCTTCAGGGATGCGATGAAAGCAGCTGCAGCGACAAAACGCTTCTTCTTCATGAGTCACGCTTCCAGCTCCTTGTGACACGCAGTCCCTCAGAAGGCCCAAAACAACTGCAGACACTTAAAAAAACTCTTGGGGAGCTGGTGGGTGAAGTTTGTTGTTCCTGAGACTTCAGCAGGAGGCAAGCTCTATCTCAAGCCCTTTGATATCCTTCACAAGTTGAATGAAAGTAGCACAAAAGTCCTTTCTCCTTTATTCGGCAGTCAGACAACCACTGCAGGCCAATCCCCGAGACAGCACTCTGCTGAGGGATTGTCTCTTCCTCAGTTCCTCTGGTTCCTCTCCTCAGCAAAGGTTTCTTCTAGTTTCCCAAATGTGATCTAAAATTCTGGGGTTTGGGTCCCCTCTTTTATACTAATTTTCCATTTGTTCTCTGAAGGCAGAGAGGCCTTTGCCTATTCCAATCCAGTTCTGGTCAGTCCTGGAGCACTTAGTTGACAAGACTCCTTCTTTCCTTTCACAGTGTAGGCCAGGGCCATCGGACGCACCAGAGGATATGGGCAAGCATTGTAGAGGGAAGGCACAGTCCTATTCAGATCCCAGATGCAACTCCTCTCACCCATCTACATGCAGATCTCTCTATTCAGCCCGGGTGCCTACTCACCCTGTCTCCTGGAATCCGCCAGCCCCTGCCAATCAAAATCCAGACAAGGAATACACAACCTAGCAGAGGCAGTCTTGGATAGTAAGGGTTGAAAATACCTACTTTCTAAAAGTGGTATTTTCAAACAGAGAATGTTAAAACCAATTTCACTAAACAATGCATTTTATCATTCTGAGTTCAAGCATACTAAACTCGAACTTCTACCTGGTTCCCTGAGTCAGTTAGGATTATAAGATGTAATAATCGAACTGCCCATCCTGGCCTATGGGGAACAGGTAGCCTTGCAATAGTGGAAAATGAAAATGGCTGTAAATCACTATTAGGACATGGCAAACACCAGGTTATGTCCCAGCTTTTACCAACAATGCACCCCGCCCTTGGGCCTACCATAGATGTGGCTGATATGCAGGAAAGGGAAGGTTTAAGGACTGGCTAATGGGTGCACTTGCCCAGTCAACATGGCAGTACCAGACTGCACATAGCCTCTGCAATGGCAGACCTGAGACATACTTTACAGGCTGCTTCTGTGAATGGCACAAGCAGTGCTGCAAGCCGACCAGCAGCATTTCATTTACAAGCCCTGGGCACACCCAATTCACTGTACAAGGGTCTGAAAAGTAAACCAAACCACCCAATCATGGAGTCACTAATACATACATCAATTTAACATAGAGAGCATATGCACTTTAGCACTGATCAGCAGTGGTAAAGTAGCCAGAGTCATAAAACAGCCAACAACAGGTCTGAAAAAATACAGGAGGAAGGCAAAAAGTTCAGGAATGACCCTGCAAAAAGGGCCAAGTCCAACACAAACCCCATCTATCCAAAATGCAGGGTACACCAATCACTACCTAGATGGGCTTCTCTGTTTTGGGCGAAAGAACATGGACCCTGGCCCGCAACAGCAAGGGCATATTCCAGTTCTACACCAATCTGTCCACACTCTCAGGGCCACCCTGCTAACCCAGGGGGAACCCTTCTCCTCACCTGTAAACACCATCTATGCAGCACCTCACCTTAGCTTGCTCACAGATCTGTCCCAACAGACAGAGAGCAACCACAATGGCCACTGACAGTAGTCAGTGATGAGACCCAGGCCTTATGCCTCTCAGGGCTCTCAGACCTCTGTGGCGTCAGAGAGCGTGGGAGTAGCCCTAGGTGCTTGGCACCCTTTGTCCACTCTCCCTCCTGTCTTGTCAGGTATGATATCCTGACACTGAGCCACCAGCCCCAAGCCTGTACCTGGCTGCTGGACAAGAGACAGGGGTGGGCTCTCCCACTCCCGGTCCTCCTCCTTGGGGCTCTGTACCCTCCCACCTGGACCAGGACCCCCTTCCAGAATTCTCAGGGTGCCTGTAGCAGGTATCCTGCACAATTCGCCCATCAGTTCAGGGGAGTTTCTATCCTGCAACTGGGCTTCCAGGTCAGGGGGACACCCTGAACCTGGCCCTCCAACCTAGGTGTAGAGTTATATGCATACATTAGAATGTTGATTATGTTGCTAGGTTAGAATATTCTCCTTTGAATAGCATTGTATTGCTGAAAGCATTGACGCTGAGCTGGAGGTACCTGTATTTACTCTCCAATAAAGATACCTGTCTTCTTAAAACCGTGTGGAAAGTAGATGTTTACAATACCGACTAGTTGGTCTTGATCTGCGCAGGGGGCAGAAAACCAGTACCTCCACCCCTGGATGAATTTTCTCTTAAAGAACTTATTACAAATTAATTGAACATTTTCTGCAAATGAATTCCTGCACTATTGTGAGTACTTTCTCTATATGATAGCTTACCTGTTGTGTACTATTATTATACAACTCAACCAGGAATTCGAGAAATCGTTCAACTGGATATGAACCTGCTATGCGAGAAACGTCTTTTAGAAGCCCATATCCGTGTGTTATGGAGTTAATATAGCAACCTGGTTTACATTCAAGAGTATTCTCAGTGAATGTTATTTTACCTCGAGAAACAGTGAATAAAAAGGGACTGAGCGAGTGTAAAATGATTCCATTTGGCTGAAGGCACATATTCAAGAAACTGCCACAAAAGCGTAGGAGCTGTTTACCGGAAAACTGTGGAAGCTGTTTGCCAGTAACCTAAGAAGTGTAAAATCTTGACAGTGTGTTAAAAACATCAAAATCACCGATCATGATCTACTGGCGATAAAATCTCAAAAGTAAACACTGTCAACGTTTTTTTTCTCCACCGCTTACTTCATTGAAAGAATTCTGTGCCTCATTCTGTACTCGCTCTGGTTCTACCTGAGATTTCTCTTGGGATGGGAAATGGTCAGGCAAACAATTTCTATGAGATGACAATGCAAATTTTAGAATTGCCATTTACTACTAAAGTGAATGTTGTACTAGAAAGATAACCATTTTTTGATGTAAAAAAAGATAGATGAGGATATTGGAACATATATTGCTGCTTTAAGAGATCTTTTGTTGACATGTCATTTTGAGAGTTTGGCAGATTCTCTTATACGTGATCAGATTGTAAGGTGCACTAATATTAAAAGAGTGCAAGAGAAATGGCTCATTAAAGATCCAACCTTAGAAGAAGCAATACAAATTGCAAAAGGTTTAGAACATATTCAGTTGTGGATTAAGGAGATGGAGAATTGTAATAATTCCACAGTACCAAAGGAGCAAATAGGAAAAGCATGTGAAGTACAAGCGTACGTAGATAAAACCAAAATTGTCAAGCAAATTACAAAATACTCTAATTAGATTCCAAATAAGCCAAATAATGCTCTACGTGTGAACTGTAATAGTTTAGGAACAGGAATGAGAGTTATCAAATGTTATTGTTGTGGTGCTCCTGGGCATATAGCTTCTTGTCACAAGTGTATGGGGAGAAATGCATTATGCAGAGCTTGTGGTAAGGGGGACATCTTGACAAGGCTTGCAGGACCAAGACTCCGTTTTGTCAGGTACAAGAGGTGGACGATACATGTGAGAATGCTTAAGAACTCATGTTATGTGTTGATGATAGTGATGTCCATATTTCTACTGAAACATACCAGAACAAAATGGAGTCATGACATGATCATTCAATCTTAGAGTGTGATGTTATTAGAGAGAGTACTTCATTGTTGAACAAACCTCATTGTGTCATAAACCTGGACATACATGATGTTACTAAGCTAGTAGATTCAGGGAGTTTGTATACGTTATTATCTATGGAAATGTACTCCAAGGTCTGGACGAGTGATAGTGATATTGTGTCCTGGACCAAACCTGACATTAAGGCTGTTGGGTATGGTGGGAAAACTATTAATATTTTGGGACTCAAATGGATGGTAATTTCATTTAAAGAAAAGAAAGTGTAAGGGTGAGTATATTTGACTAAGCAAGGGTTCAATCTATTAGGTTTGCGTCATCTAAAAGACTTAAACATTATTTTTAACCCCAATGCTGATGAACCTGTTATGTCTGCAGTTGTGCATGATGATAATACAACATATCAAACTAATTTATTTGAAAAATATCCAAAAGTTTTTTTAATAGCTTGTTAAGCTCAAGAATTTTTCGCACAAGATAACTAAAAAAAATGCTATCCCAGTTGTACATGAGGTGAGGAATTTACCTTACTTGATGAGAGACCCATTGAAATGCGAACTTAAAAAGCTGCTTGCTCAAGGCTTCCTAGAGCCAATCGAGGCTTCTGAATGGTTGGACCCTATTGTAGTAGCGCCCAAGGATGGTAATAAAATGTGTTTATGTGTGGACTTGCGTGACTTGAACAGAAATATCTATGGGTGGTGGTACTGTTTTTAGTGTAATTGATATGTCTGCTGCATATCATCAAATTGATCTAGATGTGGACTCAAACCATCTCACTTTGTTTGTCAAACCGTAGGGAAATTTCGCTATTGTAGAATGCCCTTTGGGTTATCTTCTGCCTCAGCAGTGTTTCAATGGGTGATGGAATGATTTCTAAAAATACATATTTTTATTTGCATTTTCAACGAATACTAAACAGCTAGCATGTCACAATTAGTCACAATCGCGTCTAAGCACCCACATACCACCCATCCCAAAAGACACATCACCCCCCTCATCCATGCACCAGGGAGACACACGGTGTCTTCGTAGGTCTCAGATCTGACAGGATCCTCCCCATCTTCCTTGTCTTCCCCAGGGGTGAAAGACGCAGGCCCAGTCGGAGACGGAGCCCAGTTAGGTGTTATGATAGGCAGCTCCCAGGCATCCATCCAGTCCATGATATTTTCTCCATTTCCCCCATATATTATGGGACTTCCGGGTGCACCCCCTCGCTTTGTATGTAACCCTTTCTGCCGCCATATACATGTTCATCCCCTTCCTCCATTCTCCTAGTTGTGGAGGTAGCGACGCCCCTCATGTGCGTGCCACGTCTCTTTTCGCTACCACTAATGCCTGTAGCCCAAAAATAAGCTGTGGGCGGCCCAAGTCAACATCACCGGGTATGCTCAGCAGTACAAATTCAGGATCCAGAGGGATTGTTTCATTTAATACTTTACTAAGTTCTCCCAATACATGTACCCAGTATGTGTGGATGAGGGGGCAGTCCCAGATAGTATGATAGAAATTCCCCTGTGGTTGTCTGCAATGCAGGCAGTGCAGTTCATTGGCTTGGCCCATTCGGTGGAGTCAAGCCCTGTCAAAATACACCCTGTGTAATATCTTGTATTTGACGAGTTGAAGACGGGATTTAATCGCCACCTCCCTGTTGTGCATCAGAGCCACCTCCCAGTCCACTGTTTCCAGCGTGCCCAGATTCTGCTCCCATGTTTCCCTCAAATTCCCCAGTCTCTCTGGTATGTTATTATTCAGTGTCCTGAACGGCAGAGAGACTGCCTTGTTGGGTATCTGCTCTTGTAATAGGCATCCCTCCAGCGGGGCATAGTCTGGCAGGGGAGGTTAGAGCTAGGTTTTGGCTGTCCATGCATGTTGCAGTTGCATGTATTTAAAAACTTGAGTACAGTGCAGCCCAAACTTTGTTGCCAGTGTCCTCAAGGTTTTGAGTTCTCCCTTCACCACCAGATCGCATAAATTGGAGATGCTGATGATATACCAGCCTCCAAATCCCTTGAGTTTATGGAGTTCCCCTAATCAGGCGCAGTGCCAGATCGGTGTCTGTTTAGTTGGTTTGTGTGCCCAGCCCATTGCCTTAGTCGCCCTGTTCCAGTCTTCCAATGTTATTTGTGTGGCTGGGAGTAAGCGTCTCCTACCTTGCCCCCATAAAGAAAATATAAGCATGAACGGTGTGCCATGGTGTCCCTCTCTAGCCTATAGGAGGGGTGATAATCCAGAATGTGAATCCATTTATTCACCGGTGCCAGGTGCTTTGCCCAATATTAGGACTCAATGTCAGGCAGGAATATCCCTCCATTATATTGGTTCCACTGCAGCGTACCTAGGGCGATCCTTGGTTGTTTCCCGAGACACAGCAGGGAGCGAAATTCTGCATCAATCACCCGGAATGTCTGCCTGGGGAGGGAGAAGTACTCATTTTGGAGGGCTTATAAGAATCGGAGCAAAGTGATAATTTTGAACATAGCAGCTCGCCCCCTGGATCATGAGGGGGAGTGCTTTCTACCTCAGAGCGTCAGTCGCAAAGTTCGTTATGACCCGCTGGATATTGTTTTGATATGAGAGGTTTCTTTCTGTGGTGAACTAGATCCCCATATATGTGCATCCCATCTGCACTACTTGGAGGGCCCTGGGGAAAGAAGGCCATGTCTCACTGGCCCATGGGCTCAATAGGACCGATTTATGCCAATTCATGGCATAGCCCGAGAAGGAGCCATATTTGCCCAAAAGCGCGAACAGTGCAGGGACTGAGTCATCTGGTTGGGTAACATATAACAAGATATGATCCGGGTAGAGCGAAATCTTTTCTTCCCCTACTTCAGTCGGTGTAATATATAACCCCCATATCTCCGTTTTCTGTCAGATCTCGCATGCCACTATTTTGTTTGTGAGGGCAAATAGTAGGGGGACAACAGGCATCGATGCCGGTTTCCCCGTCTGATAGGGAAGTCATCAGACAACAATCCATTCACTTTAACCCGAGCTTGAGGGTCCTCATAGAGGAGTCCAACCCATTGGCAGAATTTCGGTCCAATGCCAATCTTGACTAAAGCTGCCTCCAGAAAGGGCCAGCGTACAGTCTCAAAATCTTTTTCTGCGTCTAGGGAGAGGAACATGTGGGGATCGTCATGGCCCTGAGTGGGTCCTCTGTAAATTCTGTCTGGTCACCCGGTCTGGTAGGAAACCCGTCTGGTCTCGATGTACCAAGCCTGAAATTACTTGGCGTAGATGGAGGGCTAATATAGTCGCCAGAAGTTTGACCTCTATATTGAGCAGGGAGATTATGCTGTAGGATGCGCAATCTTCGGGGGCTTTACCGGTCTGTGGATGGGAATAATCATGGCCATCCTAAGATCCAGAGGCAGGATTCGATCTTGGGCAGCGTCTTGAAACAGTGCTAAGAGATGCACCATCAGGAGATCTGCTCCTTTCCTATAAAATTCCGCTAGGAGTCTATTGCGTCCTGGGAAACCAGGACGCAATTTAGTTATTGCTTCTTTAAGATTGTTCCCCATTATGTCCGCTTCCAGTCCTCCCTCTCATCATCGTCTAAGCTTGGGGTCTGGATAGTGTCCAGATATGCTAAAATCTCAGCCGATGTACCCAATTATGGGGTCTCATAGAAATCTTTAGGAAGCAAATGTTTGTACTATTTGTGCGTCTCCCTTCTGCATCTGCCCCTGCTGATCAACTATGCTATCTATCCATCGGGCTTCCACTTCCTTGCGGCTAAGCCAAGCCAATAGCTGGCCAGACATATCTCCCACATTATATAGCCTATGAAGGGCCGCATGTACCTGCGTTTTAGCCTCCTCTGCAGCTAGGGCTCTATAGCGCTGTTGTGTGTCTGTCAATTGTAGGATGAACTGTGGGTCCTTTCCTGCAAGATAGCGTTGTTCTAGCTCCCGAATTTGGGTTTCTAGAGTGGTTGGCTCCTCTTGTGCCTCCCGTTTTTCCCAAGCTATTTCGGTTTTGGGCCCTATCATGGAGCACTGTCTTATAGGCTTCGCACAATATAATGCCCGATTGCACCGAGCCTACATTTTCTGTACATTTGTTCTGTAGGTCCCAAGCTGATAGCCTCCAGTTCCCTTGTTTCACCTGGGGTCTCCCTCCTCCCTTAACCAGCAGGGGAGAGTGGTCAGAAATTCCACCTGCCAGGTACTCTGCCTCGTAGACGGTACCACAGACAATCCACGGAAGGAAGACATAGTTCAGTCCGGAGTAAACTCTGTGCGCCCCAGAATAGTATGAATAGTTTCTTATGTGTAGATTTAGTCATCGCTAACCATGGGCGAATTTTGCGAATCTGGCGTTCGCGAATTTTGCGAATTTGCGAACTCGCAATCCGCAAAATCCGCAAATTCTCGCGAATCTGCGGATTTTTTTTGTTTTTGCAAGAATTTCTGCCAGTTCGCAAGGATTTCTGACAGTTCGCGAGGGTTTTGTAACAGTTCGCAATTGCGAACTTACATGTCGGCTCGCAACGGTCACGATTATGTGTTTCTACGTCTGGTTCATCATCATAGGTTCCCAGCACCCTCTGTTTCACCCCTGCCTCCTCTGTTTCACCCATGCCACCCTCTGGTACATCAATGCCTTATGCCACCCTCTGGTTCATCATCACTGTAGATTATGGGGGGGAAAAGCAAGCACACCTGCCTGCTTCAACTGACATGAATTAATTTGGGGTTGATTTATTAATGTGTCACTGTTTTAAAATTCCAGTCTGGCACCTGCTTCCTTATCTGTAATTTGCTTTCTGTTGCAGTGCAATTTTTTTTCCAGGACCTTTGTGGCCTACTTGTAGCTATTCTATGAGCCTGCTGTGAGGGTCAGAGCAGGGTCATATAATTGTTGCAACTAGCAACTGAACTCTGGAGGGGCCCTTGTCAGGAAGCACTACAGGGAACGGTTACTAATGATGAGTTTGAACTTTTGAACCTGCTTTCACTTTTGCAAAACTCGTTTTTCTGCAGAGCAGCATTACAGCAACTTTAATGCCCCACCAAGCTTATATGAGAAAGTTGATTTCTAATCCAAAAGTTATCCAAAGAAAATCAAAAGGCCTCAAATCTAAAAAAGTGCAGGCAAATGTCAACCTGAGGAGTTATTCTGATAAAAATAATCATTTTCAGAAGGTCTATGCTGCTTGCTAGTAGATTTCTTGTGCAGAATTGCAATTTTTGTAATTTCGCGAGTGCGAGATTGTTGCTGCCCGCCGCACCTACATGTTCGCAATTGCGAACTTACACCGCAAAGAAAAAAAATCCGCTGCGTGCGAATTTGCGGATTTTGCGGGAAATTCACGAATCTCGCGGATTGCGAATTTACCGAAAATCCGCAAAATCCGCGAGCGTAACGGATTTTCCGCCCATGCTTAGTCATCGCCACACGTCCACCAGACCAAGGCTATCCATAAACCTAGCCAGTTGTGTAGTCGAGGGTTGATCAGTACGATTCCCCGAGCGTTCTGTGGAGATCATTGAAATCACCCCCTGTAATGTGTAGCATACCCGGTGTCTCCAGTAAGATATCAGTCCTTGCCTGTAGCTTTGAAGGGGCATAGACCAACACAATAGTGACCTTCCATCGATCCTATGTGCCTGTCACTCCCACGTATGTTCCTTGGGGGTCCCTCCAAGTACCTGTTACCTTGAACGGGGGGGGAACTTTTTAAACAGGATGGCAATCCCCAAGAGCCTTCTGTGTAGCCCGCGTGTGCCAGGACTGTGTAGCCTCACCTCACCAAGAACCCACATTTTGTGCCCTTGAGGTGGGTCTCCTGTAATAGGATCACGTCTGGGTGAACCCGTTTTACATAGGAGGACACCAACCCTCTCTTGATTTCGTCCCCCAGACCATTTACATTCCAGGTGAGTATCGTGTAGGAGTCAGTCTCCATCCCATTCGCGGGGAGCCTACATTCAGTCAGTTGACCCATTAGCATGGATTGTTATGTTATCCCTCGAGCGGGGGAAGCAGGTGAATGTTTACACCGCCGTGACTGTGTGACCGCTGTGCATTGAACCATAACAAAATAAAATAAACCCAACAATAGGAGCTGCTGTAACCCACCCGTTCTTAACCTCCCCACCCCACCACACTCCTACCCAGTGTTGCATCCCCGCCAGTCGCCGGAGCATGAGCCCTAGGGTGGTGGAGGTCTATCGACCTCCCAAGCCCAAGTTACGCCATAAGTGCCAACTCTCGCAGTGTTCCCAAAGTCCTCTGAAAGGGAGCCTCCCTTAACAGTGAAGGCCCGTGAAAAGACAACTCTGAAACAGAAAAGAAGAAAAGGAAGATAGACAGATATCAACAGAATGTGGAAGTGAGAGGAAGGGATGCAGAGAGCCCAAGTCTATAGCCACTCCAAGGCTCTCGCCTACGATTCTGTGAATGTTTTCTAATACTCTGCAGGTTTCGGCAGATGGAGCAGATGAATAACAGGAAAAGAAGAAGAGGGTTAAGGGTGTTCAGCTTGCATGCTCCCAAGTTTCAGTCTATGTCCACGGTCAACCGCGCAGGCCCCTGCTCACGAATGCGGATCCAGTAGTTCTCCTTGTGAGGCCAGACCGTTCACTGCTGCGTCTTGTTCCATTGATAATACTTAAGCTGCCAAGGGGTGCATGGAGGGGCCCTAGATCTCCTGCTCTCCAAAAGAAGAGTCTATTTTTTCAGCCTCTGTGTCTGGAGGACCAGAATTATCAGGAAGATGGGGAGTGTGGGAGCCTGCTGAGAGACAAGAGTCCAATGAACAGCCACTGCACCTTCTGGGTCTGCCAGTGTCTTTTGGTGCATAGGGGTTCGCCTCCATAAGTCGATCTTTGCAAGCCTGTCGGGGTCTCAGCGATCTTTGTGGCCCCGGTGACTGTCTGGTGTCTCCCACTAATGACAAATTGCGACACGGTGGTACCTCCGGCCGTTCTAGTGTGGGTCGTTCCTCCAGCCATTGCCATGCCTCTTCCGGGATCTGGAAGAAATGGGATCTGCCTAGGAACATCACTTCCAGCGTTGCAGGGAAGAGTAGCATATAATAGATCTTATCCTCTCTCAGTTTGGCCTTTACGGATTCAAAGGTGCGTCTCTGTTTCTGCACCTCTCTACTATAGTCGGGGAAGATCATTATGCGTGCATTTTCATGCCGGATATCCCTGAGTTTCCTGGCTTCCCTTAGAATCATGTCCCTGTCCAGAAAGTTAAAAAAGCTAGAAATTACAGGGCGTGGCTGTGCTCCTACAGGTGGTAGGCCCACTCTATAACGAAGCAGGTGGAGAATTTATCTTTCGGGAAGGTGCGCAGAAGCCAAGAATGAAGAATCTCGGACATGTTTGTTCCGTCAATTCCTTCTCTAAAGCCCACTAAGCTGAGTTGCCCTTTTTTCCGCATCGTCCACCCGCCACTGTAGCTCTTCATGGGATGTTTGCAGATCCATCATGTCTTTGCGTAGATCCTGTAGCAAATCTTTCGCCTCTCCCAGCCTGGTCTCCGACTCCATGACCCTATCTGCCACGTTCCGCAGGTCCTGCTGCAAGAGCGTTAACTCTGTGCCCACTGCACCTATTTTCAACTCAAGTGCCATTTTGGAAGCATGGATCGCCTCAAGGAGGGGGTCTGTTTCTGAGCTGGCGGTCGGTCGTTCCTCCGGAGGGGGGGTGATGACCTTCATATCATGGTCCATCTTGCCCTGTTGCAGCAGTTTAGTTTCTCTACCCTTGGCCGTTGTTGTTGGGCAGGGGTGTGCAGGGGTTTCTCTCAGTAGTGGAATTCAGGCAGACACACCCAGCTCCATCAGGGTCCTCCTATGGCCCCTGGTGGTCTCGACCCTTCAGGTGGGTCAGCAGGCAGAGGCCGGGGAGATGTGGGGAGAAGAGGTCACCTCAGATCTATCTCTAGTCACTCCCCGATCCTCAAGGGTCACCACTGCGAGTGTGTATCTGCTCGGGCACCCCTCAATCTGGACCCTCACTTATTCAGCCAGCACCTCAGAGTATGTTGTGGAGTGTGGTGCCACATATCACCGTCCCGGGCCCAGGCTCTAATCAGGGTCACCCCTGACCCAGCTTTAACCGTCCCTTTAGTGGTTCTCAGTCCTCTCCCAGCCTTGAAACATCGACCTCCTCTGTCATTACGCACATTGAGTGGCCTCCCGTCTCGCCACAGGGACTCACTGCCAGACTGCTAGGTCTCCAGCCGTCTCCCTGGGGCTTCACCTTGCTGCAGATGGGAGACAGGGTAGCCGCATCCTGTCCCCAGCAACTCACTGGCATACGCCGCAAGGTGTTCCACGGAGGTCGCAGCACCTCCCGATGTTGCTCTCCCGGCCGGCCCCTCTCTCAGGGCCGTAGATATCTCCACTGCATCTCGGGGTGCCCATGTAGGCCCAGCACCTGAGGCTCCCCTTCCCTGAGGCTGGCCCCTCTCGAGCAGCATTACCCCTTTGTCACCCAGGGTGCTCCCCACAGTCCGCAGGTTCCTTCTGCTGCTTCGCTAGGCGCTGGACCCCGTCCGTCCGTAGGCACACTCCCAGAGTGGGAGGGGGGCTCGATCTTCAAGCTCACCCCGGGCCTTAAGATTCTGCCCGCAGGCACCCGATACCAGACGGCGCACCTCCTGTACGGTGCTCCAATGTGGTCACCACTGCACTGCCCCGTTCTGCAGCCGGATACTTCCCAGGACGAATAAGGCTCTCCTCGTGCCATCTTAGGGTGCGATCTCACTCACCGGCCCACACCGGTGTTTGGACCATAATTGTCTGCCAGTACCTCTGATTCCGCTGTTGTTGGCACCGGAGCACTTCACAGACCCCAGGGAGTGAAAACTGGTGTTATCTGGGTCCTCGGGTCACCGGATTCATTGACGGATAAGGCTTTCGCCCGGAGCTCAGCGATAGCACGTCTTACTCGGCCATCTTACTGGCCACGCCCCACGATGGAACAAATTTTAGGAAGTATGAATGATGTCTTGTGTTTTCAAGATGACGTATTGATTGTAGGGAAAAACAACTAACATCATGACATAATATTGGATGAAGTTTTGAGAAAGATGGAAAACAATGGACTGACCGTAAAAGGGAGAAATGTCAAGTGAGAAGTAATAAGATAAAATATCTTGGTCATGAGATATGTAAAGATGGTATCAAGCCCAAGAAGAACATTGTTTCAGCTGTCAAGGATGTTCCTACTCCTCAAAAAAAGGATCAGCTGACGTCTTTTTTAGGGCTCGTTGAATATTGTTTGAAATTTGGCATAGGATTTACTGAGATTGTTGAACCATTAAGGTTACAAATGAAAAAAGGAGCCATATTTGACTGGAATGGAGATTGCAACCATGCATTTAACAAAATTAAAAATAGTATTATTATTGCAGTGCTCCTACCTGTGGTCATTTTTATGTCTAGGACGGATGCCAGTGCAGTAGGGATTGGTGCTGTTTTGATTCAGTTGAGTAATGGGAAGAGATTACGCAATGCTGAGTTTTCATATTCTGTGATCGAAAAGGCGGCCCTAGCGTGCTGTTGGGGGATAAAACATTTTAGGTATTTTGAGTGGGGTCTGCCATTTAAAGTCTGCATGGATCACAAACAATGAGTCCACTTATTCAAAGGAGGGAGAGGCTTGGAGGGTAGTGTTATCCCCAGGTGAATGTTATCAGTACTTGAAAATAATTTTGTGGTTGAATATGTCAAGGGACTAAAAAAGGTGGCAGCTGATTGCATATCTAGAATGCCAATCAAAAGTATAGATACTGGTGCGGGTGATGTGATTGAAGAAGTGTTCAAAGGAAGTGGTGAAGAATTTGCTTTTAGTAAGGAGGAGTGGACGAGTACTGTGTCAGGTGATGAAGTGTTACAGCAGGTGCTAGTTTGTGTCTCGCAAGGATGACATGAAAACCTCATTGAGGATGCTCGGTTTGGGAACTACTACCACGTGGAGAGTGAGCTGAGTGTATGTGATGGAAAGCTGATGAAAAGGTGTCAGTTTGTGCCACCAGTGGGGCTAAGGAGTAGAATTGTGAATATTGCACATGAGGGGCATTTGGGAAGAAATATGACTAAAAGAAGACTACGACAGTCATATTGGTGGCCGGGCATGGATGGTGGCATAGAAGACACAGTGAGAGAATGTTTTACATGTGCTCAAGCTGATAAAACTAAAGTAGTGAGAAAACTTCCTTTGGCGTGTACAACATTTCCAAAATACCCATGGGAAAGAGTGGCAATTGATTTTTTGGGACCAATTTCCAAACTTGGTTCTCGCAACAAGTTCCTGATGGTTCTAGTTGATTACCATTCTAAATGGTTTGTGTTGGAAACTACAGAATTTGTAAACACTCAAAAAGGTATTGATTTCATGGAAAGGGTAGTTTTCAAAGAGGGAATTTCTAAAGTTCTGGTATCGGATAATGGTGTCCAACTGGTGTAGAAAGAAATGCAAGAATTTCTATGTGTGTTTGGAATTAGTCATGAGAAAGTTGCTATGTTTAGACCACAAGCAAATGGTTTAGTTGAAAGAATTAACCGATTGATAATGGAGAACATTCAATTATCGCTTGCTATTGGTTTGCCATGGTGTGAAGAACTTAAAAAGCTTGTGTGGTCATGTAGAGTGACACCACATTCTATACCAGGTGTTTCACCATTCATATCTCTCAAAGGACGTGAGCCGGGGTAAAGGAAGTTCCAGGTTGGTTAAAAGATAAAGATTGTGTGTGGGTTTCCAGAACTGCTGTGGAAAACAGAGTGGTTCAGCGACAACATGCTGCAACTAAATATTATAATGCGTTAAAAGTCTTTATATTAAAGCCGGAGATTGGGGGGCGTGGCTTACGCATCCGATGAGATGGCGGCATCCTGCTGAGCTCCGACCGTCCACGGAGCTTATTATTTAAATTTCACCCACATTGAGACCATGCCCAGTGCACTCAAAGCAAGTCTCCAACGTCTCTTCATTGTGGCAGTCTCCTGAGTCAGAGAAGCTGTAATTATACCTGTTTTTTAATCGTATTCGGCATAATGCGCAACTTTCCTTCAGGTACTGAGAGTCTGCCATTTTATGCATTCCAGCGCTCATACTGTATATCTTCCACCTGAAATACCTGACATTGGTAGTGCATATGCTAGGCATCTTGAACTGTTTGCAAACCCGAGCAGACTTTACGGAGCTTTTATTTTCATGATATAATGAGCAGTCTTCCTGCAGCTTTTATTTTCATGATATAATGCATTTTTCACAAACGTGCAGGGCAAGAAAAGTGAATCACAATATCCTTTGAAATTAAAGACAAAGGCCCACATGCATCAAGCATTTTTGGAGTCGCAAACGGTGCGATTCCTTAAAATCGGCCGTTTGTGATTCCAAAAATGCTTTTTTGGATGCATCAAGCAATTTTAGAAATCGCAACATTTTTGCGATTTCTAAAATTGCGATTGCTTTTAAGAAATTGCTAATTTGCGATTTCTTAAAAGCAATGCATGAATACTTTTTAAATTGCGAATTCGCAATTGGAGGGATAAATTTACCGAGTAGTTGAACTACTCGGTAAATTTGCAAAAAGTGAAAATAACGCTGAAAATGCATTTTTTAAACATTCATGTTACGGACACACATGTCCTTAGGACATGTGTGTGTGCGACATGATGCGAAAACAACATTTCATGGGTGCAGGGGGGGTTCATTTGAACCCCCCTCACCACCCTTGAAATGCAATCAGGATTTGCGATTTTCAAATTGCGAATTCGCAATTCCCATTCATTCCTATGGGCCTTTTGGCCCATAGGAATGAATGGGAATTGCGAATTCGCAATTTGAAAATCGCATTTGTTATGCAATTCGGTAAAAATAGCGATTTCTACCGAATTGCATAAAAAATGAAAAAAATAATCATGCATAGGCTTTTGCGATTTCTAATTTGCGAATCGCTATTTATCGCAATTTAGAAATCGCAAAAGTCGATATTGATGCATGTGGGCCTAAGTTCTTATGTGCTATATGCGAAAAGTCCCAAAATGGTATTTGTTTGCCCTCTAGTGGACTTATAAAGCATTGCAGTTCTACAACATTTTAACAAATGGCCTTTTCACAAAACCTCTGACTTTTCTTCAACAGTACAATTATTGACTGGATCTTTTTGTCACAGAAAGTAAAATTTCATTTCTGTCTCGGTTGACTTTTTGTTTGTGACTGCCAGGTCTGGGATTTCAATGTGAAATTGCGCACTCTAGGCTCCAAAAGATCACAGGGCACCGAGAAAGCCTTGCGCTACTGCGATACCAGAAGGTACAAGTTTAAATAAAAAATGCTATGTGAGGGAAGTAGCCTCTGGCCGTCCGCGGAGCGAAGAATTAAAGTTTTGCCCAATTTGAGACCTTGCCCAGTGCACTCAATGCTGGTCTCCAACAATTCTTTACTGTGGCAATCTTTTGAGCGAGCAGGGCTGAAATTATTTCTGCTTCTTTCACAGTTCAGCACAATACGCAACTCTCTTTGATGTACCGAGTGGATGTCATCTTATGCATTTTGGAGCTCGTGCTGCATTTCCGCCACATAATCCACATGTGACTTTGTGTTGTGTTTTTTTGGGGGGGGCTCTCTTCAGGTCTGCAACTTTCCTTCATCCTACAGATCCTGCATTAATAACACATTATAATGCTGTAGTTTATTGTATTAAGCACCTGTCAATTGAATTTGTATCCGTTTGGTGCTTACTGCGCAACTTCTTCCAGAACTAGCTATTTAGTGACTGCATTTACTGCTACACACTGTTCATAACTCTCAGTAACAAAAAATGCAGTGGGATTATTTATACCTCTAATTTCTTCTGTGTATGTTTTTGAGGTATTAACATATGTACATTTGCAGTGTGCTTCTCTCTCACAATTCCTTCATTACACCATTTTTTATGGGCACAATTTTTCCTACTACAAAGCCTCTTCAACCTCAGACACTCATTTTAAAAATGTCTACTGAATCATTTAGCCTCTCTAAGGGTTCCTCATCTGGCACCAAACCAAAAAGAGTCAAGAATGATCCACCTTCTCCGATTCAGTCATCCTCAAATCCGGTCCTGGACACAATTCTGGACGAATTACGTGCACTCAAACCCTTCATGAGTCCTACCAACGAGAAACTACAGTTGATTGAAGATAGATGGATCAGCACGGAAGGTAAGATCACCGAAATGGAACAACGTGTGGGCCACATTGAGGACTTAACGACCAAGATTCCTATGTTGGAACAAGAAATCCAAAAGCGTAAGCTTCATACCGAGGACCTTGAAAATCGCAACAGAAGGAACACCTTGCGCATTTATGGTCTGCTGGAAAATATTGAGGGCCCTGACTTCCTTTCCTTCCTAAAGAAATGTTTACCTGAACTCTTGAACCTTCAGTCTTCTGCACCTCTAAACATTCAAAGAGCACATCGGCTTGGTCGCCTTCAACCTCATTCCACCAAACTGCATGGTATCATATTGCTCTTCCTAGAATTTACTGACCTAATGCGAGTACTGAAATGTGCTAGAGAGAAACGTCGTCTTGTTTGGTCTGGTCATAAAATCTTTATTTCTCAAGATCTTTCTAACGCTACCAATGCTAGACGTAAGGAATTTCTGGCACTTCGTCCTCAAATGAGATCTATATTCGCTATGGTATACTACATCTCTGCCTCTGCAAAGTTATTCAGGAGGGTGTTTACAGCTCTTTTGAAGATCCGAACAAATTAAAATTGTTCCTGCCATCTATTACGAGATCATCTATGGACACAGATATCTAATATGCACTGTTCTCATGTTATCTCAATGCGATTACTACTTTTTAGGTTTCTAATTTGGTTCTCTTGTTAAGTTCTCTAATTTTTGGTTACGTGGTTCGAAATGTTCTTAATATATTTCCTTCTATTCTCTCCAATGTTGCTTCTTGTTTTTGGATGCTCACATGCCTGTTTCTCTTCTAACTCCCTTTTTCTCACATCTGATCTGCCTTATGGTTCTTGACCTGTCTCTTCTTTTTCTTATCTTTCTTCTTTTTTTCTCATTTTTTCTTGTTATTTTCTACCAATCCTATTTCTGTTTTTCCCTTTTTATTTCCTTTTTTCCCTTTCTCTCCTTTATCTCTTCATACTCTTTACTATTTTGTTGTGTTATCTATTATTGACAAATGGTGTATTTTTGTTTTCATTGTTATTTTTGCAATGTGCCATCATAATGTGTTCCCTTGTATCTCATCCTTCTCCCTCCTTTTCCTTTTATAACTTTCACCCTCTTCTTCCTCTCTTTACAGCTCCATATGGATTTTCTCCCTTTATCTCCTGATGTTCTTTATAATTTCTATGTATTACATTGTTATTGACAAATGGTGTCTTTTGGCTTTTATTGTTGTCTCTGCAGTGTTTCATTATTGTTCCTGTACCCTTGTCTCTAAAGTGATAGATGCTTAATGTTGTGTCGTGGAACGTTAGTGGTTTGGGTAATACTGTCAAGCGTCAGAAGGTACTCTCTCACTTATCAAAGTTGAATTGTCAAATTGCTTTTTTGCAGGAAACTCAATGCAATGATGTACAGTCTCTTAAGCTTAAATGTTAGTGGGTGGGCTAGGTTGTTTTTTCACCTGCGGTCAACCGCAAGGGTGGGGTTGCAATCTTATGTCATAAATCCTTGCAAATTCAAGTTTTATCTACTGAAAATGACACAAGAGAACGATGGGCAATACTTCAGGCCAAGGTCCATAATAAAACGATTACTCTCTTCACCACATATGGACCAGTTAAACCTGTCCCTGATTACCTAAAAATTACCAACCCCAATATTATCGTTGCTGGAGACTTCAAGAATTGGCTTGATCCTTTTTAGGACAGAAAAACAAGATGCCAATTTAAAGCTGATAAGTCTCACAAATCATTTCAATCTGCTATTCCTCTCGTCCACTTTTTGATCTATGGAAAACCTGCAATCCTGATAAATATCAATTTACATTTTTCTCAAATGTTCATCACACTATGTCACATATTGATTATATGTTGGTTTCAAAATCTCTTTTACCCTGTGTTCAATCTTCAGAAATTGGATCCATATTTATTTCTGACCCTGCCCCTGTATCCTCTTCATTTGATTTATCCCATACCAACTTTAAACATGCCCGGTGGAGATTTAACAACTCACTTTTGTCTGACCAATCCTACATGTCTGAAGCTACCTCTTTCATAAATGAGTTTTTTCTTTTTAATAAAGCCAGTGATAATTCAATCCATACCAACTGGGACACCTTTAAGGCATCCTTTAGAGCTTTCACCATTGTATACACAGCCAAAAAAAAGAAATGACTGAACTCCCAATATCTCTCTGTTCTTAAACATATTAAATCTCTCGAACTCTCTTTCTTCACATCTAATTCTCCTCCTCATCTCCGAGACCTTATAAAGGCAAAGTCGGATTTAAATAAACTAGCTACAGCTGATCCTTGCAATATTTTCTTTAAAGTAAAATTCAAATATCACGGGGGTCAAAATAAAGCAGGTAAAATGTTGGCCAACTATTTAAAAATTAAAACGGAAAAGAAAACCATTGGTCCTCTCCGTAACACTACCACTAATACATTACTTCATTCTGATTCTGATATTGTTAATGCTTTCCAATCCTATTATAATTCTCTATATATTGATGATACACATCCCTCTGAATGTGAAACTCAGTCTTTTTTTGATGATCTTCCCTCTCCCCAGTCTGATGCTATGTCTCTCCTTGAAAAAGATATATCTCTTCAGGAGATCCTTGATGCCATTAAATCTTTGAGGAGGGCCAGGGCCCCTGGCCCGGACGGTTTTTCCATTGACCTAATTTCTTCTTTCTCCCCTACTAAATCAAAACCTGAAGGATCCTTTTTAGATGCTCTTATTATAATTATCCCCAAACCAGATAAATATCATACCCTATGCCAAAACTATCACCCAATATCATTAATCAATAATGATTGTAAAATATTTGCAAAAAGTCTTGCTTCTAGATTGGATAATGTTATACCCCTACTAATCAAACCTGACCAATCCGGCTTTATTAGAGGTAGACTTACCACAGATAACGCTAGGCTGTTTTCCAATGTTTTTGCGTTGGGGATAAGGTATCCTGATCCTCTAGCTGCATTATCCCTGGATGCAGAAAAAGCATTTGATTGTGTAAATTGGCCATTCAAGTTCAAAACTCTTCATTGGTTTGGTTTTGGTCCTAAATTTATTTCACTTATTAAAATATTATATCTTGAATCCCGGGCATCTGTTTCTGTCAATGGTCTTTTGCCCCCATAATTTAATTTGCATAGAGGTACTAGACAAGGTTGTCCACTTTCCCCGCTTTTATTTCTTCTATGTCTTGAACCTTTCCTTAAACGCATTCGTAATAACCCCTTAATAACTGGTTTTCAACATAAATCCAATGAAATCAAATTATCTGCCTATGCAGATGATTATACTGGTCTATCTCTCTAACCCTCCTACCTCTCTGACTCCTTTTGTACAAGAAATAGATTTATACTCTAAAGTTTCTGGCTATAAACATAATTTTTCCAAAATTAAGGGGCATATTACCAAGCAATAGCGATAATTATCGCTAAGCAGGGTTAGCGGCAATAATTCTATTGCTGCGCTTTGACAATTTTTACTGCTGAGATACCTTGCTATTATCAAGGTTTATCTCAAAAGCGGTAAAAATCATGCGAAATGCATGTATATCGCGGATATTCAACGATATTCATGCATTATCGTGACAATGCTCTTAGCCATGTTATCCACCTTCCATTAGATAACATGGCTAAGAAATGCTCTGGGCAGGCGTTAGCTTTTGGAGATATTCACGCTTAGCGCGAATATTTCCAAAGTAAGCTTTTGTTGGTAATTGGAGATAGCGATGCACGCCCACTTTGCATGTCATTAGCGATAATTATCGCTGACATGCAAATTGGGCCCCAAGATGATCAAGTCATCCAGTCAAAAATATCCGTAAGACCCAGTTTAAGGTTGGAGGGAGCAAATGAACTGGAATCAGAAAGGGAGAAGATGATTTGAGAATCATCTGCATAGGTCATGAGGGTGATACCCACTTTGTCATCTATATCTGCTAAAGGTTTAACATATAGATTAAAAAGCAGAGGGCTAAGAATTGAGTCCTGGGGTACTCCATGTGGTGAAATAAAGCTTTTTGAACAGGCGGATACTGACATAATTTGAAAAGTGCGATTTTCCCAAAAAAAACAAATCCATTCAAGTGCTGCACCACATACACCAGTGTTTTTCAGGGTGTTAATCAGCCTTTTGTGCGAGATGGTAACAAAGGCTGCACTAAGGTCTAATAGGATAAGGGCAACTGTTTGGCCATCATCCAGGAGCTTACGGTTCTTTTCGGTAACTCCTAAAAGTGCTGTTTCGGTGGAGTAGCCGGCTCTAAAGCCGGATTGGGAAGAATGGAGGCAATTATTAGTTTGTGTAAAATGTGTTAGAAAGGAATGGACATGTCTTTCTAAAATTTTTGAGAACACTGGTAAGAGAGAGATGGGTCTGTAGTTGGATAGTACCTCGGGGTCGGCCATTGGTTTTTTAGGTCTCGCCTAGAAGAAAGCAAAAGCGAAGCTTTTGCTGTCTAGGGCGAGACAACTTATGTTATCACTTCTGGGGGAATGTGGACAGCAGACTGTCACGTGCTTCTCCTGCCGGAGATTTGACCTCGTGGGCGCGCACGCCAAGCCCGGCGCCGTGCACGTCCCCTGCCACAGATTCCCTGAACACACACATACACACATGCACACGCAGGCAGGAAGGCACACACACACGCGCGCACGCCCCCTACATCCCCCCACTCACAGGCAACCCCCGCCGCTCACACACAGGAGCGCAACTACACACACGCACGCACACACACATACAGAGACCCCACCCCCCCGGCTGCCGCCACCTCCGCATACATACAAGCGCCCCCCCGCCACCGCCGCATACATACAAGCGCCCCCGCCCCAAACCCCACCCACCGCCATTCTACACTCTTGCAGCCTCCGCGGGGCTCTCCTTCGGGCATGGGAGCCCCACGTCACCAGCACTGCTTCTCTCCGCGGGCGCGTGCGCGGGCTTCCGAAGACGGAAGTCCCGCCCCATGAAAGGTTTCAGTTTCAGTCCTAGCAACTTGCCTTTAAACCCGATCTCACTCTTTTAAAACGGTTGGCTTCCTGTTAAATCAGTCGAAATTCAATTTGCCAGGAGAGTCATCGAGAGGAAAACCATTCACTTTTCGTCTGTGCATCTTTAATTTTAAGAGAAAAGCACTTTTTGAGTCTCCTGTAAATGAATCGTGTTGGACGTGCTTAATGTTTGATCTAGCCTCCTTGGTGACTTTTGAACCCACTGATCACGTCCTGCAGGCTCTCGGAAGAAAGTCCACAGCGTCGGACAAGGCCAGAGGCGACGCCGGGGATGCTGAGCTCTGCGCGCCCGCTGAGAATGGAGCCCGCGCGGCTTCTGCTCCTGCTGCAGCTCTTCCGTAAGTAGCCAGGCTGAGGATATTGATGTGATGAAAAGAGTCAAATGTTCTGGCAGCCCAAATCCCGCTGGATCTCAGCTTTTGAATAGCTCAAGCGCTCGCAGCAATAGAAAACAAATTTCAGCTACAGTGTTTATTTGATGAGGAAGAGTGACAGATCCATTCAACAGGTCTTTGCAAGGTCGGACTGGGAAAAAAACATAGGTCTAGACACTAAACAGAAAGTGGTCCCCATTAGTAATCGACATAGCTAACAAAGTCGCCCACATTTGCAAACATGGGCTGTTATATGTTTATTGAGTTGGTATTATGTTCGGCAGAACTGCCATTATCTCAATTAAAAGTGACTCAGCGTCTCAACATTTCAGTGCAGTATCCCAATGAGTCACTACTACTTGAGAACAAGGGTGACGTCAGAAGTGTGGGCGGTGCACCTCTCAAGGTTCAACAACCGTGTTGAGGAACATAAATCTGTACATTTACAGCGGCAGCGCAGAGTTGATGTGCTCTGTGAAGATACAGGGGCCATGCAGTACTGCAGTGCGTTTAGTTGGGCTGCCCCTCCCTTGTCAGCTGAACTGCTGCACTGTGACTGAAAGGGACAGCACTGGCAGCGGTTCCCACCAGACTTCTACACTACCTGGTAGGAAAACATCGGGTTTCAGAGACATAGTTTGTTCCTACTTTTGATTCCATTTCTATGCATTTCTTAGGCTAACTATATGTTGTGTTCTACATTTCTGCTCCAATTAGTAATTTTGGCAGATAGTTTGGACACCTTTCTTTTTTTTTTTTATATAAATTCTTATTGACAGCACAAGCAAACTTACATTTCAAAAATAAAATATTTTGCAGCGATAGTAAAAATAAAAAAGAAAATTAAGGTACATGAATTCCTTGAAAGCTTAGTCAAATAAAGAATAGGCAAGGAAATCTACAGTATAAGAAGAAAAGAATACATCAGGAGCTATTCACAAATCGTGAATAGGGAACATATTGCCCCAAATTTTATCAACTTACTTCAAAGAACCAATCCCTCGAATTTTTGCAGTTGAAAGTTCCATATCATAAATCTCGTTTACCAGTAGCCACCATTCGGCTACCACTGGTGGTTTATCAGAGATCCAAGCCCTAGCAATTATCAATCTTGCACAAGAAATTAGAATAAACATTAAGTCCTTATAAGTAACAGTATTTCGTTGTATTCCCAGAATTATCATCTCGGCGGAGATTTTACCAAAAAACAATTTATACAGTTTCATCCCATAATGTATGTAGAGCAGGGCATGAAAAAATTATGTGTACTATATCTGCTGCTAGTAGATCGCATTTTGGGCATTTTATACGTTCGGGTAATGAGTTGTTCCCTGACCATTTAGAGAAGTGAAGCGGCGTATAGTATAGCTGGCATACAGTCTTGTAGGATTGAAGTTTTAAACTAGAAGAATTAGTTAAAAAGTTACTGTTATAAAAAAAAGTGGAAATATTATTTGAAGAAATGGGCAGTCCTAAAGTAGTTGTCCACTTCTGTGCGATTTTGACACAGTCATCAGATTAAATAGACAGAGACACCTTTCATTCAATCATTACTTGCTCATTTGAAAAAATGCCTCATCTTCTCGTGGTGTATTTGTTTGGATGTTTCAGTGACCGGTTAACTGACGTATTTGTAATATTAATACATCTCTAAGTCACATAAATACAACACATATTGCATTTCAAATGCTATAGGTGTCACATTTGCTAAAGTTATAACTATTGGCATTGTAAATGACAAAGCTATTAATTTATCTATTTTCAAAACCAACAAATAAATTCAAAAATTGTCATTTGCAATACCAATAGCTCAAATGTTCCTAATGCGAGACCTATTGCATTGCAAATGCTTGTTTAATAAAGGGTTCACCATTGCATGCTTCCAAAGAGTGGGTACAGTAGATTATAGGAAGGAAGTATTGAGGGTATCGAGGATTACCTCCAGATGAGAAGATTCCAGTTGTTTTAAAATATTAATTGGAACTGGATCTATGGGGGATCCTGATTTAATACTATTGAGAATGATCATAAAGTCATCCATTTTAAAGGGAGGCCAACAATCTTAAGTGCCGATAGGGGCAGGGAGGTTTTCAGTTGCTTCTTGGCTATTGATGGCAGGATATGAGCTATTCATTTCCAGAATTAACTTGTCAATTTTCCCCATAAATAATTGAGCGAGACTGTCGCACTGTTGCTCATTTACAGGTTTAGGAGTTGCAACTGTTTGGGAGCCTGCTAATTCCTTGACCATATCAAACAAGGTTTGTGAATTTGCCGGTCGAAAAACAGTCAATTTCGCGAGCGGAACGGATTTTTGTTTTTGGCCCATGCTTGTGGCAGGGTCATGCAGAAGGTCAAGGCAGGCACCACTGAGTGAAGCAACCGGGTTTAGCATACCTAGGCTCTTTGACACAGACAGACAAAGCATATCTAGGGTTTAGGGTTCAATTAATAATTTTGTAGGGTTCCCGGAGTCTAGGGCTCAGGGCCCGATGTAGGCTCATTCATAATGATGTTGGCAAGGTTTTAGGGGGGTTCGGCATTTTTCAGGATTGGCCGAATTGTGGCCTTTTTTGGTGTTTTGCGGGCGCGTGTGTTTGGTTGAATTAGTCGTACACCTTACAGTATATCGATTTTGTTCTGCCTTGCTGAGATTCTTGGGAATCACTGGAACAAGTGTCCTGGTAAGTTTCAAAAGGATCAAAGTAGTGGAAGTGCTGAAAACAGCACTTTTTTGTCAAGGAGCGATTTGTGATTTTCCGTGTTTTGGGGACAGCAGTATTGCATGTTTTTGGGGTGCTGCTTGGGGGGTTCTAGATGCTTGGGGGTGGGTTAAGGGGTCTGGGAGCACTGCTGGGATGGTCTAATTTTGATTGCAAGTGGTTTGGAGAAAATCCATAGTGGAAAAGGGGGGTTTGGGCCTAGTTGCAGACAGCGATTTGGCACAATTTATACTGAGGCCTAGCAGTATTGCATGTTTTTGGGGGGCTGTTTGGGGGTGTTCTCCATTTCTGGGGTGGGTCGAGGGGTCTGGGAGCACTGCTGGGAATGTCTTATTTTGACAGCAAGTGGTTTGAAGAAAATCCATGGTGGAAAAGGGGGGTGTAGGCATAGTTGCAGAGCGCGTTTGGCACCATTTAAAGGTAGGCCTCTCTGAGGATAGCACTCCTGTGAGTTTTTGGAGGGCTGTTTCGGGGTGTTCTCCATTTCTGGGGGTGGGTTGAGGGGTCTGGAGATCTAATTTTGATTGCAAGTGGTTTGAAGAAAATCCATGGTGGAAAAGGGGGATTAGGGCCTAGCTGCAGAGCGCGTTTGGAGCGATTTTCAGGTAGGCCTCTGTAGATTTTCTAAGTGTGGCATTTTCCATTTTTGCTTTTGGCCTGTTTGGGGGTGTTCTACTTTTTTGTGGGTGGGTTGAGGGGTCTGGGGCACTGCTGGGAAGGTTTAATATAGGATGCAAGTGGTTTGGACTAAATCCATGGTGAAAAGGTTTTTCTTTTTTAGCTCACTTTGCTTGTTTTTGGGGGGCTGTTTGGGAGGGTTCTAGGTTTTTGGGGGTGGGTTGGGGGGTCTGGGAGCCCGGCTGGGAAGGTCTAATATTGGATGCAAGTGGTTTGAAGAAAATCCAGGGTGAAAAAGTTTTTCTTTTTTAGCTCACTTTGCTTGCTTTTGGGGGGCTGTTTGGGAGGATTCTAGGTTTTTGGGGGTGGGTTGGGGGGTTTGGGAGCACTGCTGGGATGGTCTCATTTTGATTGCAAGTGGCCTAGTTGCAGAGCGCGTTTGGCATGATTTAAAGGTAGGCCTCGCTGAGGATAGCACTCCTGCGTGTTTTGGGGGGGCAGTTTGGGGGTGTTCTCCATTTCTGGGGGTGGGTCGAGGGGTCTGGAAGCACTGCTTGGAATGTGTAATTTTGATTGTAAGTGGTTTGGAGAAAATCCATGGTGGAAAAGGGGTCTTTTTGCTTTAGGACTAGTTTCAGAGTGCGTTTTGGCTCAATTTACCTCATCCTTGAAAAGGAAACTCAGGGTACGCACTTTCAAAATGATGCTTGTATTTAATACTATCACCTCTGAAACTGAAAGTGTTATTTTTGCACTACACAGCGTACCTTATAATTTTTTTCTCTGTGGTGTTCTAATATCACTTCCTGTTTTTCCATCAACAATTACAATTACAGGCCGGCTTTTACCCGTGTGCCATGGAACAAACGATTAGCTCCAGCTTAAAATTACCGATCCGCAATTCCACATCAGGCAGGCAGTGGACAGTGTGTCTGGTCACCAACATTGATCGACGGAGCGTCAGATGGAATGGAGGAGAACCGCGAATAAGAGGAATGGCTGGTTGCATGCAACTTCACAAATTCAACAGGACAACTACAATATACAGTTACAGTATCCTTTTCACTTCTCCTTATCTTTTAAATGTTATTCTTGTGAACTTGAACTTCTACGAGTGTGACTCTGTGCGTTTGTTGGCTCTTCGCTTCAAATTCATCCCTCCAGCTATTTCATAAGTTTCTTTGCTATTTGTAAAACTAATTTAATGTACTAATAAGTGTTTATTCTCTCTGAGGGCAGAGAGGCAAGTGAAATTACGTAATTACTGCAGCCCTGCACTGTTTCTTCATAGTTACTACTAGTAAGTTGTAGTTAGTACTACTTTTCAGTAACCTAACCATCCATTTAGCAAACAACTTCATGCATGCAGTAGTGTACTTCCTTTATGTCCCTTAAAAGATTTATGGATATCTTCGAATCCAAAGATTTGTTTTTCTTCATTTATTGTTTGTCCATGCTGTGTTTTTTTTTCCTCTCTCCACAAAACTTTCCCAAAAAACCCCATTCCCATTCAATTTTCAAACCCTAACCCTCTTCCCCGAGCTGTGTGGTTTTTTCATTGAGGGGTGACTAAATGACAACAATACATTCCACACACTTGCTGCGGAGGATAAGGTCAAAGCAACAGAAAAATCATTCGAATGAGAATTTCATGTGCGCCATCGTGGATTGATTATCAACAACATCCCCTGCTACACGTGACGAATCAAATGCTTAATCCTTACGTTGCTGTGTCCTTTGCCTTAATACTATTTCTTATAGTAGCCATACTCCACGCAACAAGTACTTATATTTTTGAATTGCTTAGCACTGCTTAGGCTCCAATTTATGGCACTGTTCTCTGCCTACTAACTATCGTACTGTTTCTAATGCTGCGCTCAGGCCACTCACTGTTTCATTTGCTTTTTTTTCATATGTTGCTACTGCCAGTGTGTACCACTACTACTACCAGCACAACGATGATATTTCATCCGTCCAGGATTAAAGTCAACACCCAACATTAATCGCCATTTGCCATGCAGCCAGCCCTGTGCCTAACCCTATTCTCAAACACGAATAACAGGTAAGTTAAGCATTTTGGGGAGGTAGAATAATGGCATGGGCTAGGACTCTGAGGCGAGGAGAGACTGACAGTAGTACTAGTAAAGTACTACTAGGGCAATTCTTGTTATGTTATGTTATTTATTCTTTTGTATAGCGCACGGCTACTCAAAAAGAGTGTCCCGGCACTTTTTTGGAAAAGGAAGGCTGCAACACAATAACATAACACCGTTAAAAGGAAAAGGACAGATTGCCAAACAAATACATACAGGAAAAACAGGCTACTGGGCAAACAGCCAGGTTTTAAGGCCTTTTCTAAAAACTAGTAGGCTGGTAGCTCCCCGCAGAGCAAGCGGCAGAGAGTTCCACAACTGTGGCGCCAGCAATCCAAAAGAGCGGCCTCCCAGGCGAGCTCTCTTCACACGCGGAACAACCGCCAAAAACAGGGATTCCGACCTCAAAGACCGGGTCGGTTGATAGAAGACCAGTCTCTTTTGAAGATACTTTGCTCCCATCGCGTGGAGAGCTTTATAGGCCAGAGTCAGAGCCTTGAAGGCGATCCGTTTCCGGATAGGAAGCCAATGCAAGGTTTTCAACAGGCCCGATGCACTGGTCCGTCTATTTAATCCAAATATTGCTCTCGCGGCCGCGTTCTGCACCACTTGGAGCCGCTGCAGCAAATACTCTGGCAGGCCCAGGTAGAGAATGTTAGAATAATCCAACCTGGACCCGATCAGAGCCTGCACTGTCAGTTTCCTATGCTCCTCAGACAGCAGGGGAAGGAACCTCCGCAACATCCTAAGGATGCCGAAGCAGGTGCCCGACACCCCGAGGATCTGGGATTTCAATGTTAGCCCCTTATCCATCTTGACCCCCAGATTCTTGGCGACTTGGGAAGAACAAGACGGAGGAAACATATTAATCGGCCACCAGGCCTGCCAGTCTGGCTCTGTGTCGCACCCAAAGAAGAGTACCTCGGACTTATCGGAATTGCACTTGAGGCTGTTCAGTTGGAACCATTGGAAAACAGCCCCAAGGCAATCCCGGATACTCTCCCCATCAAAGTCTCCTCCTCTCTTACACGAGAAGAGGAGCTGGGTGTCGTCGGCGTAGGATACGATCTGGGTCCCATACGACTCCGCCAACGCCGCCAACGGGGTCATGAAGATGTTGAATAGGGTCGGGCTCAAGATAGAGCCCTGTGGGACCCCGACTCCCAGAGGCGGCATCACGGCGGAATCTGGCGAGGCCCAGACCGTTTGCCGGCGGCCGGCTAGAAAGGAGGAAAACCAGCCGAGCACCGTCCCCCGCAGACCTATCTCAAAGAGTCTTGCGAGAAGGCCATCATGGGGGACGGTGTCGAACGCCGCCGACAAGTCCAACATCACCAGCATGGCTTTGCCCCCAGAGTCCAGAACTAACTCTGTTAGTGGCACTTTTGTACATTTTCGGACGTTTGAAGAAACCAAATGTACAGTAACCCCCCCCACCACCACACAAAATAATATGAATGCGTATACTATGTTTAAGTATGTAAAATAAATGAATAGATTTCCCATAACAAAAAAAAATAACCCAACTGACTCCCCTCCATAACCCCAAACAAGGTCCAAATGTCCTTTCCCTTTCCCCAACACCCAATTCCCAACCCCCAACAGTCTTTAAAAAAGGGGCAAGGGACAGTCACTTCCTCCGTCGCTGTCCTGTTACAGGTGGTCCCGCAGCTCTTTGCGGTGGTCCCGCAGCTCTTTGCGGAGGCCCCGCATTTGGCGTTGTTGTTTCTCGGCCAATAGCTCCAGGAAGTCCACTCTTTTTCTGAGGTGGCGCACACGGGTCATACAGGCTCGCGGGGGGCAGCAGTTGTTTTTGCTGCTGTGCGGCGGCGGCGGGAGACTGTCAGCCCATGGTGCCGTTTAGCTGGAGGCTGCTATCTGGTGGACCCGGGGGCACTGGAGGAGGATGCAGTAGTTGCCGCCTCCTTGTCCTGCTCCAGAGCCCACAGCTGCCAATATTCAGCGTAAATGGCCTCCAGCTTACGGGCCCTGGCCCAGACAGCCATCTCCTTCCGGGTGAGCTTTTGTTGCGGAGCATCTATATGAAGAAAGAATGAAAGATACTGTAGCCAATAGTCTTTAACATTAACTCAAAATAATTCATCAGAAAGTTGTCTCACAGTCAGTAACACTAGCAACTTGCAAGCACAGTATAACATTTTGGCATGTATCTTTCCGCCGTCTTTGTAGGCCTGTGACATTAGTGGGAGTTTCAGGAATTCTACTAAGAGCACTATGGACTCACTACTACATAGTCTGAGAGTCAGAGACTACACAACAACAACAAGTGAGGAGGGTCTGAGGGCAAGTTTACCGACCAACCAGATATACGCCCCTAACACAATATATCACAACAACTAATATCTGGGGGTCAAAATTAGAAAAGCAAGTTTGACAGTAAGAACCACTATACCGGACAGTGACAGTGAGGGATGATAGTTGGAAAATGGTCGAGTCAAGACTCAAGGGTACCAGGAGGGAAATATTGTTCCCATCAGAAGCCACACTGTACCGCCCTTGTTATCATCATATGGGATCTCCTTACCCAGGAGACAAGACGGCCGGTAAACATTACCGTGACCGAGATGTAGTATGAGGTATGAGAGCAGAACAGAGTAGTGTGATAGTGGCTAATGAAAAAAGCAGTGTATAGTGATTAGAAGTGAAAAAGTGAAGGGTACTAAAATTAGGTGAATGGGTGGTAAAAAGAATTTTAATAATAACCCCCAAACCCTAAGGTTAAAAGGCAGGTGTGGGTGCAGGTTTTAAATAATAACCGCACTTATTGGTGGTCGACATGTTTCAGCATATTATAAGATTTTCTTAATGCATTCCTCAGGACCTATATATAGTACACTACTGCTTTCGAAAAAAATGAATTAAAGAATGTCACCTGAAAATCCAGGTGTGCTCAACCGTATACTGTCAGTGTAATGGTAAGGGATCCAACATGTAAAACAAATCAACAAACAAACAAACAAATAATACAAAGCACGTTATTATTTGTATTCATAGTGACATTGCAATATGTTCAATCATACTGATCATTATTTCGGGTATGCACTCACCCTTACGTGTAGGCTGAGGAGCTTCACCCCACCTGGCTGCAGCGCAGGTAAAAGGAGCACCGCTCTGTGAGAAATCACATAACGTTTAATAGAGCGGCTAGTGATAAGACACTAACCCATTTGAGTAGCAAAATATACTTTGAGATGGCAGGTTATCTGAGCCTCTTATAACCAGGCTGGGCGTAAGCGCCGTACTCTGTCATAACTCAGGAGCAACGACCACACAGTGGGGATAAGTAGAGCAAAAGGGCCGATCCACGTCAGTTAAAGTCGGAAGACACTGACGGGATTCGCTTCATATTATAGTTCGCGAAATAACATCTAGCAGCGTGTCAGTTTAACTACAGAAAACGCACACAGGGATTCGCTACGTATTGTTAAGCAGCGTACAGAGTGGGGAAGCGCGCATGAAAAGCGCTGCGTATGTTCGATGGCAGGCTGACCTCTAGCGGCATATACGCGCAGGGCGAGGCAGCCGAATGTTACGCATAATGCGTTGCATAATGCATTCACTCACCTAACCGTCGGCGTCTCCAGGCAGTCTTCAGTACTGCTCGGGGGGCGCCGACCGCCGAGTGAGCTAGTGTTTTGTGTGCTTCACGGACCAAGCGTGGTGACGAACAGTCACGTGACAGTAAGACTTCTGGGAGTTGTAGTCCGCTACCGAGTATTGACTCTGTAAGATGAAATGTTTTGACAAAGTCTAATGTAGGTCCTATGTTATGTGCCATGATGCGCAGTGGTTTACAAATAACTGTTAGTAATACATTACTTGAGCAAAGCCATAGCGGCATAAATCTTTTGAAGTGTGCACATATGCGCAGTAGATGTTAAAATTACAGACGACTGTTCGTATTGATGTTGATATTAATGCGCTCTTCAAAGGGATTATGATGCGCTATTAATGCTGGCTATTCTTGAAGGGAAGAGAACTTGTTTGATATGTGCCTTAATGTGCAATGGATTACCAGTAGCTGTTAGTAGGTAGTGAAAACCGATTACCAATGGGTATTTGCAAAGGCGTCAATGGGAGGAACATGATGATTGCGACCATTCAGAGGGACATCCAGGGTATGGGTTCATTAAGGCCCTCCTTGTCACTGTTGATGCGATATACCCATTTCTGTTCTATCTTGAACAAGAACCTGCTTATATCTGCGCATGAGTCTGGAATGTGCGGTTGTTCAAGGACTGTCCAGTAGAAATCTTCGGGACCATGGCCCTTCTCCAGGAAATGTGCGGTCAGTCTGGTTGCTTGCTTGCGGCAACGCACAGTGCTTTTATGTTCCTGGATACGTGTGCGTACCTTTCTAGTAGTCATACCGACATACCGTAGTTCACAAGGACATTTGATCAAATATATCAGGTTACTGCTGTTGCAATTAGTAAACTTGTTCTGTGTCCATGGGCGATTGGTGCCAATGTCAACTTCTGTAGATTTGTTAGTCTGAGGGCAGACAGAGCAATTACCACATGGGTGGTGACCAACCACAGCTGGTAAATCCCACAGGGTGCCCACTTGTCTCTCTTCTTTGCTGCGTGGGCGAGTGTGAACCAGTTGATCCTTCAAGTTAGGTCCTCTTTTGTATGCGAACATGGGCTGGGGAATATTGTCACCTCCAGTTTTTAGGATGGACCAGTGTTTCTTTATAATTTTCTGCAACTGGTTGGATCGGCTGTTAAAGGTATTTACAAAGGCAATCCGGTCTGATTTTTCTTTCGGAGGGTTGATTGCAAGAAGGGCATCCCAATTGTTGTTAGAGGCCCTCTTTTTGGATCTACGAATGATTTTCTTTGGGTATCGTTTCTCCTTCAGTTGTTCCTCCAGATTTTTGGAGTGTGTTTCGAAAGACTCCTTCTTGGAACAGTTTCTTTGTACCCTTAAGAACTGGCCAAAAGGTAAATTGTCCCTCAGGGCTCTTGGGTGGCAACTGTCATACCGCAACAATGCGTTCTTGGCCATGGGTTTGCGATATAACTCAGACTCGATGCCGGTTGGGGTTGCGTGTAGTCTCAGATCGAGGAACGCCAGTGAAGTTCTACTGTGCTCGATGGTGAACTTCAGATATTGGTTCACACTATTCAACCAACCATGAAATGATATTAGTTGTTCTTCAGTGCCCCGCCACACTACCAAAATATCATCAATGTAGCGTTTCCACACATGTATTGATGATAGATATGGGTTGGTGTTGGTAAATACATTCCGTTGTTCAAAATGGTGCACATATAGATTCGCCAGGCTCGGCGCGAAAACACTGCCCATGCTGGTCCCGGACGTTTGTAAATACAACGTGTCTTCAAAACGGAAGTAATTTTCTTTCATCGCCATTTCTGCTAATTGCATTATAAATGGTATTGGTGTCATCGATTGATGGTTATTCTGCTCCAGAAGTGCTCCCACTACTTCTAGGGTCTCAGTTTGAGGGATCGAGGTGTATAGGGATTCGACATCAAACGATACTAGGATGTCAGTCTCCATATTGTATTGTATCGTCGGAAGGAGTCTCAGGACATCTTTGGTGTCTTGGAGAAAGGTGGGCATAGCTTTAACCATCGGGTTAAGGAAGTGGTCCACAAAAGTTGAAAGGGGTTCTAATACTGACCCAATGCCAGAGATAATAGGCCTACCAGGTGGTGGCCTTGTTGGCTTGTGGACTTTGGGCAAGCAATAAAAGTAAGGAATTGTAGGGTGTGGTGTAACCAGATATTGTCCTTCCTGTGAGGTTATCCATCCCTCACTCGTGGCTTCTTCTACTAAGACACTTATTCTGTTTTGTAGACCTTCAGTTGGATCCGATCTCAGTGGTAAGTAGGATTTGCGGTCGCTGAGCTGTCGCAGACACTCATTTCTGTACACTGTAGTGTCTAAAATTACAGTTGCTCCGCCTTTATCGGCCGGTTTAATGGTGATGTTTTCGTTGGAAGTGAGTGAACGCAAAGCTTGCTGCTCATCTCTGGAGAGATTCATGAATGGCTTGACATCTTTTTTGTATAAATCCGTGACATCCTTTTCAACAGCCGTTTCAAAGGTAAGGACTTTAGGCGGTAGTGTGGCACTGGGTGGATTAAATGAAGAAGGTCTCTTCAGGCCAGTGTTGATGTCCATGGAGATGGTCTCCAAAGAAGTTGTTTTCGCAAAGAAGTAATGCAACCTTATCTTCCTGAAAAGCTTGGAGAGTTCAATTTGAGCCAAAAAAGGATCACCTTTTTTGGCTCCAATTGAACTCTCCAAGCTTTTCAGGAAGATAAGGTTGCATTACTTCTTTGCGAAAACAACTTCTTTGGAGACCATCTCCATGGACATCAACACTGGCCTGAAGAGACCTTCTTCATTTAATCCACCCAGTGCCACACTACCGCCTAAAGTCCTTACCTTTGAAACGGCTGTTGAAAAGGATGTCACGGATTTATACAAAAAAGATGTCAAGCCATTCATGAATCTCTCCAGAGATGAGCAGCAAGCTTTGCGTTCACTCACTTCCAACGAAAACATCACCATTAAACCGGCCGATAAAGGCGGAGCAACTGTAATTTTAGACACTACAGTGTACAGAAATGAGTGTCTGCGACAGCTCAGCGACCGCAAATCCTACTTACCACTGAGATCGGATCCAACTGAAGGTCTACAAAACAGAATAAGTGTCTTAGTAGAAGAAGCCACGAGTGAGGGATGGATAACCTCACAGGAAGGACAATATCTGGTTACACCACACCCTACAATTCCTTACTTTTATTGCTTGCCCAAAGTCCACAAGCCAACAAGGCCACCACCTGGTAGGCCTATTATCTCTGGCATTGGGTCAGTATTAGAACCCCTTTCAACTTTTGTGGACCACTTCCTTAACCCGATGGTTAAAGCTATGCCCACCTTTCTCCAAGACACCAAAGATGTCCTGAGACTCCTTCCGACGATACAATACAATATGGAGACTGACATCCTAGTATCGTTTGATGTCGAATCCCTATACACCTCGATCCCTCAAACTGAGACCCTAGAAGTAGTGGGAGCACTTCTGGAGCAGAATAACCATCAATCGATGACACCAATACCATTTATAATGCAATTAGCAGAAATGGCGATGAAAGAAAATTACTTCCGTTTTGAAGACACGTTGTATTTACAAACGTCCGGGACCAGCATGGGCAGTGTTTTCGCGCCGAGCCTGGCGAATCTATATGTGCACCATTTTGAACAACGGAATGTATTTACCAACACCAACCCATATCTATCATCAATACATGTGTGGAAACGCTACATTGATGATATTTTGGTAGTGTGGCGGGGCACTGAAGAACAACTAATATCATTTCATGGTTGGTTGAATAGTGTGAACCAATATCTGAAGTTCACCATCGAGCACAGTAGAACTTCACTGGCGTTCCTCGATCTGAGACTACACGCAACCCCAACCGGCATCGAGTCTGAGTTATATCGCAAACCCATGGCCAAGAACGCATTGTTGCGGTATGACAGTTGCCACCCAAGAGCCCTGAGGGACAATTTACCTTTTGGCCAGTTCTTAAGGGTACAAAGAAACTGTTCCAAGAAGGAGTCTTTCGAAACACACTCCAAAAATCTGGAGGAACAACTGAAGGAGAAACGATACCCAAAGAAAATCATTCGTAGATCCAAAAAGAGGGCCTCTAACAACCATAGGGATGCCCTTCTTGCAATCAACCCTCCGAAAGAAAAATCAGACCGGATTGCCTTTGTAAATACCTTTAACAGCCGATCCAACCAGTTGCAGAAAATTATAAAGAAACACTGGTCCATCCTAAAAACTGGAGGTGACAATATTCCCCAGCCCATGTTCGCATACAAAAGAGGACCTAACTTGAAGGATCAACTGGTTCACACTCGCCCACGCAGCAAAGAAGAGAGACAAGTGGGCACCCTGTGGGATTTACCAGCTGTGGTTGGTCACCACCCATGTGGTAATTGCTCTGTCTGCCCTCAGACTAACAAATCTACAGAAGTTGACATTGGCACCAATCGCCCATGGACACAGAACAAGTTTACTAATTGCAACAGCAGTAACCTGATATATTTGATCAAATGTCCTTGTGAACTACGGTATGTCGGTATGACTACTAGAAAGGTACGCACACGTATCCAGGAACATAAAAGCACTGTGCGTTGCCGCAAGCAAGCAACCAGACTGACCGCACATTTCCTGGAGAAGGGCCATGGTCCCGAAGATTTCTACTGGACAGTCCTTGAACAACCGCACATTCCAGACTCATGCGCAGATATAAGCAGGTTCTTTTTCAAGATAGAACAGAAATGGGTATATCGCATCAACAGTGACAAGGAGGGCCTTAATGAACCCATACCCTGGATGTCCCTCTGAATGGTCGCAATCATCATGTTCCTCCCATTGACGCCTTTGCAAATACCCATTGGTAATCGGTTTTCACTACCTACTAACAGCTACTGGTAATCCATTGCACATTAAGGCACATATCAAACAAGTTCTCTTCCCTTCAAGAATAGCCAGCATTAATAGCGCATCATAATCCCTTTGAAGAGCGCATTAATATCAACATCAATACGAACAGTCGTCTGTAATTTTAACATCTACTGCGCATATGTGCACACTTCAAAAGATTTATGCCGCTATGGCTTTGCTCAAGTAATGTATTACTAACAGTTATTTGTAAACCACTGCGCATCATGGCACATAACATAGGACCTACATTAGACTTTGTCAAAACATTTCATCTTACAGAGTCAATACTCGGTAGCGGACTACAACTCCCAGAAGTCTTACTGTCACGTGACTGTTCGTCACCACGCTTGGTCCGTGAAGCACACAAAACACTAGCTCACTCGGCGGTCGGCGCCCCCCGAGCAGTACTGAAGACTGCCTGGAGACGCCGACGGTTAGGTGAGTGAATGCATTATGCAACGCATTATGCGTAACATTCGGCTGCCTCGCCCTGCGCGTATATGCCGCTAGAGGTCAGCCTGCCATCGAACATACGCAGCGCTTTTCATGCGCGCTTCCCCACTCTGTACGCTGCTTAACAATACGTAGCGAATCCCTGTGTGCGTTTTCTGTAGTTAAACTGACACGCTGCTAGATGTTATTTCGCGAACTATAATATGAAGCGAATCCCGTCAGTGTCTTCCGACTTTAACTGACGTGGATCGGCCCTTTTGCTCTACTTATCCCCACTGTGTGGTCGTTGCTCCTGAGTTATGACAGAGTACGGCGCTTACGCCCAGCCTGGTTATAAGAGGCTCAGATAACCTGCCATCTCAAAGTATATTTTGCTACTCAAATGGGTTAGTGTCTTATCACTAGCCGCTCTATTAAACGTTATGTGATTTCTCACAGAGCGGTGCTCCTTTTACCTGCGCTGCAGCCAGGTGGGGTGAAGCTCCTCAGCCTACACGTAAGGGTGAGTGCATACCCGAAATAATGATCAGGTATGATTGAACATATTGCAATGTCACTATGAATACAAATAATAACGTGCTTTGTATTATTTGTTTGTTTGTTTGTTGATTTGTTTTACATGTTGGATCCCTTACCATTACACTGACAGTATACGGTTGAGCACACCTGGATTTTCAGGTGACATTCTTTAATTCATTTTTTTCGAAAGCAGTAGTGTACTATATATAGGTCCTGAGGAATGCATTAAGAAAATCTTATAATATGCTGAAACATGTCGACCACCAATAAGTGCGGTTATTATTTAAAACCTGCACCCACACCTGCCTTTTAACCTTAGGGTTTGGGGGTTATTATTAAAATTCTTTTTACCACCCATTCACCTAATTTTAGTACCCTTCACTTTTTCACTTCTAATCACTATACACTGCTTTTTTCATTAGCCACTATCACACTACTCTGTTCTGCTCTCATACCTCATACTACATCTCGGTCACGGTAATGTTTACCGGCCGTCTTGTCTCCTGGGTAAGGAGATCCCATATGATGATAACAAGGGCGGTACAGTGTGGCTTCTGATGGGAACAATATTTCCCTCCTGGTACCCTTGAGTCTTGACTCGACCATTTTCCACCTATCATCCCTCACTGTCACTGTCCGGTATAGTGGTTCTTACTGTCAAACTTGCTTTTCTAATTTTGACCCCCAGATATTAGTTGTTGTGATAGTCAGAGACTACACCAGACTTCTTCTTTTTTTCTCTTGTTTTACACGTGAACTTGTACGTGAACTTGTGGTAGCCTAGCCGGCAGCATAATGCCAGCTCACTCAGCTTGCACACAAGCCACGATGACGCAGACTCGCATTACTTAAAGCAGTACATGCAGGTGGTGGTAGGGAAGCTCTTACTTTTCTATAGGGGTGTGTTTGGCCATACTCAGTTACATCAAGGGATACTGCTCAATGTAATTTATATTTCGCACTGCCCCCCGGGCCTTGACTACTACAAAAGGAAAATTAAGATTATTCATTTCTGATCCTATATCCTGCCGATCATATGATCTTTGCTTATATGATGGATGGCTTTAGGTGCTTTGTTTTGATAGATTCAGTGAACAACAGCAATAGTCCACCCATGACACAGCTGAAAGACAATTATTAACATAGGGAGTGAGTGTGCCGGAGGAAGGGACTTTTCTTGATATAATATCAACTATACAATACATTGACAATATATGTTGTGCTTGCAAAGTAAACTACTGTACTGTTAGTCAAGGGAATATTTCTGAACAATCACAACTTCTATTATTTGGATTTCCTCAGCTTTGCTACTCTGGCACGGACATGCTGTTCAAAGTAACACTCTTCATCCACTGAGTGTCTGCTCTACTACATACACCTCTGCTATCTATGGGGAAGAAGAAGATACCATCCAGGCTCCCAAAGTAAACGTCTATCATTCTTCCTAATGTCTCAACTGTACTAAGTTTACTTTTTCTCAACAACCAACTAACACCCTTTTCATTTTATTTGGTAAACCACCGTCTTGACTTGCATTTGAGTTTGACCCAAATGATATATTGCAATGCACACCACACATGCATTTTCTCCTATTCACCCACACAGGCAGTCATCTTTTCTTTCTCCTCCAACAATTCTTGCTTCAAGCAGCCAAGCATGTGATTCCTTCCTATCAGCCACCTCTGCCTGCATTCAAAAACAAGTATCGTTCTTTACAGTCATAAATGTTACGACTCACTCGTCCTTCCCCTCAATATCTTTCCCATTTCGTTCTTCACATCCCTCAAGTTCATCTGATATGACTTGGCTTCACAATAAAAGTTTCCCAGCTGAGTTGAAGTCATAGAGGGGCCATTGCTTACCCGAGAACTACCGCCGCTAATGCTATGGCTAAGTCAAGGTTGACTGTCTTCTCCGTGATTGGCAAAAATGTAGTTCTAAATTAGTAACTGTTCTTAACAGTACAGTGTACTTGTACTAGTGTACTGTCTACTGTACAGTACATCATACACTCCTTTGCGAGCCTACTCAAAAATTTCAATAAGTAAGGAGTATAATAACTTACCACCGTCTGCCGCCGCTGAGCCTTCCCCCCCAACTCCTCCTGGTGGCACTTGTTGTGGCGCCGCCACATCACCTGGAGTGAACCCCTCCACACTGCTGGCCCCGGTGGTGTTAGGTGCCGCATCCAATGTTGTGACGTCTAGAAAAAACATGTCATATTTTCAGATGCCATACATCACCCCCTATATTGTCTCGTAATGAAAGAAAATGTTAATACATAACCAATTTTTATTATTGGGAATGAAAAAAAGTGACGGTGTTGGGGAGGTTGATAACCTTTTATATGGTTAGCCATTAAATGCTACACTTTTTGGCACAACTGATGAATGCTTGCTTTTTAACGTGCACCATTTTTATAATTAAAGACAGAAGATTCCATTGCCCTTCTGCCAACAGGACAATTCACCACCAACTCCTCATCACCAGCAGTACTTTAAGTACTTTAAAGAAGGTGGGGGATCCCGCACAGTTATTCTAATAATTTGATGTGTTAAGTTATATTGATTCAAGGGAATGTTGTTTAAACTTTAACGTCATCTATCTCATCACCAGGGCTCGCTTGCAATACTGCGCTATTAAAAATGAAGAAATTGCTTTTTTATTTCTTATTTGAAAATAAAACTTTAAAACTAACAAACACTTTGAGGTTTTTGTTCACGAGTGAGTGAGCGTAAGGGTTTGAACTTTGAACTACTGCACTGTGCAGGCATGTTTCCGTGACTCTGATAGGTCGGGACTCAGTGGTAATCTTCTTCTGTTCTTCTGGGTCGTAACGTAATCATTGGTCAGACACACTAGATAGTCAGTCAGGGGATTGGGGGTTCAACTTCTGTTCAAACTGAGGTATGTGGAAAGTCGAACTGCACCTATCATCAACAATGTCCTATATCTCTTGTCCATACTTCTGTGTGTGCAGAATAGTCCCTGAAACACTAGAGGTATGGTATGTGCTCCCTTAAAATCAAAAAAGCCAACTACTAGCTTATTCTTATTGGACACATTGACATTTTGTTGTTGGAAATTGTCAAAGCACTTACATTAAGAAGACTGGAATACACAGCAAGGGCAACCCAGAGGACTGCACTCAGTGCCTGGATCAGAGTTTTGTTTAACACCATTTGCCGGCTGGGCAAGCTTAGCTACCTACACAGACCGACTCATAATAATAGTAAATAATAGTAGTAGCACAGAGAGTGATGGTAGAGGCAGGATAAGAATGTAGAAGCAGTCTACAAGAAGATCAAAGACTATTTTGTAAAAAATAGAATTAGGAAACAATTTTGAATGAATAGGACCTGTAAAAATTAGGGAAGTATAATTATTAATATTAACAACAGAACAACTTACTGGGGCCAGCAGAAGAGCCTGCAGAGGACCGTTCTTGCCCACCTTGTTCTGCTGGGGTTTCAGTCTTCTTGCCCATGGGAGGTGCTGATGATCATGAAATAAACACAAACATGGATGATTGTTTTTTTTAAATATTTGATTTCTTTGACCACAATCTAAAATTATTTCGAAGGAAACAAATTACCAACAATTGCACTACATGTATTGATTGACCTATCTGATCTGCTCAACTAGGATAGATAGTACAGTATTGTTGGATTCGCAGACCGTCTGCTTGGAAAGTTATGTTAATCACTAACTAAACCAACAACAAAAAGGTTCTACTACGACTGCTAGCACTCAACAGCACGCGACGTGACAGACACAGTCCGTCATCATGATTGCAGACCACTAAAAAAATTTCCTACTACTAAATAACATGTCATATTATACTCAACCTATCAATCCACCATTATCTCTTCTTACTGGCAGCAGGAGTACAAAGGAAGGACTAGACTTGAGTCTCTAGTCTCTCTAGCATTACGCAGTTCTGCTCTCAAATAAGCACAAAGTTGCAAACAAGTAAGCATAGTAGCAACGCCACTGAGCAGGCAAGCACCTGCAATCACAGAAGCTATTTAAACGTTAATTTACCTGCAATGTAATCGAATGAGCAGTATTCTTGCTCTTCTGGAAAAACATATATTAGCAATATAACACAGAGCAGAAGAAAACAAAGTAGGTATTAAATAGCTACTCACGAAGGCCAGGGTTCTCCAGACCTAGCAGGTGGAGCAAGTCCTGCTCGCGGTCAAGGAGGTCCGACCACTGGTGCGTCGCTTGATGGTAGGTGCGCCGGACCCTCGACTCCCTCCGCTTGGCCCAGCACACCTTAGCCCACAGCTGGCGACGCTCCCGGAGGCCATATCCTGACGTGAGCCTGCCCCCTGTTGCCACGGTCTTGGGGAAGTGGTGCTGCACATAAAAGATCAGTGCAGCCACCTCCACTGGGCTGAAAATCTCCCTGGCCGTCACATCCTCCCCTCTTAAGTGCCCGCAAGTGAGCCGGCTACGGGGTGCAGGACCCTTTCCCTTCAGATCTTTGCCGGCTACCATTGCCATAGTCCTGTACAGTAAAGTAAAATAAAAAAAAGGAAAGAATAGTGAAAAAGTAAAGAAAAGAAAAAAGAGTTTAAAAAAAGTCATTTTAAAGTAACCAAAAGTAGAAAATGAGTAAAAAAGATAAAAAAAAACTTCAAACAAAGAAAGGGTGGCAAAGATTTAAGCTGGATACAAAAAGCATTCCAGGACCATAGAAATGAATGAAAAACAAGATGGCTGCGACTATTCAGGACCGCGTGGGTAAGTTTGCGCTATATTTCTCCCGCAAACATGCAAAAACGGACGCGAACACCTAATTGAGACCCGCACGTAGGAATTGCACAACGCGAGCATGCAACTGGGGCCCGGAACTGGAAATACGCAACGCAAACACGTTAAACAAGATGGCCGAGGCCATGTACGACCGCATTGGTAAGTTTGCGGTCATTGCGGTGAAAACAAGCCAGCGAACACGCACAGCGCCCTGCGAACACTCCCCCAAAAAATCCACGCGGATTTTGCGGACCGCGAATACGCACATTTCGCCCATACTTAATCAATGGTGAGCTGGAAGCCATCTGCATAGTGCAATACAGTCACATTCCTTTCTTTGAGGGACTGAATCAGAGGGAGGCGGTACAAATTAAACAGATGGGGGGATATTGAGGAGCCCTGCGGGACCCCACATGTTGTAGTTGCTTGGGTGCTGTGAAGTTGGCTAAACGTACTGCTTGAGTACGGCCCTCTTGGAAGGATTCAATCCAATTGAAGGCTGGGCCCTGGATACCAGCCTGTCTGACATGGTCCTTCAGTATCCTGTGGTCAACAGATAGATCCAGGAGCACCAAAGCCTGTGGGATACCCAAGTCTGCTTTACCACGCAGATCATCCAGAACTGCCAGTATCACTGACTCCGTGGTGTGGGCAGGGCAGAAACCTGCCTGATGAGGGTCTATGTAGCCAGATTTTTCCACAAAATTTGACAAGCATTTGGCCACACGGGCTTCCAAGATTTTGGCGACATCGGGGAGCAGGGATATAGGGACGCAGCTCTGTGACAGCGACTCATTCATGAGGAACACAGCAGGCTGTGGCAAAACGGAGAAGATTTATTTTAGGGCGGAGAAAAGGGGTGCAAAAGCGTGTCTTCTCAATGAATTTTTCATAGGAAATTTTAGACAAGTCTACAGGTCAAACTGCTGAAAGGAATTAGGCCAAATTTGGCTTTGAGAAAGGTCTTGGTCTAGAAAGCGGGGTTTTGTTGAAATGGTGCATATCCGTACAATAGTTTTTGAGATATTAAAGGAAAAAATATATATATATCTGGTCGATGCCTTATTTCTGAGCACAAGCTTGCCTTTGATTGGCTGCTAACACTTCAAAGCAGGAAGTGCCCTCTGAGTGGCTGCTAACACTTGAAACCAGGAAGTGTTAGCAGCCATCTTTTGCCTCACATCGAGTGAAAATATAAAAAAAAAGGTTCTGAGGGGAAATTTAATATAGCGGACCTCTGTGTAATGATGATTTGGATGCAGTGCAGGTTTAAGATTTATTAACAATAAAGGAGAAACAGGTGAGCGCCAGGCAGCACCACTTCCACTCCAGGACAGTACTAGGAAGATAACCCTTTCACGCTCCCTCTGCCCGACATCACTACTTCAGAGATATCTCTTGGCTTGTAGCTCTCTACCTTTGCGAGCTAGTACAGTGCAGTGCTTATATCTCTGCGAGCTGCTGTCATGACACTGTCTTTCCAAGCCCATGACGAGCCTAGAACACCCTTCGAGAAAACCCACCCCTATCCCGTGCAACCTGCACTCCTGTACCTAAAAGGAAGAAAGGGGGTTAGTATGTAAGGAAAACCGGTTACTGTGAACTATGTCATTATGGTTATCAATATGTCATTGGTAAAGGTTCACTGTTCACGTTTTTATGCATGTTTCAAGCTCTTATACGTTTTTCATGTGGTATTCCATGTTGTCAAATCCCAGGGAAAAAGACGCGCTTGTATTGCAGCAAAGAAAAGGAAAAAAAGACGCGCTTTAAAAATGACACGCATCTTTTTGGTGCGCGATGCAAAATGATTCGGTGCTCCGTTCTCGGAGTGCTCGGCAGGTTTGGGCGTGGCACGCTGCCATTCCCCGACGTCCCAGGGTGTGGCTAGACTATAAAAGCCACACCCAGGGTTCCAGAAGACGCTTGGTCTTCGGAGCATCGTGGAAGCAACACCTGCGTTCGAGAGCTCGCGTACATCGTCGAAGGCCCGAGTCAGAGTCAGCCAACCTCCAGGAATTATCGGATACCTCAGAATAAAAAGCTAAGTACATTTTTCTCGTCAAGGCGCCCAACGCTAGGATTCAAGAGACTTTGTTTTAGGATTCAAGAGACTTTGTTTTGGACATTGGCAAATAATATTTAATGGTGTTTTCCAGCATATTCCTTTGTGAACCACAAGTCAAAGACTAATTAGAACTTGAATGTATATGGTTATTTTCAAGGTATTCTTTTGTGAAGCAAGTCAAAGACTAACTCGAACATTAATGTTTATAATGTTTGAAAACCTAGGTGGTACATGTTAAAACAAATGTATAGATAATATTTATCCTCACAGAATTTTCTGAAGTTTCAGCCGGAATCTCAATGGTTTTAATAGTGAACTAAACTATTAATCTTTACGGAAAAAGTCGTGTTTAAACCTACCAAGCAGGGAAAGGAAGTGAGTAGAATTTATTCTAAGGCATTTTACAGATAAAAGAAAAGGTTTAAGGAAAGTGCAAATAAGTGTTGTTTCTCTCCATAGCATTTTCAAAACCTAATCTGGGGGCGGACAAGTCAACCACCTTCTACTGAAAACCTCAACCCTTGCGCACACCACGACGACGACATCCTGGACGCGAAGACTTATCGAGTAGTTCGCAGGTAGGAGACTGCTTCCTCAAAAGTCAAGGAAGAGTTAGAGGAGTAGAATAGGAGATTAAAGTGCTTAGGATTCTTGCTAAAATATATGTTCTTGTATATATTTTCAGGTCGACTACTAGACAACAAGTAGCGTCAGATCCGGCCTCTCTCCCTGACTGCTACCCATCATCCTAGTGTGTTAATAAGAATCACTGGCTGAAAAGGTAGGGTTTTGGGGGATTGGTCCATAGCGTCTCTGCAAAACCGATCAAGCACCTTACAGGTAAGGTTGGTGTTCAGCTCAGGTAAGAGTGCTTGATCATATCTGACAGAAGACCAAGCCCACGGCAAAGTTTTGCCCAGACGCTATGGATGAATCTCCTCAAATCACGTTGCAGGATTTAGCTACAGTACTATTAGAAATCAGGGCAGAAAATGTAGAATTAAGGAAGGATTTAACGGCTATTCAGAATAAAATTACACCAAGTCCTCAGACCTGGACCTTTACTTCAGATAAAAAATCTTATATGAAACCACCAATCTTTCAGCCAACCATGCATACTCTGTATAGTGGGGAAGCTAATTCTAATACGTCAGGTAATCCTCAAATTCAGGTGGTTACTCCAGTTTCTATACCATTAGCACCACCTGAGAGGTTCTATGGGGATTGTAACAAGTTCACCATTTTCTTAAATCAGTGTCAGTTACATTTTGTGGCGAAACCTACAGCATTTCCCGATGACTCTTCTAAGGTGGCATTCATCTTGTCCTATTTGGGCGGAGATGCTGCATTATGGTCCGTACCTTATGTAGAAAGGAATGATCCCATGTTAACTGATTTTAGAAGATTTAAAAGAGCAATGAAGAAATTGTTTGCAAAACATGTATTTGTGCAATCTGCAGATCATGAACTGCTGAATTTAAAGCAGGGGTCTTCAGATCTTCTACATTATATTTCAATCTTTAACAGGCTGGTTATTGAAGCAGAGTGGCCTGAGGAGAAAAAAGTTTCATTGTTTTATCGTGGGTTACGTGATGATTTAAAGGATATGATAACACAAATTTTAGATCCACCTACAGATTGCGAGGAATTCATAGATCTGGTTGTTAAATTAAATCACAGAATTTCTGAAAGGAAAGGCGAGAGGGGGAAAACAGACTTTAGAATGATGATCTTTAAAGAAAAAGGGAATGTAAGAGCAGAGTCTTCCCCTTCTAAACTTGATCCAGTTGAGCCAATGCAAATAGGCACAGTTAGAGGACCCCTCACTAAGGATGAGAGAGAGAAGCGCCGAAAACTGAACCAATGTATGTACTGTGGGAAAACCGGGCATTTTATAAAAGATTGTCCCACACGTCCTGTAAGGCCTAAGACCAAAATGCCTGAAGTTGCAACAATACAACAGTCGGAAAACTAGCTCTCTCGGTAGATACAGAGGTCAATCTACCGAGTCCGTCTATCACTTTGGCCTCCTTAACTCCAACTGCCTCTCATTGTCACCTGAGTATGCGTATTCTTCTTCAGTCTCAACTGAATAAGGAACGGTCCTGGTCCATAGATGCCTTAATTGATTCCGGAGCAACTGGAAATTTCATTGACACTAAATTATTTCAGAAGTTAGGTCTAGAACAAATAGTTAAGGATTCACCAGAAGTAGTTAGGGCTGTGGACGGAAAGGAACTCACGTCAGGACTCATACAATACCATACTGAAATTTTAAACATGACTTGTGCAGAAAAACACACAGAGGAAATAACTTTTGACATAATTGATGCACCTCAATTCGGTTTGATTCTGGGGATTCCATGGCTAGTTTTACATAATCCTTATATAGATTGGACTAACAGGAGTATTTTATTCAAGTCCGATTACTGTCATGCTAAGTGTTTCAAACAATTCCCAGGTTCGGAATTGTTAATCCAAGGATATGACTTTCCAAAAAGATCCAAGAGTGTTCTAGTGGTTGCTGGGGTACCTGAAGAATATCAAGACTTGTTGGATGTATTTGACAAGAAAAAGGCAGAGACATTGCCTCCTCATAGAGACTTTGACTGTCAAATAGATCTGGTCCCAGGGGCATCCTTGCCCTGTAGTCGTATTTACGCTTTAACAGAGAAAGAAAATGAACATCTACGTAATTATTTGGATGAGTACTTGGCCAATGGGTTCATCCGACATTCTAAGTCTCCGGTCTCTTCTCCTCTCTTCTTTATCCCAAAAAAGGGAGGAGAATTGCGCACCTGCATCGACTATCGAGCCATCAACAATGTGACGGTAAAGAATCGATATCCCTTACCTTTGATTCCGACCTTACTTGATCAGATCAAAGATGCCACCATTTATACGAAACTGGATCTGCGAGGCGCATATCATTTGGTGCGAGTTCGAGAGGGCGATGAATGGAAAACAGCCTTCAGAACTAAATTTGGTTTATATGAATACCAGGTGATGCCCTTCGGACTTTGCAATGCACCAGCGGCGTTCCAGTTTTTTATAAATGAGGTGCTGAGAGATTTTTTGGATATTTGCTGTATTGTCTACATTGATGATATCCTAATTTATTCAAAAAACAAAACTGAGCATGTAAAGCAAGTACGAGCCATTCTTCAACAGCTTTTACAAAATTCTTTGTTTGTCAAACTTGAAAAAAGTTTGTTCCACGTGACCACAGTGGACTTCCTGGGGTATATCCTTAGTCCAGCTGGAATTGAAATGGACCCAAAGAAAGTCAAGGCAATAATTGAATGGCCCAGTCCCTCTTCAGTAAAGCAGATACAGAGTTTTCTGGGTTTTGCGAATTTCTATAGGCGATTTATTAAGGATTTTTCTCAAAAAGTTACGCCTATCACAAAATTGTTACGCAAGAACACAAAATTTGATTGGACTTCAGAAAGTGAACAGGCTTTTCAAGATCTTAAAGATCTATTTGTGACAGCCCCAGTGTTAAAGCACCCTGACCCCTCCCAGCCGTTCATAGTAGAAGCTGATGCTTCACAATTTGCCATAGGAGGGATTTTATCTCAGAGAAGTATTAAAACTGGACAACTACACCCCATTGCATACTATTCTAGAAAGTTAACCCCTCCTGAACAGAATTACGCAATTGCAGATCGAGAGTTATTGGCTATAAAAGCTGTGTTCAAAGAATGGCGACACTACTTGCTAGGGGCTCGACATCCAATAACCATATATACAGATCACAGGAATCTACAAACCCTCAGATCCGCTAAAGCTTTGACTCCTCGCCAACTGCGTTGGACTTTGTTTTTTAATGATTATGATTTCATCATAACCTATCGACCAGGAAAAGAAAACAACAAAGCTGATGCTTTATCTAGAATCGGTTTAAGTGATGACCTGAATCTACAAAAGGAAAAGTTACACCCTATAATTTCAGAGGATAGGTTTCAGATTGGTCTTGTTAACTCAGACGTTTTACCTGATATTGAGAAAGCCTTACAAGATCATACAACTGCTGAATGGAATAAGCGTTTTCCTTTGTTGCAATGGAAAGATAATTTGTTGTTTATGAATGACCAAGTTTTTGTTCCCAATGCAAATTTACAAGAAAAAGTAATGCAAAATTACCATGATTCTATGCTGTCAATTCATCCAGGGGTTACCAAGATGTATCAACTCATAAAAAGACACTTTTGGTGGCAGAGCATGTTAAAGGACATTCAGAAATATGTACAAACATGCACTGTCTGTAGCAGGAATAAGGCGGTTCATAAATCTCCATCTGGTCTTCTTATGCCTTTGCCAGTTCCTCCTCAGCCTTGGCATACGGTATCTTTAGATTTCATTGTAGAATTGCCTCGCACCACTTCAGGGTTTACCACCATTCTTACAATAGTGGACCACTTTTCTAGATATGCTCATTTCATCCCTTTAAAAAAGCTTCCATCTGCCTTGGAGTTAGCACACATTTTTGTCACACAGATTGTTAGGTTACACGGAATCCCATCTGTGGTATTATCAGATAGGGGTTCACAGTTTGTGTCACATTTTTGGCAAGGTCTAGGGAAATCACTAAAGATGGAAATGCGCATGTCATCCAGTTATCATCCGCAAACTGATGGACTAACTGAACGCACAAATCAGACAGTGGAACAGTTTCTACGCTGTTTACTAACCACCCATGATCAGGAATGGTCAGATATTATTTGGGCCGCTGAATTCGCTTATAATAATTCAAACAATTCTTCAACTGGTATGTCACCCTTTTTCTGTGTCCATGGTTTTCATCCTAAGGATATGCTAGGTATAGATAAAAAGGTTTCTGATGATATGCCAGCAGTCACTGATTTTGTAAATAATCTGGTCTCGATTCAACAAGAAGCTCAGCAGCAGCTAGTGCATGCAAAAGAAGTACAAAAGAAATTTGCTGATAAACATCGGTCAAAACAGCCTGAATATTCAGTGGGTGACGAAGTGTGGCTGGCCACAAAAAATCTAAGATTAAAAAATCATAAAACATTTCGTCCTCGATTCATAGGACCTTTTCCAATAGAAAAGATTGTTAATCCTGTCAGCATGAAATTGAAACTACCTGATTCTTATCGTATCCACCCAGTGTTTCACGTCTCACTACTGAAACCTTATGATCCTGACACTCGGAAGCTTATTCAGCCACCTGCAATCGATGTAGAGGGTGATTTAGAATATGAGGTAAAGGCAGTCTTAGATTCCAAGAGAAGGAAAGGTAAATTGTTTTACTTGGTGGACTGGAAGGGCTATGGTCCAGAGGATCGCTCTTGGGAGCCCCTAGAAAACTTAAAAAACTCTCCCAAAGTCTTAAAGACTTTCCATAATCGTTTCCCAGACAAACCAAAGCCAATCCCAATGGTATTAGGGGGGATTCTACGGGGAGGGTACTGTCATGACACTGTCTTTCCAAGCCCATGACGAGCCTAGAACACCCTTCGAGAAAACCCACCCCTATCCCGTGCAACCTGCACTCCTGTACCTAAAAGGAAGAAAGGGGGTTAGTATGTAAGGAAAACCGGTTACTGTGAACTATGTCATTATGGTTATCAATATGTCATTGGTAAAGGTTCACTGTTCACGTTTTTATGCATGTTTCAAGCTCTTATACGTTTTTCATGTGGTATTCCATGTTGTCAAATCCCAGGGAAAAAGACGCGCTTGTATTGCAGCAAAGAAAAGGAAAAAAAGACGCGCTTTAAAAATGACACGCATCTTTTTGGTGCGCGATGCAAAATGATTCGGTGCTCCGTTCTCGGAGTGCTCGGCAGGTTTGGGCGTGGCACGCTGCCATTCCCCGACGTCCCAGGGTGTGGCTAGACTATAAAAGCCACACCCAGGGTTCCAGAAGACGCTTGGTCTTCGGAGCATCGTGGAAGCAACACCTGCGTTCGAGAGCTCGCGTACATCGTCGAAGGCCCGAGTCAGAGTCAGCCAACCTCCAGGAATTATCGGATACCTCAGAATAAAAAGCTAAGTACATTTTTCTCGTCAAGGCGCCCAACGCTAGGATTCAAGAGACTTTGTTTTAGGATTCAAGAGACTTTGTTTTGGACATTGGCAAATAATATTTAATGGTGTTTTCCAGCATATTCCTTTGTGAACCACAAGTCAAAGACTAATTAGAACTTGAATGTATATGGTTATTTTCAAGGTATTCTTTTGTGAAGCAAGTCAAAGACTAACTCGAACATTAATGTTTATAATGTTTGAAAACCTAGGTGGTACATGTTAAAACAAATGTATAGATAATATTTATCCTCACAGAATTTTCTGAAGTTTCAGCCGGAATCTCAATGGTTTTAATAGTGAACTAAACTATTAATCTTTACGGAAAAAGTCGTGTTTAAACCTACCAAGCAGGGAAAGGAAGTGAGTAGAATTTATTCTAAGGCATTTTACAGATAAAAGAAAAGGTTTAAGGAAAGTGCAAATAAGTGTTGTTTCTCTCCATAGCATTTTCAAAACCTAATCTGGGGGCGGACAAGTCAACCACCTTCTACTGAAAACCTCAACCCTTGCGCACACCACGACGACGACATCCTGGACGCGAAGACTTATCGAGTAGTTCGCAGGTAGGAGACTGCTTCCTCAAAAGTCAAGGAAGAGTTAGAGGAGTAGAATAGGAGATTAAAGTGCTTAGGATTCTTGCTAAAATATATGTTCTTGTATATATTTTCAGGTCGACTACTAGACAACAAGTAGCGTCAGATCCGGCCTCTCTCCCTGACTGCTACCCATCATCCTAGTGTGTTAATAAGAATCACTGGCTGAAAAGGTAGGGTTTTGGGGGATTGGTCCATAGCGTCTCTGCAAAACCGATCAAGCACCTTACAGGTAAGGTTGGTGTTCAGCTCAGGTAAGAGTGCTTGATCATATCTGACAGCTGCTATTCCTTTGGGAGTGGACGGCTCGTAATTCTGACTCTGTAAGTTGAGGGGGCGGGCCACAGTTGTCCCTCTGCAGCCTGGGTATGAACTGTTCATAAGTCTTACTATATGAGCATTGAAAAGCCATTTTGTGATTCAGTCCGTCAGCTGGCATCTGTCCGAGGCATTTCTGAAAACATACCGGAGCTCTGTCTGTGAGAGGTACCCCTTTCACGCTGCCTCCCCCCACATAAGTAGGTAAAGCACTCTCTTCCCACATCACTAGCTTACTGTCAACAACATCCTTGGGCCCGCAAGTCTCCCTCTGCAAATCGCTGGTGGGCTAGCAGCTCATCTGGTGCAACTTCTAGGACCGCACTTTTACAAGCTAGGCCGCCGGTTTGCAGGTCTCTGAGAAGAGATGCAAAGGAGGCAACGATGATGCAGGTCGGACACCCAACAGTACTCTGACATCCCCTAGCAGCTGCTTGTCCACCATCCCTGCTCATCCCCCTCAAACAAATGTGACAGGAACGTTTTTAAAAGTTGAGCCTAACAAATCGGCTGGTGTTGAAGTTTTAATAAAAAAAATATGCTTGTGAGGTTGGACAAATAATAATCTTAGTCATGTATGGATTAACATATAAATCATTTTATTAAAACAAAACAACAACAAATAAAACTATTTGAGTAAGTTATGTTATTAAAAGAAAATAACAACAAATAAAACTATGTACAGCCATTGCGTGTCACCCCTCGACAAATTGTGAATCACAGTTTGCAAGACAAAAAGAAAAATAAGATGGTGAGTTATATGTCCAGCAATGGAGAGAGAAAGATAGGAAGAGTGAGATACAAGGAAGATAGAAAGGGAGAAACAGTGTGACAGAGTAGAAGAGAGAGAAAGGGTGACAGAGAGAGGAAGAGAGAGAGAGCGAAAGAGAAAGAGGGGAAGACATACAGAAAGAGTAAGACAGAGAAAGAGTGAGAGAGAGAAAGAGAGAAATAGAGAGAGATACAAGGAAGAGAGAAAGAGAGAAACAGTCTAAGAGAGAAAGAGAGAGAGGAAGACAGACAGAGAAAGAGAGGAAGAGAGAAACAGTGAGAGAGAGGAAGAGAGAAAGAGTGAAATAGTGTGAGAGAGAGGAAGAGAGAGAGAGGAAGACAGGGAGAAAGAGTGAGAGAGTGGAAGAGTGAGAGACAAAGAGTATGAGACAGGAAGAGAGAAAGAATAAGAAAGAAAGAAAGAGTGAGATACCAGGAAGAGAGAAAGAAACAGTGTGATTGAGAGAAAAAGAGAGACAAACAGTATGATAGAGAGGAAGAGAGAGAGAGAGAAAGGGAGAGAAAGAAAGAATGAGAGAAAGAGGAAGACACAGTGAAAGAGAAAGTATGAGTGAGAGAGAAAGGAAGAGAGGGAGTGGTGACACTTCAGAAAATATTTGCAGCTCACCTTTCTGTCACCAGTGTGTCTCCAACCACGTGCCAGGACATACTGCACCCTCAAGTTTGGTTATCTGAAAAATAGTATAGAATTAGTAATTGCATACTATATACAACTGCACACATGTAATTCTCTGTTTTGGCTCTGTGCACCAAGGCTGCTGCATCCCATCCACTTCCACTCACCAGAGGTGGCTAACAGCCGCTGTGCACCCAGGGCAATAATATCAAGAACGGCGATAACATTATGGCAGCTTTAGGGGCAGGAAAATGCTGCAAAAATCGGCCGTAAGGGGCTTGATAATATGACCTTTTGAATTCTCATAGAAGCCCAGGTTTGATGCTCTTCACACCAGAACCTGGGCTTCTATGGGAATTCTCAAGGGCATATTATCAAGTCACTTATTGCCGCGTAGCGGCAGATTCCTGCCCTTAAAGCAGTGATAATGTTGTCGCCGTTCTTGATATTATGGTCCCCAGTCTGCTGTAGCCCATACACTTGCACTTAAGCATGGGCGGAAAATCCGCTACGCTCGCGGATTTTGCGGATTTTTGGAAAATTCGCAATCCGCGAGATTCGCGAATTTCTTGCAAAATCCGCAAATTCGCACGCAGCGGATTTTTTTTCTTTGCGGTGTAAGTTCGCAATTGCGAACATGTAGGTGCGGCGGGCAGCAACAATCTCAATTACAAAAATTGCAATTCCGCACAAGAAATCTACTAGCAAGCAGCATAGACCAGCATAGACCTTCTGAAAATGATTATTTTTATCAGAATAACTCCTCAGGTTGACATTTGCCTGCACTTTTTTAGATTTGAGGCCTTTTGATTTTCTTTGGATAACTTTTGGATTAGAAATCAACTTTCTCATATAAGCTTGGTGGGGCATTAAAGTTGCTGTAATGCTGCTCTGCAGAAAAACGAGTTTTGCAAAAGTGTAAGCAGGTTCAAAAGTTCAAACTCATCATTAGTAACCGTTCCCTCTAGTGCTTCCTGACAAGGGCCCCTCCAAAGTTCAGTTGCTAGTTGCAACAATTGTATGACCCTGCTCTGACCCTCACAGCAGGCTCATAGAATAGCTACAAGTAGGCCACAAAGGTCCTGGAAAAAAAATTGCACTGCAACAGAAAGCAAATTACAGATAAGGATGCAGGTGCCAGACTGGAATTTTAAAACAGTGACACATTAATAAATCAACCCCAAATTAATTCATGTCAGTTGAAGCAGGCAGGTGTGCTTGCTTTTCCCCCCCATAATCTACAGTGATGATGAACCAGAGGGTGGCATAAGGCATTGATGTACCAGAGGGTGGCATGGGTAAAACAGAGGGTGGCAGGGGTGAAACAGAGGGTGCTGGGAACCTATGATGATGAACCAGACGTAGAAACAACATAATCGTGACCATTGCGAGCCGACATGTAAGTTCGCGATTGCGAACTGTTACAAAACCCTCGCGAACTGTCAGAAATCCTTGCGAACTGGCAGAAATCCTTGCGAACACACACAAAAAAAATCCGCAAATTCGCGAGAATTCGCGGATTTTGCGGATTGCGAGTTCGCAAATTCGCAAAATTCGCAAACGCCAGATTCGCAAAATTCGCCCATGCTTACTTGCACTGCCCAGAGGTGTATAACAGCTGCTGCACACCTAGGCTGCTGCACACCATGCACTTCCACTATCCGGAGCTGACTGCCTGACGCTGCGCATCCAGGCTGCGCAAACAAGCCTCCCTGCTCACCTTCCGCCACTGGCATGTGTCGAAGAGAGTCAACCACATGCCATAGGAACCTCCTCAGCCTCAGTACATGTGGTCAATGGAGCTCACAATTTAAACTGGGTGTTGATTGCCAGGATGGCCACACATCATCGCAGGTTCTACACGTGTTCAGCTCTGGTGGTGTTGGGTGGGTGAACGCCAATTTGTGAATCAGAGCCTGTTAGATAAAAAGCAAGATAGGATGGTGAGTCATGCATCCAACAGAGAGAGGAAGAGAGAGAGAGACACACAGTGAGAAAGTGACACTGGAGACAATCTTCGCAGCTTACCTTTGTGTCACCGGTGTGTCTCCAACCACGTGCCGGGACATAGTGCACCCCCAAGCTCCCACATCTGAAAGATAGCACAGAAATAGTAATTGTAGGAAAGACCAGTATGCAGGAATGAAAAGAAAGAGACTGTGGTTTAATCCTCATAATATGTTTTGTAAGCAGCAAGTATAAAGCAAAATGACTGAACCCCTGTTAACTTCTACTTTCCAACCTTTTCACATTCAAAACATAACATTCCCAAAGTGACGCGAAGCAGCCACGAGCTGTGAGAGCCAATAGTTTGAAGTTCGCACCGGTTCCTCGGGCATTGCACCAGTGCTCGCGTTACCAATCCGACTCTGTGGCAGAGAATGTATGAGTGTCTATGCCGTCTTTCTGCATTCAGGGCGCTATACCCCATCCACTCTCGCGGCCCAGAGCTATCGCCTGACGCAGCACACAAAGGCTTCACTGCTCACGGCACCCTCTACATCATCCAGCTCCTTAATGCAAGGTAATAGGTCTCACATTTGCTACTGAGTATTGATATGGCCATGGCAGAGGATATATTAGTGCACCTTTCATCACCACAGGTTTTACACCCGCTCAGTGCTTGCGGGGCTACTAACTAAGAAAGAAGTGAGGCCACGTACACTTAACTCTAATATGGCGCAGAGCATGTGTGCACGGTCTATTATATTAGCAGGGTCACATTTCCTGTGATGCCTGTGCTGGATGGGTGTGGTGTGGGTGTATACCAGGCCTGAGGGAGTGGCTCTAGCATTTGTGTTGCCAGATTGGGCTAGATCCCGCACAATTGGGCTATATTTTTCTAGTTGTGTTGTAAAATGTTAATTTGTGCTAGTTGCCAGATTAGAAATATGTATAGAACGCTCCAGCAAAGTAGTATGTTAAAGTTCTTTATTAGACACATATTTACATGGCATACTGCTGCTACATCAATTCAAATATTTACATTTACATTTACATTTACATTTACAAATACATTCACCACCTGCTTGATTATGTCCCTGACCCTGATTCCCTAATGTACCAAAATTGGGCTTCTTTTGGCTAGTGTTTAGTTGGCTTTGGGTTCTAAAAAGCTTTAAAAATCTGACGACACTGGATGTGGTTGTCCATGTTAAAGTGCTATCCAAAGATTCACTCTCTGAGCCAAGTCCCACAATATGGCCAACATGGAAGGCAGGGGGAATTACTGACCCTATATTCATCTGTAGTTGCACACAAGAAAGATGGTGGACATGAAACATCTGTGTGGATATGAATGTTTATTGCACATTCAGTGGAGTGTTGCAGCTGTAGCAATGTAGTGTAGTTCCTATATTCACAATAGGCTCTGCACATTGAATAGTATATCCTATAGTTTAGACGTAGGACTGAGATCAACTAGGTCTCTATCGAATATATTAAACTTAATAGTGAGTGCCAGCTAGCTCAGAGGTCACTAGAAACATTCTCGAATACACAAGAATGGATTAGTTTCTGACAACCGCATAAACATGACAACTTTGTTTCCCGAGGATTAAACATATCTTCAGAGTCGTGGAAACGATAGATAAATATTTTACTCAGTCAATCGTGCATGCTTCGTTTCAACCGAGGTGCAGAGAAATAGTAGGACAGGCATTTTCAATAAAAGGATTTATTGAACAGTCTTCTTTCTCATGCAAGTAAAGTGAACTGCTACAATCATAATGCAGGCTGCAAAGTATAACACATACAGCGAGAATAGAATTATAAAATAATACTGTGAAAGCATTGTATGTTTTCTAAGCCATATAAAAGTACAAACTTACATACACAGACTAAAATACTCAACTAGTGCTATCTAAAATACGCCTACCCCAATGTACCTAACCTAAGTCTAGTACGTGGGTGGGAGTAAGTATTTGTGTAGCATAGGTTTGGTTTTGTTTTGCCAAGAATCTATCCAAGATTTCTCTTAGGGTCTAATCAGCTCCATACCTTAGTTTAAAATGAAGGAGGTCTGGTATCTCTGTCTCAGGACTCGATTTCCCAACACCCTGCAAGGAGAGCTTGGAAACACTGCTGGAGCTGAATTCAGCCTCTTGATTAGTGTGTCAGGTGGATGGTCGGCTTCCTACGGCACTTGCTGTAGCGAGCTGCGTCGAGCAAGTAGATAGTAGAGCTGCTCCGAACCACCGTGCCTTGCTAGAGCAAGTGAGGTCATATTTATACCTTGAAGGTGCCTAGTTTGACGTAAAATAGGGCATAATAACGTCAGTAAAAAAAACCCAAGGGAATAGTAGACTTTTTGAAGTCCATGAGTTCTTGGACAAATCAATATTCAAGCAAGGGGAGGTCCCTGACTGCTTAAGCCAATTTTCCAAGAAATCATTCTGACGTTTTGGTACGGGTGGAAGTAGCCATGCCTGTATTTGGACTGCATGGGCTAGGTCTAAATATGGGTATGATATGTGGAGGGCATGAATAGGGAAATTTCGTTTGGATCCTAAAACGCCATACAACACCAACTCCACTTTATTATGTACGACATTACTAAGTTCTAAGCACTTAAACATATCTAAAGCATGATGTGTTAAAACCCCACCCAAAATACAAAAAAAACATTGGTATTAGTTGTACACGAAAAGAGCATTTGTGCTGTATGTATTTTGAAAGCAATGTTTCATACAAAGAATATAGTATGACTTGGATAGGCTATCCAAATGATTCACTAAAATACATTTATGAAATGGTTCTTAAATTCAGAAGAAAAAAGTCGAGACCATTCCATAACATAATATATAAATTGTTTGGTTGTGGATAAGTTCAAATATTGTCTCGCGGAAGTATTCAAAGAACTCTTGTTCTTTAGGAATAGTTCTACTTTAAGCAGATTACTTTGTGCCCAAAAAAATTTAAATTTCAATTTTAGAAAAAAGTAAACTTGTAGAAAAATAGAGGTCCAAAGTTCGAAGCCTGTTTTGAAAAGTGAAGGTCGAATACAGAGTCCCATAGAACACTGTGTGCTAACTTAAAAAGTCAGTTTCATTGTTTGGAGAAAACATCAAATTTTCTAAGCTTGGGGGGAGGAGCCAAGATGGCGACCTGATCGGACGTGTAGTCCCTCGGCTCCGGAGACCGTCTCCTTCTTTGTGACTATCCTGCAGGTGATCCTGTTTTTAGAAGACACGACGTGGAAGCCGATGTGCCCAGGCGTCCTGCGGTGTAATCCTGAGGCTTGCGACTCTTTGCAGGTGGGAGCAATGTCCGACAGAAGTTTGCGGCCCGCAGCGGACCCGAGTCCGGGGCCTCGAGTGGACGCTGGGCCGGCTGCCGGGTGATCAACACCGGGCGCCAGAAGCGGCTTTGACCCGGTCGGACCATTTACAACTGACGCGGCCAAATTTGGAACGTGTGCTCCTTTGGACTGCAGGTATTGCATTGGTTGTGCCTGGCGAACTATCCGCAGAGATTGCATGAGTGCAGATGTCCACATCACAACTACGGACGAGTGCTTGAACACTGCCCTGCTGGCGGCGGGAGGTTCCCGATCTTTCTACCCCCTCAATGTCGGGCGGAGCGGCTTGCTTCTGGGGCAATGTTTACGGCCTCTTTTTGGACCTGCTTCACGCATTTCCTCGAGCTGTACACCTTTAGCCAATATTAGTGGCCCTGCACTACGCGAGGTTTTTCCAGTGGTGATCACGAAGTGCACAATGGAGGGCAGCTTCGGAGAGACTGTGTCATGGAGTAAGGGTGGAAGTGTGGTGCAAGACGACTTGACCGGGAGGGCAAATGGGACTGCTCGGTGCTATGGAGATCTCTTGGCGGCTATTGTCTCCCTTCACTCGGAAGTGCTACATTCTGCAAAATTCCTGATCAACAAGGTGGACGTTCTAATAAGTGATCGTGGATGCTCTAAAATGGCCGCCTCGTCAGACTGTAGCGGGGTTCTTTGTTCTACGTCTGACCGCGACAAGATGGCGGCGTTGCGTAGCGGTGCCTGCCCAGCGACTCCAGACCCCTGGGTGCCTCTTGCTACTGCTGATTATTGCCCTGGCCGCAATGGAAAGTACGGACTGCAATCACGACAAGTGTTCTATCCCAGCACTGTATCTCCCTCTACCCGGAGACCGCTCCAGAAGAGGCCTGACACTCAGACTTTCATCCTTGGATCAATTTCGCTCTGTGCCACGGGTGTGGCGTACTCTTGGCCCAGCTTGTTCTCATCGGCCCTGTACGTACGGGACATGGTTGAGTGCACCAGTCGATGCTCCCCGTTTGGACTATCGTGCACATCTCCCTGGATTCTCTGGGTTTCCGTGGTTAGCAGTGGTGGCGGAGAGAGAACGGGCCAGGGGTGAACATTTATTATTATGGTCTGGGGATCTCCTGTTGCTGACCTGGGCATGTGGGTGGTGTGTCGGTGCCTTTGACTGCGCTATGTATCGATTCGGCATCTCTAATTTATCCTGATTGTACTGCTTAATATCACCGGGCTTTTTACTCTGTGTTGTTGCTGGATTTGCGGGACAGTGGGGCCGGGGGACGGGCGGTGGGCTCCTCCCCACCTTTCTTTATTTTTGAGAGTTATAGATTAGGATTCTTTTCTTACTCTCTATATTTCGGGACTCCTTTTCCTGGGCGACAGGCACACTGCTAGGGGGGGTTGGGCCGTAGCCATCTGCAGGAGTGCAGGGTGGGGGGTGGATAGGGGGGGGTTTCTGTTTTTTCTTTTAGGTTATATGGGCCCTCTATTCTTTTTCTTTTTTCCTTTTTCTGGGTTTAGACGTTTTGCATGTGTGGTACGCAGCGACTCTGGCATTTTCTTACGGTTCCTATTTGTCAATCCTGTTCCTACGACGCCAGATTCAACTCGTTGTTCTTCGATATCCTGCTCTTGTCTATCCTACAGGAAAATTCTTTAAAATTAGACCTCATTATTCCTGTTACATGTCCTTAGCACCTCTTCTGTTGCAATGTACTGTACTTGCTAGCCCTCGGGCTCGTTGCTGTATTGTATGTGCGATTTTTGTCAATAAAGGTCTTCCAAAAATAAAAAAAATAAAAAACATAATATAGCTTCCATTAGAAAGCTCCCTAAAAAATTGGATCTATCACTGCAGCTGGAGAACCTTGCAAGTGGCAGGATAAGTTGGTCGAAGAACCATCGCAGGACCCATGTAAATTAATACCCTGACATAAAAGTGTACCACTTAGTGCGCTTTTGCAATTTGTACCACTAAGAAATACTTCGTTTCCCCACTCCAACATCTGTGTGTATATGGTAATTCCCAGGTTGACTTCATGTATTCTTTACCCAACCTTTCATATACGCCAGCTGGTATATGTTTGAAACAATGTTGAAAATTAAAAATTGTGACAGGGGCGTGATTGTCCTGTGTATTAGCCACTCTGTTGAAGGTTTTTCAGAAACAGTTAATGGTAATCTTTCCAGTTTCCCAATGTTCAGCACCGTATAGTCTGTTCTTCTTTTTGCCAAAGTGATTTGTTTATCTGTAAGGTTAAACACAGAAAACAATGACATGTTGTTGATTAGACGTCATGGCACATATCCAGAACAAAGATTTTGGAACGTCCAGCCTAAAAGCATTATAGAACACAATTATGACAGTCCATGCTGTAGCATGAGCAAGTCCTGTTCCATTATAGCTATGGCAGAGGATATTGTGCTGTCCAAAGAATAAATTCTGGATGACAGAGTTGTTAACCCACTGTCAACTACAGAGAGAGATTTCTCTAAATTAGTACAATCAATTTCTCGTATTCGTTCTGCAGTCTCTGGTTGTGTCGCTTTCCAAGCTTCATTGTAAATGGCATATATACCAGCTTATATAAAACGTTTATGACGCTGTTTCGAAGGACCTTGTAAGAAGTCCCTTAAATCAACGCCATCTTTAAGTAAAGATAAGTGTTGTTTTACTTCAGTTAGTGTAGATTTTTGTAGCCAATCAAGGCACAGTTTTCCTACACTGTATGTTGTTACTATCCCTGGATGTTGTCTCTGGAAATATCTTGGATCTGGCCTGGTCAATGTAAACCCTTATGTCTTATTTAGGAATCTTTCTCGACAGTTATTTGTGTCTGTGGGCCAGATTAACAATTTTTTCCAAACAGGATCAGTTCTGTTCTTAAGTAAAATAGTTTTTACCTCGACCACCCCCTCTGTATTGTTTTTACTATCAGGTGTAGGTGTAGGTATGGACGGTTAGTTCAAAACTTTTATCTTAGCAAGGCCAAGACAGGGTGTCTGTTCGACAGTGTCGTTCAAAAGCATTATTTGTTCAGGGATAATGCAGGCTCGAAATAAAGCTTTTGTTCCCGGCACCTGCCAGTCTTTTGTGCCCCAGACAGTTTTTGTCTCAATGTTGTCTCTCCTAAAGTCAAAGCCTAAAGAGGACAGCTGGTCATAAAAAGGCGGAAGAATACTTTTGCTTAGTATTAGTCAACATTCTTTTCATTCTTGTCTTATTAACATTTTTAAAATAAAATGTTTCTGGATTTGAGACATTAAAACCTGAAAAGTACGGACATTTTTCATAGAATGTTTTTGAGCTAACCTTTGGTGGTGTCGGACAATGTTCCCATTGATTATAATTATGAACATTTCTAGGGTTTGCAGATTTGTGCAAATAATGATGACCATAGTGATGATAACAGTACATTTGTTCATAATCTGATGAACCTTCTAAGTATTCATGTTTTGTAAATTTTGCAGACTTCTCTAAGTCTGACATTATATTATTAACAGTCTCAATGCCTCAAACATCTGAAAATGTGCTGGGCGAAACACAGTCACTCAAGGGAACCTTAAATTGGTGTAGAATCTTCAACAGCTCTGCAGGACCAAAGATGTCATAATCAGTTATGTCCCAGGCTTTAACACCAGGTATAGGAACGGCTGTGATGTTCACTGATGTCAAGTCTCTTTGTTCACGATGAGATGATTTGTGTGGCTTGAGGAGTAAGTTGATGTTCTTACTTGCTGTGTCCTTTTTACTATATCTTCCATTTATCAGCATTCCCAAACTTAAAACAGGAATTAGCCAAAGTAGGATAAAAAGTATACCTAGCACAATCCAAAGTTCAACCCATGGTGAAACCAGATAAGTTTTTCCAAGTTGATGAAAAAGTTCTGTAGATTGTTCTTTAAAAGTTCTTTTTACTGGCGTTGTTTCCCATCCACTGGGATCCTTGGAATACGTATCAAAGTTAATGAAATAGCCAGAGGCATTTCTGTCAATTGTAGGTATTGCATCTGAATTACTTGAGATCACTGGAGCTACTGAATCCCTTGTCATATTAGTATAGTCAGATGCTATATCATTGTAGACAGGTGTTTCTTGATGAGCTGTTATTTGGGTCTCACGAGGTACAAGTTCCATGGCTTTGTTACATAGGGCCAGATGTAGGTAATTTCTATTTACCAATTCCTAAATACCAAATGTTACCGATTCGGCTATTTAAGAATCAGTAAATAGTATGTGGGTAAAAAATCGGTAATTTTTACTGATTCAGTAATATTTGTTATTACCGATTCGGTATTTACCGAATCGGTAATGGAGACTACCTTCCCATTCATTCCTATGGGCCTGTAGGTCCATAGGAATGAATAGGAAGCCATTCACTATTACCGATTCTGTAAATACCGAATCGGTAATAGGAGGAGCATATTCAAGGGTGGCAGGGTGTCACATTGACACCCTGTTGCACCCCTGAATCGTGCATGTGTGCACATGTGGTGCACATACATCACATAATTGATTTTTTAAAGGTATTCGATATTTACCACCAACTTGTAGTTGGTGTTAAATAACGAATCACTAAATAAAAAATGCACTCACTTGAGTGCTCCCTACATAGGATTTAAGGATTCGGTAATTTACCGATTCGGTATTTTAAGGATTTGGTAATTTACTGATTCCTTAAAATTACAGAATCTGTAAATTACTGAATCGTTAAATCCAGCCACCTACATTAGAAAAAGCTAAATACCGGTCTGTAACGGGAAATTTACAGATTTTTGGCAGTTACAGAACGGTATTAAGCTACCTACACATGGCCCATAGTCCTTTATTCTGTACTGCAGAGTCTTCAAAGGTAATGAGTCTCTCATTTTGAACATCTTGGATAGTAGCCAGATTTGGTCGTCTGCTACATCTTTGGAGTCCACTTGGCCTATTACTCATGATTGGCCACATGATGTGGTTTTACCAGGTCGATAGATACAAACCTGTTCTAACTTTTTTCCAGCAAGTGGCGGCAATAACACTGTTCTTGATCCGTGGATTGCTAGCACAGGTACTGGTTGTCTGTAAGAAGACCTAAATTCCTTCTTATCCGCGATCTTTTCTCTGACTAGATCCCCAATATTTGAAATCCAGGCAGGCCTTGCTGGGACAGGTAGTTCCCCTTCAGTGGTTATTGGCTTCTGCAATGTGTTGCTTTGACTTCTCCTTGTTTCATTTAAGTCCTGCAAAACAGCCAAACGGTCTTTGATGTCAGAAGGTTTTTTTTCTACCACTGAAGTGTGACGGTCAAGGTCCTGGACAATCATTCTAATACCAAAAAGAATTTCATATGGAGTGAATCCACCCAGAGAACTTCTTGGCAGATTGTTTAAACTACGTTGGACACTTATTAGCTGTTTGACCCACCCGTCACCTGAGCCTAATACCGTAGCTGTTATAGATTGCTTTATGTCCCGGTCTTTTCTCTCCACCACAGAACTTTCCTCAGGATGAAATGGACTAGAATACCGTAATGCAACGCCTAGAGTAGCCATGGCCTCCTTGTAACCTTTTGAGCTAAACTCAGGACCCTGGTCAGATTGTAGCGTGCCGACGGTGTATGTTCCGATAAAGACTCGCAAATCTTTTATAGCATTTCGGGCGTCAGCCAAGCGCTGAGGCCACATCCAAATGAATCTGTCCTAATAGTTGTGGGAGCGCATTTGTCCATAGAGACGTCTGTGTGTAGATAGTCTAATGCTGTCTAACAACGGTATCTGTAGTGGGCTGGCTACACTGTAGTCAGGTATCTGCCGGCGTTCTTTGCTGCGAACTCTATTGCAGTTATGGCAATTAATTGCAAATTCATGAATGTGGGGATTCATCCCTGGCCACCAGTATGTCTCCTTTAATTCTAGAATAGATTTAGAGATCCCTTGATATATCAGACCCTCTCCCAAATGTGCTTCATGTATCAAAGCTACTATACGTCTCCTATTTGAAATTACTCTCTCCCCTACTCCAAGGATTCAAGCAAAAGGAAAGCAGTTGGCATCAATTATGTATGAATATTCGAGTGGACAATTTTGACGTAACGCTGCACCGCTACCTTTGCTTGTGGCATTGACAGCTAGCATTATTTTAATGCGTATCGTTTTTGAACGAGTTATCGCAGCTCCGGAAGCCGTTTGCACAGCTGCCTTCGTGGCTTCATCAGCCAATGAATTAACTGCAACGTGAACACCATCACGTTGATGACTCAGTATATGGATCAATTGAGTCTTCTGTACTTTTTTCTGTAGTTGAACTACTTGTTCCCAAGGCAACTTATGCTTGATTATGCCACCTTTTGCGTCTTTGAAACCGTTTTGAATCCAGTTCTGCAAGTATTCATTATAAGATTGAACGCAGTAATACGAATCGCACACAATGAGTGTGGGGAATTCACGAGCAGTATTTTCAAGTGCCAGCTTGAATGCTTGTAATTCAGCTTGCTGAATTGTACAATGTCCGAGAGATTGTGTTTTTGTGACCATAGGTCGGAATTTACCATCGCGCCAGCGACCTTTAACTATCGGGCACTCAGAATTATAAGCTTGTTTACCCCCAATTGCGGGCTGTGCTGATCCGTCTGTATAAATTATACATTCATACTGTTCTAGAGGCAAAATCTCAGTGGGCAGAGGACATTCTTGTTCGTATTGTAGAAATTCTTGTGTTTTCAAATAAGGGTCAAAAACGTGTTCAACGTCTGTTGCAGCAGGAGAATTAACCCATTGTATCAATCTCGGATGTAAACGAGCATTCGGAATGCTCGCTTTTGTGACTGCCTCTAAGGCAGGTACAGGAGTAACAACCATTATGCGTTTTCCATGTGTGAGGGCTCTCTCTTTTGCTACTGCAATTTAAACAGCTGTCAGATTTGTTTCTGTAGAAGTGAATTTCATTTCAGCTTGTGTGTACAAGTGTGATTTATAAGCAATTGGCACTTTTTCCCCTTCATTGAAGGTTAAGTACGTGAATCTGCATCTTCCTGGGATGATTTGGATTTCAGGGTTACGTATGTTTACGCGTGTCTGTAAATGTGTTGTTGCTAACATGTCTGTTTGTACTGAACACAAAATTTCTGTATGTTTTTGAGTCCAATTAGTTGTTTTGAAATCAGGTTTGATTAATTTGTAGAGAGGTTTAGCCCTTTCTGCGTAGTTTAGAATGTAAGTTCTTCAGAAATTTAGGAAGCCTAGATTTGACTGTAAGTTTTTCAGCATTTTTGGAGGTTGGAGCAGTGTACACTTTTCTAAAAAGATGGCTGCCAGGCTTTTCCCTCCACTTGATAACTTGTATCCTAGAAAAAAGACGTTGACGTTGGCAATTCTTGATTTTTTTAAATTGAATTTATACCCTTCAGAGGGGAATCCAAGTGTAATGGTATTCACTCTGTTCAAGTGCCTGTCCAAGTCATTGCCTGTTAGATAGATGTCATTGACATAAGATAATGCCTCATCATCATACGTTTGTAGTAACTCTGTTACTCTTGCTGAAAATAACCCCTGACTATTCTTGAATACCTGGGGGAAATGACAGAAGTGATGCTGTGTCCCCATAATTGAGAAAGCGATCAAGTACCTACTTTCAGGTGCAATGTTTTGACAGAATCTAATGTGGTTTTATATTTTATACGCATAATGTTATTCATTAGTGCTGCACTGTGTGCATTCTGTAATGCAAATGTAAAAGGGGTCGTAGACAACCAGTGATCAAAGACCCTTTTTGTGTTGCCCGGCGGTGTCGCCTCTATGACCCACCAATATTTAATCAATGAAAAAGCAGGCGCTGGAGACTGAAAGGCAGGAAACGAGGGTTTATTCTCTCCGGAGGAGAACACATCAATTCGGACAGCAAGTATCGTCACGAGGTGCTCTAATCGCATCTCTCGAGGCCTGGCCTCTTATACACGGGTTTATGATCTTTATTGCATGTAACACATTCTTGCAATGCTTTGAAACATAAAAGGATATCCTCGGAATCTCCCCTTCAGGCACGTTCCCACACACATTTACAGTTGAAGTCCCCACCCCGGTAACAACAGGTGATGGCTATAGCGCAGCTGGACATTCCGCCGATTCACGGAATGTGTGAAGTTTGATCGGATCTCGTAGGGTGGGGGCTTTGATCGGCTCGAGGGTCTTTTGATGGGGAGGGGAGGCTTCCTACTGTACGGGGTAATAAACAGTATCCGCAGGGCCAGGTGGTGGCTTGGGAACAAGGAAGACAGACGGGCACACAGAAAAGGGAGGTTTGCATCAAAGGGCCTGAGACTATGAAAGGAATGAAGGGAGGTGTCGCGCTGGGAACAGGATGGGATTCTGAGACAGATCTGCGCTGATGAGGGGTTTATGACCCAAGGCATGTGAGAGTGAGGGGGGTCGCCAGCGTGCGGGGGATGCCTGCGAGGATAGGAGAGAGAGAGACGCGCCGGCTATCAGCGAGGGACAGGGAGGCCATGGTGCTTAAAATGGCTGCCGCTTATGCGTAGGGTACGTGAGGGCGGGGGGTTTGTCTAGTACATGGGGGGGGGCGCTGGCGAGGGTGAAGAACCGGGTTGGGGGTCAGGGACGTGCAGAGAGCGGTTCTGATCAAAAACAACTAAAGTGGTGGGGGCGTATGAAAAAAGTGTGGCATCGGGAAAAAGGCAAGATGGCGCAGATAATGTTCACCAAACCGTAACGATTTTCCACAGTCCTCCCTTTAACATTTCCACGACATCTTGCTAGCCTATTTCCTATCTATCTCTACTGCGGTGGTCATAAGTGAGGGGATGGAGACCTAGGCAAAAGGAACTGTACATAAATATCACATTATAAACATCGCATTTGAAAATCTTGTCATCTAGTAGGCGGGTTCATCGTTAAGCTTGTTGCAGAAAAAGTCATAGTAATGCAATATCAGACTAGAATTATGTAGCGAGGGCGTTGGGTACAGATCATGGATGCTTATAGTCACTCGGAATAGGAACTGGTAAGTTATCATATGAGTAAGTCCTCTTTTCCCTTCTTTTTTTCGGTGGGAGCATAGTCAAATTCAATGGTGGTTGGGAGAAATGCGAGATATAATAAAAGTAACAATCAGAGTTCTCAGTGTCTTATGGTCATGGGCCAGCATTAGTGAGTTCTCAGCATTCTTTGTCGTCTTCTGTTGGCACTGTTAAACACCTGTACTACAATTCGTTCTGTCAACAGGAATGTTCATGTGGACTGAGCCGTTGGAGGTCTGCGGGCGGGAGTACATCCTTTTGTCGATTCGCCAGACCTCATGGGAGAAATGCGTTATGGTTTCGAAGCACGTGCATTTTCTTCCATAGCTCAGAGCATAGTTATTAGGAGGCAGAAAAAGGATTGCGATGAAAGGTGCAATTGTCTTCGAGTTGTGGAGTCTGTTTGTTTCTTGGGTCTCTGTGGTGGGTATTTCCTGTTGCTTCCATCATCTTCGAGGCGCTCAGCAGCGGGTAGAACCACATACTTCGTTCATCTTCTCTTTGGAGCGACCCTTGGTGGAGTTTAGGTCACCGTTCTGAGATTAACATAGTTCGTGGTCTATTTAGTCGGAGCTCCCTCCCTTTTGACGCAGGAAATACCCTTCTCTGGATGGCTCAGTAGGATTTAGAGGATTTTGAAAGTTCAGGTGGAAGGGGGTGTGTGTGAGTAGTCCTTATGGTGGGTCGGAGGAGGAGGGGATGGAGCGGGGCCAAGTCGGGAACAGACCAGGGAGACGGAAACTTTTAGACAGGCGGGTCCATAATCACGTTCAGAGAGCGGGGACCTTTCGGCACGCGTCGATCATAGAGCAGGGGCCTCAGGTCAGCCCTTTCCTTTAGTTCTGTCGGGAACAGTGCCTTGTCCTGCGACTCCTTACTGTTGTGGTCTCGCCTTGGTCTCCGTTGCTGAGGTTCCACAATCTGCAGTCAGGCCGCGTGCTCCCACATCCGGTCTCTTTCTCCTCCGACGGTGGTACCCTTAAATGAGTTTGAAAAGACAGTCTTTAGAGATTTTGCAGAGGTAGGCAATTACGTTAATCTATTTCTCTCCCAACACCAAGCAACTGGGGTAAACATTTGCCACATTGAGGTTTGCAGCCAATGTATAAACAATTGACGATAGGTTTGCTGGATTCCCAACAATTTTCCTTTGTGGCCATTTCTTTGGCGTTTTGTTGGTTATTACATTCATTTGTCGTGGTACGAGGTCTGATACCCATTCATTGCATTCGTTTATTACAGTCGTGTCAGTTCTTCTGTCAGAGACCCATTTCCCTAGTACGAGTCTTGCAGGGCTAGACCGGTCTTCAGGGCTTTGTATTTTATGGAAAAGGGTAACGTGTTATTCACCATAGTCTGATAGGCATCCTTCTGAGGGATGAACATAGGCTAAACTATTCTCCATTACATCAATGCGTCTTATCCTTTGGCTAAACATCTCATTTTCAACAGGGTTTAATACAACAAGTTCTTTCATTTTTCGATCTAATTTTAACTTTGTAAACATTCTAATCTCTACATCGTTTCTTACAACCTGGCTACTTCATTAAAAAACTCGGGGGGGGGGCTTGCGATAACTATTAAACTCATCTTTGAGGCGAGTGGGGTCTTATGGAAAACAACTAGGAACACAGTGAATTGGAGCAAGGGACATTTTTCAAATTCTCGTCTGGGGCAGCCGATACAAAACTGATGGTGTCCTGGGAAGGCAGGTATACCTCGATCGCCTTTGCTGATTGGGGCATTTGATACAATTTTGGGACGGGGAGGGTCGCGTTATCAGAAACATTTTATCATGGATGCCACTGACAAGTAGTTCCCTCAAAATGGGTCAGATTAGAGAACCTTAGCCGTCTTACCTGTCCCTTTCTTTTCGGTCAATCTAGATTTCATCAATATTTAGCAGAAAAGGAGAGGTAGTAACATGGTATCGATGCAATTTATATTTAAGACAAATTTTGTGCAAATACTTGTGGTATTTGGAGCCAATTGGGTGGTACACCAGGTTCGCCAATTAGGTGCCAGTCGTTAGGGAGAGAGAGAGAGAGAGAGAGAGAGAGAGAGAGAGAGAGAGAGAGAGAGAGAGAGAGAGAGAGAGATGTGCAACGATAGGCTAAATGATACACATGTGTCCTGGAGAGTGACTGTGTACCATCTAGGCTATTCAGTGCATTACCCAATACGAGACGTTTCGGGTCTGTGTTAGGACGTAGAAAGCATGCAGTTTGGGACGGATGAGCATTAGGTCAGGTACAAAAAGGATGTGCATAGAGTTGGGTGTCTTTAGATGTCATCTTGCAGCGTTAGTCCGCTTCATGTATCGGACGTGACGTGGCTCCAGATCTTTTACTATACCCTAATCGTGATTCCAATGTAACCTGCAGAGGGAGAAAAAGAAAAAGGGAGGGGGAACAACATTCGAGCATATCAAATGTATTGGGCACGAAAGTCCTTTACTTACCACATACTCGTCTTATCCCCTCGGGATATAATCCCTGGGGTCTCGGTTTCTGAAGTCGAAGGGGGTGGGCAGTGTGGTAAGGGTGGCGAGCGATAGGTTGTTCGTGAGGGAGACGGTCCAAGCGTGGTATTTTAGATCGTGCGTAGGGAAACGCTAAGAAGGAACCAGGGGCGCCTAGCGCAAGGTATTTGGTTTTCGGAGGTGTATCTAGCTATCGGGATCCTTAAATCATTCTCAATGCTGTGATGTTCTAAGGTATATCAGTTCTTCGGCCGTCCCTGTTCCTTAGTACCTGCGAGTATCATACCTTTATAACATTCTGTCATTCACACTGCTTCACTTTACCCGTTCTCAGAAGTCGAGGTCCTTCTTCCTGCGTTAGTTCCTGAGCCCAGTCGCACATTTGGGGGCAGCGTGTCATACCTTGGATTTGATCATCCATCCGGGGCCGACCAACCATTTTCTGATAACCTTAAAAAGAGAGCAAAACGGTTGCGCACAGAAAAGCCCTCCCGCCAAATTCCCATATTTACAAAGGTAGACGATACCTGTTCATAGTTTGGAAAACCTTTATTTGCATAATCGTTCAGAAAATAAATATGAGAGTGCAATCGTATTTGGCCGGACATGGCGACGGCTGAAGCACATACAGTAGGGGGCTATTTTGCAGTATTTAAAAACATTGAAAAACGTCTACTTAGTTATTTGCAAGAGACTGAAAACGTTCATTAATAGCTGAGGGATCAGGGGCATTTTAGTTCGTAAATGGAAACACAGTCAAGCTCATTGCAATCACATTTCCTAGATGTGTACCGTGGGCGTGCATCATAAGCGACGTTATGTACCGGTTACAATAAATATCAAAATAAATCGTACATCGAAATCAACATTTTAACGGGATCCGTTCAAATGTTCGCCAAGTGAACCCTCCTCCCTTTTCGTCAAGTGTACAATGGTTCACATAGTACATCAAGTCTCATTAGCTAAAGAACACCACGAGGTGTCCGTTAGTTCCTATTGATACCGGCGCCATTTTGGGCGAGGCCGGGTTAGTCCGGGAGTAGCATCAGGGGAAAAAATGTCTCCGACGATTGGCGGTTGGACCAGAGTCCCTTTCGGTAGTTCAAAAACCTGTGCTAACAGAGGGGCTGGTGGTGTGGACCGTCAATCAAAAGGGGGAGGGAAGTAGAATCTTTCTTACCGGGTCGCGTTGATGTTCAGCCGGAACTTACTCGAGTTCGTTAGCCCTCAATGTTCCTGGGTGGTTCAGACTAAAGCTGGCGCTGACACGAGAGCACCACCATCTTGTGGCTGTGTCGTGGTTATTTTATTAGTGATCAAATGCAGCTGTTCCCCACCGGAAGCCTGAAGGGGCCGAGGGCTCCTGGGACTTTGGTAGAATCTTCAAAGTCGAGGGGATGTTTGTCGAAGGTGGGGGCTTGTGTCCAGGTGGGCAAGTGCCCGAGTTGCAGTTTCGGACAAAGTTACTCCAGCGGCCTAGACCCGTCTTCCAGAGGGCCCGGACGCCATTTTGAGACCCTGCAGCCGCCGCCCTTCGTCGTGTCTTTCAGGAGTGGAAGAAAACTTCTTGTGGCGACAAAGACAGAACATCAGGCTGTTGGAGCAGGACATTTTGGTTCGGGGCGCCAGGGTGCAGCTGTGGAGCCTTCATCTGGGGAGGTGAGGGAGGCTCGTTCGCGCCGCCTCCCTCACCCAGCGCATCCGACGCCGCCCCTTCAAATCAGGGGTGCACATGATGACCACCCTACACCCCTGATTCCGACTCTTGGGGGACCATTGTATGTTCGGTGCTGCGCAAGTATATGCCCGTTGGACACTGCACGTTCTGTGCTGCGGAAATATAGCTCAGTCGGACATTGTCTGTTCTGTGCTGCGCAAATATAGTTCCGCCGGACATTGTCTGTTCTGTGCTGCGCAGGTATATGGCCGTCGCCCGGCTGGAGGACTTCGGCGCCGGGCCAGGGCTGGGAAACCTCCTACCTGTGGAGGTGGGAGAGGCTCGTCCGCGTCGCCTCTCCCTCCCAGCCCACCCTGCATCAGTTCGATGGAGGAATTCGTGATGGCCGGACCAGGAGATACGAGGGAGGGGGTCACCTGCATCCGCCCCCTCCCTACTCGTGGCCCGGGGGACGTCACCCCAGGAAGGAGAGTATGGGGAGACCATTTCACGTCGGCCCATGGAGCCTCCTGTACCTTCTCGTCGGCGATTTCTTTTGGTCTATGGCTGGTGGCAGGCCCCGCCCCACACGTGTTGTGTGTTTCACCTTCCGGATGGGCGGGACCGTTGACCTGTTACAATTTGGAGAACTTCCGGAGTGAGCGTAATATGTTTTGTATTGTTCCTATTAGTACAGTTTGCTTTAAAGAATGTTTTACTAGTTTTTCTATTTATCGTTGGTTGTGTGTTATCTTTACCGTAATTAAATCCTAAATTATATAACAGATGCTTGGTTTCCCTGAGTCCTTTTTCTAACGGGGGGTTGTCTACGCAAGCCTGTATTTGCTTTTGTTTTTCAGAGTGGGGGGGGGGCAACGGGGGGGGGGGGGCAATCAGTCCCAGAACTCTAACATGTCGTTAAAATTGGTCTGACGAAATTTGTGCCATCGAGCATAATCGAACGTGGTGGTTCTATCCGTCCTGTCCGTGTTAGTCTGATTTGTTTTTGTCTCGCGCCTTTTCCCTTTCTGCCGGCCTGTTATTTCTGTCGACCCTCCGCTCTTACTTATGTTCTGTAGAGTCGGGCATTGGGCTTTCCAGTGTCCGAGACATTTACAGAAAGCACATTGATTTTGCCTTAAATCTGTTCGTCCTGTGCATAGTGTCGGGGGATTACTTTTGGGTCGTTGTGTCTCGGGGTTGTCCCGTCGGCACATCCCTTTACACCGTTCTCTTTTTGTGTCTAATCCTCGGAACTGTGTCGTCTTTGGCCCTTCCTTTTGCCAACCAGACGTTTGGAGGATTGCCTGTCGCGTTTCTTTAACTACTTTGGCTTCGTCTCTTTCTTTTCGTTGCGTAGCCTCTTTGCGCCACATACCGAGACTATCGAGCATAATAGGCGTTGTCTTATTATTACGAAGGGCTATTTCCACCGTTTCTATTTCGTCTAAATCGAAGGATCCTATCAGTGGCCACTGTTTCTCTTGGTTTGTTTTGGTATACTTGTGCCATAGCTTGCTATAGGCTATGGTAATTAATCCATACTTTGTGAACATGTCTTTATTAGGGGTGCCTTCCAGCGGGGCTAGATGGTCCACCTCTAATAAACGGTCCGGGTTGAACCAGCTATCCATCAGTGGGGAGAAGACAGGCATGACGGATCACAATGGGGATAATAGTCAGCACTACCTATCTTATCACTGCGTGCAAAGACTAGACAGAATATTTCTATTCTACGTTGTTTGCAGGCAGTGAATACCTCAAGAACCAATATCGGGCAATCAGTGTTTGGTCAATAAATAAAAAATAAAAAATGTTCAATGGGGAGAATAAGTAGGCCCGCAAAGGTCTGCGTCACCTACCCTTTCACTATCTGCAAAGAGGGGGACCTATTCTTTCCTGTTTGCAGACAGAGAATCTCCAGAAAACAATCCGTAACAGTTAATCAATGGGGAGGGGCAATTGATCAGTGGGGGAGAAAGATAGGCACGACGGGTGCGTTACCTATCCTTCGCTGCTTGCAAAGAGAGAGCCGGTTGTTTCTCCGTTTGCCGACAGCGAAACTCCAAATAAATTAACAAAAAGTAATACTAGTATTTTCCATCAATTATCAATTATTTCGCGATTTGTCGTGTTTACACGACCTTACCCGGACCGCATGGACAGTTTCTTGTCTTCCGAATCCAGCGCCCAATCGTCCTCTTCTCTTCGTACTCCTCGTGGCACTCCTGATGGTTCCCAGTCAGGACCGTAGATCACTCAAGAGAGGTCTGTTCGGAACCAGTGAAGTTCGGATGATCGGCTGTCAGACGAGGGTCTATCGGACAGGGTACCTTCCGATCGTTGCAGTCGTTCACTCTGTCGTCAGGACCTCTCCCACTGGATCCACGAGTCGCTGATGGGCCCCACGCTTGGGACGCCAATTGTAAAAGGGGTCGTAGACAACCAGTGATCAAAGACCCTTTTTGTGTTGCCCGGCGGTGTCGCCTCTATGACCCACCAATATTAAATCAATGAAGAAGCAGGCGCTGGAGACTGAAAGGCAGGAAACGAGGGTTTATTCTCTCCGGAGGAGAACACATCAATTCGGACAGCAAGTATCGTCACGAGGTGCTCTAATCGCATCTCTCGAGGCCTGGCCTCTTATACACGGGTTTATGATCTTTATTGCATGTAACACATTCTTGCAATGCTTTGAAACATAAAAGGATATCCTCGGAATCTCCCCTTCAGGCACGTTCCCACACACATTTACAGTTGAAGTCCCCACCCCGGTAACAACAGGTGATGGCTATCGCGCAGCTGGACATTCCGCCGATTCACGGAATGTGTGAAGTTTGATCGGATCTCGTAGGGTGGGGGCTTTGATCGGCTCGAGGGTCTTTTGATGGGGAGGGGAGGCTTCCTACTGTACGGGGTAATAAACAGTATCCGCAGGGCCAGGTGGTGGCTTGGGAACAAGGAAGACAGACGGGCACACAGAAAAGGGAGGTTTGCATCAAAGGGCCTGAGACTATGAAAGGAATGAAGGGAGGTGTCGCGCTGGGAACAGGATGGGATTCTGAGACAGATCTGCGCTGATGAGGGGTTTATGACCCAAGGCATGTGAGAGTGAGGGGGTCGCCAGCGTGCGGGGGATGCCTGCGAGGATAGGAGAGAGAGAGACGCGCCGGCTATCAGCGAGGGACAGGGAGGCCATGGTGCTTAAAATGGCTGCCGCTTATGCGTAGGGTACGTGAGGGCGGGGGGTTTGACTAGTACATGGGGGGGGCGCTGGCGAGGGTGAAGAACCGGGTTGGGGGTCAGGGACGTGCAGAGAGCGGTTCTGATCAAAAACAACTAAAGTGGTGGGGGCGTATGAAAAAAGTGTGGCATCGGGAAAAAGGCAAGATGGCGCAGATAATGTTCACCAAACCGTAACGATTTTCCACACAAAGGTTTTGCAACAAGCGTTTAGGTGTCTGTAGTCCAAAACTAGACGATATGTATTGTCTGGTTTGGAGACGGGAAACAAAGGATTGTTCATTGACGAGGTGCATGTTTCAATCACTTCTTGGTATTCAAATTGATCTAATATCTCCCTGGCCTGTTTCTTAGCTTCTTGCTTAACTGTTTACTGCCTTTGTGCAGTTGGTTGAGTTTTTTACTGGATTTTATGGTGAGGGGATTCCTCATCCCATCCTACATGATTTTTGTATAATGTTGGAGCCTGGGCTACAGCCCATTTTCTGGCATGAGTGTATTTTAAATGAATTGTAATATGATTGGAGAATGCTGGCATAATTATGTCCTCGACATGTGGGCAGTCCCTGACAAAATTGATGGACAGTCTTTTTCAGCTAGAAGAATATCATAACCCTTAGAGTGCTTCTCCCAAAAGAGTGCTCTTATTTTAATAGTTATGTCCCCCTCCATCCGGAGCGTTACTTCATATATCTTATGTGGTACACTAACTCTGGTATCAGCAGTTTCAACTTGGATGTACTCATTCAAGTCCACTGTCTCCAGATGATCATTCAAGATCTTGCGAGCTTTGGTTACTTCTGCTGCGCTGTCCAGCATTTTCTGGGCCCACTCCCCGATCTTGAGTTGTGTCCTCAAGATCCTCTGCATGTCTGATTTTTAGACCTGCTACCTTCTTTTTGGTGAATTGGGTTTTCTTATTTTTTGGAACATGTTGATCGTCTTTGGACTTCATGCGTTCTTCCTTGTGTTCTGACCGTCTTCATCTTTCCCATTTCTGTGAGGAAGTCTGAAAGGTACGAGAGGAACGTGTATCAGTATCTTGATATCTATCAGGTTTTTTCAAATTATCCCTGTTCCTGAGGTTATACCTCTTGTCAGAGGGCTCCTTTTGAGGAGACCTACCTCGGGATTGAGAACGCTTCTCTTTAGAAGTTTGTTTAGTGTTCTCCCAATTCTTTTTGGGAATAGTGAGAGTGTTTTTAATAAAGACCTTTTCAGGACCTTCAGATAGGGGTTTAACTGTTTTCCCACCCAAACTATCTCTACTGAGTTCTTCATAGGATTTTTCAAATATTCTGGCCAGTTCATATAGTTGCTCAGTTACATCAAATTCTCTTATCTTTTGGCGGATCGCCACAGATGCTGCCTCACCTTTAATATTAGCTAATATTATAGCTGAGACCTGTTTGAAATCTCTAAGTAATGTCATGCCCAGATTTAAAGCAGGCTCTGCCCCTTATTCATTTTGAATCTATTTCATGAAGTCTGGTATTACCGCCACAGACGGAACACCATGTGTTTTTGCGTAGATTGCAGCAAAGACTGTACCCCAAGTGTCACAGTCCTCCAGGTATGGTGCGATCCCCATTGGTAAACAGATTGTTAGAATCCTGCGTTTCTCAGGAGGGGTAGTATCGGGAAATTGGAGTAATTTTTTGAGCTATACATAATGGACTTTGTTACCGTTTTGCAGGCAATTTACCAATGACTGATAGTATAGTCTGTGGTGTGATTTTATTTGTGTTCCCCTGGTAAGGGGCGTGTTGTGAAATCCTTATAGGAGGTTTGGACTGTTAGAGTCTGCATGACATATTGAACCAATTGTCTATGGATTTGTAATAGTTGTTTCAGTTGAACTAATAGTTCTGCACCTATCATTTCGTAAATGGCAGGATGTGGTGTACAGCTAGCTAATACCGGCCATGTTGCACCTGGTCTACCTAGTAGACCAAGCCTGGTAATGTGATTTTGATGTTATAGGGCGCCTTTAAACCAAAGCGCATGCTCTTGGTATGTTAGTGGAATTTCAACATCCTTAAAAGGAGTGTATTCCATTGAATGTTCCTCTTCTTTGTAAAAGTGAAACAAATGTGTTACTGGATTTGCTTCAGGGAAGATAATCCAAGAATAGAATACCTCTGTCTGCCGATATTCATGTCCCTTTACTAGAAAAATTACCCTACCACCTCTTGATGATAGGCCATTTGTTATAAGTTTTGTAGTGATGGGTTTCCTTTCTTTTTCTGGGATGTTTATAGCATCCGGGTCATCTTCATTAAAGCATGCAACGTCTAAGCCTGGTAGGGCTCAGCTGCTGCAGCTCCACCGGTCGCATTGTTGTCGCCGTTAAGCGACATTGTTTGATGAAACTCTGCAGAGCAAGTATTTTGGAACACTGTATCCTTCAACCTTGAACAAACCAAAAACGAATACATAGGATTTTCCTCCTACTCAGTTATGGCGGATATTTTATCCTTTTACCCACTCCAGACATCGACTGGAGTATTTACGGGAAAAAGAGGTCTCTGTGAAAAGCACGACTGAGTTACTCTAGTATCTAGCATTAAATTAGTGTCTTACCAAATGTTGGGCACCATGTACTGTAGTTCCTATATTCCCAATAGGCTCTGCGTATTGGAATTGTATATCCTATAGGTTAGACGTAGGACTGAGATCAACTAGGTCTCTATCGAATATACTAAACTTAATAGTGAGTGCCAGCTAGTTCAGAGGTCACTAGAAACGTTCTTGAATACACAAGAAGGGATTAGTTTCTGACAACCACATAAACATGACAACTTTGTTTCCCCAAGAATAAACGTATCTTCAGAGTCGTGGAAACGATAGATACATATTTTACTCAGTCAATCGTGCATGCTTCATTTCAACAGAGGTGCAGAGAAATAGAGAGACGGGCGTTTTCAATAAATGTATTGAACAGTCTTCTTTCTCATGCAAGTAAAGTGAACTGCTATAATCGTAATGCAGGCTGCAAAGTATAACACGTACAGCGAGAATAGAATTATAAAATAATACTGTAAAAGCATTGCATGGTTTCTAAGCCATATAAAAGTACATATATGAATACACAGACTAAAATATTCAACTAGTGCTATCTAAAATATGCCTACCCCTATGTACCCAACCTAAGTCTAGTACGCTGGAGGGAGTACGTATTTGTGTAGCATAGGTTTGGTTTTCTTTTGCCAAGAATCTATCCAAGATTTCTCTTAGGGTCTAATCAGCTCCATACCTTAGTTTAGAACGAAGGAGGTCTGGTATCTCTGTCTCGGGACTCGATTTCCCAACATCCAGCAAGGGGACCTTGGAAACACGAGCTGGATTCTCTGCGAGAGAAATGCAGCCTCTCAATCAGTGCGTCAGCTGGAGGGTCGGCTTCCGTTGGCACTTGCTGTAGCGTGCTGCGTCGGGCAAGTAGATAGTCGAGCTGCTCTTACCCACTGTGCCTTGCTAGAGCAAGTGAAGGCATCTTTATACCTTGAAGGTGCCTAGTTTGAGGTAAAGTAGGGCATAATAACCTCAGTAAAGAACCCCAAGTGAATAGTAGTTCTTTGTAAAGTCCATGAATTTTTCAACAAATCAATATTCAAGCAAGGGGAGGTCCCTGACTGCTTAAGCCGATTTTTCAAGAAATCATTGTGACGTTTTGGTATGGGTGGAAGTAGCCATGCCTGTATTTGGACTGCATGGACTATGTCTAAACATGGGTATGATTTCTATGCCTATATTAGGGCAAGGTGAATGGTACCTATATAGGGGCATGAAGCAGGAAATGTTGCTTGGATCCTAAAATGCCATACACCAGCAATACAGGGCCATGGAAAGTTGAAGTTTCAGTTTTTGGCACTTGGAGGGCAGCCAATTAGAGACAAGGTCATTTTCGGAGTTAGGCTGCGCCAACATATGTACTTAGATAATCACTTCGACGATCCTCATGCACTTATAAATTCAGTATACAATCTCCTTGTAGTACTCTAATGATGCAGTACCTACGTATGTACTTGTACAATTACCGGGACAAAGTTACATAACTAAGGTTTTCCCCCAGTGTATAAGGTAAGATGGTTGCATACGCTGTCCAGTGCACTATGTAATGTGGTAGGGCCTAGGGGCAGAATGCTGCATACATAATGAACAGACAGATACAGATAGATAGTGGAACTGGGAACGGGCAGGTGCGCTCAACTCCTTTTTATTAACACGGTCACATGTCCCGTGACGTCTGTGGTGGATGCGTGTGGGGTGATTGTAAGCCACCCCTCCGTGAATTGGTTGGCGGTGGCTACAAGTACAACAGTATCATTGGATCAAACACAGAGATTCAATCATAAATGGTCAAGTTGATGAGACCATCCTCAGGACATATGAATCATATCTTGAAAACCCTGGTAGAATGAAGTCTTGTTGTCTTCAAAAAATAATAGTGTTTAAAAAGGCGATCAATTGGTAATTGTTGGCTGTGCAAAAAGATGTCGCAGAACGTCTTCCGCTTTAATTTAATTCTTTATGGGAGACGAAAGATCTGCATGGAGAAGTCTTCGAACCGTCAGCGTAACCGCATGCACCCAAAGTGAAGCAAGCTTATTTATATTAAACTTGGAGAGCACCAAGAGTCGAATCTACCGGAATTAATTTAAGCGGAATATTTCCTATGATATTTATTGTGCAGTAGGGGATCATTGATCGCCTTTTTAAACACCATTATTTTTTGAAGACAACAAGACTTCATTCTACCAGGGTTTTCAAGATATGATTCATATGTCCTGAGGATGGTCTCATCAACTCAAGATTAGAGACCGAAACGTCGACATATACGCTTTGTCTGCTTAACTAATAGAACAACTGTGAACAGGCGGATAAGCGCATACATTTGTTATAGAGAGTTTTCTTTTGATTGCTATATCTGAAATATTCTTCCTATAACATTGTTATTTATTCTGTACCCTTTTCTCAAATCGATTTTTGAGTATTAAATACAATTTTTCATACACACCCTCTCCCTCTCTTCCATTTTTATCACTTGAAGTGACTTACGTAAATTGCCTGAATATTTGTGGTAGTTGCTTTGCACTACCGGTCTTATGTGTACAAGGCCGTCAAGTACTTGAAGGTGCTTATACCCTATCACACCACTGACGTAGGGGCATCGGAAGCGTTCAGCATGTGCACAGTCAGCGAATATGCGTGGTCTGGGGGTCCGCATTGGGAGCAATGCCTCTTGCCTATTGGACAGCATCATCTGCTATTGCGACTTGATGTGAATTGTGAGCCCTGCTGTTCGCAGTGTAGGTGGATGGAACAAAAGATAAAACATTTATGAAATACACTGTCGAAATATGTAGGTTTCAGGGATGTTATAGTTCAAATTAGCATTAAAAAAACCTTTGAAATTCACTGAAAAAAAATATGTTTCAGGGACGTTATAGTTACAAATATGCATTTAAAAAAACTTTGAAATTCACTGAAAAAACATAGGTTTCAGGGACATTATAGTTGCAAATCAGCATTTAAAAAACCTTTGAAATTCACTGAAAAAAACATAGGTCTCAGGGACGTTATAGTTAGTTGGAAATTTCACTCGTACAAAACCATAGAAATTATGCCATTACAGTTAGTTGAGCTAACTATAACTTGCACCCCCGTATTGCACTGCTGATGATGTCACATATTACATCATTCATGACATGGTCAGTGACATCACTGATGACATCACTGATGACATCATCCACATAAAAATCTGATGCACCTCTTCAGTCTAATATAACCTTTGATACACCCACTGTAAAATGCAGACTACCATTATCTAAACCATCGACACACCAATACCAGGTACTACATATGCACTAACTGATACCGAGGTCTACACATTCATCCACTCATTCACCCATACTATCAGTCATACATACAGTCACTCATAAATACAACAGTATCATATGCACTCATACACCTATACAGACACTCACACAGCGCCAATCATTCATGGAGTTACTCACACACCTAGTCAGTCATGCAAAGAATCAATCACACTTCCATCTACTGACGTATAGACTTATAAACACAACAGATCACTTATTCAAACAGAAACAAACACATAATTACTCTTTGATACAATCACTGTACAAGTAAACACTCATCTATACAGCCACTCTTACAATCACTGACTCTCACATATAGTCATTTATATACTTCAACTCTCACATACATTGCCTTTTACATATGTAGTTACTTCGACAATCACTCAAACATATATGCACAGAGTCATACACCTCCCACACACTCACACACACTCAGGCACCCATACAAATACTCTGGCAACCAATCAATCACCCATATAGACACTAATATAGCTGCTAACCAACCCATGGAGCAGCTTATACAACAGCAGATAGACTGATACAGACATTCACACAGTTTAGTCACTAAACCAACCATTCATTAAGACACTTGTAATAACTCACTTAAACAGTCAGTGACGCACCTAATAAATCCTCCATCCAAACGCTTAATATTATTATTATTTTTTTTTTTAGGAGTTTTATAAAGCGCTAGCTAGACCCAAGGGTATCAGAGCGCTTCACAGCAAGTAACTGATGTGCAAATGGGCAGTACAGAGAATATAGATGAACTTAGCGAATAGGACCAGACGCATGGGTAGCATGGGGGGTGGAGGTCATACTAGCCTTACATGCACATATAAGTAGCAAATGTTGCATGAGCATGCAAGCAACAAATACAATATACGTTCCTTTGCAGAGATATAAAACAATTGTCACAGTATCAGGAAAGAAAAAAAGAACTCCCATAACGTCTGAGCATATTATAATTCTGTCATATTACACAGGAAAATAAATGCAGAGTGTCATCGGAGGTGACTTCGTTAGGTAAAATGATAATCCACATTCCTTAGGTCGAGTATCTAAAGAGTTTTCTTGTTCAAACAAAATGAGTCTCTAGAAAGTTTTTTATATCCGAATCAGTGACATCGGTCATCAGTGATGTCATTAGTGATGTCATTTGAGATGTCATCAGTGATGTCACTGCCCATGTCATGAATGATGTAATATGTGACGTCATCAGCAGTGCATTGAGGGGGTGCGAGTTTTAGTTAGCTCAAATAACTATAACAGCAGAATTTCTATGGTTTTGTATGAGTGAAATGTCCAACTAACTATAATGTCCCTGAAACCTATGGTTTTTTCAGTGATGGAGTGCGGTCCAGGCTGGTTACACATACCTGGATAGCTTCTTACATCCAGCAAGAAAGAGTTCCTTTGGCAGTGGAGGAGGCCACGAGGAGCCGGGAGAGTATTGCAAATGGTCATCCCTGTGATGGTCATCGTTGTAGCATGAAGATCTGGTCAGGCATCAAAGACGGTCATTTCGGCAGCTTCTCATTGGTGGTCACCACAAGATGGCGTTGCTGTAGCACCCACCAAGTGCAGATCTTCTATTGCCAGTCATGACTGACATTCACTGCAGGACAAAGAGTTAGCTTCACCGAAACTTAGTTTAGAGGTTGTCACAGGCGACAGAGTCTAGCTATGAACAGGCACTTTTGCATTCTTCACGAGCCCAAAACTTTAGGATTTCTCCTTTTACTCCTAGAGCATCTGTACTGTGGCCAGGAAAGAGTTCAGAATCAAGGGAAGAGTGTCTTGAGGATTAGAAAATCTCTCCAGCAGAGGCCAACAGGGCTTAGCCAGATCCAGCTGCTGGTCCAGTTGCAGGAGGTCAGCTGCGCAGCTGCAGGGAGGCCTCTGGAGCTTGCTATGTCCTTGTAGCCCAGAACAAGGTGACAGCCAACCGAGCCTTGTAGTCATTCAGGCCTTCCTGACAACAGAAAGATAAACCAGTTCTCCACCAGCAAGGCAGGCCTCAAGCAGCAGAGGAGCCCTCTGGGGTCCAGGCAGGGCATCTTGCAGCATGGCAGTCACCTGGTGACAGCAGAGTCATCCTATGAGGGCCCAGGCAAGCCTCTAGCAGCAGGTTAGTACACTGGAGAACAAGACAGTCCTTCAGAAGTCTTCCACAGGTCCATGAGTGAACGGGAAATTTGGTCTGAGAGTCCAATATGTATTCCTGTGAGTCTTTGAAGTGGGGGAAACGTCTGTGCTATCCCCACATTTGGATCTGGAAAGTACCTTCCTTCCCCTGCTAAGGCTCCAAGAAGTGTAGGCTGGCAAATAGGCTTTTGATTAGTAGCCCCTATTAAGGTACACCCACACTGCCTACAACTAAGCCCTTTGTCTCAATGACTGGGAGGATGCACAAAACATAACAGCCATGACATATGACCCAGAACACTGGCAGCAGACGCCAGATGGTTAGGCCAAGAAAATTCCAACTTTTTCTAAAAGTGGCCTTTTCACAATGGTGTCTTAAAATCCAGCTTTACCATTAAAGAGGAATTTCAATCACAACTAATTTAAAACCAAACATATTCCCACCAGTTCCCAATCAAATGTTAGCACCTAATAAACGGACTAAGGCGACCCAATGTTATCCTATAGGAGAGGTAGGCCTTGTAGTAGTGAAAAACCACCAGGACATGTAAACCGCAGAGCTGATGCAATACGAGAACTAATGCAAATTAAATTCCAGAAGATTCAGGTAGGGAAAAGATAACTTTCTAAGTGTTACTTTTCCTAAATATTTCTTAAAAATCCAACCTCCCAATTCAAATGGTATTTTGATATTTATTAAAATGGTGGTTGTCCTCCTTTTCTATCTGGTTCCCACATCTTCTAAGGTGAAATTAGCATTTAGGGCCTAGTTACTGTAGGAGCATGTTAACATTGGATTGAAAATGTCCCACTTTTAATTACAATACACCCCACCTGGTGGGCAAAAATGCCTACCTGGGGATGCCTAGTAATATTTATAAGAAAGATTTTCTCTAGTCAGAAAGGGTTATTTTGACAGGTCAGATATCAGCTTTCAACTGCAGCAGTTCCACTACACTGATAGGCGTAAAGCTATGTTTTTCTGTGTCCCAGTAGTGAATGGCATAAAATGGGCTGAAACCTACATGTAACATTTAACTTTCCTTTCCATGGCAGTAGTTTCTACACCATAGACTATGCCCTTATAGGAGACTTACCTATGTTTAGGATTGAATAATCGAGTTTCTACATGTTTTAGGGTCGAAACAGATACCCTTGGCACTGAGCAGCAGAGCCAGAGGGTACAAAGTCCAAAAAACAGCAAAGTAATGCGGCATAAAATGGGGGCAATCGCGCAAATAGGGGCATTTCCTCACAAAGATCATTCTGCTGTAATTATTAACTGGTTGCAGGTATTTCAGCAAACAAAGCCCAAATAAATAAAAAGAGTTATGTGATGATGATGTTGAATAAACATTCGATAATAGTTGCAAGAGAATCGAAAGCAAGCACTCAGGGCCTGATAACTAACTCTCAGCATCCAATGAAATCTCAGATACTACAGAAATACTTCCCTTGCAATCTCTACTAAGGCAGTACAAAGGTTCTTCAGTATCTGACTACATGTAGTGTTAGTGGCAACACACAGATCACTTCTGTGTGAGTGAAACAACAGAAACTCAAATAAGAAATTACGTAGACCTTTGTTTTTCTGTACGAGATTGCTCGTTAATTTTCAAAGTACATGCATGTAAATATTTAAGTAAATGTACCACCTGTGAGCATCTGTGCTCTGAGCTGTATCTTAAGGGACAGCATCCCCGGAGAGTCATCAACATGATATATACATCTCTCTCAGCAAGAGACTCACACACCTCAGTCACATTGTCGTCACAGTCCAGGTGAGTTAAACCTCTGCTCTTACAGGTGTTTGTGCAAGGATCTTCACCAGAATAAGTATACAGAGACTTGGAGATCAAGGGGGGGGAATGCAATATGAATATGAAGAGGAGTTGTTCACCATTTAGGACTTGCCGTCTGCTAGTAGGCACTTGGGGCAGGCGCACTGGTAGACTTTCAAGAATGCAATTATATTTGGTAGATGTAAGCAGAAATGCTCACCTTTCGACTGACCCCACGACTGATTTCTGACGTGTGGTATAAGTGGCTCGTCCCCTATCAGCTGTATAATGCTTCACATTATTTTTAGGTCGATTCACTGGATGCAAACTTATTTTTTTCAATAGCCCAGAAATCGAGCCTGAACCATGCCCTCCTTGAACCTACATTCACCAGCCCTTCTTTGTGGGTGCCTTAGTGACGTAGGCTGGCGTGGTTCACATAACATATGAAGGGCAGCTGCTAGGGATGGATAGATTGTACTCCCGTTTGTATTATATCGCCGAAGACTCGGAGCAAAACAAGGCTAAGGACATTACTACAATTAAATACTCATTGGGGGCGGTAGAATTCACCAGCACCCCTTCGTTTGCAAAGGATGGTTTCTCACGTAGATCTGAGCTCCTGAAGTGACGTGGTTTGTGGTTGCTCGGGGGCAGGGGGTTCCTGTCGACGGGGTTGGAGTAGCAGGGACAGTAATGAGAGTGCAGGGTGGATTTAGAGTAAGTAGGGTGTTATGGTATGTTGACCCTGTTTTTGGCAGTGTGGCGTATGACGAGGATGCCTCGCGAAACTGAACAATGCTCTGGTGCAAAGGTCATGACCTTGCTGAGTGGTACAAGGGGGCATTGGGCAAGAACTCTTGGAAAGTTATTCGATTAGTCAAACTTGCTCAGTACTTAAGACGTCACTGTCTTTGCTGTGATGAACTGGAGCTCTTCGGAACACAGAAGACGATTGGGGAGTGGGTTTTCGACACATTCAATGCACACTCTTGACATATCACCCAGAAAGAATGAACACTAAGTCCTAGTCTACTCTCATGCGTCAGCAGAGGAGCAGCATAATTCATGGTTTCGAAAGAAGCATGGTGTGAGCCTGTGCTACTTACCAAGGGAAAGATTTATCAAAGGTTTACATCGCCCTTGCACCCCACAAGGGTAAGTGGTGCGATGCAAAATGTACCGAGCCCCGCAAGGCCACCCTGCATGGCCCGGCATGGCTCGATACATCTGGAGCAATGTAAGGCCCTGCAAGTCGCGGCTTGTGTTAATCTGCCTGGAGAGGCCTTCCATGGGTGGTGCATGTGTGCTCCGATGCATCCATCCATGGACCTAGGCGCGTTTCCAGATTTACCATGACTGGTAGACCTGGGACTGCGTCAAAAGGCTTTAGGTCTGAACAACAAAGGTAAAATGACACAAAAGTCTAACTTTATGACTTTCGGTATTCACAAAGGGCTTACTACTTGGAAATGCCCTTTGGGAATACCTAAAGTCAAAAAGTTCAACTTTTGGTATTTACAAAGGGCATTTACGCGTAGTAAATGACCTTTGTGAATACCAAAAGTCGTAAAGTTAGACTTTTGTCTCAGTTTATCTTCGTGAATCAGGCCCAATGCTTCCTTGGTGAGGCATAACTGAGAGAAATATCTTTAATTCTCCTCCTTTAACTCTTTGTACATGTGCTGCATTGGACAGCACCCGTAGAATGAGGGAAAAGCCTCAGAGGATTATATTTATGCAGGGAGGTGTCCCTTACTGCACAAAAACAACCCTGCCTGCTACACAGGCACATTTACCTCATGGTGCAAGAATACCTGAGTGGCACAGGTCAGCCAAAAGTGCGCCAGTGTAAGGAGTTTGCAGGAATGCAACATATCTTGATAACTACGGCACACTCCTGGCCGCTCCCTTTCACACAGGTTTCTTGCTGTGGTCCATTGCATTCAATTCTGAGACATCTGTCCCTAAATCCTCTTGCCTCTTCTCAGGTGCTATCTAACTTCTGCTCATGTTGCCAGGTTATGGGCTTACTAGGACAGATGGGTGTTGACAGGAGCCTGGTAACAGAGGGTCCTGGAGTCCATCAAATGTGCACAAATATTACCACATCACACTGTGCTCTCCGAGTGGAACCGAAAGCGTACAAGTGATAGGTGGGATCCAGCTGAACAGAAGCTGGGAAGTTCTGTGCTGATTGTAACTTTTGTATATGTTTATAGCAGTGTATGTTGATAGGCGGAGTTTAAATGGTCCTGCAGTCACTGGTGCTGCAACCGGCACTTCACATTAGCCAGGTTTAGCGGCGCTGTGATGGACAGCACGTGGCTGGCTCAGGTGAGCTCGGCCCAGCACCGCAGGACAGGTGGTGCTCTGCTGACCAGGGGCTTGTAAGTAAAGGGAGCTCCTTCGCAGCAGTATGGGGTGTTGCTGCTGAAGCCTGCAGCAGCCTTCCTTTGAATTCCCCCAGGCTGCCAAGGGTAGGAGCGGGCCCACCCCCCTCTGTGATTAACAGTCTAGGCTGTAACTAGGCCATGCAGCCAATCACACTATGGACCAGATTTACAAACATTTCGCGCAGCGGGTGAAGTTGTGTATTTTCAAAGAAATGGTTCAATCCTGGTACCCCACTGCACTGGCGCACTTTGGGCTGCCCCGGTAGCACTAGAGCAGTGAACTGCCTCTCTGCCTTTCCTTACCCCAAACCCCACAGATAGTGTGCTGACAGTAATGCTTTGACATCCTGATATGCACTCTGGTCATGTGCTGCTGCACCAAGTGGCCTCGTGAGCCAGGAATGGCTGCCATCAGGACTTCCGGTGTAAAAGCCACCTCTGCCACCACTTGGACTCAGGGAACCAACAAAAGAGGACTTTGGGCTTTTAAGTGCAATGGTGCCATGCCTCAGTAGATGAAAGAATAACACTTAACCCTTAAAAATAATTCATTTTAGCCTCAGTTAAAACAACTCATTTCTGAAACCCTATTCTTCACGGCCAAGCATCTTCACTATATTCTGCTCAGTGTTCCTGCGAGGCTATTACTTTTAATACATGTTCCTGTGTCTCAAACAAACAGTTCAACCATGAGTGCATTAAATGGGAAACAATAATTGCAGGTGCTCATCCAGAGGAGATGTGAGTGTGTGGGGGTGGGGGTGCAGGAGGGCTTAGATGCAAATATTTAATGGGCTCAGACTCTAGGGTCAGTAATTTTAAGGAACCATTACAACTGGGTAATTGTAGGGTATGTTAATTACAGTACTTTGATAACACAGACGAGTACAGTTAGGTGCTACACATAAAATGTAAAGAAAACAAATTGCATCCTGCATGTAAGTATTAAAGCATGGGTGCTGGGAAATGTGACATTTATTTTGAAATGGAATAAATGCATTATTGTCGTGGAACGCTTGTCCAAGTTATTTTGTAAGAGGTGACTAAAGGGCTTATTTATGGGCCCTTGTGACTGTTTTGTGCCACAGATGCATCACAACGTAAAACATGCGCCATGTTGCAACACATTTACAAGGTGACGCATCTAGGTGGATGTGTCACCTTGTAAAGCCCAGCGCTACATTGTACCTTCATCAGGTAGAATGTATACAGGGTGGACGTTCCGTCGCAACAAAGCCCCGTTGAAGTGTTGCAGGGAAATCTATGAGATTTCACTGCAACACTTCCATGCCGCCATTGTGTCAAAACCTTACGCCTGCTACATGGCAGGCGTAGTCCCCATGTGAAGGTAACTTTGCCGGGGTTGCGTCACAGTTCCGCCACAACTCCAGCAATGCTCCACTTTTGCGCAAACAGATACGTCGGTAATACTGACGTATCTGTCATTCCTTGCGACATGATGAGTCATACTGGAAAGATGACGCAGCATTGGTGTTGCAAGGAGGGCGCACTGAGAAATGTTACATCGCTGCTTTCATGCATCAATGCAAAACTTCTCTTTTTTTTTTTTTAAATCTGTTTATTAGCATAGTAAGTAAAGCAGTTACATACATCTTCGAGCTCAGTAGTAATCAGGGTGGTATATGCATGCGCCTGCTCAGAACATATGAATACATACTTATCTTGATTTTTCATTTTGTTGATGGCCGCAACCATATCAATTAAACAAACAAACAAGCCCCGGTCGATCCAATCCCTCCCTCCACCCTCAAGCAACCCTCCCGACACTCTCTCAACGTGCATATGACTGAAGTATTGTCAAACTGGGTCACCCATGGCACTGTAACATGTAGCTTCATCTATACACACAGGTAGGATGAGGTAAAATGGCCGATGGTTTGGGTTTTCCTGTACCCCATCGTAGTGCACCACAGTCAGTGACGGTGCATGAAAGACTGGTTCAGGACACATTTATTCTACAAGCGGCGAGTCACATGTATCCCCGCCATCCCCGTCATCCCCTGTTTCAAACGTTCCCAACGTGGTAAACCATTCCAGCGAGATCAGCGTTTTCCGCAGACCTCTGCGTTCCTCTCGCTGCAGTGCCTCGCCCTCTGCCTTACCCCACCGTACCACCTCTGCTTTCCACAGTTCAGGGTTGGGTGGTTTGGGTGACTTCCACATCATCGTGATGGCACGTTTCGCCAGCAACAGGGCCAGGTCTGAAAAAGGTGTTGCCACTGTTCTGGCGCGTGTTGAGGGTCCAAGCCCCAGGAGTGTGTGTTCTAGTGTAGGTGATCGGGACAGAGCACCCGCCCTCTCAAGCGATTCATGGACCGAGGTCCAGTAATACCCCAACTTTGGGCATTGCCACAGCATGTGTATCAGTGATGCGTCGTCAGTGTCACATCGGGGGCAGTTGCTTTTCGCGTCAGGGAACATCACATGTATGCGGTGCGGGGTCAGGTAGGCTCTATGCAGCAACATCAATTGAATGAACTTGAACTTGGGGTTCCTACCTACCTTTTTGGGAAACTGAAGTATACGCTCCCACTCTTTGTCTCTCAGGGGCCTACCAATATCTCCTTCCCATGTCGCCCGGAGTGGCGACAGTGTGAGTGCCCTCCCCATCTTGATGCTAGCAGTGAGCCATTTGGTCAGGTGGTCGCTCGTGCCCATGAGGTAGTGCATCGTGATCAGAGGGTTTGTAACAGGCTCCTGGCCCTCAGGGGACCACTTGTGTGTTATATAACGGCGGAGGCCAGCATGCAAAAGGAATGAGCCTCTAGGAACGCCCTGTGCGGCTCTAAAGTCTACAAAGGACAACAGGTGTCCCTCCGCAAACAGGTCACCCACATGCGATACTCCTGCGTCGTGCCAGGGCGCAAGCGATCTCGCCGTGAGTGTTCCCGAGCCCAACGGGATGCCCAAGAGCGGGATCGTGGGGGCATAAGATGACTTGGGGGACGTGTACTTTAATGCCTTTCTCCCGTAAGTTATCGCCAGCCTGAGCAGTGGTGGGGCATCTCTCGGTATATCCGAGCTGGGTAGAAGTAATGTGTGTATTCTCCCCTTTTCATGTTCGTCCTCCGACATATTGATCTCCTGAAGATTGCGACCCGCCACCCAGAAGGCCAGCCATTGTATCTGACACGCATAGTTATAAGCTCTAAAGTCCGGCAGGCCCAGACCACCGGAGTCAGAGGGGAGCTGCAGTTTGGATAGACCTATACGTCTGTGGCCATGTCCCCATACAAGTTCGGTGAGTAGAGTGTCAAGGGTCCTAAATGTCGCTGCTGGGATCAGGAACGGTAAATTGGTGAAGTGGTAGATGAGACGGGGGAGCATCACCATCTTAGATATTGCCGCTCTGCCGGGTATTGAGAGTGGCAGTGTTAGCCAGAATTGGATCTGCAATTTCAGTGCTCTGATGGCCCTCCCAAGGTTGCCGTCAATCATCATGTCAGCCTCCCTGTAGATGTGCATCCCAAGGTATCGGAAAGTGGTTTCCGCAATCTGGAATTCGTGGGGGGCGAAGGGTAGGGGGGTAGTCAGGCCTGTGGCTGAAAAGGTGAACCCATAGGACTTAGATTCGCTTATGGTGAGGCCAGAGATCGTCCTAAAGTCCTCAAAGACCTGGGAAATAGGGCTCAAGTCGCCCCTTAAGTCTCGGAGATATAATATAATATCATCCGCGTAAGTGGACACAATATGCGCCGTCCCATGCCTCTGTGTGCCATGTCGGGGGGCCATCAACCTAAGTCTACAGAGCATAGGTTCGAGGGCAAGGACAAAGAGGAGGGGGGAGAGCGGGCAGCCCTGCCTGGTGCCCCGTGCTGTAGCTATGGGAGCTGATATGTGGTTGGAGGTGCGCACTCTAGCTGTGGGGATGGTGTACAGCAATCTGACCCAGGCGAGGAATTCGGGTGGTATCCCAAATTTGGACAGTGTGGCAAACATATAGTCCCACCTAAGGGAATCAAACGCTTGCTTCAAATCCAGAGATATGCAGCCTTCGGAGCTCGTGTCCGAGCATAAGCTGGGCTAAGCGCCTGAGGTTCATGGCCGTGCTGCGGCCCGGTACAAAACCACTTTGATCCGGGTGGATCAGCTGTGGCACGTATTGCACGAGCCTCGACGCCAGCACTTTGCTCAAAATCTCGGAGTCAGTGGTGAGAAGGGACAAGGGGTCTGTAGTCGGCCATCTGTAGCCCGTCTTTGGCAGGCTTTAAGAGGGACGTGATCAATGCCTGCATGGACAATTGTGGTAGGGAGGCCTGTCCGTAGAGCTTCCAAATAAACAGTGTGCAACCGTGGGGCCAGGAGGTCTATGAATGTTGCATAAAAGTCGGCCGGTAGGCCATCTGTTCCGGGGGCCTTGCCCTTCGGGAGAGCTTGTATTGCCTGCCTGATTTCCGCTATTGTAATGGTACGCTACAGGTCTTTGGTTTGCTTGTCAGTGAGTTGAGGTAGGTCTAGGCCCCTCGTGAAGGCCTCGAATGCAATCTCGGATAGGGGCTGTAGGGGGCTGTACAGCGTGGTCTAATAGTCCTTGAACGCCGTGTTAATCCCAATTTGGGTGGTAGTTGGGCTGCCTGTCTGGTCTAAGATTTTCAGGATAGGGTGGTTAACTGGGAAATCTCGTAGGAGGCGAGCTAGAAGGGGACCGGCTCTATCTGCCTGTGTGTGCTGCATATTCGTGTATTCTCTATAGTCTAGAAGCCTCAGGTCTTCCAGCAGCTCTGCGTGTCTAATGTGAGCCTCCTGCAGTGGTGTGAAGGGTGCATTTGTGCCGGCTGCTTCATTCTCTAGGGATGCTAGCGAGCTCTCCACCACCTTCAGTTGACTGATTACCTCCCGTTTCCTGCCCACTCCAGCGGTCATTGCTGTCCCCCTCAGACAAACTTTGAAAGCGTCCCATTCCAACTGCCGGGTGCTGGCTGTGTTCACATTTGTGGAGAAGTAGGTTTCTATAGTGTCAGACAGGGAGGACCGGAATACCGAGTCTTCAAGGAGATCTGGAGACAGTCTCCAAGTCGGGATGGGGGCCACCCGCCTGCCCCACTGCCAGGTGAGTTCTACGGAGCTGTGAGCGGATAGAGTTTTCCCCATGTGTTGGGTCTGGACAATCGAATCCGCAAGGGAGTGGGAGCAGAAAACATGGTCGATTCTGGTGTGAAGCTGGTGAGGTGGGGAGAAAAAAGTATATTCCCTCTCCTGTGAGTGTGTGCTGCGCCATGCGTCTGCCAGATCCCAGCCCTCCGCCCACCTCGTAAGTGCGTCTGCCTGTTTTCTACTCTCAGCAGCCTGTAAAGGGGGATGTGACCTATCCAATGTAACATCAAGCACAGCATTGAAATCACCTCCAATTAACCAGCGATGATCAGCCCAATCCGCAAGTACCCCGTTCACAGTTAACAAAAACTCCGATTGACTTGAGTTCGGCGAGTACACACACCCAAATACAATAGCATCCCCGTCCAACAGTCCCCGCACAAATACATAACGTCCCTCTTGATCGTTTCTTTGCTCCAACATCTGGAAGGGGACGGAGCCAGATCGCAGCCCCTCTGGAGAACGCAGAATAGGAGGTAGCAAAGAGCTGCCCTCTCCATTTCTTGCTCAGTTTCACGTTTTCAGCAGCGTTCAAATGTGTCTCTTGCAGGCAAGCAATCTGTGTCCCCCTGCGGTTGAGTTGAGCCAAAATTCTATGACGTTTGTGTGCTGATCCCATGCCACGTACGTTCCAAGTGCACAATTGGTAATTATTAAGTGGCCCCATAACTATCTGTGTGGTGCGGCCAAGTGAAACATCAGGGTGCCCATGTTAGTTCTGCTTTGCTATAAGGTGAGAGTGTCCTGCAAACATGTAACCCCTTAACAAGAAGGTCCCCAAGCCAACGTGCCCGGGAGCCAAACCATGGTGCCCAACGTGGGCAGTTAAGTTCGTGTGCATACCAGGGGTGGTAGGCCTCTGGCGACTGTCACCGAACGGCCTGCATGGGCATGATAGCCCTCGACAGAGTGGGCCCCCTATGCAACCCACCAGGGGATCAATCGTGCAGCAGATCAGAACTCAGCCGCCATCTGGGCTGTGATCTTTGGAAATAGCGGCAAGCTGTCTACTGATCCGGATACCTCCGTGTGGGTGTCGGTGGTGACGGTGAGTCTGTCTCCGGTTGCTTCCGCGTCGTGAGCGGCCAGTGCCTCCTCTGTTAGTCGCAGCCGCGGTGCTGATGACGAGCGGCCCTCCATCTGATTACCAGGAGGGTGCGCCTTCGCTGGTGTTCCGTGGGAAGAGTGATGCCCGGGGCTGGAAGTGTTGTTCCGTCGGTCCGGAGGGTCCCTGTGGTCGTCGCTGTGGTGATCTTCAAACGGGTCCTGTGAGGTCGGTGGTGTCAGAGTGACTTCTATCCATTCCTCCGCCTCTTCCGGTGAGCCGAAGAAGTGAGATTTATTCTCGTGCAGTATTTTTAGCCGAGCGGGGAACAGAAGTGCATATTTCATATTCCTGTCTCTTAATTTGCGTTCCACACCCATGAAGGTGGACCCGGCGCGCTGTACAGTGGGCGTGAAATCTGGGTAGACCGATATGTTCTTATCCTCAAAGCGTATCAGTGCTTTCTCCCTGGCCGCACGTAGGACAGTGTCTCGATCTTTGTAGAGGAGGAGGCGTGCGATCAGGGGACGAGGAGGTGCCCCCGGTTTTGGGGGCTGCGGCGGCATCCTATGCGCCCGTTCTACACTGTACAGGGCAGTGAGGTCTTCTTGGCCCACCAGTTTCCGTAGCCAGTCTTCCCCAAACTGGGTGGGGTTCCTCCCCTCGCTTCTCTCTGGAATGCCCAGGATGCGGACGTTATTGCGGCGGGCACGTCCTTAGGCATCGTCCACCCTATCCCACAGTTGTTTAAGCTGTTTCTCCATGCTTTCCAACTTCGTGGAGTGTTCCGTCTGCTGTGGTACGAGGTTACTCAGCGCTATCTTCTGCTCCGCGACCCGTTCCGCCAACTTGTTATGGTCAGCCCTCAATAGGGACAGGCCAGTTGCCATATTGTCTATGCGCGATTCCAGGGCTTCGCGCGTCGCACGTATTTCATTGAGGATAAGGTCCAACTTGGCGTCCTGTGACTTCTTTCCGGTCGGTGGAATGATGTCCACATTGGAGGAGGCCAGCGGGTCCTCGGAGCCCGTGGACTGCATGTCCGCCGTAGTGCCCTGGTCATGAGTCTTGCCCCTGTGTTTGCCCATGGATCTCGTTAGCAGGGTGGCGCTGTAGTGGTCGCAGCAGTCTGCCGCTGCCTACTCAAGTGTCCACTTAGAACGCCGGACAGTGGCTGCAGAGGGTTCGAGTTGTGGTGGATAAAGGTGGCAGCAGAGTAGACCCCAGGATTGGCAGGGACTGTGCAGGCTCGCTGAACGTGTCGCCGCTGTTGGGTGGGCTGGTGTTCCACTGGGGGACCTGCGGGCAGGTGTGTCCCCGGTTTTGCAGGGGCGGACGGGGGGAGACAGTAGGGCCCAGACTATCAGTAGGCGAGTCGTGAATCCCAGCCAGGAGCGCGACAGATGACAGGACTGGAGCGTTGTGGCAGGGCACCAAGGCGTGTATCTCACTCCCTCACCGTGGGCCGGAGCCGGCAGCCCGGGTATCCGGGGTCCGCTTCTCGCCGCGAGGTGTGCTGTTCCCCGCTGCGCGCCACCCCGTGTCGAGTCTTCGCCCCCGGCCCGCCGACCGGTAAGCCAGGGGGCAAGCAAGATGTCACAGTCCAGACCCGGGGGTCTGGTCCCCGCCCGGTCGTGGAGACAAGATGGCGCTGGTGAAAATGCGCCTCAGAGTCGGGCCGTCCCACGACCCGTAGTGCCCGATGAAGTCCGGGGGAAGCCGGGCCCACAGCGCCGGTGTTGGGTGACTTGTATCGCCCGCCCCGCAGTCCTCGCCAGCGCTGTTGATGGTAGGCGTGCTGCTGGCTGTGCGGGCGGGCGGCGAGCCGGTCCGGGAATGCTCCTGCGTCCTCCGCGGGCCTCACAGCAGGGCGGCCGGGCAGGGGCTAAGCAATGGAGAGGGAGGCAGCGGGGCCACAGGTAGGGTAGGGCGCCTCTTCGTACTCCGTTACCTCGGCTGGTGTCTCGGGGTGCTTCCAGTCCGGGGTCCCGATCGGACAGCGACAGCAGCTGGAGGCAGGTCGGGTAGGCCACTCACTTGAACCCGGGGCTTCTCACCGTCCCGTAGGCCGCAACAGGCGCCGCAGCCACAATGTTCATATGATGCGGACCGAGGGGAGAGACACCGCTCCGCTTCACGCAGCACACCCCCGGGGGCCTCCGGCACAGGAATCAGGTGGGTTGCAGGTAGGGGTTGCAGGATAGATTGCAAGTATTTAGGGCTAAGGACGGAGCTTGAAAACTACACGTCCACCATCTTCGGCTCCAGGCCACGCCCCCTGCAAAACTTCTCTTAAATGAGGCCTCAAGTCTATTACATTATGTAAATGTGTACTTGATAATTGACCCAGCTATAGACTGATTTGTACAAATTATATCAGCAATATTTTCTCCTTTCTCGCGTCCTGCTCTTCCCTGACTCTCTTCCTGTCCAGATAGTCTCTCTCAATTCCACTGTCATCTTTTTGCTTAACGTGTTTTTTTACTTTCTCTCTTTTTCCTATGGCCCTGTATTGATCCTTTGGTGTACCCTCTATAGTTCACTTGCCCTGTTTCTCTCCTGTTTCATGTCCCATGTCTCTTCCTCCCTCCATGTCTCATCTCTCCTTTTCCTTACACTCTCTTCTTTCCCACATCTCACTCTATCCCTTCCTGCTTCCCCTTTCTCTCTCTGATATGTGTTTCAGGCTCTTTCTTGTCCAATGTTCCTATCTCCCCCTTTTCTCCTTACCCTTCCCTGCCTTTCCCTTGCCCCTCTCTCTTTGCCTCAGTGTCTTGACAGGTAAAGTGGGGATGGGTGGGGTGGGTGTGTACCCTCTCTCTCTAACCCAACCTACCCTTCTCTTTGAAATGTGATTCACTTGTTGGTTGACACTCTGACCTCAGTGCTATGACATGGGAACAATAATGTGGGATCTCACAAGAAAAACATCTCTCCCTAGCATGGCAGATTCTGCACACACTGTGGGGCATATTAATCAATTTGTTATGCAGACAATACAACAAGATACCTTCATGTGCTCCGTGAAAGGGAAAGTGCAGGAATGCACCGTATTTAACATTATACAGCACATTCATGTCTGTTCCTAGCACTGAATCAGAATCAGAATGTTTATTGCATAATTAATTAAAATCATTACAATTTCCACAAGTCAATATTATAATAAAAAGGAAGCAATTACTACTAAAAAGAAGATTGAACTCTTCAGTTGTTAAATGATATAACACAATTTTAAAACAAGCTTCCTCGGGTAAACTCCCACCGGCATTAAGAGGTCGAAATGTTTGGTTCACGTTAGTGCAGGGATTACCGGTCTTAGGGATCAGGATAGAGTTATTACACCGCTTATATCATCATGTCCTTGTTCCACAAAACTCAAGCATTTATTCAATTCTGCCAGGAATTTTGTTCCCCGGCATGCTAAAATGATTGAACTCCCTCCTAGCCAGCAAGTTACAGCTTGCCTACAGGTACGAATTTTTAACTCGTTACAGATCTGTTTCAATAATCTTCGACGTTGTACCAGGAGGGCCGGGTAAACGCACAAAAAATTGACTAATGTTTCCGTTTTATAGCCACAAAGTCTACAGCTCTCAGTCTGGTGTTTCCCTTTCCAAGAAGGTGCTAAGTCTTTTGAAATGTGTATACCCATCCTGTAGGCCGTAAAGGCTCTTTTTATGTGCACATTAAAATGAGAGGTTAAATATGCAAGCGGTCGTCCGGCTTTGAAGGAGTTAATTATCGTCCAACCATGTCGCCGCTTGAGCAGTAATGCTTTGTCCTCTTGAAAAGATTTCGACCTTGCTGCCTTATTGGCTAGTCTACTTATTGTTGCTTTGTCCGTCACAGATTCCCAAATTCCTTCCAGCCCCAGCTCTTTCACGCAGGTTTTCAGATATTTTCCCCAAGGACAAGGGGTTCCAGTTGCTCCTTGATTTTTTATAGCTTCCCAGTTTAACCAATCCATTGAATCCGGATCTGCAGATCTTAATTTGTGACACAGTTTTATGAAGCCGCTCATTCTCCTATATCTCTGGTTTTGCAGACCGAATTCCAGCCTTACTTGCGGTGCTGAAGCACTGTTGGGGAGGTTAAAAACTGCTTTGTAAATTTTTGTTTAGCAGGTCTGCTTCCTTGCCACACCAGGTGACGAGACCGTAAGATAGTGATGGTAATATTTGCGCTGACATAACCTTCAGGAGGTGACTGTAATTTGGGCAATTCATTTTTACTTTTAGCAGTTGGTAAGCAAAGATTAGTTTTTGTGCTTTTGCTCGAATTGCGGTTTTGTGCTCTGTTAGTTTTGCTCCCTGGGATATTATTACTCCAAGGTATTTATACGAGCCTTGTTCGTTCACCTTTGTCCCGTTAAATGACCATGTGTAACTAAGTTTTTTTTGGTCCACTAAACGTACTACTTTTGTTTTTTCTTTGTTTAAGTCCTTCTTGTCTTAGGTACTCTGCTAAGATGTTTAAAGCTCTTTGGAGACCCACTGGGGTTTTGCTCAGCAGGACAATGTCATCTGCATATTGCAGACAGGGAATTCGCCGGTTTGCCAATGAGGGTGGATGCACCTCATCTGTGTCCATCACTGTTGCAAGATCAGAAAGGAATAGATTAAAAAGGGTGGGCGCTAGAACACAACCTTGTTTAAGGCCCTGGAATGTTGGTATATTCCCCGTTGTATACGCTGTTCCTAGCACTGTTGCACTTTTGGCTGCATTGCGCCAATGCAGGCACCCTTGCATCATGGTGCAAATTTGCCTGCGTTATAGGCAGGATTGTTTTTATGAGGGAAAGGATAAGTTCCTTCAAAAAAATATTCCTGAGAGGCATTTTCCACTTTGCCCATGTTGTGCAGAAACACGTAGAAGGAGTAAAAAACAAGCACAAATATAGAAATTTCTCCTTGTAACGCCTCACCTGGGGAGGGATGGCCTTTTGATCTATTCCCAAGTCTACCACTAATGGTAAATCTGTGAATGTGCCAAAAAAACTATGGATTGTGGTGCTAGAGTGATGCGAAACCTTGATAAATCTGGTGCTGAGTATGATCAGAGTAACAGAAGAAAGTATATGAGTATGTCTCAACAATGTCCTTTAATTCAAAAGCACAATGTTATCTGCTTTATCCCTCAAAGCACATCTGCAGTCACAAGCCCTCCTTAAGCAGGCTGTGACTGCAATGAAAGCATTTCATGCAAGCTGTCGAAAATGAGTGCACCCTCACTGTTGTTCCAATTACCAAGCGCTGCACTCAGCGCATGCAGGGCAGTGCTGCAGATAAACTGATTTTTTACAGGCTGGGCAAGTGGGGTTTGGGGTGACAAAGGGCCCACTGACAAGTTTTATTCCAGAGGAAAACACTAACTGGGCACCAAGGCTAAATGATCCTGTACCCTTCAAATCCCAAAGGAACCTCATGTTTTTATGACATCAATAATGACCTTGTAAATGACATGGATTGTCTTAAAGGAGGTGAGGAAAGGCAAGAGGAGCCAGCAGGGTGCAGTTGTATTTCATGGTGAAAACTAGAAAGGAATTGGCACACTGAATATGTCATATTCATCCCCACTATTTTTTTTAATCAGCACTAATGCAAAACCCTTATACTTAGAATTTTCGATGTTCTCTGCATTAGTAATATGAGGAGTGGGGAAGGTGGGCAATTCTTTGCCAAAAATAATCTGACCCACTCTATTAAATAATTGAAACTAACATCTCTCGTTCACCATTATCTACTAAAGAATTGATAGGTAACAATTCAATGGACACACATTTTAAATCCTTCCTGCTTATGTCTCTATGAAATTAATTGTGGAGAAGACATGTTGAAATATTTGGCAAACCTTCACTATAAATGATAGTGACTGTTTTACAATTCAGTACTCTTTCCCTTTTGAAAGACCTGCCTTTCTTCTGATGATCATTACGATATTCCCCAGTACCCTGGTCTTTTCAGTAGCTATCTTCCTTGTTGGGGATCCCTTTCAAATTGGTGAAGTCCTCTCCACCATTCTCTTAATGTTCATTTTCTTTTTCCACATCTTTCTACAACTCCTTTTTTCACTTTCTAATCAGGGGTGTCTTTACCCATCTTTAGTGAGGGGTCTGCCTCAGGCCATCATTATGGAAGGGGACAGGAGTTTCTACCTGAAGAAAAATTATTGCTTGTGGAATAGTACCACACACTTGGATTTTTCCAGCAATGGATTTTGTAATTCATACCTTTCAAAATGTGTCCTTAGGCAAGTGCTCGAAATGTAGGAGAAAACTATGGGAGTTGAGAAGGAATGCACAAATGCTGAAACCTATGGTAAGTTGCTGTACCTCAGACAGATACCTGCACTGGTGCTGTAATAACCCCCTCATTATGATGGTGTCCAGCACTGCTCTCATTATTGCACATGGTGCACCAACTAATGATTAGGCTCCTTACACCAGTGTAATCTGGCATCATTTATTGCATTTCATATTACGCTTGTTACGCAAAATGTAAAAAATTACAATGTTATATGAGTGTTCGAAAGTCATCCCTGTGCCCTGGGAACTCCCATGTTTTTGCTGCCTGGTACTCGTGGTAACTGAATAAGACTGTCCCTGGGCTCTGCTAGGCAGACCCAGGGCCAGTGCTATGCTGAAAACAAACTTAGAATACAGTGAAAACACCTACATACACTAGTGTACACTATGGGTTAGGGTACCCCTATGATTGGCATGACCTCCCCTATAAGGCTCTACTACATAATAGGGCCAGGGGTCAAAACTACCTCTAAGGCCTTAGTATATAAGAGCGGTACAAAAGGGGGTGGTGATGGACGGAGCATCTGAATCAATCAAACACTCACACCAAGTCAAAAGATCTGGGTTTAATCTATCACCTTTCTTTAGCTCACTCTGCCACCCCAGTTCAGACATGGCTATATGCAAATCAGTCTGACCCTGTGCCTCATGGAAACAGTCAAGCCCGAACTGCCAAGCCATGTCTTTCCTGGACCGGAAACAAGCTTCCAAGGACCAGTTTCTGGCATTCCAGCCGTCTCCAGCCCGGCTTGCTTGAATCCAGTGGCAAAGTGAGCAAGGGACTCACGTCTGAGCATACCCTGCCACACTTATGGCGGCCAAAAGCGGTACAAAAGGGGGTGGTGATGGACATAATAGGGCATGTCAGTTTAGAGGCCAGCAGCTCTTTCTTCACTTGCAAGTGTGCACCACTGAAGCCTGAGGTCAGTTTAAAAGCAGCCTTCTGTTGTAGGACTGCTTTAAAAATGCAAGTTGTGCCCAAACTCGACTTTGGTGTTTAAGGCACTGGAAAAATATTAAACTACACTATTTTGGCATATTCAGTACACTCAGGGTCTTCCCTGGGTGTCCCAGTGGTGTGGAGGTCAGATATTCTATAAGGAGGACCCTTGTAAAATAGATTTCATATGTCCTGGATTCGGTGAAATTGCACAAATCAGCTTTTGTGCTAGGAGCACTCGGGAGTGAAGTTCTGCAATATATTTACAAAATCAGATCCCCTAAAGCCTCCCCTAGGAATCCCAGGGGTGGGGTCCTGTATATATAGTCAGAACCCTTATAAACTATATATTTTAAGCCCTGGTGTTAGACAAATTGCCCAAGTCATTTTTCCCAGTGCAAATCCACAGCCACATAGGTTAACATGCCAATAAATTATTCTTTAATAAATCCAGCCAGGAGAATCCAAAAAATATTATTCAAGGACTCACTAAAATGTTATTGATCAATCCAACAATATTCCAACAATATACTATTGTTGAATTTATCCTAAAATGTACAGACGAGAAGTTATGAGACTTTCTTGTCTGAAAGCCAATAGCCAGCCTTCCGGTGATCTGTCCTGATTGGTCAGAGTTAAGTGGATTAGGCAGGCTGCTTTGATGAGGTTATACAAAGCTCCTGGGGATAAAGAGCCATTCTGGGAGGAGATTGCAAAAACAACAAGTGATGGACCGAATGTGGATCAATGTCGCACATTCCCCCAGTCAAAAGATCTGGGCCCAAATCCATAGTTTTTTTGACCTCCACACCACCCTGGGTTAGACAATGGCGATATGCAAATCAGCTCTGACCCTGTTGCCCCATGGGAACAGTCCAGTCCGAACTACAAAAGCCATGTCCTTCCCAGAACGGAATCAAGCATCCGAGGACCGGACCGGTTTCGAGGTAACACCTCTCATCAGCCCGGCTAGCTTGACTCCAAGTGGTGTGGAGTGCCTGGGACCCACGTCTGGGCATCCCCAGCGCACTTAGGGCGGCAATTGCAAAAACAACAAGTGATGGACCGAATGTGGATCAATGTCACACATTCCCCCAGTCAAAAGATCTGGGCCCAAATCCATCGTTTTTTTGCACTCCACACCACCCTGGGTTAGACAATGGCGATATGCAAATCAGCTCTGACCCTGTTGCCCCATGGGAACAGTCCAGTCCGAACTACAAAAGCCATGTCCTTCCCAGAACGGAATCAAGCATCCGAGGACCGGACCGGTTTCGAGGTAACACCTCTCATCAGCCCGGCTAGCTTGACTCCAAGTGGTGTGGAGTGCCTGGGACCCACGTCTGGGCATCCCCAGCGCACTTAGGGCGGCAATTGCAAAAACAACAAGTGTTGGACCGAATGTGGATCAATGTCACACATTCCTCCAGTCAAAAGATCTGGCCCCAATTCCATCGTTTTTTTGCACTCCACACCACCCTGGGTTAGACAATGGCGATATGCAAATCAGCTCTGACCCTGTTGCCCCATGGGAACAGTCCAGTCCAAACTACAAAAGCCATGTCCTTCCCAGAACGGAATCAAGCATCCGAGGACCGGACCGGTTTCGAGGTAACACCTCTCATCAGCCCGGCTAGCTTGACTCCAAGTGGTGTGGAGTGCCTGGGACCCACGTCTGGGCATCCCCAGCGCACTTAGGGCGGCAATTGCAAAAACAACAAGTGATGAACCGAATGTGGATCAATGTCACATATTCCCCCAGTTAAAAGATCTCGGTCCAAATCCATCGTTTTTTTGCACTCCACACCACCCTGAGTTAGACAATGTCGATATGCAAATCAGCTCTGACCCTGTTGCCCCATGGGAACAGTCCAGTCCGAACTACAAAAGCCATGTCCTTCCCAGAACGGAATCAAGCATCCGAGGACCGGACCGGTTTCGAGGTAACACCTCTCATCAGCCCGGCTAGCTTGACTCCAAGTGGTGTGGAGTGCCTGGGACCCACGTCTGGGCATCCCCAGCGCACTTAGGGCGGCAATTGCAAAAACAACAAGTGATGGACCGAATGTGGATCAATGTCACACATTCCCCCAGTCAAAAGATCTGGGCCCAAATCCATCGTTTTTTTGCACTCCACACCACCCTGGGTTAGACAATGGCGATATGCAAATCAGCTCTGACCCTGTTGCCCCAGGGGAACAGTCCAGTCCGAACTACAAAAGCCATGTCCTTCCCAGAACGGAATCAAGCATCCGAGGACCGGACCGGTCTCAGATGCGTCACGTTGTCAATACCCAGCACCATGGCGCATCTTTTGTGCTGCCACTGCGTCACAAAAGTGATGCAACTGTGGCGCAAAAGAGGCGCAAGCGGCTTGTAAATCTGCCCCATAGTGCTTTTACTACACTGTAGCTGCGTAAAGGGCCAGAAGATATGTCTCCAGTGACCATGTGTGTCACTGGAGACACATCTTCTGGCCCTTTACACAGCTGCAGTGTAGTAAAAGCACTATACATTTACCCAATGAGGGAGCACTTACTGGATTAGCCAGTAGAAAGTACTCCAGGGCAAATCGCATAAAAATCCGCCATTTCGCGGTCGAAATTCGCAGATTTTTTTGGCAATTTCGCGGGGAAATCCGCGAATTCGCGGAACGCGAATTCGCAAATTTCGCCCATGCTTAGCAGAAACCATGAAAAACAAGCAAGTAATTTCCTGTGCTTAGGTGCTTAGAGATTGTAATTCCACTATGAAGCATTGTGGGAATAGTAGTCCCTGGTCGAAAATGTATGTGTAACTGTGTATATTAACTTATATTCATCCTAGAGCGAAATCCTAATAGAGTTTAAAGCTCTGTCATTTCATTCAACCAATCATTAACTGTGTTGAAGTGCAAAATCAAATGGGCTTCCAGTATTTCTTTATTATAGCCATTAGGTGCCTGCTGCCTGTCTCTGATACATGTCTGGATACAGAGACAGCTGGGCTTTCTGTATTCCTCTCAGACAGCCACACACAATGGTGTGACTTGATGGGCCATTGTGGCAAAATAGGAGGGAGGAGCTGAACCAAGCCTCACTTACACCTGAATCGGTTGTGTCCTGTTCCCACACAACGGGCAGCATATCTCCTTGTAGTGAGTCTGGAGCCATAGCAGGAAGGAATGACCTCTGTGCACTGGAAAAGATGTGTATTTGAAGTCTCCCCCACTTCAAAGGCACAGCTGGGAATAAGTACTGAACCTTTTCAACCAACACTTGAGTACACTTCTGGACTTGTGAAGACTCTGCCTGGGAGAAGGATTGATGTGCTGCTGAAGGAATGCCACTCGGCTGGACTGCTGCTTTGCTAGACTCCTGTCTTGCTGTGCTGCCCTGCTGTCTGCTGTTTTCTTGCCTGGGTGAGAAGGACTGTACCTGAATCACTTGAACCCAGAGTGACCCCAAGGGCTAGCTGGCTGGCATCGTGATCTGAAGTTTCAGGTGCATAAAAGACTTCAAGCTTATCTGCTTCTGCATCTTGACTCTGTGAAAATGCCCTGGTGCCACTCCAGTCCTGAACCTTTGGAATTGAGGCCTAATGTGCTTGCTTCAGCAAAAAACATGCATCCTCTGTCAAACTGGCCTATCAGCACCTTTGCATGGATCAGAACCAGTGCATTGCCCTTGCTGTGTGGTTTGGAACCTGCATAGTTCTCCTGTTGCATGGATCAGAACCAGGAGATTGCTATTGAAGCGTGATCACAACCAGTGCCTCTATTGAGTCTGTCAGCCCAAAGCACCGCCTTCCGGACCACACCTGTAGAAAGTCTCCTCATCTCCATCAAAGGCATCTTCGACAATGGGAATGAATCTCTGCATCATTGGGTCCCTGTATCCGACCTGTCCCAGCTTGAACTTTTAACTTTGTCCCATTTCAGCGTGATCAGTTATCCCAAGTAAGCATTTATTGCTTCTAAGCACTGTTTTCCAGTTTTTTCTTCAAAAATATATATCTCAAGGTCTACCTATTGGACTTTCTCTACTGGTGTAGACTTTTTTGTGTTTTGTTTTTACTGTTTAAGTGTTGCACAAATACTTTAAACATTGCCTCTAAGTTAAGCCTGTCTCCTTGTGTCAAGCTACCAGAGGGTGAGCACAGGTTAATTTAGGGTTTGCCTACTTCTTACCCTAACTAGGATGGTCGTTGATGCTTGACTAGGGCTCATACAATAGTCAACCTACACCCCAATTCCTAAGAGCCAGGCAGCACTTTAATATTTGTTTGGTTTCAGAAGCAATCCTCCAAAGCAGTTGGGATTCGCTGCTGATTTTTGGCAGGTTTCCTGTGCCTAAATTAGAACCAAACTTTTGTTATAGCGCTACCACATTATAAAATCCAGAAGATAAATCACATCTTGGAATAAAAACAATACTATCACTCCTGATTTGGCTAAACTAACAAATATAAATAACCGATTTAGAAGGGGATCACAGTCTAATAGAACAAGTAATTATAGATCTAAGAATGAAGTGAGAGTGCAGCCACTGAGAGGCAAAGAGGAGAATTGGCACTAGGACCCAAGTTTGGTAACAGCACATGTCCATGGAGTAGAAGCTGGAAAGCAGAAGATTGCAAGCTAAGGACACCTCAGCAGGAAGGCAACCATCCACATTCAAAGGAATATAAGTGGTCAAGTTGACGAACGCATCTAAGTCCCCTGGCTGAACATATAACACAGTCAGGGAAGTTGATGATCCTCAGAGTTCCCACATTACTAAAGGAAGCCATGCACTTGACAACTCAGTAAGACTATTGATTATAAGAATTGGTGAAAGGATGGTCAATGATCTTTGTACATTCATGATCTGAAAAGTCACTTGCAAATGTTAATGTTGCTCACACAAATTTTGCATGATCTCAGAGGAGAAACACAAACCTTTTCCCACAAATGTTACACTGGGACTCAAAGGTCAGAGTCTGAAAGGATGTAGTTAAGTACTGAGAGATTCTTTGGTGACTTTCTCCAGTTTTCTGGATTGATATGCTACAGTGGAGAGAGGAAACAGACAATGTGAGAGTTTACTGACCTTTTAAAAAGACAAAACAATCTGACTACAATCAGGTATCGTGGTTTCTGTGAGGATTACCTTGGTCACCCTATGTGACAGTCAGTAGCACTAAGCCTTTCCTTAAAGAATAGGGTTGCAGGAGTGGGATTTACAGTCTCTCATCTGATACATCTTTTTAAGTTGAATGAGAATCAAAGGTAGTTCACAATAATTTAAAAATTCACATTTTGTGAAGCCTGTTTAGCCTTACAATAAGGTTCAAGTTTTGTTTCCAATAAATAGTCATTCCAATGGTGAACAGTCACAATATCGTAAAGAATATTGAATTGACAGAATATCGAGTTTTTTACTTAGAATGGACAGAATTTTGAATTGCCAAAACATTTTGGTGCAGCATATCGAAATTCAGGTAAGAAATATCGATTTTCATAATATCCAAGTTAGTAATAGTGACAGTCATATTATAGCTGTAAAAAAACAAAAAAAATGGATAGTGTTTTAAGTGTTAGTATATTTGTTAAAAGTATGTAATAATTTTGTAATATATGTTTACATTTTTTTTAAAGTAATTAATTTTATGTTAATTTTTGCGTAATTTAATTCTGTAGCGGGATGTGGGATTAAAGGGGAATAGGGTGGAAAGTAATTTAATTGTAATTAAGTAATTATTTATTATTTATTTCTATTTATTGGTATTGTTAATTAATTTATTGTTAATTAATTAATAATTATTAGTTAATTTGTATTCATTGGTTTATTACTTTGTATTAATTGTTTATTAATTTTCATGAATTGATTAATTGGTAATTATATTAATTGTTTTAATTAATTATTCAGAGCGGGTTGTGGGTTTATATGGGAATAGGGTGGGAAGTAATTTAATTGTAATTTATTAATTATTGTAATTATTTTTGTGTATTGATAAGTAATTTACTGTTAATTAATTATTAATTGGTTTTGTATTACTTATTAATTGTTGGTATTGATAAATAATGTGGTGTTAATTAATTAATACTAGGTAATTAATTTTAACAAATAATACCTATCTGTATTTATTATTAATTAATTAATTAATATTTTATAATTGGTTATTATTTTTTTATTGATATTAATAAGTAGTTTATTTTTATTTAAATATTAAATCATTAATTTCCCTACTGTTGCACTCACTGGAGTGGGAATAGTAATTTGTACCCCTACGCTCTCCAACACTTTCCCTACTGTTGCACTCACTGGAGTGGGAATAGTAATTTTAACCCCTACGCTATCCAACACTTTCCCTACTGTTGCACTCACTGGAGTGAGAATAGTAATTTTAAACCCTACTTTATCCAAAGTTTTCCCTAATGTTGCACTCACTGGAGTGGGAATAGTAATTGTTACCCTCCTGCTATCCAACGCTTTCCCTACTGTTGCACTCACTGGAGTGGGAATAGTAATTTGTTCCCTCCCGCTATCCAACGCTTTTCCTACTGATGCATTCACTGGAGTAGGAATAGTAATTTTAACCCCTAAGCTATCCAACAATTTCCCTACTGTTGCACTCACTGAAGTAAGAATAGTAATTTTTACCCTTAAGCTATCCAACGCTTTCCCTACTGTTGCACTCACTGGAGTTGGAATAGTAATTGTTACCCTCCCGCTATCCAACGCTTTCCCTACTGTTGCACTCACTGGAGTGGGAATAGTAAATGTTACCCTCCCGCTAGCCTACGCTAAAATTATTTAATATTTTTTATATTATTAAGTTAATATATATGTATTAAAAAATAACAATGCATGTTTATTTCTTTTTAATTACATTTATATTATATTTTTTAAGTGTGTTTTACTTAATTATTTTATTATTTTACATTACTTTTTAGACATTTAAATAGTTCGATATTTTTTACAAACTATAATATGTACAACGATATTTTGGATTTGATATTTTTGTACTTACCTGTTTGGAGATAGGAATTCTATATTCTGGAATTCTACATTTTGACATTGATATTTTGCCAGGGCGATATTTTGCTCCTCGATATTCTGTCAGTGATCACATTCCAATCTATGTGTATGTCAGGCGAACTCTAAAAAGATACAGAATGACAGCTGGCAAGCTGAAGTATCACAATTGTTTCTGTCTCAGCAATACAGAAACTGAGAATTAGAAATAGGTGTTCCTTAAAGAAACTCTGCTTCTCTATCTCAAACATGAATACGTTCTAAAGTCATCTAATCAAAGCTCTAAGGTTAGAATAAGTAGGATTAGTAGAAAAGGGATTAAAGGAAGTTTTGAAATGAGAGATGGTGTCAGCATAGTAAAGACTCAAGTAAAAGTCTTTCAGAACTGAAATAAGTGTTTAGTAGAAAGCTTCACACATGTGAGATAAAAGGCAGCACAGACTTCTGTACCCCTCAAAGTCTAAGGGAATCTGCTCTAATATCTAAGTGTGAACAATAATTAAAACAACAGAGACTTCAGTAACAGTCACATCTCTTCCCACTCCTCCAGGAATCAATCATTGCATTCCGCATTCCTCATGTTGAGCATTTACATTACTAGACTTTCCCATCCCACAGATCTTATACCGTTACTGCATCCTACTATCAAAAAACTAATACAGAAAACAGAACTCCTTTCTCTAGCTTAGGAAACCTTCAAAATGCACCTGCACCAGAAGGAACATGCTGACCAAGCAAAGTATATTTCAAAATCACAAGGCCTTTCATCAGGCTAACATTAGCTACATATTTAGACTTGCACTTCAAATACACCTGTGCACATGTAACGCAAGAACAAATGCAAGCGTGAATAAAGGCATACATGATTACACTTTCAAATATAACTTTATGAATATATTCAGCTGTGACAAAGTATAAATGCAATGTGAATACTTAATACATCCTTATGTTTAACTGACCATTAGTGCACACATTTATAAAGCTTCACTTTCTAGGTGGGTACATTTCATTTATGTTTTTATTATATGTTCATGTAATATTATGAAGGCACGCAGTAGATATAACGTCATGTACAAATGATAATTGCACATTACTGATGTGGAAGGGATAGAGTCTAAATTGCGCTCCTTCAGGTATGTCCTAGGTTACATAGGGGTCACATGAGCCAAACACTATCAAAGGAAAATAAAGAATATCAATGGTTTAATCAAAATCAGTTAAACATATCAGATTTTAATATACTAAGGGGTCGATTCCGGTTTGGGAAACAAATCCGTACGACAAATCGTATTCTTAACTGTTTCAGTACGAATCGTACAAATCCATTGAATCACGTAGTGCGATCCGTAGGAAAAGAATACGTACGAATGTGTGCGAACCTTACGAAAAGTAAGGGATAATCTGTATGATACTCGATCCTCACGGTGAACCATACAATTCGTAAACATGCTGTACGACCAGACAAGTACAATCCGGACCGGGAAACGAGAATGTGATTTGTACGGAAAACGTTGTATGAGCAATTCGTACGGAGAACCACACATTCACATACGCACCATACCCTTGTAATCATGGGGGTACGCATCGATCCCCCTATGCTCTGTAAATCTATGCACCATAGCCTGATGCACTGTACACCTACGCACCATACACCCATGCACCATACACCCATGCACCGTACCCCGATGCACTGTACCCCTACGCACCGTACCCCTATGCACCTTAAACCTGCAATCATGGGGTGCACTCGCGTACCCGGGGGTCCATGTTGCACGTCGTTTGAGTAGAAATATGCTTTTACGGACGTTTTAAACTCCCGTAGAAAAAGAGTCATACGGAGTGTTGTCGTAACGAATCGTACTTGCTGGTTTGTGAAAAGCTGCTTCAATCCGTATGGACGTTGTGTACTGCGTGTTCCGAATGCGATTTGTACGTATTTTTAAGTTGCATGGTCTTTCGTACGATTCGTACACAGATCTGCTATGGGTTCGGATCGTACTTCATCGTACGTACGAGGACATTGAAGGTGTATGATTCGTATGGGAAAAATGCTGTGTACGGCGATTCATAGGGGATTTTACCGAATCGGAATCAACCCCTAAATGTTACTAAAATGAAGGCATCAGAAGTTATCGCAAAAAGCAATTGTAATGCCAGTTACCATAACATAGAACTGTGCTTGATTTGCTTCTCAAAATGGCCAAAAGGGAACAATAGTGTGTTTGCTTTTAGCCACTATAACATAGACAGGACTGACAAGGGGACTTGTTTTTTATCATTACCCTCAAAATTTCCTACCATCGTGGAGCTAGTTTCTCACATCAAGAATGAAGTGGAGAACTCCTGTGTAAAGCTACCAAATTTCAGATTGCTTGTGTGGCATTTCTATGATTTTAGTGTGCTTATCATAAGCTGCCAATTTTAAGGGCTGAGGGGCCCCACACCTTACCTTTTTGCAGACAGTAATGTCAGCCTGACAGAATGTCAACCCGATAGACACTCTTTAGGTTCAGGCTAGGCAGCCAGGTGTTGTACATGTTCTAAAAGCGTAGGTGCCTGGCTGCCGGATTTGAATGTTGCCAAGCTGAAGATTTGACAAAGCACCTCAATGGCCCCTCCCTCTTGATGATGGGGAGTGTAACCAATAAGCTTGGGCCTGGGCCACTTCAGTTTTAAGCCCTGAAGTGCCAAAGGTCGAGTGTCAATCAATAGCACCTCGTCAAAGAGTGGGGTGAGGTCAGCAGTCTTAGTTTGATGAGTGTGGGACTGCTGTCTCTGCTCATTGGCTTAACTCTCAAGGTTAATTATTGAGGGAAGGCAGCAGTTCCCCAATGCTTTAGGAACCTCCAAGGCTTCACAGCTGCAGCCTATTAAGTTTGTTTTCTTTTTATTATTGAATATGTGAATGTGTATGTGCGTGTGTTTGTATGTCTGAATGTGTGTGTATTAGTGTTTGCATGCACTGAATGAATGTGTGTGTATGTGCTGGTGAATTGTGAATGTAAGCGTCCATGCTTATGAATGTATGGGTGTGAGTGAGTGTGTGTGTAGATAAGTGTGAGTATGTGTTGTATGTGTGTTTGTGTATATGTACTGCCCACCTCTGCCTGCTCAAAATACTGGCCCCATTGATTCTCATCTGTGACATACTAGTGCCAAATTTGTGACACTTTGAGTGACACGTTAAGTGTAAATTAAAGCAATGACTGGTATTTAGGTGCTAAAACCAGAGGTGTGCTATGGCTAAGGTCAATAAAAATCCTCTAGGTGTAGCATTCCTTCCAGAAGTCCTAATATTCCCATTTGAAGCCCATCCTGAAATCAGGCCTTGTAGACTGCTGGAGTGCACCTGATCTGATTTAGCGCTACAGGCACAATATTCAGATTTTCCTTATTGTTGCAGGCCAGGATGATGTCTGAAAAAGATTCCGATCTGGCGGCTGAAAATGCACAGCGTGAAACAGGAATCAATCCCAGCTTCCTTGCTTAACCAAAATATGTGATCCTAGGCAAACGATTTATTTCACAGACCCTCGTCTTTATCCATTATCACATATAAGAGAACCTTCAAATATGTGAGTTCAAGATGTGTGCTATACAAAAACTGTCTTTTGTTTAACACAGTAAAATTATGCTCCACATGTAACAAGAAGCGAGTTTATATTTAGGGTACAGATGTCTGATCCCCGACTCGCCTATTAGGTCACTGGTCGCCATGTCATCAGGGCAGGACAGGAAAATGTTTTAGTTCACATTTAAAAACTCAATGTTTTTATAAATGCTTTTCAATACGGTGATCTAATCGATATACTAAGATAAAGCACATTGTGTGACACCTTTTCGTATTCTTACATCATGATCTTTGTTCAATGCTGGTAGTAGTTATGGGACATAACGAAGACAGCAGGAGGGGGTCAGCCTGGGCAAAAAAACGAGGCGTCAGGATTGATGCAGGGCCTTTACAATGGAACTGGCCTATGCGTTCTGACCAGTGGCGACAAGTAGGGAATGGGGGTGAGAGACAACGAGGAGGGGGGATTTGAAAATATATATATTTTATAAAAAGCACTTAGCTTTTCTCTGCCGGCCGCATCGCTTCTCCTCTTTTCTGCTTTTCCTGACCCCAGTCCGCAGGAAGATGCAGAAGCCTAATCCTTGCGTCATGGAGCTCTGTATTGTAAATACAGCCAACAATGGTATCGCAATCAGTCAATCAATCAATCAATCACGGGCATTTGGTGCAGGTGAAAGGAAACTATTGCATCAATGCCGACATCTCAGTTACTTGTAAATGAGGCCACATGAAGATAGAGCGATTAAAGAACAAAAATAAAGACTGCATCTCACCTGATGCACAACCAGGGCTGCCTTTAGCACCTGAGGCACCCCTGACCTTGTTCTCCACGGATTCCATCACTACCAGCCTCCAACAAAGCCCCTCATCTCTCCATAGCCCCTCTCTCACATATATTCCATTTGTTCTATGGAGCTACTCATACCCGTGTAGCGTGGCAGAGCACTTTACATCACACACCCACATTACACAGAGACAAACAATCACATGTGCAAATCAGTGGATAGGAAATGTTACAAAAGACCATCAGGATCAAAGGATGTAGAAATCATATGTCATCCATGCTAGTAGGCAGTACATTTTAAGAGTGTTTGTTTTGAAAAAGCACACACTCTGGATTTAAAACAAACAGTGGATGGGGTCATTGTTCATAATATGAATGCATTTCTACCCTAATAAACACTTTTTCGGATTAGGATAATGAAACGTTTAGATAAAAACATAACTCTAATCCAGGGGTCTCCAAACCGGTCCTGGAGGGCCGGATCCATGCCAGATTTTTGGGATATCCCCATTGAGATACATGTAGTAATTTTAAAAATCTGGCATGGATCCGGCCCTCCAGGACTGGTTTGGGGACCCCTGCTCTAATCTATGCCATGCAGTTTGCATGCAGCTCTTTGATAAGAGTTCATAGGTTCCTGTGCTATAGTAGGATTGTCACTTATGAACTACAAGTAACAAAAGAAGGTCTTTGAGCAGAAGACTTAACTTTGTTTGCAACATGCATATTAACCCTCTGTGCTACTTCATGTTGAGTCAGAAATGCCACTACACACAATTCTGAACTCTCTCCCACAGGAACATGAATCACCAGTCACTCATCTTAACATCTTATTGTTGCATGAAAACTGCTGAACACACGAGAAAATGTACAGTAGGTGCTATAAACCCATGACACAGATCTAAACACGGCGCTCCCTGAGCGTCGTGAAAGACGCTGCTGCACCTATTGTATCGACCTAAATCCGGCCCTGTGTGCAAAGCCAGGAGAACCATCAGGCAGCCTGTCAAGTACCACGCATCGAGGTGAGACTAACGCATTTTAATACTGGTGACCGCATCACCACACTCAAATGCATTATTCATGCATTTCAACTCTGATGCCCTCATGTGTGGGAATCTGCAAGGGTGATACATATAATTAAGCAGAAGTCAGCACTATTCAGCTAAAGCAGCTCTGCGTTTATAGCAGCCCCAGGCAATTTACTCTTTGCAAATACCAGCCGATCCTGAACTTACTGCCTATGGTGACAGGAGGGTGTGTAACTTACAACATAAAAAGAATGCATGGAGCCAAACTGCCTCTGTGAATCCAACACCTGTTATCTATTTGACAAAGCAATTTTTTGAGCACAAAGGCCACAGCTCTCTGATTGTTTCAGGTGCTGTGCATGCCATGATGCACAATGACCCTCACAGTGAAGTCTCAGGTGGTCAAGCAGGCAGTGCCACCTTGGGCAGCATTCCACCTGCTTTTTGACACTTTGCAACTACTTCTGTCTTGTCGGATCTTGAGACAGTTGTCTTTCATCCAGTTAGTGACTTCGGTCATGCAGGCATTGTATTTGTTTATTGTGTTAGGGCTCTTGTCCGAGAGAGAGTATGAGTTGCATGTCACTGATGTCAGAAAGGATGTTGATGTTGTGGGCATGGATAACATTGGGCAGAGGGATCATGTATTCATTGAAGAGGGCGATGCTGAGGAATAAACCTTGAAGCGCTCAGATGAATTTACAGGCTTTGGAGAAGTAAAGTGCCAGGATTAAAAGATGTGTAGTGTCAGTTACTTAGGTGCAGATCCAGCAGAGAACGGGTTCTTGGATATTAGTCGCCTACAGGTACTTGATGGGAATGGGGTGTGAAACGCTACCAAATGCTGCAACGAAGACCAGGAGAATGAAGGCTGTTGTGTCTCCTTTGTGAAGGATCATGTGGATGTTGACTGTGGCGGTGGTGAGTGCTGTTTCTGTACTGTGATTGGGCTTGAATCCAAACTGTGTAGATTCTGCAAAAGTGTCATTTAGAGAACTGTGGTATCATGACAGACATGAAACTGGATCCTGATCATATGGACTTTTCTGTGAAGATTTTTGTTAACATGGTCTACCAGGACTCCTTCAAGTATAAAATTGTTCTGCTGTTATTTATTTTATTTATGGTTTGTATTTTGCACTGCTTAATGTTAGATCATCCCAAACATTAAATTGCATTACTTTGTGCAGACAGTTATAACATCTACTAGAATATAGGCTAATATAATCTTTGTGTTTCCATTTTTAGATTGTCTCTCATGAAAAGAGGGTCCAATACAGAAAAACATGCAGAATTTCTAGAAGAGAAGATAACCTATAAGCACACTGATAACTAAGCACCCAGTGCAAAAAGCATTGTGTCGGAAAGTGAAACAAAAATATATTAAGCAAAGGGCTGGCTCCACTTAAGGCCAAAATGTCTCCAAGACAATTGCACATTTTGAGTCTTGATGTGCAATGATCAGACACATTTGACTGAGCAAAACATACAGAGGTTTGAGTGGTCCATAAGGCTCACACACACTACACATTACCTAGCATTAACCAATTTGAAATGATTTTGTCACAGCAAAGCTGGTTGGATAAAAGGATACAAAAACCCTCCAAAAGAGGGACCCAAAAGCTTAAATGAACCATATCTCAGCATCCACTACACCATTCACTTCATTTTTAGCCCTTTTTGAATCTTTTTCATAAACAAGTCCCTTCTGACCAACCCTACCATCTGCAATCCATTCTCCCCTTTTCAGATTCTTTCAAAGCCCACCCCTTCACCATACCCAAACTAGCTCTGCCTCTCCATTTGACACACTACAACCCTTCAGTTGCTTTATGTAACTGCAGAGCATAAACCTCAGCTGAACAACGGGCAGGTTTCCTCACTTACTGCACTTTCTTCCCACTGGCCAGCTCAGCAGATACTTTGGGAACCAAACATCACTACTTTCCACGTTTTACCTCATCTACTTGACCTCTAATTTAACTCTCATCTCATGCTTTCCTCTGATCATTTGTTTTCACCATATACCTAATGGCTACACCGATTGCCTAATGTCCTCAGCACTACTACCACCTGGGCTCCAAGGTCACACCTCTTAAGATCTACCACATGCTAACTCCTACACATCATTCTGATCATCTCAACTTCCTTACACTTGACAGCATATATCTCTGTCTAACCCCACATACCCACATTCCATAACACCTCCACAAAGAGCATTCATGCTTATCCCACTAACATGACAAACCTTTCTCTTGCTACTTGGACAACACTCTCTCCACTGCTTGCATCATTCCCATAACTCAGCCTCTCCTCTTTCCCGTGTCCTTTTATCTCTTCCCTTGACAATTATCTTCCTTATAACTGATATGTCCTTCAGCCACTTTCACTGATACGCTGCACCCCAACTCCTCCACACTCTAACTCCATCCGATACAATGGACTATCATCATATCTTATACCTTGCCACTCACATCATCTTTGCAACATTTCATAACCTTAACCAATGATACATAGCCACGTGAATTAACAGTAAAATACACCCAAAAAGCTTCATACACCATCTTCGCTATTTTACTACTTGTGACCCCCGCTACACCTACACTGTTGCTTCAGGTGTTCAAAACATCATTACCTTGCTAATCCCTCATTTATTCAACACAACTCAAACTAATCTTGAACCAACAGGTCAACCACAGTACTCTTTTCTTTACCCAACCCAACCCACTCCACATACTAGGTACCATCAGCCGCCCATTTCCTCCCACCAAAACATGCTCAATCCAACCACTGACACAACCGCACTCAACTCCCCCATATGAGCTATGCTAAATTGTCTCTGATGCCCCACTTATTCACAATAACTACATCCCCTTCTCTCCAATCCTAGTGACTGCATTCCTCGTTCATGTGTCTGGAGACAAGAATGGTTAGTTCAAGTTCAAGTTCAGGAATTTGTATAGCGCACTACTCACCCAGAGGGTCTCAAGGCGCTTGAGGGAGGGTGGGTGCATTACTTATCGAATAGCCAGTCTGTTTGTTCCCATTGCTCTTCATTTCCCAACAATATATATTTAACTGAAATATAATCACAGGAACAAAACTTATTTTCAAATACACTGCCACAATGGGCAAAAAGCAGTGTACTGCAACCACTCTCAACACATTTTGCAAGGACTATCAATCAAAAATGTCACAATCACAATCACATTTGGTAAATTAAATGAGCCTTTGCCAAGATAGGTGACTACTCATAATTGCAGTCTCTTCCTGCATGAATAGGATTGTGATTGTTTTCTTTCTGAAAAGGACTAGTGTTACTCATTTTGTTGTGAAAGTACATTTAAAAAAAGATGAATATGAAAACGATAAACAACACGTCTGTGAATGAATTCATTCTCTCTGTCTTCACTGATGATCCAAGGGTGAAGATTGTGCTCTTTGTGCTGTTTCTCCTGATTTACATGGTCACTTTGGTGGGCAATGCCTGTATCATTGTCCTGGTCACAATAACATCTCACCTCCATAACCCAATGTACTTTTTCATTGGTAATTTGTCATTCTCTGATTTCTGGTACTCCTCATCTGTTGCCCCTAAGATGTTGGTGAACTTGCTGTCTAAGGAGAGAACAATTTCTTATTCTGGTTGTGTGGTCCAGATGTACTTTTTTGCTGCTCTTGCAACAACTGAGAGTCTTCTCCTCTCTGCTATGGCCTACGATAGGTACATTGCCATCTGCAACCCTTTGATATATCAGGTCGTCATGAGCCAGAGATTCTGTGTCCTACTAGCGGCTGTGGCATTCTTTGGTGGTTTTCTTCAATCAGCGATACAGACAGGTTGCACCTTCAGCTTGTCCTTCTGTGCTTCAAACCTGATCAGCCAATTCTACTGTGACATCCCACCACTCCTCAAGCTGTCCTGCTCTAGCACCTACATCAATGAAGTGGTGATTTTTGTCTGTGGTAGCTTCACCTCAGTGGGTTGCTTGTCAGTTATCTTGATATCTTACATCTACATTCTGTCAAATGTCATGAATGTAAAATTTAAAGGAGGAAGGACAAAAGCCTTTTCCACATGTGTCTCACACCTAATTATTGTCTCCTTGTTTTATGGAACCATTCTCTTCATGTACTTCCGGCCTACGTCTGCATACTCTTTGGAACAGGATAAAGTGGCCTCCGTGTTCTACACAGTTGTGATCCCAATGTTAAATCCCCTGATCTACAGCATGAGGAACAAGGATATGAAAGAAGCAATTGGAAAAGTAATGAGAAGAACATAGGTTCTACAAATGAGTTAATACCAGTTTAACATCCAATGTCAAAATGGACAAGAAAGCTATAGAACATATTTACTGTTTTATGTTGTTATATCATCAGATATTTTTGTGATGAGTAATATAATTTACACTGATTCACTCAGATAAATATTGTATGGTAACTTCTCAAACCTAAAAGAAACTAGTTATTTCTGAGGTTATTGATTCTGCCTGGTTCTGTATATGTCATATACTGCACTGTTTTTAAAGCATTTCATTAAACTTTAATGTACCTCAGGGCAGAGAAAGCGTCATGGACATTAATAAATGTAAATTAAAATCTGAATTATTTAGGATTAAAATAATTAATGTATGGTGGTTTTTGTTTTAATGGAAGGGCTCAAAAAGAAGGCTTACAGTGTAGTAGACCTTCATTGATGATTACTTCATAAAGATATACACGTAACTGATGGTTAAGCATAGCCACTAAATTACAATCACATACTGCCTTACCACCTTTATCTGCAAATTTTGAGGTATTAATGAAGATAAAATGCAGGGTAGAGGACACTATTCCACAAAAATAAATCAACAAATATTATCATCACAAAACTATACCTAATTTGCCTTCCTTTGAGAATCTAGGCCAACTTCCTAGATTCACTGTGAGGAGTGTAACCCACCGATGTCTGAAGAAAGGGGAGATATGAAAACTAATCAGTGTAAGTTCCACTGTTGCCTAAAGATTGTCCTTTTCATCACAATGAAACACTAATACATTCACTGCTACAATCACCAGAGCACTACCTATGCACTCCAGCATTCCGCTTGTCACTACATATGCACTCATCTAATCACCCAGCCACCACAATGTACTTATTCAATCCGCCCACCAAAACCAATACACCACTGATCCAATTGCCCAGGCACTAACCCATGCACTGCAACAATCCCCTGAGCACTTCCCATGCAGATCTCTAACAACCTACACACGACTGATCCACTCCTTCAATTACACAGGCAGTACCCATACCTTGAGGACTACCTATGCCGTCCAGTAATCACCCTGATACTACCTATACAGTCCTGCAATCACCCATTCAGTATTATGTTGTTATCCAAGCACTGTGCACAAACTCAAGCACTTATAAATTTACCATGCACTCTTCTCGCAGTACTCTAATCATCCAGTCACTACCCATGTAGTCATGCAATGATCCTGGCACTAACACATGCACTGCTACAATCCTTATGTACTACCCATGCAGTCCTCTGACCACCTACACAATTCTCATTCACTCCTTCAATTCCCCTGGTAGTACCTATGCAGTCCAGCAATCACCCTGTCCCTCCCCTCGCACTCCTCCAGTCACTCAGTCACTACTGTGTACTAATCCAAACACTCTGCAAATACCCAAGCACTTATAAATGTACTCAGGCACTCTCCTTGCAATATTCTAAAGTTTTAGTCTGTAGCTATGGACTAATGCAATGATCCAGGCACTTACTGTAACTGGGGTACTAATTAATTTATTAGAAACGCCCACTACTTGGATCGCTTCTCCCGAGAGGGGTAGGTTTGGAATGTCTGCTGTTCTCACAGTAGAACGGGTGTCACCAGTGTCCAACAGAAAGGTGACATCATTTCCTTCAACCTTTCCTTCAATGTAGGGCCCTGACTGGTCTACCAGCAAGGAGGCGCCAATCACGCACTCCTCGTCCTCCCCCCTCAGGCACCGTCAGTAAGGATTGTCACAGAGGAATGTATCATTTAACAGGAATTGCAAAGTTGCTGTATTTCTATCCTCCCTTCCTTCCCAAACTTCGGTGTCTTCGCCCTGTTGTGCTTTGCTCCTATAATTTGGCCTAGGTGCACGAGGCAAATGATTCTGTTTTACCTGTTGCTGTGTCTTCCGGGGTCCCTCATTCTGCGCCTGTGGATTTAAATCATTAATTTGTACATTATCATTCTGCACAGTCTTACACTCGTCCCTCCAGTGCCCTATCTTTCCGCACCCATTATTATTTATTATTATTTATAGTTTTGTAGAGCGCGTAGTCACCCAATGGGTACCCATGGCAGGGAAATTTCTTCCTGGCCTCCTCTCTGCTCATTTTAACCCTCGGTTTATCCCCACTCCCAGGGCTCTGATTTTGAGTATTTGCCATTTTACTTAACTGCTGTTCCTGGTGTTCTGCTAGTTTTACATGTGCCCTCATTACTTTTTCTTTCAATTCCTTTTTCTTATTTTCTAGCTCATCTTCGCATATTTCGCATATTTAAGGACTTCATCAATTGGTTTAGCTTGCCAATAGATTTTATTGTCTTTGATCCTCTGTGAGAGTTCAGGTCTTAACCCTAACACAAATCGATAAATGAAGTGGGTCATATCCTTCATTTCAATATTATCTAGCCCACTGTACGCTTTGAACACTTGTAACAGACACTCTTTCATCGCGATTCTGAGTAGTTCTATCTATTCGGGTCCAGTCTGTCTATTTTGCAGGTACCTTTCCTTTCAGGTACAACATCACCTGATTGTACTTCCTCATTACGTCTTCGGAAGGAGCACCTGTCTTTGGTTCTCCAGGGTATTCCTCATTTGGCCAATCTACAGCAATTTTACATTCTGTCCACAGATCCACGGGAACTACAATGTCAAAGAACCCATCTAGATCTTGTCGGAGGCACTTTGAGACTTTTACAAATCTCTCGACCTGTCTGTACCACTCTACAGGTTTCTCTCGTAATTTTGGGAAGTCATTTGTGAATGATACAATATATTGTCTGGATCATGGCACATGTACATATCCTCCAACTGGTACTTCTCGCATGGGACATACTTTTTCTACCTTGTCTGCTTCTTTTAGGACAAATTCTGAAGCCATTTGTCTTGACCGCACCTCTTCCTTTTTCTTTGCCCATCTTGTTCTCCATTTTTCTAGATCACCCCATTTTTTAATCAAATTTGACAGCTCTCTAATCTGGACCTTTTTCCCTGACACATTCATGTTCTCTAAATGTTTGTCATAAAATTCTACTCATTAGGGTTTCTGCAACACTTTGGATTTGCCAATGTCAATTCCCATGTTAACTGCCATATCCATTAATTTTTAATGAAACACCCTTGTATTTCTAGTGATACTTTTAAAGACAAACTGCAATTTGTCTTCACTGAGGTTATTCAATCTTTCCAGTCCCACATTTCCATTCATCAATTCTTCTATTTTAATTTTTAATTTAAATATGTCTAATGACTTGGGCTGTGGTTTTGGTCTCTCTGTTTCCCAGGTCCATCTCTCTATTTTTTCAGGAGTTACTACAGTGGCACTTCTCGTACCTGATGAAGTCTCTATCTGTACTTCCCTTGCGGGTACTGTTGTGGGTTTCCTCTTAGAACCACTTTCAGGCTCTTGTATTGGTAAATTCATTAAGGAAATCACTGATTCACATTCGCTTGCCTGATCATCTACTATCAGGGTTTCTTTCCTTGGCTGTACTACTGATGTCGTTACAACTGGAAACTTTGGACTAACTTGTTTATCTCTGTACAATGGAACAACTGGGCCAATGGTTACTGGAATTGTCAAAGTCTCAGGACTTGTATTTAACTGGGATATTTTCTGGATTAATTCGCTCCTCTGCTTATTCAAAGCTTCATTTTCTCTTTCTTGTAAGACCCTCTCAAGGAAGGTCTCATGAATCACTTGCAGAATTAAAGGTGGATTAAAGAACGGAGCAGTCGGTTTTGATGTGCTCGACCCCTCATTACAGGAAGGCCTATAGAACGGAACAGTTTGAAGGCCTAAAGAACAGATTTTTTGGGTTTATTATTTTCATTTTATTTCTCATTTCTTCACTATACGGTGGTGGATTTTTCATTAATAAATTCTCCAGGTATCCATCATCTGAATCACCAGCAGTCATTAAATGTCTAGTTTTCTCAGTCCTTTTACCTCCCACAGGCTCCTCTACTGTCAGTACTGGGTAAAGTCCTTCCACTAGCATATTCTGTCTCCATTCCTTCATTCTTTTTTCTTTGGTATCTTTTTTTACTTTTGGGTACAACTTACTTAACCCTTTGTCAATTCTTGGTCTGTCCCGCTCAGCAGCTTCTATTTCCCATTCCTCTAACGCCTCATACTGTGTCAATCTAGGTCTGGGATGTATGTCATTCATTCGGGTTCTCAGAGTGAACAAAATTCTTCCGTTAAAAGTACCTTCTAAAGGAAATGCTAAAATTCCATCATCTTTAGTATATTCCACCTAATTCTCTAACCATATGCAAGCATAGTAACCTCTGTCAAACATCATAAAAGATGCAGGAGTATTTGGTGGTGGGATAATAACTCCTTCTCTAGTGTTAATGAGCTTGTCTTTCTTGAAAAATGTTTTAACTTTGTCTACGAAAGTAATTTTTCTCTTGCTTCCGTACATTTTGCGAGTTCTACCTCGTATCGACTGTTCTCTAGCAAACCCTTGGTATCTGGGATCAGGTCTAATCTCTGGATGAATTGGATACCACATATAGGCCTAGATGTATCAAGCAGTTTGCGATTCGTTAGGGCCGAAATTCTGCGAATTTCGGCCTTAACGAATCGTAAACTGAAATTTTGCATCTTTTGAGATGTATGTGTAATTAGCAAAATAAGGAATCGCAAAAAATTGCGATTCCTTATTTTGCATGAGCATTTAAGGAATCGCAAATGTGCGATTCCTTAAATGCCATGTATGAAGCTTTTTTTTTTTGCGAATTGAGGTTAAGGACTCGCAAATTAACACGAACTTGAGGTTCGTGTTAATTTGCGAAATCCTTTAAAACAACAAAATATCACTATTTTGAAGGTGGCATGTGGCACACATACATGCCCATAGGGCATGTATGTGTGCCATATGCACACACATGTAAGTTTCAGGGGTGCAGCAGGGTGTCCATAAGACACCCCTGCACCCTTGAAATAATTCTCAAATTGCGATTAGCAAATTGCGAATTCGCAATTTGAGAATTACTGCACATTCATTGCTATGGGCCTCCTGGCCCATAGAAATGAATGGGAAAATTATTCCTTAATTGCGATTAGCAATTTGCTAATCGCAATTAAGGAATAATAAGGAATCGCTAAAATATAGCAAATTTCTACATACATACCATTTTGCACTTCTCTAATAGCGATTCCTTAACAATCGCTATTAGAGAAGTGCAAAATGATTTCTTGATACATCTACCCCATACTTTCTTCAAGTTTTCCTTATTTACAAAATCACTTTCAATACTAGCGCGTCTTATTTTTCTCAACAACCAATCAACACTGTGGTTGCACATAATTTCAACCAATGGATGCGCAGCTTTTCTCGTGAGTCAAGTTCTCATGCTCCTGCGCTCACCCCTTCTTTACAATACTAACTCAGCTACACACCCACTGTTTCGGCCAATACCAGCGCAGCACTGAGTGACGTCAGCGCAGCTCCGCAACTGACTCCCTCCTTCACAAGGTAACGGAAACTCACTTTCTTTCTTAAAGTGCAAGTGCTTAATTTTAATTTACAACGTAAAACATTCGCCACTGTACTCGAGTGTCTAGAAAGAAAAGATTTGTTTCACTGCAAGTAAACCTCTTCTGTCTACTTTTCATATACTGCGGATAGATCCCTTCTGCCTATCCTTCACACAAGCATTAGAGAACCTGCTACTCCCTTGACTCATCCACTCAGGGATATATATACTAAGTGTAAAGTTTCATCAGCGAACCCTTTTGCTATAAATCAAGCTCCGACGAACCTACTACTCCTTCTGTGTGACTACTACTAGGTTATATCACAATAGAAGTTTTGCCAGCGAACTCGTTGCTATTTATTCAATCATTCATACAGAAAACCCTAATTAGTGCTTCCAGTTCTGCCCAACCATGCACTAATTTTCCTCGAGCCACATACCTCATTGCGACGTGGCTTCTACTCTACCACTTCTCTTATTCTGCCCCCGGGGATTTCAGACAAAACATATAATAGGTACGAACAAGTTTGTTAATACATTCACATCAATATAGCAGCATCAAATAAACATTTCAATAGTAACACATTTGATCGATCAATAATGCAAACTTAACCTACTAACTAACTATCTACCAATCTTTAACTAATCCCTAACCATTCCTCTGCTTACCAGAAAATATACTGATAGAGCGCGCAGGTTACCCAGCTAGGAAAATGTTTACTAATACTCACCTGGGCCCATATTAACCACACACGTCAACATTTATTTTAGGTAACTCACACACTACTACCATATGGCTGAGATACCCGCCACCCCCTCTCAACACAATCCCCAAAGGAGGGAAACCGGAAACAGTTCTTGAAGTTTTTGGAAGAGGGAGGGAGTAACCCTCCCGGCCGTATTTATTAAAACAAAATTAAAACATTAAATCAACATTTTATATTATGTACAATTTCATTACCACATTGCGATGTTTGGCTAACCTTAACAGATTCTCTAATACAGAGGTTCTCCTAGCCGAACTAACATCCTACACACATTTACTTGAAATTATGAAATTGTACATCCTAACGTTTAAGGGCCAACGGCAAGGTCGTAACCGGTGTCAAGATCCCTAACCAGAAATACCCCCCCCACTTGTGAGGGGCGACAGCACTGAGGCGTACCTCAAGTGCAACTACCAATTTCCCTTTGACTTGACGGGGGCACCAATAAAACTCGACGCCACTTAAAGGTCGTTCGAGGACTCGTGTGAGGTATCTAGAAGGTAGCGTAGACCCCCCCAAACCCCGCACAACTTACCACATCTGCCGTCGCAGACGTCACTGGCCCCGGGAAATTCCCCAGGAGGGGGCTGTAACCCCTCCTACACAGGAAGGGGCCTTGACCGCCTTTCCTTTTCTTTCGGCGACCCATCCTTAGAAGGGACCGCCTCCCCGTTGAGGGGCCAATGGCCACCTCTCCCGAGCGCTCCCATCCGTGTTGGGTGACGCCCACTCATAGGGATCTTCCAATTAGTGCTCACCGATCATGACCTTACCGCCCGACCAAAATAAATACGACAATGCTAACTAAATGACTAAACTAAAAATACAGTAGCAACTATACTTTCATTAAAAGCATGCTTACCAATGAACACTAAAGCAGAATTTCTTTATTTGCAAAACGTCACACAAATCGACATTCTTTATTACATACTCAAAATCATCACGATAATACCACAACCTGTAAACGAAAATCAGAGTTATCCATCAACTTTATTCAAAACCACTTGCTGTCATCAGGGGCTGGTGGGTGGGTCAAAATTGGCTCTTCGTTCCGTCTCGAGCTCACGTGCAGCGAGGAGGTGCAGCTTCAGAGCACAGGAACAAGAGGATGCCTTCCGGTCTTGCGTCCCCTTTTATCCGTCTTCAGGGCGGGCGTAAACCCGCCCCTGCCTGCCCCGAGGGCGTGGCCAGCCGCGTCAGTGTCTAGGCCAGCCCACTCTAGGGCGGGAAAAAGCGCGCCCCGGCTACGCCGCTTCGGGCATACCAGCCGAGACACGCCTCCCGCCCAAGATGGCTTCCCGGGGGGATCGTGGTACTCTGCCATACGTGCGGGGGGACCGAGTGGTCGCCCCTTTCCATATGGCTGAGATACCCGCCACCCCCTCTCAACACAATCCCCAAAGGAGGGAAACCGGAAACAGTTCTTGAAGTTTTTGGAAGAGGGAGGGAGTAACCCTCCCGGCCGTATTTATTAAAACAAAATTAAAACATTAAATCAACATTTTATATTATGTACAATTTCATTACCACATTGCGATGTTTGGCTAACCTTAACAGATTCTCTAATACAGAGGTTCTCCTAGCCGAACTAACATCCTACACACATTTACTTGAAATTATGAAATTGTACATCCTAACGTTTAAGGGCCAACGGCAAGGTCGTAACCGGTGTCAAGATCCCTAACCAGAAATACCCCCCCCACTTGTGAGGGGCGACAGCACTGAGGCGTACCTCAAGTGCAACTACCAATTTCCCTTTGACTTGACGGGGGCACCAATAAAACTCGACGCCACTTAAAGGTCGTTCGAGGAATCGTGTGAGGTATCTAGAAGGTAGCGTAGACCCCCCCCCAAAACCCGCACAACTTACCACATCTGCCGTCGCAGACGTCACTGGCCCCGGGAAATTCCCCAGGAGGGGGCTGTAACCCCTCCTACACAGGAAGGGGCCTTGACCGCCTTTCCTTTTCTTTCGGCGACCCATCCTTAGAAGGGACCGCCTCCCCGTTGAGGGGCCAATGGCCACCTCTCCCGAGCGCTCCCATCCGTGTTGGGTGACGCCCACTCATAGGGATCTTCCAATTAGTGCTCACCGATCATGACCTTACCGCCACAGGCCGGATAGTTGACCGGCTATCCGGACCCCCCACAAAGCTCCTACCTAAAGGTCATGTTTTAACGTTTTTAACCATGCTAAGAAGTCTCCTATGAGTAACTCATTCCCCACCCGAGACAAATGCACACCATCCCCCAAATACATACTGTCATCATTAATACAGCCATGCGAAATAGAATGCAATGTCCTGGAACGGAACAACCTACTCACTTTGTTATTAAGCTTCCTCACAGAGTGATTCAAAGCAGGAACAGAAATAGCCCCTCGCCACACCTTTCGTGGGATCATATGGGACCACGCAATTGTGCACCCCGGAACTCTCCTCGCCAACCAACTTACAGTGGAAAGCATTGCCTCCAGGAGAAGTCGTCTACCGGTGGTGACCAAATCGTTGCCCCCTAGATGCACTATGATTATAGACGGCGGTGACCTCGTCCGCCCTAACAAACCCTCGAAAAATGCTTGAAACTGGTCAATACAGAGCCCGCCTCTTCCGTAGAAGGACACCCTGTACCCGTATTCCCCAGCTACGTGAATCATGTCACCTGCTTTGAATACGTCCGCGGCACGCCTCACGTATGAGTGGCCCACGACCCACACCTCCTTCTTCACAGCCGGTGATGTCTGACCGCTGGCCCGGTGTTGGGTCGACTGCATAGTCCGCCCCGCCTCGTAGGCTTGCGCAACTGAAAACCAAACAAAGACAAGAAGCGTGAGTACATCATTACAGCTTCACAACATGTGCAACCGCACATACCTCTTATAACACTTGGAGGACCAACGCCCCACTCGTTTCACTTGTTCAACATTAAGACCCCTGGCTGTAGCTTCCGTAGCAGCCCCTATCCGAAAGGAGTGGGTCCCAAACTCGCCCGGGTTCAAGCCCGCAGCGGCAATTGACATCGCAAGCACCCGCTGAAACTGAAATTTCGTCAGTGGGGTGGCGTCCGCGTGTCTCAACAAGGTCCCCCCCCATGATGCCACCCTTCGTGCTAGGTAGTTTTCTAAACACTTTACTGGACACATGGAGGACCCGGGAATCCTGGGTATGATTATGCAGTCACCCATCCCATCTTGATCGGTCTTGGACCTGACAAAGGAGACAGTCATTGTCTCTCCTCTGACCTGAACGTGTTCCCGGCACAAACCCCCTGTCACATCCCGTTTGTTCCTCGCCACCAGTTCGCTTACCCGCATCGCTCCATGAAATGCCAGCGTAAAAGCGGCTCGGAACAACACCGCCTCAAACTGAGATGAACATGTGGCAGGGAGTGTGGCCAACAACTGGGCCAACCTATCCAAACCTATCGGGCGCCTCTCATCTACTCTGCGACCCTCAAGGCGTTGCCACCCACGCAGCGCTTTCTGTACAACGAAAGACGCTGTCGGGTCCTGGATACCATGAGCCCTGGCAACAAAGAAAATGGCAGCACGATGCCTCTGGGCCGTAGCCACCGATTTCCCAGCCCTACGTAAGGACATCAGAAAATTCACTACCCATTCCTCGTGGCCCCAAAGCCCCTCTCCATCAGTCCCCAAAAAGGCTAAATAGGACCGAAACGCCCCTTCATATGCCTTCCTTGTCCTTGGTGCTAGGCTCTCTCCCACGAGGTGACGAAGTTCGGGGCACCGAGAGACCAGAGAGCTTCGGGAAAGGGTGCCGGCTCTGGGTCCGCTGTGGGAAGGAAACCCGAGAAAGCCTGCATATGAAAACGAGACAGTGCATCAGCTGCCTGATTCAGTACCCCCGGGACATGTTTAGCTCTGAATAGCACATTCAGTTGCATACACAGTAAAACAATTTCTTTGAGCAGTCTTAAAATCAGTTTACATCGTGCTGCCTGGCTATTGATGCACTCGACCACGGTCATATTGTCAGACCAAAATACCACAGAGTGATCTTTGAACCCTTCGGGCTAGGTTCTTAGGGCCACCAAAATGGGGAAAAGTTCCAAGAAAGCAATATTACTTGTCAGTCCATTGTCGTGCCACCATGCCGGCCATCTTTGTGCCGACCATTTTGTGCCGAAGATGGCACCAAAACCTATGCTACCTGCCGAATCTGTCCATAGCCCCAGCTCTTCAGAGGACACGGCCGGTTTGTTCCAGACGACTCGACCATTAAAATCCGCCAGGAATGCTAACCAAATGCGCATGTCCTGGCGGACCTCAGCCGATAGTCTCGTGCGATGATGACCCTCCTTTAGGCCGACCATAGCTTGGGCAATTGAACGGGAAAAGGGGCGGGCCATCGGTATAACCCTCAGGGCAAAGTTCAACTGTCCCACCAACTGCTGTAACTGATGCAGCGTAACTTTAGATCCATTTATACACATTTGCAGGGCTGCCCTGAACTTCCCCACTTTGTCAGCTGGTAAACGAAAACAACCCTCACTGGAGTCTAACTCGATCCCCAGAAACTCGAGGCAAGTCGCAGGACCCACCGTCTTACCCGGTGCCAATGGCACACCAAACTGCTTCATTAATACACAAAATTCGGCCAAGGCCTGGCCACATTCGAGATCCCCGGCTGCCCCAAGGAACAGAAAGTCATCAAGGTAATGCATTACATGTTGGAAACCCGTCCTCTTTGTGAAGACCCATTGTAGAAAACTACTGAATTTCTCGAAATAGGCACAAGATATAGAGCACCCCATCGGCATACACCTATCCATGTAATAATGACCCTGAAACGTGAAACCTAGGAGACGCTGATCGTCTGGGTGTACCGGGAGCAACCGGAACGCTGACTCGATATCCGACTTCGCCATCAGCGCCCCGGGCCCCAGGCGATTCAAAATGGCTACGGCCTCATCAAAAGATGCGTACCGCACCGAACACACTTCTGGGTCTATTGCATCGTTTACAGAAAGACCACGTGGAGCTGATAAATTATGAATCAGTCGGAACTCACCCGGGTCCTTCTTGGGGACCACCCCTAAAGGAGAACAAACAAAACTCTGCACCGGGGGTACACTAAACGGGACGGCAACCCGACCTCGAGTAACCTCTTTCCGGATCTTCTCCTGTACCACGGTCGTATGCTGTAGGACCGAAAGTTGATTTTTACACTTCTCCACACCCCGAAAGTCCCCTACTGGGATGCGGAAACCATACGAAAACCCGTTCCGCAGCACCCCAGCAGAAGTACGATCCGGGTATTCACTGAGCCAGGGAATCATCGCCAAGGTATCAATCGGGGTAGGTAAAGGCGCCCCTCGGACTATGTTAGACCTGTTTGGCGCCTCCTCTACCCCCGTTATCACCCGTTTTGGCTCTGCACGTGGACTCAGGATGGGACGACCCGCACCCACTACATTCATGTCTAAATTTACACGATCCCTGGGGCCTAGTACATTTACCTCTGTTGAAATTCCAGCAGAACCCCCTTTTCCCTGTATTGCTGGCAGGTCTCGAGTGATCGTCGGTACCCGTACCTGATCGAAAGGGCGTCCCCGCATATTGGCGGGAGGATTCGCCAACATTACCCCCTACCAATGGCATTTTCAACATACCTGTCTCCTTCATTTTATCCCATGTCAAAGAATCGTAACAATCCCAGGTTAAGTTTTTATTATGCTCTTTAGCCTTTCTAAAAAGATTATCGTAGCAGAACCAATGGTTACCCTGGTGTGATGTCGAGTACCCCATGATTCGCGACTGATAGGTCGGCAACTCGGAAAGTAACTCGGGCCTACGTTCCCCTAAGATCGACGTAAAAATCCCCCATGCTTTGCCCCAATTGCTAATATTCTCATTCACTTTAAAGGCGGCCATTTTTGCGCGCCAAACACTCGGATGCATGAGGTCTTTCTGGCCCTTAACATGCTCCACCTCATAATGATCAACAAGCAACGAGAAGATGTTCACATATTCCCCCGCCCAAATCTTCTCTTTAATTGCCAAAGGCACATGTTGACCCAACCTTTCTCTACGAGAGGGTGCTGACTCATCCCTCGCAATCGGCAATGGCCGCTTACCTGCACCGGACGCTGCCTCTGCGGTCGTAATCGTCCCTTGTGGCTTGTCAACTACTGCAGCCGGCGCGGACACCTTGGCTGCCTCCCGTTTCTCACGCAGTTGCTTCATCAGCGCCTGCGCGTCGACAGCCGTGGCGCCCTCACTACCTTCGCCCAACCACGCTGCAAGTTGTGCTGCCAGCTCGGGCGGCATATCCTCATAGGACACCGGGGTGACCACCACGGGAATCGGATTCCCCTCCACGGGTACTGGGGTTGGCGCTTCAAGCGGGGTACGGGGAACCGGGACGTCTCCCCCAGCTGGTCCCCTCCTTGGCCTCTTGGCTCTCCCTCCTGGGGCTGCTCCAGCCGAAGGACGTTCCGGCCCCCCTTCCCCCTCTCTCTCCGCCACCCGCTTCTTCAGCTCGGTCATCTCCTTCATGAGGACCCGAAGCATCTGTTCAGTCGTCATTCTCTTTCCGCCTTTCTTGGGCATTTCTCCGACAGAGACAAAAAGACAAAAAGAAGGATTACAACGCTCAAAATTGGCTCTTCGTTCCGTCTCGAGCTCACGTGCAGCGAGGAGGTGCAGCTTCAGAGCACAGGAACAAGAGGATGCCTTCCGGTCTTGCGTCCCCTTTTATCCGTCTTCAGGGCGGGCGTAAACCCGCCCCTGCCTGCCCCGAGGGCGTGGCCAGCCGCGTCAGTGTCTAGGCCAGCCCACTCTAGGGCGGGAAAAAGCGCGCCCCGGCTACGCCGCTTCGGGCATACCAGCCGAGACACGCCTCCCGCCCAAGATGGCTTCCCAGGGGGATCGTGGTACTCTGCCATACGTGCGGGGGGACCGAGTGGTCGCCCCTTTCCAGTATACCTTGAGATACTGTGCCTACTCTCTAGTTCCCATACCTATAACCTAAACTCACAGGATCCGGGAGTTAAGTCAATAATCAGATAGATATTAACATTTATAACAATTGAAAAATAACCACAGACTCTGGGTAGGTCCAAAGTTTTATCTAATCATCATCATTATATGTCATGGAGAGAAAATTAATGAGATTATCTATAATCAAGGTCATGAGAAGAGTATAGCTAAGCAACAGATAGAAAATATTTATCATTTAGAAACCTGAAATAAAGGGAAGGTAAGAACTGGGAATATGCTAATTTAAATCACAGACTTTGTAATGCTACTAAAGGAGGGTAAAGAAAAGGAACATACTAAATCAATAACGACTTTTGCAATTCTGATGACAGTTTAATAGGAAATTAATTTTATGCAATTCGGTTTATTCAGTTTAGCAAAATCACTATGGGAAGGTAAGATTTGGAACACACTATTAAATTCAGTGTATTCTCTAAAGGGAAGGTAAGGAAAAGGGAACATATACTATATGGTAATGATTTAGCATTAGCTAAAGGTGGGTTGAAAAATAGAACACACTATAGTCTGTAATGCATGAATATCTCTTTTCAAAGGGAAGGGTAAGATAAGGAACATATGTAATGAAAGCTTTGCAATTTCAGGGAAGGTAAAGAGAAGGACACAATTAGAAAAAAAAACAATCACCCACACAGACTTTATATTTACCTAGTATAGAGTGAAGACCAACCCTGGCCACGGGTCGGTTGGGAAGGACGGAGAGAACCCCAAGAACTTGGGTGCCAGTAGGCGAGCAGGTGCAGCTCATGGACAGTCAGGACAGGATAACCCCAGAATTTGGATGAGGACCAGTTCACCAAAGGTTAAGACCAAACACCTGCAGCTTTGGATGCAATGCTTGCGCTATTCCCTCTCTGCAAGGAATCTGCCAAAACCCTGATTGGGTTCTTGAACCTCCCAGCAAAGTCCTTTGCAGCACTTTCAATTACCAAAACCCCGAAATGGGTTTCTCGAACCTCCCAACAGAGTGCTCCTCAGCTCTTTGTATTCAGTCACCTATAGAGATTTGTTTGGGTCAGTGACAGGTCAGCTATTCGGACAAGTCGGACCATTTATCTAGCTAAACCTACGCTAGTCATACTGTTTTTTGGGTCAATGTACCACCCCCCAATGTTGCAAGTGTAAGGATCCCCAATTTTGATTGGACAAAGGAGGAGGACAGGTCATCACCCCACCTAGAATTTAGACTTTCTCAGGCTTAATATTCAATTTCTGTACCTGCTCCTTAAATTCCTGCTTCTCATGACATATTCTTTCGTATAACAATAAATGTTCTATATACAAATACTTTGTATTTAATTTGGGTTCATGAGGTGAGGTTCCCAGGAGCATCTTCTCAGTCAATCCGCTCCTTGGCAGCTTTTCAAAGGTCATCTGCTCTGCAGACTTGCAGATCTCGCGCAGACACGGTTGCACTCAAAATGGGGTACAGCATAATTCAACGGGCCAAGTTTTGAAGTGCACATGAAATATAAAGAAACAGTTTTAAAACATAGAATAAATGATTTCACTGTATACCATGAATCACTATACTACACCTATTACTGTAATATAAACTGTAGCATTATTTTTAGGCAGAATAAACAGCTTAGCGAAAGCCGCAATGCAAGCTTCAGGCATGTGAGAACACAAAGCAGCCGTCTTTATGCTATTGTGCAGATGCAAAAAGGTTCCCTCCAGAACTGCGAGTACGTCAGATCACGTGAGAATGACAGACGCATGCGCAGTAGAAATTCCCGCGTAGCAGCGGCCATTTTTAGTGGCAAGCGTATTAAGGTTAATAAACACATAGGCAAGCGTCTCTCGGACACCCCTTATACTGTAAAATGTGCAAAATTAGTAACACGAACATGGTGGTTATTATTTTAACGTTATTTGAGGTTCATGATACTAGCAAGTCGCTTAACGTGTGAATCCTTGCTCCATCAGTACCATGCACTCCAGAAATCCCTGTCACGGCCCTTGCACTCCTGCAAGCACCAGCCAGGACTATGTACCTATCTAATCACTCCGGCAAAACCCAAGCAGTAACAAAATGCACTGCTGAAATCCTTTGAGAACTACCTACCCAGTCCAGTAATAACCTCGGTACTACTCATGCAGTTCTCCAATCACCCAGCCAGTCCTACGTCCTTATCCAATCACTGTGCTAAAACCTAAGCACTTATAAATTCACCATGCACTCTCCTCACAGTACTCTAATCATACAGTCACTACCCATGAAGTCATGCAATGATACAGGCACTAACACATGCACTGCTGCAATCCTTGTGTACTACCCATGCAGTCCTCTAACCACCCACACACCTCTCATTCACTCCTTCAATTCCCCTGGTAGTACCCATGCAGTCCAGCAATCACCCTGTCACTCCCTGTGCTCTCCCCTAGTCACTCAGCCACTACTATGTACTAATCCAAACACTCTGCCACTACCCAAGTACTTATAAATTCACTCAGGCCCTCTGCTTGCAGTATTCTAATGTTTCAGACAGTAGCTATGTACTCTTGCAATGATCCAGGAACTAACTGATCACAGCTACAATCCCCTACGCACTACCCATACAGTCTTCTAACCACTTACAAACTTCTTATTTGCTCCTTCTACTCCCCAGGTGGTACCCATGCAGTCCCGCAATCACATTTTCACTCCCCATGCACTCCTCCGGTCACTCAGCCAGTACCATGTACTAATCCAAACAACTATAACACCTATAATGGTCAAAGACTGACAGAGGGAATGCTTGAGGTCATAGGTAGTCCTCAGGGGATTGTTGCCCTACATCTGTTAGTGCTTGGATCATTCCATAAGGACATGGTTAGTCCCTGGATAATTACTGTAGAGAGAGTACATGGTGAATTTATAAGTGCTAGGGTATTGGAGCAGTGATTTGATAAGTAAAAGGTGCTCACAAGTTGATTGGACGAGTGCTCACAGAGTGACAGGGGGAATGCTGGAGTGCATAGGAACTGTTCTGGCAAATGTAGCAGTGAATGTATTAGTGCCTGGGACACTGCATGAGTACATGTGTACTTACAAATTCACCTGGCACTCTCCTTGCAGCATCCTTATCATTCAGTTACTTCCGATGTACTCATGCAATGGCCAGGCACTAACTCATGCAGTGCTATAATCCCAAGAGCACTACCCATGCAGTCCAGCAACCCCCTGTCACTCCCTGTGCACTCTTCATGCAATGGTCTAGGCACTAATACATTCACTGCGACAATCCCATAATTCCCCTTGTCACTGAGCCAATACCCAAGCACTTATAAGTTCACAATGTAGTATCTTTGCAGCAGTCTAATCATCCACTCACTAACCATGTTTTTATGCAATGACCCAGGCACTAACATATGTAGTGCTACAATCCCCTTAGGACTACCTATGCAGTCCAGTAATCTGCCTGTCACTGCCTATGAACTCCTCCAATCACCAAGCCAGCACAATGTACTTATCCAAGTACACAGTGCTTACAAGGTGATTGGAAGAGTGCTCCCGGAAGATTTTGAGGGTTACCAAAAGGAAATTATAAAGGGTGATAACAGACTTTAGTTACATTAGAATTCATTTGTTGATTGTGCCATAGTAAATTCAGTAATTGTGGTATGTTCTAAGGTGTTTGAGAGAAATCCGAAGCTAAAATGAGAGCATTGTTTCTGTAAAATCACATTATCTTTCTGAGTCATGTGAGAATGAAGTTTGTCATTCTCAGTAAAATCATGTACATCCAACAAGGGCAGAGACTGTCAGTTGATGCCTTTGTGTTCTACTGCAGCTTCTAAAGAACAACTAGAACGCTAACAGTCTTACTTATGATACACTTATGACACACCTGAAGCCATCCTGATTGGAATAAACTGGTAACACTTAAAACATTTAATTTAAAAAGGAACAAAATGATGGGGTTAATTTTGTCATAGAAATTATGGTTAGTGCTGTAGAAAGAAAAATTAGGACATGTTTCAAGTGTGATCTCAAATATTGTCCTATAATATTTCAACAGAAGCAGCCTGTCAGTTGATGCCTTTGTGTTCCGCTGAAGTTTCCAAGAGTGTTCTAAAGAACAACTGAAGCACTAGCAGTCTAACTTATGACAAAATTATGGCACACCTGAAGCCATCTTCATTGGAATAAACTGGTAACTCTTAACACATTTAATTTAAAAAGGAACAACATTATGGGGTTAATTTTATCATAGCAATTATGGTTCTTGCTGTAGAAAGAACAATTAGGACATGTTTTAAATGAGATCTCAAATATCTTCCTGTTATATTTCAACAGGAGCAGCCTGTCAGTTGATGCCTTTGTGTTCTACTGCAGCTTTCCAGAGTGTTCTAAAGAACAACTAGAGCGCTAACAGCCTTACTTATGACAAAAGTATAGCACACCTGAAGCCATCTTGATTGAAATAAAAGAAACACTTAAAACATTTAATTTAAAAAGGAACACAATGATGGGGTTCATTTTGTCATAAAAATTATGGTTAGGGCTGTTGGAAAAAAATGTCTTCCTGTTATATTTCAACAGGAGCAGCCTGTCAGTTGATGCCTTTGTGTTCTACTGCAGCTTCCCAGAGTGTTCTAAAGAACAACTAGAGCGTAGCCGATGACAAAGACCGGATGACTTTAAACACCACAGAAAGAAATGTTCCTTAAACATTAACACCCCCAGAATATTCACTTTGCAGAAATATTTGCTATTAGGGAAGTTATACCACTTCCCCCGGGATCACAGCTTAATGGAATTTGGACGTTGCATTGACTCGCCTAGCGGTTTGTGTCCCTGTCGCCCTTTCCCTCCTCTTTCCATGCGATGTCCTTCACCCTCCCCTCCTCTTTCCTGCCTTCATTACCTGTTTACTTCCCCAGCTCCTTCTCTCCTCCCCTGAATTCTTCCCCTTGCTTGCTTTTCCCCTTTCGTATTTGTGCTTAATGTTTATCTTGACCTTACTAGTAACTATGGGCCCGATTCACAGAATGAACTTAAGACTCAATCCTAAACTTACTACTATTTTGGTATTCACAGAATGCACTTACTACTTTTGGCATTCACAGAATGAACTTACTACCTTTGGTATTCACAGAAGTTAGGATTTTGTCTTAAGTTTGTCTTAAGTCAGACTTAAGACAGACTTAAGACAAAATCCTAACTTCTGTGAATACCAAAAGTAGTAAGTTCATTCTGTGAATGCCAAAAGTAGTAAGTGCATTCTGTGAATACCAAAATAGTAGTAAGTTTAGGATTGAGTCTTAAATTCATTCTGTGAATAGGGCCCTATGTTGCCATGCTCTAATAACTGTGTAACCTTTGTAACGATGTAACCTGTAACTATGATCTGATGCTCATGTAAAGCACTTTGATACCTCGGGGTCTAGCCAGCGCTATATAAAACCTTTGAAATAAATAAATAAATAAAATTAACAGCCTAACTTATGAGAAAATGATGGCCACCTGAAGACATCTTGATTGGAATAAACTGGTAACTTTTAAAACATTTACTTAAAAAGGAACAACATGAGGGGGTTAATTTTGTCATAGAAATTATGGTTAGTCCTGTAGAAAGTAAATTAGGACATGTTTTAAGTGAGATTTTGAATAAAATGTCCCCCTGAACTGGTACCATGTATTCCTTACCCCATGCAGATCTAGTAGATCTTTTTATATGTAAATACTGTGTTATATATGTACTGTATTTTATTGTATCTTTTATGGCCCATGTGGCCGAAATAAAGAATTTTTGGAATTGGAATTGGAATATCTTCCTGTTATATTTCAACTTGAGCCAGTTACTGCCTTGGTGTTGTACTGCAGCTTCTCAGAGTGTTCTAAAGAACAACTAGAGAGCTAGCAGTCTTACTTATGCCACAATTATAATACACCTGAAGCCATCTTGATTGGAATAAATTGGTAACACTTAAAACATTTAATTTAAAAAGGGACAAAATGAGGGGGTTAATTTTGCCATAGAAATTATGGTTAGTGCCAGTGGCGGCTGGTAAGTTTTGGGGGAGGGGGTCGGACGGGACACACACACACGCTCACATACACATAACACTCACAACCAGGCGCACACAAACACACACACACACACACAAACACATTCATTATCAACACTCTTTGCCAAACATTCATACATGCATGCATGCACGCACCAAACAATGTAAAAAGAAAATAAATCACTTCAGCCGGCTCTGCTCTACCTAGGACGTTCCAGGAGGCTTGGGACTGCTGCCTTGCCTCATTGGCCAACCTACGGTCAGCCAATGAGGCAAGGCAGCAGTCCTATCGTCGTCACAGAGTGGGATGGGGTCAGCGAGACTACTGACCCCCCCACTCTGTGATGAAATGTCACTGATTGACACTCAACCCTGGGCGCTTCAGTGCTTAAATCTGAAGTGTCCAGGTGCGAGGCAATCAGTGAGGCTACCCCTCGTCACTCAGTGGAGGGCCTCATCAACCTTTGCTGAGATGAGAAAGTCACGCTCAATGGAGCTGTGACTTTCTCAGCACAGCAAAATTCAATTCAGGCATCCAGGAGCCAGCGCTAAATGTGCATGTGTGTCTCCTGGCTCCTTAATCTGAAAGTGAGTAGTGTCTGTCAGGCCTTTGTTCAGCCTGACAGACACTGTTTCTGTGGGGAAAAAGGGGTGGGCGGGGCCCTTCCGCACAAATTTACCAGCCGCGCCTGGTTCGTGCTGTAGAAAGAAAAATTAGGACGTGTTTAAGTGAGATCTCAAATATCTTCCTGTTATATTTCAACAGGAGCAGCCTGTCGGTTGATGCCTTTGTGTTCTACCACAGCTTCCCAGAGTGTTCTAAAGAACAACTAGAGAGCCAACAGTCTTACTTATGACAAAATGATGGCACACCTGAAGCCATCTTGATTGGAATAGACTGGTAACACTTAAAACAATTAATTTAAAAAGGAACAAAATGAGGGGGTTCATTTTGCCATAGAAATTATGGTGAGTGCTTCAGAAAGAAAATTTAGGGCATGTTTTAAGTGAGATCTCAAATCCTCTTCTATTTCATTAGAAAATTCTGACATGCAGACTGAAACAATCACTTTGAATACCAGCAGTAGACTCCCAGTTAACTCCCTGGTGAGCAGTAGCTTTACTACAGTGATCTAATGAACAACAAGAGTGCTAACATTCTGAACTTCAGGCAAATGTGTGGCACATCTAAATGCCTTCTTGATGGAATCAAAGTCAAAAACTGAAAGCATTTGCTACTGAGGAGACTGCAGTAAATGAGGAAATTAGGAAACTTCATAACAAACAAGACTCCCAAGATGGCCATCAGATAAAAAAAAGAGCCCAAATGTAGCACAAAAATCCCCCAGATGTAGCCCACACATAGCCCAATGACAGAAGTGTGCAAAAACACTTTTTATTTTTATTTTTTCTGCAGTTTTATATAGTGCAGACTGGTCAAGTATTGGAGTCTTGCTTCTTACTTGTACCCCTAATTGTATATTTTGCACAAAGTACATGAGATTGATTTCGCGAAACATTGAAATTTACGATTCTGTTATCCTGAAGTTGCTCTGATCCAGGCTTTGTAACACCCCTTTTTTACCTACTGGTTGTAATTAATTCTCACTGTATTATATTCGGAAAGAGGATTACCTGTTTTTATGTACACTTTTATGATCTATGTTTCTAAATCAGATCAAATAAAGTTTAATGAATTTTATGGCAGGATTGAAGGATTATGCATATCTTTCCTCACTTTATTTGCATAGCAGTTCAAAGAAAACTCAACACACAATCATTAAACAAAAGACTACACAACCCATGAACCATTAGGGGATTAGTCTCCAAGGCAACTATAGTCCAATCATATCACAGTCCATAGTATATAATATCGTGACGTCTCTTCTGCTTCCTCTTTAATCACTGCTCGTCAGTTAAGTGCATTCATTCCTTGCTTGATCTGACGTTGTTGCTCTTTGTATAGCGGTTTCTTGTGCACGTTATTAGCATTATTGCCTTGGTATTGTTTCATATTCCCTGTGCAGCAGGCTCTTGCCCCATAGTGTTCTCCCTCTCGCAGTTTTTCCCGCTGTGCGCTCTGCACGCGGTGAGATCCTGGCAGGCATGTCTTGTTCGAGCGAGGTCTCTTTACGCGCGTTTGGGAGTCCGGTCACTTCTTTAGTGTTCGCTTGATTCCCAACCTACCCTCGCCTAATTTTGACACCGCTACGTGGTGATTTCTCCACACGGCCACGTTAGTTGTGGTTACTGGTATTGCGCCTCAGTCTATTCTTATAACAGCTTAGGGAAAAAGCCCAGATTTTGGAGCACTGGCGAGGAGACTGCCTTAAGGATTTTAAGGGCATTTGTTCTGTGCTCACACCCTCTGTCATCATGTCTACTCCAGAAGACTATTTTTACTCCTCCTACCAGGAAGTGGAGGAGGAATGGCCTCCCAACTTCTCCCTCCAGCAGTGGACCAAGCCCTCTCTCTGCCTATTTCTAGGGCCCTGGCTCCTCTTAGGGATCAGGTTGATAAGCTGGCGAAAAGCATCCCTGGGGTGTTCAGTGACCCAGATCTGGTGGTGGCTGGTCCCAGTACCTCCCCGATGGGGAATAAAAGGACCTTTAAGCATAACGTGGGGCACTTGGAAGGATTTGATAAACTTATGGAGATCGTCCTCAAGAGTGAGCGGACACTAAAACATGTACCCTGCCGGAAGAGGAGGAGTCCGGAGAAAATTGCGACGCTGTCGCCACTATTGTAGAACCCAACGGCGGGTTCCCTTAGAGGGAGAGGGTGTATAGGAGGACAATTTCTTCACCGATGAGGATAAGGACGCGGGTCATCCCTGGCATCCAGAGTCCCACTCCTCTCAGTCCCGGGTTGAGGACGGGGTCCACTCAAACATGTTCGAGCCTACCCAAATTTACCATCCTAGGTCGGCTGAGTGGATCCCTGACACCAAAGTGGCAGAGTATATGATGGGGAAATCCATTAACCCCTTGAAAGGGAGGTCAGGTATAGGATGAGGGGAGAATGCCCTAGGCCCTCACTAAAGGGGAAGGTGGCACAAATGCCTGAAATTGATGAGAAGCTATGTACCTTTTTCTGCAAGTATATGAGGGATACCAAAAAGGAATTGATAGGTCTTGGACTTGGTAGGGCCCTCGACCCAAATTATTCAATTGGTGGAGCGTTCAAAAGAGTCAGGATCCCCTTTGTCCACGGATATTGTGGCTGAGGGAAGGAGGTATAGCGGGAAACCAAGATGCCCGGTTGGGCTGTACATTCAAGAGGACGCTCCGTCATTGAATGATAAAATGTATGTGATATGCTGATTTCAAAATTGTCAATAAAATATGTTAAAAAAACCCTCAACTACCCAAACATTACTGCACTACCCTAAACTCTAAAACACTACCCCCAGCATGACACACTACACTACCCAAACAAAACTGCACTAACATAAACACTAAAACACTACCACCAGCACAACTCCACTATCCAAACACCACTGCACTACCCTAAGCCCTAAATCTATCCCCAGCACAACCCCCCTACACTACACAAACACCACTGCTCTACCCTAAACCCTAAAACACTACCACCAGCAAGACCCCCTTCACTACACAAACACAACTGCACTGCCTTAAATCCTAAAACACTACCCCAGCATGACCCCCTACACAACATAAACATCAATGCACTACCCTAAACACTAAATCTACCCCCAGCATGACCCCTTACACTACACAAACACTACTGCACTGCCCTAAACCCTAAAACACTTCCCCAGGACGAGCCCCTTCACTACCTAAACACAACTGCACTACCCTAAAACACTGCCCTTAGCACGATTAAACCCAGATCTTTTGACTGGGTGTGAGTGTTTGATTGATTCAGATGCTCCGTCCATCACCACCCCCTTTTGTACCACTTTTGGCCGCCATAAGTGTGGCAGGGTATGCTCAGACATGAGTCCCTTGCTCACTTTGCCACTGGATTTAAGCAAGCAGGGCTGAAGACGGCTGGAATGCAAGAAACCGGTCCTCGGAATCTTGTTTCCGGTCCAGGGAAGACATGGCTTGGCAGTTCGGGCTGGACTGTTCCCATGAGGCACAGGGTCAGACTGATTTGCATATAGCCATGTCTGAACTGGGGGGGTAGAGTGGGCTAAAGAACGGTGATGGATTAAACCCAGATCTTTTGACCGGGTGTGAGTGTTTGATTGATTCAGATGCTCTGTCCATCACCACACCCTTTTGTACCGCTTTTGTCCGCCATAAGTGTGGCAGGGTATGCTCAGACGTGAGTCCCTTGCTCACTTTGCCACTGGATTCAAGCAAACCAGGCTGAAGACGGCTGGAATGCCAGCAACCGGTCCTCGGAAGCTTGTTTCCGGTCCAGGGAAGACATGGCTTGGCAGTTCGGGCTGGACTGTTCCCATGAGGCACAGGGTCAGACTGATTTGCATATAGCCATGTCAGAACTGGGGTGGCAGAGTGGGCAAAAGAACGGTGATGGATTAAACCCAGATCTTTTGACTGGGTATGAGTGTTTGATTGATTCAGATGCTCCGTCCATCACCACCCCCTTTTGTACCGCTTTTGGCCGCCATTATTGTGGCAGGGTATGCTCAGACGTGAGTCCCTTGCTCACTTTGCCACTGGATTCAAGCAAGCCGGGCTGAAGACGGCTGGAATGCTAGAAACGGGTCCTCGGAAGCTTGTTTCCGGTCCAGGGAAGACATGGCCTGGCAGTTCAGGCTGGACTGTTCCCATGAGGCATAGGGTCAGACTGATTTGCATATAGCCATGTCTTAACTGGGGTGGCAGAGTGGGCCAAAGACCGGTGATGGATTAAACCCAGATCTTTTGACTGGGTGTGAGTGTTTGATTGATTCAGATGCTCCGTCCATCAACATCAATGCACTACCCTAAACACTAAATCTACCCCCAGCATGACCCCTTACACTACACAAACACTACTGCACTACCCTAAACCCTAAAAAACTTCCCCAGTACGACCCCCTTTACTACCTAAACACAACTGCACTACTCTAAAAAACTGCCCCTAGCACGACCCCCTTCACTCCCCAAACACCACTGCACGACCTTAAACCCTAAAACACGACGCCCTAAACAACACAAACACTATTGCACTACCCTAAACCCTAAAACACTAGAACTCAGCATGACCCCCTACAGTACACCAAACACCACTGCACTACCTTAAACCCTAAAACACAACCCCCTACACTACACAAACACCACTGGACTACCCTAAAACACTACCCTCAGAACTATCTCCTACACTACACAAACACCACTGCACTACCCTAAACCCTAAAACACTACCCCAGCACTACCCCTACACTACCCAAACACCACTGCACTACCATAAACCCTAAAACACTACCCCCAGCACAACCCCCTACACTACACAAACACCACTGCACCACCCTAAACCCTAAAACATTACCCCTGCACGACTCCTTGTACTATCCAAAACCACTGCACTACCCTAAACCATAAAACACTACCCCCAGCACGACCTCCTACACTACACAAACACTACTGCACTATCCTAAACCCTAAAGCACTACCACCAGCAAGACACCCTACACTACTCAAACACCACTACACTACCCTAAACCCTAAAACACTACCCCAGCATGACCCCCTACACTACCCATACACCACTGCACTGCCCTAAACCCTAAAACACTACCCCAGCATGAACCCCTACACTACTTCACTACCCTAAACCCTAAAACACTATCCCAGCATGACCCCCTACACTACCCAAACACTACGGGCCTGATTCACAGAATGAACTTAAGACTCAATCCTAAACTTACTAATATTTTGGTATTCACAGAATGCACTTACTACTTTTGGCATTCACAGAATGAATTTACTACTTTTGGTTTTCACAGAAGTTAGGATTTTGTCTTAGGTCTGTCTTAAGACTGACTTAAGACAAAAACCTAACTTCTGTGAATACCAAAAGTAGTATGTTCATTCTGTGAATGCCAAAAGCAGTCAGTGCATTCTGTGAATACCAAAATAGTAGTAAGTTTAGGATTAAGTCTTAAGTTCATTCTGTGAATCGGGCCCTACTGCACTACCCTAAACCCTAAAACACTACCTCCAGCACAACAGCCTACACTACCCAAGCACAACTGTACTATCCTAAATCCTAGAAAAAAACACCCCATGCCCAATCCCCCTTACCTCTCACTCCTCCTGGTTCCTCTCTCCTCGTGGTTCCAGCGTGACGACGTCTCCGAGGGGCAGTGCACTTCTTTGGGAGGAAAGAGAACAGCCTCTGTTTCCTTACAACAACGTGGATCGTCTACATGTTTTTTAGAATGCATGGTCATTTACCATACATACCTTTACAACAAAATTTGTTGCAAAAGGCATGCTTTGTAAATGACCATGCGTTCTAAAAAAATGTGTAGTAATGACTTTGCAATGTACAACACATGCGTGGTATTGCTTGTTTTGTAATGGTATCGCGAAGTAAAAAAGTCAATCAAGTCCCACCATGTCCCACTCCCTCTATAAAATCAAATCAAGGTGGGAAAAAGCCAACCGGTTCTTCCCCGAAAAAAGTTCAGCCACCCCCTTTGTTGAAAAAGAAGCCTGTGCCTGAAATTCAAACCTTAAGTAAAGCAGGCGTCCAAGGGGGGGGGAAATTTGATCATGGAAGAAAGGGCAGAGCCTTCGCAAAAAAAGGCTATTAAAGAGAACGGGACAGGGAATTTCCATAATACAAATTGGCATTCACATAGAATAGTTGATTTACCGCCTGAAGCTACTCCTTATGCAATAGTCATGGCGGGTGTCCCTGAGCCCCCTGTGGGCAGCAGGGAAGATCACCGAGCTTTAAGAAATAAAGTGACCCATTGGCTACGCAACAATAGACCCTTGCCTGCCCATATTAATGGGGAAATTCTGAATGTTAGGCATTCAACCTGGGTGGGCCCACGACCCAAAGATAAGAAAGGGGATGTAATTATTGTAAATTTTAAAGATCATAGAGCTGTCAGGCATATTGGGGATTGGTATGATTCAAGAAGTAGCGATTCCATTTCCACTCATTATCTTAGCTACTTCTACCCTTATTTTCCAGTGCAACATTCTAAAAATAGGGACGCAGTAAGCAGGTCTGGCTTTAACCAATATGGATACAGTCAGACTCCTTTTTCTCAAACACAGAGATCATTTAATTTCCATCCAAGGCATTTTTATCCATCAACCCCAGGACCTCATTTTAGAAATAACTACTTTTGGGACAATAGAGGTTTTGCCTTACCCGCTTATAATATACCAACCCATAATCGATTTGACGCCTTCTCAGGCCTTGAATCTGTCGATTGACACAAGAAGGATACTCACCAGACTAAAATATTAGGACCAGGGGACTATACTGGTGATTTTAAGGGGAATCTAAAAGAACATATGTCAGGGGAGGGTAATAAATTTACCTTGCAACCAGAATTGGCCCCAAAAATGAACCGTGGTGATATTGAAGAGGATCTTTGTAAGACCTCGAGCACCCTAGAGTTAAATGAGTGGGATAATTGTGGAGCAAGTTCCCCTTTTGAAAAGGTTTTGGATAATATTTCCTTGGGTGATTTTGTAGCAAATGAGAATAGGAAATCCTGTACACTCCTATTTTGGAACATGGCAGGATTAAGGAATAAAATTAAAAACCCATCCTGGGAAACTGTCATAAATGGTCGGGATATTTTGGCCCTCCAAGAAACCTGGTCTATTGATCCAGTGTATTTAAGCGGCTATAGAAGCTTTTTTACTCCGGCCGTGGGGGGTCAACATGGAAGAGCAAAGGGAGGCTTAATTACGTTCCTTTCATACCAGCTCAAGTACGAGAAAGTTCATTTTATCCCTAAATCTAGTTACTATCAAGTAATAACCCTAAGCACTAAGAAGGGAAACAATGTTGTCATAAACTTTTACAATGATATTCTGAAAGATAAAATTCGTAATACCCTAAAAATGCTTAGGGACGATGTACAACATGAAATTGACAAGAACAATAGGGAATTTATAATTTTATGGGGGGGGGATTTTAATTGTCCACTCTGCTCAAAGGGTAAACAGGGGATTTGTGGCCTAATGTTAGAGCAGGATATCAATCTAACACATTTTGATCACTCCTTGATCGGGGATTTACTAAATGAAATACTGTTCATGTATGACGCGGGATACGCCAATGAAATAGCTCAAAAACCTACTCCCTTCGGGCCTACATTTATTGGTAGAGGAGCATCGTCCACTATTGATTTTATTATTACCTCAAATAGTTACAGTCATAAGATTAATAGGATAAAGACTTTAGATTTACCCTTAAGTGATCATCTGCCCCAAATAATAGAGGTTGAAAACCCTTTTTTTGAACATCAAGAAGACGTGCTCCCTTTACGTACAGTCCCTGATGTGGTTCTGGGGAGGCAGAATGGGTACACTCTAAAATGGGGTAAGGTCGTCCCAGAAATGTTCCTCGCGAAACTGCTGAACGTTTGCTCAGATAGTTTCGCAATTTGCCTAGGGGAGTAGTCTCATAGTGAGCAGATAATAGAGCATTTTAACATATTAGCTTCTGAAATTAAAAATAGTCTGCGGGTGGAGGCAAAGAAAAGGACAAAGGGAAATAAAAGTTGGTTCGACAACGCATGTACAAGGGCACTAATTGACTTGAAACATGCTATTCACAGGTCACCCTGAGACCCACTAGAAATAAGAGGGTTGAGGAAAACATATAACGAGGCTTTACAAAATAGAAAAAATGTTATAAAAAAGGAGGCCCTAGAAGCCCTTTGCGAGGCTTCACAGTCGAAGGATACATCCGCATTTTGGAGGGCCGTCAATAACCCTTTCATCTTTGAAAATCTCAAGGCCCGTATGGGGATAGCAAATACTGAGGAGGACTGGGTGGAGTATTTCTCAAACCTTTATAGGTCCCAAGATGAATCTCACACTATAGATCCTTTTATAATGGGTAATGGTGGATTAGGGGTTGAAAAATTGGTGATAACTCTGGAGGAAGTCATGATGGGTCTGAAAGCAACGAAGGGAGGCAAGGCCGCAGGTCCTGATGGGATCCCAGAAGATCTATACAAAGCAAATATTGAGATCTGGGGCCCTATGCTGGAGCAGCTTTTTAATGCAGCACTAGCTGAGGGTTTAAAACCTGTCTTGGTTTACCTCGGTTATTGTACCGATATATAAAAAGGGAGACAGACAAAACTGTGCTTGTTATAGGCCAATCTCCCTCCTTGACTCATCTGTAAAAATCCTTGGAAGAATCATCCTGTCAAGACTCCTGAACTGGGCGGAGGAGAATGAAATAATGAGCGACCTACAGTATGGATTCCAGAAGGGCATGGGAACCGTTGAACAATGTTTAAATTTAATGATTGTTCATCAAAAGTATACTAGGGTAAAAGGGGAACGTCTGTATCTTACGTTTGTCGACCTCTCGTTGGCATTCGACTGTGTGTCACATACTAAATTGTGGGTAATCCTGAAAGGGCTGGGCGTGGAAGATTCCATCAACTGCTTTCTGAGAGAATTATACTCAGGAGCTACAGCTTCAGTCCGATATGGTAGGGGGGGAGAATGTACCAGAAAATTCGGAGTGGGACGTGGAGTACGCCAGGGGTGTGTTCTGGACCTTTTCCTATTTCTGCTCTACATAAATGGACTTGAGCATCGTCTCCTGCAGGAGTGCAGGGACATGCCTAGGGTTGGTAAGAGATCTATCCCTGCACTCTTGTATGCGGATGATGCAGTTTTAATGGCTCGTACTCCCTTGGCCCTACAAAAACTGATAATATCATTTGAGAAGTTCATGTTGAGTCTAGATCTAAAAATCAATTGTAGTAAAACTTTCTCCATGAACTGTGGCACAAGATTTGGAAAACAGATGAAAAGAATGTTTATAAATAACGTCCCTTTGGAAAACACCACTACTTTCCCTTACCTGGGTATTTTGTTCCATGAATCTGGGGGTTGGACAAGTGCTGTAAAGGCCAGAACTCCTTTGTTCCAAAAAACAATAATGGCCTTAAAGACTTTTATAAAAAAGTTGGGTAAAAAATCAATAAGAGAAATCTTGACTATATATAATGCCACATGTACATCGGTAGCCCTGTACAGCGCAGGTCTTTGGGGGTATTCGAATATAGAACCAATTCAAATAGCCGAAAATGAATTTATGAGGGATGTCCTAGCAGTACCACAAAGTGTTTCGACCTACATTTGCCATACTGAACTGGGTCAACCTCATATTTCGGATTTAATTAGAACACAACCCATCCTCTTGTGGCTTAGGGTATGGACAACTAATGAATGTGTCATGAATCGGGCTATGTTGCAGGACGTATTAAAAATGGAAAACGTGGGTAGATTTGATTGGCTACATTACGTTAAACGTTTTATGATCCAAATTGGTTTCCGACAATACTACGAGGACCCACTCTCAATGGGAAATATACCCAGAAAACTGCTGAAAAAGTGTTTGGAATACCTCGAAGACAAGAGAAGGCGAGATGATATGAATAAAAAGACAGTTACCTCGCACATCTTGTTATTAACTGGCGATAAAGTACAGCCATACTTATCTCTGCCGATGTCTAATTATGATCGATTTCTCTTGACCCGTTTTAGATTAAATATTGTTTTTAGACTCTTGTCCTTCCCAGAAATGAATTCATGGTCGCGAAATGTATCTACTTGCCCATGTGATGATTCCTCGCCCCAATCTGATATTCATATTTTATTTTTTTGTAAATTTTATATTATGCCTCGTAGGAAATTTATAATCCCATTCCTTAAAGAAATGAATTTAAATAGATGTCGCCCAGCCTTTTTAGAATGTCAGAGAATGGACACAGTTTTAACCGTTGCTGTAGTTTTAAGTTTTTTTAAACATGTATTTAAATTACCGAAAAACAATTGGTGAAAATGAAATATAATAGACTTGCTATTTTTTAAATTTCCCTGTGTAAATTGTAAATTTCATGCTGTTGCTTTTATAGTTATTGTCTTTTAACCGAAAAAAGTACTTTTTTGAACTTTGAAGTCAAAAAGTCCATTTAACAACTGCTTAGGGATCGAAGATGGCCTCTGTTCTTCAGTAAGACGCTTATTTGATTAACTAGGAGGAAGGAATGTGTTTTTTTACTGAAAAGTGCATTCCCATTGTGAAAGTGTCCGCATGACCTGGTTTCACTTCCAGGGAGTAAGTGGAAGAGTCTGTTTGGATCTAAAGGAGTTCTGTTGTTGGACAGGGCAGGCGCGACACGCCATCAGAAAACATAACTAATGGAAAGCGTCCCTTGAAGTGTGGAGCAGCGCCATGAGAGGTCAATGAGTGTGCATCCCACCGCAGTATGACCGTACCGCGTGACCCATGTGCTGCCTTCAGAGTACGGGAGGCAGAACCAGCATCGCAGGCCCTCTTGAAGACCGTTGTAGACTAATTCTACATTTTGGTACTAGGGCATTTTAACTATGTTGTTCTTGCCAGATACAAAGAAAAGAACCTGTGTTATTAAGTGCCCTCGTTACCTTTTTTTCTGGAGTGGCAACATAAACAGTTGCTTCCAAAGGACTAGCCTGAACACCTAGGTAATTATATCCCCTGCACCAGCATTCCACGGAAATTCTTTCCTAGCTCTCCCACGTTGACAAGGACGTCATAATAGCACGGCTCCGATCCGATACCGTATGACATCATCAGAGCCATAAGAGGACCTCGTCGGTATGCTGACGTCAGTTTCACCCATTTTTTCTGTGCCACGAGACAAACAGGCGGACCGGGACGTGTTCACATGTATACATAGCATAATAAATATATATATATATATATGTTCACTGAAAAAAACATAGGTTTCAGGCACGTAATAGTTAGAAATTAGCATTTAAAAAACATTAGAAATTCACTGAAAGAACCATTGGTTTCTGGGGCGTTATAGTTAGTTGGACATTTCACTCATACAAAGCCATAAAAATCCCCCTGTTATAGTTAGTTCAGCTAACTATAACTCACGCTCCTGCAATGCACTGCTGATGATGTCAGATATTACATCACTCATGACATGGTCAGTGACCTCACTCATGACATCTCAAATGACATCACTGATGACATCATCCAGTGAATGTGTGTTTTTTCTGAAAATTAAATATGTTTTATATATGTATATTTCAACGTCTATGGAAGAATAAATAGGTATATAAGTGTCTAACTGGATGATTTCTTTTGTAAAATTGATAGTATAACTGACTGTTTAAGCGTTATCTTAGTGAATACATGGGTTAGTGAGTAATGTTTAAATATGTAAATATCTGTATCAGTCTATCACTTTGTGTATAAGTGGCTGCATGGGTTTGTGAGTAGCTACATCAGTGTCTATATGGGTTATTAGTTGATTTTATGAGTATCAGTATGAGTGTCTGAGTGTCTGTATGGTTCGGTGGGTGGTATTACTAGATGCATGAATGAGTGACTCACTGTTTGTATGTGTTGTAGACAGCATGTGTGCAGGACTGTATAGGTGGATGAGTGTGTGTATGGGTGTGGTAGTGAGTGAATAACTATCTCAATAGTGTCTTTATGAGTAACTACATATGTTTTAAACTAGTATATGTGAGTAGTGGTGTATATAAGTGAGTATATGTGAGAGTGAAAGATTGGAAGAGTTCCTGTATAAATAAGCGGGTGTTTCTATAAGTGATTGTTTAAGAGAGTAAGTATGTGTAATTTTCTGTAGAAGTAAGTGTGGTAGTGTGTGTATAACTGTACATGCAAGTAAATGGATGTTTGATACTTTGCAAGTGTGACTATGTGTGTGAGTAACTCTATGGATGAGTGGCGGTATGTAACAGGATGTATAGGTGTATGAGTACATGTATGAGTGACTGTATAGGGACTGTTGGTGAATGAATGGATGTGTGTGTAGATCTTGGAATTATTGAATAGGTGTGTTGTAACTGGTATTGGTATGTCCAATGTTTTGAAAATGTTAGTTTGTTTTTTTGAGTGTGTGTATCAAAGGTTATATTAGGGTGAGAGGAGGTCTGCCACTCTATCACAAGGATGATGTTCTCAGTGATGTCATTTGTGATGTCATCAGTGATGTCATGAGTTAAGTCACTGAGTGATGTAATATGTGACATCATCAGCAGTGCATTGCGGGCGCGCAAGCTATAGTTGGCTGAACTAACTTTAACAGGTGAATTCCTATGATTTTGTACGAGTGAAATGTCCAACTAACTATAACGCCCCTTAAACCTATGATTTTTTTAGTGAATAAATATATATATATGGTGGTCGTCAGTAGGTAGTTATATTTAGAACCTAGTTTCCATAGGAAAGGCATTTTTTGATTTGCTAATAACTTTGGCGTCGTTTGACAAATCTTTTTGAAATACTCCCAAAAAAAGTATATCCAAGTCAGCTCCTATCCTGAAAGTTTGGGGGTGATTTGACAAGCGGGGACATAGAAAAAAGTGGGGTCCCATAACGTTTTTTTTCGAGTTTTAATTTCCTTAGGAAATTTTGAGACAGGCAACAGTCCGAACTGCTGAAATGAATTACACCAAATTTGGTCACAAGGTAGGTCTTGGTTCAGAAAGCTACCTTTATTTTTTAATTATGTAAATCCGTTCAGTAGTTGTTGAGAAATTAAAAAAATAAGAGTCAAAAAATTCATTTTCCCATAGGAAACTTTAGTCAAGGCTACAGCCCAAACTGCTGAACAGAATTACCCTAAATATGGCAAAAAAGGTAGTGCTTGGTTCAGAAAGCGACCTTTTTTTTAAATGGTGAAAATCCGTTCAGTAGTTGGCGAGAAATGAAAAAAGTAAAACTTTCGAAATCTATGTCAGCGGTGGATTTGCGACCCCTCCCGACCACACTCTTCATTTTAATTGTCTGCCAACACTAAAAACCAGAATGTGTTGGCAGCCATTTTTTTACTCAGTAACCTAGTCAGAAAAATTGAGGAGACATTAAAGATGAAAATAAAGAAAAGGGGGCAGGGTACAAACACCCTACCTCCCTTGGCCTCTTCAGGGTGTCCCACTAGGCCCCCCCAGTTTTAAACAGCAGAAGTTGCACTCGGGTTGCAGATTCTGCTGAGAACTCCCAGGGGGACTCATAAAAATTTGTTTTCCCTGCAGCCTGGGGAACACCACCTCCCCAGGGCACAAATTGAAATTCGAGAGGGGACCTTGTAAGACTCCCCAAGCCCTGGGGACTGCCACGTCCCCAGGGCTATAAATGAAAATGTGTGTGGGTGGAGCTGATATCCCCCCACATTGCCCCAGGGACCACCACCTCCCTGGTTCACTTAACATTCAAATTTGGGGGTCCGTTATGGACCCCTGTGCCGTGGGGATCACCACTTCCCCTGGAATTTAGATATTTCGGAGGTGGGCCACGCGGCCCCCTTCTGGAGCTCTTGATGGCCATGGGGACCGCCACCCCCCAGGGCCGGCTTCTGCATTGTCCCAGAGTGCCCACCACCAGGACACTGCTGTTTGCTATGGTAGGGTGGGAGCATGGTTCCCACCCTACAATAGCAAACTCTCCTTTGGATACTATGGTCTCTGAGATTAGCAGATACAGCTTTATTGATATTTTGTTCCAGCTTTCTCAATCTACGGACAGAATCTATTGGACCACTTCCATTTAAGTCTTTGGCATATGTTAGAGTATGTTGGAGTATACAAAGACAGTTTGAGGCAAAAGCAACATCAATTCTGAAAAGGTGTAATTCAACAGCATTTCCAGACCTACCACAGTCAATGTGCCTAGGTCATTGGCACCACAGTGCACAATCATGAGGTCAGAGGGTTTGATATGTGAAAAGGTTTTAATCAAAGGCAGCAATTGTTGCCACTTTAATCCTCTTCGCCCAATCCATTTGATTTCCACATTTTGCAAAGTTAGATCTTTGTCACTACCTCAGTGTTCAGCATACCTTTTGCACCAGAGAACATAGCTGTGTCCCACAATCTACAGTCTTAGCACCTTGAAGGGAAGTCTGTATGCACTGAAAAGATGTGTGTAGTTGAAGTAGGCAGTTGGTAGAATGAGAGGTATCTAAAATTGTGGACAAGATGCAGTTTAAAAAAAGAATTGAAATGATTGGCTGTTTAAGACCATTATAAAGTCAATAATATGGTGCATGTTTCTGTGTTTAAAAAGCATGTTTCTTATTGGTTAGTAAACAATGTTTCAAATGTACATTTGATTTTGGAAAGTCAAGCACACTTGCTGTTTGTATTTGTAACATTGTGTGCTGAACTTGTGGCCTGTGAGTTCAGTTGAATGTTCCATGAACTGTTGTTATGGAAACAGACATTAAGGAGAAGGGGGTATGTTTGAAAGTTAACTGTGGCATTAAAATGTGAATTTGTTATAAATATTAAAGTAATATGTGAGATTCCCCAAGTCAGAGCTGTCTTTAGAAGTAGTGCATTATTAAAAAAAAGGGGTAGAACTATTTGTAATATATTTTTGAACTCCTTTTAAAAAAAAAATGTATTCATCGTCATCAAGAATAACCAATCATTACGTTTTACAGAGCAAAATTAATATACAACAGCAGGAAGAAAAGAAAGAAAAGAAGTGGAAAGGAAGAAATTCCTCCAAAAATAACAGCCGGCATGCGGACCTGCCTTGGTACATACTACCTGATACCTTAATGTTATACCAAATCCTATAGGATTATTTACTAGAATCTTAGCAGTTACCCAGCCCTATCCCTCCCCTACCTCTCTTCTAGCCTCTGTTTCCATTCTATAACTGGGGCCAAGATCCTTCTCATGGCCTCCTTTATAGCCCTTCCCTTTCTTTCATATAATGCTTTCTCTAGTGTTTATGTAGCTAGCAATCGCGTGATCCACTGTTGCAAAGTTGGTGGCTTTAGATCTTTCCAAATCATAGCGATGCATAGCCGACTAAGTGTCATTGCTAAATATAAGAATTTGTGGTGGGGAGTTTCAATACCCTCCCTTGTTACCCCTAGGATCATGACTTCGTCTGTTAAAGAGATAGAGATCCCCAAAGCCTTCTCAAAAAATGGCTCCATTGATAGTTTCTAACGCTGGGCATGAACGAAACATGTGTATAGTGTCAGCTTGAGTAGATTGGCATCTCGGGCAGGCGACCCCACTTGTTCCCCCCCCATCGTGCTATTCTATGTGGTGTATAATATAATTCGAACATGGTTTTATATTGTTGAGTTTGAAGATTTTCTACCCTCAACACTGTGTTTGATAATTTAAGCGACTTCTCAGCCTCATTCCCTGATAAATTTAACTTAGCTTGCCATTTTTCATACGTCCTCCCACAATCATCCTCTATATGCTTACAAATTTCACTGTACACTTGCAATATAGAATACCCTGCCTCATCTCTTAAATATTCCATAAGGTCGTCTCTTTTGAAGTTAACATTGCCCCCCTGTTTTTTTTAATAAGACTGACCTTACTTGCAAATATTTAAAAAAGTCTCTTTGCTCTAAATTGTACAACTGTTGTGCTTGTTCAAAAGTTATTAAGCCAGCCAAGCCTGTAAGATCCCCTATGATTTTGACCGCTAAAATATCCCAGCCCTTCATTATTTGGTCATGAAATACCATGGGTAGTGATGGGTTTCTGAATAGAGGGGTATAATAATTCATCCTCCCTAATTTTATTTTCTTCCTGATTCCTGACCAGACTGACATTGCTGCCCCTTAGGTCTTAAACTGTACTTTCTTGTAATAACTTCTGTCATTAATTGAGAGAAGCCACTTGTTAGAGTCTTTAACTAGTAGTTCATATACGTCCGGGACCACCTCGCCCTCCATCTATTCCTAATGTTCCCGCCTAGCAGCCCTCTAATATACTGTAGAACAGTGGCCCAGTAATACGCTTTAAAGTCCGGTGCCGCTAGACCGCCCCGTTCTCTTGACAAGGATACAAATTTTAGGCCCGACTTGTTTTGCCTTTTGCCCAAATAAATCTGTTCGTGACTCCCTCTAACTCACTGAACCAGCTATTATTGAATTTTAAGGGGATAGTCCGAAATAGATATAACACCTTTGGCAAAAACAGCATCTTTATTATGTTGCGCCGGCCAATTGTTGTTAGGTGCAAATTATTAGCCTTTCAAAGTCAGTTTTTGCCTTTTTTATTACTGGGTTTAGGTTCTTTGCCACTACCTTTGATAAGTCTGATGGTTATTGTTATCCCCAAATAAACTGCTGTCTCCACTATCCTTTGATCTGCAAATGCAATCTTTTGATTAATTACTATTTGCGTTTTATTCTTGTTTAATTTATACCCCGAAAGATTCCCAAAGACTGCTGCTTCATCTTCTATTTCCACTAGAGCCGAGACTGGGTCTCTCGATGTAATGGCGAGATCATCAGCATACCCTAACATTTTTGTTTCATATCCGTTTAGCACTACTGGCAGAATACTTCCATTTATCTCTATCCTTCTTATAAATGAGTCCAATATTTATTATCCCGGTCATCTCTCCCATGATTCTTAGTCTCATCCTTGGATTGTGATATAATGCCCTTAGGGCTCTAACACAGCCATCCCCCAGGTTAAGTTTATTTAATACTGCCCAAAGGAAGCCCCACGAGACCCGATCAACCGCTTTCTTGGCGTCTAACAATATTAACGCCATAGGATCTTGTGAGGCTGCTGTGCCATCAAATAATGTAAGCACTCTTCTAATATGCTCTGCCGTGCCCCTACCAGGAATAAACCCGTGTTGTCGGGGAGAAATGACGTTACCTATTACCATACTCAGCCTATTGGCCAGCATCTTTGAGAAAATTGTAGTGTCGCTGTTCATTAGACTTATTGGTCTATAAGACCCAGGGTCATTTGATGGATTGTCCTTTTTAAGAAAAACCACCATAGTTGCCTCCCCCCAGGACTCAGGGGGTGCCACCCCCATTTGTATATTTTGTATATTAATCATTAGTTTGTGAAAGTCTTCTTATACATAAGGGAGGAATGTTGTATAAAATTCCAACGGAATGGAATCTGGGCCTACTGCTTTCCCAGCAGGTAAAGCCTTTATTGCTTTCTGTATTTCTTCCAGAGTAAAAGTGCTTTTCCAGAGACCCTTTATCCTCCATTGTTAACTTCTCTAATGTGGCGCTCTCTAAGTATACCTCTATTTCACTACTGTCTGCCCTTTCATCAGGATTAAATAATTTCTGGTAGAAATCCTGGAAGATTACACATATCTCCACTGGTGTTGTTGCTATGACCCCTGTCTCAGACCTAATCTCAAATATATACCCTTTGGTAGCTGCCTGACGAGTTCGGATAGCTAGTATACGGCCAATCTGCTCGCTATACTCATTTTGATCTTTCTTCCAGGCCAGATATTTCCCTGCTGCCTTAGACGCAAATACCTCTCCTACTGCTGCCTTAGCTTTAGCTAGTTTAAGTGTTATTCCCGTGACATCCCGCTTTGCTCTAATTGCTTCACTAAGTTCTCCTTCAATGATAGCAACTGCCCTCAGCTTTCCCTCTACCTCCTCTTTCTCTAGAGTAGCTGATTGTCTCCCCTCTTATGCCAGCCTTCAGAGTATCCCACACTACTGCCTGGGAAGCAGTCCCTCAATTTATCTCAAAGAACCTTTTAATCCATTCTTTCATCCGGTCGACATAATTAGGACCCTGCAGCAGGGCTCTCTCAAATGTCCAATTTGTTACTTGTTTTTGATAATTTGGTACAGATACATCCAAAGTGAGTGGATTGTGATCTGACATCACCTGTGGAAGCGTGTTGACTTTGACTATGGATATTATCGAGGGTGATACCAAAAAATAGTCCAACCTTGCTAGAGCTTTATGTGGAGCAGAATAATAGGTGCTACCCCCCGATGTTTTTTTGCTGTTCCCATATGTCAACTCGCTCATTATCTTGCATCAGTTGTATCAGTGCCCTATGGCTTTTCTTTTTTCAACCTAAGAATCTTGCTGGATCATTTTTCCACAACCCACTCAAGCCATTAATGTTGAGGTCCCCACAAACTATAGTTGGAAAGGGCCAGTTGGTAATTTTTGTATTTATATGATCGATGACCTTTGTATCATCCACTGTGGGGGCATAAATCGAACAAAGAGTAAAACGAAATCCCTCTGCCTGACATTCTACCATAACCCACCGGCCATGGGCATCTACTTTCTGTCTAATTACTACCATAAACCCTCTCCGTGCCAGTACTGCCACCCCTCGCGTCTTTGTCCCTTGTGTTGTAAATGCTAATAGTTGCTAGCCCAGTTGTTCTAATAAGCCCTTTTGTGATACCTCAATATGAGTTTCCTGCATACATATCAAATCGGCATACATTGTCCTCAAGTACTCCTTCAGATCTCTTCGTTTTTTCGCGTCATTCAATCCACATATATTCATTGTGACTATCCGCATAGAAGTGTTTTTCCTATGTTCGCTCGTCCTCTTCCTGCATTTATTGCTCTAATCTTTTCCTATATCTTGATGTGATGAAGTTTTTTTCCCTTTTTCTCCCTGCCTATTCCCCTTACCCCCTTATGCCCCCTCCTTATTAAGCCCCCCCCCTCTCCCGCCACCTATTGGAGCAGGCAGACCTAAGGTCTGTGTGATGGACTCTGGCCGCGAGCCTCCCCCTGCCAAGTGTCAGATTCTGTGCCTGGTGCATTGTTGCCAAAGATACCATCCCTATTATTCCCACATACACGTTGTATATGTTTCCCAATATAGTCTCATGCCCTTTCCCCTTCTCCCCCCCGAGATTTCTACCTTGATTAGCCCCAGTTGCCCCATGGTCTTTGTTTCACCCTCTGTCCAAAAATATCCAAGTGTCTACTATCTTTCATGCAGTCGTACATATACAGCTAATTGAGAAGACCATCATTGATTATCGCCAGCAGATCCACTGGGCCCTAATGTATCCATATAGGTCCTGGTTTGAATCTCAGAAATGAAGACTCTAGTAGTATTTTTATATATTATTTTCAGTCTTGCTGGGTTCATTAGATACGCTTGTAAGCCCATCTGATGACATAGATCCAGTAGTTCCCTCAGTCTCCATCGTCTTTCAACTGTACTGTGGCAATAATCCGGTGTTGTAAAGAAGGTTTGGTTCTCGAATGACCGTCTAGCATTAAGCCGAGCTTTAGCATATACCTCCTCTCTTAATAAGAAATTGCCGAAGTATATCAGTATGGCTCTTGGTTTCTGCTCTCCTTCTGGAGTCCTCTGATGGTTTTTCTTCTTCAAAGTCATTGGGAATCTATGCACTCTTTGGACCACTTTCTCCAACTCCCAGTGATTCAGCTCTGGGAATGAGCCTTTCAGCAGCTTTAAGACATAGGCTCTGATGTCCTCTCCTTCCACTCCTTCCTCGATGCCCAAGATCCTAAGATTATTTCGGCGCTGGCGGTTCTCTAGATCTTCCAGTTTCCATTGGACATCTACCATTTGTTTCTGATAACCACTTAGTTTAGCCGAGTCCTCTACTTGCTGGTCTTTTAGGGTGCTAGCGCGGTCCTCCAGATGAGTCACCCTTACATTTGTATCTGTACAAATTTTAGCCACTTTTTTAATTGCCCCTTGTAGATTCTTAGTGGCAAGTCGATTTTTCTTCCCCTCAATCTTTGTTGCATCTTGCAATTGTTTTATTGAGTTTAGTATCAGTTGTAGCGTGGATTCTTCCGACGCTGCAGGACCCTGTGCTGCTCCCTGATTCTCCATGTAAGTCACCCGGGTAGCTGAGTAATCCCATCTCAGAGCTGCTTCTGTCTGTACACTTGCCACAATGACTCACCTTGGCCACTGGCTGCCTTCTTCTGCGATTGTGAGTCTCTCTGCCGCCTTGACCGTCTTTTCTTCCTTGGAGCAGGGTCTTTTTCTCCCGCCGATGCTTTATCATTCCGTTCAGAGCTCAAAACCAGACTAGTGTCTGTATGGGTCCTTCCGCCGTCCTCTTCAATATCAGACTGAGTGACATTGGAGCCGTCAGATCCATCTGTAACTTAGAAAAAGTTATCGGCTATATCCTGATTGTCTTCAACACCACTTGGCCCACTGCTTGCAGTAATCTCTTGTACCAGCTGCTCTGTCAACAGCTCTGCCTCTGATACCGTGGCCGTGTCTAGGGGACCAGGCTCAGCCATTCCAAGCTCCTGCATATCGTGGGCATCTATGATTTCCCCCCATTCAGCATCAGGTTGACACACCTCCGTGCCTGTTCTGTTTTTGGGGGTAAACACCTTCCTCTCAGCATTCTTTTTGATTATATTAGACTGGTTGGCAGGGGAAAAGTAGCCTGTAATGTTCTTTGCCGTTGAATTTGACACCCCCTGCTTCTTTCCTCTGGTATTATCCAAGCGCCAGCGGCTTCATCACTCGTGTTTTTAGTGCCTGTCCCCCCACTTTCGCCTCCACACTCAGTAGGGGTCTTCCCATTGTCCTTGTCCTTAGTCGCTTCCTTCTGAGAAGCAGGTAGCTTTGGAGGGGGGACTTCAACATCTGGCACTCTTCCCTTCCTTCATCCGTATTCTTGGGTGCCATTATATCAGCCTCTATGTGGAAGCTCTCTTTGCCTGATTTCTTATACCTCCGGGGTCCTCTGACCCGTCTTAGCCACCTGTGCAATCTTCCACTACCTAATGCGCTACTACTAGGCAACCCCAGCTCTTGGAATCCACTATCAGTGCTAATGGTGGCTGATACAGACGCCTGTACAGTGATACCGCTATCTTGTGTTCTTCCTGTCATAGCAGAGAATAACGATTTAGAAAAGGGGGTGGTGATGAACAGAGTGTCTGAGTTAAACAGACCACTCTTACCCAGTCCAAAGATCAGGGCTTGATCCATCACCGTTATTTATCTCACTGCCCCATCCCAGCTCAGAACCTGGCTATATGCAAATCAGTCTGTCCCTGGCCCAGTGCATCATGGAAACAGGGCAGACTAAACTACCAAGCCAATTCTTCACCAGAAAGGAGACAAGCTACCGGGGACCGGTTTCTGGCATTTCAGCCTTCTTCGGCCCGGCTTGCTTGAATCCTGATGGAGCAGTGAGAAAGGGACTCATGTCTGAGTATACCCTGCCACACCTATAGTGGCCAAAAACGATTTAGAAAAGGGGGTGGTGATGAACAGAGTGTCTAAGTTAAACAGACCACTCTTACCCAGTCCAAAGTTCAGGGCTTGATCCATCACCGTTATTTATCTCACTGCCCCATCCCAGCTCAGAACCTGGCTATATGCAAATCAGTCTGTCCCAAACCGGGCCGAAGACGGCTGTAATGCCAGAAACCGGTCCCCGGGAGCTTGTTTCCTTCCCAGTGTAAGAATTGGCTTTTGTAGTTTGGTTTGCCCTGTTCCCATCATGCACTGGGACAGGAACAGACTAATTTGCATACAGCCAGGTTCTGAAACTGGGATGGTGCAGTGAGCTAAAAAACGGTGTTGGATCTAGCCCTGATCTCTTGACTGGGTGAGAGCTTTCTGCTTAATTCAGAGACTCTGTCCTTCACCACCCCTTGTTGTAAATATTTTTGTCCACCCTAAGCGTGGAAGGGTATTCTCAGATGTGAGACCCTTGCTCATTGCACCATCAGGATTCAAGCAAACCGGGTCGAAGACGGCTGTAATGCCAGAAACCGGTCCCCGGGAGCTTGTTTCCTTCCCAGTGTAAGAATTGGCTTTTGTAGTTTGGTTTGCCCTGTTCCCATCATGCACTGGGACAGGAACAGACTAATTTGCATACAGCCAGGTTCTGAAACTGGGATGGTGCAGTGAGCTAAAAAACGGTGTTGGATCTAGCCCTGATCTCTTGACTGGGTGAGAGCTTTCTGCTTAATTCAGAGACTCTGTCCTTCACCACCCCTTGTTGTAAATATTTTTGTCCACCCTAAGCGTGGAAGGGTATTCTCAGATGTGAGACCCTTGCTCATTGCACCATCAGGATTCAAGCAAACCGGGCCGAAGACGGCTGTAATGCCAGAAACCGGTCCCCGGGAGCTTGTTTCCTTCCCAGTGTAAGAATTGGCTTTTGTAGTTTGGTTTGCCCTGTTCCCATCATGCACTGGGACAGGAACAGACTAATTTGCATACAGCCAGGTTCTGAAACTGGGATGGTGCAGTGAGCTAAAAAACGGTGTTGGATCTAGCCCTGATCTCTTGACTGGGTGAGAGCTTTCTGCTTAATTCAGAGACTCTGTCCTTCACCACCCCTTGTTGTAAATATTTTTGTCCACCCTAAGCGTGGAAGGGTATTCTCAGATGTGAGACCCTTGCTCATTGCACCATCAGGATTCAAGCAAACCGGGCCGAAGACGGCTGTAATGCCAGAAACCGGTCCCCGGGAGCTTGTTTCCTTCCCAGTGTAAGAATTGGCTTTTGTAGTTTGGTTTGCCCTGTTCCCATCATGCACTGGGACAGGAACAGACTAATTTGCATACAGCCAGGTTCTGAAACTGGGATGGTGCAGTGAGCTAAAAAACGGTGTTGGATCTAGCCCTGATCTCTTGACTGGGTGAGAGCTTTCTGCTTAATTCAGAGACTCTGTCCTTCACCACCCCTTGTTGTAAATATTTTTGTCCACCCTAAGCGTGGAAGGGTATTCTCAGATGTGAGACCCTTGCTCATTGCACCATCAGGATTCAAGCAAACCGGGCCGAAGACGGCTGTAATGCCAGAAACCGGTCCCCGGGAGCTTGTTTCCTTCCCAGTGTAAGAATTGGCTTTTGTAGTTTGGTTTGCCCTGTTCCCATCATGCACTGGGACAGGAACAGACTAATTTGCATACAGCCAGGTTCTGAAACTGGGATGGTGCAGTGAGCTAAAAAACGGTGTTGGATCTAGCCCTGATCTCTTGACTGGGTGAGAGCTTTCTGCTTAATTCAGAGACTCTGTCCTTCACCACCCCTTGTTGTAAATATTTTTGTCCACCCTAAGCGTGGAAGGGTATTCTCAGATGTGAGACCCTTGCTCATTGCACCATCAGGATTCAAGCAAACCGGCCGAAGACGGCTGTAATGCCAGAAACCGGTCCCCGGGAGCTTGTTTCCTTCCCAGTGTAAGAATTGGCTTTTGTAGTTTGGTTTGCCCTGTTCCCATCATGCACTGGGACAGGAACAGACTAATTTGCATACAGCCAGGTTCTGAAACTGGGATGGTGCAGTGAGCTAAAAAACGGTGTTGGATCTAGCCCTGATCTCTTGACTGGGTGAGAGCTTTCTGCTTAATTCAGAGACTCTGTCCTTCACCACCGCTTGTTGTAAATATAGCAGAGAATAGGCAGCTTGCTTCCTCAGAGTCATTCAGAGTGCCTCCGCTCTTACCGCTATTGCCGCTGTAGCTCCTCCGGGTCCCTCAGCCCCGTCGGTGTTGGAAGCCGTGTGATTCTCTGTATCCGTCTCTCTGCGCTCCGCTAGCTCGTCTGACTCGTCTGACTCGTCTGAGTCGTCCGATTCCGCAGGCTCCGCAGGCTTCGCTCCACTCAGCAGCTTTGGTTCCGCCCACCTCAACTGCTCTATCGGCAGCCCGACCTGAGGACCAGCTGACTCGGTGTTCACGCAGCTCCACAGATTCAACGAGCCTCACCACCGCAGCCGCCGCAGTTAGAAGCTCCAGAAGAAGTCTTTCAGCGAGCTTAAGGTAATTGTTATGGCTCCGAACCGCTTCCATGGGGTAAAGGATTCACAGTGCACCATTCTCTTCAGTCGTCAATCTTCATCCTCACACCGGCAGCGGGAGCGTTCTTTACCAGCCGTCAGCCAGACGCCATCTTGCTCCGCCTCTGTATATGTTTTTAAACTCGTGTATGGATTTGCAGCGCCATCGCTTACGGTGCACGGTGCAGGCACGACTCCAGAAAACTCCAGAAACATTTTGGGTTCAGTTAGAAGTCAGTTGTTAGCAAGGGTTGATATGTGTAACCAATAGAAATGTGTTTTAGAATTTGAAATAATCTGGGAAACTTTTTGATTTGTTATTTACATCTATATGTGTAGAGAAAGAGAGGGAATGTTTGGCATTATTGGTTATGCTAAGAGCAATGTATTATATTGATTATATGCATAAGAGAATCAGGTGTGAGTTTCTGATACTTCATAATCTACAAATCAATTTGAAAGGTATACTATGTGGTGCCTTTGTTTTTAAAGATAACATTTAAATCATGAAATTTGAGATATATTTTGAAATGCAGAAATGATTATTGCAATTTTTGTAATGTAATTAAATATTGTTTATTATAGATTCTGTATAGTATTATATGTATTTTGGAATAGGGATTGCTGATTATGGTAGTTTGTTTCAGTGTGTGGATATGTACATTAGTAGTATACCACATAATTTTAGGCGTTGCTTATAAATTGCAAGTGGATATGTTGAGTAAAGGTATTAGTGATGAGACTAGTTTTTATAAGTCTCTAGAGAGGTACGGTTGAAATATGCCACATACGTCCTCAGGATCCAAGAATATATATGTCAATTATTAGAGGCTTTACAGAAACCTAAAGAAATGGTTGTAGTCAAATGTGCAGCACATGGGAAGGGAGAAGACTTTGTCACCAAAGGTAATAACTATGCTGATGAAGTAGCTCGTGTTTGTGCTATACATGCTTGTATTTTCAATAGTGAATATGTTGGAGAGAGAGCACAGAAGAGGCCGAGCTCAGCATGATGTTAGCTGTAGATGATACTTCGGATGAGGTGAAGCGGCTGCAAGATGAGATCTCAGAAGAGGAGGGTGCATCATGGGTTAGAGCAGGCTGTGAAAAAAGAGAAGATGGTATTTGGGTGTCATCAGCTGAAAGGGCAGTGTTAATTAACTGTTTACTGAGCCCAATGGCAAGGCAGATTCACAGAGCAGTTCATCCTAGAAGAGATACCATGGTTCAAGTGTTTAGGCAAATTTGGTTCAACCCACCATTTCATGTACATGCTGAAGCAGTCTGTCACAGGTGTGTTACGTGTCAACAAATGAATGTTGGAAAAAGAACGGTGGTTGCTATGAGTTACATTGGCAGATCAGGGGGCCCTTTCAATAGGATACAATTGGATATTATCGAGATGCGAGGTGCAATAGGCTGAGATATTTTTTGGTGGTGATGTATATTTTTCACGTTGGGTTGTGGCATATCCAACTAGATGATGTGACAGTCTCACAGTGGCAAAACTGTTCTTAAGGGAACTGATACTGTGCTTTGGATTTCTGACCTCAGTGGAGACAGATAGAGGAACGCATTTCCATAGTGAAATCATGAAATTGCTGTGTACAGTCTTGAAAATTGATCAGAGACTGCATTGTAGTTACAGGCCTGAGACTTCTGGTCTTGTGGAACAAATAAATGGCACAATCAAGATGAGGTTGTCAAAGGTTTGTTCGTTGACTTCATTGAAATGGTTTGATGCGTTACCATTGGTATTGATGAGTCTGCGTAGTACTCCTGATAGGAGGGCAGGGCTCTCTTCCAACAAGATACTGATGGAAGAGCTACGTGATTGCCTATGGGGTCCAGCTGCAGCATTGATAAACATCACAGATGATTTGATTATGGATTATTGTAGGGGATTGGCTGATATGGTTAATTATGTGTCCCACCAGGTCGAGGCTGCGACTGCATCCGCCTCGAGAGACCTGCTGTATGATCTTAACCCTGGTGACTGGGTGCTTGACCGAAAGCATGTGAGGAAGAGCCGCTTTGATGCTCTCTGGCGAAGACCATACCAAGTGCTTTTGGTCACGAGTACGGCTGTTAAGTGTGACGGTTTGAAACACTGGATCCACGCGTTACGTACTTGCCGAGTCCCAGAACCTGTTGAGGACACGACTCCCCTTGTTCCAAGAAGTGCAATCGACAATGCAACAGAAACTGAAGGAACAGGCAAAATCGTGAGAACTCTTGATGAGGCTGAACAAGCAACTGAGCAGGAAAGATTAGCTGAAACTGCCCCAGAGTTGAACTCAAACTCTGAGATATATGAGATTGCAAAAGTGAACTTTGAACCAGAGCAGATTGAACAGCATGGTCAAGAGGAAGCGAGGAGAGCAGATGCTACAGCAGCAAAGTGGCCGACAAGGAAAGAAAGGTTGAACATAAGGCTTGCATCTGAGTAGAATCTCGCTCCCATTCCTGAAACATCTGAATCAAAACAAAGTGAAACCAAAGAGAGACTAGATGGTCTAGTCTCTCTTCTAAGTATGGGTGAAATTTGCAAATTCATGGTCCGCACATTCGTGCGAAATGGCAACAAAAATTTTCCTGTGAACTCGCTAATTTTTGTGCCATTTGCACAAATATGTGACCATGTGTGCCTGTAACTGTGCCAGCGCACCAAAAGGCGCTGAGGTCCCTGAGTGATCTGGCCATTATAGTGAGGACGGGCGGGAAGACGTTTCATACCGCTAGTGTGTGGTGGACGGGGCCAAACGGGCGGGGCTTCTATGCGAGTTCACATGCATCTTGTTTATAAAGGGTCAGAGACCGAGCAGAGCAGCAGATGAGGAGAAAGCAGCCTCCTGGTCACAGGAGCTACACGGGGATGGGGTTCAAGAAACTCATGGTTGCAAAAATACGTTTGGCACAGGACCCCAGAATCCTTCAGATGTCCAATATAGCTCTGCTGCCCGTGTTGGTACAAAGCCATTCTGATCCTGCTCAGTGGGTTCAGGTGCATGCAGCTGCTGCTGCTGGACAATGTCCCATCTCACACTATACTGGCCCGTACAGGCATATGCTGGCGCTGGGCAGTAGGGTGCAGTGGCATACGGGTGCTCCATGCCTGGTACATGTGCATGCCGGAGCCAGGGGGGGCACGTGTTTATTGGTGCTGTGTAGCAAGTTATGACTTTACATTTTGACTGCACCAGATGGTTGGGACCACCCACACGGATCAGGAGCATCCAGGTACCAGACTTCATGGTGCAAGAGCATAATGGTGCTGTGCGGTTGGGGTATATATGTACTGGGAGCAGGGGGGGGCACTTAGCACAATCTGTGCTCACACCCAGAGGGCTCCCAGGCAATTGAGCACAAATGATTTTCACACTGAGAGGGCTCCGGGGCTGTTCAGCAGCACGGGGGCTCACACCCACTGGGCCCCAGGGCAGTTCAGTAGTGCGAGGGCTCACAACCATTGGGTAGTTCAGCAGCACTGGGGGCTCACAACCACAGGGCTCCCGGGCAATTTAGCAGCAACACCCTCTGGTTCATCACTGCCACCCTCTGGTTCATCACTGCCACCCTCTGGTTCTCCACTGCCACCCTATGGTTCATCACTGCCACCCTCTGGTTCACCACTGCCACCCTCTGGTTCACCACTGTCACCCTCTGGTTCATCACTGTTACCCTCTGGTTCATCACTACCACCCTCTGATTCATCACATCACCCTCTGGTTCACCACTGCCACCCTCTGGTTCGTCACTGTCACCCTCTGGTGCATCACAGCACCCTCTGGTTCACAACTGCACCTTCTGGTTCATCACAGCACCCTCTAGTTCATCACTGTCACCCTCTGGCTCATCACTGCCACCCTCTGGTTCACCACTGCCACCCTCTGGTTCATCACTGTTACCCTCTGGTTCATCACTGCTACCCTCTGGCTCACCACTGCCACCCTCTGGTTCACCACTGCCACCCTCTGGTTCATAACTGTCACCATCTGGTTCATCACTGCCACCCTCTGGTTAATCACTGCCACCCTCTGGTTCACCACTGCCACCCTCTGGTTCATCACTGCCACCCTCTTGTCCATCACTGCCACCCTCTGGTTCGCCACTACCACCTTTTGGGTCAACACTGCCACCCTCTGGTTCATCCCTACCTCCCTCTGGTTCGCCACTGCCACCCTCTGGATCATCACTCTCACGCTGTGGTTCATCACTGCCACCTTCTGGTTCATCACAGCAACCTCTGGTTCACGAGTGACACCCTATGGTTCATCACTGCCACCCTCTGGTTCACCACTGCCACCCTCTGGATCATCAATGTCACCCTCTGGTTCATCACTGCCCCCCTTTGGTTCACCACTGCCACCCTCTGGTTCATCACCGCCACCCTCTGGTTCATCACAGCACCCTCTGGTTCAACCCTGCCACGCTCTGGTTTGCCACTACCACCTTTTGGATCAACACTGCCACCCTCTGGTTCATTCCTACCTCCCTCTGGTTCGCCACAGCCACCCTCTGGATCATCACTGTCACGCTGTGGTTCATCACTGTCACCTTCTGGTTCATCACAGCACCCTCTGGTTCACGAGTGCCACCCTCTGGTTCATCACTGCCACCCTCTGGTTCACCACTGCCACCCTCTGGATCATCAATGTCACCCTCTGGTTCATCACTGCCCCCCTTTGGTTCACCACTGCCACCCTCTGGTTCATCACCACCATCCTCTGGTTCATCACAGCACCCTCTGGTTCACCCCTGCCACCCACTGGTTCACCACTGTCACCATCTGGTTCATCACTGCCACCCTCTGGTTAATCACTGCCACCCTCTGGTTCACCACTGACACCCTCTGGTTTACCACTGCCACCCTCTGATTCATCACAGCACCCTCTGGTTCACCACTGCCATCCTCTGGTTCACCACTGCCACCCTCTGGTTAACACCTGCTACAATCTGGTTGATCACAGCACCCTCTGGTTCACCACTGCCACCCTCTGGTTCACCACTGTCAACCGCTGGTTCATCACTGCCACCCTCTGGTTGATCACTGCCACCCTCTGGTTCACCACTGCCACCCTCTGATTCACCCCTGCCACCCACTGGTTCATCACTGCCACCCTCTAGTTCACCACTGCCACCCTCTGGTTCATCACTTCCACCCTCTTGTTCATCACTGCCACCCTCTGGTTCGCCACTACCGCATTTTGGGTCAACACTGCCACCCTCTGGTTCATCCCTACCTCCCTCTGGTTCGCCACTGGCATCCTCTGGATCATAACTGTCACGCTGTGGTTCATCACTGCCACCTTCTGGTTCATCACAGCAACCTCTGGTTCATGAGTGCCACCCTTTGGTTCACCACTGCCACCCTCTGGTTCATCACCGCCACCCACTGGTTCATCACAGCACCCTCTGGTTCACCCCTGCCACGCTCTGATTTGCCACTACCACCTTTTGGATCAACACTGCCACCCTCTGGTTCATCCCTACCTCCCTCTGGTTCGCCACTGCCACCCTCTGGATCATCACTGCCACCCTCTGGTTTGCCACTACCACCTTTTGGGTCAACACTGCCACCCTCTGGTTCATCCCTACCTCCCTTTAGTTCACCACTGCCACCCTCTGGATCATCACTGTCACGCTGTGGTTCATCACTGCCACCTTCTGGTTCATCACAGCACCCTCTGGTTCACGAGTGCCACCCTCTGGTTCATCACTGCCACCCTCTGGTTCACCACTGTCACCCTCTAGATCATCAATGTCACCCTCTGGTTCATCACTGCCCCACTTTGGTTCACCACTGCCACCCTCTGGTTCATCACCGCCACCCTCTGGTTCATCACAGCACCCTCTGGTTCACCACTGCCACCCTCTGGTTCACCACTGTCACCATCTGGTTCATCACTGCCACCCTCTGGTTAATCACTGCCACCCTCTGGTTCACCACTGCCACCCTCTGGTTCACCACTGCCACCCTCTGATTCATCACAGCACCCTCTGGTTCACCACTGCCATCCTCTGGTTCACCACTGCCACCCTCTGGTTAACACCTGCCACAATCTGGTTGATCACAGCACCCTCTGGTTCACCACTGTCACCCTCTGGTTCATCACTGCCACCCTCTGGTTCATCACAGCACCCTCTGGTTCACCACTGCACCCTCTGGTTCATTACTGCCACCCTCTGGCTCACCACTGCCACCCTCTGGTTCACCACTGCCACCCTCTGGTTCATAACTGTCACCATCTGGTTCATCACTGCCACCCTCTGGTTAATCACTGCCACCCTCTGGTTCACCACTGCCACCCTCTGGTTCATCACTGCCACCCTCTTGTTCATCACTGCCACCCTCTGGTTCGCCACTACCACATTTTGGGTCAACACTGCCACCCTCTGGTTCATCCCTACCTCCCCCTGGTTCGCCACTGCCACCCTATGGATCATCACTGTCACACTGTGGTTCATCACTGCCACCTTCTGGTTCATCACAGCAACCTCTGGTTCATGAGTGCCACCCTCTGGTTCATCTCTGCCACCCTCTGGTTCACCACTGCCACCCTCTGGATCATCAATGTCACCCTCTGGTTCATCACTGCCCCCCTTTGGTTCACCACTGCCACCCTCTGGTTCATCACCGCCACCCTCTGGTTCATCACAGCACCCTCTGGTTCACCCCTGCCACGCTCTGGTTTGCCACTACCACCTTTTGGATCAACACTGCCACCCTCTGGTTCATCCCTACTTCCCTCTGGTTCGCCACTGCCACCCTTTGGATCATCACTGTCAAGCTGTGGTTCATCACTGCCACCTTCTGGTTCATCACAGCACCCTCTGGTTCACGAGTGCCACCCTCTGGTTCATCACTGCCACCCTCTGGTTCACCACTGCCACCCTCTGGATCATCAATGTCACCCTCTGGTTCATCACTGCCCCCCTTTGGTTCACCACTGCCACCCTCTGGTTCACCACTGTCACCATCTGGTTCATCACTGCCACCCTCTGGTTAATCACTTCCACCCTCTGGTTCACCACTGCCACCCTCTTGTTCATCACTGCCACCCTCTGGTTCGCCACTACCACCTTTTGGGTCAACACTGCCACCCTCTGGTTCATCCCTACCTCCCTCTGGTTCGCCACTGCCACCCTCTGGATCATCACTGTCACGCTGTGGTTCATAACTGCCACCTTCTGGTTCATCACAGCACCCTCTTGTTCACGAGTGCCACCCTCTGGTTCATCACTGCCACCCTCTGGTTCACCACGGCCACCCTCTAGATCATCAATGTCACCCTCTGGTTCATCACTGCCCCACTTTGGTTCACCACTGCCACCCTCTGGTTCATCACCGCCACCCTCTGGTTCATCACAGCACCCTCTGGTTCACTCCTGCCAGCCTCTGGTTCACCACTGTCACCATCTAGTTCATTACTGCCACCCTCTGGTTCACCACTGCCACCCTCTGATTCATCACAGCATCCTCTGGTTCACCACTGCCAGCCTCTGGTTCACCACTGCCACCCTCTGGTTAACACCTGCCACAATCTGGTTGATCACAGCACCCTCTGGTTCACCACTGCCACCCTCTGGTTCACCACTGTCACCCTCTGGTTCATCACTGCCACCCTCTGGTTCATCACTGCCACCCTCTGGTTCACCACTGCCACCCTCTGATTCACCCCTGCCACCCACTGGTTCATCACTGCCACCCTCTGTTTCACCACTACCACCCTCTGGTTCACCACTGTCACCCTCTGGTTCACTCTGCCACCCTCTGGTTCATCACAGCACCCTCTGGTTCACCACTGACACCCTATGGTTCACCCCTGCCACCCTCTGGTTCACCAATGCCACCTTCTGGTTTACCACTGCCACCCTCTGGTTCACCACTGCCACCCTCTGGTTCACCCTGCCACCCTCTGGTTCATCACAGCACCCTCTGGTTCACCACTGCCACCCTCTGGTTCACCCCTGCTACCCTCTGGTTCACCAATGCCACCCTCTGGTTCACCACTGCCACCCTGTGGTTCACCACTGCCACCCTCTGGTTCATCACTGCCACACTCTGGTTCACCACTGCCACCCTCTGGTTCATCACAGCACCCTCTGGTTTACCACTGCCACCCTCTGGTTCACCAATGCCACCCTCTGGTTCACCACTGCCACCCTCTGGTTCATCACTGTCACCCTCTGGTTCATCACTGCCACCCTATGGTTCATCACAGCACCCTCTCGTTCACCACTGCCACCCTCTGGTTCATCATCGCCACCCTCTGGTTCATCACAGCACCCTCTGGTTCACCCCTGCCACGCTTTGGTTTGCCACTACCACTTTTTGGATCAACACTGCCACCCTCTGGTTCTTCCCTACCTCCCTCTGGTTCGCCACTGCCACCCTCCGGATCATCACTGTCAAGCTGTGGTTCATCACTGCCACCTTCTGGTTCATCACAGCACCCTCTGGTTCACGAGTGCCACCCTCTGGTTCATCACTGCCACCCTCTGGTTCACCACTGCCACCCTCTGGATCATCAATGTCACCCTCTGGTTCATCACTGCCCCCCTTTGGTTCACCACTGCCACCCTCTGGTTCACCACTGTCACCATCTGGTTCTTCACTGCCACCCTTTGGTTAATCACTGCCACCCTCTGGTTCACCACGGCCACCCTCTTGTTCATCACTGCCACCCTCTGGTTCACCACTACCACCTTTTGGGTCAACACTGCCACCCTCTGGTTCATCCCTACCGCCCTCTGGTTCGCCACTGCCACCCTCTGGATCATCACTGTCACGCTGTGGTTCATCACTGCCACCTTCTGGTTCATCACAGCACCCTCTTGTTCACGAGTGCCACCCGCTGGTTCATCACTGCCACCCTCTGGTTCACCACTGCCACCCTCTAGATCATCAATGTCACCCTCTGGTTCATCACTGCCCCACTTTGGTTCACCACTGCCACCCTCTGGTTCATCACCGCCACCCTCTGGTTCATCACAGCACCCTCTGGTTCACCCCTGCCAGCCTCTGGTTCACCACTGTCACCATCTAGTTCATTACTGCCACCCTCTGGTTCACCACTGCCACCCTCTGATTCATCACAGCACCCTCTGGTTCACCACTGCCACCCTCTGGTTAACACCTGCCACAATCTGGTTGATCACAGCACCCTCTGGTTCACCACTGCCACCCTCTGGTTCACCACTGTCACCCTCTGGTTCATCACTGCCATCTTCTGGTTCATCACTGCCACCCTCTGGTTCACCACTGCCACCCTCTGATTCACCCCTGCCACCCACTGGTTCATCACTGCCACCCTCTGTTTCACCACTACCACCCCCTGGTTCACCACTGTCACCCTCTGGTTCACTCTGCCACCCTCTGGTTCATCACAGCACCCTCTGGTTCACCACTGCCACCCTCTGGTTCACCCCTGCCACCCTCTGGTTCACCAATGCTTCCTTCTGGTTTACCACTGCCACCCTCTGGTTCACCACTGCCACCCTCTGGTTCACCCTGCCACCCTCTGGTTCATCACAGCACCCTCTGGTTCACCACTGCCACCCTCTGGTTCACCCCTGCCACCCTCTGGTTCACCAATGCCACCCTCTGGTTCACCACTGCCACCCTCTGGTTCACCACTGCCACCCTCTGGTTCATCACTGCCACCCTCTGGTTTACCACTGCCACCCTCTGGTTCATCACAGCACCCTCTGGTTTACCACTGCCACCCTATGGTTCACCAATGCCACCCTCTGGTTCACCACTGCCACCCTCTGGTTCATCACTGTCACCCTCTGGTTCATCACTGCCACCCTATGGTTCATCACAGCACCCTCTCGTTCACCACTGCCACCCTCTGGTTCACCACTGTCACCCTCTGGTTCACCACTGACACCCTCTGGTTCATCACTGTCACCCTCCGGTTCATCACTGCCACCCTCTGGTTCATCACAGCACCCTCTGGTTTACCACTGCCACCCTCTGGTTCACCAATGCCACCCTCTGGTTCATCACAGCACCCTCAGGTTCACAACTGCACCTTCTGGTTCATCACAGCACCCTCTGGTTCACCACTGTAGATTATGGGGAGAAAGCACACCTGCCCAGCCTCAACCGGGGGCTGGTTAATGTGTTACTGAATTCAAGTCCGGCACCTGCTTCCTTATCTGTAAGTGCTTCCTGTTGTGGTTTATTTTTGTGACAGCCTGGAGCATTGGGCCATACTTGTAACTATTCTCTGGGTCAGGGAATAGTTGCAAGTAGGCAACAACTCTGGAGGCGCCGCTCTGGAAGCACTTACAGGGTTACAGCAGGTGCCCAAGTTGAAGTTACTTTCTTTATAACCATTTTGTAAATGGTTACAAAGAAATTAGCTTCAACTTGGGCACCTGCTGTAACCCTGTAAGTGCTTCATGTACTTCTGTTTTTTGAAAATCCGTCCCGCATGCAATTTCTTTTTGATTTTTCTGCAATTGCGCGAGATTCGCGGACCGTGAAATTGCAGAAAATCCGCTACTTCCGCAAACGGAATGGATTTTACACCCATGCTTACTCTCTTCGGTTTGTAGACGATCCAGAAGAGAGAGAGTACTATCTCGAAAGTACGCATCTCCTAAGTGGACGTATCTTGCTGCCGATGCAGAGACCGGAGAGAACTGGGAGGTTGGGGACTGGCACAGTGAGTTATGGAGATCACTCTGACAATTGATATTCAGTTAATAGTCGCTGGAGTTGATGCTTTCAAAATGCTGACTCTGACAGTTCCTGATCCGCCAAGGTTGAGTGGTTTGTGACTCTTCATCCTTAACCAATTTGCTTTCCCTACCCTTGGTCCACAACCTGCCCCACATGAAATGGGAGAGATTCGCACAGAGATTCTCCAGCTTGTTCTTGCTATCCTTGGACCTAACATCATAAATGATGAAGCTTGAACTGTGAAAGAAAAACATATTATTCTTAAAAAGAAGATAACCTAGGGCAAGGTGGATGAAGATTTAAACGTAGGGACTTTTCATTAGAAGAAGAACTGAGGGTTAGGGCTGATTACATCTCTTCAATAGGTATAGTACCATTGAAGTGAACATTGCAATACTCAAATGAAAAGAACAATAAAAAGACATTGTAATTAAAAAATCAAAAAAGAAAAGAAGAACAGAGACTTTGTTAAGTTCATTTACACCTCAAATAAACAGTGATTCAAAATGGAATCTGAAAAGTCAGAATGCAAGCAGAAATGCATAATTGGTACCCATATTATTGTTGTGCTTATTGTCATAGCTGTGGTGATTGTTACATCTTTGGTTGGGTCTCACGATGCTGAAAAGAATGGGGAACAAGTGATGCCTACTACATCTGACTCAGATGTAGGTGGGGGTGCATCTGCCAAAGCTAGGGATATGATCAGTGAAACTAGTCGAATGTTACATGTAGATTTGTCAAAAGGTGATTTCACTCTGAATGCATATGCTCGCTTTTAAATGAGTATTTTGATACAATGGAAGCTAAAGATTGCTATGTGTGTATGCAATTGCCAGCATCTGTAAAAGAGGGCATTCAATATCACCATTTGCCAGTAAATTATGGCATCACATGTAGTGTGTTATTGAGCATGTTCTATAGTAAGGCCTACTTGGAGTACTACTTCTCAAATTATGACGAGGTACTTTCAGAAGTTCCAGTTCTTAAGTACATGAATAAATATGAATAATATAAAGAGGTAGAAAGGATGTCTAAATATTTTGTACCCAGCATTACTTTAGATATATCAAATGCTCATAGACACAATCTGACTTGCATGTTATCTGATATCGAAAAGAAATTCATAGATAAAATAGAAGATCAACATAAGCAGACCCAAATCATAAGGTTATTTCATGGATACCGGAGGAATTAAATCATAAAACAAAGGGAAGTTCTGGGCCAATAGCTTTGGACTTTGAGCAAAAAGGAAAACTGTGCATTAGACACCCATCAACGTATTATGACAAAATATTTGTGGTTGAGAGTGATTACGACCACATTTTCTTATTTGAGGAGTCAATAAAAAAAGGCGCTTTTGGATAAATTAACCATAGTACCTAATGTATATTTCATGTGTGGAAAGAGTGCTTATGTGAAATTGCCTAAGAATTGGTATAGTAAGCGTTATTTGGCTGTGGTCTTTCCTAAAATATTCCATGTGAATGATTTATGGCCTTTGGAATGAAAAAGACCTCACTGAGGAAAACGTGGTGCAAGTGCTGGAGAAATTATTGGAGATGTATTTGGAGCCATGATACCTAGTGTGGGAGTGATTTTGCATGATGTGAAAATCAGAAAATTGACAACAATAGTGAATAAGCTCTCTGTGAATTCATCTCAAATCTTACTACTTGTTGATAGGGAGAAGGTTTCGATAAGGGATATGGTTCTTCAAAATTGTCTTGCTTTAGACGTCCTATTAGCAAAAGTGCTGCACGTATATTCCTGACAATAGTCAGGATATATGAAAATATATTAGTAACATCTCAGAGATACTTCAAGGTTTACGTGATTTGGCAGTAGATGGGATTTGGGAACGAATTGGCAAGGCATTTGGGAAAATTTGAAGTTGGTTTGAAAGTCTGGGACAAGGAATAATGGGATACATCTTGAAACCTATCTTAATAGCAGATATTTGTATCCTTGTGTTATTGGGAGCCATCAAATCTAGTGTGGGAGTGATTTTGCATGATGTAAAAATCAGAAAATTGACAACAATAGTGAATAAGCTCTCTGTGAATTCATCTCAAATCTTACTACTTGTTGATAGGGAGAAGGTTTTGATAAGGGATATGGTTCTTCAAAATTGTCTTGCTTTAGACGTCCTATTAGCAAAAGTGCTGCAGAAATATTCCTGACAATAGTCAGGATATATGAAAATATATTAGTAACATCTCAGAGATACTTCAAGGTTTACGTGATTTGGCAGTAGATGGGATTTGGGAACGAATTGGCAAGGCATTTGGGAAAATTTGAAGTTGGTTTGAAAGTCTGGGACAAGGAATAATGGGATACATCTTGAAACCTATCTTAATAGCAGATATTTGTATCCTTGTGTTATTGGGAGCCATCAAATCTTATAATTGGCAAAAGTCACGTCATAATGAAAACTCCTTGAAGACATGAGAGCTGCAGTTAGAACAACTGCAGGACAGTCATTATCTGCACCTGGAAGGGTTAGAAAGCTTTAGACTGGAACAGCAAGCTACAACTTCTGTTTAGGTTGGTCTTTTCTACAACAAGAAAATTATGAGAGATAGAATGTTGGTGTTATGACACTAGTCATAAGAGGGGGGACTGATAGAGCTCTTACAGCACTCTAAATTGTATGGGTGCATTATACTCATGGTTTAAACTCACTCACACATATATTTTATCGTCTGCAGTGTTGTATGCCTATTAAGATGCATTTTGTCACACTATATAAGTATTGAATTGAAATTTGCGCCTTCAAGCAGTAGTTTACATGTATTAGAGTCAATCATAAATCCTGGATGTATAATGTGCAGGATGACATTATACCCATACAAGGGAACTGTATGTTGTTTAAGTTGCCTGCACTGTAGGCCCAACATTGCAGGTTATTGTTTGTTTCTTTTAGTCTTGGTTGCTGAAGAAATACTTAAATGAATCCTTTTTGTATGAGAAGACAGTATGTTCTCATCCTACTGCAGGTGCAGGAATTCGACCTCGTTATTCTTAGCTTTTGGGAGATACCTGGAATGTCTTTGAAGAAGACTGAAAGGAGGGAAGGGAGGATGCCTCCCGTGCCTGGCCTATCTGAAACCCAAGGCAACTGGAAGACAAGAAGAACTTAATTAAAGCTTCTACAGAAATCTACTGAAAAATATTGCAAGTGAACCAGTCATTATGTGACGCATTTAGGGGGGGGCTGAACTTCGTCTCTTTGTATAATGCGCAGGGACAGAGTAATGAGACTTCTTGCATTTTACGGAGGAGAAGGGGCATCTTATAGCGCTCCATAGCCTTAAGCTATTAGACCCATTTGAGGTGAGTACTTCTTAGGAAGTCAACACGTGCTGACACTTTTGAGGTATGATATAAAGGATATAGGCAGGACCCTCAGTGAGAGCAGTTAAGGAAAAGATAACTTTTATTTTCCTACCTCATGAAAAGTATTTGGACTCAGCTTCAATTCTGTGTTGCATTTTGATTTTGGAGGTCATCACATTATGCCGAATGAATTATAGTAGGAAACTCGGCTCTGTATTGATTTTCATGCACCTATATTCTCTGATATTAAGGTGTGTTTATATTCAATTATTTTTGGCCTTATAATAAAATCCATAAACGGAAATTCTGAGTGAGTGATATTTTAAGCATGACTACATTGTTAGTATAATCTTGAATTGTTTACTCCCCTCAACCACATTCAGCAGGCAAATAAAAGTTCATCTGTGCTGAATTTAGTAGGGAAGGCAAGAACTGCATTTAGCGTAATCACTGCCACTAACAATGCTGACACAAAGACAGTTTCAGAGTCTAGCTCTCCCAGCCCAAAAGTGTGCGTGTGGGAGGGGTGTTCCACCACTTTTCAAAAGAACAAGCCCTGACGTGCGTGAGTGCATGAGCTTTGCATTGAAATACACAAGACACGATCAGTGTAATGCATTGAGATTGATTTAGAGTGAACAAAATTGTTAGGAAGCAATAGTGACACATTGTTCACAACATGATGTTACTTTTGTACCAGTCTTGCCTTACTAAAACCATATTGAAAATAGCAAAGTAGGCCTCAGCGGTCAACATTTTTGAGTACTCTGAAAGGGGGTAAGAGTGAGCCCTTAGGGAGGCTTCTCTTTTGAAGTAGAAAATTAAACTGAAAGGGAATTAATTTACGACTATAAAACTAATGAAATGCCTGATCTCTGTTACTTGAACACAGCTACAAAATCTCAGCCAGGTTCTACACTCGCTACCTTGACCCCTACTACTAACTGCTGGGATCGTAACTCTCTGCCCTAGCCTCTACTACTGTCAGCCATGAACATTCCCTGCTAGACTGCCATCTATTATCCACACTATTACCCTGGCAAACTACCTACCACTTTCCTGCCAGGTCCTACACTAACTGCCCACTGGTTCTACTTTCAATGTGACCTTGAATTGAAGCCAAGCAACAGAATTAGGTCTTGTCTGTTGGAAAAAGAAGTAAGGGCAGATAATAAGAGAAGCACATTTTACTATCTCTACAGGTTCAAAGACTTGCTAGCATCCTACGATTTACCCCCCCCCCCTTTCCACAAAACACACAACAGCACCAATGTCAGATCTAAGTGCACACCTTAATTGACTTTGTCCTAAGTAGGACATCAAAAAAGTGACATAGTCATGAAAACCATTAGAGAGGTGCACTAAATGCCAAAAGTGAAAGGAGATAGACCAGACCAATCGGGTCTAAGCAGCACTGAAAGCCATCCCTCAGAGAAGTTGCCACCACTGAGTTTGGATGCATCACTACATGTGTTGTAAGATATGAGGCCCTTCATGACATCAGTGTCCAATGCAGATCAAGACTCTTTATGGAAAACCAGATGCTCTGCGGTGTCAAGAGCTGTCTGTCATGGCGGGAGGGAGGTTTAAGGTGATTTCAGGGGGAGAATTAGAAAATATTACAATGGCGAGGAAGCATATACTATGTGAAAGTGGTGGGATAAGGCAATAATAAAAGAAAAGCAGGTGTAAAGCTTAGAAGAAGGGCCGGTGTGGGGCCTGAAAAGGGGATGGTATGTGTCCACATACATGTAAGTGCGTGCATGTACCCCTATTGTGGGTAAGGGAGTCCCTCTTGTGGCACATAGCATGTTTATCAGCGCTCATGGTATACTTCCACAACTGCTCCCTTTCAGTAAACAGGCCTTTACATTTTGTTCTTATATATTCACATTTGCTGTGCATTCAAATGCCCATACTAAAATGAACGAAACAAACGTGTGAGTCACAGAAACCAAGCCAAAAGGTTCAACGAATTTATTTGAAGGCACAGCTTCAAAGAAATGACAACTCGATACAGAATAAAATCACTTTGTTTTCACAGACAATCACATTATCAGAAGGCATTATTTTGTATGACTTTCAATGGATTTCAGAAAGCATTTGACATTGTTAGAAGATAAACACTTCAGAAAAGCAATATGAAGTGAACAGTTTAAACCCTCAAAGACATATGTGTAAATACAATATGAAATACACAGCTTTGCTCAAGAAGAAATTCTCTCAACATACAAACTCGATGTTTGGCTGTAATGCTAAAAAGACACACTTTTAATATAAGACAAAACTGCTTTGCAATTGCAATATAAGTCTTACATTTCACACAAGAAAACATCAATTTAAAGACAGATTGGCAAATATAATATATGGCAAGCTAAAATTGTATCTTAAAAAAGAAATAAAAATTCAAGAGATCTTGGGGCGTACCCACATGCGGTCTGTGACCTGTAATACTAGAAAGTGTGGTAGTCCAAAGAGTAACCGGTGGGCCCCATTCTTATACCCCTAGAAGCAGAAATTAAATGCATAACTGGTCAGTTGTACTGACCTCAATAATACCCACAGGCGTACATTTTATGAGAACTAAAATGATTATTTACAAAACGGCGGAACTTCACCTCGTCAGGGGTCAGTATATCACTCTAAGTGCACGTCTTATGTTGCATAGGGCTAGCAAGAAAATAATGATACTATATAAAAAATAGATAGGACAACGCCTTGCTAGCCAACACCCTGTTAGTCACAGCGATGCACAAGGGCAAAAGTAAGGCTGTGTCTTCCGAGGGAGCTTGGTGTTTACTTTTATTTCACTGACTTCAAAGTGAGAAAATGTATGTGATAAACCTTGCTGTATACTGGGGATGAGAAATGAAAGGTCTTTTTTCTAGCACAAAACAAAAGTTAAATGTCTGTATATTAATTGTGCAAATAGTTTTAGAATATATACTACTATAAATGAAGTACTTTTTTGTAATTCTGAAGTGTGGTGGAAACAAACAGTTTAATGCAATCAAAACAAATGAGTACATTAGATGATGCCATTTCCACACATTAGTATTTCTCATGTGCAAAAGTAATGATCATTTCAATTGAAAACGTGTTGTCTGTAATGGCAGTGCCGCATCATGAATACACCACTTTCCAACACTCCACTCCATGAAAGTCCACATCACTCCACTCTACTCCACTGCGCTCTATGACATTCCACTCTGCACCACTACACTGTAGGCCACTCTACGCTATGCCACTTTACAACTCTACTCCCCTCTATGCCATTTTACTCCTTTCCATGTCTCCGCACTCTTTGACACTTTATTCCACTCTACACCAATTCACCCCACTCTACTCTATGCCACTCCACTCTACACTACTCCACTGTATGCCACTCTAAGATACTCCACGCAACATCACCCCACGTTATGCCATTCAACTCTGCGTTTATGCACCCCATAGCACTCCTCAACACTCCATGACATTCTATGCTGCTCCACTCCTCCCTCTACTCTTCTTTACTCCACTGTACGCCAAACCACCCTACAAAATGTCACTCCACTCTACGACATTCTGGGTCCGATTAACAGAATGAACTTAAGACTCAATCCTAAACTTACTACTATTTTTGAAATAATACTTTATTTCGATAAAAACAAACTTTATCATAAAAGTACATGCAATTCATTATTTTTTTTAAAAAAAGAATAAAAACGTTAAAGGTAAAATCTTTTCAGAAACAAGTGGAGGCGCAGGAGATTAGGGGCTAGATTAGAAAAAAGTCCTGAGACAAACAACCGGGGGATGGCCTGGTGCATTGTTATATACAGTTTCCTACCCCATTCTCGATTTTATCAGTCTAGAACGTATCTGCCAGGCCTTTCCCAGGAATTTGGCGACTCCGCAAAAAATCGTCAAGGATGTTGTGTCAGTTACCAGTATGCGGAGTGCCATCGCATGGTGCCTAACTCCCAGTTCTCTGCATACTGGCTTTAACCACCTTCTCCTGGGTCCGCTGTAAGCTCTACAGGCAAATAGAAAGTGAGCTAGAGACTCATTTGGGTTTGGGCATCCAGGGCAGCTAGAATGATTGGACATAGATGTGTTCCAGCGCCTAGTAAAAGTGTTCAAGGGAAGTGTTCCATATCTAAACTTTAAAAACAAGGTTCTGTCTCTAGGTGCTTTAATGACATCAAGGAAGGGTTCAAACTTCTTCACCGGCTTGTGTTCTAGAAATTGGTCAGTTAAAACCCCCCAGTTTGATTTTTCAAGCTCCTTGGCTAGGACCCATTCCCAGTATATTTTTTTGGTTGTCTCTTTCGGGGGTGGTGATTGGGACAACCATGTATCGCTTAGCCCCAATTTGGCGAGCATGTCCCTTAGGTTGTCCAACCATGCAATCTTAGTCATCTTATTCAGCATAATAAGTTCATCCAGAGCTGCAGCATAGTGTACCAATTCCGGTGTCCTTCTTAGTCGTACCCAATATAATAACGGTCGAAGGATTACAATGTCTTTGATTGCACGGTGGCCCATGTCTTGAAGCAGTGGTTTCAAGGGGGTAGAAACTGGGAGGCCCACCAGGTCTCTCAAGAATTTGTTTTCAGTTTTCGTTAGTTCTGTGATGTTATCAAAGCCCCATAGTTCTGCCCCATATATTGTTGCAGCCAATGCTTTCCCCTCATAGATGGCAAGGACAGGGGCAATGGGCCTGCTTGCAGAGGCTCGGTGTTCTCTAGCAATGGCTCCCGTAGTCCTTTTCAAATTCAAGTGCATTTTTGCTAGATGGGAGTCCCACTTCATTCTCCGGTTCACCCTTACTCCCAAATAGTCAAATGCATCAACCTCCTCCAGTGTACATCCGTTAAGCGCAACATTGATCTTCCTTGGTCTCTTAGTTTGGGACAGAACCATTAGTTTGGTTTTTGCGGTATTAATTGTTAACATACGTTCCTCACAGAAGATGTCAAACTTGGTCAAAAGTTTTTGGAGACCAGAGGGGGTTTTGGACAGGAGGAGGGTGTCGTCCGCAAAAAGGAGGGTCGGTATTTTTTCACCTGCCAGGGTTGGAGCATCCGCAGGGTCCTCCCTCAAATGGTCTGCCACCCCATTTATAAAGAGGGAGAACAGAGTGGGAGCCATCGCACAACCCTGGCGAACCCCCCTGTCCACTGGTATTTTATCAGTTAGTTGGCCCTCACTCCCCCATCGAATCCTTGCATACGTGCCTTCATGCAGTCTTAACTAGCTCAAGGAGGTAGCGTGGGTAACCCATGGCCTGAAGTACCTGCCATAATTTGGTGCGTGGAACAAGGTCGAATGCGGTTTTCAGGTCTATGAACGCTAGATATAATGACCCTTTGCTGACAGAAACAGTCTTCCAATAAATCGCAGTGAATCGGAAGACTTGGTCTATCGTACCGACCTTTTTCCTAAAACCTGCTTGTAGGTGTGTTAAAATATCACCCTCCTCTAGCCAACTCACAGTTCTAGATATGAGGACCCTGCCAACCACCTTCTGAATGACATCAATTAGACTGATTGGTCTATAATTGGCAGGGTCCTCTCTAGCGCCCTTTTTGTATATCGTAACCACTTCTGCCCCTTTCCACGACTCAGGGACTGGGTATCCCTGAGTGAGAAGGTTCATTAGTGGAAAAATAAGATTGGCCCATAGGGTCGAATCGTGTAATAAAAGATCTCCAGGCAAGCCATCCGGGCCAGCAGCCTTCCCTGGAGCAATATTTTTAATAGCAGCTTGGACCTCGAGAAAAGTAAAGGGATCTACTGGTTTGACATTCATGATTGTTGGTTCAGATTCAAGGTGTGGGTCTTGCAGTTGTGCGGAGTCATCTTCGCAGGAGTAGAGTTTCAGGAAGTGGGAGTACCATTGCTGTTCGGTTATATGGTGTAAAACAGAATCCCCTCCCCTTCTTGATGATTTGTTTATTAGATCCCAAAAAAGAGTTGAATCTTTTATGGAAGCAGCACTCCTGAGTTCCTGCCAATGATCTTCCTCCCATGTTCGTTTTGACAGTTCTACAGTTTTTTTATAATCTTTCCTAGCTACCCTTAAAGCTGCTGGGTCTTTTTTTTGAATCGCTAGAGAAATGGCTTTCCTTTTTTTCCTACAATCTGTTGAAAACCAAGGGTTGCCATTTTTAGGAGTAGTGTGTGTCCGCTTGTTTGGTCCTATAATTTTGAAATAGGAGCCCAGCCTTACTATAAAATCATTGTAGATATTGCCCAGTTCTGGACTAAGGACACCACCCCGCAAGGTGTTCAGCGTACTAAATTCCAGTCCCTTAGATGCCACTAAAAGGCCTATACTATCCAGAGTTTTCTCATCGGATGCCACCTTGTGCCATTTTAACCTTCTATTGCATTTAAATGGAACTACTTCCTTGGTGTATAGGTGATTATTAAGAGTTTTCTTTTTTAAGTCCCATCTAATTTCAGCGGAGAGAGGATTATGATCACTTTCTGGCATCTGCTTGACATCCATGTCGACAACATTCCCCCATAATCTTGTATCCAGGAGAATGTAGTCAATACGGGATTGGCCGTTGGGGCTACTGAAAGTCATGGCCCCGTTAGGGTCTGAAGCTGTTCTGCCATTTAAAGCACGCAAATTATATTCCAAAGTCAGAGCATTCATCTGCAATGCTCTAACCGACCATCTCTTAATGGGTTTTAGATTCAATGGGGGGATAGACTGTTTAATGTCCTCCTCAGTGACCCCTAATAGGTCATCCTCCGTTAGAGGTTCATACGTGCAATTGAGGTCTCCTCCCAATATGATATTGGATCTTGGGGGGGTACCCTCTAGAGCCGTTTCCAATAGGGATATAGTTTCTGATTTTTTGCAAGCTGGCGCTCCTCTAGCATAGACGTTAAACAAATCTACTCTGTTGCCCTTTAGCGGACCCTTAAAAGATAGATGCAGGATATCTTCTGAATTTGTATTATGGCAGGTAATATCTATTTTTGTATTCACAGAATGCACTTACTACTTTTAGCATTCGCAGAATGCACTTAATACTTTTGGTATTCACAGAATGAACTTACTACTTTTGGTATGCACAGAAGTTAGGATTTTGTCTTAAGTTTGTCTGAAGACAAACTTAAGACAGACTTAAGACAAACTTAAGACTGACTTAAGACAGACTTAAGTTAGGATTTTGTCTTAAGTCTGCCTTAAGTCTGTCTTCAGTCTGTCTTAAGTCTGTCTTAAGTTTGTCTTAAGACAAAATCCTAACTTCTATGAATACCAAAAGTAGTAAGTTCATTTTGTGAATGCCAAAAGTAGTAAGTGCATTCTGTGAATACCAAAATAGTAGTAAGTTTAGGATTTAATCTTAAATTCATTCTGTGAATCGGCCCTCTATTCCATTCATTGCCCCTTCACTCTATGCCACTCTACTCCACTTCACTGTACACCACCCCCCTCTATAATACCCCACTCTTCCTCACTCCACTACTCGACACACTCTCCTCTATGGCACTAACTTCTAGCCATGCTGAGCAGCAGCCATGCTAGTGCACAACATGGCTAAAACACGTTAGCAAAGCCAACAGCTCTTTCATTGGCGGGATCTATTGGCATTGGCAATGCTTGTTTTTCTTGTGTTTCAGCTGTTGCTGTTGATGCTGGGTTATCTGCTTTTTTGAGCAAGTTAAACTTAAAAAGTCGCTGGGGCTCCTCTCAGTGAGACAGCAGTGAGCAGACACTTCCAGAGTTTTGTGGCTTGGAGCCTGGGGCTCAAATAAATCATTACAGGATTACTGCTCTTATTCTCTGCTGTCACAAATCACGTGTAATAAGAAAGTAATGGACAGGAATGTATATAGATAGTAGTTTCTCTGTGTAATTGATTTCCCATAGCAGTCTATCGTAGCATTACCTGCATAATTACGATTAGCTTATTGCTCACTTGGGATTTTCAGAGCAGAGCAGCTGTGAAGGGTGATGTCCCCTATGTGTTCGGTGCATCTATATAAAAGCACCTCACTGTCTGGCTGGGTTCCTATCCTCGCATTCTGTCCTGGTGAGAAAGAGGGTTTGTTCGTCACACTTCAGAAGCTGATGGTCTCTTCCATCTCAAGAGCTGGACAGATTCTAGTGACTTGTGGCTGACGGCGGCGCCCAGTGAGGTGTGGTATCCACGGGGATGTCTGGAGACTAAACTCAAGTCTGGGAAACTTCGTGACAACAAGACATCAAACACCATCGGAGATGGGGGCTCCATATACTGACGAAGGACATAGAGTGGCGATTCAGATGTGCAGGGAGGTGTATTGATACCGAAAAGAAGATTGGAGAAGACGAACCAATGTAGGGCAGTCTCAGAATCCGCATTCTACATTCTTGTGTCACAGGCCACTTATTTCCCTCATCTGTCTGCCTGTCTCAGTCAGAAATTCTATGTTTGTCCTACTCTAGGTAAGTCTGTGTGTGTGTGAGAGGCGGGGGGGGGGGAGGCAAACGCACATTTCTTTATTCATATGTGTATGAAGTGTGCATGAGTGTGTTGTCATGTTTTAGTCTTTCTGTCTTACTTTGTCTCTCCCCGTTGTACATGAGTGTCATTTTGTACCTGATTACAAACATTTCTCCTAGCTGCGTTGTGAAATCAATCAATCAAATTAAGGACGTATTTAAAGGCCGTTTAATGCAAAATGTGCATCACCAGAAAGATTTGCATTCAAAGTTTCAGGGCTTTTGAAAATCAAACTGCAGTGTTTCCCCTTCAGATGTATGTGGTTTACCTTGAAAGTGCAAACCAGGAAACTGCACCACACATGAGTGTTGATGCTTAGACATTGAACGTCAAAATATTGGGCATGACTCAGAACTTGAACACATCCATACACCTGTCCAAGGTTACAGCACATATTTGCCATAGTCATGTTTACAACTATAAATAAAATCACGACTTTTACTGGAACATGCTACCATCAGTCGGACTGAGTCAGAAAATAAGCTTGGGCCCCAAAATGAAAGTGGCCCCATTAGTGAATGTGATAGTTTAATACCTGGCCAATGTTTGCATATGAGGCCCCTTGAGAAGACAGGCTCTAGAAGTGTTTTCCGTGCAACTGCAATATCAGAGAAGTCAACAGTAAAAACCGGCCCACAGGCCATGGAACAGGCACACAAACAGGCACAAACGGCCCACACACTGGCCTGTCAGACTGGCCCTTCGAGCACTGCCTGGTTGCCCTACAGCCCAGTCCATCAGAGACAACAGAGCTGATGAATGATTCCCTCTGCACGCCCCACACACGAGTCCATCTAAGTAGGTAGGACCTCCTTCTCTCTGGCACAGTATTTTCGGTCTAGTCGCACTGCACCAATTACACACCTAGGGGCTCATTTATGAGCCCTTGCGTCACTTTTACGCCGCGGGTGCGTCACACGCACCAGCGGAGTAAAAAAGGTGCCTTGTTGCACCATATTTACAAAGTGACGCATCTAGGTAGATGTGTCACTTTGTAAACCCCTGCGCCACATTATACCTGCCTCAGGTATAAATGTATGCAAGGGGGGCGTTTTGATGCAAGAAAGAGTCATAGAAGTGACGCAGTGAAATCTATAAGATTTCACTGCGCCATTTCTTTGCCAAAGTGAAAGTACACATTGCTGGAGTTGCGCCACTTTTGTGACACTCCAGCAATACGTCACTTTTGCGCCTACAGATACGTCAGGAATACTGACGTATCTGTAACTCCTTGTGACATGATGTGTCATACATTAAATATGATGCATCAGGTATGTTGCAAGTAGTGCGCTTTGAGAAGTGACGCATCGCTGCTTTCACGCAGTGATGCGTCATTTCTCATAAATGAGGCCCCAATAATGTGCAGGAGAGATGCTTTCCAACTAGAAGGTTAAAACGTCACTCTGATGTCTGGACACGTATCTGGTATGGTTCCTGTGTGTGAGCGAACACATTGACCATCTTTCATGTAACCAACTGTTCAAAATCAGTGCATCAAGCCTATACTTCACTTGACTTTCCCAGGGTATAATTCGAAAACACTTTTCACACAGACAACCGGTCCAAAGTACTTCAACAAAATTCCACATATTTCAAGTGTAAAAAATATTGTTCCACAGTGAGTTTCCCAGACTCCTTACAGTCCAATCCTTCTGATCTTGTTTCATTATGTCGTTGGGCTCTTTAAGCCAGAATTTCTTTGGAGAATTTACAATCTAACAAATTGCAGTGTCTTCCAGTTTCATACATATGTTTTTCACTCTTATTTTTCCAGCTGATAGTGCAACCGGTCTATGGAGACATCCTAGAAGCACGTGCCAGATGACACTACCTTATCTATATGTCACATCCGTGTATGACACTAAACAATGAATGGTTTACAGACACTTTTTCAGAGCTTAACCACTATTGGGTTTACTAAACTCCTAAACATTTCTCTATTAAAACCAAGGAGGATATTTACAATGAAATCATGCAGCGCGGCGCCACAAGCCATTTTGCTGCACTCAGCTGGGTTATTTAAAAAAATACAGGAATTCTTAATATTTACAAGAATACGGCGAACTCCTGTGCTCTTCCCTGCAACAACGTACAAACAGCAGCAGTGCGCCAATGCAGTGTGCAAGGGTGCCTGCATTGCAGGAATGACTGTGTTTGTTTAGGAAGAGACACTTTCCTGTACAAAATCAATCATTCATGGCATGTTGCTCCTTCTATTTGTGCTTTTTTCAATTCAAAAACGTTATTCTGAAGCATACAGCATCCATACCAGCAACACACGTAACCTACAGAGTTAAAAACGACATAACAGACAATTTGTGTGCATCAAGTATAACTAATCAAGTAGATCACAGCACAATGTATTGCTAAAACAACATAGACCTCCAATGCATGAATAACTAATTTTAAAAATGAGCCAATGTGCAAAACTGCTTCTTCGTTAGTTAATACTAATATAAATCTAAAAGCGGGTCTACATTACAAATGAGAGCAGTACCTATTTAAAAGAGAATTTAAAAGTGTCTAGTATACATAGCATAAAAAAACTAAGCACATGTTGGGTGGACACACCGTCAAAGTGAAATACATTAACTTCGAGATCATGGACAAGCATTCCATAGTGTCCGACCTATAGCAGAAAAGCAAAGGTCACGTGCACTTTGAATATAGTTAGTGGCGCTATCAATTTCTAAGAGGTTCAGATATCTAATCACACTAGGTTTCCCTGCCTGGTTCCATATTCCCTGGGATTCTGCCCGCTCAAAGAATACATCTGGTACAGTTTTCTTATTTATGCTAGTACCGGGCAGAGGATCCCAAAAAATTGAATGCAAAACCCAATATTTATACAGTCGGCTTTCACATACATGATCCAGGAAATTAATAGTTCCCTATCTAGAGATACACATTTGTATATAATATCTCTGGACAGACTTGCCTCAGTATTTCACCAGATGAATAGCTACAGTAAAGGAGGCTTTAACCTAATCAAATCAGTGATATAGCGGAGCCCGAGCAACTTGTCGTAAATAAAATGTATGGCCGAAATAGGGACAGTAAGGCGCTTTCTAGAAAACACTCTGGATGACTGAACAATTGGAGATCCCCTACACCTCTGCCCCTGCATGTCAATCGGCAAGCGTCGTCCATGTATAAGCTAGTAGTTGTGAAACTATGGGGCCACCACTGATAGTTGGGGAAGACTCTTTAACAAACCATTTGTCCCTGAAAATGTGGTGGAGCAGTGCCTGATGTTTGGAGACCATGAATTGTGGTCACAGAAAATACACTGAGGTGGGGGAAGTTATTAATACTGCTTAAGCTATTAGTGCCCAATACTATGTTCGAACAGGGCCTGGGTGTGAGAGCCATGAGCACTGCATCATCCGGCGTAGAGTAACTTGGACGGGGGGAGTCTATCAGTTAAAACCATTCATATGTACCTCCCACAATGTTTGTCAACAGGTTTTAGTGTCATTGTGGTATATCCTAGGAGCATTCATTAGTACACAACACTTTGCTTTTTTCCCTGCATTGCGTTTTTCATAGGTCATTTAAGGAAGGGTTTATCAAAAGCACATTGAAGGCTTCAATATAGTTTGGAGGTAAAGAGAAATGTATCCCATACTTTCAGAATAAAATGCTTAACCTGCAAGAGAACCTACTGGCTGAATTTCTCCTTCCTGGAAATAGAATGAAGGAGAAAACCGAGCCAATCTATTCCTCTCTGCGTTTAACATTTTCCTCCAAATGTGGAAGTTGATTTTCCATTCGCAGCGAACCCTGAAGCATGCCTTAAGAATTGCCTGGGATGCACTCCTCTCCATGAAACACCACATGCCTTCCCAAATGGAGATACCTGGTGTGAAAATAACTAACCTATCAGAACACCCAACCCTTCTGAACCATAACAGAGGGATGACAGACAGCAGCATTCAAAGATTCAACTTCTTCCATATATTGTTCTTCCCACGTGCCTTGAATGGATGCAAAGTGCTGAAGTTATGTTATTGTCTCTAGTGCGGTCACAAGCCTCACTACATGGCAGACTGTATGTGCTCATATGATGGCTACACCTGAGCAATACGTAAAACTGATTGCTGCAGGCTTGGAGGAAAGGTTTGTCTAGGAAGTTAGTCGGACAATTGAGTGCAGAATCATTGTTCCATAATATCATGTATCATAATATTGTGAATGTATGTATAAGTATAGATTTGCTGCACCTAACTTCACATCTGCGTATCTTTTGGATATGTATGAATTTCACATCATAATATATTTGTAATAAATGTGTATCTTCAATATGTTTGCCAATAATACTATCAAAATCTTAATCTTGTAACTTTTTTTTTAAACTGTGGATATCTTGCTCCACTATGTTATTGTCATTGTTATTGTTAGGTTAGTTTCATAAGGCGCACAGCTACCCAGCAAAGGTTTCCCAGTGCGGGCCTGAAGGAACAGAGAGGAGCAGAAAAAGTGAAGATTATTTATTAAACAACCAAGGGGCATATGCATCAACATTCGGTAATACACGTCGGTAATAGCGAAAAATAACAAATCGCTATTAAGGACATGCAAACCGAGATGCATCAGACAAATCGGTAAAAATTACCGATTCAGTAAAAATCGCGATTACATAGCGAAAGTACGCCCGCAAGAGTAGCAAATACCGAGTTAGCTAATACCGAATCGGTATTAGTGAATCCGGTATTTGCGACTTCGGTAATAGCGAAAACGGGAAAATTACGCGACGCTTCGGAAGCAGGCCGATGACATCACAACCAGGAAGTAGGACTGCTACGCTGCATTCTGTGTTCGGAGTAGCACTGAGGAGGCGGCAGAGCACAGGAGCTGAGGACCCAGACAGAACCAGTAGCAACCAGGACAAGGCAAGCAGGACAAAATGTAGAAGGAGGCCCCCCAGCAGGGAAAGGACACACACCGAAAGCGAAAAAAGAAGTTTTCTGATAAGGAGCTGGAAATCCTAATCGAGTGTGTGACCAGAAACAATGACCGACTGTTTGGCAAGTTGTCGCTGAAGGTGCCAGAGGCAGAAACACGCAAGATGTGGCTGCGCATCAAGGACAAGGTAAATGACAGCGGAGTCACCCACCGCAGCATCGACGACCTAAAAAAACGGTGGTATGACCTGCGTAAGAGGGCCGAGGAGAAGATTGCGCAGAGGGTCAAGGATGCTGCTGGCACAGGAGGGGGCACATCCAATGTTTCACTAAACACAGCCCTGGAGGATCTAGTGGAGTCCACCATAGAACCGGAAGCTGTTGTGGGGGTCACACGTCTGGACACCTCTGGTGCTGCGGAAGGAGGACAAGGTAAGAAGCATGGCAGCGTAACAATGCAGTGTGTACTAAGTCCCTGCCCAATCCCCCATGCCAGACCCAGTGCCCATGTAGCGTTGCCCTAAACACATACCCTCACCACTGTGTTGCACCATGGGAGTAGTAGTCCATACATGAATGGGTGCATGCCAAAGACCAGAGATGAATACTGCAGCAAAGGGCCAAATGTCAGACAGAAAAAGTTATTTATTGTGAGATGCCACAGCTATTTCCACATACTATACCATGATAATAACTATGCACTGTTTCACACACAGATGCATCCCCCATCGATTCTGACGACAGTGCCCGCCTCGTCATCTCTGAGACGACAGTGTTGTCAGAAGCAGAGTGCTCACAGGGAGCTGAAGCCATGTCCTCCCCTTCACCACCACGGCGGACAACACCTCCACCATCCCTGCGGTCCAAGACACCACCACCACCATCCTCGCGGTCCAAGACACCACCACCACCACCAGTGCGGGCCACTCCGCAGAGCCGCAGAGCAGATGTTCCCTCCCTGCCTGTGATGGAATCGGATCACAGTTCAGCACCCCCAAATGTTCCACGCCAGGCTGTCGTCACTCCAACCAGCCAAACTTCTGCACGACAGCGCATCAGGCAGAGGGCTGTGCCCCCGTGTCGGGCTGCTGCAAGACCAGTCGATCTGCCCGACGGGTACGGAGTTGTGGAGACCCGGATGCAGCATGTCCAGCGCCTGCAGGGGAGACACATGGGTGCCATGAAACTCTCCATGACCAAGCTATGCAACAAACTTGGCAACATGACTGACGCTGTGCGTGAGCACACCACTGCCGTAGCTGCCGGCAACAATGAAATAAAGCTTTGCCTGCAAGAACTGACACGTGCCGTTGTGGCAGGCCAACAGAGTGAGCTCCGGCGTCACAGGCAGATCATGCTGGCAGTGACTTCAACAAACAAGGCCATTAATAAGCTGTGCAACAGCATGGCTGTGCTGTCCTGCAGGTCTGTGTCCCTGCAAGTGGACCTAGGTCATTATTGTGGGGATGTGACAAAGGCCCTTGAGAGGGTGACCACTGCAGTGGAGCACCTGCAGCCTGGGTCAGCCAGTGTCAGCATTCTGGGAGCGGAAGAGGGGAGTGAGGCAGCCTCCAGTGTCAGATGCGTCTCCCTGTCGGACACCAGGGGGAGGAGGCGCAGTGGCCGCAATGCAACTACCACAGACTCCCATCGTGTAGAAGCCAAGGAGTCACAGGACAAGAGACTGGGGGTACGCGGCAAACGGAAGTGAACATGTGGCAAAGTTACACTGTCCTTGGTGACGTAACCTTGGCCAGACTTAAGTGCTGCACGCATCACCCGTTCTGAGGAGGGACAATTTAAGTTTGACTTTAACTGCAGCAGCAGCATGTTTGTGTTACGTTTTTCTGCACCAGTCAGGTGTCCATGCCCATTAAACCCTTGCAAATCACATACCGTTGTCTAGTCACTCTCTTACCTGTCTCAGAAATGATTCCGTGAGATGTATGTCCGCCTCCGTTGCCCTTCAGCTGTGTTGGGCACATGCGCCTGTCGGTGTTGGGGGGGTGGTTGCTGTGCACGTAGTTCATCCTCTCCGTCCACCTCAATGGGTATCCCCCTGCGTGTGGCGATGTTGTGCAGGATCGCACACACAGCAATGATCTGGCAGCAGGTCACTGAGTCGTACTGCAAGGCACCTCCAGTCTTGTGCAGTATTCGGAAGCGGCTCTTGAGGATGCCGAATGTACGCTCAACCCCATTCCTTGTGCTGATCTGTGCTCTGTTGTAGCGCTGCTCTTGCAGTGTAGCTGGGTTGAGGTAGGGAGTGAGTAGATATTCACGCAATGCGTATGCGCTGTCACCTGCAGGATGGGGAGAGAATGGTCATCAGCATGATTGCAAATATACATGTGGGGATGGAGTGGGTGGAGAGTACGATGATGCATCAATATGTACCTAGTAGGTGTCCCTCTCCAAATTCACCGTTGGTCAGGCACCTGTGGATGCCACAGTGACGGAATATGTAAGCGTTGTGTGTGCTCCCGGGGAATTGGGCTACAAGGTCCGTAATGATATACTTGGCATTGCACACCACCTGCACATTTATAGAAAGATATGACTTCCGGTTGCGGAAAATGTATTCAGTGGCTGATGGAGGACAGATGGGGACATGCGTGCAGTCAACACACCCTATGACATGGGAGAATTGTGCCACCTGGTAGAATTCCCGTTTGGTGCGGGTCAGCTGCTGGGGGGTAATGTCAGCATGGCCTCTAGGAACCGGTGGAAGAAGCGTGATAAAGCGCTTTGCGGCACGCCTCCAGCCTCAGCTATTACCCCCTGGAAGCTTCCAGACGCAAGCAGGTGCAGGCAGCATAGGACCTGCACATGGGCTGGTATGGCATTGGTCCTACGGGTCTCGTGCTGCAGTAATGGTTCCAGGTCTGCTATTAGGCGCATTATCATGGCACGGTTGAGTCTATACTTGTCGTACCCCTGTTCCTCGGTCTGCCCCAGCAAAGTGATGCGCACCCTGAAGATCCTGTCCTGGATCATCCTCCTGCGCTGGGCCTGGGTGTTGATCCTCCTCCTCCTAGCAAGCACGTGGAGGGCAGCCATTTTGGTTGACATGTGGGGTTTCCCAGGGCATTTTTGAAGGGTTACTGATTGTCAGCACCTGCTGATGGGATTGTAATTTTTTTTTCTCCTTGACTTTACTTTACCTCCTGGTTGTGATTCCCCTTATTTTGCTCATGCTAAATTGCGATTATTTGGATTTTCGGTATTAGCGACTTTTCATGCATACCATTGCGATTCGTTATTAGCGATTCGGTATTACCGAGGTCAGCTTTGGGGTTCGGTAATTCTGATTGTCTGTTTAGCAATTCGGTAATTTACCGTGGGGGTTTATTAGCGATTCTTTATTTTTTACCGATTTATTGTTTGATTAGCATTTTCTGGTTTTGCGTTCTGTATCGGCCTGTTTTACCGATTCGCTGTTTTACCGGGAGGTATTTCCGTTGATGCATCTGCCAGCAAGTTTTTAAAGTTTACGAAAGTTCGCATATATTGTTTCACTGTAGAGCGCTATGGGGAGAGAATTTCACAGGGATGTACCCAAGTAAGCAAACCAGCGACCTCCCGTCCTCGTAAGTTTGACTCTGGGAACCAAGAGTTTTACCTGAGAAGTGGAGCATAAAAAACGGGAGGGTTGATAGGGATGAACCAGATTTTGCAGATATTGAGGAGCAGTGCCAGCCTTGATCTTGAACATATATATATACCAAGGCTTTAAACTTGGTACGGCTTTCGACCCTGAGCCAATGCACATCTCTCAGGGCGCTAGAGGTTAAAGATGTTTTTGTCATCTGGCAAAGCAATCTTGCGGATGAAATTTGAATGACTTGAAGCTTCTGTATTACATCATTATTTGCCTCCAAATAGAGGATGTTCCCGTTATCTAGTCTGGAGGTGACAAGCGCCTGGACTACAGTTTTTTGGCTAGGGCAGGGGAGCATCCAGATTATTTTTTTCAACCATTCCTGAATGGTAAAGCAAGTGGCTGCCACCTTCATGCCTGTTGTTTCATCAATAATTTGTCACTATGCTTGTGGCTCTCTCCACCACATTTGGTGAGGTTGGGTACAGTTTAATTCAGTGAATCCACTCACATCAAATGAGCCAAGCAGTCTGTAGTGAAGGAAATATTGATGAAGTCCAACGTAGGCTCTTGTAGAATAGGTATTTATTTAGTAAGATGGTACAAGGTGGTAGTAGATGGTAATACGATAATAATGAGGAATAAAAACCCCACCACAGCTCAGCCCCAAGCTCCCAACTGAATTCAAAGAGCGAGGAACCCAACATTCTAATGTGTCATCAAAAATATTAACATTCCACATGGTGACATCAGAGGATGAGCAAAACAAGATGAGTATCAATCACCACACAGTCATTCACAAAAACACAAACTACACAACAAATAGGATCTCATGCTCATCTACTTGAAAATGGACCCAGAGTCCCACAGTTAATACGAACTAAAACTGGCCTTTAATGGGCAAGACTAATCCAGATAGAAAAAGGTATATGCATGTTCATTCTGTGTTAGAAAATAGAGAATATTAACATGTCACCTAAATTAGAAGGTTTGATCAACAAAAATTAAACGCTGAGATATGAAAACAAATGTGCATTGTGGAAACCATACTTTAAATTTTTTCCTTTTTGAAATGTGAATGATGCCTTTGGTAATAACCTAAATGATGTTATCAATGATGTATTTGCTGATGTTATTTCTAATGTTGCAGGTATGAGGTCATTGGGAGTGTTTGATGGTTGGTGGTTATTGTGTTACTCAGCAAAACAAGCGAATGTCAGGTGCAATAGCTTATATATTGTCAATCAATACACGTTATTGTTTCAGCTAAAAAGCCATGCAATGTAAAATGCATAATAAATATTCCTTACAAATATAAAACTGTTGGTATAAAGCACGATTAAAAATGTTACATTCAGAAACAAATTATTAACTACGACCCTTTCAGGCTGCCTCCTAAAAATACTGTCCTAATTATAAAACCAGTTTCCTGTCACTGAAACACAAAAGAGATCAACCACGACGGCCATAAAAGTAGCTTGTAGTCCTTGATGAATCTACATTGGAATCATGCTTTTATAGGGTCGAAAACAGACAAGCAATCAGGAAAACGAGAAACTATAGCAATAATGCTGGATCGGGCTTTAATTGACGTGTGATCTTGTTGCTTTCCACGTGCGATAGATATAGGTTACTGTGAAGTAGATTTCCTGCAGATCGATTCTACAGCAGAGCTCTGGACTTCCTTACTACAGCATGTGTTATATTTTAAGAACAATGGTCGGAGACAGAACCTGCCGGCTTGCAATATGTTAGTGCACAAAAGTATAACATGATCAACTGTTTCTGGACCTCCCAGTGCACAGTTGCATTCATCTGAATAGATGTCGTTGTCCTTCGACCATTTTTTTTATCTACGACTATACCTGCAGTGTTACAAGTCTACATTTAAGATATAGGGCTCTAGTCTCTATAGGGAAAATTCCCATTCATCTAGGACTGGAAACAAGGCGCGGGTTTGAGCTTGAGGTAGTGTGTAAAGAGAGTGTAGTGTTTTCCCTGGATCCTTCTTTTGCCCTCGCATGCACCCAGAAAAGCTTTTATCAATCTGTAAGGTGGCCTTGCTCATAAACTCATGTTTTATGCCATACCTGTTTTCCGGGTCGGCACGAACAGAGCATACACACAGGACGCCAGCAACGGACACAGAAGTCGGTCTGGAGCTCGGCCACCCGATTGAAGCGCGTTAGTTACACGCGCGAGGTACATTGAGATCTCCATTGTAAAGAAACAGGTTGATAATTTCCTTATTTCTCACCACTGTTTTTAGAGCACTACATATTTATAATTTTCTTCACATTATTCACCTAGTGGTCCTGATGAACGCCCGTAAGTCCTAATTCAGGCAATTGAGGCAGAAACATGTCGACCAATTTTAAACCCCTCACTATTTTTGATTCCTACACTCTGAGTGCATCTGTTACTCTTAATAAGTCCACGATATGCACTACTCAAGAGTTTACCAGACCCAAACCCAGACATAATAAAACATTTCTATCTGGTTCCCTGGGTTTTTTAAATATCCCTTTCCTCACTGGCTCACTACTGTTTCAACCTTGGGTAAGAACCTTTTGGTGGAGGCTGCATAACCTAACCGACCTGATGATTATGCACACACGTGATTAGATAGTGGAGAACCAAGATATAGCACTAAGTTACCACCATAGCCATCACGTGCATGAGGGTCTTTTTAACTGGGACACCCCTCGTTTCTCCTGCATACCTAAGGTTGTGCAGGACTAGTGATCCTTCCCCTTTTGATTAGTATATTTATGCCATACCTCTTCACAACCAGTGTTCTTTATGTGCCTGAACCATGGCAAAGATACTGGTATTGGGGTACTTCAATCGTCCCACATTTTTTCCGAAACACAGCCAGAGAAGGATTGGTCCACACTTGGACCCATATCGAACAGGCCTCCTAAAGTGTGTAAGATCTTCTAGTGGGGCCATGCTCAGCTCGAATCTTAATGTCGTCATTGGATTTCTTGGGCCTAAGCAGAACATAGCTCGAAAAAGGACTTCTTTGTCACATATGGAGCAGACACTTTTTTACCCCCATGCTTTCTGCGCTGGACAGACTTGCTTTTGATTTGTTGGCCATTTTTGCCGGCTTGATCAGATGGTTAACAATTATGTTTGAAAATCTTCATACTGCACCAGCTTGTTGCCTCAAAGTCACATTGCTTGTTGCTAAATGTTCGGCCCAGTTGAGATGGCCATCAATATGTATACCCAGGTAGTCACAGAGCCGCACTCGTGGTTTGCCATACATTTGTAAAGTTGATGGTGTCATTACTGTGGGTTTAATATTCATAAATGTAGGTGTATCCATATTGACAGTAAGTTTCCTGTTAAGGCAGAAGACCTCAAAACGAGCTAGAAGATAATGCACTGAGCTTTTTGTGTGGCCTAATAGCACTGCATCATCTGCAAAAAGGTGGATTGGGATGAATTTGGGAACATCAAGGATGAGGAAATTTCATATTCCAAGCTACTGTTTAACATGTACAACCCACGCCTTAGTGTGCCTGAATAAACCCTGGTGTGTGAATGTGGTCTCATATGCCTCATATGCCGATGACACACAGCTTCTATTTTCCTTTTAGGAATATCTGGAGGTGCCCGCTACAGATTCATGGAGTGCCTTGAAGGAGTGGCTGTCCGGATGGAGGCAAACTTCCTTAAGGTGAATTCTGAAAAAACAGGTCTTCTTCAATGGTCCAAGTGGTCATCTCTCCCCAATCGCCCGGCAGCCTAAAGACTTAAATCCTGCCTGACTGCCACAATCTCTTCCAGTAGTTTTGGTATTATTTTTGAGTGTGTCCTTTCCTTTTCAGCCCAAATCAGACAGGTTTCTTTAGTTTGTTTCCTCACAATGAAAGCTTTAAGGGGGCAACATCTTGTTCCAAAGGATACTAAACAAATAGTTGTTCTTAAAATAGGCTTTAGGATTCTGGGCAATTTACCACTGCTGAGCAGTTCCAAAGTGCATATGCTCTCTGTGTAAATTGGTATTATATTAGGTTATCCATGATTAGGACCCTGCAAAAACTGAAACCCTTTCTGCCCGCATGGAATATGAAGCAGTAACACTATGCGGCCTCCCTAGGTCATCGACTGCCCCGCTAAGAGTTACGATCAACTCAGCTGCAAGACTCATCACAGGTTCTAAGAGAAATGCTCACATTTCCCCAGACCTGAGAGCTCTCAACTGGCTACCGTTTGAAGCCAGAATTCACCTAAAAACCGCTTGTATGGCACACAAAGCCGTCTACCACAACGCCCCACAATACCTAGCTCAGAAACTGGTGCTCTCCGCGGGCAACAGAGCCACCAGGAGTGCCAAGACTCTTCTCCTACAACCTCAACGATTCTCCAAGAAATAAAACGTATAACTGGCCCTTTTCGGGGATGGCTCTGAGGATATGGAATGCCTTACCCAGTGCAACAAGAATGAACCCTTCCACTGCCTCCTTCAAAAGAGAAGTGAAAGCTATCCTCATGGCTAAATTCACTTGAACTCTATGTCTATTCACTGTAATTTTTTATTGTGTTGTTCTTTGTACACTATATCTTGCCTTCTAATTATGACCTGTAAAGCGCTCTGATACTCACAAGGGTTTTGTTTGCGCTACATAAAACCTTCAAAATAAATATAAATAAATGAATAAAGCCCCTAGAAAAGTGCACTGAGTGTACCAGGGCCTGTGAATCAAATGCTACTAGTGGCTTGCAGCCCTGGTTCTGCCACCCATATAAGTAGCCCTGTAAATGTGTCTCAGAACAGCCACTGCACTGTCTGCGTGAAGTTTTGAACTGCCATGTGGACCTGGCAAGTGCATCCACTTTGCAACACACTAACCATGGGGAGTCCGATGGGAGGGAACTAGAGGCATGGGGTATTCAGGGGGAGTTGGCCTCCAAAGTAAACATGTATACACAAAAGAAGCAACCCTGAATGTAAAATGACCGAGGGTTAAAAGGTACTTGGTAGAGTGCCTGGGATCTCACTAAAAGTGAAGGACTGTCCTCACACACCACCAGGTGTCATGCTTCATCATTGGCAGTCCTCACTCTCTAGAAACTTGTATGGTAGAGAGCGGGCCTACACCTGGAGACAGGGAGGCGCTTCTGAATCTAAGTGGGGGCCTGTGAAAGCGAGTTATTATTAAAACCTAATTTAATAGCCAAAATGCATTTTTTTTAACAGGCAACTACTTGGTATTAAAATGGAAAGAATGGTGATTAGGGGAATCAGTACCCCATCACCGTAGTGATTAAAGTCGTCAACATGTTTCAGCCCAATGGGTCCATGGCATTCATCACGACGGGGAAAATAATGAGGACTCCTATCTTAGCAAAAGTTGGTTCGAAATTGCCACTGGGTAGGTTGACCTAGGTCAGACTCTACCTAAAAGAGTTTCCTGAAGTAAAGACAGTGATATTGCCGTTAGAGACAGATAAATCTGTGAGAAATTCAGTCAAAGCACAGTGAACATTGCCGCACATTCATCATTAAACATATATTGGCTTTTGTGTGAAAGACTTATCACTGCAACCGTAAAACACAGACAGTTGTTTCTTGCACAGAAGTGTGAGACCAGCTTACAGCCTTACCCTAATTAAGGTTTAAGGTGAAGTTGCACACAAGCACGCACCTGCACCACCGCTCATACTCTTACTACATCAAGGTGCGTCTCTCGCCTTGCACCTAGATATGTTCGCTCCTCTTCCCCGATGTGGAAGGAAGGACGTGGGATTTTAGCCTTAAGTAGGTCCCTCTAATTCCTGAGCCGTTCCCACTACACCTGCGAAATTACCCAGAGCTCCGGTATTTTAAACTTTAGGGGTGGGCAAAGCAATGGGTAGGAGTACTGGCTACTGCTAATGAGGGCATTAGTGTGTGGAGGAGGGGGCATTGTATTGAAAATGAGACACACCGTTCTAAATTGCGAATGTCACAACTGATTTGCGTGGGCACGTACATAAATTGAGAATGTGCAGCCTTCTTCCTTACCCGGACATTGCTGTCATAGAACAAAGAAGTTACTATTCAGCCGGCTTTGTACTCCAATCCTCATGTAATGACTCTTCTCTTTTCTCTAGTGAGGAGCAGTTCTGGATAAATGAGGGGGAAAAATCTGACCTTGGTGATGGAGTTTCACCTCTCCGTCTTCACTGATGATCCAAAGCTGCACATTCTCCTCTTTGTGCTATTTCTCATTGTATACATCATCACTGTTCTGGGAAACGCCTGCATCATTGTTCTAATCAGAACTACTTCACATCTTCACACAGCTATGTACTTCTTCATCTGCAACCTATCCATGGTGGATCTATGCTATTCGTCTGCCATTGTTCCCAAGATGCTTGGCAACTTCTTATCAGAGAAGAGGACCATATCCTTCTTTGGTTGTGCTGCTCAGCTGTTTTGGGTTTGTTGTTGTGCGACAATAGAAAGCCTTCTTCTTGCAGTAATGGCCTATGACCGGTACACTGCTATTTGTAACCCTCTGCTCTATGTAGGTATCATGAACAAAAAGATTTGTACTCAGCTTGCTTGTATTGCATATTTAGGTGGATTGATACAGGCAGTTATTCAGACAAGCTATACTTTCTCTTTGTCCTTCTGTCTGTCCAACATGATCAGTCATTTCTTCTGTGACCTCCCTCCACTCTGGAAACTTTCCTGCTCTGACACAACAATCAACCAGATTGTTGTATTCATTTTAGGAAGCATTACATCTGCAGGCTGTGTTACAATAATCCTGGTATCATATGCATATATCATCTCACATGTCATGAAATGTCAGATCCGTGATGGGCGTTGGAAAGCCTTCTCCACCTGCACATCCCACCTCACCTGTGTCTGCATGTTCTATGGTACGATTCTCTTCATGTATTTCAGACCAAAATCCAGCTACTCTCTAGAGCATGACAAAGTGGCCTCAGTGTTCTACACTGTGGTGATCCCCATGATAAACCCATTAATTTACAGTCTGAGAAACACAGACATGAAGGAGGCAATGAAGAAAGCAAAGAGAGGGCCCTTTCTTTCCATTAAGCCTTGCTGAAGAACATGATTGCATTCAACGGGTGTGTGTGCAATATTGTGTTATGTTGTGTTTGCATATTCACACATTCTACTGTCCTTTAGTGGGGGATGTGAGCTTTGGGATGTACTCTATACATAGGAATTGGTAGCTTCAGACAAAAAGCACTTACAAACATTCTGGATTCCAAATGAAATAACTACTCACATTTTGCTTGCTCATGAAAATTCCAATAGCAAAATAGTGCTCTGTAAGATGTTCTGCAATAGACTGCAGTGCAAGGCATTTTGCCACAATGTATGTCAGCTTGGAATTTCTTTCTTTAGACACCATCTGCAAAAAACGAGTTCCTTCTCCAGTTTGTGTTTATAGTAATTAATACATGCTTTTAAACACTTTTATTAGGAGAATAATTCTTAATCAGTTCATGAGAAAAAAAACACCCTTGTCATTTGCTGTATAATTTATCTACCATTGGTGTTGCATGAAAATACAATGGATGTTGTATCTTAGTGTCATTCCCCAGACTCACTATTAAACAAAACATGTTTTGCCATGCCTGCTGCAGAGTGTTATCCTCACATCTATTTTTGGGTGCCATGCATCTTGTTCCTCTCCTCCATTCATTGGTAATAATGTCTCGATAATTGTCCACCCCAAGCAGAGGAGTTGCCCGCAATAAGGCAAAGCTTGCTCAACTCTTAATAGCTGCTAATGCTTGATAGGAGGTGGACAATAAGGAATTACCCCCAGGCATTAGACATGAGTCTGTAAAGTTCCATGTTTCTAAGTACTCTGTGTACTCACCTAAAAAAGATTGAATTGCATGCTTGCATCTGTATATTGTGAGAATCGGAAATGTGAAAGGGTAAATGTAAATTGATACTTGTATAGCGCACTACTCACCCGCAAGGGTCTCAAGGCGCTTGTACGAATACCGCTGTGGAACCCATCCTGGCTTTCCCTGTGAGGCGTCCACTCCTGGGCACCCCCAAGGTGGAGGCCAGGCATCCTTAGCGTTGTGGGGGCCGTTGTGGAGATTAAGCAAGCTTTTTCCCAGAGTTGCAGAGTGGGACTCCATGATTGGAATAGGCACCAAGGCGAGAATTATCAGGTCAGTGGAATTTTGAGCCCAAGACCCGCCAAGGCGGGGAATTGAACCCTGTTCCCAGGCTAGACCTCTGCATCAGGGACTGCCGCTCTAACCATTGAGCCAGGGGAAAAAAAGATAAAATGAACGAAGGGTAATAGTGAATACCAGGGACCTTTTTCATCAAGTAATTGCGAGTGACACAAAACCCTATCTACAAACGATAGTAGACAGGGTTTAGCGCCACAGGTTAACACTATTAAAAAGAGGCATTAAGGGGGCGTGGGCAAGATGGCGACGGAGTAAGACGTGCCTGCGAGCTCCTCCGGCGCCTCGAGCCCTTCATCGCTTTGTATAGCTGCCCTGGGGCAATCCTTGCTCCGGAATCGAAGTTATTGGGGTTGCTGAGGTGCCCTGATTGCTTTTGAGCCTTTCCCCGTCGAGTTACGACCAAGGACGGCGGACTTAGCCGAGGTGACGAGGCGGCGATGCACGAGGTTTGTGCGGCCTACACTGCATCACCCGGAGATGTTCTGCTGCCATCACCCGTGGACCGCGACTTGCAGAGGGGAACAATCGCAGTACAGGATGCACTGACTGGGTACATCCCGAGCTTAATCTACCCCCCTGTGAATCATTTCGGCTAACGTCGGCTAACGTCGTCTGGACGAGGTGACGGGGAGGCGCCGACCTGTCTGGAGGCTGCTGGACAGTGCCGAGGGACGAGAGGTGCTGAGCCGACTCTACCCTATACAGCTCGGGGGCGGTTCAACCAACATTGAGAGTGCACGGCGATCGCCGTCCCTGATAGCTCCGGCCTCCCGGTGTCAGCAGAGCGGGGGTCCCGGGAGGTGCGAGGGAGCGTGGCCTGATATCCCCGGACGCTCCTAGCAATCGCGGAGCACGCGGGGGCTAGCCGCGGCTCCCCATCATGTCGACGAGGAATCGCATGAATAAGCCGGGGAAGGACGGTCCTGGGAAGGGTCCATCTGCATCGCCCCCCGGTTCCAGCAAGTCACCCCCGAAGGAGGACGGGGAAGGCCCTGTTACAAAGGCCTTCTTGATCGAACTTTTTGCTTCCATCAAGGACGATATCACGGAGCTGAAGTCGCAGCTGGCCAAGATGTAGATGGCATCGGTGAGTGGGTGGCGACCATGGAGGACCACGATCTAGGCCTTGCTGGCGAAGTCCACCAGTTACAGCAGGACATGATCAGACTCTGGGAGCAAAATTTAGACCTCCAGGCCCACTGCGAGGATTTGGAAAATCGATCCCGCCGTAATAACATTCGTATCCGAGCGGTACCCTTGGAAGGAGAAGGTGGAAACTTGCGGGAGTATCTGGAGGCCCTTTTTCTGCAGATTCTAGCAGAGGAGGATCTCTCGGAGATCCGCATGGACAGAGTTCATCGAGTTGGGTTGCCTCGTGGCACGCGTTCACCGCCGCCGGACATTTTAGTCTGTGTCCACGACTTTCAATTGAAAGAGAGGATCCTAAGAAAGGCCAGCAGGGATACCAACAACCTACAGTTTCGGGGACACAGCCCCCAGCTTTTTCAGGACTTGGCGGCCTCCACGTTACAGAAGCGACTGGACTTCCGCCCGGTCACGGCTTTCCTGCGGGAGCACGGGGTGTCTTACTCCTGGGGCCACCCCTTTCGGCTCATCTTTAGATGGCAGAACAGACTGGTGCAGATACGATCCCTGGCGGCTGCCAGGGAACTTCTGGGCATGGAGGAAGACGCCGCGTCGGCTGGCGCTAGCACTTCCCCAAGAAGACGACGCTGCTCCCGCTCCCCGGCATGGCAGAGAGTGGGCCGCACTGGAATGGCGGAAGGCCCGAATCCATCGGCGAGCCAATAAGAGAGGGGAGAGGCCCTTGCCTCGGTGGCTTTGGTGACTGACTCGAGTCGGATAGACAGCTCTCCGGCAGCCTAAGCTCCCCCACCATCGGCCTGTGGGGCCGGAGGGGCTCTACCACCTCAGGTACATTAAGGGACCTTGCACCACTGGAGGGTTACCCCGACCCTGAACTCGAGGGGGGCATTACCTGGGTCTTCTACCCCTGACCCTTATGGCCATGTCCAGCTGCTTCTTCTTTTGCTCTATTTTTTCCCTTTAAAGTCCTGGGGCTGTTCTCTTTGTATAGTGTCTTGGGGTTCCTTTGGGTTGGGGGGGTGTTGATTTGGAATGGGCTCAGTGTTGGCAGTGGTGAATCTGGTATGATTGTGGGTTTCTGCAGGTTGTTTAGGGCACTACAGGGGGCACTACATGGAGCGAGCGGGGGAGGGGAATGTCTACATGATGCCAGTCACAATAGGTTCATGGAATGTTAAAGGCCTTAATTCCCCCCAAAAGCGTCAGAAGGTGTGGAAATACATTTTAGACCATCATCTGGATGTGGTGGGACTGCAAGAGACACATTTGGCGTGTAGGGACGAAACCAGGCTCAAGAATAGGCAATACCCACTGATTTACAGGTCTTCGGCCACCACTAAGCACCGGGGGGTGGCACTCTTGTTTCGCTCCACACTGCAATTCCAACCCATGGGGGTACGTAGCGACAAGGAGGGTAGATGGCTGATGGTGAAGGGGATGCTCCTTGGTAAACTCTGCACGTGGGTGGTTCTCTATGCACCGAACACAGGTCAAAATGGGTTCCGTGAGGCTTTCTTACGGGAGGTGGGGGACTTTGGGGAGGGTGCTTTGGTGGTGATGGGGGATTTCAATTTGGTTTGGGACAAAGAACTTGATTGCTCGCACCAGCAGCGGACGGAGGCAGGCCTCTTTTCCTCCGAGTCGCATGATGCTATGGAAATCTTGGGCCTCATTGACAGCTGGCGCGCCGTCAACCCCGACACTAGACACTGCACATTCTTCTCCCATGTTCACCACACGTATTCACGTCTTGATCACATCTTTCTGAACCAGTCGTTACAGGGGGACCTGAGGGAAAGTAGGATATTCCCGCTCTCTGTATCGGACCATAGCCTCCTGGCAGTGTGCCTGACTTGGGCCCCGGGGACGTCCCCCCACCGCAAATGGTACTTCCCTATCTCTCTTACGCAAGACCAGGAGTCGTGCACAAAACTAAGGGCGGCCATTGGTGAATTCTTTGAGTTTAATAAGGAAGGGGACATTTTGGTTTTCACCCAATGGGACGCCTTTAAGGCGACGACACGGGGCACGTGCATTGCTTTGAACTCCGCCTTGAATAAACTCAGGCGTGAGGAAAGGGAGGCGCTGGAGGCGGAGCTGACGACGCTTGAAACTGCGCACAAGCAGAATCCTTCTCGAAGGACGCTCCGTCCGCTGGCGGCAGTGCGGGGTAAACTCAGGGCCCACTATAATAACCGGGCGGAGTATACCCTCCTGCGCTTATGGTGTCTTTCTTACGCACAAGGGAATAAAGTAGGGAAACATCTGGCTCAACAGCTCCGCGATAAGCGCGAGAGAGAATACATAGGTGGCATTCGGGCGCCCTCGGGCACCTTGGAGCATTAAGACGCGGCCAAGGCAAAATTTATGCTGCCCTGTATTCGGCGGATAGCTTGGTGCCGGGGGATCAGGAGGAGTATCTGAGGGCTCATCCGCTTCCGCAGGTGTCCAAGGAGTGGAATGATCTTTTGGAGGCCCCCTTTACTAGGGAGGAGTTGTCGGCCGCGATTAAGTCCCTTAAGCCTCTTAAGGCGCCTGGCCCGGATGGCTTCACGGCACCCTTCTATCAGACCTTTGCCTCTGAGTTGTGCGACTTTTTGGTGACACTCTTTAACGGCATGAGGGAGGCGGGTCAGACTTCGGGCTCCATGGCGGAGGTGATGATTTCGATTATCCCCAAAGCTGGAAAGGACCCCTCGAGGTGTGAGTCCTACCGGCCCATAGCTTTACTGAATGTGGATGCCAAGTTATATTCCTCCATCTTGGCTGCACGACTCCAGGACCTTATGCCTGTCCTCATTCATCCTGATCAGTCGGGATTTATAAAGGGTCGTCAGACCCACCACAACACCAGAAGGCTGATTCACCTGATTGAGAAGGGCAATCGCTTCAAGATCCCGGCGGTCTTGGTGGGCCTTGACGCTGAAAAAGCGTTCGACCGGGTAGACTGGAACTTTCTCTTTGGTACGCTGGCGGCCTATGGTTTCTCCTCCAGATTCAAAGCTATGCTGCGTGCCAACTACTACGGTCCTCGATCAAGAGTAATTGTTAACGGTCATGTTTCACCTTTCTTTGCGCACTCCCGGGGTACGCAGCAGGGCTGTCCCTTATCTCCCCTTCTCTTTGCGCTCAGCATTGAACCCTTAGCTCTTAGGGTACGGGAAGACCCGGGCATCAGTGGTCTCCCCTTTTCAGGAGAGCAGCATGAGATTTCCCTCTTTGCTGATGATGTTCTGCTGTCACTGGCGGACCCGGGAAGCTCTCTTCCATGGGTACAGGAGGTACTCTCTCAATTTGAGGCAGTAGCGGGTTTGAAGGTCAACCCTAGCAAGTCCTACATCCTCAACCTCACGCTACCATCTGCCGAGGTGGACCACATCCGGCCGCTCACACCCCTGTCATGGGCCAGCTCCTCTATTCAGTACCTGGGTGTCCGGCTGACCTCATCCGTCACCACTCTGTATGCGGCCAATTTCCCGCCTTTGTCAGCCCAGATACAGACTGGGCTTAACCGCTGGAAGCCCATGTTCATTTCCTGACTGGGTCGCATCCATGCTATTAAAATGACGATGCTCCCCAAGCTCCTGTATCTATTTCAGGCGCTCCCTATTACATTGGATGGGGGCCTTTTTAGGCGCATTAAGACCCTGGTCCTACACTACATTTGGCAAGGGGGTCGCGCTAGACTTTCCTTCCTCACGCTGCGAAGGCCTTTGAAGAAGGGTGGGGTCGGCCTCCCGGATATGCACCTCTATTATAAGGTAGCGCAACTCCGAGTGCTGGTGGAGTGGACCCAGATGGAATCGGAAAAGCACTGGTTGCATATGGATAGAAGTGTGGTGGGGAGGTCGATATGGGACCTGGTCTGGAAGGCGAAGGGGGATCGTCCTCGGAATGCCTATATTAGCACTCCTACGAGCACTACCCTGAAGGTCTGGGACTCGGTTTCCAGTGATGAGAGGTGGACCTCCTTCCCGTCCCCCTTCACCCCTATACATTTTAACCCGGCCTTTCCGCCGGCCCTTGTGGAGGGCCCCTTTGATGTGTGGAGGGCGGAAGGGTGTCACGCGCTCACGCACCTGTTCCACGGGTATGAGCCACTCACCTTCCATAACTGCATGCGTGACTATGCGGTGTTACCGTCCGAGCGTTACCGGCATGCCCAAATGTTACACTGGGCTTTGTCACCTGAGGTGCGGGACGCAGCGACAAGGCCTCCTACAGATTTTGAATCCTTTATCACCCGCACAGCTTCCATGAGAGGGGTGATCTCATTCCTTTATGGCCTTCTGCTTAAGACAGCTATCTCGCCTCGCCCTCGATATATGGGTTTGTGGGAAGAGCACCTGGGTCGGGATATCTCTGACGAGGAGTGGACTCACCTCTGGCGTGATCTGCACAGATTTAATCATTCCATTGACCTTAGGGAGGCCCACATGAAAACGATGTTGGACTGGTATCTCTACCCAGCCCGGTTGAAAAAGATTTTTCCCTCCACATCGGATAGATGTTGGTGAGGATGTGGCCTCTTGGGGGATTTTCGCCATAGTTGGTGGGACTGCCCTGTCATTCACCCCTACTGGGAGGAGATACTGTCCCAAATCAAGGATGTGCTGGGTTACCCGGTTCCTGACTCGATGGGTTTTGTTCTATTGGGTCTCCGTGATCAGCTCCTGGAGCACCAGACCAAGGCGGATAAACAAATCCTTTGGCTCTGCATTGGTGCGGCCAAGCTGACCTTGGCGGCGACCTGGAAAAAGAAGGAGGCCCCTGCACTTTCCCTCTGGTATGCGAGGTTGTGGAAACTGCTGAGTATGGAACGTATGGCGGATGTTTTCAGAGGGGATTTCAAAAATTTCGTTTTTCGATGGGGCCCCTTGGTCCGCTTCCTTTCTGGAGGTCTGCCGTCGGCGGTCTGCCCGCCCACTTTGCGTGCACTCCATTTGTTTCAAGTGTGAGAGGATGTTTTGATGTGTGCCTGTTACCTGACTGCCACCACTGGGGGGAGGGGGGATAGAGGGTTGAAGGAGTTTTGGGGGAGGGTGTTCTGTTTCTTCCCTCTCTATGGGGGATGGGTTTTTGTTTTTCACCTCGCTGCATTGTTTATCTTTCGGAGGAGAGACAAGGAGGCGCAACATAGACTGATCGACTGAGCCCCCGACCCGGGTGGCTTATGCCTTGCACCACTGAGTGCCGATGCCTTCATATGGACTCCCCTTTGGGGCAACATTATTAGCTGGCGAACTTCGAGAACCATCCTGGCTAGGGTGGCCGCATTGACCAATCTTCAGCAATGTTCAGTCTCCTCTGCCGTGTAGAGTGAGCTCCTGCGAGGGCTCTTGTCGCATTTCTTGTGTTTATATCTTTTCTTACTCTCTTTCTTCTTCCTTCTTGTGCTTGCAATAAAAATATCTTTAACAAAAAAAGAGGCATTAAGAGGAGAAATGTTTTCATTTCTCATTTCTTTTCCGGCTTTGCATTCGAACTGCACTGTGTAGCACATATGCAAAGTAGGAACAGTTTTAAAGTGTGTCTATGTATAGTATTTTGCACTGGAAGGCTACCATTCCAGTACAACCTATGGTAGACTCAGGCACTACCATAGCACTACAGCGCTAAGGTGTGTGCCTGGGACACGGCAGGTGAAATCAGCCCCGGCACTAGGGAGAGGGGAGGAGAGAGCCATATCTTTATAGCTATGAGGCTTTCCTTCTCCCTGCCTGTCACTCAACGCAGTGCAGCATTTCGGGCTGTTGCTCTGCGTTCTGTGCCTTTTTTTGTAAATCTTCACTTAGGCTTCCGTAATATATAAATATTTTACTAAGCCACAAAATAAAGATAACCGGTATACAGCAGCATTTATTGTCAGCATTATAAGCATTGTGATTGGTTATGTGCAAGAAACTGAGTTATTAGTTGCAAAGATGTGAGTTCTACACAAGTAATGTCCACAACATTCTCTTTACTGGACCCAAATATCACATTTTAGCACTTCACTCGCTCAGAGTAGATAAGCAGAGCAGTTAAAGGCCTATTTAGGAAAGATGGTGAGGGCTAGTACCCCAACTTGCTGAAATGCAACAACAACACTCCACGTAATAAATCATTGTCCAGTCGGACCTTTTTCTTATAAATACACACACTACTAAATATTATGCACTCATTAACAAATATGTAAATTTAAGTAGCTGAGGATACTTTTGGAGACACCTTTGAAACTGTTTGCATCCCCAGTATGGCTGGAAAACTTATCACAATATGCCCACTTATACTGCACACACAATAATGATAGCCGTTAACAAAAAGGCTGGACTACTAGCATTGTTGGGGTATCACCACATAAATAAAAGTAAAGAGGGTTTTTGAAAAAAGCAATGTAAACCCATTGAAATTAATGAGAATCGTATCAACATTCAAAATTATTCATTAAAAAATAACATTTAACTGTGAATCTCATTTAACAATATGAGCACAAAAGTCTTACTACTACTTTTACTATGTGACAGACCAACCAACAGTAACCCCTTTACTCTTGAGCCGATGTGCCAAAGGACAAGCTCTAGGAGTGCTTCGAACCATGGAATTCATCTCCTTGGGGTCATCAATAAGATCCCTTGGGAGACTCAGAGCAAATTAAAGGGACCTACTATTAGGGCTTCTCTGGGGGGTAGGGTGTTAAAATATCGATTACAAAAATATAGCTGACATAAATATAGTTGTAAAAATATCGTTTACAAAAATATCGACACCCTATACTTAAACTGGCAAGTACATAAATATCTACTCAAAAATATTGTTGTAATTAATATAGATGTAAAAAATATCGACTTTTTAAATTAATTAAAATTACATTAAATAATAAATAAATATAAGTACTATTAACAAAATACATTACATTACTTTTTTTTAAAAATATTTAAAACAAATTAACTACACTTTTTCATTATAAACTTAATAAATGTGTACATATACATATATTTAACACATTACTTTATATAAGAACAATAATACATACATATAATTAAAATATACAATATATTATAAGGTAAAACATTTGATAGCGTAGGTGTAAAAATTACTATTCCCTCTCCAGAGGGTGCAACAGTAGGGAAAGCGTTGGATAGCGTAGGGGTAAAAATTACTATTCCCACTCCAGAGGGTGCAACAGTAGGGATAGCGTTGGATAGCGTGGGGGTAAAAATTACTATTCCCACTCCAGGGGGTGCTACAGAAGGGAAAGCGTTGGATAGCGTAGGGGTAAAAATTACTAAATGTATTTAGTCATTTATAAAATAACAAATATTTATTTGTATTTATTTAATCATTAATTAAATAATTGATCAATTAAAATGTAATTAATTTACTACATTTTCACTAAAAAATTCCAGTACACACACCTAAAATTAATTAACAAATTTACATAATTAATTACTTAATTATTAATCAATTAACTAATAGAAATTAATTAACTATTATTTATTACACTATTTATATTCATTTAAAACATTAATTAATCTAATATTTTATTATATTTAAATTACTTCCCACCCTACTCCCCTATAAACCCACAACCCGCTACGGAACAAGTAATACTAAATTCAACATAAAATACATTATTAACTAATAAAATACTACAAAAAATACTACTTTGACTACAAATAATCATTAAAAACACTACATTACTTATAATTATTCAAAAAACGATATTTTTGTAAACTATGTTTTTGTAAACGATATTTATTACAACTATATTAATGTTATCGATATTACTTACCTGTCTGTCGATATTCTGGTCAGACTATATTTTTGTCATCGATATTTCTTCCTGTAGATATTTTTGCAGCGATAATTAGGTAAGTCGATATTTTTGCAACAATATTCCCGTTCTGTACCCTCTGGGGGCTGATGCACTCCTGGCAGACCCCAGAATGCTTTTCGACCATTGGCGGTGTTCCTGCCCTCCCTGGGACACCACACTCCACCACAATAAAATTGTATCTAGCATCCCAGAAGATACTCGGGCACTTCTTAGGCTGAGTGTCTGCATAATGTATTTGCGGCCTCACGCTGTGCTTTCCATTCGGTTGTTTTTTAAGAAGGCTGGGTGTCCACGTACTTCATTTGTGTATCAGGCATGTGCAGAAGGTTTGGGCCGTGAAGACAGATATTGCCACAGATCCCAGTCCAGCTTCTCAACCAGTCAACATTGCTTTTGTGTTGGTGTGGGAGCCAACATCATGTTTTGTTCTCCCACATCTAGCTGGAAGATGGTGGTGCATTGGTCTGGTGGTTCTTGGAAGATAGGGACCCGCAGGCCAGAGAAGATCTCAATGATAGGGACCCATGCACACTCCCTCCCAACAAAAAAAGTAATAGGGAGGTGTGCTCTGTTTCCCGGTGGTTTGGTCCTCCCTTTGGTACAATTACATCGAAACACTATGTGGTCGGTCGGTTTCCAAGCTTTTGATGAAGTTTTCCTCGGGTCCTGTAGGGCCAAATCCATGATCCTGGGCTCATTTAACTCCTTGTGGTGATAAATTAGGAAACATTTCAGAGAAGGGGGAGTGTAGCGAGCACCATCTGCAGAGTGAAAGCAGAGCACTGTGGAGGGAAGGCAGCAGTGACAGCTGTGGAAGGTGCACGGGGCAGGGACATTCTCTGGTGAATTGTGAAGGTTTAGATTAAAGTGTGTCTCCTGAGCGAGGCGCAGAACAGACTGAGAATGATCTCCTCTTTTCCTAGATCATTTCTGAATACTTCAAACAAGTAAGCTTTTCCATATGTATTCTGGTACGCAGCGTTTGTTACATGATGTGCTGAGATTTTTTGGCAGCCCCCTGATAATAAAGGCTCTCTTTGTAGCAACTTTGATTTTGCTACCAGTGAAAAAGATCGAGGATCATGCCTCAACATGGAGCATCAAAGGCGTTGTGAGCTTAAACAAAACGCTTCACACAAGAAATTCATGGTACAGAGGGATGGGCGGAACTTCGCGGAATAGTGCAGAGTTTTTATCTAACCACGTGGAATTCGACAGAGTAAAACTCCATAAGCTCTACCAACCCCTAATTTTGATGCAAACCCTTATCTACTAATATTGCTAGATAAGGATTTTCTCTAAAATCTTTTGTCTCCTCAAGGCAGGCGTAACAATGGAGCAACTTTGCATGTGGTTAGCACTGTACAGCAAATTGAAACATTATTAACATAGTTTTCATACTAGAAGACTCTCCTTCCGGTACAAAAACCTAGGCTTTACAGTAGGCACACACCCTTGCACTATGTTGCGTGCCTGCATAAACTGCAATAGAGCAGAGGGAAAAAATCAACATCCTATTTAATTAATTATGTTGGTGTTTTTAGATCTCACCTTGACTCAATACAGCACAGAAATGTTGTTTGGTGAGCGATATTGTGCCTTAATTTAGTGTATCTGCCCCAAGGGCAGTGCACTGGTGAGTGTGGAAAGTGCAAGAAGAATATTGCTGCTTCCTCCTGGAGTTATTAGTGCTGTATACACAACAAATCCCCTATATATGACCATTAACGCTGCACTCATTGCAGTCAATGTTGGCCCCCAGCTATGACTCCTTTTGCTAATCTCCATTTAAACGTTATCAAAACAGATTACAATCTCAATGGAAATCAACACTTGGACACAGGCGCGATCCCACTTTGGATCATATCTCCTGTTCTGTTAAAGATTGCTGGAATTACTGTTAGCATGAGCTGAAAGCCATTTTGTTCTTGGCAGCTATTTTAGTTAGCCATGTGCTCACCATGTGCTTTCTCCCTCTTCCTGAGCCTTGCACATGCCCAGAAAGGCCTAGCTAGTAGAAAGCACCTGCTCCTAGTATTGAACTGTCAGGCTATTCTTACTGATGTGTACAGTTTAGTCTCCCCTCCCACTTTGTTGAGCAAGCACATTTTGTATACCTATATTAGTCAATAAGAAGGCTTGTATGTGCCAGGACCTCCCCTTGGTTTTATGCTGACTATGTAACCTATGCATTTATAAGGCCCCTTTCTCTGTACTCCTTACACAGTCTCCTACAGCAGCCTGAGGGCACTGTATGACGCAGTCTCCCTCATGTGAGGTTAATAAATGCATTATTTTCATATTGCAGCTTCCGTGCCAATCTCTTCTTTGTTGGTTTAAAGGACCAAGTGTATCAGTGAACCCCTGAGAAGGTTTTTATTTCTTCAGTTCGGGGAACCGATGTCCTACCTCATATCACTCATTTGCCCTTATCTCTTCAATGCCTAAGTACAAACAATACATTAGGCAGTATTTCTCTTCGACCCCTCCGTCCCCCTCATTTTACAAAAGAACGTTGTGTTTCAAAATGTTCTAATTTATTCACTCACATTCAATTCATCAATCATAAAACATTGATATACGAATTGATTTTTACAAGAAATGTATTTAACAGTCACACAATAGTATTTTATACCAGCAACGACTGCTTGAAAATGCTTTTATATATGTTTAGCTGTCTAGATAGGTTAGACCTGTCATCCTTAGGGCAGTCTCTCCCCATACCCTTTGCCTTTCACCTCCTGTGTTTGCTGATTCTTTTTGTTGAACTTAGAACTCTGAGCACTTTACCACTGCCTACCAGTGCTAAAGTATATGTATTTCTCCCCTAAACATAGGGACATTAATGTATACCTGATTGGCCTATTTGATTTGTTATTAAGTCCCCTGTAAAGTTGTATAATATATAGGCCTGTAAGTCAAATTCTACTAGTGGGCCTGCAGCACTGAGTGTGCCACAGAACATAAGCAGCCGTTCAAACTTGCCTCAGGCCTGCCATTGCAGGGCCTGTGTGTGCAGTTTACTGCAAGTTGGCATTTAAAACTACTTTCCAGGCATTAAAACCCACTTTTTTAGGTTGAGCATAAGCGTCCGACCTCTTGTATACGTCTGATTAGTCGGCTGCAGTGTCCTTTAAACATCCTTTAAATCCTTGCTTGCTAGTGGTCAGTCCGGCGTCTTTGTCCCTCCTTTTCTTTTTCTTTCCTCCCACACAGCAGGGACTAACTACTGTATCATTGCACTTTGACATTTTCATGTGTTCATTGGAGGACTTTTTTTTTCTCTTGGTTTCCTGCTTGTTTCTGGCGAAGCTTCCCTTTTCATTTGCAGAGCATTCTTGCTCTGAGCTTGACTTCCCTACAACACTTTCTGTAAATTGGGCTGTAAATCACACTGTTGTCTCCTTCACATTTACAACACCCTTGCCCTACTTGTGTTTAATTTTTATTCCTGCACCAGATAAACTGCAGTGCTCAGTTCTGCTCTTTGTCCTGCGGGCCTCGCCCTCCAAACCTTTCTGGGGTTGGTGATTTTCTCATGGTCTGCCTGCTATTCTGAAGTTCCCACGGCCTCTCCACTCCTGCCCCTGCTTTGTGTGATCAGAAGTGAGGCACACCAGCGCGCTCAGGGGCATATTACCAACAACTAGCGATCGATATTTTATCGCCGAGCTGTGGGGATTTTTATCGCTTAGGAACCTTGCTATTATCAAGGTTTATCTCCTAAGCGATAAAAATCGGCCAAAATGCATGAATATCGCAGAAAAGTCAGCAATATTCATGCATTACCGAGCTAATGCTCTTAGCCATGTTATCCACCTACCATTGGATAACATGGCTAAGAACTGCTCAGGGGCAGGTGTTAGCTTTTGGAGATATTCGCTCTTAGCGCGAATAGCTCCAAAAGTTGGTAATAGGAGATAGCGATGTTAGCGACTGTTTCCAGTCGCTAACATCTTGGCACGCCCACTTTGCATATCATCAGTGATAAATATCACTGACATGCAAAGCGGGGCCCAAGAGGGTCGCTATCTCCTACTAGCTGTCACTAACTGGTGTTAGCGACAGCTAGGTAATAGGGAGATCATTTTATCTCCACTTTCTTGGCTTTTAAAGCCAAAAAAGCGGAGATAAACCCCCTTGATAATATGCCCCTCAGTTTGTAGCATCACTAAATCTGCCAAATTCATTTCTCCCTGTTAATTCAGCTTCAGCGCAGTAGCTGGCATGAAGCATTGCAGCCCCTTCCTCCTTCTGCCTTGGGCTCTCGTCCCTCACCCCTCCCACCATGTTACTTGGCTCAGTAAGGAGTCACTTCGGAACTCCAGCATCTCCACAGCATAAAAGAGGATTGCAAAATATTCCCTGGAGCTTCAGCTGACATCAGGGCAGCATTCCTCCTCCTCCCAGGGTTCAAAGGAGTCTGGAAACTCCAGGCTCCAGCAGAGGTTGAAGGCCATAAAAGCTGTGGGCTGTGCTTTATCACACCAGAGCTCCCTCTCTCACTTGAGTCGTTTGCAATTACATGTATGTAGCGCTTCCTACCAGTGACAAGGCCTTGAGGAGTTATAGGAAAGAGACAGTGTCAATAATGGAATGCTCTTCTTCACAAGCATTTGTTGACAGGATCAGAGCACCAAACTTTTCTCTACTGTAATTTCTAATAAAGAAAAAAAGGACAAATCCATGTTTATAAAGTTTAGTACAAATTATACATTTTTAATACGGACATTGCCTATATAAAGTACGTGACGCAGCGTCCTGCGTTACGTATTAATTGTGGCGGAAATCATACAAAACAGTAATGACAGCTTCTCTCTCGTGACTACAGAAAGGAGGAGATGAAAGAAGCGAGCCTGCTCAAGTGAGGACAGAAGGGAGAGGTGAAAAACATGTCAACAAACAAGGCAGAAGGGAGAACCCCGAAGCAGGGGCGGCTCTAGGCTCTTGGTGGCCCTGGGCAGGGAGCGTAGGTAGGGGGCCCCGGAAGAGGGGGTCTGGCCGGGGCAGAGCGTGGAGGCCAGTGAAGAGGGGGGGCAGGGGGGTCAGGGTGTTTGGAAGTGGAACAGAGCCAGAGGCCACCAAATCCCTGCCAGGGGCCGCCACACAAATATGTATCCATCCTCAGAGGAATATTATAATAAGGATATATATTGGCGTGGCGGCTCCTGGGGCTTGGTGGCCCTGTGCATATGCACAGCTTGCACATGCCTAATGCCACCCCTGCCCGAAGCATACAGTCCAAGATGAAATCAATACAGGCTGGTCTGGCTTTAACTCATGGTGGCCAGCTCTGAGGTAACGAGACTGAAACAAACGTATTCAAAGCATAAAGAGACACACCTGGGAGCTACAACAGCGAGCTGTGAGTTTCGAGCCCTATTCACAGAACTAACTTAAGACAAAATCCTAAACTTACTACTTTTGGTATTCACAGAAGTTAGGATTTTGTTTTAAGTCTGTCTTAAGTCTGTTTTAAGACAAACTTAAGACAAAATCCTAACTTCTGTGAATAGCAAAAGTAGTAAGTTTAGGATTTTGTCTTTAGTTAGTTCTGTGAATCGGCTCCTTCAAGAGGGAGAAATGAATGAGCTATAAATAAATAGCCTGGTTTCTTTAGAATGAGGGCCGTTGAGGAAAGTACAGTTGAACCCAAACTCGCTCCGAATACAAAGATATACTTCATGATTGACGCAATCACATTGATGAATGATGCCCTAAAACCGCCCCTATAAAGCAGCCCTCTGGGCAGCTGGTGCATGTTTAACCCTGAAGTCTGGGTGACTCTAGGCTGTCGAGGCATGTGTGACTGAGTGCAGCAGGGCCAAGCCGGCCAGGCGCCTGTCGCCTCTAGGCGCTAAAATACAGTCACATCACCAGCCCACATTATTATTTGAAGTCTCCGGGATAAAGCACCTTCCTGCCTAAGGTTCACAACCCACCACAGATGAATGAACCTTAAACTGGGTGTAGGGACAAACACAAGAGAGTGAACACAAATACAAACTTTCCAATGAACACCTGTAGGGACGGGGGGACGGCAGAGTGCTGCTAGTCAAACCCCCCTCCGAACTTCGGAGCGCAGGGGGTGTTTTATTAATTCTGTTCATGTTTTTGTCCACTCAAATCAGATCTGTGAACATGAAAATCGAGGGGCATATTATCAAGGGGGGCAATAGCCAATTTTCGACGCTTTAGCAGCCGTATTCGGCCGCTAAGCTGCAAAAATTCTATCGCCCTATTAGCAAGCTGTCGCTAACAGCAGTTAGCGACAGCTTGTAGGCCATAGCGAGCGGTTTGGGGCCCGCTTTGAATGTCAGCGATAATTATCGCCAATGACATGCAAAGTGGGCGTTACCAACCCGTTAGCAACTGAAAGCAGTCGCTAACGTCGCTAACGCCTATTAACAAGGCAGGCTTAGCGATGGCAATATACGCGCTAAGCGTGAATATCGCCAAAAACTAACACCTGCCCAGACCAGTTCTTAGCCATGTTATCCAATGGGAGGTGGATAACATGGCTAAGAACATTTAGTCGCTAATGCGTGAATATCGCTGTATTCTCAGCGATATTCACGCTATCGCCGGAAAAATTATTGCTTTGGAGATAAACGTAGCTATTAGCACGTTATCTCAGCGATAATTTCCCATGATGCTTAGCGATAAAAAATTTGTTGCTAAGCCTAGTTAGCGATAAATATCACTAATCATAGGTAATATGCGCCCTAGTTATTCTGGCCGGCTCAACTTAAGTTACAATTATGGGCGTAATTAATGTTGAAGTTTTTATTTATTTATTTATTTATTTATGAAGCTTATAAAGCGCACGGCTGCCCCCAACGGGGGTGTCCCGGCGCTAAAGACTTAGAAAAGGAAAGGAATTTAGGAGATGACTAACAGCCAGGTCTTCAATCGACTACGAAAGAGGGGTTCAGAGGGAATAAACCTAAGATCTAGTGGTAGGCTGTTCCAGAGTTTAGCAGTCATTACAGTGAAAGCTCAACTGCCCATTCTGGAGCGGCGGAACTTAAGCGAGGAACTGTAAGAAGACGTAGGTTGTTGGACCGCAGAGATCTGATTATTCCACATGTGTTGTCGTTTTTCTAAACTTTCTCAGCTTCACAAAGAATCCTGAATTTAAAGCACACAAAAGACAAAAATACAGTCATTTGGGTTAGCAGAAAAAAACAGCAAAACTCACTTTTACTGCTCAAATGTTACTGCATAGAAACGTTACCACAGAAAAATCTGTTGCATAAAACATCTCTTGCAAGAATTTTCACCCATACCTTTTCATCAAATGTGAACTTTGTTAACGTTATTTGTGAATGTTCAGTTTTTTTATAGCACCAACAGACATTTAAGAGCTTGTGTCCAGTACTCGAAGTAATGGAACTGCCAGTAAGTACTTAGAACTTTAATTAGTCAGTTTCACCCACAATGCAACATCCTAGACGACTCTTCTTTGTGCCCAATGCATTTCAAGCTCTATGAGCTCTTCCTCAGGGGCCTGTGGACTGAAAATAACATTCAATTACTCAAACTTCTGCTGTTTAATGTACAGGACATCTAAAAATCACATGGTACAAGGCTTAAAAGAATGTGAAACAAGTTTGAGAAAAACCCTTTTTCCACACCTCTGTGTATGTGCTTGAGAGTAAAAATAACTAACTCACTTGTCTTGATTCTCATGTACGTGAACGTCTAGGATGTTGTCATTAATTTAATTTGGATTGTTAAAAAGTGTACTAGATTATTGTGATTTGCAACAATAATGTTTTGAACATAGTTTTACACGTAGAAATGTCTTTGAATCAACAAGTTTATTGTGTAAATATGAACAATATCAAATGAATTTATTTGTGATGAGTATTATTTTGTGATACTGTAGAACTTGCTAAAAAAACTTAGAGTGTTGTTCTAGAGCTAAAACCACATTAGCAACAGTGCACGGAGGTTAAGTGTTTCGTTCCCTTAGGATAGGTGGTTCAAACATCCCTGCACCATGTGGCTGGCTCTATGCTGTGTCTGCCAAACGGTGCAGGGATGTTGAGGCGCACTATAGGTCCCCCTAGGCCCCATTACGGAGTGCCAGTAGTGATAGGGGGCCCTGCTAGGGGCCCCCAAAGACACTTTCCGACAGCCTTTCCATGTCAGAAAGGCTGACATGGAAAGGCTGTTGGAACCTGCTATCACAATCCCAACCGTGGAACCAAGGCTGGATCCACCACCATAAGGAGATTATGGTGTGTTCGATGCACAGACTGGCTCTCTGAGCCCGTCGGAGAGTGTTGCTTGGTCCCTCTGCCTGCTGCCTCCGACCACACAAATTATACTGAGTTGGTCGGACCGCAGCAGCAGATTGCAGCAGGAACACAACTGACTAGCCGTTGGTTGCGGTCCGACCACAATTGTAATTAGACCCTTAGTGTCACCTGAAGATCCTCAGATGGTTTGTGACACCTGCAAGCTTATAAGATAAGAACTACCCCAGGGGCTGTGTCCTGTAAGTGCACAGCATGGAGTCCAATAAATGGAGTGATCCGAACGTAATCTAAAAAAAAATAAAGGTTGGTCTGTTCTCAAGAATTGAATTTATTCAATCCTCATAAATTCTGTTTCATGGCTGATTTATTCACATGTAGTCAATATAGAAGGAGATCTTTAGATTAGGCGAATGGTTGCTCCAAGAATGTTGGTCCTGACACATTTTGGGCTAAAAGAAGCCTTTTATCAGGGGAGTAATAAACTCAACCAGTGTCCACGTCATGGGTACACCAGTGAATAACACCCAGGGTCAGAGAGAACAGTGGGGCAATCTGTCCCAACAACTGGTGACAGTTGCTCTGCTGCTCTGTTGTCAGTGGGGTCAGCTTCCACTGACCCATTGTGCTCCTGCTGGAAAGGAGGTCAGGGAGAGGTTCATTCTCCTCTTCCACCCCATCATCTGTTACCAAGAGCATGCTCACTACGGCCCTCTGGAAGTAGGGCTTGAGGCGGTTCCCGTCAGGACTCTCAAAGGGTTCCTGGAAGTCTACAAATCCATGAGATAGGTGACATCACTTTTACGCTCAACCAAGTCAAACGGCCGAGTCCACTTGCCCTGCAAGGAAAAGGTTCTACTGGGGTAATGACCCACACTTTCTGCACTGGTTGAAATTCGACCAAAGTGGCATTCTGGTCATAACACTTCTTCATTTCTTCCTGGCTTGCTACGGGGTTTGCCTGAGCAAGCTTCCTGAAGTGGGCAGTTTGGTTTCTGAAGGCCAGCATGTAACTAAACACTTAAAGAACCCCTCGGGTGTGGACGCTTTGAGGATGCACCCAGTGAGTGCGCTGCTGGCCTGCTAAAGGTATGTCAAAGGAAAGCCTGCCTATGCTTGTCTACGGCCGGACATGGCCATTAATCCTGACCTTACAGCATCAGACCATATCTCTATTTCACAAGCCGAACTCTTTGAGCACAACCATCATAAGTTAGGGAGACTCTGCTAACACTTAGGGGATTATTACTATGTCAAGCGCACTTACGTCTGCCCAACACCGTTACAGATTGAAAACCGCCAGACCTTAGGTCAGCAGTTCCGACCACAGTATTTGGATGCGACTGCCCACCGGGCAGTCTGAAACAACTATTTTTCAATGGAAGCTTGTGCAGTGGGTGAAAAATTCCCTCAGCACAAACATTTATGTTTTCAAACATCCCTGCGCCATGTGGCAGACGCTATGTTGTGCCTGCCACACGGTGCAGGGATGTTGACGGGCACCATATGTGCCGCCCAGGCCCCATTACGGAGTGCCAGGATTGGACGGGGGCCCTGCTAGGGGCCCCTAAAGACACTTTCCGACAGCTTTTCCATGTCAGAAAGGCTGACATGGAAAGGCTGTCGGAAACTGCCATCACAATCCCAACCGTGGAACCAAGGCTGGATCCGCCGCCATAAGGAGATTATGGTGTGTTTGATGTACAAACTGGCTCCCTGAACCCGTCGGAGAGTGTTGCTTGGTCCCTCTGCCTGCTGCCTCCAAGGAAACGTATTATAATGAGTTGGTCGGTCCGCAGCACCAGATGGCGGCACGAACACAACCGACTAGCCGTTGGTTGCGGTCCGACCACCATTGTAATCAGACTCTTAGTGTCACTTGAAGATCCTCAGATGGATTGTGACACCTGCAAGCTTATAAGATATTCAATCATCATAAATTCTGTTTCATGGGTGATTTTTTCACATGTAGTCATATAGAAGGAGATCTTTAGATGAGGCGAATGGTTGCTCCCAGAGTGTTTGTCCTGACACATATTGGGCTAAAAGAAGCCCAATATGAGAAGTATTGAACTCCGGTGTAGGTTAGTAGAGAGAGTTTATCATGCGGTGTCCTCAACCAGGGTCCATGTCATGGGTGAATAACACCTGGGGTCAGAGAGAACAGTGGAGCATACTGTCCCAACAACTGGTGACAGTTGCACTGCTGCTCTGGGGTCAGTGGGGGAGAAAGGATCAAAGCTTCCACTGATCCATTGTGCTCCTTGCTGGACAAGAGGTCAGGGAGAGGTTCATTCTCCTCTTCCATCCCATCATCTGTCACCAAGAGCATGTTCACTTAGGACCTCTTGAAGTGGGGCTTGAGATGGTTCACGTGCTGGGCCCTCAAAGGGTTCCTGGGAGTCTGCAAAACCACCGGATAGGTGTTGGACCTGGCCCTTTTGGCAGGTTCTCCCCTGAACTTTTTGCCTGTTAAGATGACGTAATTATAGTGATTTCTGGTCTCTGCGTACTTTAGAACTGTGGCCCAGTGTAAAGTGCGTACGCTCTCTGAGTGCATGTGGTGAGATTGGCCTGCCCTCCCATAGGAATGCGTGGGGGATATTTGTGTCCATGGTAGTTCCTGATGTGTGGGGAGTGCAGGGTCAAGTTTGGTATGTGCGATCTCGTGAGATTATATGCTGCCCGATGATGTGCGCAGATTTAATGTGTCTAGTGTAGAAGTGCCACTTTTAGAAGTTGGCATGTCTGTGCAGTGAATGTGAATTGACTGTCTGCCTTGTGATTGGCTGGAGCTGGCTGGTGTGCCTGGCTCCAGGAGTCAGGATAGGTGTGCCAAATGGTGAATGGAAAGATCTGCATGTTGAAGGAAGGGAGGAGTTGCACCTGGGACCTGAATAGGGCTGGGCCTTCCCTCCACAATGCTGGCTCCACCCCCTGTGGTGTGTCTGATATCCCTGGCCTATCCTGTGAACAGGGAGAGGGGCTGAGCAAAACAAAGTGCTCCAGAACCAGTTGTATCTGGTTCGCCCCTTGCCTGCACCTTTGGAGACAAAGGATTTCAGTGTATAAAAAGGGGCTGTGACCCCATGAAAAATGTTCTTGTTCCTGACTTGAATCTACCATTGGTGTGCTGCCGCTGGGGCCCAGGGGAAGGCTTGCCTCCTGGGCCCTGCCCTGCCCCTGGATGCCTGAAGGACTGTCCTTTGCTGGGAGTTGCTGTGCTCCATCATTTATGCCCAGGACTTCTTGGAACCTTTTTGCTCCAGTTGCTCTATTAAACTGGGGTTACTTTCTCCCTTAGCGCCTGGGAAGCACTATATTTTAAACTGTCCTCTTATTGAGAGGAGCCTACACTCTCTGAGTGCATGTGGTGAGATTGGCCTGCCCTCCCATAGGAATGCATGGGGGATATTTGTGTCCATGGTAGTTCCTGATGTGTGGGGAGTGCAGGGTCAAGTTTGGTATGTGCGATCTCGTGAGATTATATGCTGCCCGATGATGTGCGCAGATTTAATGTGTCTAGTGTAGAAGTGCCACTTTTAGAAGTTGGCATGTCTGTGCAGTGAATGTGAATTGACTGTCTGCCTTGTGATTGGCTGGAGCTGGCTGGTGTGCCTGGCTCCAGGAGTCAGGATGGGTGTGCCAAATGGTGAATGGAAAGATCTGCATGTTGAAGGAAGGGAGGAGTTGCACCTAGGACCTGAATAGGGCTGGGCCTTCCCTCCACAATGCTGGCTCCACCCCCTGTGGTGTGTCTGATATCCCTGGCCTATCCTGTGAATAGGGAGAGGGGCTGAGCAAAACAAAGTGCTCCAGAACCAGTTGTATCTCGTTCGCCCCTTGCATGCACCTTTGGAAACAAAGGATTTCAGTGTATAAAAAGGGGCTGTGACCCCATGAAAAATGTTCTTGTTCCTGACTTGAATCTACCATTGGTGTGCTGCTGCTGGGGCCCCAGGGGAAGGCTTTCCTCCTGGGCCCTGCCCTGCCCCTGGATGCCTGAAGGACTTTCCTTTACTGGGAGTTGCTGTGCTCCATCTTTTATGCCCAGGACTTCTTGGAACCTTTTTGCTCCAGTTGCTCTGTTAAACTGGGGTTTCTTTCTCCCTTAGCGCCTGGGAAGCACTTTATTTGAAACTCTCCTTTTATTGAGAGGAGCCTACCTCTCATTGCTGCATTTGCTTATTTGCTTTTTAGGTGAGCAGGTGCCCACCCTGCGTTTTTGTTTTATTGTCTAATTAACGCAGGTGCCCACCCCACTTATTTGCACCTTTTTGCGGGTGCCCACCCCGCTCCTACAATGTTTTTTTTTTCGAGAGAGCCTACTCCTCGTCCCCGATACAGTCACCACCGCGACCGGGCCGCCAACAGGAACTCAGGCAGCCATCTGCCTGGTGGCAGGTGGGACTTCCGGTTTCACGGAGGAAGTCCTGCACATGCCCCGGCAGCAGAGGAAGTCTTCGAGAGAGGAGGCCTGGAGCCCACCCACCTAATCGAGTACCAGTAAGAAGTACCGAGGCACCCAGGAGGGGGCCCGGGTGAAACGGGAAGGTGGCATAGGTCGCCGATGGCAGCGCGGGGTTCCCATGAGTGAAAGGGAAGCCCTGCGCCGCAAGAGAATTTCTGCCGGTCCCGCAGCACAGGAAGAAGACCGGAGCCTTGCGAGCCCCAGCGATTGCAGCCGAACACCAGGCGGAGCCGCCCCAGTGAGAGAGCGAGCACCGCATTAACTGGTGAGTGAAGCTTGAGTGGGGGCTGAGTTGGGAGCCCCTGTGGTGCTCCTCCCTATTTATTTTGACCACCCTGTCCTTAGTGGTGCTTCCCAGCTGCCCCGCAGTTACGGGCAGCTGCATTGAAGGGGGGCATGTGATTATTTATTTTAGAACCTTAAAGGTTCCAACGGGGGCACAGTGAGTTCCCGAACCAGAGGGTTCCAACGAAGCCCCAATTGTTTTCAGAGCCAGTCCTTTTATTGAGGAAGCCAACCCCTCATTGCTGCATTTATTATTGCAGCGCGGGTGGCCACCCCACTTATTTGCTTTTTAGGTGAGCAGGTGCCCACCCTGCATTTTTGTTTTAATGTCTAATTAACACGGGTGTCCACCCCGCTTATTTGCGCCTCTTTGCGGGTGCCCACCCAGCTCCTACATTGTTTTTTTATTTCGAGGGAGTCTACTCCTCGTTGTGCCCCGATACAGTCACCACCGCGACCGGGCCGACAACAGGAACTCAGGGAGCATTTCTGCCTGGCAGCGGGCTGGACTTTCGGTTTCAAGGAGGAAGTCCTGCCCACGCCCCGGCAGCAGAGGAAGTTTCGAGAGAGGAGGCCTGGAGCCCACCCGCCTCATCAACTACCAGTAAGAAGTCCCAGGGCTCCCAGGAGGGGGCCCGGGTGAAGCGGGAAGGCGGCAGAGGTCCCCAATGGCAGCGCGGAGTTCCCATGATCGAAAGGGAAGCCCCGCGCCACAAGAGAAGTTCTGCCGGTCCTGCAGCACAGGAAGAAGACCGGAGCCTTGCAAGCTCCAGTGATTGCAGCAGGACACCAGGCTGAGCCGCCCCAGCGAGAGAGCGAGCACCGCATTAACTGGTGAGTGAAGGTTCAGTGGGGGCTGAATTGGGAGCCCCCGCGGTGCTGCTCCCTATTCCTTTTGACCTCCCTGTCCTTAGTGGTGCTTCCCAGCTGCCCCGCAGTTACGGGCAGCTGCATTGAAGGGGGCATGTGATTATTTCTTTTAGAGCCTTAGAGGTTCCAACGGGGGCACAGTGAGTTCCCGAGCCCGAGGGCTCCAACGAAGCCCCAGTTGTTTTCAGAGCTATATGGCTCCCAGAGGTACCTTATTTAGTTACTGAGCCCGTGTGGCTCCAAGGCTGGGCACATTTGTTTTCAGAGCCTAGAGGGCTCCAAAATGCGCATTATTTGTTTCAGAGCCTAGAGGGCTCCAATGTGTGGCAAGTTGTTCTGAGGGCCAGTGAGAGCCTATGCTGCAGTTTTGCTGATTTTCCGCTGCCCAGCAAGTAGTTGGCAGCTGCACCGTTTAGATATTTCTTTCAGGGGACATGTGCTTTTGGACTCAGGAGTTGAACGCACTCCTTTGCCCCTACCATGGCCTTCCACAGCTGCGCAGCACTTAGTGCCAGCTGCAGCATTTAGGCCCCATGTTATTGTACTCAGCTGCCCAGCAAGTATTGGGCAGTTGTAAGGTTTAGGTTTTGGCGCAGTGGCGCCACCTTGACTTTGGCTGCCTAGGCAGCCGTCCTGACACTCTGGACATAGTGCATGTGAGCCCCCTTGTTAGATGGCCAGTTGGCCGTGGGGGGTATTGTTACAGTTTGTTATAGGGCACAGGCCCTAATGTGATTTATGTGCTATTGTGATTTATGTTCTAATGCGTTTGGGTGCTAGGAAATGTATGGTGTATAGTATGTTTTGCGCACCCTGTTTTGATACATCTAGATATGGTTTATGCATAGGAGGTTGTTTTACCTGTTTAGGTTTGTGTTAGGGAGATTATACTTCCCAGTGTGATTTACGCCCCTAGTGTAATTTTTACTTAGGTGGTTAGGGTCTAATGTAGTTAGACTTGTGGGATACTGCGCATGATGGATTTCATGTCACAGACTGTTGCAAAGTACAGTGATTACCAGTGTTTGGTGTGCACCTGTTACAACGCATTTTTTACAACGCACTACTGTTACAACGCATCCATTACAACGCGGATACTGTTACAACTCATGTTTTTACAACGCATTTTTTTACAACGCAGGTACCTTTACAACGCATACCATTACAACGTAAGTATTGGTAAGTATATAGTTATTTTTTAAATGTTATATGTTTGGGGTAAAGGGGTATTTTTAGGGGTTAGGGTCAGTTTAGGGTTTTTGGGTAAAGGGGTATTTTTAGGGTTCTGGGTCAGTTTTCAGTTTGTGGGTAAAGGGGTATTTTTAGGGTTTAGGGTCAGTTTTCAGTTTTTGGGTAAAGGGGCATTTTTAGGGTTCAGGGTCAGTTTTCAGTTTTTGGGTAAAGGGGCATTTTTAGGGTTCAGGGTCAGTTTTCAGTTTTTGGGAAAAGGGGCATTTTTAGGGTTCAGGGTCAGTTTTGAGTTTTTGGGTAAAGGGGTATTTTTAGGGTTCAGGGTCAGTTTTGAGTTTTTGGGTAAAGGGGTATTTTTAGGGTTCAGGGTCAGTTTTCAGTTTTTGGGTAAAGGGGTATTTTTAGGGTTCAGGGTCAGTTTTCAGTTTTTGGGTAAAGGGGTATTTTTAGGGTTCAGGGTCAGTTTTCAGTTTTTGGGTAAAGGGGTATTTTTAGGGTTCAGGGTCAGTTTTCAGTTTCTGGGTAAAGGGGTATTTTTAGGGTTCAGGGTCAGTTTTCAGTTTTTGGGTAAAGGGGTATTTTTAGGGTTCAGGGTCAGTTTTTAGTTTTTGGGTAAAGGGGTATTTTTAGGGTTCAGGGTCAGTTTTCAGTTTTTGGGGTACAGGGTAAAAATAAATTAAATTTAATTTTAAATTAAATTATTTAATAGTAAATAAATTAAATTAAATTACATTGCATTATTTTTGGGGTTGAGGGTCATTTTTGAGTTTTTGGGGTACAGGGGTACAGGGTAAAAATAATGTTATATTTGTTTTAATTTTCAATAATTAATTTAAATTATATTTCATAAAATTACTTTAATTTATTTTTGGGGTTTAGGGTCAGTTTTCAGTTTCTGGGGTACAGGGGTACATGGTAAAAATATAGTAATATTAATTTAAATTTAAAATAATAAACGGAAATTAAATTATTTAAAATTACATTACATTATATTTTTAAAATTAAGTTACTATTATATTATTAATATTAACATATACTTACCAATACTTACGTTGTAATGGTATGCGTTGTAAAGGTACCTGCGTTGTAAAAAAATGCGTTGTAAATACATGCGTTGTTACAGTATCCGCGTTGTAAAAACCGCGTTGTAACGGTATGCGGAGTAAAAGTCTGCGTTGTAACATCATATATCCCCAGTGTTTACTGGTTGTACCTTTTATGGCCTATCTTACATTTACCAAGTTATCTATTGTACTATTTCTTTACCAAGTGCTGATGCTGACAGTGGTCCATGTGGCCCTGTCATGTGTAAATAATCCCTTGTAAATATTGCCCGTGCCAGTTGGCACCATGTATATTGTGTGATTGCTATCTGATGTGTTTTGAGAATACAAAGGCTATTTTTGATATAACCTTGTGTGCAGTTCCTTTTGTGGGGGGCCTGGGATGTTGTTGCTGGTGGGTGCGTGTGCAAATGCTTTACACATGGCCTCCGGGAAAAGCCTTACTGCTCGTGTCACATTGCCATTGCCAAGCGGGTGAGCAGGGGTTATTCTTGGAGTGGAACTCCCTTGCCTTGACTAGAGTGGTGGTTTCTGCCTGGCTTTGGGGCAAGCCTCAGCAAAATAGAAATCCCATTTCTAATAATAGGTGACATCACTTTTGCTCTCCACCGCCTCAATCGGCCCAGTCCACTTGTCCTGAAAGGAACAAGGACCCATTCTTTCTGCCCGGGTTGAAATTTGACCAGAGTGGCATTCTGGTCATAATACTTCCTAATTTCTTCCTGGCTTGCTTCTGGGTTTGCCTGAGTGAGTTTCCTGAAGTGGGCAGTTTGGTTTCTGAAGGCCAGCATGTAACTAAACACATCCTGGAGAGTTTTCCTGGGAGCTGCCATCCAGCCTTCCTTTACCAAACTCAGAGTTCTGCTCACAGGGTGACCATACAGAAGCTCAAAGGGACTAAGCCCAAGATAAAAAATTCACAATACAGTGCTTAGAAATATTTAGTTATCAAATTAACCTTGAAATACAGTTCCTTGAAGTTGATAGGTCCCTCCAGGACTATCACGGCATCGTGAAAAAATACATATAAAGAGTTCTGGCTGAACGCAGGGTCGCGGGCCAGCTACGGTGTCGGGAAGACCTGCAAAACAGACCTTTAGAAATGCAGGGCATCGGTGAACTATCTTTGAGCTTCTGAAAGCACGGCGTTGGTTCCAGAGCTCAGTGCAGGAGCCGTTGGGCCCTTGAAGACACATGCATTGCAGATAGAAGTCAGGGGCGCTAGCGTAGGTAGGCATCGCCTGCTGCGGTGCAAAGTGCAGCAGTGCGGCGTGCAATGCCCTCAGGTCGTGCTGGATGGAGGTGTCAGATGGCGATCAATGTTGCGGTGCGAAGTGATGCGGTGCTCATCCCGGTGCTGGCAGGTTACAGTTCAAGCAGCTGCATTGTCATTGCTGAAGCGCAGTCGTTGGCTGACAAACTGGAGTCAATGGCAACGGCGTTGGTAGGCCAAGGCTGCAGTGCAGGATGAGGACAGTGCCTTCAAACCATGGTGCAAGCAGCGTTGTCGATTTCATCATGGAGCATCGTTGTCAGGGATACCAAGGTGGTGTTGTGATGCGAGGCGAAGCGGAGTGCAGTGCCCACTGTGCGAGCAGCGGCTCAGAGGCTGTGTCAACACTCGTCGTCAGTGAGACCAGGGTCGCGGTGCAGCGGTATGCCTTCAGGACACGGTGCCTTCAGGACACGGAGTCGGCCGCGGCATCGTAGACAACGTAGAGTTGCTTTTTCTTCTGTTGCAGCACAAAACACACAGTCCCCAGTACTGAGGGCAGAAGAACTTGACATCTTTGCTGTTCCTGAGACTTCTTAAACAAAGGGGCAAGCTCTACCTCAAGCCCTTGGAGAAACTCACAAAAGTAGATTGCAGAAAGTTCAGTCCAGTCCTCTCACTGCCCAAAACAGAAGCAGCTGCTGTAGAACAACACAGCAAAGCACTCAGCAATGTGGTAGTTGTCCCCTCACATCTTCTCCAGCTCTTCTTCTTGGCAGCCTTCTTGGTCCAAAGAAGTTCTAAATTTAGGGGTTTGGGCCCCACTTTTAATAGCCCAAAATCCTCTGTCCTCTCCGGCAGAGAGGGTCTGTGCCTAGCCAGAACCTGTACTTCCCTCTCAGTGTGGCTTTCTGGCAGGAGGCAAGGTCAGGCTAATTCAGGTGAAAGGAAATCTCCTCCCCCTACTCTAAATGCAGCCCAGGTCTATCCAGCCCTTTCCTAACCCACCTATACTATCTGGAGCCACTTCCGTTCTCCAGCCCCTGTCATCCAGTACCCCTACAGTCAATCCTCATACCCAGCAGAGGCGTACTGCATAGCTGAGCAAGACAATACCAACTTTCTAAAAGTGGTATTTTCAAACAATGAATGTAAAAATCACCTTTACTAAAAGATGCATCTTTAGATTCTGAGTTCAGGCAACTGAAACATTTATTTTTCTTCCTAGTTCCCTGGGCCAGTTATGTTTATAAGATGGTATAAACAAACTCCCCACTCTGTCCTATAGGAACAAGTAGCCTTGCAATATTGATTTTAAAAAAAAAATATTTTTATTTATTTTTTTCCCATTTTATGCAAGGAATGTAGAGTTCAGATAATACATATTAACCTCATGCGCGCTAGCGGTTTTCCCGCTGTGCGCTGAGTTTTTAAAAAACCCGCGTTACATGACGAGCTCGGTACACAGTCAAAATATCGAGTTAGAAATATCGATGTACCAAAATATCGTGTCTATAATATCGAAGGTGCAGAATATCGAAGACAAGAATATCGTTGGACAGAATATCGACCCTAAGGTAAGTAATATCGAAATACTTAATATCGATGTAAGTAATATCGAAGTTAGTAATATCAATAGCATATATATCGATGTTACTAATTTCGATTACACTAATATCGATATTTGTATTATTTCTGTTATTTTTTATTATGTATGTGTTATATGTTTTCCTTAAGTAATTAAAATAAGTACTATTATATGTGTATTACATATATATATTAATAAATGTATTTATAAGTTAATTATATGTTTTAGTACCAGAGCGGGCTGTCGGTTTATAGGGGAATAGGGTGGGAAGTTATTTAATTATGTTAAATTGATTATTAATTAGTAGTTAATATACATTAATTATAAATATTTGGTAATTACATTCAATTAATTGGTTAATCATTTTAAGTAAATGATTAATTGATAAATATGTTTTATAGCGGGTTGTGGGTTTATAGGGGAATAGGGTGGGAAGTAATTTAACTATGTTAAATTGATTAATAATTAGTAGTTAATATATTTAATTATGTATAATTAATTAATCATTAGTAGGAATTATAAATTATATGTAAATAATTGGTAATTATTTTTAATTAATTGGTAATTAATTTTAATTGATTGGTAAATAATTTTTATTAAATCATAAATAGATAAATGTGTTTTGTTGTGGGTAGTGGGTTTATAGGGGAATATGGTGGAAGTAATGTAAATGTAATGAAGTAATAATTTTTTTTAAATGATTGTTTTGTAAATAATATAATAGTTAAATAATTAGTAATTGGTAATTAAATATTATAAAATTGAATTTTTTAATATTTATTTTCGCTTAAATATATTTAGGTAATCATGTTTGTTATAATTATGTATATGTATTGTATATGGTTTACATTTTTTAAATACTTTATATCATTATTTAAATAAAAAGATAGTATTTATAAGTATGTTTTTTTAACCCCTACGCTATCCAACGCTTTCTCTACTGATGCACTCTCTGGAGTGGGAATAGTAATTTTTACTTCTACGCTATCCAACGCTTTCCCTACTGATGCACTCTCTGGAGTGGGAATAGTAATTTTTACTCCTACGCTATCCAACGCTTTCCCTACTGTTGCACTCTCTGGAGTGGGAATAGTAAATGACCTCTACCCTATCCAACGCTTTCCCTACTGTTGCACTTTCTGGAGTGGGAATTGTAATTTTTACTCCTACGCTATCCAATTCTTTCCCTACTGTTGCACTCTCTGGAGTGGGAATAGTAATTTTTACCCCTACGCTATCCAATGCTTTCCCTACTGTTGCACTCTCTGGAGTGGGAATAGTAATTTTTACCCCTACGCTATCCAACGCTTTCCCTACTGTTGTACTCTCTGGAGTGGGAATAGTAATTTTTACTCCTACGCTATCCAACGCTTTCCCTACTGATGCACTCTCTGGAGTGGGAATAGTAATTTTTACTCCTATGCTATCCAACGCTTTCCCTACTGTTGCACTCTCTGGAGTGGAAATAGTAATTTTTACCTCTACCCTATCCAACGCTTTCCCTACTGTTACACTCTCTGGAGTGGGAATAGTAATTTTTACTCCTACGCTATCCAATGCTTTCCCTACTGTTGCACTCTCTGGAGTGGGAATAGTAATTTTTACCCCTACGCTATCCAACGCTTTCCCTACTGTTGCACTCTCTGGAGTGGGAATAGTAATTTTTACCCCTATGCTATCCAACGCTTTCCCTACTGTTGCACTCTCTGGAGTGGAATAGTAATTTTTACTCCTACGCTATCATAAACTTTCCCTACTGTTGCACTCTCTGGAGTTGGAATAGTAATTTTTACCCCTACGCTATCCAATGCTTTCCCTACTGTTGCCCTCTCTGGAGTGGGATTAGTAATTTTGACCCCTACGCTATCCAACGCTTTCCCTACTGTTGCACTCTCTGGAGTGGGAATAGTAATTTTTACCCCTACGCTATCCAATGCTTTCCCTACTTTTGCACTCTTTGGAGTGGAAATAGTAATTTTTACTCCTACGCTAACCAACGCTTTCCCTACTGTTGCACTCTCTGGAGTGGGAATAGTAAGTTATATTCCTACGCTATCCAACGCTTTCCCTACTGTTGCATTATCTGGAGTGGGAATAGTAATTTTTACCTCTACGCTATCCAAAGCTTTCCCTATTGTTGCACTCTCTGGAGTGGGAATAATCATTTTTACCCCTACGCTATCCAACATGTTATATAATTATTTGTAAAATATTAAAAGTATGTTTAATTTTTTATGTTTTGTACATTTTATTTTTGTTATTGTTTTATGTTTGTAAATGTATTAGTAAATTATAATATATTTTATTAATTTATAAGTTAGTGAAATAATTATTACAACATATTTTTCAGAACATATATATTATATATTTACAGTATATATTTAATTAATATATTATTATTATATATGTATTATTTATTAAGTTTAAACATTATTAGATACTTATAACTATGTATAATACACTTATTAGTGTTATTTAATTTATTTTACAATTATATTTTAAAAGAAAAAATACGATATTTTTAACATCAATATTTTTTACATCTATATTATTTTTTCAATATGTTTGTACTTACCATGTTGTAGATGGGATGTCGATATTCTTGCCCTTGATATTTTGGACTCGATATTTCTATAGGTCGATATTTTGGTGGTCGAAATTTTGTCAGTGATCCGACGAGCTCAGCTCGTCATGAGCGTACGAGAGCCGTCACTCATGACGAGCTGAGCTCGTCATGAGCGTCGAATGGGTTAAATGAATTCAGCAAATGCAGTCAATAAAAATATATAGCACATAAACAAGAGATAATACAGCAAACCGCAGACATATATCCTGTAACATAAAGGAACATAGAAAAACACAACCTGTACAGCATTTCGAATAGGAACAAACTCCATTAAATCCAGTCAGTTATAGCAGCTCAGATCTTCACTCCCATGGCCCTCTTTCTTCTGCCTTTAGTCTTGTATTTAGCCAATTCCAAGTTATACATTGCTAATAATCTCGCACACCAGCCAAAAAAGGAAAGAGGATTCAAATTGATCCAATCGTTCATAATACATGCACGTGCAACAGCCATACAAATAAATACAAAATATTTCATAGCCTTAGATCTTATGTGAGCAGATGTATCTGAGCTAACATAAGTATAACAAGAGGGGGAGTGGAGAGGGTAATGTATTCGGTCTCCCCGGTCACAAGTTTAATAAATAAAAAGAATCCACAGGAAAGAAGGTGTACTATGTATGGTCCCTACAATGGTGGGGAGCCCACTGTGTTCTTTAAATACCCCTCACACACTAAAAGGGCCCTTGGTGTCATGCTTCATCATAGGGGTCTTTGCATCCCTCTACGGAATGCAGCGTGCTATTGACCAACGACTACATGGGAGCACTGATGTAATGCTTATGGGCCCGATTCACAGAACTAACTTTGGACAAAATCCTAAACTTACTACTTTTAGTATTCACAGAAGTTAGGATTTTGTCTTAAGTTTGTCTTAAGAAAGACATAAGGCATACTTAAGACAAAATCCTAACTTAAGTCTGTCTTAAGTCTGTCTTAAGACAAATTTAAGACAAAATCCTAACTTCTGTGAATACCAAAAGTTGTAAGTTTAGGATTTTGTCTTAAGTTAGTTCTGTGAATCGGGCCCCTAGTGGGGTGTGTGAGGGTGTATGATATTAGGTGAGTGATGGGGTCATGAGTGAAAAATGAGTGAATGTACAAATTTTAAAAAACCTGGCACGTATGGTCTAAAAAGATTTTTAATGGGCCACTGCGCTGGTATAAGTAAAAGGGGTGTGTGGTGGAGGTACTTTGTATTTAATGTACAATATCTCTGGTGTACATCAACATGTTTCGAAGCAACAGCTTCTTCTTCAGGACGGGGTGTACAGATCCCCACTTACTCAAGTCAGGGTGTATAAAGGCCTAATATGCCACTACTATATATACACTAATTGCAAGGGATAAACTAAATGTGCCTATTTAGTTAATTTGCTCATCAGTACCTGCATTGAGGACCTGTGAAAAGAACCAAGAAAGGTCTTCCAAACACAGCTCAATAATCACCCAACGACCAAAGGAATCTTCTTTTACCCGCTTACATATCGCCCAACCATATCTTTTCAATATAGCCACACATCTTCTTGTTGTACCTTGACGTGTACATCCCACTAATTCCATACCCAGATCTTTAAGCCAACGCCTGTTATTCCATGCAATGTGGGTCTCCTGTACACACAGTAAATCCATCCTCATGTAAATAAGAATTTGGGCCATTAACCCTCTTTTCTTTCTATCATTCAACCCACAGATATTCTAGGAACAGATCTTAAAATTACCCATGCTCATGATAAGGGTGCTTTACAAAACCTGAAACATGATACCTAGCTGTGACACTTCTTAACACAACTAAAACATGATATACAATTTTAGAATCTTTATTTACCAAGTTTAGGCTACTATTTACACTCAAAAGCACAACTCTACTATTCCTTGCCTCACTATCCCCCATCCCACTCCGATCTTCCTACCCCAATATTGAAACATGAAATTGGCAGTCATTTACTATCAGGACATGCCACACACATCCGGGCAAGTCCTACCTTTCAAATACACTGCACTACGCCCACAGGGGTACCTTAGGCCTACCTTAGGGGTTACTCAAATGTAGAAAAGGGGAGGTTTAGGGCCTGGCAAGTGGGTGCACTTGCCAGGTCGACATGGCAGTTACAAACTGCGGGCCCACTCTGCAGTAGTAGGTCTTAGTTACCTTTTTACCGGCTACTTCTGTGGGTGGCACAATCCGGGCTGTGAGCCCACTAGTAGCAATGGATTTACAGGCCCTGGCCCTCTCATTGCAGTTAACCAGAGACTTACCAGTAAATCCAATATGCCAATCATGGAAACACCAATCAATAGCACAATTTACAACCGGAGCACTTGCACTTTAACACTGAATAGCAGTGAGAAAGTGCACAGAGACACTAAACCAGCAAAAATAGTGTACAAACCAGGAGGTCAGAAAGCAAAAAGACAGGGGAAACACACCAAAAGTTGTCATGTCTAACAACACCATATCAGTAAAATCAGACACAGGTATACTAAGAATTTGCATTGCGTTCATGGTTCTTTTATTTGTGATAAATAGTTTCCCAAAGTAACACAAAGTTGGGTTATAAGCATTACTTTGCATCAAGGGGGCATTCCATGAGTGACACATGGGTGTTTCTTTGCAGCCCCCTAAGAGTTTTGTTACATATCCCTCTTGACAAATATTGTCGCACAGGGATTTACATCAAAATCTTGCACCTTTAGGCAGACTTAACAAGAAAAAATAGTTTCATTTCTAATATTTTTTTTCTACTTTGAATATGAGCTACATTGTACAGCACACTTGCAAATCATGAACGTTTTACAAGCTAGTTTTTGTGCCTGAAGGATTCCTCCAAACACAATCACTATTCCTCACAAAATGCATGCATGGCTATGGCGCAAAGGTGTGTGCGTTTGTGAATGGCAGCCATCACAGGGAGAGATTAAAACACCACTAAATCTGAGAGATATGGCACTGCTCTGTTCTCCCCCTTTCATACAATGCAGCAAAGCAAAAGCTGCAGCTAAGGTAGAGCTTAAAAAAGAAATAACATCTTCCGTGGTCGGGGATTCAATTGCATGGGAGAGGCAGAGTTATTTTTTAAAATCTTCGGCTGAGGAGCTGCTACACTTCTAGCAGCTCATTTATATTGAACAATGTTGGAGGTGCCCCAGCCCTTCTCAGAGCACAGCAAAGCACCAAGTATAAATTTGAGGTCCTGCTTAAGGGGCGCATGGGGTACTCTTTCTCTAGAGCAGTAAATATTTAATGAACAGCTTCCCTGCTCTTTGTTTATCTCTGCACCAGTGAGAGCATAAGGGTCTTTTGCTTGCGCCCAAGGTAGAAGCTGCAAAGTGGTGCTGGGAGTACCCAGCCCCCCAGACACAGGTCATTTTCTTGACGGATGTTTTCCCATAGGTAGGAAAATATTTGTGAATAAGGGGCCCACTAGGTGGCACTAATGCTTTGGGGAGAGGGCCCAATGCATGACTCCTCCTCCAGAAAGGGGTACTTCAGTATTTTTAACAGTTGCTTTGTTTGCCCCCCGGGCGCATGGCTCTTCCTGGGGATATTTCCTTGCAAGGCAGTGAAGTGCCATTTTTGCTCAAACCCCCGGGGAAACTAGTCTTAAAAGGGGATTAGTCTGGCCCAGTGTGGCTGATTTGAGTGTTTTAAGCCTGTTTTGCTCCTATCACCAAACCCTAGCCACAAGGAGTTGGTCTTTTAGATCTCCTAACCTCTAACTGGGAGTTTCGGGAACCCTAGATCGCCAGACATGTCCTCTGAATGGCTCCTGGTGCTTGTAACCTGCTGCTGAGGCCTTCTTGCACTGCCCCTAGACCACCAGCCAAAGGTACATCCTAGATGCTACACTCCCCTGGCCCAAGGGCCCCCTCTCCTCTAGAGAGGCACCTGTAGATCAGCAGAGTTAAAGAGACAGTCTACAGAAGATTCAGGGGAACCATCCAAGGGACCCCCAAATTAGTTCCTTGTCGGATCATGTAGGCCTAAGTCGAATGGAACTGTAATTTAGAGCACATTTTACCTGAAATGTGTACAGTGTGAGGTCCACAGACCTTCTGCAAGCACTACACACCTACAATAAGAAGGACTACTCACACTATAAGACCTGTCCTAAGCCAGTACATTCATGAAAGAGTCCCTTCTGTGACAGGCTAACCGTGTACAGATACCAAGCTGCAGAAGAAAGCAGACTCACACACAGGCCGGCAGAGGAGTGCACACATGTGCTGACGTGTTCAAGTGTAACAATCATAGGCTCGTACCCAGCTGTGCAATAGCACCCTTATCTTAAAAGGTAGACTTCCATTTAGCATACACAGTCCAAATACCATGAATTACCAGTGAGTGAGACTCAGGTAGTTAGATTCTCTCTCATTAAGAGTCCACAAACTTGAGTAGTCAAAAGTGCAGACTCTTTATTGAAGTTTAAACTGCAAATTTGGCCTGTCAAAATAACCCCCTTTGACAGTACCCCTATGAAAGGCCATAGTGCCCACAATTTGGGGTGCATGGTATTTATAATCTCTGCATGTGCAACTTTAATGTTAAACGTCCTTACAGTGTAAAACACCCCAGGCTGTTCCATAGGAAAACACTGGGTCTCATTATTACATTTCAAAATGCTATTTTTGGGTAGAATATACCTAGAAATACAATTCAAAGACTGATTGAAAATCAAATTTATTAACTATTAATCAAAAGGCACTTTTAGAACTTTCACTTTCCCTGCAGAACATCTCTGGAGGCTCATTTGCATGAGCTCAACTGTGATTTAGCAGGTGAATAACCCTCTTGATGAGATGTGAAATCTGTTCCATGGATGAAAGCTTTGGCATGGGGAGGTGTTTCTGTTGCACTGACAGAATGAGTATTTGGGCTTGCTTCATTTCAAAGAGGACTACTGTGTCACAGACAAATATTTCCTGAAACCTATACAAGCACTTATTTTAATTCCCAAGTTAGGACCTCGCCAATTCCAGTAGGAGAGGAGCTGTCCTCCTGTTCAGGCTGCAGGGATACAACAAGTTACAAGAGGCCTTACCTGCAACTACCCAGCTGATCAGTTCTAAGTTCACCTGCCCTAGACCCTGCCTGCTTGCCGCTGCTCGAGAGAATCTTACCCACATGTGTTGTCCCTAAGGTTCTGTGACCCTTGGCTCTGGAGAATAAGGAGAAACCTCTCAAGCTAATCTTCTGAATGTGTTTTGGGTATGACCTGGGAGGAAGAGTGTTTCATGTGTTTTTACTGTTGCCCGCATCCTGAACTTGCTGCTAAATATTCTACTCTGCCACCAGTAATGCTGACTTTCAGTGCACTAGGCACCTCTAGGCTCCGTTCCGTGGAGAAAGTGGGATTTTCACATAGCAGTGGTGCTACACTCTGATTTGTTCTTTTCCTCTAATCAATGGCGTACCTGGGAGGAGCTTGTTGTGCCCTCAGGTACTTTATACATGCTGCAGCATGGTTGCGCTGTTGGTGGGAAGAGTGTTTTCATGTGTTTCTACTGTTACCCGCGTTCAGAACTTGCTGCTAAATGTTCTACCCTGACACCAGTAACGCTTACTTTCAGTGCACCAGGCACCTTTAAACTCCGTTCCGTGGAGAAAGTGGGATTTTCACAGACCAGTGGTGATTCGCTCTGATTGACACTTTTCCTCCAATCAGAGGCATACCTGGGAGGAGCATTTTGTGCTCACAGGTACTTTAGTATTGAGTTAGGACGGGGTAAATCCAAAACAACTCAAGGACATGGGTCGCTAAGTACAGTACAGAAAAAATGGTCCGAGTTTTCGCAGTTAATTCTAAATATTCAGCTATTTTAACATGGAAAAACGTTCACCACATATATGTAACATTATGCATTATTAAACAAAGAAAACAATAGAGCTTACAATATTCAAAATATGATTGTATTTATTTTTACAATTGTGTCCATTGTGAATTGCTGCATCAGGTCTGCCCTGGACTGGAAACAAGCATCCTAGGACCGGTTTCGGGTTTTGACCCCTCTTCAGCCAGTATTACTTGATTCCAGTGGCATGGAGAGCACAGGACTCACGTCTGAGCATACCCGTCCCACTTGGGGTGACAGATGCAAAAAGAACTATTGATGGACAGAATGCAGAAAAATGTCACACATGGATGCACAGAGTCTTCGCCCGTCTGCGCCTGGACGTCGCCAAAAGCCAGGGACTCTGTCCATTTGTCCTCCCACAGTATGCCATACTCATGTGAGGAGCTGCTCTCGGTGCACAGGGCAATGTCTATGTCACCTCCGAGGGTGCTTGACAATGCTGTCACTGTAATTTCTCATCCCAACGTCGCCTAGGTGCTTTTTCAGGTGAAGTGCTAACCCATGTCAACGTTGGCAGCATTAATTGTCGTTCGTTAGTTAAACATCATGCTGACATTTTTGATTCATTCTCCAAACACTCTCTAGACATTTTGTTTCTAACAGAAACATGGCTCTCTCAATATTTTGTCACTTTTTCTGTCTTGGCCCTACTCCCGGGACTTTGTGATGAAGAATGTAAATAGAGGATTGACCCGGGTGGTGGCATTCCAACAATCTATAAAGATTGCTACACTTGTAGTTTCACCCAGGCACCCATTCAGGATTGCAAAAGTGCCATTTAAATTAGCTTCATCAGACAATTTCACGTGCTCTGGACTACTGATCTATTGCCCTCTGGGGCTGTCCAAACTTTTCAGAGAAGGACTAATCAATGTGGTTAGTAGTTTAGCACTGAAATTGGCCAATTTTACTATCTTTGGCAATTTGAATTTGTATCTAGAATCCGATAAGGATATGCATCATTTGCTTAATGATGGCTGCTTGTCAATTAAACCAGCGGGTCTCTGGACCTACGTATGAGGCGGGACACATGTTTGATCCTGTACTTACCAACATTTTGCTTACGAAGACCCCAACATCGTTACCGATGACATGGACCGACCACTACTTAATATATTTCTCGTTGGATCACACTGGTCCTAAATTTCAGGGTCGGCTTAATGCTATATATAAGCGTCTCAGGCAGAAACTAGATCATTCTACCTTCTACGACATCCAGGCCACTACTCAGCCCACCCTTTCATCAGATATCAAGTTGGCTAGCATTAGCTTCAGGCAGTGAATTGACCAGGCATTAGATAAGTGCATTCCAGGTAAATGGACCCATCCCAAGAAAGCCTGGTCCCATGAGTGGTTTGATGAGTCACTTGTCACGGCCAGAAAAAATTGTAAAGCTCTTGAGCTCTGTTGGAGATGCTCTGACAATCCTATGCCTAAATCTGAATATGTGGCCTCTAGGAAATGTATCACAAATGGATTTAGGAAAACTCATGCTGCATTCTTTGTTTATAAGATTAACACGAGAGATAACCCCTCAAAATCTATTATTTCCCTAGTAAAAGATATGATAAAAATTACCGGTGACTGCTGATAGTTTCATCACCTCTAATGACTAGTATGAGGTGTTGGCCACTTATTTTATCAATAAAGTGGTGGGTATTTATGATAGCTTCCACATGAAGTGTGATTCCACAGTTATGTTGAGGGATGATTTTACAGGAAATGGGGCCCACTTCTGTCCACCTTCCCTTCTATCACTACAGACTGCCTATAGGTACTTGTCACTAAGTTTAAATCAGGGTCCCCTGTGGACCCCCTCAAACTAGAATTGTTTGTTAAACATCAGGAACGCCTCCTTCCCAGCAGTCTGGATCTTATTATTCTCTGTCTTTTCAACTCAGAGGTTGCACAAAATCGGAAACATGCGAAAGTTATCCCCCTCCTGAAGAAGCCTTCATTGGATGCTTCCAGGCTGGAAACTTTTTGCCCGATCTCCCGATTGCCGTTTTTAGCTAAAGTAAACAAATCCTATGTGAACGGTCTTTTAGCTGCAGCATTTGGAGTCTCACTCACTATTGGATCCATTTAAAAATGGCTTCTGTCCCAAGCACAACACAAAGAAAGCGTTATTAACTGTAAAGGCGCAACTAAGAGCCTACATGGATGAAAACAATATGACAGTGCTTATTCTACTTGATCCCAGCCCTGCCTTTGACATGGTCTCACATAGCATCTAGATCAATCTGCTGCATGAGATCGGTGTCAAAGGTAGGGACTGGTTTGCTTCCTTCCTGCGTGACAGATCTTTCCAGGTCATCTCTCCTCCCTTCCACTCACAGACACATCCTCTGTGTTGTGGTGTTCTCCGAAGGTCGGTGCTTAATCTGACTCTTTTCAACATTTATGTTCGTCCGCTGGCCCTGTTGGCCAAAACCTGTAATATATCTTTGGAATCATATGCGGATAATACACAACTGGTCCTTACGTGCACCAATGACTCTAGCCAGGACGTGGCTTAATTCCTGCAGGATCTGTCGGCCATAGCGGGCTGGATGGGGGTGAATTGCCTTCAGCTAAATTTGTCTAAAACAGAAATCCTCTTACTAGGCAGAGTTTCCCATCTCTGAGGCAACAATTGGTGGCTGCTGGAGCTGAGCTCTCTTCCCGTGCCTAAAGTCACAGTAAAAAACCTTGGAATTCGGTTGGACAATGCCCTTGTTTATGAAGATCACGCCAAGTCAGTTTAAAGGACTTGTTTCTGTATTCTGAGTGGCCTCAAACCCATTTTTCGTGTTTGACGCTCACACTCCTTAGCTGGTAGTTCGAACAACGATCCTATCTAGTTTGGACTACTGCAACAGTCTCTTGCTTGGTGCTAATAAATATGTGACCAATAGCCTCCAGAGCACCACAAATACTGCAGCACATAGCCTACTTGCATTGCTTAAGTATAGCTTGGTCTTTGGGGCGCTGCATCAACTCTATTGGTTGCCCATTGAGCAAAGAATCTGGTTCAAAGCACTGTGTGTCACACATCAAAATACTGGAAGGCTCTGGTCCAATGATTCTTAGCGACTTAGGTCACCATGATATCCCTTCCCATGCTCTGTGATCTGCAGATCTTCACTTGCTTCAGTTGCCAAGATTCCGTAGACCCAGATATGGAGGACGTTAATTTAAATTTTTAGCACCTTCGCTCTGGAACTTGCTGCTTCTCTCCATTAGGAACATCCCCAATCTTCTGGCATTTAGAAAGGCAGTGAAGATTTTTCCGTTTCAGTAGCAGTGTCTTCACTTCCACCTTCGCTCTGACTTACGTCCCTTTGCTGGGACAGCCATGCACTCTACAAATCGCATAACATAGCATAACCTGAAAGTTTAAGTTGCTGCGGCTCAAAGCTATTCTGTAGCAGCAAATACAATTCACCTGGACCACGGAGAGATGATATCCTGCTTTGTGGAGCCCTCTTTGGCATCAGCCTGCAAACTTGCTGTGCTGGAAGAATCCGAGCTCCAATAAAATCTTCACTGAGAGACAGTGCCAAAATTATCCGGGTGGCAAGATATAATTTCTGGATGCAAAATTCCAATTTCTCCCACTCTGACTTTGGCTACCAAAGGTCAATGGCTTAAACACAACCTCGTCCATCCACTATCCAATTACATGGATCCCTTCTCAGTCACATTATTCTGCTGCTTTGCCCTGCTGATAATTTTTGCCTACCATTTCAGAGTCTAAGGTTGCATTTAGAATTTGACAGATGGGATACTCCCTCACAAACTTGATGTCTGTCCTATCAACCATATGACAAGTGGAACTGAATATACTAAGTATCTCCTCTGCCAAACTTTGAAGTAGGCCTATGTCCAAAGGTAAAACTTCTGACTCAATCAAAACTGGTTTCTGTTTCCAATCCAAGCATCATCACTGTTGGCCTTAACTTGCTCCTAGGTACCGGTCAAGACCAACCAGATGACCATGCTTAGCACTTAGCACTTTTTTTTGATCATTTATGTCTAGGTTTACCCTTATTTGATTTTTGTTGTTGTGGTGCCATTGTATTCATTAACATATTCTCTATTTTTGTTTGGTTTCTTCTTGTATTGTGTTTTGACTTTATTACTTTTTTGGTGCTGCATAATACTTTATACATTGGCTGTCTGCTCTGTGCCATAGAGACCATAGGTTAAGCTCGGGTTAATTCAATAACTTTAGTGATTCACCCTAACAAAGATTGTAGGTTGGCATCTACCTCTTGCAACTAATACCCTAATTTCTTACAGGTGTTAATTGGACGGACCCCATTTGCTACACACGCCACCTCATGCTGAAACTAGTGAAAGAATCTCATCATTACTCTTGGGTACTCCTGCCTAGTCAGCTGCAAGAAGTGGCAATAGCTTCTGACTAGACACAATTCACCATTTGTCCACTACCACGGATATGTTAATCTGCCCTCCCAACATCAAGATCACACACCTAACTCAAACACGGAACACCTCTCCCCACAGGCCACCCAGACTGCACCAAGAAACCTCCTGATTCAATGTTGGATGCATCAGCATTAAGCACCCACATGGCCTTAGCAAGTCTAGCAATATTCTTGCCTTGGGTAAAGCAACACTGCACCCACCACACTTCTTCCTGTCAAGGGTTCAATGCGTTAACACTGATTCCATCAGCAAAGACAAGTCTCAAACCTGTTTATCGAGTTATTAGCTGATCTTCCTCTGGAGAATATATAACCCTCACTCAACTGAGTCAATGCACCCTGAAGATGCAGAAGCAGGACCTCTGACCCTCACCCACAGAATTTACAATGGAGTCTTTAGCTTCCAAAAACCTTGTAGAAGGACTAGGTTTCTTAACTAAGTGACTGTGATTGTGAATGACTGAGTTTCCTAACCCAAACTTAAGTACTCCCCTGTCAGTCACTTTGGGCTCCTTCGCCCACTTGTCTCTGTGAAAATGTGTGCATGTGCCTCAGCCAGGGACTCCCAAGCAACATCGGGTCAACTAGAAGTGTCATTGGAAACTGTGTAGGGAATGCCTCACCCAGGCACACAATGAGCCAACATCCAGCCTCCAATGGGTCAGGTGGAAAATGCCTAGGTACCCTAACAATCCCTCTTTGAAATTTGACAGATCACTCTGTAGGCACACACTGCTGCCTTCCACCTCATTCAGTTGAGGAGCTGCCACCACCTGCCAGGCAAACCAGGACTTCAAAGGACCCTCAGGGCGGCAACCTAAGGCTGCCACACTCAAAGTGCTCAAGGCAGGAGACTGCTACAGCAGTATAATCCCCTGCCTGTCCGCCAGTTAGCTTAGACCAGCTATCCCTAACCAACATGGTCTTTTCCCCTTAGTTATGCTCATATTCTTTTCAGTTTGCTGAAGACATCGCCCAGCCCCTGGTTGTTCCATGATGGGCTCACCTGCTTCATGCACACCCTTCATCTACAGGGCCTCAGTGCCTTGTCCATAGGGTCTGTTCACACATGACCACCTGATTCAACACCAGAATGGGCATCGCCACAGCTGCCACTTCAAGATCTAGGATGATATATTTCAGTATATTCAAGCCATTGTCCACCATATCATGAAATCTCAAGGTGCATCAGTAACCCATCTCATGAATCTAGGAAGTCCACCACACTCTTTTGGTTCTCTCTCACCAGCTCATCTGGGAAAACCAGGGCATGCATTAGCATTCCTCTATCTTGTCAGGAGCTACCACTACACTGCCTACCCCTGCGCCACATTATCGACGCCCACTTCCTGAACAGCGTGCCCGGAGGCGCATAAACACTCGAGGATCCCACTGAGGAGCGGGGGCATTTTGGAGGAGACCCAAGGAGCCGACCTGCACAGGAGACATCGCTGGGTGCTGGGGGGGTCACGCCGTGAGTTCACTCTCGCCGCCGATGCTACCACCAAACCCGGCCGCTGTGGGGAGGAACTACGGCTCCCAGCGACCCCTGCGCCACATTATCGATGCCCACTTCCTGAACAGCGCGCCCGGAGGCGCATAAACACTCGAGGCTTCCTCCGCGTCGCGGACGCACGCGGAGGGCGCAGGGCGGAGCATGGGCAGAGGGCGGGCCTCACAAGAAAGAATGGGTAAGCAAAAACTTCAAACGTCAATTACTGGTGGTTCTGGGAAAACTAAAATCCCTCGCAAGTCTACTACATCTGCCAATATCATGACATATCTAACTACTGCTGTGGGAAAACTAAATAAAGATATTGCTGAGAAAGAACGAGAACTGGGACTTGATATTACCCCCTCAGCTATCATGGAGCCCTCCCCTCAAAATAGACAAGCTGTACCTTTGGAACCAAAGATTCATATTGTCACTTCCAAAGTTACTACACCCAAAGCCCAAGTCACACCTGGTCATGCTAAGTCCAATCTAACCAATGACACAACTGATGATGACTGCACACGGGAGGGGGCAAGCCTAGTCAATAAAAGAGCTATAAGGAGGAGGAAAAGACCAAAAAGGACAATTTTGCAACGCCATAAAAACCTACGCTCTACCTCAAGTGAGCTCGAAGGCCCGATAAGCGAAATGATTGAAAGAGTGATTACAGATAAAATAGAAACCACCCTTGTTCAGATCTGAAATAATATCTTAGACACCCTAAGAGACTGTGTGGCTGATATATTGGCCAAATGCGATAGGATTAACTCATTTCTATCAACTAAAGGGCCAGTACACTTCCCTTCGAAGATACCTGGGACCCTGGACCCTCAGGTCCAATCTATGGAGGTGACAAGGAAGGGAACATTAGTAGATTCCAGACTCATTCCCGCTCCCCCTATACCAAAGATGCCTCTATTAACTACGCCTCTATGCCTAACACAGGCTCAAAGACATCTGGGCAGAGTATACCCTATCCCAGTATCCCCTCGACAAAGGCTAACGGCCATAACTTGGGTGATCTACAGGGAGGGAAAAGACAGCGCACAAAGCCCCGAGTTAATCTACCTCCGGAGGCTACCCCGTTTGTTGCAGTCCTTGTTAATGTCCCCGCTCTGAAAACAGGGGAGACAGAATCTGAGAGTACTCTACTGGAAAATATTAAATCATGGTGCGATATAAACTGTACAGGCCCAAAGAATATATCCCTGAATATTAGCACAGGGAGAAGAGTTGACTGGTTTGGGCATACAGAAAAAAACTTACCAGAGGATTGCCTTATAGTAAATTTTAACAGACCCCATGTGTGTACTCGATTACTTTGGGATGCTACTGATGTTAAGAAAGGAGAAATACGGGCCGTGCCTTTAGGTTTCTTCTATCCACCCCCCAAGCAACATAATTCTGCCCAAATCTGGACTGGTCATCATACTACCATGAGACACAACACGCGCCTTTCATCCTGGGCAACACAAACACCAGATTTGACTCCAAATCCTAATAAAGACATCACACCAACAAGCAGATCTGATCTGGATCTTTCAAATAGATATACAGTCCTATCACAGATAGATGAAAACGACTGACTGATTTGCTCTGCGGGCCGGGCTAACCAGAGACAATGTAGCCCTACTAACACAAAAGAAAGAGGGAAAGCTGTGAAGCTTAATGGCTGGAACATTGCAGGTCTCTGCTCGAAAAGGAAAGACAGAATCTGGCTTGATAAAATCAAGGAATGTGATGTAATAGCTCTACAAGAGACATGGGACAGCAAATGTGATTTTTGTATAGATGTATATGCATCTTACTTTGTGACAGCCCAAGCTTCAACCGCAGGAAGAGATAGAGGAGGGCTCATGCTTCTAGTTTCTGTCAGACATATGGGGGTTATTAATGTACTAAACACCACTTCCCCTAACTTCATGGCTCTGGAAGTTACTATGCCTAATAAGCACAAAACAGTATATGTCAATTTTTATAATGCCCCACATAGCATATATACTAACGAGAACATCGATTCTCTCACTACATTTTTAATCAATTATAAAGAGGGTCAAACCACTATTGTTCATTTTATCCTTCTTGGAGATTTTAATATACATTTATGTAATTTGCACTGTCAATATGGAGCCTATGCAGATGCGGATTACTTGCTCCACTCCCATTTTGAACATTCTGCAAAAGGGGTTGCCCTGGAAGGATTACTATCAAATATAGATCTGTCGGAGCCAGAGTTTATTGACAACAATGATAGAGTGGCAACATATGATGCGAGAGGGAGCAATACTGTAATAGACTTCATTTTTGTATCTCCAGGCCTATTACGTAATGTTATTTTCTACAATGCTATACATGCAGCGTTCAGCGATCACAACCTGGAGATCATGGAATTGATTAACAATAACCCAACCCTATTAAGTGAAGAAGATAATGGTGATTACTCCTCTAAAGTAGGGATACAAGATCAGGGAAGACGTATTAAGTGGAGTAATATCATCTCAGATGCCTTTTTTGAGGAACTTTCTGATAAAGTAGGTGATGAAATTGACATTTGTCGAGACCCTTTAAAGTATGGAGGGGATGTTATAACTGCCTTTGATATAATCTGCAAACAAGTGGCTCTGGATCTATCATGTAAGTCGAACTCTAAGCCACAAAAAAAATATAGGTGGTTTAACAAGGAGTGCTCTAAAGCCCATAAAGACCTAATAGAGGCACTAAAAAGGGTACCTCAAGAAAAGCAAGTTGTGGCAATACTAAGGAAAAAATATAAATTAACGTTAGAGAGCCGCAAGAATGAAATAAAGACAAATGCTTGGGAGTCCCTTTTTGAGAGAGCAACCTTGAGGGATAGTGCCAAATTCTGGTCGATTGTTAATACGCCTCTTTTTAATGGTAAAGAAAATGACAATTTTGAACTTAATATTACGGAACAGCAATGGTTGGACCATTTTCAGAAAATTTATGGCAGCAATATCGCCGTAGAGCCGTATACACCTAAAATCCCGGAGCGCATAGAGCCCCCCCCTTAGATTTTCAGTTAAGGAAGTGCGGAAAGCTATAGATGACACGGCGGGACATAAGGCGCCGGGCCCAGATGGGGTACCGGCGGATATGTATAAAGCTAATTCCGATATCTGGTCCATTGTCCTTACAAATGTCTTTAATGTAGCCTGCTTAGATAACACTAGTGTGCCTACATCCTGGTCCCGATCAATCATAATCCCTGTTTTTAAAAAGGGCCAAAGGAGGGACCCAAGGTGCTATAGGCCAATATCCCTAATTGATTCCTCTTTTAAAATATTAGGGAAAGTTATCTTGGCAAAAATAGCTACATGGGCTAATAACAACAATATTTTGTGTAATAAGCAATATGGGTTCAGATCGGGGAGAGGCACAGAAGACCAGTGTTTAAATCTGCAGCTTATAATTAATAAATATACAGTGGCGTCCAAGGGGTCGGTCCACCTGGCTTTTATGGACTTGTCCACAGCCTTTGACCTGGTTAATAGGTCAAGGCTGTGGACGATGCTCTTGGATCTGGGTTTGGATCGGGCCCTTGTGGATTTCCTGGCTGAACTCCATAGAGACCTGAAGGCGTCAATACGCATGACACAGGAAGGGAAGTGTACAGTTGGCTTTAAGTCGGGTAGAGGTGTACGTCAGAGGTGCATTTTGGCCCCAATGTTATTTTCTATCTATATTAACTCATTAGGAAATACCTTGTCCACAGCTAACATTGATGTCCCATATATGGGGGGGTCCCATTGCCTGTTCTACTGTATGCTGATGATACAGTTCTGATTTCAAGGACCCCCATCGGCCTACAACTTCTTCTTAACTCCTTTGGGGCTTTTATGCCCAAAATAGATCTTGTGGTAAATATGGAGAAATCCCATGTTATGTCCCAGGGGAAAAGGAAAAATAGTACTAAAACACTTACCTGTAATGGGGTTGTACTAACAAAGGTTAAAGTCTTTACCTACCTTGGAGTGGTGTTTGATGACACGGGCTCCTGGGTACCCCAAATTTCCAACAAAGTGGCTGCCGTCAGAAGATCGTCGGCTGCAATTTTGGGGTTTGCAAAAAGATTGGGCGGAAAACCAACAGAGGCCATACTGGCTATATACAGATCAAAAACTATAGCCATAGCTAGGTATGGAGCAGCAATATGGGACTATAAAGACTCTGCCCAAATACAGAGAGAGGAAAATAAATTCCTGCGCTCACTTCTAGGGCTACCCCACTCAACATCATCCTTTGCAGCACATATGGAATTGGGGTTGGGTTACATTGAGGATTCTCTTAACATGGCACCACTCTTGTTTTGGATCAAAATATGGCTAAACCCTAACCTTACATTAAATCATAAAATCATTAAGGACTGTATGGGACGTGACAGAGCAAAGGATATTCAATGGCTGTCATATATAAAATTAATAGCAAAGCAACTAGGTCGGCCTGAATTATATAATAACCCCGAAAATCTTTTCAAGAAGACATTGCATGGGTAAAGAAACATTTTGTGGGTAACAGAGTTTTAGAGCGTGAAGCTCGAGAAATTGTTAAGCCAACAGTAAGGATACATTATTCCCTGATTACAACAATGTCTATACAAGCTTATTTGACTACTGTTACAAGACCATACCATCGGTGGCTTTTAACAAAATTTCGCTTCAGTCAGGCACATTTTTTGCTGGGCAAATATGAGAAGTGGTGTAGACCAAAGTAAAATGAACCTTGCAAATGTGATAGCTTCTCTGACCAAGATCTTACACATTTTATGTTTTTCTGCCCTTTTTTAGTGGAAGGTCGTAAAAAGTATATTGTACCACTGCTAAGGGATGAAATGAAATGAAATGAAAAATTGCACCTGTATAGCGCATAACTACCCGGGGGCCTCGCAGCGCTTTAGACTGATTACTGTGTTGGGCTACCGGGTACCTTAACACGCTTTTGTAAACAAGTAAGTTTTCAGAGCTTTCCTGAATGACATTCGGTTGTTATTTTGTCTGAGGGTTAGAGGCAGAGAATTCCAGAGCCTTGCCGCTGTGTGAGTAAAAGAGCGACCACCCCATCGGGCTTTATTGATTTTTGACGTGGTTGCCATATGCAGTGAGGCGGAGCGAAGAGCTCTGGACTGTGTATAAGGTAACACTAGGGGGTACAGAACTGCCGGGCCTGTTCGATGGAAGGATTTGTGCAAAATGCACATGGCCTTAAACTGCGTTCTGGCAGGCACTGGGAGCCAGTGGAGTTCTTTTAGAGCATTCCTTGCTGATTGCCAGCGAGGGATGTTAAATAATAATCGGGCGGCACAGTTTTGAGCGACTTGGAGCCTGTTAGTCACTGCCGCCGGGGCTCCCAGATATAGAACATTTCCATAATCCAGGCGAGAGAGTATCAGGGCCTGTATCATGACCCTTCTCGCCTGGAATGGAAGCAGAGGGAGCACTTTGCAGAGCATTTTCATTAGCCCAGCGCATGTGGAGGCGGTTTTGATGGCTTGGACTGAAAAAACCAGCGCTTTGTCAAGCCAAATTCCCAAACTCTTTATCTGAACTTTCGGGGGAGGGGGGGCACCGAGACATGGAGGCCAGATAGAAGCCAAGGTGGTCAAGGAGGGGTTGCCCAATAACATGATCTCAGTCTTCTCCCCATTGAGTTTGAGGTGGGAGGATTGCATCCACTTAGCAACAGCCTCTAGACAAGGGCCCAAGGTGTTAGACGAACCCTCAGCGTGGTCCAGGGAGACCACCAATTGGGTATCGTCTGCGTAGGTGACAATCCGCACACCAAAAGGGAGGACTATCTTCTCCAGAGGCTGCATATAAACGTTAAAAAGGGTGGGGCTCAGGGAGGAGCCCTGAGGAACCCCACAGCTAAGCGGATGCTTAGATGATACCACCTCGCCCTCAAACACCTGGAAGAATCGCTCATCCAGGAAGGAAGTCAGCCAAGCCAAGGCCGCGCCCGACACACCCATGCCCTTCAGACGATGTAATAATGTGGCATGGTTAACTGTGTCGAACGCGGCACTGAGATCGAGAAGTATGATGGCTGTTTTTCCTCCCTGGTCCATTATGGCTCTAGCTGCCTCCGTCACTGCCAGAAGGGCAGTTTCAGTGCCATGCTGAGGGCGAAACCCCGTCTGGGAGACACGTAGTAGATTATTGAACTCTAAATAATCCACTAAGATCTTATTAACATGTCTCTCTAGCAGTTTGCTCATCCACGGAAGCAGTGAGATAGGGCGGAAATTGGACAAGTTGTTCTGATCCAAATTCAGCTTTTTCAACAGAGCTCTAACTATCGCGCACTTCCATGGGGCTGGAACGGAGTTGGAGGTGATAGAGGTGTTGAGGGCATCCTAGATGAACGGGCGGATAGTATCAATCACCTTAGCTAAAGTCTGCGGAGGTGCCGGATCATTAGGAGATCCCGAGGTGACTTTATGGACCATTGTATCTAATGTACTGGGATCCAGAAGTGGAAGAGTAACCAATGAGCAGGACATGGGCAGATCATAGTCTGAGGTAGAGGTGAAATCCGTATCTTCACTACCTGTCGAAAATAGGTAGTAAATGGCCTGAATCTTCTGAAAGAAGAAGGTGGCTAGGTTATCACAACGAGCCTGTGCACCCTCCGATGTCAGGAGCTTGGAAGGGGGAGAAATTAAAGATTTCGCAATTTTAAAAATCTCTCTAGGAGAGTTCGCTGCCAGATTAATTTTAGTTCCATAGAACTCAGCTTGAGCAAGTTTTATTTCATTCTTATAGTGCCTTATTGCCGCTCTATACTCTGCTTCCTTCAGTTGGGAGCGATCTTTCCTCCAGACTCTCTCCGCTTTGCGGCAGACTTGTTTCAAAATTCTGAGGGCCGGAGAATACCAAGGAGCAACTTTAGATCTTTTTATTACTTGCAGAGGGCCCTTTGGAAGAGCTTGATCTAGAGTGCTAGAAATCCAATTATCAAATTTGAGAGCTGCCGTATTGGGATTACTCGTCTTTTGGGGTGGATGTTCAGAGAGAGTCTGTTCCCACTTAGGAAACGGAAGAGAGCTCCATTTCCTGCCCCAATGTTTATCATGAGCTTGTGAAATAGAGGGAATGTTTATGGACCATGTAAGAGGAATTAAAAAATGGTCGGTCCAGGGCAGTGGTATCGGTACTTCTACCGATAGACTGTCTAAATTACTATAGACATGATCTAAAAGATGTCCCTTATTATGTGTTGCCTGAAAACCCTTTTGGGACAGGTCGATGGCCTGAAGATTTAAACGGAGGCTGTTGGCGGCGACATCAAGAGGATCATCTAAGTGCAAATTTGGGTCACCCAGCAAAGTGAGGTTTGCTGCGGTGAGCACTAAGTTGGCAGCTAAGTCTGTCATGTCAGCGATGAAATCCCCGAGGGAGCCAGGTGGTCAATAAACAAGAATACCGGAGAAGGTGATAGTGAGGGAAAATTCGAGAGAGAAGTGTAGGCTCTCACAGGCTGGTGTGGTAGAGGAGGTGATGCGACATCTATAAATATCTCTATATATGATGGCCAGTCCTCCACCTCTACCTGACTGGCGATCCAGTCGCTTAAGAGTGTAACCTTGAGGAGTGGCCCATACTGATGCAGGATCATTTTGTAACTGAAGCCATGTCTCGTTTAAAAAGAGGGCTTCAGGGTTAAGCTCCTCAATCAGTAACGCTAGTTCGGTGTGGTGCTTTGGCAGGGACAGACAGTTAAGGAGAAACATTTTCTTTTTATGTATAGAAGGATGTTTGCCTGAAATCGGAGGAAATAAACACCAGTCGCATATTTTACAACCAGCATTTATGGTGTTTGGAAGGATCGAGTTTAAACAAAGCGGGTTAGCAGTGGGTCGTAAAGCATACAGAGAGGAAGCGCTATAAGAAAGGCGACGCCCTACCATATTGCCAGGCCTGAAGCTAGAAGCTAGGGATAAGGGGTTTATGCAGGTAAAACCTGCATTGCTATTTGTACAGCTTATGGAGACCCCAGTAGTGATGTTTGGGGTTGCGAACTTTCTAATAGCTTCAATCCGTGTTAGGCGGAATAGAGAAAGGGACACTACATCATTGATATTGCATAATGTTTAATTGCCACAACCCTCAACTTTACTATGTACATAATGAAATATTGAATTAATAACGTAGTAATAACTGATATGAGATGATGTTTACTTATGTAATTTTTTTTTCCATAGAATCATTTATATAGGCCGTTGTCTTTTACATTCATGTACTGTATTATTTTTATCAAATCCTTTTTAACTATTTTATATAAACTTGAAAACTTTTATGTATAGATATAGTATACTTTTATGATTTTAAATAATCGAATAAAGTGACTTTGACTCTGACTCTACCTCAATAACCATCAACGTCCACAGCAACCAGCCACCATTTGCCACCCTTGTATAGCTCCCTTTTCTAAAAGATAACCTGCCTTGACCTCACGACCAAGTATTTTTTTTACGGACACCTACTTTGGGAATATTTCTCGGGACCACTCCACCCTGCTGGCAAAAAATCCTAGAGGTATCACTAATACTGGATACTCATCTACCTTACCTTGTCAGTGGTTTTGTCCTCCACCAATAGCAGGAAAATCTCTGCAAAATGATTCACTCAATATGTGCTCTCTCATGTGAAATTTGCCACGCCCATGAGGAGCGTGTAAATTTCATGGAGATGCCAATTTTTCATTTTCTTTTTTATTTTATTTAAAGATTTATATAGCTCGAACATGAACCTTTCTGGTGACAAAGCACGTTACCATATTAGCGAATAAAGTTGTCTATCAAAAAAGATATGCTATGTACGTATAAGCGGAGTAGGTCATGCAGTAAAAATTTTACATATGCCAATATTTAAGGTCAAACTAACATAAGGGTAATCAGAAGGGGGAGGAGGAATACATGTCCATTTATTTCCCCAGGTAGTATCAAGGTTAATCAAGTGGAAAAATGGACACTTGTGACAATTCTAGACCATTGGTTAGAAAAAATATCCAATGATAACTGCCGACAAACCACAATGTAGGGGCGGATGAACGATATATACCGCAAAACCTGTACACATTGGGTCTTTTGAGGATACCATAGTTTTTCTAACCAATGGTCTAGAATTGTCACAAGTGTCCATTTTTCCACTTGATTAACCTTCAAACTAACATAAGAACAGAGCCGGCACACAGTCATTCAAAGTGCTCACGTGGGTCGGGGTGGCGAGTAGATGGTAGGGCAACTGGCAAACAGCCCAGATCTGGAGATGTGTAAGGGTGTGATATAAGGAGCTTCACACACGCCAGTAAATATTGTGTTTTAGGAGAACGAGGTATGGCCTTAATGTGGGAGAAATCTGTGGCTAGTAGAGGTTTTACTTCTTATCTAAATAAGTAAGAGGCAGGATTACACCTGGTCTTCGGATAAAAATATTTGTAAATTTCACAGGACTTTCCAGAAAACAATTTGCCAGAGGTTTTCTTTTTGTTAAATTTTTGTGGTGTAGTTAGGGAGGAACTTGTGCTTCTGGAAGTTCTGTTTCTGCCAGATAGGTTCAGTTTCTGGGACCAGTAAGAAGAGGTGTTGTGATGCAGCGCTTTATGGATCTTACAGGCTATTTTGAGTTGGATGCTGGCATCATAGGTTAACCATTTCAGAGATTGGATGTCAGCGGCGATGAGCATTTTCTTTTGAGCCGGTGATGAGACTAGCAACCATGTTCAAAGTAGCCTTCACCGAAACGGTTTTGGTGTTGGGAAGGTCCACAAGGGTAGCACTGCCATAGTCTAATTTGGACATCACAAGTGCTTGGACTACTGTTTTAACAGCTCAGCTCGTCATCAGCCACGGTAGTCATGTGCGGATGATGAGCTGAGCTCGTCATGTAACGCAGCTTTTCGTAAATTGCCGCACACAGCGGGAAAAGACGCCACATCGATGCGGTTAAGATCTGCAAATCAGCTCCTACACCCAAGGAAACAGGGTCTCCTCTTTCTCCCAACCTGTGGTGTGGGTATATGTCACAACTGCTAAACCTATAGAGAATCACTCTCCTCCTATTGAGCTACTGTGTGTAGTGTTGCGGTTCAAAGGATTCTATGGCCTGGAAACCATTTGTGAAAGCCTACCCCACTAACACATGAATTGAAACATTTTATTCGGCCACACTAAACCCAGTTAATCAGTATGTTCCCTTTAAATATATGTGCTGGTGCTTTCCTTTCCAAACTCTTCAGCTCACACAACCAAAGCACTGAACAGAGCCGCCTTGCACTCCCCATATTTGTGCATTAAAACTCAGATAATGTGCTGCAAAATAGGAATGCTATCACTGCATCCTGGAACTGGATACTACTGATCCCAGCGGTGACAATCATTGTAAGAAATTGGGGTATTAGTTGCGAAGGATGTTAGTCTTTCACAAGTATTATGCAAATGCATAGTGAATTGGGACCCGCACTCCCATTGCAGTACTTGAGTCTCTCAAGGTAGTAGAACAGAGCAGCCCAAAGCCTATTCAAAGGGGTGGGTGTGGAATATTAACACCAGTCCGCTAGTACATAACAACATTCAATAAATTATTGTCCCGTTAGTGCTTCTTTCTTTCAAAAAGGAAAAGTACAATACACACACTACCCAATATTATGCATTCAATTACAAATATGTACATCAAGTAGATGGGTCCTGAACCTTACAATCACAATACACTCCACACCAGATGCACAATATAATGAGTTGTCATTTTAAATAGGGCAAGCCTACTGGTTTTGTCAGGGTGTCATAATATAATTAAAAGCAGTTACAAGTCATTTTTCAACACTAAACCACCATTAAAACTAATGGCACAGTGCCAATAGTCAAACGCATTTGTCATAACGACAAGTATGGCATTGTTAACCTTCAACATTTCAAATTAGGCATTTAATAACGAAAACATCTCTCTCTAATGCTGTTTTTTTACTATTTTGTACTGTTATTGCTATTGCCGTCACAAGAGCCACCAAAAGAGGTCCTCACAATCCAGAGCCCAAGAACAAAAGCTACAGGTCTGGGAAAACTTAAAACAAAGCAAATCCTCTGCTGGGGTCATGTGAACCAATTCCGTGGGAGAAAAAAAATCAGGGCCTCATTTATGAGGCTGTACGTCACTTTTATGCCACTGGTGCATCACTTTTTGTGACGCACCAGTGGTGTAAAAAATGCGCCATGTTGTGCCATATTTACAAAGTGACCTATCTAGGTAGATGTGTCACTTTGTAAACTCCTGCGCCACATTATACCTACTCCAGGTATAATGTATGCAAGGGGGGCGTTTGATGCAAGAAAGGGTCATGGAAGTGACGCAGTGAAATCTATAAAATTTCACTGCGGCATTTCTTGGCCGCTAATGCATCAAAATCATACGCCTGCTTCATGGCAGGCGTAAGACTGATGCAGGCACTAACAACATGAAACCTGCCCATGTGAAAGTACACATTGCTGGAGTTGCGTCACTTTTGTGACACACTCCTTCAATGCGTCACTTTTGCGCCTACAGATACGTCAGAAATAATGACGTATCTGTAGCTCTTTGCGACATGATGCGTCATTCTGTAAATATGACGCATCCTTAGTGTCGCAGGGAGAGCGTAGTGAAAAGTGACGCATCGCTGTTTTCACGCAGCGATGCGTCACTTTTCATAAATGAGGCCCTTAATACTTAAACTATTCTTCTGGGGAGAGCTGCTGCACTCTTTTCATTCCACACATATTCACTTGAACAACATTGGTAGTGGCCTCAACCTTCTTGGGCCACCCCAAAGCACTAAATGTAAATTCAAGGCCCTGCCCAGAAGCTGGAAAATATGTGTGTCAGTCCTCTGGGAAGTGGGAGCCTTCAGGGGAAATAATGTTTCAGGCTAGGGAGCCAAATGCAGGCCTCCTACCCCAGAAAGGGGGACATAGTCTTTTCAAAAGTTGCTGCGTCAAACCCTGGGGGCTTGGCCCTCCTTGTGGGCATTTCCTTGAAAGGAGGAAAAGCCAATCATTTCAATCTCTGCTCTGTTCCCCGGAGGTCTTACCTTTAAGGGGGCATAACTTTGGCCTTATAAAGCTGATTTACCAAGTGCTTGGCTTATATTGTTCCTGGTGGGGAGTCATACCCATCAGCAACATTTTCTTCATGCCTCTGAAAAGGCTTAATTTTGCGGAAACCTGTACTTTGTGGCTCCCTTTGCCTGGAAAGCCTCTGCCTGGCTCATGGTGCTCTTTACCTGCTTGTGTAGTCATTTTGTGCAGACCAGCCAGCAGAACACCCTCCCTGCAACATTCTCCCGAGGTCCCAGAGCCTCCTGGTGTCTTGAGGAGAACCTGTAGGTTAATGGAACTAAAGGGTCTCTCCATAGAATGTTGAAAAAAGAAAGGGAAATGAACTAATTAAAAAGCCAGAATTCAAATGATTTCCTTACCTTGGCTTCCCGCGCTGACTCCCGTCTCGAGTCCCGAGACTGCAGACTACCGGCGTCCTGGATTTAGAATGCCGCCGCTGTGTCTGACGTGGTTGTGTGGGCTCTCGTCACTGAAGGCTGCAGGCAGCCTCCCTCCCCTTCATGGCAGCCGGCGCTGATTGGTTCGGCTGGCTGCCCTAACTGCGTCATTGCTCCTAGTCTGCATCCTGCAGAACGGAGAGTGGGAGGTGGCTTGGGGGAGTGGCTTGCCCACTGTTGCTAATACTGTCTGTTTGGACAGCCACTCAGGCTGTCTAAACAGTCAGTATTAACAACAGTGGGCAAGCCACTCCCACAAGCCACTCCCCCCTGCCCTGAGGCTCGAGTAACAAGGAAGTTCTGTTCTGCTGACTACTTTCTCACTGTGCGAGAAGGGCAGGCAGAAACAAATGGAAGTTATAAATAAATAACAACCATTTGTTTCTGCCTTCTTCTCGCACGGCGAGAAAGCAGGGGGGGCGGCACCCAAACGCCCCCATGGTAGAACCGCCACTGTGCCCATGTCTTGGAATAGGGACTTGATGTACTAACACTTTGCACTAGATTTGCACAACTTTTGTAACACAAACCTGCCTCAAAGTGTGGTGGTTGTATTTCCTTTCCAAGGAAATCATTATTTACATTGGAAAGTTGGCAAAAACAATGCAAAGTAGCCCAATGGGGTGTTTCATGTGTGTTTCTCGGGCAGCCACGCATGTGGTTTGATGGAAATATTTATTTAGTAACGAGACAGGAATTTGCATAATAGCGCATGCCTCCAATGCAAGAACAAATTCTAAAACCCACTACATTTTTCTAACTCCCCAAAGTGGGAAAGGTATTAAAGCATAATTTTTGTACAAAACCTATGCTTCACAGAAGGCAGACAATATAGTGCCAGGGTGTGTACATTGATGTAAAGCAGCTTAATGTGTGCCGGAGCAAGGAGATAGAAAAACAGTGCTTTAACTTACAAGATATGGCACTGTTTTTATCTCTCCCTTTGATGCAACATAGAGGGGTAACTTTGGTTGCTGCACTTCGTTGTTCCAAAGGTTAACAAATGTGCCCCAGGAGTGGTGCACTGGTAAGTATGGAAAGTCCAAGAAGAACATTCCTGCTTCCTCTATAAGTACAGTAAGGTTTTAGTAGATTAGCTCCAAATGTTCATTTGTTTATGACGTTGTGAAACTGATATTTCTGAATTCTAGTGGAATGAAGTGTATTTTCCTGAGCATTTTCTGTGAACTCATTGGCGGCTAGATTGACAACAAAGTACAGGTTACTGTAGGTGCTTTTTCAGGCCATAGACCAAACACCTACAGTCGGTCTCAATGAACCAGCCAAGAGAACCACTTCAGAGAAAGATCACTCCTTTCCTAAGGGTCATTCAGTTGAACATGCACCCCCACTCATCTGTGATTTAATGGAAAATTACGGAGATTCTAGAACATTCTAAATATATTTGATTTCCTGATTGACTGCAAAAGACTTGCTACCAGTGTCATCTTAAGACACTCGGGGGACTGGGCAAGACATGTTTTGGGTGCCACTGATCGGAACAGCTTTAAATTTTATTATCCACTTTCTGCTAATCCAAGCATGCATTAAGCTAACTTGCACCAGTGGGATGTTACAGAAAACACTGGAATTTATCAATTTGAGGCCCTCAGAAATCTTTAAGATGGTAAAGTACAAATAACTAAACTCCCTAAAATGATCTGGGATCACAATCCGCTAGCCTTAATACTTGATGTTACAAATCTGAATAGACCACGCTCAACCTGGACGTTTGATAGAAAACTCCTGGTAAATAAAGATTATATTGAATATATAAAAGTATGGACTACTTTTTTTTTTGGACTGCAACAGATATAGTGCCTCTAGGGGGGACCATCTGGGACTGCTTTAATGCAGCCTTAAGAGGAGAAACAATTAGCTTTGTAGCTAAACGTAGGAAGGAGGCTGACAACAACAACAAATGCCAGCTGCAAGAGCTAGCCAATATTTAGGATGATCACATTGAGTCAATAGGGAGGGGAGAGGACGGAGGACACACCCTGCGGAAAATGCTGATCTAAAAAACTGCACTAAATGATAGACTTACTCAGAAAGCAGCTGAGATTTACCAGGCCAATCGCAACAAAATGTATGAGGATGGGGAGAGAGTAGGGAAACAGCTAGCTCTACATACCCGCCAGAAACAATCACAAAACATAATTTCTAGTATAGAAGTTGATGGAAAGGGATATGCAACACCTGAAGATATTCTAGAGATTTTTTAGGCAGTATTATCAGAAATTATATCAAAATGAGGACAAGGCAGATGAGGAAGCAGTAAGGGATACGCTTGATAAATGGCTGGCCGAGAATGGAGCAAGTAAAATTTTAGATGGAGACAATAGGGAAAATTTCCAAAAAGATGATACACACATAGAGCTGGAGCTGGCCCTGGCAGAATTATCCTCGGGAAAAGCAGCAAGCCCGGATAAAATCACAGTTGAACTCTATAAAATTCTAGGTGATTGTATAATACCATATTTATTAGATTTATTTATAGGGATTCAAGTAAATGGCACCCCTCCTGACACGTGGAAGGCAACAAAATATCCTTATTTTTCCTAAAAAGGGAAAGCCACTAAATTCACCTTTATCTTATCGTCCAATCTCCCTGATAAATTCGGTTTCTAAGCTGTATTCTAAAATCTTAGCTAATCGGCTAAGGAGGGTTATCGAAAATCTTGTCTCCCCATGGCAATGCGGTTTTATTACCGGCAAGTCCACCACAGACCATACTCGTAGAGCTATATCATCATTTGATATTATGAAAGCAACGGGGGCAGAATGTTGATGATTCTTCTCGATGCCGAGAAGGCATTTGATCGCGTTTCTTGGGGTTTTTTATTGGCAGTGCTGGAGAAAAACAACTTTGGTCCATGCCTATCTAAATCAATTAGGGCAATGTACGACGCACCAAAGGCCAGGTTTCTGGTGAAGGGACAGGAATCTAGGTTGTTTGAAATATCGAGCGGTACAAGGCAGGGATGTCCATGTTCTCCAATCCTATTCACTTTGTACATTAATCCATTAATTCTCAAACTAATAGCAAGCAACTTAACTAGACCTATCATAGTAGGACCGTACGAAACTAAGGTTCTGCATACGCTGATGATGTGGCGGTATTAACACCTTATCCCACGGAGGCTATAGCTGAAATTGAGATTATTACACAAGCCTTTGGGTTGATTTCAGGATATTCTCTTAACCGAGATAAAACCATGGTAATATGCACGGATAATGTCCAGTTTGACGACCCAAAGAAGGTAGAGAACGCGGTATATCTAGGTATACGTATATCACCGAATATAGAGAGCATTAATGATTTGAATTATGAACCCCACTAAAAAACACTAAAAAAGATCTAAAACAAGTTGACAGTCTTCACCTCTCAATTGTTGTGAGAGGACATTTTTTTAAAATGAATATTCTATCAAGGTTTCTTTATTTGTTTCGTGCAATTCCTTTATAGTAGAAGATAAAACTATTAAAATGATAGAAAGTCAAATTAGTAAATTTATTTGGAACTACAGTAAAATCAGAAGGTCCATAAATTACTTATCTCTCCCGATACATAGAGGTGGGCTGGCAATTCCTATTATAATGCTTTACTTATGGGCCTCTATGTTACAACAAATGTCACCCCTGTTTAATTTTTATACAGCAGTTCCAACTCTTGCAGAAAGTGCTATACCATCAATATATGAATTAGCCTTCGGAAACAAGGCAAAAGGTTTGTTGTTAAAACATTTAGAACCCTCGTACTATAAAAAGACTAAGTTTAAAATTATTAAGAGTGTTTGGAGAAAATGGGGGAAAACAACGAGGCAACTCGAAATCCCAAAATTTACCAAGTACACACCATTATGGAATTCTTCTGTGCTACCAAGACAGGCAACTGACGATATCTCAAGACGTTGGGAAAACTTGGGGTTATTTACAGTGGGAGACTTCCTTCAGGGAACTTCAGAAACCAGGTCCCAGTATTTACAAGACCAATGTTTAATTCCTAGTACAGATATGTTTAATACATTCAAAATAATACTATTCTGAATAGAAAATTACCTAAAATCTCTTTGTTAAACATCCCAGTATTAGATTGTTTAGGGAAATCTGTATCTAGGATAGGTACATTTTAAGATATGTTATTGGAAAGCAAGAGAGACGACGTAGAGCGGATTGAATCTTCATGGGCAATTAAGCTGAACAATCCCAATATCGACATAGACATGTCACTCCAGCTCTTATCCGATTTATTTATCTCTTCAAACTTAAAAGCTCAGTTGTATAAGACAATATATAATTTATATTATACACCTGCCAAACTCTTTTCCTGGGGGAAGAGAGAAAATGCTGAATGTCCTCTCTGTGGTATTGGTCCGGCACATTTGATACACATGTTTTATGAATGTGACAAACTAACATCTTTTAGACAAATGATAGCGGAATTCTGGCTGGAAGTATTCGGTCATGCTGTTGTTGAATCGCCGACATTATATCTGCTAGGATATGACAATACCCTTATGCACAGCAAGGAGGAGGAAACTTGCCTTTTTCTAGGGTCGGCAGTTTATAGAATAATCCCAGCTGCACGATGGAAAGAGGCAGATCCCCCTAATGTTCAAGTATGGTTGACAGGATACTTAGGGATTTATAATCAAGAAAAGGCAAAATACGCATGTAGAGGGAAAAAAGCTAGGATGCAAGGGGAAAGAATATGGTAGCCAATTGAGGGTTAGAATAATAGAACTAGGTAATTAGGATAAGAAATCAACAACATTTTTATTTTTATTTCCACTTATTTTCTTTTTTTTGTGTAGCTAGCATGTTATGTATTCAAAACAAGATATCTTACATGTTGATATATATACAACTTTTGTGTACGAATATGAATATGAATATGTCTTCTTAGTTTTTTTGTACAATTTCAAGTTTGTGTTGCTAAATAAAAAATATAATAGGAAACAAAAATACTTTAAGATGACAGTTGGTAAAGAGTGGGAAGTAAAGATAGGAAGAGAGAAGGAGAGAGGATGACATATTGGATTAGACAGAGGTAAGAGAGACAGTGAAGGATCACTTTCTCAGTGGGCCCATGCAGTGTGGGACCCTGGGCTATAGCCAACTTTGCCCATGCCATAAAACGACGCTCCTATTTTTTATTTTTTTATTTATTTTTTTTGTCCTCATTTGCCATAACCTCCGACCACGAAAACTCACCAACCACCACACATGTCTGCCTTAAGGTACTTTAGCGATCTATCCTCCGCCCTGACCTTTTCCAGACCCGATGTTTTAATGGGTGGGAGACCAGCCTCTTAAATGGAAAAATGGAGAAACTCCAGCCATCGGTATTCAAATCTGACGAACCCAGGATTTACGTACGGGAAAGGCCACATCCTGGGGTCTCTGGAGACTAATCAGCATAATCATTGGACCCGGGGAAAGGAAAAAAAAAGAAAAAACCCCAGGAATCCTATCTCCAGTTAATCAACAAATCCCAAAAGGACAGATTTCTTTTGCTACATGAACTGGCCAAGTCTGTTTTTGGGGTTTCATACAGGGGCGTTAACCAAGCTGCGTGGGATGGAGGTATAGCACCCACCCAAAATCTACATATTTGTCGCCTAGCCAAAATAATTGAGTAAAAAAGAAGGGGCTATGCCTGACCGGTTCCATTTTCCTCCAGTCCAAAAATAATTAAGGGGAGGGTGATATTCAAAGATATATTTAGAATCGAATCCAAGGTGACCTTCACTTCTCCACAGAACTGCATAATTATAGGACATTCCATGAACATATGTGTATCTGGAGCTGCCAGCAAATTGCACTTGTTACACTTCTTCCCTGGAAGAAACTTTGGGAGCCTAAGAGGTGAGAGGTGGGCACGATGTAGAGTAAACAAATGATTATGTCTTAACCAGGCTGACTTCACTATTTTATAGAGGAGATTGAAAGAGCTCGTCCATATGTCTTCGCACTGAATGGTCAAGATATTTCCCCATAACTTTTCTGGCAAAACAAAGTCCCCATCCGCCTTTTCGACCATATTCCAATACCAAATTGCCACATCCTTGCCCCCTTCTGGCTTTTCCACCAGTTGTTGTTCGAACTGGCTAGATTTCCCCAATTGAGGGCCCTTCCTGCTTTCTGCTCTTGCCCAACTGTCCATCTGTATATATTTAAACCTGGAAAGAGCTGGGCACCTCCCAGTCATGAACCCTTCCATCCACCAATAACTCTCCCCATCTAAATATCCCAGCCTCCCTTATCGGGGTTGCCAAACTGTCCTGCATACAGGGCGGCAGCCCAGGGGAATCCCACACCGGGGCAAAGTTGGAGTAATAATGTAGCCCGATTTTCTTTTTGATCTGCACCTTACTTTTTATAACAGACTGTAGAGTCTTTAATCTGACCTTTTTAAAGTACTTCATGTCGCCAAACTTAAATAAGAATCCGTCTAGTGGAATTTCCACTCCCCCAATTATAGCCCTAAACATGGCCCCCAAAGATGATGTTACGGGGGTTTTAAGAAGCATCCTGGAGTAGGTCAGCTGAAATGCCCAAGCGAAATACATCAAATCTGGCAATGCCAACCCTCCCTTCTCCCTCCTCCTTCTCAGCTTCTTCAAGGTCAACCTAGCTGTTTTATAATTCCAAATAAAAGAATTTATCTCTCGCTGACTTTTTTCCATTTTTTTTTTATCAAACATAAACGTAACTTTGGAAGAATGGTCATTTTAATTAAAGTTGTTCTCCCAAAACGGGAGAGTGGCAAAAATGACCAAGTTTTCAAAAGATTCCTACACTCCTTGGCAACCCGATCCAAGTTTGTCTGTGCCAATCTTCCTATTTCTTGGGTGATACGTATTCCCAGGTATCTCATAGATGTTGCAACTTTTAATTGTATATTAGGAATATTCCAACACATAATCTCAGTTTTGCTGGGGTTGATGTCATAGCCTGAGATCTGTCCAAACTCCTCCGCCTTTTTGATTACCACCGGGAAAGCTCTTTGGGGATATGCTGTGTAGACCAAAATGTTGTCCGCGTAGAGAGATATCCGCTTCTCCCACTCACCAAATACAAAAGGGGGGGATGTCCGCTTCCTCTCTCAAAACTTGGGCAAATGCCTCAATATAGAGATTGAATAGGAGAGGGGAGAGCGGACATCCCTGCCTGGTTCCTCTGGTAATTTTTATTGGGTCTGTAAGGGTGCCATTAACTAGTAATCTTGCCGTGGGGCCCTATACAGTTTCATGATGACCTTACATAAGACTTCCCCCAACCCAAACCTTCTCATCACCTCCACCAGATAGGGCCAGTTGACCTTGTCAAAAGCTTTGGTGGCGTCTAATGTCAGGGTGGCCAGTGGAAGGGAAAATGTAGTTGCAATATCGATTGCTCCCACCAAATCTTGTGTATGATCAGCCAACTGCCGCCCCTTTATAAAACCCATTTGATCGGAGTGAATTATCGAGCCAATTACCTCCCCAGTCTAGATGCCAAGATAGATGTAAAAATTTTGTAATCATTATTTAAAAGGGAAATTGGCCTATAGGATCCACAATCTAAAGGAATTTTACCTGGCTTAGGTATGAGAACAATCGTGGCTTCATTCCAAGAATCAGGGGGGGTTTTCTCTTCTAAGAAGAATGCCATTTAGGAGAACTGTCAGTGTTAGAACTACGATTTACAAAAGGGGGTGGTGATGAACAGAGTGTCTGAATTGAGCAGACCACTCTTACCCAGTCCAAAGATCAGGGCTTGATCCATCACCGTTATTTATCTCACTGCCCCATCCCAGCTCAGAACCTGGCTATATGCAAATCAGTCTGTCCCTGGCCCAGTGCATCATGGGAACAGGGCAGACTAAACTACCAAGCCAATTCTTTACCAGAAAGGAGACAAGCTACCGGGGACCGGTTTCTGGCATTTCAGCCTCTTCGGCCCGGCTTGCTTGAATCCTGATGGAGCAGTGAGAAAGGGACTCATGTCTGAGTATACCCTGCCACACCTATAGTGGCCAAAATCGATTTACAAAAGGGGGTGGTGATGAACAGAGTGTCTGAATTGAGCAGACCACTCTTACCCAGTCCAAAGATCAGGGCTTGATCCATCACCGTTATTTATCTCACTGCCCCATCCCAGATCAGAACCTGGCTATATGCAAATCAGTCTGTCCCTGGCCCAGTGCATCATGGGAACAGGGCAGACTAAACTACCAAGCCAATTCTTTACCAGAAAGGAGACAAGCTACCGGGGACCGGTTTCTGGCATTTCAGCCTCTTCGGCCCGGCTTGCTTGAATCCTGATGGAGCAGTGAGAAAGGGACTCATGTCTGAGTATACCCTGCCACACCTATAGTGGCCAAAATCGATTTACAAAAGGGGGTGGTGATGAACAGAGTGTCTGAATTGAGCAGACCACTCTTACCCAGTCCAAAGATCAGGGCTTGATCCATCACCGTTATTTATCTCACTGCCCTATCCCAGCTCAGAACCTGGCTATATGCAAATCAGTCTGTCCCTGGCCCAGTGCATCATGGGAACAGGGCAGACTAAACTACCAAGCCAATTCTTTACCAGAAAGGAGACAAGCTACCGGGGACCGGTTTCTGGCATTTCAGCCTCTTCGGCCCGGCTTGCTTGAATCCTGATGGAGCAGTGAGAAAGGGACTCATGTCTGAGTATACCCTGCCACACCTATAGTGGCCAAAATCGATTTACAAAAGGGGGTGGTGATGAACAGAGTGTCTGAATTGAGCAGACCACTCTTACCCAGTCCAAAGATCAGGGCTTGATCCATCACCGTTATTTATCTCACTGCCCCATCCCAGCTCAGAACCTGGCTATATGCAAATCAGTCTGTCCCTGGCCCAGTGCATCATGGGAACAGGGCAGACTAAACTACCAAGCCAATTCTTTACCAGAAAGGAGACAAGCTACCGGGGACCAGTTTCTGGCATTTCAGCCTCTTCGGCCCGGCTTGCTTGAATCCTGATGGAGCAGTGAGAAAGGGACTCATGTCTGAGTATACCCTGCCACACCTATAGTGGCCAAAATCGATTTACAAAAGGGGGTGGTGATGAACAGAGTGTCTGAATTGAGCAGACCACTCTTACCCAGTCCAAAGATCAGGGCTTGATCCATCACCGTTATTTATCTCACTGCCCCATCCCAGCTCAGAACCTGGCTATATGCAAATCAGTCTGTCCCTGGCCCAGTGCATCATGGGAACAGGGCAGACTAAACTACCAAGCCAATTCTTTACCAGAAAGGAGACAAGCTACCGGGGACCGGTTTCTGGCATTTCAGCCTCTTCGGCCCGGCTTGCTTGAATCCTGATGGAGCAGTGAGAAAGGGACTCATGTCTGAGTATACCCTGCCACACCTATAGTGGCCAAAATCGATTTACAAAAGGGGGTGGTGATGAACAGAGTGTCTGAATTGAGCAGACCACTCTTACCCAGTCCAAAGATCAGGGCTTGATCCATCACCGTTATTTATCTCACTGCCCCATCCCAGCTCAGAACCTGGCTATATGCAAATCAGTCTGTCCCTGGCCCAGTGCATCATGGGAACAGGGCAGACTAAACTACCAAGCCAATTCTTTACCAGAAAGGAGACAAGCTACCGGGGACCGGTTTCTGGCATTTCAGCCTCTTCGGCCCGGCTTGCTTGAATCCTGATGGAGCAGTGAGAAAGGGACTCATGTCTGAGTATACCCTGCCACAGCTAAAAAACGGTGTTGGATCTAGCCCTGATCTCTTGACTGGGTGAGAGTATTCTGCTTAATTCAGAAACTCTGTCCATCACCACCCCTTGATGTTAAATATTTTGTCCACCCTAAGCGTGGAAGGGTATACTCAGATGTGAGTCCCTTGCTCATTGCACCATCAGGATTCAAGCAAGCTGGGCCGACGACGGCTGAAATGCCAGAAACCGGTCCCCGGAAGCTTGTTTCCTTCCCAGTGTAAGAATTGGCTTGGTAGTTTGGTTTGCCCTGTTCCCATCATGCACTGGGACAGGAACAGACTAATTTGCATATAGCCAGGTTCTGAGCTGGGATGGTGCAGTGAGCTAAAAAACGGTGTTGGATCTAGCCCTGATCTCTTGACTGGGTGAGAGTATTCTGCTTAATTCAGAAACTCTGTCCATCACCACCCCTTGATGTTAAATATTTTGTCCACCCTAAGCGTGGAAGGGTATACTCAGATGTGAGTCCCTTGCTCATTGCACCATCAGGATTCAAGCAAGCCGGGCCGACGACGGCTGAAATGCCAGAAACCGGTCCCCGGAAGCTTGTTTCCTTCCCAGTGTAAGAATTGGCTTGGTAGTTTGGTTTGCCCTGTTCCCATCATGCACTGGGACAGGAACAGACTAATTTGCATATAGCCAGGTTCTGAGCTGGGATGGTGCAGTGAGCTAAAAAACGGTGTTGGATCTAGCCCTGATCTCTTGACTGGGTGAGAGTATTCTGCTTAATTCAGAAACTCTGTCCATCACCACCCCTTGATGTTAAATATTTTGTCCACCCTAAGCGTGGAAGGGTATACTCAGATGTGAGTCCCTTGCTCATTGCACCATCAGGATTCAAGCAAGCCGGGCCGACGACGGCTGAAATGCCAGAAACCGGTCCCCGGAAGCTTGTTTCCTTCCCAGTGTAAGAATTGGCTTGGTAGTTTGGTTTGCCCTGTTCCCATCATGCACTGGGACAGGAACAGACTAATTTGCATATAGCCAGGTTCTGAGCTGGGATGGTGCAGTGAGCTAAAAAACGGTGTTGGATCTAGCCCTGATCTCTTGACTGGGTGAGAGTATTCTGCTTAATTCAGAAACTCTGTCCATCACCACCCCTTGATGTTAAATATTTTGTCCACCCTAAGCGTGGAAGGGTATACTCAGATGTGAGTCCCTTGCTCATTGCACCATCAGGATTCAAGCAAGCCGGGCCGACGACGGCTGAAATGCCAGAAACCGGTCCCCGGAAGCTTGTTTCCTTCCCAGTGTAAGAATTGGCTTGGTAGTTTGGTTTGCCCTGTTCCCATCATGCACTGGGACAGGAACAGACTAATTTGCATATAGCCAGGTTCTGAGCTGGGATGGTGCAGTGAGCTAAAAAACGGTGTTGGATCTAGCCCTGATCTCTTGACTGGGTGAGAGTATTCTGCTTAATTCAGAAACTCTGTCCATCACCACCCCTTGATGTTAAATATTTTGTCCACCCTAAGCGTGGAAGGGTATACTCAGATGTGAGTCCCTTGCTCATTGCACCATCAGGATTCAAGCAAGCCGGGCCGACGACGGCTGAAATGCCAGAAACCGGTCCCCGGAAGCTTGTTTCCTTCCCAGTGTAAGAATTGGCTTGGTAGTTTGGTTTGCCCTGTTCCCATCATGCACTGGGACAGGAACAGACTAATTTGCATATAGCCAGGTTCTGAGCTGGGATGGTGCAGTGAGCTAAAAAACGGTGTTGGATCTAGCCCTGATCTCTTGACTGGGTGAGAGTATTCTGCTTAATTCAGAAACTCTGTCCATCACCACCCCTTGATGTTAAATATTTTGTCCACCCTAAGCGTGGAAGGGTATACTCAGATGTGAGTCCCTTGCTCATTGCACCATCAGGATTCAAGCAAGCCGGGCCGACGACGGCTGAAATGCCAGAAACCGGTCCCCGGAAGCTTGTTTCCTTCCCAGTGTAAGAATTGGCTTGGTAGTTTGGTTTGCCCTGTTCCCATCATGCACTGGGACAGGAACAGACTAATTTGCATATAGCCAGGTTCTGAGCTGGGATGGTGCAGTGAGCTAAAAAACGGTGTTGGATCTAGCCCTGATCTCTTGACTGGGTGAGAGTATTCTGCTTAATTCAGAAACTCTGTCCATCACCACCCCTTGATGTTAAATATTTTGTCCACCCTAAGCGTGGAAGGGTATACTCAGATGTGAGTCCCTTGCTCATTGCACCATCAGGATTCAAGCAAGCCGGGCCGACGACGGCTGAAATGCCAGAAACCGGTCCCCGGAAGCTTGTTTCCTTCCCAGTGTAAGAATTGGCTTGGTAGTTTGGTTTGCCCTGTTTCCATCATGCACTGGGACAGGAACAGACTAATTTGCATATAGCCAGGTTCTGAGCTGGGATGGTGCAGTGAGCTAAAAAACGGTGTTGGATCTAGCCCTGATCTCTTGACTGGGTGAGAGTATTCTGCTTAATTCAGAAACTCTGTCCATCACCACCCCTTGATGTTAAATATTTTGTCCACCCTAAGCGTGGAAGGGTATACTCAGATGTGAGTCCCTTGCTCATTGCACCATCAGGATTCAAGCAAGCCGGGCCGACGATGGCTGAAATGCCAGAAACCGGTCCCCGGAAGCTTGTTTCCTTCCCAGTGTAAGAATTGGCTTGGTAGTTTGGTTTGCCCTGTTCCCATCATGCACTGGGACAGGAACAGACTAATTTGCATATAGCCAGGTTCTGAGCTGGGATGGTGCAGTGAGCTAAAAAACGGTGTTGGATCTAGCCCTGATCTCTTGACTGGGTGAGAGTATTCTGCTTAATTCAGAAACTCTGTCCATCACCACCCCTTGATGTTAAATATTTTGTCCACCCTAAGCGTGGAAGGGTATACTCAGATGTGAGTCCCTTGCTCATTGCACCATCAGGATTCAAGCAAGCCGGGCCGACGACGGCTGAAATGCCAGAAACCGGTCCCCGGAAGCTTGTTTCCTTCCCAGTGTAAGAATTGGCTTGGTAGTTTGGTTTGCCCTGTTCCCATCATGCACTGGGACAGGAACAGACTAATTTGCATAGAGCCAGGTTCTGAGCTGGGATGGTGCAGTGAGCTAAAAAACGGTGTTGGATCTAGCCCTGATCTCTTGACTGGGTGAGAGTATTCTGCTTAATTCAGAAACTCTGTCCATCACCACCCCTTGATGTTAAATATTTTGTCCACCCTAAGCGTGGAAGGGTATACTCAGATGTGAGTCCCTTGCTCATTGCACCATCAGGATTCAAGCAAGCCGGGCCGACGACGGCTGAAATGCCAGAAACCGGTCCCCGGAAGCTTGTTTCCTTCCCAGTGTAAGAATTGGCTTGGTAGTTTGGTTTGCCCTGTTCCCATCATGCACTGGGACAGGAACAGACTAATTTGCATATAGCCAGGTTCTGAGCTGGGATGGTGCAGTGAGCTAAAAAACGGTGTTGGATCTAGCCCTGATCTCTTGACTGGGTGAGAGTATTCTGCTTAATTCAGAAACTCTGTCCATCACCACCCCTTGATGTTAAATATTTTGTCCACCCTAAGCGTGGAAGGGTATACTCAGATGTGAGTCCCTTGCTCATTGCACCATCAGGATTCAAGCAAGCCGGGCCGACGACGGCTGAAATGCCAGAAACCGGTCCCCGGAAGCTTGTTTCCTTCCCAGTGTAAGAATTGGCTTGGTAGTTTGGTTTGCCCTGTTCCCATCATGCACTGGGACAGGAACAGACTAATTTGCATATAGCCAGGTTCTGAGCTGGGATGGTGCAGTGAGCTAAAAAACGGTGTTGGATCTAGCCCTGATCTCTTGACTGGGTGAGAGTATTCTGCTTAATTCAGAAACTCTGTCCATCACCACCCCTTGATGTTAAATATTTTGTCCACCCTAAGCGTGGAAGGGTATACTCAGATGTGAGTCCCTTGCTCATTGCACCATCAGGATTCAAGCAAGCCGGGCCGACGACGTCTGAAATGCCAGAAACCGGTCCCCGGAAGCTTGTTTCCTTCCCAGTGTAAGAATTGGCTTGGTAGTTTGGTTTGCCCTGTTCCCATCATGCACTGGGACAGGAACAGACTAATTTGCATATAGCCAGGTTCTGAGCTGGGATGGTGCAGTGAGCTAAAAAACGGTGTTGGATCTAGCCCTGATCTCTTGACTGGGTGAGAGTATTCTGCTTAATTCAGAAACTCTGTCCATCACCACCCCTTGATGTTAAATAGTGTTAGAACTACGGCAGGACATATCTCTCGATATAATTCTCCGGGTAGTCCATCCGGCCCCGCCGCTGTCCCCCTGTTCAGACGACCAAGAGCTTTTTCTACCTCCTCCTCTGAGATCTCCCTCTCTAAATTAACCCTCTGTAGTATTTGCAGGGATGGTAATGCAATGTTGTCTAACACCTGCCCCTTGCCTCCGGGTCGTCCCTGACCTCTTCACTGTATATTTCTTGGAAGAATTTTTGGAATGCGGTCCCTATCTCCTGATCCGATGTCCTGACAGTGGGTTCTCCTTCTCGTTTGATCTCTTTAATGTACTATCTTGCCTGATCTACTTTGACTTTCCAGGCGAGGACCTTTCCTGCAGCTTCCCCAAATTCAAAATGTGAAATTTTGCTCGCCTCCCATCTTTTTGTTATTCGTTCTTGTAGTATCATTTCAAGCTGACCCTTTAAGTTGACCTGTTTTTCTACCACCTTCGGGGATGCCATAGCGGATCCCAACTGCCCATCTAATTTAGCCATCTCCCTCTCAATGGTTTGAATTTTCTCTCGGTACATTCTCCTTCAGTGGGGTTGCTCTGTTAGTTATACAGCCCCTCACATAAGCCTTCATGGCATCCCAAACAATATTAAGGCCTGCCGAGTCCATGTTTAATTCTAGAAAGAACTTTACCTCCAATAACAGAAAATGAATCTCATCCTTCTCTAATAGGATCGTGCGATCAAAAGACCATGCAGATTCTTTCTTATAGATGGCCCTTTAGAGATAAAAAATGATGGCCATATGATCTGACAAATGTGAAGGAAGATAGGCTAACCCAACAAGAAAATCTTTTAAAGTGTAGCTAAAAAGGGTGTAGTCAATTCTTGACCTGTGCTTGTACTTTAAGTTTTGAAAAGAAACCCACAGTTTATTTCCTGCCCTTTCCCTCCATACATTGGCTAAACCAAAATTCTCCATTATCTCCCGCAAGACCGCCCTTGATTTTGATGGGGTAACAGCTCTTGAGTTAGACGACTTGTCTAGTAAAGGGTTAAGCACAATATTAAAGTTGCCGACCCAGATAACTGGATCCTGAAACAATATAAGTTGATTCTGAATTTCTTTCAAATGAGAGGGGTCGTCTTGGATAGGCCCGTAGTATTCCACCAACGTTAAAGGATTACCCTCTAATACAATTCTCGAAATTAACCATCTCCCACTATGGTCCTCCTTGCATTCCAAAATTTGAACTTTTACCGACTTCTTGAAAATTATTAGTATCCCTCTTAAGTTAGCGGTTTGGTCTGTACATAGGGACGCACCTACCCATCTCTGTTTCTTTAGTATCTCACAGACCTCCGTTTTAAGTAAATGTGTCTCCTGGATGACAATGACCTGCGCCGGGGAATCTCTCAAATATTGTAAGATTTTATACCTTCGACTCCTTACACGCAGGCCATTGACGTTCCAGGAGAGGAACCCTATAGAGGTCAGCTAACTATGAGTCTTTTTAACCGCCCCCATGAACTGATTTCCACTAACCATAGAATCTGCTTTGCGAACAACTGGTATGTTCCGATTATATGATTAGGAAAAAAAAATTATAAGGCAAACTAAATTACTCAAACTGGAGAGTTCTGACTCCTGAGGATTTTTATTGTTTTTCCCCTTTCCCCCCTGTACCCACCCTAGACCCCCCCCTTGGAAAACCCCTCCTTCCTTACTCTTGCCAGATGTATGGCAAGTTTTACGTCGTCCCCCCCCTACTCCCATCTGCACCACTGCGCCCAGCTTTTCTTACAAAACGACGCTGCTTGTTGAACAGGTTATTCTAAATGATCTGTCTAGATCATCCAAGCATTTGGGAGCACACTTCATAAGAACACTAATAAAAATAAAGAAAGGAGTCAGTGCCCAATCTCAGTGCAATGCACAAGCTATGTTTGATTGCAAATCTTGTCTTCGCCTTTCTTTTCCCTACAGTCGGGATTGCAGTAGTGTTGTGAGTCATCAACTAATCTGTCTTCAAATTACATCCTTTGTAAGGACCAGCTACATTTCAGCAACATTCACATAGGAGTTGGTCTGAATAGATGACTCTGTTCAAATTACAGATACAGCTTGCAGGGTCATGTTTTCAATTCTCAGCCAAGCTTGCTTTTATTGATTTGATTGGCACCTTTGAGGGAGACTTGTGGCGCAGTGGCCAGATCGGCTGACTCAGGAGCACAGGGCTCATGGTTTGATCCCAGTGGCAGCTCAGCCCAGCATCATGTGACTCAGGGCAAAAGCTCTCTTACTTTCCCTGACGGTGCCCAGCACCTTGAAAGCCTTAAAGGGTGTGATATGTTTGTGCTTTACAAATATGAATTATTATTAAAATGAATTACATTTACATTTATGCGGTGACCCATTTAAAATCCGTCTAGCTGGTACAACTACTTAAGTAAACTGGTGCTATTATCTGTTTTTAATCCATGCACAATCTTGGTTATATTGCCGGTTGTATACTATTGCAATGGTTTTCAGTACCTATGCAAATAAAAATTACCACCATTCCAGGGTCAGACTGGAACCCTAAATCTTCCGCTTCAAACATGTTCAAACCAGTTTTACACAGCAGGAAGTCCCATCTGGAAAAGGGAAAGAGGGCATGGTTGGGGCATTTCAGTCCATCCTATTGTGAAAGCAGTCTCCTTGTATGTAATCAACTGGAAACATGAACTCTTCAATCTCCAACCACAATTAACCCCTTCCCACAAATCATAGTTAATGTGCTGAAAGAACACTCTATTGACATTAGGAACTACCAAAGGATGAGTTACATGTTTAGTCACATAAAAGACAATTACGAATCCTATTGTCTCCCCAATGTTTGATTTGCAGCTGAAGATCAAGAAATTCTATAGGTAGAGGGATAGACACCCATACATTGAAAGGAATGTGAAATCTGAAGCTCAAGTCTCTCAGAATTTCTGTATGAGGCAAGTCATGACTTTTCTTAGTGCTGCTTTCACATCAGTATTCCTCAAGCTGTAAATCATGGGGTTTAGCATGGGGGATACAACAGTGTAAAATACTGAGAAGAGTTTGTCCAAGTCCTCGGAAGAGCCGGCACCGGGCCTCATGTACATGAAGAACACTGTGCCATAGAAGAGGAGGACCACAGTGAGGTGGGACGTGCAGGTGGAAAAGGCTCTGCTCTTTCCTTCTGTGGAGCTGATGCCCATTACAGCAGATATAATGTACACATAGGAAGTAAGTATTACTGATAGTGAGGCCAGTCCCAGGGATATTGCCAATCCAAACACAATTGCCTTGCTGATGTAGGAAGGGTTGCATGAAAGTTTGAGGAGAGGAGGGATATCACAATAGAAATGGTTTATCCTGTTGGATTTGCAAAAAGGGAAGAGGAAGACACACAGAGCATGGGCCACAGAGGGCACAAGGCCCCCTACATAGGCCCCAGCCACTAGCTTGGAGCAGACATCATTACTCATCATAGTAGTGTAAAGCAAAGGGTGGCAGATGGCCACAAAGCGGTCATAGGCCATGGCAGTCACCAAGAAGCACTCTGAGGTTGCACAGACTGCAAACAGGTAGAGCTGGGCCACGCATGCATTGAAGGAAATTGACTGTCTTATTGATAAGAAGTTCTCAAGCATTTTAGGGGTGATAACAGATGAGTAGCAGAGATCAACAAAGGACAGGTTGCTGAGCAGGAAATACATGGGGGTCTGAAGAAGGGGGGATACACTGATCAGGGTCACAATGCCACTGTTGCCCAGGATGGTGATGACATAGACAAAGGTAAAGAGTATGAACAGTGGGACCCGCAGCTGCTGATTTTCAGTAAGTCCAACAAGGATGAACTCCTTCGTCTCAGTTGTATTCTCTCTGATCATTTTACAATGAGTGTGATTCCTGCGGGAGGAAAAAAACATTAGTGAATCAATGGCAGTGGTTGTAAAAGTGCCATCATAAACCCTTTGGCCTCCTATGACATCACGGCCTACATTCAATAGTCTCTTCTACAGCTTTTGATCTTCTGCCTAGTGGCTAATGTAAGTGCAGGGAGTGGAACATATTGAAGGTAAACAGGAACTTGGAGCCTCTGTTTTTTCTCGGATGCAATCCTTATGATGTCTGGGACCAGGGCTAGCAAGAACTGTATCTCAGGTACCAAAGGTCAAGCTAAGGTTAGTGGTGGCACCCGCTGGCCACTTATACATCTATTGGGACTTCATGAAGCCAAATATTTAAGTTACAGCAAGACAGAGAATGAACGAGAAAGAAAAGTACCCAGAGCTAGATAGATAGATTGTTAGGTAGATGGATAGATAAATAGACAGATAGATAGACGGACAAACAGACAGACAGAAAGACAGGCAGGCAGGCAGGTAGGCAGGCAGACAGACGGTCGGATGGATGGATAGGTAGGAAGGTGGGTGGGTAGGTAGTTAGGTAGGTAAGTAGATTGAGCGGTGAGAAATGAATCAGAACTGCATTGTAGAGAGCTTTATTTGCTCACTATGGGCCCGATTCATAGAATGAACTTAAGACTCAATCCTAAACTTACTACTATTTTGGTATTCACAGAATGCACTTACTACTTTTGGCATTCACAGAATGAACTTACTACTTTTGGTATTCACAGAAGTTAGGATTTTGTCTTAATTTTGTCTTAAAACAAACTTAAGACAGACTTAAGACAGACTTAAGACAGACGTAAGACAGACTTAAGACAAACTTAAGACAGACTTGACAGACTTAAGACAGACTAAAGACAAAATCCTGGCTTACGTCTGGCTTAAGTCTGTCTTAAGTTTGTCTTAAGACAAACTTAAGACAAAATCCTACCTTCTGTGAATACCAAAAGTAGTAAGCGCATTCTGTGAATAACAAAATTGTAGTAAGTTTAGGATTGAGTCTTAAGTTCATTCTGTGAATGCCAAAAGTAGTAAGTGCATTCTGTGAATATCAAAAGAGTAGTAAGTTCATTATGGGTATCAGGCCCTTAATTATTAGCACTTTTATTATTGGCAAGTTCCCAGAAAATAAATCAGATGGGCTGAAAGTGGTGTTAACCCTTTAAGTTTTTTTCTTTCTTCATCAGGTGATCCTTCCATACCTTGGAAAAAATAGAAAAATATATTCACACATTATTCTCATGTATGTGGCATTCCGCTCAGAAAGAAAAATGTCCCTTTTATTACATTGTTACTCCCTGAAGACTCTCTAAATGATTATGAAGTCTGTTTAAAGAAACTTGATTTACACTTTCTACCTAAAGTTTCCACAGTTTTAGAGAGACACCATTTTGGGAGATGTATGCAAAGATCTAATGAAAGAAGACTATATTACAGAATTAAGAAAACAAGATTCGACATGTATAAAATCTTGTTGGGCTAAAGACAACCCCTCTCTCTCTGAAGTGATTTCAAAGACAAAATCATGTGAGCACACCAAGTCTTGTGTAGAAGAATTAAAAAAAAGTAAGGGGTATGTATAAAAAGAAAGTGGCATACAAGTAGTGAACAAATCCAAAGACAAACATGAATCAGAGCCACTCTCCCAACATCTCAAAGAAGAAAATACTAGTTCATGGACATACAAAGGTCCCAGCAACTATAGGAATGAAAACAAGAGTAACATTAATTATAAAAATGATTCCACCGTTAAAAGATTCCAAGGTTATTGCTATAGGTGTGGAGAATATGGGCATTCAGCAAATTTTAAATATTGTATTGGTTGGAAGGACACTTGCAAAAAATGCAGAAAGAAAGGTCACGTATCAAAATGTTGTCGTAGTAGTTCTGTTAAGAAAGGAGTTAATGAGATATACTGTGATAATGATTGTGACACGGAAGAAATCATAATGGCTATCAGTGATGGCGAAAAGAGTGGTCCATTTGATGTTGTTCTCATTGAAAACATTCCTGTTCAGATGTGGTTTTATTCTGGGGCAAAAATCACACTCATTCCCAAAATTGTTTATGATGAACATCTAGTTGATAAAGTGACACTATTAAAACCGGACATCAAAGGTAGAGGGTATGGAGGTGAACCCATTAATCTTTCTGGTTTCTTTGTTGGTAAAATATCTTAAAAATCCAATGTGACTTCAGGAAAGATTTATGTCTCTTTTAGGGGTGTTCCTTAGTAAGTTGGGCTCGCCAAAGAGATCTCAAAGTAAACCTTGATCCCAATGAAACACCTTCCATACGATTGAAGGAAGATGTACATGAACCTAAATAACAAATAACATAAGTCTTAGTGGAAGTTTGTGTGATTCACAAAATGTTATCTGTCTATTTGAAAGTGAGTATCCTGAGGTTTTCAATGATCATTTGGGTTGTTTAGTAAGTTATTCACATAAAATCATTCTTAGAGAAAACTCTGTACCCGTCATTGGTAAATTAAGAAGTGTTCCCATTAAGTTTTCGACAAAATGAAAATTTAATTAGATACATTGTTAAAAGGGGAACCATTGCTGAAGTAGAGGGAACTGAATGGTTGGCTCCGGTAGTCATGACACTTAAAGCTAATGGAGAATCTAGGCTCTGTTTTGATTTGAAACGCTTAACAAATGTGTTGTTGTTGATCACTACCACTTACCTAACATTGCAGAAATGTTGTCACTGTTGGGGGGTGCAACTTTTTCTCCTCTATAGACTTAGCATCAGCGTACCACCAGATCAAACTGCACCCCAAATCTCAAGATCTAACGGCATTCATAACACCGTTTGGGACTTGTAAATTCTTAAGAATACCGTTTGGTCTTGACTTGACTTATTCATTTTTGGTAACACCAAACAAGACTATGATGGCAGAGTCAAAAGTGTATTAAGTAGTCTCAGAGACAAAGGTTAGACTATACTAAATTCATTCGGAATTTTGCTGATAAGATCTACAACATGAGACTGTTGTTAAAAGAGGGTGTCAATTTTGACTGGAACTTGGAGTGTGAGAAAGACTTTCAGCTCATCAAGAAACTGTTATCTGAAGCATCCTCTCTTGAAAGCTTTGATCCCAACAGTTGAATAACAATCCTGACAGATGCTAGTGGCATAGGTTTAAGAGCTGTCATGTCAAGTAACTATTCTATTCTTATCCAGATGTTTAAGAAGAGCAGAATGTCACTATTCAGTAATCGAAAAAGAAGCCTTGGGGGTTTTCTGGGCCGTTAGAAAACTCAGGAAGTTCCTGTGGGGAAATGATTTTGTGATTAAAACGGACCACACGCCTCTTAGAGAAATATTTGGGGAAAAGGGGTTAGACAATGTTTCCTCCAGAATACGCAAATGGGTAGTAGGACTTCAAGAATTCAACTTTTGTGTTGAATACGTCCTAGGAGCAAAAACAATATAGCAGATTGCGCTTCTAGCTTGACTGTCATCGGAAGTGATGACAATACTTCAACTAGTGAAGTTTCTGATGATGGACTCTTTGATGATTTTGATGAGTATGCGTTGTGTCACATCAACAATAGCATGATTAAAGCAGAAGTCTGGAGCACTGAAACTCTCCAAAGATATCACTTTACAGTCAGTCATTAACTGCATCCAAAATAACTGGAACAAAAGGGATAAAACAAGTGAGGTCTTAGCAGGGTTCTTTCGAGTAAAGGATGAATTATCTTTTCAGAATAGCATATTGCTTGTAGGTACTAGATTGATTCCACCAACTTCCTTAAGGGAAGTTGTGTAGTATGCAGCACTTAGTGTATCTCTAAGTAGGAAGTGGAACAATGCAATTCCATGGTTTCAGATCACTTGATATCTAGAATGTTGATATTCAAAGGAGACTGTTGGGTGATGCATACAGAGCTGTGAGCTGTGTCGACAGGCTGAGGTGTATATGGATCTTACCTAATAAACTTCTACTTGGATATACTTACAATACTCCTGAAGTAAACTTCACAGCAGTGCACTCTAAAAAGTCAAAATCTGCTCAGCTCTATTCTAAAATGAATTTTCCCCTACTAATCTAAAACACACAAACTCATTTTACACACCTGGATGCAGTTCCTTAGACATACTGACCATCCAGGTTAAAGCAAAAAGATACAATTACATGGTTTATAGTTTCTCAAGGTGCAACCTTAAGACTTAAGCTATCTGGAACAAGGTAAGATACATTGACTAGTCGGCACACTGCAGGGGTCTGTGAATGCACTATTCCTTAAAACAACATGCCTCAATTATCACAAGGGAAAAAAAACATTTCTTCACATGAGAAAGGAGGAAAAAGAACAGTTTGCTCAACAATTGAAATTCCACCATGTATAGAAATAAAATATTCATGTGTTGCAAAACAAATGGGCAACATTAGTTATAGTCAATCTAAATGTGAATACAATTAATTTCTCTCTAGAAATAGCATTGTAATGTATACTGATAATGTTGTGGTAATATAATATAAAAAACATCAACAATATATCTCAATGACTTAATTATTGTAATCCTTTTAGTAGTGTAGAGCCGGGGTCGCCAACCAGTCGATCGCGAGACCCCAGGAGTAGCTCGTGTAGCCCTTCATGGGCTTTTAGCTTTCCTGGCTCCATTTTTCCGCCCTCACCCAAACCAGCCGCTCGGATTGGAGCTAAGCTGGGGGTGGGGGCGGGTGAAGAGGATGACGCTCCTCTCCTGGAGCTGCAGACTCTTCTCGCAAGAGTCTGACTCCTGTGACGTCATCGTTACCTGAAAATGCGCTGGCATCGCACTGTCTGCCATTGTGCGACGGGTGCCAGTGCAGAGCAGTACGGAGCAGAGACGTGACTTCGACCGCAGGTAAGCTCAATGGACGAGCAGATAGTTTAGTGACGTTGGATTCTGTTTTTTTTATGAATGTGATGTTGAATAATGTTGAATAATTCCCGGTGTTACACTGACACGCCAGGCACAGGCACAAAAAAGCGTGGAACAGAGGGCACAAAAAACGAAGCAAAAACTAGTGGAACAGAGGGCAGAAAGGCACAAAAAACGAGGGGGAAAACAAGTGAAACAGAGGGCAGAAGGGCACAAAAAACAACGGAAAAACGAGTGAAACAGAGGGCAGAAAGGTACAAAAAACGAGGGGAAAACGAATGAAAGAGGGCAAAAGGGTACAAAAAATGAGGGGAAAATGAGTGAAACAGGGCAGAAAGGCACAAAAAACGAGAAAAAACAAGTGGAACAGAGGGCAGAGGGGCACAAAAAACAAGGGGAAAACGAATTAAACAGAGGGCAGAAAGGCACACAAAACGAGTGAAACAGAGGGCAGAAAGGCACAAAAAATGAGGGGAAAACGAGTGAAACAGAGGGCAGAAGGGCACAAAGAAGCAGGGGAAAACGAGTGAAACAGGGCAGAAAGGCACAAAAAACGAGGGGATAACGAGTGGAACAGAGGGCAGAAGGGCACAAAAACCAAGGAAAAAACAAGTGAAACAGAGGGCAGAAAGCACAAAAAACGAGGGAAAAACGAGTGAAACAGAGGGCAGAAGGGCACAAAAAATTAGTAGAACAAAGGGCAGAAAAGCACAAAAAACAAGGGGAAAACGAGTGAAACGAGTGAAACAGAGGGTAGAAAGGCACAAAAAACTAGGGGACAATGAGTGAAACAGGGCAGAAAGACACAAAAACAAGGGGAAAAGGAGTGGCACAGAGGGCAGAAGGGCACAAAAAGCAAGGGGAAAATGAGTGAAACAGAGGGCAGAAGGGCACAAAAAACAAGGGGAAATGAGCGAAACAGAGGGCAGAAAGGCACAAAAAACAAATGGTGCAGAAGGGCACAAATAATGAGGGGAAAACGAGTGAAACCGAGGTAAGAAAGGCACAAAAAACGAGTGGCACAGAGGGCAAAAGTCCACAAAAATGAGGGGAAAATGAGTGGAACAGAGGGCAGGAGGGCACAAAAAACAAGGGGAAAACGAGTGAAACAGAGGGCAGAAAGGCACAAAAAACGAGTGGCACAGAGGGCAGAAGGACACAAAAAATGAAGCATAAACGAGTGGAACCGAGTGCAAAAAGGCACCAAAAATGAAGGGAAAACGAGTGAAACAGAGGGCAGAAGGGCACAAAAAACGAGTGGAACAGAGGGCAGAAAGGCACAAAAAATGAGGGGCAAATGAGTGAAACAGAGGGCAGAAGGGCACAAAAAACAAGGGGAAAATGAGTGAAACAGGGCAGAAAAGCACAAAAAATGAGCGGAAAATGAGTGGAACGGAGGGAAGAAGGGCACAAAAAACGAGGCAAAAACGAGTGAAACAGAGGGCAGAAGGGCACAAAAAACACGGATAAAACGAGTGAAACAGAGCGCAGAAAGGCACAAAAAACAAAGTGAAAACAAGTGAAACAGAGGGCAGAAAGGCACCGTATGGGCTCTGATGAAATTAGGCTTAAAGTCAATAAAACTGGGCATGGGGGTCTCTTGAAAAAATGCGCGAGTTGGATCGGGTTCAGTAGCTCACAACGATTTTCACTGGACAGAAGTAGCCCTGACTACACAAAGGTTGGAGACCCCTGGTGTAGAGAGATCACCAGACAGTTATGAGATCCTACTGCTTACCCCAACCACCCTCACCATCCCCAGCAACACCATAAGACACAAGCCATCTGAGAATATGTGCACTGACGGTGAATGGTTCGCAGGTAAATAGGAGTTGGGCAGTCATCTTGTTAGGTCATTGGGCTGTTCTCTGGTGTACTTTATAAGGATTTACCTTCCGCAGGGTCAAATGTTGACCATATTTGACCATATATGATCTACTATTTGATATACTTATATCCTCCCATGTCTCAAAAGCAACTCTGGCCAATCACCCTCCTGTAGCAAAGGAATTTCATTAATCCTGCCTTGTATTGAACTCTTCAGGTCAATGCACTATTTTATTAGCTTTGGATGGATTCGTGGGAACACCCATGCTCCACCCATATAATGCCCTCACCACACAGTGTAACACAGAGCATTGACGTGTGCAGCTTTGCATTACATTAGGGACATATTTATGTAAAAGTAACGCATCACAGAGCAGAAAGTCATCTTGCTGCACTGCGCTGCAAAACAGCAAAAGGGCAGGGATGGGCTCTATTTATTTCAAAGTGACGCATTCATGTCCTTTCCCCTGTGCTAGTGCACAATGTGCTTCCTAGCACCAACGCAGGCCCCCTTGCACCATGGTGCAAGGGGGCCTGCGCAGTATTGTTTTTGTGCAGTAAGGTGCACCTTCCTGCATATAAAAATCCTCTGATGCAGATCTGGACCTAAATCCATTGTTTCTTTGCTCACCATGCCATTCCAGTTTGGACCCAGCCACATGCAAATCAGTCTTGATCCTGCACCCAATGGGACCAGTCCAGCCCAAACTGCCAGGTCATATGTATTCCAGTGTCTTTTCATTCGAGAAGTGAACACAAAGCAGTAGCCACTGAACTATGCACATAAAATATTGCTCTTTGATATGCATGGAACATGTTCTTTGCAGCAGGCATATTATCCCTCTGGGCTACCTTAGATGAGTAAAACAGCCACTAGACAAAACACACTCCCATCTCTCTCCAGCAGGTACATTGCTCACCAAAGTTATCTTGGCACTTGTATTGTTGACCAAAACCTGTTGAATATACAAATAACTTTGCTGTGTTTTTAAAACTCCTGCACTTGTACAAAACCGGTCCCCCCAAACTAAACTGGCCCCTACCCTTCCAGTAGCCCTGTGAAAAGCCTGATGCCTGGAATGGCCAGTCCGGCATAGTTACCTTTTTCAATGCAATACTGCAGATATGTATACTTACTAGATATAAACGTCATGGATCACTGTTAGTGTAAGATATAGATTCTTCCTGAATATCCTTTGAATTGGGTTCCTGCCTGAATGACACCCATGAGCTTGTTTGGTACACAAAAGAAGGTATCTGGGTAGACCTCTGAGGTAAGCACATTATTGTTATTCATAAGGACCCTCACACAGGACCACTTACCCTTTTGATCTTCCTGTACAATTCCTGCCTGTGCTTAACTATGCATAATCTTTTGGCAGATCTTTTAAAGTTTGCACCTTTTACATAATCTTTCTAACAAGCAATATAATGTTTTTTAACTTGTAGCTAATTTTGTAAATTTTTTAGGGCCATGCCCAACAGAACAGAAGTAAAGGAAGAATGCATTCATGGCATCTGCAGTCCTGTGATTTTGATTTGAAGAGAAATTGTATTGTGTAGAGATGGGTTTGGGTCCAGGCCGGGGAAACTCCCAGCCGAACCCTTGCTGAGGCAGAGGTTCCTGTATTGTGCCAGAGGCTAAGCTCTCCTCTTGCTGGTTCAGAGAAACGCTTGCCATAAGTGGATTGAAAGCAGTGTGACCCACACGGTGCTTTGTCAAGGCAGAGGATCACCCAGCTCTTTAGAATAGGAGCCGTGTGTTCTGCCTCTTCATGGCATTTCTACTAGTCCCAGATTTGGCGGCACTATCTAATCCCAAGTCTCTTGTGTTATTCAATGTGTTTCCAGTTTAGGGCGGACAGGTACTCAGTTCAGTGTAGTCAGTTTGTTAAAATAAACTAGTTTGTGTGCCTGTAGATAGAAGGGAAGGGGTAAGAGGTTGTGGGCACCCAGACTAGGGTGGCCAACTGGCGTGGGTGCAAATTCAGGATGGTGAGTGTAAGAGTTCAGGACAAGGGGTCAAAATTCACGACACAAATTTGGGGCAACAAGTATGCTTTGCAGTAGATGTCATGCAATAGTATATAAATAAATAGGTAAGGAACATAAATACAAGTCACTTCTCCTGCCCTGTCACTTGCTCCTGCCCGGTCACTTCTCCTACCCTGTCACCGCTCCTTCCCTGTCATTTCTCCTGCCCCGTCATTTCCCCTGCCCCGTCACTTTCCCTGCCCCGTCACTACTCCAGCCCCTTCATTGCTCCTGCCCGTTCTCAGCTCCTGCCCGTTCACTGCTCCTGCCCGTTCACTGCTCCTGCCTGTTCACCTCTCCTTTCCTGTCGCCTCTCCTGTCCCGACACTGCTCCTGACCCGTCACTTCTCCTGCCCGGTCACCTCTCCTGCCCGGTCACTTCTGCTGCCCGGTCACCTCTCCTGCCCTGTCACCTCTCCTGCCAAGTCGCCTCTCCTGCCCAGTCGCCTATACTGCCCTGTTGCCTCTCCTGCCCAGTCATCTCTCCTGCCCAGTCACCTCTCCTGCCCAGTCAACTCTCCTGCCCAGTCAACTCTCCTGCCCAGTCACCTCTTCTTTCCCATCACTGCTCCTGCCCAGTTCACTCTGTGTACAACATTGACAAATTACACAAGGTGGCAAGTTCCCCACAGTACTCTGCTTGGGGAAAGCTCTGTAATCACTAACTAGGATTTTTTATTTTACTATTTTGAGTTTTATATAGCGCCGGCTAGACCCGGAGGTATCAGAGCGCTTTACATAAGGTTCCACAAAATTACATCAGTTACAAAATACATCAGTTACAAGAAAACATTTCAAGAGCGTCAGTTATCAGAAGTATCTAGGACGGCATGAATCACATACTTGCCTGCGTCTCGTCAGCAATGATTCGTCTGAGCAAGAGAAGTCTTAAGGTTTTCCAGGACCCCCAGAAAGATTCCAATGGCCATGTCCCAGAGAACATGCGTGTAGCGACCTTATAAACAAACAACATTGACTGATATCAATGCCTTGCTAGCAGAAGATAACATATGTTTTCGGAGAGCTGCTTTCATCTAAGACTCCCAATTCATCCAGTCCGGAGGAGTTGTAGGGAATGAAATACGATTCTTCTTGCTGACTGAAGCCTCTCCTCTGGAGTAGTATGTTTAGTGAAAATAAAATCAGGATTTTCAGAAACTGGTCTGTGATACCTGGACACCTCCCTATCTATCTGTGAGCAGAAACAGGGCTTTGACCAAGTGCCCATCAAAAACATCCCCATCATCATCTCCCTCTTGGGGCACGGAATGAGAGCCAAAAAAGATAATGAAGCCTCTGCTGTTGCGTCCGCCTTGGTACATACACTGGTTCAGAGTCAAGCTGTATGAAGAGCTCTTTTGAAATCTTAAATTGTGACATCGGCTGAATCGATCTGGAATCAGTACAATGTTTGATATAGCACCAGAAATAGCACCAGATTCTCTCCCGATGCTGGCCACAAAGGCACCAGAGTCATTCATGATAGCTCTGTGCAGGTCTTGGAGAAGGATTTGATGTTTTTAATAAAGTTAGTACGTGGCCTGACTTGGCTCCCAAAATGTCAGTTGCTGCTGAAGACAAATCTGCTGACAGAAACCCGACTGGAGGCTCCTGATATTCCTTGGGGTCTGAATGCATGCCAAACAGAGGGTGCCAAAAATCTGCAGCATGGCCTTCTTTAAGGCATCAATTTGTTAAGGCATTATCGATAGCCCAGAAAACTCGGGGCGCATCGGAATCAGCTGGGGAATCGGCTTGACGACCAAGGTCATTAAGGTAGACTGACTTGACATTGTGACGCCCATGTACCTTCTCTTTGAACAGTGGTGTGGTAGGGTTGAGTCCTACTTCATGGATTGTTTTTGCATTTGGACTTTACATTTTCGACTTTCCAAAGGTAACCTTCTATCAGGAACAGCCTTGGGAGCAGCACTGAGTCCATGGCGATGACTTCAAGTTAGACATATGCGAGGGCTGCCACTTATGTTCGGCAGCGTACAGATACTTTTTTAGGTTGAGGCTAGACAGCGCATGCGCTGATGCAAGACCTGGAGTAAGCAGTATACTAGCGTGGAATCCCGCCTACTGATTGCCGTTGGCTAACTCCTCCAATGCTCTTCTTTCTTGGCTCTGAATAGGTTGGCTGTTCAGATACATCACTTCCGTTGTATTGGAAGAAGCACCGACCAACTATGGTTTTTTTACGCAGTACAGTGTCTAGGTCTTTCGTTTGGGATTATTTATTCTGTTTTGTGCTTGCAGGATTTTATCACAACAGCGCCAATCGCTGCACCCGGTTTCATGCTATTATTATTTTTTATCTATCAACATGGCACCCCCTTCATGGGCAGCCATGCACATATCTAAAAAATGCACGGGCACTGCACTTTATAGTTTAGGGCTAGCGCTGCGCCTGCTTTCATCATTATTATCGTCTGCTTCTCGCTTTTTCCTTTCACAGGTATACTCTGGTTTTCCTCATGCGAATGATAAATGCGTATTAGCCGAATATTTTTTTTGCCTGTATATGTGTACCTTGAGCGTTTTCGCCGAATACAAATCGACATTATACCCACATTTAGTATTTTATTGCCATGGTCATGATGTGAGGGCATGAGAATGCTCCTAGTGTAAAAGGGAAAGCATGTAACTGCAAAGAGGTATCATTGTGCTGGGAATGTATAAACAACTGAGAATAATTTAGTTTATTTATTTATTTGCTGTGGACACACATTCATTTTTGTTAGACACGGGTAGATTAAGTGATTTGCCCAGAATCACAGGATGTTTGGCGTTGTTACCGAGACTCGAACCCAGATCCGCTGTCGAGCGCCCTAGCCGTTAGGCCAACAAGGAGCGATATGCTCATAATGAAAACAGAAACCTCTTCATTTTGTCCCACTTATCTGTCCTTCCTTGCCAAACAACGTGCCTTTTTTCTCCCCATCAATACAAAGTTATTTTTGGGAAAATTAAGTTCATTAATGCTGCGTGAAAGGGGCATTTAAGGTTGAGCTGTGCCCACACAAAAGGGAGGGCAGCAGTGGAGCCCTGGGAGCAGAATGAGCAAAAGTTGGTCGAAGTTCATTACTCATAGCTTGATGCTGGTGAAGAGGAAGGTGGGGGCAGAAGGAGGCCCATATCATTTTGTACCGCTGTATAATGTGCTACGCACACACACAAATGCACACAATCCACACTCACACACAAAGCACAATATAAACAACACAAATACACCCACAATAAAAACAAGAATGTGCACACATATAAACACAACACACGCAATCAAGTTACACAAAATAAAAACACACACACATACAAAGGCACACAGCACACATACACAGACACACCAAGCACACACAGCAGCAGCATACACGCCACAGCACATATACACACAGCAGAAATTCCCAATATTTGTTCTTGGCTATGAGTTGATTTATTCCCCTTTTCACTCTCAATCTCTTGCCTGCTTACAGAGGTACTGGAAAACAGCCCTTGTTTTGGTTCCAATCACAGTTGAGTGTACATTGGTATATTTGTTGCACAACGAACCATGGCCTGCACCCAGATACCAGAGACACCTCATGCAGATCTCACTGGCATATGCTAACGGCAGGCAGCGGGCGGGCTCATTGTCATTCCAAAGGAGATAATCAACCTCAATCAGCCTCAATCGGAATGACAATGGGCAGGCCCGCAGTCTGTGCTAGCTCAGGGAGGGGCTGCTGCAGCCTCTGGAGTTCAACAGAGAAGTGTGAGCAGCCCCTGGAAGCTGGAAAAAAAGTTATCGTTTTAAGTAGGACTATTCTTGCCATCCCGGGAGGCTTTTTTAAAAGAAAGAAGTAGGGGAACGGACTGAAATAATTCTTAGAAGTAGGGGCACGCCGTGCCCTTCCGTCCCTGCCCACTTCTACAGCTGTATGTAACACACCTTCTGGTACCCGGTGCCCCCAACTCGGACTCTCCCAGGCGGCCCCGCCCACGATAACACGGCTTCTTTGCATGATTTAAAGATTTCCTTGCTGCTGGTGTGCACTGTAGAGGCTAATGCTGCAGCTGAGGAACCACTCCAGCGGCCAGGTTCACTCGGCTGCCGGTGTGGGTTCGACTCTGTGATTATTAAATTTCCCACAACGGTGCGAGCCAAAACTTTTCTTGGGTACTGCGCTGACTGCGCCTCGGGTGGCAGGAGGGGGAACCCGACCCGCCTTAAATAAAGTTGTATGCAAAATCCCGAGGTGCGTGCAGTGTGCCATGACCATGTGTTGATACATTGTAACAGCAGCTGAGCCAGGCACCAAGTTGGCCAGAGCACTCTTCGGCTGTGCGCAGTTACCGCGTTCCTCCACACTAGTTAAGCTGCATTAGAAGCACTCCTGCTTTGACCCTGGAGGAGATGCTATAATGCGTGACATTCCATTTCAGTGCGGTGATGCGGACCATCACACTGAAGTGAGATAGTTGCACGCTTGATGCGTGACACTTGGCAGGATTGTATACATTATGTTTTCTTTTTATAACAACAGACTGACGAGACACTACATTTGCCTCAGAGGCCATACCAAAAACTATTTTGGACTGTGGACACATACTCCCCCTCTAAGTGCCAACCACCTCTCAACTGAAGGTGTACTAATTTTCAGTGTTCAACCATCTAAGAGGCTCCCAGTTCTCCATTATACTAAGCTACCTATCCCACATATGGCCCAAACATTATGCTCTACAACACATATTCCCATTCGGCGTGTCTTTACAGTGCCATTCAGCTGTTCTGTTCATCCCACAAGAGAGGTGAGGAAGCCACTGAAAGCTCGAACCAGGCTCGAGCGGAAGCCTGGCTCGGGTTCACCTCAAGTTCTGTTGGAACCTCGAGCCCATAACAAACTGACCATTAATGAATTGTCTGCCTACCATTGCACTTCTGTGGTGTCCCAGAGCTGCTGACTTATAAACTGAGTTTTTTTTGTGGTCTGGCTGGTGGGCGACCTGGCCGTTCCGTGGCGGCGCAGTACAAAGGCTCATATGTGAGGCTTAGAATCCACCGTCGCAGGAACGCCAATGCATGTTCCTGCATGGTATTGACTGTGCAGTCCATGCCTTGCAGGAGCAGGGTTGTATGCACAAATAGGGCACAACATGCACAACATGCGCCCTGCTGCATACGACACCATGCCCAGGTGCAAATGGGGCTCCCTTTGTTTCCTCATCACCAGCAGTTTCATGGCATGAGAGCTGCCGTGAGATCACAATGGCACCCCCAAGCATGTTGCAGCCTCAAGACTGCCGTGCCAATGGGAGGTGTCCTATGGAGGTCTGCCATCCGTACTCATAATACGGCAGTCGGGCAGCTGGAGCGGCGTTCCCGGACTGCAACTGCACCTCTAGTGCGAATTTGGTAGTCACTTGTAATCAGGGGCGTAATTTCCCCATGCCAATGAAAAAACAAATGTAACTTCATGTGAGGTTAACTGGTACACATGTAAAGAGGTCCAGTAACTTCAGTGCGAATTTGCGCAATATAAAAGCTGCCGAAAAATGCCCATAACCTTACTTAATCTAAGGCCAAACTAATATCACCCGTTTCGATTATGATTAGATACAAAATGAAACAAGAAAACATGCATACATTGCGACTCCTTCTGCTTAAATTGTTGGAACTTAAGCAAATATTTTGCTTCACCTAAACTCTTTTCTCTTCATTATCGCATATGAAAAACCTTTCAACCGAGTTCAGAATGCCAGTTGTACATTTAATAGCCTACAATGTTGCTCTTCAATAATCTAGGGCATGTACAGGTTTTACATGACAGCTGTCTTTCTTCTCTGTCTACTAATGGTTCATGTTTAAAAGCTGTCAGTTTTAATGAAATACTTATCAATGTGGTGCTGTAATGTGATGAATTAATGTCAATATGTTAAAGAAACATATTTTTGGGAAGTTTGAAGAGACTTAATATCGTTTTACATGTATTTGTTCAAGAACATTTTCAGGGCTCGGCTCCTACACGATCTCGCAGAGCTAGACCCTTGGCTCGGCTCTGGCTCGGCTCACCCTGTTGATTTATTGGCTTGCTCACTTCTACCCCACTCTCGTCTCTGACCTTTCCCACTTATCATCACTGCCACAGAGCTGTGCTACCTCTCCAACAGATCTTGTCTTTTTTTGATGTTCCTTCTACTCTCTACCAATTTTCCTAACATGCAGTAACAAAAAAACAAAAAAAAAACAAATGTGGGCCGACTGCCTGGGAGGAGCTGGACTCACCTGTGTGGCTTTACAATGACTCTGGGTTAATCTTGTCCATCCTGTATTGCGTTTGTGAAGACAGTATCCTAATATATAGTGAAACTGGTCCTTTGGGATGCATTCCCTTTGTGCCTCTTACATCGGTTGCACTAAGATTACTCATTAGTGATGAGGGAGTTTACTGAGTACAGTGTAACCACTTCTCTAAAAGGATCAATGAAAACTAGTTTCCATTTCTAAAATTTACGCTGCCTTGATCTTTGAGTGGCAGTGACAGGGTACATTTACATGAATTTACACCATAAATCTTTTCTTCTGAAAGGCCTACATTAAGTCCTGGAACCAGTACCTCTTTGCACCAGATTTGCATTGCTTTTGTAACACAAACTTAATGGAAATTGTTAGACTGGGATTTAGTATCCAATGCAACAAGATTTGCATCCGATGAATTCCCAAAGAAAGGCTGCGCTAAGGTATATGCTGCTCTGCATTACTTTTTTTTGTTGTTGAAATTGTTTATTAGCATTTGTTAAATATAATACAATAACAGCAATAAAATACAGATATGTGCAATGTGGTAACATAAATTCCAATGTAATTTATGTTACCATATTGCATTACTTTTCATCAAGGGCAGAGTCATGGGTGGTATGTGGGCATTCCTATGTAACCACCCATGACCTTTTAAGAAATTTCCTAGTCACAAAAATGCACAAACGAGGATTTGAACCAAAATACTATGCCTCCTCAAGACAGGCATTATTATTTCTCCTTGTTTGTCCCATTTTGCATGAATACTGCATTGTACAGTGTCTGAAATGGGGTCTCTAGTTAGGAAGGGCTTGCACCTTTGTCCAAGTAGGGACTCCGTCTTTCTAGTCAGGGTAAGGGGGATACAATTCTAAAATAAACCCTGCTAACCCCCTTGGTAGCCTAGCACAAGCCGTGAGGTTTATCTCAGAGGCAATGTGCAAAGAATTGCACGTAACATACAGTAATACAGTGACAATACTACTAAATAACACACCACCAGTCTTAGAAAACAGCCAATATCTCATCTGTGTAAAAAGTCCAAAAACGATAAGATAAACCATACAGTAATGAAAATTATTCACTTTGCAAGAATAGTTGTCAAATGCATTTCCTATCGGTCGGTAGCTCTGTCCAGCACTACTCCGGTGCTGAAACAACAAAATCCAACAGTTCGGGTCGACCGCGTAGGAGCGGACTTGCGTTGGTGTCAGAACCTTTGGTTCCAGCCGACTACGTCTGTGTGGGCCTGTCATGGTAAACGTCCCAGTTGCGATGTGTAGCTTAGTGGTGTGGTAGGTGGTGCCCTCTGATCATGGTGCAGGCAGAGGCTCGATGACGGTCGTCCAGAGGCATCGGTGAGACCAGGACTGAAGAGCAAAGAGTGGCGTTGCTCATTGCAGTGCTGACAGGTCACGGTGCAAGCTGTGGTGCTGGCAGTTGGGAGCTTCTGTCGGTTGGCCCAGGCTGGGTGTGGGAAGCGGCAGTGCGTAGTGTGACTTACGAGCGGTATCCCCAAACCACTGTGCAGACACGTGTGTCGAAGCCAGATTGCAGCGTCGTCCTCGATGAGACTAGGGCAGCATAGTGAAGAGAGGCAGTGCGGAGTGCTATGCCCACATGTCGTGGTGCAAGTCCCAGCCCGGTGGCGCTCATCATTGACAGTGAAACCAGGGTTGTGATGTGAAGTGCAGTGGTGTCCTCTGTCATGCCCTCAGAACACAGAGCCTGCAGTGGTGTGTGTGACGATGACGGTTGCTTTGCCCTTCTTTGCAAACTCAAACTTCTGGTTCCCGAGACGGTACCACCCAGAGGTAAGAGAAGTCTTTGCTATTCCGTAGACTTTGTGAGCAGGGAGCAAGCACTTCTGCAAACCCTTGGAGATACTCAGCATCAAGTGAAGAAAGTTCATTCCAGTACTTTCCCTGCCCAAGGCAAAAGCAGCAATTGCAGGTCAACATAGCAAAGCAACAAAACAGCAAAGGGGCAGTACTCCTCCTGACAGCTCTTCCAGCTCTTCTTCTTAGCTGGTTACTTGATCCAAGTGAATTTCAAAGGTCTGGGTTTTGGGCCCCAATGCTTATACCACATTTGATTTTGTTCTCTCATGGCAGAGACTCTCTGTGCTTAGTCCAAACAAGTTCTGTCCTCTCTGGTCTGGCATTCTGGCAGGAGGGTAGTGATAGCACTGTGCCAAGTCGACACAGCCTATTTTGATGCAAGAAGATTTCCTCCTACTACTCTAAATGCAGCCCAGATCTATTCAGCCTAGCCCTTACTCATCCAGGAAAGTCAGGACACATTTCAACCCACCCCCAGTGGCTCTCTGCAATGAATGCGCATCCCTAGCCCCTGTCACTCCAAAACTAGCCAGTCAAGTCAAGTCAAGTCAAGTCAAATTTACTTTATTCGGTATACAACAATACCATAAAAGTACAAGACAAATATTTAAAAAACAAACGATAAAACATTCTGCTTAGGTGATTAATTAAAAGTATATAACAAATATAAGTACAAATCATCTTGGGAATGAGGGTAAAATGGACTGACAAATTTTAATAACTAGCTGTTCACGGCACATTGAGTTGAAAAACGGAATTTTTTTAGGAGCAGAGGAACTATAGACCCCACCTAGTAAAAAAGGGATTCCCCCCAAACATAAAATTCATCTGAATTAAAAAACCATTTCAGAGCATCATACATGTTGGTCCGAGGGGCGGGAGGGAGATTTGATAACCCTTGTCAACATCCTAGGTCTCTGGTATTTCTTTATCTTGCTGCCATCCTTAAAAAATTCACAGTGCAAAAAAGTGTAAGAGCCTCCTCAGACAATTTCAGAAATACCAGTGCCACCCTTGCGTGTTTAAACCTACCAGATTTCAAAATGCTCTTTAAAAACAACTTTGTGGGGTGAGCATGAAAAGGGCACAATAAAACAAAGTGCCGCGTATTCTGAGGAGACTTATGGTCGCAGCCGCAGGGGCCCCTCAACTCGATCGATGATAAAAACCCCGATGGGCACCCCAGTGTGTGATGAAGTAGGTTCAGCCTAAATCTAGTCATCAAGAATCTGTCCTGGGCATTGTAAAGGTACACCAGGTATGGTTCAAAGCCTGGGCTAGATTTTGCGAGTAGGTGGGCTCTAACAGTTGGTTTGACCATCTCAGTATCTTCCCTAGAGGAGGCCTTCTGCTTTAAGAATGCCAACTTGACAATCTCCTTGTCCCGTGCTGCCAGTGATTTCGGGTTGTTGAAACAGTCGGCAAAACCGAGGCCAGATAGGGTATCCCTTACATATTTCAACCAGGGGATATTATGCCCATACTCCCTATTAACGCAATCCATTATAATCTGCCTGCCTAGGGCTGCATCAGGGTTGGTCCATATTTTTAACCAGCAGGTAAGAGGTTTCAGTTGGATCTCATCTCTAATATAGGTGAGACCAGTTCTTCATGGATTGAATAGGAGGGAGTACTCTGTGGGACTCTTGTGGTATTGGGTTCTCCAGGCCTACATATTCCGCAAAACCCGTTACACCATAAAACAGACGTTGGCACGGAAACTGGAAAATGCAAAAGACAAGTTTATTAAGACCCCATGGGGTGGTGGAACATTCCTACAGCACCCTTCGTTAATGCAAGAAGTATCACACCGAACATGGGTGCGAGACATCTTTTATACAGTTTTACAGTAAGAAAAAGAGTAGACGGAACACAGTTGCTCAGTTTAGGTACATATAAGGTCATTTTTGGAACACAGCCAACCCAAGGGAGGAGTTACAACACCACTGGTCAGTTTGAGAGAACATTCCTAAGTGATGACTGTCCACTAGTACAGAGGGGTTGACTACGCATGTGCAAGCTTGACCAGTACTAAAATAGCCTGTTGCTAGGCAAGTTAGGTGGTCAGTGGTACAGAGAAAGGACAAAAGGGCATGCTGACCACGGGCAGCGCGTTCATATAAAATGGACGCCAGTGTTCTCAAAATGGCCTCCGAACACTATAGTCAAGATAAGGGGAAATTCGTGTAGCAAAGCTTAACGCTAACCCGATCACTGTCAAATTACGACACTCTGAGTAGCAGTTAGAGGAATTTGTTTTCTTCCACTTGTATCCCGAAGGGTCAACGAATCCCAATACCTCGCTATCATATAGCATTTTTGCCTTGCAGATGGCCCTATACAGGTTAAAAATTTGTTCTGGAGCCCAACAACCCTGCCTGTGTGCAAGATTCATGATTGCCCCGGAGGAGCTAGTGAGAGATCTAGATTTCTCATCTATCAAATTGTTAAACCTGGAGCGGGTGTCGAACAAAATTCCCAAATAGGAAAATGCCTGCACTTTTTCTAAACAGTGGGAGCCTATCCTGAAGGTAAAATTCCTGCCTGATCTTTTTCCCATCTCCATGATGTAAGATTTAGAAAGATTAGCGAACATTTCCAGGTTCTCCATGAAGATGACAAAAACATCAATCAGGTGCTGGAGGCCCCGCACAGTGCGTGAAAGGAGCACCGCATTGTCCGCGTACAGCAGGACCGGTATCTCTCTGTTACCTATCCTCAGGCTGTCCGCCTCTAATGCTCCCAATGCCTTGTCTAAACCATTAATGTATAAAGTAAATAGAAAAGGTGCCAGGATACAACCCTGTCTCACGCCCCTAGAGCAAGGAAAAGGGTCCGTGATATCACCCTCGTCGTTATATCTGACCTGGGCTGAGGTGTACTGATGTAGGGTACTTAAGATGTTGACCAGTCCTGGGTCCACGCCCATGGCCCCCAAAAGATTCCACAGTTTCCTGCGGTTGACCTGGTCAAATGCAACTGTCAGGTCCATAAAAGCCAAGTACACCGTCTCCTTGCTGGCCGCAGTGTACTTGGCGACAAGAAGGTAGAGGTTAAGGCATTGGTCAGAGGTTGAACGGCCCGGCCTAAAACCGTACTGGATGTCCGAGATGATGTCATGCTCCTCTGCCCATTCCAAAAGCCGGTTAAGACTAGCTCTACCCATAACTTTCACTGTGACGTCAATAAGTGAGATAGGCCTATAACATTGTGGGTTGTCTTTGTTACCCTTTTTAAAAATTGGGACGATTGTCGCGGTAGACCAGGATAAGAGCCCACAAGTCTACCTGAGAAAGCAGGAGGTCTGGGGGATCCCATCCGGTCCTGGGCCCTTGTTACGGGTTAAACCCTTGATTCCCGCTTTCATCTCACCTAAGGTGAAAGTGGTTTCCAGAGCTATTAGATTTCCTGCCACTGCAGGTTGGGGTACAGAACTCGTGCAATCGGGATTGTTGAGGCCGTTAAAGTGATCCACCTAGGCCTCTGGCAGGACATGACAAACAGGTTTAGGTTTATTCCTATCTTGGAAATATGGATCATTCACAATGTTCCAAAAAGCAGTCATGTCCCTGGATTCGGCCGCTTCCCTCAAATTCTCCCATGCCTGGTTTTGCAATGCATTTTTACGATGTTTCAATGCCTGTTTATACCTCCCTGGGCACATGGACACCCTGGCTGTATGTTTGGGAACAATCTAACATGCTATCTTCAGGTCTCTCAGGGCGCTAGAGTATTGCTGAATAAACCACCTAGGGGTATCCTCTGCATCTTTTCTGGTTCTACTTCTAAGCAGCCCATCTATACAGTGGGCAATCCCCTTGAATGCGGTGATTAAATCCGCCCCCTCAATAGTGCAGTCTAGGCACTTCCATACTTGGTGGTTTTTCTCCGTCAGTAAAGCCTTGTAGAATTTGTCACAGTTGGTATTTGACTATCTTGGTCTCCTTCCCTGGTCTGTGGCTGTAAAGGAGCCTCGAGTCTGTTTACAGAGGGAGTGATAGGCTAGGTCAAGATCCAGTAGCATCAGCACCAACGGGTTATGATCATTAAAGGTACTTGGTTCCACATTAAAGCTCACTATCCATCCTATTAAGTAGGTGGGTACAAAAATGAAGTCAATGATGGAGCCCCTTCCCTTACCTTTAAAAGTTGGGGAGATGCCCTGGTCCCCAACTACTCTTATCAAGTCCAGTGTGTGTGTGAGGGTATGGGTGCCCACCACCTTACCTAACTCCGAACCCTCCCTAGTGTGCTCCATATGTAGTCCCTCTTCCCTTGGGCATGAAGCCCATTCCCCCTTGCTGTTAATTAGATGATTACACAGATGGCAGTTGAAGTCTCCCATCACCATCAACTGACCTCTAGTTGCCCCATTTAATTCTATTCCTGTCAACCTGTGGTCCAGCTCTGCCAAACTGGCCAGTATTTGTCCTCCCTTGATGGCATTATAAAAATTGATAAAAATTACTTTCAGTCCCCTGTATGCCCTGGGTGCAAACGGAGTCCCAAGCTAAGTCCTCCCATTTTCCCCTTAACCTCAGATTCACATAAGTAATTAGGCCTCCCATGGCTCGCCCTGCCGCGGATCTGCGTGCTGGAACAAAATATATTTTATACCCTTCCAATGGTAAGTTGGAGGAATCTACCTCCCACGTCTCCTGCAGGCAGATGATGTTAAATCTCCTTATGTGATCTAGCCATTCCTGTTTTTTTAATTTGCTGGACAGGCCCGCTATATTCCAGGCGATTATGTTAATGGCTCCCTGCTCTCCTGCTAGTGGGGAATTGGACCTTGGGACAATCTGCCCCATGTGAGTTACGGGCCCTCTGGAGGGACTAAAATCAGTCTCATTCGTGCTATAGACTGTGTTAGGATCTGTAATGACATGGCGGTCTGTTCCCCACCTAGTCCTCCAGTTTCCTTGACATGATGCTCGTCATCCAGAGCACCCCCTTGTTCTATGATTGGCCCCTCAGGCAGTCAGTCTAAAGCACTTAGGGTGGAAATGCTTTGTAGGGGGGCATATTGATTAAAAAGTGGCACTGGATGCCCCCCAGTGTCACAGCTGCTGGCTCCTCTTGGTCGGAACGATGCTCAAATGGGGTCCACCTCCTGACGTCCCTGCACTTTGACTAGCTATAAGCATACAGATCACAATAGCAGTCAAGCGAGGGATAGGTAAGGGTAGGAGCAGCAGCGGAAGGGACACCTATAACAAAAGAAGGCACACATTAATACATACAATCTTCTTTCTACTCTCCTGTACTGTTACCCATCTCTTAAACAGTACCTGGTAAATATTCAGGAGATGACCCCGTCCCTCATCTGAGATACTTCTCTCATGAAACACGGTTGACCTATAATGTAAGAACAACAGCCAGTTTAATCTTGGGGCATCATACATTCAACACAGTATTCTCTAAACCACCCCAATACCATACGTACCAAAACACTCTCACAAGATCCTTAATATATCAGGTCCTTTGGCATCTCAGTTATCCGAGGTGAATAAGAATTCCCCCACTAGGCTCCAAAACAAATGTAAATGTTTACAGTGCTCAGTCTTCACTACCTCAATGTCTGGCTGTGGAGGACTGCCCACTAATGTTTGAAAACAACTCAGTCAATGAAGAGAAAACAAAAGCAGCCTACCGGCATATAAAGGAATTCAAAAGAATGTCTTGCTGCTTCTCCGCAAGACCTAAACAAAATCTGGGCGTTTAGATTGGAAGGACGGAATCAATGAGGGGGCAATCCGGCGACTTCCAATTCTCAAAACCCCAATGTTAAACCTCCAGGCACCATTACCTGATGCGGCCAGGAGGGGGCAAATCTAGCGTCTCCCAGCGTTAATCTCAAGCAACAGTAATATCCACAACTAAGGCTTTACGGCGTTTTCACTCAGCCGAGTGAAAGATCAGGCTAAATTACCAGTGAGGGCATGGAGGGGCAATCCTGACTCTCCTAACGCCTCACACCAGAACCCACGGCAATTTTCACTGCTTAAAGCCACGGGCGTTCATGCTCCGCCGAGCATGTACGCAAACACCACTCCGCAGCTGCAAAGTAGGAACAGGCAACGTGGAAGCAACAAAGTATCCAACAGTAGCTCCGCCGGGACAGGGCGTCCGCTGACCTGCAGAACTCTCATGACAAAATCATGTGCGAGGACCTCTGTATCTCGCGTGGCTAAATGCCTTCCTGGTCCTCCCCCCTAACGCTAGGCATTATGGGAGATGTGGTCTTCCCTGATATAACATTCGGCAGGCACGTACGTCAGGCCCTGACACCCAGGTTAATCTTGCCGTTAATTGCCTTTTGTCTTCCCTGTTCTGGCCATGCGTTGGATCACTATAAAAGAAACCCAGTGAAAGCAACCTAACCCAGGTGCGATCTCCTCCTGGTGGATCCCCTTCTTTTGATGACACAACAGTTCTCTTACCAGTGTATCTAAAATTTAGTATTACGCAATCTCCCGGGAATCCCTTCCTGCTTTTTCCGATCCAAAATACTCTTCTGGTCATTAGTATGTGCCTGTGGTTGCTAATACGAAAACCTGCGTTAATAGCCAACCAGTGAGCAGCTTTATTAATCAAGGAACGTGTGGTTTCCTCCCTTCTGGCAATACATGCTTGAATCACTGTCAAAACCACTATATAGGGACTTACAGCTGGGGGTAGGTCTAATACTGGCGGGTCCTGGGTATCAGGTGCCACGTCCGCTACGGATGGCACTAATTCAGCAGACTTAGCATATCCAACCCGCTGTGTTCGGATAGTAGTGTCAATATTTAATTGAACCATGGGCCTCTCCACCCTTGTCAGCCCATTATCTTCCCTTGTACTTAAATGGCCTCCTGCCTTGCTGTTGATGCATTCCTCTAATGGGTTCTTCTTGGTTACCTCTTGTCTAGATTTGGCCTGTGAAATTTCATTATTATTTGCCCCTCTAGTACCATCGTTCAACTGTCCTGACTTGGGTTGTGTGTGAGTCTCAACATCTCCCCTCCCCATGGGCCATGGCCCCATCTCTATTGTGGCCTCTATGCTACCTTTTGTGATTAGCTGCAAGAGTTGCCCTTCTATCACGTTTAGCCTCTCCTGTAGGGGCCCCAAGAGAGATTTTAATAAGGACTCCAACTTTAAGTTTAGTTCTTTATTGCCTCCCTCAATCATTGATGCCACACTGCAGTTCGGACACCGTGTGGGAGTTGTTGGTGCCCCCTCTTTCATGGCCCCCTTCCCCTTCGCTCTTCCTCTCTGTCTTGGTTTTTTCACAGTGAGTTGTCCCCCTTTCCTTGTGCTCCTAACTGGGGCTTTGATCTTGCCCGGGGTATTTATTTTAATGAACCTCCTGTGTGGGTGTTACGTCTTCCACCTCCCCTCGCCCTAGAAGGTCAGGTGTCAAGGAGATGCGGTCTATTGTGCCCCCCCTTGTCAGAATGTGTGCGACTGATCGCAGTCGTTGTCCACTAGCTCGATGGTTTGTGGTGATGGGACCACCCATACTGTTGGTAAGGCAGAGTGTATTATAGCCTTGGTATTGACCCTATTTCCTATAGTGCTTTATCCCAGGGCAAACCCAGTAAGGGGGGATGGGCATCTAGCGATAGGGCCCATGGACGATCTCTTCTGTTCGATTAGCTTGTCCAGTGAGAGCCTCTTTTCAGCTAGTATTTCGTGGTTTAAAAGAGACTCCACCCTCACTATAAAAGCATCCAGAATACCCCTTACAACTCCCCCCACAGCTAAACTTGTCTCTTTTCGATTACTCATGTTGCTTTCAATTACCACAGCCTGCAAAGGTATCACAAATAATTCCTATTAAGGGAGAACAAAGTTCAATACCTTGAGGTGGAGAGCGCTATGTTACAGTTCTTCACGCCCTCAATATCACCACCTCCTTTGATGTTGCAAAGTAAATCTGTATCCGTGTGCTGCAACCCACCCAAAATTTTAAGTTTTTATATATTTTCCTCTTGGCTCCAATAAATTTAAAGGAATGTATGAAGAGAAAAAGAAGGGTAAAATTAAGGGGGCTGGCCCAGCCCGGCCTCTTTTGGCCCCTGACGGGCAAGGACGGGCCCGCCCTTGGCCTGGGCTTCGCCCGGCGCGCACCCACACTCGTACCGCGAAGCGGGAGGCGCGAGGTGCTTTAGAGGCGCTGCAGGTGTTGGTGGGAGGGCCAAGCACGCCCTCTGTGTCCCTCTGCCTCCTGGGACCAGTAGTCTGCTGGGCAAGTTGCGGCAAATATCCACAAAGCGTCTCCCGTTAAGAGGGAGGCATGAGGCGCTTTAGAGGTGCTGCAGTTGTTGGTGGGAGGGCCAAGCACGCCCTTGGTGTCCCTCTGCCTCCTGGGACCAGTAGTCTGCTGAGCAAATCGCGGCAAATCTCCACAAAGCGTCTCCCGCAAAGCGGGAGGCGCAAGGCGCTTTAGGCTCAGAGGATGGTAAGCAAGGACAGGCCTACTTTCTAAAAGAGGCATTTTCAAACACACAATTTAAATCCATCTTTATTAAACATATGTATTTCTAAATTCCGAGCTCAGGCACACTAAACTCTTTTTCTCTAGATTGTACCAATGGTGAGTTAAGTTTGTAAGTGATCACGAAGTAACTCCCATGTTAGCCTATGGGGACAGGTAGCCTTTCAATAATGAAAAACAAAATTGGCAGTATTTTACTTTTGGACAAGTCACACACGCCAGGGCATTTCCAAGCTTTCACATACATTGGACACAGCCTAGAGAGGGTGGGGCACCTTACCTGACGGATGCCTTACATAGAAAAAAAGAGAAGGTTTGGGCCTGGGAAAAGGGTGCACCTGCCAGGTTGTCATGGCAGTCATGTCTGCGGGAAGACACTGCAGTGACAGGTTTGAGAACCCTTTCGAAGAGCTGCTTGTGTGGGTGGCAGAATCAGTGCTGGAGGTCCACCAGCAGCATTTGTTTACCGGCCCTGGGCACACAAAGTGCACTGTACTAGGGATTAGGAGTAAATCAAATAAGCCGATCATGGAGACACCAGTCCATAAACATAATTTACAGTAAGAGCACTTGCACTTTAAATACTGAACAGCAGTGAGAAATTGCACAGATACATTAAATCAGCAAAACAGAGTCAAAACTAGGAGGTCAGAAAGCAAAAAGACAGGGGAGCCACGCCAAAAGATGCCAGGTCTAACACACTGGACATATGCAATGCAGGAAACTTATCAAGGATGGTTTTTGTACTGGAAAAATCCCCTTCCTGTATAAAAAACAATTCCTTACAGAATGCACATGAAGTTGCTGCACTGCTTGTTGTAAATCTGAGCCTAAATGGCAATGTTGCTATGTTATGGCAAAGTATTTCACACTATTTACGTGAGAATATTGAGAACATATAACAATACACATGCCTCTCATGATTTCAAAAATTTTAGAAACCAATATTGTTTCCTTCTCTGTACAAAATGGCAGTAATGATCCTACCAAGTCTGCTCTAAATGCTGTTTCTTGCATTCAGAAAATAACTGTGTTATATTTATTTGTGTGTGATGCAGTCTCATCAGCATATGTCTATTTTCCAAATAAGATTGGAAGATTGGAAGACTTGCCCCAAAACATACATGTTCTGGCATTGCATTATTCCTCTGAACCTAATTAATTCACGACCTAGACGGATGTTTTGACTCTATATGGATGTATATATGTATGTGTCTATCTGTATATGTATGCATTAAGTAAGACCAAATTAAGAGGAAAAGAGATGAGAGACTTATGTAAAACAAAAAAATGGGTTCAGGAAGTAATATGTACCACACAGCAATTGACCACAAGGGAAGTTGCTATCCTTATTAAAACTAATGCAGCTCTTGTAGTGGAAGGGACTAAGGTGGTTAAGAAGGGCAGATGGGTCATAGCCAAAATTAAGTGCCACATGCATAAATTTACTGTTGCAGGTTACTACGTGTAAGAAGGGTGCAAAGACAACCAGTAACCAAAGACCCTTCTCTGTGTTGCCCGGCGGTATCGCCTCTATGACCCACCAGTATTAATCAATGAAGAAGCAGGCGCTGGAGACTGAAAGGCAGGAAACGGGGTTTTATTCTCTCCGGAGGAGAACACATCAATTCGGACAGCAAGTATCGTCACGAGGTGCTCTGCTCGCATCTCGGAGGCCTGGCCTTTTATACATAGGATTAGGATCTTTATTACATGTAACACATTCTTGTAACATTTTGGCATGTGAAAGAACATCCTCGGAATCTCCCCTTCGGGCCCGTTCCCACATATATTTGCAGTTGAATTCCCCACCCCGGTCACAACAGGTGATGATTATCGCGCAGCTGGACATTCCGCCGATTCACGGAATGTGTGGAGTTTGATCGGATCTCATAGGGTGGGGGCTTTGATCAACTCGAGGGCCCTTTGATGGGCAGGGGAAGCTTCCTACTGTACGGGGTAATAAACAGTATCCGCAGGGCCAGGTGGCGGCCTGGGAACAAGGAAGACAAACGGGGACACAGGAAAAGGGGTTTTGTATCAAAGGACCTAAGACCATGAAAGGAATGAAGGGAGGTGTCGCGCTGGGAACAGGATGGGATTCTGTGGCAGAGCTGCGCTGAAGAGGGGTTTATGGCCCAAGGCATGTGAGAGCGAGGGGGTTGTCAGCGTGCGGGGGATACCTGCGAGGATAGGAGAGCGAGAGACGCGCTGGCTATCAGGGAAGGGGCAGGGAGGCCATGGTGCTTAAAATGGCTGCCGCTTACGCTCAAGGCATCTGGGAGCGGGAGTGATCAGTGCGTGGGGGTGTTGGTGAGGGTGCAGGGGCGCGCAGAGAGTGGTTCTGATCAGAGCAGCTAAAATGGTGGGGACACATGACAAAAGTGTGGCATCAGAAAAAGGCAAGATGGCGCAGATGATGTTCACCAAAACGTAACAATTTTCCACAGTCCTCCCTTTAACATTTCCAAGACATCTTGCTGGCCTATTTCCTATCTATATCTACTGTGGTGGTCATAAGTAAGGGGATGGAGACCTAGGCAAAGGAACTGTACATAAATATCACATTATAGATATCACAGTTGAAAATCTTGTCATCTAGTAGGCGGGTTCTTCGCTAAACTCGTTGCAGAAAAAGTCATAGTAATGCAATATCAGACTGGAATTACATAGCGGGGGTGTTGGGTACAGATCATAGATGCTTATAGTCATTCGGAATAGGAACTGGTAAGTAAGTCTTTTTTGTACTCGGTGGGAGTATAGTCAGATTCAATGGTGGTTGGGAGAGAAATGAGACATAGCAAAAAATAATCAAGGTCTCCAGTGTCTTATGGTCGTGAACCATTATTAGCTAATTCTCAACAGTCTCTGCCGTCTTCCGTTGACACCGTTAAGCACCTGTATTACAATTTGTTCTTTCAACAGGAATGTTCATGTGGGTTGAGTCGTTGGAGGTCTGCGGGCGAGAGTACGTCTTTGCTTCATTTCACCAGACCTCATGGAGAAATGCGTTACGGTTTTGGGGCAGGTGCATTTTCTTCCGTAACCCGGAGCACAGTTATTAGAAGACAGAAAAGGATTGTGATGAAAAAGTGCAATGGTCTTCGAGTTGTGGAGTCTGTTTGTTTCTTGAGTCTCTGTGGTGGGTACTTCCTGTTGTTTCCGTCATCTTCGAGGCGTTCAGCAGCGGGTAGAACCACATACTTCGTTCATCTTCTCTTTGGGGTGACCCTTGGTGGAGTTTAGGTCACCGTTCTGAGATTAACATAGTTCGTGGTCTACTTAGTCGGAGCTTCCTCCCTTTAGACGCAGGAAATACCTCATTCTGGATAGCTCAATAGGATTTGGAGGATTTTGAAAGTTCAGGTGGAAAAAGGGGGGGGTGTGTGTGTGAGTAGTCCTTATGGTAGGTCGGAGGAGGAGGGGATGGAGCAGGGCCAAGTCGGGAACAGACCAGGGGGACGGAAAGTTTTAGACAGACGGGTCCATAACCAGTTTCGGAGAGCGGGGACTTCTCGGCATACGTCGATCATAGAGCAGGGGCCTCAGGTCAGCCCCTTCCTTTCGTTTTGTCGGAAATAATGCCTCGTCCTGCGACTCCTTACTGTTACAGTCTCGCCTTGGTCACCGTCGCTGATGGTCCACGATCTTCGGACAGGCCGCGCGCTCCCACATCCGGTCTCTTTCTCCTCCGACAGTGGTACCCTTGAATGAGTTTGAAAAGACAGTCTTTAGAGATTTTGCAGAGGAAAGTAATCACATAAATCTATTTCTCTCCCAACCCCAAGCAACCGGGGTATACATCCGCTGCATCGAGGTTTGCAAACAATTGATGATAGGTTCGCTGGATTCCCAAAAATTTTCCTTTGTGGCTATTTCTTTGGTGTTTTGTTGGTCATTACATTCATTTGTCGTGGTACGAGGTCTGATACCCATTTATTGCATTCGTTTATTACAGTCATGTCAGTTCTTCTGGCAGAGACCTATTTCCCTAGTACAAGCCTTTGCAAGACTAGATCGGTCTTCAGGGCTTTGCATTTTATGAAAAAGTGCAACGTGCTATTCACCATAATCTGATAGGTATCTTTCTGAGGGATGAACACAGGCTAAACGATTTTTCATTATACCATTGCACCTTATCTTTCTGCTAAACATTTTATTTTCAACAGGTTTTATCGCAACAAGTTCTTGTATTTCCGATCTGATTTTAACTTTGCACACATCATTCTAATTTCTACATAGTCTCTTACAACATGGCTATTTCATCAAAAACGTCGGGGTTTGCGATGACTATTTAACTTATCTGTGGGGTGAGAGGAGCCTTATGGGAGACTATTAGTAACGTAGCGTATCGGGCCAAGGGACATTCTTCGGACTCTCCTTCCGGGCAGCTGATACGAAACTGGGGGCATTCTGGGAAGACGGGGATGTCTTGATCATTTTTACTGCTTGGGGTACGGAGACAACTTGGGACGGGGAAGGTTGCATTACCATAGACATTTTTTATCATAGAAGCCACTGACAAGTAGTTCCCTTATTGCGGGTCAGAGTGGGGAACTTTAGTCGTCTTACCTGTCCCTTTCTTTTTTTGGCCAATCTAATTTTCATCCATTTTTAGCAGAAAAGGAGAGGTAGTAACGTGGTATCGATATAATTTTATTTAGGACAAATTTGTGCAAATACTTGTGGTATTTGGGGCCAATTAGGTGGTGCACCAGGTTCGCCAATTAGGTGCCAGTCGCTAGGAAGAGTAAAAGTGTGGAGGAGGGAGAGACAGAGAGAGAGAGAGAGAGAGAGAGAGACAGAGAGAGAGAGCAACAATAGGCTAATTAGTACACGTGTGACATGGAGAATGACTGTGTATTATTTAGGCTATTCAGTGCATTACCCAACGTTAGACATAAGGACATGCATTGAGTTGGGTATCTTTAGGAGCCATCTCGCAGTGTAGGTCTGCTTCAGGTATCGGACATGGCGTGGTACCAGATCTCTACTATCTCCTGGTCGTGATTCCAAGGTAACCTGCAGAGGGTGAGAAAGGTAGGAGGAAAAAGGAAGGGGGGGGCAACATTCAAGCATATCAAACGTATGGGCACGAAAAGACCTTTACTTACCACTTACTCGTCTTATCTCCTCGGGATATAATCTCTGGGGTCTTGGCTTCTAGAGCCAAGAAGGAGGGGGAGGGGGCAGTGTGGTGAGGGTGGCGAGCGATAGGTTGTACAGGGGTAAGACGGTCTGGGCGTGGCATTATAGATAGGGTGTAGGAGAACGCTAAAATGAAATCAGAGGTGTCTAGTATAGCATCATAGGAATGAATTAAAAGATGAATCGAAGTAACGTAAGGTTAGGTTTATTCCACAAGTAAGAGCGCATCCATACAGATCTTCTGTCAGCATACACAGTGAGCAACTGTCCTCACAGCGATTGCATCATGGAACATAGAACACAGGATGAAATGCATACGAGTCAGTAAAAGAGGAAATGCGTAATAGGCACAACGCTAGATACTGCGCCTAGTGCGAGGTGTCTGGGTTGTGGATGAGTCCGGCTATCGGGCTTCTCAAATCACTTCTCAACGCCTGTAAGGTGCTGAAGGCACGTTAGTTCTTCGGTCAACCCCGTTCCTGAGTACCTTCGAGTATCGTACCTTTGTAACATTCTACCATCTACACTGCTTCGTTTTACCCATTCTCAGAAGTCGAGGTCCTTCTTCATGTGTTAGTTCCCGAGCTCAGTCGCACATTTGGAGGCAGCGTATCATACCTTAGATTCAATCATCCATCCGGTGCCGACCAACCCTTTTTTTTTTTTTTCTCACATAACCTAAAAAAAAGAGCAGAACGGTTGCGCACAGAAAAGCCCTCCCACCAACTCCCACATTTTACAAAAGTATGCGATAACTGTTCATAGTTTTGCAAACCTTTATTTGCATAATCGTTCAGTAAGTAAAAGGTGCGAGTGCAATCGTATTTTGACCGAACATGGCGGTGACTGAAGCACATATAGTAGGGGGGCTATTTTTGCAACATTTAAAAACATTAAAAAGGTCTACTTAGTTATTTGCGAGAAACTAAAAATGTCTATTAATAGTTGAGGAAAAAAGGAGGCATTTATTTCATAATTGGAAACACAGTCATACTAATCGCAATCGCATTTCCTATACGTTTACCGTGGGTGTGCGTCATAAGCGACGTTAGGTATTGGTCATAATAAATATCATTATAAATCATACATTGAAATCAACATTTTAACGGGATCCTTTCAAATGTTCGCCAAGTGAACCCTCCTCCCTTTTTCGTCAAGTGTACAAAGGTTCACATACATATCTCAGAACATCAAGTCTTGTTAGCTAAAGAACACCATGCGGTGTTCGTAAGTTCCTATTGATACCGGCGCCATTTTGGGCGAGGTCGGGTTGGTTGCACCAGAATCCCTTTCGGCAGTTCAAAAACCTGTGCTAACAGAGGGGCTGGTAATGTGGACCGTCAATCAAGAGGGGAGGGAGGTAGAATCTTCCCTACCAGGTCACGTTGAGGTTCAGCCGGAACTCACTCGAATTTGTTAGCCCACAATGTTCCTGGGTGGTTCAGGCTGAAGCTGGTGCAGACACGAGAGCACCACCATCTTGCGGCTATGTCGTGGTCGTTCCAGTTGTTCCCTACCGGAAGCCTGTAGGGGCCGAGGGCTTCTGGGACTCTGGTAGAATCTTCAAAGCTGTGGGGATGCTGTCGGAGGTGGGGGCTCGTGCCCAGGTGGGCAAGTGCCCGAGTTGCAATTCCGGACAAAGTTACTCCAGCGGCCTAGACCCGCCTTCCAGAGGGCCCAGACACCATTTTGAGACCCTGCAGCCGCCGCCCTTCGTCGTGTCTTTCAGGAGTGGAAGAAAACTTCTTGTGGCGACAAAGACAGAGCATCATGCTGTTGGAGCAGGACATTTGATTCGGGGCGCCAGGGTGCAGCTGTGGAGCCTTCATCTGGGGAGGTGAGGGAGGCTCGTCCGTGCCGCCTCCCTCTCCCGGCGCATCCCACGCCGTCCCTTTGAATCAGGGGTGCACATGATGACCACCCTACACCCCTGACTCCGACTCTTGGGGGACCATTGTATGTCCGGTGCTGCACAAGTATGCCCGTCGGACATTGTATGTTCTGTGCTGCGAAAATAGGCCCGTTGAACATTGTACGTCCTGTGCTACGCAAATAGATCTGTGGCCTGGCTGGAGGATTTCGGCGCCGGGCCGGGGCTGGGAAACCTCCTACCTGTGGAGGTGGGAGAGGTTCGTCCGCGTCGCCTCTCCCTCCCAGCCCACCCTGCATCAGTTCGAAGGAGGAATTCGTGATGGCCGGACCAGGGGATACGAGGGAGGGGGTCATCTGCCGCCCCCCCTCCCTACTCGTGGCCCAGGGGATGTCACCCCAGGAAGGACAGCATGGGAAGACCATTTCAAGTCGGCTGGTGTAGCCTCCGGTACCTTCTCGCCGGCGATTTCGTTTGGGCTATGGTCGTTGGCAGGCCCCGCCCCACACGTGCCGTGTTTCACCTTCCGGATGGGCGGGATTGTCGACCTGTTACATTTTGAGAACTTCCGGAGTGAGCGTAATATGTGTTGTATTGTTCCTATTAGTACAGTTTACTCTAAAGAATGTTTTACTAGTTTTTCTATTTATCGTTGGTTGTGTGTTATCTTTATCGTAATTAAATCCTAAATTATATAACAGATGCCTGAGTCCTTTTTCTAACGGGAGGTTGTCTACGCAGGCCTGTATTTGCTTTTGTTTTTCAGAGTGGGGGGGCAACAGGGGGGCAATCAGTCCCAGAACTCTAACATGTCGTTAAAATTGGTCTGACGAAATTTGTGCCATCGAGCATAATCGAACGTGGTGGTTCTATCCGTCCTGTCCGTGTTAGTCTGATTTGTTTTTGTCTCACGCCTTTTCCCTTCCTGCCGGCCTGTTATTTCTGTCGACCCTCCGCTCTTACTTATGTTCTGTAGAGTCGGGCATTGGGCTTTCCAGTGCCCGAGACATTTACAGAAAGCACATTGGTTTTGCCTTAAATCTGTTCGTCCTGTGCATAGTGTTGGGGGATTACTTTTGGGTCGTTGTGTCTCGGGGTTGTCCCGTCGGCACATCCCTTTACACCGTCCCCTTTTTATGTCTAATCCTCTGAACTGTGTCGTCGCTGGCCCTTCCTTTTGCCTACTAGACGTTTGGAGGGTTGCCTGTCGCGTTTCTTTAACTACTTTGACTTCGTCTCTTTCCTTTCGTTGCGTAGCTTCTTTGCGCCACATACCGAGACTATCGAGCATAATAGGCGTTGTCTTATTATTACGAAGGGCTATTTCTACCGTTTCTATTTTGTCTAAATCGAAGGATCCTATTAGTGGCCACTGCTTCTCTTGGTCTGCTTTGGTATACTTATGCCATAGCTTACTATAGGCTATGGTAATTAATCCATACTTTGTGAACATGTCTTTATTAGGGGTGCCTTCCAGCGGGGCTAGATGGTCCACCTCTAATAAACGGTCCGGGCTGAACCAGCTATCCATCAGTGGGGAGAAGACAGGCATGACGGATCACAAATGGGGATAATAGTCAGCACTACCTATCTTATCACTGTGTGCAAAGACTAGACAGAATATTTCTATTCTACGTTGTTTGCAGGCAGTGAATACCTCAAGAACCAATATCAATCAAAAAATGGTCAATAAAATGGTCAATAAAATGGTCAATAAAATGGTCAATGGGGAGAATAAGTAGGCCCGCAAAGATCTGCGTTACCTACCCTTTCACTATCTGCAAAGAGGGAACCTATTATTTCCTGTTTGCAGACAGAGAATCTCCAGAAAACAATCCGTAACAGTTAATCAATGGGGAGGGGCAATTGATCAGTGGGGGAGAAAGATAGGCACGACGGGTGCGTTACCTATCCTTCACTGTTTGCAAAGGGAGAGCCGGTTGTTTCTCCGTTTGCCGACAGTGAATCTCCAATAAATTAACAAAAAGTAATACTAGTATTTTCTCATCAATTATCAATCACTTTCGCAATTCGTCGTGTTTACACGACCTTACCCGGACCGCATGGACAGTTTCTTGTCTTCCGAATCCAGCCACCGATCGTCCTCTTCTCTTCGTACTCCTCGTGGCACTCCTGATGGTTCCCAGTCAGGACCGTAGATCACTCGAGAGAGGTCTGTTCGGAACCAGTGAAGTTTGGATGATCGGCTGTCAGACGAGGGTCTATCGGACAGGGTACCTTCCGATCGTTGCAGTCGTTCACTCTGCCGTCAGGACCTCTCCCACTGGATCCACGAGTCGCTGATGGGCCCCACGCTTGGGACGCCAATTGTAAGAAGGGTGCAAAGACAACCAGTAACCAAAGACCCTTCTCTGTGTTGCCCGGCGGTATCGCCTCTATGACCCACCAGTATTACTCAATGAAGAAGCAGGCGCTGGAGACTGAAAGGCAGGAAACGGGGTTTTATTCTCTCCGGAGGAGAACACATCAATTCGGACAGCAAGTATCGTCACGAGGTGCTCTGCTCGCATCTCGGAGGCCTGGCCTTTTATACATAGGATTAGGATCTTTATTACATGTAACACATTCTTGTAACATTTTGGCATGTGAAAGAACATCCTCGGAATCTCCCCTTCGGGCCCGTTCCCACATATATTTGCAGTTGAATTCCCCACCCCGGTCACAACAGGTGATGATTATCGCGCAGCTGGACATTCCGCCGATTCACGGAATGTGTGGAGTTTGATCGGATCTCATAGGGTGGGGGCTTTGATCAACTCGAGGGCCCTTTGATGGGCAGGGGAAGCTTCCTACTGTACGGGGTAATAAACAGTATCCGCAGGGCCAGGTGGCGGCCTGGGAACAAGGAAGACAAACGGGGACACAGGAAAAGGGGTTTTGTATCAAAGGACCTAAGACCATGAAAGGAATGAAGGGAGGTGTCGCGCTGGGAACAGGATGGGATTCTGTGGCAGAGCTGCGCTGAAGAGGGGTTTATGGCCCAAGGCATGTGAGAGCGAGGGGGTTGTCAGCGTGCGGGGGATACCTGCGAGGATAGGAGAGCGAGAGACGCGCTGGCTATCAGGGAAGGGGCAGGGAGGCCATGGTGCTTAAAATGGCTGCCGCTTACGCTCAAGGCATCTGGGAGCGGGAGTGATCAGTGCGTGGGGGTGTTGGTGAGGGTGCAGGGGCGCGCAGAGAGTGGTTCTGATCAGAGCAGCTAAAATGGTGGGGACACATGACAAAAGTGTGGCATCAGAAAAAGGCAAGATGGCGCAGATGATGTTCACCAAAACGTAACAATTTTCCACATACGGACCTAACCTGGATGACCCAGCTCTGCTGCGGAGATGTTGGAAGAATTACTAGTTTATCAGGATATTTTAATTCTGGCAGGAGATTTTAATTTGGTTCTTGATCCCCTAATGGACAGAACCTATAAGAACAGATCACCAGACAATTGTAAGATGAGATCACTCCTAATAAGTGCGATCCTTCAAATGGGTTGGGTAGATGTATGGAAAAAAAGGATGGGGAGTAAAAAAGGATATACATTCCACAATAAAAAATATGGCCACAAATCCGGGTTAGATTTCTTCTTGATCAGTGTGGAGCTTCTAGGATGGGAGAAAGATTCTAAACATTTAGGAGGACACTTATCAGATCATTCGGCAGTCTCGCTAGTATTAAAATTGCCCACTATACAGGGCACTAAAAGATAGACCCTGGACCGAACTATTCTGTTGGAGGTTGAAGTTGTACAAAAGTTAATACAAGAGGCTGAGAGGTATTTCGAGATTAATTTAGAAACTTCTTCAATTGAAATGGTCTGGGATACATACAAGGCATACTTAAGAGGCTTGATCACATTCATTCAAATTGCTCGACAAAGAAAGTTCAGGGCTAAGACAGCTGGTATAGAGGCAAACATTTGCAATTTAGAACATGATCTCCTAGCCCAGAGGTGTGTGTTTTTAGGGTCATATCCAGGAGGAGCTGTCAGCTTGTAAATTAGAACTAGCGGGGGTACTGGACGTGAGGAAAGGCCAGCAATCTCGCACATTTTGAATATGGAGAATCGAGTGGGAAGCTCCTAGCCTGGAAAGCTAAAAAGGATCAAAGTAGAAATAGGATTAAAGGAGTTTTTTTGGGAGACCTCCGGGAAAATATCGGAGAATACCAAAGATATTGAAAAAGCCTTCTATAAGCATTTTGAACAGGTTTACAATGAAGATTTAATCCCACAAGATAACCTGATTCAATTACGGCTTGATCAATATGCTATAGCAAAAATTGATGACGATGAGTCTAATAATCTCAATAAAAATATTAGCCTAAACAAGGTAGCCAATGCAATTGAGACGGGTAAGAGAGGCAAAGCTCCGGGCCCAGACGGGCTGCCAGCCGAAATATATGAAGTTTTAGCGTCAGTCCTTGTGCCTGTCCTGCAAAGGCTTTTCACACACATTTTAGAAGATATAGGGAAGGCACCCCGTCATGGAATGAGGTAACCGTGGTCTTGATCCTAAAACCATCAAAACCACCAGCCCAATGTGATTCTTATAGGCCAATGTCTCTGCTGAATCTTGACTACAAGATGTTTGCCAAGGTTTTAGCAGAGAGATGAAATGGGGTAGTAGTAAAATTGCTTCATAGTGATCAGAAGGGGTTTGTTAAAGTGCGGATCATTCAGGATTTGACGCACAGCTTGGTAGGTGCAATAGATTTAGCAACTTTGTACAAATTGCCATTGGCCATCATGAGACTAGACGCCACTAAGGCGTTTGATCGAGTGAATTGGGCTTATATAGCACAAGTTCTGAAAAGGTGCAACTTGGGTGATAACTTTTGCAGAACTATCTTATCTTTCTATCAAAATCCCATAGCTAGAATATTGGTAAATGGCAATCTTTCGGCACCAGTAACAATCAAAAGAGGGACGAGGCAGGGGTGTCCCTTGTCACCCCTATTCTTCTATCTCTATATCGAGCCATTGGTGGAGAAACCTAGGCAGGAGGCCAGCATAGCTCCCTTTAAATTCCGAAACTTGGAAAAAAAAGTATCTTTATATACAGACGATATGATGATCTATACTTTTGACCCAACTGAGGCGATCCCATTAATATACAACACAGCTTCGCAGTTTGGGCAGATTTCTGGTTACAAGATCAACCAGTCAAAATCAGAATGTATGGTCTGGAATATAAATGTTCAATTTCCCATATTGAAAAGTGAGATAAGGTACCTGGGTATCAGAATCACACAGGATTTTGATCAGATTACTGACAGAAATTTAGCTAGGCTAGATAAAGAAATTGCAGCTTCTTTAAAAAGTTGGGTGTTTCTTCCTTTGACACTAATAGTAAGAGTTAACATGTTGAAAATGATGCTCTTTCCCAAACTTATATTTCTATTTTAGAATATCCCTTTAGCATTTAAGGAAGAGAAGCTAATGAAAATACGAGGCAGATTGAATTCTTTTGTATGGGCCTCCAAGGGCATAAGGATTTTGTGGAGAAAGTTGCAGAGAAAATAAGTAAAGGAGGGCTGTGTGTACCGGATTTGAAGCTGTATGCCTGAGTATTTTTGCTAAGGGCAGGAAAGATGCTCTTAAATCAGCCTGATGACTCAGACTCAGGGTCAATGTTTAAGAAAATGCTATGGGACATTAAAGGAGGAAAGCTTTATGTATAAGTTTGGAGGTATGCATTTCTTTAAAAACGTCCACTTAAAGCTGCTGAAAGATATAGTGTCTATTTGGGCAAAAATAAGGAAAGCTTTGAAAATTGGTTATAATAGTGCCCTGGCTCCTATATGGGATTCGCCAGTATCTCCAGAATGGTCTAAGGATGCACTCGCAAAGCCATTGAAAGATGCACGGATAGAACATTGGTTTCAGCTAATGCCAGAGGGCTCGTTCATATAATGGGTCGAGAAAAACAACATTACTGTAAAAAACAATCAAAACATCTTCAAATCACAAGCTGGAAACAGGCAGCGGGTTTACCGGCAGGCGTTACAAATGAACTGGAGAAGGCACTACAGATAAAGCGGAATAAGAAAGAGACAGCGACTCTTTACTGGACGATGGCTGATGGAGATTTCACCTTACTGAATGAGCTCTGGGGAGATTACTTGCAAGATGAGAATACAGAAGAATTATGGCAAGTATCTTATGATATACTACATTCTACAGTAGCTGCTGCCAATTTAAAAAGAAATCATCTTTTATCTCTCCACAGAGGCTGTGGGTCCCCAGCTAGGCTGTCAACATTTTCGAAGGGCTCTATGCCCTGCTGTCCGAAGTGCCAGCAGGAAAAAGCAGATGATATTCATATGTTTTTAAGGTGCCCTGTTTTACATACTTTTTGTGGTGCGGTGTGTGAAGGTATGGAAGCCATGTTCTATTTTGAAATTCAGGTGAGCATTATCCTAGCTTTTTTGGGCATTTTCCAGAATTATGATTTATTGTCCCAAGATGTTAATAAGATGTCGTTATATCTAATCTTACTTGTAAATGCTAGCTTAAGGGCACCGCACTGACCTACCTAGACTGCATAAATGCGATTAAATTTACACTGAAGCTAGATAGGGTGAATTGGAAAAAAGAAAAAACATTTTTGGTTGCCCTGCATAGCCTGGGAAGATAAGCTGTGACAGCAGAGACCTATTTTGTCCAGTGATTTTGCCTTTTTGCAGATATACATATCCCTTGGATCAGTTTCATGGCCCGGCAAGTTAGAAGAACTGAGCTGACTAACTGTGAGGGTATCTGTGGAAAATGCATCCATTAAGATCATCAGAGTCTACATACTGCTGGTGCTAAACACTCGATGGGGAGGCCGCAGAACGAACACAGTAGACTCTAGGCTGCTACTCATCGAAGAGCCAAGTCTTGAGAAGTCTTCTGAATGCCAGCAGGTCCTGGGTATGTCGTAGGCTGGTAGGGAGAGTGTTCCAGGTCTTGGCGGCAAGGTAAGAGAAGGATCTACCGCCGGCGGTGGTTTTATGGATTCTGTGAATTTTAAGTTCATTCACAGAATGAACTTAAGACTCAATCCTAAACTTACTACTATTTTGGTAGTCACAGAATGCACTTACTACTTTTGGCATTCACAGAATGAACTTACTACTTTTGATATTCACAGAAGTTAGGATTTTGTCTTAAGTTTGTCTTAAGACAGACTTGAGACAGACTTAAGACAGGGGACCCCTTCCCCTTTGTGTATGGGTGCAAAAGTATTTTTTAAGAGAAGGCAGTGGTCCCAGGGACCATTACCTGCCCTTAAAAAATTAAACAGAAATGTTAAATTTTTCTATTTTAAATGCATCTCGTTTTCCTTTAAGGAAAACAGGATGCATTTTTTAAAAAATGATGTATTTATTATTAAAAAAGCAGTCACAGACAGAGTGGTCTATTGACCCCAGCAGGACACCATCCCTGGGAGTGTTAGCCATTCCCAATCGGGTCGCATATAGCACCTGCCTTGTGAACATTAATGAGGCAAGGTAAATTGCATGTTGTGAGTTGCAAAGCACAGCAATTTGCTACTCGCAAGACTAATATATCTGGCCCTTGCAGATTGGGCTCCATAAAAATACATCTTTTAGAGAAGTTGTTTTTTAAATGGTGATTTTGAAATAACACTTTAAGAAAGTGGCCATTTTTCTGCTTCATCCAATATTTTTATATATTTAAAATGAGACCAAAAACGATAAAAATCCACAATACTATACTTAAGAGTTCACAGTTCCAAAATACGTTGATTAAAAAGAGTTCCTTGTGTGGATAGGTCTGTCTGGGTTTCCACGGCATGGTGAGCACACAAATCCAAAAACAGTTCTGGCTGACCACGGGGTCGCAGGCCAACTAAGGTGTTGGAAAGACTAGCTAACAGTACCTTTCAGAGATGCAAGGTGATGGGGCCCTTGAAGTCACTCTTGTTGCAGGTTGAGCTCCTTTCTGATGGGATTTGGAGCGCTGGCGCCAACAGGCGTCGGGTGCTGCAGTGTGAAGCTCAGCGGTGCGGTGTGCCGTGCCCCCAGGTCACGGTGCGAGCAGCAGCTCGGTGATGGCGTCAGATGGCATGAGGCGGTGCTCATCACGGTTCTAGCAAGTCAAGGTGCAAGCAGCGGCGTTGTCTTTGCTGAAGCGGTGTCATCAGCTGATGAATTAGAGTCTATGACACCGGCGTCGGTGGGCCAAGGCTGCGGTGTGGGATGAGGGGGTTGTGTCCTGTAAACTTATGAGCAGTGCCCCTGATCCACGGTGCAAGCAGCGGCGTCAATTTCGGCAGGAAGTGGCAGTGTCAGGAAGGCCACGGCGTTGTCGTGTAGTGAGGTGGTGCAGAGTGCGGGCCCACAGGTTACGGTGCGAGCAGAGGCCCAGTGATCGTGCAAGCAGGCATCGTCGGTCAGAGCAATGGTTCAAGCAGGCATCGTCGGTCAGAGCAGGGTTGTGGTGCGGCGTAGCAGCGGTGCCATCTGCAGTGCCAAAGCTTCAGCGTGAAGCAAGGCAGTGGGGAGTGCGGTGCCCTCAGGTCGCGGTACGAGCAGCGGCCTGGTGATTGCGTCAGCAGGCATCGTCGGTGAGACCAGGGTCGTGGTGCTGAATTGTGGCGGTGCCCTCTGTGGTGCCTTCTGGACGTGGGTCCGACAGGGCCGTCGTACATGTCGTTGAGTGGCGTTCTTTGGGTTGCAGCACAAAACACACAGTTCCCAGTGCTGCGGGTAGAAGAACCTAAAGTCTTTGCTGTTCCTGAGACTTTGTGAACAGGGGGCAAGCTCTACCTCAAGCCCTGGGAGGGTCTCACCAGTTCGGATGCAGAAAGTCCAGTCCAGGCCTTTCACTGCCCAAGACAGAAGCAGCTACTGCAGGTCAGCACAGCAAAGCATGCAGCAAAGTGGTCGTTCCTTTTAGCAGATTCTCCAGCTCTTCTTCTGTGCAGTCTTCTTGATACAGATGAGTTTTAAAGTTCAGGCGTCAGGGACCCAGTATTTGTACATAAAAATCCTTTGATCTTCCAGGCAGAGGGTGTGGGTGTCTGGCCAGAAATAGTTCGGCTTTCTCTGGCGTGAATTCCTGGCAGGAGGTGGAGAAGGCTTTGTCAGAGGTAGACCAGGCCCTTTGAGGTGCAAGGAAATCTCCTCCCTCTTCCCCCATTGTAACCCAGGTCTATTTAGCCCTTTCCTGACCTACCTAGACTATCGGGAGCCACCCTGCTTCCTAGCCATCTGTTGTCCAAAAACTAGACAGGCAATCTACTTTCTAGAAGAGGCACACGTGATAACTGAGCAAAATAATACCTACTTTCTAAAAGTGGCCTCTATGAACTCAGAATGAAAGGGGCTCTCGCTAAAGGCTACGTCTTTAGACGCTGAGTTCAGGCATACCAAACTTCATTCACTTATACCTTTTTCAGGCTACGTACGTGGGTGGCATAATCCATGTTGAAGGCCCACGAGTGGTGGTTGACTCACAAGCCCCGGCTTCCGCAGTGCCCTTTATGGGCGACTGCTAAGTAATTCACACATCCAAGCATTACACCATTTACCACAGGAGCACCAACGGTTAACCCCTGATCAGCAGTGTGAAACATGCGCAGAAAGGTTATACCAGCAAAAACCAGGAGGGCAGAAAGCAAAAACTCAGGGGAAACACGCCAAAAGATGCCAAGTCTAACAAAATTGATGGTTCATTAGGGGTGTGGTTCACCCTGGGCCCTGTCAGTTGACGAGATGACCATGTAGGATGGGCTGAGGAAAGAGTCAGTCATAATCGCTTAGCTGCACTCCTCTTGAAGAATGAGGCAAAGTCACTGGGGATCTATTCGACTTGGTGGTTTGTTTGGCGAATGTTAGCGCAGATTTAGCTTCAATAAAGTAATGCGTTTTGCCTTCATAAGAGACCCTCAGCTTGGCAGGGTACACAAGTACATGGGTATTCCAGCTTGTTGTGGGATCCTCTTGGCTGGTAGAAAGTCTTGGTGGGCTGCCTGGACCTCCATAGTGAAATCAGGATGGAAGGAGATGTTATTGCCTTGGTGTTGTATTGCCCCTCGTTCATAGTCTAGCTTGATGGCCATGTTGCGGTCCCGTAGTTTAGCAGGTAGGCAACAATTGGCAACAGCATCCTGGGATCTGGCAATCTGTGGGCTCTCTCCACTATGAAGACTGGAGATAGTGCTGCACCAAAGATGTCATGGAGTAGGGTCTTGACGAAGGCCTCCATTTGAGAAATTGCAGTGGTATCTGGAATTCCTACTATACTGAGGTTATTATACCTGGAGTGGCCTCAAGGTCTTTGTTTTGCCCTTAAGTAGCTATGGAACTTTGCTCATCCTCAGGAGGTGTTTGTTGGACTCTATTTATAAGACATGTGAATCCAAGACACGATTTTCCAAGTGGTCAAGTCAGGCATCAAGTTTGTCCACTCTTTGTTCAACCTGGTCTAGGCAATTTGTGAACAAGTCGAGTTTGTAGTCTATAGATTTTAAGCTGCCTCATAAGTAGCACTCAGAGATCTGAGTCCTATGCACCGGTCTCCTCCCACCGAGCGTGTCCATCTCAAAGTCTAGGATATGTTCGATTTTGGTGGATGGATCTGTTTTCAAAGGATATTTTTTTTTACTTTGCATCGTTTTTGCCCATTTTTATATTTAATAAGCAAGGCGGCAATGGCTATGTGTTGAATGGGTATGATCACCTTAGACTGTCTGGCACCAGTATGAAGATGCTCAATCCTCCTTTTGGGATGGCCACGGGAGAGGAGGGGTTATCTGCTAGTGTGTCTTCCGGACCTGCCACTCCTCCCTGTGTCAGCAGCTTAGGAGGGGTATGAGCATGCCTAGGCTCCAGCTCGACTTCATGTCCATCAAGACTGAGGGTAAGTCACATTAGGGCTAGGCCCAATTACAACAATGTGCAGACCAAGTGCTGGTCATAGTGTTTTGGAAGTTTCAGTTTAGATTAAGTATGATCAGCCCCCAAGGATAACCAAGTTCAGTGGGGCCGGAGCTCCACATTGCAGAGTGCCCTATGGGCTGGTTGTGGAGAAGTAGCGTCTAGCGTGCTGGGGGTGGCCCAATCCCAGAACCTCAGATGCCACTGGTACCTTTACCTGTTGGGCTCACTTCCACTTCCAGGAAGCAGGCATCATCAGTGCCAGAGAGGAGAACCCAAGCATGGACAGGCCCATGCATAAATTGGGCCTCTGAACCCCAGCCCCAGTGCTGCTCTTTAGTACTCAGTGCCCAGTCCTCAGGCAGTTCGGGATGGGTGAGGGTCTTTATTGGGCCTCACACCCACCGGGACATCCTAGCCAGAACTGGTGGTTCAGTTCCGGCACTCACCACTTGGCTGAACGGATCCAGCCTGCCCATGTTTTAAGAGGAGTCAGCTGTTCCCAAGCAGTGTTTCCATCAGAAAGAGGGGGCAGAGCACCACCGCCCATCAGGCGGCTGAGCCTGCATTGAAGTGGGCACAGCCATGGGTGCTAAAATATACCACTCCCCCTGCTCACCTTGTCTCCTTCTTGCTAGCCCTCTGCAGCACCCGATTGGCTGCACTTGGTCTCGACCCGCTCCCAGTCTCTGGGTCCAATTCAGGGGTTCAGCAGCACCTCCGGTTCAGTCAACCCTTTCCCTGTGTCACATCTGCTGGCAGTGAGTTAATGCCACGGTGTGCCTGCACATCACAGTGGCCATCATGGCCCCAACTTCCTGCTGTGGAATGCCTCAGGTGTGGACCTCAAGCCCACTGTGTCTGGGAGCAAAAGGGTGCGGGCCTCTGGTCCCAAATTACACAGGTAGGTGCCAGCAGGTCTTGTTGGTGTGGTGCTGATGTGCAATAGAATATGGGAGTCCTTGTAATGAACAGATTGAGAAGGATTAATTTTTCATCCAGCGGAGAGCTCTCACTGAGTGGCCATCTTGCTGCTCGGCAAAACTACAGCCCTCTAATTTCAATTTAGTTAGTTCCCTGCGAGGAATAGCCCTTATTCTACAGTTTGAGTTCACCTAGGAGGGAGTGGGATTTCTTTTCTGATGTCTTCACTTTTAGTGCAGTAGCATGCTACTACTGTTAGGATGAGCAGAATTAGTGATATCAAGACAAATTGTAAACAATGCTCTCAACAAAACACATAATGTAGTGGCGCAGTAGCAGTGCATTTGCTGGTATCCTTGGGCCATACGAATTTAATGGGATTAGAGTTTCAGATATTATGCACTATGGACTACACAAGTATTATTCTCTCTCTTGTTATGTTATGTTAAATGAATTTATCTACCCAGAGGTGTCTCAGTGCTGACACTTCGACATAACAGCATGATCCCTGAGTGGCCCTAGTTGTTCAATAGCCAGGTTCTCAGTTCCTATATGAAGGTGAGAACACTGTGCAGAAAATGAAACTTTTTCCATCCTAGTTAACTTTCTTGAACTTTGGAACCATAAAGGTTTTTGCATTTGTGGAGTGAAGTGTTCTCTTTGGTAAATATTGATTAAGGCTCTGACTAATATGGTGAGGGCAAGCATTGTGGAGGATTTAAAAGGCAGTACAAAGTAATTTAAAGGCAATGCAATATCTAATCAGAAGCCAGTGCAGCTTCAGAATTTTGACTGCAACAGACTTGAACCTAGGTATTCCTAGGAATTTCGCAGTATTTGCAGTTCTTTTAAGATATTGTTTCTGCATGTTAATGTAGGGAAATTTACAATTATCTATAGAAAGCTGTATTTCTGCTGTGGTGACCTCTCCTTCAAACCGCCCCGACCTTCTCTCTTTTTTTTTTTTTACTACCTGCCAGATTTTGGGTTCAAGGATTGGAGCATTACAGCATTGAATATTAAAGCTGGAAAGGAAAGATAAAAACGCTGACCAGGGGAACTTCAGCAACAGTAACTGCCACTCATTCTCATCTTCTGAGGCAGTTTCCCGGTCCCGCCAGCACCCGTACAATCCTCCGCCACCGCAGGGAACACCGCGGCCGCCGAGTGAGGAGAGCCTTGGGGGCCAACTTGAACTGCAACTCCCGGCGTCCCTTGCTTCCTGGATGCTGAACGCCGCATCACTCTGCCGCGCCCGGAGGCGCATAAGAGAGAGGCACTCCTGCGGCAGAGCGGGGAACAAACGCTGACCGGGGGAACTTCAGCAACAGTAACTGCCACTCATCCTCATCTTCTGAGGCAGTTTCCCGGTCCCGCCAGCCGCCGCCGGGAACACCGCGGCCGCCGAGTGAGGAGAGCCTTGGGGGCCAACTTAAACTACAACTCCGGGCGTCCCCTGCTTCCTGGACGCTGAACGCAGCATCACTCTGCCGCGCCCAGAGGCGCATAAGAGAGAGGTGCTCCTCCCGCATCGCGGGACGCGCGCGGGCAATGCCGGGTTGAGCCCGGGCAGAGGGCGGGCCGTCTGTGGCCGTCCGGGGCCGACCAGGGTCGGGTCGGGCCACCTCCCTTGATCTAAGGTACTGTTACTCTTAACACTTCTTCTCTAGCCACTGCTCATTTGTTACACTGGCCTATTGTCAGACCTAGAGTGTATACTGTAATCATTCTGGGACCCGTTACATTCCATAGTCGTCAGTACAGTATAACTTCCCTAGTAAAATGAGCAAAGCAAAGAAGAAGTCTCAATTGCCTGCATCTCGCCCAAATACCAGACTCCAGGCCACACTACCGCAGCCCTTGCCTACATTGACGGCTATTGATAAAATGCTGCAACAAACTATAGGGGTGGTGGCCAATGCAATAGAACACACTGAAAGAAGATTATCCTTCCCAGCCTCAGCATGTACCAAAGACCACGCTGAGGACCTCTCTGTCATAATGAACGATCCAACGGTCTTGGATTCCTATCTAACATCTACTTATGCTGAGCTGCCTTGTGCGCAGGTGCCTGCTGAGACTTCAGTTGATGTCGAATTGGTACAGGTCCTAACTGGGCCCCCAACTAACAACGACGACGTCCAACCCTGTACCCTGACCTCCCCTTCCCCTGTAATAACTTCTAAATCTGGCAGAACCGGTACTAAGCCAAAAAAGGATACTTTCCCTAAAAACACGGGAAAAAAAGCTAGCCAATCATAATTTGGTGACCCCATCTGCAAACACTTTCCACTCACCTGCGGGGATACCGTGTTGGGTCACCAATATGGTGGCCGACCTCCAGGCAAGCCTTGAGCAAACGATCGCCTCACACTTTAAACCCCTTGTTTCTAAGCTGGATAGACTAACTTCTATTTTAAATAATAAAATGCCAGCGCCAATGAAGCTAGTTAATCCCGAAGCCAAACTGACACCTCCAGCATCTGCTGTAGCTACTACAAAACTATCCTACCCAGTTATATCTATCACTACTGTTCCAGCTATACTGAACCAAAACCCAGGGTCCGCAGTAACCATTGCAAACCCTGCACCTCCCTCACCGCCAATCACTAACAAATCAGGGCACACCATTCCCCCTGCAGGGGAACCTGTTGGGAAATCTAGTCACCACCATAAAGAGGGTAAACATGTGGGAATCAATAACACAGCAAATCTATCAAGACCTCCTGTGGCAAAACCAGCACCTAGGCAATTGCCATCAATAAATCTACCCCCGGAAGCTCAACCATATGTAGTTGCTCTTGTAGGTGTCCCGGCTCTTAGTGGCGGAAAAGAGAACACAAGGCAGACTTATATAACAAGTGTGTACAGTAGTTGGACCTAAATAGACCGCTGCCCCCAAATGTCTCGGGGGAAATACTAGCAGTAAGAAGAATTGATTGGATTGGAAGAGGTCCCAAAACAGTGGCAGGGGATGTTGTTACCATTAATTTTAGGGACCCTTCCGCTGTGGATTACATCTGTAAAACCCATTCCTACAGAGAATCCCAAATTTCCCCCCTACACTTATCCTACTTCTATCCCACCCCTAACTACAAATCGACTTCCCACAGGAGACCCCAACTGATTAGAAATTGCTACTCGCCTCCTAATAGGGCTAACCACTGGCAGTCATTTGGGGAGGGTATCCCTTCCCTATTTCCCACTTACCCACTGCTACCTCACTGGAATAGGTTTAGTGTCCTCGAGGAGGTTGATTGACTGTCCTCTAAAGGCACCCGTCCAGTGCAATCTATCAATACAAATCTAGAGGAGGGGATAGGATCCAAGGAGAAGACCTTACCAACGATTACTGGTGAGAATTCCTCCCACATTGTAGTGATAGGGGAGGGGCCTGGTGCAGAGCAGAGATCAGGCACGGAGTCCTTTTTGGAGCATGGGGGCGCACAATGCACAGGAGAGGACATGGAAGAAAGCATAAGAATTCTTTCTTGGAACGTGGCCGGGTTAAAGAGCAAGATACTCGACCCAGGGTGGCTTTCTTTCATGGCTTCCTGTGACATTTGTTTGATGCAAGAAACCTGGTGCTTAGAGGAGAATGTTAGTCCCGGTTTTGCCACCTACCACACCAATGCAGTATCTGGGGGGAAAGGCCGTCCTTCTGGTGGCCTATCCATATGGGTGGGCACACACCTTGGTGCGCAGGTCACCCGTGTGGACACAAAATCACCCGATATACAATGTGTCGTATTAAAGACCATTGATAAATCGCGTGTGGCTATTATAAATATCTATTCGATGCCCACCGCGAATGGGCAGGAATCAAGCGCTATTAAAGTGCTCGCCCATTTTCTCCAAACACTTGACCCGGTGACCTCAATAATTCTTGGTGGCGATTTTAATTGTCAGTTCGAGCCCCTGGGTGGACCTGAGTTGTGCGTTGAGGACGAGGTTGATTCGGTTTGGCATATCCCCGCCCCAAGGATTGCTCCGGTTAGGGCCTGGACCCCGTTAGTATTGCAAATTAAATCCCTGACCCTTGCAATGTCCCTGCGGGCATGTAATGGGAGGGTTAATAACGATAGTTCGGGTTTGTTCACATACAACCGGACCAATCGTACTTCCACCATTGACTACCTTATGTTGGAAGCCAAACATTGGGACAGGATTAAAGATTTTGAGGTCATCCCAAGGCACGACAGTGACCACAATGCGTTGGTCCTGATGCTCAAACCTGGATCTTTTGGACTAACCAACCCCGCCCCTAGTAATAACATGGCAGTACCTTCCTATATTATATCTAACAATAGGAGAAGGGTCAAGTGGCCTTCGTGTATGGACTCAGCTAGTCGTCTTGCAGAAATCTATCAGATTGCTACCCCACTCATAAGCGAAATGGGGAGTGCTACTTCCCATGGGCAAATTATTGAGTCACATGGAAAGTTAGTACTGAGCCTAGGTGATGTATTCTATCCTCTTAGTAGGATGAAACCGCGCAGGACTAAAATACATCCTTGGTATGACCATGCCTGTAAGAAATCCAAGAAAGACCTCCTCACGGCAATTAAATCTAAGGACTCCCCTAAAATCAAAGCCACTAGATTGCTTTATAAGAAGGAACTAAATAGGGCCAAAAGTGAGTGGGAGGAAGCTAGATGGGCTGAAATGAGACAGTCACTGCTCCTAAAAAACTCTAAGACCTTCTGGGCTATTGCTACCTCACCAGCGGGCGGCAAGCGAGATGATGGGGTCTCGAATATTGCTCCCATAGTTTGGAAGACGCACTTTAGGTCACTTTATACTGGTCCTGAGTCAGGGATACCTACGGCCCAAAACCCCCTGCATGAGCATAGACTGCCGGGGACCTGGGTTACCGGGGCTCCCCTTAGTAAGGTTCAGGATACTATCCTTGCCCCCGGGATTCCTTCGACCCCATACTCCCGGCACGAGCACCGACTGCCGGGGGACTTGGGTCCTGGGGATCAGGGGGACAAGGATACCCAGATAACGCCTGGGGCCCCACTGGCCCAAGACTCCCTGCATGAGTATAGACTGCCGGGGGTCTCGGGCCCCGGTGACAGGATGGGACAAGCGGGTGCCCTAGAGAAGATTATTACATTTAATCCCGATTCCATTTCCCTTAAAGAAGTGGAGTCAGCAATTGAGAGGCTGCCCCCAAACAAAGCTCCTGGCCTTGATAGGCTCCCTGGAGACCTTTTTCGCTCCCAACCTAAAATCTGGGCCCCATATCTGATGGTCTTGTTCAATGCAGTCCTGCAAGGTTCGACATTGCCCGAGACCTGGCTTGGAGCAGCGATCGTTCCAATCTTTAAAAAGGGTTGTCCGCTTGCCCCATCTAACTACAGACCAATCAGCTTAATTGACACCACTCAGAAGCTGATGGGGCGAATCCTACTTGATAGATTATTGGGTTGGATGGAGGAGAATAAAATCTTAACCACCCTTCATGCCGGATTTAGATCAGGGGTCTCGACTATGGACCAGATCTTTCGCCTCCAGGTCCTATACTGGAAAACTGCAAGAATAGAGGGTGGCAGCCTCTATCTTGTTTTTGTGGACCGGCGTGCCGCATTTGATCTGGTTCCCAGGGAGAGGCTCTGGACAGTCTTGGATGAGCTTGGTCTCCATCCCTATTTGCTGAAAGCCCTCATCAGACTCCATACGGGGAATTATGCCCAGGTGAGATGTGGAAGGAACGGGGAACTATCAGCCCGTTTCCCCGTTACCCGGGGAGTACGCCAGGGCTGTGTATTGGCCCCCACCCTCTTTAGCCTGTACGTTAATGGTCTGATTGATGTACTTTCTGGCATCAAGCACAATGATGCTCCCCGTCTGGCCACTGGTAAGGTGCCCGCTTTGATGTTCGCGGATGACACCTTTTTGTTATCGCGGACATCAACGGGCATCCAGCGGGTCCTGGACGGGTTTTTGTCCTTTTGTGCCTCACGGGGGTTGGAGGTCAACCTGGAGAAGACAAAGTTCATGATCTTCAATCCCCTGAGACATACCCGCCCAAATCCTATGCTTAATGGAATTTCCTTGGAGCGTGTCAAGACTTTTGTATACTTGGGGGTCACATTGACTGAACATTTCACATGGGACCACCAAGTTTCTAAATCATCTCTGAGACTGTCCCAGATTACGGGAGGTATAGGCAGATTTCATAGCGCTTCGACCTTTAAACCTGTCCCTCCTGCCCTTGAGATCTACAAAATGCAGGTCAGGCCAGCAGCTTTGTACGCCGCAGAACTTTGGGGACATATGAAAGTACATGAGCTATCGAAGGTTGAACATGCCTTTATGCGCCATTTGGTAGTTCTCCAACAAAGTACTCCCCTAATATCACTACGCCTAGACTTAGGCTTAGAATCCATCGATGAGCTGGCAGCTGCACGACCGCTGCTCTATTGGAGAAGACTTTGGTCCGTGCCGGAGCTGGCATCCTTTAGGGCAGAGTTCACTGCAATCTGGGGCCAGCTACAACACAAGAACATACCTTGGCTGGCCCAAGTCAAGGCTTTTTTCCATCAACTTATCATGTCACAACTTTGGGATGCACCGGAAGATTGCTGTGTGAGGACGCAAAGGTCCCAAATAGCGGCGGCTGTAAAGTCCTACAACCTCAAAACTCTACACTGCTTGACCTCCCTGGGAAGGCTGACCACAGAGTTTCTTCTGACGAAAGTTAGCCCCAGGACGCAGGTGTTTCTGGACTTGGTGCAGCCCCCATTCGCAAGAAAACTGTACACCCAACTGAGGCATGGCTCCTTACCAATAGGGACACTTACATCCAGATGGTCACTCTTGTCAGAGGCCAATTGCCCTGCTTGCAACTATTGGAGGGAAGACATTGTACATATATTCTTTTTCTGCCCCGCATACAGCGGAATTCGGAAGTGCTGGATCCTTCCACTGTGCAAAAATGTGGGGTTTAGACAATGTGCCCAAGCTACAAGAGTTTTAACCTATGACACTGTCCCTCCCATTGTTTTTGCTGTTTCCGGTTTTTTATTTGGCATGTGGCCGAGAAGAACTCTTTTTTCTAGTACGAAATAATGCCCCACATCCACTTATCTGCTTATTCTTTGATAACTCACTGTTCAATATATTTTTAACTCAATTGTATTTGTGGTTTTATTACTGTGCTTGTACATATTTTATTGCACTTTTATGGTCTCTCGACCGAAATAAAGTTATCAAATGACAATGACAATTATCTACTGTTGACATTACTAATCAAGTCACAACTGCTTTTGTGTCTTAAATTGGAAGAATTTAGGATTTGCTTTTTACCAATCTAAGGACAAAAAACATGGAGAAAGTGACTGCATTTACCTGGTCTCCCAAGGAAAGTTTGTTGTTCTTAAGGATTCTCAGGTTTTTGGCTTTCCTCCCCAGCACTGACAGATGAGCCAATTCCGCTGGCCACCATAATGGTGTCCAGAAAGCGTTGTTATTGCCAAACAGAATAACTTCTGTTTTTCCTATATTCAGTTTTAAACAGATGTTGCTCATCCAAGTGCTAACCACCCTCATACAGTTACAGAATCTGTTTTCTGTGTCACAGTCCTGGTTGGAGAGAGAGACCACAATGTGACCTGGAAATGGGTTGAAATGATTTGGGGTCTTTGGGGGTTAAATTAGGGTTTTTTCAATAGGGGTAAAATGTATGCACCCTTCCAGTCTAGGGAGAATTGGCCCGCCTTAAACATCATATTTAAAAACATTTTCGCTAGCAACTCTTGGACCAACTTAGGTACTGATGAGGGACATGGACCCCTTGGGGAAAGGTGGCCTGTGTTAGAGTAGTAACCTGTTCGGTATCCATAGACGAGTAAAGGGGTATTCCCCCACTTTTATCCTTAGTTCCATGAATGCATTAAAGTCTTTTTTAAGTCTGTCTTAACTCAATTTAAGACAAAATCCTAACTTCTGTGAATACCAAAAGTAGTAAGTTCATTCTGTTAATGCCAAAATAGTAGTAAGTTTAGGATTGAGTCTTAAGTTCATTCCGTGAATCGGGCCCATCCTCAATATATTGCTGCAGAGTGAATGACTATGATTCAACTGACTGTATCCCCGAGGTTTGATAAGATTAGAAACTGTTTTAAAAAGTTATTTCAAAGAATATTTGGAATGATTGATCCTGTCCATATAATATTTTGATATTTCTTTGGTTAAAAGTAAATTATAACCAGAAGACACTGTTTACATTCACATTTTTCTTGGTCACTATAATCTCTCCTCCAAATTCCTCCTTGATGCTTACATAGTTTTTTTAGGCTCTGAGCCCTTGTAGCACCAAGGTGCTGTGAGGAGGGAACACTTTGAGGGTATACATCTTTCGGGTGCTAGTTCATCAGGTAAATCAGGCTGTGGAACTGAGGGCTGTCGGGAATGTAGGTCAACTTTTACTTTATTCCAGGCGCAAACATTGTATGTCCTGGAAGCAGAATTTGAAGCAAGCCCTTGGGAAAGGAGAGTCAGATCAAATGAGACTGCATGGTGGTCAAACCAAGGTAGAGGAAGCGAGCCTATGATTTTAAGGGTGGCGTAGTTAGTAAAAATACCATCAAATGTGTGCCCTGCTTCATGAATGGGTCATAATACCAATTGTTTTAGGCCAGCGCTGGTCAGTATGTCTAAGAGTCCTACTCTGTCTGGGTCTGTAGTGTTTTCAAAGTGATAGTTAAAATCACCTAAAACAGTGAACACTTTAGCCACTAGCCTATCTTATAGCAAATGGCCTAAATTCTCCATAAAAATGTGTGTAGGGCTTTGCATGCAATAAAGTTGTATCCCATTAAAAGAATGCTACCTAAACAATTATAACTTAATCAAATAAAGCTTCCCAAACCTCTGACTGAGCAAATGTATAAGAGGCTAAAAAGACTGTCTCTAAATAACTGCTAGGCTTCCTCCCCCCTTGTGGGGTTAGTCTAATGTATAGCATGCAAAACTTGGAGGTACAGCCTCAACTAGATCAGGCCCGAACTGTCGTCCATCCTGGTTTCTAAATTAAAAGCAAGATATAGTTGCTGAATCTCTAAGAATTCAGTACACTCCATATTGTATTTTACTAATGATCTAGTGTTAAAAAGTGCACTGCATAGCGATCTGGTAAGGTTAAGGGTGTTACCCTGGGGTGTTTATTGGGCGATGATCGTTAACAGTCGAACAAAGTGATTTTGGCATGTGGGAGTGACATTCTTGGCAGAGCAATCAAAGTGTAATAGCCCATCGGCTTAAAATCCAGGCACATGCACGTTCACTTACTGTTGGAGTTCAGAATGCGGAGCTGGGCATAGCAAATTTAAGCCATCTGGTCTCATGTAAAATGGACAGGGGGCTGGTGCTGATTATCTTATCCCAATGCACATGCTCTGACCAAAATGCATTTCATTTTTACCCCCAGACTACCAGGCAGATAAATACTATTTATGATGTACGTCACGTGAGGTACCGTGAAACAAATCATGCAGACATCCTCTTGTCTGCCGTAAGTAGATGGTGTGAAAAGAGATGCACTACAGTACAGGGAAAGCATTAAGGAACAGGATAGGGGGCCCGATTCACAGAACTAACTGAAGACAAAATCCTAAGCTTACTACTTTTGGTATTCACAGAAGTTAGGATTTTGTCTTAAGACAGACTTAAGACAGACTTAAGACAGAATCCTAACTTAAGTCTATCTTAAGTCTGTCTTAAGACGGAATCCTAACTTCTGTGAATACCAAAAGTAGTAAGTTTAGGATTTTGTCTTAAGTTAGTTCTGTGAATCGGGCCCATTGTGTTTGGCACATTCGTCACTAACTATTCCATGCACAAAAATCAAGGAACTCAATGTCCAACTTTATTCCCTGGCGTCAGCGTCCATCATCACACTTTTAAATTACTTTTTTCCAACAACATAGATTTGCGTGGCAGTAAGCATGGGTGGAAAATCCGTTCCGCTTGCGGATTTTGCGGATTTTCGGTAAATTCGCAATTCGCGAACTCTCGCGAATTTACCGAAAATCCGCAAATTCGCACGCAGCGGATTTTTTTCTTGGTGATACAATATTGCGGCGTGCGGCGTTCACTTACCGTCATTCAGCGTTTGCTGAGTTATTTTTCTCGATATTTTGTGAGTGCTGCGCCATTTTGGATCTTGCTACGGGATCCCACGGGAGTTTGGCGACGCATCGCGAGAGTTCGCAATTGCGAACATGTAGGTGCGGCGGGCAGCAACAATCTCGCACTCGCGAAATTACAAAATTTGCAATTCTGCACAAGAAATCCACTAGCAAGCAGCATAGACCTTCTGAAAATGATGATTTTTATCAGAATAACTCCTCAGGTTGACATTTGCCTGCACTTTTTTGGATTTGAGGCCTTTTGACTTTCTTTGGACCACTTTTGGATTAGAAATCAACTTTCACAAGTAAGTTTGTTTGGGGCATTACAGTTGCTGTTCTGCAGAAAAACGAGTTTTGCAAAACTGAAAGCACTCAGGAGGTGCAAAAGTTCACTCATCATTAGTAACCATTCCCTGTAGTACTTCCTGAGGGGCCCCTCCAGAGTTCAGTTGCCTATGTTTGTTTGGGGCATTACAGTTGCTGTACTGCAGAAAAACGGGTATTGCAAAACTGAAAGCACTCAGCAGGTGCAAAAGTTCAAACTCATCATTAGTAACCATTCCCTGTAGTGCTTCCTGACTGGGGCCCCTCCAGAGTTGAGTTGCTAGTTGCAACAATTCTATGACCCTCACAGCAGGCTCATAGAATAGCTATAAGTAGGCCACAAAGGTCCTGGAAAAAAAAATTGCACTACAACAGAAAGCAAATTACAGATAAGGAAGCAGGTGCCAGACTGGAATTTTAAAACAGTGACACATTAATAAATAAACCCCAAATTAATTCATGTCAGTTGAAGCAGGACAGGTGTTCTTGCTTTTCCCCCCCATAATCTACAGTGATGAACCAGAGGGTGGCATTGATGTACCAGAGGGTGGCATGGGTGAAACAGAGGGTGGCAGTGGTGAAACAGAGGGTGCTGGGAACCTGTGATGATGAACCAGACGTAGAAACAACATAGTTGCGACCTTTGCGAGCCGACAAGTAAGTTCGCAATTGCGAACTGGTACAAAACCCTCGCGAACTGGCAGAAACCCTTGCAAATACAAAAAAAATCCGCAAATTCGCGGATTTTGCGGATTGCCAGTTCGCAAATACGCAAATTCGCGAACGCCAGATTCGCAAAATTCGCCCATGCTCTTACTTGGCAGTGAGGAAAGGAATTATTACATACTCTATGGAGGGTAAGGAAGAAGGATTAGGCCGTGTAGGGAGATGGTTTACTGATCATCATCATCATCTGCCTAAGCTATGGCTAGTAGTGAGCCACGGGTTGGTAAATGCTAAATGGGAAAAATGTGTACAGACATAATTGGTTATGGAAACTGTAATAAAATATATCACTTGGTCAGAAGAATGTAGCACTTGCAAAGAATTTTTTCGTTAGGCTGGGACAGAACTTAGAAAAGGAGCTATGTGCTAGAACGTGACTGAGTGGGCACTGGGATGGAAGGGAAGCTTACCTTGTTTTCACATTGCCATGAACAATGCAGTGCCGCTAATTAAACTATTCAGCCATTAGGTCAATATGGGTGTCACAGGCAAAATGCCATGGGTAAGGATAAAGGGAGATGATTGATAATGGTTGGGTAGGATACATAATATATGGCATGCTTAAAAACTACTGTGAGTCAAAGGAGTCATCAGAAATACCACCTCAACACTGTGAATCACAGCCTTGATGAACCATTCCCAGCAAGAAAAGTAGGTATGAAGAACACACCTCCAGAGGAGCTCCCTAGTAACTTGTTTCTTCTTCATTCTAAGCATGTATCCATTCATCACTGCATTGTTCTCGTAATATTATTATTCTTTACCCTTGGCTTTTCTACTCACCTTTCAAGTTTTACATTCTCTCATCCAGTCTTCAACATTGAAAACCCTACATCCATATATCTATCCATCCAAACATTTCATCAACATGGATCCTTTCACCCATCGAAACCCACTAAAGGATTTCTTTCACCCCAGGCAGGCATCAATTCACCCACACCATTTCACCCACCCAGGCATCCTTTTACCCATATACCCTTTCATCCATCCTTCACCCAACCATGAATCATATCATCCACCTATATGGCATATGCCTCCTTTCACACACGCATCCTTCTATTTTACTCATAAAACATTTCACCCATACTTTCTCCTTCCATCCTTCTTTGCCTTTTCCATCGACCCATCATAGTTAAAGGTCATTATGAAACTTTGTCTGCTGAGTTGAAGATAGAGGAGGCCATTAAATACTCAACTCCCTCTGTATTCGCTAAAGAGGGATGTTCAACTGTTCACAAGTCAACAGTACACCAATGCAGTGTGGATATTATTAAATGTCAATAAGCAAGCAATATGACTTACCACCGCCCCCCACTGCCTAACCCCTTGGACCACTGCCGGGTCTGGTTGGCTGGCGCCATCACTTCTGGCCCTGACACTAGTGGATGGTACAGCTAGAAAAAACATTACACATATTTTAGATGCCAGATACACCTGCCCCTATTAATTGTTTAATAGCAAAATATCACTACAATTCAGTTACAGTATCTTCTATCAAAAAGATTAGGTTGGGCTTTATGTTGGTGGCAATTTGTGAAAAGCCAAGTAGTCAAGACAAAGGAAAACTTTTTGTAATGGAGTGACAGAGCTATTGATGAATCTGAGTGTTTGAAAAGAAATATGCGTGGACAACTGTACATATGGTCTTGGTTGGCAAATGGAATGGGAACGTCCTCCTCATACTTCCTTCTAGCCATGGTGCATGGTCATCATGAACGGCAGGTATACTACAATAAATAATACATACACAACATTGAGTAAATGTAAGTGTGATTGATTCTTTTCATGAGTGAGTAGGATGACTGCATAACCGACAAGTATGACTGCTGATGTTTCCATGTCTATATAGGTTTATGCGTGCATTTGACAGTGTTCTATTGATCCGTGACTGTATGTATAAGTGATTCTGTGGGTGAATGGGTAGTTGTGTGCATAGACTTAGTGGGTATGTAGTAACTGGTATTGGCGTATCAAGGTTTTCATATATGGTACCCTGTATTTTACAGTGAGTGATCAAAGGTAATCCTAGTGTGTGATGAGGTATATTAGATTGTCAGGTGGATGATGTCATCAGTAATGCCATTTGAGATGTCATCAGTGATGTCACTGATCATGTCATGAATGAAGTAATATGTGACATCCTCAGCAGCGCATTGCAGGCGGAGCAAGTTATAGTTAGCAGAACTAACTATAAGGGAGGAATTTCTATGATTTTGTTCAGTGAAATGTCCAGCTAACTATAACACCCCTGAAACCTATGTTTTTTTCTGTGAATTTCTAAGTTTTATTAATTGCTAATTTCTAACTATAACGTCCCTGAAACCTATGTTTTTTTCAGTGAATTTCTAAGGTTTTTTAAATGCTAATTCCTAACTATAAAGTCTCTGAAAACCTATGGTTTTTTCAGTGAATTTCAAAGGTTTTTTAAAAGTAAATTTGAAAGTCTAGTAATCCTGAATTCTATCTTTTTTTATTTTACATATATAGATATATATATATATATATATAGATATATATATATGAGGTATGTCCAGTTCCCAGCGAAAGCAGCGCAGCGCAGTCAGCCACACCGACAAACAGGAACCAGTGAGACCCAAAGTGGTGCAATTAGATTTTATTTAAATTTCAGCCCAGCACCAGTCCGCCATGACGCGTTTCTAGCCTTGATCATATATATATATATATACATATATATATATATATATATATATATATAGATATAGATATATATATATATATATATATATATATATATTTTTTTTTTTTTTTTTTATTTAATTGTGAATAATTTTTAATTTGGAAAACTATATTCATATATATTTTTTTATAATACACAATAGTCGCACACCCTTTTCGCGCATCATGCACGATGGCAACGCGCATTCCTGTAGCCGTTTTGAAAAATCACGAGGGGTCGGGACTTTGTGGGAATTTGTTCATTATAAATAAAACTTTTCGTTTGAGTGTTTGTCTAAAATTCATTATAAAGTATTTGTAAATTATTATTTGTAATATAAATTTTGACAAAAGTAAAGATATGAAATTCGCGGTGTAGGCGCGTATTGTTTGCAAACTCTCCATGCACGTGTTTCCAGGATTGCAACGCGTTCATGCTGATATTGCGTCGATGTCGCGAATTCAGCGTAATTTTTAAGTTGAAAAAATGACTATAGAAAGTTAGAATATGATATTATACTGAACAGTTTTGCTAATACACTTGTTAAAGGTTTATAGAAATTTCTATTTATAGTATATAACTATATATATGTTTTGCGGGTCCACGACGGGTGCTTGACGGGTGCCTGCACTGTACGCGACATCATGTTAGCAAGAGAAAAAAGATTGGTTTAAATCAATTCAATTATGAGAGAGCGAAAATCCAACCTCCTGATATTTCCCTTATTCTTTGAACTTCATAGAAAGAAGACCTGTTTGTTTATTCTCTGTATAACCTAAGTTTTGGTTGTGTGTTTCTTTATTTTGAATGAGCTATGGCTTCAAATTCTGTAGAAGTGGATGCACTTGCAGTGCAGGAGTGGAAACAGAGACTGCAAGAGAAGGGGAAGCGAAGAGAGTGTATTGTTTGGGCATTTTGTAGTGTTCCGGAGGGACAGAAAAAAGTAAATGCTACAAAAGTAACATGCATATTTTGCTAAAGAGTGCTGTCTGAAAAGAAGTACTCTTGTGGAACAAGTAGCATGAAAAACACATGGAACCATCCATCCAGTCCATCTCACAGGAGAGGAAATAATGAGAAAGTTGAATGCTGATAGGCAACACGACCCCGGAACACCCTCAACTTCTGGGACTCCACCTGCTGCAAGGCCTCAGGACCCCAGTACACCTTCAACTTCTACGACTCTACCTGCAGCAAGGGCTCATATTATGCCAGAGTTTTTAAATTTATCTTTCAGGTGCATTAAGTGTACCACTGAACTCTGCTTTGGTGAACAATGTATAGACGTGATCTCTGCTGCTCTAAAAGCGCATAAATATAAAAACTAATTTTATAATGCGCTTTTGTTTTACTTCAAAAAAACATTTTCTTTGTTCGTTTTTCATAGTTGTTTTTAAAATAAAAAACACACAAAAAAGTTAAAAGGGTTACAAAAATACAAAAAAATTACAATTGTACAAAAAAAAATGGTTCTTACGGAAACGCATCTACTGGTTAAAAAAAGAAAAATTATCAGAGTGATTGCATGAGAGTATGGACTGCATAGATAGTGTACAGTGAATTTGCAAGTTCTTGGGTTTTGGCGGAGTGATTAGATAAGTATAGGGTACTGGCTGGATGTTTAGAGGAGTGCAGAGCGAGTGACAGTGTGTCTGCTGGACTGCATGGGTAGTACCTTGGTAAATGAAGGTGTGAATGAGTAGCGTGTAGATGGTTGGAGGACTGCATGGATAATGCATATGTTATTATAGCAGTGCATGTGTTAGGGGTTGAGGCATTGCATGAGTACCTGGGTAGTGACTAGATGGGCAAAGTACTGCAAGGAGAGTGCACAGTGAATTTGCAAATGCTTGGGTTTTGGCAGAGTGATTGGATAAGTAGAGGGTACTGGCTGAGTGACTGGAGGTGTGAATAGGGAGTGACAGTGTGTTTGCTGGACTGCATGGGTAGTACCTGGGTAAATAAAGGTGTGAATAAGAAGCGTGTAGATGGTTAGAGGATTGCATGGATAGTGCACATGTTATTTGAGCAGTGCATGTGTTAGGGCATGAGGCATTGCATGAGTACATGGGTAGTGACTGGATGTTTAGAGTACTGTAAGGAGAGGGTACGGTGAATTTGCAGGCGCTTGGGTTTTGGCGGAGTGATTGGATAAGTATGGAGTACTGGCTGGGTGACTGGAGGTGTGCATGGGGAGTGACAGTGTGTTTGCTGGACTGCATGGGTAGTACCTGGGTAAATAAAGGTGTGAATAAGTAGCGTGTAGATGGTTAGAGGATCGCATGGATAGTGCACATGTTATTGTAGAAGTGCATGTGTTAGGGCATGAGGCATTGCATGAGTACATGGGTATTGACTGGATGTTTAGAGTACTGTAAGGAGAGGGTACAGTGAATTTGCAGGCGCTTGGGTTTTGGCGGAGTGATTGGATAAGTATGGAGTACTGGCTGGGTGACTGGAGGTGTGCATGGGGAGTGGCAGTGTGTTTGCTGGACTGCATGGGTAGTACCTGGGTAATGAAGGTGTGAATGAGTAGCGTGTAGATGGTTAGAGGACTGCATGGATAGTGCACATGTTATTGTAGCAGTGCATGTGTTAGGGCGTGAGGCATTAGATAAGTACATGGGTAGTGGCTGGATCGTTAGAGTACTACAAGGAGAGTGTATATTTTGTAATGAAGAAATGTTTATTGCAGTTTTTTGTAATGTATTCAAATGTTGTTTAATATAAATTCTGTAAAGTATTATGTGTGTTTTGGAATAGGGATTGCTGATTATGGCAGTTAGTTTCAGTGTGTGGATATGTACATTTATTTATTTATTAAGTTTATAAAGCGCAACAGCTACCCAAAAGGGTTTCCCGGCGCTAACAATGTCACAAGCAGTAAAGCACAAAAGATACACAGTTATTGATTGAAGAGCCAGGACTTAATGGCCTTGCGGAAATGAGAATAGCAGTTCTCAGAGCGAATGTCTAGAGGGAGGGAGTTCCAAAGCTTAGGTCCCAAGAACAAAAAAAACCTGCCACCCATCCTCGACAGTCTAAACTTGGGCACAGCAAAAAGTTTTTGAAAGGAGGAACGGAGAGAATGTGACGGGGAGTAAGTTTTGACAAGAGATTGCAAATAATTGGAGGCATTACCCGTCCTGATTTTGTGCATATAACTTAACGCTTTGAATTTCACTCGGCTCTCTACCTTCAGCCAATGAAGATCACAAAGGCGTCTAGTTATGTGATAAGTTTTACGACAACCACAAAGCAAAGGTGCAGCAGCATTCTGCACTGACTGGAGGCGTCTTGTGACCACCTTGGTCGCCCCCAGGTAGAATGTGTTACCCTAGTCCAACCGGGAGGTAACCAACGCGTTCACCACGGACCTCTGGGTGTCAGTAGGCAACATCAAAACAATCTTCCTCAGCCAGCACAGAATGGTGAAACAGATGGAAGACACTTTATTGGCTTGGCATTGCAAAGTCAGACCCTTGTCAATGATCATCCCCAGGTTGTGCACGTGCTCAGATGGTAGAGGAAGCGGGCCCAACTCAGAAGGCCAGTGCCTGGAACTTCAGAGGTCTTGTTTTTATCCAAGGACCAGGACTTAAACCTTTCCTCCATTCAGTTTGGGTCGATTTAGATTCATCCAATTGGATATCTCCCCAAGGCCAATCTGAAGGAGGGAGGTGGAGGCCTGGTCAGATTGTGATAGGGAGAAGACAATTTGTGAGTCGTCGGCATAGGTAAATAGAGGAAGCCCGGCACGATCAGCAATACGAGCCAAGGGAGTGACATAAAGATTGAAGAGGAGGGGGCTAAGGATTGAGCCCTGGGGTACACCATGAGGTGATAAATAAGTTTTGGAGGTTGCAGAGTGAGAAAAATATGAAACGTCTGATCAGTCAGGAAAGAGGCCAACCAATCCAGGGCTAGGCCACCGATGCCCATGGCGGCAAGAGATCTGAGAACTATATTGTGGGAGACAGTGTCAAAAGCTGCACTGAGATCGAGTAATATTAGTACAGCTGTGTCACCTCTATCTAGCAAGGAGCGCAGGTTCTCCGTAACGCCAAGGAGTGTAGTCTCGGTGGAGAAGCCTGGGCAAAAGCCCGACTGGGAGGAATGAAGTAAGTTATTTGCAGCGATGAACTGAGACAGGCGGTGGTGAATATGCCTCTCTAGGACTTTGGAGAAGGCAGCCAGCTGAGAGATGGGACGGAAATTTGAAAGTACTTTGGGGTCAGCAGTGGGCTTCTTCAGCAATGGGGTAACCATTGCATGTTTCCAACAACCGGGAACAGCGGCAGACTTTAGTGAAAGATTAAGTGTACTGCAGATTATGGAGAGGTGTGGGGGATACAATAACCGGAGTATAGAGATGGGCAAAGGATCGGTCGAGGAACCAGATTCTAACTCAAACAAAATCTCAAGAAGGGCAGCTGGGTGCAGATCAAGCCATGAATGGAGCGGGGCATGGGTGGGGATAGGAGGGCAATTTAAACCGTCAGAGTTAACAGTAGATACAGGGGAAGTGTTGCTGCCATTAAGGTCGGGAATGTCTTGATAAATCTTGTCAATTTTTGCAATAAAAAACTGAGCAATTTCATCGCACTTGCTGCTCGACAAAAGTGGAGGTTTTGCTATGGTGTGAGAGCCAGCAAGGTTTTTGACCAGGTCAAATAATACTTTGGACTTATCAGCTGCATCAGTTATGGTTTTGGTAACGTAGGCAACCCTAGTCAGGGCCCAGGCTTTATGGTAATTCTTCAGAGCAGTCTTATAAGTGGTGCCTGCCATGGGGGAGTAGTCCTTTCACTAGATTATTTCGAGTCTTTTGTAATAGGACTTATCCACTTTTAATGCTTCATTGAACCAGGGTGCCGGTGGGCCATGGATTGCCTCCTTCTTGTGGGAGGAAGGAAGGCAGATATATATAGCATCAAGAAGCCAGGATTTAGCAATACCTGCTACTGCTTCCATATCAGTGGACTTGAGCAGTTCAGTAGGAAGATGTGTTGCAAGAACATTATTAAGAGAGACGATGTCCAACTATTTCCAATCTCTCCTGCTAGTGACCAGTGGGCCTCTAAAATGAGGCAACACTTTGGAGGTGGTAAACATAAATTTGATGAGATACTGGTCGGAAGAATGAACAGGTGAGGCAGGTAAACAGTGTAATTGAGGAACATTGGAAAAAATGGGGTCCAAAAAGTGACCACCTTGTTGCATGGGACCGCAATTCTGTAAAATAATATTCATTGCTTCCAGATCGGCGATTAAAGTTCTGCCAATAATATTCTTGAAGTTCTCCAAATGCGCATTTAAATCCCCTACAATTAAAAAGTTACTGGAATTAGTAAAAATGGAAGCTATAAAGTCAGAAAGTTGAGCAGCACAGACATTGGCAGAGCCAGGAGGGTGATAGACTAATAGGCCAGTGAGAGTAACTTTAGAGTGAAGGGCCAGATTAAAACACGCTGCCTCACAATTTTTTAGGGTGATGGGATCGAGTTGGCATAGGTAGGTGTTTTTAAATTTATTCGCAATGCCACCCCCCGCTTTATTGGGTCTGTCGCACCTAACAATAGAGTAATTAGAGAGCAATGTCGGTCCGGAACCGTCATGAAGCAATGACTCGGTGATAAAGAGGGCGTCAGGTAGCTCATCAGCTAGGAGGTCAAAAATCTCACGTTTGTGCTTAGGTAAAGAACAACAGTTCAAACTGAGAAACGTGAATGTGGGTTTATGTGTGATATTAATCCGTGGGGTGCAACTACGACACAATTGAGGAACATCTAAAGAAAGTGAGCAGCCAGGCAAGACTGGGGGGAACAACTAGCCATGTCAAAGATAGTGCAGCCATGCTTAGTTAGGGATCTATATGCGTACAGTTGATCGGTATTATAAGTGAGCCTCTTTAGAGGGTTTTGACCAGGGGTTATGGCCCCTGGGCCGGTACGGGCACGGACGGGCGCAGACGGGCACGCCTTTGGCACGCCTTTGTCGCAGCGCCGGCGCGCCCGCTGCGCGGTCAGAGAATGACAGGCATTTATACAGGAAGAAACAAATCAGCGCGCACAGGAAGTTACGTGTTTTAAGTGCAGGAGAGGGCGGGAGGGTCCAAACAGCTAGTCCGCAACCCTGCACCTCCGAGCAAGATGGCGGCTTACCCCCTGAACATCCCGCGAAGCGCCTAATCGGCTGCGGGGATGACGGCTGGTGCAGGGTAAGTGTGCTTAGTGCAAAGTGGCAAATAGCAGCTAACAATGAATAAAAGATTTTAAAAGATAAAAACAGATCGTAACTTGAGGCCTAACTTCCCCGGTTTTCCGCCTCAAGGAAGTGCTTTGTTACAAATCAGCGCGCACAGGAAGTTACGTGTTTTAAGTGCAGGAGAGGGCGGGAGGGTCCAAATGGCTAGTCCGCAACCCTGCGCCTCCGAGCAAGATGGCGTCTTACCCCCTGAACATCCCGCGAAGCACCTAATTGGCTGCGGGGATGACGGCTGGTGCAGGGTAAGTGGCAAAAAGCAGCTAACAATGATTAAAAGATTTTAAAAGATACAAACAGATCGTAACTTGAGGCCTAACTTCCCCGGCTTTCCGCCTCAAGGAAGTGCTTCGTAACAAATTGTACGTACATTAGTAGTATACAACATTTTAGGTGTTGATTTCAAATTGGAAATGCATATGTTAAGTTAAGGTATTAGTGATAACACTAGTTTTTATAAGTCTCTAAAGAGGTACAGTTGAAATATGTGACATCATTTTTGGTGTTTGGTTTAAATTTGAAGTTTGTTCTATGAATTTATGACGTGTAGATAGTGTTGTGGTAGAGATACATCCATTTATGTTTATCCCTAATATGGTGAGACTTATAGCAGAAACATTTGAATGGTTCCTGCTTTGTATTTGGCTAGGTGTAATATGAAAGGTAGTTGTAAAAAGGTAAAGTAGCAGCAGAGATTCATGCACTACTTTAATCCCCTAAGCCAGTGGTTCCCAAACTTTTTTGACCTGTGGCTCCCTTGGACTAATTGGCAGCTGGCCGTGGCGTCCCACCATTTTTTTTTACCAGTGAAAGGTTGGGAGGGGTGGGGGGGGGTGGCGGGAGTGAGCCCGACCTCAGGAATACATCCGGTCGTCTTCCGAGAATCAAGTAAGAGTAAAGTGAGTTGGGGTGTTTTAGAATCTTAAAGATGTCAGCAAGGTTGTTATTGTTTTCACTGTAGTAAGAGAAATGAAAGAATCACATTTCAGCAATAAAAGAAGTGATTTAGGATAGCATGCATCTCTTTAATTAAGGCATGGTCTTGAAAAGTACGTCCACGGACTTAAAAAGGGACGGCTCTTCTGGAAAGGAGTACAATGGAAATATTAAAAGAGGCCACACGAGAGGTAATAGTGGGGAGTGGGGATACCCAGAGAGGGCCAGGATCATGCTGTGCCTATAATTTTCTTAATTAACAAAGCCCTAAAAAGAACAACTGGCAAACCTAAATGAAAAACATTTAGCTATGTATTTGTCAGGCTCCACTGACACTGCCCTTACACAACAGAAAGTTTCACACCAACACAATAAGCTAGTCCATGTTTACATTTTATTACTTGCACTTTTGAGGTTTAAAATACTATTTTTAAACTTATACTGATGGATAGGGAAACTTGTATTAGTTTTATAATCAGTGAAGGAAGTTTATATGTTTGCTATGCATATATGTTATTATACATAAGTATAAATAAACAGGTTAAAAAAACAAAGGCATGATCTTCTATCCACAGAGCTGCAGAAAATTTCCCTTAACCTGCCAAAGGAGTTTACTTCATATTTTACTCCCCAAAAGAAGTGGGATTGATTAATGTTTAGTTTTCACACCAGCTCGAAACAGAACACTGCTCATTATACCCCATCTGATTTCATGATATCACCTCCAGCATCTGCCCAAACTTAGCAAGTTGGAATGCGAGGTTCAAATCAGCACACTCTGCCCAATATGTGACGGGTCTGCAGCATCTTAACTTACATTGTGCAAATGCGTTTTTCAGAAACCTTCCATTAATGTACACATTAGATTTCTTACCGTTAACAGTGTTTGAAGGCAGGTTAGCAGGTCAAAAGCAGGGCCGGCATAGGTAGCGTTTTTACCGCCCCCAATGGCCCTGAAAACAGTGGAAGTGTGCAGTATTTTTTTGCCCCCCTTCCTCCCTGTGTCCCTTCCACTGTAAAATCTGAGGGGATAAATCCCCCACACTTCCTACGCTCATGCCTGTGTGACCCCCTCCCCGTCCAGCGAGAAACATAAGACCTCCGCCTGAGTAGAAAAAGGAAGATGAGAACAGAGGCCCTACTACCTCTTGAAAAGCTGCTCAGGCGATTAGGAAGACCTGATAGGGGCTGGGGAAGGGCAGGATGCAGGCAACAATCAACACACCTCTCTCCCTTTGTCCTGGAAGCGCAGGCTGTCGTGGCAGCGAGAACGAGGTGTGAAATGAGGTGTGAAATCATTCCTGGAGCTTTTCAGCACTACAAAAGGGAAGGCCACAGGTCAAGGGCAGGGCCATTGGCACATCAAAGTATTACTGCAATGAGCTTCAGTTTCCCACATCGTGTCCGCGGCGCCCCTGGCTTCTCATGACGGCGCACCAGGGCGCCGCGGCGCACAGTTTGGGAACCACTGCCCTAAGCACTGTCCTTACAGAGCAGGCATTGCCCTGTTAGTACTCATACACTCCTCCAATCACGCATCCAGCACAATACAATTATACATTCAGTGCACTAGTAACTAAGCACTTATAAATGCACCATGAACTCTGTTTGCAGCACTGTAATCATTCCTGTCATGTACTTATGGAATGGCATAACCAGTAACAGTAGTACAGCTACAATATTCTGTTCACTATGCATGCAGACCTCTAACCAGCTACATACTATTGATACACTCTTCTAAATACCCAGTTAGTACCTCTGCAGTCTAGGAATCCTCCTGTCTTTCCCAAGCACTTCTCCAATCACCCATCCAGCACTATATACTTATCCTATCACTCCGCCAATACCTAAGCACTTATAAATTCACCATGCACTCTGTTTGCTGCACTGTAATCATTCTAGTTAGTAGTCACGTACTTATGGAATGGTCTAGCCAGTAAGACTAGTAAAGCTACAATATTCTGTGCACTATCCATACAGACCTCTAACCAGCTACATACTATTGATCTACACTCCTAAATATTCAGTTAGTACCTATGTAGTCTAGGAATCCTCCTGTCTGCCCCGTGTACTTCTCCAATCACATATCCAGCACTATCTACTTATCAAATCACTCCATCAATACCTAAGCACTTATAAATTCACCATACACTCTGTTGGCAGCACTGTAATTATTCCAGTTACTAGATATGTACTTATTGGAATTGGCAAAGCCAGTAACACAAGTACAGCTACAATATTCTGTGCACTATACATGCAGAACTCTAACCAGCTACATAGTATTCATACACCGTTCTAAATAACCAGTTAGCACCCATGCAGTCTAAGAATCCTCCTGTCTGTCCCATGCATGTCGCCTATCACTTATCCAGCGCTATCGCCGAGTGTGAAAGTTTTAAAAGCAAATACCACACAAACGAATATGGTGCAAATAAATGAAAGCAACGATTAAAAAGCACTTCTCCCGGCTTTCTACCTCAGGAGATTCTAACTCATCAAAAGCTGTTGAGTTGTTGTTAAGCAACAGAGGAAGCAGGACAGCAGATATCCTGACTTATCTAACTCTGTGTGCATTCCAGCTTTTCATGTTGCAAAGTAAAAGCAACGCAGTTGCTCGATCATATGGGTGTGGTGTGTTTGAGCATCTGTCAGCGTGGGTAACATCACAGCCTGCAATTGGACTGCAGCCTATTGATGATGCCTCTGTTTACAGCAAAGCTGTGTGGCTAATTACTCTAGACACCACCAAAGCCCCAAGCATGCCCCACTCACTACTGCTTTCAGTGCTTCCCACTCAAACAAACTAGAAGTGGTTGTGTCCCAATAGTCAGTGAAATATTTGGTGACAGAATCCCTCAATAATGAGGAAAATGCATGTGCCAGCCACAACAGTCACCATGTGTGGCCTAGAGGGCACTGCACACTACACCCAATGTGTCTATGCATTGGGTAATCTTCAGAGAATGAGATTCACAGCCATTCAGCATGCAGCTCCTCAGGCTGAAGTGTGAACTGCTAAGAAATAACTCCATTCCGAATGTGCAGATTATGTACTGCAAAGTAGTAGAAGTGCTCATGAGTCACAGGACGTAGGATCAACCAACGGTGACGGAGGGATCAGTGTGCAGCTCATTGTGTAAGTTACGCTGCCAGGGCTGGAGAGGATGCCAGGGGGGAGGCTAAATATGTGGCTCTCTGACACAATTGGCATTGCCATCCTCAAGCCAGGGAAAATGGGTACACCTAGTAGGGATGAGGTATATGTTGAGGTTCCGTGACGATTTGAACCTGTGTTTTCAATATTGTCGGAAATACATAATATTGGTATCAGCGAACCGCAAATGATCCATTTAGCATATCCTGGTGTTTTCGCTACGCTACGAGCAAGAGCACTCCTTTTATAAACACATTTCTGATCTACCCACGGCATCCATCTTAGATCATGGCCGCCATTTTGTGTTTCTTGCCCTCACATACGCAATAACCTCTGATCACTTCATTTCGATTAAGGACACGTAGCCTTAGCCGGAGATTCACCTTTTACATGACACGTGCACCTTAAACCAGATCACGCTGTAGCTGCATGACTCGACAAAGGCTGCCTCCTCTGCCCGAGGCCAGTCCTGCCAAACTGGTCTTCGTGTCCATTGTCCTGATCACGATTAGGCGGCCGAAGCCGGTAGCCTTGCCCATTTACAACCTACAAACATCTCTTATCCTGCTTTTCTATCTTCTGCACCTGGCTCTGTTCCTTTCCTTCTGGGCCTTTATTAGGGGGAGGTAACGAAATTTGCGATGAGGCGGTCCGGGTCCTGAATGAAAAGTTGACATGAGATTATGATGGAAAAGTGGGAACCCCTCGTTCGTAATGTTTTGACATCAGATATTGTCGACGATTCCTGTGCAACGCCAAATATTTATTGTTTAGGACACAAAGGTTTGGGAATGTACTAACATGTGAAGAATTCGCCTAAAGGCCAAAATTTAGTATATAAGGAGCAACCCTCTTTGTACAATTTGAACAGGCTCCTAGTTACTGCCCGTGCGTAGTTTCTGTGACTTCTGTGTCCCTGCAGTAATAAACCTTTGGTCTTTGACGCCACCATCGAGAAGCCCGTGTTTCTGTTCATTTGTGCACCAAGGCAGGTGGAACTCCGGGGTCTTTGGGTGTTGTTCCCTGACACCTCTGGACGGAACCAAAAAGTCCAGAACTCCAATTGGCGCCCAACGTGGGGCGACATCATTCGGTACCGGTCCAAAAGCCTGAAGAGTTCGAGAAGCTTCGTGTGAAGATTCCTGAGGGAGGCGCCCCACTTCATCGATCCCGGCATATCGCAAAAGTGGCCCGACGTTCTCTTCCACGAGGGTTCCCGTTCAGGACGGCTGCAGTGGGTCGTTGCCTTGACCGTCGCCCTGTCTTGGACCCGAGGTGCAGTCCTTAGTACAGCGAAACGTGACGGGTTTCTCCGTGGTGACGTCTTCAGTGCCTCAGTTAAGTATTTAGTGATAGCTAGCTGGTTACTTTGTGAGGGTTGTTAAAATCCTTTTTGGTTCTTGGTTTGGTTTGGTTTCGTAAGATTATCACTGGTTGTTCTGGTTACGATAATCTATTTGGTTTAGTTTGGGTATCGATGCATCAGTTCGTTTTGGTAGGCCTAAGTTCTTGGTTCGAGTGCACATATCTGTTTCGTGTTTTGTTTGTTTTGTGTTCCCGACTGAAAATGGTAAGTCGGAGAAACTGTATGTTGTCTTGTTTCGGTTGCAACAGTGACTCACGATTGGAGGACTCATGTCTGGTTCCTCCGATTGGGACTCCCCTATATGACTTGTATTGTAAGCATGGTGTGGGTCCTATATCTTATAATGAGGTGTGGGTCCGATACACTGAGAAGGATGGTGTCCTTAGTTGGCCACTACATGGTAGTTTTGAATCCGAAATTCTCGACAATTTAGAAGCGAAATTGTTTAGGAAGAAAGCCCGGCCGGCAATGTTTGATTCTTTCCGTTACTGGCGAAAAGAATCCAAACAGAGAGAAATGAAAAGGTTAAAGAAAGAACAAAAAGAGCAAGAAGAGTTGACTCTGGAGCAAGCGGCTAAACAGCTGCAAGTTAACGAGTCAGAGAAAGCCATAGAGGTGGCCATTAGAGAGCACAATTTAGCGATTGACAAGTGCTATCCTGCCTTGCCATCGAAAACAGCTAAGATACTGGAGGATTCTGAAAACGATCCTCTGCTATCTTATTTGTTACGGTCACCTCCACCGTATGCACAAGGTGCTACGGCTCCACCTTTACCAAATGTACAATTGCCGGTTGCTGGACAACCTGGTGTTCCTGCTCCTGTCCCTCAGAATCAGGTTCCTGTACCTCCTGTGGTCAATGTAAATGTTCCTACGGCTCCTCCTCTTCCTGGATTGCCGACTTCTATACCTGTATCTGTCTCGCTCACACCTACTGTTCCACAAACTATTTTTCTCGATACTCCTACTGTTCCGCTATCTGTTCCTACCTCTACTGTGTTCTCTGCGTCTGCGAGTATGTTGACTCCACTTTCTGTTCGTCGGAGAATCACTGATTCTGTGTCTAACATGCTGTCTCCTTTCTATAAAACCTTAATCAAGACTCCTACTTCCGACTCTGTTCAGAGACGTAGCCAGCTTCCGAGTATTGAGGAACGGGGAATTTTAGATTCCACGGCTCTCAGATGGATTTCGAAGAGTAGGAGATATAGTACGAGAGATGTGCTAGACACGTTTATGCAGTGGAAAGAACCAACGCAACGGTATGTCTTTGACGAGATGTGCTCGTTGTTACGTGACGAGATAGAAGAAGACGATGTTGAATCAAATTTAGAAGACTTAATTAAGGTTCAGAAAGAATTTGCTGCAGGAATGATAGTGGGTGATAATATAGAAGAAGCGATGGAACTGATTTTAAGTTATAGGAATGATCCATCACTTCGTTCACCGAGAGATTTAGAGAAAAGCAAAACGAAGTTAAGTCGCCAATATCCAATGAGGGAGGTTCCTCCTATTTGGCGCGAAGCTGTGCAAGCTGATCAAAATAATGGTATTGTAGCCGCTCCGGCCCAATTCCAAAGAGTGTGGATACACATTCCGTGGAAGCGAGCTGAAGTGTTAGCAGTGAAGCAGGCCTTGCCAGATCCACGTAAGAATCCTGCTAGATACTATAAGGAATTAACACAGACAGTTGAGGCTTGTATAATGAACTTAGCAGACATCGATATGTTATTTGGCAACGTAGTTCCGCAACCAGTGTGGGCTAAAATTCGTAGAGAGGATCATCAAGTTGCCTTAGGTGGTGATTGGGCAGCTATCACTGCAGCGGATGGTCAGCAAGTAGGTGGTGCAAAACCCGAACCCCTAATTGCTAACCTCCCAGGTAGAATAATTGACTTAATGAAGACTCTGATGCCCGCATTGCGTGTTAATTGGGACAAGTTATCCGCATGCAGGCAGAAGAAAGACGAAAGTGTCTCCGACTTCTTCACGAGGTTCGAAGAGACTTTTGTAGATCATAGTGGTCAGGACATGAGTACAGAAGGAGGGCAAAGACTGTTTGTCGATAAATTTGTGCATAATTTGTTACCTGAATTATGCAATAAATTAAAACATTCAGAGAGTGCGTGGGCTGTATCCACAACTGCGCAAATACTTGCAACTGCACAGTATTACGAAAACAGAGATAAAGAGGAAAAGGAGAAATCAGAGAAGAAAACGAAGGATTTAAAGACTAAAATTCTTTTGCAGCAGGCGTATCCGCCTCGCACGAATCAGACTAATATGCAACAGGGTTCGTATCAAAGTACAGATTATAGTTCAACGAGGCCTCAATATCAGTGGAACCAGTGTGCGTACTGTAAGAAAGAGGGTCACTACAAAAATGAATGTCCGATCTTAGCGCAAAATAATGCAGCAGCAGCTCAGAGAGGTTGTGGTGGTTTCGTGCAAAATTCTAGAGGTCGAGGGCGAGGTGCTATGCCTCCACAAACGAATGATCGTCCTTCTAATCACTTTGATCAACGAAATGGACAGTCTACCCAGCAAAATAGGTATCAACAATATCTTGTTGAAGATTATTGTGAAGTGGATGAGGGATTTCAGCAAAATGGGTACTAGGACAGCCATGGACAGAGAGAGGGAGTAGTATCAGTTCCAGTAGATCAGAGTGGGCCTTATGTCGCAGTAGCAACATCAGGTGTAGTCGAACCGTTTCTGTTGGATACTGGTGCCGCAAAAAGTTCTATCATTCATGCGAAACTCCCTGGCGCACCTTTGTCCGGCTCAACAAATGTTTCTGTAGGTTTTTCAGGCGCCCCTGTTTACAACCCGATATCTGGTCCTTTGTCTATTTCTGTTGGACCGTGTCACTTGAAAGCACCTCTGATTTTGACGACAGGTTGTAATGAAAATCTGCTTGGTTTAGATTTGTTAAAACGACTATATGCGACATTGTACTGTTCTCCGGAAGGAGTACAGCTTACGTTGGGTAAAAATATCACCTCTCCGATGTACTTGTCAATGGATGCACTCCCGCCAGAGCTACGTTCACTCCCTGATTCTCTTTGGGCGACTGGTCCTAACGATGTAGGCCTTTTAGAAATACCACCATATGTAGTAACTTTGAAAGCAAATGTAAAATTTCCAAGAATTCCTCAATATAAAATATCTAGTGAAGGTGAGCGTGCACTTTTATTGATTGTGCAAGATTTGATTAAAAAAGGTGTGGTTGAGGAAACGAGAGGAAATGTCTGTAACAGTCTTGTACTACCGATTTTGAAACAAACTGATCCTACAAAGCCTCCAGTTTATAGGTTTGTTATTGACCTTAGAGAAGTTAATAAGATTGTAGTTCCGCAGTTTCCTGTAGTCCCAGACATTACTGCCTTGTTAACACTGATTCCTGCTACAGCCACTTGGTTCTCAGTCATCGACTTGAAAAATGCCTTTTTCAGCATTCCGATAGCGAGGGAAAGCAGAGATATTTTTGGCTTCTGTCTAGGAGGTCGAAGTTTCAGATTTAAACGCGCTCCACAAGGCTATTGTGAGAGCCCATCTATTTACAGTCAAGCATTAAAAAGTCAGTTAGATTCCTTTGTCCTTCCTCCAGGTTCTGCTCTAGTACAGTATGTAGACGATCTTCTAGTGGCTGCCGATGACAAGGAAACTTGCAAAGCAGCTACAATTTCGTTATTGCATCATTTGTCTAATTTGAATCATAAGGTGTCACCTTCGAAAATGCAATACTGCTGCCAAGAAGTGACCTACCTAGGTCATCTCTTGTCAAAGGAGGGAAGGAAGTTGACCCCAGAGAGAATAAATGCAATTACGCAGATGAGTGTTCCACGCACACAGAGAGAAGTGCGTGCCTTTTTAGGCATTACCTCTTACTGTAGGCAGTGGATCCCAAATTTTTCTCTTTTAGCAAAACCGTTGGTAGCTTTGACTGGGAAAAATGTTCCGAGTCCGGTGCCATGGTCTGATGAATGTCAAGAAAGTTTTTCTGAATTACGAAAAGCATTGTGTTCAGCTCCTGTATTGGGTACACCTGATTACAGTAAGCCATTCACGCTCTATGTTCATGAGAGAGAAGGTTGCGCGTTGAGTGTTCTGACACAGAAGTTTGGTGATAAACAACGCCCTTGTGCGTATTTTTCATCAACATTAGATCCGGTAGCTAGAGCGTTGCCTAGTTGTTTGAGAGCTACAGCGGCAGCTGCGGCTTCCATTCGACAATCTGCTGGTTTGGTGATGAACTACATGCTAGTGGTCATGGTTCCTCATGCGGTGGATACACTCATGAATCGAACGAAGACACAACACCTTACCAGTGCGAGACTATCTGGTTACGAGCTGACATTACTAGCGAGTCATATTCAGATCAAAAGATGTAATGTATTGAATCCAGCAACGCTGTTGCCGACTGATCAAGAGTCGAGTGATTCCGAGCCACATGATTGTTGTTTTGAATCGGAGGAAGAGACAAAAGGACGCATTGACTTAAAGGATACTCCGTTATCTGATCCAGATGGCACGCTGTATGTGGACGGGTCATGTTTTAAATTGGAGAATGGTGATGTGACTGCTGCTTACGCAGTAACGACTTTGAAGACGATTGTGGAGACTGCAAGAGTGAATCAGAATTTTGCCCAAGCTGCAGAATTAATAGCTCTAACAAGAGCGTGTGTTTTAGCTAAGGGAAAGAGAGTGAATATCTTTACAGATAGTCAGTACGCATTTGGCGTGGCCCATAGTTTTGGCCGTTTGTGGAGAGAAAGAGGTTTCATTACGTCCCATGGGACTAAGATTCAACATGGTCAGCTAGTTAACGACTTGTTGGAATCTCTAACCTTGCCGACTGAAGTTGCGATTGTAAAGTGCAGTGCTCATAAAGCAATCACGGATGATGTTGGTCGCGGGAATGCTTTTGCTGATGAAACTGCTAAACAGACAGCTAGAGACACGATGAGCAGAATGTATGTTGCTACGTCTGCAGGATGGATTGCTGACTCTGGAATGTGTGAGGATACCATGGAAAGTGTGAAAGACATTCAGAAAGAAGCAACTGAGGAAGAAAAACGTGTATGGAGAGAAAGTACAGGCAAGTTGGATTCGAATGGGTGTTGGATTGATTTGACAGAACAGCAGCGATGGATGTTGCCTGACGCGTATGTGCTTGCAGTGGTGACAATGGCGCATGGAGTAGCGCATATAAGTTCTAAAGGAATCTGTAAGATGTTGGCTCCGGTCTGGAAGAATGATGGGATCAGTAAGTGTGCAGAGAGAGTGGTGAAAAATTGTATGGTATGCCTGATGCATAATCCTGGCAAGGGAACTCCAACTCCAGCTGGTCACTTCACTCCTCCTTCCTGCCCCTTTGAAGTGATTCAGTTAGACTTCATTCATATGGATCGCTGTAATAATTTGAAATATGTCCTGGTGGTAGTTTGTGCTTTTTCCAGGTGGATCGAAGCATATCCACTAAAGGACAACACTGCCCTATCAACTGCCAAGATTCTTCTCAAAGAATATTTCCCTAGGTATGGAATGCCACGGATTGTATGGTCAGATAACGGAAGTGAGTTTATAGGGAAAGTTATGCAGAGTGTGTGTGCCGGCCTAGGTCTGAAACAAAAGTTCCACAGTGCGAACCATCCCCAGTCTGCTGGTTTAGTGGAGGGTTACAATGGTACCCTTAAGCTGAAACTAGCTAAAATACAAGCATCCACAGGTTTGGCCTGGCCAGACGCACTTTCTTTGGCTTTGTTATCAACGAGAGCAACTGTACATTCTAGAGTGGGGCTTAGCCCCTACGAAATAGTTTTTGGCCGCCCGGCAAATATTTGGGGTGTGCCGAGGCCTAAAGAGTTTTGTTCTCTAGAATATCCTATGTTGATAGACTACCTTTACGACTTGACTGCTAAATTGAGTCTTATTCACCAACAGGTTTTCGATGCTTTACCAAAGCCTCCGGAGAGTCCAGGGCATCAGCTGAAACCAGGAGATTTTGTGGTTATCAGAAATTTCGCGAGGACGAAGAACCTTCAGCCGAGATTCGTCGGCCCCTTTCAAGTCCTACTTGCAACGAGAACAGCAGTTCGTGTGGCTGGCCGCAAGCATTGGGTGCATGCATCCCATGTAAAGCGTGTACCTTTGCCACTTCCTTACGACGACTGGGTGAAGAAGGGAATTGGTTCCTCTGAATTTGAAAGCACGCCAAAATTCATCCCTTTCAGCGATGCCGAATTAATCACTGACACTCCAAGCTCTGACTCTCCTCCAGAAAAGACTCCTTTGAACACTGAACATTTGTCCCCTGCATCAGAAAAAACTCTGTCATCTGCGAACTTGAACACTGCAACAGCTACCAGTGAAACGCTATTTGCTGATCAGACAGTACCTGCGAAGCAAAGATATAACTTACGAAACCGTAAAATGGACAAATAAAGCAGGCAACTGCCTATTGTGATATTTTGAAATTTTGAACTTTTGCCTTCAGCCAGGAAGTTTGCTATTATTTTGTTGTTTTAAAATTGCCTTGCCGTCTGGGTAGCCGTAGGGTCGTGGCTGTGTGCCTAGTTGAATTTGCAGGGGTCTGACACAAGGTCGATCTTTCTGTTGGTTCTGGGAACTCCCAGGGCTGATAGAGGCATTTTCATCTACGTACACATCATCAGTGGTCGCGAGCGGATTGTAGAAGATGGAGCTTCCTGCGCTGCAACGAGAAAATGTGATTTATGTTCGCAGAAACAGACTTTATAGAATTCTTCACAGCAAATGCTTTTTGATGCAATGTGCCATTACATTCTTGATTGTTTTGATAATGTTGGTGGGTGGAATCGTTTTCAGTATAAATTTGATTTTTGTGCCAGTTACTACAGTACCTCCCCTTGATCCTGCTACTTCTACTGTTTCTTCTATACACTCTTTTCACTCGTTTCCTGAACATGAGCAAGCCCGACGCTCAGAGTTCATTAACAACACTTTTGTACAGCTCTTGCACCAACACCAACTGGTAGTTAACACTACAGACTGCTGGGTGTGTGGCTTGATACCCCACACTATGGATAAAGGTATTCCTTATCTGGTTTTGCCTTTCAGCTACAATGGATCATTTCAGGCCCTTCAAACAATCTTTGCTTATGCCCTTGAGACCTATCCTCCACGTCCACCACGTTCCACTAAATATAACTCTGCCAACAAAGCTTTAGTCCAGGGAATTATTGACATGGTCAAGGACGTCAATAATACTCCATCATACCCTAGAGACGAATTGCGAGTGTATTTAAGTTGGAATACTTCAGAGTATCGCCTTAGTTTAGGAGAAAGCAAGCGTAAAAGCTCAACTCCAATCTGGGTCGTACCTCACCGAGGTCAGGTCTGTTTGCAAGGGAATGGGAGAAATCCGAGAGCTCAGCTAGGGAGGAGTGAGTGCGTAGAGACTTACGTGTTTCCGGCTAACTCTTCCCCTGCCTTTCTTACTGCTAGGGGTACCTACTTCATCTGTAGAGATAGAGCTTATACATGGTTGCCTGCCGACTTTTCAGGATCATGCTATATTGCTCGATTGTTGCCTCCGACATACACTGCTTCATCTGATTACCACAGAACCAGAGTAGCGAGAGGTGTCTTCAGCAAGGAAGATACTGCTGGTCAGGAAGCTGGAGACTTCTTCAAAGGCTTCCTTCCGTTCTGGGGGCCTATGGCCAATAGTAGAAACATACGTCAGCTAACACGGGTAGTTGAATCTACTATTACTGAAACTGCTGGTGCCCTTAGCAATTTGACAGCTGAGCTTCAGGCGGATAGACTTATGACGTTGCAGAACCGTATGGTTCTAGACGTTATCCTTGCAGATCGAGGTGGGGTATGTAGAATGATCCAATCGAGCTGCTGTGTCTTTATTCCTAATAATGCTCCAACAGTCTATGAGGCGATCTCTAAGCTACACAAGATTTCCGACTCTATTCACGTAGACAAGGGAAACTGGTCCTTCATGGAGTGGTTTTGGACTCTGATCTCAGCATGGGGATGGAAGGTTCTAATGGTCATTGGTGTCATCTTAGTATTCCTGTTCTCATGTTGCCTGATTATCCAGTGTGGTCCTGCTCTGTGTAGTCTTTGTGCTGCAACTTGTTTTAGAAAACCACCTGCGTTTGGAGAAAAGGCACGAGAAAGGATGATGATACAACAGCATGTCACTGACCTGATGAGCATAGAATTAGACTCTGACATAGACTGAGTAATTGCCTATGTAAGGGCAAAAGGAGGGTCTGAGGTTCCGTGACGATTTGAACCCGTGTTTTCAATATTGTCGGAAATACATAATATTGGTATCAGCGAACCGCAAATGATCCATTTAGCATATCCTGGTGTTTTCGCTACGCTACGAGCAAGAGCACTCCTTTTATAAACACATTTCTGATCTACCCACGGCATCCATCTTAGATCATGGCCGCCATTTTGTGCTTCTTGCCCTCACATACGCAATAACCTCTGATCACTTCATTTCGATTAAGGACACGTAGCCTTAGCCGGAGATTCACCTTTTACATGACACGTGCACCTTAAACCAGATCACGCTGTAGCTGCATGACTCGACAAAGGCTGCCTCCTCTGCCCGAGGCCAGTCCTGCCAAACTGGTCTTCGTGTCCATTGTCCTGATCACGATTAGGCGGCCGAAGCCGGTAGCCTTGCCCATTTACAACCTACAAACATCTCTTATCCTGCTTTTCTATCTTCTGCACCTGGCTCTGTTCCTTTCCTTCTGGGCCTTTATTAGGGGGAGGTAACGAAATTTGCGATGAGGCGGTCCGGGTCCTGAATGAAAAGTTGACATGAGATTATGATGGAAAAGTGGGAACCCCTCGTTCGTAATGTTTTGACATCAGATATTGTCGACGATTCCTGTGCAACGCCAAATATTTATTGTTTAGGACACAAAGGTTTGGGAATGTACTAACATGTGAAGAATTCGCCTAAAGGCCAAAATTTAGTATATAAGGAGCAACCCTCTTTGTACAATTTGAACAGGCTCCTAGTTACTGCCCATGCGTAGTTTCTGTGACTTCTGTGTCCCTGCAGTAATAAACCTTTGGTCTTTGACGCCACCATCGAGAAGCCCGTGTTTCTGTTCATTTGTGCACCAAGGCAGGTGGAACTCCGGGGTCTTTGGGTGTTGTTCCCTGACACCTCTGGACGGAACCAAAAAGTCCAGAACTCCAATTGGCGCCCAACGTGGGGCGACATCATTCGGTACCGGTCCAAAAGCCTGAAGAGTTCGAGAAGCTTCGAGTGAAGATTCCTGAGGGAGGCGCCCCACTTCATCGATCCCGGCATATCGCAAAAGTGGCCCGACGTTCTCTTCCACGAGGGTTCCCGTTCAGGACGGCTGCAGTGGGTCGTTGCCTTGACCGTCGCCCTGTCTTGGACCCGAGGTGCAGTCCTTAGTACAGCGAAACGTGACGGGTTTCTCCGTGGTGACGTCTTCAGTGCCTCAGTTAAGTATTTAGTGATAGCTAGCTGGTTACTTTGTGAGGGTTGTTAAAATCCTTTTTGGTTCTTGGTTTGGTTTGGTTTCGTAAGATTATCACTGGTTGTTCTGGTTACGATAATCTATTTGGTTTAGTTTGGGTATCGATGCATCAGTTCGTTTTGGTAGGCCTAAGTTCTTGGTTCGAGTGCACATATCTGTTTCGTGTTTTGTTTGTTTTGTGTTCCCGACTGAAAATGGTAAGTCGGAGAAACTGTATGTTGTCTTGTTTCGGTTGCAACAGTGACTCACGATTGGAGGACTCATGTCTGGTTCCTCCGATTGGGACTCCCCTATATGACTTGTATTGTAAGCATGGTGTGGGTCCTATATCTTATAATGAGGTGTGGGTCCGATACACTGAGAAGGATGATGTCCTTAGTTGGCCACTACATGGTAGTTTTGAATCCGAAATTCTCGACAATTTAGAAGCGAAATTGTTTAGGAAGAAAGCCCGGCCGGCAATGTTTGATTCTTTCCGTTACTGGCGAAAAGAATCCAAACAGAGAGAAATGAAAAGGTTAAAGAAAGAACAAAAAGAGCAAGAAGAGTTGACTCTGGAGCAAGCGGCTAAACAGCTGCAAGTTAACGAGTCAGAGAAAGCCATAGAGGTGGCCATTAGAGAGCACAATTTAGCGATTGACAAGTGCTATCCTGCCTTGCCATCGAAAACAGCTAAGATACTGGAGGATTCTGAAAACGATCCTCTGCTATCTTATTTGTTACGGTCACCTCCACCGTATGCACAAGGTGCTACGGCTCCACCTTTACCAAATGTACAATTGCCGGTTGCTGGACAACCTGGTGTTCCTGCTCCTGTCCCTCAGAATCAGGTTCCTGTACCACCTGTGGTCAATGTAAATGTTCCTACGGCTCCTCCTCTTCCTGGATTGCCGACTTCTATACCTGTATCTGTCTCGCTCACACCTACTGTTCCACAAACTATTTTTCTCGATACTCCTACTGTTCCGCTATCTGTTCCTACCTCTACTGTGTTCTCTGCGTCTGCGAGTATGTTGACTCCACTTTCTGTTCGTCGGAGAATCACTGATTCTGTGTCTAACATGCTGTCTCCTTTCTATAAAACCTTAATCAAGACTCCTACTTCCGACTCTGTTCAGAGACGTAGCCAGCTTCCGAGTATTGAGGAACGGGGAATTTTAGATTCCACGGCTCTCAGATGGATTTCGAAGAGTAGGAGATATAGTACGAGAGATGTGCTAGACACGTTTATGCAGTGGAAAGAACTAACGCAACGGTATGTCTTTGACGAGATGTGCTCGTTGTTACGTGACGAGATAGAAGAAGACGATGTTGAATCAAATTTAGAAGACTTAATTAAGGTTCAGAAAGAATTTGCTGCAGGAATGATAGTGGGTGATAATATAGAAGAAGCGATGGAACTGATTTTAAGTTATAGGAATGATCCATCACTTCGTTCACCGAGAGATTTAGAGAAAAGCAAAACGAAGTTAAGTCGCCAATATCCAATGAGGGAGGTTCCTCCTATTTGGCGCGAAGCTGTGCAAGCTGATCAAAATAATGGTATTGTAGCCGCTCCGGCCCAATTCCAAAGAGTGTGGATACACATTCCGTGGAAGCGAGCTGAAGTGTTAGCAGTGAAGCAGGCCTTGCCAGATCCACGTAAGAATCCTGCTAGATACTATAAGGAATTAACACAGACAGTTGAGGCTTGTATAATGAACTTAGCAGACATCGATATGTTATTTGGCAACGTAGTTCCGCAACCAGTGTGGGCTAAAATTCGTAGAGAGGATCATCAAGTTGCCTTAGGTGGTGATTGGGCAGCTATCACTGCAGCGGATGGTCACCAAGTAGGTGGTGCAAAACCCGAACCCCTAATTGCTTACCTCCCAGGTAGAATAATTGACTTAATGAAGACTCTGATGCCCGCATTGCGTGTTAATTGGGACAAGTTATCCGCATGCAGGCAGAAGAAAGACGAAAGTGTCTCCGACTTCTTCACGAGGTTCGAAGAGACTTTTGTAGATCATAGTGGTCAGGACATGAGTACAGAAGGAGGGCAAAGACTGTTTGTCGATAAATTTGTGCATAATTTGTTACCTGAATTATGCAATAAATTAAAACATTCAGAGAGTGCGTGGGCTGTATCCACAACTGCGCAAATACTTGCAACTGCACAGTATTACGAAAACAGAGATAAAGAGGAAAAGGAGAAATCAGAGAAGAAAACGAAGGATTTAAAGACTAAAATTCTTTTGCAGCAGGCGTATCCGCCTCGCACGAATCAGACTAATATGCAACAGGGTTCGTATCAAAGTACAGATTATAGTTCAACGAGGCCTCAATATCAGTGGAACCAGTGTGCGTACTGTAAGAAAGAGGGTCACTACAAAAATGAATGTCCGATCTTAGCGCAAAATAATGCAGCAGCAGCTCAGAGAGGTTGTGGTGGTTTCGTGCAAAATTCTAGAGGTCGAGGGCGAGGTGCTATGCCTCCACAAACGAATGATCGTCCTTCTAATCACTTTGATCAACGAAATGGACAGTCTACCCAGCAAAATAGGTCTCAACAATATCTTGTTGAAGATTATTGTGAAGTGGATGAGGGATTTCAGCAAAATGGGTACTAGGACAGCCATGGACAGAGAGAGGGAGTAGTATCAGTTCCAGTAGATCAGAGTGGGCCTTATGTCGCAGTAGCAACATCAGGTGTAGTCGAACCGTTTCTGTTGGATACTGGTGCCGCAAAAAGTTCTATCATTCATGCGAAACTCCCTGGCGCACCTTTGTCCGGCTCAACAAATGTTTCTGTAGGTTTTTCAGGCGCCCCTGTTTACAACCCGATATCTGGTCCTTTGTCTATTTCTGTTGGTCCGTGTCACTTGAAAGCACCTCTGATTTTGACGACAGGTTGTAATGAAAATCTGCTTGGTTTAGATTTGTTAAAACGACTATATGCGACATTGTACTGTTCTCCGGAAGGAGTACAGCTTACGTTGGGTAAAAATATCACCTCTCCGATGTACTTGTCAATGGATGCACTCCCGCCAGAGCTACGTTCACTCCCTGATTCTCTTTGGGCGACTGGTCCTAACGATGTAGGCCTTTTAGAAATACCACCATATGTAGTAACTTTGAAAGCAAATGTAAAATTTCCAAGAATTCCTCAATATAAAATATCTAGTGAAGGTGAGCGTGCACTTTTATTGATTGTGCAAGATTTGATTAAAAAAGGTGTGGTTGAGGAAACGAGAGGAAATGTCTGTAACAGTCTTGTACTACCGATTTTGAAACGAACTGATCCTACAAAGCCTCCAGTTTATAGGTTTGTTATTGACCTTAGAGAAGTTAATAAGATTGTAGTTCCGCAGTTTCCTGTAGTCCCAGACATTACTGCCTTGTTAACACTGATTCCTGCTACAGCCACTTGGTTCTCAGTCATCGACTTGAAAAATGCCTTTTTCAGCATTCCGATAGCGAGGGAAAGCAGAGATATTTTTGGCTTCTGTCTAGGAGGTCGAAGTTTCAGATTTAAACGCGCTCCACAAGGCTATTGTGAGAGCCCATCTATTTACAGTCAAGCATTAAAAAGTCAGTTAGATTCCTTTGTCCTTCCTCCAGGTTCTGCTCTAGTACAGTATGTAGACGATCTTCTAGTGGCTGCCGATGACAAGGAAACTTGCAAAGCAGCTACAATTTCGTTATTGCATCATTTGTCTAATTTGAATCATAAGGTGTCACCTTCGAAAATGCAATACTGCTGCCAAGAAGTGACCTACCTAGGTCATCTCTTGTCAAAGGAGGGAAGGAAGTTGACCCCAGAGAGAATAAAAGCAATTACGCAGATGAGTGTTCCACGCACACAGAGAGAAGTGCGTGCCTTTTTAGGCATTACCTCTTACTGTAGGCAGTGGATCCCAAATTTTTCTCTTTTAGCAAAACCGTTGGTAGCTTTGACTGGGAAAAATGGGCCCGATTCACAGAATGAACTTAAGACTCAATCCTAAACTTACTACTATTTTGGCATTCACAGAATGAACTTACTACTTTTGGTATTCACAGAAGTTAGGATTTTGTCTTAAGTCTATCTTAAGTCTGTCTTAAGTTTGTCTTAAGACAAACTTAAGACAAAATCCTAACTTCTGTGAATACCAAAAGTAGTAAGTGCATTCTGTGAATGCCAAAATAGTAGTAAGTTTAGGATTGAGTCTTAAGTTCATTCTGTGAATCAGGCCCAATGTTCCGAGTCCGGTGCCATGGTCTGATGAATGTCAAGAAAGTTTTTCTGAATTACGAAAAGCATTGTGTTCAGCTCCTGTATTGGGTACACCTGATTACAGTAAGCCATTCACGCTCTATGTTCATGAGAGAGAAGGTTGCGCGTTGAGTGTTCTGACACAGAAGTTTGGTGATAAACAACGCCCTTGTGCGTATTTTTCATCTAAAACACATACAGTAAGGGGGACCCGTGGGCAGTTTAATGACCAGCTCTGAATACAAGCCCAACTAACAGTATTCACAACAGAGTATCAGAGGGTCAGTAAAAAAGACAGGCTAGTGAATAAAGACAGAACTGGTGTAACGCTCACAATGTCCACATGATTCAGGGGCAAGCGCTCAAGAATATATATATATATATACATACATATACATATCTCTCTATGCCAGATCAAAATAAGTATCTGGTCTCTGGCTCCCATCAGTCACCACTCGGAACCGCCCTTCATCATTTGGGGCCCCGAGGACCAACACTGTACCAGATCTCGGTATAGATCTTCCTGTAAGTCTGTAAGTGTTGGTATTGTGGTTGAAACCATATGTGTAGGTAAAGTAACTGATGGGGTTGGAGAGAAATCTACAGTGCAGTGCAAGAAAAAACCAGAAAAAAAGTAAAGGTGAATAAAATTGGTTTAAGGAGCAGAAAATAATTTAATAGAGTATATCTCCTAGCACCAATGTTAAAACATAGCTCAGACAGGGTGAATTTATAACCTGCCTAGTGGTGTGACGTGGTCGACATGTTTCAGCAAAACTGGCTGTTAGCCTTGCTTTCTTCAGGACCTATTTATTACAGCTACTGCAAACAGAAAACCCAACGTGACAAATAAGTAAGAAAGGTAAAATGTAGTATAGGAACGACACAGAAAAGTCACCTGAACCTCCAGGTTGTGTCTGTCCCAGACCTCTTCATACAATCAGCGGCGGGCTGAAAATAAAAACATGATGTGAGCTACCATACCTGTCTTAAACATGCCTATCTGTTATACCTCGTGTAATGCATCCACATAGGTGTAGTCCGAAACCTGGACTCTGAACAGGCACACTGACCAAGTTTTAATGAAAACGTGAAGAATGAAACATTTCAAATCTCACAGGGTACCCCTTACCTGATTAGTAAGAAGTATACACCTCACCTCGCCTGGCTGCGGCTCAGGACTGGTGAAGCATCGCTCTATAAAAGGGGTGAATAAATTCAAAGTCAAGAATCATTCACCGCTTGGTGCCTGAGTCTGATCAAAATGAGCACTAATCATAGTTAGATGTTAACATATACTGGAGAGTGGTGGAGATGTCATAGTTATTTAACATAAAGTGTATCTAATGTCAAAACTATCTGTTTCTGCTGGACCCAAGTATCAAGTGTGTAAGGCCAGATAGTGTCTGGTGATAGGTGTCGCATCACCGCTTGACCATGGAGTGTGCCAAAGTTTGTAGTATACAGATGCTAGAAGCACTTGTTCCAGAGCATACGACCCGCCAAATTCAAAAAGTTTCTAGCATCAGCTCTGCGTTCTCCATGGTTCACAGGGATCTGAACGCATGGGAAAAACGAAGCCCGGCTCACCTGCTTAAAGCTACATGCTGAGGCTCTAAAGACTGCGCGCTGTTATCAGGAAGCGTAATGCGCACTCACCTAACCGTCGGTACTTCCTCGCGGCATCTGTGCCGTCTGGGGAGGTACCGGCGGGATGTTTACAAACTGAATATGTAGCGCGGACCCTCATTGGTCCATTACGCTCACGTGACGCGCCAAACAGAGCGTCACGCGTCCGCAGTATAACGGGGCCACTGATTGGAGCAGCGTCCCCACTAGGTAACCAATGGGAAGCCTAGTGGCGGACAACAATAACAAAGAGCTCAGTCCCTCCGTGTCGTAGATGGGCGCAGCAGTTGTTACCAGAACCCGGTTAGCAGAATGACCCCCATATCAATATCTTGAACGGAGTGAAAAATGACCACAACATAACCATTGATTACAATATGCAGGATCTAGACCCCCCGGTGAGACGCCTAGAGTTGTAGGCACCCTTTGGGATCTACCCCCTGTGACTGGCCACCACCCCTGTGGCACTTGCCAATCATGTGCCCAAACATCCAAGACGAATGAGATAGACATCGGGACTTCAAAACCCTGGAAACAACTGAAGTTCACAAACTGTAATAGCGACAAAGTAATTTATCTCATAACCTGTCCTTGTCAACTCAGGTATGTGGGGATGACCACCCGTAAAATTAAGGTGCGGCTATCTGAGCACAGAAGTACTATTAGTTGCAGGAGACAAGCCACCAAACTCACTAATCATTTCATCACGCAGAACCACACACCAACGTCCTTCAAGTGGACAGTTTTGGAGAAACCATTCATCCCACCCCATATTACCAATGTAAGCAATTTCTTACATAAGAAAGAACAGAAATGGGTACTAAAGTTGGGGACTGACCGAACAGGGCTGAATGATGATATCCCCTGGTCCTCGTTTTGAGTCACCCCAGTGGTATGCACCTGATTCAGTACAGTGATCAGATTTTGCCAAAGGTGCCCTTATGGCCATCACGTGCTACTCCATGTGTTGCATGTTTTCTCTAGGCTCATATGGCACTTGTCTCATTCCATAGATATCATTTTGGGTTGTCTGCACATCCCGCTAGATCCTGCATATTGTAATCAATGGTTATGTTGTGGTCATTTTTCACTCCGTTCAAGATATTGATATGGGGGTCATTCTGCTAACCGGGTTCTGGTAACAACTGCTGCGCCCATCTACGACACGGAGGGACTGAGCTCTTTGTTATTGTTGTCCGCCACTAGGCTTCCCATTGGTTACCTAGTGGGGACGCTGCTCCAATCAGTGGCCCCGTTATACTGCGGACGCGTGACGCTCTGTTTGGCGCGTCACGTGAGCGTAATGGACCAATGAGGGTCCGCGCTACATATTCAGTTTGTAAACATCCCGCCGGTACCTCCCCAGACGGCACAGATGCCGCGAGGAAGTACCGACGGTTAGGTGAGTGCGCATTACGCTTCCTGATAACAGCGCGCAGTCTTTAGAGCCTCAGCATGTAGCTTTAAGCAGGTGAGCCGGGCTTCGTTTTTCCCATGCGTTCAGATCCCTGTGAACCATGGAGAACGCAGAGCTGATGCTAGAAACTTTTTGAATTTGGCGGGTCGTATGCTCTGGAACAAGTGCTTCTAGCATCTGTATACTACAAACTTTGGCACACTCCATGGTCAAGCGGTGATGCGACACCTATCACCAGACACTATCTGGCCTTACACACTTGATACTTGGGTCCAGCAGAAACAGATAGTTTTGACATTAGATACACTTTATGTTAAATAACTATGACATCTCCACCACTCTCCAGTATATGTTAACATCTAACTATGATTAGTGCTCATTTTGATCAGACTCAGGCACCAAGCGGTGAATGATTCTTGACTTTGAATTTATTCACCCCTTTTATAGAGCGATGCTTCACCAGTCCTGAGCCGCAGCCAGGCGAGGTGAGGTGTATACTTCTTACTAATCAGGTAAGGGGTACCCTGTGAGATTTGAAATGTTTCATTCTTCACGTTTTCATTAAAACTTGGTCAGTGTGCCTGTTCAGAGTCCAGGTTTCGGACTACACCTATGTGGATGCATTACACGAGGTATAACAGATAGGCATGTTTAAGACAGGTATGGTAGCTCACATCATGTTTTTATTTTCAGCCCGCCGCTGATTGTATGAAGAGGTCTGGGACAGACACAACCTGGAGGTTCAGGTGACTTTTCTGTGTCGTTCCTATACTACATTTTACCTTTCTTACTTATTTGTCACGTTGGGTTTTCTGTTTGCAGTAGCTGTAATAAATAGGTCCTGAAGAAAGCAAGGCTAACAGCCAGTTTTGCTGAAACATGTCGACCACGTCACACCACTAGGCAGGTTATAAATTCACCCTGTCTGAGCTATGTTTTAACATTGGTGCTAGGAGATATACTCTATTAAATTATTTTCTGCTCCTTAAACCAATTTTATTCACCTTTACTTTTTTTCTGGTTTTTTCTTGCACTGCACTGTAGATTTCTCTCCAACCCCATCAGTTACTTTACCTACACATATGGTTTCAACCACAATACCAACACTTACAGACTTACAGGAAGATCTATACCGAGATCTGGTACAGTGTTGGTCCTCGGGGCCCCAAATGATGAAGGGCGGTTCCGAGTGGTGACTGATGGGAGCCAGAGACCAGATACTTATTTTGATCTGGCATAGAGAGATATGTATATGTATGTATATATATATATATATTCTTGAGCGTATTTTTCATCAACATTAGATCCGGTAGCTAGAGCGTTGCCTAGTTGTTTGAGAGCTACAGCGGCAGCTGCGGCTTCCATTCGACAATCTGCTGGTTTGGTGATGAACTACATGCTAGTGGTCATGGTTCCTCATGCGGTGGATACACTCATGAATCGAACGAAGACACAACACCTTACCAGTGCGAGACTATCTGGTTACGAGCTGACATTACTAGCGAGTCATATTCAGATCAAAAGATGTAATGTATTGAATCCAGCAACGCTGTTGCCGACTGATCAAGAGTCGAGTGATTCCGAGCCACATGATTGTTGTTTTAAAACGGAGGAAGAGACAAAAGGACGCATTGACTTAAAGGATACTCCGTTATCCGATCCAGATGGCACGCTGTATGTGGACGGGTCATGTTTTAAATTGGAGAATGGTGATGTGACTGCTGCTTACGCAGTAACGACTTTGAAGACGATTGTGGAGACTGCAAGAGTGAATCAGAATTCTGCCCAAGCTGCAGAATTAATAGCTCTAACAAGAGCGTGTGTTTTAGCTAAGGGAAAGAGAGTGAATATCTTTACAGATAGTCAGTACGCATTTGGCGTGGCCCATAGTTTTGGCCGTTTGTGGAGAGAAAGAGGTTTCATTACGTCCCATGGGACTAAGATTCAACATGGTCAGCTAGTTAACGACTTGTTGGAATCTCTAACCTTGCCGACTGAAGTTGCGATTGTAAAGTGCAGTGCTCATAAAGCAATCACGGATGATGTTGGTCGCGGGAATACTTTTGCTGATGAAACTGCTAAACAGACAGCTAGAGACACGATGAGCAGAATGTATGTTGCTACGTCTGCAGGATGGATTGCTGACTCTGGAATGTGTGAGGATACCATGGAAAGTGTGAAAGACATTCAGAAAGAAGCAACTGAGGAAGAAAAACGTGTATGGAGAGAAAGTACAGGCAAGTTGGATTCGAATGGGTGTTGGATTGATTTGACAGAACAGCAGCGATGGATGTTGCCTGACGCGTATGTGCTTGCAGTGGTGACAATGGCGCATGGAGTAGCGCATATAAGTTCTAAAGGAATCTGTAAGATGTTGGCTCCGGTCTGGAAGAATGATGGGATCAGTAAGTGTGCAGAGAGAGTGGTGAAAAATTGTATGGTATGCCTGATGCATAATCCTGGCAAGGGAACTCCAACTCCAGCTGGTCACTTCGCTCCTCCTTCCTGCCCCTTTGAAGTGATTCAGTTAGACTTCATTCATATGGATCGCTGTAATAATTTGAAATATGTCCTGGTGGTAGTTTGTGCTTTTTCCAGGTGGATCGAAGCATATCCACTAAAGGACAACACTGCCCTATCAACTGCCAAGATTCTTCTCAAAGAATATTTCCCTAGGTATGGAATGCCACGGATTGTATGGTCAGATAACGGAAGTGAGTTTATAGGGAAAGTTATGCAGAGTGTGTGTGCCGGCCTAGGTCTGAAACAAAAGTTCCACAGTGCGAACCATCCCCAGTCTGCTGGTTTAGTGGAGGGTTACAATGGTACCCTTAAGCTGAAACTAGCTAAAATACAAGCATCCACAGGTTTGGCCTGGCCAGACGCACTTCCTTTGGCTTTGTTATCAACGAGAGCAACTGTACATTCTAGAGTGGGGCTTAGCCCCTACGAAATAGTTTTTGGCCGCCCGGCAAATATTTGGGGTGTGCCGAGGCCTAAAGAGTTTTGTTCTCTAGAATATCCTATGTTGATAGACTACCTTTACGACTTGACTGCTAAATTGAGTCTTATTCACCAACAGGTTTTCGATGCTTTACCAAAGCCTCCGGAGAGTCCAGGGCATCAGCTGAAACCAGGAGATTTTGTGGTTATCAGAAATTTCGCGAGGACGAAGAACCTTCAGCCGAGATTCGTCGGCCCCTTTCAAGTCCTACTTGCAACGAGAACAGCAGTTCGTGTGGCTGGCCGCAAGCATTGGGTGCATGCATCCCATGTAAAGCGTGTACCTTTGCCACTTCCTTACGACGACTGGGTGAAGAAGGGAATTGGTTCCTCTGAATTTGAAAGCACGCCAAAATTCATCCCTTTCAGCGATGCCGAATTAATCACTGACACTCCAAGCTCTGACTCTCCTCCAGAAAAGACTCCTTTGAACACTGAACATTTGTCCCCTGCATCAGAAAAAACTCTGTCATCTGCGAACTTGAACACTGCAACAGCTACCAGTGAAACGCTATTTGCTGATCAGACAGTACCTGCGAAGCAAAGATATAACTTACGAAACCGTAAAATGGACAAATAAAGCAGGCAACTGCCTATTGTGATATTTTGAAATTTTGAACTTTTGCCTTCAGCCAGGAAGTTTGCTATTATTTTGTTGTTTTAAAATTGCCTTGCCGTCTGGGTAGCCGTAGGGTCGTGGCTGTGTGCCTAGTTGAATTTGCAGGGGTCTGACACAAGGTCGATCTTTCTGTTGGTTCTGGGAACTCCCAGGGCTGATAGAGGCATTTTCATCTACGTACACATCATCAGTGGTCGCGAGCGGATTGTAGAAGATGGAGCTTCCTGCGCTGCAACGAGAAAATGTGATTTATGTTCGCAGAAACAGACTTTATAGAATTCTTCACAGCAAATGCTTTTTGATGCAATGTGCCATTACATTCTTGATTGTTTTGATAATGTTGGTGGGTGGAATCGTTTTCAGTACAAATTTGATTTTTGTGCCAGTTACTACAGTACCTCCCCTTGATCCTGCTACTTCTACTGTTTCTTCTATACACTCTTTTCACTCGTTTCCTGAACATGAGCAAGCCCGACGCTCAGAGTTCATTAACAACACTTTTGTACAGCTCTTGCACCAACACCAACTGGTAGTTAACACTACAGACTGCTGGGTGTGTGGCTTGATACCCCACACTATGGATAAAGGTATTCCTTATCTGGTTTTGCCTTTCAGCTACAATGGATCATTTCAGGCCCTTCAAACCATCTTTGCTTATGCCCTTGAGACCTATCCTCCACGTCCACCACGTTCCACTAAATATAACTCTGCCAACAAAGCTTTAGTCCAGGGAATTATTGACATGGTCAAGGACGTCAATAATACTCCATCATACCCTAGAGACGAATTGCGAGTGTATTTAAGTTGGAATACTTCAGAGTATCGCCTTAGTTTAGGAGAAAGCAAGCGTAAAAGCTCAACTCCAATCTGGGTCGTACCTCACCGTGGTCAGGTCTGTTTGCAAGGGAATGGGAGAAATCCGAGAGCTCAGCTAGGGAGGAGTGAGTGCGTAGAGACTTACGTGTTTCCGGCTAACTCTTCCCCTGCCTTTCTTACTGCTAGGGGTACCTACTTCATCTGTAGAGATAGAGCTTATACATGGTTGCCTGCCGACTTTTCAGGATCATGCTATATTGCTCGATTGTTGCCTCCGACATACACTGCTTCATCTGATTACCACAGAACCAGAGTAGCGAGAGGTGTCTTCAGCAAGGAAGATACTGCTGGTCAGGAAGCTGGAGACTTCTTCAAAGGCTTCCTTCCGTTCTGGGGGCCTATGGCCAATAGTAGAAACATACGTCAGCTAACACGGGTAGTTGAATCTACTATTACTGAAACTGCTGGTGCCCTTAGCAATTTGACAGCTGAGCTTCAGGCGGATAGACTTATGACGTTGCAGAACCGTATGGTTCTAGACGTTATCCTTGCAGATCGAGGTGGGGTATGTAGAATGATCCAATCGAGCTGCTGTGTCTTTATTCCTAATAATGCTCCAACAGTCTATGAGGCGATCTCTAAGCTACACAAGATTTCCGACTCTATTCACGTAGACAAGGGAAACTGGTCCTTCATGGAGTGGTTTTGGACTCTGATCTCAGCATGGGGATGGAAGGTTCTAATGGTCATTGGTGTCATCTTAGTATTCCTGTTCTCATGTTGCCTGATTATCCAGTGTGGTCCTGCTCTGTGTAGTCTTTGTGCTGCAACTTGTTTTAGAAAACCACCTGCGTTTGGAGAAAAGGCACGAGAAAGGATGATGATACAACAGCATGTCACTGACCTGATGAGCATAGAATTAGACTCTGACATAGACTGAGTAATTGCCTATGTAAGGGCAAAAGGAGGGTCTGAGGTTCCGTGACGATTTGAACCCGTGTTTTCAATATTGTCGGAAATACATAATATTGGTATCAGCGAACCGCAAATGATCCATTTAGCATATCCTGGTGTTTTCGCTACGCTACGAGCAAGAGCACTCCTTTTATAAACACATTTCTGATCTACCCACGGCATCCATCTTAGATCATGGCCGCCATTTTGTGTTTCTTGCCCTCACATACGCAATAACCTCTGATCACTTCATTTCGATTAAGGACACGTAGCCTTAGCCGGAGATTCACCTTTTACATGACACGTGCACCTTAAACCAGATCACGCTGTAGCTGCATGACTCGACAAAGGCTGCCTCCTCTGCCCGAGGCCAGTCCTGCCAAACTGGTCTTCGTGTCCATTGTCCTGATCACGATTAGGCGGCCGAAGCCGGTAGCCTTGCCCATTTACAACCTACAAACATCTCTTATCCTGCTTTTCTATCTTCTGCACCTGGCTCTGTTCCTTTCCTTCTGGGCCTTTATTAGGGGGAGGTAACGAAATTTGCGATGAGGCGGTCCGGGTCCTGAACGAAAAGTTGACATGAGATTATGATGGAAAAGTGGGAACCCCTCGTTCGTAATGTTTTGACATCAGATATTGTCGACGATTCCTGTGCAACGCCAAATATTTATTGTTTAGGACACAAAGGTTTGGGAATGTACTAACATGTGAAGAATTCGCCTAAAGGCCAAAATTTAGTATATAAGGAGCAACCCTCTTTGTACAATTTGAACAGGCTCCTAGTTACTGCCCATGCGTAGTTTCTGTGACTTCTGTGTCCCTGCAGTAATAAACCTTTGGTCTTTGACGCCACCATCGAGAAGCCCGTGTTTCTGTTCATTTGTGCACCAAGGCAGGTGGAACTCCGGGGTCTTTGGGTGTTGTTCCCTGACACCTCTGGACGGAACCAAAAAGTCCAGAACTCCAATTGGCGCCCAACGTGGGGCGACATCATTCGGTACCGGTCCAAAAGCCTGAAGAGTTCGAGAAGCTTCGTGTGAAGATTCCTGAGGGAGGCGCCCCACTTCATCGATCCCGGCATATCGCAAAAGTGGCCCGACGTTCTCTTCCACGAGGGTTCCCGTTCAGGACGGCTGCAGTGGGTCGTTGCCTTGACCGTCGCCCTGTCTTGGACCCGAGGTGCAGTCCTTAGTACAGCGAAACGTGACGGGTTTCTCCGTGGTGACGTCTTCAGTGCCTCAGTTAAGTATTTAGTGATAGCTAGCTGGTTACTTTGTGAGGGTTGTTAAAATCCTTTTTGGTTCTTGGTTTGGTTTGGTTTCGTAAGATTATCACTGGTTGTTCTGGTTACGATAATCTATTTGGTTTAGTTTGGGTATCGATGCATCAGTTCGTTTTGGTAGGCCTAAGTTCTTGGTTCGAGTGCACATATCTGTTTCGTGTTTTGTTTGTTTTGTGTTCCCGACTGAAAATGGTAAGTCGGAGAAACTGTATGTTGTCTTGTTTCGGTTGCAACAGTGACTCACGATTGGAGGACTCATGTCTGGTTCCTCCGATTGGGACTCCCCTATATGACTTGTATTGTAAGCATGGTGTGGGTCCTATATCTTATAATGAGGTGTGGGTCCGATACACTGAGAAGGATGGTGTCCTTAGTTGGCCACTACATGGTAGTTTTGAATCCGAAATTCTCGACAATTTAGAAGCGAAATTGTTTAGGAAGAAAGCCCGGCCGGCAATGTTTGATTCTTTCCGTTACTGGCGAAAAGAATCCAAACAGAGAGAAATGAAAAGGTTAAAGAAAGAACAAAAAGAGCAAGAAGAGTTGACTCTGGAGCAAGCGGCTAAACAGCTGCAAGTTAACGAGTCAGAGAAAGCCATAGAGGTGGCCATTAGAGAGCACAATTTAGCGATTGACAAGTGCTATCCTGCCTTGCCATCGAAAACAGCTAAGATACTGGAGGATTCTGAAAACGATCCTCTGCTATCTTATTTGTTACGGTCACCTCCACCGTATGCACAAGGTGCTACGGCTCCACCTTTACCCAATGTACAATTGCCGGTTGCTGGACAACCTGGTGTTCCTGCTCCTGTCCCTCAGAATCAGGTTCCTGTACCTCCTGTGGTCAATGTAAATGTTCCTACGGCTCCTCCTCTTCCTGGATTGCCGACTTCTATACCTGTATCTGTCTCGCTCACACCTACTGTTCCACAAACTATTTTTCTCGATACTCCTACTGTTCCGCTATCTGTTCCTACCTCTACTGTGTTCTCTGCGTCTGCGAGTATGTTGACTCCACTTTCTGTTCGTCGGAGAATCACTGATTCTGTGTCTAACATGCTGTCTCCTTTCTATAAAACCTTAATCAAGACTCCTACTTCCGACTCTGTTCAGAGACGTAGCCAGCTTCCGAGTATTGAGGAACGGGGAATTTTAGATTCCACGGCTCTCAGATGGATTTCGAAGAGTAGGAGATATAGTACGAGAGATGTGCTAGACACGTTTATGCGGTGGAAAGAACCAACGCAACGGTATGTCTTTGACGAGATGTGCTCGTTGTTACGTGACGAGATAGAAGAAGACGATGTTGAATCAAATTTAGAAGACTTAATTAAGGTTCAGAAAGAATTTGCTGCAGGAATGATAGTGGGTGATAATATAGAAGAAGCGATGGAACTGATTTTAAGTTATAGGAATGATCCATCACTTCGTTCACCAAGAGATTTAGAGAAAAGCAAAACGAAGTTAAGTCGCCAATATCCAATGAGGGAGGTTCCTCCTATTTGGCGCGAAGCTGTGCAAGCTGATCAAAATAATGGTATTGTAGCCGCTCCGGCCCAATTCCAAAGAGTGTGGATACACATTCCGTGGAAGCGAGCTGAAGTGTTAGCAGTGAAGCAGGCCTTGCCAGATCCACGTAAGAATCCTGCTAGATACTATAAGGAATTAACACAGACAGTTGAGGCTTGTATAATAAACTTAGCAGACATCGATATGTTATTTGGCAATGTAGTTCCGCAACCAGTGTGGGCTAAAATTCGTAGAGAGGATCATCAAGTTGCCTTAGGTGGTGATTGGGCAGCTATCACTGCAGCGGATGGTCAGCAAGTAGGTGGTGCAAAACCCGAACCCCTAATTGCTAACCTCCCAGGTAGAATAATTGACTTAATGAAGACTCTGATGCCCGCATTGCGTTTTAATTGGGACAAGTTATCCGCATGCAGGCAGAAGAAAGACGAAAGTGTCTCCGACTTCTTCACGAGGTTCGAAGAGACTTTTGTAGATCATAGTGGTCAGGACATGAGTACAGAAGGAGGGCAAAGACTGTTTGTCGATAAATTTGTGCATAATTTGTTACCTGAATTATGCAATAAATTAAAACATTCAGAGAGTGCGTGGGCTGTATCCACAACTGCGCAAATACTTGCAACTGCACAGTATTACGAAAACAGAGATAAAGAGGAAAAGGAGAAATCAGAGAAGAAAACAAAGGATTTAAAGACTAAAATTCTTTTGCAGCAGGCGTATCCGCCTCGCACGAATCAGACTAATATGCAACAGAGTTCGTATCAAAGTACAGATTATAGTTCAACGAGGCCTCAATATCAGTGGAACCAGTGTGCGTACTGTAAGAAAGAGGGTCACTACAAAAATGAATGTCCGATCTTAGCGCAAAATAATGCAGCAGCAGCTCAGAGAGGTTGTGGTGGTTTCGTGCAAAATTCTAGAGGTCGAGGGCGAGGTGCTATGCCTCCACAAACGAATGATCGTCCTTCCAATCACTTTGATCAACGAAATGGACAGTCTACCCAGCAAAATAGGTCTCAACAATATCTTGTTGAAGATTATTGTGAAGTGGATGAGGGATTTCAGCAAAATGGGTACTAGGACAGCCATGGACAGAGAGAGGGAGTAGTATCAGTTCCAGTAGATCAGAGTGGGCCTTATGTCGCAGTAGCAACATCAGGTGTAGTCGAACCGTTTCTGTTGGATACTGGTGCCGCAAAAAGTTCTATCATTCATGCGAAACTCCCTGGCGCACCTTTGTCCGGCTCAACAAATGTTTCTGTAGGTTTTTCAGGCGCCCCTGTTTACAACCCGATATCTGGTCCTTTGTCTATTTCTGTTGGACCGTGTCACTTGAAAGCACCTCTGATTTTGACGACAGGTTGTAATGAAAATCTGCTTGGTTTAGATTTGTTAAAACGACTATATGCGACATTGTACTGTTCTCCGGAAGGAGTACAGCTTACGTTGGGTAAAAATATCACCTCTCCGATGTACTTGTCAATGGATGCACTCCCGCCAGAGCTACGTTCACTCCCTGATTCTCTTTGGGCGACTGGTCCTAACGATGTAGGCCTTTTAGAAATACCACCATATGTAGTAACTTTGAAAGCAAATGTAAAATTTCCAAGAATTCCTCAATATAAAATATCTAGTGAAGGTGAGCGTGCACTTTTATTGATTGTGCAAGATTTGATTAAAAAAGGTGTGGTTGAGGAAAAGAGAGGAAATGTCTGTAACAGTCCTGTACTACCGATTTTGAAACGAACTGATCCTACAAAGCCTCCAGTTTATAGGTTTGTTATTGACCTTAGAGAAGTTAATAAGATTGTAGTTCCGCAGTTTCCTGTAGTCCCAGACATTACTGCCTTGTTAACACTGATTCCTGCTACAGCCACTTGGTTCTCAGTCATCGACTTGAAAAATGCCTTTTTCAGCATTCCGATAGCGAGGGAAAGCAGAGATATTTTTGGCTTCTGTCTAGGAGGTCGAAGTTTCAGATTTAAACGCGCTCCACAAGGCTATTGTGAGAGCCCATCTATTTACAGTCAAGCATTAAAAAGTCAGTTAGATTCCTTTGTCCTTCCTCCAGGTTCTGCTCTAGTACAGTATGTAGACGATCTTCTAGTGGCTGCCGATGACAAGGAAACTTGCAAAGCAGCTACAATTTCGTTATTGCATCATTTGTCTAATTTGAATCATAAGGTGTCACCTTCGAAAATGCAATACTTCTGCCAAGAAGTGACCTACCTAGGTCATCTCTTGTCAAAGGAGGGAAGGAAGTTGACCCCAGAGAGAATAAAAGCAATTACGCAGATGAGTGTTCCACGCACACAGAGAGAAGTGCGTGCCTTTTTAGGCATTACCTCTTACTGTAGGCAGTGGATCCCAAATTTTTCTCTTTTAGCAAAACCGTTGGTAGCTTTGACTGGGAAAAATGTTCCGAGTCCGGTGCCATGGTCTGATGAATGTCAAGAAAGTTTTTCTGAATTACGAAAAGCATTGTGTTCAGCTCCTGTATTGGGTACACCTGATTACAGTAAGCCATTCACGCTCTATGTTCATGAGAGAGAAGGTTGCGCGTTGAGTGTTCTGACACAGAAGTTTGGTGATAAACAACGCCCTTGTGCGTATTTTTCATCAACATTAGATCCGGTAGCTAGAGCGTTGCCTAGTTGTTTGAGAGCTACAGCGGCAGCTGCGGTTTCCATTCGACAATCTGCTGGTTTGGTGATGAACTACATGCTAGTGGTCATGGTTCCTCATGCGGTGGATACACTCATGAATCGAACGAAGACACAACACCTTACCAGTGCGAGACTATCTGGTTACGAGCTGACATTACTAGCGAGTCATATTCAGATCAAAAGATGTAATGTATTGAATCCAGCAACGCTGTTGCCGACTGATCAAGAGTCGAGTGATTCCGAGCCACATGATTGTTGTTTTAAAACGGAGGAAGAGACAAAAGGACGCATTGACTTAAAGGATACTCCGTTATCCGATCCAGATGGCACGCTGTATGTGGACGGGTCATGTTTTAAATTGGAGAATGGTGATGTGACTGCTGCTTACGCAGTAACGACTTTGAAGACGATTGTGGAGACTGCAAGAGTGAGTCAGAATTCTGCCCAAGCTGCAGAATTAATAGCTCTAACAAGAGCGTGTGTTTTAGCTAAGGGAAAGAGAGTGAATATCTTTACAGATAGTCAGTACGCATTTGGCGTGGCCCATAGTTTTGGCCGTTTGTGGAGAGAAAGAGGTTTCATTACGTCCCATGGGACTAAGATTCAACATGGTCAGCTAGTTAACGACTTGTTGGAATCTCTAACCTTGCCGACTGAAGTTGCGATTGTAAAGTGCAGTGCTCATAAAGCAATCACGGATGATGTTGGTCGCGGGAATGCTTTTGCTGATGAAACTGCTAAACAGACAGCTAGAGACACGATGAGCAGAATGTATGTTGCTACGTCTGCAGGATGGATTGCTGACTCTGGAATGTGTGAGGATACCATGGAAAGTGTGAAAGACATTCAGAAAGAAGCAACTGAGGAAGAAAAACGTGTATGGAGAGAAAGTACAGGCAAGTTGGATTCGAATGGGTGTTGGATTGATTTGACAGAACAGCAGCGATGGATGTTGCCTGACGCGTATGTGCTTGCAGTGGTGACAATGGCGCATGGAGTAGCGCATATAAGTTCTAAAGGAATCTGTAAGATGTTGGCTCCGGTCTGGAAGAATGATGGGATCAGTAAGTGTGCAGAGAGAGTGGTGAAAAATTGTATGGTATGCCTGATGCATAATCCTGGCAAGGGAACTCCAACTCCAGCTGGTCACTTCGCTCCTCCTTCCTGCCCCTTTGAAGTGATTCAGTTAGACTTCATTCATATGGATCGCTGTAATAATTTGAAATATGTCCTGGTGGTAGTTTGTGCTTTTTCCAGGTGGATCGAAGCATATCCACTAAAGGACAACACTGCCCTATCAACTGCCAAGATTCTTCTCAAAGAATATTTCCCTAGGTATGGAATGCCACGGATTGTATGGTCAGATAACGGAAGTGAGTTTATAGGGAAAGTTATGCAGAGTGTGTGTGCCGGCCTAGGTCTGAAACAAAAGTTCCACAGTGCGAACCATCCCCAGTCTGCTGGTTTAGTGGAGGGTTACAATGGTACCCTTAAGCTGAAACTAGCTAAAATACAAGCATCCACAGGTTTGGCCTGGCCAGACGCACTTCCTTTGGCTTTGTTATCAACGAGAGCAACTGTACATTCTAGAGTGGGGCTTAGCCCCTACGAAATAGTTTTTGGCCGCCCGGCAAATATTTGGGGTGTGCCGAGGCCTAAAGAGTTTTGTTCTCTAGAATATCCTATGTTGATAGACTACCTTTATGACTTGACTGCTAAATTGAGTCTTATTCACCAACAGGTTTTCGATGCTTTACCAAAGCCTCCGGAGAGTCCAGGGCATCAGCTGAAACCAGGAGATTTTGTGGTTATCAGAAATTTCGCGAGGACGAAGAACCTTCAGCCGAGATTCGTCGGCCCCTTTCAAGTCCTACTTGCAACGAGAACAGCAGTTCGTGTGGCTGGCCGCAAGCATTGGGTGCATGCATCCCATGTAAAGCGTGTACCTTTGCCACTTCCTTACGACGACTGGGTGAAGAAGGGAATTGGTTCCTCTGAATTTGAAAGCACGCCAAAATTCATCCCTTTCAGCGATGCCGAATTAATCACTGACACTCCAAGCTCTGACTCTCCTCCAGAAAAGACTCCTTTGAACACTGAACATTTGTCCCCTGCATCAGAAAAAACTCTGTCATCTGCGAACTTGAACACTGCAACAGCTACCAGTGAAACGCTATTTGCTGATCAGACAGTACCTGCAAAGCAAAGATATAACTTACGAAACCGTAAAATGGACAAATAAAGCAGGCAACTGCCTATTGTGATATTTTGAAATTTTGAACTTTTGCCTTCAGCCAGGAAGTTTGCTATTATTTTGTTGTTTTAAAATTGCCTTGCCGTCTGGGTAGCCGTAGGGTCGTGGCTGTGTGCCTAGTTGAATTTGCAGGGGTCTGACACAAGGTCGATCTTTCTGTTGGTTCTGGGAACTCCCAGGGCTGATAGAGGCATTTTCATCTACGTACACATCATCAGTGGTCGCGAGCGGATTGTAGAAGATGGAGCTTCCTGCGCTGCAACGAGAAAATGTGATTTATGTTCGCAGAAACAGACTTTATAGAATTCTTCACAGCAAATGCTTTTTGATGCAATGTGCCATTACATTCTTGATTGTTTTGATAATGTTGGTGGGTGGAATCGTTTTCAGTATAAATTTGATTTTTGTGCCAGTTACTACAGTACCTCCCCTTGATCCTGCTACTTCTACTGTTTCTTCTATACACTCTTTTCACTCGTTTCCTGAACATGAGCAAGCCCGACGCTCAGAGTTCATTAACAACATTTTTGTACAGCTCTTGCACCAACACCAACTGGTAGTTAACACTACAGACTGCTGGGTGTGTGGCTTGATACCCCACACTATGGATAAAGGTATTCCTTATCTGGTTTTGCCTTTCAGCTACAATGGATCATTTCAGGCCCTTCAAACCATCTTTGCTTATGCCCTTGAGACCTATCCTCCACGTCCACCACGTTCCACTAAATATAACTCTGCCAACAAAGCTTTAGTCCAGGGAATTATTGACATGGTCAAGGACGTCAATAATACTCCATCATACCCTAGAGACGAATTGCGAGTGTATTTAAGTTGGAATACTTCAGAGTATCGCCTTAGTTTAGGAGAAAGCAAGCGTAAAAGCTCAACTCCAATCTGGGTCGTACCTCACCGAGGTCAGGTCTGTTTGCAAGGGAATGGGAGAAATCCGAGAGCTCAGCTAGGGAGGAGTGAGTGCGTAGAGACTTACGTGTTTCCGGCTAACTCTTCCCCTGCCTTTCTTACTGCTAGGGGTACCTACTTCATCTGTAGAGATAGAGCTTATACATGGTTGCCTGCCGACTTTTCAGGATCATGCTATATTGCTCGATTGTTGCCTCCGACATACACTGCTTCATCTGATTACCACAGAACCAGAGTAGCGAGAGGTGTATTCAGCAAGGAAGATACTGCTGGTCAGGAAGCTGGAGACTTCTTCAAAGGCTTCCTTCCGTTCTGGGGGCCTATGGCCAATAGTAGAAACATACGTCAGCTAACACGGGTAGTTGAATCTACTATTACTGAAACTGCTGGTGCCCTTAGCAATTTGACAGCTGAGCTTCAGGCGGATAGACTTATGACGTTGCAGAACCGTATGGTTCTAGACGTTATCCTTGCAGATCGAGGTGGGGTATGTAGAATGATCCAATCGAGCTGCTGTGTCTTTATTCCTAATAATGCTCCAACAGTCTATGAGGCGATCTCTAAGCTACACAAGATTTCCGACTCTATTCACGTAGACAAGGGAAACTGGTCCTTCATGGAGTGGTTTTGGACTCTGATCTCAGCGTGGGGATGGAAGGTTCTAATGGTCATTGGTGTCATCTTAGTATTCCTGTTCTCATGTTGCCTGATTATCCAGTGTGGTCCTGCTCTGTGTAGTCTTTGTGCTGCAACTTGTTTTAGAAAACCACCTGCGTTTGGAGAAAAGGCACGAGAAAGGATGATGATACAACAGCATGTCACTGACCTGATGAGCATAGAATTAGACTCTGACATAGACTGAGTAATTGCCTATGTAAGGGCAAAAGGAGGGTCTGAGGTTCCGTGACGATTTGAACCCGTGTTTTCAATATTGTCGGAAATACATAATATTGGTATCAGCGAACCGCAAATGATCCATTTAGCATATCCTGGTGTTTTCGCTACGCTACGAGCAAGAGCACTCCTTTTATAAACACATTTCTGATCTACCCACGGCATCCATCTTAGATCATGGCCGCCATTTTGTGTTTCTTGCCCTCACATACGCAATAACCTCTGATCACTTCATTTCGATTAAGGACACGTAGCCTTAGCCGGAGATTCACCTTTTACATGACACGTGCACCTTAAACCAGATCACGCTGTAGCTGCATGACTCGACAAAGGCTGCCTCCTCTGCCCGAGGCCAGTCCTGCCAAACTGGTCTTCGTGTCCATTGTCCTGATCACGATTAGGCGGCTGAAGCCGGTAGCCTTGCCCATTTACAACCTACAAACATCTCTTATCCTGCTTTTCTATCTTCTGCACCTGGCTCTGTTCCTTTCCTTCTGGGCCTTTATTAGGGGGAGGTAACGAAATTTACGATGAGGCGGTCCGGGTCCTGAATGAAAAGTTGACATGAGATTATGATCGAAAAGTGGGAACCCCTCGTTCGTAATGTTTTGACATCAGATATTGTCGACGATTCCTGTGCAACGCCAAATATTTATTGTTTAGGACACAAAGGTTTGGGAATGTACTAACATGTGAAGAATTCGCCTAAAGGCCAAAATTTTGTATATAAGGAGCAACCCTCTTTGTACAATTTGAACAGGCTCCTAGTTACTGCCCATGCGTAGTTTCTGTGACTTCTGTGTCCCTGCAGTAATAAACCTTTGGTCTTTGACGCCACCATCGAGAAGCCCGTGTTTCTGTTCATTTGTGCACCAAGGCAGGTGGAACTCCGGGGTCTTTGGGTGTTGTTCCCTGACACCTCTGGACGGAACCAAAAAGTCCAGAACTCCAATGTGCAGAATGAAGTCTGGTCTCTCTACATTTGGCACTGAACCACTGTCCTCTAATCTTTGAAAACATCAAGGAGACCCTTAACAAAGACATATCGCCCTCAGGCTTCATGGAAGTATTTAATGGGCTAGATGGGACCCCCGTTTGAGCTACCCTGGCCAAACCAGAATAAAGTAGGCAAAAAAGCAATGTCTTCACTTCTGGAACTGGGTCTAATGTTCTGGTGTCACATGTGTCTCTTGTAACTGTGAAATATTTTTTCCTTGCACATCCAGATATATCCTCACAATGGGTGTCTCTCCCATGGTGTCTCCTCTCTTCCACCACCCTCATAAAATTCCTGACTTGTTCTGGCCCCATTACCTCAGGGTCTCCAACCCAATTTCCAAAATGAAAACACAAGTCTCTGTCACCTCTTCCCTTATTAAGTTAGCTCAGCACATGCAACATTAACCGTGCGAAACACATCTGCAGCTAGGCATCACATTCCAAGATTCACCTCCTTCCCTGTCTGTCAACTGTGCATGGGTGTAACACAGGCTTCTGTAGCATCTGCACAGCAGATGGGCCCACAACACTTCTGTGCACTCACATTCCACTTGGCTTATCTCATGTAGCACACGGTAATCCACTAGACATAGCAAAACTTAAAATTAATCTATGTGTGATCCTGGCCAGCATCAAGCATAGCTCAAAAGTACTCCATTGTCATCTACGCACAAATGTCAACATACATGCAAATCATATGCTCAACTTCAAATGATGAGTGGTTAAATTGTAACGTCCTAGCTTGCACAGACCAACCAATTGTCCATGGAAAAGGGTGTAAAAACCACTAATCTTAACCATTCTGCATTCTTCTCACTCGGCTGCCATCCCTGTTGAGCAGTGCATAAAGTGCTAAAATGCCATTATGGTTGTCAGACTTCGCTTGTGTGGGCCTACCATAGGAATCCCTGATGTTCTTCTAGGCAAAGGTAGTTTGAGGTCACATCCATAGCATTCCCAAGTCATGTGGTCACATGCCATAATGATGACTATGCATTGTGTACGCTGAGTGAGTGGGGAGCACAAGTCAAGTCTGGCATGAAAGGAAACTCAGATTTAAAAATTGTCTTTCAGTCTGTAAACTGAAGGGCGGTTCGTGCCAAAAGCATTGACATCTGGGCCCATTTCTAACAGTCCCAGGTGAGGGGTGTTATGTGTTGATTGTGCATCATCTTGATACACTATGGATGCAAACCCATGGGAGGGGTCTGTCAACATGTAGCTAGTAACAGTGACAGCACACTAAAGGCAGTGCTCTTTTGCTGGGCTCTGTAGTTATTAGCATGTGAGAGGCCCTGGACAGCTGTCCAAGCACAGCATCAGCCCAGTCTGGCACACAGCATCCACAATGAGCTCCTGTTACCAACATCTGATGTTCAGAATTGCCTGTATGAACTGACCAAAGAAGGAGATCGTTGCAGTGCTTTGCCATGCTGAGAAGCTACATCTTCGGCTGTGTCACATGAGGGAGCTAGAAGGGGCCTTGGATGACCAAGCACAGACAAATGCTCAGAATGTACTTACAGAACTTGAATTTGAATTTGAATTTAAATATATTTGTGTAGCGCACGTTTACCTAGCGGTTTCATGGCGCTGTGGGGTAAATTCAATTTCAAGTGCAGGCGCAGAGTTGGATGCAGTTGAGAAGGCCTGTGAGAACAGAAGAGTGTTCAGTCTCCAGAGGAACTCCATGTAAGACGCTGATGTTCGAATAGAAAGAGGTAAGGAGTTCCAAAAAGACGGGGCGAGAACAGAAAACTTACAGCCTCCTGTCCTGCTTCTCTTAAAACGGGGCACCACCAGAAGAGATAGGGAAGAGGAGCGTAATTGCCTGCTAGGAATGTAATGATGGATGTTAGATTTAATAAAAGCCGGAGCTGTCCCGGCAAGAGCCTGGAAAGTCAGACATCCAAGCTTGAACAGGGCTCTTTCTTTAATAGGGAGCCAATGTAAGGAGCAGAGAAAAGGGGTAATATGCTGAGACCTAGGTAAGCTGAAAACCAAGTGGACAGCTTGGTTCTGCACTAGCTGGAGCCGGCGAAGGGCATAACTGGGAATGCCGTTCTACAGTGCGTTACCATAGTCAAGGCGAGAGAGGACCATCGCCATAACAATAAGTTTGAGAGCTGAAAATGAGAAAAAACGTGAAATCTTGCGAATAGTATGCAATAGCTAGGCTGTATTGCCTAGCTATTAGACTTGCCATCTTTTGGCATGTTTCCCCTGACTTTTTGCTTTCTGACCTCCTGGTTTTGACTCTGTTGTTGCTGGTTTAGTGTCTGGTGCACTTTCTCACTGCTGTTCAGTGTTAAAGTGCAAGTGCTCTTGTTGTAAATTGTTATTATGGATCGGTGTTTCCATGATTGGCTGATTTGATTTACTAGTCAATTCCTAGTACAGTGCACCATGTGTGTCCAGGGCCTGTAAATCAAATGCGGCTAGTGGGCTTGCAGCACAGGTTGTGTCCCCCACACAAGCACCTTATAAATGTAACTCTGGCCTGCCATTGCAGAGCCTGTGTGCAGTCTGGTATTGCCATGTCGACTTGGAAAGTATACCCACTTGCTAGGCCCTAACCTTCCATTTTGTTACATGTTATTCACCCCTAAGGTAGGCCCAAGGTACCCCTGTTGGCAGGGTGCAGTGTATGTGAAAGGTAGTACATGCCCAGGTGTGTCTGGCATTCCCTGATAGTGAAATAGTACCTGTTCCCATAGGACAGAATGGGGAGATGGTTTAGAACATCTTACAAACATAACTGCTCCTGGGAACAAGGTAGATAAATAAAGTTTAGAATGTCTGAACTCAGAATCAAAAGATGCATCTTTTACTGAAGGTGATTTTTACATTCTCTGTTTTAAAATACCAATTTTAGAAAGTAGATATTGTCTTGCTCAGCCACCCAGTGTGCCTTTGCTGGGTTTGTGGATTGACTGTCTGGCTTGGGGATGACAGGGGCTGGGGTGGAGCTCTGGCTCCGGAGAGTCTAGATGGGTCAGGGATGGGCTGAATAGACCTGGGCTGCATTTAGAGTAGGGGGAGGAGATTTTATTTCTCCTGAATTGGCCTGTTCTGCCTCAGACAATGCTGTCTCCACTTCTAGCCAGGAAGCTGCACCCGAGAGGACAGAACTGGTCCAGGCTGGGCACAGACCCTCACTTGCTGACAGGACAAATGATTTGGGGCTATAAACAGTGGGGCCTAAACCCCTAAACTTAAGAACTCCTTTGGACCAAGAATACTGCCTAGAAGAAGAATTGGAGAAGCTGTGAGTAGGAACAACCACATTGCTGAGTGCTTTGCTGTGTTGGCCTGCAGTGGCTGTTTATGTCTTGGGCTGTGAAAGGACTGAACTTAACGTTCTACAGCTTCATTATTGAGTTCCTCCAAGGGCTTGAGATAGAGCTTGCCCCCTGTTCAAGAAGTCTCAGAAACAGCAAAAACATCAAGCTCTTCTGCCATCAGCACTGGGGAATGTGTGTTTTGTGCTGCAACAGAACAAAAGCAAACCAACGCCGTCTACGATGCCACTGACAACTCCGCTGCGCTGCACTGCAATTCTGATCTCATCAATGCCACCACCTGATGCCACCACTGAGCCCCTGCTTGCACTGCCACCTTTGAGCACCGCACTCCGTACTGCCTCGCTTCAAGCCGTCGCCCTGTTATTTGATGACGCCACTTCACGCCGACAATAACGCTGCTGCTTGCACTGTGGTTCGAGGACACTACTCATAAGTTATACGATGCACCATCCACTTTCGGCATCGCAGCCTTGGCCTACCAACACCAGTGAGTGTGTCTGCACTGCGACCTGAGGGCACCAAACGCTGCACGGCTGCACTTCACAGCACAGCACTGACACCTGCTGATGCCAGCACTCTTGACTTCAACTGCAAGGAGTTCGATCTGCAACATGTGTGACTTCAAGGGCCTAACTGTAGTGTAGTTCCTATATCTCTGATAGGCTCTGCGCATTGAAATATTATACACTATTGTTTTGACATTGGACTGAGGTCAGTATGTCTCTATTGAGTACATTAAACTTAATTAGTTGTGTGGGCCAGCTAACTCAGAGGTCACTAGAAACTTCTCGAATGAATAAGAAGGGATTAGTTTCTGACAACCGCATAAACATGACAACTTTGTTTCCCTTAGAATCGGAACAATCTCAGAATCGTGGAAACAATAGATAACCATTTCACTCAGTCAATCGTACATGCTTTGTTTCTACAGAGTTTACACAGAAATATGTAGACGGGCTTTTCAATGTGCTTGTGCCTGTCTGCCGAAGCTGGGTTGCCAGTCTAGTTGTTTGTTTCCCAGCAACCCCAGCTTTTGGAGGGAAACCTGTTTCTGGACACCTTCCCCTGACCAGTTAAGACCAGTTTCCCCAGAAGCCTCTAGAAGCTTCTAGCACTGTCTGGTAGGTGGGGTGAGGGGCGTATAAATAGCAGAGCTGGGATGCCATGTGCTCGGACTAAATGTGGACTTGAATGAGAGGGGACCTACTGCCAGGAGGTGCAGCCACATGGGCCTGTGTGCTGGCTCCTGTGCCCAACTGTACCCCTCTGCTGTCCACAGGGCTAGTGAGAGCCCCGCTGCTGGAGTAAAGGCTGCTGTATCAGGAGGAGTGCCACGTTACAGATGATGATGGTTCCTAGGACCTACAGCCCTGTTCTGATGAGTGCCCACTGACTGCTGATCTTGCCCAGTAGTACCTGATGCTCTCCTACCTAGCCCCTCGTAAGTGCTACAGCTGTGCTCTGCCTGCCGACTAGCGCCTGAAGAAGACGAGCGCAATATTGGACTGGCCTCTACTCCCTGCCTGCACCCCAGCGCCTCGTGGGACCCTGACTGCATGCCCTGCGTAAGGTAGCGCTATATTTGGTGGGTGCTTCACTTTAGTTGACTGTATCCTGCCTGCTATCTAGCGCTGGGCGAGGGTGGCACTATGTACCGATTGCCCAGGAGAAGAGGAGCACTGTCTTTTGCCCCTGAAGCTGGTGGGTCTACCTAGTGCCTGTTAAGCGCTGTACTTCATTACTCAAACGAAGTGAGGAACATGTTGTCAGGGAGAGCTGTGTATTTAAAAATATAGCGGGAGCCTACCCCGCGTGCCAGCCTAATTAGGAACCCAGCGGGTGCCCACCCCACGTGTGTGCCGCAACGTGGTGTTTATTCAAACCAGCAGGAGGCCACCCAGTGGTTTTTATGCTGAAATTAGCGGGAGCCTACGCTGCTTAATGGCGGCGCTCTGCGTTTTTTAAAATTAGGCAGGAGCCTACCCCGCTCTTCAGAGCTGCCAATATCACTGCTGCAGCATGGGGCCAACCACAAGAGAAGCGCCGCCGCGCAGCCTGTGGTGACCCAGAAGGAGTACAGACTGCCTGGCGTGGCCTAAGCAGGAAGTGGAGGCGTGGCGGAGCACGACTCCTGTGAGTCTGGGCGAGCCCCACGGTGGTGAGAGGAAGAGTCCGGAGCTGACAGTCGCCAGGCTGGAGCCTACCCCGCGCTGACTCAGCCAGACGTCGACGGAGACCTCGCTCCGTAAAAGGTGGGGGCTCTACAGTGGTGGAGGAGAGCCCCAAGTGCAGCCGGAGCGCGCCGGCTCCATGTTAAACTCCTGGGCCCAAGGCAAGGGACCTGGGTGAAGAGTGAAGCATGGGAGACGTGCCACGAGGAGGCAGGGGCTCCAGTGTGGGGGAGAAGAGCCCCGCTGCACCAGTCCAGCACGAGAAGAGTCCCTGCGAGATCAGCGCCATCCAGCAAGTGAGAGGAACAGAGCTGCCTGAGGACGTCGAGCCTGGTCAGTGGGGCTCAGCCTTGCCTTGGTGGCGGGGGTGGTGTTGGGGCATGTGTCGGTGCCTGCCTCCCCCCTGTGTTGCTCTAAGTGCCAGGGTTGGATTAACTGCACCGGTTGGGGGCACTTTATGTTGATTTTAGAATCCCAGGTGAGGGACTTCAATGGGCCAGGACTTTGTGGGGCTCCAGAGGCACCTTACGTGTCAGAGACCATTGGTGACTAGCCAGCGGCCCCACCAGACAGTGGGCAGCTGTAACGTTCCGGGGGCCTTGCTGATTTGAGAGTCTCAGAGGAGGGGCTCTCCCGGCACAGTGGTGCCCAGGTTAATCTGCAACAAGGTGTATGACAGGCTGGTAATGCCTAATGACCTGCACAATGTGTCTTATGCCTTATGTTGGGGTTCGGCCTAATGTTGCATCTACCCTTATGGTTATGCTGCAGCTAATGCGCATGGTTAATGGGATGTTCTAGGGTTACGCCTACGGGGAATGGTATTCCTGTTAATGAGATTTAGACAAATGAACCCTTGCCTAAGGTTGATGCCCCATGCTCATTATTGGATGCCCTGATGTGATGCATAATGAAATGCTCATGATGCTGCCCACTTCTGAGGTTATGTTGGCGCAAAGGGTGTTTACTGCTTAGTATTATTGACAGGCGGTGGTGTATCCCTTCTAGACCTATCGCCAACGTGGTTTTGTGCTAATGTGATGCATATGGGATTTATATATAATGGGGTGTTATGCCTGAGCTAAGGTGCTCCATGCCTCATGCATTTCTGCTGAGAAGGTGATGCCTTATTTACTGCTGTGATGCTTACCTTTTATGCCTAATGCAATTAGTTTATTTTCCCCTAAGGCTACAGCATTGGTGTTCTGTATACTGTGCATAACCTGATGTTTCCATTCCAGGCCTACGGCAGCGGTGATTTATGCCAGAAGTTATGCATAATGTGTTTTCATGACTAATGTATTTATGCTAATCTTGCCTAATGCTCTTTCCCTGTGCTCAAAGGTTGAGGCCAAAGGGACTTCAGGCCAGCACGATTTCTACCATGCTAATGTTAGAGACTACGGGCCCGATTCACAGAATGAACTTAAGACTCAATCCTAAACTTACTACTATTTTGGTATTCACAGAATGCACTTACTACTTTTGGCATTCACAGAATGAACTTAAGACTCAATCCTAAACTTACTACTATTTTGGTATTCACAGAAGTTAGGATTTTGTCTTAAGTTTGTCTTAAGACAAACTTAAGACAGACTTAAGAGACTTAAGACAGACTTAAGTTAGGATTTTGTCTTAAGTCTGTCTTAAGTCTGTCTTAAGTCTGTCATAAGTTTGTCTTAAGTCTGTCTTAAGTCTGTCTTAAGTTTGTCTTAAAACAAACTTAAGACAAAATCCTAACTTCTGTGAATACCAAAAGTAGTAATTTCATTCTGTGAATGACAAAAGTAGTAAGTGTATTCTGTGAATACCAAAATAGTAGTAAGTTTAAGATTGAGTCTTAAGTTCATTCTGTGAATCGGGCCCTACATGTTTATGCCTTCTTAGGTTATGCACAGATGATGTTGCCTAGTGCCTGGTAATGCCAGTAGCTGCTGGTTGGTACACATCCATTGATGGACTTTACCTTTACTGATGATACTGTGTAATGGTTCTGGCAGCGGCCTGATTGGCGCTGCCCTGTAAATAGTCCCTGTGTAAAACTGCTACCCCGTGCCGGCGGGCACAGTTTATCTGCTCCTGTGATTCCCTTCTGTTGTGTTTATTTTACAATACACATACTGTTTTTCACCTGACTTGGTGTGGAGTCTCTTTTTGTAGTGTGCCTTGTGTGTCGCCCGTGTTTGCTGCATGGATGCTTTACACATTTCCTTCGGAGTTTGGCCCCCCAGCTCCACCACGGTACCCATTTCTAACACTACCCCAATGTACCTAACCTAAGTGTAGTACGAGGGAAGAAGTAGGTGCTGTTTAACTATAGTCTAGTTTAGCTATAGTTGCCAAGATTTGCTAAAAGTCCCTCTAGGTTCTAGTCTGCTCCACACCTTAGAATGAGTGAGGTTGGAATCTCTTTCCGGGTCTCGATCTCTAACACCCGGCAAGGGGAGTCAGAAACATTGGAGCTGGATTCTCTTGAAGGAGGATGGCAGAGTCTGGTCAGTGCATCAGTTGGGGACTTGACTTCCTTCCGAACTTGCCGTGGCGAGCCGCGTCGTGGAAGTAGGAAGCCGAACCATGGTTCGTGATTCGCCATGGCAAGTGAAGGTATTTTTATACCTTGAAGGTGTTTAGGAATGCCAGTATTCATGTAAAAGTCGGTCATAAGAATGTCATGAATAAACCCCTAAGGAATAGATGTTCATGCATAATAAATGAGTTCTTGGAGAAATCAATATCCAAGCAAGGGGAAGTCCTAAAGGCTTAAGAGTCTGGTTTTCCAACAACAAATTGTGATGTAGATAAATGGATGTAGGTGGCCATGCATGTATTTGGTTAGCATGGAGAATGCCTAAAGAAGGGCTGGATTTCTATGCCTAAATAATGGCAATGTGAATTGTACCTATATAAGTGCATAAATCGGGAAATCTATATATGGAATCTAAATTGACACACAACATAACGACTCCTGCACTAACCTCCAGAACTGACACCTGTGGACGCCCTGCTTTAGGAGCTCAACAAGAGGTCGCTAAAGCCCTGCATTTCTAAAGGTACTATTTTGCGGGTCTTCCCGAAACAGTAGCTGGCCTGCGACACTGCGGTCAGCCAGAATTGTTTGGATTTGCGGTTCATGACGCTGTGATAGCCCCAGAAGGAGCTATTGACTTCAAGGAACTTCATTTCATGTCTATTTTGATTATTGACGATTTCTAAGTACTGTATTGTGAATGTTTGTTGTTTTTGGCCTTGTCTTAAGTGTATACAAATATTGGATCTAAACTGGTGTGGGGTCCTTTTGTTTTGCTTACACTGTGTTACTGTTGGTAATGTGCAAATGCGTTATACACTGTCGCTAAAATAATCCTGACTGCTCGTGCCAAGGTACCAAGTGGCTGAGCAGGGGTTATTTTAGTAGTGTAACTTCCTTATCCTTACTAGAAAGAAGAGTCTCTTCTTGGACAACTAGAGACCCCCATTTTGAACGTTGGTTGTCAGCGGTGAGGATAGGACTTGCATTTGCACTTGATTTACAGTGATTGGTGTGTACTACTACCATATCACAGACCATTACGTACCATATTCAGGTTTTTTGGGGGTCTTTTTTGGCCTTACCATCGGTCTTGAACTTGAACTTTCCAGTACAACATGCCTTAATCAATTGCATCATCTGCTGCATCCTTAGAATTGGCTTTTGAGGAGGAGAGGTTGAAACCTACAATGTGAAGGAATTGATGGCGGTCTGTAAAAAGCTCAAAGTCAAAATCAGGGGCCTCACCAGAAAAGAGGAGCTACAAAAGGTGCTGAAAGCGTGGAGAGCAGCCAGACATGCTAGTGAGCTGTCTGGGGATCTTGTTATGGAGTCAGATGAGCCTCTGTCAAGGATGGATGTGCTTTTGGGAGAGGGGCACCCTCTAAGCCAGGCAGCAGTAGCTTGTCCCCAGAGGAACTGGAGGACAGCCGAGAAGCAAGGAGAGTTGCTATGGAACTGGAGAAGCTTAAGTTAGCCATGGAGGAGAAAAGGATGATGCTAGACCATGAGATCAGGATAAAGAAGCTGTATCAGAGGAGTAGAACCGGCTCAGATGGTGGCAGCAATTCTTCAGGGCAGTCAGACAAAATTGTGTAGATCACCAAGAATGTAGGCAAGGAATTCAAGAAGGGGTGACATACAAAGTTGGTTCCAGGGGTACAAGGCGTCTATTCACAGGAATGGGGTCCCTGAAAGGATTTGGGGTGCAGGTTTGTGGCCTCTCTTCCCAGCGGAAGCTAGGATACTCTGATAGTTTTGTGTAAGGTGCAGAACCTCACTAATGCTGACATGAAGGATTCTCTCCTCTCCAGGTATGGTCTCACACCTGAGAAGTATAGGGATAAGTTTAGGTCCAGCAAAAAAACTGATGCCAACACTTGGTTGGAATGTGTGGATACTTTCTGCAGGTCTCTGGATGGCTGGGTGAAGGTCAGTCATGTAACAGATTTTCAGGTGCTCTACAACTTTATTGTATGAGAACACTTGTCTAGTCTATGTTTTGCACAACTGCGCCAGCACTTGGTTGAGAGTAAGCTGACAGACCCCAAAAATCTTGCAATGGAGGCGGACCGCCGGGTGACTACCAGGTTCCTCAAGAAAGCATTTGGGGGAGACTCAGCCATAGGTGGGCAGGGTCCCCAGCAGAAAAATGGGGGGACAACGGTAAAGCACAGAGGTTCTCTAAAGTGCCCCAAACTAACACCCAGGGTAAAGGTTCCCATTACCTAGTAGATAAGAAACAAGGGGTCTCTTCATGAAAGCAAACTGAGACCAGCCTCTTGACGTGCTTTGTCTGCAAGCAGGTGGGTCACATAAGGGAGACCCCAAGTGCCCCAGGAGGGAGAAGCCACTTACTGGTTGTCAGACCAAGGTGTTTGCTAGTGGGGACAAGTGGTGCCCACAGGTGGGTGGGGATCCAGCAGAAATTACCCTCATCTCACTAGGGGACAGTTAAATGGTCCCTAGAAACCAGGTGCCCCTAACACAAAAAAATACAGAACCTGGGTGTCCATCAATAGAAAAAGGGTAGGGGCTCTCAGAGATACTGGAACCAGTGTGACCTCAGTCCGGTGTGACCTCGTCTCTGAGAAGCAGGTAGTCCCGGGGGCATTCCACCAAGTAGTTGCTGTTGAAAACTCAGAGCGCCAGTGTCTGGTGGTGCAGATTCCCTTTGAATGGGGGGTCTCAGGTCCCTTGAGGGTGCTTGTGAGCCCTACGATGCCTGTAGATTGTCTGCTAGTTAATGAACTGGAGGAGTCCTTGTGAAAGGATGTTGAGCTCAGGTCTCACTTGGAGATGCTTGGGTTGCCAGAGTGGGCATGTGTGTACACTCTGTCAATGGGGATCAGAAAGGGTGATCAAAAGGACCCCGAGCCTGAGACAGTGGCCCAGGTCCCTGCCAAGAGAAAGGGCAGGGGGTGCGGAAAACCGAACCCATAGGTTCCCACGGACCGGGAGGAGGCTGACCTTGAGGGGGATTCTCTGGTACCCACAGGGGAGCAGATAGCTGAACTGGGGGACATCTCTGAGCTGACCCATTGGCAGCAAGAAGGTGGTCCCATCTGGGAAGAATTGTGAAGGGAGCAGAAAGATTGCCTTTCTCTGGAGGGTTTGTGGTGGCAGGCTGCAGACCAGGCAGCCGGTGATCAGTCTGGATCACATTGATTTTCCTGGGAGAATGGCCTCCTGTATAGCAAGCCAATGGTTGCTGAGCCTGGGTCAGCCCGGGTACTGGTAGTACTCCAGTGCTGCAGGACCTTCCTACTAGGCCTGGGTCACAACGTGCCTTTGGCAGGACATTTGGGGCAGGATAAGACCTTTGACAGGCTTGTCACCCACGTCTTCTGGCCTCAAATGTTAAGGCAATCAGATGGACATTGCAGGTCTTGCCAAAGTTGCCAGGCAAGTGTTAGGAGTGGGAGGAAGGTTAAAGCTCTCTCCGACCTTTTTCAGTTGTTGGAACCCCTTTTGAAAGGGTAGGGATGGACCTTGTGGGGCCACTGGATGCCAAAACAGCCATGGGTAACAGGTATATCCTAGTCTTGGTGGACCATGCCACCCGGGACCTTAAGGCAATCCCTCTCAGGGCAACAACAACACCAGTGAAGGGCCAGCATTAATGGGGATCTTTTCCCAAGTGTGTTTCTTCAGAAAGGTGGTTTCTGACCATGGGACCAATTTCATGGCAAAGTATATGTAATCCCTGTGGAAGGAGTGTGGTGTAACCTACAAGTTTACCACTCCTTACCACCCACAAGGTAACCGTTTGGTGGAGAGATTCAACCAAACAGTGAATGGCATGATTAAGTATCTAACAGCACCCATGAGGCATAAGTGGGATGTCTTATTGCCATGCCTTCTCTTTGCATACAGGGAGGTGCCTCAGAAGTCTCTTGGGTTCAGTCCCTTTGAGCTCCTGTATGGTCACACTGTGAGAGGACCTCTGAGTTTGGTGAAGGAAGGCTGGGAGGCAGCTCCCAGGAATAATCTCCAAGAGGTGTTTAGTTACATGCTGGCCTTCAGAAACCAAATTGCCCACTTCAGGAAACTCACTAAGGTGAACCTGAAAGCAAGCCAGGAAGAAATGAAAAAGTAGTATGACCAGAATGCCACTCTGGTCGAAGTGACCAGAATGCCACTCTGGTAGAATTTCAACCTGGGCAAAAGGTGTGGGTCATGGCCCCAGTAGAACCTAGTGCCTTGCAGTGCAAGTGGACTGGGCTTTTTGAGGTGGTGGAGCGCAAAAGGGATGTCACCTACCCTGTGAATATGCAGACTCCCAGGAATCCTTTGAGAATCCTCCACGTGAACCTTCCAAGCCCCATTTTAAGAGGCCCAAAGTGAGCATGCGCTTGGCGACTGATGATGGGGTGGAAGAGGAGAGTTCTCCTTGACCTCCTGTCCACCAAGGAGCACGATGAGTCAGTGGAAGGTGTGATCTGAACCGGGGTGGCAAAGTGAGCTAATAAATGATGATGAATTTAACGCAGATCTGTGACTGAGGGTGAGTGTCTGAATAGTTTCAGCACTCTGTCCATCATCTCCTTGTGTTTGCTTTGTTCGCCCTAAGTTGGCAGGGTATACCCAGACGTGGGTCCCTTGTGCCACTGGATTCAAGCTAGCCTGGCTGATGAGGGCTGGTAGCCCAAAACTGGTCTCAGGGTGCTTTTTTCTGAAGAAGACATGGCTCGGCAGTTCGGGCTGGACTGGTCCCATGAGGCACAGGGTTCAGACTGATTTGCATATAGGAGGTCTTTAGAATAGAACGCCAGGAGGCCTTATGTGTGGAGGTGGAAGTGGTGAGTAGAGTGGGTGCAGCATGTGCAATAAAAGTAACAGTAAGTGTTCCAGGGACCCTTTATTAACTGGACACTATGCTATGGTTAAAAGAAGACACTACATGAGTCACAGCTGGCCGGTTGAATTCAAACTTCTGCAGCTCAGTGTGTATAGTGACAAGTGTGGTTGGTTAAAAGGCTGTCATGTTTCACACCAAAAAAATTCTAACGGATGTGTGGCATTTCTTCAGGACCTGGGGAGGACCTAACCTACTCTTGAGTGTAGGTGACAGTCATCAGGGTATCCTAAATTGTACCATCCCCATGAAGTGGATTCAAATAAATCCATAAGGGGGGCGAGCAAGAAATGCTGAGTGGTTTGTCCTTTTCACGAACCTGGATGGTGGAGAAAAAGGGAAACGAAAAAAAAACAGCCATCAAACCATCATGAAATAGTCATGGAAATTTTAAAACTACACAGCTACCTTAGCCAAGCCGTGTACATACGACTTGAAGTGGTCATACTAGAGACATACTTCATGAATTAACCCATTTGTTCCATAATCCAAAAAGTGAGGAATAAGTAGCAACAAGTAGGAAGCATGCTGGTTACAGACTCTGTAATGTCTATTGGGGAGAATTCAATGCACTGTCAGTGATGCACCTACGAGTGTGACCTTTTAATCATAGCATAGTGTCCAGTTAATAATAGTTCCCTGAAAAACTTTGAATTACACGCACTGCACCCGCTTTACCCACCACTTTATGCCCCTCCACCTCCACACATAGAACCTCCTGGCGTTCTACTCTAAAGACCTCCGGCAAAGAGCCCCCCTGCGGGGCCCGTTGGGCATTGCAGTGCCGGCCCATTGAGGAGCTGCTCTATGATGAAGCATGACACCTCTCGGGTGTTTTAGGACCTTTGCTCCGTATTGGAGCTCTCCCCTCTGATCCTTCTCCTACCTGGTTCCCTTTCATTTCTCTTTCACCCTCACCCCCTTCCTTCCTGCTCCTCCTTCTCCTGTCCTTAGGAACTGCATACCACTCTTAGATCCGCATGTTATTGGACATGTATGCTAGACCTGTCTCTTAAAAGTCCTCGTTCCTCTATTTGTTATTGATTCACACACTCTTGCGAACCAGCCCAAATGCCCACCAGGAACTATGCTTATCTGATAGTGAGTGAGAATGTACTGCCAAGATGGCTGGCAATGGTACCTGTTGTTTTGAGCACAAGGCCTGAAAGAGAGTCGAGGTCACGTCAGACATCATGCACCAGTGTCAGCCACCTTGATACTCCATTTCCAACCATTGTCATTAAATCATAATTCCAGGGGTGCTGTTTGGGCTGGTTGGGAGAAGGAGTGTTTGGAATGAGTCCCTCTTCCATCAGTCCCTGTACTACACACACCTTCCCACCCAGCACCAAAATCTTACCTTGCACTCTGCTTTCCTTTTTTTTCTTTTTCTTTTTCTTTTTCTTTTTCCACATATTATACATCATAGCACAGCTTTATACAGTGCATCTGAACCATAACAGTTTATATACAGTATATATTCCTTGCAATTGAATTACATTACAATATACTACAGTGTAGTGATCATTCCAACCTGGAAAACACTCTTACTAAATTAGAAAAACAGAAATGAAAGATAAGGATAGTTTAAACATGAACTAATATATACAGTTATTCCAAATACTCAGGTTAGCTCCAATCCCTCCTTCCATCTCCTAATAGGATCCCATATTCTCAAATCAAGCTGCCACCCTCTCCTGCCTTTCCGTGCATAAATTGATTTTTCCAAGTTATAGGCAGCCAAAAGGTTAGCCTGCCATATTTGCAATACCGGGGAACTTCTATCCAACCAAGCCCTAGTTATACCTAATTTTAAACCGCCATGGCTATAAACAAGAATTCCCGCTGCGACGTATCAACCTCTGGGCTGATCCCTAATAATATCCAGGTTGGAGTGAGTGTTATTTGTATGCCTAATGATCTATCTAAAAAGATCTCTATATCTTTAATAAGAGTATGCAGCTGGGGGCTGGTAGCAAAGATATGTACAATATCTGCTTCTGGGAAATTACACCGAGGACAAAAGATCCCTGTGGTACCACCCCATTTTGCTATCCTAGCTGGGGTAAAGTATAAAGAGTATAACGTTTTATAATGTTGTGCCTGTAAAGGGGCTGAGCAAAGAATTGTATGACCCAAGTCCAGTGACTCCTGAAGCCAGTGTGTTTCAACACCCAATTTCTCAGCCCACTTATTGCTGTATTTACCTATGTCATCTGGTTTACCTGCTGCTAAGCTTGCATAGAAACTACGGATCGTACAATCACCACATATCCTTATTTTATCCAAAATTTCATTCCTGCCAATCCCTGCCGGCCCTCCCTGTTTAGTATTTAAAAAACTCCTGACCTGCAGATATTTAAAAAAGCTCCGACTGTCGATACCATACTTACCACCTCAGCAGAGTCCATAATATCACCAATCTGTGCTACTCCTTTATCAGCCCACCCAGCCATGGTTAAATCTGCAAAAACTGCCTCTGGGAAGGATCTATTTCTATATAACTTCGTATATCTGTTAAATCTCCCCAGGCCAAACTTTTTCAAAAAAGCATTCCAAATCTTGATAGCAGCGCAAACCGTCTTAAACCTTGTCCTCTTATAATATCCAAAATCAATGCAATTTAAAAAACAATTTTCCACCTCTACCCCAAAAAACCGCTGCATAGACCTCCGTGGAATTGCTAGTGACCCTTTGATCTAGACCACCCCCTCCGATCAGCGCCTGCATGTATTGTAGAGCCGCCGCCCAATAATATAATCTAAAATCATGGGCACCCCACCCGCCCATCTCTCTAGGGAGGGAGATAAACCTATTAGCCCTCCGTGTCTTACCACCAGCCCAGATGAATCTATTCAGAATTACCTCCAATGCATTGAACAATGTTGCTTCAAAATATAAAGTGATAGATTTAAAAAAATAAAGGAATTTAGGCAGAATCAGCATCTTATTGACATTAGTGCAACCCACCAGGGATAGATGCAGATTGTTCATTCTCTACAATTCTACCCTTACCCTAGTCATTAAGGGAGCCATATTAATCTCCACCACTTTATCCAAATCTGCCGAGATCTCAACCCCCAAGTACACTGCAGAGCTAGCGACCCGTACATCGTTACAGCATGTGTAGATATTTTTCACTATCTGGGTCTTGGTTCTGTTCAGACTATAGCCTGAGGCCTGCCCAAACAACTGAGCTTCATCTTCCACCTCCCTGATAGTCATAGACGGATTGGGTGTTAAAATAGCCATATCGTCAGCGTAAGCCAATGTTTTTACCTCGCTGCCATTTAACCTTAGTGGTGGAATATCAGGATTAGCTTCTAGCCTTCACAGCAGAGAATCCAGATAAAGCGCGAACAGAAGGGGAGATGAAGGACAGCCTTGTCTAGTCCCTCTGAAGATCCTAACTGCTGTTGAATACCCCCTGTTAACTCTGATCCTAGCTGTTGGTTTTTTATACAAGGTCTGGATCGCCTTTATGTAGCCTTCTCCTATACCACTCCACCTCATTGTTACCCACAGGAGACCCTATCAAACGCCTTTTCAGCGTCTAGGAACAGCGCTGCCATAGGGTCTCAGAGGGTACCTGCCGCATCAAACATTGTGACTACCTGCCTGACATGCTGGGATAAAACCATGTTGCGATAGGCTTACCAAACACTCAATGATCCTAGCTAGCCTTTTTGCTAATATTTTAGAGTACATTTTTGCATCAGCATTCATTAATGTGATTGGCCTATATGAACCCGGTGCTGTCGGGGGTTTCCCTTTTTTTAATACTACAATAATGTCCGCCCCCCCACCCCATGAATCAGGAATCGATTCCCCCTTCTGTGCCCGCAGCATGATGTTAAACATATCCAAAACCAACACTCCTTGGAATACTTTAAAAAATTCTACCGGGATCTGATCCGGGCCGGCAGCCTTACCCGAGGGGAGGCTGCTCAGAGCTGAAGTGAGTTCCTCTAGCCGGATCAGTGAATCTAGTACCCCCTTTTCTTCCTCGGGCATGCTCGGCGGAAGAGTATCACTAAGGTACCTCTCTATCTCCGCCCACCCCCCTGCACCATCCGGAGTATATAGATGCGTGTAGAATTGCCTAAACACTTCTCTCACCATATCTGGTTCAGTGACAGAATTTCCCCGGCCATCCGTGATCTCCTTGATGTCAGAAAAAGCTAGTCTCTGTCTAGTACGTATAGCAAATATATGGCCCACTCTCTCGCTTAGCTCATTTGCAGTTTCCTTTTTACTAAGATAATTCTCTGCTGCTTTCTTGGCAATACATTCTGAGGCTTCTGCTCTGAGCGCAACAATTTTAAGCAAGTGTTGCTCCAACGGGAGATGCTGCTGGATATCTAAAGCTAGATCTTCTTCCACCTTAAGAAGACTTTTGCACAATTCCTCTGACCTAGCTCTCTCCTTCTTCTGTTTATGCAATGCAAAGCTCAGTGTCTCACCCCTGAGCCCATCTTTGAAAGCATGCCAGACCATCCCCGGGGCTGCAGTCCCCCTATTTATCTCCCAGAATCCATACCTCCATATATTTACGATATGCCGCATCCTCCAGTAATGCTCTATTGAAGGTCCACTGCGTATCCCTTCTTTGTGCCTGACCTAGTTTAATCGTTAAAACCAATGGGCTATGATCTGAAACAACCCGGGGCTGTCTTTCAATCTGGGAACCAGGGACCGGAGAGCTGGTTATCAAAAAATAATCCAACCTAACCATAACTTTGTGGGGAGCCAAAAAAAATTTGCTGTCATCTATATGCGGGTGTAGCTTAATCCACGGATCTTCCAAAGAGTTATGCAGTGCCATATCTGAGAGTGCTCTGTATGTTTTCTTCTTCCTCCCTGGGTAATGCCCCCCTGGTTGTGTGAATGAGCTACTAAGGTCATGGATATTAAAATCGCTGCAACAAACAATCGGCTCAGGCCACTGAGCCAGCTCTGTATCCAAATATTGGAAAATATCAGGGTCATCCTCCGTGGAACCATAAATTGTGACCAGCGTGAGCTTTTCTCCTTTATAGTTTATTTCCAGCAGCACCCACCTACCCCATTGGTCCTCTTTCTTTCTTTTCACACCCACGTCCCTGCTCCTACCCAACACTGCTACCCCTCTGGTTCTTGACCCCTGCTTGGTGTTTGCCAGTAATGAGAACCCCAGCTGCTCCAAGAGGTACCCCTTTGCTCCCTCTATATGCGTTTCTTGTGAACAGACCAGGTCTAAGCGAAGTGTTTTAAGCAATGCAGCAACTCCAAGTCTTTTGTTCAAATCATTAAGCCCACAAATGTGGATCGATGCAATTCTACATGCCATTAAAATACATCAAATGCCTTGCCAACAAGTAGAACCAATTCCTTAAGTACATAACAATACCAAAGAAAGACAACCATACTGCAGTGTGTGCACTGTGCAAGCTGTGCACTAATCTGTACCATATTGTGCTGCTGTGTGCTGTGTGCGTCATCCTTTTGTATACCTTTCACCCTCCCCTTAACTCCCCCCACACCCTTCCAACCCCTTCTGCCCCCCCCTTACAGGCACATAGGTCACACATGACCTATGTGTGGCCGCTTTTGAATTGCAGCTATTGCATCCCTCTCTCCCCTAGCAACGTAGTACCCTGTGCTACCCCTTGCGTGCAATGTGCCCCAATACCTCCCATTTTAATAAAGACGCCTTATTCATACATTCTACTAACGTCTGGGGCTGCCTTATCCTATAGACATGCTTAGGCCACTTAGCCGCCCTTCTGGCCCTTTAATTCCTCCAGAAATAGTTGTGCCTTGATTTCAGAGAAGAACATCCTTACTTTCCCCTTTGTGATTACTTTAAGTCTGGCAGAAGTCGGGTCTAGCAAAGAAGGTGGTGCCCTTGAATGTCCGCCTGCAATCTGGTCTTGCCTTGTCAATGATTTCCTGTCTAAGCAGGTAGTTCCCTAAATTCACCAAGATTGTTCTGGGCATGCCCCCCTTGCCACCCCCCCCCTGCACCCCATTCTTTCTTCATCGTGAATGGGAATCTATGCGCTCTTTGCACCTCATTCCCCCACTGCCATTGAGTGTCAGGAAATGCCTCCCTCAGTACGTTCACCACAAATAGCCTGACATCCTGTCCCTCTGTCCCCTCTGCCACGCCCAAAAGTCTAACATTGTTCCACCTCTGGCGGTTTTCAAAATCCTCCAGTTTCCAATGAAAGTCCTCTGCTAATTTCTCCTACGCCGTTTTAAAGGACTGCCAGCTTCCAACGTCGTCTTCCAGCTTGCCTGTTCTCTCCTCAACCTGCGTAACTCTCTCTGCCACTTCGTCATAGAGCTTGTTCATTTTTCTTAATGTATTGTGGATTTTCTTTGTAGCCTGTCTCGCTCTGCGACTTTCTGATCTTGCCTCCCCCTGCATCTGTTTAAGGGTATTGAATAGCAAGTCAAGTGCGGCGTGCTGAGTTGAGGTGTCAGGGGGAGCTTCCCCAGGATTTACCGCTGTATTGGTTTCATCTTGGTAAATTTGTGAAGTGGCGGAGTAGTCCCAAACTAGCCTTTTTTCAGTACCTGCAGGGGACCCAGAGCCATGCCTCCTTGATTTAGAAAATTGTTTCTTCTGCGTGCTCTGCTTGCCCGAGGTACTAGACCCTGTGTCTGACCCTTCCCTAGAGCTTACTTCGCTAGTTTGTAGAGATTCCGAGACTTCATTTAGGGAGAGAAAACACTCCCCTTCTGGCAAGCCTCCATTGCCCCTTTCCAAACCCTCATGGGTGATGCCATTTGAAATATCATCCTTATTAGTCAAACTGATGCTGCTCCCCCAGGTACTCACTGTTTGACGCGGGTTTTTTAGCTCAGCCTCCACCAGCATTAATGCCCCCAACATGTCAGCATTACCCGCCTCACTGAAGTGCGCTACCTCCTCGCTCTCAACAGGTTCTAGTGCCCCTGAAGCGGGAATCCCTTCGCCGCGCTCCTGTCTTGCCGCAGGAGCTTCCATCAATGAGTTTGCGTTGGTACCGGGGCATTGCCTAGCAACCTCGCTCGCAGCATCCACAGCGTCCTCGAGGACGTCCTTGCTTCCATCTGGCTTTCCGTCCGGCTGTTCTGTGAGCTTTGGGCTGAAGACTTCAGCCAGGGTAGGTTGCCTCATTGTAGATTCCTTGCTTTTCTCCTTTGTACCCTCTTTCCCCTGTATCTGTGCAGCCGCGGGCCGAGCTTCCGCCGGGTCACCATTCTCGCCTCGCTCGCCTGTTCTCCCACGCAGCTCCGCTTTCTTCTTTAAGGCGAGGGCTGTGGTTTTCCGTATTGCTCCAAGGGACCGCTGCGGTATAGCCGTGGTTGATGGGTCCTTCTTTGTTGCATTTTTTGTGTTGGGTTTTACCGTAGACGAATCCCACTGATCCTTCCCCTTCTCTTGTCTCGGGGGCCGTGGCGGCATCTTGGAGACCCGCTTTATTTGCGAAATAGCGGCGAACAGGCTACTCAGGCTCTTCTTTATCCAGGTTAAGCCCAGACTGAGCGGGGGTAGTTGCCTCCTTATCAGTTTATACTCCTTTGGGCCCGCATGTACCCAGTGCTCAAAGGCCATCGGGGGCGCACAGCATTCTATTCAGCTCTCCAGCATAGACCTAAGAGGGAGAAGGAATGAATGCGACTGCTCGCTACAGCCCAACAGCGGCCATCTTACCTCCTCTTTAACTTGCACTCTGCTTTCCTGACATTGAGTAGGATTACTATTGCAAGATTGCTGTCACTGGTGCCTGTTTTCTGATTTGACCACAACTCTCATTGAGGCATTGTGCTCCTAACACCAGGCCCCAGTGTCAGCCAACTTGCAAGTAAATTTCCACTCACTGTCATGTAAGCATAGTTCCAGGTGGGCTGTTTGGGCTGGGTGGGAAGGTGTGTGTGGGACAGGGTCTGATGGGAGTTGTAGTCACTGCAAAGACTCCTCCTTCCACCTAGCACAACAAGTTTATCTGGGCCTATGGGTAACTGACAGTGAATGGAAGTGTACTAGCAAGATGGTTGACACTGGTGAATGGTGTTAGGAGCACAAGGCATTGATGGGAGTTGGCTTCAAGTTCAACACCATGCACCAGTGTCAACAATCTTGCTGGTCCACTTCCCCTCGCTGTCAGTTAGGCATAGGTCCAGAGGAGTTAGCTGGGCGGGGTGGGAGGGGAGGAGGAGTATTTGAAATGGCTGTAACTCCCATCAGGCCCTGTCCTCCATACACTTTCCCACCAAGCCCGAATAGTTCACCATGAACTATGCTTTCCTCACAGTGTTTCAAAATGTACTTTTGGGATGTCTGACACTGGTGCCTGTTGTCTGACTTGACCACAACTCCCTTCGACGTCTTGGGCTCAAAACACCAGGTGGCAGTGTCAGCCATCATGCTAGTACATTTCCAGTCACTGTCAGGTAAGCATAGTTCTAGGTGGGCTGATTGGGCTGGGTGGGAAGGTGTATGTGGGGCAGGGTTTGATGGGAGATGGAGTCAGTGTAAACACTCCTCTCCTCACCCAGCACAACCACCTCATCTGGGCCTATGGGTACCTGACAGAAATGGAAGTGCAGTAGCAAGATGGCTGACACTGTGGACTGGTGTTTGGAGCAAAATGCCTTGATTGGTGTTGGCTTCAAGTTCAACACCATGCACCAGTGATAGCCATCTTGCTAGTCCACTTCCCTTCACTGTCAGGTAGGCATAGGCCCAGAGAATTCAGCTGGGCTTGGTGGGCGGAGGAGTATTTGCAATAGCTACAACTCCCATTAGGCTCTTTCATACATACACCTTCCCACCCAGTCCAAACAGCCCACCAAAATCTATGCTTTCCTCACAGTATTTCAAAATGTACTAGCAGGATGTCTGACACTGATGCCTGTTGTCTGAATTCATGAAAACACCCATCATAGCCTAGTGCTCCAAACACACTGCCTATGCATTCATCCAACCACCCAAGCTCTATCCATGCACTCATTCAATCACCCTCGCACTACCCATGCATGTATTCATTCACTCAGCCAATACACTTACACTCATCCATTCACTCACATACTACCTATTCACTCATATGTTTACTCTGGCACTATCCATGCACTCCTACAAACACACAGGGACTACCCATGTACTCATCCAATCCCCCAGGCACTACCCATGCACACATCCAATCAAGTAGGCAACCCATGTTCTCATCCAATCACCCAGGCACGACCCATGCACTCATCTAATCACCTAGGCACTATCCATGCACTCACCGAATCAACCAAGCATTATCCATGCACTCATCCAAACACCCAGGCACTACAAATGCCCTCATCCAATCACCCAGCACTACACATGAACTCATCCATTCACTCAGCCACCACCCTTGCACTAATCCATTCACTCAGACACTACCCATGCACTCATCAAATGACCCAGGCACTACCCATGCACTCATCCAATCAACTAGGCACTACCCATGCACTTATCTGATCACCTGGGCACTCCCCATAAACTCATCCAATCACCCCAGATCTAGCCATGAACACATCTAATCCCAATCACATACTACCCATGCACTCACACATTCACTCAGGCACTACCCATATACTCATGCAGTCACAAATGCACTTCCCATGTACACATCCAATTTGCCAGACACTACCCTTGCACTCATCCATTCACTTGGACATTATGCATGCCTTCATGCATTCACACAGGCAATACCCATGCACCATCAAATGACCAGGCACTACCCATGCACTCATCCATTCAACCAGGCACTAAACATGCACTTATCCAATTACACAGGCACTACCCATGCACTCACCCAATCACCCAAGTACTATCTATGCATTCATCCAATTACCTAGGCACTGCCCATGCACTAGTTCATTCACTCAGGCACCACCCTTGCACTCATCCATTTACCCAGGCACTAGCCATGCAAACATCCAATCACACACTACCTTTGAACTCATTCCATCACTCAGGTACTACCCATGCTCTCATCCATTTGCACAGGCACTAACCATGCACTCATCCAATTACTGAAGCACTACCCTTGCACTTATCCATTCACTCATACACTAATCATGCACTCATCTAAATCACCCAGACACTACCCATACGCACATACAATTTACCAGATACTGCCCTTGTATTCATCTATTCACTGAGTCAATACCCGTGCACTCTTCCAATAACACAGGTACTACCCTTGCACTCATCCAATTACGTGTGTACTACCCATGCTCTCATCCATTCACTCAGGCACGACCCATGTACTCATACAATCACCCAGACAGTACCTATGTACTTGCCCGTTCACTCAGGCTCTACCCATGCATTCATCCAATCACCCAGGCACTACCTATGTACGCATCAAATTTACCAAGCACTTGGCTTGCACTCCATCCATTCACTCGGGCACTACCTACACACTAATCCAATCACCCCGGCACTACTCATGCTCTCATCCAATCACTCAGGCAATACCCATGCACTCATCCAATCACTCAGTCTTTACCTTTGCACTTATAATTCATTCAGGCACTACCCACGCACTCATCCAGTGATTCAGGCAATACCCTTGCACTCATCAATTCACTCAGACACTACTCATGAACTTATCCATTCAGTCAGGCACTACCCATGCACTCATCCAACCACACAGGCACTACCCATGCACTTATTCAGTCAACTAGGCACTACCCATGCACTCACCCATTAACTCAGGCACTACCCATTCACTCATCCACTCACTCAGGCACAACCCATTCACTCATCAAATGACCCAGGTAATAACCCTGCACTTATCCAATCAACCAGGCACTACCCAACCACTTATGCAATCACACAGGCACTACCAGTAAGCTCATCCATTCACTCAGGCACTACCCATGCACTCATCCTTTCACTCAGGCATTACCCTTGCACTCATCCAATCACCCAGGCCCTACCCATGCACTTATTCAATCGATTAGGCACTAATCATGCACTCACCCAGTCACTCAGGCGCAACCTATGTACTCATCAAATGACCCAGGTACTACCCCTGCACTTATCCAATTAACCAGGCACTACCCATACACTTATGCAATCACTCGGGGGAGTACCAAACAGATGCCTTGAAAACAAAAAGCACATCTTATTGAACAATTTGGTGGTGGTCCCATCCTCTTAGGACCACCCCAAGCACAGTTATTGGCAAAAAAACATTCCCAACCAAATGCCCTGCAAAGCATTATGGAGTGAGATTAGCAGTGGGCAGTGAATATTATATAGTATCCAATATCAAAATAATTCTACAAAGAGCTGCAGTTCAACTGGTGGTTACTAAGTATGGGCGGAAAATCCGTTACCCTCGCGGATTTTGCGGATTTTTGGTAAATTCGCAATCCGCGAGATTTGCGAATTTCCCGCAAAATCCGCAAATTCGCACGCAGCGGATTTTTTTTTCTTGGTGATACAATTTTGCGGCGCGCGGCGTTTATCATCATTTGCCGAGTTACTTTTCTTGATTTTTGCGAGTGCTGCGCCATTTTGGATCTTGCTGCGGGATCCCGCGGGAATTTGGCAAGCGCGATTACGTAATCGCGGCTTGCCAACTTTTACAGCGAGCGTTTGTCAACGCGAGTACACCGTGATCACGTATCGCGGTACTTCACAATTGCGAGCTTTGAGATGCGGCGAGCAGCAACAATCTTGCACACGCGAAAATATAAAATTTGCAATTCTGCACAAGAAATCCACCAGCAAGCAGCATAAACCTTCTTGAAATGATGATTTTTATCTGAATAACTCCTTAGGTTGACATTTGCCTGCACTTTTTTTGCGAGGAGTCCATTTTGGGGAGGGGGGGTGGGAGGAAGGAAGTGCCCCACAGTCTTCAACTTCCTGTTCCTGTCCAGCAGGCTCCTCCCAGTGCTTTGTCCATCTCCTGGTCACTTTTCATTTGGATCTGGAGCTGGAAGGATTACTTTTTGTGGATGCTGCTGGATATTTGGATTTGAGGCCTTTTTGACTTTCTTTGGATCACTTTTGGATTAGAAATTTCACAAGTAAGTTTGTTTGGGGCATTACAGTTGCTGCAACTACAATTTTGGAATTTTCGATTTTTGGGCTGTTTTGGGGCCTTTTGCCCAGGGGTACTCAGTGGTGGGTGGACTGAGTCTTTCTGTGGGGTGTCTTGAACTTAAACATCATGGAGGGCATGGATGGAATGGGATTGTGCTGAATTTTCAGTGATTTTCGTTTTTTGGGGCTGTACTTGTGGCCTTTTCACCAGGGGTATTGAGTCTAGCATGGGCCTAGTCTTTCTGTGGGGTGTCTTGAACTTGAACATCATGGAGGGCATGGAAGGAATGGGATTGTGCTGATTTTTCAGTGATTTTCGTTTTTTGGGGCTGTACTTGTGGCCTTTTCACCAGGGGTATCGAGTCTTGCATGGGCCTAGTCTTTCTGTGGGGTGTCTTGAACTTAAACATCATGGAGGGCATGGATGGAATGGGATTGTGCTGATTTTTCAGTGTTTTTCGATTTTTGGGGGTGTTCATGGGGAGGGACAGGCCATGTGGCTGGGGGCCATTTTGAGTGCTGCTACAGGCCCTGGCCATGTGCTGGGAGGCAAGTGGCCATTTTTAATGCAGGCATTGTTGTTAGGCCTGCAACCATTTTGCCTACTTTTCAACCTTTATGCACAGGGGTAGTGAGTCTTGCATGGGCCTAGTCTTTCTGTGGGGTGTCTTGAATTTAAACATCATGGAGGGCATGGATGGAATGGGATTGTGCTGATTTTTCAGTGATTTTCGTTTTTGGGGGCTGTACTTGTGGCCTTTTCACCAGGGGTATTGAGTCTAGCATGGGCCTAGTCTTTCTGTGGGGTGTATTGAACTTAAACATCATGGAGGGCATGGATGGAATGGGATTGTGCTGATTTTTCAGTGATTTTCGTTTTTTGGGGGTGTTCATGGGGAGGGACAGGCCATGTGGCTGGGGGCCATTTTGAGTGCTGCTACAGGCCTTGGCCATGTGCTGGGAGGCAAGTGGCCATTTTGAATGCAGGCATTGTTGTTAGGCCTGCAACCATTTTGCCTACTTTTCAACCTTTATGCACAGGGGTAGTGAGACTTGCATGGACCTATTCTTTCTGTGGGGTGTCTTGAATTTAAACATCATGGAGGGCATGGATGGAATGGGATTGTGCTGATTTTTCAGTGATTTTCGTTTTTTGGGGCTGTACTTGTGGCCTTTTCACCAGGGGTATTGAGTCTTGCATGGGCCTAGTCTTTCTGTGGGGTGTCTCGAACTTAAACATCATGGAGGGCATGGATGGAATGGGATTGTTCTGATTTTTCAGTGTTTTTCGATTTTTGGGGGTGTTCATGGGGAGGGACAGGCCATGTGGCTAGGGGCCATTTTGAGTGCTGCTACAGGCCCTGGCCATGTGCTGGGAGGCAAGTGGCCATTTTGAATGCAGAAATTGTTGTTAGGCCTGCAACCATTTTGCCTACTTTTCAACCTTTATGCCCAGGGGTAGTGAGTCTTGCATGGGCCTAGTCTTTCTGTGGGGTGTCTTGAATTTAAACATCATGGAGGGCATGGATGGAATGGGAGTGTGCTGATTTTTCAGTGATTTTCGTTTTTGGGGGCTGTACTTGTGGCCTTTTCACCAGGGGTATTGAGTCTTGCATGGGGCTAGTCTTTCTGTGGGGTGTCTTGAACTTAAACATCATGGAGGGCATGGATGAAATGGGATTGTGCTGGTTTTTCAGTGTTTTTCGATTTTTGGGGGTGTTCATGGGGAGGGACAGGCCATGTGGCTGGGGGCCATTTTGAGTGCTGCTACAGGCCCTGGCCATGTGCTGGGAGGCAAGTGGCCATTTTGAATGCAGGCATTTTTGTTAGGCCTGCAACCATTTTGCCTACTTTTCAACCTTTATGCCCAGGGGTAGTGAGTCTTGCATGGGCCTAGTCTTTCTGTGGGGTGTCTTGAATTTAAACATCATGGAGGGCATGGATGGAATAGGATTGTGCTGATTTTTCAGTGATTTTCGTTTTTGGGGGCTGTACTTGTGGCCTTTTCACCAGGGGTATTGAGTCTAGCATGGGCCTAGTCTTTCTGTGGGGTGTCTTAAACTTAAACATCATGGAGGGCATGGATGGAATGGGATTGTGCTGATTTTTCAGTGATTTTCGTTTTTTGGGGCTGTACTTGTGGCCTTTTCACCAGGGGTATTGAGTCTTGCAAGGGCCTAGTCTTTCTGTGGGGTGTCTTGAACTTAAACATCATGGAGGGCATGGATGGAATGGGATTGTGCTGATTTTTCAGTTTTTTTTCTGATTTTTTTGGGGTGTATAACTGAACTGATGTTCCTCTGTCTTCCATTGCTTTTAGGTGCACAAGACTCAAGAGAACCACCAGTGCCAGGAAGAAGTCCTGCAGCGGTGTGTGTGTGCAGCATAACGTCACGCGAAGTCACGTCTGGCCTCAGACAACTCTACAATTCGTGCAACTGCGGCCTGCTGTATGACCTGCTCTGAAGAAGATGGCCCCAAAAAAGGGTCTCCGTAGCTCCTCTAGCAAGAAAGTTGCTAGTAAGGAGCAGAAGAAGCAAGTTACCAAGGAGGCTGGTGTGCCGGCCGCCGCGTTTTTTGGGAGCAAAAAAGTACGCCTGCAGCAGCAGCAGGATCTGTTGGGGACCAAGCTGGGAGCAGCACCCCCGCTCCATTGGGTTCAGTGCCTCCACCACCACGCCAACTTAAGTCAAAGCCCTTGAGTGCTTCAGAGGCAGTCAGTGTACTTCTCCAATCACCATCGACCAGTGATGTTGGCTCATCGCAAGAAAGTAGCAGCAATGTCCCTGAATCAACACAGGTTGTTGTAACTCATCTGACAAGTGTTGAACAACCACAGCCGCAACAACAACACCATGTGCAAGTACAAGCCCAAGTACATGTGGAAGGAGAGGCAGCGCAAGGAGATGCGCAAGCAGAGGTGCATGGAGGGTCACAAGTGCCCACAATAGTTGTTCCTCCCGAAGTAGGGGCACATCAGGAAATCGACAATCAAGCCGAGGTATCATTGGAAGCCACTCCTCCTGATGATCATTCATTGTCTTCCACATCCCTAGCAAGGAAAAGATCAAGGTTGGTGTCTACATCTTTTTCAAGCCCACCTCCTTCTGATGGTCCCATTCTGGATGAAGATTGGGAACCATCATCACGGCAGTCTGAGAGTGAGGCACACCATGATCTGACAAAGGTACCTAAGCGTAAAAGGAAGGTCGTCGAAAAACTCATAGCTATGGAGTGTGATGAGGCTCAACAAGAAGTGACGGATACTGCTGCTGGTGAAGCCTCTCACGATGACGACGAGCCAGTCATCATAAAGGTCACTGCAGCCCCAGCGGGCATGCAGCAAAGAGACATTTTGACCCTATCCCGAGAAGCTGCTGAGCGTGATGATGATGTCGACGAGGAGGCAATGGAAATGGAAACACAACAATCATTAGATTCGGAGTTAACTAGTACACCAACACCTACCGCTTCCATATTTCTTTCTCGCAAGAAGGGACCTCCATCCACCTCGACCTCAATTCGTGGTGGTGAAAGTGCAAAACGTACTGAAGTTCGGCAATCCACATCCTCCACTTCATCTGGCATTAGCAGCAGGACCACCACCACCAGTATCGCCGCCTCCTCCGGCCCCCAAAGACATTTCAAGTCTCCAGTTTGGGACTTCTTTAGTGTTTGCCCAAAAAAGGAAAACGTAGCCATTTGTAGCATTTGTAAGCTTCGAGTTAGTCGTGGTAAGTTTGGTACCAACTATGGTACCGGAGGCCAGAGAGGTCATCTTAGGAGAACGCACGCTGTCCAATGGTTTGCGCACCTAGAGGCGGTCAAGGAAGCCCGAATTGCACGTAATTAAAACGTTGATTTTTCATCTGATGATGACGAGGAGGAGGAAGACGATTCAAACATTTCACTTACACCCAGTACCCCTGTCAGCAGCACACCCCATGTGAGCCACACTAAGAGTGTGAGAGAGAGTGAGACATCAATGCGAAAAAGTTCATCAGGAGCGTAACTGGGTCGAAGATATCATCATCATCCCATAAATCCTTGGTCCAGGGCAACATTAAAAAGATGTTGTTTACAGAAGCGCAATAGGAACGCAACCACCCACTGACGCGTCTGTATAACACTAAGCTGGCTAAAATGCTAGCTCTGGACCTTCTCCCTTTTTCTTTTGTAGAAGGGGTTGGTTTTCTAGAATTAGTGGCAGCGCTCTGCCCTAAATGGAAGGTTCCTAGCCGGTTCTATTTTGCCCGAGTTGCGGTTCCAGCACTACATGAAGATGTTCTGGAGGTGATTGGGGCAACTTTGCAGAAGAGTGCTGTTCACACTATACATCTGACAACAGACATGTGGACCAGTGGCGCAGGCGCTGATTACATATGCATCACTGCACACTGGGTCTCTTTTTCAGGGGCTAAAACAAAGCTAAACACAGGTGTTGACCTGGACATTGTTTTTAAAGCTGCTCGGAAACATGCAACACTAGCCATGTTTGGTTTGGAGAAACGTCACACAGCACAAAACATTTTGGATGTCGACCCCAGACAGATGTCTTCGACTCTGGTCTGGGAGCTCCGGGCAACTCACCCAGTCGACCCCAGCTGAGCACCCCTGCTTTTAGTTTGGGAGCTCATGATTCTTCTTCCAGTCGACCCCAACTAAAATCCTTTCCTCGTTCTTCCTTCGAGGAATTCTGCGGTCTGGCTAACACGGTTTCTTCTGGCTCTCCGCGGGATCCGTTGCCTCCCAAATTTTGGAAGGCCTTTCAGGTGGAACTTTTTCAACCTTTGCATTCCATCTGCCTTCAGTCTCTGGAGTTGGCATCGGTCCCTGAGTGCTGGAAGTTAGCAGTAGTATCTCCTCTGCTTAAGAAGCCAACGCTGGACCCGTCCTGTCTGTCCAACTATCGGCCTATCTCTTTGCTTCCCTTTCCTATTAAAATCTTGGAAAAATGGGTGACCCGCGCGCTCTCAGGCTTCTTGGAGAACATCAGGTGGTTCGATGAGTCACAGTTTGGTTTCCGCCCCGGGCACGGGACAGAGACGGCGCTGGTAACCGTATTGAACAACCTTCGTTCACGCGTCGACAGTGGTCGGGCAGCTTTTTTAGTGCTGCTCGACATGTCGGCCGCGTTCGATACGGTGTGCCATCGAACCCTCATCAAGAGACTTGAAGAGTGTGGGGTCACAGAGGAGACAAGAGACTGGCTTAGATCCTACCTTGACAGTCGGCAACAGCTAGTATCGCTTCCTCCATTCTGCTCCGAACCAAGGAAAGTAGGGCAGGGGGTGCCACAGGGCTCGGCCATCAGCCCGATACTTTTCAATCTGTACCTCCGCCCCCTGGTCCAGCTTATTAAATCCTTTGGTGTCTCGGCATTTAATTATGCCAATGACACACAGCTGGTCTTTTCCTTGGAGGGTGACACGGCGGTCTTGCTGGAGACATTCCATCGCTGCATGGCAGCCACAGCGGACTGGTTACGGGTCAACTCCCTGCAATTTAATAGTGCGAAGACTGAGGTGCTTTACTGTTCCACCGACCGGATCCCACGGACATTGCCAGAGAACTTTTGGCCAGCTTCCTTCCCAGAGCCAGTCTCGGCTGCACCATCTGCCCGCAACTTGGAGGTGATCTTCGGCCCTAATTTACAGCTCGATCTGCACGTTCAGAAAACCACGTCCACGTGCATGATGCTGTTACGCATGCTGCGTAAAGTTCTGCCCCTCCTCCCCGCCCATGCCAGGCCAGAAGTGGTTCGCGGCACTATTCTGAGTCGCTTAGATTATTGCAACGCGCTGCTTCTGGAGGCCCCGAAAAATCTGGTGGGGAAGTTACAACGCGTGCAGAACATGGCCGCCAAGTTGGCCCTCTCATGGCCTAGGTCTTGTTCTTCTACCTTGGCTTTGAGAGAGTTACACTGGCTCCCGATACATCTGAGGGTACTGTACAAAGCCGCGTGTTTAGTTCAGAGCTGTGCACCATCAGGGTCCGATCCCCTTGCAGAACATGTTCTCTTGGTACTCTGCCTCGAGTCCTCTACGTTCTTCTTCTGCGCAGCTGTTGGTAGTTCTGCGGTTTCAGAGAGTCAGGATGGGCGGCCGTTCATTCAGTGTGGCTGCTGCTAAGCTGTGGAACTCCCTGCCTCTCTCTCTGAGAAGCCACAGCAACTACCTGCCATTTCGGAAAGCCCTAAAAACACACCTGTTCCCAAAAAACGTTGTGTAAGTGTTAGCGCTCCTGCTTAAGTTCAAAGCCCCAGGATGCTCTCTGGGTGACAGGTTTGCGCTCTATAAGTATACTAAATAAATAAATAAATAAATAAATAAATAAATAAATAATTGTCTTTAACGCAAAGGTCCTTAACTGGCTTTCCCCCAAAAAACGCCAGGTTGGTTATGTTTCCACGGACAATGGCGCCAATATAGTTAAGGCCATGAAGCTGGGTGACTATTTCAGAGTGCCGTGTTTGGCGCACTGTATAAACCTGGTTGTCCAAAAATTCTTGGGTAATAAAGACAGTGCAGCGTACAGAGTAGTGGACACCTGCCGAAAAAAATGTGCAACCATTTCAGCCATTCTTTTAAGGCCCGGAAGCAGCTGAGGAGCCTGCTATATGAACGTCAAATGCCAGTGAAAGCACTCATCCAGGAGGTGGTAACACGTTGGAACTCAACCTTCTACATGCTTGAGCGTCTGTATGAGCAGTATACGGTACTCGATTACTTTTTCTTAACACAGGGTACAGCTCAGAAGGAGGACCTGAGGATGGGTGCGGCGCAATGGAACATAGTTAAAAGCCTGACACGCATGCTTCGTCCTTTTGAGTTCTTCACGCGTGCAGTCAGCAAGGAGGACTGTAATTTGGGAAAAGCTATCCCACTGTTGTACATGCTGGAGCACCAACTGAAGGAGGTGTGTTCTGTGTTTGAAAAAGATGAAGAAAACCAAGACCCTTTTGTTCTGGCTGAGAAATTATTAGAGCACCTACAAGGTGATGAACGTCTTAAAATGATCCACTCAAACCAGCATTACATTTGTGCTACTATTCTGGATCCACGCTACAAAAAGGCGCAGGCAGCCAAGCATTCTTTCCTTTTGCTGATGAAGATGTTACAAAGTACAAACAGTGGATAGTCTCCTCAGCCAAGAGGTTTGAAAGAGAACGGCAGCAAATTGAAGGAAAAGGCAGTACATCAGCATCAGCAGGCCATCCCCAGTCACAACAATCCACTTCTGCACCTGTGGCTGCGGCACAAGTGACCTCTCAGCCGTTAAAGAGACCGGCAACCGGATCATCTGCACCACCAGACACAACAGTACCATTGGAGGCTGAAGAGGATTGGCTAGCTCGGCTTGGGTTTGGTTCTCAAAAGGTCACAGCAACAGCTAAGCAAAGTGGAGGAACCTTGGAGGAGAACCTTGAGTCGATGGTGAAGGACTATCTGAATGATTCAACAGAGGTCTATGTTAATGCTGACCCATTGGCGTATTGGCATGGGAAAAAAGAATTGTGGCCACAGCTCACCAACCTGGCTTTAAACTACTTGTCTTGCCCACTCGCAAGCGTGTCTTCTGAACATGTTTTCAGTGTGGCTGGTGGCATTGTAACTTCCAAACGGAGCCGCCTCTCGCCCAAAAATGTGGAGAGGTTAACAATGATCAAGATGAAAAAGCACCTCACCAGATTTCAGAGTACGAGAAAGCGCGCCGGATGAAGACGAGGTGGACAGCAACATAGATGAGGGAATTTCTTCTCTGTCAGGTGACACTGAGCTCACCCTGCCTGAATTCGCAGAGTATGATGACGAAGCCTTATTCTTATTCATGGACCGTGATACCGAGCCCTGAAAATGAGACAACAAATCAATAACTTTCTTTTTCTTCTTATTCACTTTTATTCCTGTGTGTCTGTCTTTCTTTGTTGTGCACAGTTAATATAATTCAAACTTTAATCAGATAATCACAAAAACAAGCCGATCAGCAGAACTGTCTTCACTTGTTTGCTAATTGATTTGAAGGTGCCGCAGTCTGCATTCCTCAGGTTCACAAGTTCAGAAGAACATGCTCCTCTATCCTCCTCCTCCAGACTCCTATTTCCATCAAAGCAGAGGGCTGGTTTACGCCCAATGAAGAAAGACTCAGCACTTGTGGGGGTGTTGTTCTACCTCTTTGCGGGTGAGTTGACGGCTCTGGGGCCATTGCTGGGAAGCTCTAATACCGGATAAAAGTGGTTTGGACCAAATCCGAGGCGGAAATCTTTTTGTGTTTTTGTTGACTTGCTTGCCTTTGAGGTGCTCTTTGAGGGGGTTCCGGCTGTTTGTGGGTGGGTTTCGGGGTCTGTGAGCACTGCTGGGACACTCTAATCTTGATTGCATTTGCTTTTCAGGATATCCGTGGTGGCAAACCGGACTTATGGCCTAGCTACGCAGCGCGTTTGGACCGAAGGCCGAGAAATATTGTAAGTAGATGTTGCTTTTGGCCTGTTTGGTGGTGTTATGCTTTTTGGCGGGTGGGTTTGCGGGTCTTGGGCCATTCCTGGGAAGGTCTAATACCGGGTAGAAGTGGTTGGGACAAAATCCACGCCAATTTTTGTTGTTGCTATTTCTGACATTTTGCTTAATGTAGCGTTTTCGGGGGCCTGTTTGGGGGGCTTCCTTGTGTTTGTGGGTGGGTTTCGGGGTCTGTGAGCACTGCTGGGACTCTCTAATCTTGATTGCATTTGCTTTTCAGGAAATCCGTGGTGGTAAACCGGACTTATGGCCTAGCTACGCAGCGCGTTTGGACCGAAGGCCGAGAAATATTGTAAGTAGGAGATGTTGCTTTTGGCCTGTTTGGGGGTGTTATGCTTTTTGGCGGGTGGGTTTGCGGGTCTTGGGCCATTCCTGGGAAGGTTTAATACCGGGTAGAAGTGGTTGGGACAAAATCTACGCCGATTTTTTTGTTGCTATTTCTGACATTTTGCTCAATGTAGCGTTTTCGGGGGCCTGTTTGGGGGGCTTCCTTGTGTTTGTGGGTGGGTTTCGGGGTCTGTGAGCAGTGCTGGGACACTCTAATCTTGATTGCATTTGCTTTTCAGGAAATCCCTGGTGGCAAACCGGACTTATGGCCTAGCTACGCAGCGCGTTTGGACCGAAGGCCGAGAAATATTGTAAGTAGGAGATGTTGCTTTTGGCCTGTTTGGGGGTGTTATGCTTTTTGGCGGGTGGGTTTGCGGGTCTTGGGCCATTCCTGGGAAGGTCTAATACCGGGTAGAAGTGGTTGGGACAAAATCCAGGCCGATTTTTTTGTTGTTGCTATTTCTGACATTTTGCTCAATGTAGCGTTTTCGGGGGCCTGTTTGGGGGGCTTCCTGGTGTTTGTGGGTGGGTTTCGGGGTCGGGGAGCACTGCTGGCTATGGATAATTTACTTTGCAAGAGGTTTGAAGCAAATCCATGGTGGCAGAGGGGAGTTAGGGCCTAGCTGCAGAGCGCGCGCGGAGTGATTTGGGAAATTTGGGAAAAAATGACTAAGTCCCCATTTTTGTACTTTTGCTCTTTGGCTGTTTGGGGGTCTTCTACTCGTTTCTACTGGGTTGACAGCTCTGGGGCCATTGCTGGGAAGCTCTAATACCGGATAAAAGTGGTTTGGACCAAATCCGAGGCGGACATTTTTTTGTGTTTTTGCTGACTTGCTTGCCTTTGAGGTGCTCTTAGGGGGGGTTCCGGCTTTTTGTGGGTGAGTTTCGGGGTGTGTGAGCACTGCTGGGACACTCTAATCTTGATTGCATTTGCTTTTCAGGAAATCCCTGGTGGCAAACCGGACTTATGGCCTAGCTACGCAGCGCGTTTGGACCGAAGGCCGAGAAATATTGTAAGTAGGAGATGTTGCTTTTGGCCTGTTTGGGGGTGTTATGCTTTTTGGCGGGTGGGTTGGCGGGTCTCTCTTGGGCCATTCCTGGGAAGGTCTAATACCGGGTAGAAGTGGTTGGGACAAGATCCACGCCGAAAAGCCTTTTGGCACTTTTTGTAACTTAGGGTTTGTTAGTGTTAGCCCTAGCAGCAGGATTGCATGTGTTTCGGGGTGTTCTACATTTTTGCAACTGAGTTCTGGGGTCTTAGAGCACTCGTGAGAATGTGTAATTTTGGTTGCAAGTCATTTGAAGAAAATCCATGGTGGGAAAGGGGGGATTTGGCCTAGTTAAAGAAAGCCTTTGCCACTATTCTTAACTTAGGGTTCGTTAGGGTTAGCAGTATTTCTATTGCATGTGTTTGGGTGGGGGGGGTTTCGAGTCTTGGAGCAATGCTGGCTATGGATACTTTTGCTTGGTTGCTTGCAAGTGGTTTGAATGCAATCCACGGTGGGTAAGGGGGTATTTGGGCCTACTTTTACTTTCAAAGTACGTTTTGTCACCAGTTTTCTGCTAGGCCTCGTTTTGTGCGATTTGATTGGGGGTCTTCTACATTTTGCGACTGGCTTTAGTAAGGGTCTGGGTGGGAGCACTGCTGGGAAGATCTAATTTTGTTCTAAAACACAGTTTACAGTACACCTAGCTTGAGGGGAAAGATCCGCTACCGCTAATTTGTCCATACTTATTTATCCTTCAAAAGGTGACTCAGACAGAGTACGCACTGTCAAAAATATTGTACTGTCTACTAGGAAAATCAAAGTGTGAGTTTTTGCACTCCACAGCCTACATACCTTATATTTATTTATCAGTGGTGTTGTAATATTATATCACTTCCTGTTTTTCGTTGAATAATTACAGGCCGGGTTTCAGTCTGTGCAATGGGGAAAAAAGGATGGAGTCAGGCTTCACATTAGCGAGCCGCAATTCAGCATCCGCCAGGCAGGGAGTGGACAGGGTGTCTTCTGGTAACCAACATTGATGGACGAAGCGTCAGATGGAATGGAGGAGTGCCGCTAATAGGAGGATTTTTTTCTGCATGCAACTTACTTACCAAATTCAACAGGACAACTACAACAACATACAGATACAGTATCCATTTTGTTTTTCTAGGACTGTGACTGCATTTCTTGGATCTCTCTCTGCTTCTAAATTGATCCTTTAACACATCACTTAGTCCACTCCACTATCACATCTGCACCACACATAGTCATTTGTAAGTGCTCCTATGTAATTCGCAAGTCGCAGCACGCCCCAGCCCGTAGAGGACTGGGATGGCCCCAATGATGAAGCATGTCACCAAGGGGCAACCCTGGTGAGTGAGGGGACACCTAGAAAAAGAGCAATTTCTCCTTTTCTATCTACTACACCTTCCAGACCAACCCCATTGAGTGTTGTGAATGGATTTATAGTGACCAGCAAGGCTCTCAGGTATCTGGCAACAGAGACCTTATGTTGAATATAGTTATCAATAATTCCACACACGCCCTGTACTGTCGCATTCTTTCTTCCACAGTTGTCGAAAGTACTATTTACTTTTCACTGACATGCATGCACTAGTGCATGCACTTTCAAAGATTGATGGATAGGTTTGTACCCAAAGCTTTGTTTATGTTCAATTGTTTGTCCATGCTGTGCTTTTTTTACAGAGTGTCTTCTGGTGGTGACCAACATCGATGGACGAAGCGTCAGCTGCAATGGAGGAGTGCCGCTAATAAGCGGATTTTTTTTCTGCATGCAACTTACTTACCAAATTCAACAGGACAACTACAACAACATACAGATACAGTATCTATTGTGTTTTTCTAGGACTGTGACTGCATTTCTTGGATCTCTCTCTGCTTCTAAATTGATCCTTTAACACATCACTTAGTCCACTCCACTATCACATCCGCACCACACATAGTCATTTGTAAGTGCTCCTACGTAATTCGCAAGTCGCAGCACGCCCCAGCCCGTAGAGGACTGGGATGGCCCCAATGATGAAGCATGTTACCAAGGGGCAACCCTGGTGAGTGAGGGGACACCTAGAAAAAGAGCAATTTCTCCTTTTCTATCTACTATCCCTTCCAGACCAACCCCATTGAGTGTTGTGAATGGATTTATAGTGACCAGCAAGGCTCTCAGGTATCTGGCAACAGAGACCTTATGTTGAATATAGTTATCAATATTTCCACACACGCCCTGTACTGTCGCATTCTTTCTTCCACAGTTGTCGAAAGTACTACTTACTTTTCACTGACATGCATGCAGTAGTGCATGCACTTTCAAAGATTGATGGATAGGTTTGTACCCAAAGATTTGTTTATGTTCACAATTGTTTGTCCATGCTGTGCTATTTTTTCTTGTCTCCCAAAACCTTTCCCAAAAACCCCCGTACCCATCCATTTTTCAAACCCTAACCCTCTTCCCCCGGGCTGTGTGGCTTTGATTGATGTGTGACTAAATTACAGCAATAAATCCACACACTTGCTGGGGAGGATAAGGTGATAGCAACAGGCTGGTGAAGAAATCCAAGGATATATTCTTACTCTGCTTGACAAAGACCCATGGCTAATGTCAAAGAACTTCAACTGAATTAGTAGTTATACTTTACCATTTGTTAGGCTACAATGTGGCACTGTTCTAGAGTACTGTCACCTGCTATATTCTCTATTGTACCGTTGTATTGCTCAGGAGGACAAACCAGATTTCATTTTCTTTTTTTTCATAGGCATGCAACTGCCACTGTGTCACACCACTAGTACCACCGCTATGAGGACATTTTATCCGCCCAGGATCGCCAACCTTATTCGCTGTTTCCCCTGGAGCCAGCCCTGGGTCTAGCCCTACTTTAAAACACAAATTACAGGTAAGATAAGCGTTTGGTGGGAGGGAGTACAATGGAGTATTAGGAGAGACGAGAGACTGACGGTAGTACTACTAAAGTCCTAGGACTCTTGAATTCACTTCACTTACTCTATGAGAGGCACTTAGTGTTGAAAACATTTGGGCATTTACACTTAAAGGAAGAAAATGGAACTAAACTTTCGGGAAAACAAAGTTACTGTTAAACCCCCACCCACCAGGCAAGCAGTAAAAAACAGGTATGCTCAGATAAAGTTTGAAAAAGTATATTTATATCCCTAACAAAATAATCTCCTGCAAGACCCTCCCTAACCCCAACGGTTGTCCTTTAAAAGTCCCAAACCCAACTCCCGATTCCCACCCCCCAAAAGTCTCTAAAAAAGGGGCAAGGGACACTATGGGTGGATGCTGTTTACTTTTTGGGCCAGGGAATCATACTCCTGGCGGAGCAAGGCGTGCTCTATGCAGAGCCCCTCCAACACGTTTGTGAAGTGGTGGAGCTCCTGCTGAAGGCGGGACACCCTCAGGGTACTGCGGCGCAGGCGTGCCTTGCAGTTACAATGGCTGTGAGAGGCAGCTGTTGTCCTGGCTGCTCGGCGGTGGCGTTTGGCTTTGGCAGCCCGGCTCAGTCTGGCTGGAGCACTGTGCTGGGTGGCAGCCCGTGGGGGCACGGAGGCCGATGCAGACGACGTTGTTGTTGTAGTCGACTGCACACTTTCGTCGTCCTCCAGGGCCACCAGCCGCCGATATTCTGCAACAGTGGCAGCGATCCTCCGTTGCCGGGCCGCTCTAGGCAGCTCCTTCCTCCTTGTTTGTTTGGAAGGAGCATCTATATGAAGAAAGAAAGACATAGTCTGTAACCAATGCTCTTTAAGATTAACTCAATCATTCAGCAGAAATTTGTGTTGCAGTACAACTAGCAACTTGCAAGCGCATTACATAACTATTGAGGCCAGTATCTATCTAACCTCCCACTTCTTCATCCTTGCTCTAACATTAGTGGGAGTTTAAGGAACAAATTCTACGAGCACTATGGACTTCCATTGGAGTCGACTATGAAAGTACACCAGTCTTATTCTTCTTCTTGTCTCTTGTTTAGGAAAATTGGTACGTTATCTTCTGCAAGCCGGCATAATGCCAGCGCAGTGAACTTGCACCCGAGAAAAAGAGACGCACGCCATGATGAGTGACCTAGACTTGCGTTACTGTACCGGTCCAGTACATGCAGGTGGTGAAGCTCTTACTTTTCTATTACGGGTGGCACTGAGAATACTCTGTTACAAGGGCTACTGCTTAATTAATTTAACTTTCACCCTACAGTGCAAATGAGTACTAGAAATGGAAAAATGAAGAAGATAAATAATCTGATTATCTATCACTTCACATGGGATGTTTTTGCTTACATATGGGATGACTTTAGGTGCTTTGCTTTTTATTGAGTGACCAGTGATACATCCACACATGAATGACTGAGTACTACTAAACTTATTAAGAGAGGTAGGGAGGGGCTACCGTAATAACCGGATCTATGCTGTGCTTGCAATACAAACTACTGCTACTATTGATGGTAGTATTTGGACAAAATTACAACTTCTTTTCCTTGCCTTTCCTACACTGGAACGGACGTGCGGGTGCTGTGTTACATGCTCTTCAAAGTTACACTTAGTTCATCCACTGACCGTCTACTCTCTCTAGATCATGGGTACTCACAAACTTTCTCCCAGGGGCTAAATTTACAGTGTAGTTTGTGGCCGAGGGCCGCACTGGTGGGGGCGGAGTCAGAGGGGGCGGGGCTAAAGCAAAACGAAAACTTGTGACCATGAGGTTGCACACAGGTCCCTGCAGCAGATGCCTTCATCCACTGAGCCACCAGACCCAGAATTTACATACATCTCTCTCCCTCCTGCTCTCCCTCCTGCCCTCCCTCTCCATCTCTCTCTCCCTCCTGCCCTCCCTCTCCCTCCCCCTCTGTCATCTCACTGTTTGTGTGTCTGTCTGTGTCAGCCTTCAGCCCGGGCTGAGACAGCTTCCTCAACGCGCACACACAGACAGCCACACCAAAGTACTTAACAGGTCTTTAAAAGACCATTAACATATTACTGAGGCTTTGTTTGTTGTAGCGCCCCTGCATCTCCACCCTGACAATCACTGCTTGCCCGGCCCCACAGAGCAAAGGCTTTGTTCTATTTCACCTCTTTGTGGCCCTGCATCTTCACTCTGCTCTGTGGGGGCCGGGGGAGCAGTGATTGTCAGAGTGGAGATGCAGGGGCGCCAACAGGTGAAATACAACAAAGCCTCTGCTTTGTGGGGGCCGGGGGAGCAGTGATTGTCTGCAAGGTCTGCGCACCGCCAAGGAAGGCTTGCCGGGCCACCACCGGCCCGCGGGCCGTACTATGAGTACCCCTGCTCTAGATACACATATGCTATCTAAGAGTCAGATAGTAGCATGATCCAGGTATATTATGGACACATACAGTTTCTGTGTCACCCACCCAGGCTGTTGTCCTTCCACCAATCATTGCTTCATGATTCACCCAGCCATGCATCTCATATTCTTTCCTTCCCAGCCACGTCTTCAATCTCAATAAGTAAGGAATATATAAGAGCTTACCTCTGCCCGCCACCACCACCGTCTGAACTCTCACAGCCGGCACTGGAACCACCGCATCCTCCCCTGAGGAATTGCCCTCCGCCTCCGTGTCGAGCGCCACCACCTCCGCGTTGGCCCCGCCACCAGATGTTCCACCTACAAAGTACATTTAAGAATGTTAGAATAAACCACTCACTAGTATTTGGTCTAGGAATGAAGACATGTGAAAACAATGTAATTTGTGACTGTGTACTCTAAAGTAAAAAAAATGTCCCTTTTTCCAGGGAAGGGTGTTGTCTTGCTGCACTTTTTGGCACAACTGATGAAGGCTGGCTTTTTAACATGCACCATTTTTCTCCACACAGACAGAAGATGGACTTCTAACAACAAGATCAAGTTCAAACAAGGTGAGAGCTCGGCTCGACCACAAGAAATGTCTTCAATTAATCGTCAGCACTAACCACTTTTCCAGTCTCAGTTAAACATTTAGTTTTTTTATTATGACTTCATTTTAATACATGTGTTTACTTTTAATAAAGCTTTTAAACTTAAATAGACTCTGTCTTTTTTGGTCCAGACTAGAGTGACTGAGCGAAAGGTTTTGCAATTTTTGCAAGCATTAGTCCGTGCCTCTGACACTTCTTGACTCTGACTCCGTACTCTCGAGCTACGTTGGATAATCATCATTGGGGATCAATCATGGATGAATTCGGGAGGTAAATGACTGTGCCACACTATAAAGTCACTCAGTAAGGACATTGGGGGTTCAAAGTCTGTTATCACAGAGGTATGTGGAAACTCTAACAGCGCCTATTATAATTGATAAGCAATGCACTATTTATTGTCCATAGTTGTTTCTGCAGAAGAATTGTCCCCTCAACAGTAGTGGTATGGATTGTCCTCCTATCCAAACCAAAAGGTAGTATCTTATTCTTTCTTGGTGGTCATTCACATTTTATAGTTGGGAATTTTCAAAGCAGATAGAACACTTCAAAAGACATTATGGACAATCCCAGAGGACTGCACTGCACTAAGTTGATAGAGCTATTGCTGACTAGAATGGGAGTTTCGCCAACCGTGCAATCTTAGTTAGCTGCACAGACAGACTAATAAGAATAATCTAGTAATACCACAGGGAGTCATAGTACAGGCAGGATAAGAATTTAGATACAGTCGACAAGAAGATCAAAGACGATTTTGAAAAAATCAAATGAGGAACGCTAGGAAAAATAGGTACTAGTCTAAAATGAAAACTTACTGGGGCCAGCCAAGGAGCCCTCGCCTGCCCGATCCTGGCCCTGTTCAACAGCATCCGCCGCCTGCTGCTCCTGTGTCCCCTCGCCCCTGGGGGGAGCTGACGTACAACATGAAAGAAAGAACAGAAAACATGGATGATTGTTGCTTGTCAATGTCAACCAAATAAAACATTTCAAAACAACAATAATAAAATATTTCCGCGAAATTATATTGATTAGGGTTAGTTTTCATTGATTTGCGGACCTGTGACTTCGAAAGTCACGTAACTCACTAAACAAAGTACTGAAAGGTTCACCTAGGACTGGCAGGCAGCAGTCCGCAGGCAAGACGCAAAGTGACAGACAAACTCCATTGTGATTTCAGTTAGATCAGTGACAACACTAACAGTTGCCTGCTACATAACCAGTCATTTAAATAGTCAAACTATCAATCCACCGCCACTATTTTTCCTATTGTCAGGGGTACAAAGGAAGGGGCAGATTTAAGCCCCTTGCGGCTCTTTTGCTCCGTTCTTGCGTGACTTTTGTGACGCAGCAGCTAAACAAAAGAGGCGCCATGGTGCGGCGTATAATATTATAACAACGTGACGCATTTGGGAGATGCATCCCGTTATAAAGCCCTGCGCCATCAATCAATCAATCAATCAAAGACATTTATAGAGCGCACTACTTACCCGTAGGGTCTCAAGGCGCTTGGGGGGGGGGGTGCCGTTACTGCTCGAATAGCCAGGTCTTCAGCTTCTTCCTGAAGGAGAGGTGGTCTTGGGTCAGGCGCAGGTCGGTCGGGAGGGAGTTCCAGGTCTTGGCGGCCAGGTAGGAGAAGGACCTTCCTCCTGTTGTCGCTCTTCGGATGCGGGGGACGGCGGCGAGGGTGTGGCTGGCTGATCGGAGGTGGCGTTTCGGAGCGTAGAAGTTGATTCGGTTGTTGAGGTAGCTCGGGCCTTGGTCGTGTAAGGCTTTGTGTGCGTGGGTGAGGAGACGGAAGGTGATTCTTTTGTTGACGGAGAGCCAGTGCAGTCCGGAGATGTGGCTGTTGCGTGGGATGTCGAGGATGAGTCTGGCTGAGGCGTTCTGGATCCGCTGGAGTCTCTTCTGGAGCTTGGCGGTGGTTCCGGCGTAGAGGGAGTTGCCGTAGTCCAGACGGCTGGTGACGAGGGCCTGGGTGACGGTCTTCCTGGCCTCGGTGGGGATCCACCGGAAGATCTTCCGTAGCATGCGCAGGATGTTGAAGCACGACGAGGAGACGGCGTTGACTTGTCTGGTCATGGAGAGCGAGGAGTCCAGGATGAAGCCCAGGTTGCGTGCGTGGTCTGTCGGTTTGGGTGCGGTGCCCAGGGCGGGGGGCCACCAGGAGTCGTCCCAGGCGGAGGGCGAGGAGCCCAGGACGAGGACCTCCGTATTGTCTGAGTTCAGTTTCAGGCGGCTGGTCGTCATCCACTCGGCTACCTCTTTCATCCCTTCGTGCAGGTTGGCTCTGGCGGCGGCGGGGTCGTTGGTCAGGGACAGGATCAGCTGGGTGTCGTCGGCGTAGGAGATTATGTTGAGGTTGTGTTGGCGTGCGATGGCCGCGAGGGGGCTCATGTAGACGTTGAAGAGGGTGGGGCTCAGAGAGGATCCTTGGGGGATGCCGCAGATGACTACGGTGGCCTCTGACTTGTACGGTGGTAGGCGGACTCTCTGCGTTCTTCCGTTGAGGAAGGAGATGATCCAATCCAGTGCCTTCTCCTGGATTCCGACGTTGCTGAGGCGATGCACTAGGGTGCGGTGGCAGACCGTGTCGAATGCCGCGGAGAGGTCCAGGAGGATGAGGGCCGCTGTGTCTCCGTTGTCCATCAGGGCTCGGATGTTGTCAGTGGCAGCGATGAGGGCGGTCTCGGTGCTGTGGTTGGCTCGGAAGCCAGACTGTGAGGGGTCGAGGGATCCATTTGTCTCGAGGAAGGCGGCCAGCTGTTTGTTGACGGTCTTCTCGATGACTTTTGCAGGAAACGGGAGGAGCGAGATGGGGCGGTAGTTCTTGAGTTCGGTGGGGTCCTCTGTGGGTTTCTTGAGTAGAGCGCTGAGTTCGGCGTGCTTCCAGGTCTCAGGGAAGGTGGCGGAGTCGAAGGAGGTGTTGATGATGTCACGTAGGTGGGGTGCGATGATAGTGTCGGCTTTGTTGAAGACGTGGTGAGGGCAGGGGTCGGTCGGTGATCCGGAGTGGACGGAGTTCATCATGCGGACCGTGTCTTCGGTGCTGACCGGGGTCCAGGCGCGGAGGGTGGTGGTGGGTGGCGTTGCTGTGGTCGTGGCGTGCGTCGGTTGACTGCTGAAGCTGTTGTGTATGTCCGCGATCTTGTTGTGGAAGTAGGAGGCGAGGGAGTTGCAGAGGTCTTGCGATGGGGTGATGTCGTTGTTTCCTGCGCTGGGGTTGGAGAGCTCTTTCACGATGTTAAAGAGTTCCTTGCAGTTGTGTGCGTTGTTGTTCAGCCGGTCCTTGAATGCAGTTTTCTTGGTGGTGCGGATCAGCTGGTGGTGCTTCCGGGTGGCGAGCTTGAGGGTGGTCATGTTGTTCGGTGTAGGTTCCCTTCTCCAGACTTTCTCGAGGGCTCGGCAGTTCTTCTTGGAGCTCTTGAGTTCGTCGGTGAACCATGGTGCTTTCTTGCTGCCGTGTCTGCTGGGCGGGATCCTCAGAGGGGCGAGTTCGTCCGCGCAGTTGCTGATCCACTTCGTGAGGTTGTCGGCGGCCTGGCTGGGGTTCGCTGAGCTGGCAGGTGGGTGCTGGCTCAGGGAGGCGGCGAGTTGGTCAGCTGTGATCTTGTTCCAGCTTCTTCGAGCAACCTGTTGCTGGTGGTGGTGGATCGTCGTTCTTTTGAAGGTGAAGTGGACGCAGCTGTGGTCCGTCCAGTGGAGTCCTGTGGCGTGGCTGAAGGCGATGTCTGTGCTGGATGAGAAGATGGCGTCGAGTGTGTGTCCGGCGAGGTGGGTGGGGGTGGACACCAGTTGCTTGAGTCCAAGGTTGGCGAGGTTGTCGAGCAGGGAGCTGGTGTTGCGGTCGTTGTTGTTCTCCAGGTGGAAGTTGAGGTCTCCCAGGAGGATGTAGTCAGCGGAGCGGAGGGCGTGCGGGCTGATGACGTCGGCGATGTCCTCGCTGAATTGAGTGCGTGGTCCCGGGGGCGGTAGATCAGGGTGCCTCTGAGGGTGGTCTTGGGGTTGATGTGGATCTGGAAATGCAGGTGTTCGGCGGTGGTTAGGGTGTCTTCGGTGCTATTCGTGATGCGGATGGTGTTCTTGTGTTTTTATGGCGATGCCTCCTCCCATCTGGTTGGCGGTGCGGTCCCTCCGGGTGATTTTGTAGCCCTCAGGGATGGCGATGGCGATGGCGATGTCGGGCGCTGAAGAGGCGTTCATCCAGGTCTTCGTGAGGAAGGCAACGTCCGGGTCTGCGGTGTCTAGGAGGTTCCAGAGTTCGGTGGCGTGTCTGTGGACGGAGCGGGTGTTGAGCAGGATGCACTTGAGGTGGCTGCTGCTGGTGTTCGGCTTGGCGGGTGCTGGTGCCGGGCAGGTCCGGATGCAGGTGAACTTGCAGGCGTGGCAGCTGAAGGGTCCGTGGGTTCGTCGTGGGGTGGCTCGGTAGCATCCTGGTATTCGTCCGGTGTTGAGAGCGATGAGGGTGGCGGCGGTGTACGTCAGGCGGGACGGTCGGGGTCCTCGTGGGCCAGGGGTCCTGGCACTGGGCGCGGTCCAGGCGCGGACGGGCGTAGACGGGCTTACCTTTGGCGCGCCTTCGGCGCACAATCGGCGCACCCGCTGCGCGTGACCGCTGCGCGTTCGCACGGTCGCCATATATGGCGAAGTGCGCGGGTGGGCGGAGCAGCTGGGAGGCGGGAGCGGGGAGGGTACAGAAGGGAAAGAAGGGGCGGGGTAATCGGCGGTGGCGGGAAGCGGGGAGGGAGTGCGGAGGGCGTCGAGACAGCGGGCAAACAGGAAGGAAAAACGCAATTACGGGCACAGAATCACAAAACAGGCACAAAGGAAGGAAAAAAGACAAGACACTGAAAAAAAAAATACAGTCAAAGAGAAGCCGGCAGGCGAGCACGGACCACGCCGCTCAAGGAGGGGGCGTGGTCAGCGGCAGCGAGGCAGGCAACGAGGCAGTCAAGGCAAGGGGGCACACGCAGCAGCTGGTGGCCGTGCGGCGCGGGGGTGTCCTACAAGTAGGTCACACTCACCTGCGTCGCACGGTCGCCATATATGGGGGCGTTCCGGCGCAAGGGAGGGCATTCCTGCGCTGGAACACATCCTAAAAGTGGCTGAGGGAAATCTACAAAATTTCAATCAGTCACCTTTAGGACAATGATGCGTCACACAAACCCTGCACCTGCTTGAAGCAGACGTATGGCTTGACCCAGCATTGGGGAGACAGGGTACCCCAGAGAATTGCTGGAGCTGCGCCATCGTTGCGACGCAACTCCAGCAGTAAAGCTTCGGTGACATTTTGGGCCCATGGTGCGCCGCATTGCAAATACGGCGCACCATGTTTGGTGGTGGTAGCGGGCCGCACAATTACTGGCGCATCCCTGCTACTTTGCAGGGATGCGACGGTAATTGCAAATCTGCCCCTTAGGGGCAAACTTACTTACGCGTTCTGGCGCATCTCCAGAGATGCGCCAGATCAAATGCGTCATGCAAAACTACCCTTGCGACACGGCAGATGTGCCTCATTTACAATGCGGCGCGCCCTGGCGCAAGGGTAGGGACTTGCGTGACGCATCTCATCACGTAAGAGAGGCGCATCACTGGAGTCACGTCGCCAAGGCAATGCAACTCCAGTAATGCTCAGGGCCACCCAATACTTAACATGCTGTGTCAGTCCTTACGCCTGCTTCAAGCAGGCATAAGGAATTGAATTGACGTAGCAGCGTCGCAGAAGTGCCTGCGTTAAATCTTGTAGATTTCACGCAGGCACTTTTGCGAGGCGCACAGCCGCAGGACCGCCCACCCTGAATACTAGGAACGCGCCCATTGTGGCGCAGGCCCATGGCTTTATAACGTGATGCATCTCCGTAGATGCGTCACGCTGTAAATGACTCGCAGGGATGCGCCACGTTTACGCCGCTGTTGCGTCACGCAAGGCAACGTAAACGTGGCGCAAGGGGCTTGTAAATGTAATCTGCCCCCTAGTGTCTAGCATTACGCAGTTCTGTAAAGTACACTCATACATAATTGTTACTCAGGCCAATGAGACCACAAAATAGAAAACAAATAAGCATAGTAGCAACGCCACTGAGAAGGAGAGCAGTGCACCTAAAATGCACAGAAGATTTTGAAATATAATTTAACTACAATGTAATCGTCAGCAGCATTATTGGCTTGCTCCATGTAAAAAACAAATATTTGCAATACAACAACAACACAGAGCAGGAGAAAACATAGTAGTGAGTGATGAAATAGCTACTACTACTCACCAAGCCCGGGGATCTCCAAGCCGAGCTGGTCCAGCAGGTCGCGCTCCCTGTCCAGGACATCCGTCCAGCGGTGGGTGACCTGGCTGTAGGTGCGCTGGACACCCGGAGAGTTGGGACATGGCCCAGCACACCTTCTGCCACCGCTTCCGGCGCTCCCGGATGTTGTAGACGGCCGCGATCCTGCCGCCTCCCACGATGGTCCTGGGCAGGCGGCGCTGGACGAAGTAGACCAACGCGCCCACTTCCTCCGGGCTGAAGATCTCCCGTCGGGTCACCTGCTCCCCCCTCAATCGCCCGCATGCTGTCCTGGCACGGGGTCCAGGACTCCTCCTCCCCGCGGCCGCTGCGTCCCTCAAGTGCCTGGGCAGCTTCACGGCGCCTGGCTTCACCATGGTCTGGGCAGGTAAGGTAGGAAGTAGAACATTAAGAAGGAATAGGATAGGGAAGAAGAAAAGAAAAGAGTTTAAAAAGTAGTTTAAAAGTAAACAAAAATAGCAGAAAAGACAAAAATATACAGCTAGAAAAAGAGAGGGATAGATAAGAAGCAAAATCGTTGGAAAAAAACTGAAAACAAGCAAAGGATGGCAAAGATAGAAAGAGGATAAACACCATGCCCAGACACAGGAAATGAATGAAAAACAAGATGGCCGCCCGTTCACGAGCGCGAAAGTAAGTTCGCACGCAATTTTCCTCGCGATCTCGTGCGAACTTGTACTCGCAATGCGCTTACCTCGCGAGATTATACGTAGCGGGCTTAAACGGAAATACGTCACGCAAACAAAATGGCCACGCCCGTACTCGACCTTGGGGTAAATTCGCGTGTTGCGCTGCAAGCGGCTCGTGAATACTGCAAAAAAACTCGCGAAATAACACGCTGCAAAAAAATATAAAGCTCATTCGCACGAATTGGCGGCTTCCGCGGTCGGTTTCGCACGACGCAGAGCCTCGCAAATAGCGCGAAATTACCGAAAAACAATTTTTGCAAAAGCAAAACAAATGAGCAGGTGCAAAAGGTCAATCTCATGATTTGTAATGATTCCCTGTTGTGCTTCCTGAGGGGGCCCTCCAGAATTCGGTTGCCTGCTTGCAACAATTGTGTGACCCTGCTATGACCTTAACTGTATGCCACAAAGGTCCTGATTTACAGCTAAGGGAGCAGACAAGCAGGTGCCAGGCTGGAACTTCAAATTCAATGACACATTAATTAGCCCCTAATTCATTATTGTCAGTTGGGGCAGGGCAGGTGTTGTTAATAAACTAACCCCAAATTAATTCATGTCAGTTGAAGCAGGGCAGGTGTGCTTGCTTTTCCCCCCCATCTTCTACAGTGATGATGAACCAGAGGGTGGCATTGATGTAACAGAGGGTGGCATGGGTCAAAGAGAGGGTGGCAGTGGTGAAACAGAGGGTGCTGGGAGGCTGTGATGATGAACCAGACGTAGAAATAACATAGTCGCGACCTTTGCGAGCCGATAAGTAAGTTCGCAATTGTGAACTACTACCAAATCCTCGCAAACTGGCAGAAACACTTGCGAACACAAAAAAAAAAAATCCGCAAATTCGCGGGAATTCACGGATTTTGCAGATTGCGAGTTCGCAAATTCGCGAACGCCAGATTTGCAAAATTCGCTTAGTGGTTACTAGATGTTCCTCACGAGTCAAATGCAAATGCTTGATGAAAGGGTTTCAATGGTTTTACATTTGACTCGTGAGGACATCTAGTAACGACTAGTGGAATTGCAGCTTGATGAAAGAATAATTTCAATGCTTTGCATTTGACTCGTGGGGGACATCTAGTAACGACTAAGTGAACTGCAGCTCTTTGTGGAATTATTTTGATATTGGATACTATAATATTCACTGGCACACTGCTAATCTCATCCCATAATGCTTTGCAGGGCCTTTGGTTGGAATTGTTTTTGCCAATAACTGTGCTTGGGGTGGTTGAGGATGGGACCATGTTAGACTTGGCTGTCTCTAGTTGGCAGAGGTATACACTTCTGACAAATAGGGACTCATCTCCTCTAGTCAGGGCAAGGGGATCACACACTTAGATAACCCCTGCTCACCCCCTTGGTAGCTTGGCAAAGCAGACAGGCTTATCTCTGAGGCAGTGCGTTAAGCATTTATGACCACATACAGTAATAAAGTGAATACACTACAAATGGACACAACACAGTAGTGTTATAAAAATAAGGATTTTTATATAAGGCTTAGCACAAGACCAAATAACAACAAAAATATACCACAATCTTAATAAATACTCTTGGAAGGAAAAATAATAGTTCAAGTGTAGTTTCTTCTTAGCACAAAGTCTTTAGTAACAAAAGCAACTCTTCTTCTTTAAAACACAGTTCTTGGCAACAATGTAACCCACACTGGAGTCACACGACGTCGAGGCAAAGTTAATCCAAAGGTTCGGCGTCGACCGCGAGGAGCGCTACGTCGAGCCTGGAGTCGCACAGACCCCCACAACAGAGTACCTTGGAAAAGCGAAGCACACGATGATCAGCGGCATCGAGATGTCAGGCGTCGATCGGGCCTCGGAGTCGGGGCGATCTGCAGCGGCGTCGACGTCGATGTCGATGATAATGTTGCAAGAGTGAGCAGCGCTCACGGTGTAGAGAGGGCTCGAAGTCGATGCGATCAGCAGCGGTGCAGACACGAGGTCACTTGGAGCTGGAGCCGAACTCGCTACTCACTGGCGTTGCTGCTGGCGTCGATCGGGCCCGGCGTCGAGGAAGCGGGACACTGGAGCCGTTACTCACGATGTCGAGCTGGATTCGGCGACGTCCGTAGGCGTCGAGATTGCTGGTTTCTTCAGAGGTGCTGGATTTTCAGGTTCCAGCAACAAGCACTTTTAGCAGATGAAGTCCTTTAGCCCTGTGACTTCAACAGGAGGCTGGCACTCTTCCAGCCCTTGGAGATTTTCTTTAGCAAAGCTTGAGGATACACACTCGCTCAGTTCCTCTATCCTGGTTCCTTGGGAAAAATAAAGAAGCAACTGCAGAATTCTCCCCAGCAAACAGCACACTGGCAGAAGGGGTAGGCAAGTCCTTGGATCCGCAGGATTCTTGTCCTTGGTTCAGGGTTCCTTGTCAGAAGTGATCTAAATTCTTGGTTCAGGGGTCCTTCTCTTATACCCTTTTTTGGCTTTGATCCCTTTGTCCATGCAGGGGAATTTCCCAACATCCTGGGTTTGTTGTGGGTGTAGCCAGGCAGAGGCACCTGGCCTATTCACTGTGCAGGGCTGGGTCCTCAGACGCCCAGCAGGAGGTGGAGCCAGTATTGTCACTGGCAGGAGCAGAGCTATCGGGCTCCTGGTAGGAGGTGGGGCCAGGATCGTCCCTGGCATGCATAGAGCCATCAGTCGGCTGGCAGGAGGTGGAACCAGCATTGTATCAGGCAGGGCAGGCTATCAGGAGCTACTCTCCCCCTACTCTCAATGCAAATGTCCCACTCATCCCACACTGACTCACTCAGACCTCTGGAGCCACCCAGCTCCTGTCACACACACACCAAACCAGCAGAAACCAGAAATAGTTAGACAAGAAAATAGCCACTTTCTAAAAGTGCTATTTTCAAACCCAGAGTCCAAAAACCATCCACACAAACGGATGCGTGATTAAACCCCGAGTTCAGGGATACCAAACTCGACAATGAACCATGCTCCCCGAGCCAGCTAGGATTATAGCATTAATAATCTTGGCAGCCCATTCTAACTAATGGAGAGCAAGTTACCTTACAATAGTGAAAAACTAATATGGCTGTAATTCACTATTAGGACATGCCAACTTGGTCAGGCTTGTCCTACCTTATACTAACAATGCAGCCTGCCCGTGGGCCTACCATAGGGGTGACTAACATGAAGTTAAGGGAAGGTTTAGGGACTGGCAAGTAGGTGTACCTGCGCAGTCAGCGTGACAGTACCAGACTGCACGTAGGTCTGGCAATGGCAGACCTGTAGACATACTTTTACTAGGCCGCTCTTGTGGGTGGCACAACATGTGCTGCAGGCCCACGAGCAGCATTTGTATTTACAAGCCCTGGCACTCCTGGTGGACTAGACTAGGGACTGACAGTAAACCAAATAAGCCAAACATGGAATTCAATCAGTACAGTAATTTTACATAGGGAGCACTTGCACTGTGGCACTGATCAGCAGTGGCACAGTGCCCAAAGCAGTATACCAGCAAAAACATCGTAAACAGAGGAGGCAAACAGAAAAAAAATGGAGGAGAGACTCAAGCCAATGATGTCAGGTCTAACAGACCACCACCAAAGTTCCACAAGATGTGCTTTTTGTTTATCCTCTTTGTGTTCAAGGCATCTGCTTGGTCCTCACCCTAGGTTAGAAGTGACCCCAAAATCATCCCCTCTATCATTGCCTAATGTTTTAATTGAAAACGTTCACTTTTGTGAATTGGTTATGTGCATTTTAGCATGTAAAATTGCTTTATCAAAGCATCTGAGAATTATGTTGATTTATCTGCTAGACTACGTGATTAAGCATAGTTTTTGTACTGTGCTACTCCGTTAGCGTGCCCAGGGTTAATGATAAGTCAGTGCCATATGGTTAAGATCCGGACATTTTGAAATTCATTGGATATTAATGACAGACATTGATGCAACATCTATCTTATTCTCAACCTTGGCTCATTGAGCTTTCACCTGGTCCAATCAAGGCAGTCAGATATATAATCAACTTAGAGGGAGAACTTTGCCTCCCAAACTACTTGTTCCATACATTTGAAAAGACTGCCTGTCATAACCTTGACAGAAGCCTTGAGAAAGTCCGGGAGGATGAAACGCGTGTCAGCCGCAAACAGTTTTGGAACACTCATCGAGTGTAACTTTGGACCTTGTCATCCCCGCATATGACAAGGGAGTTGGTCCTTTCTGTTCCTATTTGATAGTATGTGCCTGACTGATCTCAGAACTTGCAATCGCTTTGATACTCAGAGGAAATCATGCATTTAATGTGTTACTTTGATGTATCTACAAAAGTAACTAGATGTTATTATTTGTTTTGTTCTTACTTTGACTATAACACAAATGTCTATATTTATAAACCTGTATATAGTCTTTTTGTGGTGTATTTATTGTGCTCTGTGTGAATGTGTTTCACAAATACTTTACACATGGCCTCTGTTGATAAGCCTTTCTGCTCTGTACTACGCTACCAAAAGGTGAGCACAGGTTATCTTTTTTGTGTATCTGGCTTACACTGACTAGGGTCGTGGTTTCTGCCTGACCAGGGTGTATACTTTAGCTAACCAGAAACTCCATTTCTAACATATCTTCCCTAAAGACAGCATGCAAGTGACTCCCAAGAAGTCTGATACCTGTTGCTTGTATATCTTCCCTGACCACTGCTGCGGGCTCGCTCTTGACATGGGAGAACATTAGGGGGCAGGGGTTCTGGAAGCGTGGCGGTTTGGAGTAGATCGTCGATTGAGGGAGAGGTGGCTGCATCTGTTTTTCTGGCTATTAAACACTTTACTGTCTTTGCATACCATGTAATTCCTTTCATTGGCGAGGAGTTGCAAGCCAGCAGGACTCCCACACATTTGCTCCTGAGCATTGAAGCTGCCTTTCAAGTACATGCTGCACCATCCTTCTGCATTCTAGATTTCCGCCGCTGAGGTCACTTCTCTGTTTCCAGCTGCATCCTGCCTTGTCCAAGAAAACAGTGTTGTTGGTAGTGTGGACCCCACCTTTTAAGGTAATTTTTTAATTATGGAGGGGGCACGGTGGGAGGCATTCCATATCTTGTTCAGCCGCAAGCTCCAAGCTTGAGCTATTCTACAGCCATCATAGCATTGCTTGACCTCCTTATCTATAAGCATGCATGAGCAGGCCCACATACTCACTCCAGCGGTCATTTTGCTGTCGACTAATCCAGGCCCATTTACAAGCTTATCTTCTGGCAGTTTCATCGGTGACTCACACACACCTTGCAATGCATGTGTCTTTTCGCATCCAAAAAAATAGAGAAGACATCTACAGTATTCCTTGACATCTGGGAGTGCTCTTCGTCAATATCATGTATATCGTTTCTGGAAATAAGCATTGGAAATGCGGGGATATTATTCTCATTTATTTCTATATGTTTTATTTTCATTATGCCCACATGCAGATCACATGTGCAAATTCGAATTGAGGAAATTTTAGCAAATTCACTGTGAAAACAATGTTTTATTATTTTGTCAAATCCATAAAAAAGAAAAAGAAAATAAAACACTTGAATACCTTTTCCACACCAAACTTTTGAAATCTCGTCATCATGCAACAAGCAATATTGCCACTGGCCGCGTTCATACCTAATCTGATTGGGAAAGATGGAAAGAAGGATTTGAGGCATACCTTGATGCCCTTGAGGGAGAGTCTGTCACACACAAAAAGAAATTTGCAATCCTGGGACACTGTTTGGGATCAAAAGGCCGCAGTATTTTGAAACAAATTCCAAAGAATACAGTTAGAGTAATCAAAGGTGGAGGAGATGGTGTAGAGGATGAGTATGCTACAGACATCAAATCTTCGGACACACAATTCAAATACTGTGAAACTGAGACGTTACAGAGGCACAAATTCTAGAAAAGAGCACAATTACCTGGAGAATCTGAAACCAGCTACTTTGGTGCACTGTGTATTTTGGCTGTTTCGTGCAAATACAAACCTTTTGAGAAGGAAATGATCTGGGACCAATAATTAGATAAAACAAGCAACAAAAAGGTACAAGAGGCTTTGTTGTCCAAGCCGGAGTTAACTTTACAAAAGCCGTTAGAAATTGCAAACAGGATCAAAAGCACAACGTCCTACCTACAACAAATGGCAATTTCAAACTCTAAAACTTCTTCACATGAGGTATTGGCAGTCAAAATCAAATATAAGAAATCAAAAGAAAAACTACACAAGGAAAAGGACAGTGAAAATGTGAAACCTGGCTCTTAATCCACTCACTGGCATTGAGAGTATTACCGGTGTGGCAGCACATCCCTTCTTGGTAATGCCAGAGTATGTCCTGCGATGCATAAAACATGTGGAAAGTGTTTCAAAAAAGGACATTTTGCCAAAGTCTGTAGATCTACCAGCAAGATGCCATTCAACACAGAATCCTCAAGGATGTGCTTAATATAGACTAATCCACAAAATGAGAAACATCTTCAAGTGATGAAGCCCAGATCTTAACCATTACGGGATCTCAAGAACATTTGAACACTGAGAACATGTACAGTGCTATCGCACAAGGAGTGTGCCAGCCCTTGTGTGTGGAGAACATCAATGGGGTGGACGCTAAATGTTTTGCAGATTCAGGATCCCCTTTTACCCTTATAAGCGAGAAAGTATGGAAGGAATTGTTCCCAACACAGTGGTTCACCTTGAGACCTTCTACTATACGAACAGTTGTCTACAGAGGAAAAACGATCTATGTAGTAGGCAAATTTGATGCTAACATGTGTTTTTTAGGACAGTGAATCATAAGGGGTTGTGTATGTGGCACAAGAGGATGCTTGTTTGTTGATGTAGTATGACCATGGTAATTTGAGCATCATATTAGATCCATAATAACCCCCTTTAAGTAATAGTTTAGAAGGAATTTGTCTGTATCCAAATGATCAGGAAGGAGCATGGGAGGCAACATATTCAAGAGATTTTAAAAGGGAACAGAGCCTGTTTAAGGGTTTTAAACACAAGATAAGATTGGTCGATGGTGTGAAAGCGGTTGTGCACAAGGTTTGTAGAATACCTTAAGCTTTGCGAGTTGAGTTAAAAAGAGAGTTGGGCAAGTTGTGTGCGAGCAACGTAATAGAACCAATCGAGTCATCTGATTGGGTTTCTCCAATAGTCCTGGCCAACAAAGCCAATCGGGCTCTACGCATGTGTGTTGATTTGCGAGATTTGAACCAACACATATGGGTAGATCAGCAAGATTTGCCCAACATCATGGAAATGACGACCACCCTGATGGGTGGGAAGTTAATTAGTTTCCTAGATATGACATCAGCATAACACCAGATCAACTTGCATCCAGATTCTAGGCATTGCACAGCATTCATCATCCCAGAAGATGTATTTATTTATTTATTCAAACGCATGCCCTTTAGATTTGCTTCTGTAGTTTTACAGAGGATTGAGGAGAGCATGTTCAGGAGGATGCCCTGGGTGATGTATTTTCAAGATGATGTGTTGGTGTATGGCACTAATCAGAAACGACACAATGAAAGATTACACTTTGAGTTGTTGATTTTAGAGAGTAAAGGGGTTACACATATGTCTCGAAGAATGTAAGTTGAATAGGAGCATTGTGGAGTATTTAGGTTACAAACTGTCTTATGCAGGGGTGGAGCCTAAGGCAAGTCTATTTAAGGCATTACAAGATTTTATCACACCAGAAGATAAGGACCGTTTGAGATCTTTTGTGGTGCTCATTGAGATTTATGCATGATTCATACACAATTGTGCTGCTAAGACCTATCACATGAGGAGCCTTTTCAAAAAGAATTCTATGTTCAGGTTGGGTAGCGAGTGTGCAAATGAATTTGTTTCGATCAAAAATTAAATTGACATGCATTCCTTTAAAACCCTTTAACACCAGGGATCAGACAATAATCATGACTGACTTAAGTCAGAAAATATTGGTTGCTGTACCTATGCAACAGGGAGATAGGGAGGATGAGGTGAGAGATTTTGCATCCAGGAGTTTGAGAGGTGCTGAAGCTACATAATCCGTGGTGATGCTCAAGGCTTTAGCCTATTGGTGGGGCATTGTTCATTTCATCCTGGATGTGCCATGTACAGAGCAGACTAAGAAGTTAAGAAGGTCATGAGCCTTGTGTGTATAGGTTTTCCAGGAATATTTTCAAGGGATTATTCTATCAGTAAATATAAATTTGTTTTAGAAAAGTTGTATGTAGTCAATGGGCTGTTCTATTGACCCACTTTGCTTGTGGTTCCTGAAGCCATGCGGAACAAGGTTCTCACGTTAGCCCACGAGGTCAGATTGGCATGTGAGCGATGAAGAGGAGAATTATGGAAAGTTTCTGGTGGCCAGGTTTAGATAAGCAAGTAGAGTATGTTGTGAGAGATTGTATGTGCTGCTCTGTTAGCGATAAGTCAAAAGTAACCATGCCCAAAACAAAAGAAGTGGTTGAAGTACCTAGTAAAGCATGGTCAATACTTGCAATTGACCCCATGCCATTGTCTTTCAGCAGTGTTCCTGAGTATGGAATACTTCTGGTGGATTACTTCAGTCACTGGCCAGAACTTAAGTTTGTGTAATTGACTTTCTTGAGTCTTTGTGTGCAAGTGAAGGAGTTGCAGATAAAGTACTTTTTGATAACAGATGTCAATTCACTTCAACGCAATTTGAAGAGTTTATAAAGTTCTTGTGAATGAAACAAAACAGAAACTCTCTTTACCTCCCTAGGAGCAATAGTCTCATAGAGAGGTTTAACAGAGTGATCAAAGAGAATGTGCAACAGTCAAAATCCAGTGGTTTGATTTATAAGAAAGAGCTGAAGAATTTGTTGTGGGCAGTTCGCACGACAACCAAGACTGTTACAGAGGTTTCTCTTTATTTTGTTGAGAGTACGTGTTCCCTCTTCAAAAATCTTGGGGAGGTCGATGGGTGAGTTTGAGTTGGCAGAAGGAAAAATAAGGGAAGTAGACAAAAAGAGAGTGAAAGCTCAGAACAAATATGTTCAAACAAAGACTAGGGTGGTGATAGTGAAGGTTGGTGACCTGGTTAGGGTAAAATGTTCTAGAATTTACCTAAGACAGATCAAAGTTCTTTGAACTCAAGACTGTTGTGAGAGTCAACAGGGGTGCAGTGAAATTGGAGGATGGCAGATGGTGGAACAAAAGTAAGATCACCATGCCCAAGTCACATCAGGATGGTGTGTCTGGGGAGGATGGGTCCCAAGCCGATCATGGAGGGGAGTGCCATGAGGCCAAGGCCAGTGCGACTTCTTCCAGGATCACTAGGTTGCCAACGATGTTCCGAAAGTATGTTATGCATTAATTCAAAAACTACTTGTTATGTTATGGAGTATTGCACATATAACTTATGGTTTACTTAGACTAGTCGTGTAAATATGTTGAGTTTAATGTTTATTGTGTCTAAACTTTTCTGTTCTTGTATAGGGGGAAGATGCGTTGGGTTGTATGTTTTCCTTGACCACTGCTGTGGGCTCGCTCTTCGCATGGGAGAACGTTGGGGGGAGTTCACGAAGGGTGGTGGTTGGGAGAGAACCATCGATTGAAGGAAGAAGTGGGCGCATCTGTCTTGCTGGCTAATAAAGGCTTTCCTTTCATCGCATAACGTGTAATTCCCTTTAATACCATATGAAAAGTGTCAGTTCTACAAAAAGTCGCTGAGTTCAGGAACCTCATGAGCATAGCCAGATATTGGGAGCAGTTTGTACCGACACAAGAAACAACATCGGAACCCTTGATGGCCCTCACGAAAGGCAAAGATATATGAGAAGTAACAAAAGGCAATGCAGCCTAGTATTGGGACACCCAGGTCAGCAAGGCATTCCAAAAGTGAAGAAGGCCCTCATCTCAACACTACATTAATTGCGGACGACAGTCTTATTGACTTGGGGATGGTGCTCCTGTAAAAGAAGAGCCCTGGGATGTGGGTCTCAATATGTCAGATGGCCACTACCGATACTATGACCTGCTATTATATGCACAGATTGAGAGAAAGGCACTGACTACTGAATCAGTTTGCTTCCATTTCCATTTGTACCTGTGGGGGAGGACGTTCTGTGTAATCATAGATGGTAAACTGCTAATCTCACTCACTGCCGGCATGTCCAGGCAACCCCCACTGAGAATTGAATGTGGGCAGTCCAGCTCCAGTTATACAGATTTAACATCATGTACCAGCTGGAATTCCAAAACCTAGCCAATGTCTTGTTAAAACACCCACCGAGATAAGAAAATTCAAGAAAGGAGGAGTATGAATGGACCGAAGAATTTGTGCCATTGAACTGAAAGAGATTCAAAGTGTAACAGCAGAGGTCGCGTGTCTGCAGAATTCAGTAGAGGCACCACGTCACAAGGTGTCGAAAGACTTCCTCAATAATGCCAGAGCATGGAAATCCATACGGATTAGCAAGTATTGACACAACTATAGAGCGCATGATGAGCTCAGGACTGCTGTAGGCCGGCTCCAGCTCCAAGGCAGGCTCCAAGGCAGGCACACAGTAATTCCACATACCCTATGAAGCTGAGTACATTGACAAAAGCAAAGTCTGGTTCTCATGACAGTGTGGTTGACAACAAGGTAAAGTGGTGTCATCCTTATGAATTTCGGCATATGCACTATACCGGAGGTGGAGTGCACTCTGCACCCATTGCGACCAAGGAACATTGACCATACCCATGGACCTATCTCAACATAGATGTCTGAAGGTTTCCTGAAGAGCAAACAATACTGGCAATTATAGGCAGCAACTCAAAATACCTGGTGGGTGAGCTGACACCATCAACAGCGTTCCCAACGGTGAAGAGTGTACTGGAAAAACTATTCTCCATGTTTGTCCTCCCTGTGGCAGTACAGATGAAGAATGGCCCACCTTTCTAAGGACAGGAGTTCAAAGAATACTTAAACTTCCTTGGAATTCTTCATCGAAAGATCATTCTGAAGTAGCCTCAGGTCAATGGGGAAGTAGAGCAATTCATGTGTACATTAAAAGAGATGCTTTTGATTGGTTTAGAACAAGAGGACCCAGAGTGATGACTTCACCAGTTTTTGAGGGTGTATCTTCACACCCCTCCTAGCACCATAGCATGCATCCCTCTTAAACTCATATTTCAGAGGCTTGTTGAGATGGGATTGAGGATAGTCACCCCTGGCAAACAGCCACCCTGGATGAGGCTGCCTCACACATTAAGAGGAGAGTAACCTGATGACTGCATCAGTTAGATCAGGGATGAGAATTTCCAACAGAAGAGGTAGGGTTCTGGGTGCTAATAAAAGATGGACATCCCGGATGGATTTTCAGATCACAATTAGAGAGAGACCCATGGCATGCACGAGACTATGGTCACTGCCTCGCTGAAAGGCAAGCAGTTCATGGAGAATGTGTCCTGGCTCAAGAAAGCAAATGTTGCAAACAACTCTGGCATGGCACGGGATGCCCCATCCAAATATAACTGGGAATATAAGAAATGGACTCCAGAGACACTAAGCCAAACCAACCACGGACGTGCTTAACTAGTAGGTAAGGCATTGCAGCAGAAAACCATTTTACCTGCTAGTACACCAATGGAAATAATGACAAGACTGTAGAAATTCCTGGCAATCCCAGAGGAAGGTCCGAAAGCAGTCATTGATACCACGTTTTGCATAACCCTGCTCTCAATAATTCACTGAAAGACTTAAAGACTGAAAGAATCTGTTGGCCTCCTTCTTAGACCAGAGGGTACAGAGGGTCAAGCTGGGAGAGTTTCTATCTCCATCCCTACCTGTGCAATGTGGGGTCCCACAGGGGTCGGCATTAAGTCCGACCCTGTTTAACATCTGCGTGACTCAGCTTGCCAGGCTAATTAGATCGTTTGGGATGGAGGTAGTCTCCTATGCGGACGACACACAGATCTTAGTGTCCCTCTCCCACTCTGGTGACCCAGCCAACTTTAGGAACTGCATGCAAGCAGTGTCCCAGTGGATGATTTACAATTCTCTAAAGTTGAACGGGGAAAAGGCTGAGATCTTGGTGTTTGGCTCTAACAACAACATCTGGTCACCTGAATGGTGGCCGCCCTGGTTGGGGTCATGTCCCACTCCTTCGGGATCAGCACGGAACTTGGGGGTGCTGATTGAACCTGCCCTTTTCATGACCCAGCAGGTTAATAGAACTGTTGCTACCTGTTGGGGCATTATTAAAATACTCCATAAAATAAAACATTTTCTGTCCCCTCAGGCGTGGTAGCAAGTGGTGGTAGCCCTCGTCGCATCCCGACTAGATTATTGTAATGCCCTCTACATCGGCATGAATAAGAGTTTAATCCAACATCTTCAGACTGCTCAAAATGCGTCAGCCAAATTTGTTCTTGACGCTCCTAGATTGGCTTCATCGACGGCAGCCAGGAAGGCTTTACCCTGGCTTCCCATTGAAGCGAGGATCACTTTATAAACGCTTTGCCTGACCCACAGTGCACTCTCTGGGAAGGGTGTTGTCAAGAAACTATTGCTACCTTATGTTTCAAGCAGACCTCTACGTTCCTCTGCTAAGAACCTGCTGGTGGTCCCTCGCTTCCGTAAGAGTAGATGGGGTGGAAGGGCTTTCTCTACAATTGCCCCTAAGTTATGGAACACTCTTCCATGCGACATAAAATCTCAGGCTTCCGTCCCCGCTTTTCGTGAAGCACTGAAAACCTGGTTGTTCGCAAAGGCGTACCCGTAGATACTTTTCATTTGTTTATTTTGTTTTTGTTAGGCGCCTTGATGCCCTCGGGCTTAGTTGCGCATTATAAGACTCTTTTCATTCATTTTCATTCATTTCATTTCATTTCATTCATTTTCACTTTGGGGCACACGCAGCATTGGAAATTGCGATTGCAAAGGGCCGAATTTGCAGAATCTGCCCCTTTGCGACTGCAATTTTTCTATTTGCGATGCATCATCTGAAATGGAAAAAACACTATTTAAGTAATCGCTAAATTTACGATTACTTAAATTGCAATTACATTTAGGGAATCACAAATTGAAATTCCCTAAATTCCCTAAATGCAAAAAATGTTTGCAAATTCGCATTTAAGAGTCACAAATTAACATCAACTCAAAGTTGATGGTAATTTGCAAAAACTTTGGGAAATGCACAAAAGTGCATTTTCCAAATGTATATGTTGCACAACTACATGATTTGGGGCATGTGCGTCTGCAAAATGTTTTAAAAATGCAATTTCAGGGGTGCATCAGGGTGTCCTTTTGGCACCCTTGAAATTGCAAGTGCAAAGTTGCAAGCGCATTGCACATGCAATTCCCATTGATTCCCATGGACCTATAGGCCTATAGGAATGAATGGGAAGCAATTCCTTATTTGCGATTCCCAATTTGTGAGTTGCAAATAAGGAATGTGTAGGAATCACACATTTTTTTTTAGACTCCTACACGCATTAGGAATTGCGATTCTTAAATTGTGATTTCTTAAAAATCGCAATCTAGTAATTGCAATTCCTAACCATGATGTATGTGGCCTTATGACATTAGTTTAGAATTTGGTGGTCTGGTCACTCCGTCACAAACCGGACAAATATGCTTTACACTGTATTGGATATATAGGATATGATGAAATTGTAACATGGTGGATGAGATATCCGTCACATTTATGGCAGAATACATGCGCTCTGCCCTATTTTGGTGAGCTATCTCCTCTAAGTCTTAACAATTCAAATAGGTGCTGCACGTGTTCCCTGTAACCGTGTACAAAAAGCATGGACTGGCCTTTCATAAAGTTCACCAAGTGTGAATATATTGACACTTCAAAGCTAACCGGAAGTAATTCGTCGAGGCATGGCCATAACAGTCCCGGAAGCTGGACAATGTATATGGTTAAACGTTTCTTTATTTTCAGTTTTAAGGGGCGCCACCCAAATCAACCAGACAAGAGAGTTTAACCTGTAAGTTAAACAATATTGCGGTTAACACATTGATGAACTTTTTCGGGGAGGGGGAGTATCTGGGGGGGGGGAGCGCGATGGACAAAGGGCAGCAAAGATGTGTGTTACGCAAACGCCCAGGTTGAGGCGAGCGTGTTGCATTGTGGGTACACAACTGGGCTCTGCAGTCCCCTTGGTCTAATTGTAAATGCATGTGTACAAAACACAGTAGTTATTCTGTTATAATTGACTCTTCTGTTTACACCAACCGATGAACGATTCATTATAAACTCTTCATTACAGAAAACTCAGGCTCGGTCCCGTTGGAAACAAGTCAGAAACTCAGACTGTCTAACAAGCCTCTCGGGCCTCATTAAATGACAAGAAGCAATTAAACATCATGGCACTTTGGGGAAAATAGGAAAAGTTTTCAGTAAAAGCCCAAGGCTCAATTAGTGCAGTTATTGGAAATTGTAGCCAAGAAAATTAGCAGAATAGGTAGGTCTACAGAGAGTCCAGGTAGACTGGGACACTCAGAGGGAAGATGGGCCGCCCAGGGGCCAGCAGGGATGCGCAGAAATATACTACAATTACTAACATGTCATTAATAATTGTTGAAACTTGAATTGTGCTTAATCAAAGTACACAGAGTAAAATAACACAGTAAAGGGGTTTCTCAAGGTCACAGCTCACTGAGGGGCATATTACCAACACGTAGCGATATTTATCGCTAAATAGGCTTAGCAGCAATTTTTTATCGGTGCCTATCGCTGGATATGTTAGCGGAGAAAATATGCTATTAGCAACGTTTTTCTCCATTGTGCTAAAATATCCAGCGATAGCGGCGAAATGCGTGAATATCGCTGAGAATACAGCGATATTCACGCATTAGCGACAAAATGCTCTTAGCCATGTTATCCACCTCCCTTTGGATAACATGGCTAAGAACTGGTCTGTTTTATAATGAGTTGGGACACACTCAGCCAATTTGTACTGCGTGAACCAGAAATTTGTTTTACAAGAAATATATTTTCATTTTTAATTTAGTTTCATTGATTTATCCGTCAGACGCCGGCGGCCGCGGAATGGATTGAATGCAGTTTCCGTTCGATGGTCTAGCGAAGGAGAGTAGTACCCCCTGTGACCTCCGGACTCATCCCCGGGCGTCTCCATCTCCCTGCTGTCAAATTCAAGTACAGTGTTCTAGCAAAGGTGAGCAGCTTTACCCGTCACCTCCGGACTATTCCCGGGCGTCCCGACCAACGTGTCTTCTCCCTGCCTCCAAGTCCAATTGCAGAAAATTCACACTGTGTGAAGCTAATCTCCATTCTTGCAGCCCCTGCGCACTTTTTGCAGTGAAGGATTCACCCAGTCCAAGTCCTGAGGAGAACCTCGTAATCATCCATGGTTCGAAACGCGTTGACCCCCTGCCTGTGACAAGGAAGAAGGGTGCAGCCAGGGAATAATCAATACCACTGTCGTTGGCCCTAGCTGTTAATCCTAAAAATACCTAACCACAGGTTTTGTGAGACAGGCAGGCAGTTTCATTGTACTCTGGTTTCCGCCTGTCCATTGGTATACAATCTAAAGGACTGGTTCTTTTTGGGAAATGCTTTTTATGTTCCAATGTGTATTGTATGTAATAATTTTCTTGTTGGTGTCTTGAACTTTGAGTATCTATTGTGAACATTTTCTACACTTGTATATATTTCGCACATAATTCTCTGTTGTTGATTCGACTGTTTTGACAAACATGCCTTTGAAGACATACGGATAAATCAATGAAACTAAATTAAAAATGAAAATACATTTCTTGTAAAACAAATTTCTGGTTCACCAGTACAAATTGGCTGAGTGTGTCCCAACTCATTATAAAACAAACCTGATTAGCCACTTTGTTCTGTTTAGTGATTGTTGAGGTCCAGGCTGGTCATTGACAGGACCCAATACCTTCTTTTGTTGATTGTTAAGAGCTGGTCTGGGCAGGTGTTAGTATTTGGAGATATTCGCGCTTAGCGCGAATATTTCCAACGCTATGCCTGCCTTGCTAATAGGTGATAGCGACGTTAGCAACTGCTTTCAGTAGCTAACTGGTTGGGTATGTCCACTTTGCATGTCATTAGCGATAAACACCGCTGACATGCAAAGCGGGCCCCAAACCGCTCGCTATCGCTTAAAAGCTTAGCAACAGCTTGCTAATAGGGCGATAGAATTATCGCCGCTTAGCGGTCGAAAACGGCCACTAAATCAGCGATAATTGCCTATCGCCCCCATTGGTAATATGCCCCTAAATGTGAATAGTCCACGCGTCAAAGAACAAAAAAGAGGGAAATTATCCTCATCGTCCAAGAAGACCCTTGAGGTCCCAAGGTGCAGAGAGAAGAGTTGCCTACCCCGTGTCCAAACCCATGATGTTCTCTCTAGTTTCAGGACGGGAATTGCCTTCATGCTACACCAGTCTTACTCGTGGACACCTGAAAAATCAGAAGTCTCACGTAGGATATGGAACGTATAGGTTGTGCTCGTAGACAACTGAAAAATCCACTGGTTACACACTTATCAGACAGAAACCCTATATATCTAATCATTGTTTCCTAAAACTTCAACTCATGAACATGTGTAGAGCAGCACAGAGATGCAGAGGAGAGGATTTATATACTTGGGTAGGGATGATCTCTGCCCTGTTGTTGTGATTTCTCTTGCTTGACCAGGCAATCATGAGAGTGACTAGGTACATCACTGTGCTGTTTAAAACATTGCACATAGGAAGACAGATTTACTCATATTTTTCACAATGCAGGGCAGCAAAACGGGCTGCACTGCATTGCATGAAAGGAAGAGAGAGCTGAACATCATCATATCTAAAAATATTTGGCACTGGTTTTCTCTCTCCCCATCTAGCACACGTTAGGTAACCGAACACCACACACAACGTTGTGCCATAGTTCACACATAGACTTGCTCTACAGTGCAAGGGTATGTGCATAATGTTAGGCATAGATTTTGTTCAGTTTGGGTACCCTTCTAGTACAAAATACTGGCCCTCATTTACAAGAAAGTGCCATAGCGTGGCACAGTGAGCCCTTTGGTTGCGCCACACTGCAGCTCTTTCAAAGCACAGGGATGCAACATATTTACAATAATATGCTGCATCCCTTTGCTCTACCCTGTGCTGGCGTACAATTTGCTACCATGCGCAAACGCAGGCACCCTTGCACCAGGGTGCCAGGATGCATGCCTCGTGGCAATGATTGTTTATGTGCAGGAAGGTGTCTCTTCCTGCACATAAACAATCTAAAAAGGCATTTTTAAACTTCTATTTGTGCTGCATTAGCACACATAGAACTTCCACATCGTCAATTTTTAAAAGGGACATCTTCCTGCACAAAAACATTCGTTATAGGTGATTTCCTCGTTCTGAGTGCGGCAGAATGCAGCACGCATAGAAATAGGGAAAAAGAGAATTTCATACATTTCTCCTCGTTGTGCCTCCCTAAGCCTCCCCTGGTGAGGCGTAGCATTCAGGAGCATTTCCACGTTTACGATTTCTCGTAAATCTGGAAATGTGTCAGGTTCCATGGGTGCAGCGTAGGAACATCCACAGCAACACCCATGGAACGCCCCATTCACGCAAAGTGCTGCATGTCAAGGGGCCGTATTTAAAGGACAGGAAAAGCCTGTCCTTTTAAATATGGGGCAGGAAAATGCACCACTGGTGCATCAGGAAAAGTGACACATCGGGGTGCAATGGGTTTGTAAATAAGCCCCATTATTCCTAGACATACTTTGAAAAGTTTTCAAGTTCGTATGTGTGCTGTACAGTGGAGCACTTTGAAAAAATTGGAGAAAAAACGTTAAACACCTGCCTCAAGATAGGTTCCATTTTTGGTGCAATGCCTTGTCCTCTACTAAATGAGAGGTTGAGTCAAAATTAATGGGTAGAATATGATCATCGAGCACACATTTCCTTCAAGATAGCCCAAAGTCGCACATAGCGTTACTTTGGATTACTGGATTCCAGCGCAAAAATAAGTCCCAATTTTATACTTTGTGGCGCCACGCAGACCTGGAACAAATTGTAGGTAATTTGCCACTCTGTATCAAAAAAATGTGAAAAACGTTTCTTGCATATGACAAGCCTGCCAGGTAAAATACTGTTGAACGCATTCAAGTTAGCAGGATAGTCGGTTCTCTCACCTTCCAGATTCAAGTCCCTCAGTGTAAAAAATGAAAGCATTCATAGAGAAATCATGAAATGTAAGACGCAGTAGCAGGCAAAGAGAGGTGGGACAGAACAATCTAATTTACCGAAGGCCAACCAGAAACAACGTCAGGCATACAGTGTGTGAAGAAATAGACACAAAAATGACAAAAATCGGAGGTAACGAATCAGAGATATGATTTGTATAAGTTTTAGATAAATTAGTAACAAAAAGCACAAAACATGAATTTGTTTGGTCGCACTAGATTGGGTCAGAATGTAAGACCAAGTGCAATGGAGAACAGGTCAGACACCGGAATCAGGTTTGACTTGGTGGAGGGCCCGATCCACAGAAGTAACTTAAGACAAAATCCTAAACTTACTACTTTTGGTATTCTCCAGAAGTTAGGATTTTGTCTTAAGACAGACTTAAGACAAAATCCTAACTTAAGTCTGTCTTAAGTCTGTCTTAAGACAAACTTAAGACAAAATCCTAACTTCTGTGAATACCAAAAGTAGTGAGTTTAGGATTTTGTCTTAAGTTAGTTCTGTGAATCGGGCCCGGATTGTTTACCTTAATTTATCTATACTACTATTATAAAGGAAGAACTTTGAACCTTTGAGGCGGGTAAACTCAGGAAACACAGCACCAATCACAACACCCAATACAGCGTTGGAAAGGGTAGTTGCAGCAGAAGGACATAGGCTATGCAGACGCACACCATATACATTTAAAAGGTAAAAGAACAGTGCCAGCAAAGTAGTCCCTTGTGGGCGTGTCTGCGTTGTGCTGTGGGGGCGTGACAAATGGGGGGGGGGCATGTGGTATGTTCCACCCTTTGGGCTGGTCTGTTCCCATGAGGCACAGGGTCAAGGCTGATTTGCATATGGCCATGTCTGAACTGGGGTGGTGTGGAGTGCAAAACAACGATGGATTTAGGGCCAGATCTCTGTACTGGGGTGAATGTATGACATTGTTCTGCATTCTGTCCATCTACTGTTGTTTTTGCATTTGTCACCCCGAGTGGGATGGGTATGCTCAGACGTGAGTGCCATGCTCTTCTCGCCACTAGAGTCAAGCTATCCTAATCGAGAACGGTTGATAGCCAGAAATTGGTCCTAGCATGTGTGAGTCAGCTCCAGGAAAGACATGGCTTAACAGTTCAAAGGGCCTAGAATGTTTCTCTTAGGCACAGGGTCATGGCTGAGGAGAAGTGGAGTGCAAAAAAAATGATGGATTTTGGCCCAGATCTCTGTATTGGGGTGAACGTATGAGATTGTTCTGCATTCAGTCCATCATCTGTTGTTTAAACAATCTGCACTTCATGCCATGTCTCATATACCGTGCTGGGGGTGTGGGCGGCTGCGGGGCGCGCGTCGTGTCAAATATTTCATTGTTTTTTCTTCCCATGTTCTGCACATTCCAGCTCCGGGTGTTCACCCTGCTCCCTTTAAATACCTCTGCACCCCATAATCAAAACCCACCCTTACTCCTTTAAATACCCCAACACCCTTAAACACTAACCCATCGTAACCCTATAAATATACCCTGTACCCAAAACCCAAACCTATACCTAAATCCTAAAAATACCCCTGTACCCCAAAAACCAAACCTACCCCTGAACCCAAAAATACCTCTGTACTCCAAAACCCAAACCTAGCCCGAACCCTTAAAATACCCCTGTACCCCAAAACCCAAACCTACCCCTGAACCCTAAAAATACCCCTGCACCCCAAAACCCAAACCTAGCCCTGAGCCATAAAATAACCCTGTACCCCAAAACGCAAACCTACCCCTGAACCCTAAAATACCCCTGTACCCCAAAACCCAAACCTAGCCCTGAACCCTAAAAATACCCCAGTACTTCAAAACTCAAACCTAGCCCTGAACCCTTAAAATACCCCTGTACCCCAAAGCCCAAAACTACCCCTGAACCTTAAAAATACCCCTATACCCCAAAACCCAAACCTAGCCCTGAACCCTAAAAATACGCCTGTACCCCAAAACCCATACCTATCCCTAAACGCTAAAACTACCCCTGTACCCCATAACCCAAAACTATATCTGAACCCTTAAAATACCCAAACACCCCAAAACATATACCTCAGTACCCCAAAACATATACCCCTATACCTATACTTACCTTATCCGAACATTTAAAAAAAACATGCTTTTACCATTCATGCATTTACAACGTATTTCATTGTAAATGTATGCATGGTAAAAGCATATAACATGTAATGCCATGCGTTATAATGGCCTTGCGGAGTCATGGTACTTTCATAATGAAAGTATGCGGAGTGATGGTCTGTGGAAAGAAAGTTGCAGAATAATGGGTGTTTACCCTCCCCCGGTAAGTGCATTGGTGGCACGGCGGCCAACATCTCCAGCAACATACTCATATTTTTTCAACACCGATTGGAAAAATGCACAGGTCTCTCTCATTGATGGCCAGCACCGACATACACTTTTAGACACACCTCCCGCCACAAATTCTAAAATTGCGAACTTTAGAGCTGGGGAGCTACGTTTGAATCTCGGCATCAGGTCAACATCCTGTGATTCCAGGCAAATTGCTTTGTCTCCCCGTGCCTACCACAAATTAATGTGTTCTTCTGTAATGTAAATTGTGCTCATGCCACATTGTCGAGTTCGCGCTAAATAATATTGCAAGGAAAAATAAAGTAAGGAAACTCGAGTTCACACACTACTGAACGCGCACTCTTAAGTGCATCAGCAGTGCACTGTGAATCGGAGCATTTCACAGGCCTGTCACAGATAAGAAATGCTATCAAAACGAAGTCCTACAAAACAATATACTACTGGCCGACAGCAATTCATACCCGGACAACGTCGGGACGGGCTGCTAGTTGACAATGAAAGCAAGGAAATTATAGGGGGGCTAAAGGTGTAAATCGGTGACCAGGAAGGTGTCCTCGTTATCAAGGGGTTACTCACCTTTGATCCAGGTGAAATCGTACACTTAGAGCAAGACATGTTTTAGGAAGTTGGGATCCTTTCAGTGGTGCAAACTGGCGACTTGAGCCTGACTACCAGTTGGTAGTTGCAGCCCGGTGGCAGTCCTTTGGTAGCCTCCGTTCTTTGAAGAAAAGTTCAGATGTGTCCAGTATTGCAATTTTGGAGAGTAGAAAGAGTGCAGTCTGCTACCACTGAACCGTCCAGGTCCCAGGTCAAATCCAGTTGAAATTGGTCAGATGGGTTCAGCAGACACTTGAGCTTCTTGTAGCTTTATTGTCCCTTGATTTAAACAGGAGGCCATCAGACTAATCCTTGGACTCCACTCTTCCATCCTTTTGCCCTTGCGGTTTCTCTCTACATTTCCAAAACAGGGAACAGTCCTTCCTCTGCTTTCCACATCTAGAGGTGTTCTTAATAATATCTCTGAGTTTGTCATTTTTATGCCCAGTGCCAGCCTGTGGCTAGTGGAAACTTCTGGTCTCTACTCAATTTTGCAGCATTTCCTGTGTATTTTACCCAAAAATATCCCACAGTGCAGCTCTCTACCTAAAACCAATATGGCAGGACCCTTCCACCCTTGTAAAGTACTTATTGTGCTTACCCTGAGGGAATTTTAGTCTCAGGGCCAAACACTCCCTTGTGGACCCTCAAAATCGGTTCTGATGACAGCCTCTCTACCACTAGGATTTGTGTCTGGTTGTTTGGTAGGACAAGGAAGGATGTGGCCTGGGGTGAGTTGCATCTACTAGTGTCAGGATAGACACTTTTGAAATTTAATTAAGTTCCTTCGCACAGACCAGATGGTCAACCTGTCATGGGAAGAAGCACCTCCTCACGTCCAAGTCTTTTGCCCACTGTCTGAGAGCAATACGCATCTCACCCCAGGAGAGGTGGTAAAAATTAGATGACACTGAACACCTGCAGAAAAGCAAATTTGACATAGCCAGAAAAAGGCAAACTTTCTAAAAGTGCCATTTACAAAATAGTAATTTAAAATCTGACAAGACCATTAGATTGGATATCAAATTAATATTAATTGAGTTTCCTAAATCATTGTTCTAGATGTTCCCAAACTGATGTTATAAACTCTAAGGCATTATAAAGTGAAAATGCGGCATAGATTCGCAAATTTGGCGGCACAAAAAAGTTAACTTTGCTGCTTTATTGAGACATTTGCTTTACTCATAATCATTCAATTTCAGTTTTAAATCAGTAGAAACTGTTTTGGCAGAGTATTTCACTTTCAAATAGGCATGTTTGTGTCTGAGAGTATGTGCTTGCTATGCTAATTCCCGAGTCCTGGAATGGCTGGCATCAAAATTGTTCTCAGTCGCTGGCAGCCAATCAGAGAACTTGAGGGAACCTGACTTCTGCAGGAGTGAGATGGCCACAGGGCCAATCATAACTCTCTACTTTTGAATTGGAGCACCCATGAGAGTCTAAGACACCCTTGCAAGCCTAAATGCACCCCTGCTGTGACCCAAAACAAGATGAGAGGGGATGCATGGTGCCAATGCTGTTTCCTGCTTCCTGTCCCTGACCATTGGCATCAACCCTTCCACTCTCATGCCACTGGCCCTGCTTACAAGCCTACACCATGGTTTGCTGTAATTCGATTCTCTCTCGGCTGCTGTTGCACTTTATAACTGTGCAGTAAACAACAAGTTGCACATGTGTTTATAATGACTGACACCCCATTTCCCCCACATACCACCGACCACCACCCCCTTCTCAAGAGCTCAAGTCCCACAAAAAGAAGTGGGGGGACTCACAAAAGTTAGCAAGTGACATCATTGCGCGTGCAACCATAGCACATGACACCACGATGCCTGGCTTTGCACGTGGGATCCCAGGAAATACCTCTGGAAGTGACATGAGACTAAAGTGTATCAGGTATATCATGAGAATATTTGGGCGCATTATGAGATTTCATAAATTAGATGTTGATTTGGACTTGTGCCCAAAAAAGTGGTGCAATACTGATGCAATACCTTAGCCAAACTAATAAAAACATTTGGCCCGATTCACAGAACTAACTTAAGACAACATCCTAAACTTACTACTTTTGGTATTCACAGAAGTTAGGATTTTGTCTTAAATTTGTCTTAAGACAGACTTAAGTTAGGATTTGGTTTCGAGTCTGTCTGAGACTACACATCCCGGCAGCCTTTGCGGCGGCGCATTGCCCTGACGCGTGCTAAGCGCCAGGAGGGGCCAATAAATTCCAGAGCCCTCGGTGGAGCGGGGGGAGACCATATCTTTGAAAAAACTTACTGGTTACGAGGCAGCGGGAGAGAGCAGGCTGAATCGTCCACTGCACCAGAACCGGGCTCCGACGTGCGCAGGAGCGCACCAGGTCACACCGCCACCAACCGCGCCGCCGCTCTGGGACTACACATCCCGGCAGCCTTTGCGGCGGTACGTTGCCCTGATGCGTGCTAAGCGCCAGGAGAGGCCAATAGATTCCAGAGCCCTCCCTCAGCGTCGCGGGACGCGAGCGGGATGCCCGGGGCTAAGCACGGGCAAAGGGCGGGCCCTCTACGGCCCTCCAAGGCTAAACAAGGCTTGGCTTGGCATACCCTTTAACTTTTACATTCTGTTCCTGGTTACGAAGAATCTCTCCACATACGAGCTCATAGCACCAGAAATGTCTACATCTGTAGTCGATGATCTTTCACCCAGGGTAGGAGTATCCATCCTGGGCACACTGGATATATACTTTTCTAGAGCAATTGCAGATGTCGACTCTCTATCGAACTATTACAAAATACTGCAATTGTCTCTATCCCCAAGGACACAAATATATTACATCTAGATAACGCCTCCATGGAAAACACAGATGCTGATTTGTTTAATACTGAGAGTATTCCTTTAATTTTTCAAGTTAGCTCGTCCCCAAAAAATGTCAATTTGTCGACATCCGTTGCCACTCAGTCAGACCTACCTCCCCTAGCAATCTAATTATTGACCTTAATACCCCCATAGCTCCAAAGGCCCTTGAACACCCTAGTCCAAGTCTTACCGGGACTCAAATAGGTTCGGGGGTTGACCAGCAAGTGCAAATACGAACTCCTCCTCCTGTGGGTCCTAAATCATTAACTGATAATAATCCTTGTAAAAAAAAATAGGAAATTATCCGCTCGCCTCCCAAAAAACGAAGGAAAAGAGGCATGGGATAAACAGCGAGCCCTGCTTGTAAGCTATTGCCTTCTAAAGACTCCCTGAGAAAAGAATTACTTGAAATTGTAGAAGGGGTCCCGACTACTTCATCAAATATAAACCCTTCCCATGTCCCACCATCTTTGAAAGACTTTGTTGATGCGATGGAACACCTTCTGAAAGCTTTGTTGCTACCAATAGTAGAGAGAGTTAAGAGACTAGGTGCCCTATTGGATACACTCATCGAAGGCCCTAAATTAAAAACTCCAATAAGAAAGGATGTAGCAAAACCAATAAACTCAAAGGAGGTAGAAAAAGTAACAACTAAGGCTATAACAACACCAGCAGTAAACACACCTATTGCACAGATGCCTTCTGCTAAAGCAAAACCAGCGAATACTAAGGTCCCCACTATTACAAAGAAGATGCCTCAAAAACTACCGTCACAGTCCTCCCAAATAAATACACTCATGGAATCAGCTAGAATGGGGAATAAAAAGACCGTTTCCGAGCTGAACAAGGATGGAACTAAATCAACAAGAATTCTACGTGAAAGAAACGTGGATTTACCCCCAGATGCTTCTCATAATGTCGTCATTTTAACAGGGGTCTCACCCTTATCACCAGGATCCCTTGAAAATCACACTAGCCTAAAGAATAAAGTCATTTATTGGCTATGTAATAACAGGCCACTGCGACGAACAAACTGGGTTGGAGTGCGACCAAAGGACATTGAGTGCGATGTTGTAATTGTCACTTTTAAAGACTGTAGAGTTATCTCGCACATTAGGGACTGGTTCTCAGATTATAACAGGGGGTCGATTATACCCAAAATGTTGAGTTACTTTTACCCTGAAGCCTTAATGCCCCGTAAAACTTATCGCCCAATACAGCTCTATGATAACTACTCTTTCCCCCAGCACCATAGGCTATTATATAACCCCTACCCCTCTTGGCCAAGAGCCACGGAAAATACATTTCCCCGTTCTTTTCCACATGGCTTCGCTGGTTACGGTCATTGTTTGCCACCTATAACACCCCAGTGGAATATTCCTTGTTACAACCAATATGCGCCTCTTTCCGGCCTGGACGATATTGAATGACTCCACACCTTAGATGCAGATACCCATGAGAAGGGGAATGTAACTGGTACAACTTTTGACGTAGCACTTTTAAATAGTGCTGCCCCGTGTACCAATTTAGATGCTAGTGGGTCAGTAAGCCGGGTAGATTCTTCGGATCCCTTAACTATACTATCCTGTGTAAATCAGATAAATAACACAGAGGTACCCTACAACCATCCTGAGAATCGAGCCACATTTCCCCAAATTCAGATTCTTAGCTGGAATGTGGCTGGTATTTCCACTAAAATAGCTTTACCATCTTGGCTTGACGTGGTTAGCTCTTTCTCAGTTTTATGCTTTCAGGAGACGTGGGTGCAAACCCTGGTACATCTTCTGGGCTTTCAGACCTTCCACTCACCGGCGCTACAGAGTAAACAAGGAAGAAATAGGGGAGGCTGTGTATCTATGTAAATGTTGTTGGGGGTTTGAGTGTTCGGAAACATCTTCTCAGGGAGTCATATCAAATAATTTCCATTCAAATGGGTAAATCTCTGAACCTGTTAATAATTAATTTTTATAACAACATGCCATTACAGGGATTGGAGAAAGTGTTAAATGAATTGACCCATGCTGTTGTTTCCGTTAAAGAGCTGTGCGGGGTGAATGGGCCATTGCCTTTATGGGTGATTTTAATTGTTACACCTGCCAATATGCCTTAAGGGGACTATGTGAGTTTACTTCCACCCCTGAAAATGAAATTGATGATATCTCAAATCATGTTATGCACTCAAAAACAGGGGAGGGAATAAATAACTTTTTAGCACATTTTAATTTAGCCTTTGCAAATGAGTTATGTTCACCACCGAGACCTTTTAAACCTTCTTTTCATGGAAGAGGCTCAAATTCTACCATTGATTTCGTACTCTTCTCTAAGATGCATGCTTCCCTGATATCCTCATGGGATACACTAGACCAGATATATGGTGATCATTACCCCATAGCCCTTTCTATTCTTTTACCATCTTCTACCATGTGCCATTATTCCCATCCCATAAGCTATGATCAACCAATCACAATAGGGGCGACAAATGGCTATACCCTTAAATGGGAAAAAATTGACCCTACTAGCCTCCTTAAGAACCTTTTAGAGATGAGGTGGGAAGAGGTGCACACTTGTCTGTCCTTGACTGAACACCCCCAAAAAATCTTAAAATCTTTTTTAAAAATACAAGAAACCTTAAAAAAGTTACTTACCCGCCAGTTCAAGCCAGGTCCTTCCATACCCAAAGGATTGTTCGATAATGATTGCACTAGAGCACAAAAAATTTTGAAGAAAGCCTTACATTCTACCCTGAAGTCATTATCCGAGATACGCCAGGCTAGATCCCGTTACCATCTTGCCATAAAGAGCAGGAACATTTTTTTGAAAGTGGAGGCTTGGCAGACATTGTTGTTAACTTGTGAAAGCTGTGATTCTTCAGCTTTCTGGAAATTTGTCAATGCCCCACTTCCGTGGGTTAAAATGCCTGAGAGGAGGCTAGACTTGGCAATCGATGGAGATACTTGGGCTGCATATTTCCAACAGCTGTATAGCAAACCAAGTCTTTCCGGCATACCTCCATCGGACCCTATTCCTTCCTCCAATAGTACCATAATGGGACAGAGAGAGGGTTCCCCTAATATCATTTTTTCCTGCGATGAGGTTACTCTTGCCATTAGAGAGAGCCCTTCTGGTAAGGCCCCCGGTCCAGATGCCATCCCAGTGGATGTCTTCAAGGCCGAAATAGATTTTTGGGCCCCGCTATTAACTTCTGCCATGAACTGTGCAAATGTTTATGGTCAAATCCCAACTTGGTCAGAGGCCATTGTGGTACCTATATATAAAAAAGGAGATAGTCATGTACCCTCTTGTTACCGTCCTATCTCCTTGCTTGATTCCCTAATGAAGGTTGCGGGTCGCATCATTTTAAAACGCATCCACAACTGGACAGAGGAGGCAGATGTTCTTTCTAGACTCCAATATGGCTTCCGAACTGGTAGGGGCACAGTCGAACAGAGTTTGAATTTATATTTTTTAATGTCGAAATATGTTGAGGCTAAAAATGGGAATCTTTTTATCACATTTATAGATTTGAGCTCAGCGTTCGACTGTGTCGACCATAACCAGCTATGGAGTGTTCTTGAGCACCTGGGGTTGAATTTATCTATTCTTAACTTTATTATTGCTTTGTATAGAGATGCGGGGGCTAGGGTGCGGTACGGTCAGAGAGGGGAATGCTCCCCGAGATTCACCAGTGCTAGAGGTGTGAGGCAGGGGTGCATTCTAGCCCCCTTGCTTTTCTCTCTTTACATAAATGATGTTGGTGACCATATGCGGAGTTTTGAATGTGACTACCCTAAGGTGGAGGGTCATGCCGTCGCAATCATGTTGTACGCAGACGACGCGGCTATACTGTCTCAAACAAGGTTGGGGCTGCAAAGGGCTGTCACTAAATTTACTCTCTTCATGCAAGAAAAGGGTTTGAAAGTAAATATTGGTAAGACCTTTTCCTTGGCTTGTAGCAAGGGAATTAAGAAAATCCCATGCCCGATATTTATTGAAGGAAAAAAGATAGATACCGTAGAACAATTTCCATACTTAGGTATTTGCTTCCATAGAAAGGTGACCTGGCAGTCTGCTGTAAAAGCCAGGAAGCTTGCCTTTATTAGAGCGATTGGCGCACTTCGAGACTTTGCTAGCAAAATAGGGGGGAGACCAGTCAAGCAGCTTATTACCATCTATAAAGCAAAGTGTGTATCAACAGCAATCTATGGGGCTGGTCTCTGGGGGATCGACACCATAACATCCATCCATAAGGATGAAAATCAGTTCCTAAGGTACCTCCTAGGGATGCCGAAGTCAACGTCCACTTATTTGATTCACATAGAGTTGGGGCTACCGTTCATTTCTGATATAATTAAGTCTGAGTCCATTCTCTTATGGCATAAGATTTGGACTACTACAGAGACGGCTTTTAATCGAGAAGTAATTGCTGATAGCCAAAAATTGGAGGGGGCTAAACATATAAAATGGATGTCTTACGTCAAAAGGTTCTGCTTTGAAATCGGTCGCCCAGAGTTTTTTACCGACCCACTGAGTTTGGAGCAAATTTCCAGGAAAGCTCTGAGAAATCTCTTAATGGATCATTTAGAAGCCAAAAGATGGACTACTTAAAAGGACAATAAAACTGTTTTGGCTTTTCAAAGGATTACCATGATCCAGGGACTACAATTATATCTCGCTATTGACATTACTTGTTTCTCAAGAATGTTCCTCTCTAGATTCAGACTGGGCTCCTTTTTTTGGTTAATTACCTTCCCCTCCTGTAACGACTGGTCCCGAAACCTGCCCCCTTGCCCATGTGATGACATTTCACCTCAATCCAATATCCATTCTATACTTTTCTGTAAATACTATCTAGTTCCTAGAAAATCCTTATTGAAACCACTATTGAAGACCTGGGGTCTGCGGTCTTGTAAAGACGCTTTTGACCGCTTACAACAACTGGAGAATAGGGATGTGATACTTATTATGGAAAAGTTCTTGAAATTGCTGCTAAAATTTAGGAACTCGTTACGATGTGACTTATGAATTTGCATACTTATTTATTGTTCTTTGAACTTTTTTAATATTGTTTTCATGGAAAATGCTAACTTCTCTGCTCCCTGAAGTTATGTTTTTCTTTTGGCATTTTATAGACTCATATCTGGATTTTAATTATAAATTGATTAATGTAATGTATGCTTTTATGATATCCTTGTGATAATCGAATAAAGCTTATTTTGATTTGATTTGATCTGTCTTAAGACCAAAAGTAGTAAGTTTAGGATTTTGTCTTAAGTTAGTTCTGTGAATCGGGCCCACTGTTTTAAACCTTGCCTAAAAGAAATTGGCAAAAAGGAGAAGCATGGTTGTAGATCTCCTCTGCTTAATTGGTTGCAAATTCTACATTTTAAAATACTTTATAGGGTTAAGGCATCCACTGCAGAGGTGCCCAGTGAGTCTCAGGGAATAATAATAATGGTGAGATAACTCTGGAGGTTAACACTTTTTTTGGAGAGATCTGTGTTTTTTGTCTAGTCCCATATTTGCATCAACCTAGTGTAGAAGGTTAATGTGTCTCCTGCAAAGCACATCCAGTTATATGCAGATGAGAGGTTTTTATTTTATGCAGCTAGGTAAGTAAGTTAATGCTTTGAACACAGAGATCCTTTTGTTAATGCAGTTCGTAAATTGTAATCCTTCTAATATAGCACAGTGAGCTATGAAGGACATATGCCCCTTACACCTTATAAGCCTCAATGCCTCATGTAACACATCTTGTATATTGATTTACACATTTACATGGTTTATTGTCAATGTATAATGTGTATGTTATGCAAAGCGCTCTGACACCCTGCATTGGAATGAGTAGTGCTTTGAAAGAAATAAAATAGTACTATTTAAATTGTCCTTTTTGTAAATACTTGGACAGATCAACACATCTGTCATTGCTTACAGTGCATGTACTTACTTACATAAAGGGTCTGAACAAAGTCAAAAATATGCCTCTCTTTTGTTTCCTCTCCATTGTATTTGCATTTAAGTGTGGTTCAAGGCCACGTTCAGTCAGTAAACCTGAACAAAAGGAGCCACCTGATTACCCATTAACTTGGCCTTTATCTTTGGCACAGCTGGAGGTCACAATAATGAAAGCCCCTCTTGCTGCCTTCACGTTGATGCTGAGAACAAAATGCAAGAATTGCCCTGCATGCGTGGCGCGTGAAAGAGATTTTTACTTGTTCTGAAATTTTACACACTCTAGGCCAGTACATCTTGCTCAACATACCTGCAGGCCATCTGGCCTCCATTGTTCCTTTCTCGACTCTTCGTGCAGGAGATAGGACTTCTGCAGCTTTTTGCTGCCAAAGCCCTATTTAGACCTGATTTCGCGGGCAGTTTTGTAAAAAGCACAGCCTTTTTACAAAAGTGAAGATTTAGCGATTATTTAGCAAATCGCAAATTCCTCGAGGGTCTACCTATTGCTTTTCTATTCGAGAGCCAGCAGTGTGACAGTGAAAAACAGCTTTAGAGATGAGATTTAGAGATTTTTTCCTGTCAGGACATGAAAAACATAAGCTTCCTAAGCTTTTAAAATACCATGCACCCTGCCCTATAGGCATTTATTGCCTACCTTAGGGGCAATTTATACGTATTAAAAGAGGAGGTATAGGACTATCTAAAGTTTGATTGTGTCAGTTCCAATTTTGCAGATCAAAAACATTACATTCAGGCTGCAGAAGCATGCCTCAAGACATGCTTCACAAAGACCCTTTAAAAATGGCACAATAGGAGCTGCAGTCTACTAGTAGCATTTGACTTACAGGCCCTGGGTAACTTCAACATCATCTACCAAGGACTTATATGTAAGTTAAATGTACCAGTCACGGTTCTGAGCCAGTGTAAGACTTTTTTAGGGTTTAAAACACACTGGAGAAGTATTAGCATGGCTCTGGTGTACAGAGTTCATAAACCAATAGCACCAGTCCAAAGGAAATGGGTCTGAGCATGCAAAAAAAGCTTTTTCCATGGGAAACAGCCTTAACATCGCCGGCTGAACCACCCATGCCATTTCCCCGCAGGTGGTACCATGCTTGCCTTATCCACATTTATGCCTTAACCCCACATATGCGTGGTTAAGGCAGTGCGCCGTCTAGCTGTCTATGGGCGGGCACAGGTAGAGGAAGGATAGGGAGTCTTGGTTGGGTTAGTGGGGCTAGGTTTTAGGGGCATGCAGGGTAGTTTTTTAGGGTTGGGGTAGTTTTTAGGGCTCAGAGTAGGGGGCAGAATTGTTTTATAGGTCTGGGGGTTGAGATTGCTGTTAGGGCTCAGGGGAGTCAGGGTAGTTTTTAGGGCTATGGGGGGTTGGGGTCGTTTTTAGGGTTCAGTAGGTTTGGGGTACTTTAAATGAATCAGGGAAAGGCAGGGTACTTTTTAAGGCTCAGGGGAAGAGGTCGGCTAGTGTACAGGGGTGAGAACGTGTTTAGGGGTCAGAGGGGGTTGGGGAAGTTTTTTGGGCTCAGGGGGGTTGGGTTCGTTTTTAGGGCTCAAAGTGGGATTGAGTTACCTTTTAGGGGCTCAGGGGGGTGGGTTAGTTTTTAGGACTACGGGCGGGTGGCCTCAGGTGTGATCTTTTTCACACATCCCTTTACCATTCATGCCTTTACCACAAAATTTTGTGGTAGAGGCATGTGTAGTAAAGTAAAATGTGTTCAGACGCATTTGTTGTTAAGGCAGCGTAGTAGAGATATGTGTGGTTTAGCCATGCGTGCCCCTGTCATACAACCCTTTTCTGATAGTCCTCATTTAAAAGGGATAGGTTACGGTGGAAAAGTTATGGTGCAAAGGCCTCCTGGTCCATATTGACACAATTTGGAAGGTGTGAGAAATCTGAATCAGAAGGACCCAGGGCAATCAGAATTTATTAATGTGGTACCTAAATATTTCTTTAAGCACTTGACTTTCAGAGTAACATGGCTGCATGGTCTGAGACTGAGTGAGGAATGTGCTGTGGGCCAGAAACATAGAACTCAGCAACACGGAAATACAACTCTATAAATACACAGGGAGTAGCCTAAGGGAAGTTCTTGGTTGTCACGTAGATCCACAGTAGAGGCCTCGTTAACTGTTTGCGCTAAAATCACAATAACTCTATTTACATCTTCACTTTCACCTCACTAGCACTGAGGTTGTGGAACTCTGGACCCTCGTTCCTGTACTGTCTGTTATGGTTTCATGAACAGGGTTCTTTCTGCCAACAGAACCACAGTTTAATCGTGGGTAATGCAATCCCAAGCACCAAGACTTTCATTTATTTTTAGGGTGTCTGTGTGCCAAGAAGGAGCTTGTAGTACCTTCTCTGTGAGTACCCATAAAACTGGAACAGGCCTTGTATGTCTAAAGGACACGCTTCCTTTAGGATGCCCAGTAATTCCACCATTTCAATGCCACAAGACCAATTCAGGGATCTTCCAAGGTCAATAGATCTCAAGTCAGAGTCCTCATTAATCTCAGCCATAGATAGCATTAAACGCCGAGTTGATGAGGACAGGGACTGTTGCTAATACTCCTGGATCTGCCTTCAGCGTTTGATACCATCTCTTCCACTCTGTTGCTTGACATACTCCAAGGTTTTGTACATCTCACAAAAAGCCCTAGCCCTCTTGCCCTCCTTCCTAATGGAATGATCTTTAAAGGTGAGGCTTCAGCACTTTTACTCTGAAGATTTCTCCTTGCCTTATGACATTCTGCAGGGTTCCTCTTTAAGCCCAATGCTTTTTAACCTTTAGGTAGCACCCCTAGTGACCATCATCCACTCCTGTGGAATGGAAGTAGTGTCATATGCAGATGACAAGCAGATCATGGTATCAATCTCTAAGAACTCGCGCTCATTAGCTGAGAGCGTTCAATGTTGCATGACTAAATTGGCAGAATGGATGTCTGATAACTTCCTAAAACTGAATGGGAACAAGAGGGAGGTGATTGTCTTTAGCCCAGCTGCAACAATTTAGAATGGCAGCTGTTGGCCTCACTCATTAGGAAGGTGTCCCACTCCAGGAATTAAGGCCAAGAACCTTGGAGTTCTAATGGAACCGTAACTCAACTTAAACGCCCAAATGAACCGCGCTGTTACTACATGCACTTGGATTATAAGGATGCTGAAGAAAATCTTTCCTCTTATCCAGCAGCCCTGTCGCAAGCAGCATACTCTTGCCCTGGTACTACAACTCACTTTATCTAGACTCAAACAAGAAATTGCAGTATAAACTCCAAGTGGTACAGAATGCCCTTGCAAGACTGGTTCTGGACATTCCCTGAAGGGATCACTGACAGAATATCGACAGTTAAAAAATCGAGGTAAAAATATCGAATGCCAGAATATCGACTTCCTATCTACTAACAGGTAAGTACAAAAATATCGACTCCAAAATATCGATAGGAAAAATATAGGCAGTCAAAATATCGAATTATTTAAATATCTTAGAATTAATTTAAAACTAATATAATATTAAAAATAATTAATTTAAACATACTTAAAATACTTAAATAAACTTAAAATTAATAAATAATTAATGCAACTTAAAAAAAAGATTATTTTAAAACATATATGTATATATATATACATATTTTTAACAAAACATATACAATATTTTTTACAAAGGATAGCGAGAGGGTTAAATTTACTATTCCCAATCCAGAGAGTGCAAAAGTAGGGAAAGCGTTGGATAGCTTAGGTATAATAATTACTATTCCCTCTCCAGTGAGCGCAACAGTAGGGAAAGCGTTGGATAGCGTAGGGGTAAAAATTACTATTCCCACTCCAGGGAGTGCAACAGTAGGGAACACATTGGGTAGCGCAGGGGTAAAAATTACTATTCCAACTCCAGAGAGTGCAAAAGTAGGGAAAGCGTTGGATAGCGTAGGGGTAAAAATTACTATTCCCACTCCAGAGAGTGCAACAGTTGGGAAAGCATTGGACAGCGTAGGGGTAATAATTACTATTCCCACTCCAGTGAGCGCAACAGTAGGGAAAGCGTTGGATAGCGTAGGGGTAAAAATTACTATTCCAACTCAAGAGAGTGCAACAGTAGGGCAAGCGTTGGATAGTGAGAGGGTAAAAATTACTTTTACCACTCTAGAGAGAGCAACAGTAGGGAAAGCGTTGGATAGCGTACAGGTAAAAAATACTATTCCCACTCCAGAGAGCGCAACAGTAGGGAAAGCATTGGATAGCGTAGGGGTAAAAATAACTATTCCCACTCCAGAGAGTGCAACAGTAGGGAAAGTGTTGGATAGCGTAGGGGAAAAAATGACTATTCCCACCCCAGTGAGTGCAACAGTAGGGAAAGCATTGGATAGCGTATGGATAAAAATTACTATTCCCACTCCAATGAGTGCAACAGTAGGGAAAGTGTTGGATAGTGTAGGGGTAAAAATTACTATTCCAACTCCAGAGAGTGCAACAGTAGGGCAAGCGTTGGATAGTGAGAGGTTAAAAATTCCTATTACCACTCCAGAGAAAGCAACAGTAGGGAAAGCATTGGAAAGCGTAGGGATAAAAATTACTATTCCTACTCCAGAGAGTGCTACAGTAGGGAAAGCGTTGGATAGCGTAGGGATAAAAATTACTATTCCCACTCCAGTGAGTGCAACAGTAGGGAAAGCATTGGATAGCGTAGGGGTAAAATTTACTTTTCCACCTCCAGTGAGTGCAACAGTAGGGAAAGCGTTGGATAGCGTAGGGGTAAAAATTACTATTCCCACTCCAGTTAGTGCAACAGTAGGGAAAGCGTTGGATAGCGTAGGGGTAAAATGTACTATTCCTACTCCATAGAATGCAAAAGTAGGGAAAGCGTTGGATAGCGTAGGGTTAAAAATTACTATTCCCACTCTAGTGAGTCCAATAGTAGGAAAAGTAAATACTTCATATATAAATATAAATAACATAAATATTAATACCAATTACAAAACATTTAAAATATTTTACAATTTTATGAAATATATTAATTAATCAACTTAAATTACAAATACAAATTAAGTATTAATAGAAATTACCTACTAATACTAATTATTTAGCAATTACCAATACATTTATTTACAACATAAAAATAAATAAAAATTAGACACAAAAAAATATTTAAAAAATGTAGTTACTTACAATTAAATTACTTCCCAAGCTATTCCCCTATAAACACACAACCCAATACAGAAAATAATGTAATAAAAGTAACATATTTATCAATTAATCAATTACAATCAATTCCAAATTACATTTTAATTAATTACCAATGAATCATTAATTAACAAATAATTCTCAATAAATAAAAACAAATAAAATTACATATTTAATTAATTATAATTAAATTACTTCCCACCCTATTCCCCTATAAACCCACAACCCGCTACAGAAAATAAATTACTAAAATTAACATATTTATCAATAAAGCAATTAAAATTAATTACCAATTATATTTTAAATATTTACAAAGTAATAATTAATTCAAAATTATTTAAAAAAAATACCAATAAATAAAATAACATATTTGATTAATTACAATTAAATTACTTCCCACCCTATTTCCCTATAAACCCACAACCCGCTACATAAAATAAATTACAAAAATTAACATATTGATCAATTAATCAATTAAAATTAATTACCAATTATATTTTATTAATTACCAATCAATAATTAATTGACAATTAATTTTTAAATAAATACCAATAAACAACATAACATATTTAATTAATTATAATTAAATTACTTTCCACCGTATTCCCCTATAAACCCACAACCCGCTACAGAAATAAATTACTAAAATTAACATATTTATCAATTAATGATTTAAAATTAATTACCAATTATATTTTAATTAATTACCTATTAATATTTAATTACCAATTAATTCTAAATACCAATAAATAAAATAACATATTTAATTAATTATAATTAAATTACTTCCCACCCTATTCCCCTATAAACCCACAACCAACTACAGAAAAGAAATTAGTACAATTAACATATTTACCACTTAATCATTTAAAATTAACTATCAATTATATTTTAATTAATTACCAATTGATAATTAATTAACAATTAATTCTAAATAAATACCATTAAATAAAATAACATATTTAATTAATTATAATTAAATTACTTCCCATCCTATTCCCCTATAAACCCACAACGCGCTACAGAATTATATTACACAAAAATTGAAAATGAATATTAACTTACCTTAAATTAGATATTTTTGTTGTCTATATTCTGCCTAGTCGATATTATGTTCATTCTGTATTTTTGATTCGATATTATGTCCATTCTATTTGATAATAACATTTTCTAGTCGATATTTTGGTAGTCTATATTCTGTCTAGTCGATATTATGTCTATTCTATATCTGTTACTCGATATTATGTCTAGTCGATAATAAAAGCTCTATATTTGTACTCTATACCTCCCTGAAGACATTCGGCTGCCAAGGGTCTGGAAACCCTACTCTGGCTCACAATTAACAACTCATCAGCTTCAAATCTCTCTGAATGGTCCACAAGGCTCTCTACCTCCCCCCTACCCAGCGAGGTTAAAATCCATGTTTAGCTGGTAATCCCCAGGCAGATTGCTTCAATCATATTCTAACCTACAGCTTTACGTACCCAGAACAACGAAGGAAGAGTTGGGGTGACAGAGCATTCTCGACCGCCACCAGTAAGCTCTGGAATACTCTTCCAAAAAACATTAAGGCCATCTCCCAGCATCTGCCTTTAGAAAGGCTCAAAGACTTGGTTATTCTGCATGTAGCTATCTGCGGTATCATTTATACCAGTGGAATATCTCTCTGGATGGTATTCTACAGTGGCTTGACGCCCTCGGGCAACTGCAGTGCTTTACAAATTCAATTCAAATCAAATCAAAATCAAAAGTCCCAGAAGTACACACTCTGCCCCTGTCTTCTACTCCGCTTTTTGTCCACTTTTCCTTTCTGTGCAGGGGAAAATAAATGTTTAGCATTCTAGAACCTGAGAGTCGCTTACCCAATCCAATAACACAGATTTTCATTTCACACCTTAGGGAATTTCCAGGCATCAGACCTTATTGTTCCAAACCATCCACTGCAATGTGGGAAGACAGATATGCAGCAGCTTGCAAGGAACCATGCCATCTTGTGATAATTGTGTTATGGTTTGCAAAGCCAAAGTCTGCAGACAGACAAATACAGCTGCAAAGGTACAGGTGGTTGAGTTTGGAGTGTCCTCAGCCGCTAAGGTCTTTCAAAATGCTTTACGCGAAACCCTAACTGGGCTTGATGGTGTCATCAATATATATAATGGCACACCCATACATGCTAATTGTTGAGCAGAACCGAAACTTTGGTCTGTCTCCCTGGGCACTGTATTGGCTGAATGTTCAGTTCAACAGTCTAATAACAAAGATGCTTATGGTGATTTATTGCAAACGTTTCTTTTATTTCTTATTTTCATTTCATATTTTCACTTTTGGATGTTGTATTCACATCGCATTTAATTCATCATGGTTTCCATTTTATATTATATTCATATATATACAAATTTCTGGCTTTCCCAATGCATTTTGGCGCAGTTTGCGCCTTTGTCAAGGGATCAATCTGTAATAAACAGAAATATATATTTCATTTAGCTATGCATCTTTTGCCACCATTCTATGCGATCATACATCATACTATGATATAATCATACAATAAACATATGCAACAACTGATCATATTGTCAAAATTCATGATTAATGCGTTCATGAGCGTTTCGTTATCCCAAAACGAAGTATTGCATGCAGGCGAGCCTGTTTAAACTCGTAAAATGTCTCTCCTAATGTTAACAAATGCCACGTTGTTAAAAAACACAGAAACAGTCTGACGCTGCCTGTGGTATGGGAGTTGCCAGTTACACTGATGGATTGCCTCTGTTGCCTTCGTTACTCTGTTATATGTGAACCCTTTAAGTTAAACTACGTGGTTGTAACGTGATGCGAACGCTGTTTGAATGCCACATTTTACTCTCTTTTAATGTAAAAAGCCGACATTTTGTCAGACAAGGTAACTAGTTAGAGCACAGCGCTTACCGTGATGGTGTTTGGTTCGAGTCTCTATGGTATCGCGTGGTGACTGCTGGGATAGCTCTAATGAGGCTAGGAGGAGCTAGTGAGTTAGTATGCAACTCAGATGGATGTTCTTAAAGGGGTACTAACATCAGGAAAGAAAAGGGTTCACCTGAGTGTATGGAGAGTGGTTTAAACTAAAAGACATTAGCTGAATTAACCTGTTTGTGTCATGGTTAATGATGGAGGGAGGGTCCGTTATCTACGCCTGTATGCTGTAACGATGATCATTGGTATGCATGATTAAGTACGTGGTGGTGAGCGGATACCTGTAACGGATAAATCATAAGTAACACGTAAATTCTATTCTTTCATTGAGACCCTTCGGTTTCATGGTTTGCAAAAAATATATTCAATGATTTTCACGTTTCAATAAAGTTTTTCGATTGTCAAGTCCTTCATGTTTTTGAACCTGTTCAAGGATACAGACTTTTAATTGGTCCATTTGATGTTGTGCTTCGATGAAATGAGTCGCTATGGTAGATTTCATCATTTTAGTCCTTATGTTGCTTTTGTGTTCGTTAAGTCTGATTTTAAGTTTTCTTTCAGTTTGTCCCACATAATTTTTTCCGCATGGGCAAGTTAGTAGATATATTATATTTGTGGAGTCAGAGGTGCCGTTTACCTTTAGTTTGATGGTTTTCCCAGTTATGGGATGCAGAATGATGTCTCCTTTTTGGATGTTTTTACAATTATGCCAGTTTAAGCATGGCTGTGTTCCTTTATATCTACTTACAATTGTGGGTGCTTTGGTGGATTTCAGTAACTGTCCGATCTTTTTAGATCTCGTGTTGGGGAACAGTGGTTCTTTCGAAAACAAGTCTTTAAAATCTGGTTCCACTGCTAGTAAAGGCCAGTGTTTCTTTATGATGTTTTTGAAACAATGATCTTTCGTTGAAAATTTGCTCACAAATGTGATTCTTTGTTCCTCTGGTTTTTTCTGTGTGTTTTAAAAAGTCTTCTCTGGATTTACTGGCAATTCTGTTTTTGGCCTCTTGTAATACGCTGTCTGGGTATCCTCTTTCTTTGAACCTGTTGATCATGATGTCAGTCTGTATGTCAACTAGTTCTGGTTCCGAGACGACTCTTTTTACCCTCATGAGTTGGGAATAAGGCAGGGGTTTTTTGAGAGAAGGAGGGTGAAAACTTTCATATCTGAGAATGTTGTTTCTGTCTGTTTTTTTCCTGTATAAATTCGTTCTAAAGCCTGTGGGAGTGTTGGTTATTTCTACATCCAAAAAATGTATAATTTCCTTATTGATTTCCCATGTAAATTGGATTCTATTATCAATAGAATTTAAATCCTGGATGTTTTTGGTCAACAGTTCTTGTGGTCCCTTCCAAGCCACGAAAATATCATCAATAAAACGTGCGTATAGTTTGATGTTTTGTTTCCATAGATCATTTTGTAGGATATTGGTTTCTTCGAAATTCTTCATTAAAATGTTAGCATAGGTGGGCGCCGCCGAATTTCCCATGGAAGTGCTGCTTTTTTGTAGATACCATTCGTCTTGATAGCTGAAATACCTATGCATGAGAGTAAATTCTAGCAGTTCCATTAGAAATATTTTCATGTCTTCTTCATAGTTGCTTTCCAGTAATTCCTTCTCTGCGGCTTCAAGGCCTTGATCATGCGGTATCGAGGTGTATAAGACTTTTACGTCGATGGTAGCCATTATTATTTGTTGGGGATCCTCGATGTGAATGTCGCATAGTTTGTTCAGAAAATCTGTGGTATCTTTTATGTATGATTGGGCTTTGATGACGCTAGGTTGAAGGTACTTGTCTAAAAATTTGCCAATTGGTTCGTGTATGCTGTTCCTGGTTGATACTATGGGTCTGCAGTGGGGTCTTTGAAGATCCTTGTGTACTTTTGGTGCCATATAAAAACTTGGGCTTTTGGGATGATCTTTTATAAGGTATCTTTTAAATTGTTCCTGTATGACTCCATTGTCTATTGCTTTTTGTATGATTTGTTTCAAAATTCTTTGTATCTCTTGGGTTGGGTTATTATTCAATTTCATGTATAAATTCTCATCCTCCAGATGCTCTCTTATTTGAGTCTCATAGTATGACTGATCCATTATGACTAGGGCGCCCCCTTTGTCAGCTTTTTGGCATATTATGTCATTGTTCTCTTTGATGGCTTTGATGATCCCTTGTTGTTTCTCCATCATGTTTAATGGTCTTTTTTTAGATGTCATATTTAATTTGTGTATGTCTTGTTTGCATAGTTGTTCAAATAAGTCTATGGTTTTATGACTCACCGGAGCCATATAGGTGCTGGTAGTTTTTAACCCTTTGAGTTGCTCTTGTTCTTGTGTTCTGTTTTCTGTGACTATGTTTTCAAAGAAATTTCTTAGTCTGAGTTTTCTGGTTAGTTTGAATAGACTGATTTCTAGTTCAAAGGTGTTGGTGTGGGAAGTGGGAACAAACGATGTACCTTTTTGTAAGGTCTTGGATTGTGTTTCTGTGAGAGGATATTGGGATATGTTCAGGACCAGACTCTTTTCCATCGTTTCTACTTTTTCTTGTCCTTCTTGGCGGTGACTGTCCTTGTTTGTGGTAAGCCTTTTTCTTTTTCCTTTTCCCCTACGGGGTCTCCCCTTTCCTCTTAACCTTTGTCTAAAAAAGACTGATCCGATGATGTGGTATGTATTGCACTGGGTTTCGATGTGCTTGGTTGATGGGTCCTTTGTGTGCTAGAAGTTTCACTTCCTGTAGATGAAGTGTCCGTTTGTGACATATATGGTTTATTTTGTCTCCTTCTAGAGTAGACATCCGCCCACGTATATACTTCCTCTAAGTTGTAATCTAAAGTGTCACATCTATATTTTCTTAATTTTCTTTTGTTAACCTCCTGTGTGTGTTTAGCCAATTGTTTGTTTATGTCTTCCAAGATGTTTGTAAGTTCCTCTGATGATATCAGTTTATTCAATTCTTCTTTGACATTGTTAATCTCTGTATTCAATTCTTCCAGTTTTTTAGATAATTCTTCAATGATAAGAAGTATTAAGTCCAGGCTACACTTATTTAATATGGCATACCACTTTTCTGTAAATTGCTTAGTGTTTTTGCACAATGATGGACGGAGGGAAATCCTGAGGCCTCTCGGAATTCTTTGTGATTTGTGATATCTGATCATGGTATTGGCATGTAGGCGTTGGTTTATTTGTTTTCTTGTCAAATATAAGAGTTGTTTAATGTGTTGTTCTTTGGTTTTGCTGGTGGCAAATTCCGCAGTATCTTCTTGTATTAAAAAGTAAATGCGCGCACCTGCGTCTTCCGCAAATGCGAATGTCTCTGCTCTAATATCGGTTAACTGTGTGATTTCTTCGTATTGCATGATAGTTTTTGTTCGCGTGCCACTATCCACAAGTAGGAACGATGTGTAATCTAAAAAGGGTGCTGGATGTGCACTGCGTTGTACAACAATGTTTTATTCAAGTTTACGTGCTCCTGGGTAACACTCCCCACTCCGGAGTGCCTTTTAATACTAATTGTTAAGCAGAACCGAAACGTTGGTCTGTCTCCCTGGGCACTGTATTGGCTGAATGTTCAGTTCAACAGTCTAATAACAAAGATGCTTATGGTGATTTATTGCCAACGTTTCTTTTATTTCTTAATTTCATTTCATATTTTCACTTTTGGATGTTGTATTCACATCGCATTTAATTCATCATGGTTTCCATTTATTAAGTTTCTTATTCATATATATACAAAGTTCTGGCTTTCCAAGTGCATTTCGGCGCGGTTTGCGCCTTTGTCAAGGGATCAATCTGTAATAAACAGAAATATATATTTCATTTAGCTATGCATCTTTTGCCACCATTCTATGCGATCATACATCATACTATGATATAATCATACAATAAACATATGCAACAGCTCATCATATTGTCAAAATTCATGATTAATGCGTTCATGAGCGTTTCGTTATCCCAAAACGAAGTATTGCATGCAGGCGAGCCTGTTTAAACTCGTAAAATGTCTCTCCTAATGTTAACCAATGCCACATTGTTAAAAAACACAGAAACAGTGTGACGCTGCCTGTGGTATGGGAGTTGCCAGTTACGCTGATGGATTGCCTCTGTTGCCTTCGTTACTCTGTTATATGTGAACCCTTTAAGTTAAACTACGTGGTTGTAATGTGATGCGAACGTTGTTTGAATGCCACATTTTACTCTCTTTGTACGTAAAAAGCCGACATTTCGTCAGACAAGGTAACTAGTTAGAGCGCAGCGCTTACCGTGATGGTGTTTGGTTCGAGTCTCCGTGGTATCGCGTGGTGACTGCTGGGATAGCTCTAATGAGGCTAGGAGGAGCTAGTGAGTTAGTATGCAACTCAGATGGATGTTCTTAAAGGGGTACTAACATCAGGAAAGAAAAGGGTTCCCCTGAGTGTATGGAGAGTGGTTTAAAGTAAAAGACATTAGCTGAATCAACATGTTTGTGTCATGGTTAATGATGGAGGGAGGGTCCGTTATCTAAGCCTGTATGCTGTAACAATGATCATTGGTCTGCATGATTAAGTACGTGGTGGTGAGTGGATACCTGTAACGGATAAATCATAAGTACCACGTAAATTCTATTCTTTCATTGAGACCCTTCGGTTTCATGGTTTGCAAAAAATATATCCAATGATTTTCACGTTTCAATAAAGTTTTTCGATTATCGAGGTGTATAAGGCTTTATAGACCTCCCTGCAGACCCATAGTATCAACCAGGAACAGCATACACACACCAATTGGCACATTTTTAGACAAGTACCTTCAACCTAGCGTCATTAAAGCCCAATCATACATAAAAGATACCACAGATTTTCTGAACAAACTATGCAACATTCACATCGAGGATCACCAAGAAATAATAATGGCTACCATTGACGTAAAAGCCTTATACCCCTCGATACCGCATGATCAAGGCCTTGAAGCCGCAGAGAAGGAATTACTGGAAAGCAACTATGAAGAAGACATTAAAATATTTCTAATGGAACTGCTAGAATTTACTCTCATGCATAGCTATTTCAGCTATCAAGACGAATGGTATCTACAAAAAAGCGGCACTTCCATGGGAAATTCGGTGGCGCCCACCTATGCTAACATTTTAATGAAGAATTTCGAAGAAACCAATATCCTACAAAATTATCTATGGAAACAAAACATCAAACTATACGCACGTTTTATTGATGATATTTTCGTGGCTTGGAAGGGACCACAAGAACTGTTGACCAAAAACATCCAGGATTTAAATTCTATCGATAATAGAATCCAATTTACATGGGAAATAAATAAGGAAATTATACATTTTTTGGATGTAGAAATAACCAGCACTCCCACAGGCTTTAGAACCAATTTATACAGGAAAAAAACAGACAGAAACAACATTCTCAGATATGAAAGTTTTCACCCTCCTTCTCTCAAAAAACACCTGCCTTACTCCCAACTCATGAGGGTAAAAAGAGTTGTCTCGGAACCAGAACTAGTTGACATACAGACTGACATCATGATTAACAGGTTCAAAGAAAGAGGATACCCAGACAGCGTATTACAAGAGGGCAAAAACAGAATTGCCATTAAATCCAGAGAAGACTTTTTAAAAACACAGAAAAAACCAGAGGAAAAAAGAATCACATGTGTGAGCAAAGTTTCAACGAAAAGTCATTGTTTCAAAAACATCATAAAGAAACACTGGCCTTTACTAGCAGTGGAACCAGATTTTAAAGACTTGTTTTCGAAAGAACCACTGTTCGCCCACACGAGATCTAAAAAGATCGGACAGTTACTGAAATCCACCAAAGCACCCACAATTGTAAGTAGATATAAAGGAAAACAGCCATGCTTAAACTGCCATAATTGTAAAAACATCCAAAAAAGAGACAGCATTCAGCATCCCATAACTGGGAAAGCCATCAAACTAAAGGTAAATGGCACCTGTGACTCCACAAATATAATATATCTACTAACTTGCCCATGTGGAAAAAATTATGTGGGACAAACTGAAAGAAAACTTAAAATCAGACTTAACGAACACAAAAGCAACATAAGGACTAAAATGATGAAATCTACCATAGCGACTCATTTCATCGAAGCACAACATCAAATGGACCAATTAAAAGTCTGTATCCTAGAAAAGGTTGAAAAACATGAAGGACTTGACAATCGAAAAACTTTATTGAAACGTGAAAATCATTGGATATATTTTTTGCAAACCTTGAAACCGAAGGGTCTCAATGAAAGAATAGAATTTACGTGTTCCTTATGATTTATCCATTACAGGTATTCACTCACCACCACTTACTTAATCATGCAGACCAATGATCATTGTTACAGCATACAGGCGTAGATAACGGACCCTCCCTCCATCATTAACCATGACACAAACAGGTTGATTCAGCTAATGTCTTTTAGTTTAAACCACTCTCCATATACTCAGGTGAACCCTTTTCTTTCCTGATGTTAGTACCCCTTTAAGAACATCCATCTGAGTTGCATACTAACTCACTAGCTCCTCCTAGCTTCATTAGAGCTATCCCAGCAGTTACCACGCGATACCACGGAGACTCGAACCAAACATCATCACGGTAAGCGCTGCGCTCTAACTAGTTACCTTGTCTGACGAAATGTCGGCTTTTTACATAAAAAGAGAGTAAAATGTGGCATTCAAACAGCGTTCGCATCACATTACAACCACGTAGTTTAACTTAAAGGGTTCACATATAACAGAGTAACAAAGGCAACAGAGGCAATCCATCAGCGTAACTGGCAACTCCCATACCACAGGCAGCGTCACACTGTTTCTGTGTTTTTTAACAACGTGGCATTTGTTAACATTAGGAGAGACATTTTACGAGTTTAAACAGGATTGCCTGCATGCAATACTTCGTTTTGGGATAACGAAACGCTCATGAACGCATTAATCATGAATTTTGACAATATGATGAGTTGTTGCATATGTTTATTGTATGATTATATCATAGTATGATGTATGATCGCATAGAATGGTGGCAAAAGATGCATAGCTAAATGAAATATATATTTCTGTTTATTACAGATTGATCCCTTGACAAAGGCGCAAACCGCGCCGAAATGCACTGGGAAAGCCAGAAATTTGTATATATATGAATAAGACACTTAATAAATGGAAACCATGATGAATTAAATGCGATGTGAGTACAACATCCTAAAGTGAAAATATGAAATGAAAATAAGAAATAAAAGAAAAGTTGGCAATAAATCACCATAAGCATCTTTGTTATTAGGCTGTTGAACTGAACATTCAGCCAATACAGTGCCCAGGGAGACAGACCAACGTTTCGGTTCTGCTCAACAATTAGTATTAAAAGACACTCCGGAGTGGGGAGTGTTACCCAGGAGCACGTAAACGTGAATAAAACATTGTTGTACAACGCAGTGCACATCCAGCACCCTTTTTAGATTACACCCATATATGCACCAACCTTTGTAGAGAATAGCATACTACTACAGGACACCCTGCAACACCTTAAGTGAGCAAGCATGACCTTAAACAAGAAAGCATCAATTTTTAGGGTGTGTGACCTTCAGCCATGGTCTTAGAATCAATCTCTACAAGGTTGCGAGCATTAGACTTCCTTCATCTCTACAAGCATGAAGGAGATGTGAGCCTTCCTAGAAATAATAAACTATTGCAGGAGATTCAAACCAAATATAACAAAACGAACACAACCCTTTGCAACATCACCAAATCAACAGAAAAAAAGAGGGGCTGCCCAAATACAAAACCTATGACAGAATCAAATCAGTCATTCTAAAAGATGTGATTATGCATGTAAGAAAGTGGATGTGAGTCCTTTACAAGTAATAAGACCACAACCTTTCCTTAATTGGAAATCAAGTATCCAATTGTAGCAAGGCCTACTCTGTAGAGGTGGTTGAATTAGGACCCCAGTTCACTGGTATGCAACAACACTCAATAAATATTTCTCTAACCAGTGCTTTATTAATTACATACTTAAAAATACTGTGCATTCATTAAAAAATATGTACAAGTTGGTAGATGGAAATACCTTTGTTGACACCTTTAGAGCAATGCGAACCACAAGCATGCCTTAAACTCTAACATCGCAGTCCCTCCACCAATATTAATTGCAATGTAAGGGGGTATCATTATCAAAAAGGCAGTCCAACTGGTCATCAGATTGCTAAAAGCAAAGTTATATCTGAAAATATTTATGCAACACCATTAAAGTGACTATTCTTAGCATCATCATTCATTAACTTTCATTATAAAATTCAAAACTGCATTGTCAATAAAACATTATTAACTCAGCTCAATGTGTGAAAGAGTGTTTCTTTTTTATTTCAAACATACTGCCACTGCAGAATTGGAGCATCCCAATAGAGATCACTTCACTTCCAAGCCTATGTAGGAAAGCACAAATAGTAGGATTGCTTGAAAACATTTAGAACTTCTCCCATGAGCAATTAAGGGAAAGCTTTTTGAACAATGGATGGTTGAAGGCGACCTTTTTAAACAATTCCTGCAGGGCCTGCTATTTCTCAGGCAGCCCCGGAAAAACTCTCCAAAACTGTTGGTGGTGTTGTTGCCCCTGCTGAGGCCCCACAAAAGAAAAATATGCAAACTTTGGGTCCTCTCACAGGGGCTTTCGGAGAGCTTCAGCACCTTAGGCGGTACACAATTAATGAACATCGTTACCTCTATGAACTACACAGTTATTTCTTCTTTAAAATACAACATTGTGCCATCCTTTTTATGCTCTCTGTAACTGAGGGTCAATGCCCAACTAGATGCTTCCTTTCATTGGGGGCTGCCCCGACAGCTCATGCCAAATCCCTGCACAAGCACAAAGCTCATAGGAACCCCCCACCCCCACACCATCACAAAGCTCCTAGAACCCTGGTGTGGGAGCCAGCTTTGTTCTTCTCTTCCACCCATGTGGCGGGTGGCTGGGAACACCTGATTAGGTTCTTTTCCAGACATCGGCACAGGGGCTGAAAAATAACCCCTCATGATTCTGGAGCTCCAGCCTTCCCCAGGAAACTATTAGTGTGGTTCCTTGCTCCATGGGGAGATACGAATTTCACCTACAACCCATATGAAATATGCACTGTGGTGCTTCTTCCGCTCCGTGAAATTGCATTGGGGCTATGGCACTGGACACTCCACAGGAACTAGGAGAGACCAAAGGAAGGAGTAACATTTTCTTAATGTGCCAACTCCCCAGGCCTTGTCCATCTCCAACAGTAAATTCAGCATAGTAGTGGAGTGCTATGTGCTTTTTTCCCCTCTCAGTACCCCTTTGGGACCAATATTTCTGGACTGTTTTCTCTGAAATTGTAGGGCAGATTTGCACAATTCAGGTGTTGTTCTGCTCCTAGTAGCCAGCTCTACGCATGAGTATCACTTATTTCTGTCCTCATGACCTCCAAATGTCCTTCCTCATGCAACATTATTGTTTCCAACTCTGGGATTGGACCTGCCCCCTGCTGAGGCTCCTGATACTAGCCTTCACCTGAATGTTACTTCTGCAGCCCCTCTGCATCCTGAAAGCAGAGTACCTTTCATGTTGCACTCCCCAGACCCAATAGCTTTGACCATCCGGCAGGATCTTTTTGTCAGCAGTGCAGTCAAAAGCCCCTCCTGATGGAGGTCACCCAGTTGCAGGACCACACCACAAAGAATCCAGGTGACCCCATGTGGTATCGAGTCTCAGCAAGGCCTAATTGCGCCGCTTTAAAGCTCAAAAACCATAGAAGTGAAGTTGGCACGGAAACTGGAATAGAAAGGATACATCTATTAAGACCTCATGAGGTGGAACTACAGTCACACAGTACCCTTAGGCAATGCATGAAGAAGCACACCGAATGGAAGGCACATGGTCCTTTTATACCCGCAAAAGAGCTCAAAAGAAGGATGTACACATGTTCTAATGAGTTTTATGTACATATAAGGACATTTTGAGAGCACACATTCAACTAGTGGGAGGAGCCAATGATTGTCCTGTTGTGGTAAACACATTCTTGACAGTGATGGATCAGAAACAGATGTGGCTCAAATGAGCTTGCGTGTAATTGGCAGAAGCTAAATATAACTTGTTTCTAGGCAGATTACACAAGCAGTTAACAAAGAGGTAGGACAGAGCACATGGTGAACACAAGGTAGAACCTGGAATACAAAATGGCTGACAGAAATACAAAATGGCTTCCAAGAAACGGGCAAGATAACATCGGAAAGCACACTGGCTTCAGCTAATGCTAAACTCGCTGTAAATTTACGACAGACGACCCTTTTAGTATTTAGCTGCAGACAGCTGTTCATTAGGGATAATCTAAATATGCATCATATACATCTATCAGAATCATTTCAGAAATTTCCTTTTGTTGGGCTTTCATTTCAGTGACATTTCATTTAACAGGGGTACAAGCAGAAATACAAATGGAGCAGATCATAGGACCACATTGTAGGCATACATAACATGTAAATAATATTGTTATTACAACGCATAGGGCAGTCAATATATTCCAACCCCAAGAGGTAAATAATGACCATATCCAGCTCGCAAATGTCCATGTACCAGTTTCTGGATGGATTTTTGCAGCAATTTTATGCAGTTTAGAAATTGCATCATATACTGAGGGCGAATAATCGGGGATAAAGACACAAAAACTACTTCTGATAATGCGACATCCACCACCTCTATCAGCTAACATTACATCTAAAACCATTTGGTTCTGAAGAGCAACAATTCTTGCAATTTGGAGCTCTGCTGTAATATTTCCTAGTGTCATTGCTGTCTGATTGGCAACAGCTTCTACAACTCGAGTTAATCGCCTTATCTTTCGACTGTTTAATGCAGCACCCACAAAGAAGAACAAACCTAGATTAAAATCAACATATTGCTGTAATGTAGTGTCAGTCTGGTCCACTTCATCCATACTAATTGTCCTCTTAACTCTATTTATAGAAATATCATTGTACAATACAAGATTCTTGTGATATAATGCAGGTGCAGAAAATTCAGGGGGTAACAGAAAAGATATATAGCACATTCCTGACCAACCTATTAGAAGCTGATAATAACCTTTATTCCCATAGATAAAATATGTATTGTAAGAAGCCGTAAATGTGCTATTGTTCGCACCTTTCAATTGTCAATAGGATAGTGCATTCACTACTCCCTACTAGAAATGTCCGCACACTACTAATACATAAGTCTGCTTTTGCTCTGGTAACAGAAATTACAAAAAGTTCATCGATTTTAAATGTCGTTGTTCTGGTGAAGACATATGGTGATGAAACATTGTCTGGTTGGTACTGTTCCTTTCCCATTTAGTTCCTTTGGCTTGAGGATATCCATCCTTATCTTGATAACAAACTTTACTAAGACAAAAGTTAATCCCACCTACCAAAGGTTTTCTAGATGCAAACAAAAGCGCATACCAAGCTTGACAAGAACCATTGTGAGAAAAGGCAAGTGGAATAAAAGGTGTTCCTCCCTTTTTCTGGTGGGCAGGCATCATCCCACACACCCAACAGTTGGTAGTGTTCGTAGCATTGTGTGTATGATGTAACATCTGGATAAAAGTGTTATTCAAATAAGATTGTCGATTTTTCTGTTCATGATAGGGAAGAGTAAAATGAAAATGTTCAATTGGAGCTGGAGTAGTGGCAAGCAAAAGTTTGTCGAACAGGGGTCACCTTCTCCACAAACTAAGCTGCTATTGCTATAACCACCATAGCAACAACAAAGCCTACAGCAAAAAATCAATCTTCTGTTACTCATTTCAGTAACAGCAATAAGCAAACTTTTCTAAAAAAAACCCTATTTAATTACTCGTTGGAGCTCTTATCCCGTGGGCAGCCGTTGATTTCTTCAACGGCTGCCCACGTTGTGACGGGTGTCACTACACTAAGCAGGGCTGATCCCCCCTTTGCCATATTGCCATTCCGTTTTACTACCCAGGGCGGAAGCTCAACCAGTCTTCTTTGACAATACAGATTATTTTCGTGGTCTCAGTTGATATTGTAATGTTCCAGGAATTATGTGGTCCGGAAAGACCTCCTCAGATTCGTCAGGTGCGATGGCTGGGCTCTTTTCCTTATCCAGAAGCTCTCGTTGATTGGTCAGTACAGCAGGTTCCAGCAAAGGCAGGTGACACTCTTCGACAATGGGTGCCGTATATCCACCTATTCCGGTTTGTCACCCGAACTGCTGTCCTCGTGGCCAAGAGTACTTGTTCTGGACCCCACCACCTCAGCCCCAAGCTGTTAAGCCTCTCAAAGTCTCAGACCATAACCTTGTGCCCAGACCGAAGATCGTGAGCCTCACCTGCAGATCTGTCAGGAAGAGCTTGTCGGACCTGTTGATGAATAGAAAGAAAACTGTCTGTTAATTGGGCCATATAGTCATTCATCAAAACACAAGGTACATCATGTATAGCAGGGCTCGACAAATCCGAAAAATGGTACTAGACCTGCAGGTCTAGTACCATGGAAAATCCCCTCGACCTGACTGCAACCCACTTGACCACCGTCTCTGAAAACGGAGCAAAAGTGACAAGATAACAAGATTTAAAGGCATCTTTATTGCTCTTTCCCTTTGTGAGCAATAAAAATGCCTTTAAATTGTGTTAACTTGTCACTTTTGCTCTGTTTTCAAAGACAGGACAAAAGTTAGTTTGACTTCCTACTCGCCAGAAAGGGCGAGTAGGACCTAAAAATAGCTCGTCCTCATCCATTCTCCCTCGCAAATGCGAGCGGGCGAGTGGATTTGTCGAGCCCTGTATAGGATGTGGCTTAAGAGCTCCCCAATATTTAATTGACCTTCCAAATACCACTTCATAAGGTGTGAGCCCAGATCGTGAATTTGGCACTGATCCTATGGATAACAATGCCAAAGGTAAGGCATCCGGCCACTTCAACCACAATTTTTGCTAATTTAAATCAGAGTAGCATTGTACCTTTCCACCAATCCTGCTGATTGTGGATGAAAAACTGCATGAAATTTCTGTTTGATCCTAATCCTTTCAGGACATACTCAACAACTTGCCCATAAAATGGGGTCCGTTGTCACTCCACAAAAGTTTACAAACACCATATCTCGGGAAATACTCCTTCAACAGCACTTTAGCTATAGTTAGTGCTGTATTATCTTTCGTAGGGTACACTTTTATCCGTTTACTAAAGGACCAAACCACCACTAGGACATACTTCAGATTATTGCAGGGCTCAAGTTGGATGTAATCCATCTGCAAAACTTCAAAAGGTGCAGGCGGTGTAGCAAACCCTCCTGTAGGAGTCTGTGTCCCTTTACCAGGATTATATTGTAAACAGATCAAGCAAGACTGTACTACTCTCTCAGCAGTGCTAGCAATCTCAGGATGCTACCCAAACTCATGTAAGCAATTTCATTATTGCTAGAGCTCCAACATGTGCCAGCCCATGTGCCATTGAACCATAGGTTTAAAATAGGCTGCAGGTAATTTCCACTTGTCCATGTCTTTGGTACGCCAGCAACCCTCATCGTCCAATACTCCTTCTTTGGACCATTGCGCAGGTTCTGCTTTCGAGGCAAATCTCTGTACATCTAGTACTTCCTCTCTAGCATCATGCCATCGCTCAGCTTGAGATTTTACTACGTACATGGAAGTGGCGCTTCGCTGCATCGCAGTCTCACGAGCTACGCGATCAGCAAAAGAATTACCCTGTCCTATTTTATCAGTCAATCAATCAATCAATCAATCAATCATGACATTTGTATAGCGCGCTACCCACCCGGAAGGGTCTCAAGGCGCTGGGGGGGTCCGCTACTGCACGAAGAGCCAGGTCTTGAGATGATTCCTGAAGGAGAGGTGGTCCTGGGTTAGCCAAAGGTGGATGGGAAGGGAGTTCCATGTCTTAGCTGCCAGGTGAGGGCATGGCTGGTCGACCGTTCTTGCCGGGCGGACGTGTAGAAGGTCAGGCGGTTGTTGAGGCACTTGGGGCCCAGGTTGTGGAGAGCCTTGAGTGCATGGGTGAGGAGTCTGAGCGTGATCCTCTTGCTGACGGGGAGCCAGTGTAGGTCTCTCAGGTGGCCGGAGATGTGGCTGTGTCAGAGGATGTCCAGGACGAGTCATGCGGAGGCGTTCTGGATGCGTTGGAGTCTTTTCTGAAGTTTGGCTGTGGTTCCAGCGTAGAGGGTGTTTCCGTAGTCCAGTCGGCTGGTGACGAGTGCCTGAGTGATTGTCTTCCTGGTGTATGCGGGGATCCATCGGAAGATCTTTTGGAGCATGCGCAGGGTGTTGAAGCACGATGATGAGACGGCGTTGACTTGTCTGGTCATCGAGAGGGAGGATGAAGCCCAGGTTACGAGCGTGGTCCGTTGGCTTGGGAGTGGTGCCCAGGGCAGGGGGCCACCAGGAGTCGTCCCAGACGGAGGGCGATGACCCCAGGATGAGGACTTCCGTCTTGTCTGAGTTCAGTTTCAGGTGGCTGTTCTTTATCCACTCGGCAATGTCTTTCATTCCTTCGTGTAGGCTGGTTCTGGCGGTGGCTGGGTGGTTGGTGACTTTCTTGTGTGCACTACACTTCACAATCGCTATCTTCTTTGGACATGTTAGCGTAGATAAAAGATTCTGTACCAATTCTCCATGAATGATCTGCATCCCGTGTGAAGTTAGAAAACCTCTCTCCTTACAGAGTATGCCAAAATCGTAGTCCACTCCTAAAGCATAGCGTAAATATTCACACATAAATCAGTGCTAAGCTCACATGCTCGTGTCAGCACTATTAGTTCAGCTGCCTGATCCGACTTCTGTGTGTATGAGAGCTGTCTCCACTACTGTCTCAAGTGTTGTAATGGCTGAGGTTGTGCCATCTGGTAACTTCAAACTGGACCCATCAACCCACAGTTCCCCATCTACACCTGGAAGGGGAATGTCTTGCAATTTAATGCGACCATTTGTCTGTTCCTCAGTAAGGAAAATGCAATCACGAGGCTCCTTTGATTGGGACTGAGCCGATGGGTATGGCAACAAAGTGGCTGGATTTAACGAGGCACACCTCTTCAAAGTAATATGAGGAGCTAGTAATGTCAGTTCATATCCTGTCAGACGGGCACTAGTTAAATTTTGTTTCCTAGTCTGATTCAGGAGAGCATCTACTGCATGGGGTACTAATTCTAACAGTTTATGTGACAAAACTATCCCTTCACTCTGACGTATAGACACAGCTGCTGCAGCCACCGCACAAAAACACCCAGGCAATCCTCGAGCAACAGGATCAAGGACCGCTGAAAAGTATGCACAGGGATGCTGCTTATCGCCGTGTGTCTGTACCAAGACTGACAATGCACACCCATCTTTGTCATACACATAGAGTGTTAAAGCCTTCATGTAATCTGGAGTACCTAACACTGGGGAAGAACAAATAGCTTGACGTAACTGCTGAAAAGCATTTTCACATTCATCTGTCCAAGGGAGGGGCATGGGAGTGTCTTTAGTCAAAAGTGCTAACAAGGGTTTGACGATGTTTGAAAATCCTAATATCCACTGCCTACAAAATTAAGTCAAACCAATAAAAGCACAAACATCTTTCTGAGTGGAAGGTACTGGTGTGTCTAAAATGGCTTCAAATATGATCTGGTGTTAGCGCACAACTCTCCTTAGACAGAAGGTGTCCTAGGTAGGTCACCTTCGGTCTACAATATTGCAATTTCTTTCATGACACTTTATGTTGGTGCGTAGCAAAAAAAGAAAGCAAAGACAAAGTACTTTCTTCACACAGTTCAGGCATATCAGCTGCCAACAAGATGTCATCGACATATTGTATGAGAGCCACTCCTTTTGGTAAGTCAAAAGAATCAAGTTGCCTTTTCAGTGCTTGACTGTAAATACTTGGGGGCAGATTTATGTTAACTGGCGCATCCCCAGGGATGCGCCAGTTAATGTGCGCCACAGTGTGCCACAGCTACGCCACCCATGGTGCGCCGCATTTATAATGCGGCGCACCATGGTGCAAAAACGGCACAGATGCATGACGCATCTGTGCCGGAAATGTGGCGCATTGCTGGAGTTGCGTCGCAAGCGCGACGCAGCTCCAGCAAGGCTCGGGGGTGCCCCTTCTACACAATGCTGCGTCAAGACCTACACCTGCTTCAAGCAGGTGCAGGGTTTTGACGCAGCATTGGCCTGAAAGTGACTGAGTGAAATCTCATAGATTTCACTCAGCCACTTTCAGGAGGCGTTCCTGCGCAGGAACGCCCCCCTGCGCAGGAACGCCTCCTTATGGCGCAGGGCTTTAGAACGTGACGCATCTCCTAGATGCCTCACGTTGTAAATAGGGCGCATTGTTTGCGCCGCCGTTGCGTCAAATAAAATGACGCAATTGCGGCGCAAAGAGGCGCAAGGCCATCATAAATCTGCCCCTTGGACTCTCTGTATAGCCTTGAGAAATTCTGCAAAATCTATACGATCGATTATTCAAAGTGAAGCCAAACAAATATCGGCTATCAGGATGAATAGGGATCGAAAAGAAAGCATTCTTCAAGTCTATCACAGAGAATGTGGTCGCTGTGGTGGGGACCAAAGTAAGTAGAGTTGTAATATCAGAAACCACAGGATATTGTGGTACCACGATCTTATTTACTTAACGAAAAATTAATAATAAATCTATAAATCCTAGTATCAGTATCTTTTTTCGAAATGGGAAGAATCGAACTATTGCAAACATTGTAAGGGACTTCCTCACAACCCCAACTTCAATCAAATCACAAACAATATGTATGAGCATGAGCACCTATTCACCCTCTTGTGAAATTTTATACTGGGGCAAACGTGGTAATAAAGCACGCTCCTTGACACTAATGTGCACAGGTCGAATAATCATCTGTCCTACACCAGTGTCTGAAGTAGCCCACAAAACACTCGAGAGTGAGGCTAATGCAGTATCCTCTTTAAGAAGACAAGATCTTTCGGGCACAGGGTAATTCTCATTCAAAATAACACGCACTCCTTCAGGAGCACAGCGTATTGTAGCTCTGAAATATTTAAGCACAACAAGACCCACAATATTGTCTGGTGTGTTCGGTAAAAGCAAAAATGGGCATGGAGCAGTAAACTTGTCAACATGGAATGCAAGTGGTTGTGACAATGGGCTAAAGGAGGGTTTTCCATCGAACCCTATCGATGTAATAGTTGAGCCAGACAGGTGAGCCCTTGGAACCAATTGTTTAGACAAGGCACTACGAGTATCTCCTGTATCAACCAGAAACCGATCAGTAGAACCCAAAACATGTGCTGTAACATATGGACCTGTCTGATCTACTGGAACTTCAACCTATTCCTTACCCCATCCTAGGCAATCCTATGCATAAGCAGAATCATGAAAATCAGATGGCGCACAATCAGATATTTGATATTGGTTTCGTCTATCAAGAGTGTTAAACCCATTTTATCTTCGTTCATTCATTCAATCAAACCTAGCACGATCATTCGTGCTCCCTCTAGGCCCTGAGTATCCTGAACGATTTCTCCGCGTTGATCTTGCTGGGCATGTAATACCGAACAAACAGAAAGCCAATGTCCGAACTGTTTGCAATACGCACACTGGTCAACTGATAATTTAGAACGAGTGAAAGACGAACCATAGGATCCACGTCTACCTCTATCATTGCCTCTAAAAGGTGGACCATAAGCTTGAGCCATCATAACTTTCGTCTTCAAATCTTTAGTCTTTTTATCCTCATTACCCTTTGCTAGCTTCTGGCGTTTGTAATACTGAGCCATGGGTAAAAAGCAAAACCGGAGAAGAGGTAGTCCACTAACTCTCACTAGGCATGAGCGGGAAATCCGTTACGCCCGCGGATTTTGCGGATTTTTGGGAAATCCGCAATCCGCGAATTTTGCGGATTTCCCGCAAAATCTGCAAAAAAAAATCTGCGGACGTAACGGGTTCAAAAGTTGAACCCCCACTCATGTAACTATTTTACAATGGCACGAGCAAGCTGCCAGCGCCGTTGTAAAATAGTTGCAAAGTTAGCTTGCACAGGAACCACTAGATAAAACGAAGCAGGTGCTGCTTTATTTTATCTAAGTGCTTCCTGTGCAAGCTACCTTTGTAACTATTTTACAACGGCGCTGGCAGCTTGCTGGCACCATTGTAAAATAGTTACATCATACATGCCAACATTTCAGAAGAGCAAAGTGGGAGATTTAAAAAAAAAATCGGGAGAATGGGGCCTTGAATCGGGTTACTGGCATGTACGGGCTTCAATGCGCGCAATGGCAGGCAGAGAGAGGGTGATGCAAGTGCTGTGCACCCCCCACCGTGGGCTTTCCAGGGCACACACACAGCCGGCATGTCTGTTACATGAGTAGGCTGGGCACATTGTGTTCGCACGGGTTTTCTGCAAGTTCGCGAGGGTTTTGTACAATTTCCCAATTTGCGAAATTGTATAAAACCCTCGCGAACTTGCAGAAACCCGTGCGAACACAAAAAAAATCTGCAAAATCCGCGAATTCGCAAATCCGCGGATTGCCAATCCGCAAAATCCGCCCATGCCTAACTCTCACTAACTTCTAAGCGACTGGCTATTTCTGGCAGCAAGTTTGCGACATCTTTATCAACGAACCGATGTCTGCCTGTATCATCCGTTAATGACTGGCCACTAAAATCATGAAATGCTTCCTCAAAACGCGTAAAGAAATCTGACACTGACTCATCTTCCTTTTGTTAGCACAATGCTAATATAGTCAAATCCATCTTTTTAGAGGGAATAATCTTTTTTAATTTAACTAATATAGCTGCTGGAAGATCTAGAATTAGCTGACATGGTTTCTGTGCTGGTTCCCTTTCCGAATCTGCTAATTCTATATCTTTCCATAAGGCTCCAAAATTTACATTATCATCAACTTTACGAATAGTTCTCCACATATCAGGGGGTAAGATCAATTCAAAAAACAAATCTATATCAGGCAGTGTCATAGTACAAGAGCTAATTAGTATTCTCAACTTCCTCATAAAAGGCTGCTGGATTTTTACGCAGATTGGGAAATGAGGTCTTAAGAGCCATAACATCCGCTCTATTCCAAGGAGTATAAACCCAATTAAAAATAAAATAACCCTTTGCGTCAGCAGAAGTTTTATCCTCATCTATTCCCTCGTCTTTAGGAGGAATAGACAAGGGTGCGGCTTCCCGCATGGGTTTTGCATGAACTATCATAGTCTTATCTGATCCGAAGATAGAGGCTTGAACCGTGCCGGTCTGAGATGTATGCGCAGCTGCGTCTGCTGCCTTTTTCTCCAGCCGAGTCGAGCTGCCTCAGCACGTATTTTAACCAAACGCCTGATTGAGTCAGCTACCTGGGGAAAGAGAAAAAGACCATCACTCAAGTACTTATAATCCTGTGTCACATCGATAGGCTCAAGTTCTCCTGAAATTCTCCTAAACCGTTCAATAACTTCTCCAGAAAATGCTTCTGTAAAATATACTTGCTCCTTCTCCGACCAGTTTTTCATATCCTCTAAGAGGTCTGGGGCAGAGGCTGTATTAAGAGCAGCTTTACGAGCAACAGACCTAAGGTCAGCAGAGCATGCAGTAGTAATCATAGAACGAGTGTCTCGCGCTTTATCCCGATCTTTGGGAGATTCCTTATCGGGCTTATAGGAAGCAGAAGGAAAATATACGGAGGTGGGGAACGATCTAATAACAAGAAATCGTCATGTTGCTTATTAAGGATAGGATAAAGGGGTTGCCTAACAGCGTACTGGCCAGTTACCTGTAAATTGCGCTCCCTTTACACTCTTTCTTGTAATTCTTTTGTTTCCTTGTCTTTTAACTCCAAGGCTTTCGCATGAATGGTTTTACGCTGTTCTTTTTCAATTAGGCTTGCTCACGCTTCATTTACCCATGCACCGCTTTCTCCCACATTCACACACAATCAAACATATCTTGTCTAGACTTTTGCTGACTATCAAAGGGAGCATAGAGGGAATCAAACAGGGTCGCCCTCCACTCAAAACTAGACCTACAACAAAAGACCCTGTCGAACGGACATCACATGTGTCAGTTACTCAAAAATAGACCAATCTAAATGTACTGATAACTATTCCAGTCCCTTATACTTTATAAGGGAGTACTTCACTGCGCTGCGTCCCAATATTTATGTAAAAAGAGGCCCAACCTCCTTGACAGAAACACAGAACAAAAAATACCGATTGTCTGACCCTACACAGTCAATACCAATTATCCACACCAATAATGTTGGACAAATATCTATTTAGAAAAAATGTGTGAGAAAACAAATGACACCTCACGGAAACACCACCAACGGGGTAACTGGTATGTAGCGTTTAAAATATCTACGTACGTTGCGCCGTTCAAAACAAATGTAAGACAGAGAAAAATCTCCTCATTACCTGCCTATATAAATTGCAATTTATATATAGTTTTTCCAAACAAAATCAAATGTTAGCTATACGAAGAGCCAGAGTAAGTGTAGCTATACTACCTTACCAATCCAAGGCATTACATACCAATCCTGTTAGTGTCCAGATTTCAACTGCCAAGTTCTTCAAATCTACCAAACGGTCTCTGTACAGCGAATCAACAGAAAAGATCTCAGTCGAGGACCGGCACCACCTGGATGGTCAGATCAGAAAGAAAGGAAAAACGCCGTAGATGCCAAGACTCGGGTCTCCTCCTGCAGTGATCACGTCCAAAGCGAGTTTCCAATCCTTCGTTTTGACCAGTCCTTTGGGCATCTGAGTCACTGATGAGCCCCACGTTGGATGCACAAATTTGTGGTATCGAGTCTCAGCAAGGCCTAATTGCGCTACTTTAAAGACCTAAAACCATGAAAGTGAAGTTGGCACGGAATCTGGAATAGAAAAGATAAATTCATAAAGACCTCATGAGTTGGATCTACAGTCACACAGTACCCTTAGGCAATGCATGAAGTAGCACACTGAATGGAAGGCACATGGTCCTTTTATACCTGAACAAGGGCTCTAAAGAAGGCGGTAAACATGTTCAAATGAGTTTTATGTACAGATAAGGACATTTTGAGAGCACACATTCAACTAGTGGGAGGAGCCAATGATTGTCCAGTTGGGGTAAACACATTCTTGACAGTGATGGATCAGAATCAGATGTGGCGCGACTGAGCATGAGTGTAATTGGCAGAAGCTAAATATAACTTGTTTCTAGGCAGATTACACAAGCAGTTAATGAAGAGGTAGACAGAGCACATGGTGAACACGAGGTAGCACATGTCATACAAAATGGCTGACAGAAATACAAAATGGCTTCCAAGAAACGGGCAAGATAACATTGGAAAACTCACTGGCTTCAGCAAATGCTAACCTGCTCGCTGTCAATTTACGACACCCATGGACAGGTCTATCCCTTTCCCTCTATTGTTCCTCAGAATGTATAGGGTAAGGGTTGGTGGAGCTCAGGGAGTTGCACTATGTGGAATTCCACATATTTGCATAAAAACTCTGGGGAATTCTGCGGAATTCCGCTTCGCCCTATATTTGATTATATCTGTAAAAGGTCAGGGTTATATTGTTACCTTAAAAAAAAGGCACTGTGTTTAAATTGCATTTATATAGCACATACTACTGTCAAAGAACTGAATGAAAGTGGTGATTCCTGTTCCGTAGCAGGCGGGCTGCCCTCCCGCCGTGAGTCTGCCTAGCTGCATGCAGCAGTAAAGACGCGGACATTTGGTGTATTGGTACATGCGGACTGACTCTGGAGCTCCGCCTCCTTTATTATGTATGCATGCTCACGCCAGCTGGCGTGAGCTCAGTTGCGGGGGGAGGTGAACGCATACTAGTGGGGAAAAGCTGGTGCGCCAACTATAACATCCCATCTCAACTCAGTCCTTTGACGGTTTCATGAAAAAGTCTCATTTTTCACTTACTTGGCTGGCAAAGTCTTTCAAGCGGGTGCTTGGCGGGGCGTCTCTCTCAGAGCATACCTGGGGACTCCTCTTCTGACTGGGGTTGTGCGGACCGGGTTGCTGGGGGTGGGGGCCAGGTCTGGGTTGGCCCCGATGACTCCTGGACTCTCCAGCACAGGGAGTACTCCGGGATGTCGGTCATCGGCTCTCGGGCTCGCTCTAACGGTCTTCGTCTCCTCCGTGTGGTTCTCGATGGCAGCCGGGGAAGTAGGTTGGTCCACCTGTTTGAACCAGGAGATGTTATGGGTAACTTTTTCTCCTGCTTTCTTGACTGTCACCATTGTCCCTTGCCTGCCGATCACTGTCCAGTGCCCTTGTTCGTAGTGGCAGGAGCAGGGGGACTGCTGCTCTTCGGGTATGGCTGGCCTGGTTGTTACAATTCTCTCTTCTCCTGAGTGCCCCTTCTTCATCAAATGGAGGGGGTGACCAGCCTCGGGCAAAAGGGATACCATCCCGGCAGGTGCCGTGGAACATGAGCGCCCATGGTATCTGGCGAGATGGGCAATGTGGCGTGCTCCAGTATTCTCGTAGGAACTTCTGGAGTTCTTGCTTGGGGTCACTCTGTTCCACCATGTCAATGTGAAGGGACTTGTTTATAGTTTGCATGAAAAGTTCAATCTCCCCATTGGCCTGGGGCCACTGTGGGGTGATGCGCATTGCCGGATGCCATGGTGGTGCATGAATTCGCGGAATTCATGTCCTTGGAATGGAGGCCTATTTTCGCTACGGAGTTCTTTCCGCCATCTGAACATTCCAAATATTTTCTCCAGGGCCTGGCCAACATGGCAGAACGCTATTGAGTTCACAACTTCTACTATCGGATATTTGGAGTAACTGTAAATAAAGGCTAAGGTGATTTGCCCATCAGGAAAGCTTCCGAAATCCACGCTCACTTTCTCCCAGGGGTTCTGACCATGTTCGTCCATGTGAACAGACGCCGGTCTCTTGGGACGTTTGTGATTTGGCATGAAGGGCACTTACGGACTAGTTAGTCTATCTGGGCATCCTTTCCTGGGAACCAGACCTTTTCTCTCATGCGAGCCTTCATCCTTTCTAAGCATGGGCGGAAAATCCATTCCGCTCGCGGATTTTGCGGATTTTCGGTAAAATCGCAATCCCCAAACGCTCGCGAATTTACCGAAAATCCGCAAATTCGCAAGCAGCGGATTTTTTTTTCTTGGTGATACAATTTTGCGGCGCGCGGCGTTCACTTACCGTCATTCAGCGTTTGCCGAGTCGTTTTTCTCGATATTTTGCGAGTGCTGCGCCATTTTGGATCTTGCTGCGAGATCCCGCGGGAGTTTGGCGACCACGATTACGTCATCGCGCTCGCCACCTTGCACTGCGAGAGTTTGCCAACGCGAGTACGCAGTGATCACGTATCGCGGGAGTTCGCAAGCGCGAACCCGTATATGCGGTGGGCAGCAGCAATCTCGCACACGCGAAAATACAAAATTTGCAATTCTGCACAAGAAATCCACCAGCAAGCAGCATAAACCTTCTGAAAATGATGATTTTTATCAGAATAACTCCTCAAGTTGACATTTGCCTGCACTTTTTTTTGCAAGGAGTCCATTTTTTGGGGGGTGGAAGGGTGGGAGGAAGGAAGTGCCCCACAGTCTCCAACTTCCTGTTCCTGTCCACCAGGCTCCTCCCAGTGCTTTTTTCATGTGCTGGTCACTTTCATTCGGATTCTTCACCTGGAAGGATTACTTTTTGTGGATTCTGCTGGATATTTGGATTTGAGGCCTTTTTGACTTTCTTTGGATCACTTTTGGATTAGAAATTTCACAAGTAAGTTTGTTTGGGGCATTACAGTTGCTGCAACTACAATTTTGTAATTTTCAATTTTTGGGCTGTTGTTGGGGCCTTTTGCCCAGGGGTACTCAGTGGTGGGTGGACTGAGTCTTTCTGTGGGGTCTCTTTAATAAAAACATCATGGAGGGCCTGGATGGCTTGGATTGTGCTGATTTTTCTGTGATTTTCGTTTTTTTGGGCTGTTGTTGTGGCCTTTTTACCAGGGGTAGTGAGTGGTGCATGTGCCTAGTCTTTCTGTGAGGTGTCTTGAATTTAAACATCATGGAGGGCCTGGATGGCATTGGATTGTGCTGATTTTTCTGTGTTTTTCGATTTTTTGGGGTGTTCATGGGGACAGGCCATGTGGGTGGGGGCCATTTTGAGTGCTGCTACAGGCCCTGGCCAGGTGCTGGGAGGGAGGGGCCATTTTGAATGCAGGCAGTGTTCTTAGGTGTGCAAACATTTTGCCTAGCTTTCAACCTTTATGCCCAGGGGTAGTGAGTGATGCATAGGCCTAGTCTTTCTGTGGGGTGTCTTGAATTTAAACATCATGGAGGGCTTGAGATTGTGCTGATTTGTCTGTGATTTTCGTTTTTTTGGGCTGTTGTTGTGGCCTTTAAGCATGGGCGAATTTTGCAATTCCTCAAATTTGCGGATTAGCGAATTCGCGATCCGCAAAATTCACGAATTTGTGCGAATTTGCGGATTTTTGTTTTTTTGCGTGTTCGCGGCGTTTTTTGCGTGTTCGCAGGGTTTTTTGCGTGTTCGCGGGGCTTTTTGCGTCTTCGCGAGCCGCTTGCATAGAGATGTTACCCATGCAGTCGTTTATGGGAGAGGGAGAGAGAGATAGATAGATAGATAGATAGATAGAGAGATAGAGAGAGAGATAGATAGATAGATAGATAGATAGATAGATATATAGATAGATAGATAGATAGATAGATAGATAGATAGATAGATAGATAGATAGATAGATAGATAGATAGATAGATAGATAGATAGATAGATAGATAGATAGATAGATAGATAGATAGATAGATAGATAGATAGATAGATAGATAGATAGATAGATAGATAGATAGATAGATAGATAGATAAAGAGAAGGAAAGAGAGAGGGAGAGAGAGAACGAGAGAAAGAAAGAGAGGCCGGATCTCTGAAGGGCCAGATCCCTGAGTTGCCCCTACAGAACATACAGCTTTTAATTTTTAGCAAAATGCATATGAAAATTATGCTGTAAAGGTCTCTTTTAGTTTAACCCCTCCTGACAACTCAAAATGGGTGTATTTGCCATCCTCTCCCTTCTTCCTGTTTTTTATATCTGTAAGTGCTTCCTGATGGGGTTTAATTCCTTGGACAGGTGCCTCGTTGTCTACTTGTAACTATTCTCTGACCCTGCTTCAAGGGTCAGAGCAGGGTCAGAGAATAGTTGCAAGTAGATAACGAGGCGCCAGGAAGCAATTAGCAGCAGGTGTCCAAGTTGAAGTTAATTTGTTTGTAACCCTTTTGTAAAAGGTTACAAAGAAATTAGGTTCAACTTTTGCGCCTGGTGCTGTAACCCTTGCTTGGCTGAAAATTCGTCCCTGCTGATTTGCGGATTTTACAGCGATTTCGCGAGATTCGCGGATCGCGAAATCACGGAAAATCCGCAAATTCGCCGGCGAAACGGATTTTACGCCCACCCTTAGTGGCCTTTTCACCAGGGGTAGTGAGTGGGGACAGGCCATGTGGCTGGGGGCCATTTTGAGTGCTGCTACAAGCCCTGGCCATGTGCTGGGAGGTAGGGGGCCATTGTGAATGCAGGCAGTGTTCTTAGGTCTGCAACCATTTTGCCTAGCTTTCAACCTTTATGCCCAGGGGTACTGAGTGGTGCATAGGCCTAGTCTTTCTGTGGGGTGTCTTGAATTTAAACATCATGGAGGGCTTGGGATTGTGCTGATTTTTCTGTGATTTTCGTTTTTTTGGGCTGTTGTTGTGGCCTTTTCACCAGGGGTAGTGTGTGGTGCATGTGCCTAGTCTTTCTGTGGGGTGTCTTGAATTTAAACATCATGGAGGGCCTGGATGGCATGGGATTGAGCTGATTTTTCTGTGTTTTTCGATTTTTTGGGGTGTTCATGGGGACAGGCCATGTGGCTGGGGGCCATTTTGAGTCCTGCTACAGGCCCTGGCCATGTGCTGGGAGGGAGGGGGCCATTGTGAATGCAGGCAGTGTTCTTAGGTCTGCAACCATTTTGCCTAGCTTTCAACCTTAATGCCCAGGGGTAGTGAGTGGTGCATAGGCCTAGTCTTTCTGTGGGGTGTCTTGAATTTAACATCATGGAGGGCTTGGGATTGTGCTGATTTTTCTGTGATTTTTGTTTTTTGGGCCTTTTCACCAGGGGTAGTGAGTGGTGCATGTACCTAGTCTTTCTGTGGGGTGTCTTGAATTTAAACATCATGGAGGGCATGGGATTGTGCTGATTTTTCTGTGTTTTTCGATTTTTTTGGGGTGTATAACTGAACTGATGTTCCTCTGTCTTCCATTGCTTTTAGGTGCACAAGACTCAAGAGAACCACCAGTGCCAGGAAGAAGTCCTGCAGCGGTGTGTGTGTGCAGCATAACGTCACGCGACGTCACGTCTGGCCACAGACAACTCTGCAACTCGTGCAACTGCGGCCTGCTGTTCTGACCTGCTCTGAAGGATATGGCCCCCAAAAAAGTTCCCTCTAGCAAGAAAGTTGCCAGTAAGGAGCAGAAGAAGCAAGTTTCCAAATAGACTGGTGTGCCGCCCGCCACATTTTTTGGGAGTAAAAAAAAAAGTACGCCTGCAGCAGCAGCGGGATCTGCTGGGGACCAAGCTGGTAGCAGCACCCCCGCTCCATTGGGCTCAGTGCCACCACCACGCCAACTTAAGTCCAAGCCCTTGAGTGCTGCAGAGGCAGTCAGTGTACTTCTTCAATCACCATCGACTAGTGATGTTGGCTCATCACAAGAAAGTAGCAGCAATGTCCCTCAATCAACACAGGTTGTTGTAACTCATCTGACGAGTGTTGAACAACCACAGCCGCAACAACAACCACATGTGCAAGTACAAGCCCAAGTACATGTGGAAGGAGAGGCAGCGCAAGGAGATGCGCAAGCAGAGGTGCATGGAGGGTCACAAGTGCCCACAATATTTGTTCCTCCCGAAGTAGGGGCACATCAGGAGATCGACAATCAAGCCGAGGTATCATTTGAGGAAGCCACTCCTCCTGATGATCATTTATTGTCTTCCACCTCCCTAGCAAGGAAAATATCAAGGGCGGTGTCTAGATCTTCTTCAAGCCCAGCTCCTTCTGATGATATGGATGAAAATTGGGAACCACCACGGCCGTCTGAGAGTGAGGCACACCATGATCTGACAAAGATAGTTAAGCGTAAAAGGAAGGTCATCGAAAAACTCATAGTTATGGAGTGTGATGAGGCTCAACAAGAAGTGGTGGATACTGCTACTGATGAAGGCTCTCACGACGACGACCCAGTCATCATAAAGGTCACTGCAGCCCCAGCGGGCATGCAGCAAACACACATTTTGACCCTAGCCCGAGAAGCTGCTGAGCGTCATGATGATGTCAAGGAAGAGGCAATGGAAACACAACAATCATTGGAGTTAACTAGTACACCAACACGTACCGCTTCCATATTTCTTCCTCGCCAGAAGGGACCTCCATCCACCTCGACCTCAATTAGTGGTGGTGAAAGTGCACAACGTACTAAAGTTCGGCAATCCACATTCTCCACTTCATCTGGCATTAGCAGAATGACCCCCACCACTAGTATCGCCGCCTCCTCCGGCCCCCACAGACAATTCAAGTCCCCAGCTTGGGACTTCTTTAGTGTTTACCCAAAAAGGGAAAACTTCGCCATTTGTAGCATTTGTAAGCTTGCAGTTAGTCGTGGTAAGCTTGGTACCAACTATAGTACCGGAGGCCAGAGAGGTCATCTTAATAGACAGCACACTGTCCAATGGTTAGCACACCTACAGGCGATCAAGGAAGCTCAAATTGCACGTCAATAAAACGTTGATGTTTCATCTGATGATGACGAGGAGGAAAAAGATGTGTCAAACACTTCACTTACACCCAGTACCCCTGTCAGCAGCACACCCCATGTGAGCCACACTAAGAGTGTGGGAGAGAGTGAGACACCAATGCGAAAAGGTTCATCAGCGAGCGTAACTGGGTCGAAGAAATCATCATCATCCCGTAAATGCTTGGTCCAGGGCAACATTAGAAACATTTTGTTTACAGAAGCGCCATATGAACGCAACCACCCACTGACGCGTCTGTATAACACTAAGCTGGCTAAAATGCTAGCTCTGGACCTTCTCCCTTTTTCTTTTGTAGAAGGGGTTGGTTTTCTAGAATTAGTGGCAGTGCTCTGCCCTAAATGGAAGGTTCCTAGCCGGTTCTATTTTGCCTGAGTTGCGATTCCAGCACTACATGAAGATGTGCTGGAGGTGATTGGGGCAGTTTTGCAGAAGAGTGCTGTTCACACTATACATTTGACAACAGATATGTGGACCAGTGGTGCAGGCGCTGATTACATGTGTATCACTGCACACTAGGTCTCTTTTTCAGGGGTTAAAGCAAAGCTAAACGCAGGTGTTGACCCGGACCAAGTTTTTAAAGCTGCTCAAAAACATGCAACACTAGCCATGTTTGGCTTGGAGAAACGTCACACAGCATAACACATTTTGGATGAGTTTAACACAAAGGTCCTTCACTGGCTGTCCCCAAAAAACTCCAGATTGGTTATGTTTCCACGGATAATGGCACCAATGTAGTTAAGGGCATGGAGCTGGGTCACTATTTCAGAGTGCCGTGTTTGGCGCACTGTATAAACCTTGTTGTTAAAAAATTCTTTAGTGATAAAGACAGTCCAGCGTGTGAGGTAGTGTACACCTACCAAAAAATGTGCAACGATTTCAGCCATTCTTTTAAGGCCCTGAAGCATCTGAGGAGCCTGCTACATGAACGTCGAATGCCAGTGAAAGCACTCATCCAGGAGGTGGCAACACGTTGGAACTCAACCTTCTACATGCTTGAGCGTCTGTATGAGCAGTATACGGTACTCGATCACTATTTCTTAAAACAGGGTACAGCTCAGAAGGACCTGAGGATGGATGCGGCGCAATGGGAGCTAGTTAAAAGCCTGACAGACATGCTTCGTCCTTTTGAGTTCTTCACGCGTGCAGTCAGCAAGGAGGACTGTAATTTTGGAAAAGCTATCTCACTGTTGTACATGCTGGAGCACCAACTGAAGGCGGTGTCTTCTGTGTTTCAAAAAGATTAAAAAAAACAAGACCCTTTTGTTTTGGCGGAGAAATTATTAGAGCGCCTACAAGGTGATGAACGTCTTAAAATGATCCACTCAGAACAGCATTACATTTGTGCTACCATTCTGGATCCACGCTACAAAAAGGCGCTGGCAGGCCGAGCATGCTTTCCTTTTGCTGATGAAGATGTTACAAAGTACAAACGTTGGCTAGCCTTGTCGAGCCAAGAGGTTTGAAAGAGAACGGCAGCTCATTGATGGAAAAGGCAGTACATCAGCATCAGCAGGCCATCCCCAGTCAAAACAATCCACTTCTGCACCTGTGGCTGTGGCACACGTGACCTCTCAGCCGTTAAAGACACCGGCAACCGGATCATCTGCACCAGACACAACAGTAACATTGGATGCTGAAGAGGATTGGCTAACTCTGCTTGGGTTTGGTTCTCAAAAGGTCACAGCAACAGCTAAGCAAAGTGGAGGAACCTTGGAGGACCTTGATTCGATGGTGCAGGACTATCTGAATGACTCAACAGAGGTCTATGTTAATGCTGACCCATTGGCGTATTGGCATGGGAAAAAAGAATTGTGGTCACAGCTCTCCAACCTGGCTTTAAACTACTTGTCTTGCCCACTCTCAAGTGTGTCTTCTGAACGTGTTTTCAGTGCTGCTGGTGGCATTGTAACTCCCAAACCGAGCCGCCTCTCGCTCAAAAATGTGGAGATGTTAACAATGATCAAGATGAATCAGCACCTCATACCAGCAGATTACACAGTACGAGAAAGCACGCCGGATGAAGACGAGGTGGACAGCAACGTAGATGAGGGCGTTTCTTCTCTGTTAGGTGACACTGAGCTCACCCTGCCTGAATTCGCAGAGAATGATGACGAAGCCTTATTCTTATTCCTGGACCCTGACACCGAGCCCTGAAAATGAGACAATGAATCAATAACTTTCTTTTTTGTCCTTATTCACTTTTATTCCTGTGTGTCTGTCTTTCTTTGTTGTGCACAGTTAATATAATTCAAACTTTAATCACCTAATCACAAAAACAAGCCCATCAGCAGAACTGTCTTCACTTGTTTGCTTATTGATTTCAAGATGCCGCAGTCTGCATTCCTCTGGTTCACAAGTTCAGAAGAACATGCTCCTCTATCCTCCTCCTCCAGACTCCTATTTCCCTCAAAGCAGAGGGCTGGAGTACGCCCAATAAAGAAAGACTCAGCACTTGTGGGGGTGTTCTACTACTTTGCAGGATAGTTGACAGCTCTGGGGCCATTGCTGGGAAGCTCTAATACTGGATAAAAGTGGTTTGGACCAAATCGGAGGCGGAAATATTTTTGTATTTTTGCTGACTTGCTTGCCTTTGAGGTGCTCTTTGGGGGGGTTCCGGGTGTTTGTGGGTGAGTTTTGGGGTCTGGGAGCACTGCTGGGACAGTCTAATCTTGATTGCATTTGCTTTTCATGAAATCCGTGGTGGAAAACGGGAGTTATGACCTAGCTGCACAGCGCGTTTGGACCGAAGGCCGAGAAATATTGTAAGTATGAGATTTTCCTTTTTGGCTGTTTGGGGGTGTTGTGCTTTTTGGCGGGTGGGTTGGCGGGTCTTGGGGCATTCCTGGGAAGGTCTAATACCGGATAGAAGTAGTTGGGACAAAATCCATGCAGAATTTTTTTGTTGCTATTTCTGACATTTTGCTCAATGTAGCATTTTCGGGGGCCTGTTTGGGGGGCTTCCTGGTGTTTGTGGGTGGGTTTCGGGGTCTGGGAGCACTGCTGGCTATGGATACTTTAGTTTGCAAGAGGTTTGAAGCAAATCCGTGGTGGCAGAAGGGAGTTAGGGCCTAGCTGCAGAGCGCGCGCGGAGTGATTTGGGAAATTGGCAAGAAAATGACTAAGTCCCCATTTTTGTACTTTTGCTTTTTGGCTGTTTGGGGGTCTTCTGCTAGTTTTCTCCTGGGTTGATGGCTCTGGGGCCATTGCTGGGAAGCTCTAATACCGGATAAAAGTGGTTTGGACCAAATCGGATGTGGACATTTTTTTGTGTTTTTGCTGACTTGCTTGCCTTTGAGGTGCTCTTTGGGGGGGTTCCGGGTGTTTGTGGGTGAGTTTTGGGGTCTGGGAGCACTGCTGGGACAGTCTAATCTTGATTGCATTTGCTTTTCAGGAAATCCGTGGTGGAAAACGGGAGTTATGGCCTAGCTGCACAGTGCGTTTGGACCGAAGGCCGAGAAATATTGTAAGTATGAGATTTTTCTTTTTGGCTGTTTGGGGGTGTTGTGCTTTTTGGCGGGTGGGTTGGCGGGTCTTGGGGCATTCCTGGGAAGGTCTAATACCGGATAGAAGTGGTTGAGACAAAATCCATAAGGAAAAGCCTTTTGGCACTTTTTGTAACTTAGGGTTCGTGTTTCGGGGTGTTCTAGATTTTTGCAACTGAGTTCTGGGGTCTTAGAGCACTCATGAGAATGTGTAATTTTGGTTGCAAGTCATTTGAAGAAAATCCATGGTGGGAAAGGGGGGATTTGGCATAGTTAAAGAAAGCCTTTGCCACTATTCTTAACTTAGGGCTCGTTAGGGTTAGCAGTATTTCTATTGCATGTTTTTGGGTGGGGGGTTTTCGAGTCTTGGAGTGATGTGGATACTTTTGCTTGCTTGCAAGTGGTTTGAATACAATCCACGGTGGGTAAGGGGGTATTTGGGCCTACTTTTACTTTCAAAGTACGTTTTGTCACCAGTTTTCTGCTAGGCCTTGTTTTTTTAGATCTGATTGGGGGTCTTCTACATTTTTGCAACTGGCTTTAGTAAGGGTCTGGGTTGGAGTACTGCTGGGAAGGTCTAATTTTGTTCTAAAACACAGTTTACAGTACACCTAGCTTGAGGGGAAAGATCTGCTAAATTAATTTGCCCATACTTATTTATCCTTCAAAAGGTGACTCAGACAGAGTACGCACTTTCAAAAATATTGTACTGTCTATTAGGAAAATCAAAGTGTGACTTTTTGCACTACACAGCGTACATACCTTATATTTATTTATCAGTGGTGTTGTAATATATCACTTCCTGTTTTTCGTTCAATAATTACAGGCCGGGTTTCAGTCTGTGCAATGGGGAAAAAAGGATGGAGTCAGGCATCACATTAGCGAGCCGTAATTCAGCATCCGCCAGTCAGGCAGTGGACAGGGTGTCTTCTGGTCACCAACATTGATGGACGAAGCGTCAGCTGGAATGGAGGAGTGCCGCTAAAATGAGGAATTGTTTGCTGCATGCAATTTACTTACCAAATTCAACAGGACAACTACAACAACATACAGATACAGTATCCATTTTTTCTTCTATGAGTGTGACTGCATTTCTTGGATCTCTCTCTGCTTCTAAATTGATCCCTACAGCCTTTCTATAGGTTTTACTTCGGCTATTTTTAAACCTAATTTAATGTAAGAAGTGTTTCTCTGAGTGCAGAGATAGGCAAGTGAAAACGCTGCAGCCCTGTACTGTCGCATTCTAGTACTACTTACTTTTCAGTAACAATGCATGCAGTAGTGCATGCACTTCCTTTATGTCACTTAAAAGATTTATGGTTAGCTTTGTACCCAAAGATTTCTTTATCTTCAATTATTGTTTGTCCATGCTGTGCTTTTTTTTTTCTTCTCTCAACAAAACCTACCCAAAAAGAAACCCCCATTCCCATCCATTTTCCAAACCCTAACCCTCTTCCCCCGGGCTGTGTGGTTTTGCTTGATGTGTGACTAAATGACATCAATAATTCCACACACTTGCTGGGGAGGATAAGGTCATAGTAACAGGCTGGTGAAGGAATCCGAGGATATATTCTAGACTTACTCAGCTTCAGTACTATTTCTTGTTGTAGTAGCCAATGTCAAAGAAATCCAACACAAGTACAAGTTATACTTTACCATTTGTTAGGCTACATTGTGGCACTGTTCTAGTGTACTGTCACCTGCTATATTCTCTATCGTATCGTTGTAATGCTACAGTAAGGACAAACAAGGTTTCATTTTCTCTTTTTCCATAGGCATGCAACTGCCACTGTGTCACACCACGAGTACCACCGCAATAAGGAGGACATGTCATCCGCCCAGGATTGCCAACCTTAATCGCCATTTCCTGTGGAGCCAGCGCTGGGCCAACCCTACTTTCAAACACAAATTACAGGTAAGACAAGCATTTGGTTGGAGGTAGTATAATGGAGTATTAGTAGAGACGAGGGATTGACTTTAGTACTACTAAAGTCCTAGGACTATTCAGGAAAACAAACTTACTGTTAAACCCCCACCCACCAGACTCAAAAGCAGTAAAAAACAGGTATGGTCAGATAAAGTTTCAAAAAGTATATTTTTATAGCCCTAACAAAATAATCTCCTGCAAGACCCTCCCTAACCCCAACGATTGTCCTTCAAAAGTCCCAAAAAAAAACAACTCCCAATTCCCACCCCCCAAAAGTCTCTAAAAAAGGGGCAAGGGACACTATGGAAGGGTGCTGTTGACTTTAGCGGCCAGGGCATCATGCTCCTTGCGAAGGGTGGCATGGTCGAAGAGGAGGCCCTCAACCAAGTTCTTATAGCTTAGGACCTCCTGCTCCAGGTAGGATACTCTGAGGCATAAGCGGCGCTGGCGTGCCTTGCAAATCCTGTGTGGGGCAGCTGCTGTCTTTGCTGCTCAGCGGTGGCGGTTGGCTTTGGTAGCCCGGCTCCGTACCGCTGGAGCACTGCGCTGGCTGGCAGCCCGTGGGGGCACGGAGGAGGATGCAGCTGTCCCAGTGGATGTTGTTGTTGTACTGGTACACTGCGTCTCCTCCTCCTCCAGGGCCACCAGCCGCCGATATTCGGCGACAGTGGCATCCAGCCTCCATTGCCGGGCCATTCGAGCCAGCTCCCTCCTCCTTGATGGTCTATATGATTTGGAAGGAGCAACTATATGAAGAAAGAAAGACATAGTCTGTAACCAATGCTCCTTAAGATTAACACAAAATGATTGAGCAGAAAGTTGTGTCACAGTACAAGTAGCAAATTGAAAGCACAGTACATAACTATTGAGGACAGTATCTATGTAACCTCCGACTTCTTCATCCTTGCTCTAACATTAGTGGGAGTTTAAGGAACAAATTCTACGAGCACTATGGACTTCCATTACAGTCGACTATGACAGTACACCAGTCTTATTCTTCTTCTTCTCTCTTGTTTATGAAAATTGGTACGTTATCTTATGCAAGCCGGCATAATGCCAGCGCAGTGAACTTGCACCCGAGAAAAACAGACGCACACCATGATGAGTGAGACAGACTTGCGTTACTGTACTGGTCCAGTACATGCAGGTGGTGAAGCTCTTACTTTTCTATTACGGGTGGCACTGAGAATACTCTGTTAAAAGGGCTACTGCTTAATTAATTTAGCTTTCACCCTATAGTGCAAATGAGTATTAGAAAAGAAAAATGAAGAAGCTAAATAATCTGATTATCTATCACTTCACATGGGATGTATTTGATGACATATGGGATGACTTTAGGGCCCTTATTTATGAGGACTTGCGTCAGTTTTGCACCGCCGGTGCATCACTTTTTTTGACGCACCAGCGGCGTAAAATATGCGCCTTGTTGCACCATATTTAAAAAGTGACACATCTAGGTAGATGCGTCACTTTTTAAACCCCTGTGCCACATTATACCTGCGTCAGGTATAATGTATGCAGAGGGGGCGTTCACCCGCAAAAAGCCTCGTAATAGTGACGCAGTGAAATCTATGAGATTTCACTGCGTCACTTTTAGGATGCTGTTGCGTCAAAATCTTGCGCCTGCCTCACAGCAGGCGCAAGACTGACGCAAGCCCTTTCACATGGGGCTTTCCCCATGTGAAAGGAAGCATTGCTGGAGTTGCGTCACTTTTGTGACACACTCCAGCAATGCGTCACTTTTGCGCTTACAGATACGTCAGAAATACTGACGTATCTGTAAGTCCTTGCGACATGATGCGTCATACATTAAATATGACGCATCATTGGTGTCGCAAGGAGTGCGCTGTGAAAAGTGACGCATCGCTGTTTTCACGCAGCGATGCGTCACTTTTCATAAATGAGGCCCCTGGTGTTATGCTTATTATTGAGTGAACAGTGATACACCCACCCATGAATGACGTACTACTACTAAACTAAAGTTATTGAGAGAGGTAGGGAGTGTCCACCGTAATAACCGGATATATGCTGTGCTTGCAGTTGCAATACAAACTACTGCTACTATTCATGGTAGTATTTGGACAAAATTACAACTTCTTTACCTTGCCTTTCCTACACTGGAAAGGACGTGCGGGTGCGGTGTTACATGCTCTTCAAAGTAACACTTAGTTCATCCAGTGACTGTCTACTCTCTCTAGATACACATATGCTGTCTAAGAGTCAGATAGTACCATGATCCAGGCATCCATCCATTCAAAGTATATGCACACATACAGTTTTTGTTTCACCCACCCAGGCTGTTCTCCTTCCACCCATCCTTGCTTCATCATTCACCCAGACATGCACCATACCATATTCTTTCCTTCCCAGCCACCTCAGGGACCAAGCAAACACATATCATTCTTCTTTGCCAGTCATCATTACATTTCTCGTCCTTCCACACTTACTTAACCCTTCTTTCGCTTTTCGTTCATCCCATCCATCAAGTTCATCTCAGATCTGATTGGGATTCTTCTCGCCAAACACTTCACAGCTAAGTCGAAGTACATTTAGAGGAGGCTACTACCTGGTTGATTTATAATACAACTTCTAGCTGCACACCTATTGCCTCATAAGTGTGTCACCCTAGGCACCAGTATATGTTTGCTGGAACCTCCAGCGTAGTTTTACTTCTACAATTCAATCTTCAATCGTTTTATAGAAATATTTACTCCATACTCTTGTAGTGTTCAAAATCCAAAATTAATTTATTCACTTTTCATTCTTTTCAAAATTCAAGACAATCCATGTTCCAATGCATTTCGGTGTTTAACCACACCTTCGTCAGGGAACGTCTACAGTTTAAATAAACAAAACATTTTCTCAGTGCATGTATCATTACGTTCAACATTTCTTACGCGCTATGAATGAAGAATCAAGCTAATCCTATGGTTTAAGTTGGCGTCCGTGTATTAAGTGTAACCGTTATAAGTAACTGTATCAGGTTTTAAGTAAGTTTGTTAACTCTCAGGGTTTTCTACTTAGTTGCGCGCTAGTTAGATTTTGCTGTGGGCCCTACCCCTACTGCTCCGTGAATAACGGCTGACTCTCTGGTGGTTATGTTTCCCATTCCTCACCTTGTTAGTAAAGTGAAATCAACTCATTCTGCTCCCGCTGAGTCATCCCGCTCCGCTCAAAGTTCAAAAGATCTTCGCTCACTACGCGCTGGTTCGCGCATGCGCTGTATGTAGGTTAGACTTTTTTTATCTATTCTAGCTTTATTGTTCGCTGCGCGATCACTGCTGATATTTACTCATAGATCAATCTCAGGCTTGTGCGGGCACATAAATACAAATTTATCATGCATGTAGTGCTATACTTGTTTCTTAGAATACGGGATAACATTGATAATGCAAGAATTTATCACAAGTAACAAGTAAATTCAGTCCTGTCGTTCATTCCATTGGGCTTCAGGCTACTAAGATAGTAAATCCAATAGTTTTCTCTTTTTAAGAGATTTTTTTTGTTCATTGTTCCTTCTTTCTTAGGGACTATTTCCAATACACATGCCCTTAATTGGTTGATATGATGATGTTTTTCGGCAAAGTGCGTGGCCACTGTTGATTTTGATGGCTGTTCTTATATTACTCTTGTGCTCATTGAGCCGAACTTTCAGTTTTCTCTCCGTATGTCCTACGTAGACGCTGCCACATGGGCATTTCAGTAAGTACACTATGTTGGTAGTATCGCATGTGGCGTTCACTTTTAAAGGTATTTTATGTCCTTTCATCGGGTGATTGATACTTGCACCCTTCATAATGTTGTGGCAATTTCCACAATTTAGACAAGGTTCTGTTCCTTTAAAGATCCGATGGCTTGGCTTTTGTGTCGGTGTTTTTAACAACTCTCCAATGTTTTTACCCCTGGTATGAGCAAAGAGTGGTTCCTCATAGAATATGCCTTTAAAGAATGTTTCCATCTTCACTATCTGCCAGTTTTTATGAATTATCCTTTTGAATTGAGCGCTCACGTTCGAAAATTTGCTCACACATGTTATTCGTGATTTTTTCTCTGTGTGTTTATAAGTCAGTAATTCTGTTATGGTTTTCTTTTGGGCTCTCTCTTTTGATGTTTTGATAATGTCCTCCGGGTATCCCCGTGATAAGAATCTGTTGCCCATAATGTTCAGTTGTTCTTGGCGATCATCATCTTCCGAGACCAGTCTCATAACCCTGAGGAACTGCGAGTAGGGAAGGTGTGTTTTAAGTGACTGTGGATGGTGACTTTTATACTGTAACATATTATTTCTATCTGTTGGTTTTCGATAGAGATTTGTTATAAAGTTATTGTCCCTCTTTTTGATTTCCACATCCAAAAATTGTATGGTGGTTTCATTTATGTTCCAGGTGAATTTTATTCTGTCGTTCCTGTTATCCAACATTTTTAGTTGCTGTTCTAAAGATGCTTGTGTCCCCTTCCATATTAGGAAGATGTCGTCTATAAATCTCACATAGGTGAGAAGATGAGTGGCCCATTCCTGGTTGTTATAGATATGTTCCTCTTCAAAAGATCCCATGAACAGATTGGCGTACGCCGGCGCGGCGCAATTTCCCATCGAAGTTCCATTTAACTGGATAAACCAGCGATTGTTGTAGGTGAAGTAGCTATTCAACAATGTGAATTGCATCAATTCCATCAAGAAGATTTGCAAGTCTTCTGGGTAGGTGCTATGTAATAAGGCTTTCTCAATGGCTTCCAAGCCCTCTTTGTGTGGGATGGCAGTGTACAGGGTTTTTACATCAACGGTTGCCATGCCAGCTTCTGAACCCTATCCAGGCTGGGGAGAGCCTCCCCGGGCCACGTTGGACCCCCGTCCACAGCTCCTGGACCCCTGGCTGGCTTGCAGTATGGGGGGCTCCTGCACCCCGGGCCCGCCGGACAGAGCTCGAGCCTCAGACCCGGTTCCATGTTCTGAAAACTAGCCATGCCGGGGAGAGCCTCCCCAGGCCCCGGTGGACCCAGTGTCCCCAGCACCCGGATCCTCCGATGGAACCAAGGACGGTTAAGCTCTGGCCACGTCCCCTCCCCGACATCCTGCCTGGGGAGCCATTTTGTTTTGACTATTAAGCCCCCACAGATCTTTGGGGAAGTTGGAGCCAGCCTGGCCAGCTGGAAGGCCAGCCATCTAGTCACCCAGCCCGCAGGACTCTCTGGTCACCTGGCTGCACAGAGCCATCAGGTCAACCGGCCCACAGGGTCATCTGGTCACCCAGATCTCAGGGCCATCTGATCAGGCAGCCAGGTGACCAGATGGCCCAGGATGACCCAGTGCCCAGATGGCCTGGGAGGGTGCCGCACCCAGTCGCCCTTGCAATCCTACGACAGTGAGGGTAGCCAGGCGCTCCAAAGCAGCCGCTCGGGAGGCTCCTTCCCCCGGGGCTGCTGCTCACCTCCTTGCTCAACTTGCGTGGGAGCAGCGGGAAGGGAAGGCCCAGTCAGCCCAGGCCCTTTGGTCACCCTGCCGACCCATTGAGGTATGGGGGCCCCCATCCCTGTGGAGCTGGAACTGGAAGCGGAGGACCCCGTGCCGGAAGGGCACGTGGTGAAGGCAGCTTCTCGCAGGCCCACGTTACCCACTCCGCATCCCTCCCGCCGGGCCAGCGGTAGAGGGATCCACCTACGGGCACCCACGCACTGAGAGACAAAAGCTTGGCTCAGAGGATGACTTTCAATAGATCGCGGCGAGGTAGCTGCTCTGCTACTTCCGAAACCCTGACTCAGAATCAGGTTGTCTATGAGTGATTTAGCACCGGGTGCCCCACAAACAAGCGGTGCACTAAGGGCGATGGAGCCGGCCCCCTTCTGTCTGTGCTCCGGTCCCCAAGCATGCAGCTCTATGTACCGCCTCCCCTGAGAGAGGCCGGCTATCCCAGGCCAACCGAGGCTCCACAGCACTGCAGTATCGTTACGGTTTAGGGGGATTCTGACCTAGAGGCGCTCAGTCATAATCCCATAGATGGTAGCTTTGCCCCATTGGCTCCTCAGCCAAGCACATACACCAAATTTCTGAACCTGCGGTTCCTCTCGTACTGAGCAGGATTACTATTGCAACAACACATCATCAGTAGGGTAAAACTAACTTGTCTCACAATGGTCTAAACTCAGCTCACGTTCCCTATTTGTGGTTGGACAATCCAACGCTTCGTCAATTCTGCTTCACATTGATAGTGAGAGCCTACATCTAAGGATCAAAAAGCGGCGTCGCTATGAATGCTTGGCCACCACAGGCCAGTTATCCCTGTGTTACTTTTCTGACACCTCCTGCTTGAAAACCAAAAATTCTTAAAGATCATGAGGCCCTGCTTTCATGGTCTGTATTCATACTGAAAAGCAAGATCAAGCGGGCTTTTGCCCTTCTGCTCCACGAGAGGTTTCTGTCCTCCCTGAGCTCACCTTAGGACTTCTGCGTTATTGTTTGAAAGGTGTACTGCCCTAATCAAACTCCCCACCTGCCACTGTCCTCGGAGCGGATCACGCCAGGCAGGCGCCGGGCGTTTTGAACCAAAAGCAAGAGCCCCACGGGGCTCGCCTGCCCGTCTCACCGGGTAAGTGAAAAAAACAATAAGAGTAGTGGTATTTCACCCTCAACCCGAGGGCCTCCCACTTATCCTACTCCTCTCATGTCTCTTCAGAGTGCCAGACTAGAATCAACTCAACAGGATTTTCTTTCCCAGCTGATTCTACCAAGCCAGTTCCCTTGGCTGTGGTTTCGCTAGATAGTAGGTAGGGACAGTTGGAATCTGGTTCATCCATTCCACTCTCTTAGATGTGTCAGAACATGGCTTCAGAAGATCTGCCCTTACTGTGGTCATTAATAACATCCGCTCGAAAGTCGACAAGGGCCATACTACTCTTTTGGTCTTGTTGGACCTTACAGCAGCCTTTCGATACCCTATCTCCTTCCATTCTGGTCACTCGTCTTAGGGAGATAGGAGTCGGATGTCTGGCTCTGAGCCTCCTGGCCTCTTTTCTCATCCAAAGAGAACAAAGGGTAAAGCTGGGTGGTTTCCTCTCCTCCCCTAAACCTGTATAGTGTAGGGTCCCTCAGGGCTCCTTGTTGAGCCCTACCCTTTTTAATATCTATGTGGCCCCACTGGCCAGGGTGGTGAGATCTTTTGGGCTGGAGGTGTTGTCGTATGCAGACGACACCCAAATCATGGTCTCTCTAACACAATCTGTGAGTGACTCTGCCCTGAACTTCAGGAATTGTATGGAGGCGGTTTCACAATGGAAGATTCAGAACTTCTTGAAGTTGAATGGGGAGAAGACAGAGGTTCTGATCTTTAGGGGCAACCAGGACATCTGGTCAAGTGACTGGTGGCCTGCCTCCCTTGGGGAGTTTCCTACTCCCTCTCAATTTGCCAAAAATCTGGGGGTTCTGATAGATACCTAACTTTCTTTTGACCGTCAGGTCAGCAGGACTGTTTCCACCTGCTACGGTATCATCCGGATCCTCAGAAAGATCGCTCACTACCTATCCCCTGATGCCCGGAAGCAGGCCGCTGTGGCACTTGTCTCTTCAAGACTGGACTACTGCAATGCACTGTATGTGGGTATTAATAAGAGCCATTCCACCGTTTGCAGATAGTACAGAATGCGGCGGATAAGATGGTTCTCAATCTTTCCCGGCTTTCTTAAGCCTCATGGGCTAGAAGAAACCTGCATTGGCTGCCAATCCAGTGTAGGATCTCCTTTAAGATCCTTTGCCTTGCTCATGGGGCTGTGTACGGTATTGGCCCAGAGGATATCAGGTCCCTCCTCCATCCCATACCTCTAGCAGAGTCCTTCGCTCGTCCAATGAAAACCTTCTCATGGTTCCCAGATTTACAAAAGCGACATGGGGAGGTAGCGCTTTTTCAACCTCAGCCCCTAGGCTATGGAACTCGCTTCCCTCTGAACTTGCTGGGCAACCCTCTGCTGTGCTCTTCCGTAAAGCATTAAAAACGTGGTTCTTTGCTGAGGCCTATCCGTAAGAGTGTACTGGTGAGAATTGCAGTCCATATGACCTCCCTGGCGCCTTGATGCCCTTGGGCTAAGGTGAGCGGTATAAATCTTCTTTCATTCATTCATTCATGTGCATCACTAATTAGATGACGTGGCATTTGGCTATTTCTGTACTGTTCTGTGTGGTGGCTCTTTTAGAGTTATTATGCTGCCCATCAGCATCAAATCGGTTTTGCTTCCAACAAAACAACATTCTTTAGCTCCTTAGTACAGCCACACTGAACACTGTCCTCACTGGAACTGGGATCAATTATAGGCCAGTGATAGTACACCCTGCAGTACTAGTCCAACAATTTAAAATTGTCTACAAACAGTCCTGACAAATTAAAGTAGGATTAGCAGGACATCAATAATCGTTGTGTGGTATGTGGTGATTACATGAATGTAATCATTTGAGACCAATTCATCATTCAAGACATTTCAATAATTATGATTTGCACATTTGCATCTAAGTTGTTATATGCACACATCTACAAAAAACACATCTATAAATTGCTCATCTAACTAGAAAATGCACATCTATAAAATTCTAGAAGATTCACATCTATACAATTCACATCAATACTTAATCTTGTGTCAACTATAAACTATTTTGTAACTGTAACCACATTTTAATATTGTTGGATCAACAGTTTAAAATAATATACTTTATAAGGGTGACATGTGTGCTGCAAGAAAGTGTACATCTCAGTAAAAGCTTGATATTTAATTTTCCATGAATACTTGCCACATTTTGAAAGTGTCCATTAAAGTAGTCAGGCAAACATTTTTCTTGAATGGGAATGACATTTGCAGACCATCATATTGAACAGGGAGATTTGCCCATTTCACAAATTCTTGTTTTCTCCGATCATATGTTGCTAATAAATTCAAATCATAACTCAGAAACCAACTGTTGAAAATGTTGAGTTTGTGTGTTTTGATGATATCAATTTTTTTATTGATTACTTCTCCTGCATACATGAATGAATGAGCAAAGTACAGATCTGGAGCTGCCCTGAGATACACTAAACTATTGACGTTGTTTAGACCAATTGTTGTACATAGTTTTGGTATACTGAGGCCCCAAATGATCTTTTCAAATATAGGAGACCATCACATGGGTATACAGGAAGGTGTAGAAAATGTTTGACATACTTTTTTATTGTTTGATCCAGAATATTTTAAGTTTTAGCTTCTTTTCCTGTCATTTCCACTTTAAATGACAGTTTAGGGACCAAGTACAGACACAACTTTTCTATTTTCTGCATTCGCTTAAGCGGTAGATTATCAAGTTTTTAAGCCCAATTAACAAGAACCTCATTAATTTTGTTGTTGCTTGTATGAGATTAAGAGAAAGAGAGTAACCCTTGAACCAACGGGAACTGGGTAAAATATAATAAAAACGAAAAGTGTTCCCTCTGTATTTTTATATGTATCTAAAGATAAATCTAATCAGTTATCCTTCTCACATCAGAGTTCTCCACTCACTTTTTAACCACATCTAATGCAATTTACCTCTCACTCCGCAGAGAACCGCAAAGGCATGAAACTCAAGTAAATCACTAAATCCAAATGTACATTCCATTAAATTTTATTAAAACCAAAAGTAAAAAAAAAAAAATTCTATCTATTCTGAGTTTTTTACTTAAGGAGTGATTTTTTGATTTTAACAACAATGCATCATATTCCACTCTCTTGGCACGAACATTTCATATTTAATACAGTGCCTAGTGCCAATAATTGACAAAAAACCTCTATGGTTTTAAAATTTGTAGTTGTATAACTGTTTTTATGTACAATTGTGTATTGACACTAGGCACTGTATTCAATATGAAATGTTTATTCCAAGACAGTGGAATATGATGTACTGTTGTAGATAGAAAAGAAAAAAAATTAACTTTTGGTTTTAATAAAATTGAATGGAATGTACATTTGGATTTAGGGGCACATGCATCAACCTATTTAGGAAGTGGAAACGGTGCGAATCGGTAAATTCGGCCGTTTTCGCTTCCTAAATACATTTTTGGGATGCATGAAACAATTTTTCAAAATTCGCTTTTTTTTGCATTTCCTAAAAATGCGAATGCATTTAAGGAATCGCATTTTTGCGATTCCTTAAATGCAATGCATCCATTTTTTTAAAAATGTGAATTTTGAAATAGGAATTGCAAATTAACACGAGGTTGACCCTCGTGTTAATGTGCGAAATTCTTTAATAAAGCACAAAAATGCATTTTGGAAAGTGTCATGTTACAGACACACATTTCCTTAGGACATGTGTGTGTGTGAAACATGCACTTTAAAATACATTTCAGGGGTGCAGGGGGGGTCCTTTGGACCCCCCTCTGCACCCTTGCAATGCATCAACAAATTGCGAATTCCAAAAAATAGAAATGCAAAACGGCATTGATTCCTATGGGCCTCTAGGCCCATAGGATTCAATGTAATGCCATTCCTTAATTGCGATTCGCAATTAAGGAATCGCAAATTTCGAAAATTAAGAAATCCTAAAAAATGTTAGGATTTCTTGATGCATAGGATTTTGCAATTCCTAAATTGCGATTCCTTAATTTTTGCAATTTAGGAAATGCAAATTCCTACAATGATGCATGTGCCCCTTGGTGATTTACTTTGAGTTTCATGCCTTTGTGGTTCTACTTATATGTGGGGGGTGAGAGGTAAATCGCAGTATATATGGTTAAAAAGTGAGTGGAGAGCTCTGATGTGAGAAGGATAACTGATTAGATTGATATTATAGATAAATATAAAAATACCCAGGGAACACTTTTCATTTTTATTTATTGTTGCTTGTATGGCCAGTGTGTGGATCAAAGTTCAATCCAAGGTATCTCTCACTTTCTTCTGGATGAACGTTTTCAATATTTTGTTTTTTGAACTGCCATGGTTAACAGTTGTTAACCAGGATTTTATCTTTATGGTGACTGATATAAATTTATATAAATATGTTCATCATATCTGAACTTGGGCTACACTGTTTCTGGTTAGTAATGGAGCATCGGCTGCCCGACCAATGATCTGGGAATCTTTGAAAGCAGGGCTAAGGGGTGAAACACTTAGTTATGGCTGGGCTAAGCAGAAACAACAGTAAGAACAGATGCTGGGTTTACTTGAGGAATTAAAGAAAGCTGAGTGCGAACTTATACAAGCGGTTAGAATGAATGTGTATAGTAAAGAAGCGCAAACTAAGACGGCCTGTTGTAAGGCTAGGATTAACCGGGTAAGGAGGCAGGATATAGCTACTCAGTTTAAAATACTTAAGGCAAAAAGATATGAATACGGGGAGGCAACTGGCAGATGTTTAGCACAAAGACTGCGGGGCAGACAAACCTCCCAGAGAATAGAAATCTTGGAAGATGGCAAAGGGGGCATAGCTGAGACCATGGAAGGTATAATGGAGGTACTCCACTCGTATTGTGAAGAATTATATACTCAAGATCTTGTGGAGCAGGGTAGTATAGAGCGGTATCTCCATAATTTGGATTTTACTGAGATAGGGTTAGATGAATGGGAAGAATTAGAGGCTCCTATTACTATGCTAGAACTTAAGACAGCATTAGATGGACTGGGATAAACTTCCTTTAGATGTCTATTGGATCATTTTTTCAATCATCAAGGATGATATGCTGGACACTTTTTTAGAAGCTCAGGGTGGAAATCCCCCACAATCTTGGGATGATGAAAATATAGTGATTTTCAAGAAGAAGGATAAGTCTTCTAGGCTCCCGGGGTCGTATAGACTGATATCATTAATAAACACTGACTGCAAGGTGTATTCAAAATTTCTTGCAACTCGGTTAGCGCAAGTTATATCACTGTTGGTATCTCAGCATCAACACAGCTTTTTGCCCGGCAGGAGCACAGTAAATCACTTACACGGGGTCATTGCGCTGCTAGACTACGCTACTACGTGTCAAAAGCACATAGGTATAATTTTTTAGATGCTGAAAAAACATTTGGCCGTGTATCGTGGTCATTTTTGTGGGCTACAATGCGAAAGATGAGGTTTGGTCCCCAATTTTTGTTAGCAATACAGACTATGTACAAACGCCCGCGGGCTAACATTTGTACAATGGGAAAAGAGTAATATTTTGTATATATAACTTGGGGCACCAGGCAGGGATGCCCCTGTTTGCCTTTACTTTTTGCCATCTATATCAACCCATTGTTGCAAATATTGGACTCCACCAATGGTATACAGTCGATGGTGGTGGGGCAACATCAAGTATGTGTTCTTGCTTACGCCGATGATATAGTGGTAGTGACATCGGATCCAGAGCAAGCACTAAAGTAAATTTGGTATCAGACTCAACAGTTCAGGGAAGTTTCTGGTACAAGTTAAATGTCTCTAAAACCCAGGTTGTCTGTACTGAGGGACTTTGGGCCGGATGCATCAAAGGGTAGTACCCATTCTGTGTCTATGGGAAAATGTGTTCGTACATATGGCCTTTTGTCCTGGTGAACTCCGTGTCACACCAGAAGCAAGATATTTGGGAATAAAGATCAGGATGTCATTGCAAGAGTTAGTCACAGTAAATTGGGCAGATATACTAGCTTCAGCGAAAAACCAATTGTAAAAGGTAGAGTGGCTTCACTTGTCAATGGTAGGACGATCTAATGTTTTAAAAATGTGTATACTCCCCCGGGTAATGTATTATTTTAGGACGGTGCCCCTAGAGCTGACACGAGTACAATTAATGCAGCTTCAGTCTATTGCAGATAGGTTTATATGAGTATGGAAGAAAACTCGGGGTACTTCAAAATATATGACGCTTCCACTGGTACGCCCCCACATAAGTAGCTCTACAAATGTCACTCAGTCAGTACCACATCAGTGTCTGCATGTAGTTTTGCAATGCCATGTCAACCTGGTAGTTCATCCACTTGACAGGCCTTAACTTCCCTTTTCCTGCATGCCAGGCACTCCTCAGGTAGGCCCGATGTACTCTAATGGGCACGGTGCAGTGTATGTGAAAGGTATGGCTTGTACTGGTGTGTGTGTGACATGTCCTTATAGTCAAATGCTGCCAATTTCATTTTTCACTCTTGAAAGGCCATCTACCCCATATGATAACATGGGAGATACCTTTTACCATCTTGCAAATATAACTTCCCAATGGGACAAGTTCGAGACATGGAGTTTAGGCTCTCTAAACTCAGAATTTAATACATCTTTTAGTAAATATTGTTTTAAAATGTGTATTTAAAAATGCCACTTTTAGAAAGTAGGCATTTTATTGTCTAACTATTGTTTGTGCCTTTGCCTGTTTGTGTATTGGTTGTCTAGTTTTGGAGTGACTGGGGCTGAGGATGTGAATTCACTGTAGATAGCCATTGGGGGGGGGGGGGGTGACGTGTGCCTGGCCCTTTCTGGATTACTCAGCACTGAGCTGAATAGACCCTGTCTGCATTTGGAGGAGGAGTAGTTTTTCTTGCACCTGAAAAGGGCCTCTCCCCCTTGTACAGTGCTGTCTCCACTCCCTGTGGTCATGCTTCAGAATTGGTTTGGACTGGTCTCAGAGACCCTTGCCACAAAGAGGACATAGACAAAATGGAATATAAGGGGCTTTATACCTCCCGGCAGATGGGGAACTAAATGTTAGGGTGAATTCCCCACTAGTATCCGAACCTCATGCCTATGATCTCTTTACTCCCTTAGAGATCGAAAAAGTAATCGGGTGGGTAGCCCCCCGCAAGGCAGCTGGTCCAGATGGCCTCCCGGGAGATCTTATGCGGGCATACCCAGTGGAGTGGGGAAGGGTTATCGCAGCTCTCCTTAATGACATCATGATGGGAGGGCCAGTGCCCGATTCCTGGAAGGGGGCGGTAGTGGTCCCGATTTATAAAAAAGGATGTAGAGAAACCCCGGGGAACTACCGCCCAATAAGCCTGATAGACTCCACCCAAAAGATAGCAGGTAAAGCTATATTGGGAAGGATTCTTCACTGGGTGGAGGAGAATAACATGCTATCAGACTTCCAGGCAGGTTTTCGGGCAGGAATGGGGACAATAGAGCAGGTGTTCAGGTTGGCACTTCTGGGGTGGAAGGTGGTGGAGCTAGGCAAGGGCAGTCTATACCTGGCCTTTATAGACCTGAGGACTGCCTTTGACCTAGTTCCCCGGGAGGAGTTATGGAGGGTGCTTTATGAGCTGGGATTGCCTCCTTACATCTTGTCCCTCCTCATTAGCCTCCACGCCCATACCTTTGCTCAGGTCCGCTGGGGCAAAAACGGAGAGCTAACAGAGAAAAGACCAGTGTCTAGGGGTGTGAGGCAGGGATGCGTTCTGGCGCCCACCCTTTTCTCATTATATGTGAATGGGGTGGTGGAATATCTCCAACAAGAACCAGCCGACGCCCCCTGTCTCGGAGGAGTGCGGATCCCCACCCTGCTTTTTGCGGACGACACGCTCTTGATCTCCAAGACTCCGCAAGGCCTCCAGAAACTGCTAACCCGTTTCCAGGATTTCTGTGTTGCAAAGGGCCTAGTAATCAACGTGGACAAAACTAAGTACCTAGTCCTAAATCCTCCAAGGAAACTGGGCCGCCCCCCTATTCTTAACTCTGTTGCCTTGGAAAAAGTTTCTGAATTTGACTATCTCGGAATTCGGATTACGGATAGCATGATCTGGTCACCTCACATTGCTAAGATGGTCCTCAACCACAAGAGAGCAGGAGGAGCCCTCCTGAGGGAATTCCGGGCTTCACCTAGGAGGTCGCTTACCCCAGTAATTGATATCTACAAGGCTAAGGTAGTAACATCAGCCTTATATGGGGCCGAACTGTGGGGACATTGCTGTCTGGACGCCCTGGCAACAGCGGAGAGTAAGCTCCTAAAATCCATAATCGCCATCCCTCTGAGCACCCCAACAGTACCGGTGCTGTTGGATACAGGTTGCAAAAACATTAAAGATCAAGCCCAGCTTCGCCCTCTCCTTCTATGGACACAAATCTGGAGGGGTGAAGAGTTAAAATCGTATGCTGATGGGTTGGCGGAGATAATGAGCTTGGGCGGTTGGGCAAAAATAAGATGGTTGAGAGACACTAAAAAACTTCTGGAGAAAATCGGACTGGGGGACTGTTGGTCATCACGTTCAGCCCCACCAAAAGAGGTCGTGAAGAGACTGTACTGGAATTGGGTTGCGGAACAACTAGTTACAAACCCGGAACATTGCAAGTCCACGGCTGCCTTTCTACTAGTAAAAGACGTTGTGGTGTTTGAGCCTTATCTGGACCTAATTACTCTTCCCTTTGACCGAGCACTGTATTTTAAATTTAGAGTGGGTTCGCTTCCACTTGGGGCCCTGGTATCAAAATGGAAATCAGGTGCGCACACGTCCCCATATTGTGCATGTTGTCCTAATAGGATAGAGTCCATCACGCACATCCTATTCGAATGCCCGGACTATGTAAACCCCAGGAGCTTTTGGCTTAAACCCCTCTGCTGGAATATGGGTACACGTAGTTACCTAGTAGCCCTGCGTATCCTAATGACGGACACTTCTCCTCCTATTGTATGTGGCATAGCCAAATTTTTAAAACAGTTTTGGTTGATTCGTTGCAAGAGACTGTCAGTAGCGGTTTAATTCTTTTTTTAGCTAATTTATTCTGGGCACTTCATGTCCTTTTATCTTTTTAATGTGCATTTAATATTGCCTTCTTAAATGATGTTTTTGTAGATTTGTAAATGGCTGTATTGTGTGTACGCTTATAAGATATCTTGCATATCGAATAAAAGCTTATCAATCAATCAGAATATAAGTAGTGTACCTTAAACCCCAGAACTTTACATCACTTCTGGACTCAAGAGGAACTTTTGAGAAGCAGAAGAGCAGGGGAACTGTGAGGAGGAGTACTGCCCCTTTGCTGTAAGTTGTGTGGGTTAACTTGCAGTTCCTGCTTCTGCCAAGGAAAGGACAAAGACAGGAAATTTGCTGTGAAACCTGCTTGAAGAAGACTCTCGATGAGCTTGTGTGTGCTGGCCTCCTGCTCTACCATTTTCCTTGAGCCTGAATTGACAGGAAGTTCCTGTTCCAGTTCTGGGACTCTGGGGGTAATTCATGTTGCCAGAAGCTGAAAAAACATGAAAAGTCTAGAAAATCAACGCATCACCTGCTTCTCCGACACAGCGATGCTGTGCTCCATGCCCTGAAGCTGTGCAGCTGAAGAAATGACGCATTGTGGGACTACAGCTCAAGAAATAAATACAGAGCCTGCTCAAAGCATCAACCACCGGCACATCTCTGAACGTCATGCATCGCACCTGTGCTGCAAGTTTTTTCTGACGCATCACCCGCAGACCAGAACCGTCTTTGAATCGATGAATCACTTCCTTCTACGGTGTGGGTTCAATGCATAACTTCCACTTCATGCAACAGAACTGTTGCATCACCTCCCCAAGGACTCAGGATCTGACACATCCCTATATTTCTTCACACTTCCATTCTCTGCGGCTGTTTAGCCTTGTGAAGTTTTACGCATCTACAGGTACTTTGTGTAAAATTACGCATTCACAGTTTTCCATGGACCAAGTTACTTGAAATCTTTTAAAAGCGATATTCCTATTACATGTATCATGGATTTTTGTTGTTTTGGTCTTGTTTGGTTTAAATAAAGATACCTTTTTTCTAAACTGATGTGGTATCCATTTGTCGTGTTTTCTCTATGTTACTGTGAGTGTTGGTAGAAGTACTTTACACATTGCCATTGGGAAAGGCCTGTCTGCTCGTTCCAAGCTACCAATGGGGTGAGCAGGGGTTATCCAAAGTGTGTGTCAACGTGACCTTCTTTTACTCAAATGGAAGCACTTTAGTTTTCTTCATATTTATTATAAATCTTTTGTTATTTCAGTAATTTGAGTAGACATCTAGCTAAAGCAATGAAATACTGTGGAGTGTCTCTCCTTGAAACCGCCTTGTCCATCCTTCCAATATCCCTACAAGAATTTCCAAGAGACTTTCACATCCACATCTAACAAATGTATTTGTTCATAATTTTGGGGGGCTGATGTATCTTCTTTTTTATATATGGGTTTAATCACTGTCCTCTTTCAACTGTCTAGAAAAATTATTTTCATGAAGATTTTTTGAAACAGCAGGTAGAGCAAGCTGGACTACAAATCCTTATTTGTTTTCACTATAACAATTAGTAGACTATGTCCTTCTTTATTCTCTAGACTGTGTTGCATCAACTCCCAGATTGTTTTAAATATTAACAGTCTATATTGTTTCAAACATGATTTTACAGCATTTATCATGGTACGTCCATTTCTTACTAGCTTTCGATCTTTTAAGCTCTCTTTTTAAATAAATAAGGCGTTGTCCACCCTCCTTGTTTCATGAGAGCCTCATATATCTTTCCAGTTTACTTGCTCGCCTTTTTAGATGTCTACATTGAACATCACACAGGTGGTTTATATTTTGTCATATTTTTACATTTTTCTATGTATCTTATTTTTAATTCCCTTAGTTCAATCTTTAAACATGCTGCCACTTTTTAACTATATACTCATACCAAATGACAACTTTTATGGGTATCTCCCCTGCTCTGATCTGTTTATATACTTGCTGGAAGGGGAAAATTTTTAGCAAATCTAGGTGCTTCTCTGTCATCCTTGTACTCAAACGTCTTGGGAAAGATACTTTCAAGGGAAGCACTTACTTTATTTTAAAGAGGATTCCTCTTTTATCATTGAAAGTACAAAATAGTATAATCACTTCCTTCGATTTGTAAAACCTCACACTTCTCGTCTTGACTATAAAGACATAGACAATTGGGCAATTCTGATGACCATAAAGAAAGGTTTTCTTTGCCAGAGTATCTGTAGGTACACTAATGTTTTGACTGACTAAATTATTTGAGGCAAGAACATTTAGCAAAGAAGTGTCCCTAGCCTTTAAAATACTTTTTAAAATTATTATTATTATTAATATTTGTACAGCGCTGCGAATCATCCCCGAGGGGATCTCTCGGTGCCTAGGTGGCAGACAACATATTGAGAAGTGCTGCTTAGAAGAGACAAGTTTTCAGCTGTTTCTTAAACTGTGCCAGATTGGTGTAGGCTTGGATATCATCTGGCAGTAAATTCCAGTGGGTAGGGGCTAGGTGAGAGAATGCGCGACTGCCCATTTTGGCTCTCCTTATTCTCCGGGTGCAGAGCAACCCAGTATAACTAGCTGAGTTTATATTAAATATAACTAGCTAAGCTTATAATAAAAACAATCATGCAAGGGACAAACCTATGTTTAAAATCACCTACCAATACAAGCAGAGGCTGAGGGTACATTGAAATAAATTTAATCTTGTCCTCTTTAAACATTTTCATCTCTCCATTATAAACAGATGAGCTCTTCACTTGCATGTAAATATTATTACCAATAACACAATCAGGGCTCACATTTGCATTATGGAATTGTTTGCCACAATCTAGCATTTGATTTCTTCAGGCAATATTTGTCATACTTTAGAGGCAACATTTATTGATATAAGTGTAAGGATACTTCCTGAGAGACTTCCTGGGGAACTGAGTATTGCTCTCTGTTTATACTTGTAAAAAAACACCTATCTGGGATGAGGGGCTCTATGCACAGACATGGCTCCTTGAAACACAGGATACCATACAAGTCTGTTATCCGCTTAAAAATCTGCGGTGTCTGTGTGTGTTCCAAGAAATTAATGTAATTCTGTGCATTGAACACCATCCCTAGTCAATGGTACCTAGATCATATCTGCTCTCCTCATCGCTTTCCTGCCACCGCTGGTATACATACTTATTTGGGCCTAATCTAAATTGTCCCTCATTATGACATCCTCCTTGTGTTAAGACAATTCTAAAGGTATCTTGTCTATCATATAATATATACTCGGTGCTTTGCTGAGCACTGTGGTGGTCCAGTCTAACTTAATTTTCTTGAAGATCAAAAATACCTTATAGAAATACCACCTCTGGGTTTATTTGTGTTCAAGTTCCTCTCTTGATCACTATTTTATTGGGTCAGTTTTCAGTTCTCTTTTGGCTTTAGCAGGGTGACACTGACCAGAACAAAAATAGTAAAATCTGTGTAACCTACTCACCTGAATTATTATGCAAAAGAAAACCACTTGCTCTATGTCATTAGTTGATATCAGGCGGAGCCAGGGACATTTTGAAAACATCTTTTGCAACCCTTGTTTTCTTGGTCAGGTTACACAAATACCCATAAACTATTACATCCTTACTTCGTGTTTCCATATTTCTTTTTTTGTACTATGCTTCCTACAGTTCTTAAGAAGGATCAACATTTCTTGGGCTGCTTTTACTGACACCAATCAATGTTGCACTATCTTGTGCAATAATGTCAGGGGGATTCAGTATTCCTACTCCCAACTTCACCCCTGTCTCTCCCTTCTCTGAAACCATCACCATTGTTGGTGCTAATTCTCATCAGGTTTCTGCTTTGCATGTTATTAATTCCTCTTACCCTATCCCTCCTATTGTCACATTGAACCTTCCTTGTTTTTGTGTTTGTACCTCTTTTTTGGTCACTCACAGTTCCAATCTTTGTACATGTGCATAGGTTATTGGTTGAGCTTGTCCATCCTCTGTTAGACTAAGTAAGCATCTTCTCCTCACCATTGCTTGACCTCCTCTGGCTTTTATAATGTTTAACACTCACCTTAAATGTCCTAACTGGCAACTCTTTCCAAATTGACTCCTCTGTATTCTCTGTTTCTGCCTTAGTCTCCCAGCTGTGGTTGCAAGGCCAGTAGGGTAACATCCCTACCCTTTTATGAACATCAGCTGTTTAGGTATGTATACAGAGGGTAAACTTCTGTGGTGGATCCTACTTCACCCTTTCTTGTCCCGTCCCCTTTTTTGGGGGTGTGGAGTTTAATTTAGCACAAACTAGACCTGGAGGTATCAGATCTTTACATGAGCACCAGTCACATTACAGGCGGACACAAACATTTTTGTCAGGCAGGGGGAGATTAAGTGATTTGCCCAGAATCACAGAATATTGTGCATCCATGCCAAGTCTCAAACTCAGTTCCCCAGCTTCTGTAGTGTAGTTCCTATATTTCCAATAGGCTCTGCGCATTCAAATAATATACACTATAGATTTGACATAGGACTGAGGTCAATATTTCTCTATCGTGTACACTAAACTTAATTGTGTGTGCCAACTAACTCAGAGGTCACTAGAAACGTTCTTGAGTAAACAAAAAGGGATTAGTTTCTGACAACCGCATAAACATTACAACTTTGTTTCCCCTAGAATCGAAACATATCTTCAGCGTTGTGGAAACAATAGATAACTATTTCACTCAGTCAATAGTGCATGCTTCGTTTCCACAGAGTTTGCACAGAAATAGAAAGATGGGCGTTTCAATAAAAACGGGTTTATTGAACAGCCTTCTTTCTCATGCAAGAGATGTGAGCTGCTACAATTGTTAGAAAGAATGCGAAGTATAATTTGAACAGAGTAAACAGTAATATAAAATAATACTGTAATAGCATTGTCTGTTGCTATGACATGTAAAAATATGTACATAAATATCACAGGCTAAAATACTCAACTGGTGCTTCTAAAATAAGCCTACCCCAGTGTACCTAACCTAAGTCTAGTACGAGGTAAGAAGTAAGTGTTTGTCTTTAGCAAAGGTTTCTCTAGGTTCTAATCAGCTCCATACCTTAGAATGAGAGAGGTTGTTATCTCTGTCTCAGGACTCGATTTCCCAACACTCCGCAAGGGGAGTCAGAAACACTGGAGCTAGATTCTCGGCAGGAGGATGAGAGCTTCTTGGATATTGCGTCAGCTGGAGAGTTGGATTGCTTCGGCACTTGCTTTGGCTAGCTGCGTCGTGTAAGTAGGTAGTCGAACTGCACCAAACCACACCGAACTTTGCCTTAGCAAGTGAAGGTATATTTATACCTTGAAGGTGTTTAGGAATGCCAAATTTGACATAAAGTCGGGTGTATGAACGTCATGAATGAACCCCTAAGGAATAGATGCTCATGCATAATAATGAGTTCTTGGAGAAATCAATATTTAAGCAAGGGGAAGTCGCTAATGGCTTAAGAGTCTGGTTTTCCAAGAATTCGTGTGACGTAGATGAACGGATGGAAGTAGCCATGCCTGTGTTGGGCAGCATGGGCTATGCCTAAATAAGGACTGGATTTCAATGCCTATGTAAGGGAAATGCGAATCGTACCTATATAAGGGCATGAATCGTCAAATTCAAAAGTCTCTTAGAAACACAGTGATCCAAAATCAAAAGTAAGTGTTAGGGCTTGGAGAAAACATGAAATCTTCTATGTCTGTTGACAAACAATCATCTACCATTGTAGGTGAAAGTTGGATTACCTCGTTTAGAAGATTAACGGCACATAGATGTGAAGCATCACCATCAGCATTGGTCGCATGCGTTTCCTTTCGTACCTCAGCAGTTGCAATTTGCGTCTGTGAGATCTCAACGTATGCCGTCATCAGAATTGGTAGCCGCAGGGGACAACACAGAGCATGGGTGGTTACCGGTTCAAGCATAGTATCAACATCAATTGGCATGACTGATGGCAGTGTGAGACATGTGTCTAACACGCATTCTTCTCTGCATAGCAGGCAGCGTAGAAGAGGTATGATGCAATCTTGCCAAATTGGTCTGAATGACAGAAACCATGTGCTATTTAATTCTCACAGATGAGGTAGTCGCAAAATTTGGACGATGCACTCACGACACTTCATTGCCAGTAGAGTTGTCTCCATGGAGAACTGGATGTCGCTGGTGAATTGGCTTGCCATATCGCAGCAGTAGGAGCAAAAATAGTATCCTGCAACAAGTCCCAAAAGGAGGGGCAATCTGACAAACACAGTGGGCACAAAGTTTGGAAATATTCCCAGGACTGCTTCAAAAGGTGCTCACAGTCCAGAAAATATGGTCTTAAATACATGTACAATACCACTTGTATCAGACTTGTTTAAGATACGACTTAACATTTCCGAGAAATGTATAGTTGTAGTTTGTAGTTAAGAGGACATGTATCTCGGCAGAAGTCCTTGCGATTTGTAGATCATAGGTTTCTGTGGCCGAGGTCAGTGGCACAGTTTTTTGCAAAAGAATGGCTTTCCTTCTGCTTAGAGTATCAATTTGTATAAAAGAGATATTCAGTGAAGGCCAAAGTGGGAGTATATTAACAAGGCAGCGATAGATACATTTTTGCCGCTACAGCGTCCGTTTTTGGATGCTAAGCGACGATAATGATATCGCCGTATCAACGAGGCCACTTAGCGTTGGTTTTCAATGCTTAGCGACCAGATTTTTATTGTCGCCTAGCATCGCTAATGATACTTCAAGGAAATCTTTCGCTAACAAGGCTTCGCAATGTTAACAACGAGGCCCCGTCAGCCTTAGCATTACGATTTATATAGCTAACAGGGTCTTAACTCGGGAATTTAACGTCTGCTTAATTCCTGATTTAGGCATACCAGTAAAGGGGGGTGGATTATGTGGCTAAAGCCGCCGGCCCTATCAACAAGGTTATCGTCATTTTTAATGGAATATCGCAGGAAAACTAGCAATATTCCATTGGAAAACCATCGATATTCCATCGAAAACGGCGATAATCTCCGCTATCACTGGGATTTTTATCTCCATGGCATTAAGCGTTGTTAATACAACGCTAACATGGAGGTTATAGCCAGCGATAGCTGGCGATAGCTTTCCTGATGCTAACAGTGGTCAGCGATAATTCTCGCTGCAGCTTGTTAATATGCCCCCAGGTTTTAGGTAACTATACTTGCATACAGCAAGTGACTGACAAAGTTACTAGATATGATACACCTGGCAACATGCCACAGCAGCTGTGATGGTTCAACATGAGGTAACTTCCATTTGAAAGTTTTCCAAAAATTGGATAAATTACCGCAGGTGGTGAACCTTGCAGGTGGCAGGATAAATTGTTAGAGGAACCATCACAGGCCCCATTTAAGTATATACCCTGACAAAGGAGAGAACCGCATAGTGCGATTTCACAGTTTTTCCCGCTAATAAACAATTCACGCCCCCCGCTCCAACAGCTGTGTGTGTACAGTAATTCCCAGGATGTCCTGATGTATCCTTTACCCAACCTTTCATATATGCCTGCTGGTATGTGTTTTAGCGGTACAAAATGGGGTGGTGATGGACGGAGCATCTGAACCAATCAAACACTCACACCCAGTCAACAGATCTGAGTTTAATCCATCACCGTTCTTTAGCCCACTCTGCCACCCCAGTTAAGACATGGCCATAAGCAAATCAGTCTGACCCTGTGCCTCATGGGAACAGTCCAGCCCGAACTGCCAAGCCATGCCCTCCCTGGACCGGAAACAAGCTTCCGAGGACCGGTTTCTGAACTGGGGTGGTGTGGAGTGCAAAAAAACCATGGATTTAGGCCCAGATCTCTGTACTGGGGTGAATATATGACATTGTTCTGCATTCTGTCCATCAACTGTGGTTTTTGCAGACGTGAGCCCCATGCTCTCCACACCACTGGATTCAAGCAAGCCGGGCTGTAGACGGCTGGAATGCCAGAAACCGTTCCTCAGAAGCGAGTTTCCAGTCCAGGGAAGGCATGGCTTGGCAGTTCGGGCTGGACTGCTCCCATGAGGCACAGGGTCAGACTGATTTGCATATGGCCATATCTGAACTGGGGTGGCGTGGAGTGCAAAAAACCAATGAATTTAGGCTCAGATCTCTGTACTGGGGTGAATGTATGACATTGTTCTGCATTCTGTCCATCAACTGTGGTTTTTGCATTTGTCACCCCGAGTGGGATGGGTATGTTCAGACGTGAGCCCCATGCTCTCCACACCACTGGATTCAAGCAAGTACAGAGATCTGGGCCTAAATCCATCATTTTTTTGCACTCCACACCACCCCAGTTCAGAAACCGGTCCTCGGAAGCTTGTTTCCGGTCCAGGGAGGGCATGGCTTGGCAGTTCGGGCTGGACTGTTCCCATGAGGCACAGGGTCAGACTGATTTGCATATGGCCATATCTGAACTGGGGTGGCGTGGAGTGCAAAAAACCAATGAATTTAGGCTCAGATCTCTGTACTGGGGTGAATGTATGACATTGTTCTGTATTCTGTCCATCAACTGCGGTTTTTGCATTTGTCACCCCGAGTGGGATGGGTATGCTCAGACGTGAGTCTCATTCTCTCCACACCACTGGATTCAAGCAAGTCGGGCTGAACATGGCTGGAATGCCGGAAACCCATGAGGCACAGGGTCAGACTGATTTGCATATGGCCATGTCTGAACTGGGGTGGCGTGGACTGCAAAAAAACAATTAATTTAGGCCCAGATCTCTGTATTGGGGTGAATGTATGACATTGTTCTGTATTCTGTCCATCAACTGTGGTTTTTGCATTTGTCACCCCGAGTGGGATGGGTATGTTCAGACGTGAGCCCCATGCTCTCCACACCACTGGATTCAAGCAAGCCGGGCTGAAGACGGCTGGAATGCCAGAACCCGGTCCTCAGAAGCTTGTTTCCGGTCCAGGGAAGGCATGGCTTGGCAGTTCGGGCTGGACTGTTCCCATGAGGCACAGGGTCAGACTGATTTGCATATGGCCATGTCTGAGCTGGGGTGGCGTGGAGTGCAAAAAAACCAATGAATTTAGACCCAGATCTCTGTACTGGGGTGAATGTATGACATTGTTATGCATTCTGTCCATCAATTGTGGTTTTTGCATTTGTCACCCCGAGTGGGATGGGTATGCTCAGACGTGAGTCCCATTCTCTCCACACCACTGGATTCAAGCAAGTCGGGCTGAACACGGCTGGAATGCCAGAAACCGTTCCTCGGAAGCTTGTTTCCGGTCCCGGGAAGGCATGGCTTGGCAGTTCGGGCTAGACTGTTCCCATGAGGCACAGGGTCAGACTGATTTGCATATGGCCATATCTGAACTGGGGTGGTGTGGAGTGCAAAAAAACAATGGATTTAGGCCCAGATCTCTGTACTGGGGTGAATGTATGACATTGTTATGCATTCTGTCCATCAACTGTGGTTTTTGCATTTGTCACCCCGAGTGGGAATGGTATGCTCAGACGTGAGTCCCATGGTCTCCACACCAGTGGATTCAAGCAAGCCGGGCTGAAGACGGCTGGAATGCCAGAAACCGTTCCTCGGAAGCTAGTTTCCGGTCCAGGGAAGGCATGGCTTGGCAGTTCGGGCTGGACTGTTCCCATGAGGCACAGGGTCAGACTGATTTGCATATGGCCATGTCTGAGCTGGGGTAGTGTGGAGTGCAAAAACGATGGATTTAGGCCCAGATCTCTGTACTGGGGTGAATGTATGAAATTGTTCTGCATTCTGTCCATCAACTGTGGTTTTTGCATTTGTCACCCCGAGTGGGATGGGTATGATCAGACGTGAGTCCCATGCTCTCCACACCACTGGATTCAAGCAAGCCGGGCTGAAGATGGCTGGAATGCCAGAAACCAGTTCTCAGAAGCTTGTTTCCGGTCCAGGGAAGGCATGGCTTGGCAGTTCGGGCTGGACTGTTCCCATGAGTCACAGGGTCAGACTGATTTGCATATGGCCATGTCTGAACTGGGGTGGTGTGGAGTGCAAAAAACAATGGATTTAGACCTAGATCTCTGTACTGGGGTGAATGTATGACATTGTTCTGCATTCTGTTCATCAACAGTGGTTTTTGCATTTGTCACCCCGAGTGGGATGGGTATGCTCAGACGTGAGTCCCATGCTCTCCACACCACTGGATTCAAGCAAGCTGGGCTGAAGACGGCTGGAATGCCAGAAACCAGTCCTTAGAAGCTTGTTTCCGGTCCAGAGAAGGCATGGCTTGGCAGTTCGGCTGGACTGTTCCCATGAGGCACAGGGTCAGACTGATTTGCATATGGCCATGTCTGAACTAGTGTGGTGTGGAGTGCAAAAAAACTATTGATTTAGGCCCAGATCTCTGTACTGGGGTGAATGTATGACATTGTTCTGCATTCTGTCCATCAACTGTGGTTTTTGGTATGTTTTTTAGGCAATACTGAAAATGGAAAATTGTAAAAGGCAGAGTATTTGTTCCATGTATTATCTATTCAATAGCTGATTTTTCTGCTACCGTAAATGGCAATCCAGTGTTTCAATGCACAGCACAGTATAGTCGGCTCCCCTTTGTGCCAATTTGATCTGTTTATCAGTGAGATTAAATTCCGAAAACAGTGATGTAGTATTGATTAACGTCCAGCCTAATAGCATGATAGAACGTAATTGCCACTGACCATGTTGCAGCATGTTCAAGTGATGTTCCATGATGTCAATGGCAGAAGACACTATGCTGTCCAATGAATATATCCTGGACAACAGAGTTGTTAACCCATTGTCAACCACAGGGAGAGTGTTCTCTACATTAATGCAATCAATTTCTCCTATTCTTTCTGCAGTCTCTGCTTGCATAATCTTCCATGCTTCATTATAGGCAGCATAGATACCGACATATATAAAACGTTTATGACGCGGTGTTCTTGGTCCTAGCAAGAATTCTCTAAGATCTGCGCCATCTTTAAGTAAATATAAGTGTTGTTTTACATCCTTAATTGTAGATCCATGTAGCCAATCAAGGCATAGCTTCCCTACATTGTATGTTGTTACTATTCCAGGATGCTGTCTTTGAACATATCTTGGGTCTGGCCTATTAAATGTGAACCCTGTGTTTTGTTTAGGAATCTACCTTGACAGGTGTTTGTGTCTGTTGGGCTAAATCAACCATTTTTTCAAATTTGGATCTGTTCTGTTGTGAAGCAAAATAGTTTGCATGTCGACCTCCCCCTCTGAAGTGTTATCACTATCAGGTGTAGGTGTAGGTATGGACGGATTGTTCATGTCTTTAATCTTGACTAACCCAAGGCTAGACGTCTGTTGGACAGTGTCATTCAAAAACGTAATCTGCTCAGGGATGATACAGGCTCTAAACATAGATTCTATCCCCTGTACCTGCCAATCTTTTGTAACCCAGACAGTTTTCGTCTCAATGTTGTCTTCCAAAAGTCGAAACCTAGTTCATTCTGAGGTTCCGTGACGATTTGAACCCATGTTTTCAACATTGTCGTGAACTCATAATTTTGGTACCATTGAACCGCAAATGATCCATTTAGCCTATCCTGGTGTTTTCGCTATGCTACGAGCAAGAGCACTCTTGTTATAACCATATTTCTGATTCACCCATGGCATCCATTTTAGTTTATGGCATCCATCTTGTATTCTCGCCCTCACATAGTCAATGGACACACAGTGACCTCTGATCAATTCAATTTCACTTAAGGACACGTAGGCTTTAGCCGTCGATTCACCTTGCTAGTGACACGTGCACCTTAGGACAGAAACGCTGTGGCCGCATGACTCGGCAAAAGCTGCCTCCTCTGCCTGAGGCCAGTCCTGCTATACTGGTTTTCGTGTTCGTTGGCCTGATCATGATTAGGCGGCCGAAGCTGGTAGCTTTGCCCATTTACGACCCACAAACATCTCTTATCCTGTTTTTCTATCTTCTGCACCTGGCTCTGCTCCTTTCCTTCTGGGCCTTTATTAGGGGGAGGTAACGAAATTTACGATGAGGCGGTCCGGCTCTTGAATGAAAAGATGACATGGGATTATGATGGAACAGTGGGAACCTCTCGTTCGTAATGTTTTGACATCAGATACTGTTGACGATTCCTGTGTAACGCCAAATATTTATTGTTTAGGACATAAAGGTTAAGAAACGTACTAGTATGTGGAGAATGTTGCCCCCAGCTAAATAATTTGTATTTAAGGAGCAACCCACTTTGTGCAAATCGAACAGGCTCCTAGAATCTGCCCGTGTGTAGTTTCTGTGACTTCTGTGTACCTGCAGTAATAAACCTTTGGTCTTTGACGCCACCATCGAGAAGCCCGTGTTTCTGTTTATTTGTGCACCGAGACAGGTAGAACTCAGGGGTCTTCGGGTGTTGTCCCTGACACCTCTGGACCTTAATAAAAGTCCAGAGCTCCAATTGGCGCCCAATGTGGGGCGACGCCATTCGGTACCGGTCCAAAAGCCTGAAGAGTTCGAGAAGCTTCGTGTGAAGATTCCAGAGGGAGGCGCCCCACTTCATCGATCCTGGCATATCGCAAAAGTGGCCCGACGTTCTCTTCCACGAGGGTTCCCGTTCGGACGGCTGCAGTGGTCCGCTGCCTTGACTGTCGCCCTGTCTTGGATCCGAGGTGCAGACCTTAGTACGGCGAGACGAGACGGGTTTCTCCTTGGTGACGTCTTCAGTGCCTCAGTTAAGTATTAAGTGGTTGCTAGTTGTTTGGTTACTTCGTAAGGGTTTGCTCCTGTTTGGATAATCGTTTTAGTTCCTTGGTTTGGTTTGGTTTGGTTTCGTAAGATTATCACTGGTTGTTCTAGTTACGATAATCCTTTGGTTTAGTTTGGGTATCAATACATTTGTTCACTTTGGTAGGCCTAAGTTCTTAGTTCGAGTGCGCACCTTTGTTTGTGTTTGTTCTGTGTTCCGGTTTATAAAATGGTAAGTCGGAAAAATTGTATGTTGTTGTGTTTTGGTTGCAACAGGGATTCCCGGTTGGAGGACTCGTGTCTGGTTCCTCCGATTGCAACTCCTCTTTATGATCTTTATTGCAAGCACGGTGTGGGTCCTATATCTTACAATGAGGTATGGATCCGTTACACGGAGAAAGATGGTGTCCTTAGTTGGCCACTACATGGTAGTTTTGAACCCGAAATTCTTGATAATTTAGAAATGAAATTGTTTAAGAAGAAAGCCCGGCCGGCAATGTTTGATTCTTTCCGTTATTGGCGAAAAGAATCCAAACAGAGAGAAACTAAAAAGTTGAAGAAAGAGCAAAAAGAGCAAGAGTTGACTTTAGAACAGTCTGCTAAGCAGCTGCAACTCAATGAATCTGAGAAAGCGATAGAGGTGGCCAATACAGAGCGTAATTTAGCGATAGACAAGTGTTATCCTGCCTTGCCATCGAGTACAGCTAAGATAGTAGAGGACCCCGAAAAGGATCCCCTGTTGTCTTACTTGTTGAGGTCACCTCCACCGTATGCACAGGGTGCTACGGCTCCACCTTTGCCAAATGTTTTGTTACCTGTTGCTGGACAGCCTGGTATACCTGCTCCTGCTCCCCTGAATCAAGCTCCTGTACTCCCTGTGGTTAACAATATTCCTCCGGCACCCCCTCTTCCAGGGTTGCCAGCTCCTCTGCCTGTGCCTGTACCACTAATACCTGTTGTTTCACAAGCTACTTTGCCTGCTACCCCTGCTATTGCTGTTTCCTCTGTTCCGACTACTACTCTACTCCAAACTTCTGCAAGCTATGTGACTCCGCTTTCTGTTCGTCGGAGAATCACTGACTCTGTCTCTAATATTCTATCTCCCTTTTACAAAACTCTGATGAGGAGTCCTGCCTCTGAATCTGTTCAGAGACGTAGTCAGCTTCCTAGTAGTGAAGAACGAGGAATATTAGATTCTACTGCCCTTAGGTGGATTTCGAAAGTTGGAAGGTATAATGTACGAGATGTATTAGATACATTTATGCAATGGAATGAACCGACACAGCGCTATGTGTTTGATGTCATGTGTTCCCTTTTACGTGAAGAGTGGGAGGAGAGCGAATCTGAACAAGTACTAGATGAATTAATTCATGTTCATTTGCTGCAGGTATGATAATTGGCCAGGACATAAAAGAAGCAATGGAACTGATTTTAGATTTTAGATTTGCTCTTTCCCTTCGTTCACCAAGGGATTTAGAGAAACGTAGTACGAAACAAGGTCGTCAATATCCTATGAGAGAAGTTCCGCCAATATGGCGCGAAGCTATACAAGCTGATGCGGCCCATGGTATTGCAGCCGCTCCAGCTCAGTTCCAGAGAGTGTGGATACACATTCCGTGGAAACGAGCTGAAGTGTTAGCAGTAAAACAGGCCTTGCCAGATCCGCGTAAAAATTCCGCTGGATATTACAAAGAGTTGGCCCAGACGGTTGAAGCTTGCGTAATGAATTTAGCGGATATTGACATGCTATTTGGTAATGTAGTACCGCAACCAATTTGGGCTAAAATTCGTAAAGAAAATCATCCAGTTGCACTAGGTGGTGATTGGGCAGCTATAATAGCGGCAGATGGTCAACAAATTGGTGGTTCTAAACCTGAACCTCTAATTGCTGATTTGCCCGGTAGAATAATCGATTTATTGAAAACTCTGATGCCAGCATTGCGCGTTAACTGGGACAAGTTGTCCGCATGCAGGCAGAAGAAGGACGAAAGCGTCTCCGACTTTTTCACCAGGTTTGAAGAAACTTTCGTAGATCACAGTGGTCAGGATATGAGCACGGAAGGAGGCCAGAGATTATTTGTTGATAAATTTGTGCACAATCTGTTACCAGAGCTCAGTAATAAATTAAAAGATTCTGAAAGTGCGTGGGCTGTCTCTACGACTGCGCAAATACTTGCGACTGCCCAGTACTATGAAAATAGGGATAAAGAAGAGAAGGAAAAGTCAGATAAGAAAACAAAAGATTTAAAAACTAAAGTCCTTTTGCAGCAGGCATATCCGCCTCGCACGAATCAGACAAACACACAGCAAGGGCCATACCAGAGGACCGACTATGGTTCTCAGAGACCGCAATACCAATGGAATCAGTGTGCTTACTGCAAAAAGGAAGGTCATTATAAGAATGAGTGTCCAGTACTAGCACAAAATAATGCTGCTGCAGCTCAGAGAGGTCGTGGTGGTTCTACGCAAAATTCTAGAGGTCGAGGACGAGGTGCTATGCCTCCACAAACGAATGATCGCCCTTCTAATTATTTTGATCAGCGAAACGGACAATCTGCCCAGCCAACTAGATCCCAACAGTATCACGTTGAGGATTACTGTGAAGTTAGTGAGGAATTTCAGCAAAATGAGTACTAGGACAGCCATGGACAAAGAGAGGGAGTAGTATCAGTTCCAGTAGATCAGAGTGGGCCTTATGTCGCAGTAGCCACATCAGGTGTAGTCGAGCCGTTTCTGTTGGATACTGGTGCAGCAAAAAGTTCTATCATACATGCGAAACTCCCTGGCGCACCTTTGTCTGGCTTAACAAATGTTTCAGTAGGTTTTTCAGGCGCCCCTGTTCACAACCCTGTATCTGGTCCTTTATCTATTTCTGTTGGACCTCGTCAATTGAAAGCACCCCTGATTTTGACGACTGGTTGTAATGAAAATCTGCTTGTTTAGACTTGTTAAAACGCCTGTACGCGACTTTGTACTGTTCTCCGTCAGGAGTACAGCTTACATTGGGTAAGAGAATCATCTCCCCGATGTACTTATCAATGGATGCGCTCCCACTGGAGCTGCGTTCTCTCCCTGACACTCTTTGGGCGACTGGTCCTAACGACGTAGGTCTTTTGGAACTTCCACCATATGTAGTCACTTTGAAAGCAAATGTCAAATTTCCACGAATCCCACAATACAAGATCTCTAGTGAAGGTGAACATGCGCTCTTATTGATAGTACAAGATTTGATCAAGAAAGACGTAGTAGAAGAAACTAGAAGAAATGTCTGTAACAGCCCTGTACTGCCAATTCTAAAACGCACTGATCCTTCAAAGCCTCCAGTCTATAGATTTGTAATCGACCTTAGAGAGGTTAACAAAATTGTGATCCCACAGTTTCCAGTGGTTCCAGACATTACTGCATTGTTAACGTTGATTCCTGCTACTGCCACATGGTTCTCAGTTATCGACTTGAAGAATGCCTTTTTCAGCATTCCGATAGCCGAGGAAAGCAGAGATATTTTCGGCTTCTCTCTAGGAGGTCGAAGCTTCAGGTTTAAACGTGCTCCACAAGACTATTGTGAAAGCCCATCCATCTACAGCCAGGCATTAAAAAGTCAGTTAGATTCTTTTGTACTTCCTCCTGGTTCTGCTTTAGTGCAATATGTCGATGATCTTCTAGTGGCTGCTGATGACAAGGAAACTTGCAAAGCAGCTACAATTTCCCTACTGCATCATCTGTCTAATTTAAATCACAAGGTGTCACCTTCCAAAATGCAATATTGTTGTCAAGAAGTGCCCTACTTAAGTCATCTCTTGTCAAAGGAGGGAAGAAGGTTGACCCCAGATAGAATAAAAGCAATTAAGCAGATGAATGTTCCTAGCACACAGAGGGAAGTGCGTGCCTTTTAAGGCATTACCTCATACTGCAGGCAATGGATCCCAAATTTTTCTCTTTTGGCAAAACCATTGGTGGCCTTGACTGGAAAAGGTGTTCCGAGTCCGGTGCCATGGTCTGCCGAATGTCAGCAAAGTTTCTCTGAGTTACGAAATGCACTGTGTTCAGCTCCTGTGTTGGGTACACCCGACTACAGTAAAACATTTACACTCTATGTTCACGAGAGAGAAGGTTGCGCATTGAGTGTTTTGACGCAACAATTTGGTGATAAACAACGCCCTTGTGGGTATTTTTCATCAACGTTAGACCCGGTAGCCAGAGCGTTGCCTAGTTGCTTGAGAGCTACAGCAGCAGCTGCAGCGTCCATTCGACAATCTTCTGGTTTGGTCATGAATAACATGCTAGTGGTCATGGTTCCACACGCCGTGGACACGCTCATGAACCGAACCAAGACACAGCACCTTACCAGTGCTAGATTATCAGGCTATGAGCTGACACTGCTAGCAAGTCATATTCAGATTAAAAGATGCAATGTATTGAATCCAGCAATACTGTTGCCGACTAATCAGGAGTCGAGTGATTCTGAACCACATGACTGTTGTTTCAGAACCGAGGAGGAGACAAAAGGACGGATTGATCTTAAAGACACTCCATTATCAGATCCAGATGGCACGTTGTATGTTGACGGGTCTTGTTTTAAATTGGAGAATGGTGATGTAACAGCTGCCTATGCAGTAACTACTTTGAGTACGATTGTGGAGACTGCAAGAGTGAGTCAGAATTCTGCCCAAGCTGCAGAATTAATTGCATTGACTAGAGCGTGTGTTTTAGCTAAGGGAAAGAGAGTGAATGTGTTCACAGATAGTCAGTACGCGTTCGGTGTAGCGCATAGTTTTGGCCGATTGTGGAAGGAAAGAGGTTTTATTACGTCCCATGGGACTAAGATCCAGCATGGTCAGCTAGTCAATGACTTGTTGGAATCTCTAACCTTACCGACTGAAGTTGCGATTGTGAAGTGCAGTGCTCATCGAGCAATCACAGATGATGTTGGTCGTGGAAATGCCTTTGCTGATGAGACCGCTAAACAGACAGCTAGGAATACGATGAGTAGGATGTATGTTGCAACGTCTGCAAGATGGATTACTGAATCGGGAATGTGTGAGGACACAGTGGAAAGTGTGAAAGCAATTCAGGAAGAAGCGACTGAAGAGGAAAAGCTTGCATGGAAAGAGAATACAGGTAAATTGGACTCGAGTGGATGTTGGATTGATTTATCGGAACAGCAGCGTTGGATGTTGCCTGATGCGTATGTGCTTGCGGTGGTAACGATGGCGCATGGAGCAGCGCACATCAGTTCCAAAGGGATTTGTAAGATGTTGGCTCCAGTCTGGAAGAATGATGGAATTAGTAAGTGTGCAGAAAGAGTGGTGAAAAATTGCATGATATGCCTGATGCATAATCCTGGCAAGGGAATCCCCACACCCGCTGGTCACTTCGCTCCTCCTTCTTGCCCCTTCGAAGTGATTCAGTTGGATTTCATCCACATGGATCGATGTAACAACCTTAAATACGTCCTGGTGGTAGTCTGTGCTTTTTCAAGGTGGATCGAAGCATATCCACTCAAAGATAATACTGCCTTGTCCACTGCCAAAATCCTCCTAAAAGAATATTTCCCCAGGTATGGTATGCCACGGATTGTATGGTCAGATAACGGGAGTGAATTTGTAGGGAAAGTTATGCAGAGTGTGTGTGCAGGTTTGAATATTAAGCAAAAGTTTCACAGTGCGAATCACCCCCAATCAGCAGGTTTAGTTGAAGGATACAATGGCACCCTCAAGCTGAAACTGGCCAAGATACAAGCCTCCACTGGCTTGTCCTGGCCAGACGCACTACCTTTGGCCCTGTTATCCACAAGAGCGACTGTGCATTCTCGAGTAGGGCTTAGCCCCTATGAGATTGTGTTCGGTCGCCCTGCTAATGTTTGGGGGTTACCTAGACCTAGGGAGTTCAAACAACTGGAATACCCAATGCTAATTGATTACCTTTTTGACTTGACTGCTAAATTGAGTCTCATTCACCAACAGGTTTTTGATGCATTGCCAAAGCCTCTGGAAAGTCAAGGTCATCAGCTGAAACCCGGAGACTACGTTGTCATCAGCAACTTTGGACGGACCAGAAATCTCCAACCCAAGTTCGTCGGCCCGTTCCAAGTACTATTGGCAACAAGGACTGCTGTACGTGTGGCTGGAAGAAAAAACTGGGTCCACGCGACACATACTAGGCGTGTACCCCTTCCACTCCCTTATGATAACTGGGTGAGAAAAGGAATTGGTGCCTCTGACACCGAACCGGTTCCTAGATATGTTCCTTTCAGTGATGCAGAACTGATAACTGATTCACCGAACTCTGACTCCCCTTCTGAAACTGCTCCTTTGAACATTGAACATTTGTCCTCTGCATCAAACGAACATTTGCCCTCTGCGAACTCGAACATTGTAACTCCTGCTGAAAATAGACTATTTCCGGATCAAACAACTCCAGGAAAATTGAGATACAACCTACGTTCTCATCCTAAGGACTAATAAAGCAGGAAACTGCCTATTTTTCATATTTTGATCTGATACATTGCCTCCAGCCAGGAAGCTTGCTGAATATTGTGTATTTCTGTTGTTTTAATTACCTTGCCGTCTGGGTAGCCGTAGGGTCATGGCTTTGTGCCTAGTTAAATCTGCGGGGGCCAGACACAAGGTCGGTCTTTCTGTTAGTTCTGGGAACTCCCAGGGCAGATAGAGGCATTTTCAACTACGTACATATCATCAGTGGTTGCGAGCGGTTGTAGAAGATGGAGCTTCCTGGGCTGCACCGAGAGAATGTAATTTATGTTCGCAGAAATAGACTCTACAAGATTCTTCATAACAAATGTTTTCTGATGCAATGTGCAATTACGTTTTTGATTGTTTTAATAACGTTGGTGGGTGGAATCGTCTTTGGTATACATTTAATTTTTGCACCGATAACAACTACAGTACCTCCCCTTGATCTTGTTTCTTCCACTGTTGCTTCTTTTCATTCCTTTCACCCGTTCCCTGAACATGAGCAAGCTCGACGCTCAGACTTTATAAATAACACTTTTGTACAACTCTTGCATCAACACCAACTGGTAGTTAACACAACAGACTGCTGGGTATGTGGTTTGATACCACACACTATGGATAAAGGCATTCCCTATCTGGTCTTGCCTTTTAGCTATAATGGATCATGTCGGGCCTTCCAAACTGTATTTGTCTATGCTCTCGAGACCTATCCCCCGCGTCCACCACGTTCCGCTAAGTATAACTCCGTTAACAAAGCCTTGATAAAGGGAATAACTGATATGATTAAAGACGTCAATAACTCCCCATCTGTCCCTAGAGATGAACTACGAGTTTATCTGAGTTGGAACTCTACGGAGTATAGCATTAGTTTGGGTGAAAGCAAGCGTAAGAGCTCCACTCCAGTCTGGGTCGTACCTCACCGAGGTCAATTCTGCTTGCAAGGTAATGGGAGAAATCCACGAGCTCGGCTAGGGAAGAGTGACTGTGTTGAGACTTATGTGTATCCGTCAAACTCTTCCCCTGCCTTCCTAACTGCTAAGGGTACCTACTTCATCTGTCAGGATAGGGCATATACATGGCTGCCTGCTGACTTTTCAGGTTCATGCTATATTGCTCGACTGTTGCCTCCGACATACACTGCTTCCCCAGATTATCACAAGACCAGAGTAGCGAGAGGTGTTTTCAGCAAAGAAGATACCGCTGGTCAGGAAGCCGGAGACTTTATCAAAGGTTTCCTTCCGTTCTGGGGGCCTATGGCCAATAGTAGAAATCTACGTCAGCTAACACGGGTAGTTGAATCTACTATTACAGAAACTGCTGGTGCCCTTAGTAATTTAACAGCTGAGCTTTAAGCTACACAAGATTTCCGACTCTATTCACGTAGACAAGGGAAATTGGTCCTTAATGGAGTGGCTTTGGACTCTACTATCAGCGTGGGGATGGAAGGTTCTGATGGTCGTTGGTATTATCCTAGTATTCCTATTCTCGTGCTGCCTTATTATCCAATGTGGTCCCGCTTTGTGTAGCCTCTGTGCTGCAACCTGTTTCAGAAAACCGGCTGTGTTTGGAGACAAGGTACGAGAAAGGATGCTGATGCAACAACATATCACTTACCTAATGAACATCGAGATAGACTCTGACATAGACTGAGTAATTGCCTATGTAAGGGCAAAAGGAGGGTCTGAGGTTCCGTGACGATTTGAACCCGTGTTTTCAACATTGTCGTGAACTCATAATTTTGGTACCATTGAACCGCAAATGATCCATTTAGCCTATCCTGGTGTTTTCGCTATGCTACGAGCAAGAGCACTCTTGTTATAACCATATTTCTGATTCACCCATGGCATCCATTTTAGTTTATGGCATCCATCTTGTATTCTCGCCCTCACATAGTCAATGGACACACAGTGACCTCCGATCAATTCAATTTCACTTAAGGACACGTAGGCTTTAGCCGGCGATTCACCTTGCTAGTGACACGTGCACCTTAGGACAGAAACGCTGTGGCCGCATGACTCGGCAAAAGCTGCCTCCTCTGCCTGAGGCCAGTCCTGCTATACTGGTTTTCGTGTTCGTTGGCCTGATCTTGATTAGGCGGCCAAAGCTGGTAGCTTTGCCCATTTACGACCCACAAACATCTCTTATCCTGTTTTTCTATCTTCTGCACCTGGCTCTGCTCCTTTCCTTCTGGGCCTTTATTAGGGGGAGGTAACGAAATTTACGATGAGGCGGTCCGGCTCTTGAATGAAAAGATGACATGGGATTATGATGGAACAGTGAGAACCTCTCGTTCGTAATGTTTTGACATCAGATACTGTTGACGATTCCTGTGTAACGCCAAATATTTATTGTTTAGGACATAAAGGTTAAGAAACGTACTAGTATGTGGAAAATGTTGCCCCCAGCTAAATAATTTGTATTTAAGGAGCAACCCACTTTGTGCAAATCGAACAGGCTCCTAGAATCTGCCCTTGTGTAGTTTCTGTGACTTCTGTGTCCCTGCAGTAATAAACCTTTGGTCTTTGACGCCACCATCGAGAAGCCCGTGTTTCTGTTTATTTGTGCACCGAGACAGGTAGAACTCAGGGGTCTTCGGGTGTTGTCCCTGACACCTCTGGACCTTAATAAAAGTCCAGAACTCCAATTCCTGTTTTGTTTACATTTTTAAAATAAAACGAATCTGGATTGGATACATTGAACACTGAAAAGAACGGAAATTTCATTGCAAATGTTTTTGAGCTACCCTTTCGTGGCGTAGGACAATGTTACCGTTGGTTATGCATTAATACATTTCTAAGGTTTGCAGATGTGTGCATGAAATGATGACCATAATGATTATAACAATACATTTGTTCATAGTCTAATGAACCTTCTAAATATTCAGGATTTGTGAATACTGCAGACATTTCTAGGTCTGAAATCATAATATTAACAGTTGCGAAGTCCCAATCATCAGAAAAGGGACTAGATGAAACAAAGTCACCTAATGAAATCTAGAATAAGTGTGGATTCTTCAACAGCTCGATGGGCTAAAATCCGTTTTGTCCCAAGCTATACCACCCGGTATAAGAACGGCTGTGATATTCATTGATGACAAGTCTCTTTGTTCACAATGGGATGATTTGTGTGGCTCGAGGAGTAATTTGACGTTCTTACTTGCTGTGTCCATTTTTACATATCATCCATTTATCAGCATTCCCAGAGTGTTTACCAGAGTCAACCAAAGTAGAAGGAAAAATACACCCAACACAATCCAAAGTTCAATCCATGGTGAAATCAGGTAAGTCTTTTCCAGATGATGAAAAAGGTCTGTTGCTTGTTCTTTCAAAGTTCTTTTCGCTGGCATCGTTTCAGGTTCACTGGGACCCCCAGAAAACGTATCAAAGTTAATGAAATTGCCAGAGGCAGTTCTGTCAGTTGTTGGTATTGCATCAGGATTCATTGAAATCGCTGGAACCACAGGATCACTTGTTACGTTTGTGTAGACAGGTGTTTCTTGGCAAACTGTTGTTTGGGTCTCAAGAGGTACAAGTACCATAGCTTTATTGCTTAGTCCTTTTTCTCACACTGCAGATTTATCAAAGATAAGTCTCTAAAATTGAACCCCTTGGATTGTAGCTAGCACAGGGCGTCTGCATTATTGGCAGAATCCACTTGGCCTACTGCTTAGTATTGGCAAAATAGTGTGGTTTTATCAGGTCGATGGACACAAAAATGTTCTCCTTTTTTACCAGCAAGGGCCGGCAGTAAAACTGTTCTTGATACATGGATTGTTAGGACAGGTACTGACTTTTTGTAAGAAGTGCTAAATTTCATCTTGCCCGCAATGTTTTTCTCTGATTAGATCACCAAGCTTTGGGATCCAGACTGGCCTTGCTGGGACGGTTGGTTTTTCCCCAGTGGTGGTTGGCTTCAGGATCACGTTGCTTTTTTTCGTTCTTATTTCTTTTAAGTCTTGTAAAACAGCCAAACGATCTTTGATATCAAAATCTTTCTGGTCCACCACTGATGTCTGCCAATCAAGGTCTGTGACTATCATTCTTGTCCCAAAAAGGACCTCATATGGAGTGATACCCCCGAGAGAACTTTTTGGCAATTTGTTAAGACTACGTTGGACACTTATTAGATGTTTGACTCACCCGTCACCCAAACCTTATACCGTACCTGTTATAGATTGCTTTATGTCGGCGTTTTTTCTCTCCACAACCGAATTTCCCTCAGGATAGAATGGACTAGAGTACCACTATGCAATCCCAAATTGGCCATGGCATTCTTGTAAGCTTGAGAGCTAAACGCAGGACCCTGGTCAGAATGTAGCGTGTTGACTGCGTATGTGACAATAAAGGCTTGCAAATCTTTTAAAACAGTTTGAGCGTCAGCTGAGCGCTGAGTCTACATCCAAATGAACCTCGAACACGAATCCACAGTGACCATGATATATTTATAAATACAGTCCCTTTGTAAGGGACCGCAGTGGTCCAGGTAAACGCAAGCTAATGGTTTATCTGAAATTAACAGAGGGGCCTGTGCAGGACGTATCACAGTAGAGACTTTCATCTTTTGGCATATTTCACATTCCAAAACATACTTTCTGGTTTGTTTCCTCATGCGTGGTCACCAGTATCTCTGTTTTAATAATGATACTGAGACGGAAACACCTGCATGTGCAGAGGCAAGCCCTTCATGTGCTGCTAAGATTTGTCCTCATCTATGTTCCATGTTTGGAATTACTCTTTCCCCACTCCAGGAATTTGAGCAAACTGAACATTGTTCGCATCAGTTATATATGGGCATTTAAGTGTAACCCTTTAGGTAATATTTTACCCCTGTCTTTGCTTGAAGCATTGACAGCCAGCAATATTTCACTGTCTATTTTTGTTTTTGAATGAGTGATTGCAACTATGGAATTCCCTTCAACGTGAACGCCATCACGTTGATGACTCAGCATATGTATCACATGAGCATTTTGTAGTCCTTTTTGTAACTGAACTACTTGTTCCCAAAGCGTTTTATGCTTGTTTGTGCCACATTTTGCATCTTTGTAACTGTTTAGAAAGTATTCATTGTAAGATGGAACACAATAATATGAATCGCACACTATGAGTGTGGGGAAATTGCGTCCGTATTCTCAAGCGCCAACTTGTTTGTGTAGCTCAGCTCACTGAGCTGTACAATCTCCTAGAGATTGAGTTTTACTGACCATTGGTTGGAATTTGCCATTGCGCCAACGACCTTTAATGATCGTGCACGCCGCACTATAGGCTTGTTTACCCTCTGTAGCGAGTTGAGCTGATCCGTCAGTACAAATTATATATTCATACTGGTCTAAAGGCAGAATTTCAGCAGGCAGAGGACATTCTTGTTCGTATTGTAGAAATGCTTGTGTTTTCAAATAAGGATCAAAAATGAATTCAACAACAGTTGCAGCAATAGAATTAACCCATTGTATACATCTCGGATGTAACGTTTTAGCATTAGGAAAGCTTGCTTTCGTCACTGCGCTTTCCCTGTCTGAGGGCTCCTTCTTTTGCTACAGCAGTTTGAACAACTGTCAGAATTGTTTCTGTAGAAGTGAATTTCATTTCTGCTTGTGTGTACAAATGTGATTTGTAAGCTACTGGTAATTTTTCACCTTTGTTAAAAATTAAGTACTTGAATCCGCATTGTCCTGGAATGATTTGGATCACCAAGTTGAGTACGTATACGATTGTTTGTGAATGTTTATTTGCCAACATGTGTTTTTGTGTCCAATTTACTGTTTTAAAATCAGGAGAGAATAATTTGTAGAGAGGTTTAACCCTTTCTGCGTCATTTGGAATGTAAGTTCTTCCGAAGTTCAGGAATCCTAGAACTCATTGTAAATTTTTCAGCATTTTTGGAGGTTGAAGCAGCAGGCTTTTGCCTTCACTTGATAACTCATATCCTAGAAAAAGGACTTTGAGGTGGGCAATTCTTGATTTCTGAAAATTGAATTAATACCCTTCAGATGCGAAGCACAGTATGATGGTGTTCACCCTGTTCAAGTGCCTATCCAAGTCATTGTCTGTCAGATAGATGTCATCGACATATGACAATGACTCGTCATCATAAGTTTGTAGTAACTCTGTTACCCTTGCTGAGAATAACCCAGGACTATTCTTGAATCCTTGAGGGAGACGACAGAAGTGACGGTGTGTCCCCATTATTGAAAAAGCGGTCAAATACCTACTTTCTGGTGCTCTGTTTTCACAAAAGAACGCATTTGAAAAAACTAATGTGGTTTTATATTATTTAACAGACAATTTTATTTATTAATGCCGCACTGTGTGCATTCTGCACTGCAAATGTTTTGCAACAAGAGTTTAGATGTCTGTAATCCAATACTATACGATATGTACTGTCTGGTTTGGAGACAGGAAACAAAGGATTGTTCATTTATGAGGTGCATGTTTCAATCACCCCCTGGTATTCATGTTGATCTAATATGTCCCTGACCTGTTTTTTAGCTTCTTGCTTAACTGGGTACTGCATTTTTGCAGTTGGTTGATTTTTTAACTGCACTTTATGGTGATGGGAGTCCTCATTCCATCTTACATTATTTTTGTATAATGCTGGGGCTTGGGCAACTGCCCATTTCCTGGCATAGGTATATTTTAAATGAATTGGAATATGATTAGGGAAGGCTGGCATAATAATAGCTTCGCCATGTGGGCACTCCATGACAAATTCTGGTGGCCAGTCTTGTTCAGCTAGAAGAATGTCATAACCCTTAGAAAGTCGCTCCCAAAAGAGTGCTCTCACTTTTCATGGTATGTCACCCTCCATCCGGAGTGTCATTTCATATAACCTATGTTGCAAATTAACCCTGGTATCTGCAGTTCACTGTCTCCAGAAGATCCTTCAGGTTCTGGCAAGCTATTGTGACTTCTGCTGTGCTGTCCAACATTGTCTAAGCCTATTCTCCTTTCTGGATTTATGACCTTAACCTCCTCGGCATGTCTGATTTTTAGACCTGCTGCCTTCTTTTTGGTGAATTGAGGTTTCTTGTTTTTCTGAACGTGTTGATCGTCTTTTTACTTCATACGTTCTTCCGTGTTTTCTGACCGTCCTCTTCTTTTGGATTTTTGTGATGAAGTCTGAAAGGTACAAGAGGAACGTCTATCAGTATCTTGATATCTATTAGGTTTTCTCAAATTATCCCTATTCCTGAGGTTATACCTCCTTTCAGAGGGCTCCTTTTGAGGAGACCTACCTCTGGAATGAGAACGCTTCTCTGTTTGTTTGCTATTTTCCCACTTTTTTTGGAAGGAGAAGGTTTTTTTTAGACCTATTCAAGACTTTCAGACAGTTATGGTTTCACTGTATAATTCTATTAAATGTTGTATATTAATAAGTAATTGTTCATCTGACATTGCTTCAATGTCACAGTCAGGTGTGTAGCCGGCTAAAGCCGACAATGTTGCTCCTTGTCTACCTAGCGGACCGAGCCTGGTAATGTGATTTAAATGTTTTAGGGCACCTTTAAACCAGAGCTCTTGCTCCTGGTATGTGTGTGGAATTTCAATATTCTCGAAAGGAATACATTCCTCTGGTGGATCATCTTCTCAGTAGAAGTGAAACACATGTGTTACTAGATTTACTTCAGGAAAGACTATCCATGATTAGAATACTTCTTTCCAGTGATATTCATGTGCCTCTATCACAAAAACTGCCCTACCACCTCTCGATGTTAGGCCATGTTTTATAAGTTTTATAATGATGGCTTTCCTTATATTTAGTGGAATGGATATAGCATCCTCGCCTGCTTCTTGGAAACCTGTAAAATTAAAAACTCCATCGGCTGGATCAGCCGCACCTCCACCGGTTTCGGTGTTGTTGCTGTTATTTGACATTGTTTAATAAAATTTGCAGAGCAAGTTTCAAGGAAGCGAAGATAAGGTGCACACTATTTTGGAACACTGTATCCTTCAACTTTGAACAAACCAAAAAGCTAATACATAGGATTTTCATCCTGCTCAGCTATGCCGGATATTATCCTTTACCCACTACAGACGTCTATTGGAGTATTACGGAAAAGGGGTCTTGCCGACTTGGGACTACCTTCTTATCTTTTGGCCATCCTCTCTAGGTTGCATGAGAACAACTTTGCCCAGGTCCGGTGTGGCAGCAATGGCGAATTGACAGGTCCGTTTCCTGTTCAAAAGGGAGTCCGTCAGGGGTGTGTCCTGGCGCCCACGCTATTCAGTCTCCACATTAATGGTCTTGTAGATCATCTGAATGGCGTGGAAAACAATGATGCCCCTAAGTTGATAACTGGTAGAGTGCCCGCTCTGATGTTCGCAGACAACACCTTGTTGCTTTCTCGAACATCATCGGGCATTCAAAGGATACTCAACGGCTTTGTGGAGTTCTGTGAGCTCCGGGGACTAGAGATCAATTTAGACAAAACGAAATTCATGATCTTTAATCCCCCAAAGAGAGTGCAGTCAAATCTGTCTCTATATGGAACCCCCCTTGAAAGGGTCCAAACATGTGTCTACTTGGGTGTCACCTTGTCGGAACACTTTGAATGGAATATGCATATAGACAAGTCTGCACTCAAGTTATCCCAGCTGGCGGGAGGTCTGGGTAAGGTGTTCAGGGAGTCAACATTTAGACCAGTGTCCCCAGTACTGGAGATATATTCCCGACAGGCAAGAACTGCGGCAATTTATGGGGCGGAACTTTGGGGGCACAAGAAGTTAACCACTCTCAAAAAGGCAGAGCAGTTGTTCATGAGAAATCTAGTTGGGCTACCACCGAGCACACCGCTGATCCCCCTTAGGTTTGATCTTGGTATAGCTTCAATCGAGGAGATTATAAGTGCAAGGCAAATCATGTATTGGAAGAGGCTGTGGTCAGCTCCTGAATTGGCCACCTATAGGGCCGAATTCTGTGAGGTATGGAGTGCTCTTCGCAACAAGAGGATTCCATGGCTCCAGTATATTAGATCTACTGGTGACCAGCTGGGTTTTCCGGAACTGTGGGAAACACCACAGTCCTTCTGTATGGGGATATCAAAAAAGGACCTTCACTCACTGATACATAGACAGTACCATGATACATTATTGAGCTCTGCGCTATTGGGTAGGCTGACTACTGAGTACCTCTTGGTTAAACCGGAACGAGAACAGAGGAATTAATGAACTTGATTGAGCCACCACTTGCCCGAAAGTTATATCTTCAGCTCAGGCATGGTACACTACCAATTAGGTCATCTTCATCCAGGTGGTTATCTTCTAATATTGCATCATGTCCTGCATGTGATTATAAAGCTGAAAATCTAACGCATGTACTATTTTTCTGCCCTGCCTATCATGTAATTAGAAAATGTTGGCTGATCCCAATATGTAGAAACTTGGGTTTAGTGCACTTTACTCAAGCGTGTAGGATATTAACTTATGACACCCAACCTTCTATTGTGTTTGCGGTTTCTCGCTATCTGCTTAGCATGTGGCGTAGGAGGCAATCCTTTTCAGTTTAAATTGTGGCACATTTGCTTTTTCTCTTTTTAAATTATTGTGTAACTAGATAGCTTTGGTTTAATGCTTTTTTTTAAACATTTTACGACTATTTATTGTATTATCATACCTGTACTGATGTATTTACATATACTTTTATGGTCAGTTTGACCAAAATAAAGTTATCTAAGTAAGTAAGGAATGGATATAGCATCCTCGCCTGCTTCTTGGAAACCTGTAAAATTAAAAAACCCATCGGCTGGATCAGCCGCACCTCCACCGGTTTCGGTGTTGTTGCTGTTATTTGACATTGATAAGGTGCACACTATTTTGGAATACTGTATCCTTCAACTTTGAACAAACCAAAAAGTTAATACATAGGATTTTCATCCTGCTCAGCTATGGCGGATATTATCCTTTACCCACTACAGACGTCTATTGGAGTATTACGGAAAAGGGGTCTCTGAGAAAAGCACACTGAGTTACTTCAGTATCTAGCTTTAAATTAGTGCCTTACCAAACTGTTGGGTGCCATTTAGTGTAATTCCTATATTCCCTTTTTAAAAACATTCTTATTAAGGTATTTCCCCTTTTTTTGTACAGGGCACAACACATCATAATAGAATACAGAATTAATAAAGAAAACAAAATATAAACAACAAAGAAAATAAGAGAGTGTTTGGACCAGGATACATAACTGTACATGTACCTTGACATACATAAACAGAGGCAATTCATAAGAGAAAACGAACTACTTTTCTAAAAGTCTTAACCACACAAATTTGTTCCATTTTGCATTCAAATAAAAACACTACCTAGGATGGCCTTCCTTCCATCTTTTTATGGGTACCCATATTTAAAGTTCTAGTTTCCTTCCCCTGTTGCCTCTCCTTGCATAGATTGCTTTCTAAAGGTTATAGGCCAATAATAGTTTAGCTAGCCATTGGTGAAAGGTCGGTGGTAGTCGATCAAGCCATGCCGATGCAATTCATAGCCGTAGAACTGCCATAGCTACAAAGATAAAATAGCCGTATTGTGCCTGCCTATCAACATCATTTACTCCAGGCATGATTATTGATGGTGTTAGAGTAATTTCCATTCTCAATGACCTTTTGAGCAATAACTCAATATCATCTCGTGTTATTTGTAAATTAGTGCATGTAGCGAAGATGTGTACTATATCAGCCTCAAGGCTGTCACATCTGGGGCAGTTAATACCAGTTGTCTCTCCCAATTGTGCAATGCTTGCAGGCGTGTAATATAATGAGTATAGCGTTTTATAATGCTGTGCCTGGAGGGCCGCTGAACATAGAATTTTCTGCCCCAGATCTAGTGACAGACGGCAGCCTTCCTTCCCTATACCTAACTTATGTGCCCATTTATCTTCATATTTCTCCAGGTCATCTTGCTTATATTCAATCAATTCGGTATAGAATCTTTTTATTGTACAGTCTACTCCACCAGGAATAATTTCCAAAATTTAGTTCTTTCCAAACCCCGCCAGTCCTCCTTTTTTTTGCCACCATGAAACTTCTAATTTGTACAAATTTAAAAAAGTGCCTTGAGTCTAAACCATATACTGACCGGATATCAGATAATTGCATCATTCCCTGTGCCCCCATCATGTCTCCCAGCTTCATTATTCCCTATCTCTCCCCCATTCTGCATACACAGCATCTGAAAATATATCCTGAGGAAGAGTAGGATTATTGATCAGTCTGGTATACGCATTGTACCTACCCAGGCCAAACTTTTTTGTAAAGGCCTTCTAAATATTTTGTGCTGCAAACACCGTTTTGAATTTAGTCTTTTTGAAGTAGCTAGGATCGGTATATTTCAAAAAGGCGTTCTCTTCCTCAGCACCCAAAACCAGAGCATAAATGGCTAATGTTCCTAACTCATCCTGTCCTTCCACCTCCGCTATTCCCAGTAAGCCTGTCGTATATTGTAGGGCCGCTGCCCAATAGTACAGTTTTAAGTCAGGTAAGGCCCACCCTCCTCTCTACCTAGGAAGTGCCATAAACCTCAGTGCTCTTCTAGTCTTGCCAAGTGCTCAAACAAATCTATTTATCACGTGTTCTAAGGTATTAAACCACTTTGCTTTGAACATCAATGGTATTGCCCTAAATAAGTAAAGAAAATTTGGGATGAGGATCATCTTAACAATATTGGTACGCCCTACTGGATGTACGAGGTTATGACGCGTACTACAACAACGCGTGCTTTCGCAACGCGTCCCTTACAATGCAAGTCGTTACCACGACTTGCGTTGGGGGCGCGGATTGTGAATAGTATAATTCACTATTCTAACATCAGTCCCCGTGGACACTAGGGAAGGTGTTGGAATAGTAAATATACTATTCTTAATCCTCTAGCGCCCTCCAGCGCAAGTCATGGTTACGACTTGAGTTGTAACAGACGCGTTGTGAAAGCCTTGTGGAGTAAAATCTGCGTTGTAAAGGATGTTCCCCTGCTCTAATATGGAGAGGTGAAGACTGTGGAGTCTGTACAGATCCTTCTTTGCCTTGGTGATTATTGATATTATATTTACTTCCACTAAGCTATCTAACTCCGCGTTACCCCTAGATATACTCCTGATTGAGCCACACGGGGGTCGGAGCATTCTACGTTCCCATTCTTAATGATTTGTGTCTTGGAGGTGTTCAAGTCATATCCTGAGACCGACCAATATGCAGGGCTGCTATCTCCACCTGTCTTATAGCCTTTGTGGGATCTGGGCTGACTATCGCCACGTCATCAGCATATGGCAAAATGTTGCAATGACCCCTATTGGCATCTAATGGGGGATACTATCATTCAGCTCCATTCTTTGTATTAGTGGGTCCATATACATGGCAAATAGAAGTGGAGATCACGGACATCCCTGCCTTGTTTCTCGCTTGATCTGAAGTGGCAATGTGTATCCTGCATTTACTCGTACACGAGATGTCGGGCTGTATACAAAACTTGTATTGCTTTGACAAAACCCTCCCAAGGCCTGCTCTTCTTAAAATAAACCACAGAAAGTCCTAGGAGACCCGATCAAAGGCCTTCTCAGCGTCCAACAGCATCGCTGCCATCAGATCTCCTGAGACTTCTGAAGCATCAAATAGGGTGATGACCTTACGTGTGTTGTGGGTGGTGCCTCTCCCTGGGATAAAGCCATGCTGATTAATGCTCACCAGTGTATCTATTATCTTAGCAAACCTAAGTAGCAGTGCCCTGGAAAAGATCTTCGTATCCGCATTCATAAGCGTGATTGGCCTGTATGACCCTTGTTCTATGGATGGCTTACCTTTCTTTAAAATGATCACAATTTCTGCCCCTGCCCAAGCACCTGGTGTAGATGCCCCTGACTGTAGTAATCAAATCCTGACTAATTATATCCCAGAATGTTTTACAAAATTCAATTGTGATCTGATCTAGCCCTGCAGCCTTACCAGAGGGAAGACTTAATAGGGCGGCCATAATCTCTTCTGGCTCCAGGGGTGCGTCTAATCTCTTGCCATCCTCCTCAGCTAGAATAGACACCAGGATATCCTGCAAGTATGCCTGTATTTCAGAGGGATCTTTTGCTTGCGCCTAAAATGTCATGTATCCCTTCAGGATCTGTAAAGAGTCTCCCAGCAGCATCCTTAATTTCCCTCACTTTCCCTGTAGCTACCTTCTGTCTAGCACGGACTGCTAGGGTACAACCGACAGATTCACTAAACTCGTAGCACCGCTCTCTATTTGCTAGAAAGATTTTAGCAGCTTTAATGGCTATGTCTTCCTCTGCCTCCATCTTTGTCTTATCTACTTTAATAAGTACCTGATCTAGCGCTGCCAGTGTTATCACACAATGAGACAACTCCTCTTCAGCATTTAATACCGCCTTGGTTAATTCTGCCATTTTTACCAGCTCTTTCTTCTGTTTAAAGGTGCTAAAGCTTACTGTCTTCCCCCGAACACCCGCCTTAAAGGCATCCCAAACAATTCCTGATGCAGTACTAACCCTGTTAATCTCCAAGAAGCTTTTAATCCATTGTGTCATATGCTGGATGTAGTTATCATCTTTCAACAACCCTCTCTCGAAGGTCCATACCTGATCCAGCCTGCTTCTTGTTACTGTGCCCAAAATTAAAATCAGAGGGTTATGGTCAGAAATGATCCGGGGGAGCCTTTCAATTTTTAATTTGGACAATAGAGAATTTGATGCAAAAACATAATCCAGCCTTACACATACCTTATGGGGAGCCAAGTAAAAAGTAAACCCTTGATCCCTAGGTTTTAAACTTCCCCAGACATCTACCAGCGCATTATTCCTTGCGAGACTGGGGATTGCTTGACAAACTCTTTTTTTCCTGCCCTGATATCTCCCGGTGGGGTCCAAACCCAGTCCCCCCGCCCCATTGATGTTAAAATCCCAAGCCAAAATAATACATGAGGACCAAGTAACCAATTCCAAATCCAGAAAATCTAAGATCTCTGGGTCATCTTCCGCTGAGCCATAGATTGAGCCTAGAGTTACCCACTCACCATCAATCATGCATTCTACAGGCACCCATCTGCCCCATTGATCTTCAAGTTTCTTTTTTTTTATAATATCCTTACGTTTTGATAATATAGCCACTCCTCTGTTCCTAGCCCCCTGTTTTGAGTATGCAAGCAAGTGAAATCCTAGCTGTTCTAGCAGATACCCTTTTGTCCCCTCAATATGTGTTTCCTGAAGACACACAAAGTCTACACCCCTAGTTCTCATTAAGGTAGCCACCCGCTGTCTTTTGAGGTGATCATTCAGTCCGCACACATTCAGCGTAACTATTCGAGTTCCCATTTAGAAAACATCCGGTGACTGCCCTAACCAGTTATCCAAACAAAATTTATTGATGTTTTTCCCTTCCTTAAACACTTCAATCGAGTGCTGCTCAGCACTATAAGTGCTCTGTGTCCTCTAATTTGTGCCTCTTCCCTGTATACCCAAGTGTTGTTCCGTTGTACCGTGCACTGTACCCATCCCCTCCCATAACCCCCACAGAACCCCTCCCTCATGACCCCCCTTTACAGGCAAATAGGTAAATCCTGACCTATATGTGCCAGCTATAGCCCTAGGTAGTCCCACCCCCCTCCTCCCTGATATATCCTAGTACTATGCTGGTGCTGCTGCCAGTGCTTGACCTAATAACAGAACAATCATACTTGCTTATTTTAGTTCATATCTCCTTATCACTACTGGTGAGCCTTTTGGCTTGTCTGCCTCAAAGCAACCGTCATGTTGTTTTGGCCCCTTTTTTCCTTTAACTGAGTTAGGTATGCCTGGGCCTTAATTTCAGAGAGAAAAACCTTGAACTGCCAATTTACCACCACTTTAAGACAACATGGAAACATCAGGAAGGCCTCGCAAACCAAGTTCTGAAAAGGGGATATTAACTGCTTCATTCGCCACCTTCTCTCAACTGTGGTGTGGCAAAAGTCTGGGCGATCAAAAAATGTTGTACCATTATAAGAACGTCTGGCCTCAGGTTTAGCCTTGTCCATGATCTCTTGTCTCAGTAAGTAATTCCCAACATATACCAAAATAGCCCTAGGCTTGCCAGCTGTATTACCTTTCATCTGAAAAAGGGGAAACCGGTGGGTGCACTGTATTTCATTCTCCTAATTCCATAATGTTAACTCCGGAAAAAAAACCCTAAGTAGAGCGATAACATATGCCGGCACATCCTGTTCTTCCTTCCCCTCTGTGACCCCAAGCAGTCTAATGTTGTTCCGTCTTTGGCGGTTCTCGAAGTTTTTGAGTTTCCATTGCACGCCAGCCAATATCTTTTCCTGATCTTGTTTAAATTCCTGCCACTTCAAAACTTCATCTTCCAATTTCCCTGTCCTTTCTTCCACCAGCCATATCTGCATAAAGTTTATTCACTTTCCTTGGTGATCCTTGTATTTTTTGGTTCCCTTTCTTGGCCTTCCAGCTTTCAGATCTGGCCGCTCCACCGAGGAAACCGCCAGCCGAGAGGTTCCCTCATCTGTCATCCGTGCATCTGTGTCCGTGGCCTGGATCTCTGTCTGGTCGTCTGCGCTGCAATTGCTCGACTCTCCTAGCCTACCAGAATTCCTGTGCGGGACGCAGATTTTCCCAGACAGACAACGCTGGATTCGGCGAGGGTGTAGCAGGAAACGACTCGTACAAGGTAGGCTGCTGCAGGGAATTTTCTTTAGCTGAGTCTTCCCCGCTCTGGCGCGTCTTAGTACCTTTTTTCCGATGGGGCCCGTATCCTTTTTTTCCTTTGGTTTCTCAGTGTTGATACCTTCTCTGGCCTCATCTGGTTTTTTCCAATGTATCTCCGGGTTGGTACCGTCGATCTCAGATTAGTATTAAGAGCTGGCACACCAGGATCTTTATCTTTATCTTTTTGATCTTTCTGCAGTTTTGGTCCTCTCGGTGCCTTGTCTTGCATCGAGCTACACCGATCAGGACGGGGATTATATTTCTTTACTCCACTGAAGCAACAAGCAATTCAAAGTCGTGGTAACTTAATTTCGCCAGTAGATAGCCGGCTCAAGAAGCACTGAACCAACTTTAATGGATACGGTCAAGCAGCAGCGCATCCCAGCAGCATTTCAAACTTCTGTGGGAGAGGGAGGGGAGCAGCTGCTCCCTACGACCTGTCAGCGGCCATCTTGCCCCCGTTGCCATCTTGTCCCCGTTATTCCTATATTCCAATAGGTTCTGCATATTGGAATAATATACACTGTAGATTTGACATAGGACTGAGGTCAATATGACTATATTGAGTATACTAAACTTAATTGTGGGTGTCAGCTAACTCAGAGGTCACTAGAAACTTTCTTGAGTAAACAAGTAGAAATTAGTTTCTGACACCTGAATAAATATGACAACATTGTATCCCCAAGAATCGAAACCTATCTTCAACGTCGTGGAAACAATAGATAACTATTTCACCTAGTCAGCTGTGCATGTTTTGTTTCTACAGAGTTTGCACTGAAATAGAGAGACAGGCATTTCATTCAAAGGAGGTTTATTAAACAGTCTTTCTCATGCAAGAGAGGTGAACTGCTACAATCGTTAGACAGAATGTAAAGTATAATGCACACAGCGTAAACAGTAATATGAAATAATACTGTAATAGGAGAGTCTGTTGCTATGACATGTAAAAATACATACATAAATAATACAGTCTAAAATACTCAACTGGTGCTTCTAAAATACGCCTACCCCAGTGTACCTAACCTAAGTCTAGTACGAGGGAAGAAGTGAGTGTTTGTCTTTAGCAAAGGTTTAGTTTTTGCCAAGAATTGCCAAAGGTTTCTCTAGGTTCTAATCAGCTCCATACCTTAGAATGAGAGAGGTTGGTATCTCTGTCTCAGGACTCGATTTCCCAACACCCCGCAAGGGGAGTCAGAAACACTAGAGCTGAATTATCGGCAGGAGGATAACAGCTTCTTGGTCAATGCGTCAGCTAGAGAGTTGGCTTCCTTCGGGACTTGCTGTAGCGAGCTGCCCGGTGCAAGTAGGTAGTCGAACTGCACCGAATCACACCATGCTTTGCCATAGCAAGTGAAGGTATATTTATACCATGAAGGTTTTTAGGAATGCCAACTTTGATGTAAAGTCTGGCATATGAACGTCATGAATGAACCCCTAAGGAGTATAGGTTCATGCATAATAATTAGTTCTTGGAGAAATCAATATTCAAGCAAGTGGTAGTCCCTAACGGCTCAGGAGTCTAGTTTTCCAAGAAATCGTTGTGACCTAAATGAATGGATGAAGTAGCCATGCCTCTATTTGGGCCGCATGGGCTATGCCCAAATAAGGACTGGATTTCTATGCCTATATAAGGGCAATGCGACTTGTACCTATATAAGGGCATGAATCGGGAAATTCATTTGAAATCTAAAATCAAACACAACACTTCGAGGTCAACTGCCCAAGCGGTTAGTCCACATTCTTTCCTCTTATAGAGCCACACTTTCCACTGGTCTAACTAAGCTCAGAATACAACTGATAGTGATCCTGCAATTCGACGGCAACAGCCTGGAAGTGAACTTATGAGTTTTTAGCTTGGAAGAGGACAAGCTGGGTGACATACCCAAGTGAATATCCAAATTAGGAGGTAAGCCTTGTCGGAAAATTTTTGCAGTACTTAAGGATGAGAGATTAATTACTTTCCCTTGGTTCACACAGGTGGCATTTGGGGCCTTTTTTGACATACAACAAGTCTCTTGGAGGTTTAAATTTTCCTGTACAGTACAGGAATCAGCGAACATTCTATCCTGTATGTCACTTTCCATGGGACTCCACATTAACTCCCTAGACAAATGGGGTAAGTATAACAGTCTTGGTTCTAAACTATTTACACCTGTCTCCATTATACTTTGTATCTCTGCAACATCCAAAGAGGTTAAATGTGTACCCTTAGCCCTTTAATCAAAGAGCGACAGATTTGGGCATTGTCCCCTACTATTCCTAAAGCCTTTCCCTACAATTTCATTTATCAATTGTAACAGAGATGAAGCCTTAGATGTTTCTGATTTGAAAGCAATTACTCTACCTAGATCACTCAATTCCTATAAGTCGGTTATTTTTGTCCAGTTCCATGCAGCATTTTTGAGCTGAGCCCGGCCAGTCTGCCTTTTTGGCCCTTTACCAATCTTACTTGTACTCCAGCTCACAGCAATTCTTCTTGTTCACCTTGTTTTTCTCAGTATCATCCTGACCACTTAAGATAATTATGCTAGGAAGAACAGGAGTGTAGATCTTCTTTTAATATTGTCCAAGTTAATATCCACCCTTTTCACCAATTTTGCTTTGAAGGCACATTCTGGTAAGTGGTTACTCTAATAAGTGGGTAGAATACCAATATTGTACAAATATATGGCATTAATCAGTATCTTTTTAGGCCTCAAAGTGGAGTTCTGTAAGCCTGCCGAGCTGCTATGACAATCCACTATTGTAACATTTTCACTTCACTTCAGTTCAATTTGCGTTAGATGCCACCTCCACCACAGAATCTTCTTACAGATTACTTGTATCAGATTGAGTGCCTAGACCAGTAAAAGAATGCATGCCTGGCAATGCCTTTCAGTGCCTGTACCATATGAACATTCCGGCTCTAACAGGAGTCAGGCAGCTTTGTTTAATTAAGTTCACAGCTGAGAACAACTTCTATGGCAAGTTAAAAACAAAAGTGTCTGTCTATCTTTCTTGACCTGAAGTCCTTAGATTGTGCCAAGTGGCAGTCTCCTCTCTCTGTTCCCTGCGGACACTAGGGCTACCTCACATCTAGCCAGACCCCAGCTCCTCAGAGTGGGCAGACACAGATAAGGCAAAGCCCCCTGTTTAGCCTGTGGTTTCTATCTGTTTGCCACACTAGTCATCAGTGTGGTCTCCTGCATGATCCTTTGTCTTTTACCCAAAATTCTTTCAAAAAAATGTCATTATGTTTTACGGTGCAGTACAATCCAAGCATCTGTTATATGCTCATGGGCAAGTATGAACAGCTACATCTAATGATATAAGATATCTTATTCTGTGGCAGGCATGAGCATAGCTTTGATGCAAGGTTTCCAGGCAGCAGAAGAGGAGCCTGATGATGGTGGCTCAGTGGAAGCCTAAGTGTTTCAGTGCAGATGAGTGAGCCAGTCAAAGTAGTTGAGCTGGCAGGGCCAACTGAGCAACAGGGGACATCTAGAGTTGGGATAAGCTTGAGCGAGCAGGGGGTGAAGCTGGCCAAAGCAGGATTCAGAGTCCATGCTGAATGCCAAAATGCACCGCAGATCACTGCGGATCATGGAGCTCAAATCAGAGCTGCAATGCCGCAGTGCACCAGAGTCGTAGATGAGGCCCATGGCCTGGAGATGCTCTGCTGCCCCACCAACCTCAAACCTAGGCCCCAGATCTTTGGCCTTGCAGCTCCTTTCCTTGTTTCTTTATTGCTTCTTTGCACCACCAGGATTTCTACTGACTGGTTAGAAAGTGAGCACTGAGGACTGGTGCATTTCTCTTTGTCCGGTGAATAACTAAAAGCCTTGGTTGTTCCTATTATTCGACTCTTCCTGCACTGCTGAGTCTTAGATACTTTTGGGGATAAAGAAAACCCTAGGAGATATTTTGAGCCCTTTCTTTCCAATACCCCCGCATAGATAACACAGGGCTTATTAATGCGCCCCAGCGTCTTTTTTGCATTGCCATTTTGTCACTTTTTGTGACGCAGCACGGCGTAAAATATGCACTGTGTTGCACCCTATTTACAAAGTGACACATGTAGGCAGATGTGTCTCTTTGTAATCCTCCGCTACATTATACCTGTGTCATGTATAATGTATGCAGAGTGGGCGTTCCCCCGCATCAAAGCCTAGTAGAAGTGGTGCCTGGAATCTATAGGATTTCAGTGTGCCACTTCTAGTTCGCCATTGCATTCAAATCATACGCCTGCTTCATGGTAGGCATAAGACTGGCGCAGGCCCTTTCACATGAGGCATGCCCAATGTCAAAGGAATATTGCGTCGTGGTTTCTACACAACTCTAGCAATGCGTCAGTTTAGCGCCAACAGATATGTCAGTAACACTGACGTATATGTCGTTCCTTGAGCCATGATGCATCATACTGTAAACAGAATGCACTTACTACTTTTGGTATTCACAGAATGAACCTACTACTTTTGGTATTCACAGAAGTTAGGATTTTGTCTTAAGTTTGTCTTAAGACAGACTTAAGACAAACTTAAGACAGACTTAAGACAAACTTAAGACAGACTTAAGACAGACTTAAGACAGACTTAAGTTAGGATTTTGTCTTAAGTCTGTCTTAAGTTTGTGTTAAGTCTGTCTTAAGTCTGTCTTAAGTTTGTCTTAAGTCTGTCTTAAGTTTGTCTTAAGTCTGTCTTAAGACAAACTTAAGACAAAATCCTAACTTCTGTGAATACCAAAAGTAGTAAGTTCATTCTGTGAATGCCAAAAGTAGTAAGTGCATTCTGTGAATACCAAAATAGTAGTAAGTTTAGGATTGAGTCCTAAGTTCATTCTGTGATTCGGGCCTGGAGTTCGGCCACATGGCCCCCCTCCCAACCCTTTGAAAATGTCCTTGGTAACATATCCCTGCATATTTCACAGTTGTTGAGTGGGAGGCAGGCCATGCATCCCTCTCCCAGAGCCTTTAAAGGCTGTGAAGACCCAGCGGCTGGCTAGGTGACTGTGTCCCAGGGTCCATGCACCACTAAATGTTGTCTTGGGGGTGCCCCGGGTGGAATCAATTACAAACCTTCCTGAAGGTATGTTTCCTCTCCCAGACCTCTGGCAATTTAAAACAATTTAAAACAAATATTATTTATTTATATATTTCTTGAAACAATTCATAATCAGTTTTTCCATACTAATCAAGATCTATATATTTTTTTGTTCAGAACTGCACAAGAAAACACTGTTATTAACCTTATCCTAAATCCATGATCTTGTGAGTAGATCATGAGAGCGAAACAAGAAGTACATCCCTATTGGAGTCCATGAGGCGGATTGTGTGTTCGAGTCCTGCAAACTTCTTCTGAGATTGTATAAATAACATTGCTTTAGTCAATGAAACAAATCATAATCAGTTTTACTAACATAATCAATTTCTGTAATCTGTTACTTTGCTCAGAATTGCCTGAAAACATTTGTGTGCATTAATTTAATCCCAAATGTAGGATCTCGTGAGAGGGTCATGAGAGCTGACCAGAAAGTATATCCCCTCAAAGTCTACGAAGCAGATTGCAGGTTCGACTCCTGGGAGTGTATTACAAGAGTTCACCACCTTAAAAAAAAAAGTAAATAAATATTGCAGCTATAATTCAATTACTCTCTATTTACAGATTACATTGAATTTTGTCATTGTAAACTGTATTATGTAGATTGTTATATGAGAGGTAACACCTTACATGTGACACTGAGTTACTTTAAAAATCAGCAATTTTAGAAATGTGATTTAAATAAGTTTTTAATGTCCAATGTACTTTATTAGATTGCTCTAATTGGGCTAGACAAGAAGATAGTTTTGTTATAATGAACAAATCAGTAAATAATGGTGAATATTCTTGAAAGATGTATATGCCTCATTGACTCAGGTTGGGTGCTCTTCTTTCATGTTATTCCAGTTGGACCAAATTCAAATCACTCTAGTGCAGGTTCTAAGGCCAACTAGAGTACATGTAAAGAATTAAAAACAGAATTAACATGAAGGTAAAATATTGTTATGGAGAACAATGCAAGATTATTCAGAAGAAGAAAAGATGAAGAATACATGCTCTGAGGAAAACTCTATGGGCACAAAGGCTTTTTCATTCTGTAATGAGAGTATCAGCTTTCCACAGCATAGAAAGGTTTTCTAGCACTAGTTCATTAAAGCAGAGGTCAATTTTCAGTCATGATACATTTGCTGTCATCCAAGGCTCGGTAGAGGTAAAAGGCCACTGCCTGAATAGCACAGACAACACAACAAACCAACAAAAAAAGTACAAATCATTTTAGTTATTTACAAAAAGCTGTGAAAAAGTTGTGTTGATTATTCTACCCAGTGCACTTGGCTTACTAGTCTTTACAGTAAAAGAGAACAGCTATTGTTGTAAAGATAAACACAAAATTATGGTGTTATATCTTTTGCATGGTATTTCCACTGATGCATTGCCTTATTTTGCTAAACCTATTATTGCTGACTGCAGGATTTTGCACACATTATTCCTGCTATTCAGTGGTACGGTGCCTGCTCTCTCCCCTCTAAAACCTGTTTAAACTTCTATTCTCCTGATTGGATTTTTTTTGTACTACTTTTAAGTCCCTAGCATATGATAATATATGTACTGATGCCTATAAATAAAATACTACTAGTTGTTTACAGTACTCATTGTGCCACCCCCAAAAGTAACACTTTAAACATTTCTCTAGTCTGCCACTGCAGCCTAGGTGTGCAGTTCTAAAACTGCTATTACCACATGGCAAAGGAAACCTTTTGTCATGCCTAAACCTTCCTTTTTGTACTTGTAAGTCATCAATAAGATAGGCACTGAATCCCCATAGGGCAAGGTGCATGGTATTTAAAAAGTAGGACATGTATAGTGTATGCTTTCATGCCCTATCAATTGAAAACCTACAAAGTCATGTTTCACTGTGGCAAAACTGGCTCGCCCGTAGTCTAACACTGACGTAAATTGTTACATTTAAAAAAGTGATCAATTTAATCTAAAAGTTACTTGAAAAAATATTCAAGGACTCCTTCTAAAAGTAATTTGAAATCCAACCGAATGGTCAAGCCAGATTTTTTAATACTTGTTTGAAAATGACACTTTTAGAAAGTTGTCATTTTCCTGCCTAAAACAAAAAGGCTTTCCTGGTGTCATCCAGATGTCACTTGACCACTGATAGCACCCCTGTGGTGAGATGTGTAATGTTGTTGTTGGTATGAATTTGTAGAGCGCACGTTCACCCCAGGGTTTCTTGACGCTGTGTGCCGCTGGGGAACCCGTCCTGGCTTTCCCTGTGAGATGGTGCCTATTGAGCTTCCCCAAGGTGAAGCCAGGCACCCCCAGCAGCTAGGGGGCCATTGTGGAGATTAAGCAAGCTATTGCCCAGAGTAGTAGCATGGGACCCATGGTTAGAGAGGCACCGAGGCGAGATTTATCAAGTCCGCTGACATTGGTTCCGTACCCTGCCGCGTCGGGAATTGAACCCTGGTCCCGGGCCGACCTCTGCTTCTGGGTTTGCCGCCTCTAACCGGTGAGCCACACTTCTCCATGCTTCCAGTTAGTGGAAAAAGGGTCCTGGGAGTGAGGAGTTGTGCTCCTTTCTTGGCTGGATGTCGAGGTGTGCTGTGCTAAGCCCCTTTCTGTGCCTAAAAGGGTGCCTGCCTCCCCTTTGTATTTCTAGTCATAATGGCACGAAACACTGTGAGGATAGTGTAACTGACAAGGCATGAACACAAGCTTGCCCTCTAACCACATGCTGAAATTAAGCACATAACTGAACCACACAGACATCTCTTCAGAACAACCTTGGTCCTGTGAAAAAACAGAAGAAGGACTGCCCTACTGTCTGAAGAACCTGAAGAAAAACTGGACCGGCTTACTCTGAGCCCAGTCCCCCAGAAGTGGCACTAAGCTTCAGTTGACTGTTCTTCTATTTGAGCTACAGGAACTCAACAATCTTCAAGAAGTCTTTAACCTGCCCAGCTGAACAGTACCAACTTGACGTGCCCCTGACACAATGGCTGACCTCTGTTGGAGTGAGTCCTAACCTGCACAAGGTGCCTCGCAGGTCCTAGAGCCTTGTAGTCCTCCAGGCTTCAAGATCTGCTACTTGGAGGATATATGCCAACTTTCTACCAAGATTCCGAATGATGACCAGGATCAGAATGGAATCGCTGGTCATCCTCAGCTTGCTGGTTTGCCCTGCTGAAGGAAAGGTTTCCAAGTCCGAACTTAGAAGGCGTCATCAGAACTGACACTAGAAGCATTCCATCAATGGTGACTTCACGAACACCCACATCTAGTCATAGGTTTCCCATCATCGTCGACGACTGCCCTGGAATCCCACTCTTCAGCAACCAGCTGTTGTCAAACCCTTCAACCTTCCCTTTTCCTCTATAAAACTTTCTAAATCAGAAAATGAACTTTCCACCAGGATGAAGTGGGTCACTGTCACTCCATTGCCATCAGTCGTAACCTTTGACTTTTATCAGTTCTAGCACGACCACATTCCTGTTGTCTGCACTATTTTTTATTCAATTTAATACTCATTGGATGTTTGTCATTTTGGTGTCATTTTGTTTATTAAAATGTATTCTTTTTTCTCAGATTGTTTAGGATTTTTCTTGTGTTGTGTGTTTACTATTTTTGAGTACTGTCTACATACTTCACAATTGCCTCTAAGTTAAGCATGACTGTGTTTGTGCCAAACTAACGGAGGATTTAGCACAGGTTTATTTAGTAACTTTAGTCGTTCATTCTGACAAGATTTGTAATTAATATTTGAGTTGGGTTCTTAACCCATCAAATACTACTCTGATTTCTTAGAGGTGGCGTGTGTATTTCCATGTGTGCACTGCTGGGGAAAAATAATATTTAAACGAAAGGCATAGCTGAATATTTTACAAAGCAAAAGTTGCGGTGTGGAGGATTATTTTTCCTTGATTATGCACTCAAAGGACTTTATGAAAGGTGAATATTTTCTGTTTGGGCACTGAGTTAGATGAACGTAAATGCTGGGGTGAAGCATGGAAGGAACTTTATTTACGTCTTGACTTCACCTGCGATGATACAAAGCAAAAAGACTTCTGTTTTCATTAAAAATAAAATATTTATTATGTTCTATAGAGTACTAAGATAGATATGTAAAATATGTTCAAGTGACATTTATTCTAATGGTGAGTTATTCATTGAGAAATGTATTTTATATATGTTTAGTAAATAATGTATAGTAATGTGTGACTGTTATTCCAATTGTACTATTCTCCAGACAGGATTCTAAAATGGGCTTGTGATAATGATTTGAGTGATCGTACAAAATGTCCTAAATGTGCACTCAAAGGGGCAGATATTGTTCATATGTTTTTTTTCATGCCCTGAGTTATCTATTTTTTGGAAGGATGTAGTTAGTGTTATTTCGGCTAAAATGGCTAGGCCAATTGTACTGACGCAACTTGATATTATGATCGGGGCTGCTGGGCAAAATAACATATCTCGGGACTTGATGAATATACTTTTGACATGTGCCGATTAGCTATTGCCAGGGTTTGGATTCAAAGTCATCCCCCCACGGTTATGGAATGGTGGCTCTTGGTTAAAGACATTTATAATATGGAAAGCTCTTTGGCGGTAACTAGGGGACAGGAGAAAAAACGAAAAGTAGAAAAAATTTGGGGATCAATTATGTCTAAATGTTTTAACTGATACATTGATTTTCAATACTGGTTGGAGTGATGCTTTATCTTTTATGATTTGTTTGATATCCCTACTATTTTGAGCTTTTTTGAGTTATTTGTATCTGATGTTACTCATGATGCTAATAAAAAATATTTAAAAAGAAAAAAAAAAAAAAGTAATGTGTGACTGTATATGCGTTATTTTGGAATAAGCTTATGCTAATATTAATAATATCTGTCCGTTGTGTTTTATGTATTGCCTATGAAAGCAACTCTCCCCACAACTTGCATTAGTATGTAGCTGTAGAATGATATGGTGTGTGTGTGTGTGACTGCACAAACATATTAATGGAATTCTGATTACATTGGTGTACTTGACCTTGGTAAATCTTTGTGGAAATTTGACCTAATATATGTCATCATATTCCACATGGGAATTGGGGGAGAACGAGATTGAGACCCCCGCCCGAGTTCGTCTTAATCAACATTATTATATCATATGTATAAGACAGTGGACATGCCAATGGAAGAGAGTAAGGCGTAAAGATGGAAGTGGATATTGCAATTATACCCTACAGTGGAAATAAGGCAGGAGCAGAGTCGAAAAGCATATGACGGCCACCCTCAACCAATCACCATCTTCCTAACATGTCCCGACTTGTAAGGACATGTAGGGATAGCACACATCATGGGAGGGGAACAATTAATTCAGTGATAAACCAAACCCATACCTATTGTGTAGCATAGCCCTCACTGAGAGAATGGTAGAGATCATCCCTCTCCTCCATGCACCACTTGAAGGGATGTTTAGGTTTGGCCATCATCATAGAAGGAAATAAACCAGTGGTGAAGATGTATGAAGGGAAATTAACCACAACTGCATTTAGTGCAAAGATTTGACTTATTGCACTGAGATTTTGGATATTGCATGGATTCATGAACAAAGTGATAAACCCTGTTTCAAGGGATGCTAAGGCAAAGAATGGTGTTAAGAAGGTCCTCTGGCTTGCCTAGGTTGTGAATGATGATCCATGTTTGCTAAGCGAAACACACTTTAGTAATCCCAGTCAGATTACCTACTCCAAGTAAAGTGTCATTTTGAAGAATTTTAAAACTTCGAGTGTTAGTCACCCAATTTATTAAAGCTGACTGGTACTTGTGCAATCGAGGAAAGCTACTTCTGGGTGGTGAGTGGTGCTGATAGGCCAGTTTATTGACTTATTCTAGCCTGGGCCTTCTGTGAAGTGACGCTGTAACAAACTATAATGCACATTATTATTTTCTATGACTTATGTAAAGATCTGAGAAAACATTACATTGGGCTCATTTCACTGCAGCTTGTTTTAGAACCTGTCAGTCATGTTCCCTCCATATCTTAAGTCTCCTTGCTCTTGTGCACAAGAGCATACTTTATTTCGAAATAAGTTGCATTGACGAAAATAACATGATCAGCCTCTTCACTCAATGGATGGCCTGCACTCATGTCCCAGAGGCACGTGCATAATGCATAAGTACTCACCAGCCCCAAGGGCATTCCTGAGTCCCTTCGTTGCCTATGTGTGTGTTTGAAAGACCCTCTGGGCATTGCAGTTCTTTTTCAAAGGAACTACAGAGATGTATAAATATACCACATTGCTTCTTGTAATACTCTGCAGAAGATAAAGAAATTATTTTCTCATCAGGTATGTGTTGCATGTCTTAGTATGGCTCAAATAAAATAGTGTGTATGGAGTCAGAGAAATGAACTAACCAACATCAATTATTAGATGCAAATGTATTGTATGCATTTGCTTTGGTGTACGTTTTAGTAAATATATTCATTTACTCTTTATCTATGTGCTTATTTATTATGCATTCGGTGGTTTTGTACATCGCCCATTCATGCAGCCCCAGAGACACTTCTGAACACTGTGTATGAACTTGTTCTTAGTATTGGAGAACGTAAAGTAGTGCTCCTGCAGTATTCTTTTATATACCCATACATCCCTTTGTGAATTCACCCCAAAACATCTTAAAATGGAATACAATAGAAAAATGCAGTTAGTAGAAAGCACTGTGCCCTTTTTGTGCTGTTTCTAATAGGGGATTTGGACCTTTTGGCCTGATTCACAAGTATACAAGAGTAAGGAAGAGCACTCAGTTAATAAACCTCTAGTTAGTACTCTTCTCGTTAATGCTTTGGTGAATCAGCTCCAGAGTATAATGCAATCAATAATATTGTCAAGGCCAAATCTCACTCTAGGTGCGCGGGAGGAGAACAACGCTAATTCCCTATGCCCCACTACAGCTTCCCAGGGCACGTTTTAGACTTTCACGTGAACTCTGTGGAAACTGCAGGGGGGAAAGGGGATGGGACAGAGAAGAGACTGCCGCATGTCTTTACTCCACTTCTTCTTCTTCTTTCTTCCTGTTCTATTCTGTGATTGAGTCTTTTCTTGCGTAGAATCTAAGGAAAACAATATAGTGTGCCTCTTAAAACTGTTCAATCTTACTCATGTATTTACATTCTTTTCTATAATATTTTCCCTTCTATAACCTATCAAGAGTTTAGGTGACCTTTGCCTCTCTTCTTTCTTCTAGTGGTGTGCTGCCTTACTGCAACCTGGCTAGTTACAGATTACGCTGTCTATTTGTTCTGGAACAGGTAAGTGCATTTTCACTTAGTCCTTCTTTTATGTTTACTAAATCCACTCGTGATTGCCCAAAAGGTACTTTTCTAAATCCTAGGTGTGAGCGTGCTAGAATCAATCCTAGTCAGGAAACTTATTATTTATTCTTTTAAACTAAGGGGCATCATTTATGAGGCTGTGCGTCACTTTTACGCCGCCGGTGCCTCACTTTTTGGGACGCACCAGTGGCGTAAAAAATGTGCCTTGTTGCACCATATTTACAAAGTGACACATTTAGGTAGATGCGTCACTTTGTAAACCCCTGCGCTACATTAATACCTACGCCAGGTATAATGTATGCAGGGGGAGCGTTCTGACGCAAGAAAGTGACGCAGTGAAATCTATAAGATTTCACTGCGCCACTTTTAGGACACAAATGCGTTAATTTCTTACACCTGCCTCACAGCAGGCGTAAGACTGACGCAGGCCCTTTCACATGGGGCTTGCCCCATGTGAAAGAACACATTGCTGGAGTTGCGTCACTTTTGTGACACACTCCAGCAATGCGTCACTTTTGCGCCATACAGATACGTCAGAAATACTGACGTATATGTAATTCCTTGCGCCATGATGCGTCATACTGTAAATATGACGCATCATTGGAGTCGCAAGGAGGGCGCAGTGAAACGTGACGCATCGCTGTTGTCACGCAGCGATGCGTCACTTTTCATAAATGAGGCCCTAAATATCTAGGAAATTCTCAGTGTGTGCACTGGGTGGCACTGTACAACCAAGGTATGCCTGAACGAGAGCTGAAATAATCTCCTTCAGCTATTTACTTGTACCTTCTCAAACTGAAATGTCAAATTCAAATGAACTCTGTAACATCAGCTTTTTCTTTACCAACTAAGAAATAGTTTTACTGACTAAATACTCCGAGACCTATTCTCCACAGATACGTTCCCTCAACAAGCTCCCTCCCACAAATCCTCACTGTAATACATGTCTGCCAAGCTTTGGAACGCCAAACATTTCGGAATGCTGTTTTTTGCTGCAAGACTGGAATTCTGAAGAGCGCAACGTGTATTTCCTCAACTAATCTATTTTCACGCCAGTATCCTCTGAAGCTGCTCCTATGTCGAAGTCTTCAGGTGAAGTGCGCAGTGCGACACACGCTTCACCTGGACATTCCTGATTGCTTTCCATGCCTGGACTGCTAATTTGCGGACTTGCTGGTTGTGTTCTGGTTGCCATCTTGGGTGCCTTTGAAATTCCAGTACTAGGCAAATAATGCATGCTCTTCTTTCCGTTAAGCCCCCTAAGACAGCCAAATACCCTGCAGCGACTTTTCAGGTTAGTTGACTGAGTGGTTCTGACAGTTATACAGCTACTATTCTATTTCACAAAAATGGAGAAATATGGCTTTGTATGTGTCTATTCTTTCGCCCTCCCCTATAACATGTCACACATCATTATAGGAAGAATAGGCTTATATCAAATATTCTTTCTTGTCCAGGTCATATTGCTGGAAAATTAGGGCCCTCATCCACAATTATATGACATGCTTCATCATCTTTAGCTTCCCACACTTAGGACCCCTTGCAAGCCACGGTTGGGCTCTACCACTAAATATGGGAGCAAAGATTTATTTATGCAAGAGTATGAAAATTTGACTAAAAAGGGAATTGTTAAAACAACCTGGATCTCACCATAACAGTGCTAAATTTTTTGGATGATCAGGTTGGATTTAGAAACAAGAAATAGTAGGATTTGTGAGGGTTCTTATTATACTGTCATCTATTTATTTTATTTCGGCTGTACCAAATTATGACCCATAGGTCACCAGCCTTCTTCAGGACAAACAACTCTGGCTAAAGTGGATATTCTTATAATACCCCTTGGATAGCACCACTATGTGCTATCCATGGGGTAATTACGTTGTCAGACGGACTGCAACCGACTGTTGGTTGCAGTGTGACATCTGCCATTGCGATCCGCCTGCTGCATTATGATTATTATGCGATTTGGTAAAAATAGCGATTTTTACCGAATTGCATAAAAAATGAAAAAATAATCATGCATAGGCTTTTGCGATTTCAAAATTGCGAATCGCTATTTTTCGCAATTTAGAAATCGCAAAAGCCGATATTGATGCATGTGGGCATTAATCTCCCTGCGCCTAAAGCAAAGTTAACGTTCCCTTGTAATATATAAGTCTTGATCTTGTAAAGCGCTCCAAATCCTTCTGGTTGAGCTTTCGCTATTTAAAAACTGACAGAAAGTAGTAAACATTACCAGAAAACGAACTGAAAACACAGATTAGTTTGACATACAGATGTCACTTGCCTTAAAACGCTGGCTCTCTAATTAGGTACTCAAAGCTGTATGTGACTTAGAATGAATGCGACAAGAGAGCAAGAGTAATTAAAGAGAGAAAAGAGAAGAAAGCGAGGCAGGCATGGAGCAAGGGAGGGAAGAAAAGGGGAGAGGACAGGGAATGGTTGAGCAAGGTAGAGAGGATACAGATGGGAAATGAGAAAAAAAGAGAGGGGAAGGTGAGAATAAAAGAGAAGTGAGATATAGCAACACTTGATTGAAAAATGAGAAGACGCTGAAAAGAAAGAAAGTAGTGTGTGTAGAGGAAGACAGAAGCGAGAGAAGAAGGGAAAAGGTCAATGAGAGGTAGAGGAGAAAATAAGAGAAAAGAGATTAAGGGAGAGGGAGGAAGAAACGGTGAGAAGAAGGCATGGAGCAAGAGGGGGGATTAGAGAGCGACTAGGAAGAGAGTGAGATAGAGCGAGAGACCTTAGACAGAGATTGGGGAATGCTCGGCCGTAAAAACGGGTAAACCCTGCATATTTTAATCGAAGCAATTTTCTCCAAGCGTATTAATTCATTCTGCACATCACGTTGTCGGTCATATTGTCGGCACACAAAAACGTCTCTGTTCATGTTTTAAAAGCTGTTTTTTCACGAATTCCAAGACATCCCTTCCTCGACAATACGAAGAGATCACGTTTGGGGCTATAGGGGAAGTGGTGGAGGGGCAGTTTTTGGCAGGCGCATCATTGCACCGTGTTGTTGGCCCGGATGCCCATTCCTCTACGGATTTGGCATAGAGTGAGGTTGACAAGAATTGGAGCAGTTTTGTCTTGCTCTAATGGTTTGTCCAGAGCAGTGATTCATGTTTTACCCTTTAGGCTGCCCCTCATTAGCATGAAATCTGGGAGAGTGCACACCGACCTCAGACTCCCCACAGGAGAAGCCCGAATAAGCTCCCGATAAAGAACCACAAAGGCACTTTATCTCCCGCTTTCCGTCATGGGGACGTGTAGCACAGATGCGCGAAGGAGAGGTAGGCGACGTGAACTGCCCCAACACGGACTGTTTCCGAATTCATGCGTGACACTGTGCATAATGCTGTATTTTCGCTGCAAATATTAATTTATTAATCTATTTAGGAATAGTCGTTTTAAACATGTACAGCTAAAATACTGGGTTTTATGGGGTTATGTTAAAAAAAAAGCTGTACTTCACAATGTCGGGATGGGCCTCAGCTAGGCCTACCACTGTTAGGGGTTTGCCCTTCTCTGCACAAAGTCCTCAGACCAATAGGATATACGTTGGCACAGAAACTGGAATATAAAACATAGTTTTCTTAACCTCATGAGGTGGAACTACATTCATATAACACCCTTCGGTAGTGTATGAAGTAGCACACTGAACAGAAGAAGCATGGTCCTAATATACCCACACAGGTGCTCAAAAGAAGGCGGTGCAAGTACAGAAGAGAAGGGTTACATACATAAAAGGTCATACAGAAATGCACAGTCAACAGTAGGGAGAAGCTAGCAGTTTGCTGACTCCGGTAAAAATAACCTGACAGTTACAGACCAGAACAGGTGCATGAACAGTCACAGTCTCTTCTACGCATGTGCAGAGTAACAGAGCCTAAATATAGTCTGTCTATAAGCATAGTGCAAGAGTAAATGACAGCAAGGTAGGACAGAGCACATGGTGAGCACATGGCAGTCAAGATGGCTGCAGAATACAAGATGGCTTCAGCTAAATGCTAGCCCGATCGCTGCCAATTTACAACAACAAGACCAGAGCGATGTATTCACTTATGTATGTATTTATTTTAAGAATTTTACAAAGTGCACTAGCTTGTGACAAAGAACCACTTGATAAACAAGACCTGGAAAATGTCTTTACATTGCGATTTTTCAGGCTTTGTGAAGACTATCGCTCTGGTCTGTTTCATTTGCAGACTCTAGAATCATCTCAAAATGAAGTTGGTCTCCAGAACCAACAAGTGCTGTTTAAGGAAAACAGTGCCCGGTCGCGGCCACAAAGTGAACGCTACGCGGAGGCTTTGAAATGCGATACCGAACAGATGGCACACAGCGCACCCCTGCTTGTAACCACAAGCATGAGCCATGGGTGGCTACATGCAGTCACCTTTGACCAATTGCGTGATGTCTTTTTTAGAAAGACACACGCAAAGACCAATGAAAAATAAAACACATGCATGGGCGTGGGGAAAACCCAGAGCGATTCCAAGAAGTTGTTTTCCTAGAGCAGCGCATAGGATATATATTTATATATGCATACATGTTGGATCTGACCCTCTCTTTAGGGTTACTTCAAATGTTTTGCCTTCACTGCCTTCCTTTGCTGAACAAAGACATTTTTGTTGATGTTTACCATTGCTGAGCAGTGCTAAAGTGCTTGTGCTCCTTCCCTAAAACATGGTGAAATTGGCCTACACTTTATCGGTATATTTAATGTACATGTCAGTCCCTACTGTATGGGATATAGGTACCCAGGACACCTAAATTAAACCCTACTGGTATGCAGTAACACTCATTGCGACACTCATTAAAGTAGCCTTTTAAACATGTCTCAGGCCGGCCACTGCAGCCTGGAGTGCTGCCATTTCAATATGCCAAAATAAACCTTTTCTTGAGGGAACTGCTGCCCGAATGGTACACTAGTGGCAGGGTGCACAGCCTGAAAGACGACCCATGGAACGTTTTATTTAAAAAACAGTGTCATATTACTCAGTTTACTCCACTTTAATCAATATTAATCCAGTAATCCAATTAAATGAAACAATAAAATTCAGGTTCTTCATTGATTTATTGATGATATGATGATTCCATGATGCAAAAAGCAGTGATGATGATGTCCATTATCATAAATTGCATAAATGCATAATGTATAAATCCATGAATGCATTTTGGAAAGGTTTCCTTCTTCAGGGGTAACTGCAATCTTAAAATTTCAAAGGTCCTATAAAAAAACAGCAAAAGAAATGTTTCCAACATGGGCCCTGGGCGGGGTATGTCAAGATGATGGCTCCACGGTCTCCCCCCATGTCCCCAGAGAGCTGCATCACTGCAGAAGTAGGTGAAGGCAGGCAGATTCAGGGGCTGCTCATCTCCGACATGCAGCGTCAAGCGATCTGCCATCGGCCCTCTGTGCTAGCGGCCTTGCATTATCAGCTGGTCTCCAGTTTTCATCACCGGGGTTGCTGGGTGTGGGCAACAGTCCTGCAAGATCTCTGCTTTGGTCCCTACAGACCCCTGCTGTTGGGCTGCTACACTGTCAACAGTATGGTGGTCAAATGCAAAATAGGGTCACCCCCTGGTGTAGGGGGGATTGCCAATGTGATGATGCAGAGATAGCTGCTAAAATATTGCCCTGGTGCTGTGGATGCCATGAGAAGGTGTATGAGGACCTATAGGACAGACAAGACACATCTTACTTGATTCCTTGCTAGGACACTCTCCCCTTTTAAATTTGTTTTGGTACTGTAGTCCTTTCGAGGTAGGTCAAAGTTCATTATGAACGTAAGCATCGCCTGTGTGAACGTTTTGTTTCTATTTGTGCTTCCTCGATTGTACAGCTGTACCTCCTTAAATTAGAAAAATTATATTTACACCCAATAATTTATATGGATTCAGGATTTTATGGCTACATATGTGGTTTAATTGTAAACGTGTTAGTATTGTATCTGTAGGTTGTACTTTTGAATGGTTATCACAATAGTACCAATATACTACAGTAGTACTTTATCTTTTGTAAAACAGCTTTATATTTGCTGGCAATTGTAGAAGATGGGAAGTGCAGACCCATTATTCCCATTCCAATTGATATCTTCAAAGGTGAAGTTTGCGCTCTTCAAAAGAGGGAAAAATTCTGTTCAGAAACCACCTTGCTGTTTTTTAAGAATAGCAATGGCTTAAGAAGAAGGTCCTGTCCTGCTGGGAGAGAAGGAACAAGAGGTGGGCGAAGAGAATGCAAGAGAAGGTGGAGTAGAGGAAACTGAAAGATTCCCTTGAGTGGGATTACCACCTTGAGGGGAAAAAGGAGAATATTGTGAGTTTGTCATGGCTCACAACTGTCCTCCCCAACAGTATTTATTTTCCATTGCTGTTTTTCTGTTTGTTGTTAAGACCATTCGTGGTGGTTGGCCATGTGGATCTTTAAAAAAAATGAAACGCTTCCAGAAGAAAAACCTTTAAAAGGGACCACGAAGGAAAAATCACTATGTGTTTTCAGACAAAATGACCTTTTCTGTTACACTACTATGTCATCATTTAGAACATTTACAGTTTAATATGAACATATGGTGGTAGTGAAAATGAAGCACTGGAGAAAAACAAATCAATTAGATTGAAAAAAAAAACAGAAACACTGCATATCTAACTGTTAATATTTTTAAGTAATCTAACCATATTTATTTTCCTTAATAACAATTATAACATCAAACATCCGCTGCATGCTTATAAACTGCCTATCAGCAACCAAGCAAACCACTAATATAGCTGATACCATCTCACAACATAACACAGACATCTGCTTTCTAACTGAAACCTGGCTAAATGTCCACTTATCACCTTACATCAACTTAATTTCCCCCCCGGCCTTCTCAATCATTTGCAGCGGCTGCAAAGGGGGCAGAGTGGCAATTATAGATAAATTAGGTCTCTGATTAACTCCCTTCAGCACAGCCAATTTTGCTCCCCGGCCCTTCTAATTCAATAGCCCAATAATCCCAAATCCATTTTTTTTCTTTTCTTTCAGCCATATGCCTACCAGCGCAAGCACACACTAAGACAATTATTGAGAAATCCATTCATTCAATCTTGCTTTATTTCGATTTTGGTTGCAAATCATAAAAGCATACAAAAATAAACATACATATATACACAAAAATATACAATTGCATAATTGTATATGGTACAATTTAAAAAGTACAATATTTACAGGTTAAAATATAAGACGATTAACAACCAGCAGAATGAATACATTTAAAAATGTGGCATTGCTTATTGCAGTATTAGATTTCAGAATTGACTGTTGTGCAATGTACAGTCTAAATTCATACGATGTCGAACAAGACGCCCGGGACCAGGGTTCGATTCCCGGCGCAGCAGGTTTCTGGACCAGAGTCAGCGGACTCGCCTCGGTGCCCACTCTGATCAGCGATCACACTCGGCAACTCTGGGCATTAGCTTGCCTCATCTTCACTAACGGCCCCACCAGACCGCCGGGATGCCTGGTCTCACCCTGGAGATACCCATTAAGGGACCTTCTCTCAGGGAAGCCAGGAAGGGTTTCGCAGCGGTCGAAGCGCCTTGGGACCCTACGGGTAAGTAGTGCGCTATATAAATGCCTATACATATACATACATACATATTTAAGAAAGCTAACCACTATAAATACCAACTGCTCTCCCTGTAGCAGCTGTAAAAAAAGCAAGGCTGGGCGACATTGTCTAAAACCAGTGTCCCTTAAAAGAGGTATAAGCCATTTTTTCCTGAGTTCACAATAAAATTTGCAGAAAAGAATGGTGTGCAAGGTAGATTGAGAAGAGGTATCATCACAAGGACAGGGCGACAGCTCTTTGGCCCAGTTATTTCTGGTAGGAAATGCAACCATTCTGTGGAAGAAATTCATCCTAAACCTTACCAGGAGATAACGCTCATAACTCGTGGTTTTGTAGGTCAGATACAGCTGTATGGTGGGTACCGATTGTATAAGCAAACTGTGAATGACGGAAGGTTTAGTGACCTCGCTCATCAGTCTCAAGTCCTCAAGATGAGTGAGGTATTTCTTTTTTAAGACCTTCCTCGGTACCTCGAGAATTGAGGAGGGGTTTAGATAATATTGGTCCCATCCCAAATCATGCAAAAACCTCGCTATATACCGCAACCACCTAGAGTTATTAGCATTGTCCATGGTTAGGCGATCGGAGAGAATCGATTGAGAAAAGGTTGCTTTATCTGAAGTCCAAATCCTGCGCCATAATAACAAAGGTTCAGTTTTAGCTAGTCCATCACATATGCGAGACCCAACTCAGTGTGGAAAGCAAAAGTACCCGTACTACCAGGTACTGCGAGAAGGAACCTCAAAAAGGAGTTTTCTACTCTCTGAATACTGTCCGTGGCCACAAAGCCCCAAAGACCAGCCCCATACAAAACCGCAGATAGGCATTTAGCTTTATAGATCATAATGATTTCTGGGTGAGCTCTCTTTCCCAACTTCCTGGCAAAAATTAACCAAGGCTGCTGTAGTTCTTAAAAATAAGCAGTTTGCGTGTTTCCACAGCTGGTTTCAAGTAAAGTTTATGGTCTATTGTTATGCCCAAGTAAGAGTATTTATCTGTTGTCACTATTTTTTCCTTATTAAGGTAGATGCCCCTCTTTTTGTTTTTGTGAACCTGCCCTCATAACAAAGGTTTTACTGATGTTTATTTTCAGGTCCAGACCTGCCATAAATGTGGAGTATCTGTCCAGGTTCATTTGAAACTCAATGGGGGTGCGAGCTAATATGACGGAGTCATCACCATAAAGGAGTGCGGGAATTGGACGATTGTTTACCATTGGGAGATCATCATCTCTCTTTCAAACCCCATTGTGTATAGTTTAAAGAGAAAGGGTGCCAGGACACACCCTTGGCTCACCCTCTTTCTACTGGGAACTCCGCCGTCAGTTCCCCCCCACCCCATAGCGCACTTTTGCTGTGGCATTTGAGTAAAGTTCTCTCCGAAACTTTACTTCATTCAATGGTGCCCCCATGTCGATCAATAGTGACCAAAGTTTGGAGTGGGAGACACAATCGAATGCGGACGATAAATCCACATAGACCATGTACAGGTCTCCTCCTTTGATGGAAACATACTTGTCAATCAGGAGTGAAAGATTTAAGGCCTGTTCAATGGTCCCCAAGCCCTGGCGAAACCCGTACTGTAGGTCTGAGATGATTCTGCCGTGATCTGCCCAATCTTGCAGTAGTTCTAAAATGACTTGACCAGCCACCTTACCAAGGGAGTCTAAGAGAGAGATTGGGCGATAGCAGGTAACCGACCCCCGGTCCCCTTTTTTAAAAATGGGAACTAGCACGGACCTCGACCAAGATTCCGGTAGACCAACATTGCAAGTTGCATTCAGGACTCTAGTTATAAGGGGGGTCCAGAGGTCCATATGGGCTTTAGACAGGTCGATGGGAACACCATCTGGACCCGGTGCCTTCCCATTTTTACTAGCTTTCAGAGCCTGTGCAATTTGCTTTGGTGTAAGTTGTAGATCAATGGGATAAGGGCTAACTGAGTCATTGGATTTTGGGTCCTGGGGATTTAGAGGCTCTGGACTGAGAGAAAAAATCTTAGAAAAATGAAGTACCCAGTCCTTTTCCTCTATTGCTACCTCTAACTTTGGGAGGTAAGTATTATCAGTTAAAAACAGAGACTTGACCACTTGCCAGAAGGCAGCCGAGTTCTTATGTGTGCAGCTTTCATGCAGTTGGTGCCATAGTTGTTTTTTTAATCCTTTTTTCCTTATTTTCAGTGCAGAGTTGTATACCTTCCCTAAATTTATTACCTCTTGTGGGATCTTAACTGACTTCCTCAAAACAGTTGAAATAGGCAACCGTACAGTCATGGTTAAACCAGCCCTTTTTCTGTGTGGATTTATGTTTTAATTCAACCCACAAAGCCTCATTAATTGTTTTTATGATTATCTCAAAATAGGCAATAATTTCTAGGTCTGTTGCGTCTGAGGCAAGACATTTTATGAGGGAAGAGAAGGCCCTTACTACCACTAGCTTTGCTATTTTTATAGGGTCTACTTTCCCCCATTTCAACGTGTAACCATTTAATCTGTTTAAAGCCAAGTTATTTTGTGCTAAGATGGAACTAAAGCCACTCGTTGGCTTCTGGGACAATGACATAGAGATACTAATTGGACTATGATCACTTAGTGCAATTGTGTGTGTGGTAAACACTGCGTCTACGGTCATTTTTCCATTTGAGACTAAAATGTAGTCTATGATTGTTTGATGTCCCCTCCCATGAAATGTGGGGGCAGGTGACAAGTCTGCCTTGTTCAGGTTGTTTGCTAGAACTAAGTCTAGATTAAACAATGTTTCATTGAGAAGGTTACCTAGGGTGGAATGCCTGAAATGTGTGATGGGATTTCCAAATTCATCTAGGATACCACAAATGTCGTTTCTACCAAAAAGGCATGGTCCCAGATTGAAATCCCCCTCCCCAGATAATTACCTCCTCCTTGGTTGCCTTTCTTTTGTGAGTTAATAATACAGAGCAGATCAGGGATCCCACATTTAATGCCTCAACGTCTGGCAAATTAATATATAAAAAATTGACTACGAGGAAGCTATCCCTGTTGTTGAGACATAACCTAAGAATCTGAAAATTTGGATCTAGTTTTATGGGCACTACTTCGATTGTATTGAGGAGATTTGCAACATAAATTGTTAAACTTCCTTTCGCTCTGCCTGAGGTGGATGGTTGGGCAGGTGAAAAATAGGTTTTAAAACCCTCCATATGTATCGCGTCACATGACCAGGTCTCCTGTAGTAGTATAATGTCGAATTTAGGAATGAAATCCGTCCATTTGTCATTAGTCACTTTGGACCGTTGCCCTGCCACATTCCAGAATAGAACTGTGATACAAGTGTTTTTCTCAACCCCTTTATATCCCTCATTATCTAGTGACAGTCTATTAATGGGTTTAGAAATTAAGTCCTGTTCAGAGATGGAATCTGAGCAAGGTTGATTCTGACCCGCGGACTTGGCCATAGGGTCAGTCGCTGTATCCTGCAAACAAATTTGTTTTGGGAGCGGGACGTATGAGATACCATTGAAGATGATTCTGTGGTCATAGAAGACACCTCTTGTAAGCTGCCAACAGGAACATTAGCTGTACTCCCAGAATCGAGTCAGTCGACTGCCTCTATGCCCGAAAAAACCGCATAGCGGTTGTAAACGGGAATAGGATGGTCAAATTGCTGTTAGGAAAAGAAGCTAGAGCAGCCTTCCAGATTTTGAGATGGAGGCCTAAAACAATCATTCTGGTTTCGAAATGGGGGCCCAGTGTGGTTGCTCTGAGATTGAAATAGGGGCCTAACGTTGGTTACAGGGGCCATTGGTCCCCTAGGATACAAGTATGTCAAATCATGTGCAGTGATTACATTGCTGCCATTTTGGGGAAACCAATTTACAATATGCCTAACTGTTCTGTCATCTCTAAAATTTATTATTATAATATCTCCCTTTATATCCTTTATTCTTTGTCCCAACCAGGGAAGACGCCTGACATGTAAAATTTTGCCATTTATGTTTGGTGGTAGTGGACGATTCTGTCGTAGCCAAAATATGACTTTATTTCTCAATTGGTAGTGAGCTTCTGTACTACCCTCCTCTAGAGGTGGCACTCCAGTGAGAACCACCACATACGGAACTGATTCCGGAGGCAATTCCACTATAAGCCTCTTAGATGGAATTACCCTCGCAGCGTTTTCTTGGCCATTCAGTTTTGGGGCATTTCGTGGGAGATTAGATTTTCCACCTACTTGAGCCTCCTTGTCTTTATTTTTGATATTTGACCCTGTTGTTTTAGGAGGGATTAATTTCGGCGGTTTTGTTTTAGCTGAATTATTAGTTTTTGTTTCTTTTTGGATTATGGTATTTGGGGCTAAAACAGAAATTGGGGGCGCTGGCATGAACTTTAATAGGTCCTTAGTAGCCCCTTTAATTTCCCCGATAGCTTGTTCCAAATTTCCCAGTTGTTGGGCTATTCTTTTCAGCCTCTCTGCTAATGGCAATATAAGTGATCTGATTAAATGTTCCATTTAGCTCACTAGATCTGTGGTAGATGAGTCTTTTATTGGGACATGTGGTGGGGTGACTACTACAGGTGTAAAGGGTGCGTTAGTTGAAGTGCTTTTAGAGTTTCCCAAATTAGTATGGATAATCTTGTTTTTCTGTGGAACACTCCCCCTCTTTCTCATTTTTTTCGGGGGTGGGCCTTGGGCTTGGGGGGTTTTGAGAGTTTTCTTTGTTTTTTTAATAGACTTTACTTTTGGTAACGGAGTATTCGACAGAACTTCTACCTCTGGAATCAAGTTAAGAGAAGAGGTTGAGACATTTATGATCGGGTCACTAGTTTCAGCTAATGAAGGGGATCTGTCCTGCAAAAGTAGTGGGATACTGTCACTGAGAGATACCTCACAACCCTCCCTTTCGCAATTGGGCCTGGAATGGGTGAGATAGCTAGCTGTAACGTGCCCAGAGACGAACGCTTTTTCTTAATGCGTTCTACTGAGCAGCATCTCTCGTCCCGTCGCTCTGCAAGCACAGGTTCCCTGTCAGTTTCTGTGGTAACCCTGAAGATGTAATTATCGAGTGTACCTCGATTGGCTCCTCCGGCCAATAGAGACTTGTCTTTGGGAAGAGACGACATCATACCATTCACTAGTCGCTATGGGGACCTAGTTTAGGCACACTAATACTCTAAAGGTGGTCTCAAACAAATCACTAAGAAAGCATTTATAACGAAAGACCAAGTTCAGTACTTTAAATGAGTCTGCTTACTCGAAAGTTATGGTAGGAGTCCTTGTCGTGTAGTGGACGTCGATGTAAAAAGAAAGGGGGGGCCCAGCCCGGCCTCCTTCGGCCTCTGAGGGCCTAAGAGGGCCCGCACTTTGCCCGGGCTTCGCCCGTCTCTTCCGCGCGCTCCCGCAAAGTGTAGCTGACCAAAGCTTCCCTAAAGCAGGCCCTTTGAAGTACCGGGTTTTTAAGAACCCAGCGGTGCCAGGGAGAACACCCAAAGACTTCGAGTCCTTCCTGTTTCAGACTACAGAAAAACAGAGTCTTCTTGGTGAAGTCAAAAATCTTATTTATTGGCTGCAGCCAGTAACAGGTATCCTAGAAGTACAACAGCATGTATGTTCTCAGGAGACTGCTCAAATTTACAAAGCCAGCCTTCCCTTTTTATACAAAATAATATGCTTCAGGCAAACATTCCTTATTTTACAGTTGACCATACACATATTTTCACTACAAAGAAAAAGCAGAGACATGATGACAAGCCCACATTTCAGTTTGTCCAGTCCATAATAAATTACTCGGATCCATCAGATATCGACGGACCTCCAATAAAAACGGGCACCTCCTCCTTATAAAGCAGGTCATAAAGAAGAAACAGGGACAGGTGTGTGTTAAGCATAGTTTGTGTGCGATGAACGGTTTACGACATGTAGCGCCTTGATACTAATCTCATTCGGCCACTGGGATGGGAACTGCCCGAACAGGTTTGGCTTCAGGTAGTGGAGTCAGCTTGCCCATGTCACAGAGAAGTCAGCAAAGGTGTACGTGTCCTTCATATCGAATTTTAGCCTTAGTTATTTGGCTATGTGAGGGCAATCACAAAATGGCTGCCGTTCACAAAATGGAACCCGAGGGTTCAGGACGAAAACTCCGATTTCAGGGTGACTCCATCACTCGAACGTGACGAAAATGCTTGTGCATAATATTCAATTCATTACCGGTCGGCTGATACCAAAATCGTCATGATGCGACGATGTTTATGACACAAGTCCAGTGGTTCAGTACCACAGACACCCGAGTCCAGAATTTTCAGTACCACAGACCCTCCTTTTGCTCTTACATAGGCAATAATCTATACTCATGCTAATCTGAGTCCAGGTCTGTATTCATAAAGTCATTGACTTCATCTCTTGATACAGGTTTCCTTACACATGATGTAACACAGAGGCCACATATTGCCGGAGCACACTGTACACACAAACAGAACAGGAAAAGAATGGCTAAAATCATCCCAATGACAATCAGAATCTTCCATCCCCAGGTAGATATCAGTTCCCAGAACCACCCCATCAAGGACCAGTCTCCTTCATCCACGTGAATGGATTCAGAGATCTTATGCAGTTTGGAAATGGCCTGGTATACTGTTGGAGCGTTGTCTGGGATGAAAATGCAGCAACTTGATTGAATCACTTTACATACCCCACCTCGGTCTGCAAGTATGACATCTAACGCAACCCTGTTCTGAAGAGTCATAAGGCGATCCGACTGGAGCTCAGCAGTCAAATTACTAAGGGCACCGGCAGTTTCAACTATAGTTGATTCAACCACCCTTGTCAATTGCCTTATGTTCCTGCTGTTCATCATAGGCCCCCAAAACGGCAGAAAACACTTTGCAAAATCTCCGAATTCTTGTCCTGCAGTGTCTTCCTTACTGATGACACCTCTAATTATCCTTGTCCTATGGTAATCTGCCGCGGCCGTGTAGGTGGGAGGCAACAGGAACGAGACAAAACATGTGCCCGAGAAGTCAGGGGGCAACCACGTATAGGCCCTATCATGGCAGATTAAATAAGTACCCTTAGCTGCTAGGAACGAAGGGGAATTTTGAGATGCAAAAACATATGTTTCATTGCAGACGCTCTTCCCCAACTGAGCTCTGAGATTTTTGCCATTACCTTGCAGACATAGGTGACCCTGATGGGGTACAATCCAAATCGAGGAGGATTTCTTTGCTCGCTGGTTCTCACTCAAAGCAACTCCATATTTTGTTATATTCCATCTAACGTAAGCTTGCAACTCATCTTTAGGAATCGTTCTGTACAAGTCAATTGTACTGCTCATATTTGCAATTCCTACTACCAATGCTTTATTGCTTGAGTTACTTTTCGTGGAATGTGGGGAATATGGTTTGATGTCAAATATAAACATCGTCTGAAATGCCCACAAAGAACCATTGTAGCTATATGGTAAGACCAAGTATGGGATACCCTTGTCTGTTGTATGCGATATAAGACCACACACCCAGCAGTTAGTTGTGTTTACTACTAATTGGTGTTGGTGTAAAAGCTGAATGAAAGAGTTATTGATAAACTCTAATCTTCTAGAGGTCTCATGTTCAGGCAGAGGGTGAAAAGAGTGTGAGGAAACAGTAGGAGGAGGTATGGGCTGTGTAGGGGGTGCAAATGTCACTTGAAAAGTGAACAAAACATATCCTATTAAAAACGTCATTACACCAAGCAACATGAAAGTACAAAATATCAACGATCTTTTCTTCGTCATCAATATACACATTTTGTCTTTAAAGTTCATTTGTTTGGCAGGTCTCTCCATCTTAAAAAACTCCATCCTCTCTAATTTGCTGCCCGCGGTGGTAGGGTGTTTCTTCTAAAGAATGCTTCTGTCAGTCCAGGGCAACTCCGTTAGACCAACCAGAACTGTCGACCTAACGTCTTCAGCTACACTCCAAAGACTTGGGCAACCGCGACCCTAGCAGCAGAACCGGATGGTGGTTCGAAAAAAACAAAAATGAGCACGTTTCTCAGATGAGAGAGCTGCACAAAAAGCAAAAGAAATATTTTATTTGTCCATAGTCATAGTTCTTGGTCTCAAATTGTAACGGTTTCTTCCAGGTGCTGTCTGGCCTTGGAATAAAAGTTCAGGCTCTGTAGTGTTCAATCGAATTTACGGAGGCACAGCTTCTTGCAAGATGTTGCTTTTTTTCATGTTCAGAAATTGTTCCTTTTACACGTGCATCGCTAAAAGGTTGAAAACGAGGCACAGTCCCAGTTTCAGAGTCAGCGATCCCCTCCTGGACCTACCGGTCGTACGGAAGAGGCAGTGGAACCCTCTTACAATGAATGCCGTGGATCCAGTGTTTCTTTCCTTCCACTCGAACAGCTGATCTTGTTGAGAGAAGAACTAGATGAGGGCCGGTCCACCGGGGCTGGTCATTCTTTCTTCGCTGAAAATTCTTTATTAGCACATAGGATCCAGGATCGATAGGATGCCCTGGAGCTTCAGTAGCTTGAGGTAGAGTGTCGTGAACCTGTTGGTGTAAAACACGCAATTTAGCCGTCAATTCATATTAATAATCAAGCAGCACAGGGTGTTCAATTTCGCTAAACTTGGTTGGCCTTGGCACTCCCCATATGTTGGCCGGGCGGCCGAACACAATTTCATAGGGACTAAGTCCCATTCGCGAGTGAACAGTCATCCTCGTTGATAGGAGTGCCAAGGGCAGAGCGTGAGGCCATTTGAGACCCGTGCTCGCTTGATTCTTGGCCAGTTTCAGTTTTAGCGTGCCATTATAGCACTCTACTAGTCCAGCTGATTGGGGGTGATTTGCAGCATGGAATTTTTGCAAACCATTCTCGGCATTCCAAATCTGGGGAAGAATTCTTTGACAAGGGCTTTAGCTGTGGATAAGGCAGTATTATCCTTTAAGGGATATGCTTCTACCCATCTTGAAAAGGCACAAACAACAACGAGTACGTATTTCAAATTGTTGCACCTTTCCATGTGGATGAAATCTAGCTGCAAAACCTCGAACGGATACGTTGGAGGCGCAAAATGACCAGCTGGAGTTAGGGTTCCCCTACCAGGATTGTATTTCAGACACACCATACAATTCTTGACCACATTCTCTGCACATTTAGGAATTCCAGCATTTTGCCATACTGGAGCTAACAACTTACAAATCCCTTTCACACTGATATGAGCCATTCCATGAGCCATTGTCACCACTGCAAGCACATACGCATCGGGTAACAACCATCGCTGATGCTCTGACAATTCAACCCAACAACCATTCGCATCCAATTTACCCTTACTTTCTCTCCATTCATTCAACTCTTTCTCTGTGGCTTCAGCTTGAATGGATTTCACGCTCTCAATCGTATCTTCACACATACCAACATCACCAACCCATCTTGCAGGGCCTGCAACATGCATTCGACTCGTTACATTCCTTGCAGTTTCTTTCGCAACTTCATCCGCAAACGCATTTCCGCGACCAACATCATCAGTAACTTTTTTGTGTGCACTGCATTTCACAATCGCAACTTGTAACTGCAAGGTCAGTGACTCAAGAAGCTTATTCACCAACTGACCATGCTGGATCTTAGCACCATGCGAAGTCAAGAACCCACGTTCTTTCCACAGTCGTCCAAAACTGTGAGCCACACCAAATGCATACTGGCTGTCCGTGTACACATTCACTCGTTTTCCTTTTGCCAACACACACGCTCTTGTAAGAGCAATCAACTCTGCTGCTTGTGCTGAATTGTGTGGGATACGTGCAGCTTCAACAATCGTATGCAAAGTCGTCACAGCATACGCTGCAGTCGTATCACCATTCGGCAACTTGAAATACGAACCATCAACCCACAAAGTACCATCACATTCTGGAAGAGGAGTGTCCCTAAGATCTATCCTCCCTTTCGTTTCTTCTTCTGTCCTAAGACAGCAATCATGCTCTTCAACCTCATCTGTCTCTACCGAAATTGGCAATAACGTGGCTGGGTTTAACGTATTGCACCTCTTTATGTGTACATGACTCGCTAACAGTGTCAGCTCATAACCTGACAATCGAGCATTAGTTAAGTGCTGTGTCTTTGTTCTGTTTAACAAAATGTCTACTGCATGCGGAACCATTACAATTAACATGTTTTTCATCACTAACCTAGCAGACTGTCGAATAGAAACAGCTGCTGCCGCAGTGGCTCTCAAGCAACTCGGCAACGCCTTAGCTACCGGATCTAAAGTCGCCGAAAAATATGCGCATGGACGCTGTTTGTCCCCAAAAGACTTTGTCAGAACTGATAATGCACAACCTTCTTTCTCATGAACATACAATGTAAAGGGCTTACTGTAGTCGGGGGTACCCAACACAGGAGCCGAACATAATGCATCACGCAATTCGGAAAAACTTTTCTGACACTTTTCAGACCACGGAATGGGATTTGGTGTATCTTTACAAGTTAATGCCACCAAAGGTTTGGCCAATAAGGAAACATTTGGTATCCATTGTCTGCAATATGATGTAATGCCCAAGAAAGCATGCACTTCTCTCTGTGTCCTTGGGACACTCAATTTTGCAATTGCCTGGATTCTTTCTGGGGTTAGTTTCCTTCCCTCCTTCGATAAGAGGTGACCTAAGTAGGTCACTTCTTGTCGACAATATTGCAACTTTGAAAGAGAGACTTTGTGATGCAGATCACACAAATGACGCAACAACGACAATGTGGCTTCTTTACAAATCTCCTCAGTATCTGCAGCGATTAACAAATCGTTGACGTACTGAATAAGGGTAGCGCCGTCAGGTAAAACAATCGTATCAAGCTGTGTTTTTAAAGCCTGACTGTATATTGATGGACTTTCACAGTAGCCCTGGGGAGCGCGTTTGAAGCGGAAACTTCGGCCTCCTAAACTGAAGCCAAAAATATCCCTGCTCTCCTCGGCAATCGGGATGCTGAAGAAAGCATTCTTCAAGTCGATCACTGAGAACCAAGTGGCTGCAGCTGGAATCATAGTCAATAGGGCAGTGATATCAGGGACAACTGGAAACTGTGGCACAACTATTTTATTGACCTCCCTAAGATCAATCACAAACCTGTAAACAGGTGGCTGGGAAGGATCAGTACGCTTCAAAACCGGCAGAACGGGACTATTACAAACGTTGCCTCTTGTCTCCTCAATTACATCTTTTTCAATCAGATCACAAATGATCGCTAACAACGCCATTTCACCTTCGCTAGAGATCTTGTATTGGGGAATACGTGGCATTCTAACATTGGCTTTATATGTTACAACATATGGCGCTATTTCCAAGAGACCCACATCATTAGGACCAGTAGCCCAAAGAATATCCGGAAGAGAAGACAATTCAATCAGAAGTTTATCCTTTGACAAATACATCGGAGAAACCACTTTCTTACCCAGTGTAAGTTGTACTCCCGAAGGAGAACAGTACAAAGTCGCATAAAATCTTTTCAACAGATCCAATCCCAACAGGTTTTCACAACAACCTGTTGTAAGAATAAGGGGTCCTTCAAATTCACAAGGTCCAACAGAAAGGGACATAGGACTAGAAATCGGGTTCCTAACCGGGCGCCAGAAAAACCTATTGAAACGTTCATTTCGCTAGACAAAGGTGTGCCAGGGAGTTTTGAGTGCATAATAGAACTCTTTGTAGCACCAGTATCCAACAGAAAAGGCTCTGACACACCTGCTGTAATCACCTCAACATAAGGTCCACTCTGATCTACTGAAACTGAAACAACTCCCTCCTTTTTGTCCATGGCTGTCCTAGCAATCATCACCTTCCATATTCTCATTTTCTGCATAGTAGTCATCAGCATAGTACTGGGCCGTCCTAGCAAACGCGTTATTCTGCTGGTCGAAACTATTCATTGAATTCTGAGGCAGGAACGAACGAGCGTTCTGGGGGAAATTTCCACGTCCCCTACCTCTAGGAGCTTGTTGAACGCCTCAACCGCTTGCACCAGAAGCACCATTCGTACGCGGTAACAAAACCGGACAACTACTCTTGAAATGATCCTCTTCTTTGCAATATGCACACTGATTGGGTCCATACGGTAAATGTTGTTGAGAACACTCGTTTCTCTGCGAGTTTATCGAATATTGCTGAGGTTGCTGATGGTCGCGCTGACTATTAGTACGAGGTGGATAAGCTTGCTGTAGAAGGACTTTATTTTTCAATTCCTTAGTCTTCTTATCCGCTTTCTCTAACTCATCTTTGCGCCTATTTTCATAGTACTGGGCCGTAGCTAAAATTTGTGCTGACGTGGAAACAGCCCAAGCACTCTCAGAATCCTTCAACTCATTACACAGTTCAGGAACCAAATTATGTACAAATTTGTCAACAAACAATCTCTGGCCACCCTCAGTAGCCATATCCTGACCACTGTGATCTACGAAAGTCTCTTCAAACCGTGTGAAAAGGTCAGACACAGTCTCATCTTTCTTCTGTTTGCACGCAGACAACTTGTCCCAATTAACACGCAATTCGGGCATTAAAGTCTTCATATACGTAATAATCCTACCAGGAAGTTCTGCTACTAAAGGCTCGGGCTTAGCACCACCAACTTGTCTGCCATCAGCAGCAGCAATATTAACCCATGTGTCGCCTAACTCTTGATCATGATCCGCATGACGAATCTTTCCCCATAAAGGCTGTGGAACAACATTTCCAAACAACATGTCTATATCAGCTAAATTCATGATGCAGGAGCCTGCAGTCTGTGATAATTCTTGGTAATATCCTGCAGGATTTTTACGGGGATCAGGCAATGTCTGTTTAAGAGCCAAAACTTCAGCTCGCTTCCATGGAACATGTACCCACACACGCTTAAAATGTGGTGGAATGGCGGGATTAGCATTTGCGTCCCCTTCCCTCCAAACTGGGGGAACCTCTCTCATGGGATATTGTCTTGCCTTTTTCTCAACAGAAAAATCGGACTCAAACAACGACTGGGAAATACTCTCACTCCTAAACGATAATAATGTCGCAACTGCTTTCTTAACATCAGAACCTACAATTGTGCCTTTTGCAAACTCGAACCATACACGATACAACTCTGACATATTGCGTTCCGAATTATTTTCCTCCAATTCCTCGCAAAGGAAAACACACATTTTCTCAAAAACGTATCTCTGTTTCGATGCTTCCCATTGATGGAAGACATCCATAATAGATTCTAGCTCATATCGTATCGGGTCTGTAACCCATTTATGTGCCAAACGATCCAATCTCTCTCTCTCTCTAGAATCAGGCAATTGAATGCGTGACTGTCTACGCTCTGTAGCAGGGGACATACCCAATTGTCCCAAACAAGGAAAAAAGAAACCAGAAAAGGCAGCAGTCTTTCGCTGTCTAGTAGAAGGAGAAGGAGAAAGAATAAGGGAAGACGGAACAACAGTAGAAGAATCCAGAGTCGGAGCAGGAGGAGTATTAAGATCAGACGTAGAAGTAGCAGGCAAAGGCAAAGTTGGCGGCCCCTGAGGAGGCTGCGCCAAAGGAACGGCAACCAACGGAAAAGGAGCTGGTTGTGGAGGAATCACAGGTGGCACAATGATCGGAGGTTGTACGCCCACAACTAATGGCGGGGGTGCCGTAGCGTTTTGTGCATAAGGGGGTGGCGAGCTCAACAAATGTGACATTAAAGGATCTTTTTTAAGTTCTTTTGCTGCATCTTGCTGAAGAGGCGGCAAAACTGGATAACATTTATCAATCGCCATTTTACGTTGCCTGTGCAACTGCTCACTTGCCTGTTCTTCTTCATTATCCTTAAATTGGGTAGCAGCTTGCATCATCGAGATACCCCTTTCTCTCTTATTTCTCTTTGCTAATTTAATTTCCTTCTGTTTGGCTTCCTTACGCCATAAGCGGAAAGAGTCAAACATCGCCGGCCGGGCTTTCTTCTTAAAAAGTTTAACCTCTAGATTATCCAAAATCTCTGTGTCAAAACTACCATATTGGGGCCATTTTAAAACACCATCCTTTCTGGTGTATCGGATCCATACTTCGTTATATGTGATAGGGCCTACGCCATGTTTCACATATAATTCATAGGTCATAGTTCCAATCGGAGGAACCGGACACGAGTCCTCCAATCGGGAGTCCCTACTACAACCAAGAAAAAACAAATTTCCAAATCTGCTAAGACCAGGCATCTTCGCTCTCTAGTCTAGCTTCAAACTTTAAAGGATTATCGAATACGATAGTCTCGTGAATACACGATTCCTTCGGCTTTGGCACTTGCAAGTTCCAAATCAAAGCGATCCCAAGGGGATACCAAAAACTAAGGACTGGGAGACGCTCCACTTATACTTAACTGAGGTATCGATGACGTCACCAGAAGACTCGTCTATCGTTTCGCTGTACCAATCATCAAGGGTCCAAAACAGGGTGATATTCAGGGCAGCAGTCCTTCGTAGCCGTCGGGACGCGGGGAACCTCGCAGCAAAGACTTTCGGACCACGTCGACATACAGGGGTCGATGAAGTGGCTGGCCTTCCTCCAGAATTTTCACACAAAGCTCCTCACAAACATCTGCTTCACAAATTCCTCGTCAATGGCAACCTCCACGACAATGGAGGTTCAAGCATCGCAGCCTCTCATAACTGACCAATCACCTTGATTGTGTGACACATCCCAGTTGCCGGAATTCATATCGCAGTCTCTCATCGACCTTTCACTGTAGCTCTGCCACTGCCTAGAACAAATGCATCACCTTTGTCCTGGTCTGGCACAATCAGATATCAACAGATGGCGCTTGTTCTTTTTGGATCAATTTTCACTGAAACCTTTACATTTGCTTATCCCTGCTTCTACTTATTGGAGACTTGTCATTTTGGTCTTGTTTTATTTATTAAAGATTACTATATTTTCCTATGTTTGGTATGGGATCATTTTGTCTTGTGTTATTTTTTAAAGATTACTTTTTTTTCTACATTGAGTGTGGGATCCTACTGTGGTATGTTATTGTTTGAAGTGTTTACACATTGCCTCTAACTGACTGCTCTTTTTTGCTGAACGTTTGTATTTTTTTTCAGAGATCAATATGACCAACCAACAAAAAAAGGCTTAACAGTACCCAGGAGAACAAAAAAAGAAGAAATAAAACTAGAGCTGTTGGGGAGACACTTGTGAGTCATGGCAACCTCACGAGAGATGGTCATGTTTTACATTCTTGCATCAATGACTGTATGGCAGAGGAAAGAGTATGTCGAAGTATGGCGATAGTGCTCTATAATTTCTCTATTCTTCTTCACACGAATGTATTGGAACCACAATACCAGGAGCAGCTACTGATGGATGGATAGCTGCACATTTTGTGGCGATGCCGGTGCTAAAGGGGGGGGGGGCAGATGTGGTGGGTGGTGGTGTAGGTGCTGAAGATTCAGACGGTGCTGAAGTAGGTGAAGAAGAGGCTGCTGCCCATCTTCCTGCTTAGCCTCTTCTTTCTCTTTCTAAAACCATTTTCTGTACTAGAAAACCTGGTGGAATTAATTTCCTGCCGGTGTTTTCTCATTTCAGTGGAACTGAACGAGCACTGTATCACATTCCCACAGGAAATACCTTTATTGCATAGGTTGCAGGTCACCAGTTTGGAGTTCACTTTTTGTTCTCCAAGTGTCAATGAGAATAAATCCCACACAATTTAATGTTTAGTTTTCTTTTTCCACTCCACCTCTTGTTCCGTCTTTTTCACCCGCTACTCCACCTTGGCTCCACCTCTTGTTCCTCCTTTTTCAGCTGCTACTCCCACTTTGCTCCACCTCCACTCCACCTCTTGTTTCTCCTCTTCCAGCAGGACAGGATCACCTTCTTGAGCCATCGCACTTCTCCAAAAACTATGAAATAGCTTCTGAAAGGAAGATTTTTCCCTTTTGCAAAGAGCATAAGCTTTGCGTTTGAAAATATCAAGTTCAAGAGTGTGTCCTCTGCTCTTAATGTTATTGTAACCAAGCTGCTAAATCGACCCAATTAGGCAGAGAACAGATGGCCTTTTTTCAAGTTCAAAGGGGACCTGGCTTGGCAGTTTGTTCTATACTTTTCCTAATTGAGCAGGATCACAAATATTTTTTCATATGGCTTGCTCTAATCTGAGGAGGCCTTTACAAAAAACCGTGGATATCGACACAAATATGAGAGTGATTCAAGCATTCTATCCATGACTTTTGCATTTTTCAAAGAATCAAGGTGATTCTGCAATCATAAGCCAGTTTATCAACTCCCAACTTCACCCCTGTCTCCCCCTTCTCTGAACCCATCACCATTGTTGGTGCAAATTCTCATCAGGTTTCCGCTTTGCATGTTATTAATTCCTCTTACCCTATCCCTCCTATTGTCCCATTGAACCTTCCTTGCTTTTGTGTTTGTACCTCCTTTTTGGTCACTCACAGTGCCAATCTTTGTACATGTGCACAGGTTTTTGGTAGAGCTTGTCCATGCTCTGTTAGATTTAGTAAGCATCTTCTCACCATTGCTTGACCTCCTCTAGCTTCTATAATGTTTAACACTCACCTCATATTACCTCACCTGGAGACTCTTTCCAAATTGACTTCTCTGTATTTAATAAAAAATTTAACAGCTGAAGAGCAGCACCTGGAACTGGAATGCACTGGTTGATTTGTAGAAAGAACAACAAAAAGCTGATTGAATCTAAGGTTGGGTTGAACAGATAAGACCTAGTTTGGCACAAGTACAGATGTCAATACATCTTACTGCACTCCTTAGAACCTGTTTTGACATTAAGAATATATCCACAATTCATAATGGTGCAAGAGTGCACTGATGATAGAGCATGGATGTGCAGTAGATGTCAAACTCATGGTACAGGACATTCACAATGTGCAGTTCTTGCTGAAGGACTTAGGGAAAGATGTATCAATATTAGGCATCGTGATTACCTAATTGCGATTTTCTACGGCACGCTATTCGGAAATCGCTATTCCTAATATATGGAACTTATAGAGTTTCTTTTAGTGATTCCTAGTGGGTTGTAAATTTATGTATCTCATGAATATTAATGCGGTGTGTCAACATTGAGACCCATTAGGAATAAATGACGTAATAGGGATTGTGTCCTGCTGAGGTCAGCAGACCATAATGTCTGTGATTGTTGTTAAATAAAGCAGTCTTTAAAAAAAATGCAACCTGTTTCTCCAAATAAAAACAGGATGTGTTTAAAAAGAAAAGTTTCTATTTTTCATATGTATTTTTATTAACACCATCGCTGCTGATGGTATCCTTCTCCTGTGCTGGGCCCTAATGTAAATGGGTGTGGTCATGACGAGCTCAGCTCGTCATGAGCACACAAAAGAGTATAGCTCATGACGAGATGAGCTTGTCATGAGCATCGAACGGGTTAAGAAGAGGTGGTGGTCCTATTGACCACTGCCCTCTTGTTAAAAAAGATTTTTTTACATTTTCAAATGGAAAAGGATCTCAAAGAGACTCTGCTCCCATTTGTGGATTCATTACAACTAGACTTTGGTAGTCGGTAAAATGTTAATGTTTTGCAACCAAATTTCTAAACAATATACATACATGTCCAATTTGGTATTGGGAAGGGACGTCCCTTCCAACTACCGAATCAGTATTTGGTTGTAAACTATGTTTTATTCAGTAAAGGCTACAGAATTAGAGTTTGAGCATGATACATACCAAAATGCTAGGGGGTCAGGGTACTGTTGAGGTAACAGAATCAGCCTGTTTGCGACCGGAAAACAGCTTGGTACGGGAAACAACACTTACAACTCAACTTTTACAACGCACTACCTTTACAATGAAACTTTTACAATGCAACATCCATTACAACGCATACCATTACAACGCAACCATTACAACGCATGTCACTACAACCCATACCACTACAACGCATGTCATTACAACGCAGTCATTACAACGCATACCATTACAACGCATACCTACACTATCCAACATTTACCCTACTGCTGCACCCCCTAGAGTTGGAATAGTAATTTTTACCCCTACACTATCCAACACTTACCCTACTGCTGCACCCCCTGGACTTAGAATAGTAATTTTTACCCCTACACTATCCAATACTTACCATACATGCAATGTAATGGTATGCGTTGTAATGGTATGCGTTATAAATGTAGTATGCGTTGTAGTGGAATGCGTTGTAAAGGGAGTTTCAAAGAATTCCTTGTAATGGCATGCGTTGTAATGGAATGCGTCATAATGGATGTTGCGGTGTAAAAAATGTGTTGTAAAGTTATGCATTGTAAAAGTATGCGTTGTAACGACATACTTCCGCTTGGTACATTGGGCCCTAAGTTCTTTGATGGTTGAAGCATATGTTCATGTGGTGGCCTGGTGTTCTCTTGATTTTATGAACTTCCAAAAGTCTAAAAATCTACTTTGTCCATCAACATGCAAGGCACGTAATCCACAGCTGCTGGAGCATGGGGTTATGCCGCGGTACTGAAAGTAACTATTTTAAAGGGACTACAGGAACTGCAGAAGAGCATTGAAGAGACATTGAATAGTGAAATGACATCCCAGCTAGTGGCGCAACGGGACTCATAAATGAAGCCCAGGTTCTCTTAACACCAGGTTTGGCTCCTCCATTATGGTGGAGGAACATCGTCCTACTAGGTGGCAACAGAGATAAACAGTTGAAAAATAAAATGATAATTAACCAATTTTATTATCATTATATTTTCTTCTTACCTGCGTCTGCCAGTGAGCACAACATAGAGAGGGGACATGCACTCCGTGCAACAGCAGTTGGGAGCAGGGTTGTTGGGTCTGAGGCCAGCCAAACTGCCATGTCCACCCAGCATTTTTCCACCTAGCTGTGTTGCACAGCCAGGTGGAGAAAAGCCACAGGCTCTCAGTCCCTGTCTGAGCACCGAAGCAGGGAGCTCAGAGTAATCTCAGCGCTTCTTTCATGCTCAGAATAGTATTTTCAGCATGAGAGAAGCACTAAGAATTAGTATCTGGGAGCCTGCACTGTGTGATCAGCCCGGGACCGGACCAGCATCAGGATCGGGAGAGAAGCAATGCAGCAGGTAAATTCTATACTTTTCTCATTTTGCCTGACCCCCTCACCCCACTGCTCTGGATCCTGTGCAGCTGCCACTGTATTAACAGAAGATAAGAAAGTCTATGTAAGTATAGGTTTAGTATACTTAACTGATCATATATGTGTCTTGACCAAAATGACATATAAATATTTGCAGAAAAAAACAAAGGTTTAAATAATGTTATAGTTAAGTAATTTTCTCTGTGACAATGTTTTGAAGGAAAAAAAACACAGACATTCAGCAGTTATTGTTAGTAGCTTTAACTATAACTTGCTCCTCCATCACACACTGCTTATGACCTCACATATGACTTGCTGTATGACATTATTTATGACATCTCAAATGACATCCTTTATGACATCACTGATGACATCACAAAGAGTGTGTGAATCTCTGTGTCATGGTTTACATACTGGTGGGTTTCTACCATATCACATTTCTACCTACTTTTGTACAGTCCATATATATATATATATATATATATATATATATATATATATATATATATATATATATATATATATATATATATATATATATATATATATATCCAAAAGAGATTTCCCATGTACAAGGAAACGTTACGACAACACTCCAGAAGTTGCTGTGCTTAAGAGTTTATTCGGCAGCAAAACAAACAACGCGTTTCACCAAACAGGCTTGAAACGTGATCAAGCCTGTTTGGTGAAACGCGTTGTTTGTTTTGCTGCCGAATAAACTCTTAAGCACAGCAACTTCTGGAGTGTTGTCGTAACGTTTCCTTGTACATGGGAAATCTCTTTTGGATATTTGGGCCGCCGGGACCCTAACGACGACCCGCTCGTGAGCAGGTACTGGCCAGATACCGGAATTGTGGTTTGCAATATATATATATATATATATATATATATATATATATTTTGGTTTCAGGTGACATGAGATGAAATGGTTGGCATTGCATCTATATTTATATAATTTTCCCTTGAGTGCAGGCAGTAGACAATTTATGTATGCAATCCATTGTTACCTATGCTTGCAAACTTACATATGCATTGTGCAATTTATAAACAGAGTTAGCTTTACCTGTAACTTTGCCGACATGCAGATGCAGAAAGCATTTATATGCCTTATGGGTTATATTTGGTGCTCATGTACACGACAGAAAGTCTTCTCTCTCATGTATACCTTTTAAGGGGGAAGGGCTATATATAATGTGATGTGCAATGGCACCAGCTAGATTGACAAAGGCTTCTAGCAAGCCAAAACGTGTCTCTCTTGTCTCATGTGTTGAGGGTGACTGACAGAATAAACTAATGCTGTATCCTGACAGCCTGAAGTCCGTGCATTCTTTCATGGATGTCTCTGTGAGAGCTGGATTTTGTTTTCATTCCACACAGCATTGGCGGTTGTCACTCTTTCCACGGAACACCAGTCATTTGTGGCTTTCTGCATGTGTTTGGAGGAGTACGGAAGTGCTAGTGGGTGAGCCCCCAATTTGGCAGCCAAGAGGAGGAACAAGGATTGCAGCAGTGGGAGACCTGGGGCATGTAGCGGGCAGTTTTTGTGACTTCCAGCATGTGGGCCTATGTCTCCCCAGCAGGAAATGCCTTGCCCAGGAATCTGGCTCCATTTGGTGGCTAGGCATTGTGGACGTTTATGCCGGCGCGGTATGGTGTGTTTGGCATACTCGTTGTTATACATCGGTTCCCTTCAACCCCGAGTTTGTACCTGTTTTGAACTGAATTCTTATGCTGCGTGCTAATTTAGACATTGAAAACTTCCAGGTCTGGCCCTGGTTCAATGCGCTTATGGCACTGACTTGTGCATTTTGATATTTACCTGTGAACCTCAGTAAAATAACTTTATTCGACATGTGGCATTATGGGAGGGGTAGTTCTTTTGGGTTTCAAGCATGTGCTTGGAGACTGGCATGGAAGTCATATGCTCACACTCAGTGCACAAGTTGACCCAGTGGGGTGACTACTATTATCCTATTCATATGCCCCTCAATGATTATTGTGGGATTGAGGCAATCGCAACCTGTCTTAAATTAACACTGTATTTGTGCAGTGGTCATAGGTCGCAAACTGAAAGAGTTGCCATGGGACTTGGCAGACATTCCGGGTCAGAGGCTGTTTTTTATTTTGACAATTTAGTGACTCGCAGCAGCATGATGTTTTATTAATTTAATATATTTTGTTTTATATATTCGGGTGACATGGGATGAAATGATTGGCGTAACATCTATATTTATATAAGTTTCCCTTGAATGCAGAAAGCATTCATATGGCGCATAGATTATATTTGGTGCTCACGTACTCAACAGTATGTCTTCTCTGTCCAAGGGGGAAGGGCTATATATAATGTGATGTGTAATGGTGCCTATCAGATTGACAAAGGCTTCTACCAAGCAAAAATGTGTCTCTCTTGTCTCATGGGTTGAGGGTGACCTGAGAGATAAAACTAATGCTAATAACCTGAAGTCTGTGCCTTCTTTCATGGATGTCTCTGTGAGAGCTAGATTTTGTCTCCATATATATGTGAGCAAGGACAACTGCCCGAAACGTGTCAGATTTTGCAGCTCCAAAAATAACTTCTGTATTTTCTTTCTGTACCTCTGTTGCTTCTTTCTGTACCTCTTTTTCTTCTTCATGCATTCCTCGTGCCTCCTCCTGCGCCCTTCTTCCCTCTTTATCTACCTTTCTTGCCTGTTTATGCAACTCTCTTGCCTCTTTCCGCAGTTCTTTTGCCTTCTTCTGCATCTCTGTTGCTTCTTTCTGTACCTCTCTTGCAAATTGCTGTACCCCTCAAGCCCCTTTCTGCACATTCTTGCCTCCTTCTGTACTTCTGTTGCTTCTTTCTGTACTCCTCTTGCCTCTCTCTATACCCCTCTTGCCTCTTTCTGCAACTCTTTTGCATTTTGTCTCTTTCTGCATCCCTCCTCCTTCTTCCTGCATCTCTCCTGCCTCTTTCTGAAACCTGTTACCTTTTTCTGCACCTCTCCTGCCTCTTGCTGCACCCCTGTTACCTTTTCCTGCACCTCTCTTGCCTGTTTCTACAACGTTCTTGCCTCTTTCTGCAGTTATCTTGCCTCCTTGTGTACCGCTATTGCTACTTACTGCATGTTTCTTGCCTCTTTCTGTACCCCTCTTGCCTCTTTCTGCACCTCTCTTGGTTATTTCTGCACCCCTCTTCCCTCTTTCTGTACCTCTCTTGCCTTTTCCTGTACTCTGCACCCCCTTGCCTCTTTTTCCACCTCTTGTGCTTCTTTCTGCACTTCTTTTGCCTCTTTTTACACCCCTCTTATCTTTTTCTGAACCTCTCTTGGTTCTTTCTGCACTACTCTTGCTTCTTTCAATACCTCTCTTGCAAATGTCTGCACCCCTTTTGCCTATTTCTATACCCCTCGTCCCTCTTTCTGTACCTCTCTTGCCTTGTAGTGTAGTTCCTAGTTTCCCACTAGGCCCTGCGCATTGGAATAACATAAACAGTAGTATCGACGTGGAACTGCAGATATTCCAGGCCTCCACTGACTATGCTAAACTTAATTGGGTGTGTTACCAACTAGCTCAGAGGTCACTGGAAACGTTCTTCTCTGCATGGGAAGTGATCAGCTTCCCTGGCACAGATAAGAAGGGATTCAGTTTTCCAACAACCGTGCAACATGACAACTTTGCTCCTCAGATCAAGAGTCAATCTCTAGGGCCGTGTGAAACAATAGACATGTATTTCACTCAGTCAGTCTAGTGTAGTTTACTTTCACGAGCTGTAGAGAATAGAGAGACGGGCGTTTGTCAATAAAGGGTTAACATTTATTGAACAGTCTTTCTTCTCGTACAAGAGAAATGTATTGCCACAATTGCAAGACTTGTTATTATAAAAAGTACGTACAGTAAGATAAGTATTGCGAAATAGAACTGTAAAAGCATTGATATGGTTTCTTAGCCATACAATGGTTTAAAAGTAATAAAACATATATACAGTCATATATACATTAGGCTAACATACTCAACTGGTGCTTCTAACTAAGCCTACCCCAGTGTGCCTGACCTAAGCCTAACACGTGGAAGGGGAGTAAGTAAGTAGCTTTAAGTTAAGTTGGTTTTGCCAAGGTTTGTTTCAAGAATTCTCGTCTAAGGGTTTAGTCAACACCATACCTCTGAATAGAATGATGGAGGATTGGTATCTCCTTCAGGGGTCACTCTCGATATCCCAGTCACCCGCGAGGGTAGACCGGAAACGCCGGGGCTGGATTTCTCTGCAGGAGAAAGGCAGCGGCTTCTTCAGCGCGTCGAGGAAGGAGGGGGGACAGCGTCCGCGGGCAGCTGGAATCTGCTGGATGTCTTCGCAGAGGGACGGCTGTTCAGCTCCTAAGCGTACTGCACCATCGTTCGCGCTTTAGCAGCGATAATGGTATCAGTAGCTTCACCACCACAGGGACAGCAGGCTGCAGCGACAGAGTGCTAGATTCACCAACACGGGGTCTTGCAGGCAGCTAGCATCAGCAACAGTAGCTCATTGCTTAAGGCAGCGTTGGTAATATTTATACCTGACAGGTGCCGGGTTTGACGCAAGTTTGCTGGACATAAGACGTCAATTAAAGCTGTCACTAGGAAGTGATAGTTATCAGTTGCTCATTAGAGTTCCATTACTAATCAAAACACAGCAAGCGGGGATTTCCAGGTTTGCTGAGTTTTTATCTTGTTGAAGAACTCGGAGTGTTAATCTAGGACTATCAGATAGTGACTTCTGCTCTGTCATTGCACTAATTGGTCGCAAAGGAAGTGGCAGAGAACTATGCTGGAATGTGGCTCTGTTCGTGTGAGGCCAAAGATGACTTTTCTGAAAATCGCACTTGAACGGTTATGCCAATATAGGGAATAAATGGATTTATAGCCGAATGGGGCATAAGGTCACAGTATCGATCAGGAACCTAGATAAACACGCAACAGCCTCTGTCTACACCCCTGTTCCCTCTTTATGTTCCTCATTTACCTGTTTCTGCAACTCTCTTGCTTATTTCTGAACAGACTTGTTTTTATTCCTCTGTGCCTGTACTTGTTTTCTTGCCTAAACTTGTTTTTCCTTCCTGTTCCCAGTTCTCCTGCGACCCCCACCCCTTTTTCCCCTCCGCTGCATCCCTGTGGCCCCGCCCACCTGCAATCCCATTTGCCGCCCCACTCCCAGCTCCCAGCTGATCCTCCCTCCCACATCCCCTCATATGGAAGCCGCGCAGCGGTGAAAGGAGCGACCTATGACCCTGCTCGCAGGCAGGTCGCTCTCCATGCTGCTGCACGGCTCTGACTGCATTGTTTTTGCCTAATCTTGTATTTTTCCCCTGTGCCTAACTTTCTTTCTTGCCCAGACTTGTTTTTATTCCGTTTGCCTGTACTTGCTTTCTTGCCCAGACTTGTTTTTATTCCCCTGTGCCTGTACTTGCTTTCTTGCCCAGACTTGTTTTTATTCCCCTGTGCCTGTACTTGCTTTCTTGCCCAGACTTGTTTTTATTCCCCTGTGCCTAACTTGCTTTCTTGCCCAGATTTGTTTTTATTCCTCTGTGCCTGTACTTGTTTTCCTGCCTAAACTTGTTATTCCTTCCTGTGCCCAGTTTTCCTGTGACCCCTGCCCATTTTTTCCGCCGCTGCGTCCCTGAGGCCCGCCCAGCGGCAATCCCATTCGCCGCCCCGCTCCCGCCTCCCAGCTGATCCTCCCTTCCACATCCCCTCATATGGAAGCTGCGCAGAGGTGAAAGGAGCGACCTATGACCCTGTTTGCAAGCTGGTTGCTCCCCACGCTGCTGCACAGCTCTGCCTGCATTGTTTTTGCCTAATCTTGTATTTTTCCCCTGTGCCTAACTTTCTTTCTTGCCCAGACTTGTTTTTATTCTATTCCCCTCTGCCTGTATTTGCTTTCTGCCCAGACTTGTTTTTATTCCACTGTGCCTGTACTTGCTTTCTTGCCCGGATTTGTTTTTATTCCCCTGTGCCTATACTTGCTTTCTGGCCCAGACTTGTTTTTATTCCCCTGGGCCTGTACTTGCTTACTTGCCCAGACTTGTTTTTATTCCACTGTGCCTGTACTTGCTTTCTTGCCCCAACTTGTTTTTATTCCCCTGTGCCTGTACTTGCTTTCTTGCCCAGACTTGTTTTTATTCCACTGTGTCTGTACTTGCTTTCTTGCCCAGACTTGTTTTTATTCCACTGTGCCTGTACTTGCTTTCTTGCCCAGACTTCTTTGTATTCCCCTGTGCCTGTGCTTGCTTTCTTGCCCAGACTTGTTTTTTATTCCCCTGGGCCTGTACTTGCGTTCTTGCCCAGACTTGTTTTTATTCCCTTGTGCCTAACTTGCTTTCTTGCCCAGACTTGTTTTAATCCCATTCGCTGCCCGCTCCTGTCTTCCAGCTGCTCCTCCCTCCCACATCCCCTCATATGGAAGCCTCGCTCAACTTGCGCGGCGTTGGAGCACCGCTGGCACACCTAAGGCAGGCCCGTCTGTGCCCAGCCCTGCCTGGACCCCTCCCAGCGCCAGGACCCCTGGTCACCACGAACGCCACGACGCCGAACACCGCTACGATGCCAGAACCCTCCACACACTCAACACCAGACAATCACACACCTGCTTCCTGGCCGCCCCGAAGCGCACTCATGGAGCTTTCACCTGCCGGAACTGCAGCTTCACAAGCATCCGCCCCACCACGCTGCCGACCAGGAAAGATCCCAACCACCTCAGATGTATCCTTCTCAACACCTGCTCTGCCGGAAAACATGCTGTTGAACTCTGGGACCTACTCGACCCAACCTCCCCGGACGTCGCCTTCCTGACAGAGACCTGGCTGAACCCCGCCTCGGCACGCGACATAGCCATACCCGTCCCGGAAGGCTACAAGATCACCCGCAAGAACCGCACCAACCGGGAGGAGGAATCGCCATCGTCTATAGGAACACTCTCAGAGTCTCGACTAACACCGACGACACCCTCAGCACCGCCGAACACCTGCACTTCCAGATCCACACCGACTCCAACACCACCCTCAGAGGAACCCTCATCTACAGACCGCCCGGACCCCTACCACAATTCAGCTACTCCATCGCTGACTTAGTCAGCATACACGCCCTTGCCTCCATGGACTACATCCTCCTCGGGGACCTGAACTTCCACCTCGGGAACAATGACGACACCAACTCCAACACCCTTATCACAACCTAGCCAACCTCGGACTCAGACAACTAGTCACAACACCCACCCACTCCACCGGTCACACGCTTGACCCCATCTTCTCCACAAGCCCCCACGTCTCCTTCAACCAAACCACCGAACTCCACTGGACCAACCACCGCTGCATCCACTTCACCTTCAAGAAACCCACCACGCACTACCGCACCCAACAGATGCCTCACCACTGCTGGAGCAAAGTCACCGAAGACCAGCTAACGACCACCCTCGCCCAGAGCCCACGCACCGACCATACCGACCCCGACACCGCCACCCGCAACCTCAGACAGTGGATCAACGACTGCGCCATTACCCTTGCCCCGATCAAGAAAGCCTCCAACAATCATACCAAACAAGAAAGCCAGCTGGTTCACTGAAGATCTCCGGGCCTCAAAGCAAACCTGCCGAAAGCTGGAGAAGATCTGGCTCCGTGAAAGAACACCAGACAGCCACGCCGCCCACAAGAATGCCACACGCAGACACCATCACCTCATCAGATCTGCCAAAAGGGCCTCCTTCAAAGACCGCCTAGACAACCACTTACACAACAGCAAAGAGCTCTTCAACATCGTGAAGGAACTCTCCAACCCCAGCTCCAACACCAACAACGTCCCACCCTCGCAAGACCTGTGCGACTCGCTGGCCACCTTCTTCCACCGCAAGATCACAGACATCCACGACAGTTTCAATGCCACGACCGCCCCGACAACCACTGAGACCTCTGCCCCCATGACCACCATCCGCACTAACCACCTGCTCTACTGAACCAACATCAATGACAATGACACCATCAAAATCATAAAAACCATCCACTCCGGATCTCCGTCAGATCCATGCCCACACCACATCTTCAACAAAGCCAGCACATCCATTGCACTCCATCTCAGGAAAGTCATCAACACCTCCTTCGAGACAGCAACCTTCCCGGAGAGCTGGAAGAACACCGAGATCAACGCCTTACTCAAGAAACCCAAGGGGGACCCCAGGGACCTCAAGAACTTCCGGCCCCTCTCCCTGCTCCCGTTCCCAGCAAAGGCCATTGAGAAGACTGTCAACGAACAACTGACCCGCTACCTCGAGGAGAACAACATCCTGGACACTTCCCAGTCCATGTTCCGCAGCAACCACAGCACCGAGACTATCCTCATCACCGCCGCCGATGACATCAAGTCCTTGCTGGACAACGGAGAAACGCCGGCCCTCATCCTACTGGACCTTTCAGCCACCTTCAACACGGTCTGTCACCACACACTACGAACACGCCTCCACAATGCTGGGATCCAAGTGAAGGCCCTGGACTGGATCACCTCCTTCCTCTCCGGCAGAACACAGAGCGTCCGCCTTCCCCCTTTCAGCTCCGAAGCCACTGAGATCATCTGTTGCATACCCCAGGGCTCATCCCAACTCTGTTTAACATCTATATAACACCGCTCGCCCACGTCACCCATCGGCACAACCTCAACATCCTCTCCTACGCCGATGACACCCAGCTGATGCTCTCCCTCAGCAAGGACCACCAAAACCAACCTTCACGAAGGAATGATGGCGATTGCTGAATGGAAGATGAACAGCCAACTGAAGCTGAACTCGACAAGACGGAGGTCTGCATCCTCAGTCCAACCCTTCAGCCTGGGATGACTCCTGGTGGCCAACCGCATTGGCAACCGCCCCAACACCCACCGACCACGCACGCAACCAAGAGGTCATCCTCGACTCCACCCTCTCCATGACTAAACAGATCAATGCCGTCTCCTCCTCCTGCTTCAACACCCTCTGCATGCTCCATAGGATCTACAAGTGGATCCCCACTGAAACGAGAACTACAGTCACCCAGGCCGTTGTCAGCAATAGGTTGGACTATGGAAACGCCCTCTACACAGGAGCTTCAGCCAAACTCATGAGACTGCTCCAACGCATCTGGGTCACCGCTGCACGCCTGATCTTTGACATCCCTCGCCGCAGCCACATCACACCCCACCTGAGAGACATGCACTGGCTCCCGTTCAAAAAGAGGATAACGTTCAACCTCCTCACCCACGCACACAAGGCACTCCACAACACCGGACCAACATACCTCAACCAATGACTCAGCTTCTACACCCCCACCCGCCAGCTCCGCTCCGCCGACCTCGCCCTCGCTACAGTCCCCCTCTTCCAAAGAGCGACCTCAGGTGGCAGATCGTTCTCCCACCTCACCGCAAAGACCTGGAACACCCTCCCCATCCACCCACGGCAGACCCAAGACCTGCTGACCTTCAGAAAACTCCTCAAGACCTGGCTTTTCGAACAGTAGCAGCATTCCCCACCCCGGCACCTTGAGACCCTCACGGGTGAGTAGTGCGCTTTACAAATGATATGATTGATTGATTGATTGAACATCTTTCACCTCTTTCTGTACTCAAATGGGAAGTGCAAGCTGTCAAATGTAATGGTCTGTGTGCTCTTGTGACTGAGGTAAATGCCTACTTTTACATGTATTCTTACATGGTTTATGCATCTGAAGATGGTAGCTTATAAAGCGGGTAACCTCTCCTATAGGTGGTCAAATCTTTTCTGTTCTGCTCTGTAATTCAGTTGCTTAGGCAGGCTTGTCTTATGTATATAAGTGTTATGGAGCCCCACAAATATACTATTTGAGGGGCTCAGCCTTTGGACTGCTATCCATTTCAGGGTGAAACTGAAAACCTTCCTTTTCCACTGAGTTGTCCCTATGTCTCTTCTTTCTGTGTAACTCTTGGGCTCGTGCCGGGACACTCTATTGAGTCGCTGTGCGGATTATAAATATCATATAACATAACATATTGAATACCCATGTGCCCTGTATTGTGAGCAAAAAGAAATGAACACACCTCTTTGTACACAAATTTGCAGAGTATGCTGTATGTATGTGTTATATGTTTATATGTTTATTTTTGTGTAACATGTGACTAGGTAAAAGCTGAGACACATGTATGCATACCTTCACAAGCTTGGTGAGACTTACAACAGTGATATGGTTAGGATTGCTTAGATATGCCTAGAATTTTCAGCAGTTGTTGAATAGTAAACCTTCAATTGAAAAGTAAGGTTTAAGACATCTTAGGAGAAGGATTAGTGATTAAGCTACTTTGTATGAGTATGTGGAAAGGTACAGTCAAAGTAGGCCTCTTTCTGCGCCTCTGTTGCTTCTTTCTACACTTCTCTTGCTTCTTTCTGCACCTTTCGTGTTCTTTCTGGACTTCTGTTGCCTCACTCTGCATTTTTCTTGCTTCATTCGGCACAGTTCTTCCTCTTTTTTTACCTCTCTCTTGCATCTTTCTGCTCTTATCTTGCTTCTTTCTTTGACTGCCTTTGTCTTTCTGTACATGCAAGTGCTTCCTGTATACATTTCAACTATGATTGGTTCTCCATTATTGCCATATTTGTTTCAAGTTTCAAGTTTCAACTTAAAACTTGAAACATATTTGATGCCACTGAGTGTACCGGGGCCTGTAAATCAAATGCTACTGCTGAAGATGCAGCACTGATTGTGCCCCCACATAAGTAACTCTACAAATGTCACTCAGTCAGTAACACATCAGTGTCTGCATGTAGTTTTGAAATGCCTTGTCAACCTGCAAAGTGCATCCACTTGCCAGGCCTTAACAGTCCCTTTTCCTGCATGTAAGGCACTCCTCAGGTAGCCCCGATGTACTCTTATGGGCACAGTGCAGTGTATGTGAAAGGTATGGCATGTACTGGTGTGTGTGACATGTCCTGGTAGTCAAATGCTGCCAATTTCATTTTTCACTCTTGAAAGGCCATCTACCCCATATGATAACATGGGAGATACCTTTTACCATCTTGCAAATATAACTGCCCATTGGGAAAAGTTCGAGAAGTGGAGTTTAGGCTCTCTAAACTCAGAATTTAATACATCTTTTAGTAAATATGGTTTTAAATTGTGTATTTAAAAAATCCACATTTAGAAAGTAGTCATTTTATTGTCTAACCATTATTTGTACCTTTGCCTGTTTGTGTATTGGCTGTCTAGTTTTGTGACTGGGGCTGAGGATGTGAATTCACTGTAGACAGCCATTGGGGGGGGGGGACATGTGCCTGGCACTTTCTGGATTACTCAACACTGAGCTGAATAGACCGTGTCTGCATTTAGAAGAGGAGGAGTTTTTCTTGCACCTCAAAAGGGCCTCTTCCCCTTGTACATTGCTGTCTCCACTCTCTGTGGTCATGCTACAGAATTTGTTTGGACTGGTCTCAGAGACCCTTGCCACAAAGAGGACAAAGACAAAATGTAATATAAGTAGTGTACCTTAAACCCCAGAACTTTAGATCACTTCTGGACTCAAGAGGAACTTTTGACAAGCAGAAGAGCTGGCGAACTGTGAGGAATAGTACTGCCCCTTTGCTGTAAGTTGTGTGAGTTAACCTGCAGTTGCTGCTTCTGCCAAGGAAAGGACAAAGACGTGAACTTTGCAGTGAAACCTGCTTGAAGAAGACTCTCGAAAAGCTTTTGTGTGCTGGTCTCCTTCTCTACCATTTTCCTTGAGCCTGAATTGACAGGAAGTTCCTGTTCCAGTTCTGGGACTCTGGGGGTAATTCCTGTTGCCAGAAGCTGAAAAAACATGAAAAGTCAAGAAAATCAATGCATCATCTGCTTCTCCGACACAGCGAGGCTGTGCCCCATGCCCTGAAGCTGTGTGGCTGAAGAAATGACGCATTGTGGGACTACAGCTCAAGAAACAAATACAGAGCCTGCTCAACGCATCAACCACCGGCACATCTCTAAACTCCATGCATCGCACCTGTGCTGCAAGTTTTTTCTGACGCATCACCCGCAGACCAGAACCGTCTTTGAATCGATGAATCACTTCCTCCTACAGAGTGGATTCAATGCATCACTTCCACTTCATGCAACAGAGCTGTTGAATCACCTCCCCATGGACTCAGGATCTGACACATCCCTATATTTCTTGACGCTTCCATTCTCTGCGGCTGTTTAGCCTTGTGAAGTTTTACGCATCTACAGGTACTTTGTGTAAAAGTACGCATTCACAGTTTTCCACGGACCAAGTTACTTGCAGTCTTTTAAAAGCCATATTCTTATTACATGTATCATGGATTTTTGTTGTTTTGGTCTTGTTTGGTTTAGATAAAGATACTTTTTTTCTAAACTGGTGTGGTATCCATTTGTAGTGTTTTCTCTATGTTACTGTGAGTGTTGGTACAAATACTTTACACATTGCCTTTGGGAAAAGCCTGTCTGCTAATGCCAAGCTACCAATGGGACGAGCAGGGGTTATCCAAAGTGTGTGTCAACGTGACCTTCGTTTTCTCAAATGGAAGCACTTTAGTTTTCTTCATATTTATTATAAATCTCTTGTTTTTTCAGTAATTTGAGAAGACATCTAGCTAAAGCAATGAACTACTGTGGAGCGTCTCTCCTTGAAACCGCCATGTCCATTCTTCCAATATCTCTACAAGAATTTCCAAGAGACTTTCACATCCACATCTAACAAATGTATTTGTTCATAATTTTGGGGGGCTGATGTATCTTCTTTTTTTTATATGGGTTTAATCACTGCCCTCTTTCAACTCTCTAGAAAAATTATTTTCATGAAGATTTTTTGAAACAGCAGGTAGAGCAAGCTGGACTACAAATCCTTACTTGTTTTCACTATAACCATCAGTAGAGTATTTCCCTCTTTATTCTCTATACTGTGTTGCACCAACTCCCAGATTTTTAAAAAAAATTATTATTAGTCTATATTGTTTCAAAAATGATTTTACAGCATTTATCATGGTAAGTCGATTTCTTACTAGCTTTCGATGTTTTAAGCTTTCTTTTTAAATAAATAAGGCGTTTTCCACCCTCCTTGTTCCATGAGAGCCTCATATATCTTTCCAGTTTACTTGCTCGCCTTTTTAGATGTCTACATTCAACATCAAAAAGGTGGTTTCTATTTTGTTTCTCAGACATTTTTCTATGTATCTTATTTTTTAATTCCCTTAGTTCAACCTTTAAACATGCTGCCACTTTTTAACTATATACTCATACCAAATGACAACTTTTATGGGTAACTCCCCTGCTCTGATATGTTTATACACTTGCTGGAAGAGGAAGGTTGTTAGCAATTCTAGGTGCTTCTCTGTCATCCTTGCACTCAAATGTCTTGGGTGGATACTTTCAAGGGAAGCACTTACTTTAATTTAAAGAGGATTCCTCTTTTATCATTGAAAGTACAAAATAGTATAATCACTTCCTTCGATTTGTAAAACCTCACACTTCTCGTCTTTACTATAAAGATATATATAATTGGGCAATTCTGATGACCATACAGAAAGGTTTTCCTTGCCAGAGTATATGTAGGTACACTAATGTTTTGACTGACTAAATTATTTGAGGCAAGAACATTTAGCAAAGAAGTGTCCCTTGCCTTTAAAATACTTTTTAAAATTATTATTATTATTAATGTTTGTACAGCGCTGCGAATCATCCCCGAGGGGATCTCTCGTGCCTGGGTGGCAGACAACATAGTGAGAAGTGCTGCTTAGAAGAGCCAAGTTTTCAGCTGTTTCTTAAACTGCGCCAGATTGGTGTAGGCTCGGATATCATCTGGCAGTAAATTCCAGTGGGCAGGGGCTAGGTGAGAGAATGCACGACTGCCCATTTTGGCTCTCCTTATTCTCCGGGTGCAGAGCAACCCAGTATAACTAGCTGAGTTTATATTAAATATAACTAGCTGAGCTTATAATAAAAACAATCATGCAAGGGACTAACCAACGTTTAAAATCACCTACCAGTACAAGTAGAGGCTGAGGGTACATTGAAATGTATTTAATCTTGTCCTCTTTAAACATTTTCATCTCTCCATTATAAACAGATGGGCTCTTCACTTGCATGTAAATATTATTACCAATAACACAATCAGAGCTCACATTTGCCACAATCTAGCAGTTGATTGCTTCAGGCAATATTTGTCATACTTTAGAGGCAACATATATTGATATAAGTGTAAGGATACTTCCGGAGAGACTTCCTGGGGAACTATGTATTGCTCTCTGTTTATACTTGTAAAAAACATCTGTCTGGGAGGAGGGGCTCTATGCACAGACATGGCTCCTTGAAACACAGGATACCATACAAGTCTGTTATCTGCTTAACAATCTGCGGTGTCATTAAATTCTTGAATCTGTGTGTGTTCCAAGAAATTAATGTAATGCTGTGCATTGAACACCATCCCTAGTCAATGTTGCCTAGATCATATCTGCTCTCCTCATCTCTTTCAGCCACCTCTGTTATACATACTTATTTGGGCCTAATCTAAATTGCCCCTCATTATGACATCCTCCTTGTGTTAAGACAATTCTCAAGGTATTTTCCCTATCATATAATATGTACTCAGTGCTTTGCTGAGCTCTAAGCATGGGCGAATTTTGCGAATCTGGCGTTCGCGAATTTAGCGGATTTGCGAACTCGCAATCCGCAAAATCCGCGAATTCCCGCGAATTTGCGGATTTTTTTCTTTTTTTGTGTTCGCAAGTGTTTCTGCCAGTTCGCGAGGATTTGGTACTAGTTCGCAATTGCGAACTTACTTGTCGGCTCGCAACGGTCGCGACTATGTTGTTTCTACGTCTGGTTCATCATCCCAGCACCCTCTGTTTCACCACTGCCACCCTCTCTTTGACCCATGCCACCCTCTGTTACATCAATGCCACCCTCTGGTTCATCATCACTGTAGAAGATGGGGGGGAAAGCAAGCCCACCTGCTCTGCTTGAACTGACATGAATTAATTTGGGGTTAGTTTATTAACAACACCTGCCCTGCCCCAACTGACAATAATGAATTAGGGGCTAATTAATGTGTCACTGAATTTGAAGTTCCAGCCTGGCACCTGGTTGTCTGCTCCCTTAGCTGTAAATCAGGACCTTTATCGCATACAGTTAAGGTCAGAGCAGGGTCACACAATAGTTGCAAGCAGGCAACCAAATTCTGGAGGGCCCCCTCAGGAAGCACTACAGGGAATCGTTACAAATCATGAGGTTGACCTTTTGCACCTGCTCATTGCTTTTGCTTTTGCAAAAATCGTTTTTCGTTTTTTCGTGCTATTCGCGAGGCGCGGCGGCGTGCGAAACCGACCGCTGAAGCCGCCGATTCGTGTGAATGAGCTTTATATTTTTTTTGCGGCTTGTTGTTTCGTGAGTTTTTTTGCAGTATTCGTGAGCCGCTTGCAGCGCAACACGCAAATTTACCCCAAGGTCGAGTACGGGCGCGGCCATTTTGTTTGAGTGACCTATTTCCGTTTCCGCCCGCTATGTATAATCTCGCGAAGTAAGCGCATTGCGAGTACAAGTTTGCGCGAGATCACGAGGAAAATCTCGTGCGAACTTACTTTGGCGCTCATGAACGGGCGGCCATCTTGTTTTTCATTCATTTCCTGTGTCTGGGCATGGTGTTTAATCCTCTTGCTATCTTTGCCATCCTTTGCTTGTTTTCAGTTTTTTTTAACGATTTTGCTTCTTATCTATCCCTCTCTTTTCCTAGCTGTATATTTTTGTCTTTTCTGCTATTTTTCTTTACTTTTAAACTACTTTTTTAAACTCTTTTCTTTTCTTCTTCCCTATCCTATTCCTTCTTAATTTTCTACTTCCTACCTTACCTGCCCAGACCATGGTGAAGCCAGGCGCTGTGAAGCTGCCCAGGCACTTGAGGGCCGCAGCGGCGGCGGGGAGGAGGAGTCCTGGACCCCGTGCCAGGACAGCATGCGGTCGATTGAGGGGGGAGCAGGAGACGCAACGGGAGATCTTCAGCCCAGGGGAAGTGGGCGCGCTGATCTACTTCGTCCAGCGCCGCCTGCCCAGGACCATCGCGGGAGGCGGCAGGATCGCGGCCGGCTACAACATCCGGGAGCGCCGGAAGCGGTGGGAGAAGGTGTGCTGGGCCATGTCCCAACTCTCCGGGGTCCAGCGCACCTACAGCCAGGTCACCCACCGCTGGACGGACGTCCTGGACAGGGAGCGCGACCTGCTGGACCAGCTCGGCTTGGAGATCCCATGGCTCGGTGAGTAGTAGTAGCTATTTCATCACTCACTACTATGTTTTCTCCTGCTCTGTGTTGTTGTATTGCAAATATTTGTTTTTTACATGGAGCAAGCCAATAATGCTGCTGACGATTACATTGTAGTTAAATTATATTTCAAAATCTTCTGTGCATTTCAGGTGCACTGCTCTCCTCAGTGGCGTTGCTACTATGCTTATTTGTTTTCTATTTTGTGGTCTCATTGGCCTGAGTAACAATTATGTATGTCCCCCCGTGCCAGGACAGCATGCAGTCGATTGAGGGGGGAGCAGGAGACGCGACGGGAGATCTTCAGCCCGGAGGAAGTGGGCGCGCTGGTCTACTTCGTCCAGCGCCGCCTGCCCAGGACAATCGCGGGAGGCGGCAGGATCGCGGCCGGCTACAACATCCGGGAGCACCAGAAGCGGTGGGAGAAGGTGTGCTGGGCCATGCCCCAACTCTCCGGGGTCCAGCGCACCTACAGCCAGGTCACCCACCGCTGGACGGACGTCCTGGACAGGGAGCGCGACCTGCTGGACCAGCTCGGCTTGGAGATCCCCGGGCTTGGTGAGTAGTAGTAGCTATTTCATCACTCACTACTATGTTTTCTCCTGCTCTGTGTTGTTGTATTGCAAATATTTGTTTTTTACATGGAGCAAGCCAATAATGCTGCTGACGATTACATTGTAGTTAAATTATATTTCAAAATCTTCTGTGCATTTCAGGTGCACTGCTCTCCTCAGTGGCGTTGCTACTATGCTTATTTGTTTTCTATTTTGTGGTCTCATTTGCCTGAGTAACAATTATGTATGAGTGTACTTTACAGAACTGGGTAATGCTAGACACTAGGGGGCAGATTACATTTACAAGCCCCTTGCGCCACGTTTATGTTGCCTTGCGTGACGCAACAGCGGTGTAAACGTGGCGCATCCCTGCGAGTCATTTACAGCGTGACGCATCTAGGGAGATGCGTCACGTTATAAAGCCATGGGCCTGCGCCACAATGGGTGTGTTCCTAGTATTCAGGGTGGGCGGTCCTGTGGCTGTGCGCCTCGCAAAAGTGCCTGCGTGAAATCTACAAGATTTAACGCAGGCACTTCTGCGACGCTGCTACGTCAATTCAATTCCTTATGGCGTAAGGACTGACACAGCATGTTAAGTATTGGGTGGCCCTGAGCATTACTGGAGTTGCATTGCGTTGGCGACGTGACTCCAGTGATGCGCCGCTCTTACGTGACAAGATGCGTCATGCAAGTGCCTACCCTTGCGCCAGGGCGCGCCGCATTGTAAATGAGGCGCATCTGCCGTGTCCCAAGGGTAGTTTTGCGTGATGCCTTTGATCTGGCGCATCTCTGGAGATGCGCCAGAACGCGTAAGTAAGTATGCCCCTAAGGGGCAGAATTGCAATTACCGTCGCATCCCTGCAAAGTAGCAGGGATGCGCCAGTAATTGTGCAGCCCACTACCACCACCAAACATGGTGCGCCGTATTTGCAATGCGGCGCACCATGGGCCCAAAATGTCACCGAAGCTTTACTGCTGGAGTTGCGTCGCAACAATGGCGCAGCTCCAGCAATGCTCTGGGGTACCCTATCTCCCCAATGCTGGGTCAAGCCGTACGTCTGCTTCAAGCAGGTGCAGGCCAGGGTTTGTGTGACGCATCATTGTCCTAAAGGTGACTGATTGAAATTTTGTAGATTTCCCTCAGCCACTTTTAGGATGTGTTCCAGCGCAGGAATGCCCTCCCTTGTGGAGTTCTGGACTTTTTGGTTCCGTCCAGAGGTGTCAGGGTACAACACCCAAAGACCCCGGAGTTCCACCTGCCTTGGTGCACAAATGAACAGAAACACGGGCTTCTCGATGGTGGCGTCAAAGACCAAAGGTTTATTACTGCAGGGACACAGAAGTCACAGAATCTACACACGGGCAGAGACTAGGAGCCTGTTCGATTTGTACAAAGTGGGTTGCTCCTTATATACGGTTTTTTATGCTAGGGGCAAATTCTTTACATGTAATACATTCCAAAAACCTTTGTGTCTAAAACAATAAATATTTGGTGTTACACAGGAACCGTCGATAATATCTGAGGCCAAACATTGCGAAGAGAGGGGTTCCCACTAGTTTGTCACAATTCCCTGTCAATATTGCATTCAGGACCCGGACCGCCTCATCGTAAAGTTCGTTACCTCCCCCTAATAAAGATTCAGAAAGAAAGAAACAGAGCCAGGTGTGGAAGATAGAAAAGTGGGATAAGGGATGTTTGTGGGTTGTAAATGGGCAAGGCTACCGGCTTCGGCCGCCTAATCATGATCAGGTACAATGGACACGAAGACCAGTTTGGCAGGACTGGCCTCGGGCAGAGGAGGCAGCCTTTGTCGAGTCATGCAGCTACAGCGTGATCTGGTTTAAGGTGCACGTGTCATGTAAGAGGTGAATCTCCGGCTAAGGCTACGTGTCCTTAATCAAAGTGGAGTGAATGAAGTGATCAGAGGCTATTGCATATGTGAGGGCAAGGAAACACAAAATGGCGGCCATGATCTAAGATGGATGCCGTGGGTATATCAGAAATATGTCAATGGAAGGAGTGCTCTTGCTCGTAGCGTAGCGAAAACACTAGGATATACTAAATGGATCATTTGCGGTTCACTGATACCAATATTAGGTATTTCCGACAAACTTAAAATCACGGGTTCAAGTCGTCACGGAACCGTCACGGAACCTCAGACCCTCCTTTTGCCCTTACATAGGCAATTACTCAGTCTATGTCAGAATCTAGTTCTATGCTCATCAGGTCAGTGACATGTTGCTGTATCATCATCCTTTCTCGTGTCTTTTCTCCAAACGCAGGTGGTTTTCTGAGACAAGTCGCAGCACAAAGACTACACAGAGCAGGACCACACTGGATAATCAGACAACATGAGAATAGGAATACTAGGATGACACCAATGACCATTAGAACCTTCCATCCCCACGCTGAGATCAGAGTCCAAAACCACTCCATGAAGGACCAGTTTCCCTTGTCTACATGTATGGAGTCTGAAATCTTGTGCAACTTAGAGATCGCCTCATAGACTGTTGGAGCATTATTAGGAATAAAGACACAGCAGCTCGATTGGCATTCTGCATACCCCACCTCGATCTGCAAGTATAACGTCTAGAATCATACGGTTCTGCAACGTCATAAGCCTATCCGCCTGAAGCTCAGCTGTCAGATTGCTAAGGGCACCAGCAGTTTCAGTAATAGTAGATTCAACTACCCGTGTTAGCTGACGTATGTTTCTACTATTGGCCATAGGTCCCCAGAACGGAAGGAAGCCTTTGAAGAAGTCTCCGGCTTCCTGACCAGCGGTATCTTCCTTGCTGAAGACACCTCTCGCTACTCTTGTTCGGTGGTAATCAGGTGAAGCAGTGTATGTCGGAGGCAATAATCGAGCAATATAACATGATCCTGAGAAGTCGGCAGGCAACCATGTATAAGCTCTGTCTCGACAAATGAAATAGGTACCCCTAGCAGTAAGAAAAGCAGGGGAAGAGTTAGCCGGAAACACATAAGTCTCTACGCACTCACTCCTCCCTAGCTGAGCTCTCGGATTTCTCCCATTACCTTGCAAACAGACCTGACCTCGGTGAGGTACGACCCAGATTGGAGTTGAGCTTTTACGCTTGCTTTCTCCTAAACTAAGGCGATACTCTGAAGTATTCCAACTTAAATATACTCGCAATTCGTCTCTAGGGTATGATGGAGTATTATTGACGTCCTTGACCATGTCAATAATTCCCTGGACTAAAGCTTTGTTAGCAGAGTTATATTTAGTGGAACGTGGTGGACGTGGAGGATAGGTTTCAAGGGCATAAGCAAAGATGGTTTGGAAGGCCTGAAATGATCCATTATAGCTGTAAGGCAAAACCAGATATGGAATACCTTTATCCATAGTGTGAGGTATCAAGCCACATACCCAGCAGTCTGTAGTGTTAACTACCAGTTGGTGTTGGTGCAAGAGCTGTACAAAAGTGTTGTTGGTGAATTCTGAGCGTCTGGCTTGCTCATGTTCCGGAAACGAGTGAAAAGAGTGTATAGAAGAAACAGTAGAAATAGCAGGATCAAGGGGAGGTACTGTAGAAACTGGCACAAAAAATCAAATTTATGCTAAAGACGATTCCACCCACCAATGTTGCTAAAACAATCAAAAATGTAACGGCACATTGCATCAAGAAACATTTGCTGTGAAGAATTCTATTAAGTCTGTTTCTGCGAACGTAAATCACATTCTTTCGTTGCAGCGCAGGAAGCTCCATCTTCTACAATCCGCTCGCGACCACTGATGATGTGTACGTAGATGAAAATGCCTCTATCAGCTCTGGGAGTTCCCAGAACCAACAGAAAGATCGACCTTGTGTCAGACCCCTGCAAATTCAAACTAGGCACACAGCCACGACCCTACGGCTACCCAGACGGCAAGGCAATTTTAAAAACAATAAACAATAGCAAACTTCCTGGCTGAAGGAAAAAGGTTCAATATATCAAAAATCACAATATGCAGTTGCCTGCTTTATTTGTCCTTTTTATGGCTTCTAAGGTTGTATCTCTTCTTCGCTGGTACTGTCTGATCGGAAAATAGTGTATTACTAGCAGCTGTTGCAGAGTTTAAGTTCGCAGATAGCAAAGTTTCTTCTGATGCTGGAGACAAATGTTCAGTGTTCAAAGGAGTCTTTTCAGGAGGAGAGTCAAGTTTCAAAGTGTCAGTAATCAAATCGGCATCGCTGAAAGGGATAAACTTCGGAGTGATTTCAGATTCGGAGGCACCAATTCCCTTCTTCACCCAGTCGTCGTAAGGCAGCGGCAAAGGAACACGCTTTACGTGAGAAGCGTGAATCCAATGCTTACGGCCAGCGACACGTACGGCTGTCCTCGTTGCCAGTAGGACCTGGAAGGGGCCGATGTAGCGAGGCTGAAGATTCTTTGTCCTCGCGAAGTTTCTGACCACCACGTGGTCGCCGGGTTTCAGCTGATGCCCTGGACTCTCCGGAGGTTTTGGCAAAGCATCGAAGACCTGTTGATGAATAAGACTTAATTTAGCAGTCAAGTCGTAAAGGTAGTCTATCAACATAGGATATTCAATGGAGCAAAATTGTTTAGGCCTTGGCACACCCCAGATATTTGCCGGGCGGCCAAACACAATCTCATATGGAGAAAGCCCTATTCTAGAATGCACTGTTGCTCTCGTTGATAACAAGGCCAAAGGAAGTGCGTCTGGCCAGGCTAAACCTGTGGATGCTTGTATTTTGGCTATCTTAAGCTTCAGAGTGCCATTGTAACCCTCGACTAAACCAGCAGATTGGGGATGGTTTGCACTATGGAATTTTTGTTTCAATCCTAGACCGGCACACACACTCTGCATAACTTTCCCTATAAACTCACTTCCGTTATCTGACCATACAATCCGTGGCATTCCATACCTAGGGAAAAATTCCTTGAGAAGAATTTTGGCAGTTGATAAGGCAGTGTTGTCTTTTAGTGGATATGCTTCTATCCACCTGGAAAAAGCACAAACTACCACCAGGACGTACTTTAAATTGTTGCAGCGTTCCATGTGAATGAAGTCTAACTGAATCACTTCAAAGGGGCAGGAAGGAGGAGCGAAATGACCAGCTGGAGTTGGAGTTCCCTTGCCAGGATTATGCATCAAGCACACCATGCAATTTTTCACCACTCTCTCTGCACACTTACTGATTCCCTCATTCTTCCAGACCGGAGCCAACATCTTACATATCCCTTTAGAACTTATATGCGCTACTCCATGCGCCATCGTCACTACTGCAAGCACATATGCATCAGGCAACATCCAACGCTGCTGTTCTGTCAAATCAATCCAACATCCATTCGAGTCCAACTTGCCCGTACTTTCTCTCCATACACGTTTCTCTTCCTCAGTCGCTTCTTTCTGAATCTCTTTCACACTTTCCATAGTGTCCTCACACATTCCAGACTCAGCAATCCATCTTGCAGACGTAGCAACGTACATTCTACTCATCGTGTCTCTAGCTGTCTGTTTAGCAGTTTCATCAGCAAAGGCATTCCCACGACCAACATCATCCGTGATTGCTTTATGAGCACTGCACTTCACAATCGCAACTTCAGTCGGCAAGGTTAGAGATTCCAACAAGTCGTTAACTAGCTGACCATGTTGGATCTTAGTCCCATGGGACGTAATGAAACCTCTTTCTCTCCACAACCGGCCAAAACTATGGGCCACGCCAAATGTGTACTGACTATCTGTAAACACATTCACTCTCTTTCCCTTAGCTAAAACACACGCTCTCGTTAGAGCTATTAATTCTGCAGCTTGGGCAGAATTCTGACTCACTCTTGCAGTCTCCACAACCGTCTTCAAAGTCGTTACCGCGTAGGCAGCAGTCACATCACCATTCTCCAATTTAAAACATGACCCGTCCACATATAGCGTACCATCTGGGTCGGACAGGGGAGTATCTTTTAAATCGATACGTCCTTTTGTCTCTTCCTCCGTTTTGAAATAACAGTCATGTGGGTCAGAATCACTCGACTCTTGATCAGTCGGCAACAATGTTGCTGGATTCAATACATTGCATCTTTTGATCTGAATATGACTCGCTAATAATGTCAGCTCGTAACCAGATAATCTCGCACTAGTAAGGTGTTGTGTCTTCGTTCGGTTCATGAGTGTATCCACTGCATGAGGAACCATGACCACTAGCATATTGTTCATCACCAAACCAGCAGATTGTCGAATGGAAGCCGCAGCTGCCGCTGTAGCCCTCAAACAACTAGGTAACGCTCTGGCTACCGGATCTAATGTTGATGAAAAATACGCACAAGGGCGTTGTTTATCACCAAACTTCTGTGTCAGAACACTCAACGCGCAACCTTCTCTTTCGTGAACGTAGAGCGTGAATGGCTTGCTGTAATCAGGTGTACCCAATACAGGAGCTGAACACAATGCTTTTCGTAATTCAGTAAAACTCTCTTGGCATTCATCAGACCATGGCACCGGACTCGGAACATTTTTCCCAGTCAAAGCTACCAATGGTTTTGCTAAGAGAGAAAAATTTGGGATCCACTGCCTACAGTAAGAGGTAATACCTAGGAAGGCACGTACCTCTCTCTGTGTGCGCGGAACACTCATCTGTGTAATGGCTTTTATTCTTTCTGGGGTCAACTTCCTTCCCTCCTTTGACAAGAGATGACCTAGGTAGGTCACTTCTTGGCAGCAGTATTGCATCTTGGAAGGAGACACCTTATGATTCAAATTAGACAAATGATGCAATAGGGAAATTGTAGCTGCTTTGCAAGTTTCCTTGTCATCGGCAGCCACTAAAAGATCGTCTACGTACTGTACTAGGGCAGAACCTGGAGGAAGGACAAAAGAATCTAGCTGACTTTTTAAAGCTTGACTATAAATGGATGGACTTTCACAATAGCCTTGTGGAGCGCGTTTAAATCTGAAACTGCGACCTCCTAAACAGAAGCCGAAAATATCCCTACTTTCTTCGGCTATCGGAATGCTAAAGAAAGCATTCTTTAGGTCAATAACTGAGAACCATGTAGCTGTAGCAGGAATCAATGTTAACAAGGCAGTAATGTCTGGTACTACAGGAAACTGCGGAATTACAATCTTATTAACTTCTCTAAGGTCTATGACAAACCTATAAACTGGAGGTTTTGTAGGGTCAGTTCGCTTCAGAATCGGTAATACAGGACTGTTACAGACATTTCCTCTAGTTTCTTCAACTACACCCTTCTTAATCAAGTCTTGCACAATCAATAAAAGTGCACGCTCACCTTCACTCGATATTTTATACTGGGGAATTCTTGGAAATTTCACATTTGCTTTCAAAGTTACTACATACGGTGGAATTTCTAGGAGACCTCCATCATTAGGACCAGTCGCCCAAAGAGAATCAGGGAGTGAACGTAGCTCCGGCGGGAGTGCGTCCATTGACAAGTACATCGGAGAGGTGATATTTTTACCCAGTGTAAGCTGTACTCCTTCCGGAGAACAGTACAATGTCGCATATAGTCGTTTTAACAAATCTAAACCAAGCAGATTTTCATTACAACCTGTCGTCAAAATCAGGGGTGCTTTCAATTGGCACGGTCCGACAGAAATAGACAAAGGACCAGATATCGGATTGTACACAGGGGCGCCTGAAAAACCTACGGAAACATTTGTTGAGCCAGACAAAGGTGCGCCAGGGAGTTTCGCATGCATGATAGAACTTTTTGCGGCACCAGTATCCAACAGAAACGGTTCGACTACACCTGATGTTGCTACTGCGACATAAGGCCCACTCTGATCCACTGGAACTGATACTACTCCCTCTCTCTGTCCATGGCTGTCCTAGTACCCATTTTGTTGAAAACCCTCATCTACTTCACAATAATCTTCAACAAGATATTGCTGAGATCTATTTTGCTGAACAGATTGTCCATTTCTCTGATCAAAGTGATTGGAGGGACGATCATTCGTTTGTGGAGGCATAGCACCTCGTCCTCGTCCTCTAGAATTCTGCACAAAACCACCACGACCTCTCTGAGCTGCTGCTGCATTATTTTGGGCTAAGATCGGACATTCATTTTTATAGTGACCCTCTTTCTTGCAGTACGCGCATTGATTCCATTGATATTGAGGTCTTGACGTACCATAATCTGCCCTTTGGTATGAGTTTTGCTGCGTATTAGTCTGATTCGCGCGAGGCGGATATGCCTGCTGCAAAAGAACTTTAGTTTTTAAATCTTTCGTTTTCTTTTCTGATTTTTCCTTTTCCTCTTTATCCCTATTTTCGTAGTACTGCGCAGTCGCAAGTATTTGCGCTGTCGTAGATACAGCCCACGCACTTTCTGAGTCTTTTAATTTATTGCATAACTCAGGTAACAAATTATGCACAAATTTATCTACAAACAATCTCTGTCCTCCTTCTGTACTCATGTCCTGACCACTATGATCCACAAAAGTCTCTTCGAACCTCGTGAAGAAGTCCGAGACACTTTCGTCTTTCTTTTGCCTACATGCTGACAACTTGTCCCAATTAACACGCAATGCTGGCATCAGAGTCTTCATTAGATCAATTATTCTACCTGGCAGATTAGCGATCAAAGGTTCAGGTTTCGCACCACCTATTTGTTGATTATCTGCTGCAGTGATAGCTGCCCAATCACCACCTAAAGCAGCCTGATGATCTTCTCTACGAATTTTAGCCCACACTGGTTGCGGAACTACATTACCAAATAACATATCAATGTCGGCTAAGTTCATTATACAAGCCTCAACTGTCTGTGTTAATTCCTTGTAATATCCGGCTGGATTCTTACGCGGATCTGGCAAGGCCTGTTTCACTGCTAACACTTCTGCTCGCTTCCATGGAATGTGTATCCACACTCGTTGGAACTGTGCTGGAGCAGCTACAACACCATTCGGTGCGTCAGCTTGCACAGCTTCGCGCCAAATTGGAGGAACCTCCCTCATAGGATATTGGCGACTTAGCTTCATTTTACCTTTCTCTAAATCTCTCGGAGAACGAAGAGATGGATCATTCCTAAAACTTAAAATGAGTTCCATCGCTTGCTTTATTTTCTCACCCACTATCATTCCAGCAGCAAATTCCTTTTGAACCCTAATTAAATCTTCCAAATCTGATTCGACATCGTCTTCTTCTATCTCTTCACGTAACAACGAGCACATCTCATCAAAGACGTATCGTTGCGTTGGTTCTCCCCACTGCATAAATGTGTCTAGCACATCTCTCGTACTATATCTTCTACCCTTCGAAATCCATCTGAGAGCCGTGGAGTCTAAAACTCCCCGTTCCTCAGTACTCGGAAGCTGACTCCGTCTCTGTACAGAGTCAGGAGTAGGAGTCTTAATCAAAGTTTTATATATAGGAGACAGCATATTAGTAACCGAATCAGTGATTCTTCGACGAACAGAAAGTGGAGTTAGTACACTCGCAGACATAGAGAATGCAGTGGAGGTAGGAATAGATGAGGAAGCAGTAGGAGTATCGAGAAAAATAGTTTCTGGAGCAGTAGGTACAGAGGTAGGTATAGGGGCTGGCAGTGTAGGACGAGGAGGAGCTGTAGGAACATTTACATTCATCACAGGAAGTACAGGAACTTGATTCTGAGGGATAGGAGCAGGAGCACCAGGTTGTCCAGCAACCGGCAATTGAACATTCGGGACGAGTGGAGTCGTAGCACCTTGTGCATACGGTGGAGGTGACCGTAACAGATAAGATAGCAGAGGATCGTTTTCGGAGTCCTCCAGTATCTTAGCCATTTTCGATGGCAAGGCAGGATAGCACTTGTCAATCGCTAAGTTATGCTCTCTAATGGCTACATCTATGACCTTCTCACACTCGTTAGCCTGCAACTGTTTAGTCGCTTGCTCTAGAGTTAACTCCTCTTGTTCTTTCTGCTCTTTCTTCAACCTTCTCATTTCTCTCTGTTTGGATTCTTTCCGCCAATAACGGAAGGAATCAAACATTGCCGGCCGGGCTTTCTTCTTGAACAATTTCGCTTCTAAGTTATCGAGAATCTCTTGCTCAAAACTACCATGCAGTGGCCAACTAAGGACACCATCCTTCTTACAATAGCGGACCCATATCTCATTATAAGTTATAGGACCCACGCCATACTTACAATATAAATCATATAGGGGAGTCCCAATCGGAGGAACCAGACAAGAGTCCTCCAATCGTGAGTCACTGTTGCAACTAAAACAAGACAACATTTTCCGACTTACCATTTTCAGTCCGGAACACAAAAACAAACAAAACACGGAACAAATATGTGCACTCGAACCAAGAACTTAGGCCTACCAAAACGAACTGATGTATCGATACCCAAAACTAAACCAAATAGATTATCGTAACTAGAACAACCAGTGATAATCTGACAAAACCAAACCAAACCAAGAACCGATCAAGGATTTTTAACAATCCTCACAAAGTAACCAGCTAGCTATCACTAAATACTTAACTGAGTCACTGAAGACGTCACCAAGGAGAAACCCGTCACGTTTCGCCGTACTAAGGACTGCACCACTTCGGGTCCAAGACAGGGCGACGGTCAAGGCAACGGCCCACTGCAGCCGTCCTGAACGGGAAACCCTCGTGGAAGAGAACTTCGGGCCACTTTTGCGATATGCCGGGATCGATGAAGTGGGGCGCCTCCCTCAGGAATCTTCACACGAAGCTTCTCGAACTCTTCAGGCTTTTGGACCGGTACCGAATGACGTCGCCCCACGTTGGGCGCCAATTGGAGTTCTGGACTTTTTGGTTCCGTCCAGAGGTGTCAGGGTACAACACCCAAAGACCCCGGAGTTCCACCTGCCTTGGTGCACAAATGAACAGAAACACGGGCTTCTCGATGGTGGCGTCAAAGACCAAAGGTTTATTACTGCAGGGACACAGAAGTCACAGAATCTACACACGGGCAGAGACTAGGAGCCTGTTCGATTTGTACAAAGTGGGTTGCTCCTTATATACGGTTTTTTATGCTAGGGGCAAATTCTTTACATGTAATACATTCCAAAAACCTTTGTGTCTAAAACAATAAATATTTGGTGTTACACAGGAACCGTCGATAATATCTGAGGCCAAACATTGCGAAGAGAGGGGTTCCCACTAGTTTGTCACAATTCCCTGTCAATATTGCATTCAGGACCCGGACCGCCTCATCGTAAAGTTCGTTACCTCCCCCTAATAAAGATTCAGAAAGAAAGAAACAGAGCCAGGTGTGGAAGATAGAAAAGTGGGATAAGGGATGTTTGTGGGTTGTAAATGGGCAAGGCTACCGGCTTCGGCCGCCTAATCATGATCAGGTACAATGGACACGAAGACCAGTTTGGCAGGACTGGCCTCGGGCAGAGGAGGCAGCCTTTGTCGAGTCATGCAGCTACAGCGTGATCTGGTTTAAGGTGCACGTGTCATGTAAGAGGTGAATCTCCGGCTAAGGCTACGTGTCCTTAATCAAAGTGGAGTGAATGAAGTGATCAGAGGCTATTGCATATGTGAGGGCAAGGAAACACAAAATGGCGGCCATGATCTAAGATGGATGCCGTGGGTATATCAGAAATATGTCAATGGAAGGAGTGCTCTTGCTCGTAGCGTAGCGAAAACACTAGGATATACTAAATGGATCATTTGCGGTTCACTGATACCAATATTAGGTATTTCCGACAAACTTAAAATCACGGGTTCAAGTCGTCACAGAACCGTCACGGAACCTCACTTGCGCCGGAACGCCCCCTGATGGCGCAGGGCTTTATAACGGAATGCATCTCCCAAATGCGTCACGTTATTATAATATTATACCCCGCACCATGGCGCCTCTTTTGTTTAGCTGCTGCGTCACAAAAGTCACGCAAGAACGGAGCAAAAGAGCCGCAAGGGGCTTAAATCTGCCCCTTCCTTTGTACCCCTGACAATAAGAAAAATAGTGGCGGTGGATTGATAGTTTGACTATTTAAATGACTGGTTATGTAGCAGGCAACTGTTAGTGTTGTCACTGATCTGACTGAAATCACAATGGAGTTTGTCTGTCACTTTGCGTCTTGCCTGCGGACTGCTGCCTGCCAGTCCTAGGTGAACCTTTCAGTACTTTGTTTAGTGAGTTACGTGACTTTCGAAGTCGCAGGTCCGCAAATCAATGAAAACTAACCCTAATCAATATAATTCCGCGGAAATATTTTGTTATTGTTGTTTTGAAATGTTTGATTTGGTTGACATTGACAAGCAACAATCATCCATGTTTTCTGTTCTTTCTTTCATGTTGTACGTCAGCTCCCCCCAGGGGCGAGGGGACACAGGAGCAGCAGGTGGCGGATGCTGTTGAACAGGGCCAGGATCGGGCAGGCGAGGGCTCCTTTGCTGGCCCCAGTAAGTTTTCATTTTAGACTACTACCTATTTTTCCTAGCTTTCCTCATTTGATTTTTTCAAAATCGTCTTTGATCTTCTTGTAGACTGTATCTAAATTCTTATCCTGCCTCTACTATGACTCCCTGTGGTATTACTAGATTATTCTTATTAGTCTGTCTGTGTAGCTAACTAAGATTGCACGGTTGGCGAAACTCCCATTCTAGTCAGCAATAGCTCTATCAACTTAGTGCAGTGCAGTCGTCTGGGATTGTCCATAATGTCTTTTGAAGTGTTCTATCTGCTTTGAAAATTCCCAACTATAAAATGTGAATGACCACCAAGAAAGAATAAGATACTACCTTTTGGCTTGGATTGGAGGACAGTCCATACCACTACTGTTGAGGGGACAATTCTTCTGCAGAAACAACTATGGACAATAAATAGTGCATTGCTTATCAATTATAATAGGCGCTGTTAGAGTTTCCACATACCTCTGTGATAACAGACTTTGAACCCCCAATGTCCTTACTGAGTGACTACATAGTGTGGCACAGTCATTTACCTCCTGAATTCATCCATGATTGATCCCCAATGATGATTATCCAACGTAGCTCAAGAGTACGGAGTCAGAGTCAAGAAGTGTCAGAGGCACGGACTCATGCTTGCAAAAATTGCAAAACCTTTCGCTCAGTCACTCTAGTCTGGACTAAAAAACACAGAGTCTATTTAAGTTTAAAAGCTTTATTAAAAGTAAACACATTTATTAAAATGAAGTCATAATAAAAAAAACTAAACGTTTAACTGAGACTGGAAAAGTGGTTAGTGCTGACGATTAATTGAAGACATTTCTTGTGGTCGAGCCGAGCTCTCACCTTGTTTCAACTTGATCTTGTTGTTAGAAGTCCATCTTCTGTCTGTGTGGAGAAAAATGGTGCGTGTTAAAAAGCCAGCCTTCATCAGTTGTGCCAAAAAGTGCAGCAAGACAACACCCTTCCCTGGAAAAAGGGGAATTTTTTTTTACTTTAGAGTACACAGTCACAAATTACATTGTTTTCACATGTCTTCATTCCTAGACCAAATACTAGTGAGTGGTTTATTCTAACATTCTTAAATGTACTTTGTAGGTGGAACATCTGGTGGCGGGGCCAACGCGGAGGTGGTAGTGCTCGACACGGAGGCGGAGGGCAATTCCTCAGGGGAGGATGCGGCGGTTCCAGTGCCGGCTGTGAGAGTTCAGACGGTGGTGGTGGCGGGCAGAGGTAAGCTCTTATATATTCCTTACTTATTGAGATTGAAGACGTGGCTGGGAAGGAAAGAATATGAGATGCATGGCTGGGTGAATGATGAAGCAATGATTGGTGGAAGGACAACAGCCTGGGTGGGTGACACAGAAACTGTATGTGTCCATAATATACCTGGATCATGCTACTATCTGACTCTTAGATAGCATATGTGCATCTAGAGCAGGGGTACTGATAGTACGGCCCGCGGGCCGGTGGCGGCCCGGCAAGCCTTCCTTGGCGGTGCACAGACCTTGCAGACAATCACTGCTCCCCCGGCTCCCACAGAGCAGAGGCTTTGTTATATTTCCCCTGTTAGCGCCCCTGCATCTCCACTCTGACAATCACTGCTCCCCCGGCCCCCACAGAGCAGAGTGGAGATGCAGGGCCAAAAAGAGGTGAAATAGAACAAAGCCTCTGCTCTGTGGGGCCAAGCAAGCAGTTATTGTCAGGGTGGAGATGCAGGGGCGCTACAACAAATAAAGCCTCAATAATATGTTAATGGTCTTTTAAAGACCTGTTAAGTACTTTGGTGTGGCTGTCTGTGTGTGCGCGTTGAGGAAGCTGTCTCAGCCTGGGCTGAAGGCTGACACAGACAGACACACACACAGTGAGATGACAGAGAGGGAGGGCAGGAGGGAGAGAGAGATGGAGAGGGAGGGCAGGAGGGAGAGCAGGAGGGTGAGAGATGTATGTAAATGCTGGGTCTGGTGGCTCAGTATGTATGTATGTATGTATAGGCATTTATATAGCGCACTACTTACCCGGAGGGTCCCAAGGCGCTTCGACCGCTGCGAAACCCTTCCTGGCTTCCCTGAGAGATGGTCCCTTAATGGGTATCTCCAGGGTGAGACCAGACATCCCCGGCGGTCTGGTGGGGCCTTTAGTGAAGATGAGGCAAGCTAATGCCCAGAGTTGCCAAGTGTGATCGCTGATCAGAGTGGGCACCGAGGTGAGAGAATTATCGGGTCCGCTGACCCTGGTCCAGAAACCTGCCGCGCCGGGAATCGAACCCTGGTCCTGGGCCGTCCTCTGCTCTCGGGTCTGCCGCCTCTAACCAGTGAGCCACACTACTTCACAGTGGATAAAGGCATCTGCTGCAGGGACCTGTGTGCAACCTCATGGTCACAAGTTTTCGTTTTGCTTTAGCCCCGCACCCTCTGACACCGCACCCACCAGTGCGGCCCTTGGCCACAAACTACACTGTAAATTTAGCCCCTGAGAGAAAGTTTGTGAGTACCCATGATCTAGAGAGAGTAGACGGTCAGTGGATGAACTAAGTGTAACTTTGAAGAGCATGTAACACTGCACCCGCACGTCCGTTCCAGTGTAGGAAAGGCAAGGAAAAGAAGTTGTAATTTTTTCCAAATACTACCATCAATAGTAGCAGTAGTTTGTATTGCAAGCACAGCATAGATCCGGTTATTACGGTGGCCACTCGCTACCTCTCTTAATAGGTTTAGTAGTACTCAGTCATTCATGTGTGGATGTATCACGGGTCACTCAATAAAAAGCAAAGCACCTAAAGTCATCCCATATGTAAGCAAAAACATCCCATGTGAGGTGATAGATAATCAGATTATTTATCTTCTTCATTTTCCATTTCTAGTACTCATTTGCACTGTAGGGTGAAAGTTAAATTAATTAAGCAGTAGCCCTTGTAAGAGAGTATTCTCAGTTCCACCCGTAATAGAAAAGTAAGAGCTTCACCACCTGCATGTACTGGACCGGTACAGTAACGCAAGTCTAGGTCACTCATCATGGCGTGCGTCTCTTTTTCTCGGGTGCAAGTTCACTGCGCTGGCATTATGCCGGCTTGCAGAAGATAACGTACCTATTTTCCTAAACAAGAGACAAGAAGAAGAATAAGACTGGTGTACTTTCATAGTCGACTCCAATGGAAGTCCATAGTGCTCGTAGAATTTGTTCCTTAAACTCCCACTAATGTTAGAGCAAGGATGAAGAAGTGGGAGGTTAGATAGATACTGGCCTCAATAGTTATGTAATGCGCTTGCAAGTTGCTAGTTGTACTGCAACACAAATTTCTGCTGAATGATTGAGTTAATCTTAAAGAGCATTGGTTACAGACTATGTCTTTCTTTCTTCATATAGATGCTCCTTCCAAACGAACAAGGAGGAAGGAGCTGGCTAGAGCGGCCCGGCAACGGAGGATCGCTGCCACTGTTGCAGAATATCAGCGGCTGGTGGCCCTGGAGGACGACGAAAGTGTGCAGTCGACCACAACAACAACGTCGTCTGCATCGGCCTCCGTGCCCCCACGGGCTGCCACCCAGCACAGTCCTCTAGCCAGACTGAGCCGGGCTGCCAAAGCCAAACGCCACCGCAGAGCAGCAAGGACAACAGCTGTCTCTCACAGCCATTGTAACTGCAAGGCACGCCTGCGCCGCAGTACCCTGAGGGTGTCCCGCCATCAGCAGGAGCTCCACCACTTCACAAACGTGTTGGAGGGGCTCCGCGTAGAGCACGACTTGCTCCGCGAGGAGTATGATGCCCTGGCCCAAAAAGTAAACAGCATCCACCCATAGTGTCCCTTGCCCCTTTTTTAGAGACTTTTAGGGGGTGGGAATCGGGAGTTGGGTTTGGGACTTTTAAAGGACAACCGTTGGGGTTAGGGAGGGTCTTGTGGGAGATTATTTTGTTAGGGATACAAATATACTTTTTCGATCTTTATCTGAGCATACCTGTTTTTTACTGCTTGCCTGGTGGGTGGGGGTTTAACAGTCACTTTGTTTTCCTGAAAGTTTAGTTCCATTTTCTTCCTTTAAGTGTAAATGCCCAAATGTTTTCAACACTAAGTGCCTCTCACAGAGCAAGTGAAGTGAATTCAAGAGTCCTAGGACTTTAGTAGTACTACCGTCAGTCTCTCGTCTCTCCTAATACTCCATTGTACTCCCTCCCACCAAACGCTTATCTTACCTGTAATTTGTGTTTTAAAGTAGGGCTAGACCCAGGGCTGGCTCCAGGGGAAACAGCGAATAAGGTTGGCGATCCTGGGCGGATAAAATTTCCTCATAGCGGTGGTACTAGTGGTGTGACACAGTGGCAGTTGCATGCCTATGAAAAAAAAGAAAATGAAATATGGTTTGTCCTCCTGAGCAATACAACGGTACAATAGAGAATTTAGCAGGTGACAGTACACTAGAACAGTGCCACATTGTAGCCAAACAAATGGTAAAGTATAACTACTAATTCGGTTGAAGTTCTTTGACATTAGCCATGGGTCTTTGTCAAGCAGAGTAAGAATATATCCTCGGATTTCTTCACCAGCCTGTTGCTATCACCTTATCCTCCCCAGCAAGTGTGTGGATTTATTGCTGTAATTTAGTCACACATCAATCAAAACCACACAGCCCGGGGGAAGAGGGTTAGGGTTTGAAAAATGGATGGGTACGGGGGTTTTTGGGAAAGGTTTTGGGAGACAAGAAAAAATAGCACAGCATGGACAAACAATTGTGAACATAAACAAATCTTTGGGTACAAACCTATCCATCAATCTTTGAAAGTGCATGCACTACTGCATGCATGTCAGTGAAAAGTAAGTAGTACTTTCGACAACTGTGGAAGAAACAATGACAGTACAGGGCGTGTGTGGAATTATTGATAACTATATTCAACATAAGGTCTCTGTTGCCAGATACCTGAGAGCCTTGCTGGTCACTATAAATCCATTCACAACACTCAATGGGGTTGGTCTGGAAGGTGTAGTAGATAGAAAAGGAGAAATTGCTCTTTTTCTTGGTGTCCCCTCACTCACCAGGGTTGCCCCTTGGTGACATGCTTCATCATTGGGGCCATCCCAGTCCTCTACGGGCTGGGGCGTGCTGCGACTTGCGAATTACGTAGGAGTACTTACAAATGACTATGTGTGGTGCAGATGTGATAGTGGAGTGGACTAAGTGATGTGTTAAGGGATCAATTTAGAAGCAGAGAGAGATCCAAGAAATGCAGTCACAGACCTAGAAAAACACAATGGATACTGTATCTGTATGTTGTTGTAGTTGTCCTGTTGAATTTGGTAAGTAAGTTGCATGCAGAAAAAAAATCCTCTGATTAGCGGCACTCCTCCATTCCATCTGACGCTTCGTCCATCAATGTTGGTGACCAGAAGACACCCTGTCCACTGCCTGCCTGGCGGATGCTGAATTGCGTCTCGCTAATGTGAAGCCTGACTCCATCCTTTTTTCCCCATTGCACAGACTGAAACCCGGCCTGTAATTATTCAACGCAAAACAGGAAGTGATATAATATTACAACACCACTGATAAATAAATATAAGGTATGTAGGCTGTGGAGTGCAAAAAGTCACACTTTGCTTTTCCTAGTAGACACTACAATATTTTTGACAGTGCGTACTCTGTCTGAGTCACCTTTTGAAGGATAAATAAGTATGGGCAAATTAATGTAGCGGATCTTTCCCCTCAAGCTAGGTGTACTGTAAACTGTGTTTTAGAATAAAATTAGATCTTCCCAGCAGTGCTCCCACCAAGACCCTTACTAAAGCCAGTCGCAAAAATGTAGAAGACCCCCAATCAAATCGGAAAAAACGAGGCCTAGCAGAAAACTGGTGACAAAACGTACTTTGAAAGTAAAAGTAGGCCCAAATACCCCCTTACCCACCGTGGATTGCATTCAAACCACTTGCAAGCAACCAAGCAAAAGTATCCATAGCCAGCATCGCTCCAAGACTCGAAAACCCTCCCACCCAAACACATGCAATAGAAATACTGCTAACCCTAACGAACCCTAAGTTAAGAATAGTGGCAGAGGCTTTCTTTAACTATGCCAAATCCCCCCTTTCCCACCCAAGATTTTCTTCAAATGACTTGCAACCAAAATTACACATTCTCACGAGTGCTCTAAGACCCCAGAACTCAGTTGCAAAAATGTAGAACACCCCGAAACACATGCAATCCTGCTGCTAGGGCTAACGAACCCTAAGTTACAAAAAGTGCCAAAAGGCTTTTCGGCGTGGATTTTGTGCCAACCACTTCCACCCGGTATTAGACCTTCCCAGGAATGGCCCAAGACCCGCCAACCCACCCGCCAAAAAGCATAACACCCCCAAACATGCCAAAAGCAACATCTCCTACTTACAATATTTCTCGGCCTTCGGTCCAAACGCGCTGCGTAGCTTGGGCATAAGTCCGTTTTGCCACCACGGATTTCCTGAAAAGCAAATGCAATCAAGATTAGAGAGTCCCAGCAGTGCTGACAGACCCCGAAACTCACCCACAAACAGACGGAACCCCCCCTAAGAGCACCTCAAAGGCAAGCAAGTCAGCAAAAATACTAAAAAATTTGCGCCTCGGATTTGGTCCAAACCACTTTTATCCGGTATTAGAGCTTCCCAACAATGGCCCCAGAGCCGTCAACCCAAGAGAAAACGAGTAGAAGACCCCCAAACAGCCAAAGAGCAAAAGTCCAAAAATGCAGACTTAGTCATTTTTCCCAAATTTCCCAAATCACTCCGCGCGCGCTCTGCAGCTAGGCCCTAACTCCCCTCTGCCACCATGGATTTGCTTCAAACCTCTTGCAAAGTAAAGTATCTATAGCGAGCAGAGCTCCCAGACCCCGAAACCCACCCACAAACACCAGGAAGCCCCTCAAACCGGCCCCCGAAAACGCGACATTGAGCAAAATGTCAGAAATAGAAAAAAAAAGAATCGGCCTGGATTTTATCCCAACCACTTCTACCTGGTATTAGACCTTCCCAGGAATGGCCCAAGACCCACCAACCCCCCCCCGCCAAAAAGCATAACACCCCAAAACAGGCCAAAAGCAACTTCTCCTACTTACAATATTTCTCGGCCTTCGGTCCAAACGCTCTGCGTAGCTTGGCCATAAGTCCGTTTTGCCACCACGGATTTCCTGAAAAGCAAATGCAATCAAGATTAGAGTGTCCCAGCAGTGCTGAGAGACCCCGAAACTCACCCACAAACAGATGGAAACCCCCCCTAAGAGCACCTCAAAGGCAAGCAAGTCAGCAAAAACACTAAAAAATTTGCGCCTCGGATTTGGTCCAAACCACTTTTATCCGGTATTAGAGCTTCCCAACAATGGCCCCAGAGCCGTCAACCCAAGAGAAAACGAGTAGAAGACCCCCAAACAGCCAAAGAGCAAAAGTACAAAAATGGGGACTTAGTCATTTTTTCCCAAATTTCCCAAATCACTCCGCGCGCGCTCTGCAGCTAGGCCCTAACTCCCCTCTGCCACCATGGATTTGCATCAAACCTCTTGCAAAGTAAAGTATCCATAGCCAGCAGTGCTCCCAGACCCCGAAGCCCACCCACAAACACCAGGAAGCCCCCCAAACCGGCCCCCGAAAACGCTACATTGAGCAAAATGTCAGAAATAGCAACAACAAAAAATTGGCCTGGATTTTGTCCCAACCACTTCTACCCGGTATTAGACCTTCCCAGGAATGGCCCAAGACCCGCCAACCCACCCGCCAAAAAGCATACCACCGCCAAACAGGCCAAAAGCAACATCTCCTACTTACAATATTTTTCGGCCTTCGGTCCAAACGCGCTGCGTAGCTTGGCCATAAGTCAGTTTTGCCACAACGGATTTCCTGAAAAGCAAATGCAATCAAGATTAGAGTGTCCCAGCAGTGCTGACAGACCCCCAAACTCACCCACAAACAGACGGAACCCCCCCTAAGAGCACCTCAAAGGAAAGCAAGTCAGCAAAAACACTAAAAAATGTGCGCCTCGGATTTGGTCCAAACCACTTTTATCCGGTATTAGAGCTTCCCAACAAGGGCCCCAGAGCCGTCAACCCAAGAGAAAATGAGTAGAAGACCCCCAAACAGCCAAAGAGCAAAAGTACAAAAATGGGGACTTAGTCATTTTTTCCCAAATTTCCCAAATCACTCCGCGCGCGCTCTGCAGCTAGGCCCTAACTCCCCTCTGCCACCATGGATTTGCTTCAAACCTCTTGCAAAGTAAAGTATCCATAGCCAGCAGTGCTCCCAGACTCCGAAACCCACCCACAAACACCAGGAAGCCCCCCAAACCGGCCCCTGAAAACGGTACATTGAGCAAAATGTCAGAAATAGCAACAAAAAAAAATCGGCCTGGATTTTGTCCCAACCACTTCTACCCGGTATTAGACCTTCCCAGGAATGGCCCAAGACCCGCCAACCCACCCGCCAAAAAGCATAACACCCCCAAACAGGCCAAAAGCAACATCTCCTACATACAATATTTCTCGGCCTTCGGTCCAAACGCGCTGCGTAGCTTGGCCATAAGTCCGTTTTGCCACCACGGATTTCCTGAAAAGCAAATGCAATCAAGATTAGAGTGTCCCAGCAGTGCTGACAGACCCCGAAACTCACCCACAAACAGAGGGAACCCCCCCTAAGAGCACCTCAAAGGTAAGCAAGTCAGCAAAAACACAAAAAAATGTGCGCCTCGGATTTGGTCCAAACCACTTTTAGAGCTTCCCAGCAATGGCCCCAGAGCCGTCATTTCACCTGCAAAGAGGTAGAACAACACCCCCACAAGTGCTGAGTCTTTCTTCATTGGGCGTAAACCAGCCCTCTGCTTTGATGGAAATAGGAGTCTGGAGGAGGAGGATAGAGGAGCATGTTCTTCTGAACTTGTGAACCTGAGGAATGCAGACTGCGGCACCTTCAAATCAATTAGCAAACAAGTGAAGACTGTTCTGCTGATGGGCTTGTTTTTGTGATTATCTGATTAAAGTTTGAATTGTATTAACTGTGCACAACAAAGAAAGACAGACACACAGGAATAAAAGTGAATATGGATGAAAAAGAAAGTTATTGATTCGTTGTCTCATTTTCAGGGCTCGGTATCACGGTCCAGGAATGAGAATAAGGCTTCGTCATCATACTCTGCGAATTCAGGCAGGGTGAGCTCAGTGTCACCTGACAGAGTAGAAATTCCCTCATCTATGTTGCTGGCCACCTCGTCTTCATCCGGCGTGCTTTCTCGTACTCTGAAATCTGGTGGTATGAGGTGCTGATTCATCTTGATCATTGTTAACCTCTCCACATTTTTGGGCGAGAGGCGGCTCCGTTTGGAAGTTACAATGCCACCAGCAGCACTGAAAACACGTTCAGAAGACACACTTGCGAGTGGGCAAGACAAGTAGTTTAAAGCCAGGTTGGTGAGCTGTGGCCACAATTCTTTTTTCCCATGCCAATACGCCAATGGGTCAACATTAACATAGGCCTCTGTTGAGTCATTCAGATAGTCCTTGACCATCGAATCAAGGTTCTCTTCCAAGGTTCCTCCTCTTTGCTTAGCTGTTGCTGTGACCTTTTGAGAACCAAACCCAAGCCGAGCTAGCCAATCCTCTTCAGCCTCCAATGTTACTGTTGCGTCTGGTGGTGCAGATGATCCGGTTGCCGGTCTCTTTAACGGCTGAGAGGTCACTTGTGCCGCAGCCACAGGTGCAGAAGAGGATAGTTGTGACTGGGGATGGCCTGCTGATGCTGATGTACTGCCTTCTCCTTCAATTTGCTGCCGTTCTCTTTCAAACCTCTTGGCTGAGGAGGCTATCCACTGTTTGTAACTTGTAACATCTTCATCAGCAAAAGGAAAGAATGCTTGGCCTGCTAGCGCCTTTTTGTAGCGTGGATCCAGAATAGTAGCACAAATGTAATGCTGGTCTGAGTGGATCATTTTAAGACGTTCATCACCTTGTAGGTGCTCTAATAATTTCTCAGCCAGAACAAAAGAGTCTTGTTTTTTTTCATCTTTTTCAAACACAGAACACACCTCCTTCAGTTGGTGCTCCAGCATGTACAACAATGGGATAGCTTTTCCCAAATTACAGTCCTCCTTGCTGACTGCACGCGTGAAGAACTCAAAAGGACGAAGCATGTGTTTCAGGCTTTTAACTATGTTCCATTGCGCCGCACCCATCCTCAGGTCCTCCTTCTGAGCTGTACCCTGTGTTAAGAAATAGTGATCGAGTACCGTATACTGCTCATACAGACGCTCAAGCATGTAGAAGGTTGAGTTCCAACGTGTTACCACCTCCTGGATGAGTGCTTTCACTGGCATTTAACGTTGATATAGCAGGCTCCTCAGCTGCTTCTGGGCCTTAAAAGAATGGCTGAAATGGTTGCACATTTTTCGGCAGGTGTCCAATACTCTGTACGCTGCACTGTCTTTATTACCCAAGAATTTTTGGACAACCAGGTTTATACAGTGCGCCAAACACAGCACTCTAAAATAGTCACCCAGCTTCATGGCCTTAACTATATTGGCTCCCTACCTCGAGACCATAGGTCCCGACCCCTACGCACATTTTCCAGTGGGATTTACCCAACGCTAATATTAACAATCTTTCTCAATAATACCAAAAAATATATTTTTCTCCTTTTTGAACATTTATTTTGACACCATAAATATTCACATGGTCTTTGAATCATAGACTTTCATTTTAAATGTAGCGAAACAACATGGTACATTCTTTTTCAAAAAACACAAAATTGTATGACAGTCTTCTTCTGTATTTCTTTTCAAGATGCTCTATGCATTTCGGGTTTTACATGACCCTTCATCAGGAGCAAGTGCCATCTACAAAAATAATGCACAACAATAAGCTTTTTATCACAACAGGAGTAATCAGTATTGTAATTGAACAAACAATAGATTAAACAACATGCATTCTGAATGTACTCAAAAAGTGTATGTAACCCAAATAACCACACCACTGTGATACCAAAAAAACCGCTATGAACTTGCTTACTTGATACTTTCAAGACAACGCCCATGGTACCTGAAAAAATTCACAATAACTATACGTCAACACAACCTCCTGTTTAATAAGTCACTGGTGACCATAACAAACGTTTTCGGAGTCAACTTACCAAAAGACAACTGTAAATAATTCCGATCCTGATCCTAGTTTCAAAATTTCCTGTGAAGCGTGGAGCCCGACCAAGTAACTATATTGGCGCCATTGTCCGTGGAAACATAACCAACCTGGCGTTTTTTTGGGGACAGCCAGTTAAGGACCTTTGTGTTAAAGACATCCAAAATGTTTTCTGCTGTGTGACGTTTCTCCAAACCAAGCATGGCTAGTGTTGCATGTTTCCGAGCAGCTTTAAAAACAATGTCCGGGTCAACACCTGCGTTTAGCTTTGCTTTAGCCCCTGAAAAAAGACCCAGTGTGCAGTGATGCACATGTAATCAGCGCCTGCGCCACTGGTCCACATGTCTGTTGTCAGATGTATAGTGTGAACAGCACTCTTCTGCAAAGCTGCCCCAATCACCTTCAGAACATCTTCATGTAGTGCTGGAACCGCAACTCGGGCAAAATAGAACCGGCTAGGAACCTTCCATTTAGGGCAGAGCGCTGCCACTAATTCTAGAAAACCAACCCCTTCTACAAAAGAAAAAGGGAGAAGGTCCAGAGCTAGCATTTTAGCCAGCTTAGTGTTATACAGACGCGTCAGTGGGTGGTTGCGTTCATATTGCGCTTCTGAAAACAACATCTTTTTAATGTTGCCCTGGACCAAGGATTTACGGGATGATGATGATATCTTCGACCCAGTTACGCTCGCTGATGAACTTTTTCGCATTGATGTCTCACTCTCTCCCCCACTCTGAGTGTGGCTCACATGGGGTGTGCTGCTGACAGGGGTACTGGGTGTAAGTGAAGTGTTTGAATCGTCTTCTTCCTCCTCGTCATCATCAGATGAAAAATCAATGTTTTCATTACGTGCAATTCGGGCTTCCTTGACCGCCTCTAGTTGCGCAAACCATTGGACAGGGTGCGCTCTCCTAAGATGACCTCTCTGGCCTCCGGTACCATAGTTGGTACCAAACTTACCACGACTAACTCGAAGCCTACAAATGCTACAAATGGCTATGTTTTCCTTTTTTGGGCAAACACTAAAGAAGTCCCAAACTGGAGACTTGAAATGTCTTTGGGGGCCGGAGGAGGCGGCGATACTGGTGGTGGTGGTCCTGCTGCTAACGCCAGATGAAGTGGAGGATGTGGATTGCCGAACTTCAGTACATTTTGCACTTTAACCACCACTAATTGAGGTTGAGGTGGATGGAGGTCCCTTCTTGCGAGTAAGAAATATGGAAGCGGTAGGTGTTAGTGTACTAGTTAACTCCAAATCTAATGATTGTTGTGTTTCCATTTCCATTGCCTCATCGTCGTCATCGTGAGAGGCTTCACCAGCAGCAGTATCCGTCACTTCTTGTTGAGCCTCATCACACTCCATAGCTATGAGTTTTTCGACGACCTTCCTTTTACGCTTAGGTACCTTTGTCAGATCATGGTGTGCCTCACTCTCAGACGGCAGTGGTGCTGGTTCCCAATTGGGATCCGTTTCATCAGAAGGAGGTGGGCTTGAAGAAGATGTAGACACCAACCTTGATCTTTTCCTTGCTAGGGATGTGGAAGAAAATGAATGATCATCAGGAGGAGTGGCTTCCAATGATACCTCGGCTTGATTGTCGATTTCCTGATGTGCCCCTACTTCGGGAGGAACAACTATTGTGGGCACTTGTGACCCTCCATGCACCTCTGCTTGCGCATCTCCTTGCGCTGCCTCTCCTTCCACATGTACTTGGGCTTGTACTTGCACATGGTGTTGTTGTTGCGGCTGTGGTTGTTCAACACTTGTCAGATGAGTTACAACAACCTGTGTTGATTCAGGGACATTGATGCTACTTTCTTGCGATGAGCCAACATCACTGGTCGATGGTGATTGGAGAAGTACACTGACTGCCTCTGAAGCACTCAAGGGCTTTGACTTAAGTTGGCGTGGTGGTGGAGGCACTGAACCCAATGGAGCGGGGGTGCTGCTCCCAGCTTGGTCCCCAGCAGATCCTGCTGCTGCTGCAGGCGTACTTTTTTTTTTGCTCCCAAAAAAACGCGGCGGCCGGCACACCAGCCTCCTTGGTAACTTGCTTCTTCTGCTCCTTACTAGCAACTTTCTTGCTAGAGGAGCTACGGAGACCTTTTTTTGGGGCCATCTTCTTCAGAGCAGGTCAGACAGCAGGCCGCAGTTGCATGAATTGTAGAGTTGTCTGAGGCCAGATGTGACGTTGCGTGACGTTATGCTGCATACACACACCGCTGCAGGACTTCTTCCTGGCACTGGTGGTTCTCTTGAGTCTTGTGCACCTAAAAACAATGGAAGACAGAGGAACATCAGTTCAGTTATACACCCCAAAAAAATCGAGAAAAAAAACAGAAAAATCAGCACAATCCCATTCCATCCATGCCCTCCATGATGTTTAAGTTCGAGACACCCCGCAGAAAGACTAGGCCCATGCAAGACTCAATACCCCTGGTGAAAAGGCCACAAGTACAGCCCCAAAAAACGAAAATCACTGAAAAATCAGCACAATCCCATTCCATCCATGCCCTCCATGATGTTTAAGTTCAAGACACCCCACAGAAAGACTAGGACCATGCAAGACTCACTACCCCTGGGCATAAAGGTTGAAAAGTAGGCAAAATGGTTGCAGGCCTAACAACAATGCCTACATTCAAAATGGCCACTTGCCTCCCAGCACATGGCCAGGGCCTGTAGCAGCACTCAAAATGGCCCCAGCCACATGGCCTGTCCCTCCCCATGAACACCCTCAAAAATCGAAAAACACTGCAAAATCAGCACAATCCCATTCCATCCATGCCCTCCATGATGTTTAAGTTCAAGACACCCCACAGAAAGACTAGGCCCATGCAAGACTCACTACCCCTGGGCATAGAGGTTGAAAAGTAGGCAAAATGGTTGCAGGCCTAACAACAAAGCCTACATTCAAAATGGCCACTTGCCTCCCAGCACATGGCCAGGGCCTGTAGCAGCACTCAAAATGGCCCCCAGCCACATGGCCTGTCCCTCCCCATGAACACCCCCAAAAATCGAAAAACACTGCAAAACCAGCACAATCCCATTCCATCTATGCCCTCCATGATGTTTAAGTTCAAGACACCCCACAGAAAGACTAGGCCCATGCAAGACTCAATACCCCTGGTGAAAAGGCCACAAGTACAGACCCAAAAACGAAAATCACTGAAAAATCAGCACAATCCCATTCCATCCATGCCCTCCTTGATGTTTAAGTTCAAGACACCCCACAGAAAGACTAGGCCCATGCAAGACTCACTACCCCTGGGCATAAAGGTTGAAAAGTAGGAAAATGGTTTCAGGCCTAACAACAATGCCTGCATTCAAAATGGCCACTTGCCTCCCAGCACATGGCCAGGGCCTGTAGCAGCACTCAAAATGGCCCCCAGCCACATGGCCTGTCCCTCCCCATGAACACCCCCAAAAATCGAAAAACACTTAAAAATCAGCACAATCCCATTCCATCCATGCCCTCCATGATGTTTAAGTTGAAGACACCCCACAGAAAGACTAGGCCCATGCTAGACTCAAATACCCCTGGTGAAAATGCCACAAGTACAGCCCCAAGTTCAAGACACCCCACAGAAAGACTCAGTCCACCCACCACTGAGTACCCCTGGGCAAAAGGCCCCAAAACAGCCCAAACATCGAAAATTCCAAAATTGTAGTTGCAGCAACTGTAATGCCCCAAACAAACTTACTTGTAAAATTTCTAATCCAAAAGTGATCCAAAGAAAGTCAAATAGGCCTCAAGTCCAAATATCCAGCAGAATCCACAAAAAGTAATCCTTCCAGCTCCAGATCCAAATGAAAAGTGACCAGGAGATGGACAAAGCACTGGGAGGAGCCTGCTGGACAGGAACAGGAAGTTGAAGACTGTGGGGCACTTCCTTCCTCCCACCCCCCCCTCCCCAAAATGGACTCCTCGCAAAAAAAGTGCAGGCAAATGTCAACCTAAGGAGTTATTCAGATAAAAATCATCATTTCAAGAAGGTTTATGCTGCTTGCTGGTGGATTTCTTGTGCAGAATTGCAAATGTTATATTTTCGCGTGTGCGAGATTGTTGCTGCTCGCCGCATCTCAAAGCTCGCAATTGCGAAGTACCGCGAGACGTGATCACAGCGTACTCGCGTTGACAAACGCTCGCTGTAAAAGTTGGCAAGCCGCGATTACGTAATCGCGCTTGCCAAATTCCAGCGGGATCCCGCAGCAAGATCCAAAATGGCGCAGCACTCGCAAAATATCGAGAAAAACAACTCGGCAAACGATGATAAACGTCGCGCGCCGCAAAATTGTATCACCAAGAAAAAAAAAATCCGCTGCGTGCGAATTTGCGGATTTTGCGGGAAATTCGCAAATCTCGCGGATTGCGAATTTACCGAAAATCCGCAAAATCCGTGAGCGTAACGGATTTTCCGCCCATACTTAGCTCTGTGGTGGTCAAGTCTAACTTAATTTTCTTGAAGATCAACAAAACCTTATAGAAAACCCACCTCTGGGTTTATTTATGTTCAAGTTCCTCTCTTGATTACTATTTTATTCGGTCAGTTTTCAGTTCTCTTTTGCTTTTAGCAGGGTGTCAGTGACTAGAACAAAAATAGAAAATCTGTGTAACCTATTCACTTGAATTATTGTGCAAAAGAAAACCACTTGCTGTATGTCATTAGTTGATATCAGGTGGAGACAGGGACATTTTGAAAATATCTTTTGCAACTCTTGTTTTCTTGTTCAGGTTACACAAATACCCATAAACTATTACATCCTTACTTCGTGTTTCCATATTTTTTTTTGTACTATGCTTTCTACAGTCCTTAAGAAGGAACAACATTTCTTGGGCTGCTTTTACTGACACCAATCAATTTTGCACTATCTTGTGCAATAATGTCAAGGGGATTCTGGAATCATAAGCCAGTTTTCCTACTCCCAACTTCACCCCTGTCTCTCCCTTCTCTGAACCCATCACCGTTGTTGGTGCTAATTCTCATCAGGTTTCCGCTTTGCATGTTATTAATTCCTCTTACCCTATCCTTCCTATTGTCGCATTGAACCTTCCTTGCTTTTGTGTTTGTACCTCCTTTTTTGGTCACTCACAGTTCCAATCTTTGTACATGTGCATAGGTTATTGGTTGAGCTTGTCCATGCTCAGTTAGATTTAGTAAGCATCTTCTCCTCACCATTGCTTGACCTCCTCTGGCTTTTATAATGTTAACACTCACCTTATATTTCCTAGCCTGGCGACTCTTTCCAAATTGACTTCTCTGTATTCTCTGTTTCTGCCTTAGTCTCCCAGCTGTGGTTGTAAGGCCAATAGGGTAACATCCCTACCTTTTTATTAACATCAACTGTTTAAGTAGGTATACAATACTGTATCCCACTTTACCCTTTCTTGCCCTGTCCCCTTTTTTTGGGTGTGGAGTTTAATATAGCACAAACTAGACCCGGAGGTATCAGAGCTCTTTACATGAACACCAGTTACATTACAGATGGACACAATCATTTTCGTCAGACATGGGGAGATTAAGTGATTTGCCCAGAATCACAGAATATTGTGCATCCATGCCAAGTCTTAAACTCAGTTCCCCAGCTTCTGTAGTGTAGTTCCTATATTCCCAATTGGCTCTGCGCATTCAAATAATATACACTATAGATTTGACATAGGACTGAGGTCATTATTTCTCTATCGAGTACACTAAACGTAATTGTGTGTGCCAACTAACTCAGAGGTCACTAGAAACGTTCTCGAGTAAACAAAAAGGGATTCGTTTCTGACAACCGCATAAACATGACAACTTTGTTTCCCCTAGAATCAAAACATATCTTCATCGTTGTGGAAACAATAGATGACTATTTCACCTAGTCAGTTGTGCATGCTTTATTTCTACAGAGTTTGCACTGAAATAGAGAGGCAGGCGTTTCATTCAAAAGGGGTTTATTTAACTGTCTTCTTTCTCATGCAAGAGAGGTGAACTTCTACAATCGTTAGACAGAATGTGAAGTATAATGCATACAGCTTAAACAGTGATATAAAATAATACTGTAATTGCATTGTCTGTTGCTATGACATGTAAAAATACATAAATAAATAATACAGTCTAAAATACTTAGCTGGTGTTTCTAAAATACGCCTACCCCAGTGTACCTAACTTAAGTCTAGTACGAGGGAAGAAGTAAGTGTTTGTCTTTAGCATAGGTTTAGTTTTTGCCAAGAATTGCCAAAGGTTTCTCTAGGTTCTAATCAGCTCCATACCTTAGAATGAGAGAGGTTGGTATCGTCTGGCCCGATTCACAGAATGAACTTAAGACTCAATCCTAAACTTACTACTATTTTGGTATTCACAGAATGCACTTACTACTTTTGGTATTCAGAGAATGAACTTACTACTTTTGGTATTCACAGAAGTTAGGATTTTGTCTTAAGTCTGTCTTAAGTCTGTCTTAAGTTTGTCTTAAGTCTTTCTTAAGACAAACTTAATACAAATTCCTAACTTCTGTGAATACCAAAAGTAGTAAGTTCATTCTGTGAATGCCAAAAGTAGTAAGTGCATTCTGTGAATACCAAAATAGTGGTAAGTTTAGGATTGAGTCTTAAGTTCATTCTGTGAATCGGGCCCTCTGTCTCAAGACTCGATTTCTCAACACCCCGCAAGGGGAGTCAGAAACACTAGAGCTGGATTCTCGGCAGGAGGATGACAGCTTCTTGGTCAGTGCGTCACCTAGAGAGTTGGCTTCTTTCGGCAATTGCTGTAGCGAGCTGCGTCGTGCAAGTAGCTAGTCGAACTGCACCGAACCACACCATTCTTTGCCATAGCAAGTGAAGGTATATTTATACCATGAAGGTGTTTAGGAATGCCAGCTTTGACGTAATGTCTGTCATATGAACGTCATGAATGAACCCCTAAGGAATAGATGTTCATGCGTAATAATGAGTTCTTGGAGAAATCAATATTCAAGCAAGGGGAAGTCCCTAATGGCTTAGGAGTCTAGTTTTCCAAGAAATCGTTGTGACGTAGATGAATGGATGGAAGTAGCCATGCCTGTATTTGGGCAGCATGGGCTATGCCTAAATAAGGACTGGATCTGGAAATTCATTTGAAATCTAAAATCAAACACAACACTTCGAGGTCGATTGCCCAAGCTGTTAGTCCACATTCTCTCCTCTTATACAGCCACACTTTCCACTGGTCTAACTAAGCTCAGAATACAACTGATAGTGTTCCTGCAATTCGACGGCAACAGCCTGGAAGTGAACATATACGTTTTTAGCTTGGAAGAGGACAAGCTGGGTGACATACCCAGGTCAATAGTCCAAATTAGGAGGTAAGCCTTGTCGGAAAATATTCGCAGTACTTAAAGATGAGAGATTAATTACTTTCCCTTGGTTCACACAGGTGGTATTAGGGGCCTTTTTTTACAAACAACAAGTCTCTTGGAGGTTTACATTTTCCTGTACAGTGCAGGAATCAGCGAACATTCTATCCTGTATGTCACTTTCCATGGCATTCCACATTAACTCCCTAGACAAATGGGGTAAGGATAACAGTCTTGGTTCTAAACCAGGTAAACTTGTCTCCATTATACCTTGTATCTCTGCAACATCCAGAGAGGTTAAAGGTGTACCCTCAGCCCTTTAACCAAAGAGTGACAGATTTGGGCATTGGCCCCTACTATTCTTAAAGCCTTTCCCTACAAAGTCGTTTATCGATTGTAACAGAGATGAAGCCTTAGATGTTTCTGATTTGAAAGCAATTACTCTACCTAGATCACTCAATCCCTATAAGTCTGTTATTTTTGTCCAGTTCCATGCAGCATTTTTTAGCTGAGCCCGGCCACTCTGCCTTTGTGGCCCTTTACCAATCTTACTTGTACTCCCGCTCACAGCAATTCTTTTTGTTCACCTTGTTTTTCTCAGTAGCATCCTGACCACTTAAGATAATTATGCTAGGAAGAACAGGAGTGTAGATCTTATTTTCCTATTGTCCAAGATAATATCCACCCTTTTCACCAATTTTGCTTTGAAGGCACATTATGGTAAGTTGTTACTCTAATAAGTGGCTAGAATACCAATATTGTACAAATATATGGCATTTATCAGTATCTTTTGAGGCATCAGAGTGGAGTTCTGCAAGCCTGCCGTGTTGCTATGACAATCCGCTATTGTAACATTTTAAATTCACTTTAGTTTAATTTGCGTTAGATGCCACCTCCACCACAGAATCTTCTTACAGATTACTTGTATCAGATTGAGTGCCTAGACCAGTAAAAGATTGAATGCCTGGCAATGCCTTTCAGTGCCTGTACCATGTTGATATTACGGCTCTAACAGGAGTCAAGCAGATTTGTTAAATTAAGTTCACAGCTGAGAACAACTTCTATGGCAAGTTAAAAACAAAAGTGTTGGTCTATCTTTTTTGACCTGAAGTCCTTAGATTGTGCCAAGTGGCAGTCTCCTCTCTCTGTTCCCTGCAGACACTAGGGCTACCTCACATCTAGCCAGACCCCAGCTCCTCAGAGTGGGCAGACACAGATAAGGCAAAGCCCCCTGTTCAATCTGTGGTTTCTATCTGTTTGCCACGCAAGTCATCAGTGTGGTCTCCTGCATGATCCTTTGTCTTTTACCCAAAATTATTTCAAAAAAGTTCATTCTGTTTCAGGGTGCAGTACAATCCAAGCATCTGTTATATGCTCATGGGCAAGTATGAACAGCTACATCTAACGAGATAACATATCTTATTCTGTGGCCGGCATGAGCATAGCTTTGATGCAAGGTTTCCAGGCAGCAGAAGAGGAGCCTGATGATGGTGGCTCAGTGGAAGCCTAAGTGTTTCAGTGTAGATGAGTGAACCAGCAAAACTAATTGAGCTGGCAGGGCCAACTTAGCAACAGGGGACATCTAGGGTTGGGATAAGCTAGAGCGAGCAGGGGGTGAAGCTGACCAAAACAGGATTCAGCACACAGTCCAGAGTCGATGCTGAATGCCAAAATGCACCTCAGATCACCTCGGATCATGGAGCTCAAATCAGAGCTGCAATACCGCAGTGCACCAGAGTCGTAGATGAGGCCCATGGCCTGGAGATGCTCTGCTGCCCCACCAACCTCAAACCTAGGCCCCAGATCTGTGGCCTTGCAGCTCCTTTCCTTGTTTCCTCATTGCTTCTTTGCACCACCTGGATTTCTAATGACTGGTTAGAAAGTGAGCACTGAGGACTGGTGCATTTGTCTTTGTCCGGTGTATCACTAAAAGCCTTGGTTGTTCCTATTATTCGACTCTTCCTGCACTGCTGAGTCTTAGATACTTTTGGGGATAAAGAAAACTCTAGGAGATATTTTGAGCCCTTTCTTTCCAATACCCCCACATAGATAACACAGGGCTTATTAATGCGCCCCAGCATCAATTTTGCATTGCCATTTTGTCACTTTTTGTGACGCAGCATGGAGTAAAATATGAACCGTGTTGCACCCTATTTACAAAGTGACACATGTAGGCAGATGTGTCTCTTTGTAATCATGCGCTACATTATACCTGCATCTTGTATAATGTATGCCGAGTGGGCGTTCCCCCACATCAAAGCCTAGTAGAAGTGGTGCATTTGAATCTATAGGATTTCAGTGTGCCACTTCTAGTTCGCCATTGCATTCAAATCATACACCTGCTTCATGGTAGGCATATGACTGGCACCGGCCCTTTCACATGAGGCATGCCCCATGTCAAAGGAATATTGCGTCACGGTTTCTACACAACTCCAGCAATGCGTCAGTTTAGCGCCAACAGATATGTCAGTAACACTGACGTATCTGTCGTTCCTTGAGCTATGATGCATCATACTGTAAATATGACGCATCAATGGTGTCACAAGGAGGGTTCACTAAGAAGTGTTACATTCCTGCTATGCTGCAGGGATGCAACAAATCTCATAAATAGGGCCCCAAATTTACTAGGTTCATGCTTCACTAAGTTGTTATAGTTTGTTTGTTTTACCGTAGGAAATGCCCTAAGCATGTTGCTAATTACTGTATCCTCCATGAAACAATTTAAAAAGTACAACTTTTTTTACTAGTTTGCACCTGAAACATTTCGGAAGGATCCGTCAAGCTGGGGCAGAGAATAAAGGGGTTCCAAAATGCATTTTACTCATTTATACCATGGGCCAAAAAATCATTTAATTTTTATTTTGCCACAAACTCAGAGAGGATCCTGGAATCTGCATCTAAACTAAAACAAAAAAAAACAAGTGCTGGGTTTGAGTTTCTTTCAATAACCCTCATGGTGGGCAAGGCCCCGTCCCAAAGCCCCTGAAAGGCCCTGGAGACCCCATGCCCTAGGGCCCATGTAAAAAGAAAGGTGGAGTGTACGGCCCCCTCTTGGAGCCTAATTAGGTCCACAGGATCCATCCCTAAGGCCTAAATACAGTAAAAAGTGGAGGAGGACATGCAGTCCCCTCTGTAAGGCCCCAAAAACTCTATGCCCATGAGCTGAGAAATTTATTGATGGGAGGAGGGTGTGCGCCCGACTCCCAAAGCTAGAAATTAGGCCAAGGGGACCCCTTCCCCCTGGGAAAGGGGAGTTGAGTCATATGACCCCCCTCCAAACCCTTTGAAAATGTCCTGGGTAACATATCCCTGCATATTTCACAGTTGTTGAGTGGGAGGCAGGCCATGCAGCCCTCTACCAGAGCCATTAAAGGCTGTGAAGACCAAGCGGCTGGCTCAGTGACTGTGTCCCAGGGTCAATGCACCACTAAATGTTGTTTGGGGGTGCCCCGGGTGGAATCAATTACAAACCTTCCTGAAGGTATGCTTCCTCTCCCACACATCTGGCAATTTAAAACAATTTAAAACAAATATTATTTATTTATATATTTCTTGAAACAATTCATAATCAGTTTTTCCATGCTAATCAAGATCTATAATGTTTTTTTGCACACGAAAAAACACTGTTATTAACCTTATCCTAAATCCATGATCTTGTGAGTAGATCATGAGAGTGAAACAAGAAGTACATCCCTATTGGAGTCCATGCAGCGGATTGTGTGTTCGAGTCCTGCAAACTTCTTCTGAGATTGTATAAATAACATTGCTTTAGTCACTGGAACAAATCATAATCAATTTTACGAACATAATCAATTTCTGTAATCTGTTACTTTGCTCAGAATTGCCTGAAAACATTTTTGTGTATTAATTTAATCCCAAATGTAGGATCTCGTGAGAGGGTCATGAGAGCTGACCAGAAAGTATATCCCCTCAAAGTCCACGAAGCAGATTGCAGGTTCGACTCCTGGGAGAGAATCACAAGAGTTCACCACCTTTAAAAAAAAAAAAAAAGTAAATTAATATTGCAGCTATAATTCAATTACAGCTCTATTTACAGATTACATTGAATCTTGTCATTGTAATCTGTATTATGTAGATTGTCACAAAATTATTTAGTGTATAAGATAAAGAAATTGTTTTCAAAGTATATATTTTAGCAATAGGTAATCAAACTGTACCAGTTTCCACCACAAATTTATGAATGGCAGAACTCAGCAGATAATCCACCAGCATTACCTCTCAAAAAGCTTCAAGTGACTCCATCAACTAAATTCTATACAGGCTCCCAATCAGCCTTTTCAATTGGTGGTGAACCAATTGCATATATTTATATTTTTTTCTAGTAACAGGAACCCGAGTGAGAAGATCTGGGGGCATATGTATCAAGCCCTTTCCCTGTTTGCAAACTGTAAAAGTCCTTTTGGGATGTGTCATTCCAAAAGGGCATTGAAAATTTGAGAATCGCAAAATTGCATTTAAGGAATCGTAATTTGCGATTCATTAAATGCAATGTATGAAGCCCAGAAAAAGTGCAATATGGCCTTAAGAAATTGCAAATTACCACCAACGGTAGTTTGTGATTTCTTTGAAAAATGCCCTTTTTTTCATTTTTTCAAAGTGCCATGTTGCGCACATACATGCCTCTATCTCTCTCAGCCTCACAACAGAGGAGACATAACACCCTCTTAATTTTCAGCCAGAGGCACTAAAAGTTTTGCATTAGCTATCAAAGACTGGTTGTTTTTTCAAAAAATGAAGAAATGTTTTTTTTAAATGGAAAAACCATGGGAGGTCCCTATAGATCCCACCACATTCAATATTATTACATGCAGATGTCATTTCAGGTGAGTCAAGTGTGTGGCATAGAGGAGAACAGCAGGGTCCCTAAGAGTCCGGCCCCTGGGACCTCGAAGTAATGACCCCAGAGAAGAAGGGAATGAGTGATCTAAAGAGATTAACTAGAGGAGGGGGCATTATGTAGGAGCTATTTTATTTCAAAGACACAATATTACAAATACTGTTGCTGGTGCAGTGGCACTGGGACTAGGAGTGTAAGAGGCAGCTACATCCCATTTATGTCTCTTTTACTAAAAGGGAGCTGGGAGATTATTGCCCTTGCCAGTAGGGAACAGGGTCCAAAAACAGGGTCCAAACAGCAGTCGCAAGATGTATGCCTCTTTTTTGTACGCAATGGGGCACACAGCCTGTTTTGGACCTCATGCATAGGAGAGATGCTCCAGTCGAGTGGACAGAAGAGAAAATCCTATTGGCATTGAAGGTGCAGTGATCTGATGTGATGAGCCTGTTAAACCCCAAATATTGTTGCATGTATTAGCGCCACGTGCACCTTTGCTCTGCCAGTTTTTCTTTGGGCTCCAGACCAATGACCCAAGGGAGGGGAAATAGAAGTTGAGGAAAACCTTTAGGTTAGACTCAGAGAGATGGTGGAGAGTGGATGGGCATGATCATGGGCCAATATTTTTAACAAAGAGCAGAGACAGACCACTTCATGAGGTAGTGGCTATCATTAGTGAAGCTAGGGGAGTGGCACTGGTACTTAGTGGTGTGAAGGGCCCACTACATCCCAGTTATGAGTATTTACTTTATGAAATTTGCATGGGGGCTCAATTGGTTTCACCTGCACAGTGCTTGCGCTGTGCTTGAAATATCTATTGTTTTTAATATAGGTTGTTCCTGTGGCATGAAGAGAAGGCTAGGTGTCACAGGTGGTCGTTGCTGTAATACGGAGATCCTGTTTGTTGCCAAGAATGGTCTTTGCTAAATATTTTCATTGGGTGTCACCGTGGGTTGGTGATGCTGTAGCATGCAGTGCAGATCTTGCATTGATGGTAGTCACTGAGGGTTGTAGTAGCCAAAGAGTAGGTTTCACAGGAGCTTCACATTGGTGGTCGGCACGTGTGGCAAGATCTTGGCATGACCAGGCCTGTTTTCCATCACAAAAATGCCAGAAGCATTTGGATTTCTCTTTTTCTCTTCAATGAGGACTTCAACTGATGTCAAACCAAGGCTCCAGGACCTGAAGGCCACCTCTTGGTGGGCCAAGAACTCACTCCAGCAGAGGCCAGTAGGGCTGTGGCTTGTCTAGAGGAGTTCTTGGCAGGTCCAGTGCAGCAGGTCAGCTGGGTAATTGCAGGTAGTTTTCTGTAGCTTGTTGAATCCCTGAAGCTCAGAAAAGGAGGCAAGTTATATAACCCTGTGAGTTATTTCAGCCTGGGATGAAGGTTGCAGGTTAATTCTTCCTTCTCAGCAAGCAGGGCAGGCCTTAAACAGCAGGACAGCAAGGGAGTAGGGTGTCTTTTTCTTATAGTATCTCTAGGACCAGGAGGGTACTGAAGAGTGGGTCTGCCGGTCCTCTTTAGTTTTGATTTCTAGTGGCCAATTTGAAGTGGGCAAAGCCTCTGTAGTTACCTCTACAGAGGTGTCTGGGTTTTCCTGTCTCCCTGCCCTGGTCCCAATATGTAAGGGGGCAGTGTGGACTAGTGTGAGATCCTTGTTATGTGAACTAAGCCAGTGCCTTTGAATGTGATAAGTGACAGCTCCAACCCCACCTCTCCATCCATTCTACCACAGATGACCCTTCCAACCAAAATCCTGACCCTATATTGTGATGCTCTTTGGATGGAATACACAAAGGCCATCTCCAACTACACATAATTATGTGACCCAGGTGATAGGCTGCAGGAAGCAAGTGGTTAAGACAAAAAAATGGCAACTTTTTTTTTTAACTCTTTTTATTTGCAGATTCAAGAAAACAAAAACGGCCAGTAAATTTGCATGTTAGAGTCAGTCACAACACCAGAAAATACATTGACAATGTGGTATACATCTTCAGTAGAAATAGCTTTTTTTTTGGAGAACAACATTATCAGTCTATATCCTCAACGCAGGAGTGGTGGGCTTGTAGAGGCTCACAAATGTTACCTCTAAAATCGTTCCAGCATGACCACACCTCCCCCCATTTTCGAGGGCTCCCTCTTGCCATGTAAACAGTTTTTTCTTGCAGCATACACCAGTCCATGTCTTTTTGCCATTCGACTAGTTTCGGCGGGTGGGGGCACCCCGTAGTCGGGCGATGTTTCTTTTTGCCACCATTTGCCCAAGTGTAACCCACATTTTCCCTTTCGTAGGCAGGTCCGTGGGTTCCCAGATGTTCAAGAGGCATCTCTTAGCCTTTGGGCGTATGTCTACCCCCCATACTTCTTGCATGCAGTGCACCACACGTCTCCAGTACCTTCGCAACATTGGGCAATCCCACAGTATATGGAAGAAAGAGCCTATCTCACCGCAGCCCCTCCTGCAGAGCCCCTCCCCCCCTTCCGATTAACTGTAGTTTAGTGCCGGAGATGTACACCCTGTACAGTATTTTAAGTTGAATAAGCCTAAGTCTAGCCAAAATCGCCACCTCCTTACGGGAGACCAGCGCACTCGTCCATTCCTCTTCATTGATCTAGAGCCCATCGCCAACCCACCTCTCTTTAAGGAACAGGAGTGAGTCAGGGGGATTATTGATCAGTTTTTTATATGTCATGTAGATGGCATGTTCTGGCATGTGTCCATCTAGCAGTCTGTCCTTGAGTGGGGAGGCCTGTGGCAGTTTGGTCCCTGGCGGTATGTTTGACTGGAGTGAGTGTCTGATTTGCATGTATCTAAAATACTCAGTTTGTGCTAATTCGTACATTTCTTGCAAGTGGGCGAAGGATCTGACCCCTTTGGGGCCCCACAAATCTTTAATTTGTGAGATACCAATAAGGTCCCAGTTATGGAACCCCTTCGTACGTCCCAAGTTGCCTAATTCTTTGGACGCCCATAGTGGAGTGGCCATGGTCAGGGTATTTGACCAACCGAGCTTCTGTTGCGCCATGTGCCATATTTCCACCGAGTGTTTTGTCGGTCCCGTGAGCTGGTATTTACCAGGTCTAGAATAGAGTGCAGCTTCATAATTCCCCCCGGAGAGTAGCCATCTGTTCATCACATAACCTGGGTCGTTACCGTCACTATACGTCCCCTGGTTGATCGCAGAGAGGTGTTCGGCCCAATAGTACTTGCGGATATCTGGGAGGGCTATCCCTCCATCGTACCATCCCAGTGTAAGTTTGTGTAGCGCTATTCTAGGTGTGTCTGCCAGACGACGTCTCGCTGCGCCACTTCTATTGCTTCAAAATAAGATTTCGGTACCAGGTCTGGATAATTTTGAAGGGCATAGAGAAATCTCGGCAGTGCCATCATTTTAAAAAGGGCCGCGCGGCCCAACAGGGACAGTGGAAGTTTCTGCCAAGAGTTAGAATCACGTTGAAACTGTCGTAGGGGCGGTAGTAGATTCCTTACGTAGATCCTAGTCTTGTCGGTGGAGACAAAGACTCCAAGGTATTTGAAACCGTCCCCCGCCACAGTGATTGGGCAGGTACTGGGAAGCCTTGGGGGGCTGCCATGGAGGACATAAAGGAGAGATTTGCTCCAATTGATCCGGAACCCCGAATTCTTCCCGAGACTCGTGAATATATCAAGTGCCGCCACAATGGACCTCCTTGGTTTGCATAGGTAGAGGAGGATATCATCAGCGTATAGGGAGATCTTGCCGTCCCATCCGTTCGCCCAATGTATCCCTTTGAGGTAGACATCTTGCCTGATCCATGCAGCAAGTGGTTCGAGGGAGAGTGCAAATAGCAGGGGGGAGAGCAGACAGCCCTTTCTGGTCCCCCTTTCCAGGGTGAAAACCTCAGAGACCTTGTTGTTAACTACCACTTGGGATAGTGGCTCCGTATAGAGAAGACGGACCCATGCTGTAAAATTTGGGCTGAAGCCCAAATTACGGAGCACCGCTATCATGTAGGGCCATTCTATGGTGTCAAATGCCATGGTGGCGTCAAGCAAAACCACCACCGCATCTTCTTGTAACGTGCGGCACCGCCCAAGCACACCATTCAGGCGGCGAATGTTGAGTGCTGTGTTTCGATGGGGCATGAATCCTGATTGGTCAGGGTGAACCAAGGTAGGCAAGACGGATTGAAGCCTATTGGCGAGAGTTTTGGCCAATATTTTCGGCTCAGCGTTGAGCAGTGAGATAGGTCTGTCTGAGGAACAGGACTCTCTTGGTTTCCCTTCTTTTGGTATGGCCACAATAGTGGCGAAGCGTTGGTCTTGCGGCAATAATCCTGCCACTTTGCTATCTTCAAACATGTGTTTAAGGTGTGAACTAGGGGCGTGAGTGGTCAGAGATAACACAGGCTACGTGTGAGGCATTTTGTATGACCGTGTCATGCTGCAGTGGAGTCAGTATATAATGTAGGTGGGAGAATGAATGGTGCGGGCCGGAGAAGAAGATGAAGTGCCTATCAGTGGGGTGCATCAGTCGCCACATGTCTGTTAGCCCAAAGGCATCTAAAAAGTCAGCCAGCCATTTTTGCCCTTGGGGTGTGTCTCTGGGAGGGTGTCTGTCCTGGGTTCCTGAGACCACTGCGTTGAAGTTTCCCCCGATGAGCAGCTGACCATCAGGGAGGGAGAGTAGGAGTTTGCCCACGTCTATGTAGGATTGGGTTTGCAGGCCTGGTGGGATATAAGTGGAAAGCAGATTTAATCTGCGACCCTCCCACTTCCCTGACAATGCTGCAAAATGGCCCTGCGGGTCTGTTTCTGTGTGGTCAATATGGAGGGGCAGGGAACGGTGCAGCAGGATTCCCACGCCTCTGGAGCCAGAGGTGAAGCCTGAGTGAACCAGCAGAGTATATCCCCATCTATTGAGGGCCTGGTATGTATTACCCATCAGGTGTGTCTCTTGCAGTAATACTGCATCAGGAAGGTGACGTTTAATAAATTGTAAGACAATGGTACGTTTGAGCCTGTCACCCAGCCCGTTCACGTGCCAGCTAAGGACCTTAAGACTCCTTTCCCATCTCCTAGCCATATCCATTACTGTGTGAGCTGACCTGTCCTTGTATACTGGTGTATTCCCTGACTCTGTTCAAAATAGCAATGTGTGACCGTAAAAACCTCCCAACGCCCATCCCCCCTTCCACCTTCCTTCCCAGTAGTTCAAAACAGTACAAAGAGTGATCGGTACAGAGTGCAATGGACCCATAACCCTCTTCCTTCCCAATCCTGTCGGAAGTGCTCTCCCTCCCATCTGAACAAAACCCCCCCCACCCTGCTCCCTGCTCTGTAGGTTTCAAACTAACCACTGCCCCAATTAGCAGAGCGCCTGTCGCCCAACCCCACCCCGGAGAGAGTGAACCTCCCCCCCGAGGAAATTCGGTTAGGGAGAACGTGCGCCAGCCGCCGAACCTGTGCTGCCCCAGACTAGGAGTCCCTTAGTTCTACGGTACACTTAAGGAAAGTCACAAAGTCTCGGAGTCAATGGGCGGATGGGTCCGCTTCCCCACATCAATAACACCAAACAAACCCCCATGTCTGCATTATACATTACTGTTCGACGAGGCATGGTTCCGCAGTCTGGTTCCACATCGTGCTGTCGTGTCTCGGAGCGAGCCCCAGCGGGAACGCCAACTTTTTAAAAGTGACATTTGCTAAATTGTGACTTAAAATCTTAATTTACTAATAAAGAGTTTTAAATAACAGTTCCTTAGACAAGAAACATGACTTTCCTACCTGCTTCCAATCAAATTTTATTATTTTCTAATGGGCATATGCATCAAAATTCGGTAAAACGAGTCCTTATTTGCGAAACAAAAGGAATCGCAAATAAGGACTCGCATTCCGCGATGCATCAACAGATTCGGTATTTAATACAGAATCGCTAAACATCTGTAAAATATACCGAAAACACGATAGCGAGAGTCCAAAATAAAGAATAGAAAATACCGAATAAGCAAATACCAAATCGGTATTTGCGATTTCGATATTAGCAAATTCGCAAAAAAAGGTCGCGTTAGAAGCAGGTTGATGACGTCACAACCAGGAAGTCTCCCAGCCCATGCTTCATTCCGTGCCCTGAGGAGCTCAGAGGAGGAGGCAGAGCACAGGAGCTGAGGAGAGAAACAGTGATACCACAAACTAGCTATTCCACTGCAGTCCAGGATGGAGAAGGATGCACCCTAGAACAAGTACACGCCCAGAAAGAGGAAGAGGAAGTTTTCTGACAAAGAACTTGAACTTCTAATCAATGGGGTGAGCAGCAAACATGACAGGCTGTTTTGCAAGCTGTTCCTAAAGGTGCCTGAGGCGGAGAAGCGCAAGATCTGGTAGCACATCAAGGAGAGGGTAAATGCTGTAAGAGTCACCCACCGCAGCATAGACGACCTGAAAAAGAGGTGGTCTGACCTCTGGAAAAGGGCGAAGGTGAGAATTGCAGAGAGAGTGAAAGATGCAGCTGGCACAGGAGGGGGAACATCCAACGTCACACCCAACACAGCCCTCGAGGACCTCGTGGAGGGTCCCATTGAGCCTGAAGCTGTTGTGGGGGTCACCCAATTGGACACTTCCGGTGCTGCGGCAGGAGAACAAGGTAAGATGCATGCCAGTGCAGATACGCAGCGTGTTGTCTACCCCTGCCCATTCCCCCAGGCCAATCACAGTGCACATGTAGTAGTGCCTAACGCATATATCATCACCAAAGTGTTGCATCATGGGAATTGTAGTCATATCTTCAAAGTGTGCATGTATGATCTCCAATGGTAATGAAATAAGAATGTGTTGCATTGAAAGTATGCAACACATATACATCCAGACAAAATGATAACAATGCACTGTTTCACATACAGATGCATCACCCCTGGATTCAGATGACAGCGGATGCCTCATACCACCATCACCATCACCACCATCACCACCACCACCAGCGCCGACAACACCACCACCACCACCACGGACAACACCACCAAGCCGCAGGGCAAATGTTACCTCCCTGAAGGTGATGGAGACGGAGCAGAGGCCAGCAGCCACAAATGTTCCATGGCAGTCAGTTGTCACTCCGCCAGCTCAAACACCAGCATGTGTCCAAGTCCGACAGTGGGGTAGGCCCCTGGGAAAAGCTGCAGAGAGATCTGAGGAGCCAACACACGGCTAAGGTGTGGTTGAGTCACACATGCTGCGGGTTCAGCACTTGCAGGGGAGACAGATGGGTGCTATCAACATCAACATGGCAAAATTGGCACGCAAAATGGGCACCATGACAGACACTGTGACCACAGCCGTTGCTGAGGGTAACAGAGACATAAAACTGTGCCTACAGGAGCTCACACGTGCCGTCATTCCAGGCAACAGAGCGAGCGCAGGAGACATCGCCAGAACTTGCTCCATTCCAATGCCTCCATTAGGGCCATCACAAAGCTCTGCAACAGCACAGCTGCACTGTCACGGAGGTCTGTGTCCCTGCAGGTCGACCTGGGCCATTACTGTGAGAATGTGGCAAAGGCCTTGGGCCAAGTGACCACTGCAGTGGAGCATCTGCAGTCTAGGACTTTTAGTGCCAGAAGTTTGGGAGTGGAGGAGGGGAGTGAGGCTGCATCAAGCATCATCAGCGTCGCTGCGCCGGAGGCCAGCGAGAGGAAGTACAGTTCGCGCAACTCCACAGCCACTGACGCACACCGTGGTGATGTGGAGGAGTCAGGCGACAGGAGGCTCGGGGTACGTGGGAGGCACAAATAGCCATGTTCCATAGGGTCCTTGGCCATGGTGATTCAACCATGGGCCACCTACACTACTACAAGATACTCCTGTGATGACAACAGACATGTATCCTCACCTATGTTTTTAGTCCGCGTCATGTAGATGTTTCATGTATATTCACCTGACAAGTGCTCATGTGCATTAAACATTTGCACACCAGATTATTACGTGATGGCTCATTCTTGCCTGTCTCAGAAGCGATGTTGTGGGATGTATGTCCGCCTCCTTTGACCTTCAGCTATGTTAGGCACGTGTGCCTGTTGGTGTCGAAAGTCGTAATTCCATCCACCTCTATTGGTATCCCCCTTCTTGTGGCAATGTTGTGCAGCAAGGCACACTCCGTAATTATCCGGCAGCAGGTCACTGGGTCATACTGCAAGGCACCTCCTGTCTTGTGTAGGATCCGGTAGCGACTCTTGAGGATGCCAAAGGTTCGCTCTACCACATTCCTGGTACTGATATGTGCTGCGTTGTAGCGCTGCTCCTGAGGTGTTGCTGGGTTGAGGTAGGGAGTGAGGAGATATTCACGCAAGGCGTAGGCGCTGTCACCTGCAGAGTGGAGAGCAAAGGGTTAGTAGCATGAATACAATTACATATGTGAGGATGGAGTTAATGATGAGGCATTAGTATGTACCTAGTAGGTATCCCTCTCCAAATTCACTGTTGTGCAGATGCGTGTGGATGCCACTGTGTCGGAATATGTATGCGTTGTGTGTGCTTCCAGGAAATTGTGCTACAATGTCCGTTATGATGTGCTTGGCATTTCACACGACCTGCACGTTATTGGAGTGATAGGACTTCCGGTTGCGGAAGATGTATTCGTTGGCTGAGGGGGACAGAGGACACATGCGTGCAGTCAACGCATCCTATCACATGGGGAAATTGTGCAACCTGGTAGAAGTCCTGTTTGGTGTGGTTCAAATGCTAAGGAGTTGTGGGAAAGGTGATGCGGTTATGAATCAATGTCAGCATGGCATCTAGGTATTTGTGGAAGAAGCGTGAAAGTGCGCTTTGCGACACTCCTCTGGCTTCTGCTATGACCTCCTGGAAGGTTCCAGACGCCAGCAGGTGCAGGCTGCATAGGACCTTGACTTGGGCAGGGATGGCGTTGGTCCTACGGGTATGGTGCTGCAGTAGTGGTTCCAGGTCAGCAATGAGGCAGATGATCATTGCCCGATTCAATTTTTACCCGTCATAGATCAGTTCCTCTGTCTGGCTCAGCACTGTGATGCATAGCCTGAAAACCCTGTCCTGTATCCTTCTCCTGCGCTGTGCAGCAGCATTGATTCTTATCCTCCTAGAAAGCACGTAGAGGGCAGCCATTTTGGAAAACATACAGGGTCTCCAGCGGCATATTTGAAGGGTTTCTGATTGTATACACCTGTCTGTTTTTTATTATTTTATTTTTTATTCCTTCCACCAACTTTACCTCCTGGTTGAGATTCCCCTTATTTTGCTCATGCAAAATAGCGATTTGGGTCATTTTCGTTATTTGCGATTTTTGGTCATATTGTTGCGACTTTTTATTAGCGATTCGGTATTTCCGGGGGCTGATTTCAGTCTCGGTGTTACCAATTAGCTAACTTGTGATTCGGTAATTTACCGCAGGGTTATTTTGCGATTCTTTATTTTTTTTTGGGGGGGGGGGGTGATGCATTGAGATTTCAGGTTTTGCGTTCGGTAACGGCCTGTTTTACCGATTCACTGTTTTACCAGGAGCTATTTTGTTTGATGCATCTGCCAGTAAATGTAATAAGCTAACCAAATATTAACCTATGGAGATAGGTAGGCCTTGCAATAGTGAAATACAAATTTGGGAGCTTTTTACTACCAAGACATGTAAAATGTAAAATGCATGTCTAACTCAATAAATACAATGAACCCTGCCCTAAGGGGTGACTCATGTGCATCAAAAAGAAGGTTTTGGTCTGGCAAAATGTTACTTTTACAACATACATTAGAAAACATGTGATAGAAACTACCCTTCCTTTGTCCTCCCTTTATACTAAATAATTAAAATAATAAAAGGGATAATAAAAGGGATCTTTATTTTGACACAGGATGTTGACCCTAAGAGGTAAAAGTCAAAATATGTTGATGAAGCATGCCACTATCTTATGGATGAAGGCAATATTAAAATCATTGAGGGTTTCCAGAGACGAATTCTGTGGATTGTATTCTACTCTTCCTTTTCTGTTTGTGTGATTGAAAAGGTTTTTGTTTGCAGGGTCAAAATTGCAGTTTAAAACTTTACACCGACCTGAGACATGTTTAAAGGGCTAAAGAAATTCACAGAAAAAGGATATAAAATAGCAATGTAAGTGAGGCTATGGTTTATTATTGAAATAGCATAATAACTAACGTTTAAAAGCCAAACAAATACTGACATTTCACCAGCTAAGTATAACCTGCTCCCCAACCGTGCACCGCTTATCACTTCATGTATTACGTTATTCATGAAATGTTAAATGTTAAATGATATCATTGGAAATAACATCATTGATGACATCACTGAAAACATAACCTAGTAATTTTTACAGTGTCCTATAGGGTTTGAGGACTTCAAATAATTCAACGTGGATTGGCCACTATTTTCTTACCCTAATAAGATTACTCTCTTAAAGACTTCTAGTGACCCAGAATTTTAGATGAAGAAGTTACCAAACATACATTTAACACACCTTTTGCCCAGTCCAATGGATGACATGGTCACTCTGACAAAAAAGTTTAGAGCAATGCTTACAATACCAGTATGACATAATCCCCATCTAAGTGGAACACCACTCTGTTCTACATTTTTCTAAGATCTGAAATGCCACAAATTCATCAGCAAAATTCTAGAAATAAACACCCACACTTTATAAACAGGCACTATATGTATTTGTTAATAGCACTGTGTTACAAATATGTAAAATGCACAAGTGTCCATATATCCACTGGGCATATGCTGTTGTCAATATAATTTTCAGTCATATGCACACATTTTGGTCAGGCTTTGACTTGAAGCCACAACCAATCTTGGAACATACCACTACAACCTAATCAGGTGTGCTGTGTCTTTACTTTTTTTAACATGGAGTTATACATGCACCATAAACTTTAGTAAATGTGAAACAGTATATCATGGAGGTTTCAGTAGCTCAACCACAATTGCCTCCAGGACTCATCCTATGTCCATGCTATGCACCTATGTGTGTTTACACAGAAACTCAGTGTTATATATGGTTATGTTAATATGTGAGATAAAGAGCAGTGCATGGTGATGGCAAGGTATGGATAGTTCAGTAAACTACAACTGGTGAATGTTAGTGGTTTTTGTAATTTTTATACATTCAAAGTTCAAGTTCAAAGTTCAAAAGACCTTTATTCGAATTTCATAAAATTCGAAAAAGTACTGATAACAACAACAACAACAACAACAATTCATTAGATAAATATACAAACAAATAAAAAATAAAAAAATAAATAAAAAAACAGTATTATACAGACAGCATTACATAATTTCATATTATACAATTCCATTTGTACCAACACTCACAGTAACACAGTGAAAACAGCACAAATGTACTCCACAATTGTTTAGAAAAATAAAGTTATTTAATCCAATCTACACAAGACCAAAACGACAAAAATCCAACATACACAGTTCAGGAATATGATTTTATATGAGTTCTAGCGTTTGCGTCAAAATAATCCACAGTTGCGTCACGTTTAACCAACAGTACCTGTAGATGCGACAAAAGTTCCAAATGGAAGCTGCAGAGTTGAAAAACAAGCGATGCGACACTCCTCAGGCCCTGGGAAGGTGATGCGACAGCCCCGCTGAACGCAGAGGGCGTGTTGCGACAAATTTGGTCAGTATAGGGAGGGAGGTGATACATTGTATGGATTCCGGTGCGCAGGTTCGGTAGGAAGCGTCTCGCAAAGGCACGATGCGATAATCTTCGGGACAGCGACGATCTCAGGTGCGGCGGCGATGTGCAGCGTCGATCTCCTCTCACGGCCCCTCAATGCAATGTCTCTGCCACGATGTTTACAGCGACGTGATGCGGCAATCTCACCCTGTGACGTCAGGCTCTGCGGCGATACTGGCAGCAACAGGAATCTTCCCGCACCGGGCCGATTCGTTCCGCAAGCAAAGGATGCATTGTCTCTTGCAGCAGCAACAGGTGCTGCGACGATCTCGATCTTCAGGGCTTCGGAAATTTCCTCGCAATGTCGGGGATGCACTCCGCAAGTGAGCAATGCCTGAAACTTTGTAGAATGTTTTTTAGTTTCTTCTTGCTCTGAGCCCGGTCTGAAGCAGTTCTGGGTGTTCCTTGAGCACTTTGTTCTTCTGACTTCTCCTTTCCTTTCAGAGGGAGAGGCAGGGTCATCAGCCGCCGAGCGGAAGGTGGAGCCAGCATTGTGGAAGGGAGGCACAGCCCTATTGAGGCCCAGGTGCTATCCCCTCCAACCACTTTAGATGCAGATAGAGATATTCAGCCCAGGGATGGCCCACTCAGCCTCTGGGAGCCACCCTGCCCCTGTCACTCACACACCGGACAGTCAATTCACAGACAAGCCAAGGCACAAAGAAAGGTCAGACAAGGAAACAGCCACTTTCTAGAAGTGCTTTTTTCAAACACAGGATTTAAAAAACATCTTTCCTAAAATATGTGTTAATAAATTCTGAGTACTGGGATACCAGACTTTTATGTCCTATCTTGCTACTATGGGAAGATATGCGGGTTACCACTATACCCAGCATTTCCCCATTATAGCCTACGGGCAAGATAGCCTTACAATAGTGAAAAACGAAAATGTCTGTAATTCACTACCAGAGCATGTCACCCACACAAGGACATGCTCTACCTTTCATATACACTGCACCCTGCCCAGGGGGGTACCTTGGGCCCTCCATAGGGGTGTCCAATGTGTACAGAAAGGTAAGGGTTAGGCCTGGTCAGTGGGGACACTGACCAGGTTGACATGGCAGTCCACAGGCTGTGCACAGGCACTGAGGTGGCAGGCCTGAGACACCATTTTAGGTCTTCTCATGTGGGTGGCACAATCAATGCTGCAGGCCCACTAGTAGCATTTGAATCACCTGCACTTTATTAGGGACTTCCTGGTAACATAAATATGCCAATCATAGATAACCAATCACAATTACAATCTATACAGAGAGCATATGCCTTTTAGCACTGATCAGCAGTGGTAAAGTGCCCAGAGTCCTATTGCCAACAACCACAGGTCAGGAAAAATAAAGTAGTAAGAAGGAAAAAGTTTGGGGATAACCCTGCAAAAAGGGCCATTTCCAACACAGCAACAATTAAAGTACTTGGCTCTGATGTGAAACATTTGTGATGTTGAGGAAATAGAGTGTGACTTCGTAAGTACAGGACCAGCTTAGTTTTAGAAAGGTTGCGGCATTGTCAAGCAAATGAAAACTTTTTGTTTTGTGCGCTGTGACAGACACATGCATTACTGCCCTCGTTGCAGTTACCCATAAAGTGTGGCTACATTTCCAAGTTCCTGAGTTTTATGTCTGATGAATTGGAAATCTCCACACCTACCGCCTTTCACGATGTATATATATTTTTGGTAGTTGTCATTATTTCTACAGCATCACTTGTAAAATTGACTCGAAGTGGCTTTTCGAATAGACCCTCCTCAGGCTAGCGCCTGGATACCCCTCGGGGTGTTTAGAGTGCTCTACAAAGCTCCGATTGGTTGGTTGCATGCTCGATTGATTGACATTGCACACGCATGCCCATGGCAGTACTCTGTCAATCCCTTGATTGTGTCTGCCATTTCTTGCGGTGCGAGGCAGAAGGGCGGGGTGTCCAACTGCTGGCCAGTTGTCTTTGGCCTTTGGAGGAGATGGTCCCTTGATGTGTAATCTATTTCAGAGCATTAAGGTCCACAGCATCACTTCCTCCACTCCCTCAATACATCTTCCAGGCATACACCAAACAGCACAGAACATGTACAGGGAAGCACGCGGGAGCAAGTAATCGGGGCGTCACACCCGGCACACACATGTTTAACAACAACTTAATACATGCGCCCTAATTGAGAAATAGGCAAACTCTTCACAATTCTTCCCTAGGACCGACATTTGCAATCTAGAAGTAGGCCCCTAAAAATGTGTACTACAGATCAAAAAGGATTTGTTCACCAAGGCAATGTCTACTTAATTTTGGACCAAGTAACTCTGTCAACACTTTGCACTAGTGCAAGCTGGCCAAAGATGACACAAACCGGCACAGTGTTGATGTAAGATCTACTCTCAGTGAAAAACTTGCACTGTGAAGCAAAACCTGTGTTTGTGGTTCAAACAGTCAGAAAGGGTGCAAGTGGGTTTGAAGAAGGCAGCAGCACCAAAGGGCATATTTATGAGGACTATGCGTTATACTTGCACCACACATGTGGTACATGCAGGACACATATTTATAAACACCTTGCAAAGCCACTTTGTGTGGTTTGAACGGCTTAAAAAACATGGCCTAATGGGATCTATGACAGAATTTCGACAGACAGAATTTCGACCTACACAAATATCGGCGTAATTATATCGATAGCAAAAATATCGACGCCCTATGTACAACATGGTAAGTACCAAAATATCGAAAAAATAATATCGATGTTAAAAATATCGTTGTTAAATATATCGATTTTTTTTAAATTTAAAATAACATTAAAAAAATTGTAAATAATACTTATTAATTACTTAAACATATTTAAAAATATGTAATAATTTTTTTAAAAAATAATAATACATATTTAATAAAAAAATAAAATGATAAATCATATATAATATATAATTACTTAACAATAATTACTATTCCCACTCCAGTGGGTGCAACAGTAGGGAAAACTGACCCTGAACACTAGAAATACCCCTTTACCCAAAAACCTAAAACTGACCCTGAACCCTAAAAATACCCCTTTACCCATAAACTGAAAACTGACCCTGAACCCTAAAAATACCCCTTTACCAAAGAACTGAAAACTGACCCTGAACCCTAAAAATACCCCTTTACCAAAGAACTGAAAACTGACCCTGAACCCAAGAAATACCTCTTTACCCAAAAACTGAAAACTGACCCTGAACCCTAAAAATACCCCTTTACCAAAGAACTGAAAACTGACCCTGAACCCAAGAAATACCTCTTTACCCAAAAACTGAAAACTGACCCTGAACCCTAAAAATACCCCTTTACCCAAAAACTGAAAACTGACCCTGAACCCTAAAAATACCCCTTTACCCAAAAACTGAAAACTGACCCTGAACCCTAAAAATACCCCTTTACCCAAAAACTGAAAACTGACCCTGAACCCTAAAAATACCCCTTTACCAAAGAACTGAAAACTGACCCTGAACCCTAAAAATACCCCTTTACCAAAGAACTGAAAACTGACCCTGAACCCAAAAAATACCCCTTTACCCAAAAACTGAAAACTGACCCTGAACCCTAAAAATACCCCTTTACCCAAAAACTGAAAACTGACCCTGAACCCTAAAAATACCCCTTTACCCAAAAACTGAAAACTGACCCTGAACCCTAAAAATACCCCTTTACCCAAAAACTGAAAACTGACCCTGAACCCTAAAAATACCCCTTTACCCAAAAACTGAAAACTGACCCTGAACCCTAAAAATACCCCTTTACCCAAACACTGAAAACTGACCCTGAACCCTAAAAATACCCCTTTACCCAAAATTAATTAATATTACAAATAAATTACTTCCCACCCTATTCCCCTATAAACCCACAACCCGCTCCAGTAGTAAAACATATAATTTAGTTAAAAATATACATAAATTATCAATTAATTAATCAATTAATCAATTAAAATAAATCATTGCCAATTAATATTTAATTGCAAAATAAATTAATCATTGAAAAATAATTATTTAATTACAAATAAATTACTTCCCACCCTATTCTCCTATAAACCCACAACCCGCTGTGGTAGTAAAACATATAATTTAGTTAAAAATATACATAAATTATCAATTAATTAATCAATTAATCAATTAAAATAAATCATTGCCAATTAATATTTAATTGCAAAATAAATTAATCATTGAAAAATAATTATTTAATTACAAATAAATTACTTCCCACCCTATTCCCCTATAAACCCACAACCCGCTGTGGTAGTAAAACATATTATTTACTTTTATATATTTTTAAATTATAAAAACATATTAAACACATATTATAACAATTAATTTAAATACTTCACTAATATTTCTAACACATATTAGTAAATCGAAATTACTTACATCGATATATATGCTATCGATATTAGTAATTTCGATATTACTTACCTTAGGGTCGATATTCTGGCCATCGATATTCTGGACATCGATATTCTGTCCCATCGATATTAGCAACTCGATATAAGTGTAGGTCGAAATTAAGAACTCGATATTTTGACTGTTTACCGGCCTAATGCAACCCAGCGAAAGCATTGTGTTGCATTACTCTGCGCTAGGGAGGTGTTCCATGGTTGTTGCAGAGAGTGTTCCCATGCAAATCCTATGGCATTGCAGCACACATAGAAAGGTGAATATCGCCTCTATGGATTATTTTTACACAGGAAGGTGTCCTCCCAGCACAAAATCAATCCTACCTACAATGTAGGCACTCCTGTACCTGGTGCAAAGGTACATGCATTAGTGCTTGTTAGATTTGGTGGTCAGTCAGGGTAAGGTGGTACACTCCTGAAATAACCCCTGCTCACCCCCTTGGTAGCTTGGCACGAGCAGACAGGCTTATCTCAGAGGCAGTGTGTAAAGCACTTGTGACCACATACAGTAGCCCAGTGACAACACTAGTGCTGGACACCACACAGTTGTATATTAAAAATAAGTATTCTTTAAATAGACTTAACAAAAGACCACAAACAACAAAAATCTACAATACTATACTTAAAATAGTAGTTTTAGCTTAGTTCAGTTCAGTTCTTAAGATGCAACACTTTACGACAAAGATGTAAAATAGTGGTGGTCAATATAGATCATACCTAGATTTAATCACCCAGTATAGGAGAAGCAAATGCGAATTCGGAGTAACATCTGTGGAATTCCTGGGAGTAATGTTGACACCAGATGGTCAAGAAATTTCGGAGAGGAAGACAACCGCGGTAAAGGAATGGCCTCAACCTATGAACGTTCGCGGCATACAATGTTTTTGGGGCTTTGCCAACTTTTACTGTCGGTTTATCGATCACATCTCTGATTTAGCATCTCCTCTCACATGTTTGCTACGAAAGGATACAAGGTTCCAGTGGACGGCAAAAGCACAGGACCGGTTTGAGGCATTGAAACAGGCATTTGTAACAGCTCCCTTCCTGATGCATGCAGACCCAGAACAACCCTATATAGTGGAAGCAGATGCCTCGTATCTGGCGGTCGGCGATGTACTTTCTCAATGTAACAAGGATACCCATCTACTCCACCCAGTGGCATACATGTCCAGGAAGTTGAAAACTGCCGAACGCAACTATACAATCGCGGAGAAAGAACTACTTGCAATAAAAGAAGCCTTCATGGATTGGAGACATCTGCTGAAAGGGGCCAGACACAAGGTGACAGTATTTACGGACCATCGAAACCTCCAATTTATGACTGCAGCGAGACATCTCACTCCACGCCAGCTGCGATGGATGTTATTCTTTGCTGGGTTTAACTTTCAAGTAACTTTTAGACCCGGGAAGGACAACATAAAAGCAGATGCCTTAACCCATCAAACTACTTCTTCGACACTATGGGTGGAGTCCAAACAAGCCATCATTGATCCACAAAACATCATTGGGGTTACTTTCACTGATGCATTCCTTAGGAGTGTGGCAACGAACATGCGCACAGCTAAGTGGCGAGGCCAGGATTGGAAGATGGTCGAGGGACTTCCTATGCGTGGTAAGCAGCTGTTGTTACCCATTGTATCTCTACGCAAACAGGCCTTTGATTGGTGTCATTCTTTGCCTTGCGCAGGTCACAACGGTTTGGAGAAAACTATTGAGGGACTGTCACGTCAGTTCTGGTGGCCTTCCTTGAAGAAGGATCTATCCTTATGGATCAAAGATTGCACGGTCTGTAGCCAAATGAAGACGGCACATGTGAAACAGGCCGGGCTGTTGCGCCCTCTTTCTACTCCAACCCAGCCCTGGGTGATCATCTCAGTGGATTTTGTGGTAGGGATGCCTGTGGACAACGGACACATCGTCATAATGGTGGTGGTGGATTACCTCACTAAAATGGCTCATTTAATCGACTGTAAACAGGTTCCCTCTGCTAGTATGTTGGCCCACCTGATGCTGACACACATAGTCAGGTTACATGGTTTACCTAGACACATTGTCTCGGATAGGGGTACTCAATTTACTGCACACTTTTGGAGGGTATGGTGTTCAGCCTTGGGTATAGCCACTGATACTTCAATCAGTTTTCACCCTCAGACCGACCGGCAAACCGAAAGGGTTAACCAAACACTCAAACAGTATCTTCGTTGCTACATAGATATCACCACGGAGGCCTGGCTGGACAAATTATGGTTGGCAGAGGTAGCATACAACAGTGGAGTGCATAGTTATTGCAAAGTTTCCCCTTTCTATTGTACTTATGGTTTCCATCCTACGTTTTCCCCCTTGGTGCTACCGTTGCATGTAACGCAGGTACCTGAGGTTCGAGAGAGAATATCTGATATTCAGAAAACATTGAAGGAGGTGAAGAAGGAGCTAGGTAAGGCGAAGCACAGATACAAGGCGTACGCAGACAAGCATAGACCCCCTGGGCGGATGTATAAGACAAAATTTCCACATTGACTTTTGCAAGCTGTAGAGCCTCTCGCATATTTTTAGTAAAGGTAGTATGAGTGGAGCTACTCTCGAATGTCTCTACTTTTAGCAATCTTCTTAAAGTACCTTCTTTTGAAAGAAGAAGATTATGGGCCCACCTTATGATGCTCGCTATAGCTGTAGCATATGCGCTCGTGATGGTACATTCCAGTCTCAATGCCTGTACTGGGGTAGATGTTGAAATCTTCAGTAGTTTTTTCAATATTCTTCCTTCTGTTAAATCCATATATGACCATTGATTTAGAGGAATATATTCCGATGCATAGGACAGGACCGGTGTGATTTTAGCTCGATAGACTTGAATCAGTGCAGAGAAATGTCTATGTCCAGTGGCCGAATATAAGCGTGACAAGGCCCCAGCATGCAGATCACTTTTCCTTTTCAGGTGGTTGATTTGATTGATGTTGCTCATGTTTTGTGAGAAAATTCTACCCAGATATGTATACTCCTTTACTTGTTCTAGTTTCTCACCTCCCAGCTTCCATTCGTACCGTACCCTTTTCTTCTGATTTGAAAAGGCAACCACTTTTGTTTTGTTCGTATTTGGGATTAGGTAATTTTTCCTTGAGTACTTATATAAAATATCCAAAAGATTTTGTAGTCCGAAAGGTGTTAGGTCAAACATGACTATATCGTCTGCATACAGCAGGGAATGGATATATTCAGTGGCTATCTTAGGAGGAGTACATATCCCTTGCTGCAGTTGGGAAGGTAGGTCACTTAAATACAGTGAGAATAAAATTGGAGCCAAGAGGCACCCTTGTTTCAGGCCATTTGATGTTCGTATTACCTTCGATAGGCCCTTGTCACTTCCCATTTGGACGCGGCACCAGGTGTCACTGTGTAGATTCACTATCAGATGTAATAGCTGCTCCGGGATACCCATTATTCTCAATTTTGACCACAGGGTCGGTCTATCCACTCGATCGAAGGCTGTCGAGTAATCAATGAATGCTGCGTAAATAGTTTGTTTTTTCCCTGTTGCGTACTTATTTAAATAGTTTGGAAGATTGCTACATTGTCAGTGACAGAATGGTGTGGGCGAAATCCGGACTGAAATTTAGGAATTAGACCTAATGAGAAAGCCCAATTTTTTAGCCTATCCAGGATTTCTGCTGCAAAAATCTTCCCAGCAGCGTCCATGAGGGCAATTTGCCTATAATTTCCCGGTGTGTTTCTTTTTCCTTTTTTGAAGATCGGGATTATGATACTTCCTTTCCAGGAATTTGGCATTTGACCACTGTCGAATACATAGTTAAATAGCGGCGAGAGCACCGTTCCCCACTCTTTATGGTCAATTTGGTAGACCTTGACAGGTATCTGATCGGGGCCAGATGCACCTGTGCTCCTTGCCTTCCTGATATTCATAGAGACTGACACTGCCGACGTTTTATTGATCTTAATATCTTTAGTTTCCACGTTTTCTCCTCCCACTTCTTCATTTTTAATATATTGATTCTGTTTGTATAGCTCACGTAGGTATATGTCCCAGTTTTCTTCTGATACAGGTGTAGCCTCCAGCTTTTTTTTGGATCCTGTCATTGTTGCGATCAGTGACCAATATTTACGTTGATTATTATGTTTAGCTGCTAGCTGGATTTCAGTCCAATTAAAGTCCTGCTTCAGTTTTTTCTGTTTAGTTTTTTCTCGTCGTATTTGATTCTTTAATCTATTGATTTCCTTTTTGTTTACTGACGAGAATTCCAGATACTGGGCACGTATCAGTCTGTTGATTTGTTTTACGACTGGTTGATTCCAGTTTTTATTCTTGTTTTTCCATTTTCTTTTTGCTGGTCTGTGGTATTCTAGCTTACTTTGCAGAGCTTGTTTGAGATTATTCGTTAGATGTTCAAAGTTCTTTACAGGGTCATCTGAATATATGTTGGTCAATATATTGGTTTCAGTAATTAGTTGCCGCAGATATTCCAGATTTTCTGTCCCCCAGTAAATGCGACGCCTAGTTGTGTTTACTTCCGTTTTTTCTGTAAGAAATAGTGGCTGGTTATAAAAAGAGGACGGTGCAATCCAGTGGGTTGAAAGGTTTAAAAGAGCGTGATCACTTTCTGCAGTGAATATTATCGAAAGTTGACTCATTTGTTCTTTTCCTTCGATCCCGCATATAAAGTAATCAATAGTTGAAGGAGATCTATTTCCTTGCCGTGTGTATGTTGCTGGTATATCACCATTGATGTTACCGTTTAATATAATCCCATTAATGCCAGAGAGAAAAGCTAGTAGTGCACGTCCCCTCTTATCCGATTTAGTTCCTTTTGGGAATTCAGGGAGTGATGATTCCAGAGATTCCTCTTTGAGGAGACGAGCCCATTTCTTTATCTCGCAGTTAGAAATTTTAGCATTCAAGTCCCCCATTATGAGGTATGGCAAGTGAGATTGATCATCAATTATATGAGTGATAATTTCCATTAGGCGGTCAAACAGCAAATCATTATTATTACTGCTGGGAGGTGCGTAAATATTGAAAAGTAATATTTTTTCTAGTTTGGCTGAGGCATGGGTTCTAAGGGATACTTTTAAACATTGTAGATTGTCTGTGTTTGTGTTAATTATTTCCTGTGACCAAGAGTGATCTTCTTTTAATAATATTGCCAGACCACCCTTGGCGTGTCCCCTTCTTGATCTTTTTGCCAATGTTTCGTATACATAGTATCCTCTTTGAGTAAAGGTATTGATTAACTATGTTTCCTGGAGGGCGATGATATCAGGGGAATTTTTAATTGCATGTTTCATTTTTATATCAGTTTTCCCTGCCAGGTTCCAGGACAATAGCGTCAGACCTTTGCTAAACTTCGCGTTGTTGTAAATTTACCATTTGTTTGCTGTTAAGGTTTCTGATAACCATGCCCATGATTTTATTGAGTTCTTAGTGTTGCTAAAGGTGGAATTCCGAGACCAGACTGACCTCTCTCCTTGAATTACTTGTATTTTAAGTAGATCTTTCCTCATAGTACTTGATGCTAGGTCTCCCCAATTAGAACTGTTGTTTTCTTTTCTTCTGTGGGTTTGTCCTAATATACCATTATTTGAGTTGTTGGTTTTAAAATCTTCCACCGAGATTACATCATAGCCATTTTTGTGAAGAATTTCCTTCTCTCTGATTATTATTCCAGGCAAAACCGGTGAATAAAAGGATACCTGTACTAGTTTGTTATTTTCTTTTATTGGAAACAGAACTAAGTCAATTTCTTTGCTGGTCAGAGAATTCAAGGATGGAATTTCTTGTAATAGATTGATGATTTTACCGCGATTAAACGGCTCCTTATCTGAAGGAGATAGCTCTTCAATAGTTATGTGTTTGGATGGATTTATTTCCCATGATTGGAAATTATTGTCATATGGTTCTTTTATGTCCATGTTATTTTGCGATGTAGGTCTATTTTCTATCGGAGGACAAAATTCATCTGCTTCAGGATTTAAGGGTTTTTCTGATGATGTTTTTTGAATTACTGATGTGTTCACCAGATTTACAGGATTATATTTTTGGAATTTGAGCCTATTCCCTTTTTTCCTCTGTATTCTCCTCATAGGTTTTCTCTTCTTCTTCCCCTTTACTTTTTCCCTAGTATTACTTTTTTCAGACTGTTCTCTTTGGTTGAAATCCTGTTCAGCAGTAACTCCTGATAGCTCAGTTTTATTTTTTCCGATAATCTGATCGTGATTGTTATCGGATACTTTATTCGAAAAAATCGGATAGTGTTTGGTATTGTTCTCAGCTTTGATTTCCAGTTCTTCTTTGAACAGTTTTTTAAGTGAATATGTGATAGGAGATTTTTCTTTGTTTTTTGATCCGTTAGTTTTATTGTTGATTATTAGTACGTCGTTCGTTTGTGTGCTTGCTTCCTGTTGTTTTGGGGTGGCACTTCCATTTTTATGAAATTCATCTGTTTGTTGTGATTCGACTTCTCCGGTTTGTTTTGATGAGACTTTAGTTAGATCTTTTTTCTTTTTTTCTTCAACCAGGAATTTAAGTATTCCTATTTGTACGTCTAAAGTATCGTCTGAGTTAGCTAAAATGTGTCCAAGATGTGTTAGTACTGAATCCAGAATTTCTTGCAGTGAGAAGAGTGCTTTTGATATGGGAGAGGCAGTATTTCCAGAGTTTGGGTTTATAAAATTTGGGTCTGATAGATTAGTCAGATTAGAAAAAAGGTTAGGTGATTTTTCTGGCGAACTGGTTTGGGGATGTCTTTGACTTAGCAATATTTCTTTATTTTCTTCTTCGGTCTTTGAGTTATGATTTGCGGATACGTCGAAAAATAAGTTGTTGTCCTGATTTTTTATAGGTGTTATAGTTGTTATTTGAGACACAACTAGACCAGATTTTTGACATTCTTCCGAAGGAGAGTAATTTGCCAAATTACTCTCTATTGTTATTTGACCTTGTTTGTTGGATTTCTGGTCAGAAAAATGTAACGGATCAGGTTCAACCAACTTATTTTGATCATCATTAGAGTTTGGGGAAAGAAACTTTTTCTTGGAGAGGGTAGAGAAGTATTCACTTATAGCAGGAGTGCTTGATATTTGTCCTGGTTTTAGTGACTTGTCTACAGATTTTCTTACAGCTGCGTCCGTCCCCATTCGCCTCATGTAGATTGTCCGTGAGCGTAGTTTTTTTAGCGCCCTCATACTTGGGGACAGAAATCTATTTTATAGATGTAATGTATAGTATTAATAATATGCTGTGGCTTGTCTTAATCACACTATCTCAGTTGATCAGTAAAGGAATGAGGGTTTTTTACACGTATGAATCAAAAGTTTAGTTGAAGAGTTTCCTCTTGTAGTGAGCATTAGTGGGGTGGCCCGTCCCGTCCTCGGTCGTCCCCGGACGGCCACAGACGGCCCGCCCTTTTGCCCGGGCTTATCCCCGCGCTTGGTCCCGCGCGCGTCCCGCGTCGCGGGATGCGAGATGATATCTATATACGTTTCGTTGGGGGCGTGTCCGTGGGCGGTTCGCCTGGGGGAAGAGGAACCAGGTGATCTCCGCTAAGGATTCTGGTCCTCGCAGTCCCCCAGGCTAGGTGCTCTCGCTGTTTGCACCCTGGCCTCAACCCCTCTGACTCCAGCTGGGAGCGACAGGCAGAGCGTGCCGAGTGCAGCTCACGCTCACACCAGCGAGTCAGGGGGAGGCAGCGCCACGACACAGTGAGGAATCAGCGTCAGCTTCAGACAGCCACCACAGGCTGCAGACGGTAAAACGAGTTCTCTTGCTCAGCAGAAGTAGAAACAGTAGATCAGCAGCAGTTTTGAGCTCCTGTGAGTGGCGCCCGCGAAGCGGGTGTCACGAATCTTTAACCAGGTCGTTGGGGGCGTGTCCGTGGGCGGTTCGCCTGGGGGAAGAGGAACCAGGTGATCTCCGCTAAGGATTCTGGTCCTCGCAGTCCCCCAGGCTAGGTGCTCTCGCTGTTTGCACCCTGGCCTCAACCCCTCTGACTCCAGCTGGGAGCGACAGGCAGAGCGTGCCGAGTGCAGCTCACGCTCACACCAGCGAGTCAGGGGGAGGCAGCGCCACGACACAGTGAGGAATCAGCGTCAGCTTCAGACAGCCAGCACAGGCTGCAGACGGTAAAACGAGTTCTCTTGCTCAGCAGAAGTAGAAACAGTAGATCAGCAGCAGTTTTGAGCTCCTGTGAGTGGCGCCCGCGAAGCGGGTGTCACAAATCTTTAACCAGGTCGTTGGGGGCGTGTCCGTGGGCGGTTCGCCTTGGGGAAGAGGAACCAGGTGATCTCCGCTAAGGATTCTGGTCCTCGCAGTCCCCCAGGCTAGGTGCTCTCGCTGTTTGCACCCTGGCCTCAACCCCTCTGACTCCAGCTGGGAGCAACAGGCAGAGCGTGCCGAGTGCAGCTCACGCTCACACCAGCGAGTCAGGGGGAGGCAGCGCCACGACACAGTGAGGAATCAGCGTCAGCTTCAGACAGCCAGCACAGGCTGCAGACGGTAAAACGAGTTCTCTTGCTCAGCAGAAGTAGAAACAGTAGATCAGCAGCAGTTTTGAGCTCCTGTGAGTGGCGCCCGCGAAGCGGGTGTCACGAATCTTTAACCAGGTCGTTGGGGGCGTGTCCGTTGGCGGTTCGCCTGGGGGAAGAGGAACCAGGTGATCTCCGCTAAGGATTCTGGTCCTCGCAGTCCCCCAGGCTAGGTGCTCTTGCTGTTTGCACCCTGGCCTCAACCCCTCTGACTCCAGCTGGGAGCGACAGGCAGAGCGTGCCGAGTGCAGCTCACGCTCACACCAGCGAGTCAGGGGGAGGCAGCGCCACGACACAGTGAGGAATCAGCGTCAGCTTCAGACAGCCAGCACAGGCTGCAGACGGTAAAACGAGTTCTCTTGCTCAGCAGAAGTAGAAACAGTAGATCAGCAGCAGTTTTGAGCTCCTGTGAGTGGACTGTACCTGAAAGACTTTTTGGGTTCCGGCCTGTGGTCATAACAAAAGTCTTTTCCAGGTTTGCTGAAAGGTCCAGAGAGTTCATGAAGTTTACAAACCCATCAATTAGCTTTTGAAGTCCCAGTGGGGTACGGGCTAGCAGCACCGCATCGTCCGCATAAAGGAGGACGGGTACCGGACGCTGGCCGATCTTAGGGCAATCCACACCCAATTTCATAAGTTCTTTGTCCAGGTTATTTATATACAAAGAGAATAGAAAAGGCGCTAAAATGCAGCCCTGCCGCACTCCGCTTGTACAGGGAAATGGTTCAGTCTTCATCCCTTCGTTATTGTAACAAACTGTAGCCGTGGTCTCCCAGTGTAGTGCCTTCAGAGTATCTACTAGTTCATGATCCACCCCCATAGAGATCATCAGGGCCCATAATTTCTGTCTATTAACGCGATCAAAGGCCGCTGAGAGATCCATAAAACCCATATGGATAGTCCCCTTAGCTGCGATGGTGTATTTGGCTGTGAGGAGATATAGGTTTAAGCATTGATCTGTTGTGGATCTCCCTTCTCTGAATCCGTACTGCACATCAGTTAAGATATGGTGGTCCTCTGCCCAGGCTTGTAGGCGATTTAAAATTACACGTACTAGAACTTTGGCGGTAACGTCTATCAGAGAAATTGGACGATAACATTGGGGATCGTCCCAGCTGCCCTTCTTATAGATTGGAACAATGGTTGCAGAGGACAAAGAGCAAGGCAGTCCTGCCACTACTGCCTCGTTCAAGACCCTGGTGAGAACGGGTGCCCATAAGTCAATGTTACTCAAGTAGAGATCGGGAGGAATACCATCGGGGCCGGGCGCTTTATTTTTTGACAGCCCTTGAATAGCTGATTTTGTTTCTTTTAACGAGAATTTTAAACCTACAGGTATTGATGGTTTTGTCCCTTTTTCTTGTGGTGTGGCCTCCTTGTGATTATAGAGACCACAATAGTGATTTTGCAATTGCTCAGGAAGGATGGTGTTTACTATGTCCGGCCCTCTTGGGTCTTTAAGCCGGCATATCACCCCGCTCTGCTGCTTCCCTTAAGTCCTCCCATGCTCAATTTTGCAGAGATTTCTTGCGTGTTTTCAGGGCTTTTTTTATAAATAGCTCTCTTTCCTGCAATCTTAGCTTTATCTTTCGGTTGATCAGTGAGGCTTTTTTTTAGGTCTTTCAACGCCTTGGTACAATCGTGGTCAAACCAACGTGGGGTCAGGGACTGTTTGGGTCCTGTTCGGGGTGAAAATTTCAGCAGACTGTCTACAAGTTTGGCAATTTCTTCAAATGCCCTAACCACAATTGGACCGCCCATGTTTTCGTCCAGGCATATTTGCAATTGTTTTTGTCCCTTCGTCACTAGGTCAAGGTAGAATTTATCTCCATTTATCTTGGCCCATTTCAGCCTTCTCCCTTGTGATGTTGCCTGTACTATGGCCTCAGGTACACCCACTCCCACTCTGAGATTCATGCATGTAAAGTCCAACTTCAGTGGGTTATGATCACTGAATGGGCTGAAAATTATATCAAAGTTTGTGATCCATTTTTTGAGTGTTGGGGACACCATAATAAAGTCTATATAAGAGTGACAACCTCTTCCTTTGTACGTTGGGTTAGGTTCCTTCTTATCGTCTACCTTTATAAGGTCCATTACGGGCGATAACTTATGCCTCTTAGTGAAATTCTCCATCTCTTTTCCTTCGATGGTGTGGGCAAAGTGGGGCCCCTTTCCCTCCGTACACCGTGACCAATCTTTATTTATAGGTCTTAGTTTTTCACAAGGGTGACAATTGAAATCCCCTGCTAGAATGGTGTATGGTAAACCCTTGGCATGGTTAGCTGAGGATAGGTGTCTGAAATAATTATCCAGTTCTTTCAAGGTTTTATTTCTATCCCGTATGCCCACCGAGTTATACCAATTTATCAGGATGATTTTTAGACCTTTGTGCGAGAAGCTAATTGCTTGCATATTTGTGGAGTCACAGTTTAGGTTTGACCACTGCCCCTGAATGCGAAGGTCCACATATATAATTAGTCCACCCATAGCTCTTCCGGATGGTGCTTTTGCTGCAGGGACCCCAAAGCTTTTAAACCCCTCCAGTGGAAATTGACTGGGGTCGACAGTCCAGGTCTCCTGGAGGCATATGATGTGGAAATTGGTTACAAACTCTCTCCACTCCTTCACGTTATGTTTGGCTGCTATCCCTGCAATGTTCCATGATAAAATTCTTATGCCTTGCTCAACCTCCGTTTTTTGGTTACCAGCAGCCATGAGGTAGTTGACTGGTGCCTCTCCCAATGTCACTGAGGTGCCCATTTTGTTTAGTAAAGAACCTCCCCAGGACTCAGTGTTCTGCCCAAACTTTGGGTTGTCATTTGTGTTCACTACTGGAGATTCATCGGTAGATAGAATAAGGGCACATCTTTGCTCTGCTAGGGTGGTAAGAGGAGAGTGGCCTGATTTTCGCCTTCTTTTCATAGCGCTGTCCTCCATCAGACTTGGGTTGCATTCCCTATTCTGTTGAAGTCAATCAACATTGTCCAAGGTGCAGAACCTATTCCAGTGTGCGTGCATTGCGACTATTGGGTCATAGAAGGGTGGTGCCTGCCAGGGGGTCTGCCAATTTTCTACTCTATGGAACTGCATGGGTTGTGGGGCCATATTTACTCGTGCCCTATTTGTATATGGCAGTCCGTATTTTGGGAGCAAGGGATAGAAGTATGATAAAGGTAGAGGGTGTATGTTTGTCTGTGATCCCATCGAGGGGGAATTGCATATATGGGTGACTACCGAGGTGTCCCTGAAATTAATTGCGATTACATCCCCTGCCACCGTTTTTGCACCATTTCCCATCCATTGCCCCCTTCTTACAGATATTATTTCCCCGGACATGTGTAAGGGCAATGGTTTGTTGGACCTTAACCATTGAACGCATTTGTTCCTTAGCTCCCCTTCATGTTCTCTTTTCCCTTCTTTTAGGGGAGGTACTCCTGTTAGAACCACTACATACGGTAGTGCTTCTGGTGGTAGATTAATGGAGTGGAACCGCACTCCAGGTTTTTCTCTGGGGGTGCCTATAGAGGTGTTAGTTTTAGGTTGGGTGGAGATTCCTGTTTTAGCATTGCTATGACTGGCCTTAGCTGATGACATGGGGCTTTTCCCTTGGTTTTTATTTTCCTGTAGTACTACACTCTTTATGTTAGTCGTTGGGTGTGAGTTGGTTTTCTCCGGCATGTTGTTTTGTGGAGCTGTATTATTTATTGATTTGCCGGTATTTGAGGAAGAAGTTGTCTTTCCCTTGTTTGTATGCTCTTCAACCCCGGATCCAGAGTTATTAGGGTTATCTGAGGCTATGGTTGATGCTTGAGACACCTGTCTAGTTGGTCCTATCACTCTGTTGTTTATGACAGATGTTAATCTATCCAATTTAGCCATTAAGGGCTTAAGCTTTAACCTGATAGTTTCTTCTAATTCTGCCTTAAGGTCTGACACCATATTGGCTACCCAACAGGGTATGCCAGATACGGTGTTAGCCATCGGGGTTATCAGATTGTGGTTGACCTTTGAGTTCTCTTTGCCCCCCTTTTTATTATTCGACTTGCAAGCACTCTTTTTCCTAGACTTTTGGGCAGGCTTGCCTGGATTGCTAATTTGTGTGGTTGCCCGAGGTGACTGCTCTAAATTTATGAGATCTGTAACTCCAGCCGTGTTATTTGAAGTATTTGGGATAGGCTGTGCACAGGGGAGCTCTACATACGAGGAGGTTAAAGAAAAACTAGAGTCTGGGTTATCTATTAGAGAGATCACCTGGCCCTCCTCTGTATCATGGATAGCTACTGTGGGTGCTAGCGAGAGTCGCCTTTCTGTGTTCTCAATAGCTGTTGCCACTACCCCATTTGTCTGTTGCAGCATTTTATCTATCGCTGTTAAAGTTGGGAGAGGCTGTGACTGTGGGTTGTCGCCTTTCTGTCTGGTATTTGATCTTAAAGTGGGCATTTTACTTATTTTAGATCCTCTCTTCATATTTTAACGTGGCGTCCTCTTTATGGTATGAGTCTGGTGGTGGCTTGTAAAGTTAGGACAAGGTAACATAGAGTATAAAAGTCCTGTGCCACCCAAAGAGCCCAACTTTACCTTATGTGCAGCAGGTCGATGCAGGCCGACAGATGTTAATGATGTGGCCCAGTCCAGCCTTGTCTGGCCTTGGAGGGCCGTAGAGGGCCCGCCCTTTGCCCGGGCTTCGCCCGGCGCTCCCGCGCGCTCCCGAGACGCGGGTGGGGTTTGACTGTTTCATGCGCCAGCAGCGCACTCTGAGGTCCCGCCTTCTCTTCCTGGTCACGGGGCAGCTGGGAAGGGTAGTTCGTCAACCCTCTCGGTCCCCCCCTCTCGGCGGCTGTTACACGAACAGCGGCGGAGGGAGACCGGCGCGGTACACCCGCAGGGGCTCCGCCTCCAGCAGCAACACTCCTGGCAACCTGGTCGGTGATTTAGAATGCCTTTGGTAAGACCCCTGCTCTGCCGATGGGGCTCGACTGTTTTATGCGCCAGCAGCGCGCTCTCAGTTCCCGCCTTCTCTTCCTGGTCACGGGGCAGCTGGGAAGGGTAGTTCGTCAACCCTCTCGGTCCCCCCCTCTCGGCAGCTGTTACACGAACAGCGGCGGAGGGAGACCGGCGCGGTACACCCGCAGGGGCTCCGCCTCCAGCAGCAACACTCCTGGCAACCTGGTCGGTGATTTAGAATGCCTTTGGTAAGACAGTTTGTAATCACTTTCTCTCCACCTGCAATCATTATAATTTGAAGTAATTTTTTTAATATAGCATTTATTTAGATATGAAAGCATTTAAAACATATAACCTACAATATCCACAGAACATTCACAGCATAGCACATTCTCACTAAAATAGCTACATGGGTCTAACTAACACAACTAAGACACAAATGTGAGAATTGTTTTGAGATTAAAAGAATATTTAGTAACATAGGGGCATATTACCAAATCTATTGCTAAATGTGCTTAGCGCATTTTTTTTATTGCTGCCTATCGCCGGATATTATTGCAGAGATAACATGCTATTAGCAACGTTTATCTCTAATGCGATAAAATATCCAGCGATAGCGGTTCAATGCGTGAATATCGCTGGAAATCCAGCGATATTCAGGCATTAACGCTAATGGGGACTTAACCTGAATTTTCACCTCCCATTGGATAAACATGTTAAGTCACGGTCTGTGCAGGCGTTAGGGTTCTGGCGATAATCACGTTTACCATAACTTTTTTAATCGCACAGCCTGACTTGCTAATAGGCGATAGCTGTGTTAGCGACTGCTTTCAGTCGCTAACAGCTTGGGTACACCCACTTTGCATGCCATTAGCGATAAATATCGCTGACATGCAAAGTGGGTCCCAAACCGGTCGCTATCGCCTAAAAGCTGTTGCTAACTGCTGTTAGTGACAGCTTGCTAATAGGGCAATAAAACTATTGCTGCTTTAGTGGGAAAAAGTCCCGCTAAAGAAGCTATATTGCCCTTGCTAATATGCCCCATATTTTCTTGGTTCTAAGAGAGGCCTTTCCGGTCAGATGTCGAAATGGCCACCAATGTGCATATATTTGAGTGCACTCACAGGGCTAAGATATGAAACTATTTTTTTTTAAACAATTCTTTATTGAGATTTTAATGTTTTAACCAACCATCCCCCGAGCCCCCCCTCCCCACACTCCACTACAGGCATTTCATTTTATATATACATACACAGTCAGGTATAAGCATAGTTTTAAGCATGTAACATAGAAAATCAATCATATTCGACACCGTATCCTAGTTCACCTTTTTATCATGAGTTTCCTATCCATCTTGTAAGAGGATCCCAGATTTCTAATCCTTTCTTTTTTTTTCATTTCCCTCCTACTGTAGATAGCTATCTCTAGGGTATGTGTTGCTAGTAGTCATGCTCGCCATTGTTGGAAGGTTGGCGGGTTTGGAACTAGCCATGCCGATTCGAGGCAAATTCTGAGCACTGCCATTGAGATGAATATAAGCCCTTTCATTCTATTCGGTCTGATGTCCCCATCTACTCCTAGCATTATTTCAGTTATTGAGATCTCTGTTCTGGATCCAAAGATTCCTGAAAAAATATAGAGATTTCCCGTTTAATGTTTACAGGATGTAGCGAACATGTGTAGTATGTCTGCTTCATGTAGAGTGCATCGTGGGCACGCCGTGCCTTTGTCCGTGCTCCATTTGGCTATTCTACTAGGTGTATATTGCAATTGAAAGAATGTCTTATAATACTGGGCTTGTAATTTGGTTGACATTAGTGATACTTGGGAGAGTTCAAATACCCTCTGGATTGAGTTCTCTGGTGTACTTAGTTTGTTCTGCCATTTTTGAAAGTTTTTGTCCAAATCATCAGGAAATTCGGAAAGTAAATTAGTATATATTTCCACAATTAAAACTCTAGTGTTTTGAGCCGCTAGATCGATTGTTTGAATTCTCTGGAATGCAGCTCTGCCGCCCCCTTTTTCATGAAGAAACCTCTAATTTGTAAATATTTAAAGAAATCCCGATGTTCTAAACCAAATTCTCTTTTTAGCTCTTTGAATGAAATAAAACCCGTTGAGGTGTAAAAGGAGCCACATCAGGTGATACCCACTCTAACCCATGTATTCATACATGCATCCGTTAAAATCTCTTGAAGATTGTTATTTCTAAGAAGAGTCGTATTGTAAGAGAACCTTCTGATCCCGAGGAGTTTACGTATGTGATTCTATGCAGTATAGATACCCTTCAGACTTTTAAAGCGAACTTTCTTGAAATGACAGTCGTATGTCAGACGCCATAGATGTTCTCACGCTTCATTCCCGAGTATAAGTTCCTGTGGAGTTGGAACCCCCCCTCTTGTTCGGGGTCTCTATTTGGGCCCAAAAGTACCCTACTATATTTTAGTATTGTAGCCCACAAATAAGCTTAAAAATTCGGTACGGCGAGGCCTCCTCTTTCCTTTGGGAGAGTAATGTATCTGTAAGCTCTTCTTTATCTTTGATAACCCCAAATGAAGCGGGAGAATATATTATCTATCTCTTTAAAAATCTGTGAGTCAAAGTTTAGACAAATAGTTCTAAAAATATACAAATTTGAGGAAAAATAAAATTTTAATGACGTTGTTTCTCCCTATTATAGTTAGATGTAAGTTATGCAATCTACTAAGGCTTTTTTCCATCTGTTTTGTGAGTGGGATCATATTGATTTTACCAGGTTATCTAGATTTGAGGTAATGTTAACTCCCAGATACACTGCGTTTCCCACTATCCTAGCATCATTATAGGTGCATTTATTATTAATTATTATCTGGGCTTTATACTGATTTAGTTTAGCTTCCTCTTCCATTGCTTTAACTGCTTCACCTGGATTGTTTGTTGTAATTGCGATATCGTCCGCATACGCTAAGGTCTTAGTTTCTCCGTTTGGGGTTTTGATCGGTGTTATGGTTAAATTAGCTTCTAGCCTACGGATAAAAGGGTCTATAAATATGGCGAATAATAGGGGTAACATGGACAGCCCTGCCTTGTCCCTCTAGTCACCTTGATGTTTCCTGACATTTCCCCGTTGATCACAACTGCAGCTTCCGGGTTGACATATAGCATATGAACAGCTTTAATGAATCGTTCCCCGATTCCCCTCTTTGACATAGCAGTCCATAGATATTGCCAGGAGACCCTATCGAAGGTCTTCTCTGCGTCTAATAATATGAGTGCCATAGGGTCTCCTGCTACCTCTGCTATGTCAAAGAGAGTGATAACCCTCTAGACATGGTCAGTGGTTGATCTGCCAAGCACAAATCCATGCTGCAAGGGTTGAGATAAACTGATGTATTACTGGTGCAAGTCGACTAGCCAGCAATTTGGAATAAACTTTAGAATCACTATTTATTAGAGTGATTGGGCGGTCTTCATTTTTCTTTGGAAACACAGCAATTTTAGCGCAAGCCCATGATCCCGGTGGCAGCCCTCATTGGAAAACGAGAGTCATTAAATCAGTTAAAATTCCCTTCAATGGCTTATGGAATCTAGCATAGAATTCTATAGGTATTCCATCTAACCCGGCTGCTTTTCCGTGGGATTAGCTGTTGATTGATAGAAGAATTTCCACGCATTGAGGTATTTCGGAGAGGTTGTCTTGATCGGGTTGTGGGAGCTGCATCCCCATTGCTAGATCTAGATATTCCTCAATTTTTTCCTGGTTTTTGGCAGATTAAGTGTACAGATCCTGGTAATAATTCTGGAACGCTTCCCTAATCTCTTTAGAAGCTTGCCTAAGGCCATGTTTGGGGTCTTTGATCTCTTTAATCATATTTGCCGTACTCTGCTGTCTTGTTTGGATTGCCAAGTGATGTCCTACCTGCTCGCTTAACTCGTAGACTTTCTTTTTATTCAATGTGGCTTTGCATATCGCTTTTGTAGTGAAGATCTCTACTATATTGTTCCTTGAAATGGCTACCTCTCATGAGGCCCCTTCAATATCCAGGCCCCCCTGAACTGCTAAGTCCTTTCTCCACTGTTGCTAGTTTCTCCTGCAATATTTTTAAGTTTTTTTCGGCTCTTGATTACTTTTGATTGAGAATCTGAGTGTTTCTCCCCTAATTCCCGCCTTGAGTGTGGCCCATACCACTTCCAATGGCGCACTACCCAGGTTATCCTCTAGAAATTCTGGTATCCATGTATGCATGAGATGGCAATATTTTTTATTAACTAATAGAGCCCTCTCGAATGTCCATCTAGTATGGACCTGTTGTATCCCCTCGGTGTCAATGCTTAGAATTAGGGGATTATGGTCTGATAGGACCCTGGGTAATCTATCTATAAAACTGCTGGTCATGATAGTGTGGGAGGCAAATATGTGGTCAAGTCTGGCAAGCTTAGAGTGTGGGTGAGAGAAGAAAGTAAAGCCTGGATTATTGGGGTGTTTAGACTACCAGCAGTCGGATATCCCATGTGTATTACATAATTCCTGGAGTGCTCTAAATACTTTTGGTTGCCTACCCTGGTATACAAAATTATGCCCTAGTGACCAGTCAGATGGCAAATTCAGGTTAATGTCACCGCATACAATCATTGGAAGCGACCAGTGTACTAATTCGTTGGAGATAAATTCCAGCAGATCTGGATCATCCGTAATGCAGCCATATACAGAGCAGATAGTTATTTTTTTCCCAGCGCCGTATTGACATTTGGCTATTGCCCACCGCCCGAGATTGTCGGCGGCTGATCTTGTGAATAGGATCCCCCTCCCCCTGCCAGAATGGCCACCCCTCATGTTTTAGTTGCCTGAATTGTGGCTGTGACCAATCTATATCCAAGAATTTTCAGGAGATGCACTTGAGACCCCTCCACATGGGTCTCCTGAATACATATAATATTATCCCAATTGATCTAAGACCTATTGCACTTCTCTGCCTTTTCTTTGGATCGTTAAGACCACATATATTCATGGTTAATATTCCTAACTTAGCCATTCATAAGCTTGGAGCCTACCCCACGTAAGTTAGGTGATTCGCCCTTTCTGATATATCTCCCTTTTTACATGTCCTATCCAAAGCCTGATTATAGTTTATATTGTTGGTCCGGACGATGATTTCCATCCTTAATCCGTGCCTGTTTGTTCTGCCCCCCCATCCCCCCCCCTACTGTGGCAATCAGGCTCAATCCTAAGCCTGCGTGACAGCGTCTGGATTATCCATTCTCCCTCCACCCCCCCTCTGTGCCCCGACACCCTGCCACCCTGGTCCTCGCTCCTATTTTCAAACCCCCTAGTGAAATTTTGAATACATTTATCAAAAATTCACTAAGGCCATTGGTTTGTCCAGATCCGGATGCCTCTCTTCGTACCCCAACCACCTCCTCATGAATGTTTTATAGTCCCTTAGTTTATACAGTTAGCCTAAATAGCGTAGTTGGGTTTCTCTCTGCCTGCTAGGATTTCGTCGAGAAGTTTCTGGGCTTGTATTTCCGAAGAAAGTTATTAGTTTGCCCTTGATACATCATTTTCAATTTTGCGTGGTTTTATAAATAAGCTGCTTCCCAGGCTTTTTGAAAGGGGGTGATGAGTTGCCTAAGCCTCCATCTTCTTTCGACTGTGGCATGCACAAAGACTGGCTTGGCAAAGTACGTAAAATGTTCACCTTTTCTTTTTATGTTTGGTCTGGCCAGGTCATAGACAGACTGTCGGAGGAGGAAGTTCCCAAAATAAATAAAATCACCTGTGGGTAGCCTTGTGTATTTGTATGTCACTTTGGAATTGAGAGAAGGAATCTGTGTACCCTTTGCACTTCCTTATCCCAGTCCCAATGTGTTAATTCTGGTAGTGAGTTTTTCAGAAGATTCAGTGTAAACCCCTTATGTCGTCTCCCTCGATATTCGCTGAAATTCCGAGCAGTCTTAGGTTATTCCGTCTTTGCCTATTTTCGGCCTCCTCCAGCTTCCACATTACATCTTTTAGGGTTTTATCTCGAGAGGATGCTTGCTCCTTTAGCGTATCCACTGTGATCTCTAAGTCCTCTGTGCGCTGCTCCACCATGCCTAACCTGTCCGCAGTTTCTGTGCAGATTTTGCCAATTTTCCGTATGGTGCCCTGGTGTTTTTTTGTGGCCAGTCTGGATTGTCAATTCTTGCTTTTAATATCATCCTGAATGATTTTTAACGATTGTAATATCATAGTCAGGGAGGGCTCCGGGTGTTGCTCGTGGTGTTATTTTGACTCTTCCTGCCCCCCCTGATGGGTTTTGGGAGTTAGAACTACTTGGTTTGGGCCACCGGAACCCACTAGCTGTGTGGCCACGTCTTCAAGAAGGCCGACGCTGTCATCGCACCCCACCTGCGGGACATCATCAACACCTCCTTCGACACCGCTACCTTCCCGGAGAGCTGGAAGCACGCCGAACTCAGCGCTCTACTAAAGAAGCCATCAGCCGACCCCACCGACCTCAAGAACTACCGCCCCATCTCGCTGCTCCCGTTTCCTGCAAAAGTCATCGAGAAGACCGTCAACAAGCAGCTGGCCGCCTTCCTCGAGACGAACAGATCCCTCGACCTCTCGCAGTCTGGCTTCTGGGCCAACCACAGCACCGAGACCGCCCTGATCGCAGCCACCGATGACATCCGAGCCCTGCTCGACAACGGAGAAACAGCGGCCCTCATCCTCCTAGACCTCTTCGCGGCTTCCGACACTGTCTGCCACCGTACCCTAGTGCAGCGCCTCAGCAATGTCGGAATCCAGGAGAAGGCGCTGAGTGGATCATCTCCTTCCTCGCCGGAAGGACACAGAGAGTCCGCCTCCCCCCGTTCAGATCAGAAGCCACCAAAGTCATCTGCGGCATTCCTCAAGGCTCCTCGCTCAGCCCAACCCTCTTCAACGTCTACATGAGCCCCCTCGCTGCCATCGCACGCCAACACAACCTCAACATCATCTCCTACACCGACGACACCCAGCTGATCCTCACCCTCACCAACGACCCCGCCACCGCCAGAGCCAACCTACACGAAGGGATGAAAGACGTAGCCAAGTGGATGATGAACAGCCGCCTGAAGCTGAACTCGGACAAGACGGAAGTCCTCATCCTGGGATCTTAACCCTCTGCCTGGGATGACTCCTGGTGGCCCCCCGCCCTGGGCAGCGCACCCAAACTAACAGACCACGCACGCAACCTGGGCTTCATCCTGGACTCCTCCCTCTCCATGACCAGACAAATCAACGCCGTCTCCCCGTCGTGCTTCAACATCCTGTGCATGTTACGTAAGATCTTCCGGTGGATCCCCACCGAGACCAGGAAGACGGTCACCCAGGCCCTCGTCACCAGCCGTCTGGACTACGGCAACTCCCTCTACGCCGGTACCACCGCCAAGCTCCAGAAGAGACTCCAGCGGATCCAAAACGCCTCAGCACGACTCATCCTGGACATCCCCCGTCGCAGCCACATCTCCGGACATCTGAGAGCTCTGCACTGGCTCCCGGTCAACAAGAGAATCACCTTCCGTCTCCTCACCCACGCACACAAAGTCCTACACAACCAAGGCTCAGGATACCTCAACAGCCGCCTCAACTTCTACGCTCCCACACGCCAGCTTCGATCGACTGGCCACGCTCTCGCCACCGTCCCCCGCTTCCGAAGAGCCACCAGAGGGGGAAGGTCCTTCTCCTACCTGGCCGCCAAGACTTGGAACTCCCTCCACACTCACCTCCGCCTGACTCAGGACCACCTCACCTTCAGGAAGCAGCTCAAGACCTGGCTGTTCGAGCAGTAGCGGACCCCCCCCTCCCCTAGCGCCTTGAGACCCTCCGGGTGAGTAGTGCGCTTTATAAATGCTTTGATTGATTGACTGATTGATTGGCTGAGTAATCCCAACCCAGTTCATCTTCGTTGTCTGGCTCATCAATGTTTCTCCTAGTTTTGTTTTTCCTACCTCTGATCCGACCCTTCCTCGTCTCCTCCTGCTGGCTATGACTGCTCGTGGAGGTATTATCATCTTCTACTTCTTCACTGTTGGAAGAGAGCTCTGACCAAGAGTCAGCCGAATCCTAGTTCAGGGAGTAAAAGTGCTCCATAGAGTTGGGGATAGATACCCTGCGTTGTGGGCCTTTCTTTACGGGATTGCCCCTTCCACTTCCACGCTAGATTGTGTGTTTGCGCTTGGTAAATTGTCATGGGTTTCTAGGTCTGGATTCCCCTCCGATTCTCCCTTGTCTGGGGTAGTCTGGATGCTAGCTTGGGGTTTACCAAGGGGGGCTTCGGGGCGTTCTATCATGGTTCTCTCACCACATGACCCCCAAGAGGACCTCCCTTCCTGTATCTGTCCTGGGGAGAGGTCAGCGGGTGAATTTTGGGAGCTCTCTGGGCACAAAGAATCGCATATAGCCCCTGCGGTTCTGGAGTCCCACGTTCCTTATTAGCCTCACGGGGGGGGGGAACAAGCTTGTAATCGGCAATTGTTTTTTACTCCCCTTGCCCCCCTTGCCCGCTCTGTAACGTACCTTTAGTCTCACTTTTTCACTTTTTTTGGTGCTTATGCCCAAGTCCGTTTTTTCTCTCCCCTTGTCCACCTTGGCTCCTTTCCCAGCTCAGTTATCCAATAGTTTGGGCTGCAGTCTAGCCTCCTGGATACCCTTGTTTTTGCCCTTGCTGTCAATTTCCCTCCGTGGGTCAGAAAATGTGTTTGCCTTTATTCTGCCGTGTCCTCCTCGTGCAGCCATCGGGAAACACTTACAATGCAACTTTTACAACGCACTACCTTTATAACAAAACTTTTACAACGCAACATCCATTACAATGATATTATAACACAGCCATTACAACGCATGTCACTACAACGCATACCACTATAACGCATGTCATTACAATGCAGTCATTACAACGCATACAGTTACAACGCATACCTACACTATCCAACACTTACCCTACTGTTGTACCCCCTGGAGTTAGAATAGTAATTTTTACCCCTACACTATCCAATACTTACCCTACTGTTGCACCCCCCTGGAGTTAGAATAGTAATTTTTACTCCTACACTATCCAAAACTTTTTACCCCTACACTATCCAAAACTTACCACATGTGCAATGTAATGGTATGCGTTGTAAATGTAGTATGCGTTGTAGTGGAATGCGTTGTAAAGGTAGTTTCAAATAATTTATTGTAATGGCATGCATTGTAATGGAATGCGTTGTAATGGATGTTGCGATGTAAAAAATGCGTTGTAAAGGTATACCTTGTAACGACATACATCCGCAGCCATCGCCTCTGTTCGGGGATTTACTGCCTTCTTGCCGTTGCTTGGCAACCCCAGCATGGAGCTCGATTCAGTCCTTCTCTGGGTGGCTGACAGCAGATACCGAGTGATAGATTGCCAGTACAAGTGTGAGAGGCTGGCTATCATGTGGAAACCTCCGTGGGTGTAGCTCCGGATGAGCTGCCTCCAGAACCATACAGCTGGGCCCTAGACACGCATTTCTCGAGGGGCCAGCTCCGTTTCCCCCTGTTGATGTGCTTCCTTTTGTCAGGATGCCGGTATGCCGGATTACTTCATCGGCGCTTTACAGTGGGCTTGCGGATGCAGGATATCGACGGCCTCATCTCAGGGAGGACATCCTTCTTCTGGAGCCTGAATTTCAGTCAGAAGGGCGTGGATGGTGTGTCCGAGCGCGGAGAGCTGTGGAGGTGAGTGATCGGGGATCTCACTCTGCCGCCATCTTGCCCCCTCGTTTGCCCTTCTGGGGCAGGGAAAGATATTAAACTAATATAACTAAAGGTAATGCGAGAAAGTATGTGTAATAATGCTTCCTATTTATTCAGTTGGAAAACACACATGAAATACAAGAAACATGTGACAAGACTCTTTGTCCCAGAATTCATGATAATAAGGGCCGGTTTTGATGCTGGGGGTGCCCTAGGCGACATTGTTTGTTGGCACCCCCAATTCCCTCTTTCTCCATGGGTTCCCTCACTATCACCCTTTAACGGTGCCTCTCAAGCTTCCACACCCAAGCTCTCCCACAAGCATTGCTACATGCTGCTCCTTGTTGACAGATCATAAATTGGTCACTGTTCTATATTAGGATTTTAACTGATAAACTGCATGGAACAAAAGGATCTCTGTGACAAAAGCAGTAACCCACTGACCTATTTAGATTGTATGTACTTCTATGATCTGCATGGTGCAGTTGTTTTCAGCAGTCATAATAATCAACTGCGCTGCATTATAATAAGTCAAAACTCCCACTAGACAAACCTCTTGTCTCCAGCAGACCACTTAATCATCAGAGCTATCTTGACATTTTCATTGTTGCCTAGAAATTGCTGGAAGCAGTGAAGCTGCAGCATGTGCTTTTATATTCACAATATATTTCAAGAAACAGCACTCCCAAAGTCAGTGCCCAGTGTTTTGGCACCAAATGCACCACCAAAGAACTGGCCCTGCTAAAAATTATGTGATTACTCCTTCTTGCTTAATTAAGAGTAACTTAGGGGTGAGGGGTGCTACAGCAAGAGCAAATGTATAGAGCGCAAAAGACTGTGCGGCTCACTATTCATGTTCTGCTGCATTTAACACTGTGTCTTAGTGCAAAATGCATTCTGGTGTCCATTTTGGATGCAAGGGCCATTTTTTCTCTGAGGAATAGTGCTAAAATCAGGACAACTCCCCTCCCATAATGCATGCTATCCATATGAAGGCAAGATTCATGGAACTTAGGTGAGGGGAATGGCCATTTCCGAAACATCTAGCCAGCTGGCCTGGGCCAGGTGAGGAAACAACTTGCATGGGCTGTGACTGCTGTGAAGAATGCTTAGAACACATTGTGTGCCCCTATCCAGCATTGTTGGACAAACACAGGACCAGACTACGGAGATAGTGGAACAAACTGGGAGCTCGCACATGTCGGCAGGTCATCATTGCCCCCCTAAACTCTGACAACATAGCTTGGAACATCCTGTTGGCAAAATTTGTCACCATCGCATCCAAATGTTTTAGCCTTCTAAGGGCCCAACATGTGGTCTCAGCTGACCTTCTTGAAGCCTCCATTGTGAGGTTTAGTCCAGTTATATAACACTCTGCCCCACATCTGTGAATTTTCCCGCTTCAACATAAATTGAAGTGAGACGCAAACCTGAGGGCGACTGCCTTGAGGATCACTCTCCTACCACTTGTGTTGGATATTGTTGTCCTATATTTTGCATTGGCACTTTATTGAAACATCATCAGCAGTGGATTGCGGGTGCGCAAGTTATAGTTAGCAGAACTGACTATAACGGAGGAATTACAATGGTTTTGTATGAGTGAAATGTCCAGCTAACTATAACAGCCCTGGAACCTATTGTTTTTTCAGTGAATTTCTAAAGTTTTTCAAATGCTAAATCCTAACTATAACATATCTGAAACCTATGGTTTTTTTCAATGGATTTTGAAGGTTTTTATATGATAATTTTTAAATGTAATAATAGTTATATGCATTTTTTATACTGATTTTCTACAGTTTTTTTACTGTTTATTCTTACATATTTTATTTTTTAAATTACATTATATATTTTTAATATAAAAGGAAATACAAGTAATTTTTATAATATTGAAACTGAATTATTGTTTTTTTTGTTGAATGTATAAATGCAGAACTATAAGTGTGTTGGTTAGTTAGGGGACTGCAGGCATAGTGGATAGAGGTTTGGAGCAGTCCATGTGCTAAGGCCTGGCTCACTGCATGAGTACTTGGGTACTGACCGAATGATTTGAGTACTGCAAGGAGAGTACCTGGGTGAATTTATAAGTGGTTGAGGTTTGATGCAGTGAATGGATTAGTATATAATACTGAATGGGTCACTAGAGGAGTGCAAGGGGAGTGACAGAGTGTTTGCTGGACGTGTATGAATATTGACTGGGGAACTGAAGTTGTGAAAGGCAAGTGTGTAGGTGGTTAGAGGACTGAATGCATAGTGGATAGGCATTTGAAGCAGTCCATATGCTAAGGCCTGGCTCACTGCGTGAGAACTTGGGTACTGACTGAATGATTAGAGTACTGCAAGGATAGTGCCTGGGTGAATTTATGAGTAGTTGGGTTTTGGAATAGTGAATGGATTAGTACATGGTTCTGAATGGGTCACTAGAGGATTGCAAGGGGAGTGACATGTATGGAGACTGACTGGGGAATCGGAGGTGTGAAAGACAAGTGTGTAGGTGGTTAGAGGACTGCATGCATGTTGGATAGACATTTGAAATAGTCCATGTGCTATGGCCTGGCTCTCTACATAAGTACTTGGGTACCCACTGAATGATTAGAGCACTGCAAGGAGAGTGCCTGGTTGCATTTATAAGTGTTTTGGTTTTGGGGCAATGAATGGAATTGTACATGGTTCGTAATGGGTCACTGGAGGAGTGCAAGGGGAGTGACAGAGTGTTTCCTGAAAGTGTATGGATACTGACTGGGGAATTGATGGTGTGAGAGACAAGTGTGTAGGTGGTTAGAGGACTGCATGCATAGTGGATAGGTGTTTGAAGGAGCCCATGTGCTAAGGCATGGCTCTGTGCATGAGTACTTGGGTAGTGACTGAATGATTAGAGTACTGCAAGGAGAGTGCCTTAGTGAATGTATAAGTCTTTGGTTTTGGTGCAGTTTAAAAAAAAATTAAGATGGGTACTGGTGGTAACTGACTCTGACTAATCAGTCCTCGAGCCAGTGCTATGCTAAAAAACACTTAGAATACAGTTAAAACACCTACATACATTAGGGAACATGATGTGTTGGGGTATCCCTGTGATTAGAATGACCTCCTCTGTAAGTCCCTTGTACATAATAGGGCAGGGGGAATAAAACTACCTCTTAAAACACGCTACAGGCCACGGTTGCACACTGGTGAAGGGAGGGCGGCTGAGCTGACATGTGCAAACATGCCCTGTGGCCGTTTTAATTTGGAGTATAAAGTCCCCTTGCATCCTGAGTTTCCCTTGGGTCCAATTAGCCCACCAGGTATCTCCAGTTAGTGCAACAGTGCTGCGTTCCAGAGAGGTGTAAAAAGTTGCATGGCCTGGACCACCTCTCTGCAATGCAGCGCAGTGGCGCTTACTGGAAGCACCTGGTGGACTAGTTGGCCCCCAGGGGTCCTCAGTTTTGAAGGCAAACTATTTCCCCATCTTAAAACGCCCCACAGGGCATGTTTGCACAGGTCACCTCAGGCCCCATCCCCTCCCTTCACCACTGTGTAAACACTCCTAGTGGCCGTTTTAAGTTGGGAGATAAAGTCCCCTTGAATCCTGAGAGTCCCTTTGGTCCAACTAGCAAACTAACCCACTAGGCACCTCCAGTAAGTGCCACAGAGCTGTGTTGCAGAGATGTGTAAAAAGGGACATGGCCTGGGCCACCTCTCTGAAACACAGCGCAGTGGCGCTTACTGGAAGCACCTGGTGGGCTAGTTGGCCCCCTGGTGCTCTCAGGATTAAAGGGGTATTATTTCCCCAACTTAAATCGTGCCACATGGAGTGTTTTCACACTTCACCTCAGGCCCCATCCCCTCCCTTCACCACTGTGTAAACGCGCCCTGTGTCCATTTTAATATGGGAGATTAAGTCACATTGAATCCTTAGTGTCCCCAAGGTCCAAGTAGCCCACTAGGTATCTCCATTAAGCGCCACAGAGCTGCATTGAAGAGAGGTGTAAAAAGGGGCCCGGCCTGGGCCACATCTCTGAAATACAGCGCAGTGGCTATAACTGGAAGCACCTGGTGGGCTAGTTGGCCCCCAGGGACCCTCAGGATTGAAGAGGAATTAATTCTCCAACTTAAAACGTGCCACAGGGTGTGTTTGCAGACATGTCTCTTCAGGCCATGCCCCCTTCATCGCCATTGTGCAAACTCGCCCTGTGGCGAGTTGTAAGTTGCGGAATTTATTCTCTTTCAATGCTCCGTGGCACGTACTGGAGGTACCTAGTGGTACCTAGTGGGCTAGTTTGCTAGTTGGACCCAAGGGACCCTCAGGATTCAAGGGGACTTTATCTCCCAACTTAAAACGCCCACAGGGTTTGTTTACACAGTAGTGAAGGGAGGGGATGGGGCCTGAGGTGACGTGTGTAGAGAGGTGTAAAAAGGGGCATGGCCTGGGCCACATCTCTGAAATACAGCGTAGTGGCGATTACTGGAAGCACCTGGTTAGCCCCCAGGGGCCCTCAGGATTGAAGTGGAATTATTTCCCCAACTTAAAAAACACACCACAGGGAGTGTTTTCACACGTCACATCAGGCCCTATCCCCTCCATTTACTACTGTGTAAACGCACCCAGTGGGCGTTTTAAGTTGGGAGATAAAGCCTTCCCCCACACCATTTCCAAAGCCCCAGGGGGTAATGGTCCCTGGGGCAGGGGGACTTGAGCCCCCGCACACAGTTTTTTTTCTTTTTTTAAAAAACAGAAACCCCGGGGGCTTGGGAGGGCCTTTGAGCCCCACCCATGTTTTTTAAAGCTCCGGGGGTGGGGGTGTCCCGGGCAGGAGGGGCTGAGAACCCCCCCCCACATATTTCAGAAAAGCCCTGGGGGGTGGCAGTCCCCGGGGCGCCTCTGGGCACCCCAATACTATTGTATATTGCCCCCGGGACTTTTCCCCCCGGGGCTAATTAGAAACAAAGTGCCGGAGGCAGCGCTCCATTTTTTTTTGAGGCAGGATGCGCGGATCCTAAGCTTATCCCGCAATTTAAAAAAATATATTATTTTTTGTTCTTTGGGGTCCTTCTGGGACCCCCTGAGCAGGCCTAGTGGTCAGAGTGTTTGCATGTTTTGCGTGGTTTGTTTCACTGCTTTCTTGTGCCTAGGTTCTACAGAGGCAGAAGATGGCTGCCAACACTTCCTGGTTTGAAGTGTTGACAGCCAATTAGCATAAAGCTATTGCTCGGGAGGATACGTGGCCCTAGCTATATATTTGAATTTCTCAGCAACTACTGAATGGATTTACACCATTTAACAAAAAGGCACCTTTCTGAACCAAGGGCTACCTTTTTGCCAAATTTAGTGTAATTGCGTTCAGCAGTTCGGGTTGCAGCTGCGGCTAAAGTTTCCTATGGAAAATTGAATAGGGAAAATGCGTTTTGGGACCCCCTTTTTATTCGACCCCCGCTTGATAAATCACCATGAAACTTTCAGGATAAGAGCAGACCATAAGTCTTGAAAATTTCGCAAAGATTCATCAATCGGCGCCAAAGTATTGGGAAAAGAATGTTGCAGATTTCCTAGGGAAAATAGGTCCTAACTATAAGTACCTATTGGCGACGGACAGTAGGTAATATATATATATATAACCTACTGGTGGTAACCAGTAGGTATTTATAGTTAGGACCAAATTTCCATCGGAAGAGCATTTTCAAAAATTTGAAGTAACAAAATGCCCAACCATATATTTTATTATTTTTGACAGGATAGAACATACTGTCTACTCTACTCTAGTGCTCTATTTGTACTAGTGATGTGTGTGGTGTATTTATGTATTATATTTTCAATCTTGCTAGTGAAAAAATAGGGGGTGGTGTATATGGCATCCAAAAATGTGTACTGTTTTTTCTAGGTATACCGACCACCAGTGCTGGGGCCAGCGTGGAAGGCGACGCCTGACAGGAGGGAGCAGATACGGCAGCTTCAGGGGATAAGCCAGCAGCAGTAGCAGGATATGGTAAGTTAGATTCCTTACTTATTCATAATACACACTAGCTGCAAGGGTGTACTCTGTACTGTTGAGAGAGACTAAGTTATTGTGAACAATGGTTGAAGAAGACAACCTTTACTCAGCATTAGCAATAGCATAATGCAGGAGATGAGTAACTAATGGCCTCTTCTATCTGACTTCAACTCAGCTGGGAAAGTTTTATGAAGAAGACTAGGGGCCAGATGTAGGTAATCCAGATTTACCGTATTTTAGAATTGGTAAATGGGATGTAGGTATTCATTCGGTAAATTTTTCAGAATCGTTAAGATTCAGTAAATACCGAATCGGTATTTACTGATTCGGGATTTCCCATTCATCCCTATGGGCCTCAGGCCCATAGCAATGAATGGGAATTACTGAATCGGTAAATACAGATTTGGTAAAATGGGGAACACATTCAAGGGTGGCAGGGTGTCACTTTGACACCCTGTTGCACGCCTGAATAGTGGATGAGTGCACATGTGGCACACATACATGCCCTGTGGGCATGTATGTCTGCCACATGGCACTGGTATAATTTGCAAAAGTTAGTTTTTTTCAGCGTTTTTGATATTTACCACCAACTTGTAGTTGGTGGTAAATAACAAATCCTGAAATGGGAAAAGCACTCATTTGAGTGCTCCCTACATTAAGGATTCGGTAATTTACCGAATCAGTATTTTATGGAATCGGTAATTCAGGATGGAAGGAGGAATGACGGGTGACATGTAATATATGATTGGCAGAGAAGGATGCATGGGTGAACGAAGGGGGCCTAGGATGCATAGGTGGCTGATAGGATGCGTGCGTGGATGAAGGATGGACGAAAGGTGAAAGAAACGATGCCTGCCTGAATGGGTGAAACGGTATGGGTAATAGGAATCCTCCGGGGGGTTTGATGGGACAAACTCAAAGGCAAGCAAGGATGTATGGGTGGTGGTTTAAAAAAATTGACAAATGTATGTTGTTGATGAAAGGTTTGTTGAGGGATTAAGAAGAATGATAGCCATGTTTGCTTTGAATAGATGGATGCCAGGATGGTATTCAATCATAGCGTAGGTGGAGACTGTCACTGGATGAAGAAAATGTAAAAGAAAAAGAAACTGTGCCAGAGTAGCAAAGCCAAGTGTGAAGATAAGAATAAGATTAGCATAAAAAAGTAATGCTAGAAGAGCAATGCGATGATGAATGGAAATATCACTGGGAAGAAACAAGGACTGTTTTTTTTCAAGGTTTTTGATTCAAGGTTGTACCTCGGAATACTCCCTTGACTCACAGTAGTTTGCAATCACAACATATATATTGTTGTAAGTATGTACCCATACCCAATATCAATAGCCTCCTTCCGTTTCCGAGGCCTACTCTCTACCTATGTCATTTTGACCGTGTCAGGCATAGGTGGCCTATCGGCTGCATGGTTACACAATAAAACAATGGTAGTACCTCACGTTGTCCCATATATAATAAATCATATCAGATATCATCCGCCTTGTAGTGAAAGTAAAATTGAGTAGTTGCCATTGATTTAACAGATTATTGCAGACAGTAATAAAGTAACATGAGCCTGCAACTGCGACACATGTATGTGTGTCTAGGGTGCAAGCTGACTGAGCTGGCATGCCTATTAGGTTAATTTAGCTAAACAAGAGTGAGAAGAATAGGACTTGTCTACTTCATAGTGCCTAGTAATGCCTGAAACTCCAACAAATGTCCGAGGAAGTGGGAGGATACCACTAATTTTATTTACTTTGGTTGCAAGTGCTACTGTGCCACTATATAATTTTATGTGTATAATTAATTTTGTGGTACGGTCTTGCTAAGAGTATTGGTTATTATTGTATTTTTTCTTTCTTGATATAGCTACTCCTTCTCAACGGAAACAACCACCCAACAGGAAGGAGTTAACAGCCAAGGCCCGGCAACGGATGCTGGAGGCCATCTGTGATGAATATCAGCGGCTGGCGATTCAGGCAGAGGAGGTGAAGGCGGCAGCAGCAGCTGCAGCCTCCGCCAATGCTCGGGCCTCAGCCAGGTCCCCCCAGTACCTCCACTGGTACGGTGCCATGGTCTGGCAGCTGTCCGCCGCATTTCGTTAAACACTGCTGCCCATCCCTGTTCAGGCAACTGTAAGACTTTTCAGCACTGAATGTTCCTCCAGTTGGTGCACCTAGAGGAGTGGATAAACATCCTGGAGAGCAAGATCTGGCAAGCCCGCCGCTAGAACTCTATCGCCTTGCCCCGTTTTTAATCTTTTCTTTGGTGGGTGGGAATTGGACATTGGGGAAAGCTTGTATTTTTAATGGGCATTTTAATTTATGGACATTGGGCTCTTAAAGACAGACATTGGTTGGGGTTAGGGAGAGGGGTGGTACAGGTGTTTTTTTATTTCATGCCTGTTATTTTATTTGTTAGGGGAATATATTATTTATAGTTTACATTTAATGTAAATCTTTTGTGGGGGAGTTACTCTTTTACTTCACACTGGTTCCTTTACTGCAGGGATGCAGCCAGTTTTTGATTACAATCTGCTGATAGTTTAACACACCAACAGATGGATGCAGTACCCTCACTTGTCCTATTAGTATGTCAGTCTCTCCACCTAGTCTATGCAGCCTGCAACTAATACCCCTAAGGACTCGGAACGGTGTGAGTGTGTAAATTAATTCATTCCTATACTATATACATTATGCCTTCCCCAAACTTCTTCTCTTACCTGTTATTGATGTTTACACTTAGGCAAAACGATGGCTGCATGGTGATGGTTTGGTTTCCCAAGGTGCCATGGTGGTGGTAATAGTAGACACTGAGAGTATCATTTGTAGAAAATGAGACAGTCAGTTAGCTAAGGGAGACTGGGGAAGGAGTAGTAGTAATACAGTACACAAGAAGACTGCCAAGCAAGAAAACATGAAGGCAATAAGCAATACTACAGTAAAATAAACCAAAATGCCAGGAGGGCTAGCCTAGTACATGTTACAAACTGAAGTTGGATCAATATATAAAGCAGACAAGCAGCTTCTCAACCTTTAGTGCTGGAACTAGGATGATTGATAATTCGATGATGGCAACCAATTATATTAATGTGATGGATAATGTTCCTCTGGAAAAGAAAATGAATATTGAATACTGTGCATGGGTGGGATATCTAATATTACTAGTGTGGGCTAATGTATATATACTTAGAGCAGAAGAAGATACTCACCCTGCCTTTAGTAAGTGTTGCTTTCACCACATACGCCCCAGCAAGTGTGTGATCAATAATTGGTGTAAATTATATTTAGTCACACCTCTATACAAATTACACATCTCGGAGGAAGAGGGTTAGGGTTTGATGAATGGTTGGTAAGGGGGATTTGAGGGAAAGGTTTGACAAAGACAAACACTACACATGGACAACACACAAAATCTTGGCTGCCGACATTCATATAAATCTGTTAAGGAAGAAAAAAGAAATGCATGATTGCTGATGATGACTTGATGAGTGTAGTACTAGACTAGTACAGGACAGTATATTATCAATTATTATGCAATTGCCTTGCCTGTCTACCCCAAGAGAGACCCAAGTTACATACATTTTATGTTGCGTTGTTATACTGGACTTCCTTTGACAGATAGCAAAGAACATTGAAAAAATATCTGCAGGAGTCAATTATATAAGCAAACATAACTAACAACACACACACACTGGTAATGATGGAAGAGAAAAAATGAATCTAATGAAAATGGTACTATAATTATTGGCAAATTGAGAGTTGCATCTTCGCATTCCTCTTGGTCCTACCTGTCCGCCTTCAATCTTTGGTGCCTGCCTGGTGGATGCGGTTTGGTAAGGTAAGTGTGAGTTGTATTTCCCAGTATAGCACAGGATAAAGACCAGCCTGTAGATGGAAAAACAAAAAGGAGAGTGAAAAATCAAGGAGAAAAGTTAAAATGCATAAATTATGGGGGAGTGCAACAAGAAGACTTTCAGAGGTGGCATGGCAAAATCACGTCTGTTTCCAATAGTTACCTCCAACAACGGGAGCAGGCCTGCCCACCCAACCTCCATTACCCTAGACTTTGAGCCAGACAGCACTGAGCACACATACACACACAGCAATATAGCATTTTCCAAATTAAGTAACAAAATTAATGCCCCACTGCCAGTCACACCACCACACTTGCCTCCACCCCTACACACACATGTGGGTCTGGTATTGTTGTTTACCTTTTAGGTATAGTCATGGTCATGGTGTCCAACTCTGTAGTTTCCCGAGTGAACCCAGACTCAAAATACAATGGATAAGCCTGCAGTAGCACAATTTTGTTAACGAATAAGAAGGGAAGCATTGTCTTGAATCTCTTTTTTTGTGTGTGGATTAAAATACTAGTTGCCATCATGCACAACAAACACCAATCACTCAGAGTCATCATGCAATCATTTACCTATCCTACTGCTCCGGGGCAGTCCTGCTAGGCTCTGAATGTGGGATAGATATATAGTCAGATTTGGAGGGACTCGAGGCAGGCACACATTTCACTTTTGTTCTACTTTTCTCCATCCAATGTCTGGCTTGAGGGAAATGATTTAGGGTGAGTCAGTACTCAGAGGAGTGGACTTACTTCTTCACTGGCTGCACAAAGTTGCAACTCCAATCAGGCCTAAAAGAGAAAAAACGGGGTGATCGATTTGTTGTGATTCGAGCCAGAAAGTCAGTAACACACACAAATAATGAAGTAAATATTATTCATTACCTATATCTTTTTCGAGGGATTTTTTTGGGGGTCATCAAAGGAAGAAGGAAAATAACTTGAAAGCCTAGTTGTCAGGGAAGTAGAGCTTGTACTTAAACTCTACTTAAACTCTAGTGGTTCACCCAGAAGTAGGTCACCTACCACAGTACTTCCATGACCTGAGTCACCCTCATCATCTTCCTGCTGTGCTACTTCAGGTATGGTGTAATCCGCTGGTATAAAGTGCTGATTCATATTGATCATGGTTAACCTCTCCACTGGTCCTTCTCACAGAAAACATGCTCAAAAGGGACATTTGAAACAGGGCAAGCCAGATAGGATTTTGCCGGCCTGCTGGGCACTGGCCATTGGCACCTTTTCCCGTATAAATACATCAATGGGTTTTGATCAAAGTAGACCTCTGTTGGGTCATCTAGATATCCCTTGACCATCCGCTCAATGCTCATGGGTGCTCCCCTTTGCTTAGCCTCCTTTGCCTTTGCCGCAGCACTGGTCTTAAGCCCTGTTTGTGGAAACCATTACTCTGCCGACTTTGAGGCTGATGCTTTTATTCTTGTTTGATTTTTTATTTGATTATAGGGCCTATATAACGCTTGAATGCCCAGGGGCGTCTTGGCGCTGAAGCAGACAGGAGATGCGAGGCTTGGACAGAGGTAATTACAAGTTATTGGTGAGAGAACAGCTTCCAGAAAAGAAGGAAGTCAGAACATCATTTAATGGCTAGAGGTAGTGCATTCGAAAGTGTAGCTGCCTTCGGCCACCCCATGCCATGAGCTTTGCTCTAGGGGTGGTTAGTATCCTCGCTTCCGAGGATCTACGCTTTTTGCTTGGCGGGTACCAGGCTACCAAAATAGCTAGGTCCAGAGTGATGCAATGCCTTAAAAGTGATGCACAGTGATTTAAACTCTAGACGTTTTGCTATAGGTAGCCAGGGTAGGTTAATCGAAGTTTGAGCCGATGACCTATGCTTGGTAATTCCAGCAAGAAGTCTGGCTGCTGTGTTTTGTAATGTTTGTAGTTTCTGTAGAGACTTCTTGTAGATACCAATAAACAGCGCATTTCCATTTTCCAGCGTTGGCAGGACAAGGGAGGTGACACCAATCTTTGAAGTTCATTCGGGATAAAAGGTCTGATTTTCTTCATCAGTTTTAGTGTATAAAATACTATAACATAACATGTGTATTTGTAAAGCGCACGTTCACCCTTGGGTATCTTGGCGCTGAATAACAGATGTTTATTGTTACCCAACTCAATGGTACTCATTTTATCGACCTCAGTTGGATGAAAGGCTGAGTGAACCCCCGGGATTTGAACCTGTGACCATGAGGTCGAACACAGGCCCCTGCAATGGACGCATTAGTCCACTGAGCCACCAGACCCAGCTAAAATACTGAGGAGGATAGAGCTTTTACTTAATGATCAAAGTGGAGCATATCATCAAAAATGACTCCCAAGTTTCTTCCTTTTTGAGCTGGTGTAGGCATGGGTCCCATATTCAGAAGCCACCAACTAGGAGACCAAACTGATCTATCATTTTCCAAAAAGGACCACCTCTGCTTTGCCAGAGTTTGGCTTTAGGCAATTAGTTTTCATCCAATGATCAACTTGCATCATACAAGAGCTGAACCTATGGCTTGCCTCTTTAGAGTCTTTGGGGATTGACACCACTATTTGTGTGTCATCTGCATAAGAAACTACCGAAAACCCCAGGGGAGCAATGAACACGTTGAAATGGGTTGGCTAACTAAAGAGCTCAGATGTAAAGTTGTCCAATGCAATATGGCTCCTTCTGTTGGTTAAGAAATCTTACAGTAGGGTCAGGGCAACTCTTATAATTCCCATGTCCCTTAGCTGGTATTGCAGGGATTCTGCACCTACACAGAACTATGCGCAGGAAAACAGGACATTGTGTTTAGTGGTGTAACAACCTATCAACTTATTACCCAAAATCCCAAAACCAACTAGCAATAGTGTCTCATTCATTCTCTTTCAAAATCACGAAGCTACAAACGATTAGAAAACCCAGAGCACAACACTCCTAACTCTCTCAGGAATCCCTGTACCAAGATTTACCCTTTGCCTTGCTCACTCGTACTTGTCCACAATGAGTATTGACAAAATCAATGTATTAGTTTAAAATATTTATTTTAACTATCGTGCTCTATAATACAGTATACAAGCCATTACCAGCAGCAAAAATGCATAAACTCAGAACAATTAGCATTGTTACAATCCCATAATATATGAAGGGGCATGTCATTACATACAGTGGAAAAAAGACAATAAGGCCTAACCACCCTCCCCTTGACTGGAAGAAGTGTATTATTTAAGAGAAGATCTCAGGGCTTTGTCAGCAGACCCCATACCTTAAAGCCTAGATGGAAAGTTTACTTTCATAGGAACAGCATAGCTCTTCTCCATGGAAAGGGCTCTTTCCAAGTGTCTGTTAAAATAACATGCATCCCCGTAATATCAAAGCACGAGTCTCCAGCAGTGCAGCTGTGTTTTGCCTAGGTGCTATGGACTGACCAGAAGAGAATAGCAAGGGGCATCGTTTATCGACCTTGCACATCGTGTTCAGACTAAACTCCAGGAACTTAGCAGAGAAGTGAAAAGCATAAACAGAGTCTTGCAAAATAAAGAGCGTGTAATAACGTACGCAAAAGCAGTGTCATGGAAGCAAAGCTCATGCTACTTTAGCAATGTGGACAATGAACCCCACAACCATATAACACCTGTTAATCAATATAGTGTGGTTAACCATGTCAAATGCCGCAGAGAGATCAAGTAATATCAGGATGGCTCGATCACCTTTATCCAAGCCCATCTGATCTCTTCGGAGGCGGCAAGCAAAGCAGTTTCGATGCTATGCGCCTTTCCGAAACTGTATTGTGAAGGGTCCGGCAGATTATTGTTCTCAAATACAGGCCATCAACTCAGTGTTCAGTGCCTTTACAAGTATCTTGGCTGAGAAGGGAACCCTGGAGATGGGTCTATAGGTACTAGGCTCCAAGGGGTCCAGGTTATTTTCTTTCAGCATAGGGAGGATACATGTCATCTTTCAATCAGTGGGAATACGTCCTGTGTTAAGCACTTAATTTAGAATTTGCGCAAGTTGTTAATTGAACATTTTAGGACCTAGACGTATGATTTTGGGGGACATGGGTCTAGTGGGGATCCTGATTTACAAGCTGTAATGAGTATCATAACCTGCACTCTATCATGGGGGGGGAACCTATTGAGGATTGTGGAGAATTATCCACTGGGGCAACGGGTACTTCCTTAAGGTTTCGATTGAAGGAATCAAAGACCTCCATGAATTTATGCTGGCGAGGGTGTCACAGAGAGTTTTATTCGACATGCTGGCATTTTTTGTTGCCATTTTTGATACTATTGTTGTCGTTTAAAAACATCTTTTTAGTCAAGTATTTGATTTCCCCCCTATGTATCAGAAATGTATACTCCCCGATAGCTTTTATGTATGTCACTCTGTTTCCCGAATTATAGTTGGATCTTCAATTTCACTCTAGTCTTCTAAAAGTTTGCTTCTGTGACCTTAAGGTCTCTGAGAACCAGAGTTCAGAAGGGGTGCTGTGCCAGAGTTTATGCTTTTTTTTCCAGTGCTAGGAGGTCCATGGTTTCGTTTATCCAAATAGTGTATTCTCAGGCAGCTATCTCTGCATCGTCATCCAATGTATTCATTCACAAATGTGTGTCTAACAAGGTTGTATTGAGGTCATGTGAATTTATCTTGCTCCCTGATCTTACCTTGAGGATCTCAGATAGTGGCATTCTAGCCAATTTTTGTGATTGGGAGGGTTGAAAGGAGGGGCTAATAGAAAAGAATACAGCTTTATGATCAGACCATGCTAGGGGAAGATTATGTATGATTGCTAGTGAGGGAATATTTGAGAAAATCCATCCAATGTGTGGCCCACTGAGTTGGTTGCAGCTTCAATTCTTTGGTCAAGGCCTATGGTCTCCATGAGTTCTGACATCTGTATAGTAACCCGGTTGTTATCATCCTCTAGGTCAAAATTAAAATCACCTAAAATTAAGTAATCAGAGCTTGCAATAGAGTGCTCGATCAGGATGTTCACATTAGCGAGAAATGTTGATGTTGTTCTTGGTGTTGTTGGTGATTTTGTTAGCTGTGGGCCAACCACACTGCCCTCAGACTCTGAAGTTAAAATTGAAGGTAGATCAGAAGAACTTTTTATGCCCTGGAGGAGTTGGCCTCCAATTCCTGGCCGTTCTTCTTCTAGCTGACTGGCAGGCACAGCTATCCAAGATTTGTAGCTGGCAACATCCAGGTCTGAAAAAGGAATGATAGTGTACAGTAATGATTTTTACCGTGGATCAAGAATTGTGGGAACAATGTGATGCTTGGATTACACAATGCCTCTTTGCACCCTTGTATTTTCAGATAAGAGAAAGGTTAAGCTCTCCATCAACTCATATGCTTCTTTTTTTCCTCCACACCTGCATACATTGCAGGAACCCCATTCAGTTGTTCCTGTAGCATGTGCAACAATGGGATAGCTTGGCTCATAGTATAGTCCTCCTTGCTAACTTCACCTGTGAAGACCTCGAAAGGAAGTAGCATTTCTGTCACACATTTAACTAGGCCCCATTGGACGATCTCAATGATCATGCCTTTGCATGACATATTCATTGATTGGTCTGTACTGCTCAAATAGATTTTCAAGCATTTAATATGCCGAGTTCCAACGTGTTGGTACATCCTGGATGAGTCCTTTAACTGGCAGTCTATTATCACGTTAAATAATCCTCAGCAGCTTCTGTTTTTAAAAGAATGGCTGAAATGTGTGCAGATTTTTCTGCAGGCATTCAGTAATTTACTGACTCGATCTTCTTCCTTCAGAAAGTCTTGAACAATGATGTTAATGCAGTGTGCCAAACAAAGGACTCTGAAATAGCCATCGCTGGCCATGGCCTTAACTACATCACTGCCATTGGCCGTGGCAGCAAAACCAATGTAAAGCCCTCTTGGCACAGCCATTCAAAGACCTTGCTTTCAAATTATTCCAATATGTTTGCAGAAGTATGAGATTTCTCCATGGCGAACATGGCTACTGTTACATGTTTCTGTGCGGCATTAAACGTCTCAGCAGTGTCAACCCCTGCAGATATATTTTCTCTAACCCCCACAAAAGAGATCCAGCGTGGAGTGATGCACATATAATTAGTGGCTTGTAACATGTCTGTTGACAGGTAGATAGAGTGAACAGCACTCTGCTGCAATGTTTGTCCAAGCAATTCCATCACGCTGTGATGTAGTGCTGGAACAGCAAATCTGGTGAAATAGGACCACCAGCTGGAAGCCTTCCATTTCAGACAGATGGCTGCCACAAATTCAAGAAAACCCACCCCTTCCACGAAAGAAAAAGGGAGAAGGTCTAGCGCTAACTTTTTAGCCAACTTTGTGTTGTAGAAACGTGCTGCTGGGTGGTTGTGTTCGTACTGCCCCTCCGACCTAAACATACTGAGAATGGTAGCAGGGATATTTTTCTTTTCTGGTACCACTGATGCAACTGAATTCGTGACGCCATATGTTAAGCTCAATGCACATTTTTTTCACAGCAGTATCACTTGCCTTAGACCCATTGGTTTCTCAGCTTGACTCTTGTGCCATTGCAATGTTGCTGATGATGATTTGGGAGGTACCACTGCACTGCTGGGGACAGGGCTGCTTTAATTAACAGAGAAAATGTCTCCCTCTAGTTCACCTTCCATCGTGATTGGATATTTTTCTTCTTTATCTCTTCCACCAACAGCACATGCAGCTTTTTGGCTGCTAAGGTAATCCTCCCTCTGGATCAAGTGGTGTTTTATCAGGTGGGTTATTTGCCCTCTGGTACGATAGTTTGTACCAAGCTTAACCCGACTAACACCTTACCCACAAATGAAGCATATAGCAATGTTCACCTCCTTCTTGCTAACCCAAAAAAATATCCCAAACTGCTGGTGCCACTTGCAATGGTGGATGAACTGGTAGGTGGGTGTGACGTTTGACTCTTTGAAGTACCTACTTCTACTGTGGTTGATGTGGTGGATGTAGGTAGCTGCAGGCGAAATATGAAAGCTGGAGGTGGTGTTGGTGGTACCATCTGTGGTGGTGGTATTTATGCCACATCCCTCAAAGCAATTTGGGATGGGGCAATGTCGGTCTCCACTGGGGCGGGACTAATGTCCATGATGGCTGGCTCACCATCATCCTCCTCTTCTACATCTACCTCCATAACTCTAAGGCTTTCTAGAACCTTTCTTTTTCCTAGCCTTGTCTCGCGGCATGTCTCGCTCTCAGACTGAGGTGGCTTCTAAGTGGCGTCTAGATCCTCAGAATGGGGCTTGAAGAAGAAGTTGATGGACTAACCCTCCTTTTCTTTCCTGGGAATCGTGAAAACAATGGATCTTCTGAAAGAGTGGCTTGCTCTTCGTCATCCTGTGCAAAAAGCAAGCTCGATCTCCTGACCTACCCCTACATTGGGAGGAAAAACTAGTGTTCGGGGTGGGTGCAGTTGTTGTTGCCCACTCATCTGAGTTTCCTGCATTGATTAGATACTACTTTGCGATAATGATAAGTACATCTTAACATCACTGCTCGCTAACATTGGACTCATGATTAGACTGGCTGCCTCTGCAACAGACATGGGCTTGGGCCTAGGTTGGTGGGGTAGGTCCACTGATGCGAGGGTGCTGCTGCCAACTTGCTCCCTGCACACTTATGCTGAAGGCACAATTTTTGATTTCCCAAAAAAGGTCTTGGGCAACATACCGGTCTTGGTAAGTGGCAGTGCCTTCTTCTCACATTCAACTTTTGGTAATGGACCTTGAACCTTTCTTTGGGGCAATCTTGAAGATGTCAGCACTCAGCAGCACGCCGTGGCACACTTTAAAGAGATGTCTCTGGTCACACGTCATGTGACGTTGTGCACAACAGGACTTCTGTCTGGCAGTACAATGGATTATGCTGTCTCCTCCTCTTTTGTGCATCTTACAGCAAGGAAGCAAGAAGAACATCAGTGAATCGTGGCATTCATTATTGTTGCGGTTCAATTACTACTAGTATAAACAAACAAACACAATATATAACTTAGTGTGTGGTCACACTTGTTAGTGTTATTAATAATATTACATTTATTACCACCATTATTAAAAAAAACATTACAATACAGTGTAGCCATTTGTGTTGACAACAACAAGGGCTTTCATGGTGTACTGTACAGAACACTCGGGAAGAAGAACAACAAAAGTACAAATCTAACGGACCTGGTTTGTTATTGTGCATCAAGTGGGATGCAGCATTCAGGGAGCTGCAGCTGACAATGGATTGAAGCAATAATCCAAGAGGAACAAAGGAAAGACAAATGGGACTAAGGCAAAAACACACTAACTGCCACCACAAAATTGCCGCCAGCCACATGGTCACTCACAACACCAATCTTTTTACACAGTCTGGCTAGCTCCCCCTCTCTACATCTCTCAGTACCACCCAGCGCCAGGAAACCTATGGTGACAGAGCGCTATACAAGTCCCTCTTAAGATAAGATAAGATAAGCAAAAATCAGAAGGCCTGGAAAACAATGAACTCAAGCCAACCTATATGGACACAGACTTTACAAAATGGCCCCTAGCCCAGTGGGAGGCTCAGCCTAGGCAAATTTTGGCCCACTATTACAAACACACTCAGACACTGAGCAGATAATGGAGGCATGCTAAAAAAACATCTTTAATGCAACAATGCCGAAAATGAAAATCCACAGGGCTTTAAAACATTTTTGCAAGTAGCCACACACATCCAACAAAGGCACATGAAAAAAAGTGAAATACCCCCAAAAAACTATTTTTTTTTATTTCAAGCCAATGCCATCCATGCCCTAAATGATGATTAAATTCAACATATACCACAGAAACTGTTGTTTCATGTACCCACAAGTAGCTATGGGCCTATTGGTTGGAAAAAAAACATTGATGGACTAGGCCATATAGTGAATCAATACAAATCAATAATATTGCAAATTTATTAGAAAATGTAGTGAACTGCTCGACATTTTTTGCTGGGTAAAAGAAAAAAAAATTGCATGCAAAACATCAACCAGCAAGAAGGCATGGCCAATGCAGAGAAGGCATGCACACCTAATGCAGAAGCACAATGGCTGCCCCTTCACAAAATGGCTACCAGCCATATGTCAGGCCACAAGTACAAGAAAGGGAAGACAGACAATGCAGGCCTATGGCAAAAGTAATCATGGCTGCCTTCACAAAATGGCCACCAGCCACATGGCCAGGTCCAAACAACAAGAAATAGAAGACAGACACTGCAGGCCTATGGCAAAATGACACTGGCTGCCTTCATAAAAAGGCCACCATCCACATGGCCAGGCCACAACAACAGAAAGGGTAGATGGACAATGCAGGCCTATGTCAAAAGGACACTGGATACCTTCACAAAATGGCCACCATCCACATGGCCAGGCTACCACAACCAGAACAATAAGCCACCAGCCACATGGTCACAAAATCAAAACAACAAGCAGGAGACCTGGGTAAAAATGAACAATAAACTCAAGCAGGCCTATAACGACACAGACATTACAAAATGTCCCCTGGCCACATGGGTAGGTTTAACCAAGGCAAATGATAGCCCACTATTTCCAACAAGCACACTCAAACACTGGCCAGACAAAAGATGGATGCTAACAACACATCGTTGATGCAAAATTGCCAAAAACCGCAGGGCTAGAAAAGACTTTGCAAGTTACCACACAAATCTGAGAAAGGCACATGAAAAAGTGAAATATTCCAAATAACACATTTTGCATTTCAGTCCAATGCCATCCATGACCTAAATGAAGATTAAATTCAACAGACACCATAGAAACAGTTGTTTCATGCACCCATGCGTAGCTATGGGCCTACTAGCTGAAAGGCCTATGGCAGACTAGATATTTAATTAAATAAATATTGCAAATTGATGATTTCAAAAGTTGGATAAAATGTAGTGAACTGTGCAACATGATTCCTTTATAAAAGAAGAAAAAATACTTACAAAGAAGCAACTAGGCTCCTACTAAAATGACAGGCCACCCACCACAATAAAAAAACTATGAAATGTACTTATAAATCTAAGTGCATTGCCTGAATAAAGCAAAAAACACTAATTTTCCAACTTACTTGTGAAATCTCAAATTCAAAAGTCCTCAAATCCAATGAAATATGGTGCAAAAGGCACAGACTGATCCTTCCAGCTTCAAATCCATATGAAAAGTGAACAAGAGATGGACAAAGCACTGGAAGGAGTCTTCTGGACAGGAAGAGGAAGTTGGAGACTCTGGGACACTACCTTCCTCTTAAAAAAAGAAGAAAAAGAAAACGGACTTGCACATATAAGTACAGCCAAATGTCAATCTGAGGAGTTTTTAATCCAAACCGTCATTTCGAGAAGGTTTTGATGCTGCTCAGGAGATAAACTTATCCAGATTGCAGATTCTGCGTGTTCAGGATCGATCTTCGCAAAACTTCTGCCAGAAATCTGATGACACGTCTGAATGATGTGTTCCCAATCGCAAACTCTTGCGGGGCCATGCTGCCCCTCAGCAAATCTCGTGGTGCTCACGAACGGTTTGGGAATTCCTGTCAGCGATCCCAGGCACCCGGTAACATCCTGCATGCAGTGACTTTTTCACCTAACTATAGATTTACTTTAATCCAGTAACACTAAGCTCTGTTGCAGAGTGCGGAGTTTTCCTGTAACACCACATTCTATGCAGAAAACGGAGTTGCCAAAAATCCACAAACTTAGCAAGCAGAGCAGAGTTTTACGAGATTAAGGTAACTTTTGGAGTTAAGTGAAAAGTTCACTGACAACATTAATGTTTTGAACAAAAAAACACAGAAATTGTGAGGGCAAGGCTGAGTGTCATAAAAAATGGTCACTAGTTAGCAGAGCTCTTGTAATTCACTTCATACATCCTTTATAATCCATACTAGCATCCGTCAATCTTTTTTTTAATATATATTTGTATTTAGGGATAGTTCATCAAGACCCAATACAATAAAAGAATATTGCAGCCTCATACATTTCCACATGATTAAAATGTAAGAACAATATACAGTAAAAACAACAAAATGTAAATTGGACTCCATTTTAGAGCAAAGCTCAAATAACAGTTTCGAAAACATGATTATTGTATCTCTAACCCAGCGGCATAACAAGCTCCTATTATGTCTTAGCTCATATTTTGCCATGAAATCTGGAACTTCCTATGTGAGCCTGATCTCAGAGTATATTGTCTTTCACATACCCCAATCCTATCTAGTTTACAGACTACCTGTTGAAAAGTTGGGATATCCTTAGACCTCCACCTTTGAAGAATCAATGACCGGGATACCAGAACCAAAATGTATATCTGCTTTTTCTGAAGTGGAGAAGCTATTAAGTTGGAAGAGTAGCCTAGAACCACTGTTTGGGAATCTAACAACTGCTGTACCTTTACAATCTTAAAACAGTACAGATTATTAATTCTCCAGAATCTATTTAACTTGGGACACCCACAAATGATATGTGTCAAATTCCCTGCTAGCTCCATATTGCAACGGAAGCAGTTTGCAGAGATCTGGGGATTTATTTTATGCAGAAAATCTGGCGTTAGACCTAACAGCCACAATAGCAGTAATATTGTATTTGCTTTAAATTGACCGCTTTCCGAAAAACAGCAGCTGAACTTTTTTTATCTAACTTCATGCTATAGTAGAGATCTGCAGCCCTTTCCTGGTTTCCAATTTACTCTTTACTTTCTGATAGAATTCACCTGCCGCTCGAGCTCGGTAGAGGGAGGCCCAGACAATAATCAATATATGGTTTTTATGATCTAATAGTTGCCCTCATAGTTCACTGGCCTCATTGATATGTGTTAGATTAAGTTCCTGTAAAAAGTGTGACCTTAACGTAAGACCATTATAAGATTATTTTACTATGTTTAAAACATGGTTCTATTTCAGTCCAGGTTTTCCAGTCCCCAATTAAAAAGTCCCCAATTTTACGAAAACCCTGACTATCCCAATTAGATATAACCTCTGGATCTAGCAATGGGTCTTGGCCAATTTGTACATCAGAAAGGAGAGTTTTACCATTTATATTGGGGCTCATATAATAGCCAAAAAGCAGATATTTTCGCTTAATACTCCATTGTAGAGTTTTGTATCTAACTTTTTGGGGAGTTTTTATTAGATGCATAACATCTTTAAATATATATTAATTGTGGATAAGAGATTAAAAAAAGACCATATCTATTTATATTTACCTTCATTGTTCTGTATATGGTATGTGCAAAATTTGCTAAATAGTATTCTTTCAGGTCAGGGAGATCTAATCTCCCTTCTGCCACCGGTCTAAAGAGTGCATCCACTGCTAACCTGGGAACCTTATTTGCCCAAATAAAAGATGAAAACAGGCATTGCACTTCTTTAAAAAATTGTATTTGGACTGCATTTGGGAGAGCTGAAAAGAGAAAATTACATAATGGTAAAATCATCAGACGGAAAATCTTTACATTTTATCAGTTTGTCTTTCATCTTATTAGGTAGAGGGATATAGTTTAAGGCATAAGATTATTCAAATTCTCCATAACGTACATGTCTAAATACCTCATATGGCTGAGTATTTACCAGTGGAGACAATTCTGCTAATTAAGAATCCGGCATACAGTTGCAGAGCAGTATCTCTGTCTTAGATTTGTTTATTATATCCCCCAATGGATTGAAATTCCTGAAATGTATTAAATATTACATTTAAACTTCAATGTTAGGTCTTTAAAGAGGGAAATTTCATCAGCATAAAGTTTGATGTTTGTCATATCAGACATTGGAGATGTTGAACTGTTGATTGAATGGAGGGCTACAGAAAAAGGCTCTATAAAGCACGCAAAAAGTAGAGAAGATAGAGGGTAGCCCTGTCTTGTCCCTCTTACTACTCTGCAAGTGCCAGCCTGATTGGCATTTATGAATATTTAGCCCGTGTCCTCCTCATAGAATTTAGAAATTACACCGATCAGTGGAGAGAGGAATCCAAATACAGCCAGTATGTAGAACAGGGTACCCAACTACTCTTTGTGGTGCCCTAGATGAGACTCGGACAGAGCATCTGCCTTGCTGCAGCCCGCGCCTGCAACTGTGATAAATCATGTGAGACTGCAAGATAAACTAAAACCAGGACTCAGGCTCACTGACTCCGGAAGAATGATCAGACAGAGCAATCCTGAAGATCAATGATATTTTGGTGTGAAAAGATTTTTTTCAGATCATGACTCATGTAGTTAGTAAGAAGTATTAAAACACTTACTTGTAGAGTTCAGAGTCTCTTCCCCGCTTCCCCGCTTCCCCGCTGCATGAGTTGATGCACTCTGCAGCAGCAGCAGTCTTCTTCTTCTCAATTCAGACTGCTGACTCACTCGTCTCCGCTGCTGGGACTGCTGGCCATTCTGAGCCGGAGTAGGAGTTTTGCGCCCACGGGTCACACGCCACAATGTGATTGATCATGCCTCTTGCGCAGCGGGGGGCCATCATTGAGATCAGACTCTAGTCTCGACTGACTCACATTGAGTATCCCGCTGCTTCTGCCTCACATTCGGACGTGATGGCACTTCCAGGCACATCCGGATATTAATCTCAGCCCCCATGGTGTGCCACAGTGTGCAGCCCTCCCCCTTAATTGGCAGCAGTGAGTGAGACGAGTGTGTCAATTAAAAGTGTGCCACGGCTTCACAGCCAGAATATTTGCTGCATTGTTGCCAGGTGACACAGGCTGCATGTTTGATAGATTACAGCGCTCTCAGCCACTCCAGAGCGGGTAGCACAGGGATTAATCTATTTAGAAACTCACCCCAGCAACGCAGCACGTCTCTTGCGAGCAGCAGAGCCCAGTACACAGGGGCTGCTGGTGGCGTGCGCTGGCAGGTGGCAAAATGTGTGACAATGCATTTCAGTGCAGCTATGTGGGACACCCCACTGAAATGTGTGAGCGTCACACCTGAGGCGTGATACTTGGCAGGACTGCCTTGATTTACTTACATGAAAATGTGACTTTAAGGTATTTACCCAGCCTGCATTATTGCCTGAGTGTAGTTATGCTCTCTAGGTATTTGGTCATGTTTTGTGATTTTTTGTCATTTTACAAATATCAGGGCCCGATATAGGTGGCCCAAATACCAGTCGACAATTTGGTAAGTTTCACTGTTAACGACCAGTATTTAGGCATTCGTGATGTAGGGAAGGATTCAGTATTAAAGAATCGACAAATACTGATTTCTTAATACCGATTCCTAATCGGCCTTGCATTTAAGGAATTGGTAATACAGATTCCTTAAATACAATGTAGGAAGCGCTTTTGGGCCTTAGGAATTTGTTAATGGCCACCAACTTCAAGTTGGTGGTAATTACCGAATTCCTTTAAAAAAGCACATTTTTGCTTTTATAAAAGTGCCATGTGGTATACATCCATGCTCTTAGGGCAGGGTTCTTCAAACTGTGGGGCGTGCCCCCCTGGGGGGGGAGCGGCACCATCCCAGGGGGGGCGCGTTCCACTCCGATCTTCCCTTTGTGCCCGTTCCTTTGTCTGGGTGATTCTCCCAGGAGGGGGCCGATTCATGGAGTCGACAGCTTTGGCTGCAGTGCAGGCAAGGAGTCTCCTCTGCTAAAAACGAAAGCAAACAAACAGACACGCTTTCAGCTTTAGCAGAGGAGACCCCTTGCCCCCCACTGCAGCTGAAGCTGTCGACTCCGTGAATTGGCCCCCTCCTGGGAGAGTTAGCTCTTCCCAGAAGGGAGAGGTGGTTCCGGAGAAGGTTTGAGGCTCGGGTGGGGTGGGCTCTGGCCCAGGGCCCCAGCCTTTCAAAGGGGGTGGGAGTGAGGGAGAGGGGGGGGGCGGGAGTTCTTCAGTTATTTTGGGAAGGGAGGGAGAGGTTGCAATCCGGGTTTGGGCCTTAAATCGGGATGGTGGGCTCTGGTCTGCGGTCATCAACTCATGAGGATCTTTGTGTGGGGCACTGAAGTGTCTGTGTTCAGGGATGTTAGTCTGCAGATTCAAATTTGAATCATCAAATGTGTGAGGGATGTCGGGTGGAGCCGGCTACCAGACGTCCGTTATGTTGCCATGTGGGTGAATAGATGTATGGGTGGAGTGGTGGATGTATGGGTGGAGTGATGGGTGGAATGGTGGATGTGTGGGTGACATGGTTGATGTATGGGTGGGGGGTGGATGGATGAGTGAGAGGATAGATGGATGGGTGAAGGGTTGGATGGATGGTGGGAGAGAGGATGGATGCATGAGTGGAGGGATGGATGGGAGTGGATGGATGTGTGTATGGTTGGAAGGGTATATGGATGGCTGGAGGGATGGATGGATCAGTGAAATGGTGGATAGATCGATGGGGGGGTGGATGGTGGACAAGTCGGTGGGTGGATGGATGAGAGAGGTGATGGATGTATTGATGTATTGATGGGTGAAGGGGTGAATGAATGAATGGATGGATGGATGGATGAGTGAAGGGGTGGATGTGGGGATGGATGGGTGATTGAGGAGAGTCGATGGATGGGGGATGGATGGAGGAGTGAAGGGGTGGGTGAGAGGTCAATGGATGGATTCATGAGTGGATGAGTGGATGGATGAATGGGTGGGTGGGTGAAGGGTGGATGGAGGGATTGGTGGCTGGGTGAGGGGGGAATAGAGAGGAAGGATTGGGAAAAGGGATGGATGGATGATGGATGGATGGGTGAGGGGTGGATGGAGGGATGGATGGGTGAGATGATGGATGGTGGATGGGTTTGCAAGTGGTTGAAGAGGTTTGATGTGGATGGGGCACAGATGGAGGGACGGAATGAATGGTGGGGAAGTTGGTGGATGACAAGGTGTACATGATGGATGGGGAGGGTTGTGATGACTTCCTTTGCCTTGGAGGATTTTGTTTTGAGCTGTGTGGTACGCCTCTGTCGTTTCGTCACACCCACTCACAGGCCTGCAGTTTTGCTAGGCACTCTTGTTGTGTTGAGCATTGTTTGCCGGATATGGCCCATGGTGTGTGCTTTGCAGTCGATCATGTGGTGTGCCGGATTCCCGAGGTTTCGGTCGGGTGGTGGGGGGGCCAACATCTGGGGGAATTCAACTGGGGGGCTCAACCTGGAAAAGTTTGAATACCTCTGTATTAGGGCAAGCATGTGTGCCACATGTGCACACATGCACATTTCAGGGGTGCAACATGGTGTTCTTTGGACACCCTGGCACCCTTGAAATTCCTCCCAGTATTACAGATTCAGTAATACCGAATCGATAATACTGAATGTCTTCACATTCATTCGTATGGGCCACCAAGCCCATAGGAATGAATGGGTAGGTATTCCTTATTACCGAATCGGTATTACCGAATTGGTAGTAAGGAATATTAATGATTCAGTACTTTTCACCGAATATTTACCTACATCACAAATACCAAATTCTTAATACTGAATTGGTAACATTCGGTATTAAGAATTTGGTATTTGGCAATTACCTACATATGGCCCTAAGGTATTAAATGGATCGAGAGTTAGAACAATGATTTGTTTTCTGTTGCCATGAGCAGCCTTTGTTGTGAATTTTGCTTGGGCCCGCAGCTCTGATTGTAAGTCTTTTTATTGTTTTGCTTTACCCTTATGCTCGTAATAGCATCTTGTGGCATGCATTATGTGTTTTATTATACCCACATATGGAATGCATGTTTTAGGTGCTTGATCACAAGTAGATCTTTTTGAATAATATAACAGCAGCACAATGTGACTTTTCAGACATGTGTGAATGCTGGTCTATTGATATTTTGGGTTTTGCACTTTTCATGTTGGTGTTTGTGCATGGAAACTACTCTCCTTAGTCACCATCTATTTCTTTTGATAATAATCTGCAGGTATCAGTTGTATAGTAACCAATGTATATATTGTTATAATTGTATTATAGGTCCTTCCTAATACCCCCGTCCTAATGAGACCCATATAAAGAAGTCGAAACGCGTAGACTACAGAAAAAGAAGGAACTGTACAGAACCAAATATAAGCCACTCAAAGTACTTATATTTGGTTCTGTACAGACAAAAGCAATTTGTTGAGGAGGAGCTGTGTTTATCTCATCTGTACAGTAGGGTTACATCACAGTGGACCGCGACAGAGTCTTGTATACGGACACTGTTTTTGAAATATATGTCTAATGTATATGTAAATTGTTTGTTGAATTTATGTAAGAAAATTAATAATCCCAACCAGATATGAAATAAGAAATTAAATACGGTTGCGACATGGAATGACATATGAATTTGATTTATTTTTGTTTAATATAGCGAGCCCTTCAAAATCAGAAACCACAGCATATACTCCATTCTCAAAACAGCACACCACAGCCCCAAAATCCTTTCACGCTGGTTTACTCAGCCAATGTAACCCAACGCCTTTCGGAGAATGAGTCTCATTGATCATGAGTAACATAATTGCAGCTCGCTGCAATTTAAATAAACACATGTTGTTGTTGTATAATAGACAGTGTGAACAGACTTCATTAATCACAGAAAACCATTATGTATTAACATATATGAACTCAATATTATCGTCATATTGCTTGCAATTAATATTATGGTTATATATTATATGTATGTATATTAAATAAATTAAGGCGGGGTGCTGCTTGGCCCACCATCATATATTAAATAAATTAAGGCGGGGTGCTGCTTGGCCCACCGTCTTGGGACCAGTTTGGGCCCCAGGGGCCTACCATTTACATTTTATTTTTTGGAGGGGCTGTGCGGCCCCCTCCTATGGCCGATATTACCCTGGGGTCCCCATCCCCTGGGGCATGGCCAAATCCCCCAGGGCTTGGCCACATCCTTGGGGACCCCTGCCGGCTTCCCCCCTCCTGCTGGAGCTGGCAAAAATGCAGATCCTCTGCCCAAAAGCAATTCTGCTTCGCTTCATGGAAGCAAGAACATTTTTCCTGCTCTCGCTTCTATTGAACAGAAGCAGAGTTTGCAAGGCTTGGTGGGAGCAGTGCTTCCGCCATGCCATAGCAAACTGCAATGTCCCGGGGGTGGGCACCCTGGGACATTGCCTGAGCTGGCCCTGGAGGTGGTGGTCATCAGGGCCATGGAGGGCTCCTGGAGGAAGGCAGTGCAGCTCCCCTCCCATCTTCTCTGTAGTCCCGTGAGGTGGTTGTGCCAAGCGCCCAGGGTCCACAACGTACCCCCGCGTTTACTTGATTTGTGCCTCGGGGAGGTGGTGGTCCTTGGGGCAGTGGGAGGGCTGGAGCCCCCCCATTCTTTTTCATATGTAGCCCCATGCATTTTATTGAAAATAGCGGTCCATGGGGCTTTTTGGTGGGGCAGGAGCCTCCCACACATTCATTTTAAAAAGGAAGCCCCTGGGGAGATGGCAGTCCCTAGGGTTGCGGGGGGCTCAATGGTCCACCCACATTTCAGAAACAGCACCCCGGGGAGGTGGTGGTCACCAGGACTCCGTATGGGACAGCAGCTCCACTATGCACTTTCATTATAAAATTAAGCCCCAGGGAGGTGGCAGTCCCCAGAACCCACTCGGGCCCCTGCATCTCATTAGCCATCATTAGAATTTGAAGATCCAAAGCGAGCCCTGCCAAATGCTTTTTTACCCCTGGGGGTCCCTGAGCAGGGTGTTTCTACCCTGCACCCTTTTGTTACATTTTCTTTTACCCTTTTCCTTGTGATTTGGTGCAACCGAGACACAAGATGGCTGCCAACACTTCTTGGTTTGAAGTGTTGTCAGCCAAGCAGATCTCAGGCATGAAATAGGGAGGTTTTGCGGATCCTTCGTGGCCACATTTGTATATCTGATAAAAGTTTATATGTCTCAGGAACTACTGAAAAGATTCACACCATTTAACAAAAAGAGGCGTTTTAACAAAAAGAGGTGTTTCTGGACCAACAGCTACCTTTTTGCCAAACTTGGTGTAATTCCGCTCAGCAGTTCAGGCTGTAGCCATGTGTACATTTTCCTATGGAAATGAACATTGTAAAAAGTGTTTTGGGACCCTCATTTTCCTGGCCCACAATGGTTGATGAATCACCCTGAAACTTTCAACACTGCAGCTGAAGTGAATGGTCCATTATTTGTGGAAATTCCATGAAGATTCATCAAACAGTGCCAAAGAAATTGGCAAATAGAATAGAAATAAGGTCCCAACTATAACTACCTACTGGTGATTATCAGTAGGTAATATATATATATATGGTCTATAACCTATGTTTTTTTCAGTGAATATATATATATATATATATATATATATATATATATATATATATATATATATATATATATATATATATATTCACTGAAAAAAACATAGGTTATAGACCATATATAGTTAGGAATTAGCATTTACAAAACCTTATTTTACTCACACAAAACCATTGAAATTCGCATATATAGTTAGTTGCACTAACTATATATCGTGCACCCGCAATCCACTGCTGATGATGTCACATATTACATCATTCATGACATGGTCAGTGACATCACTGATGACATCACTGATGACATCTCAAATGACACCACTGATGACATCACTGATGACAACATTCTGTGACTATATGTTTCTGTAAAGGTAAAATATGTCTTATATATTGAAGAATGAGTGGATGTATAAGTGTCTGGATGAAGGATTTAGTAGGTGCATGACTGACTGTATGAGTGAGTGATTAAATGTGTCTCACTGAGTGCATGGGTTAGTGACTAAACTGTCTTAATTTGTGCATCATTATGTCTGTTGTTCTGTAAACTGCTGCATGTGTAGATCAGTAGCTATATGAGTAACTATATGGGTTATTGATTGGTTGCCCAAGTATTTGTATGGGAGACTGAGTGTGTGTGTGGGTGGCTGGGAAGTGTATGACTCTGTGCATAGATGTGTGAGCAGTTGATTCACTAGATGTATGGGTTCAAAAGTGCATGTGGAAACAGCTTTATGGGCAGTTGACTGTGTGCATGAGTGTATTGGTGAGTGAATGGATATCTCAGTGCTACATGTCAAAGTAAGTACATATGTAAAACACAGTACATGTGAGAGTTGACATATATAAATAACTGTGCATACGAGCCAGTGAATGTGTGAGTGGCTGTATGGATCATAGTGAACTTGTATCAGGGATTGTATAAGAGAGTAAATATGTGTTAGTATATGTTTGAATAAGTAAGGTGTGTATAACTGTATAGTTGAGGAAATGGAGGTGTGATTGATTCTTTGCATGACTGACTAGGTGTGTGAGTAACTCCATGGATGAGTGACAGTCTGTGAGTGTCTGTTTACACTGATTGTATCTAAGGTTATATTAGAGTCTGAAGAGGTTCATCGTATTATCACATGAATGATATCATCAGTGATGTGATCAGTAATGTCAAATGAGATGTCATCAGTGATGTCATTTGAGATGTCATCACTGATGTCATCAGTGATGTCATTTGAGATGTCATCAGTGATGTCATCAGTGATGTCATTTGAGATGTCATCAGTGATGTCATCAGTGATGTCACTGACCATGTCATGAATGATGTAATATGTGACATCATCAGCAGTGGATTGCGGATGCTTTTCCACACGGGGAGCTGCATGTTAGCAGCTCCCTGCATGGAAAACCAATGTCGGCTTCCGAAGGACGTGGGGAGCCGGTTGGGACTGTGGGGGCAGTGGGGCTCCCCTCTCGGTCCCCAACGTTGTATATAGGCACCAGGGAGAATAAAAATGTGTGGTAGGTGGTAATTTTTTTTATGGTAAAATTAGAAGTCTAAGTTTTGGAATGTCGGCAATCCCGTCTCAGACTTAAATAGCCACAAAGTATTTAGTGAAACCCACACTATGAAGCATTTCACAAGACGTGAAGCAGCAGTGTCTGATTGGGATCGATAAAAAATTGCCCACTGTTGAGTACAGAGTAGGCAAATTGTACATGGAGTTTTGTAACGCCAGTGGTTGTTGCTCACGCTCTCTCTTGAGGTTAAATTGAAGAGTTGTGTACCCTTTTTGCTCCTAATGTACACAGTGGTCCATTGTCTCTGTTTGCTTTCCCCTCCGTCATGTAGAGGCCCCTGGGTAAATATGAAAGCTTCCCTACAGTCAGCACCTCTGAAAAGGTAGAAGAGCTGGTAAAGAGTCAGCCCGGGTATTACACTTCCAGTCATTAAAAACATTATTTTATTAGTTAAACTTTGAGCCCCGGCACTTATTCTTTGACAAATTAAGTACTGTCTTAATGTCACACGTGAATTGGGTGAGGAAGGGTACAGAGATGTTTTACAGTCAAGGAGAATGGCACCTTCCCAGGTATTATTTAGTAATTGTTGCAGGAGTTTCAGACCAACTTAGGTCCGGGGATTGTCATACTCAGGATCTTTATTTAAATATGCAAGGTGCGCCTCAGCAGTCCCTGAAGCCTCGGTGGTGGTAAACAGATGATTACCACCAAGAGATGATTATCACAATACATAATAGTCAAGTGTTGTAGGAAAAAGAAGACCTATACACTCAGTTATTTTTTTTTTAACTAACCTTTATTAAAACAGAAATTTAACTTTAACAGAACAGTATAATATAAAAAAAACATGGGTTGGACTCCCGTGGAAGTATGTTTGCTATGTGGAAGAGGTAAGGAAAGCTAGTTTGAATGAAAGGACCATAGTGAAAATGGAAGGAAGGGGCAGTGGGTGGAAGTGAGAAGGGGAGGGATAGTTAAAAAAGAGAGGCAGGAGGAGATAGAGAGTTGGCCTATTGCACTCAGCCCTTACTGTTTATCCGCCGTCACCCATTTGTCTAGGACATGGGGATCTGCGGGAAAGAGTGTCATTTAAGAAGTCCTTAAAATTAAATACATGAAGCCAGAGACTATGGGCCATATTATGAACGAAGGAAGATAACATTATCACCGTTTTAGCAGCAGGAAACTGCTAAATAAGGGGTTCATAATATGCTGTTGTGAATTCTCTTAGAAGCTCAGGTTTTGGTGTGAACTTTGGATTCTGTGGGAATTCACAAGGGCATATTATCAACCCTTTATTGTCATTTTAGCTGCAGTTTCCATTCATTAAAGTGGTGATAATGTTATCGCTGTTCTTTGATAATATAGTTCTGCATTATTAGTTACAGAAAAATTGCTTGCATTCACCTGTGGACCCAGAGTGCTGCACCCCAGTCCCTTCCCCCACAATGTGTTCAATTTTAGGTCTTCCACAATGAGGCTTCACAGCTCACCTGCCACCACTGGTGTGTCCCACGACGTGTTGGTGCAAGTTCCGAGTCCGGAGTACACTATAGGCAGCAGAGCTCACAACTTGAATTCTGCTTTAGATGTATACTGTGGACAGCTTTTAATTTAGCCTTGATTTATCAATCTGCATTGCAGATAGAAGGTTTCACAACTTGAAAAGAGAAAGAGAAACAGTGTGAAAGCTAGGAAGAGAGAGAAAGAAAGAATGAGAGACAGAGGAAGAGACAGAGAAAGAGAGAAAGTGCCAGAGAGAGAAAGGAACAGATGGAACAGGAGAGGGAGTGTTGACCATGGAGAAAATCTTTGCAGCTCACCTTTCTGCACCAGTTTGTGTCCAACCACATGTCTGGTCATAGCGCACCCTCAAGTTTAGTGATCTGAAATATAGTATAGTATTGGAAATTGTAGAGTACATACAACTGCACACGCATATTTCTGTGTTACTCCCCCTGCAAGGAGGTGTCTGTGCACTCTTTTGCTCCCAGGGTGCTGTATCCCATCCACTCCCACTGCACAGTGGTGACTTCCCAATATTTCACACCCAGACTAATGCACCCCATTCACTCCCAGTGCCCGGAGGTCAGAGCTAGTTCCTGCGCACCCAGACTGCTGCACCCCATACACTCCCACTGCCCAGAGGTGATTGTTCATTCCTACACACTCAGGTTGCTGCACACTATCCACTCTCACTGTCCAGAGGTGACTTTTTGCTACTGCACAAGGTGAGCTTCTCTGCTCACCTTGTGTCACTAGCGTGTTTCAAAGAGGGTCCACCATGTGCCGAAGCAACCTTCGCAAGCATTGTTAGGATGGCCACACATCATCGCAGATTCCACTGACGTTGAGCTCTGGTGGTGTTGTGGGGGGAATTTCAATTCGTGAAACACAAACTGTTAGATGAAAAGGAACATAAGATTGTGCGTCATTCGTTCATCAAAGGAGATAGGAAGAGAGAGAGTGAGAGAATGACACTGAAGAGAATATTCACAGCTCACCTTTCTGTCATACATTTGGGTCGAGTTTGCGCTATATAAATATGCTAAAAAAAAAACCTCCAGCAATTGCAGGCACTTATAAATTTACTAGACGCTTTGCTTGCAGTCCTCTAATGATCCAGTCTCTACGTTCGTACTTAAAAAACCAAAGTTTTTCCTAGTGCCAGAGGTAAAATGGTTCCATATGCTGTTTACAGCACAATGTAATGTGGTAGGACCCAGGGGCAGCATTTTGCAAACATAATGAATACATAGACACAGATAGATAGTTGAACTGGGCACGGGCACGTACACTTGACTCCATTTTATTACCAGAGTCACATGTCCAGTGATGTCTGTGCAGGGTGCATGTGAGGTGAGTGCGAGTGCCAGCCCTCCAGGAAACGTTGCTGTCGGTAACAAGTACAATAGCAATCATCAAATCATACACAGATATTCCATCATAAATGGTTTTTGAGTTGTGGTGCACCAAGGGAGGAGCACTACATGTGAAATAATACACAAAACATTCTATCATAAAGGGTCCATGAGTTGTAGAGCACTGAGGTAGGAGCATCAGAAGGAATCAGCATCTGCGAACCCAGCTATGATACATTATCTGGGCGGGTCGCACTGAGAGCATGTCTGTTGTCTACTGGACAGCATCATCTGTAATCACGATTTGAACAAAAGATAAAGCATGTATGGAATACATTGTCGAAATATGTAGGTTTCAGGGACATTATAGTTCAAATTGTGAGTTGTGCTGTCCCCAGAGTTAAGTGCCATTCAGTGTTCATTTGGACTTGCAAGATGAATTTGGTTATTGTACTAAACCTATAACTGATATAAAAAAGTTCTTGAAGCAAGGATACTAAAAGAATACTGTGTAGGTTTGAAGCACGTTATACTTAGTTTCGTACTGCATTCTGTAATTAATGAATAAAGAGTCAATTTAATTGTGAGGAGCCGTGATGATCACAGTGTAGGCAGGAGGCAGTGGTTAGCAAGGGCCCACAGCCAAGTGGCGTTGAGTAGAGCTGGACAGTATTTGCAATTCAGAGTGTGTGCAGCCAGCGATGATAAGTGGTACACTGAGTTAGTGGTACCTGAAGCAACTAGCTTGTGTGAAGCCTGCGATGATGCGTGGTCCGGGCAGGCCGCATTGGGAGCAATGTTTTTTGCCTAGAGAATTCTGCCTTAATAAGGCGACGTGGCAAAGATTTATGGTGCACTGAGTTAGTGGTACCTCTGGCGCTCAGCGTGTGCAAACCCTGCGATGATGCGTGGTCCGAGCGGGCCGCACTGGTACAATGTCTTTTGCCCAATGGAATGTGTCATGTGCAATCATCATTCCACCTGAATCGTGAGCCCCGCTGTCCGCAGTGTAGATTGAAGGCAGTAGTCAGCACTGACATCGCTTTTTGGCACATCCTTAAACAAAATCTGAGGACATAGATTACAATTGTCTCTGAATTAAATAAATCAAGGCTGATTTCAATGCTGTCTATAGTGTAGATCCAAAGCTGAATTCGAGTTGTGAACCCTGCTGTCCATAGTGTATATCGAAGGCAGTAGTCAGCACTGACATCGACGAATGCTTTTTGTCACATCCTTTAACAAAATTTGAGGACATAGAGCACAATTGTCTCTGCATTAATTAAATCAAGGCTGAATTCAATGCTGTCCGTAGTGAAGATCCAAAGCTAAATTCAATTTGTGAACCCTGCTTTCCATAGTGTATATCGAAGGCAGTAGTCAGCACAGACATCGAAGAATGCTTTTTGTCACATCCTTTAACAAAATCTGAGGACATAGAGTACAATTGTCTCTGCATTAAATAAATCAAGGCTAAATTCAATGCTGTCCATAGTATAGATCCAAATCTGAATTCAAGTTGTGAACCTTGCTGTCTGCAGTGTAGATCGAAGGCAGTAGTCGATACAGACATAGGTCTGTGGTGCTGTGAGCTGGGTTTGCAAGGCGCCTGTGTTGAGGAGGCTCTCTGTCATGGCGGCAGCCACTTGGCAGGGTAAGAGCCATCGCTCTGGCAGACTCCTTTATACTCTTATACTTGAGTTGTGTACGTTGGACCAGCCCACTCCGCTTCAAGTGGGGGGGACAACTCAGCTACATGACCAAGATATTCCCCAGTGTCTGAGATAATATGGTTGCGTCCACTGTGCAATACACCGCACATATCAATAATATATCTCCACATGGAAAGTGTTGTTGTTTGTATCGTGAGATGTGTACAGCATATCAGTGGTACACTTGGATTTGTGTGAATTATTGTCGATATGCGAGTTGCCTTCCTTACACATAGTTAGTTGCCACATCTCTGAACATTCAGCTATTGTGCGGTTGAGGGGATATGGTATTTTGGGAAGGCCCGGTGTCCTGTTTTGCGCTGCCTCTCAGGTAGTAGGGGGTGAGTGGTCAGGGGGAAATTCTGGTGGTGGTGGCCCTGGGTGTTGTCGCTTTGTTGGGTGTCGGAGCTGCATGATTAGTACCTCTACCACATATTCATCTTTAGATATGAGTGTGAGTTAGGAGTAATTCATGCAGTAGATAGTCAACCTTCTTACAGCTGTTAAATGTTGATGTTAATTTGTTCCTGGTAAGTGGGGCTATCGCCTGTTTTTGGGTAGCATTGCTGATTTAGCTAGTTGTTAAAATTATGTGGTGTGTTTGTGTTTTTTATTAACGGGAACACCTACTTTGTATATCATTAGCGTTAGGTGTGTTTCTGGTTTGTGGCTATTTTGTTGGCGGAATGAATCAATGGAAGAGTGGTGATATTTGCAGATTTTACTAGGTAGAAAATGGGATGATAATTAAAAAAGACAGAAAAAAAAATATGCTTAATGAAAATTATAATTATAAATTAGCAATTAAAAAACCTTTGAAATTCACTGAAAAAACCATAGGTTTCAGGTATGTTATAGTTAGGAATTAGCATTTAAAAAAATGTAGAAATTCAATGAAAAAAAACATAGGTTTCAAGGGTGTTATAGTTAGCTGGACATTTCACTCATACAAAACCATTGAAATACCTCCGTTATAGTTAGTTGTACTATAACTGCTGATGATGTCACATATTAAATCATTCATGACATGGTCAGTGACATCAATGATGACATCACTAATGACATCTCAAATGACATCACTGATGACATCATCTACGTGACAATCTGATACACCAAATCATACACTAGCATAACCTTTCATCACTCACTAAAAAATATAGAGTACCATCTTTAAAACAATGACACATCAACACAACTTTAAAGAAATTCACTCACTGCTTTGTAGATCTACACACACATCTAAACACTTATGTATACTTTTACTCATACATGCTGACAAAGATCCATAGAACACTATTAAATATACTTATACACGGGGCGAGGCCACGGCGGCAAGCGGAATGGCTGCTCCGCAGTGAAGCTCCTCCCAGCGGGCGCCCGAAAACGGCAAGCGGGGATGTGAACTGGAGCCCCTGGCCACACCAAATGCCGTTTCCTGCCTCCTGATGACTGCGGACTGCTGAGGTGCCATTTCCGAGCCGCGGGAGCGGCCGGACGCAGTGAACACGGCAGAGGGGATCTGAGGCCTTCGGGCATTGGTGCCATCTTCCCTAATGCGCTGGAGCGCCGGGTGAGTCCCGCTCGGCCTTGGCGGCCGCGCCCCCCTCCCCCTCTGTTATACTACCCGCTGGGCTGACGGGGGCGCCGCTGCTGCTGCGCGGGCCCCATTTCCCTGGTTCCCCGGTCCCTGACTGCGGCTGGGACCTTCGGCCCGACTGTGTGAGGGAGCCGGGGCCTGGATTACGGGCTCGCGCGGGTCTGGGGTGGTGCCTGCGGGGCCCTGCGGGAGGCGGAGGGGGCGGGTCACGTGGCTGCTGGGGGGCTTGAGGAGATCTCCGGCGCTGATCGGCGGTCCCGCTTTGCCTCTGTGCTGCACTCACCGGTGCTGCCTTGTGATGCTACACCGTGATTCCTCGTGCACACCCACGATTGAGGTGGCGACGACCTGCACGTGGAGAAGGCCTGGAGGCGCTCCGTTGGGCTGCCTGTGTCTGGCTCATGTTTCATTGAACTGACTTCCCTGGTCTGAAGCCTAATCACTTGCCTGCCGCACAATTTATACTACACTTGCCCTGGTGGAGGTTGACGCTGATCGCCTGCCCTACAATTAATCCCTGCTCTCCACCACTGTCGCTGCGTCTGCGGCCCACCCTCACGTCCACACCGATGGGGAAGAAAGACCCGGCCCAGAGGACGATTAATTTTGATAAGACTCCACTGCCTGCCGCTGATCCCCCTCCGGTTGCGGCTCCTGGCGCACAGGGGGCACAGGACAATGGCGATGCAACATCCATGATGGCCGCCTTGATGGGGGAGAAGCGTGCTGGCTTTAAGGCACTGGACACTCGCTTTGATAGTCTGGAGAAGAAATTGTCTGACATTGGCTCCACGGTACAGGCCCACGACCGGCACCTGGACTTAGCAGAGTCCAGAATATCTGATTTGGAAGACGGGTCCTCCAAGGCTCTGAAAAGGCTGGAACGGGTCGAGAAGATTCTTAAGGACGTGGCCATCAAGAATGAGGACTTAGAAACGTGGAGCCGGTGTAATATTATTCAAATCCTTGGCGTGGCGGAGACAACTGCCACGGGCCGGTTCGACACCTTTGTGGAGAAGCTCCTCATTGAATTGTTTGGCAAGGACTCTTTCACGGCTGGCTTCGTGGTGGAAAGGGCTCATAGGTCCTTGGGGCCTAGACCACGTACGGGGCAACTTCCCCGGCCCATCATCGCCAGGATCATGAACTTTCGAGACCGTGATGCTGCCCTCCGGGCTGCACGGGAGATGGGGGAGGTACAGTGGCAGGGGAGCAAGCTGTCCTTTTTTCCGGACTACACTTTGATGGTGCAGGAAGCGCGATGGAAGTACACCAGTGTCAAGGCGGCTCTCCGCAATCTCGGCTTGAAATACAGTATGCTTTATCCAGCCCGTCTGGAAGTAGACATTAATGGCAGGTTCCATATTTTCGATTTCCTGGCTGAGGCCCAAGACTTCTGCCACTCATACAAACAGGGTCCGGGTTCGGCTTCTGGCTCCAGACCTAACTCTCCGCAGCAGCTGGACACACAAGCTAGCGCGGATTTATTTGCGGACACTGGCCGGGGCTGATTGCCTATGACACTGTAGACATGGCTGCTTGTTTGTTTGATGGGGTGGTCCGTCACATCCGGATTTCCATACTTGCTAACATCTCCAATTTTGTGCTGTTGGGATGCCCGCTCGGGGGATGGCGTTGCTTCCCCCCATGGCGTATGCCTACATGTTTTGCTCTTTTTTCTGGGGCTTGTTACGCTTACATTTGCAGAAATGTCTAGATGCTGTGTATTGTTATTCTGCACCGTTGTTCAGTAGCGAGTTGGGTTCTGCCTCTCTTAGGGTGCTGGGAGGCTGGGTGGTGGGTGGGGGAGGGGATGTGTGTATTTTTTTGGTTCCCTTTTTTTTCGTTGTTGTCTGATTGCGAGACGCATGGTGTCGGCTTGTTGAATGACCACTTCTTGCTTACAGCCCTTGATATGATGTTATGGCCCGGATAGGTTTACAGGTTGGTCCTTCTAGTCTGACATTGATGACATGGAATGTTCGGGGGCTGAATTCCACCCGTAAACGGAAACAGGTTCTGCAATATGCTGAAAGACATAAAACTGATGTTCTTTTTATACAGGAGACTCACATGGTTTAGGCGGAGACGGCCTCCTTTGCAAGGGGTTAGGGGTTCCCACAGAGTGTTTTCATGCTACAGTAGATATGCGGGTGGAGTGGCAATTCTAATACATAAACGGATTCCCATTGTCTTCATGAAAAGTAAAATTGATGGTGAGAGCAGATATGCGCTGCTCTCTGGCCTATTGTTCGGCCATAAGATTGCTTTTGTGGTGGTCTACGGTCCAAATATTGACTCCCCCGGCCTGTTTCGAGGACCTGTACCTCTCACTTTTGCACTCCGACATAGACATGCTGGCGCTAGGGGGTGATTTCAACATGCTGATTGACACCAGTAGGGATAGCACGTCCCCCTCCCCTGATCGCAAACCACTCGCCCGATCTGCGGTGGCGTCTATTTGCTCCCATTTCTCACTTCTGGACATAGAGGCCAAGCTACACTCTGACTCTCCTGTTTTCACCCATCACTCCAGCTACCACAACACTAGCACCAGAATAGATTACTGGCTACTTTCTCCGGGCTTAGCGGGATGGTCACTGATCATAACACTCTTCCCAACACTCTCTCAGACCATTCCCCTGTGGTCCTGTCCCTTGCAGTCCCTAGGTTGGGCGGTTATGAACGGCAGTGGAGATTCCCTGGGAGGGCATTGGCGGATCCGGTCTTCACGGAGGAGGTTCGTTCTGCAATTGAGGACTACTTCGAACTTAATACTGGATCTGTGACCACTTGGGCCACACTGTGGGAGGGGTTCAAGGCTAACATAAGGGGGGTGTGCATCACCAAACATGTTGGGGCGCTGCGAGACATCCGTGCTACTCTGTCCCGCCTAGAAAAAGAGTTGTTGGCCGTTGAGACTGTAATCCTTGCTGAACCCTCCCCGAGCCACGAGGAGCATCGCCTCGAATTGCTCCTAGAATTCAGGGACACAGCAGACAAGGAATTGAAGTATTTGAGCAAATACCATAAGGCGCGCCGGTACGGTGAGGGCGATCGGCCGGGTAGACTGCTGGCTCAGCTATTGCGCCCTCCCCGACAAGCGGCATATATTACTGAAATAGCAGATGCTCAGGTCGACCGTCATTTTACTACCCCCGCCATTTGCAACACCTTTTTGACCTACTATCGGCATCTTTACAAGTCTGCCCTAACGGCGGAGCGTCGCGACCCGGGGCCGTACATTAACAAAATCGCTATGGTGTTCCTGGAGAAATACATGCAAGATTTTTTGGCCCATCCCATCACTCCGGAATTGATTGCGGAAGCAATCGACTCCCTAAAGGGGTCCTCGGCGCCTGGCCTGGATGGCTTCATGGCCGATTTTTACCAGGCATATAAGGAAGAACTAGTGCCCATACTTATGGAAGTGTACGGCGAAGCCCTGGAATCCGGTATTCTTCCTCCGACGCTCCCCGAAGCGGTCATAGTTTTGTTGCCCAAACCATGACGCGACCCCACGGTCTGCAGCTCCTACCGCCCACTTTCACTCCTGAACCTGGACTATAAGATCTTGGCCAAAGTGTTGGCGATGCTGCAAGCGCTGCTGGTTAACGCCATTATATCGCCGGCACAGTCGGGCTTTGTTCCTCAGAGGTCAACATCACTGAACCTTCGCACGATTTTTTCGGTTCTACACAGAATCGACCCAGTCACCCCTGCTGCCACGGTCTTTTTAGACACCGAAAAGGCTTTTGACACTCTAGAGTGGCCCTTTTTTCTGACCGTCATGCGAAGGATGGGCATGCCTGCGGTGTTTGCCGCAACTGTGGAGCTGCTGTACACTGCTCCCGCGGCCCGCATTCGCCTAAACAGCACCATCACCGACAGATTCACTTTCTCCAGAGGTACCCGCCAGGGATGCCCCTTATCTCCTTTGCTCTTCATTTTGGCAATGGACCCCCTGGTGCGACACTTACAGGAAAAGCATCTTCACAGAGGACTTCAATCCTGCACAGGCCCTCTATTGGTCTCGCTCTATGCGGACGATATGGTTTTATATGTCCGTACTCCGGAGGCCAATCTACAACCCCTGCTATCTGAGATTTCACGCTTTGGCGAGTACTCGGGCCTCAGGGTCAATTGGCACAAGTCGCAATTGTTTCCTCTCACCCCCGCCACTGTGCAATGGCCCTGCTCCCTCCCGCTGTAATGGTGTGAAGAATCTGTCAAATATCTGGGGATATATATACATCTTGACACCGTTTCCATTATCCGCTTGAACTACGGACAAGCCCTCGACTTTCTGGAGGATAACACCGACAGATTTACCTAATCTATACATAGACAACTATGAGGACAAGAACATCTATAATTCCGATAAACCTTTCACAGAGAATGTTACTTTGTGGAAGAGGTATATCAATGATGTCCTCATGATATGGACTGGGAACTCCGATACCCTAGAAGAATTCTGCATTTGGCTGAATGGCAGATCTAAAGATATTCAGATGACTATGACCTATAGCAAGGAGAAGATCAATTTTCTTGACCTAACTATACAGAGTGAAAATAATGAGTTATACACATCCCTCTACTGCAGAGTTCTTCAATCTGTGGGGCACGAATGTCACTGTAAGATCTAATCTTTCACTGTTTCCTATGAAGAAGGCCATTCTTGTCAGTAACAAGGTTGACATCCTTTGAGCATGTGGCCCTGAACCTGAATATTCAATTCAAAATGCCCATTTTGTGCCAGTAGCAAATGTGCAGTTATGTGAATTGCAAGTGTGGTTAGCTTGCACAATTTGCAGCTGTCACATTTTGCTCCCAAATAAATGCTTCATACTGATCTTGCAACAACATGCTTCGAAAGTAGGGTTTCTCCAGTCTTGTGGAAAGGCAGAAGAGAGCATTTGATGATGGGAAATGTCAGCAGTCTTTCCATACCTGCGTCGAACGGAAGGATTTCTAGCAATGTACGCAACTCACGCTTTATATTTATTTCTTACTTTATCACCTCTGTAAAGCACCACTGAATAGCGTCTGCACTTTATGCAGCATACAATTATATAGTAAGGCAATCAGAAGCTTAAAGGCAATGAACACAAGTGACAACATGATTAACATTGCAGCGCATACGCGATTGTGCCAGGGGTGTTTCTGGGGCAAAGGGCGATCTTTCAAATACTGCTTCTAACTAGTCCATTCTTGTCCTGACTCCAATGTGGGCAGCGCTCCCTTTATATCGGAGGTGGCAGGTGGTGACCCCCAGTACTCATTTTTAGGAACCAATAATTTTCAGCATCCAACTTTGACCAAGAGCAAGAGAGAGCAAAGCAGAATAGGGTGAAAGAAAATGGGCAAGAAAGCTCTGAAAACAGAGACCAAGGGATAAAAAAACATCCTGCAAGAATGAGACAGAGGCAGAAATAAGAGGGTGGAGGGAGAAGGAGGTGTGTGTTAGTTCGTTCAAGACTTGGCAGTCCTAGTATACAGCCGCCCTGGCATGAGCCAGGACTGGCTGAAGTGACATATTAAGAGCTTTGGCACCTGTACTTTTATAATTATTATTATTATTATTATTAATAATAATAATTAAGGACTTCCTTTGGGCATCCACCATAAATGCTTTCAGTCTCTGACAGTCTTTTCTACTCTCTGCTTAAACCCACTCCCTGGAGGCACACACATCAGTCGCAGCTGGTGCAGGCAAGTGTGGTGGGGCAGTGAAGTGGGGGACCGAATAGGTTTTATTTATTTAATTTGACTAGTCTATCGACTTTGATGCCCCATCAAACCTAACTGCATCGACCGCCGCTGTATTTACATGCATTGCAATGCTGCCTGATCACTGTGCAGCTGGACCAGGATTCATTTGATCACCACAAAGTCTATCAGACAACATTGCTTTGAAGTAAAACAGGCAACATCATTCAGTTTGTATTGGTTCTATTTTTTTAAACATAAGCCTCCTGTGTCCTAAACCCCCACTCAGGGCATAGGTCTTAAAAAACAAGTGGGGGACTAATTAGCATAAGCAATGCACATTGGTGTCAAGTGCCATCACAGGAAGAGATGTCAGCACCCTGATGTCATTCTTTTAAAATAAATGTGCTAGCCTTTCCTTCCTTGCTTGCTATGGAAGAAAAGGTATTTACCTGACTTGAGGGTAATTACTTCAGAGGTGAATGGGCTGCTCCAGATAACACTGTCCCATTATGACTCAACTGCATACGTAAAACCATAGAAAAAATAACTTGCGGACACTTTATCTTGGGAAAATGTGCTTTGGACTGGTTAATAAGCCTCTGTCATTTAACCACCCCCACTCACTAACCTGCAGTTCACTAAACACTCTTACTATGTTTAGCATTATTTGCCTGATGTGGCCTGGGATATGCGGATGGCAGTCGATTATGTAGTGTACCAGATTCCAGAAATTTCTGGCAGGTGGTGGAAGGGCCTGATATCTGAAAATATTCAGCTGGGGGTCTAAACCTAACATTTATGAAGACCTCTGCTGTATAGGAAGTCACTAGAAAGAAAAACTGTGTTGGGCTACAAGAGCTATCATCCCAGGAATTTGGGAGACAATCTGTCCTACGGGCAGTTCCTGGGGCTCTGCAGGAACTGCTTGCGTAGGGCTGATTTCTTCAAGGAATCTGATTCTCTCCTACAGAGTCTGTGAAAACATGGCTACCCACCCAGTCTCCTTAAGAGAACTAGGAAGCGAGCGTTATACTGTCATAGAGACATACTGCTACAAAACAACGCAAACAAATCCACTGACATTATTCGGATTGTCTGTGCCTCTAATTTCACTGATAGGAGTAATTAAATCAAAAGGATCATAAATCGTAATTGGCACCTAGTTTAGGAAGAATATACAAACTAGTTAGGTAACAGGGAAGTAGGGCGCACAGCTGAGAGTATGGCTTGAAGTAAAGTCCTCACGTATCTAAGTGGATTGCTACTAGGCTGGAAAGGGAGGTTACCCAACCCCCTTAAGACCTCGTGGACACGTCCAAGAATAAAGCTTATAAACACTCCTGCCGAGCAATCAGAATACAAGCGATATTTATAAACAGCAAATATAATGTAAAGAAAATTAATAAAGCAAGTATGGAAGCAAAAAGTCCAAAATTTCATCCAATAATTTTTCAGACTCCCGGGTCTTATAATACATTGATCCGTATTTTAATTTCAATTCTCAAAGTCCAATCCAAGCGATGTTCGAGTCAAGATTCAATCCAAGGTTCAAGATACAATGTTCAGAAAATAATCAGAACTCCCAAAGAAAACAATCACTGCAGCCAACACGTGTTTCGTAGGGCATTAATCTCATGCCACATAACTTCCTCAGGGCTGCAAGCCAAAATAATAAAACAATAGTAAATCTTACTGACAATAATCAGATTGAGAGTGTACTCTTAATAAAGTCACCACCTAAGTGAAAGAAAACATAGTACCCTTAATCAAGTGACAGATTCAAAAATGCAGTTTTGTGAAAGTCCCGGTGTCAACAGTGTAAAGACAACAAAACATTCCGAAATATCACCAAATTCAAAAGAATATATGAAGATGTACATTAATCACAAAATATAAGATGTTACCAACATTATCAAACTCTTTCTAGAAAATATATATATATGAAGTTGCAATTAAAGGAACGATATGAAGAGGCTCTTAGTTTTGTCACCTTAGTCCATCTCATAATTTCTCTCTATAATAAAGACCCATTATCTGTCTCAATAAGTGCTGCTTGCAAATTACATGGGTACAATAGACAGTAGCACAAAAGTGACGCAAGCCCTTGTAATGAGAATCTTAATATAAAATACACATGTGTGATTAAGTGGAAAATCACTAGGCTAAATATAACAGCAAATGACATCAATATCTGCAAAAAAACAATCTGTTTTACCTTTTCTCTCTTATTCTTCGTTCCCCACGTTTATTTATATCGTTAATCAGTTCCAAGATTTGCAGAAACTATAACAGAGAGCCATGTAATTAGACTCATACTACTAAGAAACATTAAGACTGGTATCTCTATTCAATAATTCCCTTACCAGTATCTCAGCGCGAAGGGGTTTGTTGCATTTAACTTCCGATATCCATATTTGTATTTATCTGCACCATATCTTCTATAACAGGTTCTAAAATACAAGAACCAAAAGATCCAAGGACCTGCCGCCAAATAATATCTCGTATATTCTAAATTACAAAATGTATAACCCTTACCTGTATCCCCCTTCCCAAGGACTCCAAGTATCCCGTGTTCGGCTCTATCGAATGTCGGCGTCTTCTATGAGCGCCATATTGTTTAAGTAAACGCTATGAACGCGGAGCGTAATATCGCCGCCATATTGGAATAGGTTACCGCGTCCATGGGCACATGTTAACTATATTACTAATAGTCACTATTTCAAGTGTGGCTTATTTGGTATATAAGCATACCAATTGGAAATAAATAAACTATATCAAGACTCATCAAATATAATTAGAAAATCGGCATTTTCTATGGGCGTCATGTTGTGAAAGTGTCCGATCAAGTAATACTGAAACAGTGGTATATAATGTCGCCGCCATATTTAAATGACTTATCACCTCCGTGGATAGGGCATATTTGCCCAATCATATATAATTATCAGTCTAACTCTTACCTAATATGTGAATAAGTTAAGAGATTTTTGAAACTCCTACAAGGAACAAATATATACAATGTGTCCAAATACCAGATTAAAGGAAATATATAGTTTCAATATTGGGTCATAATAATAAATTGGGGGAGGTAGGGGGCCAGGTGTCGGGAAAAGCGAAAAATGATGAGAAATTTGTATTGACGCGTATACTGTGCAACTTAACCATGCGTGTATATATTGAGTAATCTGCTCTTCCCAACTAATGAAGTTCTTTAACATATAAGGTGACATTGCTTTGAGTCTCTCATAACTTTTCCTATGTGCTCCAGTTCACATAAAATTAGAGGATGTCGTGGCATTAGCATTCTAGTTCCTCAGGTATCAACTAAAAACTTTTTTCAAATCAATATAATCTGAATAATCAATTTTTCAGACTAAAAGCCAGATCACAAACATCAGCTGCATCTTTTAACTTATAGAATTACAATATAGCTAATCTCCCAGAAAGTACTGTAATTCTGTGTCAATGTTGAGCCCTTCTTCTACGGCCCGAAGGACCATAATCCACCGGGCCTCTCTTCGTCTCAATTTTAATAATCTGTCTCCTCCACGTCTGTCCAGAATTACATGTTCAATTCCATGAAAGGAGAATTTGTGATTATCAGAGTCATGTCTGTTCTGAATAACATGTGAGGCTATGGGGTACCTTGTGTCACCATTCTTGAGTGCCCGGTAGTGCTCTACCATCCGGTCCTTAAGTCTTCTGACCGTACTTCCAACATATATCTTCCCACACAGGCAAACAATAACATAAATAACAAAGGTGGTTTCACAGTTGATGAAAGAGTCAATATAAAAAATGCCTGTGTTATTGTATTCAAATTTCACAACCTTTCTTTTGGCCCACCAACATGAACTGCAGTTTCCACAGTAGTGGAAGCCCTTCGGACGATTTCGCAACCAATCACTTTGTACAGGATAAGAAATTGGTTTAGGGTAACTGGGACTTACAATATTGGCAATAGATAATCCCTTCCTAAAAGTAATACTAGGTCTTTCCGTGAGGTAAGGTTTCAGGTCTTTATCAGAGTGTAATATGTGCCAATATTTCCTCATAATACCGTAAAGTTTGTTACTTCCAGTGCCAAAATACGTAATCATTCTAATCTTTTGACTCTTACCCCTAGTCTCATTCTTTTTCTTTGATAACAGGGTATCTTCTCGTTTCAGTTTCTGTACCTTTCTAACAGCCTTGGTCACAGTTGTATTTTCATATCCTCTATTTTTAAATCTCATTACCATGTCTTTAACATTAGCATCAAAGTCCGTGTCTTTGGAGCAGTTTCTTCTTGCTCTAATCATTTCCCCATATGGGATAGAATTGATCTGGCTCTTAGGGTGGCAACTGTCAGCTCGTAGAAGAGCATTACAGCTTGTCTCTTTCCGAAACATACGGCTATACAGTTTATTCCCCTCAACAAACAATTCTATATCAAGAAAGGTCAATCTCTCCTTATCATACTGTGTTGTAAATGTCATGTTTAAATCATTGGTGTTAAGAAAATTAAAAAAAGACTCAAGTTCTTCTGTCGTACCTCTCCAAAATAACAAGCAATCGTCAATGAATCTACCCCAGTAATATATGTGGTCTATCCATCGGCTGCCCCTGGCGCCCCAAATCCACTCCGCCTCCAGTCTCCCCATGAAGAGGTTCGCGAAGGACGGAGCAAACTTGGAGCCCATCGCAGTCCCAGTCCTTTGTCTATACCAGGTGGATTCAAAGAGAAAGTAGTTGTTCTCTAGAACCAGTCTCGTCATCTCGAGCAACATAGATGAGTGGTCTAGATATGCAGCTGGCCGGTTATTCAAAAAGCTCTCAATGGCTAAAATACCTTTGTCATGATCAATATTTGAATATAACGACACTACATCAAGAGTCGCTAAAATCATGTCATTGTCCCAAGCCACATCATTCATAATATTGAGGACATGTTTAGTGTCCTCAATATGCGAGGGTAAATTCTGCACAAATGGTCTCAGATATGAGTCCACAAATTGAGACAACCTTTCCGTAGGCCCACCAATGCCCGAAATAATCGGTCTCCCTGGTGGTCTTTCTCTGTCCTTATGTACTTTGGGTAAGCAGTACATACATGGGGCCTTGGGTGATTGAATTTTAAGAAAGAGATATTCGTCATAGTCAAGTAAGCATTTGTCATACCACTCCTTAAGTTTTATATTTATTCTGTCTTTAACCATCTCCAAGGGATTAACAGCTACTTTCTCATAATATTTGTCATTACCCAATTGAGATAGAACTTCATTATTGTAATCACTGCGATTCATAACGACAACGTTGCCACCCTTATCAGCACTGCGTATTATAAGATTAGGGTGATCGGTCAATTGTCGCAGTGCCTCCCTTTCTTCTATCTTTAAATTGTCTGGGAATGTTTTTCTATGATGTCGTTCTTTTGTAATCAGATTGTCAATCTCAAGAGTGACAGCTTTATAGAATGCATCAATAACATTGCCAGTGGACAACTGCGGTGTCCATTTTGACTTGTCTTTGAAACCACTTCCTTGAGCTGCACCTGGATTAATCTCAAGATCTCTCAATAAAGAATTCATAGTTACTGGGTCATCTTCAGATTCAGTGAGGGATAACAACAGTCTTGTATCATGTAGATCTTGAATGGTAATATCAGTAAGTATTGGTTTATTCACAGTATTCACTCTAACATGTTCTTTCTGCGAAAAAAACTTTTTCAACTTAAGTAAGCGAACAAATTTATACAAATCAATCTTTGTAACATACCAATCAATATTCTTGGTTGGACAATACCCAAGTCCTTTCTTAAGCACATTGTTCATACCCACAGACAATTCAATAGAAGATAGGTTGATCACATCAATCTCATTAGTTCCTGTATTTATTTCCTCCATGATCTGAGTCTCTCTCTCATCCCTGGGGCCACCTCTCCTGCGTCTGCCACGGCTCCCTCTCCTTGTCTTGTGGTTGGAATATTGCCAAATCTCCCTCCTGTGTCTCGACTCCCTCTTTTGAACCTCTGTACTTCTACTAAAAAATTATTGTTATTCGCAGCATCTCCACTAGGAACATTGGGAGCATCTGTAGTGCCTCCATCTGTAGATATGCTACTCGATGAGGTATTCACAGCTGAGCTAAGTGGTGTCATATTCCTCCTATTTCCTTGCCCCGTTTGAAAAAGATAGTCAAATTTACGCGCAAAAGTGAATACCCTGCCAGCTGTATAATCTTGCTCATCCCTTTTCAGTTTACGCGCTTTTCTTCTCTTGATATCTGCTTGAAGATTAGTCAAAATCTCGTCTAACATATTATAGTTTTTCATAGTTGCCTCAGGTAGATTTAGTAATTTAATTTCATCTTCACATGTTTTAATCTCAACTAAAAGTTTCTCAATTTTGCGCTCAGCATTGTCAATTAGTATCCTTATTAAGTTACACGAACTAGTGGTTAACTCATGCTCCCATTTGTCCAGTAAGTCTGGCTCTAAATCTTCATAGGTTGGCATTATGGTGGATCTCAGTCCTCTTGGAATGCGGTTCAAATTGAGATATTGTTTTAGTGTTACCGCATCCCACCATTTATTAAGTTCCGCTTTCTTAAGTTTTTCTAATCTGATGAATTTGGCTCTAAGACCTTCCTGTTTTGCTGGTGTCGTCGAGGCTACTGCTACATTAACAGATGAGCCAGTACTCAGATTTCTGAATAAATCCAATGCTTCTTGTTCCCTATTCATTGTTATTACAAAAGCCACTGCGGCAGCCCAACCCAAATAATAAATATACAAACTAGTTAGGTAACAGGGAAGTAGGGCGCACAGCTGAGAGTATGGCTTGAAGTAAAGTCCTCACGTATCTAAGTGGATTGCTACTAGGCTGGAAAGGGAGGTTACCCAACCCCCTTAAGACCTCGTGGACACGTCCAAGAATAAAGCTTATAAACACTCCTTTTTGCTTCCATACTTGCTTTATTAGTTTAGGAAGAAATAGGTAGCACAGACTGTCCCATGATTGCATTTGAAAGAGGAAGAAACATCAAAGACTATGTAGTCAGCTCATACCTCAAAGACGAGCCAGCACCTGACACAAGTTCTCTTTAATGTTGCCACCACTACAAGGACACTTTAAATGTGGACGGCGTAAAGCCTGTGAGCTCACCGTTGAACAAAAGGAATTTGTACACAATGGCAAGAGATACAGCTTACACCATCATGCGAACTGTAATACGCGGGACGTAATTTATCTAATCAAATGTCCGTGTCAAAAAGTATACATAGGGCAGACGAAACAGAAAATAAAGACACCTACTCTGCAACACTGCTCTCGCATACGCTGTAAAGTGCAGGGTGCCCCGCTAGTTGAACACTTTAGCGAGAAAAGAACACCTTACAGTGGTGGATACTTGAAAAGATATTGCCAAATCTCAGAGGAGGTTCAATATCGGCCACATTGAACCTACGCGAATGTAAATGGATTCATTTACTTGACTCAGTAAATAGGGGTCTGAATGAGCAGGACAAGATATCTAGACAGATCTCTATGCTCAGCATGACTTAGGCTGAATCTCTGACAGGTATCTGTTAATCTTTAGCACAGAATAACCAAGATCGTATGTCACTAAATATGTAACGTTGTCATCATAACATACATGTAATTGTGAACCATTAATGATGATTCCATATTATGTAATTTAAGCCAATATAACATGTATGTAAGTGCTAAAAATGATTTGGGTGTTCATATGTAACTTAGAAATGAACTATGCAAAAGTAGTCCAAAAGTTACATGTTTACAATATGTGCTTATATCTCAGGGTATGTTATCTAATTGAATATGTGGGCGTGTATAGTAACTCATGGAATAGTATACCTTAAACATATATAATAACAAATGGTATTTTGGCATTATCAACATCTAAAGACAGAACAAAAGGCATTATTCATAGGTGAGCATTGATATGTACATTAGAATCGTGTGATATGCTAAATAACAGAATAATAAACTAGGGTTTGTTATCATAGCCTTTATCCACTTACACCTACATGTGCAAATCCTTCAATATGTATATATTTTTAACATACAAATAGACCGCCTTATTCCTGGCCTTCACTTCAGAGGTAACCCGTGAATTTAGAATTGTTCCCAGGGTACTAGTCAGGGTTGTTCTTTTTTGTCGATCCCTAAGGGGGAAGTTGTGCCATGCATGTAACATCCTCACATGAGGACGCTAGAAACACGTTCATGCTGGTGCAAAAATTTTATTTGAGAGAGACAGTCGCTCGGGTAAGCAGATTTCCAATGTGCAGTTTGAGGCATGCAGAGCCAGTAGTAAGACGCTGAATCTGCTAGCTCTACCCTGTTAAATATTAAGTGAACCACAAGTTACGCGTGTTTTTACTTATGGAGTCATCTCGATTCCTTTTCTTACCAGAGCATTCAAAGGCAATTAATTAGCCTTGTTTGCACTGAGAAGCTTTTCCTGGAGGAGGAAAGTCCCCAACAAGCTTTTCTCTGAAGTAAAGGGAGAGTTATCACTGGAAACTCCGAACGCCAGATGCCGGAGGTTAGTGACTTTTATTGCTATAAAATGAAATGTTACCTATTGTGCTTGAACCAAATGTAGTCAGAAGTCATGATGTTGTAAATTAATCCAGGACCCTAGTGTAATTTTCCCGATTCATGCCCTTATATAGGTATAAATGATCCGATCCTTATATAGGCATAAGAATCATTACCATATTTAGACTGAGCCTATGCAGCCCAAATACGGCATGGCTACTTCCACTAAGTTCCGAGAATCAACAACGATTTCTTAGAAAAACCTGCCTTCAGCAGCTAGGGACTTCCCCTCGCCTGAATACTAATTTATCTAGGAAATCATTGAGTTTTCACAGAATTGGGTCTTTGAGTGACGTTATTAAGTCCAATCACACGTCAAACTAGGCACCTTCAAAGTATAAATATGCCTACATTTGCCCAGACAAACACACGGTGGTTTGGAGCAGATCGACTAACTACTTGCCCGATGCCCTGCAGCAGCACGTGCTGAAGGAAGCCAACCCTCCAGCTGACGCACTGAGAGACGCTGTCTTTTCTCTTGCCGAGAAATCCAGCTCCGGTGTTTCCAGGCTACCCTTGTGGGTTGCTGGGAAATCGAGTCCTGAGAGAGAGATACAAAACCTCCTTCATTCTAAACCAAGGTACAGAGCTGATAGACCCTTAGAGAATTCTTGGATAGATCCTTGGTAGGGAAATACTAAACTTAAGCTACTCCTCACTTACTTCTTCCCTTGTACTAGACTTAGGTTAGGTACACCGGGGTAGGCGTATTTTCGAAGCACCAGTTGAGTACTTTCAGTCATTATTTTATTACTGTATACGTTTTAGGCAACTTATGGTTTAAAAACCATATCATGCTTTTACAGTACTACTTTATAATACTTTTCGTATTATATGCCTTGTACTTTATAACCAGTATTATGATTGTAGCAGTACATTTCTTATGCTTGAGAAAGAAGACTGTTCAATAAAAACTTTTTATTGAAAACGCCCGTCTCTCTATTTTCTCAGCACCTCTGGTGAAACGAAGCATGCACGATTGACTGAGTAAAATAGTTATCTATTGTTTCCGCGACTCTAGAGATTGATTTCTTATTCTTGGGAAACAAAGTTGTCATGTTTATGCAGTTGTCAGAAACTAATCCCTTCTTGTTCATTCAAGAAAGTTTCTAGTGACCTCTGAGCTAGCTGGCACTCACATTAAGTTTAATATATATGATAGAGACCTAGTTGACCTCAGTCCTATGTCTAATCTATATTATATGTTATTCCAATGCGCAGAGCCTATTGGGAATATAGGAACTACACTACAATGACTAATGCAAGTAATCATCAGTTTATAGAAATGCAGGCACGCAGTGCCACTGATTAATCTGGCCAACAGATAAAATGAGCTACATTTGAATCGGGTACAGACCCTGTAAGGGCATACTATAGGGAACTTCTGAGAAAGGCATAATTTATTTCTGACAGATCAACCATCTAAGTTAAACAAGCTGCCCTGCTGTCAGTTGGTATCAGGGTGGAACCTCTTTGAAGGTGAGCAGAGATATAAAGGTCTCTCCACATAGGGGAACAACCTTTATAACACAACTTTTAGCACGCAGTGCTATTACAACGCAGACTTTAAAACGAAAACCATTACAGCGCATTACACTGGGGGCGCTCCAGGATAGGGAATAGTTTTAATTTACTATCCAACACCTTCCCTAGTGTCCACGGCGACCGGTGTTGGAATAGTAAATTGAACTATTCACTATCCAGCACCCCCCAATGTAATGCGTTGTAATGGAATGCGTTTTAAAACTTGCGTTGTTACAGCATACGTGGTAAAAGCATGCGTTGTAATAACGTACATCCCTCCACATATAATCATAATTGTCCAAACCACGTATAAAATCTTTAAACACTTCATTTTTCTCAAACAGGCATCACACAGATTCACTATATAGTCCTGTGGAAGACCCCCGCAGACGATTACACAATCGCAATATTGTCAAGGGGTCGAAACGTTGACGCTTAGTACCGAGTGTAAATGATCACCCAGAATGTACGAATCCCCAGGTTCGGCACGCAACTGGGCTACCGCATTATCTTATACTGGCTGTTTATGCTCTGGCACAGTGGAAAAGACAGGAATGCGCCCTATCTTGTAGATACAGCGCATTCCTGTCCTTTTATTTTGAAGCACATTAGACTTGCTGTGCTGCAGTTAGACAAAATATAGTAAATGAGGCCCTGTGATTGCTAGTCATAAAGACTTACAGCCTGACTTTGCATTATATAATTTAGAACAGAAACAACACGAGAAACTGCTGGCATCCTGCCATCAGGATGCCCTCCCATCCTTGTTGGCAGGGTGAGCAGAGAAGTGATGACTGGTTGGCTCGAGCCATCCCTATTCAACTCATGCACATTCCTACTCAAACAAGTGTATTAAAGCCAGAAATGTAGGTGGTGTATGTAGAGGTCAACACCAGATCTTTTTCAAGACTGTCAGTGTGTATATCATCCTATTGTACCTTTTCTATTTTTGTAGAAGTTCACTGAGAGGCCATCTACATAAAGGCAGATTGTAACACTCCTTAGCACACGTATATCATAGTACAATTATATATAGGTGTTGCCACCCTTTGAAACAATCACAATACGTAGTTGTTATTAATACATAAATTTGTATTTATTCTTGATCACTGGAAGTTCTCCACACAGCCGACACATGTTTCGTCGTAACTGGGAGTGTAACCCATGACTTTTTCAAGGCTATTTCCAGATCTGTTCTCTTTTAGTTAGTATGCAGTGATAATTCCAACCCGCATGGGGGTTCTACGGGGGTCTTCTATTGTATGGTATCCAGTTTATGCTGTCCACAGTGACTTCACATCACAGTTTGATTTAGCCGGCTTTCGCCAGTCTTATTGACTACATAAAGGCAGACACTACATGGCCCATCTTCTCCTAAGTGCTAAATAAAATTGGTACACTTCTCCCTTTATCCCAAGCCACACTAATGCAAAATATGTACTTTATATGCTTGGTGCTTGAGAGAATTTTGCCTCCCCAAGAGGGTGCTAATTTCTCCCTGGCATGGTGAATTCGAAAATGGGACAAAGAGATTTTGCTCAACCTAGCTTGAACCATGTTACAACATTTCCTTCAACAGGGTAAAAAAACAGAAAATTGGCCTCAAATAACAGAAAACTGTTCAAATCTGAAAGTTTGTAACACATTTTGGAGAAAATAAATCCATTATTTTATAAATTCATATCGATCAAACTTAATCACAGACTGGTGCAACTCCTTTTGTTTTATTTTTCATAACATTGTTTATTCCAATGTTAATGTTATGTTTGAAAGGAAAAAGTATGCTAAACATGAAGCAACTTTCAGTGCTAGAATGTTTAATAACATAAAAGATATGAATACATTATTTAAAGAATGTATTTTTCTTATTAACATATATGCAGTGGGTGAATCTACGTTCTACAACAAATGACATCACCTCAAAACCATGAATTCTAATACCATTAAACACACAAATAAGGGGCCTAACAGTGTAAACAACTGTGAATTTTCTTCTAATTGTAATTTATATTAGCATGTTTGAAATGATACCCAGTTCAAATAATTTTAAAATAATGCCCCCTCCAATTCACTTAACCAATAATCTACAGTGTTTTTTTTCTCTCATTCAACAGAGTATTAAAACATGTTGAGTACTTTGTTGTTTCTTTTTCATATTTGCTGTTACATATAAAATTGTTGACGAACAGTGTTTTCAAAATGATAACGTGCTCACTCAGGTCCCGATTCACAGAATGAATTTAAGACTCAATCCTAAACTTACTACTCTTTTGGTATTCACAGAATGCACTTACTACTTTTGGCATTCACAGAATGAACTTACTACTTTTGGTAATCACAGAAGTTAGGATTTTGTCTTAAGTTTGTCTTAAGGCAGACTTAAGACAGATTTAAGACAGACTTGAGACAAATCCTAACTTCTGTGAATACCAAAAGTAGTAGGTTCATTCTGTGAATGCCAAAAGTAGTAAGTGCATTCTGTGAATACCAAAATAATAGTAAGTTTAGGATTGAGTCTTAAGATCATTCTGTGAATCGGGCCCTATGATTGTAAAGTTCACTTATATTGGTTGTCAGGAACATTTGGTAAAACATAATGGTGGATAGGATAGCAGTTTTATATCACTTCGAAATAAATGACATTTTGTACATTGTAATCAAGATTTTGAAGCTCAATGCTCAAAATATTAAAGCATTTATTATGAGTGGATAGGGATGTACTGCTAAACATCCTCCTGCCACTTAATGATAATTTCCATGCCAGATTACCAGTGCTCTTTTTGCGTGCTTAAGATGATTGACAATCTTGAAAATAGAAATAGATCAAGAAAATTACATGTAATGTACTAGGGGAGTCTGGTTACGGGAGAGGTTATGGGTATAGCTACTATTAAGCAAGGAGTCTTGATATCTTAATTACAAATAAACAGGCAGGACACAATGAACTAATAACACAATTAATGTTCGTTGTCTGCTTTGAAGTACCACAAAATTGTGATCTAATGGCCAATCATTAAAAACATTATTTAGCAATACCTAGCCATTGACGTAAGGCAGCATACATGTTTCCACAGCTTACTTTAAAATTGAATAAATATTTAAAAAACGGTAAGAATTGAGATGTTATTTTTCTGCTAGATACAGCAACATTAAACCTAATTATGTGTGAATGCATTTTGTTATAATACAAATGAATTTGAAGAATCAAGTGATAAAGTTCAATGTATGGATGAATAGGCAAAGTAGTGATGGGAAAATAGAAGTGCCTAATATGTTTTCTAAGCAAGATACGATTTAATGATTTCTGGCAAAATTGAGAGATGCAGAGCAGTACTTGCTTCAAGATTTACTGACACTAAAACAAGATTATTATTTGGGGAATTCTAGTTATGGAAATAAAGTCCCAGAATTTGAAAAAAGCCTGAGAGATGTTTAAATGCCACATATGCAGTGATGCAGGACATTTCTCCATGTGGGTGGAGTATTTGGGTGTAGAAATAGATATATCTAAATGGAATACATAGCGAACAATGTATTAAACTTCTAAAATAAATAAAGGTTCAGTAATAATGTGCACACCCATAGAGGAGTAAGAAACACATTATCCAGAAAAAAGTACAATTAGTTTAAAAATTGTATGGAACTGGGTTGCTGGTTGAGGTGTGTGAAACTCTACTGAAGTAACAGCCACAATCCTTGTCAAGATGAAACACAAGCAAACGCAAACGCATATTTAACCATCTGTTAATGTGGCAAAAAAGCAGTGAAGCTTAACTTAAAGGAAATATGTAAAGTATTTATGCTGCACAGAGACAGTAATAAAGTAAAAACACAACATACTAAAAATGTTATTTTTTGGACACCCAAATAACAAAAACGTTACATATAAGTATGAGTCAGCAATTCTTGAATAAAGTTATATCATCTTAATTTCTGAATATATAAGGATGCCCTTTCATGCTGCACACAAATGTGTGTCCAATTATTCTTTCAAATGGAGCTGTGTTTCTAATTATCCACATGAAGTAGGTGTAATTCTCTTTTGCACAGTGAACTATATTTTGTAGAATTTCTGTGCCCTGTCTAAGACCATGCAGGTAATAGAGCCCAATTTACTAGCCAACCTAAATGTGTATTTGTATCTGTTGCAGACACATGCCCAGAGGAAAAACTGAGTTGCTCCATGCTGTCTAATAAACTTTTTAGATTTATGGAAGGTGTGCATGTTGAGGGTTAACAAATGCAACAACTTCACACAACCTACACAAGTAGACCACCTCTTCTGGGCAAAGTTACCATATCAACACCATTTAAAGGAGTGGAAAACAATTCTTTTCACACTGAAAATCTGCAAAAGAGATTCTTATCATGGAACACATTCAGCACCTATGTCACGTTGCTAGAAGAAGAAGACATACAGACAAACACACTCCTTTACCCGTAAGATGAGGACTTCCTCAGATTTTAAAAACTCTACAAGGACATGATCAAGGCTTTGTTGCTCTAAAGTGACCCCCAGCTTTTAGCTGACCACAGCGTGGTCACATTTCATAGAAGCTGATGTCAAGCTTGATTCACTGCACCTACTTGGATCTTCCAGAGTGCACTCTATAACTTCCTGCCACATGTTCCTGATGCCATCCTGACCATCATTAACCAGCACCTACACTTCCCCAAACCTCAGTTTGAAAAGGTACTGGTGAAGCAAGACTTCTACCAGATAGTCTAATTCACCCATGTAGTAGGTGCATTGGATGGCACCTACATGACTTTGGTCCCACAAGTAGTCACTACTCATTTCAACCAGAATTACAAAAACATCCACTCCATCATTGTGCTGCCTACAAACTTCACCAAGGTAGTGGCCAAATACCATAGGAGTTGACAGCCTACATCTTCCATCACTCCACAATCAATCACCAGCTGAAAGCGGAATGCATGGAGAAGTACCAATGCCTGATAAGTGAAAATGGAATGCAACTCACTCACAGTAACTGTGTTTTGTTATGTGTGCTGCTGCTGTTGATGACTTAATTGCTGCTCTGCAAGAATTCTGGAGGCACATAGCTCATGTATTAGGCTTTGTATAAGATGAAGCGTCTTCCCATCACCGAAATTACCACTGTACAGAAAGTGACTCAAAAACGATCATACCTATGACACCATTTTTAAAAGTCCCTACTATACTAGTCACAACAAACATCCATCAACACAGAAGGGCATCATTAGTGTACACAAAAATGCCCAGGGAAGCATTGTCAACCTCAAAACCAATTTGCATATGAATGTGTCTTCTTGTGCATGTGCAAGTCCCACTAATATAGATGTCAGAATCTCCCATTTTGTTTAAACATCCCTACTAGTATGCTCCTGTGTAGAGTGTTGTGTCTCATGTATTTTGTTGTTTTTAATGGTGTTGAAACATATCACAATGCTGTAAAGCATGTCATGTTTGATGTATGGCGAACATGGGGGTTATTCTGAAAATATTCCATCTAGCATTTGTTACATAATTTACCCTCTTCCTCTAATGATCCATGTATACTAATCTGCGTCTTACAAGTTATATTTGTATGTTATATATATCAAATGAGTCTTAATGGGAAACAATCTAAATAGGCAACTCACCCTTTAAAGGGTTATGCAGTTCGATTACGAGTCCCAATGTCATTCGGTAACCGTTAGACTCCAGCAGGGCGTCTTATAGCGCTGCACATTAGGGAACGAAATCCATCAAAGAAAATATCATGACCCCCTATGTGTCCTCAGCGTGCATGTCTCATGTTGCATTTCCCCTTTGGAGCTTTACAGAATGCTATGATACCATGACTGATATTCCGCAAGATCCATAATTCCATTGCACTTGAATCCATGCAAACTTCCCCCAGAATCCAGAGAGCCAATGACAAGCCATGCTCCCGCTGTAACTGAGGCCATGTTGTTGTTTTCCATTAGGCACGTTCAAACAAAATTTATACTTTTTTTCTCCTTATTTGGTTCTGATCATCAAGTTGCATCTGCCTATTCTCTAAGGTGAAAGTAAGTGTATTGAGAACCTTCTAGATGGCCATGTGACCCACGTGACACGCATGATCTTGCTACATCTATTGATCCTTCAAGAAAGTTGAAATGTATAACTCATATTACTCGTATTTTACTTGGTATTATGTTAGCATTTATTTAGCTATTTTATAATACATTCTTGCTTTATGCATATACAATTCATTTTCAAAAATCTTTATTTCGATCACAGATCATAAAAGATGCATAGTATTTGTACACAGTAAAAAATGATTAAACTTAGTGTGATCCAATGATTAAGAACATTTTAAGAAAAAGGAAACATGGGGTACAATAAAAGCAGAAAAACTTCAGGGGTACTATTATATAAGTCTTTTCAGTGCTCGATTCCGGATGAACCACATGGAGGTTAAAAATTTTGAAAGGGCGAAAACCACAATGGGAGAGAGGTCTGACTTTAAAATTCTATAGGCAGGTTGAAAAGATCTGAAGCCCAAGTTTTTGAGTAGCGGGACTAGCCAGTATCTCCTACTCCTCTCGTAGCCCTTGCAGAAGAAGACGGCATGAACATCATCTTCTTTCTGGTGGGCACACACTGGGCAGAGTTCTGTGGTGGATCGTGATTGCCATGACGCTGTGAATGAAGCTAGAGGGAGGCATCCATACCTCCACTGTAGAAATAATTTTCTCGTAAGTGTGGGGGAGATTGAGTCAAGAGCACTTTCAAGATGATAAGAGACTTTCGCATTGAGGAACAAATGTGTCAAGGATCCTACTCTCGTGGCATCGATAGCTTTTGTCAACATCAATTCATAATATGCTCTCACGAGTACTTTCTTTGGAGTCTTTACACAAAAGTTTAGTGGATCCCTCCATAGTTCCGGGAAACCCATCTCCTCAAGCATTGCCCTGACATAAATCATCCATGGAATTCGTTTGGCGTTCCTTAGCTCTAAAAATTCCTGTAATTCCTCTCTGTAGCTTGTAAGGTCTGGGCTACACCACAGGCGCCTCCAAAAGGTTAGCGGTTTGAGACCCAGCTCTTCTGTTATAGATCTAATTCCCAGGTCTAGTCTGAGGGGGAGTAGGGGAGTGCTCTGAGGTAGAGCGACAACCTGTCTCAAGAATTTATTTTCAATTAGCTGTAGTTTTGGGAGTTTGGAATGCCCCCACAATTCACCCCCATATGTGACACCCGCCCGGGCCTGGGTTTTGTAAATATGCATAATTGGGGTTAGTGGGCGATAAGAAGATTTATTCGCCAGACGCATCGTGCCACCCGCCAACTGAGCCAGTTTGATGGTCACTTTGGTCTGGTGAGTCGTCCAAGTTAGATGTTCGTTTAGAGTAATCCCCAGGTATTCAATATTATGCACACGTTCTAGTTGGACAGTGCCTAGCCTGGGAGGGTCTCGATTATGGGGGTTTGGATTTAAGATCATAAATTTAGTTTTTTGTGGGTTGATCTCCAATCCACGTTCGGAGCAAAACTCCAGAAAGCCATCTAAAATGCGTTGAATTCCCATAGGGGATTTTGACAGCAGCAGGGTGTCATCTGCAAACATAATTGCAGGCACCCTGCTGCCTGTCAACTTGGGGGCATCGGTGTTGGCAATCCTGTTTAGGTGGGCAACAACTCCGTTCACAAAGAGGCAAAACAGGGTCGGTGCGAGCACGCAGCCCTGTCTCACCCCTCTGCGAACGGGGAACCTTTCGGTTAGCTTGCCACCTTTGCCACACCTTACGCGGGCATAGTTGTTGCAATGGAGTCTCATCAGGATTGCCAAAATATCTCCAGGGACGTTTAGCTCTTCCATGACCCTCCACAGCCTTGCTCTGGGTACCAGATCGAAGGCGGCACGTAAGTCTACAAAGATGGTATATAGAGTGCCGCCCTCGATTACAGCTGTTCTCCAGTAGAGTAGGTTTAACCTGAAGATTTGTTCTATGGTCGAGACACCCTGCCTGAAGCCTGCCTGGTAAGGAGACAGGATGTCCATCTCTTCTATCCAGGCCTGTAGACGATTCAAAATCAGTCTACCAAAGAGTTTCTGGGATATGTTGATGAGACTAATAGGTCGATAGTTCGAGGGAAGCAGAGGGGATCCCTTTTTATAAATTGGAACCACCTCAGCTCCCCTCCAAGTATCGGGCACCTCCATTCCCCGCAAGATGGCATTGAATATCAGTGTGAGGTAAGGTGCCCATATCCCAGGTTCTTGTTTGAACAAGTCCCCTGGTACCCCGTCTAGTCCCGGGGCTTTCCCTGCAGCTAAACCTTTTATGGCATCCCTCACTTCTTTTTCATTAAAGGGAGCTCCAGTGGCGCTGGGTGTGTATGTTATTATATCAGTGTTTTGATCCCCCCCACCCTCCGCATACAAGGCTTCAAAATGACTGTGCCACACCAGAGGGGATATATTGGGCTCTATTGCGGAGGATAGGTCCTCCGTGCCATTCGCGACTATACGCCAAAATTTGCGGGAATCTCTTGTTGTTAGTGCTTTGGTGAGATTTTCCCAATAGTCATGGTCCCATTCAGCCCGGGCGTTCTCCAGGAGAGTTTTATACGCTTTTCTCCTGGCACGGATTTCTTCCCTGCTAAGGCGTTCTTTTATGGCATGTAGCAAGAGGGTTTTAGCTTCCCTACAGGTGGCGTTGTACCAAGACATCTTGGGCGTGGGACCTTTCCTTTTCCCTGAGGAAGAGAATAAGTCCTCTTCTAAGGAATTAATCATGTTGGCATGTGTTTGTGCAAGCTTATCTCTGCTAGCATTGTCTTGGGCCTCATTCCCTACCTGGAATGCAATCTCCAAGAAGGGGATGATCCGTCCATATAGCCGGGGAATCCTGTCTAGGCTGTTAGCCAGATTCTCCCACCTGACCTTCCTCCGATTGTTTTCTAGCAGGAGGCCCTCCTTGTCTTTGCCTGATCCATGGGGTGTAACCTCGCCCCCGGGCAGGGAAAGAGTCAATTCCAATGCGTTATGGTCACTGTCTATTCTTTCAGTGACTTGGAAGTCGACTATTGCTGGCCACATAAATAGTTTAATCATTATGTAGTCCAGTCTAGATTCGCTGCCAGTTTTGTTGTAGGTATAAAGGCTGGGTATATCCGATTTACAACGGCCATTGCAGGCCCTTAGGCCTAGATTAAGGGTAAGGGCAGTTATCTGCAGGGCCAGGGGAGTCCAAGCCCTCGGAGGTGGTGCCACCGTGTCTGGGATGAACCAGCATGAGTCTTCCTCATGGGAGGGACCATCACGCAGTCCAGGCAGGGGTTCGTAGTGACAGTTAAAATCCCCTCCTACCAGGCATGCGAGTTCACATGGGATGTCTTCTAAAAGCCCTGCTAGCTCATCTATAGTACCTGATTCTTTGTGCATTGGTACTGGCCTTGAGTAGATATTGATAACTAGCAGCTTTGTGGAGTCAGGCCACTCAAGTAGAACAGCCAATAGGTCGTCCGAGGCGGTTTCTAGATAAGAGGCCTGACATCCTAGGTCCGTAGCTACCCATGTCGTGAGCCCCCCTGATGGCCTGCCCCTTCCCCCCCATTTGGCAGCTTTAAAGAAGGAGGCAAAGCCCGGGAAGGATATTTCCTCACGCGCCCAGGTCTCTTGAAAGAGAAGTATGTTTTTAGAGCTAATATATGAGCCCCACTCTGTGCAGTCAATTTTACTGGCAAGGCCTGCCACATTCCAAGAGGTCACTATTATTTGTGCTAGAGCAGTAGTTGCTTGACCAGGAATGGCGGAGTTATTGGAGGTAGGCTCAATGGGCGCCTGTTGGATTGTAGGGGGATGATTCATGCCCGTAGGCTTATTGACAGTAGGTGTGGTTAGATTCGTCGTACCGCGAACTTGACTGAGATCAACTGTACTGGGTGAATCGGGGGGTGTCCTACTCTCGTTCGTGGGAACTGCCATTTGAGGATTCCGCTCCTCAACCTCCTGTCAGTCCACTGTTTCTAGGCTACTATATCTGTTGTGCGTAGCGAGATAGGCAGGGTAGTGTATTCTGTAAGGCCCAGGGATTCCTCTCATGTGGGCACCACCCCCCCCTCCTTCTCGGGACAGTTTCCCAACCAGCCTCGTTCCCATATGAAGAAAACTGTTCTAATGGTCTTCCCCTGTGTTGCTGGTGGTCCAATCTCTCCCGATAACAGTTTTCCCTACCCTCCAACAGCTCTTGGTGATACCCCCATCTGTAGTCCTCTGTGTTATAGAGATTGGAGGGGTAGAAGAATGAAAGAGGGAGTGGTTGAACGACGGTACCCGAGTCCTCATCGGGAGCCCAAGTACAGATGTACGCGGCAGTGTTCGGGTCTCTAAAAGTGACCAGAATACAGTCTCCCCCGATTGATTTCTCTGTGTAGCCCACCCACGGTACCCTCCTAGCCATAGAGATGTCACTAGTTGTTCCTCTCGGAAGTGGTCTATTTTCCGAGAGCCAATTGATGACTTTATTCTTCAATGAAGTCATAGATTCAAAAGTGGAGTGGTTTAATTCCGGTACCCCTGCCAGAACTAGGGTGTAAGGTGCTACCTCAGGAGGGAGATTTATAGGCTTAGATCTACGTTTGGGGTTCGGTTTCTCTCTAGTCTGTGGTGGATTACCTTTGGTGTTAGTCGGTGCCAAGGCCTTATCTTTTACTGCCGAGTTTATTTTTGGAGTGGCAGTCACAGTTTGTGATGTTGGGATAGGGGCCTTGTTGGCCTCGGGTGGTTGCAAAGTATTGTTAGATATGGATTGAGTTGGTTTGGGGTTTGTAAGGTGGGACTTATTGTTTATTACTGTGGGGGGTCCATTGTCCCTAGGGGGTTTAGGACACGACCCCTCTTTCGCTATCTTTGTCCCATTGTTATCAGTTTTCCTAGAATCGGCCAACTGCACTGTGGCCTTTTCGATGGTGACCAGTCTTGCTTCAATTTAGCTCAGTCTAGCCTCGAGGGGACTTAGCAAGGACCTAAGGAGAGTGCCTATGTCCTCTAAAGTAATGTCATCAGAGGTAATATCTAGTTGCACATTGTTAATGGACTGTGGTAGTGTGGTTTGGTTGACAGTTCTGGGCGTGGTTGGGATTGCTGGTCTTTCTAGCATTGGTGCAAAGGTGGCCCCCTTTCCCCCTTTACCTCTAGGTTTTTTTGGTGTGGGTGCTTTAATCTTGTCATCATCTATGTTTGGTGTACCCTGCTTCCTTTTTTTTGGTATGGCCCCCTCTCTGGTCCCCCTATTTCTATCTTTATTGGGTTCTGTGACTTTAGCTGCTTCTGTGTTCTCTGATGGGAGCGGTTGGATGGTTTGGGAATTAGGTAGAGCCATAAGGCTCATGTCCTCAAGGTCGCTCGGAGCCTCGATGGTAAACTCTGGGTTATTAGTTGTGGAATTGGATAGTGAGCGGGTTACCTGGTCAGTGCTATTGCTAGTAGGTAGACCCGATCTATCTTCAGGTGTTCTGGCTTGAGCCATCGGGCCCATTGAAGATCTCCTTACCCAGTCTATTTCTTGGGAGATTCTTCGCTCCAGGACCTCAATTTCTTCAATCAGGAGAGATCCCGCTTTGGCAAAGTAGGTGTCGATAGGGCCTTTGACAACTCCCGCCGCCGCCAGGGAAGATGTTTTACTCCTAGTTTCCCTTGTGGTCATATTGGTAATGTTTCAGTCACCTCGGTATGGCAGGCAAGAGACAGGGCCCGGACCGGACTCTCCCGTACTCGAACGGCCTCAAACGGCCCGCTCTTAGCCCGGTCTTCGCCCCGGCCTGCGTCCCGCGTGCGTCCCGCGATGCGGGATTGCCCGAGACAGGATATACGAGGAGGCTGTGGGCGTGGCCGCCGGGGGAAGAGGCACCAGCTGTGGACAGCAGAGGCTGCTGGACCTCGCAGTCCCCCGGTAGGCTCAACGCGTTGCTGGCTGTTGTGGTCGCTCACCCGGCCTGTCCTTTGCTGGGAGTGCGTGTGCTCTCTGCCGACTGCAGAGCCGCTCACACCAGCGGGGGACCGGCCCGTCAAACAGCTGAGCGGCACCCGCGCAGCGGGTGTCGCGAAAAGTGAAGGGCAAAGTAGGCGAGGTCGTCAGGGATAAACAGCAGTCTCTAACACTCCTTGGCGCAATGTAGATCCGCCTGGAAGCACCCAACAGAGCCGGTACAACAGCGATTTAATGTGCTGGAGGCTGTGGGCGTGGCCGCCGGGGGAAGAGGCACCAGCTGTGGACAGCAGAGGCTGCTGGACCTCGCAGTCCCCCGGTAGGCTCAACGCGTTGCTGGCTGTTGTGGTCGCTCACCCGGCCTGTCCTTTGCTGGGAGCGCGTGTGCTCTCTGCCGACTGCAGAGCCGCTCACACCAGCGGGGGACCGGCCCGTCAAACAGCTGAGCGGCACCCGCGCAGCGGGTGTCGCGAAAAGTGAAGGGCAAAGTAGGAGAGGTCGTCAGGGATAAACAGCAGTCTCTAACACTCCTTGGCGCAATGTAGATCCGCCTGGAAGCACCCAACAGAGCCGGTACAACAGCGATTTAATGTGCTGGAGGCTGTGGGCGTGGCCGCCGGGGGAAGAGGCACCAGCTGTGGACAGCAGAGGCTGCTGGACCTCGCAGTCCCCCGGTAGGCTCAACGCGTTGCTGGCTGTTGTGGTCGCTCACCCGGCCTGTCCTTTGCTGGGAGCGCGTATGCTCTCTGCCGACTGCAGAGCCGCTCACACCAGCGGGGGACCGGCCCGTCAAACAGCTGAGCGGCACCCGCACAGCGGGTGTCGCGAAGAGTGAAGGGCAAAGTAGGAGAGGTCGTCAGGGATAAACAGCAGTCTCTAACACTCCTTGGCGCAATGTAGATCCGCCTGGAAGCACCCAACAGAACCGGTACAACAGCGATTTAATGTGCTGGAGGCTGTGGGCGTGGCCGCCGGGGGAAGAGGCACCAGCTGTGGACAGCAGAGGCTGCTGGACCTCGCAGTCCCCCGGTAGGCTCAACGCGTTGCTGGCTGTTGTGGTCGCTCACCCGGCCTGTCCTTTGCTGGGAGCGCGTGTGCTCTCTGCCGACTGCAGAGCCGCTCACACCAGCGGGGGACCGGCCCGTCAAACAGCTGAGCGGCACCCGCGCAGCGGGTGTCGCGAAAAGTGAAGGGCAAAGTAGGAGAGGTCGTCAGGGATAAACAGCAGTCTCTAACACTCCTTGGCGCAATGTAGCTCCGCCTGGTACAATGGTAGATGTTATGTAAGTTAGGTTGACATCTGTACCACCATTTTCTGCAACAAGACACCATTTTGTATTACAATCGAAAGTGCTACTGTATCATTTACGAGAAATAGTCCTTGAAGAGTTTTGTTTCTCAGATATTGAATCTTGCTTATTAACTCATGCTTTTCTCTCTGCGTAGAGGCCCTCTTCCACCTGCCTAGTAGGGAGAATAAGCCAGACGATCTTGGGCAGTTGACAGCTTGTACTAGTCTGTGGAATCAAAACTTATGTTCTGTACCCCCATTGTATTACAGCATCTACCAGTGTTTTTCCATAGTAGGCAGGTCTTTGTGGGCTCTGCAACATACATAATGTAACTTAATGCTTGTTAGTCAGTCCCTTGTCAGCCATCATAAAAGGCTGGTCAGGACTGGACTCTGCTACAGTGTACTTAGTGAATAAGCTAGTTGTGCTTGTATTTCTCCTCTGCATCATCGACTCTTCATTTCTTGGACAGCTAGAGGAAGTCTTGAGTGACCCTGGAGGCCTAGTTGGGTAACTTCCTTCAAATGAACCCCTCCCAACCTCCAGTCTTCACTTGGCCTGGCTCCCTGCGGAATAAGTGTCACCCTTTCGACTCACATGAAGAATCCTGTCGGACCCGAGAAGGTCACCAGTATTCTTCAATTCCAAGTGAGCCAGTGGTTCCTGTGGCCCCAGCTCCTTTGTCGTTTTCCTCCTTTCTCCACCCTGCACAGCTACTCCAGACCCCTGCGACTCCCCTGAGTCAAAGCTTCGAGATCTTTTTCGAACTTCAGTCAAGTGAAAGAACTAGGGTACTTACTTGATATTAGGTTAGTGCACACTAATTCTCCTATTGTAGTAAGCAAGACTAAGTATCCGCATCTTCAGAGACTATCAAATCTTTCTCTGAGCTCTCTCTTGCATTTACTCTAGTACTTCTTATGTGTTTATACTCCCAACCTTTCTTGCAACCTTGGCGCTAGTACTGTGATTGCGCTAGGACTAAAGACTTTGGTCCACATGCATTAAACCAAATACCTATCACAAAGGGGCAGATTCGCAGAATCTGCGCCTTTGCGACCGGTATTTCTGCATTTGGGATCATCCCAAATGCAAAAATCACAAATTAAGCAATCGCAACATTTGGGATCACTTATATTGCGATTGCATTGAAGGACTTGCAAATTGTGATTCCTTAAATGCAATGCATAAAGCAAAAAAATTGTGATTTCGCAATTAAGAATAGAAAAATTACTGTCAATCTAAAGGTGATGGCAATTTGAAATTTAGTTGAAAAATGCAGCAAAGTGCATTTTTCAAAGTCCTATGTTACACACACACATGCCCTGTGGGCATGTGTGTGTGTGCTGCAACATGTGAATACATTGTAATTTTAGGGGTGCCACATTCCTATGGGCCTCTAGGCCCATTTGCGAGTCACAATTAAGGAATTTGTAGGAATCGCTATTTTAATTGCAATTCCTACACGCATAGCCAATAGTGAATCTTTAATTTCGATTCCTTCAAAATTGCAATTCAGGATTTGCTATTGGCTACTTTGATGCATGTGTACCTTTATATCTGTGTTTCACTGATGAACAGTTAAATATTAGTGCTAAGAAAAAGCACTTAAGAGCTAATGATAACTGTATTAACCTTGTACTGAAATCTGTGTTCCGAGTTTAATTCCTGAGTGTCCCACACTAAATTTAGGTTTTGGTTATCCTGCTCTCTTGTTGTGCTGCTGATGAAATCTGTAAGTGTATGTCTCTGAAATGAATGCATGGTCATTGCACATATAGCCTGTGTGTGTACTGATGGTAGCTGCCTCCATTTGTTATTACTAGTGTAATGTCTCATTGCAAAACAAATGGCTCTGGTCCATTGCCTTCGCAGGCACAGAATTTCTCTGGTGTAACAAATCCTGTTATGCAGTATTGAACAGCTGCAGAGCAAATCCAGTACAGCAAGTCTCTCTCTTCTTATTTCATCCCAACCCCCTTCCCCCAAGGGCAGATCTTGGTTTAAGGAGTTTCTGTTCCTTGATCGGGATCAACCCTGAGAGGGATGAGAGGCACAGCATCATCTCCAGAGTCGACTTGGCGGTTGGCATCAGGTGAGTGCATTACAGAAGGACTTGCATGGTTCCACCACTTGGACTGCATGGATGACCAGATACACGTGCAGAACCTGCTTCATACCCTGTCTGAGGACACCTAGAGTGTATGAGATTTAGTAAGAGCCTTAGAGGAAGAGCAGCATGATGTGCAGGCCTTCCAACAGGAAAATCTGTTGCTTGGGTATAAACTGATGTTATGTCACTGGTCACCCTCACTACTCACCATGGTCATCAGTGGGGGGCCTGGGGTGGTTCACTGGTTTACCATTTTGCAACCGTCACACTTTGCGATTTGGGAAATCAAACACGCGCTTCAGATACCGGTGATGCTCATCCTGTTGATGTCACAGTTAAAATTCCAGCCCCAGTGCCTTTGGCTCCACCCAAACAATTTCTGGGGGACTGTTACACATGTGATGCAGTTTGTTTGAATATCCAGAACCTTTCCCTCTGATGCTACTAGGATTGCTTTTATGATATTCTATCTCAGGGGTATGGCTGCTAATTGGGGTATTCCATTCATTGAAAATAACGACCCAGTTTTACACGATTTTGGAAGGTTTAAGCAGATGATTCACCATGTCATTGCTAAGCATACTTTAGCCCATACCAGTGAAAATGAATTGTTCAACCAACTTTAGGGCAATAAGGATCTCCTTCCCAACAGCACTGCCTTCAGTAGACTAGTTATGGAAAACCAGTGGCCAGCAGGGAATAGGATTTCCCTCTTTTATAGAGTTTTGCAGGATAACTTGAAGGATTCCTTGGTGCAAATTGTAGTTTTACCATCATATTGTTCTAAGTTCATTGATTTAGTTGTCAGGCTTGACCATAGTTTAAAGGATTGAAAGGAAAGGTGGAACGCCCCCAAGGGGAACCCAGACTACTAGTTGTGTGGTCTGACCCAAAAGAGACAGGGTCATGACTCAGGATACTACAGAACCCATTTCGATTAAGGGCTTGCCCAGTCCTCTCACCACCGAGGAAAAACAACTTAGAAAGGAATGAAACCTGTGCTTGTATTTCCGCTGGGCATTTTGCACGATAATCCTTTGCCAAACTGAAGGGAATTCAAAAGGCTAGCACATTGACATCTGACCTTGTGCAGGAAAACTAGAGAGCCCGGCTGTTATAGGGGTCATTCAGTCAGGTGTGGTTCTTGAACTGACTCCTCAATACTTGGTGAATACTTTACACAAGGTTCCAAGACATTTAGCTACACCAGTTATCCTTATCATTTCACCCTAACAGAAGCAGGTTCCAACAATGCATGTAGATTCTCTGGCCACCCAAAACTTCTTAGATCTAGCCTTGGCCAGTTGGTTACATATCCCGTGGGTTAGCAAAGATAAGCCAGAGGATATTAGAGCTGGGGATGACTCTGAGTTTTCTTTTAGGGTGATTGCATATTTTACAATTCTAATATTTGTTGTATGGGAGAATTGGTATATTGAGATTTTGACCCCTGATCTCATATATACACCTACCTTTGGTTCTATTTTAGGGATCCGTTGGCTTCAACTGCACAAAACTGTCATTTACTGGTCTCTTCAACTTGTTACCTTGGGATCCCCTAACTCAATCGACTTGTGCAGCCTTAAAAACAGGCCATTTGAAGTAGCTTACAGTAGAATACCAGGACTTTAAAGACATCTTTGAGAAACAGAGGGCTACTCAACTACTTCGCCATAGGAAATTTGATTGTCGTATAGACTTAATTATCGAGGGCTGCCTTACCCTGAAGTCGTGCTTACGCTCTCTTGGAGCCAGAGACAAAACATTTAAAATAATACCTAGATGACATGCTAGGTTTAGGGTTTATATGCCATTTCACATCTCCTGTGTCATCAGCACTCTCATCTCTTTGAAAGAAGGACATTGATTTTCAGGCATGCACAGACTACAGAGCTTTGAACAAAGTAACAACAGAGAACAGATGTCCATTGGCATTAATCCCAGACGTATTAAATCATATTTGGAAATCCACTGTGTACACCAAACTGGAAATGTATGGTGCATACCATCTAATTTGTGTAAAAAGGGGAACAAGTGGAAGACTGCCTTTCAGACTAAGTTTGGGCTTGTTGAATACCCAGTTATGCCATTTTGGTTGTGTAATGCCCCTGAGTACTTCATCAATAAGGTTCTGTGAGACTCACTGGACATTTGTGTGCTAGTATACATTGATGAAATCCTGATCTATTCACAAAACATGACTGAACACAAAGGAATGTTAGGAACAGTCTTGCTGCGACTCCCAGAAAATGTCCATTTTGTGAAGTGGGAAAAATGCTTGTTCCATACCCAGTCTGTTTAGTTCCTGTGATATATCCTATCCCCAAAGGGTGTGACAATGAATAGAAAAAAGGTCCAGTCAATCTTAGATTGGTCAGCAATGACCAAATAAAATAATTTTAGATCTCCCTTGATTTTTCTAACTTTTTCCAACGATTTATCACCCATTTGTCTGAAATTGGAAGTCCCATTACTAAACTGTTGTGAAGGTAACTTGTGAGTGGTCCCAGGAGGCCAATGATGTCTTTATTCTACTTAAGGAGAAATGTACAATGGCCCCAGTACTCAGACATTCAGAACCCCATGGAGCCGTACTTTGTGGAGACAGTTGTTTCCCAGGTGGCTGAGGGAGGAATTTTATCACAATGTAACAGCCCAACAGGGCACATGCACACAGTTACCTTTTTCTCCAAAACGTTATTGCCATCAGAACAGATTTACACAATTTGTGGTATTATTAAGATCCTCAGAAAGATTGCATCTTATCTTTCTCCTGATGCCCAGAATCAAGCCACAGTGGCTCTCGTCTCCTCGAGATTGGATTATTGCAATGCTCTGTATGTGGGCATAAACAGGAGCCTTGTTCATCGCCTACAGATAGTGCAGAATGCCGCGGCCAGGATGGTCCTCAATCTCCCTAGGTCTTCCTCTGTATCCCTGGCCAGGAAAAACCTTTATTGGCTGCCCGTCCAGTCTAGGATTTCTTTTAAGCTTCTTTGCCTTGCCCACGGGGCTATTTATGGCTTTGGATCAGAGGGCATTGGGTCCCACCGTTCATCTTCTAAAAATCTCCTCCTAGTTCCTAGATTTGCAAAAGCAAGATGGGGAGGTAGAGCTTTCGCAACCTTGGTACCTAGGCTCTGGAACTCCCTCCCCCCACAACTGGTAGGACAACCCTATCTGGCGCTTTTTCGCTAAGAACTGAAAACCTGGTTCTTTCTAGAGGATTACTCGTAGATTTATTTATTTATTTAAAGTAGTTGTATAGCGCAGCTGATACCTTTCAGGTTTCCTGGCGCTGGAGAATACTCTTAACTGAGGAGAACAAGAACGAGTAGCAAGCGGGAGGAGTTAGGGAAATAACCAGGTCTTGATACGTTTCCGAAAGGGAAGGAGTTGTGAAATTTGGCGGATGTCGATGGGCAGACTGTTCCATAATTTAGCCGCTGTGACCCTGAAGGATCTGCCCCCAGTTCTGACTTTGTTGTATCTGGGCACTTTTACCAGACAGGCTGAGGCCGATCACAGGGCTCTGTTAGGGGTGTACCAAGAGAACAGGGCTTGCAGAGGTCTGGGCCCGACTCCATGCAGAGCCTTAAAAACAAGGCAGAGGGCCTTGAATGCCACACGCTGCTTCAGAGGTAGCCAATGTAGCTCGGCTAAGGCCGCTGTGGCCGAGGATCTCCTAGTCCAGCCGAGAGCTAACTTGGCAGCGGCCAACTGAATTCTTTGAAGCCGATCTAGCAGCACAACTGGAGACTCAAGTAACAACCCGTTACAATAGTCGAGGCGACTGAGAATAGTGCACCTGACTATCAATGCCCGAGCTTGTGCAGGGAGGAGTGGCATAATTTTGCGCAGGGAACGTAAAAGGGCTGAGCAGGTCCCCACTGTTTTTGTGACCTGGGTTTCCATACTCAGCTTGTTATTGAGCATGGCTCCCAGGTTGCGGACCGAGGTTACTGGCTGTGGTTTGTCCCGTGTTTCTGGAGGCCAGAAATCACTCGGGAACTGGCGAGGCATTTTGTTTCCAGCGCAAAACAGAACCTCAGTTTTAGAGGAGTTAAATTGTAAGGAATTCTTGTGCAACCAGCCAGCCGTCTCTCTTAGGCAGTCCGGTGATTTGAGACTCTCTGTCCTATTTGGCGCCTTGATGCCCTTGGGCTAAGTTGCACGGTATAAGTCTCCCCTCACTCACTTACTCGCACTCCTGGGTGTCCAGATATAGTATCCACCAACAAAGTTATAGGGACCAATGCGCAGCCCATTGTGTAAGGCACGCTGCCAACATAGGAGAGGATAGGGGGGTTGAGAATCCAATAAGCTACAGATCTTGGACACTAAGCTCTACCCTTGAACTCTTACTATTCTACCTAGACTCTCAAATTCTCTTCTGGTGCTGCTCCTCTTACATCCACACATACATTCCCTGCATCACTCTTCACATCTATGTATACAACACCTCTTCCCTTCACACTGTACTCACAGAGTACCGTACTAATCACCTCCTCAGCAGCTGATAACCGTATCATGTTAAATGTACTCCTTTCATCCGCATCTCTCCCCTTTCCACTGGCATTCTTCTTACTTACCTGATTATATATTATCCCTAGATATTACTACAGCGACCTCTGGAAGCAAAATAGAGAGTGTGTTTTATGTTAAATGTTAGTCTGTCCATTGTTTGTCGTCCCTCCTTTTTTTTTCCAACGGGCACTGTACTGATACTGATAGACTGACTATTAAGTCTAGACACTGTGTGATTTCACCTTTACAGGTCACAATATCCACATGGAGAGTGTCACCATTTAATATCCCATCTGTACTTTTGTGTTATTTTTTCAGATTGACATTGAAGACATTGCATTGTTCAAGGCTAATTACCATACTAGGCACATTTGGCTACGTTCTACACATACTATCATTTATGTAGAGACAGTATTTAACTGTCGCATGTGAGTTGGGTAGGGATCTGTGCACCCATCCTGAAGAAGAAGCTTTATTCTTCGAAACATGTCGACGCACACAATTTTAACAATACCATCATGGAGGTTTATTAAAATTCTTCTTAGCCCTCACATGCCAGGTAATTTTTAATATTCACTTATCCATTTACTTCTGACCCTACCACTCACTACCCTCATACACCACACATGGGGGTGAATTCTGATTCGGGAAAATGCGCTCTGAATAGCTGTACGGAGCGTTCTTCCATACAAATCGTACGAGGGGTGGGTGCACAGGACTCCCAGCATAGGCCTACAGTATGGGGGTGAGTGGATATGACTCCCAGCATAGGCATACAGTATGGGGGTGGGTGGATAGGACACCCAGAAGTATCCAGACATATGATGGGTGGGTGCACAGGACTCCCAGCATAGGCCTACAGTATGTGAGTGGGTGGATTTGACTCCCAGCAGTGTCCAGACATATGAGGGGTGGGTGCAGAGGACTCCCAGCATAGGCCTACAGTATGTGGGTGGGTGGGTATGACTCCCAGCAGTGTCCAGACATATGAGGGGCAGGTGCACAGGACTCCCAGGAGTGTCCAGACATATGAGGGGTGGGTGGATATGACTCCCAGCATAGGCCTACGGTATGGGGGTGGGTGGATATGACTCCCAGCATAGGCCTACAGTATGGGGGTGGGTGGATATGACTCCCAGAAGTGTCCAGACATATGAGGGGTGGGTGCAGAGGACTCCCAGCATAGGCCTACAGTATGTGGGTGGGTGGGTATGACTCCCAGCAGTGTCCAGACATATGAGGGGCAGGTGCACAGGACTCCCAGGAGTGTTCAGACATATGAGGGGTGGGTGGATATGAATCACAGCATAGACCTACAGTATGGGGGTGTGTGGATATGACTCCCCGCATAGGCCTACAGTATGTGGGTGGGTGGATATGACTCCCAGCACTGTCCAGACATATGAGGGGTGGATGCACAGGACTCCCAGCAGTGCCCAGACATATGAGGGGTGGGTGGATATAACTCCCAGCATAGGTCTAAAGTATGGGGGTGGGTGGATATGACTCCCAGCAGTGTCCAGGCATATGAGGGGTGGGTGGATATGATTCCCATCATAGGCCTACAGTATGGGGGTGGGGGAATATGACTCCCAGCAGTGTCCAGACATATGAGGGGTGGGTGCACAGGACTCCCAGCAGTGTCCAGACATATGAGGGGTGGGTGCACAGGAGTCCCAGCAGTGCCCAGACATAAGTGGTGTGGGTACAGTGAACTCCCAGCAGTGCCCACACATATGAGGGGTGGGTGCACAGGACTCCCAGCATAGGCCTACAGTATGGGGGTGGGTGGATATGACTCCCAGCATAGGCCTACAGTATGTGGGTGGGTGGATATGGCTCACAGCCGTGTCCAGACATATGAGGGGCGTGTGCACAGGACTCCCAACAGTGTCCAGACATATGAGGGGTGAGTGGATATGACTCCCAGCATAGGCCTATAGTATGGGGGTGCGTGGATATGACTCCCAGCATTGGCCTACAGTATGTTGGTGGGTGGATATGACTCTCAGCATAGGCCTACAGTATGGGGGTGGGTAGATATGACTCCCAGCAGTGCTCAGATATAGGGGGGGCATTATCATCACCATACCACAAGTACATGGGTGTATGTTTACATCCCTAACCTGTGAGTTTCCTGATAGTGCTATAGCATCACATACAGCAGGGCCCTACTCCAGGGAGGACACACCACATGTGGGTGTGATGTCAGATCCCACATGCATACCCAACCATGGAGGTTGCAGGCAACCTACACACCCTACCATCATGACACAATAGTGTATAGTCATGTAACAGCCCACCAAACAAAGAGAGCGAAAGGGAACACACACTGTCATGTACATCCCTGGGCTGATATGAATGTCCAGGTGGTGGTCAGACCACCAACATGTACTCTCTCATGGAAGGAATAGGGTTGAAACACCTTAGATACAATGCACAAAATTGTGAGTCATGTGCACAAATCCCCTGCATAACAAATCCCAACATTGGGGTAGGCTGTGATTACACATCTGCATAATGGGAAAAAGGGTGAATCTGTCCATGAAGGCATTTCTACATACTCAAAACACAAGTACAGTGAGTACCATGGATGGCACAGACTAATGAGCAGTAGTAATCTGTGAGCAGCCATGGCCATTGATGAAGGGAACAGTTAACAAAATAGGCAATCTGCACACATGTCAGCACAACAATTGTGCAACTGTCTGTGGTGAAGATCTCATGTGTCACTGTGGAAGGAACACTCCTTGGGACAATGTATGTAGCCAAACGGAACACACACAACCAAAGATTAATTGCTGCGACATTGTGATGGCACATAGATACTATGGTCCACCTCATTACCTTCATAAAAAAGACATCTTTCAGAACCGCAAAACATTACCATGACACCAACTCCTTGGCCCACAGCACCTAAAGCAAGTACCTGAAATGCAATAGTTTAGAATGAAAAATAAAATGCTTTATTCAGCTCCAAAGGAAAATTAGTGAAAAAATGAGTCCCGGCTCAAACAAGGCCAATGGCCAGTCCACATTAAAGTCCGGTTGGGGGACGTTGGGGAGGTTGTCGACCCCAAACTTGCCTGCACATGATGGAGCTAAAGGGTTGTTGACCCGTGGGGGGCATCACCTGGGTCAGGGCCAGGCACGACAGTGACAGTAGAGGGAAGGGTAGGTGTTGTGGGTGCAGGGGGGGGAGGAATCCTCTTCAGTGGCTTGTGCAGCGCCAAATGTGGAAATAAACTCAGCTCTGCACACTGCTGCCAGTTCAGCCAGACCACCACCAGCACCCGGGAACACAATGGAAGTGGAGGTAGAGGGCTGTGAGTCTTGCGGACTTTGTCTGTGGCTGCGTGACTGCCGTCTGACCCCAGTACCTGTGGGTGTGCCTGCATCCCTCTGAGATAGCGTGCCAGGAGACCTGCGCTTACACTTCTGTGGTGGTGTGCTGGTTGTGTCAGTTGGTGTGCATGATCTGGTTGTTCTGCGTGTGCTCTGGACAGGTATGGGAGAGGGGGGTGTGGATGGGTCCAAAGGAGGGGGGACGGACATCTGCAGGAGGGAAACTGCTGCCTTCAGTGAGGAGTCCATGGATGTGAGAATCCGACGTTGGTGAGACATCGTAGCTGACATGCCCTCCATGAATGACAACAACTGTGTCAGTATGTGAGTGTGGTACAAAAGGGGGTGGTGATGGATGGAGCATCCGAATCAATCAAACACTCACACCCAGTCAAAAGATCTGGGTTTAATCCATCACCGTTCTTTAGCCCACTCTGCCACCACAGTTCAGACATGGCTATATGCAAATCAGTCTGACCCTGTGCCTCATGGGAACAGTCCAGCCCGAACTGCCAAGCCATGTCTTCCCTGGACCGGAAACAAGCTTCTGAGGACCGGTTTCTGGCATTCCAGCCGTCTTCAGCCAGGCTAGCTTGAATCCAGTGGCAAAGTGAGCAAGGGACTCATGTCTGAGCATACCCTGCCACACTTATGGCGGCCAAAAGCGGTACAAAAGGGGGTGGTGATGGACGGAGCATCCGAATCAATCAAATACACACACCCAGTCAAAAGATCTGGGTTTGAGTGTGGGCATGGAAGACAGTCAGCATTGATGTCTGACCAACCTGAATCTGCCGGAATAGGTCCACAGACTCGGCACTGAGGGCAGCAGGGGAGACAGGGGCAGGGGCTGCGGTGCCGGGGCCGAAGGAGACATGGGGGCAGCACAGACAGAAGAGACCCTAGCAACTGGCAGGGTGGAGATGGGTCTGGAGGAGGCGGGGACAGACACAGTGATGGTAGATGGTGTCACCACATATTCCCCCTCCTGCTGGGAGTCAAAAGCCGATCCATCTGCTTGGTATGAAGTGTCGGCTTCCAAAGGTCCTGCCGCCTGACTTCCCTCACCCTCCGTGCCACTGTCTCCCTCTAACTCCTCAGCAGTGGTGGCACTGCGGCTGGGTCCCTCCTCTTGGTCCGTGCTCATGTCTCCTCCTGTGTCTGTTGATGATGCTGTGGGCAAGGAGAAGAAAAAAATGCATCAGTCACCTGTACACATCTGACACATGAGCACAAAAACAGTTCGTCACACTGCAAATCATGGCATGCATCATGAGTAACAGCCAGATAGCTCTGCACATATTTGAGACTACTACTGCCCAATTGGTATAGACACAATGCTACTTGGACACAAGGATCCAAAGAACACACTAGGCCACAACTTGAATGAGAGTTACACTGAGAAGCTTATGTTTGTTTACAGGAGAGCAGATATATACAATGAAGTGCTGCCACTTCAAGTTTACAAAGAAATAAACAGTTGTGGTGCCCCTCAGGGCAAACTAACACACCTCCCTCCCCAAGGTGACACCACAGTCAGAGCCCAGTAAATATATTTGGGTGAAAAATAATGTCACAAATTGTTGGCATCTTGGGACTCACCATACTTCACACATTCAACATGTAGTGAATGTGTTAATTCGCCATCTTGTGAAGAGAACACGTATGTGCCTGCATGAAAGATCTCTCACAAGCAAATGCACACAAAAAACATAGACACATTAATTGAAAAAGCTGGCACACTTTAAGATGAAATACTGTTAGAAACAAATGGAGTAGGAGATTTGCCATATACATGGTCCAATGGAGATCTTGATGGCTTGACACACATCAGTTTGTACAATTGACAAAAAAGGAGTCTTAAGAACTCAAGACCACTGTGGGGACATGTATATGGAGATCAAGGCACAACATTAATCACTAACACTGGCCTCCTTCAAAAGCTGCCTGCTTCTTCCAAAAAATTGCAAATGTTGTTTTGTATGCACTACCTTGTGAGACAACTATCATGCAGGCACATAAGTGTAACCTACACAATTCGTCAAAAGAACACATTCAAAACATAAACAACTTTTAACAAGTGTTGGGAGTGCCAAGGTACATTCATCAATGTGAAACAACTTGAAATGTGTCAGTCCTCACAGGGGCATCTATTACCTGATCATACAGTTGCTAGCACATAAGACCCACTGGCTGTCATGTGAAGTGGCCCACATGTCCCAAATCAGGACAGTGATCAAGGTAATGGGCCTGCAATTGTGAAGAAAACAATCATTGTTGCATTGTGGACACACCCTTATATCCAGGCAAAATGTCAACACTGTAGTGTGCACAGTAAGACAAAACAGCATTGCACCAGAACTACATACATGTTGCAAAAATGAATGAGGCACAATCATGTCTGGAAAAAAAAATGGCATGGGCTGTAAAGCCCCAAATGAAAGCACTGTCCACCATCACAGGGGAAGGGCATGGTGAAACATCGACCAGCCAATTCTCACACACAGGTCATAACTGCCAAGGCAAAATCAGGCAGGCCCATTAGACCTCTCCTGCACAACACCCCCACCCCTCAGTCCATGTGATAGATACAGCTGAAGTGAGAACTCAGAATCAGGGTAAAATAACTGTGCACCAACATTTATAGAGGCAACCAAAGCTCACCTTGTGGGGCTGCCAATACATATTAGTCACAAACAACCAACAACAGATTGGTGTGAATAGGCACACAGGCACTTCCCAGTGTGAATATGCACAAGCCAGATTTTGTATCCATGTTCAGTGGGAACATGTAGCACACACAGGATAAATACAAAGTATGCCAGGGACCAATGCCACTGAGGCACATCCATGCTGAACCCACATAAAATGGGCACAGTGTTGGATGACACACATGATTAGGAGGCCAGGGTGTCTCAGGGGACTGTAGTGGGCACTCCGATCCGTGGGTCTGGAATGAGCTGACTGTTACATAAAGAAGTGTCATGGGACTATGCATATCTCCCAAATAATGTACGTCATGTCTGACAACACAACATGGGTCTTGCATGCTGCAAGGGTGTGCAGTTGAAACCTCACACTCCTATGTTGAGACTCATCATCAGTGCAAACAAATGTGAAGCCCTAACACAGTGCACAGGTCATGGCACAGGCAAGGTCCCAACACATGTCACAGACCACCCAACCACATGATGCCAAATCAATGTGCAGTCTAAATAATTTGTACCCTAGATGAGCATGTGCATATTTGAATACACACAGACCAGGGGGCACATGTGAAGGAGGGGAAGGGATAAAAAAGAGCACCGGTTGAATATGGGGAATTGTAAATACACTGTACATATAACCTGTCTGACCAGACACACCAACTGTGGGAGTGTTTCCAGGCTTCTGAGCACCTCGAGAAGCAGGTGACACACATCACAACAAACAGCCATGTACCTACCCCCTCCTTGCTGCTGTCTCTCCTGCAACTGCCTATTGAGGTCGGGAAAGACCACAGCCAGGACCCGGAGCATGTATGTGGTGGTGAGATGACGGCATCCACCACACCGGAGGGCATCCAGCAGGTCCTGGTTTTACTCCTCAGGGAATGCTGGTGCCCTCTCCATCGTACGTGACATGAAAGTCCAGAGAATGCAGAGACAGCAGCAGTGTGGTCCACTCCAAAGTTGTGCAGGCAAGTGCTCTCTCATAGCCACATCCAGCCTTAAATCTGTGCTGCTTAGGGGCTTTCAGTCTCAGGAGTACAGTGTGATTGGCCGGATTACTTTGCATCCTACGTTTCATCCAATCCCTTTAAACATAAGGCATGGTTTAAAATGTGTTTTTCAGCTCCACCATCGTTTTGCAACATTATATATTTTTGCCCAACTGACTTTTGCAGGGCACCTGTAGCACACACTCAAATCTCAGTATCCATGACAACCAGGCTGCATTCAGGGCCGACTACTCGTCCCCTAGGCGTCCCCTATGTATATTTTGTGATCCACACAAGTGTAAGGTGCTGGCACCATTTTAATAGTGATACGATGCGCACACACGCACGTAATGTTGGGGTAAGGTTCGCTCGCTTATGGCACAATTCCAATGTGCACACACACACTTGTGAATGCTGCGTACGGTGGGTTTCACACGGTGCGTTTCACATGCACATGTGAATGCTGGGGTACGGTGCGTTTCACACAGTGCATTTCACACGTAGTTGTGAATGCAGGGGTACAGTGCGTTTCACATGCAGTTGTGAATGCAGGGGTACGGTTCGTTAAACACAGTGCGTGTCACATGCACATGTGAATGCTGGGGTACAATGCGTTTCACACAGGGCACTTCACCCGCAGTTGAGAATGCAGGTGTATGGTGAGTTTCACATGGTACGTTTCACACGCACATGTGAATGCAGGGGTACGATGCGTTTCACACAGTGCATTTCACAGGCACATGTGAATGCTGGGGTACGATGCGTTTCACAAGCAGTTGTAAATGCATGGGTACGGTGCGTTTCACACGGTGTGTTTCACATGCACATGTGAATGCAGGGGTGCGATGCGTTTCACACGCATTTGTGAATGGAGGGGCATGGTGCATTTCACACACAGTTGTGAATGCAGGTGTACAGTGCATTTCACATTCTCACGCATGGCATCATTACAAGAGTGAAACGAGGCACACACATGGCAGGGATGTAGGGGTATGGTTCAAACAAGAATGTGCATCAAGCTATTTTCATTTCATACTTACATGTGCAGGCCCTAGGTGTGGCAGGCAGTGATATAGCAGAGGGCATATGATCTTGTTGCGCAATTGATGTTTGCTAACCTGTTGACACATGTCATGTGTGATGGGTCACTATGTGGTACACATAATCTTTACACTTGTCACACGTGTACCATTATGCAGATGTAGCCATGCACATCTACACTGGGATGGCACAGTCATCACTATGGGCACCTGTCTCATGATGGCAGGGACTGGGTCACTTTGTTACTTGACATTTCACCCTCAGCATGACCCTATGTGACTATGTCTGGTGTGTGTCATGTCAAACCTTGAGCTTGTTGTTGGTGTTAAGTAAGCATCATCTGCTGTCTGTGCATCTAACATGGGTCTATGTTGAGATGGGGAATTGTTTTACATGTTCACTCACCATGCCACATGTGCATTTCTATGGCTTTTGAGAGTGATGTCATCAGACATCAATTTTCCCAAGGCACACATGTCTGCATCCTGAGAAGGGCTGAGTTGGTTTTTTTGTCACATGCATACCTTTATCGATATGTGTTTGAGATGTACTTTTGATATTCCATCTGACCTGTGCAGGTGCCTTGCAGTCAGCTGTGTGGAACGGTTTGACAACCTTTGACTGCAGGATTATTGACGTGTGTCACTCAAGTGATATCTTGGGTTATTCAATCAGACCAGACCAGCAGCTTGTTTCAGGGCATGTCATGTTTATTGAGGCAAACAACAGGTGTATCTGGGTTTTCGTAGGTGTGCCAGCAAGCTGCCATATGTGTCCGGTATGTATTGCACACGCCAGACTCCCTAGTGACATGATGTCTAGTAGCAGTTTTGCATGTGATATGTACCTTGCCATTGATGTTGTTTGACGGTTACTCTCCATTCTTCACAAATATGTCCTGCAGGGCACCGCCTCAACCAAGGCCATTTCCAGACTTGGGTACCATGAGGGAACGTGCTTGCATCCGACATTACAGATTCACTCGAGCTTTGATTCTGGACTTGACAATCAGGCTGGCACCACATCTCCTACTGCAACACAGGTATCCTACTACGCTGACCCCCAAGATAAAGGTGATGGCAGCCCTTCATTTTTTTGCAATAGGTTACATTCCAATCAACCATAGCTGATGTAGGTAGAATGTCCCAGACAATGTTCAGCTGTGTCTTGCGTGATGTGTTATCAGCCATGTTGGAGCATATTGATGAATTCATCAGATTTCCTACTACTGAAGATTTGAGAGATGTCAAGGGTGAATTCTATACCCTGGGTGGGATGTCACATGTAATTGGGTCCATTGATGGGACACATGTGGCGTTGGTGCCACCACAGGCTCAGAAACAGGCCTACCGCAACTGGAAACATTATCACTCAATAAATGCCCTGGTGGTGTGTCTTGCTAACATGCTTATTTTCCATGTTTGTGCATGTTGTTCAGGATCGTGCCATGATGCATTCATCATGAGGCGTAGCAGGGTGCAAAGAATGATGCTGCAGCTGCGCAACGATCGGGCATGTCTTGTTGGTGGGTATACTCTGTGTGTACTGTGTGTTTCCGTATCTATTGCTCTGCCTGCATCTCATGGACCACTTATTGATGTGATGTATATTTGCAGGTGACGCGGGATATCCCAACATGCCATGGCTGATGCCACCTCTCTGGAACCCAAGAACAGCTGTAGATCAGCGGTACAATAATGCACACAGGCAGACCAGGTGAGTGATAGAGCGGACGTTTTTGCCTCCTGAAGAGCCGATTCCGGTGTCTTGATAAGACCGGCGGATACCTCCCATATGCCCCGGCCAAGGTCTGTAATATCTTCATTGTGTGCTGCATGCTGCACAACATGGCAGTTGAGAAGGCATTGAACAACTACAACAAAGGTATCAGAGGGTCTATAAAAGAGAAGAGTTCAAAGATGATGGGTAACAGCCTGACGGTACAGAAACCCTTTAACTAACTGAACATCTCAAGTGGATGAGGAAAAATACCCATCAGTCACCACTCGGATCCGCCCTTCATCATTTGGGATTCGTCCAGACCATCCGTGTGAGTATGTTTCGTCACTGGCATAAGGAGACCAGGTGGTTAATAGGTCTTCTTTGCTGTGCTAACAACAGTATGGTCTACCATTCGGTAACAGATAATGAGTGGTAAAAATATGGTGTGACTGGGGAGTGCAGTGCAGGTAAACATGAATAGTAAACAAAAAACTATGTGTTGTAAAATTGGGTAAGAGAGCATAGAACTAACTTTATTCAATTGATGCTCACTTGACCAAGATTAAAATGTTTATCAAAGACAGTAAGATTAAATGGGCTGTCTAAGGTGGAACCAGGTCGACATGTTTCAGCAATTCAGGACTCCTTGGTCCTTGCTCTCATCAGGACCATATAAATAAAAAGTGACAACAGAGAAGTGGTCCTAAACAAACAAGTGCAAACGTCACCTGCAGCTTCCAATGTGCAATTTTCGTCATGAAATTGCAGCTAGTGTTGTTCACTATAAAGTCAGAAAGAAAAAAGAGGATTGAGTGTCAGACTTAGATATCTACACCTTTAAAGCTCATTCAATAGTTAGGTCCAATCAGTATAGACCTTAGACTACGTCAGAAATACTGGTACTGACATGCATACTACTAATAGTAGAGTGATCCATTATCTAATATTTGGATGTATGCCTTACATTGCCAATACGTAAGAAAGCAAAACTCTTACCATAGTCTGTAAGGTAAGGCAACCTCACCCCACCTGGCAGTGGCTCAGGGAAAGAGTGAAGCACCACTCTATAAGACATGTAAAAATTCAAACATGTTTATCATTGTGTGCAGAAACCTTTCCTATAAAAGCCCTCCTCTCTATTGTCAAGTACAACAGGAAACGGGATCTATCGGGTGAGTGATTGGCCCGTTCAAGACAGCCAGCCAGTTGAGAAGGCATTGCCACTCATCCTGGATCCTGAGGAGCAGGAACATTCACCCATTGAAGATGAAGGGCTTGGTCACGATGCAAGTGATGAGAAGGAGGAGGATGATGTCCGGAGTCAGCTCATACGCAATTTCTTCTCATAATGGTGAATCACTGCGAATGAGTGTGCAAGCTTGTATTATTGAGGGGCATGTATTGCAATGTGTGTGTCCAGCTGACTGTATGCAAAGTCACTTTGCTGTGTGTTCTGATGTGTCACGCAAGTGCTGATGTCACGCCACACTGAAATGCACAATGACTTAGCTTTAATAGTACAAGTGTACCACATTGTTTTTGTTTTGTACCTGCCCATGTCTTTAGCAAAGATGTGTAACGGTGAGCCATTGTGTGTCTCTCATTCCCAGGTTGCTGTGCTTGTTGTCTGTTTGTGTCATCTCAGTCCTCCTGCTATTCATCATGATGATTGCAACGTGGGCATAATCAGCATTCCATGCACGGACATGTGTAAATGTCAGTTCTGGTAAGAGAACCAAACAGGCTTTTTTGTGTGTGTTATGGTTTGAGAATGTGTGGGAAGTATTTCTGTGCATGTTGAAGACCCGTCCATACATGTCTAATCACCATGGATCAAATTACATGTTGCACCAGTCCCCTGACAGGACAGTCACCCTTCTTGACAGTCATCTGTTGTGGAGTATTGACTCTGGTGAAGGCATCAATGTGTGTCAACATTGACCCTGACACTTTGCGGATTCGACATGTTGACATTGTGTGGGACATCACAACCACAGGCTCCATGGTGACTTGCAGCCTCACTGTGTGCAGCAGGATGTGTTTGGCACATCCACTTAATGTTGTGTGCCAGTACAGTTTGATTTGTAATCTACCATGTTGTGAAGGTGTGGGCCAGCGTATGTCCCACATGTTCTGTCAAGTGTCCTGTGAGTCTGTTCGTGTGGATGCATTGCCCCTTGTGCCATTATGTCATGTCACTGTCACTTTGCTTCCTCAGGGCTGGTGGAGAAGACTGCTTTGCAAGCCTTCTCGGTCAGTTGATTTTAACTTTCTATTCCCATGATGCCAGGAACGTTGCGCTGATGATGTCACAATATTGTGCTGTAGCTAATGTAAACGCTTACGTTGCACCAGTCGGGTGACGTCAATTCCAGGATTCGCGTGTGGGGTGCTGCAAATCATGGTCATGGTAGTGTTCGCTTTTTGGCATTGCTCCTCATTACTCTCTGTTGATTGCCGGACCGGCATCTTGTAATGTTATGCATTTCAAAGCCCAGTTGGACGAGACAATGACTGTCTATTGTGGTGCTTCCTTGTGTTTACATAATTCCCTCCCTCGTCGGATGAGCTTCTTAAGGCTCTTGCGGGTGATGTATAATTTCCCTTCTTGACCCTCACTGATTGCCAGGGGTAACTATGGATTGTTGCCTTTGTGTGAGTACCACTGCAGGGAATTAGTATTTTTTAACATTGTAGCATTATTCATACACTGTTAGTATTTTTGCCATTTCTGGATATTCTCATTTTTCCTAAAGATGGTACACTTGAATGCGAACTTTATAAAAAACCTATGTCATGGAATTCTTTGTTGGCCTTTTCCAGTCATCACCCCCGGGCCTTACTGGAGAAACTCCCAGTAGGACAGTTTATGAGAATTTGTAGAAACTGTTCATCTAGACCTCTCTCTGACAAACATGCTCGCATCCTGTCCAGACCACTAGAAGATCGGAAGTACCCACTCCATCTGGTAAGAAAAGCGTGGAAACAGGCCTCCAATGATAATAGGGAGGCTCTTCTGGAGAGAAGACCTGAAAAGGAACCCCTGGAAAGGCTCACTTTTGTTAGCACCTTCAGTGTCCTCTCAAACACAATCCAAAAGACAGTGCGAAAACACTGGGATATTCTAAATACAGCCCAAACCTGCATTCCTCTACCCTTGTTCTCTTTCAAGAAGGCACGTAGTCTTAAATATAGTCTGGTCCCCACGAGACCCAGACTTAAAATGACAGAAACATCAAACACATTGTGGAACATGCAACCTGTATGTGGCCATTTTCCATGTGGATCCTGTAGCGCATGTCCACAGACATACAAAACAGACCAAGTTGACATAGGTACAGGGAACCCTCGGTTACTCAGTAAACATACCAACTGTAATACCGACGGGGTTATATACATGATCACCTGTCCGTGTTCGCTTAGGTACATTGGCCACACTACACGGAAAATGAAGGTTCGCATTAGCGAACATAAAAGCACAATCCGTTGCCATAAACAGTCCACTCGTCTTACCAACCATTTCTTATCAATGAAACATCAAGCAGAGGACGTAAAGTGGGTGATCCTAGAACATCCGTACATTCCACCTCATATCAGTGCCAAAACCAATTTTTATTCATTAAGGAACAAAAATGGATCTTCAAGCTCCGTAGCGACAGTAGAGGATTGAACGATTCGATTCTGTGGATTTCTATAAGAGCAAATTTTGCTTCATATCCACCTATCTCCCTGTCTCTATATATATTTTGGAGGGATATGAATACTCCAGCCTAGAGATATGTCTTGACATAATCCCCCACCTATTAAATGCGGTATCCCACTTTTTTCATTGTGCATATCACCAGAGACCCTGGGTTTCCTTTGTCATCCACTTGTGTTTTTGGTCCAACTAATCTGTAGAATCTGTATAAGATGGAAGACGTTTAGTTATCCTAAGTAGACACGTGAGCAAGTTCTCTTATTTTTTGTTCCTAATATCAGGTTTTTTGTCTCCTTAATGAGCAAATATTTTGACTGCGCGTGAGACAAGCACCATGCTGCATTATGGTCGCACATGCGCGAGCGCTAACTGCCGCTCTGAAAGGAGCATCCTGGTGCTGTGGGGCATCTGAGGCAACAACCGTGAGAGATAGATAGCGTCCATTACATATGCATCAGAAAGATTGAAAATCCAAGTTTTTATTTGTTTCCTAAAAGAACTCTCTGGATTCAGAAGTCTGAGTTCTATGGGCATGGCATTCCAGGCTTTGGAGGCCAAGAACGTGAGGGATTTCCCCCCCTTCGTTTTGTAGCGAAACTTGGGCATGGTAATCAGGTTGCCGCCTGCTGATCTCAAGACTCTGGATGGCTTGTAACGAGTAAATATTCTTGAGAGATACCTAGGGCCGATGTTGTTGAGAGCTCGAAATGTAGTTAGAAGTATTTTAAACAAAATCCTTTTGTGCAGGGGTAACCAGTGCAGAGTTTTTAGGGCCATGGATGCGGAGGACATTCTGGGTAATTTAAGTACAAGTCTTGCCGCTGCATGTTGTACACTCTGTAGCTTTTTCAAAGTGGCATTTTTGAGCCCTGCCATAAGACCGTTACAGTAGTCTAAACGGGAAAGTATGAGGGCCACTGCAACTGCCTTTTTAGAATCGGTAGGAAGGAAATCAAAACCTTTCTGTAGAGATTTAATAATACTAAAGCAACTGCCAGCCACATTCCTAACATGATGGTCGAAGGACAGAGAGGAGTCAAAAGAGACCCCTAGGTTTCTGGCTACTTCTACCGAACTGGGCGGTGCAGTGGAACATTCTGGTCACCATTTATTTGGGTTAAAGTTGACATGTTTCCCCATGGGCAATATCTCTGTCTTGTTTGCATTACATTTCAGGTGGTTAGCGTCCATCCACAGGAAAACGTCTGTCAGACACGTCTGGAAATTCTGTTCTGCACTGGTGGTGTTTTTATCTAACGATATAATCATTTGTGTATCATCGGCATACAAAGTCACAAATATCCCATACGATTCGATTAGGGTGATGAGAGCCACCATATAGATAATCAATAACAGTGGACTCAGAATTAAGCCTTGTGGAACTCCAGATGTTACCTTTTTTTCCTTTGAGAGGAAGGGACCTAATGAGATGGTTTGTGTTCTCTGGGATAAAAGAGAGTTTAACCAGTCAAGGGCAATCTCTGTAATGCCAATAATTCTCAGCCTGTCAATAAGAATTTTATGTGAAATGGTATCGCACGCCGCCGATAGGTCCAATAATATCAAGATCATATCAAGCATCACAATGTTATACTTATGTGAGTACATTAGAGTTCAGTTGCCCTGCAATGTATCAGTGTGTGTTGTGGTAGACTCATGCATTAACTTTGTATACATACACTAACAGCCCGTCCCAACGTTGTCCGGGAGCAAAAGGCAGCTTCAGGGCCGCAGCCCGTCTCGACGTTGTCCGGGGGTCCCCTGGAGCGCAACCACCACCTTCAGGGCCTCCAATCAGCCGAACCGCCACCTTCATGGGCCACAATCATCCGCACACAGTTCACCGCTCCTCCCTGCGCTAACGGGCCACTCCTCCCCGCGCTTCACTTAGCCGCACACGTTCCTACTACTCCCAGCATTTCACTGAGCCGCACACGTCCCGCCTCCTCCCAGCGCTCCCGCGCTTCACCTACCTCAACACGACTTTACCGCTCCCCGTTCCGTTTGTCCATCTACAGGACCCCCCCCTTTCCAATGCTGTATTGGGTGTTGCGATTGGCTGTGTACTTTTCGAGTTTACCTGGCTCAAAGGACACAGTTCTCTCTTTATAATAGTAGTATAGATATGTGTGGTTATGGCAATTCCTGATCAACCATCAAAATTGTTTATAATACCATTTGGCCGGCTATGTGAGCCTACCTGATGAAGACATTCCCTCATTGGACATGCACACCATGCTAGCGACCCATGTTTAGATTGGCATCAGAATAATGTTCAAGTTTCATAAAGGTACACTGCTGCTGATCAAGATGGTGGTGTTTAGGTTAGAGTGTCCCAATGAGACTTGCCGCTCTGTAAGGCCCCTACATACATCGCAACCTCCCTGCACCAGCCATGACCTGACAGCGATGGGTGAGTGGGGGAGATGACTCTGCTTCTGTCAATGCACACAAGGCAGTGTGCAAAGGTGAGTATGCTCCAAAGGCTCCCCCAGCCTCAATTTGCAGCACAGCTGGTGAGCGGACCACATATTTGCACCACTTTGCAGTGGGCTGGTGGGCACTGGTGAAGTAAGTCAGTCTCATGGTGTGCTTTACAGAGGCCTCAAAGCAGTTTCACACAGGTGACCCTGGTGCAACGGACAATAGAACATGGTCCAATTTCACAAATAGCCAATCCAAGCCTATGCAGAACACTTTCTGATTGAAGTCAACACCCATAGGGCTCTATGGCAGTGTTTCCCAAACTGGGGTCGGTGGACCCCCGGGGGTCCGTGACACATTTCCAGGGGTCCTCAGGCAGCAATTTTAAAAGCACTCCAAAATTGCTTGTAGAATTAGCAGTTTTCAAGCAAAAATAACAGTGTCAGGATAACACCAGTGATTAATGTACCTGCTGGAGAAAGATGAGAGTTTTGTACAGGTTTTACTTATCTAATGTAGCACAGAGGGTTAATAGTACTGCTGCAGAGAGCGCGTACTATGCATTTTAAAAAACAGTATTTTATGTGCGCAGGTCAGCGCATTACTTCTTTTGTCACAGAAATTCTGTTGTTACTCTTCAACTCATAAGAGACAATCATAAACTAGCACAGTGACCTATAAACTGTCATCAAAGAGCTGCTTACACACTGCATGGTACAAGTTAGTAATTTATGCTTTTTCCCAGTCTTTCATTATCGTAATGCTGCTAAATGGGTTTATTTGGGTGGAAATACATTTTTATTGTTAAAGTCAATGCTAACCACTGTGTTAGGTTATGAATCCTGAGTTTGTTCTTTTCCAGACCAAGCACTCTTTAAAAATGCCTACCAGTATGAATGGCATGTGAATCCTACACCTTGTAGTACCCTTTGCCTTATGTAACAAGTATAATTCTCTGTCTCTATATGTGTTCGATGTAAAGTGCTCTGACATCTTACAGTGGTATGAGAGATGCTATGCAAAAATGAAATACATGTTTCAGATGTGCTATGGAGAAATGAGAGGCACTGTTGAAGGGTAATAATAAGAGAATCATTGAAGAACCCCAACAAAGATTGTTGTATCCTGGTGCATAGTAAGGTCATCATTTACTATTCTTTAAAAGTTAATACAATTCAATATATAAAGATAAATGTGTTGTAGAATGCACCATTGTATCCTACATTTTTTTGGGAGGAAGAGCCTCCCAAAGCCCCCTTTGTAGTGGTCAGCCTCACTCACTGCACTTGGTGTGCACTGTATGGGGACTGGTCTGAATACATTTGCCAGGATGCTTTGGGTTTCCACTCTGGCAGGAGCCCTGTACTACGAAATAACAGTAACCATTTAAAAGGTAATCACAGAAATGCAGCACCAACCTTCCCATTAAAATTTTCAGTTTTTGCAAACTCTTTCAATATAAAATACTAAAATCCTTAGTAATTCGAGTATTTGTTTTGTGCGCAAATGTGTGTTTCTTTTTTTTCGAAATACTCTTTTAATGTTTGAAATTTAAATTGTACAAATTGCTGGGGGGTCCTCGGCTTCCAATGGTGAGTCAATGGGGGTCCTCAGAAGTCAAAAGTTTAGGAACCACTGCTCTATGGTATTCAGCCCCCCCTGTGGTGTATGCTGCCCCAGGCTGAGACAGCTTCCACACACACACACACACAGATACCGTCATTGAGCTGCTGTGTGTGGCTGGTCTGTCTTGTTTGTTTCCTCAATGCATATGGCCATGTCTGAACTGGGGTGCCATGGTGAGCAAAATAACAAGGATTGAACCCAGATCTGTGACTGGGGATGATTGTTTTGCTAATGTGCAACATTCCGTTCATCACCTTGTGTGTTTTGCTGTTCACCCTATGTGGGAAGGGTATGCCCAGACGTGGGTCCCTTGCTCTCTATGCCACTGGAGTCAAGCTATCCTGGCTGATCACGGCTGAAAGCCAGAAACCGGTCCTAGGATGCTAGATTCCGGTCCAGAGAAGACATGGCTTGGTAGTTCGGGCTGGACTGTTCTCATGAGGCACAGGGTCAAGACTGATTTGCATATGGCCTGGGGATGAATGTTTTGCCAATGTGCAACATTCCGTCCATCACCTTGTGCGTTTTGCCATTCCTCAAAGTTGCCAGTTACGTTTTTTTCCACAGTGTGGGAATACATTTCCTGCAAAATAACCTTTGGGTTTGTTTTAGAAAGAAGTCCTGCAGCATGCACTACACCTGTAGGTATTGAGGTACTTTGCATAGGCACCGGTTACATTGTTCAGGCATACATTGCTGAGGGTATTAATCCCCAAACATTGCTTTGGGTATTAACCCCCAAGCCCAGATTTGCCTCAACATTGCTGGGGGTATTGACACCCCAACCCCAGGTTTGCCTCAATATTGCTGGGGTATAAACACCCCAGACCTAGGTTTGACTCTACTTTGCTAGGGGTATTCACCCCAACCCCAAGTTTGCCTCGAGATTTCTGGGGTTATTACCCACCACCCCCAGGTTTGCTGCAACATTGCAGGGGTTATTAACCCCCAACCTCAGGTTTGTTGCAACATTGCTAGGAGTATTGACACCCCAACCCTAGGTTTGCCTCAACATTGATGGGGCTATTGACAAACCAAACCCAGGCTTGCCTGAACATTTCTGGGGTATTTACCCCCAACCCCAGGTTCGTCTCAACATTGCTGGGGGTATTGACACCCCAACACCCGGTTCGCCTCAACATTGCTGGGGGTATTGACACCCCAACCCCAGGTTTGCCTCAACATTGCTGGGAGTATTGACACCCCAAACCCAGGTTTGCCTCAATATTGCTTGGGGTATTTACCCCCTAACCCTACCTTTGGATCAACATTGCTGGAGGTATTAACCCCCAACCCCAAGTTTGCTTCAACCTTGCTGTTGGTATTGACACCTCAAACCCAAGTTTGCCTCAACATTGCTGGGGGTGTTGACACCCCAGCCTCAGGTTTGCCTCATAATTGCGAGGGGTATTGACACCCCAAACACAAGTTTTCCAGAACATTGCTGGCGGTATTTACCCCCTAACTAGGTTTGCCTCTAAATTGTTGGAAGTATTGCCCCCCCCCCATTTGGCTGCATTTGCACCCCTGCTTTCTCTTGTATAGTCTTCCTCAGGATAGTTGCATTATTGTGTGGGGGTAGGTGTCGGACTTACCGTCTTTAACAATCACTCCTGCTGGGGTGATAGTATTCTTCGTGGTGTAGAGTATGAGGGATGACAACCATGATGGGATACATGGCTGCTCTGTCTCGTTTGCAAGAATCGCAGTGTGGCGCTAATTGAAGCTGAAGTACTCTCCTTCCAGAAACTCTGATGTGTTGATTGTGGCGAAACATTTGGCGCATGGGAAGCACTCATCGTAATTGTCATGTCAGATTCAGTTTGGGAAATGCCTCTGGAGTAGTTCCGTAAGTCAAGGGTTTTGGACATCTTAATGCGTTGTTTGGTAGAACCAGATCCATATCCCAGGAGTCGGTTGGAAGGTTCAACTCTGGACGGCTACCGGATGGCCTTCCTGGCTACACCGTAATCAGGCCCTTAGTTGGTCATTACAATGGTGGGCGGTCAGGCCGCCAACTGCCATCGTATTGGGCAGGTGACCATCCAACAATGAGCTAGTGCAAGTGGTGGTTAAGTGCTTTTTTCTACTGTGGCTTGCACTATGGCCCAGGAAAAGGGCTGAAGCAGAAGCTGTAGCAGAAAAAGGCACTTTAGACACACCCATGCACCGTGAGCCAGGCACCATATGTCTGGTACACAGTGCATGGATGTAGCGGGGCCCACATGTGCCCTGGGCCTTTGAACAGAGGCCTACGGGGGCCCTGCTTGGGGCCACCAAAGTCCCAATCTATCTGCCTTTTCTTGGCAGTGGGACCACTATGAAAAAGTAGTCAGAAAGTGACATCCTAATCCCTATGGTGGTACCTGTGCAGGGACCAACTCGATTGTAAAATAGGAGTCTGACCACCACTCCAAGGGGATCTTGGATTGTGTTGGAGGTTGCACTCCCACCCCGACCTCTGTGGTCTGACCAGCTGCATCAAAATGCCATGATGTCAGGCAGACCAGCACCTATGACCTGTTGGTGGCGGGAAACAACCTTTACAACGCAACATTTACACCGCACTACCATTACAACTAAACTTTTACAACGCAACATCCATTACAACGCATGCATTTACAACGCAACCACTACAACGCATACCATTACAACACAGTCATTACAATGCATACCATTACAACACATAGTACCCTTACACTATCCAACACTTACCCTACAGTTGCACCCCCTGGAGTTAGAATAGTAATTTTTACCCCTACACTATCCAACACTTACTCTACTGTTGCACCCCCTGGAGTTAGAATAGTAATTTTAACCCCTACACTATCCAACACTTACCCTACTGTTGCACCCCCTGGAGTTAGAATAGTAATTTTTACCCCTACACTATCCAATACTTACCTCATATGCAATGTAATGTTATTTGTTGTAATGGTATGCGTTGTAAATGTAGTATGCGTTGTAGTGGAATGCGTTATAAAGGTAGTTTCAAAGAATTCGTTGTAATGGCATGCGTTGTAATGGTATGCGTTGTAATGGATGTTGCTGTGTAAACATTGCGTTGTAAAGGTAGGTGTTGTAAAAGTATGCATTGTAACAGCATACATCCGTTGGTGGCAGGCTACAAGCCATTGCAATAACCCCCTTAGTGCAGATGTTTGAAGATGGTTCCAAATGCTTTAGTTGAAATGACAATAGTAACCATGCATGGATCTGTGTGGTTAGAGTGTAAATATTATTTGTAATATTTTCTGTTACAATTTTGTGTGGAGAGTAGGTTTTAGTTTTTACTAAGATGTGGTTAAAAAGTTCATAGCAAGTTTCCATCAGTTTATTAGGCAGCGATGCATAAATCAGAGGTATGTTAGTGTTATGATATTCAACACGCATGGCGTATATCTGCTTGAACAGTAGATGGCACATTTTAAAAGGCACATCCATTACCCACATTGGCTTAGTCTTTGGAGGTTATTTTAATTGCAGATGTGATTATTCTGTCATTGTTGTGATTGCCATGTGATTGTTATGTAAGTGGAAGGGTTCATCATTATGTGTATTGGTCAGATGTTCTGGAATCTGTGGGCCTCATATGAGAAGAGTCATTTTGCTGCGACAAAGCAGCAAAGCAAAACTTCTCAGTGCTGTTCTCCTTGCGACATCACAGATGCGCGTATTTAAAGTACGGTGCATCATGTTGCAAGGGATTACAGCTATGTCAGTATTACATGTTGCCTGAAAACAGACAGCACTCCAGCACTGTGTCCTTTCACATGGGGTAAACCCATGTGAAAGGGCTTGAGCACCCTTACGCCTGCCACGTGGCAGGCATTAGGTTTTCCCACAATGGCGTCCTAGAAGTGGTGCCCTGAAATCTTATAGATTTTAATGCATCATTTCTATAAAGCTTTTATGAGGGGGAATCCCAACACTGCATACATTACACCTGACGCAGGTATAATGTAGCGTAGTGGTTTGCAAAGTGACTCATCTGCCTAGATGTGTCACTTTGTAAATAGGACAAAACATGGATCATTTTTTATGCCCTGGCATGTCACAAAGAGTGACACACCGGTGGCGCAGAAGTGTTGCAAGGCCTCATAAATAAGGCCCTGTATGTCGTGTTTTCCACTAGGGTCAACAGGGGTTTGACTTGTGGCTTTTCAGAATGTGATTTTAGTTGTTTTAAAGTGGGAATTTCACCTAGCTGACTTGTAATATACTCTTGCATTTTAAGGTGTCTGTCTTTTAAAAATGTTAGTAGTGGACTCTTGGGAACTAGTGCTTGCTTCTTTGAAATTTTGAAGTTCATGCCGTACTCCTATCTTTGTTACATTTGGGGTATGGCTCTGTTTTCCAATGTTAATTGCAATGTTGTTTTTGTTTGTAGCCCTCTCACATGAAGCTATAGCGGAATATTTAGTACATTTTGCAGCTAGTGCAGAATCAGGCTGCCCGCCTGATTCACGGCCTGCCTAAATACCATAGAGCTACTCCTCTATTGCAGGCCTTGCACTGGCTGCCGGTGAAAGAGCGTGCTCTGTTCAAGCTTGGCTGCACCACTTTCCAGGCTAAAACTGGCACTGCTCCGGAATTTATCTGTTCTGCCATCACCCCCTACATACCTGGACGAGAGCTTAGGTCCACTCATCAGGCTTTGTTAACCATCCCCCGTTTCAGTAAGAAAAAAAATGGCGGTACGAAATTCGCAGTGCTTGCTCCTGCGTTTTGGAACTCCCTCCCCCCGGAACTCCGTATGTCATCTTCCTATATTGAGTTCCGGAAGGGTCTTAAAACTTTTCTTTTTTCCCGAGCCTACAATGCTTAATCCCCCTCTGCTCCTGCCTGCGTCTTACAATCTAACAGCGCCAAGAAACCGCATGGTAAAAGTGCGCTATAGAAATGTTTTTAAATTCAAATTTCAAATTTACAGTCTCTGTGCTTGTGCCTTCCTGTCTGTATGTGCAAAAGCAATTGTTTGCCTTTCTGTGGTATGATCTATGTGGCTCTTTCTGCCGTTTTATCCAAAAGTAGCATCATTTCAAAATACAAATTGTCAAAAACATTTTTTTTAATATAATTCAAGTTGCACTTCATTTTCTTTCATTTCTCGTCGGTGTTGTTGAAATTGACGGGTTTACTGTTGGTGGGAAAATACTTGTGCTAATTACATATTAATATTATAGCTTTGGTTAGTTTTGGGAGATGTTCAGATTTGAATTATAATTTTAAGATAGTGTTTTTTTCCAATTTTGATAGTATTTATTTTACTTGCCTCGAAAGTGCCTTTGTCCGGGGTTACAAGTGTGGATTTGCAGCAGCACTCTGCCTCGCATCATCGTCATCTTCAGGGTTTTTAACTCTTTTACAACGTCTTTCCTGCTAATGTGGATTTGTGGCAGGGGGGTTAAAGATGAGGGCGTGGTGAAGGTATTAGAACCGCCAATTGGCAAAAACAGTGATAGACATCTTTCAAATCAAGAAAGTTCCGAGCTGTTGTTTTTGAGCAGAACCTATCAACCTGCCCTTGCCACCAACATTACACATGAATGGCTGCTTTGAGCTGAGATGGATTGTTGCAGATTGGGATCTTCCATTCACAAGTTGAAAGGTAGAATCTCCTTCTATTTTAAAAGTTAACCGGGAAATCACACCAATTCTTGCAATAGAAGCCAAAAACACAAATCATCTTTTTTTTGCCCCATAGTTTAGCGGTAAGAACACACTATTTTAATATAAAACGTAAACTATTATGTCTCTTCTTTAGAGAAGAGATTTTTGTAAAACTAAACTGATATGTCCATATTGTTAATATCTGAATCTATCAGTGCAAATAAAAGAAACCACCTGGGAATTCGCTTCCTTTTACATCTTCAACTGCTCTGCTCTATTTTGGCTTGGGTTGAGCAATGATTTAATCTTATAAATATTCATCCACATCTAGATCTGTCAACATAGACAAAGAATTCACAACTTAACCAACTATTTTGCTCTAGTTATGAACTCTTATCCTGCCCTCCTCACTCGTGGCTTCTCTTTTGTCATTGCATCGGAATCCCTATTAGTAGTTTCCTCAACCTGATTAACCCCTTGTGTGCTCGTGACGGAACTGTTCCATCACGAGCCTCGGGTGGGCTGTGCTGGTGACGGAACAGTTCCGTCACGGCCCGCTCGCCTGCGCAGCACGAACTCCGCGACTGTGCGGCGCGTTCTATTAGGCGGGCGGGGCTGTGACGGAACCGTTCCGTCACAAGCACAGCCCACCCGAGGCTCGTGACGGAGCGGTTCCCTCACGAGCATGGGAGCGCCGCACCGCCCCCTCTCCCCCTTAGCACTGCGGCGGAATAGCCGCCTCCGCAGTTAAGGGGTTAACAGGTAACATCCTTCTAACACTCAGTGTGCTTTAGTGTGCGGGTCAAAGACATTGACTATGGTGGAAATATGTCTGCATGAAGGTATATCTGTACAGTACACATATGGCTGGGTAGTAATGAAGTCCACATCTCAAAATAAATCATAACAAAATACTAGGTGTAGCACCCTTTAAACTATACATTTATATGAGAAGTAATACCTTACATAGGACACCAAGGGGCATATTACCAACAAAGTGGCGAAGTAAAGGTGTTAGCCATCTTGGCTTAATAATAATAATAATAATATTAATACTGGATTTTATACAGCGCGAACAGCTACCTCGCGAGGAGGTGTCCCGGCGCTAGTAGAACACAGATAACCTGGGCCGAAGATAGGAAATCTAGCGTGGCTGGGTGAAGAGCCAGGTCTTTAGCATCTTCTTAAAGCAGGGTTCGGAGGGGGCCTGTTGGATTGCTTGTGGCAGGGAGTTCCACAAAGCGGAGACGTTTGCTGAAAAGGTTCGACCGCCAAGTCGGGCCTTTTTTGCGCGCGGGACGGCCAGTTGGACACGGTCATTGGACCGTAGTGCGCGGTTTTGGGAGTATCTTGGAAGGCGTTTTTTTTAGGTAATATGGGCAGGAGCCATGCAAAGATCTGAACGCAAGTGTCAGAGCTTTGAATTTTATTCGGTTGGCAACTGGCAGCCAATGCAGGGTTCGAAGATGCGGAGAGACTGGCTGCTTGAAAGGGATTCGCAGTAGCAGTCTCGCAGCCGCATTCTGAACTACCTGAAGTTTGTGAGTCAGGTATTTTGGGAGGCCAAGGTATAGACCATTGGCATAGTCCAGCCGTGAGGTGACCGTTGCATGGACTACCGTTTTCCTGCAGCTCTCCGGTAGAAGTCTAAGAATTTTTCGGAGGTTTCTTAGCTTGCTCAGGCAGCATCCGGCCACTTGTTGGATATGGGATGTAAAGGACATGTTATCATCCCATCTCACTCCGAGGTTTTTTGCCGAGTGACTGGGTGAAGGGGGGGGGGCCCATCTCCGAGGGCCACCAAAGATCTGGGGCGGGGGTGGGACCCTTGCCGAAGAAAATGACTTCGGTTTTATTGGCATTTAATTTTAATTTATTAGTGTTCATCCAGTGTGCAATGTCCTGGAGACAGCCTTTAAAATTTGAGAAAGAATCCTGCGTCATCTCGGAGTATGGAAATACCAACTGGGTGTCGTCGGCATATGAGATTGCCTTGACACCCCAGTTGGCAATTAGCGTAAAGAGGGGAGCCAGGTAGATGTTGAACAAGAGGGGGCTGAGGGCCGATCCCTGCGGGACTCCACAGCTGAGGGTTTTGGGTGTGGAAGAAATCGTCCCAAGTGCAACCTTCTGCGTTCTCCGAGATAGGTAGGAGTTTATCCACCCCAGCGCTCTGTCTTGAATGCCTATCTCTGCCAGCCGGCTGAGTAGTCTGGCATGGTCCACCGTATCGAAGGCGGCCGACAGATCCAGGAGTACCAGCATTGCTGAATTTCCTGCATCCATCGACCACCTCACTGACTCGGCTACCTCTATGAGCACTGTTTCTGTGCTAAAGCCGGGCCGAAAGCCAGATTGAGTTTCATGTAGAATGTTGTTGGTTTCCACAAATTTACTCAATTGGCGTTGTATAACTTTTTCCATCATTTTTCCCGGGGAAGCTAGGAGGGATATTGGGCGGAGATTCGTGAGGTCATCTGGGTCCCCATTAGGTTTTTTCTTTAGGGGAAGGAGAGTAGCGTGCTTCCAGACGTCTGGGAAAGCGCCCGACGTGATGGAAGAGTTCCAAATGCATTGAAGTATGGGAGCTACCGAGTCCGCAATGACACTCCATAGTTTAGCTGGACAGGGGTCGTCAGGGGAGCCGGATTTGCAGCGGCTGAGTTTGTGCCTTACCTCATTCAGGGGGATATGCATGAACTGGGTGAGGGTCTCTCTTAGCTCGCCATTGTTCGCTTTGTCCTGCTTCACTGTTTTTATTACTGGACCAAAAGAATCGTACACTTTTTTAATTTTGTGATCGAAGTACTCTGAAATTTGCTCGCATAGCGGAGCTGTGGGTGCAACCTCTCTTTCAATGCATTTTGGTTTGAAGAATGACTGTACCACTTTGAAGACTTGTTTGCTAGACTGTGCTGCCTGGAGAATCGAGTCCGCGTAGAAACGCTTTTTATTTTTCCTAATGGCTTTTCGGAATTTTTTGGAGGCTTCCTTGTATCTAGTTTTTTCTTCTAGACCGTAGTTTACTCTCCAGAGTCTCTCCAATTTTTTACAGGCCGCTTTCTCATCCCTAAGTTCCTGCGAGAACCAGGGAGCTGAGGGGGAGTCTCTTTTTGATAGAGCCCGAGAGGCTGGAGCAATGGAGGAAACCATCTGTCCTATCCATTCATTGAGGAGTATAGCATCCGTATTGGTATTATTTGTCAAGGAAGGGGTGGATTGCGCCAGGACTGGGCACATGGTATCAGGGGTCAGTTTTTTCCATTGCCTTTTCATGAAGTAGCATTTACTCGACACCGGGATGTCATTCAGATTGTTCAGAGTAAATGGGACGAGTGAATGGTCTGACCATGTCAGAGGGAGAGGTGTTTCAGACAGCACATTCTTGATATTAGAAAAGATGAGATCAATAGTGTGGCCCCCAGTGTGTGTAGGGCCCTCATTGATCAGTCTAAGACCGGCAGTATCTAACGTTGTACTAAGCAGCTCTGCCATGGCGCCGTCGGGTTTATCCATGTGGATATTAAAGTCACCTACCACTAGAAAAAGGGGGTGGAGGAGCGAACTCTGGACAATCGTGTCTAATAAGGTAGTTAGGTAGGGGTCTGCGCCAACCGGGGGGCGATATATCACTAGTCCTGCTAGTGAAAGCTGAGGGCTCACTTGGAAGCAAAAGTGGAGTCCTTCGATTCCTTGAATAGCAGTGGGAGCTGAGGATGTCAATACTAGATGCTCTTTGAAAAAAATGGCTACGCCACCGCCTCTTTTTGTCCCCGGGCGGTTGGCGAGGCATATTTTAAATCCCGGAGGGATTGCAAGTGCGATGGAGGTCAGGTTGTCCTCCTTGATCCACGTTTCAGTTAAGAACAGGATATCCCATTCCTGCTCTTCTAGTAGAAGCCAGACCTCATCTGTGTGTTTGGCTAGGGATCTGCAGTTAAGTAGGGCCGCCCTGAGGCTTGTTTGAGGTGGGGATTTGGGATTAGGGGGTATCGCGGAGGCAACACTGCCAATAGCTATCCCGCAATTGCTGCAGGTCTGAGGGGGGTCGAAGTTTATGGGGTCTATGGTGTGAGGGCAGCATTTAGATGGGGGATCAAGTGCCTTAAGGTCCTCACCTGACCACGCTATCTTACCACCTTGTGTTCCACCACCGGCAGCATGTCTGGCCCCGGCCGCGGTCTGGACGCGGACGGGCGCAGACGGGCTTGCCTTAGGCGCGCCTTCGGCGCGCAAACGGCGCTCCCGCTGCGCTCGTCCGCTGCGCTTCCGGTGGCAACACATAATAAGTAGAGGTGGAGGAAGGGGTGTGGCCTAACAGGTGGTGGGCGTGGCCTGCGTGGCCCAGGGGAAGGCGTCCACACCAGGAGTATCACGTGGCACAGGGGATCGAGGTACAATTGTATTGCTTCACAAAAGATACACTCAACAAGGTAAAATCAGTATTAAAATCACATCAATTTACACAAAGTTTTAAAAATCGCTAGGGCGACTCTCCCGGCTTCCGCCTCTCTTCGCCAGTTCAGAAACGCTAGGCTGCACCATATAACCAAGGATATGATGCTGCTTAGCATTTCCCCCAGTGATGGCGGTAGTTTTTACAACTTATCGCCAGCACAGACACCCTTGCACCACAGTGCAAGTGAGTCTGCGAGCAGGGAGGTTTGTTTATGGAGTTCCTTCTTGCACATATACAAACCTTAAATGCCATTTTGTAACTTATATGTGTGCTGCGTTACGCAGCACACATGTAAGTTACAAATTGGCATTTTTTAAAAGAGGTTTGTTAATGTACAGGAAGGGACACTTTCCTGTACATACCGAAACCTTGGCATTTTGATTTTTCCATGTGTGGAGCACAAGGCAGCACACATGGAAAAAGCAAAAACGAGGAGAAATGAAACATTTCTCCTCGTTTCGCCACCTTAAGAACAAGTCTTACCAGTTCTTAAATTCAGTGCTGCCACCTATTATTGCCAAGCTTCATAATAGGTGGCAGCGTCAAAGTGAATGGGAGTTGCAGTGGAACACCCACCGCAACACCCACTGCACGCCCCCTTTTACGATGAGTTTATCATGAAAGGGGCCCTACTACCAAGGCAGCATTAAGTCAATTAGCATGGCTTTAAGCTGAACATTACCAACTGGACGTGCCCTGGACACAGTTGCAGAACTCTGTTGTAGTGAGTCCTAACCTGCACATTGTGCCTCTCATGTCCTAGACCCTTGTGGTCCTCCAGTCCTAGAGCTTCAAGAACTTGTACTAGGAGCCTTTTTGTCAGCTTTCTGCCAAGATTACAAATGAAGACCGGCATCATCATCGAATCACTGGTCAACCTCAGCTTGCTGGTTTGCCAAGCTGAAGGAAAGGTTTCCAAGTTCAAACTTAGAAGGCGTCATCAGAACTGACAGTAGTAGCATCCCATCAATGTTGAGGAATTCTTGAGCACTGACTTTTGACTTTACCTACTTGGAGATTTCCACCATCATCGAGAAAAGACAGCATCTCTCTTAGTGCGTCTGCTGGAGGGCCGGCTTCCTTCGGCACTTGCTGCGGCCAGCTGTATCGGGCAAGTAGATAATCGAACTGCTCCAAACCACCGTGTGTTTGCCTGGACAAGTGTGGGCATATTTATACCTTAAAGGTGCCGAGATTGACGTAAGGTTGGACATAATAATGTCATCAAAGACTCAGTTCTTTGAAAACTCCATGATTTCCTGGATAAATTAATATTCAAGCAAGGGGAAGTTCCTGACTGCTGAAGGCGGGTTTTTCCAAGAAATCATTGTGGATTTTCGGAACAAGTGGAAGTAGCCATTCCGTATTTGGACTGCATAGGCTAAGTCTAAATATGGTTATGATTTCTATGCCTATATAAGGGTTGAGTGATTTATACCTATAAATGAGCATGAATGGGGAAAGTTACACTAGGGTCCTAGTTTCATATACAACAAATTGAACACCGTTATTGGTCAAAATTTCCTCAGGGTAACCCTCCCTGAGGAAGATGGCGTTCAAACACTTAATAACACTCTTGGAATTGGGTATAGAAATGGGTTCATCCTCCACCCACCTGGACTGATGGTCAATGATAACTAAAAAGTAGGGGGTAGGTGAGATTCAACTGTACCTTCGAATACTAGGACTTTGTCATTAGCCTTGCAGCGTGAGCATTGCCTCACAAAATCATCAATTTGAGTGTCCATTCTAGATCACCTGAAGTCATTCCTGACTTTCCTCTTTGCATGGTTGCTCCAAGATGACCACAATGTGCAGCTAGAATAGTCTGTTATCGATAGCAAGAAGGAGGAATGAGTTTGTCACCTCTGACTAGTTTTCCACTTTCCATTGAAAGCTCATCACTAACTTTCCAGAACATCTGTAGATCGGTGGAGAGACACCTCTCTTTGGCCCACCCTTTCATAATCAAGGATGCAACTTTTTTGAGAATGGGATCTTTGTCAATCTGCATAATCCAGTCTTCTTCTGCAAAGGACACATTATCTTGACCAATAAGTGCCACAAAACACTCTATGACTTCAGTTTCCCAGTCTTGTTCATCTGTGTCAGAAATAGGGAGTCTTGATAGGCAGTCTGCTCTACAGTTTTTTCCTCCAGGAATATATTCTACAGTGAAAGAGTATTCTAGATGTTTCATGGATTATTGTGATAAATGAGCGGTGGTGCGTTTTACATTTTTACCAGAGAGAATATCAACCAGAGGACGAAGGTCAGTCTTCAGGATGAAGGATCTGCCCCATACATATGGTTTGAATTTTTCACTACTCCAGACACAGGCTGAGTTATTTTTCAATAACAAAATATTTCCGTTCAACAGGACGAAGAGTCTGGATGCAAATTCCACTGTGTGCTCTTTCCCATCAGCATATTGTGAAAGAACAGCTCCCAGACCGTATTCAGAGGCATCAACAGTGACAATGGTTTGCTTTCCTTCTGCAAATGCTTGCAGAGCAGGAGCTTGAACTATGTGATCTTTGATGGACTGGAAACCTTTTTGACACTCCTCAGACCATATATGGGTTGCTCCTTTCTTTAGTAGTGCCCTAAAACACTCTGTGGTCTTGGCAAAGTCTTTCATAAACTTAGAATAGAATTCACAGTGGCCAAGAAAGGACATCAGTTGTTCTTTGTTTTGGGGAGCAGGTGTATCAACTATGCTCTTTATTAGACCTGGTCTTGGTTTGATGCCGTGTTCAGATATGACGTGGCCTAAGTACTCAATCTCCTTCACTTTGAAGGTACATTTACTTTTTTGTAAGGTGACCCCTCTGTTAGCTAGAACATTAAATATTTGATCAATGACAGAATAATGCTCAGCTTCTGTTTTGGTGAACATGAGAATGTTGTCTTGGAAAACAACAACATGGGGATAATGATGGAACATCTCAGTCATCAATCTTTGGAATATGGCAGCAGCCAAAGCAAGACCAAAGGGGAGGCGGCAAAATTGAAACACACCATCAGGAGTGATGAAAGGTGTCGGGACTGAGGATGAAGTTCGACTTGATGGTAAGCAGCCTTAAGATCGAGTTATGTGTCCCGGAGCCAGTAAAGCGCTGCAGCTCTTTAACAGTAAAATATGTAGAAAGCCTTAAAAGTCCCAATGTTTAATCTCGGGGAGCATAGGCGCAAGACAGCAGCAGCTTCACGACTTGGCATAAAAACACCTAGGGCCCGATTCACAGAATGAACTTAAGTCTCAATCCTAAACTTACTACTATTTTGGTATTCACAGAATGCACTCACTACTTTTGGCATTCACAGAATGCACTTACTACTTTTGGTATTCACAGAAGTTAGGATTGTGTCTTAAGTTTGTCTTAAGTCTATCTTAAGTCTGTCTTAAGACTAACTTAAGACAAAATCCTAACTTCTGTGAATACCAAAAGTAGTAAGTTCATTCTGTGAATGCCAAAAGTAGTAAGTAACAGGAGTGTAGAAAAGGTCCCTTGCAGCACGTAGAAATGTGGCTCAGATGAAGCGCTTACAAAATATATAAAGGTGGGTACGGCTCTCTGTACTAATTCACGCAGAGGGGCCTTGGGTAAAGAAGTAGTAAAAAAAATAGTTTGTACTCACGGTTGAATTCTCATAAGTCACCCAACAAATACTTGTACCAAAGTCTACGAAGATCATCAGCAATTAGGGATAATTGTGAGTGGATCCCGTCTTCTGTCTCCACTGATACGATGTGAGGGAGACACAGTTGTAGAAATTGGAGTAATATTTATTGGTGATACAGAGAGCCGCCCTAGGTGGTACAAGACACAAGCAGCAACTGCCACTGACAGAACATTCACGGCATGATGTCTGCCAACACTCTGGGTGACATCACAGAACACTCATAGTCCTCTGCCAGTATCACATCACCACACCTAATAAATGTCATCATATTCTACAGGGAATTGGGAGAGAAAGAGATTGAGACCCATCCGCCCCTTCGGCTTAGCCAACATTATTGTATCATATGTATAAGACAGTGTAAGTGCCAAATAAAGAGAGTAAGGAGTAAAATGGAAGTGGATATTGCAATTATACCCTGCAGTGGAAATAAGGCAGGAGCAGAGTCGAAAACCATATGACAGCCACCCTCAACCTATCACCATCTTCCTAACATATCCCAACGTATAGGAAAGGTTGGGATAGTAAACATCATGGGAGGGAAACAATTCGATCAGTGATAAACCAAATACATAACTATTATGTCACATAGCCCTCACTGGGAGGGGAACACAATGACAGGGATCATCCATCTGCTGTCCACCGCTCATCCATGCCCCACTTGAAGGGATGTTTAGGTTTGGCCATGATCATGGAAGAAAAATAAACCAGTGGTGAAGATGTATGAAGTGAAATAACTGCATTTAGTGCAAAGATTTGACTTACTGCACTGATAAGTAAACTGGCATTTTGGATATTGCATGGCTTAATGAAAAACATGCAAACCCTGTTTCAAGGGATGCTAAGGCAAAGGATGGTGTTAAGAAGGTCCTCTGGCTTGCCTAGGTTGTGAATGCTGATCCATGTTTGCTAAGTGAAACACACTTTAGTAATCCCAGTCAGATTACCTACTCCAAGTAAAGTGACATTTTAGGAATTTGAAAACTTTGATTGTTAGTCACACAATTTATTAAAGCTGAATGGAACTTGCGCAACACGGGAAATCTACTTCTGGATGGTGAGTGGTGATGGTAGGCCAGTTTATTGACCTATTCTAGCCTGGGCCTTCTGTGACGTGACGCTGTAACAAACTATAATGCACGTTATTATTTTCTTATATAAAGACCCGAGAATACATTACATTGGGCTCATTTCACTGCAGCTGGTTTTAGAAACTGTAGGTCAGGTTTCCTCCATATCTTTAGTCTCCTTGCTCTTGTGCACAAGAGCATACTTTATTTCGAAATAAGTTGAATTGAAGAAAATAACATGATCAGCCTCTTCACTCAATGGATGGCCTGCACTCATGTCCCAGAGGCACGTGCATAATGCATAAGTACTCACCAGCCCCCAGGGCATTTCTGAGTCTCTTCGTTGCCTTTGTGTGTGTGTTTGAAAGACCCTCGGGCATTGCAGTTATTTTTCAAATGAACTACAGAGAGGTATAAATATAACACCCTGCTGCTTGTAATAATCTGCAGAAGACAAAGACATTTTATTTTCAGCAGGTAAGTGTTGTGTCTCTTGGTATAGCTCCAAAAAATTGTGTGTGTGGAAATTAACTAACCAACATCAATTATTAGATGCAAATGTATTATATGCATTTGCTTTGGTGGACATTTTAGTAAAAATATATAAATTTACTCTTTATCTAGGTGCTTATTTATTATGCATTTGCTGGTTTTGTAGATCACCCACACGTGCAGCCCCACAGACACTTCTGAACACTGTGTATGAACCTGTCCTTGGTTTTGGAGAACGTAGAGTAGTGTTCCTGTAGTATTCATTCATATACTCTTACATCCCTTCCTAAATTCATCCCAAAACACCTAAAAAATTGAATATAATGGAAACGTTTCTAACAGGGGATTTGGCCCTTCTGGCCTGACTCACAAGGATGCACGAGTTAGCAAGAGCTCTCCTCCAGTTAGTAACCCTGTTGTTAGTACTCCTCTTATTAATGCTTTGGTGAATCAGCCCCATAGTACTCGAATGCAATAAATGATGTGCAGCTGGTATCCTATTTCACATAAAATGGGGAAAGCTAGCTATATATTTACTTTCACCCTCCCTATAAGATATCACACATCACTAAAGGAAGAATAGGCATATATCAAATACTCCTTCTTGTCCAGGTCATATTGCTGGGAAACGTGGGGCCCTCATCCACAATTATACAACATGCTTCATCATCTGGGGTTTCCTGCTCTTAGGACCCCATGTGAGCCAAGGTTGGGTTCTACCACTAAACGTGGGTGCAAGGTTTTTTTAGGTCCGAATAATAAAATTAGAGTAAAGAGGGAACTGTTAAAACAACTTGGATCTCACCATAACAGTGCTTTATTACTGGATGCTCAGGTTGGATTTAGAAATAAGAAATAATAGGATGTATGGGGGTTCCTATTTTCCTGTCATCCATTTGTTTTATGGCAAAGATTTTCGGCTGTACCAACTTGTGTACTATCAGTCAACAGTCTTCTTTTGGAAAAATAACTCTCTGGCTAAAGTGGGTATCCTCATAATACTCATCGGGTATCACCACTATAGATTCAATTTAATTGGACCACAACTGACTGTCGGGTACGGTCTGCTCGACATCTGCCATTGCAAGTCCGCCTGCCGCATTATGATGTGGCGGGCGAAGGAATTGGGCGGAGAGACCGTCTGCCGTACTTCTGGAGCTCATGGAGTCTGTTGGGATGTCAAAAACATACATTTTCCTGCCGTCAGGATTATGAGGTCACTTTCCGATAGCCTTCCCATTTTGGCTTTTCTGACATGGAAAGGTTGTCGGAGAGTTGCTTGGTGGCCACTGGGAGGGTCCACAGCCCTCCATGGCCTTCACTATGAGGCCTGGGGGTAAACATACCTGCACTGTGAGCCTTTTTTTGCCCACTGCACAAGCTGCCATTGTAAAATTGATGTTTCCTACCGCCTACCTCCTATTGGGTGATTGCATCCAAATTGTGCGGTTGCAATAGATGACCTATGGTCAGGCAGTTCAACCTGACATTGTAATGTTGTCCTATGTCTTTTCTTTGAATGAGTGGAGTTCATAATGTATAAAAGCGAAACTTCATGATTTCGCCATAATGACTTAGACCAGTCGAAATGTAAGTCTTTGGAGATATTGCTGAAAAAAGGAAAAGAGACATACTATTAATTAACATCATTATGTTCTTTTGTGCACCTTAAACAATTATTGTGTCTGTGTGTGTCCAATCTCATGCAGTAATTGAACTATCTCTGTGCGATGCAAGCATACAGATGAATCACAGCACACCAAATTTATGGTAAGTGTATCAAAATACATAAATATATACACACAGTACTAAATGTTAATAGTATGGCATTTTTAACTTATCCCAACGCAGGGAGTTTGTGGGAGCATTTTTCTTACAGGTAAACTCGTTATGAGTAAAAGGCGCATATTGAATGCAGAATTTTTGAGACTCATAAAAAACCAACTATTTATGTTGCACTAAGGGCTCCATTGCGTCACTTTTAGTGATGCTGTGAAAGCGTAAATCATGCACCATGTTGTGCTATATTTACAAAGTGATGCATCTAGGCAGATGCATCACTTTGCAAACTCCTGCGATATATTATAGCTGCAAAAAAGGTTCATAGAAGTGTTGCAGTAAAATCTATGAGATTTCACTGTAACACCTCTATGCCTCACTGTGTTGAATCCTTACGCCTGCTTGAGGTAGACGTAAGGGGTGACAATTACCCTTTCACATGGGGTTTGCCCCATGTGGAAGGACTCATTGCTGAAACTGTGTCTGTTTTCAGACACACTCCAGCCATGTGTCAATTTTGCGCCTACAGATACGTCAGGAATGCTGACTTATTTGTTAATCCTTGTGACATGGAACATTGTAAAATATGACACATCCATGCTATCCACAAGGATGGAACAATAAAAAGCGTTGCATCCCTGGTTTCCCCCAGTGATGGCCAATTTACTCACTCTGAGTTCTCAAAAAGGGTTTCTTCACCCCGGGAAGTTAATTAAATACCATTTGGAGGCAGTTAATGTTCAAGCAAAAACGACTGATTTTCGACAAAAGAGATAACACCCCCCATTACGTCATGCTTCAGAAATGTGGAAAATGGTCCGTTTTCAAATGTTTTATTTTTGAACGTCAGTTCACATTTGTAGGTGGATCATCAGTGTTAGAGCTAAAATTAACATGTTTAAAGTGATTTTCATGCTTCCAGGGGCCCTAAACACATGATTTATGTGTCCAACCAGTGTCTAACTCCCATTGGGTTACATGAGGGTCCAATGCCTAATTTAAAAAATTTATTTGCACATTCTCGGTGGTTTATATGCCCTTAATCGTCAACACAATGGTCTTACCTATGCCATGGTATTAGAATGGCATGCTTTGTTTTGTTGTATCCTATTGCCTTGGTAGTCTAAAGCTCTTAAATTTGTTTTTCATTACTGCAAGGCCTATCTCTCACATGATAACTTTGGAGTTACCTCATCACATTTAATAAGCTGCAACTTCCAAATGGGATCAGGTGAATGGGTCACGTTTGGTATCTTTGAAATTGTAATTGAAAATCCTCTCTCATAGCAAAATTGAATTTTAAGTTACAATTTTGAAAATATAATTTTTATAATGTTGATATGTTCAGTTCAGTTCAAATAGCTTTATTCGACAACATGTATCATAATAGCATTATTTGACATTCATACAATTAAACAGTATATGTTCAGTGATTAAAAGATCGTCAGATACAAAAGTTTTTTGAAAAAATATCTTGGCATGACATTAGCAGCATGTTAAACAAGTTTCACTAAAAAACATTAATCTAAAAAGAATATCCACATGTCGTTCTTTACGAGTCCTTTTCACCCTAGGTACTCAATACTTATAATAAGAATACACAAAAGAAAGATAAAAGGGGCATTGCCATCACAGTAATCAGTACATGAAGTGCTAGATCCATCATAAGCGGCATTAAAAAATGATAGAGCAACCCAATGTGATCTCTGGTTTTTGGAAATTTATTATGTAACACAGCTTTTTTAACTGTGGCTGGAGTCACAATTGCCTAAATTGAAGTCACACAGACGCAAATCTTCTTCTGCCTGCTGTGAGGAAAATGGCCTTCCTTAACCCTCCACACCACACCTACCTTGCTCTACCTGGGGTCAGGTGCATTGCCGCGCCTCACCACCATGAGGAGAACGGCCAGGCGGCGGCCTCCGATATCCAGAAGGCCTTGCGTGGTGCATGGCGAGGACGTCACCAGAGGCCCTCTTTACCAGCGTGGTGGTCTACGATATTTATAACCAAAAAGATTCTACCCTATTTTTTAAAGTTTTTATATATTGTGATACACAGGAAATACCTCTGTGCCACTCCGTGGGCACAGACGTATTTCCTGGGAGAGGTCTTATCCTTGGTCATCATTGAGGAAAACCTTAAATCCAATTCAAGCTCATGAGGCCTGTTTACCAATGGAAGTAGGATACCAATTTGGTCATTTAATTTTGAGAGGCAATAATTACAACCACCATAAAAACAGACTAGCCTATTTTTGCAATCTGTTTTTAGGAAAATAGGTATACGACATACAAACATATAGTGTTTTAAGTTCAGTAGGATCATATTAGGTCCTGATGAGTAAAGTAGTGGGGACTGCTTACAAAACATGTCGACCAAGTAGGGCGTAGTACATACACCCCACAGAACTCCCTATTTTAACATTTCCAGCTAGAGAAGACAATAAAATGTGTTTTTTCTACTAGCCAGGGAATTTTTAAGAGCCCATTTTTCAGAACTTTCACCCCTACTACTCCCACTACCTATACCACACATATCCTATTTCTATAAAATCAAGTGCTCCCACGTATTCGTAGGTCAAAGCACGCCCCGTCCTGTAGAGGGACGGGAAGACCCCTATGATGAAGCATGACACTACAGGATTGTTAGTGTGTGAGGGGTATTTTAAAAACACTTAGTTCTTTTCCCGGTCAACTCCAGGATCAGCAACACGCACCTATTTGTGTACCACAATATATAAAAACTTAAAAAAATAAGGTAGAATCTTTTTTTGGTTATAAATTCTTGTACTGGAAGTAGATTCTATCTATTAACCTCTTAGCTCCCTCCTTTTGTTATTTTTGGTGGCCTACGATATTCAGAAGGCCTTGCGTGGCGCATGGCGAGGACGTCATCAGAGGGTGCCAGAGGCCCTCTTTACCAGCGCGGTCCTCCTGCAAAGCCCGGGCCAAGGGCGGGCCTGTCCGCACCAGTCAGATCCAGTCAGAGCCTGGAGGAGGCTGGGTTGGGCCACCCCTCGTTCAACTGAGACTGAAAACAGACTAAGGTGAGCCAAATTTGCTACTTTTGTTTAAGATCTAAGGCATTCCTGAATCTAGTCATGGTCTAACGCACTGAGGTGGCATGCTTCAACCCACTGACTACGACAAGCATTGACAGCATGCTGGAGAGGGCAGTCAGTATAGTTGCAAACAAAATAGAACTAACTGAGAGGCATTTGTCATTGGGTTTGGTGCCTCCACAATGCTGCTTAACCACTGGGGAAGTTAAGGAAGACACTGCTAGTCATGTCTCAGCCCTCAGCACACAGTCTACAACTTTTTGTACCCAGCCACTAAACAGATCTAATAACCATATCAAGCATAAAAATGAGGCACCAAGCAATGGCATATCAAACGGGGTTTCCTTACCAATAGAAATTACGCCCGGGGCAAAAAGTAAAAGGAAAGTAACTAAACTGACCACCTCAAAGAGGAAAGAACCACCCAGTGTAACCCACCCCTGTACTGCCATCAGCACATGGATCCAGGGCTGTGCAAATCCTGCCAGCGACATAGTTAGTGACATTGCCCTTAAAAAATCACGGAAACAAACAAGGCCATAATTTGTTCTATCTCTACACAAACTGATACTGCTATGGCTTGCCCTGAGGACAGTGGTTTGGGAAAGACCCTAATCAACTCTATCATGGACACTGAGGGCCCGACTCACAGAATGAACTTAAGACGTAATCCTAAACTTACTACTATTTTGGTATTCACAGAATGTACTTACTACTTTTGGCATTCACAGAATGAACTTACTACTTTTGGTATTCACAGAAGTTAAGATTTTGTCTTAAGTTTGTCTTAAGTCAAAAATTAAGACAGACTTAAGACAGACCTAAGACAAAATCCTAACTTCTGTGAATACTAAAAGTAGTAAGTTCCTTCTGTGAATGCCAAAAGTAGTAAGTGCATTTTGTAAATACCAAAACAGTAGTAAGCTTAGGATTGAGTCTTAAGTTCATTCTGTGAATCGGGCCCTGAATATAACCGCTTTAAAGATATTAAGGATAAGAACTTCTATACTCTTTGGCAATGTTTAGATAATCTGGAAATGCTTGTAAATAAATTAAATTCACTGTGAACTGCTCCTCAAGTCAGCCCACAGAACAGGGCAAACCCTAATCCTGATGAGATATTTACTGTTAGTTAGGATCCACAGATGTCAGTAATTACAGCTAATGTACCATAAGAAACCTGTGAGACATGTTACAATGTTAAAGAATGCTTTTTAGTTAAACCTATCAGAAGTAATGGCACCCAACATAGTACTGGACAAATGAGTTGCACACCTGCTATTCCATAACACTGTCATTTGGTTGTAAATGATGTCACAATGAGCACTGTGATGCAAACAAATCTGGGAAGTCTGGGGAGAAACTCACATAGCGTGCTTAACACACAAAGTGATACAAAAGGGGATGATGGACGGAGCGTTTGAGCAAATCAAACACTCACCCCCAGTCAACTGATCCGGGTTTAATCCATCACCATTCTTTAGCTCACTCAGCCACCCCAGTACAGACATGGCCATATGCAAATCAGTCTGACCCTGTGCCTCATGGGAACAGTCCAGCCTGAACTGCCAAGCCATGTCTTTCCTGGACCTGAAACAAGCATCCTGGGACTGGTTTCGGATTCATAATTCTCATCAGCCAGGCTATCTTGAATCCAGTGGCCAAGTGAGCAAAGGACTCACGTCTGAGCATACCCTGCCAACTTATGGCGAACAAAGCGATACAAAAGGGGATGATGGACGGAGCGTTTGAGCAAATCAAACACTCACCCCCAGTCAACTGATCTGGGTTTAATTCATCACCATTCTTTAGCTCACTCAGGCACACCAGTTCAGACATGGCCATATGCAAATCAGTCTGACCCTGTGCCTCATGGGAACAGTCCAACCCGAACTGTCAAGCCATGTCTTCCCTGGACCGGAAACGAGCATCCTGGGACCGGTTTCGGATTCATAATCTTCATCAGCCAAGCTATCCTGAATCCAGTGGCCAAGTGAGCAAGGGACTCACGTCTGAGGATACCCTGCCAACTTAGGGCAAACAAAGCGATACTAAAGGGGATGATGGACGGAGCGTTTGAACAAATCAAACACTCACCCCCAGTCAACTGATCTGGGTTTAATCCATCACCATTCTTTAGCTCACTCAGCCACCCCAGTTCAGACATGACCATATGCAAATCAGTCTGACCCTGTGCCTCATGGGAACGGTCCAGCACGAACTGCCAAGCCATGTCTTCCTTGGACCAGAAACAAGCATCCTGGGACCGGTTTCGGATTCATAATCCTCATCAGCCAGGCTATCTTGAATCCTGTGGCCAAGTGAGCAAGGGACTCATGTCTGAGTCCAGCCCGAACTGCCAAGCCATGTCTTCCCTGGACCAGAAACAAGCATCCTGGGGCCGGTTTCGGATTCATAATCCTCATCAGCCAGGCTATCTTGAATCCAGTGGCCAAGTGTGCAAGGGACTCACGTCTGAGCATACCCTGCCAACTTAGGGCGAACAAAGCGATACAAAGGGGGATGATGGACAGAGCGTTTGAGCAAATCAAACACTCACCCCCTGTCAACTGATCTGGGTTTAATCCATCACCATTCTTTAGCTCACTCAGCCACCCCAGTACAGACATGGCCATGTGCAAATCAGTCTGACCCTGTGCCTCATGGGAACAGTCCAGCCTGAACTGCCAAGCCATGTCTTTCCTGGACCGGAAACAAGCGTCCTGGGACTGGTTTCGGAGTCATAATTCTCATCAGCCAGGCAATCTTGAAACCAGTGTCCAAGTGAGCAAAGGACTCACGTCTGAGCATACCCTGCCAACTTATGGCGAACAAAGCGATACAAAAGGGGATGATGGACGGAGCATTTGAGGAAATCAAACACTCACCCCCAGTCAACTGATGTGGGTTTAATTCATCACCATTCTTTAGCATACTCAGCCACCCCAGTTCAGACATGGCCATATGCAAATCGGTCTGACCCTGTGCCTCATGGGAACAGTCCAGCCCGAACTGCCAAGCCATGTCTTCCCTGGACCGGAAACAAGCATCCTGGGACCGGTTTTGGATTTATAATCCTCATCAGCTAGGCTATTTTAAATCCAGTGGCCAAGTGAGCAAGGGACTCACGTCTGAGCATACTCTGCCAATTTAGTGCGAACAAAGCCATACAAAAGGGGATGATGGACGGAGCGTTTGAGCAAATCAAACACGCACCCCCAGTCAACTGATCTGGTTTTAATCCATCACCATTATTTAGCTCACTCAGCCACCCCAGTTCAGACATGGCCATATGCAAATCAGTCTGACCCTGTGCCTCATGGGAACAGTCCAGCCCGAACTGCCAAGCCAAGTCTTCCCTGGACCGGAAACAAGCATCCTGGGACCGGTTTCGGATTCATAATCCTCATCTTAGGGCGAAGTCAATAAGTAATATTGACTTCCGCGGCACACGTAATACGACATGGTAGCAGCGTACCTGCTGCTGGATACCTAGAGTGGAGTTATATTAGCGCTCCGATTTTCTGGCACTACCCGGTTTGGACACAGTCCGGTCTTGCAACATTGTTCAAATTTAGCCACAACCGGGACGGAAGTACAACCGGCGGAGAGTATATACCAATGTTTAGATAGCTGTCCTATAGTCCTGAAGAAGTCCTGGGTTACACCCTGACGAAATACGTATTGGCCGGGCATCTGAAATAAACTAAACAAAAAGAGTACATCTATCAACATTTGTCATTGTGTTTGTTTGCAAATTACGCACAGTACTCGTACTGTTAATGGAATAAACGTGTGCACAGATTCTATGTAAATATTGCTTGTGGACTACGATCTATTTTGGAGGTTGAGGGTTTTCCTCTTATCAGTAGCACCGTTGAATATTAAGCTTTTCAATTATTACGCATGTCAATTTTGGAGGCGCCACTACTTGTTGCAACACTGATAACCTTATACCTATTTCTGAACCTTAACAGCAGTAACCCTGAAAGACCAAATTCTGTTCTTAAAATTTTGGCTTCAAAAATATCAAATAACTATTTGGTAACTCTTTAGGCAAACGTTGTTTAAAAATCAATTGACTATCATTACAATATGCCCAACCTTTCAGACATTTTAAATAAACAATGTAATGTCCAGCTGTTGTAGAAGGTCCATCATGAAAAATAATTGCAACAGTTACAAAAGTTCTTCCTGATATTGAAACTTGACCAGCTACAACAATTTTAAATAAAGTTTCCAATGTTCTTCCATCAGCTCTACAACATTGCAGCATTAAAATTACATACTGTCAATATCTTTGTATAAATAATGTTGATAACATTTCTGATATGCATTGTCTACACTTCATGTTTTGACTTGCTCCTCTAATTAGATTGTTAAAAGACACTGAATCACAGTCAGGTAAAGTCAAATATATGAATCTTTCACTGTCAATGTTACTGCTACATGTAAACAAACAATTTTCACAGTTATGTTCCCATTAAAAAGAAAGGCCAAAAAGATTTTCAATATCTATAACTTCATCTTCCAATACAACAAGCATATGCATTGCAAATTCCTGACAATCTTGCTGAGTATTCTGCGTAAATTGAGTAGAACCAGAACATATGTCCAAAACATTTCGAATATCAGAAACACCTTGGGGTATATTATCAAGGGGGTTTATCTCCGCTTTTTTGGCTTTAAAAGCCAAGAAAGCGGAGATAAAATTATCTCCCTATTACCAAGCTGTCGCTAACACCAGTTAGCGACAGCTAGTAGGAGATAGCGACCATCTTGGGCCCCACTTTGCATGTCAGTGATATTTATCACTAATGAGATGCAAAGTGGGCGTGCCAAGATGTTAGAGACTGAAAACAGTCGCTAACATCGCTATCTCCTATTACCAACTTTTGGAGATATTCGCGCTAAGCGGGAATATCTCCAAAAGCCAACACCTGCCCTGAGCAGTTCTTAGCCATGTTATCCAATGGGAGGTGGATAACATGGCTAAGAGCATTTGCTCGATAATGCATGAATATCGCTGACTTTTCAGCGATATTCATGCATTTCGGCCGTTTTTTATCGCATTTGCGATAAACCTTGTTAATAGCAAGGCTTATCTGCGATAAAAATCGCCGATGTGCGGCGATAAATTTTGTCTCTAAACAAGTTAGAGACAAAAATTATCGCTAGTTGTTGGTAATATGCCCCCTTGTATTTTATTTTTATCACTACTACCCTTCTCATAAACAGAATATTACAACAAACAGAATCTTTCTTTCCGATTTTCAACAATTTGTTGTAGCAAACTTTCAACAACAAAAAACAACATTAACAACTACATTAGCATAGCAGTTGATACCAGAACTATTTTCAAACTGATAACCAACATTCTCTTCAACGCTGTCCTTTTTCTTTTTGCCTCCAATCACAACTTCATCTTGTTTTTTTTCTTTCTCTACAGCTTCATAACAGATATTCTCAAATCTTCTTTTACTATATACCTCACGCTTTTCAAATACTGGATATTGACCTAGAATGGGTGCATATTCTCTTCTTAACCTATTATACTCTTTCACACAACTTGCATCTGAACTAATCTTTGTCTCATCAAAATCAATCTAGAACAATCAAGATAAAGTTCTCACTCGAGACAAAGCAACATATGCCCTACCCTCTTTAAAACACAGTACTTCCAATATTCACTAAAGCACTATCTACACTTAAACCATACGCCAAACAAATAGGAAACTGTTTTCTGCGAACATACAAATCTTTCACAAGCAAAAAACCGAGATGAACAATGACTAAATTGTTGTACTTCTTCAATTTCATCAAATTTGATTTTCAAAAATTCTATACCATCTCTATTTACGTAATTAACAAAATAAACTATTTTACCATTGCTCCATTTACTAAACCTTTCCCCACATTCAAATTACATCGTAAAATTACCCTATAGTTTACACATGCATATAAATTATTTTCTAAACCAGCAGTTTTACTTATCGATTTCTCTAAAGAATCCAATTTCCTATTCAACTTTTCAGTCAAAATAATAGTGATTCCTTCATGTTCTTTTTTATCAAAAGCTTCCAATTTTATAATTTCTTCATTTTCCAATATTGATTATTTTTTAACAGATACAACATTGCCTTTTTCACTTTCCTAACATCCCCTAATTCGTGCCAGATTTTCTTACTCTTAGTTGGAACGGCATTAACAAGAATAACCAAAAAGGTTTATCCTCTACATTTTCTACACCAATTGTTTCAATATTTTGCTTTAAATTTAGAGGCAAATATTCAACTCTTCCCTTTAATCCTCCCTGTAAATCTGAAGGAGGCAATTTTCCTGTCGTAGGCTCCATACGAACAGTAGCCGGAAATGGATGCACACATTGAATAAGAATAGACTCATAGGTATTTAAATCCATCAGTTCAGAAGGAATATTTACCAACTCAAGATTATTATGCACAGCTCTAAGCAGGCATGTTGTTCTCATCTAATTTGTTATAACAAAATTAACAAATACGCAGAACCCATATTAAAACAATTCTCTACCAACAAATAAGTTGCAAAATCCTTCCACTCATTATTATTTTCCTTTTCACTTTTTAAATAAAAATAACCAGTCCTGGTCTGATTTTTATAATGAGTTTGTCGAAAACAGATATAAGAATAATTTGGCCTTTCACCTGAAATCACCTTAAACTTTATAATTTCTTGCTCAAAATGTTCTGTACTACAATGTTGTACATTCTCTTCTACATTTCCTTCTATTAATATCTCAATTTCTGCACTGTCTTACTCAGGACCAAAGTAACTAACCTCAAATTAATCACAAACGTTCATTACATTTGATACAGATCCATGCAAAAGAGCACTGTCCAACTTTTTTAACATTACTGCTGGACTTTTTGCATAATACAATGTTCTGACTAATTTCCTCATTTGAGTATGATGAACTGATAACATCCTGAAATGGTGAAAAACACATACTTATTTTAGAAAGACAAGCCAGAGATTGACCTTACAAACCAGTATTTTCTCTCACTCTGCAAGAGTCTAGTCCTTGCAACATCTTATTCTTTTGTTTAACACTTTTCTTAGTATAGTTACATAAGAAATTGTGTACAAAATCAATAGATGCTTGCCGTACACTACAAATACTACAACAATTCCTAGTGTACACTGGATCTTTAGGACGTCTCCCTAAAAATTCATTAGCAAACACCTCTTCTGCATTTCTAGGAACAATTTTCTCTTTATCAATAGGACAACCATGTCTAACCTCATAAGGACGGCCACTAGTGTCAACTGCATGCAACAAGTCATTACTCTGAAGATAACTCTCTTCATTAAAAAAAGGCTCAGAACTATGTTTCCATTGACCAAAAAAAAATCTCACAAAAATTACTTCTGTTAATTACTCTTCTCCACTTACTTTTGGCCTTCATTAAATGGATTGGCTTGTCTAGTGATCTAATTCTATTGATTACTAAAATAAACAGTTTTGTTTTCGATTCGAAAGCTTTGTCAACTACATTTTCTATACGTTTCTTCTTCTTATGAAATGCTGTTTGTTTTTACATTCTTTAAATTCTTTGATCAATTTCGACAAAACTCTATTATAAAACATTCTTTTCCTAATTTCTGTAAATAGGTTTTTCTTCCTTTTACTATACACTATTTTTTCAGCAGTTGATTTTCCATGATTGTTCTCTTCTTTTTCTTTTTTGTTGCAGAAACACTAATACTCTCACATTTCCACAACTTCATGTAAATCTTGTGGATGACTTCTCTTCAAATAAACCCCTATCTTTTGTTGTTTCCTCTTTTGAGTTTTTGTAGGCATAATAAATTATATTATAAAAAAATTAACCCTGGGCGTAGTACGCGTAAATGCGCTACGCGAAGCTATGCGAAGACGTTCTTGCACTACGCGAGCTTCGCAAGCATGTGTAGTAGCTTGCTGGACCTATTCGTGAGCCATTTTCTTGCTCGGGAGTGCGTTGTGTGTGTTCGGGGCGCTGTATGCGTGTTCAAGGGATTGTAGCGTGCAACCTTACCCATGTGGTGGGCTATGGGTGCGGCCATCTTGTTTTTTCAATTGTCCCGCCCACTCGTGTCCCCTATTTCCTCTTCCGGGTCGCGTATAACGTGTTCGCGTGGTGCACGTCTTGTACGGGAACACAACTACTTGTTCACGCTGATAAAGTGCGTGTTTGCGTGAAATCGCACGAAAACTTACCCACGTGGTCGCAATGGGCGCGGCCATCTTGTTTTTCACAATCTATGCTATGGTTCTGGGCCTAGTTTTCTATCCACCTTTTATCTTTGCAATCTTTACCTATTTTCACAGTTTTTCTTACTTTTTTTACTTATCATCTATCTTTCTCTGTCCCTAAGTTTATATTTTGCATTTTTTTCTACTTTTCCACCTTTACTACTGTTTTATTTTACTTCTTTATTTAAGCTCCTACTTCCTCCCCCTAACTTTTTTTCCTTTTGTTCTAACTTTTCTTTTCCACCTCCACCTCCACCCCAGAACCATGGCAAAGGGGAGCAGCAGAACCGGCTCGAAGGGCAAGGCGCCTGCGCCCAAGAGTCGGCTGCCGGCCTGGAAACTTTTCGGGGAGGCGGAGGTGGCCGCCCTGTTTTTTTTTCATCCAGCACCACCCCCCTTGACCTTGGGAGCAGGATGCAGGCCAGGCTCCCGTTACCTTCCAGAGGAGCATGACCGCTGGTGGGCGGAGGTGCGCTGGGCAGTCTACCGCCCCTCGGATATCCGGCGCACCCACCAGCAGCTGGCCCACCGGTGGGCAGACATTCTGGACAGGGAGCAAGACCTGTTGGAGCTGCTAGGTGTTGAGGTCGTGGGGCTTGGTGAGTAGCTAGTAATATTAATATATAATATAGTAGTATAAGTATTGTGTATAATTCTTGGACGAATAAGTAACACGATTACTGGTGCGCTTAGTTACATTGCAGATCAGTTCTGTCTCAAAATCGTCTGTTATTTAATGACACAGGTGCTGCTCGCCACTTCTCTTACTGGTTTGTAACTTTGCGCTAGCTTGGGCTGGTGATTATTGATGTCAGAGTTTTTAGAGAACTGAACTTAGTTAATGCTCATGCTAGAGTCTAGTCCTTACATTGCCCTTTAGTGAAATAGTGGTAGATGGATAGTATTAGTTCATATTTTTTTAACGGTCTGCATGACGCCTCCTCTGTCACTGAATGCCTAGTTCTTATTTATCCCACCCCTCCATAGAACCGGTTTCAAGTTAGTTTACTGAGTGGTAGGCTTAGCAGCAATAGCATGGTCACGTCAGTCAGTAGCAGTTCATATGACGCAACCAACCAACAATTCCGTGTATGCACAAATTTATGCATGTGTCCTCCATCTCATCTATGCATGTTTGTGGGCAAAAATAAAATGGAAATGCCGACTTACTAAACAATTGGCCCATCTGGATTCTGGAATAGGTGGTGTAGGTCAGGTGGTACTGGCTTCGTTAGTATATCCTGCAATCAGAATGTTTATGGAGCATTTGATTAGTGTTCTATAAGTAGACGGTCTGTGAATTCTGCAAGCCAGTAGTCATTTATACTTCGAAGTCAATTTTATTGGAATTGTTGTTTCCTAAAATGTTTGAGAGGATTTTTGAATGATGACTTTGTTTCACAGCACTTTATGTTTCTCTTTCTTTATTGTTTCTTACATGATCAGCACCACCCAGGGGCAAGAAGACGGGGTCTGAGTTGGTGGGACAACCACGAGAGGAGCGATCATCTACAGAGGATCCTGCTGCTGGCCCCAGTAAGCCCCACAGTGCTTATATTATTAACAATTATATTTCCCTAACTTTTTAACGCACCTTATTTTTTCCAACCTATTAAGCCTCCATCCTAATTCAATGTTAGCAAAACCTTCTTTGGTCTTTAATTTGTTTTCCAAATTTTTGGTATCCAATGCCATCCCTGACTTTCAGTTCCTTCAAACTGCCTCTGCCCTATGACTCTCTGTGCTACTACTATTAGACTGTCTGTAGCTAAGCTTACCCTGTTGGCCACTCTTTAGTTAAGGTATTCTTTTGAATAAAGCTGTGATAGAATAGCTGTAGCCACTGGGTCCACTCCTGTCTTTTGCGTTGACCTCTGTAATCTCTAGTCTTTGTCAATTCCCACCAACAAAATGCGCAACCAGAGGTTTGCCTACTAATTTTTGTTCGGTTAGTATACTACTACTACTGTTGTGGTTATTATTCTCTGCACATGCACATACAGAACTATGCACAAGAAAATAGGATGTTGGTGATAGGAAGGTTGGACCTTACTAAGCGTGAGCGCAAACTCCGTTTCGATTGCGGATTTTGTGGATTTTCGGTAAATCCGCAATCCGCGAACTCCCGCAAATTTACCGAAAATCCGCGAATGCGCGAGCGGCGGATCCGGGGGGCAAAAGTTCAAGCCTTCAAGCTTGAAGTTGTAACTATTTTAGGATGGCGCCGGCAAGCTGCCAGCGCCATCCTAAAATAGTTACTAGGTTAGCTTCAGTTAGCTTCAACAGGAAGCACTAATAGATAAAATAAAGCAGGTGCTCGAGCACTTGCTTTATTTTATCTATTAGTGCTTCCTGATGAAGCTAAATTAGTAACTATTTTAGGATGGCGCTGGCAGCTTGCGGGCGCCATCCTAAAATAGTTACAGGATGATGGATGGACAGCTCACTCAAGGGACCCCTGCGCACATCGGTGCGATTGCATAGTAACACACACATGGCCGCTGGAACTAGTTGAAGCTCAAATTCGGTGACTCATTCATCAGCCCAAAAACAATCGTGAGCGTCGTCGAGGCTGGGCAGGTGTGCCTTCTTCCCAAATCCAGCGTCGAAAATCAGCTGTGATGCTGGATAGAGGCCTTTGTATCCTTGACAAATTCAGTGACTCATTCATCAGCCCAAAAACAATCATGAGCATCGTCGAGGCTAGGCAGGTGTGCCTTCTTCCCAAATCTACCATCGAAAATCAGCTGTGTTGCTGGATAGAGGCCTTTGTATCCTTGACTTTCACAAGCGCAATCCTCGTGCTGTTTCTGTGACCAGGATCTTCTTTCTCTTCATCTGCTGCTCTGATCGGTCCCTAACCATTTATACACACAAGAGGCACTTAAACTCGCACAGAAGACCCCCCCATTTAAAAAAAATCTGCAAAATCCGCGAATCCGCAAATTCGCAGATTTTGCGGATCCGCGAATACGCAAATCCGCAAATTTGCGGATCGCGAATCTGCAAAATCCGCTCATGCTTAAACCTTACTCACACCTTACACCCTGGTCACAGAACTCAGTCAGAAGAACCCACAATCCAATGACCGTCTACCTACCTAAGTGTCTCAGTCATAGTCATTTGTTCCACTTCCGACCCCCACACTAAGATAGTTAGATATATATACCCAATGATTTTATTACACAACCCAGAACAGAAGAACACCCTTTCGCTCACTCACTCGTTTCAGTCCACAACACCCGAGACACTCAAAATATACCACAGAGTCTATGTGCAAGTTCAAAAACTTTATTTTTTTAATAACAAGCTTTGTATTGTTGTAACTTGTAAGTATTTCCATGAAAAACATCCAGCTCCACCATGCAAAATGAAGAAGATTAAATACTATACATTTTGTACATCTAGTGCACAATAGAGAAATGTGTAGATTGTGGGAGACCTCTCACCGCTGAACGTATACTGGTTACACATGCATCTTTCGAAAGCTCTGCAAATCTCTGGTTCGTAGAAGGCTATCTTCTCATCTGCCTATGAGGAAAATGTTCCACGTTAGACAGTGAATACAACTATGCCAATTTTTAGCAGTCATGGCAAAAATTGCAATATTATGGATAAGCAAAAGGGTCTAACAATACTGGGTTGTCAACCTCTTTAGTTGTATGCAACACTCATGTGGCCTCAAAGGTGTCTTTCTTACTGTGCAACAAGCTGCGAGGTAACATGGGCAAAGCAGTAGACCCGAATCTAAAATGGCTATATGGCGCAGGCTAACTTTCCAAAGACTAGAGTAGGAGTAGAGATTAGATGACCCTAGGGACCATCTAATAAATTAAAACTAAACTCTGTCTAATGTGATGACTGCTGTACAGTAGGAGGCAATTTGGACTAGTTACAACGATTTATGTTGTACGTAACTGTTTTTTCAATCTTCCTTCCTGGTGAAAAAAGTACAACTAGTAAAATAGGGGGAGGTGTGCAGGCTTCTAAAAAGGTGTACTTGCTTTTATAGGTGCACAATCACTACCAACCACCAGTGCCGACCGGGCCAGCGGCGATGCGATTGCCATCCATGAGGGGACAGTGGCTGCGGCACCTGCAGGAGCATCAGTGGGGGAGGAAACTTCAGCGGGGCGGTGGTAAGTTATGTTCACTACTTATTTTCATTACTAGGTGGAAGGGGAACATTTCCCTCACTGTGCTATGAGACTTATTAAGAAAGTATGAATTTGAAGTTGTACTGGAAAATTTACAATGGTTGAAAAAGACACCATTTGCAGCATTACCAGTGTGAGTTGAGTAAACAAGGCCTCTTCTATCAGACTCCAACTCAGTTGTGAAAGGTATGGAGAAGGCTAAAAGTCAGATCAGATGACCTTGAGGGATGTGTTGAACAAAAAGGGAAAGAAGAGAACTAGGGTGGAAGGAGGGAGGACTAAAGAGATGTAATAAAAAGACTACCATAGAAGGATACTTTGGAAGATTCATGCACGTGGCTGATATGAATCCGATGCATGGGTTGTTGAAGGATGGGTAGAACTGGAAGGTGAAAGAAAATGCAGGCCTGGTTGGGCAAAACAATATGGGTGCATGGATATAGTGGATAGCAAGAATCATGAGCGGAGTTTGTGTCAATGAAACCCAAGGCAAGGAAGGAGTGGACGCATGGGTGGTTGCTGGTGAAAGTAAAACCAGCTAAGGCGATAATAAAGAATGATAGACATTTACTTTTAATGGGTGGATGCCCCCTAAATGTATTGTATTCATCATAGGTGGAGACTGTCACTGGAAGCAGAGTCTTACTTTAAAAATATAAAAGGAGATACAAAAAAGACTGGTGAACTTCTGTGTACTCAAGTCCACCCATAGTACCAGGGCAAGTATACTGCCGGAAAAAACTTCAACAAATGCTACAGGCAGGGGAAGCAGGAGGATACATTAGATAGATACTAAAAGTTGGTAGTGCTACTATGCCACACTGTGTGGAATTAATTTTGAAGAGTTTCAGTTACAATTCTGTTTCTTTTTTTATAGATACTCATGCTTCTTTCCAAAAACCATCAAGGAAGGAGTTGGCAGCTGGGGCCTGGCAAAGGAAACTGCAGGCCATTGTGGTGGAGTACCGCCGGCTGGTGGCTGAAGCCAAGGAGGAGGCGGAAGAGGTGGCGGCAGCAGCTCCTGCCTCTTCCAATGCGTCAGGCCCCAGCAAGTCCCCACCTTCAGGAGTACGGCACCACAGCCAGGCAGCCGCTCACCGCCGGCATTTAACATCTGCCACCCCCCACAGCATGTATGCAAATGTAGGTGCCGTGCATTTCGGCAACAACTTCACCTCCGGGTGGCCAAGCTGGAGGACCAATTAGAGGAGCGCGTCAAGATAATAGTGGACAAACACCTCAAAGCCAGCCAATTGTATTGGACCCTGTTCATTTGTCCCTTTTTAATACTTTTGTTGGTGGGTGGGAATTGGGTGTTGGGGTTATTTTTGTGGGACATTCTTTGGACTTGGACATTTGTTGGGGTTAGGGTGGGGATAGGGGTGGGATAGGACTAGGAGGATCTTTTTTTATGTACATGAATAAATATTTATTTTAAACTTACACATATGATGTCGTTTTGTGGTGGGGTTACTGTTGTAAGTCACAAGGTTTACTCTAGATGCAGGGCAGCGGCCAGTGTTTGATTGAAATAATTTATTAATTGACCACATGTGTAACATGCAAACAGATAGATGTGGTACCCCTCACTCAGTTATATTTGTCCTATTAGTACTACCGGCCTCTCCTCCATTATACCTCCCAGCAAACTTCTCTTCTTACCTGTGATTGATGATGATTAATTTTGGCACCGCAAGGGCTGCATGGTTTCCCAAGACAACGGAAAATATGCTGTGGTTGTGTGATGGTAGTAGTAGACTAGACACTGGCGCTAGCATTGGCAAACAAAAAACAAAGAGACAGTCATTTGCCTGAGAGAGAATGTGGGAGAAAAAGAAAAATACAGTACATAAGACTGACAAAAAATACAAACAATATTGCAACTGCTAAACGAACTCAAAAAAATCAGTGGTGTCGGGGACTGCCAAGTACAAGAAGATAACTGTAGTTGTGTTGGAGTCAGTAAAACACAATCCAATTCGTAAACTTAAATGCTCTAAAATTAAATTCAAACAATGCCAGCAATTATTTAGATTTATTCGTTGGGTCACTTTGGGAAATTAATTGCCTTGTACACTAGTACATAACGTGAGCTTGGGTGGGCAAGCAGAAGAATATCCTCCCCCTGCCTCATTGACATTTGATTTCATTAGTGTTGCTTTCACCACATCTGCCCCAGCAAGCGTGTGATCAATAGTTGGTGTAGATTTAATGTAGAAACATCACACTTCAATATAAAACCACACAGCCCGGGGGAAGAGGGTTAGGGTTTGATGAATGGATGGAAACAGGGGTTTGGGGAAAGGTTTGACAAAGAAAAACAGTACGCATGGAGACAACAAAAGCAAAACAATGAAGACGATGATTGATGATCCCCTACTACCCAATAAATCTAAAGTTCAGAAAAACGAAATGCATGCATGATGAAGATAAGTTATAACTTGATGGTTACTAAAAAGTGGTACCTAACTACTACTACACAATTCAAAGGAAGTATTTCTTATATATGATATGAATATGACTTTTGCCTAAGCTGTACGCCATCTGAGAAACCGTAATACCTGCTGTAGCGGGCAGAAAGCCTACAAAGAAAAGTAAGGAATCCAAGAAAATTACGAAAATGATACTAAAGTTAATGTATTATTATCCATGTCCAAATGTGTAGTTGTATCTCGTCATTAATCTTTGTCCTCCCTTCCATGGACACTGTGACTGAATATCATTCTTGGGCGCCTGTGGCTGGATGATGAGGAGGATTGGTGAAAGGCTGTCCTGTAAGTGTTGATGAAAAAAGAAATGGGGTATTCCAAAATAAGTTAACTGAATGAAAACATTTAAAAAAAATCAATTACCATGTAGTGCAAAAAAGAAAAGACAAGACTCGTGAGAAAGAAGATTTTCAGACTGAGGCGGCTTGGATACATTGATTAACTCTACTCTTCTAGTTGCACAGCAGTCATCGAAAAGAACAACAAGATAGGAGCCAGCACAGAACAGTTACAGGACCACACCACAAGACCCGGCCGTGAGTCTGTGGTCCAAACTCCATTTACCTAAATTTGTCACAGTTCCAGAAAAAAGGCATATACAGCAACCTAGCATTTGCCAAATCAAGTGACTAAATCAATGCGCCATTGTCAGTCAATCATACCACTATTCTATGCCACCACTGCACACACATGTAGCCTAGGTCTGCTGTGGTTCTTGTTGATTGGTTGTGTTTACCTTGTGTTCCACTTCCTGAACGTATTCCATCAATCATCACAGATCAAACTGACTGACAGCGTGTAAAGATGGGATGGTGGTCATCATCATCCGGTGTGGCACGTGTATGTGTTGTCCAACACACCACCAACAGCAACTCAGTCTGTAGTGAGTGACTACGATTAAGTCCAGACTGCACCTGCAGTAGTAGGAGTACAATTGGATACATATTATTAAACAACAGTTAAATGCACAGATGTGCAACTCCAATAGGTAATTAAAAATGTAAAAGAAAGGATGGTGTTGGTTTTGAAGTTTGAACCACAAAGATAGATACATACAAACAAAGGAAGGGAGAATGTAACAATTTAAAAGCCTAGTTGTCAGGGATGAGGAGCTCGTCCTCAAACCCTGGTGGTTCTTCTGACAGAAGTAGGCCATGTAACACAGTAGTTATGTCTTCCGACTCGCTCTCCTATTCCAGCTGTGATTCACATATTTTGTAGTCTGGTGGTATGAATTGCTGATTCATTTTGATCATGGTTAACTGGTCCTTTTCACAGTTACAATGGCACCAGCAGCACTGAAAACATGCTCAGAAGAGACACTTGCAACAGGGCAAGCCAGATACTTTATCGCCAGCCTGCTGAGCACTGGCCAGTTGCTTCTTTTCCTATACTAATACACCAATGGGCTTTGCTCCATGAACACCTCTGTTGTGTCATCCAGATAGGCCTGGACCATCCGCTCAATGTTCAGTGGTGCTCTGGCTTGCTTGTCCTCTTTTTGCTTTGTGACAGCAACAGACTTACCGATCCCTTTCTGTAGAAACCAAGCAGCCATTTTTTTGGTTGTGTCTGATGAATCAGATCCTGTTGGTGCTGTTGTTGTTATTGGTAGTGTTGGTGACAGCTGGAAAGCAAACGCACTACTCTCATGCTGCCAAGAGGAACTTGACTCTGTAGGATGCTCAGTAGTACTTGCACTGTCCTGGGCTGGCACTGGCAGGCCTCTAATTGAGAGCCGTTTGTTTTCTAAATCAGGGGCTTCCTCAGCTATTACAGTTTTGTACTTGGCAACATCCCCTTCTGAAAAAGGAATTACTGCATTACTGGTCACAAATAATTTGTACTGTGGATCCAAAATTGTGGCAGTAATGTAATGTTGATGTGACACAATCTTATTTTGAATCCTTGTATTCTCAGACAAGCGGCCGGCTAAGGCCTTCGCCAAATAACATGCTTCAAGTTTTCTTTCAACACCTTCGTATGCTTAAGACACCTCCTTCAGCTCTTGGTATAGCATGTACAATAATGGGATAGCTTGGCCCATAGTACAGTCCTCCATGCTGACTGCACGTGTGAAGACCTCAAAAGGAAGTAGCATCTCTGTCAGGCATTTAATGAGGTCCCAATGCCACATCTCAACGGTCATGGCTTTAACAGTAGGATCCCCTGATCTTCTTGTCATGACATAAGCATTAAGTGGTATGGACTGCTCAAACAGCCGATCAAGCATGTAATAAGTAGAGTTCCAACGTGTTGGGACCTCCTGGATGAGTGCTTTGACTGGCATTTTATAGTCACGTTGATTGACACGTAGCTGCTTCCGGGCTTTAAAAGAATGGTTGAAATGCGTGCAGATTCTTCTGAAAATGGTCAGTAAGTTGCTGACTTTGCTTTCATTTTTCAGAAAGTCTTGTACAACAATGTTAATGCAGTGTGCCAAACACGGGACCCTGAAATAGCGACCATCTTCCATGGCCTTAACTAAATTACGGCCATTGTCGGTGGCAACAAAACCAATGTTAAGGCCTTTTGGTCGCAGCCATTCAAAGACCTTGCTGTTAAACTCAGCCAAAATGTTTGCAGCAGTATGCGATTTCTCCATAGCAAACATGGTTACAGTTGCATGTCTGCGAGTATCTTTAAAAATCTCAGCAGTGTCAATGCCTGCAGATACCTTGTCTCTAACACCTGAAAAAGAGATCCAGTGTGCAGTGATGTTCATGTAATCAGTGGCTTGGCAACTGGTACACATGTCTGTTGTCAGGTGGATACTATGAACAGCACTCTGCTGCAAGGCTTTTCCAAGCAATTCCAGCACGTCGTGGTGTAGTGCTGGAACAGCAACTCTGACAAAATAGTAGCGGCTGGGAACATTCCATTTTGGGCAGAGGGTTGTCACAAATTCCAGGAAACCCACCCCTCCAACAAAAGAAAAAGGGAGAAGGTCCAGTGCTAACCTTTTAGCAAGCTTAGCATTGTACAAACGTGCTATTAGGTGGTTGCGCTCGTACTTTCCCTCCTGCCTTAACATGCTAAGAATAGTACGCTGCTTCAGTTATGCTCGATGCAGTACTTCGCGTCGCATACTTCGCACCCGTACTCCTTGGTGTCTCCGGGTTACTCTTACTCGGGTGCCACTGAGATGTTGCTGATGCGGAAGTTGTGGGCTCTACCACTGCAGTGCTGGGGACAGGGGCACTTTGTGTACCACTACAAGATAGAATTTCTCCCTCTTCTTCCTGTTCGACCGTGAGTGGACCTTTTACTACTTCCCCACCAACATTAATGGTTCCTGCTTTCATGCTACGTAGGTGGTCCTCCCACTGGATTGCGTGGGGTTTTTTCAAATGGGTTATTTGGCCTCCGGTACCATACTTCGTACCAAGCTTACCACGACTAACAGAGGAATAACAAATGGAGCATATAGCAATTTTGTCCTCATTTGCGCTAACTGTAAAGAAGTCCCCACACTGGGGAGCTTAACTTTTGTCTCCTGCTAGAGCTGCCACTTCCAATGCCGGATGAACTAGAGGTTGTGTGTTGAATTTCACTATGTGGCTGCGCAGTAGTACCACGACCTACTTCTTCTGAGGTGGAACTTGTGCTGGATGTAGGACGCTGCCGGCCCTGTAAAAATGTAAAAATGGAAGCTGGAAGTAGTTTTGCTTTTGGTGTGGCCTGTGTTGGAGGTATGCGTGCTACATCCCTACTAGTCGCAACCATTCTTGCTAGGGTTAAAATGTTTGTCTCCATGTTCTCAGGCCCAGGAGTAATGCTTGTGATGACTGGGTCTGACTCGTCATCACCATCATTATCCGTTTGTTCAACATCGCACTCCATAAGTGTGAGGCTTCCTGGAACCTTCCTTTTCCCTAGCCTGGTCTTCTTGGGATGTCTCTCCCTCTCATGCTCAGATTGTTGTGGCTCCCAATTGAGATCAAGATCATCAGAAGGGATGCTTGGCGAAGAACTCAATGGACTAACTCTCCTTTTCCTTGATGGGGATTTGGAAAACAATAGATCTCCTGCATCAGGTGCTTCCTCTTCTTCTTGCTCTGCATCAGGCTCAATTTCCTGAACTGCCCTGAATTTGGGAGGAACAACAACTACTATTGCGGGTGGTGGTTGTTGAACAACAACTATTGCAGGCGGTGGTTGTGGTTGTTGTTTTCGAGGAACATCTACTATTGAGGGCGGTGGTTGTGGAACAGCTACTTTTGCAGGCGGTGGTTGTGGTTGTTCTTTTCATTGAGCATCTACTATTGCAGGCGGTGGTTGTTGAACAACTACTAATGCCGGCGGTGGTTGTGGATGCTGTTTTGGAACATTTACTATTGCGGGCGGTGGTTGTTGTTCACCACTTTTCTGCTGTGTTCCCTCTTGCATGGATTGTGTACTACTTTGAGATAGCGCTAAGTTTAGGTCAGGCTCAGTATCACTGCTTTCCACCATTAGGCTGGCCACTCATCTGCTTTGGCCTGGGTTGGTGGCTTGGGCCCACTGATGCGGAGGTGCTGGCCCCAGCTTGGACCCCGGTCACCGATGCTGCAGGCGTACTTTTTTTCCCAAAAAAGGTTTTTTTGTCAACACCAGACTTAAGTGTCACTTCTGTTCTTCCTTCTTCTCAGCAACTTTCTTGGTCTTGGAGGACCTGGTACCTGCTTTCTTTGGGCCCATCTTCTTCAGATGTCAGCAGCAGCACTCAGTTGCACAAGTTGCTGAGAATGATGTCTGGTCAGGTGAGTCACACCACATATGACGTAGTACAGAAGGACGTCCGTCTGGCAGTAGAACAGGCAATGTATGATGACGGACACCTCCTCTCAGTCTTCAGTCTTTTGTGCACCTACAAGCAAAGAAGGCACAATAACATCAGTCGAATGTGGAATTTTTTTAGCTTTATTTTTAATTACTACTAGTATTAGTACACTCAGTACGAGTAAGAATAGCAAATAACTAAAAAGCAAATGTAGTGGAAGTGGAACTGGTTTATCCTTAATTTGTGCATCATTTAGGCTGGATGCAGCATCAGTGACCAGCAGCAGAAAGCAATGGGGATGTCAACAGTAGTAAGCCAACAGGAACAATGGCAAGACACAGGCCAATTTGTCAAAAACAAAACAGCACCCTACCACCACAGCTTCCAGCCACATGGGCACATATCACAGGTACATGGGTAAAGGCCAGTAAACAATAAACTCAAACAGGCCTATATACCTATATGGCCAGAAACAGGAGGTGGCCTGTTACACCTCACAGCTTAATGCACAAAAAAGAAAATCCCCATGGCTAAAAGGTTTGAAAGTTACACAACAACAACACAAACAACAAAGGCATTTACAGTTTTTTACACATACCCAAACAGTTAACTACACCCCAAACACCACATTTGGGAATTCAATGTATTGCCATCCATGTACTAAATGATGTTAAATTCAACAGACAAAACGGAAACTGCTACATCAAGCACCCCTGCTGCGCTGACTACCTCTGGGACTCTAGGCCTACTGGCAGTAGAAATCACAAGTTTGTAGGCCTGCGACAAAACTAAAGCACAATGGAAGGTCACACAAAATGGCCGCCCCCACATGGCCTGGCCAGCCCCAACAACATGAAAAGAAAGAGAAGACAGACAATACATGCCTACTGCAAAAGGACAATGCTTGGCTTCACAAAATGGCCTCCCTGCCACCTACTTGGTCAGGCCACCCTCAAACAATAAAGTACATAGAGGATAGAAACAGTAAGTGGTCCATGCTCCAAAAACTACAACCAAATGACAACCTGAGGAGTTTCTTTAGCAAAATGAACAGCATCAACATTTTCGAGAAGGTTTTATAAAACTCGAGACATATTGCTCGCGAGATTGCAAAATCGGCGTGCTCGGCAGCGCAAATTGTAAAAACGTCGTTATCGCGTGCCCGAGCACGAACATTGAGTGCGCGAAGAAGACAAAAACTATAATGTTGCGTTGTCACACTGTGCAAAGTTACCAAAACTACGCGAGCTGAATTCTAGGGTTACCTAGTGTGCAGAAAAAGCCATATTATTCAAAACCAACCCAAAGCCTGCAATTCAACACCAAACACACATTTTGCTAATCAATCCAAAGCCATCAATGACCTACATGATGTTACACTTACAACTTAAACACCACAATAAGAGTTGAACAACTTTCATGCACCCATGATGATGACTATAGTGGTACCCTTGGGCCTACTGGCAGAGTAAGCCACAAGCTTGGAGGCCTACGGCAAAAACACAGTGGCTTAAAACACAAAATGGCCGCCACCACCTGGCCAAGCCACCCACAGAAAGTAAATAATATCAAGCAGGCCTACACTAACTGCATGAACTACTAGGGTTACCTAATTTTACTAAAAAAAATGAAATTCCACTACAACAGAGTTTGCGATTGAATCCAATGCCATCCATGATGTTTTACAGACACCACAGAAACATGGTTGGACCCGTGGGTACCTCTAGGCCTACTTGATGAAATTTCAAAGGCATACAACTTGGCCCCTCATGAAAGTACAGGCCTCCCTCAATAATAATTTTTAAGAAAGATTGAGAAGCACAGAAAACTGTACTTAAAAAAACCCAAACCAGACAAACATTTACAGTACACCAATTCTCAAACTTGTAAAAGAAAAGTTCAAATCCAAAATTCCTCAATAAATCCAATCAAATGCTATGATGCAGCAGACATACACAAAAAGTAGAAACAAAAAGAGGACTCCTTGCCCAAAAACATACAGCCAAATCGCCGATTGTGCGCCGAAGGCGCGCCAAAGGTAAGCCCGTCTACGCCCGTCCGCGCCTGGACCGCGCCCAGTGCCAGGACCCCTGGCCCCCGAAGACCCCGGCCGACCCGCCTGACGTACACCGCCGCCAACCTCAGCGCACTCAACGCCGGTCGACTCCCAGGGTGCTACCACGCCACACCACGACGCACCCACGGACCCTTCAGCTGCCACGCCTGCAAGTTCACCTGCATCCGGACCTGCATCGCACCAGCACCCGCCAAGTCGAACTCCAGCAGAACCCACCTCAAGTGCATCCTGCTCAACACCCGCTCCGTCCACAGACACGCCATCAAACTCTGGAACCTCCTCAACACCACAGCCCCTGACGTTGCCTTCCTCACAGAGACCTGGATGAACGCCTCTCCAGCTCCCGACATCGCCATCGCCATCCCAGAGGGCTACAAGATCACCCGGAGGGACCGCACAGCCAACCAGATGGGAGGAGGCATCGCCATCATCCACAGGAACACCATCCGTATCACGACCAGCACCGACAACACCCTTACCACCGCCGAACACCTGCACTTCCAGATCCACACCGACCCGAAGACCACCCTCAGAGGCACTCTCATCTACCGACCTCCGGGACCACGCACCCAATTCAGCGAGGACATCGCCGACTTCGTCAGCCCGCACGCCCTCCCCTCCGCTGACTACATCCTCCTGGGAGACCTCAACTTCCACCTGGAGAACAACAACGACCGCAACACCAGCACCCTGCTTGACAACCTCGCCAATCTTGGACTCAAGCAGCTGGTGTCCACCCCCACCCACCTCGCCGGACACACACTCGACGCAGTCTTCTCATCCAGCAAAGACATCGCCTTCAGCCACGCCACAGAGCTTCAATGGACGGACCACAGCTGCGTCCACTTCACCTTCAAAAGAACGACGACCCACCACCACCAGCAACAGGCTGCCCGCAGAAGCTGGAACAAGATCACAGCCGACCAGCTCGCCACCTCCCTGAGCCAGCACCCTCCTGCCAGCTCAGCGAACCCCAGCCAGGCCGCCGACAACCTCACGAAGTGGATCAGCAACTGCGCGGACGAGCTCGCCCCGCTGAGGACCCCGCCCAGCAGACCCGGCAGCAAGAAAGCCCCATGGTTCACCGACGAACTCAAGAGCTCCAAGAAGAACTGCCGAGCCCTCGAGAAAATCTGGAGAAGGGAACCAACACCGGACAACATGACCACCTTCAAGCTTGCCACCCGGAAGCACCACCAGCTGATCCGCGCCGCCAAGAAAACTGCATTCAAGGACCGGCTGGACAACAACGCACACAACTGCAAGGAACTCTTCAACATCGTGAAAGAGCTATCCAACCCCAGCGCAGGAAACAACGACATCACCCCATCGCAAGACCTCTGCGACTCCCTCGCCTCATACTTCCACAACAAGATCGCGGACATACACAACAGCTTCAACAACCAACCAACGCACACCACGACCGAACCACCACCCCCCACCACCACCCTCCGTGCCTGGACTCCGATCAGCACCGAAGACACCGTCCGCACGATGAACTCCATCCACTCCGGATCTCCGACCAACCCTTGCCCCCACCACGTCTTCAACAAGGCCGACGCTGTCATCGCACCCCACCTGCGAGACATCATCAACACATCCTTCGACACCGCCACCTTCCCTGAGAGCTGGAAGCACGCCGAACTCAGCGCTCTACTCAAGAAACCCACAGCGGACCCCACCGAACTCAAGAATTACCGCCCCATCTCGCTCCTCCCGTTTCCAGCCAAAGTCATCGAGAAGACCGTCAACAAGCAGCTGGCCGCCTTACTTGAGACGAATGGATCCCTCGACCCCTCACAGTCTGGCTTCCGAGCCAACCACAGCACCGAGACCGCCCTCATCGCCGCCACCGATGACATCTGAGCGCTGATGGACGACGGAGAAACAGCAGCCCTCATCCTCCTGGACCTCTCCGCGGCATTCGACACTATCTGCCACCGCACCCTAGTTCAGCGCCTCAGCAACGTCGGAATCCAGGAGAAGGCTCTGGAATGGATCATCTCCTTCCTCGACGGACGAACACAGAGAGTCCGCCTACCACCGTACAAGTCAGAGGCCACCGAAGTCATCTGCGGCGTCCCTCTAGGATCCTCGCTGAGCCCCACCCTCTTCAACGTCTACATGAGCCCCCTCGCGGCCTTCGCACGCCGACACAACCTGAACATAATCTCCTACGCCGACGACACCCAGCTGATCCTCTCCCTGACCAACGACCCCGCCGCCGCCAGAGCCAACCTGCACGAAGGGATGAAAGAGGTAGCCGAGTGGATGACGACCAGCCGCCTGAAACTAAACTCAGACAAGACGGAAGTCCTCATCCTGGGCTCCTCCCCCTCCGCCTGGGACGACTCCTGGTGGCCTCCAGCCCTGGGCACTGCACCCAAACCGACAGACCACGCACGCAACCTGGGCTTCATCCTGGACTCCTCCCTCTCCATGACCAAGCAAGTCAACGCCGTCTCCTCGTCGTGCTTCAACATCCTACGCATGCTACGAAAGATCTTCTGGTGGATCCCCACTGAGACCAGGAAGACTATCACCCAGGCCCTCGTCACCAGCCGACTGGACTACGGCAACGCCCTCTACGCCGGTACCACCGCCAAGCTCCAGAAGAGACTCCAGCGGATCCAGAACGCCTCAGCCAGACTCATCCTCGACATCCCACGAACCAGCCACATCTCCGGACATCTGAGAGACCTGCATTGGCTCCCCGTCAACAAAAGAATCAACTTCCGTCTCCTCACCCACGCACACAAAGCCCTACACGACCAAGGCCCGAGCTACCTCAACAACCGAATCAACTTCTACGCTCCCAAACGCCACCTCCGATCAGCCAACCACGCCCTCGCCGCCGTCCCCCGCATCCGAAGAGCGACAACAGGAGGAAGGTTCTTCTCCTACCTGGCCGCCAAGACCTGGAACTCCCTCCCGACCGACCTGCGCCTGACCCAAGATCACCTCTCCTTCAGGAAGAAGCTGAAGACCTGGCTGTTCGAGCAGTAACGGCACTCCCCTCCCCCCAGCGCCTTGAGACCCCACGGGTAAGTAGTGCGCTCTATAAATGTCTTTGATTGATTGATTGATTGAAATCACAATCTGAGGGGTTTTCCTGAGCAAAGTAGTCGACAGCTTCGCGCTGGCCGCGAAGTGCGAAGTTGCCGAAAATTCGCAAACTCCGCGAACGGAGCGTAGTTCTCCGCGCAGGGTTAAAAAAATATATATAACATTACAAAACTAAATATATGAAATATTCTATTATATTACATATAAGAAGGTCAGAGAACAATTTGCTGCTGATTTGATTAGAGATCTAAAGTGTCCAGTTACCCATATAGACACAGCTGATTCGGTTGAAATAGGGAAGATAATGCTTAGCCATTACAATAATATCTATAGTCAGCAACATAACATAGACCAGCAAAAGTTAGTAGAATTTTTATGAAAGTATGCATTACCCACTCTTTCTCAAATTGAACAATCGACAATGGCAAGCCCATTTTCCATGGAAGAATTAGAATTGGTCATAAAGGAGCTCCCAAATGGCAAGGCTTGTGGCCCAGATGGCCTGACTGCGGAGTTTTTTAAAGTTTTGTTTGCGCTGTTTCCAATATTTCTTTACAATTATTGAATTCTATGTTGGAGAGCGGCCCGATACCAGACTCTTTTAGGGAGGGTACTTTGGTGAGTTTTCTGAAGAAGGGGAAGGACACTAAAGATCCAAATTCTTATCGACCCATAACCTATTAAATGCTGATTATAAAAATCGCAACAAAACTTCTATCAATATGCTTTAATCAATTTACAACAGATTTAATCCACCCAGATCACAATGGTTTCATTGCTCATTATTTGATTAAAGCTTTAGATTATTTTGAGACACAAGGTATTCCAGCTTTGGTTTTGTTATTAGACGCAGAAAAAGCTTTTGATTTGGTGGTTTGGGAAACTTTTTTTATAATTTTGGAGCATTTTGGTATCTCAGGTAAAATTATAACTTTAAATCGAAAATCTTTGCACCTGTGCCAAAGCCGATGACATTATAAACACGGTAATGGTTGGGTCAGTTTTAGTCAAACGTGGCACAAGGCAAGGCTGCCCACTATCGCCAGTTCTTTTTGCGTTTTTTATTGAACCTTTGGCAGTCGCAATGAGCAAACTGTGCGGATATTCTTCCCCCGGTTCCTTCAATAGCTAAGATTAAAGTATACGCAGATGACATTATGCTTTTAATTAAACCCGATATATGATCGCAAGCTAGAGTATTTTAGATTTTTGAGGAATTTGAAGCCCTGGGGGGGATACTGTATTAACAAAAAAAAAATGGAAATCTTGGTATGTGGGGGTAGGGATCCAGAATTGCATCCCGATATAAATAGCTGCATTAATACTAAGCCTAAGCAATTTTTTTCAGCATCAGTTAAAGACTTGTGTGGGCTTAATTTTGATCCCCTTCTTCAAAAGATTCGGGGGAAGGTTTGCCTGGTAGAATTCACTGCCATTGACAATTCTGGGTCGGGTCGCCTTGATAAAAATGTCTGTTCTTCCTTTATTCAATTTTCTGTTCTCCACTATTTCATGTTTTTTGCCAGGGGTCTTTTTTCTAGGGTAGAATCTTTGTTTTCGGTTTTCAATAGGGCAAAGATGGTACCCCGCATTGCAATAGGTACCCTATATGAGGAGTTGGATCAGGGAGGTCTTGCTCTACCAAATCTTAGGGATTACTATAAAGCATATTTCGCACAGTATTTATCAAGATTCAAAAGCCAAACCCAAAGTAAAAACGTATTTATATATTTTTTTCTAGTTAATTTGCACCGAAAGTCAGATACATCCCCCCCTGGAGGTACTTAAATCTCCCAAATTAGTTCGCTATAAGACATTATTATGGTTCTTCAAAAAACGATGCGCTATGTTTAAAAGATACTCACTTCCCCCTATTAACTCAACAACTTGGCTAGCATATTACCGTTAATGGGGGTCAAACAAGGGTCAGAGCTTGCTGAAAATTGGGCCGGGGCAGGATTTTGGGAGAAATTGATCATGGATAACCCAGAGAGAGATGGCACATTCAATCCATAGGAATTTTATGTTGTTAGGGTCCTATAATATGGTTTATATATTTTTGGTGCAACTGGACACTACCAAGCAAGCCAATTTTTTAATGACCTTTTGATGAATGAACTTGTTAGAAAACCTGGGGACTGGAAGCGTTGCTTAGCGCAGAGTAGGGCGATGGATCTAAGTCAAAAAGCAATCCAAAAATGGCAGGAGCAGGAAAACCATTCAATGTCTTTGAATACCTGGATGACTATTAATAAGTTCAACTTTAGCATGCTGCAGGGCGCCAATTGGTGTAGAATGCTATTCTTTGGTAAATGGTTGTTGTACCGTACACCTGCTGTAAAATGTACGTTAATTATCCATCAAATTGTTTTAGATGTCTACACCATGCTCCGGCTAATTCGTCCAATGTAATGGTTCACTGTGCTAGAATTGGGGTATTTTGGGATGAAATATTTGCTTTCTTTCAAGCTCATTATAATATTATGATTTCGGTGAACGCAAAATTGATGCTTTATGGTTTTTACTCCGATCTTAAGCTCTCCGATCAGCTAGCTAAATTACTTTATATTGCAATAGCAGTGGCCAGATCTTTGTTATTACAGCAATGGCGGTCAGAACAGATCCCACCCATGCATGAATGGTTACAGAAAATGAGGAAAGTTAAGAAAAATTAACAAATTTATGCATTGCGGATAGGGAGACTAAGAAGATTTAATAAAATTTGGGGATGTTATTTTGGTTTAATTCCTTCCGGGATACTGAGGAGTGAAGCTAACTGTAATTATTTGTTGGATCTGAAGCTTTAACTTTGTTCTTGATGAATTTATTTTGTGATGTCAATCAGAAATGTCACTAAAGTACTTCAATAAAAGATTTTAAAAAAAAGAAGAGAGGAAGGATTATGAGGACAAACGTGGGACTACGAAAATAGAAGGACTTACAACAAGAGTATGAAACAAGGGAAAATATGACGAAAAAGGGGAGTATTACCAGATACTGCAATATAAGGGAATAAATGTAGTATGAATAAACTGGAAAGTATGAATAGGTAAGGGAGAGTATGAAGAGAAAGGTGGAAACAGGAACAGAGAAGAAAGACATAAGAAGAAAGAAAGAGAGTGAGAGGACAGAGGGGGCACTCTAAGAAGAGTGAGAAAGACTATAAAGAAAAAAGAAGGAATATGTGAAAAGACACGCTACTATAAGAACAAAAAAGGAATACTAGGAAAGGACAGTGTGTATAAGGAGAGCACAGTACCAGAAGAGAGCCCGGAGAATGTGAGGAAAAGGGGAGCATAAGGAAAAAAGGGGTGTAAAAGAACAGAGGATACAGTATGAGGAGAAAAGAAGGAGTATAAACAGATGGAGGATTATGAAGAGTGAAAAGTGTATGACGAAAGAGGCAGAAGTATGCCAAGAGAAACAAATATAAAGAGAGAGGTCAGTATGAAAAGGCGGAGAATATGAGGAAAGTGCTGCAGAGTGTATGCAGGGAGTCAAGGAGGAGTAAGAGAAGAGAGCAAGCACTATGAACAGAAATAAGAAGTATAAACAGAGAGGACAGAAAATCAAAATAGAAAAGGAATATGAAGAAACAGAGGAAAATATGAACACAGAGATAAGGAGTATAGGACAAAAGGGAATATAAGGAAAACGCAGTAGTATGAGGAGACATGTAGAAGTAAGAAAAGAGAGAGGAGAATATGAAAACAGGGGGGAGTATAAGAACAGGGGGGAAAATGAGGAGAGAAATGTGACAATAAGAAAAGACTGCAATATTGGTAGAGAGTGCGAAGTATAAGAAAAGAGAGGAGAAGTGTGAGTACAGAGTAAAGATTATGACAAGAAAAAGAAAAGTATGAGAAAACAATAGGAAGTACCTGCAAAGAACAGCGAGAATAAGAAGAAACAGAGAATAGAAGAACAGAAGAGTATATATGAAGAAAGAGGAAGGAATATAAAGACACAGAGCCTAGAAATGTGTAGAAAAGACAGATATAAGGGAAGACTGAGCGTATAAGGAGAGAGGGAGTACTATGAGAAGACATTAAGGACTATGACAACAGTGGTGAATATAAAGACAAGAGAGAATATATAGAGAAGGAGAAATATGCAAAAAGAGGAGCAAGTATAAAGAAAAAAAGTATAAAAAGAGAGGAGAATATAAGAAAAAGAAGATAGTATAATGAGAGAGGAAGGAGTAAGACGAGAGAGGAGGGAGTATGACAAGAGAGTGTAGAAAATATGCAAAAAGGGGCAAATATAATTCCTTAATGTATACAGATGCACAGTATGATATTAGACAAAAAATATAAGACCATGCATTTTACCAAAACACATTTACTACTGTAAAACTTTTAAAAAGGGGCGAATATAATTCCTTAATGTACACACATGCACAGTGTGATATTAGACAAAAAATATGAGACCATGCATTTTACCATTTACTACTGAAAAACCTTTAAGGTACTATACATATTCCATGTATATAATTAGTACATTTCAGTGAACAAAACTGACTCATTTTCAAAATACATATGCAATTTACAACATTATTTCTGCCACTATTACATAAAAAAAACAGATACAATAAAACAACAAAGACGCACAAGGGGCTTGTAAATCTGCCTAGAGTGTATACAGAGAGAGAGAGAAACGAGAAAGAGAACAGAACAGGGAGTATCAAGAAAAAAAAGAAATATGAAGAGAGAGGGAAGAAAATGAGGAAACAAAAGGAATAAGAGGAGAGACAGGGAAATATAAAGACAAAGAAGGGCAATATGAGCACAGAGGACAATATAAGAAAAAGAGAGTAATACTAGGAGAGAGGAAGGAGTAAGAGGAGAGAGAGGGGAGTATAACAAGAGAGGGTAGAAATTATGGAAAAAGGGACAAATATAATTCCTTAATGTACACAGACGCAAAATGTGATATTAAAAAAAAAAACATAACAGCATGCATTATAGGAAAACACATTTACTACTATAAAACGTTTAAAAAGGGACAAATATAATTACTTAATGTACAAAGGTGCACAGTATAATATTAGACAAAAAAAGATGACACCAATCATTTTGCCAAAACACATTTACTACTGTAAAACGGTCAAGTGACTGTACTCATTACATGTATATAATTACTACATTTCAGTGAAGAACCCTGACTCATTTTGCAAATACATATGCAAATTACTACATTAATTTTGCCACCATTACATAAAAAAACTGATACAATAGACCTACAAAGACACACAAGGAGCTTGTAAATCTGCCCAAACTATATGAAGGAACACAGTCAAAAGTAAGAGGACAGATCAGGGAGTATGAAGAAAAAGATAAAGTATGAACAGAAAGGCGGGAAAATGAGGAAATAGAAGGAATATGAGGAGACACAGATGAATACAACAACAAAAAGTCAAAAAGGGCTTATAAATCTGCCAAAACTGAATGCAGCAGTGTATGTATACTGGCTGCAAAATTGTACATTTAGAACACAAGCCTAATTCTAAATAGGTAACACTATTAACTACTCTACAACTGAAAAAGTGACTGCACACATTCTACATGTTTTACTACTGCACTTTATATCACAAAGGTGCCTCACTGAACAAATTAACTTACCAAATGATTTTATCACAAAAATTATCCAAATGCAGCGAATACATTACTCTAACTAAAAACAAAATAAACCACATACATTCCAATACAACTTATCAACTCACCTTTCAAATTGATTTTAGATTAAGAAGAATGCCACTCACACAGTAGATATTCCTATACAGAATCTCTCTAGTTCAGTGTTTGCAGCAGAACCACGAAATGGAACATTTTCCCTCTCATTTTACACATATATACACGTAAATAACCAATTAAAATCCTTCACAAATTAATTCAAAATGAAACACACATTTCTATTAGTTCAACATTTCAAACTTTTCCAACTGACATAACTTTCCACCCTACCCCCAACAGATCATGCAAAAGTCAACTATCAACAAAGGTCAAAAGTTCAGCACTCTATAAAACACTGCTCCTAAACACATTTAGACTATGCATAAGCACTTACTTATAAGTACCAATAAAGAGAACACGTCTCATTAGAAGCAACCAACATATAAACACACAAACTTGATAGATATCTGTAAAATATATATATTTAATTGATTTTTTCTTTCTTACTTACGCTGATGGAACGATTTTCAGAATTCGCACCGTACGTCGTCCGTATGTGCATGTTACGCGTACAGTAAATATACTGTAAAAAAATAGCATTTATCACAAATGTTTTACAATCCATGGGGGGCCCCATCCCCCTGGGCTCAAATATAATGTTCAGGACCGGGGGAGGAGCCCTAAAACCCCGACGGTACCAGCCGGCTCCCTGAGTCCTTGGGGAGCTGGCATTGCTTTTTGTCAGAGAGACCAGCTGAAATGCTGCTCTCTCAGATGAAAAGCAATCTGCTTTCCTACTTGAAAAAGAGCTCTCGCCCTACCATAGCAAACAGCAGTTCCACATAGCTCCTTTAAGAGAAACTTGGATTTAGAAAATCAAAAGTTGGAACATGTTACAACTTTCATATACTTGGGCGTATCCTTTGACTCTAATATGCAGTGGAAATCCCAAATTGAAAAAAGCAAGCTGCTTTTAACACAGAATAGTCGCCCCATATTAAAAAGACATAGGGATAGCTGGTACAAAGCTGTGCTACCGGCATTTGAAGTCTTTCGGGCAAAAGCACAATCGGCAGCCCTACATGGGGCCGAGCTGTGGGGACCCACCTGTAGAAAATCTTTTGAGGTCAAAGAGAATGAATTCTATAGAGCACTATTAAAATTGCCAATGTCTACCCCAACAATACCAATGCTTCTTGACTTAAATATGAAGCGGACAGATCATCAAGCCATATTAAGACCATTAATGTTATGGGCTAGGCTATGGACCACACCTGAGCTGACACAATATAGAGCAGCCCTAGTTGAGCTAAAAGACCTGGATGTTTTCAGCCGTAATGTATGGTTCGACCGTATTAGAGCTTGGTTAGTAAGGGTTGGACTAGCCTATTTTTGGGCAAATCTATCTGCACTAATTCCATGGTCAAAAAGAATTTTAAAAATCTCCTTCTGGGCTTATATGAATGAACGTAGAACTAATGATTTATCCAATGGCTCTCTAACTAAAGAATTCTACCTGTTTAAAATAGTGCCTTGCTACGAGCCCTTTTCGAATTAAATAAACCCCCCTTAGCAAAAACATTATACCTAAAGCTTAGATAATGAACATTGATGATAAAAATTCGTACAGCAAGGTGGAGTCCAAATGGCAATGATAAATGCAGTATGTGTAGTGAAGGCATGAAGGAGGATAACGCTCAATTACTATTTTTTTGCCTCGCATATTTGGTAGCCAGGAAAAAATGGATCAAACCCCTTTGTACAAATATTGGTGTTAGGACGTGTAGAGTCGCAGAAAGAATCTTAACAACTGACACAGGACAAGTTATAGTTTTTTGTATTAGTAGGTACCTGCTGGCTGTATTTTTTATTAGGAAAAAAGCGGGTGAAAGACTGTAAAAAGATGTAAATGAATTGGAAATCTCTGCTGATTTTATGGAGTTGTTTTTAGGTGCTTTTTTAATTATTTATTTATTTTAAACATGACATGTACTCCCTCCAAATAGATATTTTATCCGTAAAGCTATTCACAATTGGTTTATGTAAAATAAAATGTTTTATCTTGTACCTGTACCTTTTATGATATTTTATCGAAATAAAGGATATATATATATATATATATATATAAAAAAAAAAACAGCAGTGTCCTGGGGATAGGCACCCAGTAACACTAAAGGAGCCGGACCTCGGAGGGGGTGCTCCCCAGGGCCATCAAAGGCTCAACAAAGGCCATCAAAGATTTTGATCTTGGGGATCAATGTAAAACTCCCTAAGCAGTCCTAGGGGGTCAGGAAGTCCTATAGCAGATAGCAAACTTTTCTTGTCAATCTACGCACTCAACCTACACACATATACAATTAAATAAAAATCACATTTATTCCCAAATTAAATCAAAACGAAACGCACTTTTATATTGCTTGAACTTTTGAACCCTTTCCAACTGACAGAACTTTCAACCCTTCCCCCATTCCACTTTCTGCCAGTTACCATAGAAACACTTCAGGAAACACCTAACTGGGCACACAGGTGAAAAGTTCATCTTACATTGTTTCAAATCAAAACAGCAAGTGTGCTTGACTTGAGAATATACCAGCTTATCCTATGTAACGTTCTTTTCTATCAGTTTTTCTTAACCAATAAAAATCAGGCTTTTAAAAAATAAAAACATGCATCCTAGTTTTGTGTAGAATGTTGTCAAACAACCAATCAATGATTTCTTTCCTTTTTTCAAAACTGCATGTTGTCCACCATTTTAGTAAAATCTTAGGGCCCGATTCACAGAACTAACTTAAGACAAAATCCTAAACTTACTACTTTTGGTATTCACAGAAGTTAGGATTTTGTCTTCAGTTTGTCTTAAGACAGACTTAAGACAGACTTAAGACAAAATCCTAACTTAAGTCTATCTTAAGTCTGTCTTAAGTTTGTCTTAAGACAAACTTAAGACAAAATCCTAACTTCTGTGAATACCAATAGTAGTAGGTTTAGGATGTTGTCTTAAGTTAGTTCTGTGAAGCAGACCCACACTTTTCAAACTACCATTTCATTTACAGAGACCATCTGAATGCATCCAGACCTCTCTTCAAGATGCTTACAGTGTGGATTGTGGGACACAGCTATATTTTCTGGAGCCAAAGGTACGCAGAACAGAAAGGAATTCACAAAGACCTAGTTTTACTAAATGTGAACATTAAATGGATTGGACAGAGATAGGATTAAAGTGGCACCAATTGATGTCATTGGTGAAATCCTTTTTACATCTCCAAAACCCTGACCTCATAATTGTGCACTGTGGTGGCAATGGCCTAGGCACATTGACAGGGCCAGGTCTGGACATGCTTATGAAGGACACCTTCAGACAATTGATGACACTTTTCCCCAAAACCGCCTTTGTCTATTCTAATATGTGCCAAAGACAGAAATGGAACTGTTACAACCACTATTGTCACAGATTGAGAAAGCTAGGAAACATGTGAATAAATCTGTTCTGCCTTTCTCCGAGACTATAAAATGGGGTCCATCTACCGCAACAATCTGTGTTTCAATATGCATGACATTTATAGGAGAGACAGTGTACATTTCACAGATGAGGGTAACAGAGTCTTCCTCTTGAACTTTAGACTCTGCATTGGTACTTACTTGTAGGTACTAAAATTCCCCAATAAACACAAGGGCTCTTTTTAGCGCCACCCACCATCTAAACACATACACTTCATATATATCTGAAAAATATTTTTCTTTTTCTTCACGTTATCTGTCAAAGGAGAGAATGTTTAGTATGCAGCAGAAGCGCAAAACACACATTGGACTAACGGGGCTTCAGCTACGATGACATAGCCCCTGCAGCTCCACTCTTCTTTTTTGCTTGAAATTAAGCCCCCGCCACATTTTTTCTAGCCCCCCACAATATTTTTGACTGTGGTTGTGCCTCTGGCTTCAGGTAGCCCCCCTTGTCGTGTGTGTCTCACCGACGTTTTAATGTCCTTTTTTTTCTTTTTCTTTCTTACTCTCTCACATCGTTTCTCTTTCTCTTTTAAAGTTTTGGATGCTACTATCTCCACTCTGCTGTATACAACCTTATCTGAATGGAGGTGGTTAACTCTCTTGATTACAGTTTTTAGGATAGGTTTGAGTATATGTTCCTTTTTGAGTGTATCATTTCAAGGCTGATTCCTTTTCTCTTGGTTGCAGAAACCTTTCAATTGTAAGGAATTAATTCCAATTTCAGTACAGTTTTTCAAAAAGTTCCTTTATTGATTCAACATCAGATACAAACAGCTGACACGTGTTTCGCCTTTTTGATTACAGTAAAGGCTTCTTCGACACATAGAGCACCATCTTTCAATGACGCCAATGGCACTAGGTGACAAAGAATTTTGTTTCCGAAACCACAACAAATTATTTGTGAAAGGAGAGAGTGTGTTGTATGCAGCAGCTTGACTGTGTAGAAATGTATAATTACCTCTGAGTAGTGAAAACAGATAGGTTACAACAGTCTGAGAAACAGATCTAGAAGCTTATTGAGCCACTTTTGTGTCACTTTTAACATGGGAAAACTGGTGAAAGGAGCTGGTAAATCTGCCTCTTACTTTTCAAGAAAAAATCTCAATTCCAGACTCTGCGAGACGGTTTTAATGTTATTTTCTCTCTCTTTCTCTTTCTCACTCTCTGTGACATCATTTCTCTTTCCCTTTTAAAGTTATAGACACTGCTGTCTGCTTTGACGTGTAGAAGCAGAGCTGAATTGAAGCTGTGAACTCCGGTGTTCGCACTGTTTATACAAGGTCCGCACAGCTGCCTAGATATACAATGCCTCCATTGCAATGCATTAGAAATAAGTCGCGTATTTACAATCCCGTTGTGCCACTTTTGTGTCAGTAACGGAATAGGCACTTCCATATAGACACCACTTGAATGCGGGAATATAACAGAAGTGAAATGTGCAAGGACACTGCACACGTAAAATTGTACTGTTACCTTCACTTGTAATGCCTTATTTAGTCACATCTATATAACTTCAAACTCTTTTTTTATTTTTTGTTTTGCAGATTACCTACCCAACATCTTTTGGAACCAACATCACAATTTGTTTATAAAACTGTTTTATTAAAGTTATTTTTCTAGTTGTTAGTTAGATTATCTTTGAGTTACGGTTACAGTTATTGTTGTTTTAATAAAAGGTTTTTTTTGGGGGGGACGGTCCACAAAAAAAATATTATTTATAATTTGAAGTACTATAGTAAGATTTTTGACAGTAGGGTTGAAAAGTACTGGCTGTACAATAAGTTATATTTTCTCTGGATGGACTACAACATAGAAAGGAAATCAAAGTAAAACAAAAATGTTGTACCACCTTTAAAAACCTCTTGCAACAATTTCACGTGCAAACCTACCCCCCTACAAAATTAACTGTGTGGGCCTCAATGACGCCCCTCAAACCACGAAAACGACCACCCCCGGAGATTTCTATATTGTGTGAAGGAGGCTGTGTGGCCCACCACCTGATGCCCTGGAGTCCGCCACATCCAGACCCGGTTCCTGCAGTGTCCTGGGGGGAAACAGCCATTACAACGCGCTCATAACCACGCATGACCGTCACCCAAAATTCATTAGCACGCATATGGCTTTACCACGCACACTTTTACAACTAGTATACATTTACCATGCATGATAAAGGCATAAGCATGATAATGGCTCTGTGGTGATGGACACGCGTTGTAATGGCTGTGGCTTACATGCTTTAAATTAGATTTTAGGTATGCGTGAGACCAAGTCTGATAACATCAGAGTCCAAGGACATTATTGTAAGTATGGATTGTAAGTATGGATCTAAACACAGAAAGGCCAATAAAGCCAACAAGAAAACATCTTTGATTATATGGAACTAAAAGTTACATTTTCCATTATCCTCCATCCATTACAGGGAGTGTCATTGGTGCGATACAGCAGATTGAAGCTAGGACTAACATGACAAGACTGATCAGGTTGAACTACGACAATTAACTTGAGAGGCGAATTACTTACCTCTCAACAATTTCAATTCTATAGGAAGGAATATTAACAACTTGTGATTATTATACACACACACAGACCCCTGGGCCGGAGCATGGTGTAGACCCCTGGGCTATAAGTTCACATAATGAATATTGTTGAAATTTTATTTTAAATTGTATACAATATAGTGCAATTTCAACTTGTTATTTTTAGAGAAGAATTTGTTCCAGTCAGAAATGTATACACAGATGTACAAAGGAATATATGTATGTTCGGGTCACAAAATTGTATACATGCAGTATATTATGTTTTTTGGGTGTGTGTATAGATCATGATTTTGGTATCTATGTTTATGTTAAACACTTTTGTAATTTCTGGATTAGGATGACCATGTGTAGTACTTGCTTTGAATTTGTGTATGTTAAGTATTGGTGTATGATTTCGGTGTCTAACAGCCCTGAGGTAGTGAACCGTAGAAGAAAAAGGTTACTTCTTATCCATACTAATATAATAAAGAGAGAGCCCAAACCTTTGAGGCGGGTAATCTCAGGAACCACAGCACCAATCACAACACCCAATACAGCGTTGGAACGGGCAGTTGCAGCTGAAGGACATAGGCTATGCAGATGCCCACCTTATACATTTAAAAGGTAAAAGAACCGTGCCAGCAAAGTAGTCCCTTGTGGGCGTGTTTGCGTTGTGCTGTTGGCATGTGATGGGGGCGTGACAAACGCTGGGGGCGTGTGGTACATTCCACACTTCATGCAAATCTCACCCTGATCCCTTGAAATACCCCTGCACCCCATAATCATAACCCACCCTTACTCCTTTAAATACCCCAACACCCATAAACACTAACCCATCTTAACCCTATAAATATACCCTGTACCCAAAACCCAAACCTAGCCATGAACCCTAAAAATACCCCTGTACCCCAAAACCCAAACATAGCCCTGAACCCTTAAAATACCCCTGTACCCCAAAACTCAAACCTACCCCTGAACCCTAAAAACACCACTATACCCTAAAACCCAAACCTAGCCATGAACCATAAAAATACCCCTGTACCCCAAAACCCATACCTATCCCTAAACCCTAATAATACCCCTGTACCCCATAACCCAAAACTATGTCTGAACCCTTAAAATACCCAAACCCCCCAAAACATATACCTCAGTACCCCAAAACATATACCCCTATACCCTTATCCAAACATTAAAAAAACCATGATTTTACCATTCATGCATTTACAACGAATTTCGCTGTAAATATATGCGCGGTAAAAGCATATAAAATGTAATGCCATGCGTTATAATGGCATTGCGGAGTTATGGTACTTTCGTAATGAAAGTATGCGGAATGATGGTATGCGGAAAGAAAGTTGAGGAATAATGGGTGTTTACCCTCCACCGGTAAGTACATTGGTGTCACGGCGGCCCACATCTCCAGCAACATACATTTTTTCACCACCTATTTGAAAAATGCAAAGGTCTCTCTCATTGATGGCCAGAACTGACATACACTTTTAGACACAACTCCCGCCACAAGTTCTAGAATTGCGTCCTTTAGAGCTGGGGAGCTACGTTCGAATCTCGCCATCAGCTCAACATCCTGTCATTCCAGGCAAATCGCTTTGTCTCCCGTGCCTACCACAAATGAATGTGTTCCTCTGTAATGTAAATTGTGCTCATGCCATGTTGTCGAGTTTGTGCTATATAATATTGCAAGGAAAAATAAAGAAGGGAAACTTGAGTTCACACACTATTGAACGCCCACTCTTAAGTGCATCAGCAGTGCACTGTGAATCGGAGCATTTCACAGGACTGTCACAGATAATAAATGCTATCAAAACGAAATCCTACAAAACAATACACTACTGGCCGGCAGCAATTCATACCCGGACAACGCCGGGACAGGGTGCTAGTATATATATATATATTCACTTAAAAAAACATAGGTTTCAGGCCTTATGTAGTTAGGAATTAGCATTTAAAAAACCATTGAAATTGCCCCTGTATAGTTAGTTGTACTAACTATATTTTGCGCACCAGCAATCCACTGCTGATGATGTCACATATTACATCATTCATGACATGGTCAGTGACATCACTGATGACATCTCAAATGACATCACTGATGACATCACTGATGAAATCTCATTTGACATCACTGATGACATCACTGATGACATCATCCAGTGACTGTGTGTTTCTGTAAAGTTTAAATATGTTTTACATATTGAAGAATGAGTGGATGTATAAGTGTCTGGATGAAGGATTTAGTAGGTGCGTGACTGACTGTATGAGTGAGTGATTAAATGTGTCTTACTAAATGCATGGGTTAGTGACTAAACTGTCTGAATGTGTGAATCAGTATGTCTGTTGTTGTGTAAGCTGCTGCATGTGTTGATCAGTAGCTATATGAGTGGCTATATGGGTTATTGATTGGTTGCCCAAGTATTCGAATGTGAGCCAGAGTGTGTGTGTGTGGGTGGCTGGGAGGTGTGTGACTCTGTGCATAGATGTGTGAGCAGTTGATTCAATAGGTGTATGAGTTCAAGAGTGCATGTTGAAACAGCTATATTGGTGGTTGACTGTGAAAGGTATAAACACAATTTATTAAAAATACCTCCCTATGAGGGTTACAATCTAAATAAAATACAATAAAAATATTCACATAGGTGAAATTAATCTAAAAAGAAAGGGGTCAAAATACTCTGTATTTTATTTAGATTGTAACCCTCATAGGGAGGTATTTTTAATAAATTGTGTTTATACCTTTTAAATCCCATTGTTGTTGTGTGTTTACCTGTTACATCTTGCTTATTGATTACAAATTTTTTTTAAGGAGAGATAGAAATGGACAGTGCTTGAACATCAAACCATTTCCACAATGTGTTCCAGTGATTGATATATATATCGGTTTCCACTTAGCATAGTCTAGTTCAAGTCAGTATCTATGACTCTATCTAGCTGTATGCAAACCACAGGTCTCTCTCTTTTCTCATAGTATTCTACCCCTACCTGTGTACATTCGACAGGGGAACCTTCCATATATTTTGAAATGTCATCAGTGATGTCATCAGTGATGTCACTGACCATGTCATGAATGATGTAATATGTGACATCATCAGCACTGGATTGCGGGTACGCGAAATATAGTTAGTACAACTAACTATATAGGAGCAATTTCAATGGTTTTTTAAATGCTAATTCCTAACTATATAAGGCCTGAAACCTATCGTTTTTTAAGTGAATTTGCAAGGTTTTTTAAATGCTAATTCCTAACTATATAAGGCGTGAAACCTATGGTTTTTTTAAGTGAATTTTCAAGGTTTTTTAAATGCTAATTCCTAACTATATAAGGCTTGAAACCTATGTTTTTTTCAGTGAATTTGCAAGGTTTTTTAAATGCTAATTCCTAACTATATCAGGCGTGAAATCTATATTTTTTTCAATACATTTCAAAGATTTTGTAAATGCTAATTCTATTAGCGGATAACGTTTATATATGTTATTATCCTTCTGGGACCACCTAAGCAGCCATCTTGTTTCTCAGGAAAAGTGAGGCACAAGAGAGCACAAAACAAGAGTGGAAAACGCGAAAAGGGGGCAGGGTTGAGACCCCCTGACCCTCCAGCCCTTCTCAGGGGGACCCAGAAGGACCACCAAGTGCAAAATAAAAAGTATTTATTTTTTGAATTGCGGGGTACGCGCACTGTGCGCGTACCCCGCGATTTTTTTAAATTTTTTTTTTTTTTTGCCTTTGGGGGTCCTTTTGGGACCCCCTGAGAAGGGCTAGAGGGTTGGGGATCTCTACCCTGCCCCCTTTCCATGTTTTCCACTCTTGTTTTGGGCTCTCTTGTGCCTCCGTTCTCTGGAAAACAAGATGGTGGCCAACACTTCCTGGTTTGGACAGTTTGGAATGTTGACAGTTGACTGCCAGCCAATCAGAAACTCGCTCGCGCACGTAAAGGGTACGCGAACGTACACGTACGGTATGCGTACGGTGCAGGTATGGTGAGCGCATATAGATATACAATTTTCTCGACAACTACTGTAGGTATTTTCACCAAATATAGAAAAGGCACTACTGCATACCTGTCCCTACCATTTTGCCAGGTTTGGTGTAATTCCGTTCAGCCGTTCGGGCTGTAGCCGTGTCTGAAGGTCCCATAGAAAATGCCATTTGAAATATTTCAAATTCAATTTTCTCAAGAACTACTGGAGGGATTTTCACCAAACGTAGCAAAGGCACATCTGCATACCAGGCCCTACCATTTTGCCAAGTTTGGTGTAATTCCATTCAGCCGTTCGGGCTGTAGCCGTGTCTAAATGTCCCTATGGAAATTAACATGGGGAAAACCCGTTTTGGGACCCCCCTTTCGGCCCCTGCATGATGAATCCCCCCGAAACTTTCAGGGTAGGAGCGGAGCTGGCCAAAATTCTGGAAAAATACACACAGATTCCTCAATCGGCGCCAAAGTTATTCCCAATAGAATGTTGAGCGCATATAGATATATAACTTAAATTAATTTAAATATTTGAATATGTGTTTCAAGGGTTACATTACACTGAAAGGATGTCTGTCACTCTGCCACAAGGATGGTGTCATCAGTGATGTCATGAGTGATGTCACTGACCATGTCATGAGTGATGTAATATGTGACATCATCAGCAGTGCATTGCAGGCGCGCAAGTTATAGTGAGTCCAACTAACTATAACGTGGGAATTTCAATGGTTTTATGTTAGTAACATTTCCAGGTAACTATAACTGGTGTGAAACCTATGGTTTTTTCTGTGAATTTAATAGGTTTTTAAATGTTAATTCCTAACTATAACTGGTGTGAAACCTATGTTTTTTTCAGTGAATATATATATATATATATTCACTGAAAAAACCATAGGTTTCACACCAGTTATAGTTAGGAATTAGCATTTAAAAAACCTATGAAATTCACTGAAAAAACCATAGGTTTCACACCGGTTATAGTTAGGAATTAGCATTTAAAAAACCTATTAAATTCACTGAAAAAACCATAGGTTTCACACCAGTTATAGTTAGCTGGAAATTTTACTGATATAAAACCATTGAAATTCCCACGTTATAGTTAGTCGGACTCACTATAACTTGCGCGTGCAATGCACTGCTGATGACATCACATATTACATCACTCATGACATGGTCAGTGACATCACTCATGACATCACTGATGACACCATCCAGTGAATATGTGTCTTTCTGAAAAATAAATATTAGTGAGTTATGTTTAAAAATTTAAATACATATATTAGTGTTTCACTTTGTGTATAAGTGGCTACATGTGTTGATAAGTAGCAACATGCGTATGTATATGGGTTATTTGATATTATTATTAGTATCAGTATGAGTGTCTATATGGTTTGGTGGGGGTATTACTTAGCACATAGATGCATGAGTGACTGACTCTTTGTTTGTATGTGTTTTGAAGACAGCATATGTACAGGACTGTATGGGTGGATGAGTGTCTATATGTGTTTGTTAGTGAGTGAATGACTGTCTCACTAGTGTCTTTATCAGTAACTACATATGTTTTAATCTAGTATATATGAATATTGATGTATATAAGTGAGTATATGTGAGAGTAAGAGATTGTAAGATTTCCTTTTTAAATAAGTATGTGTTTCTATAAGTGATTGTTTAAGAGAATAAATATGTGTAATTTTCAATAGAAGTAAGGTGGAAGTGTGTGTATAACTCTATATTCAAATAAATGGTTGTTCAATAGTTTATTTGCACGTGTGAATATGTCTGTGAGTAACTTTTGGATGAATGTCGGTGTGTAACAGGATGTATAGGTGTATCTCTTCATATGATGAGTGAGTATATGTATGAGTGACTATATAGAACTGTTGGTGAATGAGTGGATGTGTATATAGATAGTGGAAGTACAGAATTGCTTGTTGTAACTGATATAGGTATGTCCATTTTTTAAAAATTTCAGTTTCTATTTTTGAATATGTGTCTCAAGGGTTACTTTACACTGAGAGGAGGTCTGTGACTGTGTCACAAGGATGGTGTCATCAGTGATGTCATGAGTGATGTCACTGACCATGTCATGAGTGATGTAATATGTGATGTCATCAGCAGTGCATTGCACGCGCAAGTTATAGTGAGTCCGACTAACTATAACGTGGGAATTTCAATGGTTTTATATCAGTAAAATTTCCAGCTAACTATAACTGGTGTGAAACCTATGGTTTTTTCAGTGAATTTAATAGGTTTTTTAAATGCTAATTCCTAACTATAACCGGTGTGAAACCTATGGTTTTTTCAGTGAATTTCATAGGTTTTTTAAATGCTAATTCCTAACTATAACTGGTGTGAAACCTATGGTTTTTTCAGTGAATTTCATAGGTTTTGTTAATGCTAATTCCTAACTATAAGTTTCACTTTATAAATAAGACTGTTAGCACTCTAGTTGTTCTTTTTAACACTCTGGTACATTCTGTCATTGGGCTACAGTTGGGCTACATCTAGTTGAAATTTGGGCTACATTTACAATTTTTGGTCTCTGGTGGCCATCTTTGGGCTACATTGGGCTACTTTGGGCTACATTTGGGCTACATTTTGGCTCTAACATATATTAAGCCCAATGTAGCACAATACATATTTTTATAAAGTTAATTTTTTTACAAACCACTTCAGAATAGGGCTACCTGTCCCTACAATTTTCCCATTTTTTTTTTTTAATTTTTGGGGGGAGCGCTCCCAGAGCGCGCCCCGGAGTGCGCCCCGAAAAGCGTATTTCTGAAAAGCGCCCCCGGGCGCGCTCCGAGGAGCGTCTCGTGAGCGCCAATATCGCAAACGAAAACATGATTGTGACGTTCGCGTAGCCGCGACCGCGTGATACGCACGGCGTAAGCGCACCCGGAAGTACTCGCGCGAATACGATCGTGCAACGTAGGCGTCTGACACGCTTACGCGGCGCGCCTCTGGCCGCGCCCCGCGGCGCGTCGCGTAAGTGCGTCGGGTCATGTGACCAGAAAATAACACTTTTCATTGGTTCATAACAGTTTTGGTTTCATAATGATGAAGCCCATGGTCATGTGACCTGTAAATAACACTTTTCATTGGTTCAATAATTATTTTTTTCTAAATTTAGAGAAACCCACCCATTTCTCTCACTATTGATTTTCACTTGGAGAGAGCAAGAGGTGTTTTGTGAATTCTCTACTCATTAATTTTCCTGATCTACAGCAATGGCTGCAAGGGAGTCCTCCAGCAGTGATTCAGATGGATTTGTGCAAGAGGACCCTCCTCACCAGAAAACAAAGAACCACTTCATCTGGAAATTTTATGACATCCCTGAAGGACAAAAAAAAGTTAATGCAAGTAAAGTAACTTGTAAAATATGTGGAAGTATTTTATCCAGAGGCAATCCTCTAAAAAAAATACAGCTTTGGAAATGCCAATTTAATTAGGCATGTCAAAAGAAGACACCCCAACAATTACTCCAGGGAGAGTGTCAGGGAGCTGGCAGAGAAGGCACGAAGAGATGGCAGCAGCACCTCCACTGGTGGAGCAACACCTTCAGGTTCAACACGTGCAAGAATGGTCCCTAACATCCAGCCGGTATTTGCAGGAATAAAATGTTTATGCACAAACTGTGACGAACTACTCTGTTACGGGGAGCAGAGCGTTGAACTCATTGCAATAAAGAAACAGGAACACCAATGCTCTCCCCGTCCCTAAATTTTCTCATTTTTTTGCTCCTGTTGAGCATTTTCTGAATCCCTGTTTTTGTTTTTCCCCTGAAAAAAAACCAAAAAAAATATAAAATCGTTTCAAAAAGTATAAAAAAAATATAAAACAACAAAAACAAAAAAAAAGTTCTTTTCAGAACTACCTCCAATTTATAAAAAAATGCTATTTTTTTTTTTAAAAAAAGTGCCATTCTTTTTCTCAATCGTACGCTCACCGGTGCGCGTACCAGGCGCTCCCTCGGCGCAAATTTAAAAAAAAAAATTTTGGGGGGCCCCGTACGGCTTTTTTATGACCCCCACATCAAACCTAGGGGGTCAGGGGGGGTGTACCCTGCCCCCTTTTGCTCATTTCCCCCTTTGATTTTTACCACCTCAATCCTACCGAGGTACAAGATGGCGGCCGCTGCGGACTGTTTCGAATGTTTACAGACACCCGAGAGCCAATCAGCTTTCCATGCGCACCTCGCGTGTCGCGCCTGGAGCGCACTCCGGTGCGCGCACCTGTGCGCTGCTATAGATATATATATTTTTTGGGACCTAAATTACTCAAAATCCACTGGAGCACATATCTTGAGACATAGCAAAGGCACATCGGGCTACCAGTCCCTACAATTTTGCCAAATTTGGTGGAAATACATTCAGCCGTTCGGGCTAAAAGTGACATCGACCGCCCTATGGAAATTAACATGGGGAAAACGCGTTTTGGGACCCCCCTTTTATCTCGGCCCCCGCTTAACGTATCCCCCCCAAACTTTCAGGGAAGGACCGGAACCCCGCGAGGCCATTTTCAGGAAATTTTCAGGCAGATTCGTCAACCGGCGCCAAAGTTATTCCAAATAGAATTTTCAGATTTAACATTGAAAAAAATCCTAACTATAACTACCTACTGGCGACCGCCAGTAGGTAATATATATATATATATATATATATATATATATATATATATATATATATATATATATATATATATATATATATATATATATTACCTACTGGCGGTCGCCAGTAGGTATATATAGTTAGGATTTTTTCTCTATGGGATTTTTGAAAATTCTATGTCTAATAACTTTGGCGTTTGTGGACGGAATTGGCTGAAAGTTTCAGGAAAATGGAACATTTTGTTTCTGAGCAGCCCCTGAAAATTTGGGGGGGTTTCATCAAGGAGGGGCCGAGAAAAAAGGGGGGTCCCAAAACGCGTTTTTCCCATGTTAATTTCCATAGGGCGGTTGGCCTCACTTTTAGCTCGAACGGCTGAATGGATTTGCACGAAACTTGGCAAAATTGTAGGGACTGTTAGCCCGATGTGCCTTTGCTAGGTCTCAATATATGTGCTCCAGTGGATTTTGAGTAATTTAGGTTCAAAATAAGATATATATCTGGGCGGAGCCTAACCACACATCTGATCTGATTGGCTGTCAGCACTTCATCCAAGAAGTGTTGGCAGCCATCTTGGGACCAATATACATGATAGCACCTCATTAAAAAGCATTGTAGTTAATAGAGGGTTTTAGGACTTTAGTTACATTATAAATCATTTGTTGATGGTACCATACTCGTTTTAGGAATTGTGGTGGGTTCTAAGGTGATTTTACCATGTGAAAAAACCTTCTGCTGTGATATCATGAATATTGTTTGAAAGAAAACTAATATCTCATGATTTTCCCACAGTGGTTTGGAAGGGGATCTATAAGCTAAACTGAAAGCATATTTTCTGTAAATTCACATTATCTTTCTCAGTCATGTGAAAATGAAGTCTGACATTCTCAGTAAAACATGTACATCCAACAAGGACAGAGACTGTCAGTTGATTCCTTTGTGTTCTACTGCAGCCTCCTAGAGTGTTCTAAAGAACAACTAGAGCGCTAACAGTCCTACTTATTACAAAGGTATGGCACACCTGAAGCCATCTTGATTGGAATAAAGTGGTAACTCTTAAAACATTTAATTTAGAAAGAAACAACATGAGGGGGTATATTTTGCCATAGAAAGTATGATTAGTGCTGCAGAATGAAAAATTAGGGCACATTTTGAGTGACTTCTCAAATCCTTTTCTATTTCATTAAAGCATTCTGACATGCAGTCTCCCAAAATGGCCACCAGAGACAAAAGAGCCCAAATGTAGCCCAAATATCACCCAGATGTAGCCCAAGTATAGCCCAATGACAGAATGTCCCAGAGTGTTCTAAAGAACAACTAGAGCGCTAACAGTCCTACTTATTACAAAGGTATGGCACACCTGAAGCCATCTTGATTGGAATAAAGTGGTAACTCTTAAAACATTTAATTTAAAAAGAAACAACATGAGGGGGTATATGTTGCCATAGAAAGTATGATTAGTGCTGCAGAATGAAAAATTAGGGCACATTTTGAGTGACTTCTCAAATCCTTTTCTATTTCATTAAAACATTCTGACATGCAGTCTCCCAAAATGGCCACCAGAGACAAAAGAGCCCAAATGTAGCCCAAATATCACCCAGATGTAGCCCAAGTATAGCCCAATGACAGAATGTCCCAGAGTGTTCTAAAGAACAACTAGAGCGCTAACAGTCCTACTTATTACAAAGGTATAGCACACCTGGAGCCATCGTGATGGGAATAAAGTGGTAACTCTTAAGACATTTAATTTAAAAAGGAACAAAATGAGGGGGTATATTATGCAATAGAAGGTATTATTAGTGCTGCAGAAAGAAAAATTAGGGCACATTTTGAGTGACTTTTCAAATCCTCTTCTATTTCATTAAAAAATTCTGACATGCAGTCTCCCAAAATGGCCACCAGAGACAAAAGAGCCCAAATGTAGCCCAAATATCACCCAGATGTAGCCCAAGTATAGCCCAATGACAGAATGTCCCAGAGTGTTCTAAAGAACAACTAGAGCGCTAACAGTCCTACTTATTACAAAGGTATGGCACACCTGAAGCCATCTTGATTGGCATAAAGTGGTAACTCTTAAAACATTTAATTTAAAAAGGAACAAAATGAGGGGGTATATTTTGCCATATGAATTATGATTAGTGCTGCAGAAAGAAAAATTAGGGCACATTTTGAGTGACTTCTCAAACCCTCTTCAATTTCATTAAAAAATTCTGACATAGTCTCCCAAGATGGCCACCAGAGACAAAAGAGCCTAAATGTAGCCCAAATATCACCCAGATGTACCCCAAGTATAGCCCAATGACAGAATGTCCCAGAGTGTTCTAAAGAACAACTAGAGCGCTAACAGTCTTACTTATGACAAAAGTATGGCACACCAGAAGCCATCTTGATTGGAATGAAGTGGTAAGTCTGAAAACACTCAATTTAAAAAGGAACAACATGAGGGGGTTAATTTTGCCATAGAAAGTATGATTAGTGCTTCAGAAAGAAAAATTAGGGATCATTTTGAGTGACTTCTCAAATCCTCTTCTATTTCATTAAAAAAATTCTGACATGCAGACTGAAACATGCACTTTGAATACCAGCAGCAGACGTCCCTGGTGAGCAGTAGCTTTACTACAGTGATCTAATGTGCAACTAGAGTGCTAACATTCAGAATTTATGGCAAATGTGTGACACATCTGAATGCCTTCTTGATGGAACCAAAGTAAACAAGCATTGAAAATGCAATAGATCTCGCCCTCGTTTAAATTAAAGCCATTCTGTTTGTAATGAGGTGGCTTTTTAGCTTTGCTTTTATTAGTGTTTTTTCAACTTTCATGTAAATAACGCACCGTTTTCACCAAATCGACTTTGCCCAAGCACACCCTTCCCTTCGGCCAACAAATCCCAAAAATTTGGCACACCTGCCGATCCACTCTCCCTACAGCTCACCCAAACCCCGTCCCTCTAGCGCACCTGGAACACCCCAAATTCACCTTCTCCATGCGCACCAAAAACTCCCATTGAATAACATGGCAATTCGCTACTCCGCACAAAAAGTGCTCTTTAAAGCACTTCCACTGCTCCGATCCGCTTCAAACTTGGCTGGACACTAGTTCCAGCGATTTCCTAACATCTCTCCAAAAATCAGCCCAATCCATCCACTGGAACTGGGACGAATTTCAACCCGAATACGCGCCCCCTGCAAACACAAAAAAAGCCATAAAACGGCCAAATCTCGACCAAAAACCGCCAAAATCCCTCAAAACCTTGCCAACACCAATACGCACGAAACTGAACCGGCCCCTCAGCCCTAGGCTCCGGGAACCCTACTTAATTGACCCAAAAGCCCTAAAAAAGCAACATAATACACACGAAAACGCCCTAACAACCCTAAAATGCATATAAGTATATGTATGCATGCATTTATGTTTGTATTTATATAGATATACAGATGATATATGTTTATATATGTATGTATATATATATATATTCACTGAAAAAACCATAGGCTATAGATCATATATAGTTAGGAATTAGCATTTACAAAACCTTGAAAATTCACTGAAAAAACCATAGGTTATAGACCATATATAGTTAGGAATTAGCATTTACAAAACCTTGAAAATTCACTGAAAAAACCATAGGTTATAGACCATATATAGTTAGGAATTCGCATTTACAAAACCTTATTTTACTCACACAAAACCATTGAAATTCCATATATAGTTAGTTGCACTAACTATATATCGCGCACCCGCAATCCACTGCTGATGATGTCACATATTACATCATTCATGACATGGTCAGTGACATCACTGATGACATCACTGATGACATCTCAAATGACATCACTGATGACATCACTGATGACAACATCCAGTGACTGTATGTTTCTGTAAAGTTAAAATATGTCTTACATATTGAAGAATGAGTGGATGTATAAATGTCTGGATGAAGGATTTAGTAGGTGCATGACTGACTGTATGAGTGAGTGATTAAATGTGTCTCACTGAGTGCATGGGTTAGTGACTAAACTGTCTTAATTTGTTGTTCTGTAAACTGTTGCATGTGTTGATAAGTAGCTATATGAGTAACTATATGGGTTATTGATTGGTTGCCCAAGTATTTGTATGGGAGACTGAGTGTGTGTGTGGGTGGCTGGGAGGTGTATGACTCTGTGCATAGATGTGTGAGCAGTTGATTCACTAGATGTATGGTTTCAAAAGTGCATGTGGAAACAGCTGTATGGGCGGTTGACTGTGTGCATGAGTGTATTGGTGAGTGAATGGATATCTCAGTGCTACATGTCAAAGTAAGTACATATGTAAAACACAGTACATGTGAGAGTTGACATATATAAATAACTGTGCATAAGAGCCAGTGAATGTGTGAGTGGCTGTATGGATCATTGTGAACTTGTATCAGGGATTGTATAAGAGAGTAAATATGTGTTAGTATATGTTTGAATAAGTAAAGTTTGTATAACTGTATAGTTGAGGAAATGGAGGTGTGATTGATTCTTTGCATGACTGACTAGGTGTGTGAGTAACTCCATGGATGAGTGACAGTCTGTGAGTGTCTGTTTACACTGATTGTATCTAAGGTTATATTAGAGTCTGAAGAGGTTCATCGTATTATCACATGAATGATATCATCAGTGATGTGATCAGTAATGTCAAATGAGATGTCATCAGTGATGTCATCAGTGATGTCATTTGAGATGTCATCAGTGATGTCATTTGAGATGTCATCAGTGATGTCATCAGTGATGTCACTGACCATGTCATGAATGATGTAATATGTGACATCATCAGCAGTGGATTGCGGGTGCGCGATATATAGTTAGTGCAACTAACTATATATGGAATTTCAATGGTTTTGTGTGAGTAAAATAAGGTTTTGTAAATGCGAATTCCTAACTATATATGGTCTATAACCTATGGTTTTTTCAGTGAATATATATATATATACATACATACTTTTACTATTGCCGGGGTATAAACCTATGCTTAATCTTCAATATGTTGTAGTGGTTAATATTTTTGCTACTATATGAAAAAGGGGTGACCCTGTGTTACTCAGAGCCTGGGTAAGTATATAGTTAAACAAGGATCGTTCTGTGACAAGTGTGCTTGGTGCTTAAGTGGTGATTAATATACATAGTGCATTCATTTACATATGTACAAGGGATAATGAAGGTAGGCCAGATGACTGTGTTCAAAACAAGGGTTTCTATGTATTCAAGTATAGAATCCTGGTGATTATGGACCTAGGATAAAGCATCAACGTTTTGACCCATTTGTGCCCCAATGTGTGGTCCCGGCGGGTGGGGAACTAGTTGTTTGGAAGACAATCCTATTGACGGACGGATATCTAAGCCTGGAAAATAGACAAAGAGGTTTAATGGCCCAATATCTTGAAATACATGCTAATTCAGGATTCTCGGAAACAACTAGTCCCCTACCTGTCTTGCACTGTATATATTGTTCACCACTTAAGCACCAGGCACACTTGTCACCCCCACTTTTTGTATTGATCTTGACAGTCTACAATATTATATTGTATATATCATAGAATGAAGTAATTCTGATATAAATCTCTTTGTCCAAGCATTTGGTTGCCTTATGCCTTATTCATTAAGTAATAAGGAACTCATGTTATTGCTGTGTGTCAGAGTTCTTAATTTGCAGATAGCATTAAAAGCATCTTTCATTCATGTTTGCTCTACTCAACAGAACCATCCTTGTTTAACTATAATATTTTTGCTACGCTATTTCATAATAGTATGGCAACAATATTCCAGTAGATTACCTTGTTGAAAGGAAAATGTCCAAATCAAAATGGGGTTTTGAATAATGTGTGACACATGAGACATAAATTTGTTTATGAAAACTTGCTCCTTAATATTTATTAGTTATCATTGTGAAACTCTATTCATAATTAAATCTAATTTTGATAAGTATGCAAGGTTGTGTGCTGGGAGCAGTTTCTAATAATGATTATAATCATTCACAATGTTTTTATGAAGTACCATGTATTAATTTTGATTTTATTCACTCAGCAAATTGCATCTTTTGAAATGATGAATGCAAGAAATGGGACCTCAGTGACAGAGTTTCTCCTCTTCGGCCTTACTGGGGACCCAAAGCTTCAGATTCCTCTCTTTGTGATCTTCCTTATCGTATATGCTCTCACCCTGATTGGCAATCTTGGAATCATCACCCTGGTCTGGGTTGATCCTCATCTTCATACTCCAATGTACTATTTTCTCAGTAATCTGTCTTTCTCAGATCTTTGTTACTCATCAGTTATCACACCAAAGATGTTGGCCAACTTTCTCACTGAGAGAAAGTCCATCTCTTTTTATGGATGTGCTATTCAGCTATACTTCTTTGGTCTGTTTGTGGGTACAGAATGTTTCCTTGTAACAGTGATGGCATATGATCGCTATGTGGCAATATGCAAACCTTTGCTGTACTCTGTTATAGTCAACAAAGAGGCCAGGGTACTATTGGTGGCTGCAGCATACTCTGGGGGTGTCCTGACATCAGGGATACATACAAGCTTCACTTTTCGTCTACCATTTTGTGATTCTAATGAGATTCTTCACTTCTTCTGTGATATCCCTCCGCTTCTAAAACTCTCTTGTGCTGATACATATATAAGCGAAGTTGTCATGTTCCTTCTTTCAAGTTCCCTTGGTTCAGTATCTGTAGTAGTGATTATAATCTCTTATACATATATTTTGTCAGCAATTCTAAAGATACAGTCCGGAACAGGCAGAAGCAAAGCTTTCTCCACTTGTGCTTCACACCTTGCTGTGGTCTTTCTCTTCTTTGGTACAGCCATCTTCATGTATGTACGACCCATCTCTAGTTATTCGGTGGACCAGGACAAGGTGGTGTCAGTGTTCTATACAGTGATTATCCCCATGCTAAATCCTCTTATCTACAGTCTAAGGAACAAGGAAGTCAAGGATGCTTTAGCAAGGTCACTTATACAAAAGAACACTCATTATTGATGCTGGTTAGGAGATACTGAATTTCTTGACTGCAAGATTGAATGTTTGGATGTTATGAAGGAGCCGGTGATATCCACCATATAGAAATAGTCTTAAAACAGTATTGTCCTGATTCAATATTCATCATCATCATGACACTAAGGGACTAATTACGAGGACAGTAACCAATATGAGTGCCGTACCACAACAAGACCTTTGCATCTGCTGGGGATCCAGGATCCCGTGGTGGTAGTCCCCTTGTCAGGAGCACTAATATGCTGGTGGTGCCGCTGCATCACGCTGAGCATATTAGGAGTTGCCTGTCCACCTTCCTTTACATGGTGGTTATTCTGCCATGAAAAGGGTGGCAGACAGGCAAATAAAATGGCCCTAATAGGACCCCATGGTGCTCCTGGGCCTGGGGGTACATGCCCCTCCCAGAATTGCACCCCAGAATTGCACACTGTGACATGAATGTGCTGCAGGCACTGTCATGGCAGCGATCTGCAAAATAGACTCTCCTATGAGCCTAACAGACCACCACCATGAGACCGCAGCAGCGCCGCCCGCCTGCTCTGGATTATACTTGCAATCTGGCTTGTGGGTGCACTACTGGCTTGGTGGTCCTTTAGTCAGTGTGGCAGTACAGCACGACAGGAGGACCCTCAAACTTGATCAGGCCCCAATTTTATGTAAACTAATGCTCTCTTTCTAAATATCCAATTTGGTAGCTGGGAATGACAACTCTACTAGGAATGTCATAATAGAGGAAATCAGGTGGAAAAATATTGTAAAAAATAAAAGGTGAGTGTAGGTAGTAACATTTATGCATAAAACAATTCTACTCAATTGGGCTGTTAGAGCATAAGAAAATGACCCAAAGGAATAAAGAGCAGAAATGAAGCTTAAGGTATTGTAAATGGTCCAGCATTGTTTTTCTTTTATCTGCCAATCATCTGCTGAATGTAATTAAGACTAAGATGACATCCAGGAGAAACTAGGTGTTCTGTTAGTAATACCTTCTAACTGGATCCAAATATTTATATAGCTCCCATTTACATAAAGCAGTAAAAAACAAGGAAAGTGGTCTTCTATCATTTTGTTTACTAAGGTAAGATTGGCCCTATTTTTTTAACCCATCATCCATACTTATGTATTTGCTTTTAAAGACTATCTGTATTTTAACATAGTATGTAAGTAAGAGGAGTGGATAAGAAAAGTAATTTGTAATTTGCTATTAAAATGTTATCCTGAGAACAACACTATTTTGTGACATGTAAGTCTATTTCTGACAATTTAAATACAATACGGGAAATGAAGCACCAATGTTCATCATATCAATTGTATTATGAAGGTGCATATGATTATCATTAGTGTGTTTTTCAATTAGTTTTAATCTATGAAGGTCCAGCAGCAGCCCATGCAGGTAAGAGAGGTGGACAACTACATGGAAAAATTAAGTATATAATACATTTTTCCCTTGTCGTCATCTGTTGAAATTCCCTCCCCCCCCCCCCCCCCACTCGGCCTCACCACTCCACCACTGCACGGGCCACTACTGTGAAGGTCAACTTAGTAGCATTTTTCCTAATTATTTTATTTGCCTGAATAGTTTTATGTGTGTGTTTATAAACAGACTTAGAAAACAGTTATCCTCAAAGTACATATGGTACTGTACCAGCTGTAGAAACATTTTTAAAAGATAGAAAATTATTCAAGCATATGAACAAATAAAATAAACATGGATGAAATTTATATTTTATAAAATGTATTGTGCTGCAACAGCTGTTCTTCAAGCTTTCTGTGTCTCTTTTTGGTAGCTAGATCTTATCAGGACTGGGACAATGCAGTCGCAGATATCATGCACTTTATAAATAGTTTTTTTTATTTTTATTATTTCTTGATAGCCTTGTAAGCAATTCCAGTGTAAGCATCTCCACTCTGCACCACTCTGCTCTATGTCCCTCTACCACATGACACTCCACTCTATGACAATCCACGTTACCACACTCTGCATCACTACACACTACGCCACTACCCTCGATATAATTCCATGGTCTGCAACTCCACTCTACAACACTTTGCTCTACGCCACTCAACAGTAGGCTGTTACACTGTACACTGCCCTACTACACTCTACCCGATCCACTCTACAACACTTAACTCTACACCACTTCACTTTATGCCATTCCTCTCTAAATCATTCCAGTCTATGCTATTCCTTTGGGCTCCACTAGACTGTACCACACTCCACTCTCCGCCACCCCACTTTATGCTGCTCTAGTGTATGCAACTCTCTTCTTTTGTATGCCACTCTACGTCTCTCCACTCTACTCCACTCCAGTGTATGCTATTCCGCTGCATGTCATTCCACTGTATGCTATTCATATCAACGCCACTGCTCTATACAGCTAAACGCTATTCATTTAGACACTGCTCCACTCTATATTACACTGTATGCCACTCCATTCTTTACCACTCAATTATACGCCACTCCAAACTTTTATTAATAAAGGAAATAGTTAAAGATAAGTTAAAGTCTGGAAAACATTATTCTTCATATACAAACCCTACTGAAAATATACAAACTGGAGAAAATATAAAGCTATAGTTCTTATATTTCCAATTTATGCACCACTAGTTAGAACTTACATTCATAATTCACGCATACTATTCAAAATTTCTTTTTATCGCACACCTCTGTACACATTCAATCTTGCGACAATTACCAAACTACATGTGTAATTTTTTTAAGTATATTGGTACTATATACAAGTCGTATTGATAATATCCTCATCAAGACTGAGTACAGGTCCATACTTGATGATATGTTGATTCTCGACCATCCAGAGAGCGATCATAACTCGCTTTTGTTGAGCCTCCACCTAAATAGAGGTGAAAGGAGTATTAATCCTACTGTGATAATTACTGCGGACACCCTGCTTACAAATGATATGTGCAGGGTACGTTGGGCTAGGATCATAGATGACCCTGAGGTTCTAGTAAAGACAAATCTGGAGGTATCTCGAACTTTGTGTGTCCTGCGATCGCTCACTGCTCAGGAAGATATAATTGGGAAGACAACCGCACTCCATGAATTACTTTTCTTGGAGTTAAAATCTTATTTTTCCAAAATCAGTAAACCCCAAAGGCCCAAAACCCAAGTACCTGGCAACTCTTGGTATAACAAATCTTGCCGTGAATCTTATGGCCTGCTGGAGTTCGCTATAAGGTCTGGAAACATACCAGACATTAGAAAAGGCCAGGCTCAACTATCGCAAAGCCCAAAGCCTAAAGCCATGCCAAGAAAGAGTGGGATGACCAAAACTGGCAGGAGCTCCTCAAATCTAGCAGGTTGAAAAACGAGACTAGGTTTTGGAACATAGTTAAGTGGGGAAATAATCCCAATTCTCAAGTTCCAGTTAACCATGTGTCATCTGAGGACTGGGTTGGGAATTTTGAAACCCAATTTAGGGGGTTGGAAGTGGAAAGTGATTGCTCTCTCAATGAAATATGTCCCTCGCCCAACCGTCAAGTTCTAATGTTTGACTGCAAAGATGTGGAGGATGCTTTAAGAAAGGTTCCTTGTGGAATAGACAGTATTCCAGAAGACCTTTCCAAACATGATCTAAAAATTTGGGGGCCTTTCTGGGCAATGCTATTACGAAGGGGGCACGTATTCCGGATTGCTTGCGTGGAGCTGAGATCCTGCCAATATTTAAGAAACTATCGACCAACGTCTGATAGATTCTATTCAGAAAATTGTTGTAAGGATGGTGCTGGCGAAAATTCAGAGCTGGATGGAACTTGAGGACATCCTGTCTCCCTTGTAGGCCGGGTTTAGATCCTGCATAAGTACAACTGAGCAGGTGTTCAGGTGTATATTGATTTATTGGAGGGTTGTTTGAATGCAGCTAAATATATATACATTTTCCCCCGCAAATGGTATCAACAATGGGTTTGTGGGACTGAAATCACCGTCTTCTCAACTTTCAGGGACAGACAAAAATTTGCCTAAAAAAAAAATGTTTTACACAGTTTGGGCATCTTACTGGGAGATAGCCTATTTTTGCTATTTTTTGTGCTTTCAACCTCAGTCCAGTAGGTTGTAGTAAAGGGTATGAAAGCAATAATGGATCCTGGAAAGCTATACATTTCAATCAATCAATCAATCAATCAATCATTCAATCAATCAATCAAATCAATACACTTGTAAAGCGTGCTACATACCTGTGAGGGTCTCAAGGGACTGGGGGGGGGCGCCGCTACTGATCAAAGAGCCAGGTCTTGAGGAGTCTTCTGAGGGCCAGTAGGTCTTGGGACTGCCGTAGGTTGGTGAGGAGGGTGTTTCAGGTCTTGGTGGTGAGGTGGGAGAAGGATCTGCCACCGGCGGTCATTCTTCAGATGCGGGAGAGTGTGGCAAGGGCGAGGCTGGTGGAGCAGAGCTGGTGGTGGGGGTGTAGAAGGTGAGTCGTCTATTGAGGTATGCTGGGTCGGTGTTGCGTAGACCCTTGTGCGCGTGGGTGAGGAGCTTGAAGTTTATCGCCTTGTTTATGGGGAGCCATTGCAGGTCTCTCAGGTGGGTTGAGATGTGGCTGTGGCAGGGGATGCCGAGGATCAAACGTGCCATTGCATTTTGGATGTGTTGCAGTCGTTTCAGGAGTTTGGCCGAAGTTCCGGTGTAGAGGTTGTTTCCGTAGTTCAACCTGCTGGGGATGAGGGCCTGGGTGACTGTTCTTTTCGGTGGGGATTCACTTGAAGATCCTGCAGAGCATTCGGAGAGTGTTGAAGCAGGATGAGCGTTGATCTGCTTAGTCATGGAGAGGGTGTAGTCGAGGATAACCCCTAGGTTGCGTGCCTGGTCGGTGGGTGTCGGGGCTGTTCCTAGTGTTGTCGGCCACAAGGAGTCGTCCCGGGCTGAGGGGGTGGAGCTGAGGATGAGGACCTCTGTCTTGTCCGAGTTCAGCTTCAGTCCACTCAGCAACGGCCTTCATTCCTTTATGGAGGTTGGTTTTGTCGGTGTGAGGGTTTTTGGTGATGGAGAGGATCAGCTAGTGTCGTCAGCGTAGGAGATGATGTTGAGGTTGTGCTGTCGGCGATGCGGGCGAGGGGTGCCATGTAGATGTTGAACAGTGTCGGGCTGAGAGAGGAGCCCTTTGGTACGCCGCAGATGATCTCGCTGGCTTTGGAGCAGAAGGGGGGGAGGTGGACGCTCTGAGTTCTGCTGGAGAGGAAAGATGTGGTCCAGTCTAGGGACTACTCTTGGATCCCGGCATAGTGTAGGCATGTTTAAGGTGAGCGGTGAAAGACTGTGTCAAAGGCGGCTGACAGGTCCAGAAGGATGAGGGCCTCTGCTTCTCCATTGTCAAGCAGGGTCCTGATGTCATCGGTGGTGGCAATGAGGCTGGTTTCAGACAACTAGACAACATTCTGAATTCATCAAGGGGTCAATTGTGTAGATCTTTCAAGTTTTTTCTATAGAAACTAATAATTGAATATAGGAAAATTTGAAAATGAGTTAAAAAAATTGCTATTTGTGCGAAACGTTTTTACCTGTAACTTCTTTTAAGTATGACTTATTTTTATAGCAATATACTGTTACACCAGCTGGACCCTTCATGTTGTGAGGATATATAAGACTTGTATGTTCACTGAGAAACCAAGGAACCCAGAACTAATAACTTAGCAGCATCTTACAATATTTTTTATTTTGTACCGGGTATATAGCAATTCATTTGGGAACATATAAATAGTGAAATATTGCTATGAAAGACATCTATGTATTTCTGAAATGGGGATAAAATATAGGGGCTTATTTATGATCCCTTGCATCACTATTGCACCGCTCCTGCGTCACTTTTTGTGCCGCACCAGCAGGGTAAAAAATGCACCATGTTGTGTCATATTTACAAAGTGACGCATCTAGGTAGATGCGTCATTTTGTAAACCACTGCTCATCATTATACCTGCACCATGTATAATGTATGCAGGCTGGGCGTTCTGACACAAGTAAGCCTCGTAGAAGTGATGCAGTGAAATCTCCCTAGGTGCCCCAGGGGTAGGTTACCTTGTAACTGTAAGCAGAGACCTTGTAAAATATGTTTTATATGCCTTGGTGAGGGAATGACTCACAATTAAATTTTCCCCATTATAGCACAAGGGCTCTATAGGTTAACATGGGAATACTTTATCAAAGTGTAACTATTGAAAGAAAGGAGCTAAAAATATTGTTCTAAGTATCAAAATTATAGTTAGGATGAATCAAACAACTTGCCACTGTTAGACTTATTACAACTGTTACAGAAATAAGTTACAGAACTTTTCTTTCTGTAAGCCAAAATCCATCCTTCCAGCAGCCCTGCTCTGAATGGTCAATCTATGCTAGTATGAGTCAAGTAGTCTTAATGAGGTGTGAAGTGGACTGACTAGAGACAAAGGATTTTCCGTGGAAGGATAACTGCATTTTGCTCACCCCGACATTCCGCACCCCCAACCAGACAGGCGAACCATTGAGGAGAGCAGTTGGCCTAATGGCTAAAGCGGTCAACCTAAAGTCTGGGGAACCAGGTCTGAGTCTCGACAAGGAGGTGCATCATCCTGTGATTTTGAGAAAATCACTTAATCTCCCTGTGCCTAACAAAAATGAACGTATCCTCTTGAAACACAACTGGTACTCATGTAAATCGCTCTGATACCGAATTCCTTTGGGTCAAGTTTGCGCTATATAAAACTTCTTTAATTAGATTAGCAGAGAGGCTGGATGGATAGTTTTGGGGAACCTTAGCCACTCCAGTGGAATGCCATAGCCAGATCTTAACCTACAGGAAAGAGTTTGAATTTTGGAAGAGTAGTGCTTTCTGGGTCAAGAATATGCCACACTTTAAAGTCAGTGTTCATGATATGAGCGTGGCACCCTGCATCCCATTGGTAAGGGGTACCCCCCCCTGCTTGTGACCCTGGAACTGTGACTAGGGATGGGAGCATTGTCTTGCAACCTAGATCCCTGCATGGAAACTACAAGAAGAAGACTGCCCCGCAGGACTCTTGGAATGCACAAGAGACTCATAAAGACTGCACCTCCTGTACACTTTGGTCTTTAGCCAGAAAACGATGTTACTCTAAAAGTTAAAGGAGTGGACTCCCTGAAAGCAACAGGTTAAATAAGCTGCACCTGAATCATCACCACCAAGAAGAACACAGCTGGACAGCGTTCACTGAACGTTTAAGGATTTGGTCAGGTGCATGATGGGTCTTGTAGTCCCAACTTCCCAACGACCAACTCAGAGATTTTGGAACCTTAAAATGGTATTGTGAACCTTCATAGCCATAAAAGAAATGTCTGGCGAAGTAGGAATGCCCTACTGAACCCTGGGACTGCACAAGAGAGGATTGCACTCATACAACTGATAGACAAGTGATGGAAGGGCTACCTGCAACATCAATAATCAGAACAACTCAAGCTGACAAGTTTCATCTGGATTTTGCTTGGATTGACCAGGTTTATGGTGGGAGTTGTAATCCCACACCCTGAGAGGCAGGCCTGTGCGTCTGATCCCTTAGCTGGTGCTGAGGACCACTTTCCTGCATCAAGAAACGGTTCTGGAAGTAAGTGTAAAAGTGTAACATCTTGGGTGGCCTGAACTTGGTCCAGTGCCATCTTTTCTCACCCTTTGAGTACTATTTGATTCTAAGCACTAGTTTTACTTTCAGTCTTTACAAATTCATATCTGTTTCCCAACAGTGTATTTTTGTTGTTTTGGTGTCATTTTAATCATCAAATATAACCTATTTTTAAAAAATGGTGTTGTATTTGTATTGTGTGTTGTGTCTTACTTATTTAATGTATTGGTGTTTTTAAATCCTTTACATACCTGTCTCCTAAGTTAAGCCTGCCTGCTCATTGCCAGCTACCATGGGTTGAGCAAGGAAATAATTTATCGAGACTTTGACTGATCTTATATTCAGATGTTGGCCTTATCACTAGTTGTAGGTACCTACCTACACCTGCTAATAAACCACTTTCCAACACACGGCAACAATGAAATTAATTTTAATTATAGGGGTGATTGAATATGATGCAAAAATGAAATTAATTGTAGGAGTACAGCTGAATGAACATGAGAGCTTTGTTCAACTGTATACTGCTACTTGCTCTTACATATTTGTGTAAGGACACCGAGGTGTATGCCTTTAAATGCTTACATAAGATCACCAGGGGCACTAGAGAGCCAGTACACAAGATGATCGCAATGATGTGAAGCTCCTGTGGTCTGGGAAAAAGATCTTACACAATCCTGAACCAAATGGCCTCATCCTACCTCACAATTGTGCCACTCATTCTCTAGAACATGGCAGGTGTCCCCCAGTGGCGATCCTGGGCCAAACAACGCTGTTATGTGCCAGCAGTGCCTGCGCTCCCTTCGGGGCTCAGGGAGAGTAATGGCGGCTGCCTGAGTCCCATGAGTGCAGTAATGGGACAAACAGCTGCAGTGAGTGGTGGGGTGGGGTGCTGCTTAAAACAGATACTCTGAAGGCAACAGATCACACCTCCCCGTGAGCGATGCGTTGGATATTGGCTGAACTGAGGGAACAGCAAGACACGCCACCCGCTGCTCATGACACCAGCTGCTGATGGGCCGTGACACCCTTTTACTGGGCCCAAACAAGAATAGCTCCATGTCCCCACAGGCTGCCGGAGAAGGCACCTACCCCATATGATATAAATCTCTCAATGCCACTAAGCAAAGGCAGATACCTGTACTTGGGGATACAGAGCTGCCTACTGTCAGTCAGGGGACCTGGTTGCATCTGGAGTCCTGCAGGCAGGTGAGGAAGGCGTTGTGCTCCGGTGAGAGACTGTGGCGTGCTGAGACTTAGGGGCCCATTAGGATGGTGGGCAGATCTCCCCGGCCGGGCCAGTGGTAGCCACCGCCGGCCCAGTGGGGGCGATCCGCCTGCCATCCTTGCTGCAAAGACCCCCCACCATATTACCATGGCTGGTGGGTCCGCGTCGGATGGAAAAACAGTCCGTTGCTTTTCTGCCCGGTCAGTATATTAAGATGAGGGTCGTGACATTGCCACCACGGAAAGGCATGCAGGGATTTCTTGTTGGGGCCCCTTGTGTGCCCCAAGGGCTCTGGGGGTGGTGGGGTACCTATGGTACCCCCCTGCATTTCAATGTACAACGTGGCAGGCACCGCACAGTGCCTGTCACGTTGTGCATTGAAAAGCACAACATGCATTTTTAGCATTGCGGCGGGAGGTGCAATGTTAACAATGTGGGATGCACCCACCAGTGTGGCGGGCGCATCCTAATGGGATGTGCGGGACCGCCGCTAGCATTGCGGGTGGTCCTATTTCCCACTGGTATGGCAGGCGGACAAAGTCCGCCCGCGATACTAATGTGCCCCTTAGAATCCATCCTGAGGTGCACTGGACATTATCAAGTCCTGATTGCCCCTGCAGCCTTGAAGGGAGCTGTGTCCTGCACTGCTCCTGATCTTGGGGAGGCTGGCATGTGTCCCAGCGCAGGTCCCAGGGTTGCTAGAACTGCAGTGAGGGGGCACAGGAGCCCACTATATTCCACGTCCAGCAGTGCATGGACCTTCTATTAGGGTTCAGCAGCAAAACTGTACACTAAACCACAGGTGTCTACACCCAACTCCATAGACACAGACTTACTACTTTGGGGAGTTGAGATTTTACTAATGCTGCCTTCATTGTTCAGAACTCCCAGGTGATTGCAACCGTGCTGTTTGGAAGTGGGTCCCCCAGTGATCCCGGTTTGTGGCCTTTGGACCTTGTGACTAAACCACCTTGATCAATGCATTGCTAATTGGGGGATATAAACACAAATTTGCGATCAGACCACTGCCACTCGGGCCTGAGTCTGCTCGTGCCTCCTCGTCACTCTGTGGGGGTGAGCCAGAACTAGGTGGCTGCAATGAATTGTACTTTGAATTGCAGGGCTGTCAGTGTCTCGATGAAAAGTTGTGACTCCATGCAGTAATTGCCTCATCTACTAATGGGAATCCCAGAATCCAGCAACATTGGGAACATGGAGGACTTTGGTGCAGACTCCTTCTCCTCAATACTTATAGTTGACCATGCCTACTGTACATTCATGGTCCGTCCACTGCCTAGTTTCCCTTCAATGTTTATCCTTGCCATATTCCTTAACTATTGTGACCAGAACACAGCTCTCTGACAGGCAAAAGAAAAATGCAATACGCAGTTTAACTTCAAAGTAGAGGCCACATATGTGGACTTCACAGTAGCCGTTCAGGTGGCACAGAGGAAATTTACACCCATCAAGCAGAAATTGAAACTGGCTTATATATCGACTTTATAATGCCCTACCCAGCTCATCTTTGCATTAAATTCCAGGGAAAAGACCATTTTTTTCTACCCCACAGCAGGCTGGTGACTTCACGCGTCACAATTCAACATGTACAACCCCAACAAAACGTGTGTTTGAGCCTTCCAGATCACCATAGCCACTGTTAGAGACAGGCTGAATCTGCTAAACTGGAAGTTCCTGCACCCTAATGCCCTACTCTCTTTGTGGGGGTTGAAGGCTCTTTGCTGCATGAAATATCATTCAGTGCTGTTGCCGGGCTGCAGCTGGATGAATTCATTGGCTCTACCAACATTCTCTGGGGGGCGGCTTCATTATCACACTGATCATGTTTTTGGACAGATCACATGCCCTGGCAGCCTATCACAGTTTGAACACAAATGATGCGACTGGCATGGGCGAGCAAACAGCCCTGACTCCAGAGGGACACTCTCACACAGCCTTTCTCCAAAGGAGACTTTTAAGTGCTGGATATGAAGCTTTACAATTTATGCACCAAGGTGCACTATGCTATCCATTGGTAGGCCTGTCCCTGTTTCTACCACACTTGGCAGTAGAGCAAGGATATATGGCTTTCCTTACCCCCTCTTCTTACCTGGGTTCACTGATGACATTGGCTACCTCAATGGACCCAACAGTCTCATGCACATTCAGGACATGGTGCTAAGTGGCCAGTAAACTTGCCAAACCCCTGCTGTATTTTCTGCTAATTCTGGTTAACTGTCACCCCTTATTTCTTGTCACACACGAAACAGCCTTCTGGCGAATGCTTCATAAAGTTGAGGCTAAAGTCTGGGAAGGTCTCTACTGTGAATGCTCTTTTGCTACACAGGAAATATTATTTAAAGAATCCGGGCCAACCCTATTGGATGACTTTCTCCACATATGCTTTAGGTACAATGTCAAAGCTGCCACCACGACTTTCCCCCTGGAACCCCCAACTACAGATACTCTGCACACACTGCCTAAAGTGCATCCATCTGAGGCACCTGGTTTCTCAGTTGTACCATACATATCAAATTGAAGCACCATGTATGGAGGGCCATGCCCTTGCCCAATGGAAGTTTGTCTACATACGGACAGGGCACATTGCCTTAAGCAGTAGGCTTTGTATAATCCATTATAAATTCCTACATAGAATCTACTAAACCCCTGTCAGGCTACACCAGTATCATCTTCACCCAAATGATAACTGTGCCTGTTGCAGAGTGGCTGGGCAGACTTTGTTCACCTTGCTTGGTCATGTGAGCTGATACAAGCGCTTTAGAGGGAGGTCTCTACAGCACTTTCCCTCGTGATCGGACAAGATGTTACTCTCACTCCACTCATGGCCCTACTGGGACACATGGAGGAGGTGGGCATGGGGAAATAGGTAGTGTTAAGCCTCCTGCTGCCAAAATGTAGGATTGCTTGCAGATTGGGAAGGAAACAGGAACCAAAATTC